>NC_135016.1:18234130-23034130 GCF_051020955.1 Megalopta genalis
TACACTGGACATTCTGTTATTATGCGCTTAACCGTAAGCTCGGTGTTACAGTTGGGTTATTTCAGTATGATTGGCATTATTGTTGTTCACAAATTAATGAAAGTAGTCATTTATTGCAGAACCGTACAACTTGCCGCGTTCTCTAAAACGCGATCGATATAAATAATTTCATCCGTTCGATTCGAGTTCGATGCGTATTTCGCAAGAATTATAATGATGCAACAAATTCGATTAGGGCGAATCAATGGATTAACGAGTACCCATGCTCCGGTAATTACGAACGGCCAGTCCCGACAGTGGTCACGCCTCTTTGTGTAAACTGCGAATATCCTGAACGATTGAAACACGTTTTTAAAGACACAGTGTACACATTGCGTTGACACGCGGCACGTGCGTGTCATTTTTATGGTGTTGGTTTACGTGTTGGTCCGACAAATGGTGCGGTGCACAAACATCAAGGTTTTGACAGATTCAAGTGATTTATGCGTTCTGGGAGCCGGTGATTGACCAACGGTTAGCTTTGACCATTTTGTGATGTCACGACACGTGACGGGTCGATCGGAATCGATCACGTCGGTTATTCGCCGGGCATTCGTGGTCGCTGCCCGTCCAGAGCGAAGAGAATCTTGGTCGTCCACTTCTCCACGACGAAATTCCGGGAATCACTTCCGACACATGCGTTCGCTCTTGACATTCTCTGTCTCTGCCGCTGCACAGCGTAAATCCTCATTTGTGTTCTGCGACGCAAGGACTTGTTACTTGTATTTCCTGTTTGTTTCGTTGCCATTTCTATCTCTCTCTCTCTCTTTCCCTCTCTCTCTCTCTAGATTTAATGAGCCAGGGAAACTCGTCGCTGCGCTGGATATTTTCAACTCGCGAGAACTTGGCTTTTAGTAAGCTCGACACCGGTTTTATCAAAAAGGTCAAACGATATTAACCCATCTGCCTCATAAGCGTATATATACGCTCAATTTTCCTGGTCACTGTCACCGGAGCGTATAAATACGCGGCTGCGTTCGGTATTGAATCGAAATATTTATTTCGATAATATATAAATATAAATAAATATATCGATAATATATACATTATAAATATTATCCCTAACAGTATAAGATCACAGAGACAAGCACCGATACTGATATAACTGTTAGGGAGTGTGTTATTTTATTAATTAAATATTTGGATTTAATTAATCAATAACATCTTTTGTCCTTTATTAATATCGCGATAGAAAATAAGTCTTAATTACAGATCCAGCAGCTGAACTTTTTCGTAAAAATACAAAAATATTGCGGAGAAACTACGCACCTTGACACTTTCTTCAACTTTCACATTAATTTATAGTTACATAGGATCGAAAACAATTGATAAATTGTATGCCACTATGTTCATAAAACTTTCCTCTATCTTTCGAGACCGATTAGAACTTTCTAACGTTTGTACTTCTCGTGCGATACCTCATTTTTGTGGAAAATTTTGGGTTTTTGCAAAAGCTCGTTTCTTCCCGAAAACTGAGGAGGGTGACGGAGCGATTCGGTTTTCGGATCCTTGATCGGGGAGTGAAGCTCTACAAGAATTTCATAGTGACTATAGGAAATCGAAAAAAAGGTTTGATTTCGTCGGACAGTGATATCAGTGAACGGTATCCGGTTAACCCATTTGCATCATAAGCGTATATATACGCTCAATTTTCCTGGTCACTGTCACCGGAGCGTATAAATACGCGGCTGCGTTCGCTATTGAATAGAAATATTTAATTGATAAAACAACACACTCCCTAACAGTATAAGATCACAGAGACAAGCACCGATACTGATAACTGTTACCCCGCTTGGATGCAACGATGATTTGTAATTTTGCTTCTCTTTGTTGTCTCTGCGATCACTATCGTAACCTTAAAAATAGAAATGGATGGAATTCTGGAATCTGGAAGCAGCTTTTCCGATTGTAGTGCAGAAAAAATTATGCCGCTAAGAAAGAAGACGAATTAGAGAAATAAGATCCGATAGCGATGATAGTGATAGCGATTGTGAAGTGCCTATATGCATCCCACATTTCAAATACTACCACATTGAACAAAATTTCTAACAAATAGTGCTGAAAAATGATTTCTCTTTTACTTTTATACAATTTTACACCTAAATATAAAATAAAAACTTTTCGGTTATATGGGTCTTTTTTTCGTATTTCCATATGATGCAAGTGGGTTAATAATTCGTAAAAGCAGTGCAAATGGTTTTAATTAACGCAGAGAACAACCGCGCCAACGATAAATCGAGCGCGTCGACGGGCAGTCAATTTTCTTTTTCTTGTTCTCTTTTTTTCACGTTTTCGAACCTATGTGTAATATGCCAGTTTCTATGTAAGCATTTTCCGCAGAAACTGGTGCACAGGAGGTGTGTCGCAGAAATCGCGGCGGCCTGCAACACACACGGCTCATACAGATCCGCAGATTTGAAATTGAAATGAATGCAATGCTCGGTTATCGCGATCCAGGGCCCCGAGATTAATGGCGTATAACAACTTTAGAAGGAGCTCATGAATTCGACAATGAAAGCGGCCCGTAAAATTCGATGAAACTTTTCAAGTTGGCTCCGGCGACTCTATTTTTATGGTTCGGGGCAATTCCGATCACAAATCGCGCACCGACCGCGACCGATCATAAATAATTAAAACCACGATAAGAATTCACCGTCCGCGTAAAATTGAATCGCGGCAGGCACGTTACGTTCGAAATTCGAATATTTCGTATGCCACAACATAATGCATTATTAATAACATGCTGGCATTAATTATTATGTATCATTCCAGTGTGCGTGAGTCGATAGGATTTCAGTGCTCTAACTGGGATTTATCGGTTCCGGCGCGGGCTCATTTTCAAGTCTCGATAGGAATTTGAATTTTACAGGTTTCTGGTAAATATATTCGTTAAAAACTGGCGAGATATATGGAATATTAAAAAAACCGCAGCGTCCTCGTTTCCAAAGCAGCTAAATACAGTAATGTCTCCCTAATTGACGCTCGGATTGTGCAGAAAGATGGACAATTTGGGAAGTGGAGATGCGATTATTCGAGCCTTGCACCTCGATTTTATAATTACGGTAAATTCTCCAGAATTTTTGTTTCGGCTTGTAGACAAAAATGGGCAATATGGGAAGAGGAGATACGATTATTCGAGACTCGAGGCTCGTCTTTATAATTACACTAATTTAACCAAGAAATGCCAAACTTCGGGTTGCCGTGAATTATCCTTGTGCCGGTCCTACGCCTATGTAATTTATTGCTCTATTTTTTAACACGTCCGCGCTGCTCGAACTACAGTAAATTCTCCCTAATTTTCCTGGACAATTCGGGAAGAGAAGATACGATTATTCGAGCCTTGCGGTTCGCTTTTATAGCTACGAATTGCCAACAACTATAAAAACGAGCTGCACGGCTCCGAATAATCGTATCTCCTCTTCCCAAATTGTCCAGTTTTGCGGACAATCTGAGCGTCAGTTAAGGAGACATTACTGTATCTGTTATTATCAATGAAAAAAACGTTTAACGTAAAGATGTGTCAATAAATTATTCTGCGGATATTACAACTAGAAATAGAAGCCACCGCAAGGATTGTGATCTACAGTAAATTCTCCCGAATTTTCCTTCAGTTTGTAAAAAAAATGGACAATTTGGGAAGAGGAGATACGATTATTCTAGCCTTGCTGTTCGTTCTTATAGTTACGAACTGTCAACAACTATAAAAAACCAGCCACAAGGCTCGAATAATCGTATCTCCTCTCTTCAAACTGTCCATTTTTCGTTGATAATCCGAGCGTCAATTAGAGAGACATTACTGCATTCGAGTTCTGCGGCCCATATTTATGGTTGTCGACGATCGGTCGCTATAAAGACGAGCCACGAGGCTCGAATAATCGTGTCTCCTCTCTCCAAACTGTCCATCTTTCGTGGACAATCCGATCGTCAATTAGAGAGACATTACTGTATTCGGGTTTATTATTCGAACTTTACGTTTCGTTCTCATAGTTACGAATTGTTAAGAACTACAAAAAACGTGCTGCAGGGCTCGAATAATCGTATCTCCTCTTCCAAAATTGTCGATTTTTGTGCAGAATCCGAGCATCAGTTAGGGAGACCTTACTGTATCCACAAAAATGGACAATTTGTGAAGAGGAGATACGATTATTCGAGCCTTACGTTTCGCTCTCATAGTTACAAATTGTTAAGAACTACAAAAAACGTACTACAAAGCTCGAATAATCGTATCTCCTCTTCCAAAATTGTCCATTTTTCTGCACAATCCGAGCGTCAATTGGAGAGACATTCCTCTATCCGAATTTCCTCCGCAACCCTGCAGTTTTCCCGATCTTTCCTCGCACGGTGTCCGAATAAAGTTCCCACGGAATCCGCAACGCTTGTATCACCGAATAATGCAGAAGCTCCTTAACGTGCTCCATATCTTCGGAGCGTTCGCATTGGAGAACTATGCGGCCAGATTCCGGATATTAGACGGAACACTGTGTGCGGCGACGTGTGCGCGATCGAGCATAGTTCTCGCCGGTCGGATTAATAATTTGAGACGGCCGCGAGCGCGCGCGCGCGCACGTGCCACGGCCGGCAACGTTCGAATAATTACGGGGATGCTTATAGGCGCATATTTCAGAAACGAACAAACGTCAAAATGCACCGGTGTGGGCACACGCCGCCCGCGCTGCATCCCGCCGCATCGCGCCGCGCCGAAATGAGAACGCTGGGAATATACGCGGCGATGGCGGGGTCAAGAGAGGGAAACTATACGTTCCGTATAACGCCGGGTCCATTTTCCATTATATTCCGATGAAATATAAACCGTGCCGTAAATAACAATCCTTTATATCGAACGTTGTGCACGGTCGCGCGCACCGCTGCCCTGTCCCCCCTGCGTCCCCCCCTCCTCCGGTCCGCCTCGGCGCGGTTATGTTGGCGCGATCAAAAGATACGCATGACCCGTTCCGCAATGCATTAGGCGGACTGAAAATACATGACACTGTATTTCGCGCCATTAACATTAGAACGGGCCGCCGCCGCCGCTCGCCGCTCGCCGCTGATCAATTAATTACGAGCGTGTTATTCCCGCGCTGCCGCGAAAGCGAAGATCCGCGACGCGATACCGATAGCGTATCCGCTCTTCGATAGCGTTTACGGGCAATAGCTGTAATTGTTAAGCCATTATTATCGTATTATTTGCCGGGCCACGTCCCATTTTTCGCTTACACCGGCGGTGCGCCTTCGGCGCGCGCCGGTTAACTCGCGTTATTGATAGTCGCAGGGAGTTGCTGAATTTTGACTGTCCGCCGGTCCCCGAAAACCGTTTTCCATTATTGCTCCGAGAATTTTTCCGCCCGTTCGGAACCGCGCCCGATATTTATTCGGATTATTAAGCGAGCTCGATTTTCCACGCACCGACCCCGTGCATCCGGACATGTTTTTTCGTTCCGAGTCGCGCTGTATGGTTCTATGGTTATCAACATTGTCCGGACCGTTTGCAAAACCAAGCAAACCGTTACGGACGGTTTTTCGATATTTTTTTAGAACTGTTATGAATTCTTATTGGTCTTGCCTTTTTTCGGGATTTCTCTGGCTCCTTTGTAACTGGGCGCGTGCGATTGCACTTTTGTGTCGCCTGCGTTAGAAAGGGTCATCCCTTATATGGATACAGATAAGTAATAATAATAATAATTATTGTTATTTATATGATTCACATTTATAATAATAATAATAATTATTATTTATATAATTTGTACTGATATTAATAATAACGATTATTATTTCGTCGTTTTTATCGATAATTAATCGTGAACTCATCAGAGAAAAATTGCGATATTACATTGTAATATTATAATGATACAATAATATTATAATAATATATTATAGTAATATAATACATATAATGTAATATACAGGATGTCCTAAAATTATGGTATTTCCGTGAAATGAGAGGTTCCTGAGGTGATTCGATGCAACTTTTTCCTTTACGAAAACGTTCTTCGAGGCATCGTTAACGAATTATCAACGAAAAACGCTGACCAATGAGAGGTGAGCTCGTTTGGCGCGAGACGGCCGAGCCAATAAGCGGAACTGTGCTGCGCGCGCTCGTTGGCTTGGCCGCCGCGCGGCTGCCGAGCTCGTCTCTCATTGGTCAGTGTTTTTCGTTAATAACTCGTAAATAAAGCCTCGTAGAACATTTTTGTATAGGAGAAAGTTGCTTCGAATGACCTCAGGAATCTCTAATTTCCCAGGAGCACCATAATTAATGATTTCCTATATATTACATTATATAATTCAGAGAAAAATTTTATGCTATATTTGCGTCTTCGCGATTATCGGCTCTTCCGAATCGACGTTGCTCCCTTTGGACGATTCAGTATTTATCACGGAATATGTAAACGGAGGATTAGGAGGGGATGGTTAAACAGATAAAATTCATGAGTCGGTCGAAGAAAGTTGAACCGCCGCGTTCTCTGTCTTGCGCAGTCGCACAGTCGCCTTTAAATTATTACAATCCCGACTGAACTGCCCCATTGCGCGCGAAGGTGTGGGCGACGCTGCGTCTATGCAACAGCTCCGTCGATGCACTACGCGAAAGCAGGATTTTCAATTATTACACAAAGCTGCTCCCTGTTTTTCCGTAGAAACTCTGACAGCGTTGTAACATCGCGAGTCGGGACCTCAAAGAGAAGCACGCTCTTGAATAAGCTCTCCCATTATCATATCGATGAATTTCTTACGAACACAAGACCGATCCTGCGTGCGGAAGAAGACGCTGCAGTTGGCAGCCTTTGCTTTGCATCGGTTCGGGTCGACCGTATTAACTGTTTCAGTATGAATGTTCAAAGCGTTTTAATATGCAATTTATTTCAGTGAAACGTAATTCTTCAGTCAAAGCAGCAGCAAGAACACTTTGCGAACAACGATCTTACTTACAGTTACCGCTTGCAACTTGAGAAGAAAATGATTTGGTTCGGTTAGACAATTTTCGATACGTTCTTACAATATTAGCGAGCAAGAGTGCCGAGTTTTGGATTGTAATATGTAGATTTTTTTGTTGTAAAAAATTCTTGAAGAGCGCCTTATCGTAGCGTCGAACCTCTTGCGATCACCATCAAACCTCATGCCTCTTACCATAAATGCTGTAACTTCGGAGAGAACGATTACTATCTCCTAAAAGAATTTCAGTAGATACTTCAAAGTATATTCTATCAGCGTACCTAGTTTGAAGTGATAGTACCTGGTAGTTCTCTTCTAAAAAATTCTTAAACGACAGCTTACAATTATAGCGTCAAACCTAATGAAACCTCTCACCATAAACGCTATAACTTCGAAGAAAACGATTACTATAACCTAAAAAAATTTCAGTATATACTTCGAAGCATACTCTATCAAGATACCAAGTTTGAAATGACAGGACCCGATAGCTTCCTTCTAAAAAGTTCTCAAACGACACCTTACAATCATATCGTCAAACCTAATGAGACCTCTTATCACAAACGCTGTAATTTCGAAGAAAACGATTACTATAGCTAAAAAAAATTTCAGTAGATACTTCAAAGCATACTCTATCAGAATACCAAGTTTGAAATGACAGTACCCGATAGCTTCCTTCTAAAAAATTCTCAAACGACACCTTACAATCATATCGTCAAACCTAATGAAACCCCTTATCATAAACGCTATAACTTCGAAGAAAACGATTACTACCACCTAAAAAAATTTCAGCATATACTTCGAAGCACACTCTATCAACATACCAATCTTAAAACGATAGTACCGCATACCTCCCTCTCAAAAAAATTCGAAAACATCGCGTTACGCTTCTAACGTGACCCCCGAGGGACCATAGTCGAGGGTTTGCGATGACTGATCAACTCATCGATATCGTTCACGGTCGAAAAACGATTCACGGTACCTGGAGGACGTGCACCGCACCTGGAGGGTTAGGCGTACTCGTAAATACACGGGCTTAGGCGAAGAGCCGGGCCGGTTGCAAATTGAGTTACGAGCGCAGCTAGTTAAAGTGTTCGGTTCGCATCGGTAACGTCCGGTCCCATCGGGCGTCCGGCTGATAAACGAAGTTTCGAGTTCTCGCATATACGTAGACGGCTCTTAAGTTAAGTTACCGTGGCGTATGATTCTATCAAAGGCCGCGGAAACATACGGGGGCGAGGACAGGCCACTCTCTCTCCCTCTCTCTCGCGTGATCCCGAAAATTCTAGTTTCCTGCATTCGCGTGCACGCGCGCGGTCTATACCCCCCGAGGAATTATGCAGGGATGAATTTATCGTTACGCGGTTATCGCCGCACTAAATTTATATTTAAATTGAATCGCGGATTCCGGATGGCCGGGAAGTATTAACGACTGCTAACGATTTCGTTGCGCACGCCGCGCCTCGCCGCGCCTCGCCGCGCTGCCCCCGTAGAAATACGTGCCTTTCGGGGAATATTGCGATCGTTCCAGCGTGGAATTATGGCTCGTCGGCGATCGTTTGTGAAACTGCGTGTGCTCCCGCTCCCGGAACTCTATATAAACTTCCACACGTTCGAATGTATTTCATGTATTCATTAGTTATTCGGTATTTGTCGAAATAGCTTTCCCGGATCCTTCCCCGCTTTATCACTTCCGATCGAACTTGCGAAAAATTTCGCCTGCGCCCGACTCGCGATACCGATGCTCGAGAGAGCACATGCAAAAAATCGAACGTACGCAGCGAAATTAAGTTGGCATGAGAGAAACAGATGAGCCGTTTATTTTGAAAGTGGCATAAGTCACTTTGTTTTTAAGTCGATGAATTTAAGGGTTTGCGTTTTAACATCGTTTAAAAATATGGATGCTAACTTTTGAGAAGATTTACTTGTATTTGTTATCTCAGGATACTGATATTTTTCTCGGTATAAGTAATTTCGTATAAACATTAAAAATCACCACTTTTCATTATGGTGAAGTGACTTATGCCACTTTCGAAATAAACGGCTCATATGTTAAAACCCTTCGCACTCGAAGCTATTTTAACTGTAAATCTAAATTAATTTTTCTGACTTATGGCATTTCCATTTTATGTGACAAAGTGCATTTTGTGCATATGAAATTTTGTTACTTCAAAGTTACAAATTCAATTAATTATAATAAAGTTGTTCAAACTGTTAAATATTTTTTTGAATTAGCATATATAGGTTTATAACGATAGATTCTCCGTTGCATAAATTTGTTTATATTTAAGAAAAAAATTCGGCCCATAGAGGGTCAATTCCAGTATTCTAACGCAAATCTTGCGATCGTATAGCCGGCAAATATCCGCTTTAATAATGTAAGAACTGTTGTTCCAGTTCGGAACGCGATATCTCGAATCGACTCGAAAAGAATAGGGATCAGAAGCTATTTCGCAATTTTTCAAACGAGAACAATAGAAGAGGATCGAAACTCCGAAGTTGGAGGTAGCGTCGCGAGGGTTAAAAAGCGTTCGAATACAGAACTTTATATTCTTGGGATTTTGTCAAGAGAGTCAGACAAACTCTTGGAAATCTTGGCCCATTTGAGAGAAAAGTTTTTGCTTGCTCGATAACACAGCATTTTCTATTGTTTCAGGTGAGTGACCTTCCCATCGCAACTTCGTGGCTCCATTTACAGTGCAGTTATACTATTTGTGAGTACGTAGATCGTAGCGCTACAGTAATGTCTCCCTAACTGACGCTCAGATTGTGCAGAAAAATGAACGATTTCGGAAGAGAAGATACGATCATTCGAGCCTTTCAACTCGTTTTATTATACAGGGTGTCCCAAAAATGTCTCGCAATTCGAAAGTAGGGGATTCCCGAGGTGATTTTAGGCAACTTTTTCCTTAACGAAAATGCAATCCGCGGCTTCGTTTACGAGTTATCAACGAAAAACAGTGACCAATCAGAGGCGAGATCATTTGGCGCGAGACAGCCGAGCCAATGAGCGGAACCGGGCTCCGTGCACTCGTTGGCTGGGCCGCCGCGCGCCAGCCGAGCTCCCCTCTTATTGGTCAGTGTTTTTCGTTAATAACTCGTAAACGAAACCTCGGAGAAAATTTTCGCAAAGGAAAAAGTTGCTTCGAATGACCTCAGGAACCTCTCATTTCCGGATTGCGAGACATTTTCGGGACACCCTGTAGTTGTTGACAATTGGTAACTATGAAAACAAACCGCAAGGCTCGAATAATCTCTCCTCTTATATAATAATAATAATAATAATATAATAATAAATTCAATATAATAATATTGAAAATATTAATATATATAATATTATAAATATATATATATATATCAATAATAATATTAATATTATAATTAATATTAATATATTAAAATATATGTAATAAATATAATATTCAATTCAATAATAAATTCATTTTCGTGGACAATCCGAGCGTCAATTAGAGAGACATTACTGTACCTAGGCTTATGAACGAAACACCGAAATACAATTATTACAGTCGCACACGGTCGACCCTGCTTCGACACGACAGTGTTACGATGTAACGTTCCGTGTTACATCGATACCGCGTTAAAAGGAACCTAGAAACAATATAAATCAAGGGACTGCTTTCCGTGTCGTATCGATATCGTGTTCCCAGAGCGTTGTCGTGTCATAGGAGGGTCGACGACGGCGGCTTCCATGTGATTCGTACGATCCATAATTTGTCGAACGATCGTCGATCTTCGTTCCCGTCGCTCGCACAAGCGTAATTAACCGTCGCGACGATTAAAATAACATTCAACTCGGGGAGTTCGCGTGTCTAATTTGCCAGTCAGGATACGTTTATTCAAACTTAGCGGGATAAGATCCTACGCAAACACGGAACTCTTGTGCAAAAGGTTCTCGCAGCACAGTTGGTTACCACATTGTCATCGTGCTACTCCCTTTTTCACTCATTAGCGCTGCTAATGTATATACGCGGCGTGCCGGAAGAAACCTTGGAGAAATTAACGTTCGTGTTCCGCGCATTTTCTTGCGGAACAAATTCAGCCATTTTCGTCCTCCGTTTTATTGGCGCACGGTTTTCAAGGGAACAATTTCTTTAATGCGTCCCCGCTTCTCTTGAAAATACGAATACCTGGGCGGACGAGCTGACTGGGAATTGTTCGACGACGCGACTCCCGTCGTTTCACCTTTGCGCATCGAAAGAATGCCGTTGCAAACCGCTCGTTTCCTCTGCGATCTTTTCGCCGTTTCCAGCGACGCTTCGTCCGCTTAATTGTGTAAACGAACGCTACGAATCTCTGTCGATGGGACGATTCCTTTGAAATTTCACTCGCATCGATGAATGATATTTCTGTAAGTTTATACAGAGTGTCACAAAATTATGGCACTTCCGGGAAACGAGGGATTTCTGAGATCATTCGAAGTTACTTTCTCCTTTACAAAAATTTTCTACGATAATTTCGATCGCAACCTTTCTGAACACCCTGTGTATAAGGGCACTGGTACGCATTATCGAGGCATGTATGCGCCAAGGCAAGCCTAAGTACAGAGTGTTTCATAATTATGTTAATTATGTTAACGCTCGAAAGGACGTGATGCCTGAGGTCATTTGAAGCAACTTTTTCCTTTACAAAAATTTTCTCCGAGCCGCCCTTAACGAGTTATTAACGAAAAAGAGTGACCAATGAAATGCGAGCTCGCCTGGCGCGAGGCGGCCGAGCCAATCAGCGGAGCTAGGCGTCGCCCGGCTCGAGCCAAGCTCGCCGCGCTCGCCTCTCATTGGTCACTGTTTTTCGCTAATAACTCGTTAACGAAGCCGCGGATTGCATTTTCGCTGAGGAAAAAGTTACTTAAAATGACCTCGAGAATCCTTATTTTCCAGTCCTGCCACAAGTACCACAATTTTGGGACACCCTGTATAAATTAAACGAAATATTATAGCACTCGAGATTTAACTTTTATGTGGACAAGATTTATAAATAAATTTGAAGCTTTCATATTGAAGATTATTTCATGGTAGCTCCAGCAGGACAGAAAAGATTCTTATGTAAACTAAAGCAAGTAGCTGTAAACGTGTGAAACATAGTTCAACATAACATGAAACTAGGTTGCAGACTCTACGCTCGCAATTTTTGTTAAACGTCTGCCTGCGCGCTGCGTAGGCGTAGTTAGTATTGTTTAGCGTAATTCAGTTTCCCCTGCTAAGTCCAATATTAGTTTTAGTTTCTGGGTCATGTTTTAAACACCCTCTGGCTACACCTCGTCCTTGGCAAGATTGTACACATACGGCGTATTTGTAATGTTCCCATCCAGCTTTTGCACAGTAAAGACGGCATAATAGCAACAATACGAACAATAATAGCTAAATGCTCGTTGACAAATAAGTATATCCTGGAGTTTGTTCCAAATAGCTAGGTGTAACGTTTGACGTTTGAATCATTGAACCAATACCAGTGGACATGGTCGATCTTTAATGAATCCAATCGACGTGATATACGTTTCGATCGAAAGATAATAAATGCCCAAGCATCAATTTCTGACTGTGCAAGACCCGTTCGAACGTACGAAAATTTGGTCGCAACAATTGATTTGAAAATTCCTTAGTTTTCAATATAGACGGTAGAAAACGCGTCGACATTGAATTAAAACTTTTTCCTGCGTGCGTAGTTTCTAAAATAGTTGTAGTAGTTGCTAAAGTTTTTGATGATGCATACATGGAGAATAGTTGAATAATTACCGAAGATGAAATATGATCGAAAAATGTTGGTCATTTTTCTTCCATTAAGCAGTGTTAGAAGATTTGTCTTTTTAAGTCAGTTCTCGTAATTATATAAGTCGAAAGGCATTGGACCGTCACTGTGACGCTCTTTCAATATCAGTATGCGATTTATGCTCATAATTATTGCTGAGGTCATTTCAAGCAACTTTCTCCTCAGCGAAAATGCAATCCGCGGCTTCGTTCACGAGTTATTAACGAAAAACAGTGACCAATAGGAGGCGAGCTCGGCTGGCGCGAGGCGGAGCCCAGTTCCGTCCACTTCCCCCGCGCTAATTGGTTCGACCGCTTGGCGCCAGCCGATCTCTCCTCTCATTGGCCATCGTTTTTCCTTAATAACTCGTAAACGAAGCCGCGGATTGCATTTTCGCAAAGGAAAAAGTTGCTTCAAATTGCCTCAGGAATCACCTCGTCCTATGTGTTAACAAAATTATAGGGCAACCTGTAGTATGGCGACCATACATAACGCTGCTATGTTCCAGAAAGAGAACAAACTAACATTATAAATATCCAAATGTTTCCTACACCTACGCAGCAGTTAACGCTCGCACAAAAATATCCGATCTTCCCGAAAACCGATCTCGTCACCGGGACAGCGTCCGTCAATCTGTTAATTGATCAGACGAACGTTTCTCGCGGCGCGGCGCGCACGGACGCCGAAACTGTATCCCCGTTGAGGAAAAGAAAAATGTATGACGCCGCGGCAGCACTGGGGAAAGCAGATTTGCATAATTACGAACCGACGGCCGGATGAGGCGGCCGGTGGATCAATCACCGTCGCTATTTTTCACGGGTGGCCGGCCTGGCGGGGCCGCGGGGACAGGCGGGGAGTTTGCGCGTGGAACGCAATAAATTCGCTTTTTCGTAGAGGGGGATTAAGTTAGCCCCTCTCCTTCCCCCGGACCTGTCCCCCGTCGGAACCCCGTTGGAACCTCGCGTTGGATTTCGAACCTTCCCGCTTGGCCCACTTCCGGCGCGAGTCCTTTGACGGCAACTTGCTTCGTTATAAATTTCGGGCGGAACAATGCGCTGTGTATGGTCGTATAAATTTTCGACGAGCATCGATCGCGCGACTTTTCTTTTTCTCCTCGTGGAAATTTCACGCGATTGAAACGCCCGCGCGCCGTTTCCCGCTGCGAGCGCAAGTTAGTCGGATAGAATAGGATACCGCCCAATCAATTACCTTTTTCGTTTTCCTTTCCTTTTTTTTTTATTATCGCGTTCTTTACGAGCTGCGCGCGACGGGGAGGGATTCCCTTCTCCCTTGGATCGGCGACGCTTCGCGCGATCGGGAATCGCGGAAAGCTGGATGACGTCCTTGGCTTCGATAATTGCACCGGATGGGTCGTCCGATGTTCACAGCTGAAATGCCTGCGTTGCTTTTTTATCCGTTGTTCGTACCTCGTTTTTGATACTTACGCGATTACTTCGTGACGAATTGGCTGGAAGATGAAACTTGTACTTGAAGAGGAGATACGATTATTCGAGCCTTGCGATTCGCTTTTATAGCTACGAATTGTCAGCAACTATAGAAACGAGCTGTAAGTGCTCGAATAATCGTGTCTCCTCTTCCCAAATTGTCCATTTTTGTTTACAGCCTGAAGGAAAATTCGGGAGAATTTACTGTAGATCACAATCCTTGCGGTGGCTTCTATTTCTCGTTGCAATATCCGCAGGATAATTTATTGACACATCTTTACGTTAAACGTTTTTTCATTGATAATAACAGATACAGTAATGTCTCCCTAACTGACGCTCAGATTGTCCGCAAAACTGGACAATTTGGGAAGAGGAGATACGATTATTCGAGCCTTGCAGTTCGTTTTTATAGTTGTTGACAATTTGTAACTATGAGAGCGAAACGTAAAGCTCGAATAATCATATCTCCTCTTCACAAATTGTCCATTTTTGTGGATACAGTAAGGTCTCCCTAACTGGCGCTCGGATTCTGCACAAAAATCGACAATTTTGGAAGAGGAGATACGATTATTCGAGCCTTGCAGCTCGTTTTTATAGTTGTTGACAATTCGTAGCTATAAAAGCGAACCGCAAGGCTCGAATAATCGTATCTCCTCTTCGCAAATTGTCCAGGAAAATTGGGGAGAATTTACTGTAGTTCGAACAGCGCGGAAGTGTTAAAAAATGTAGCAATAAATCACATAGACGTAGGACTGGCACAAGGATAGTTCACGACAACCCGAAATTTGGCATTTCTTGGTTAAATTACTGTAATTATAAAGACGAGCCTCGAGTCTCGATTAATCGTATCTCCTCTTCCCAAATTGTCCAGTTTTGTGGTCAATCTGGGCGTCAATCAGAGAGACATTACTGTACAGGGTGGCGACTGAACGACCGAACGATGTGAAACAGAAATATCTTTCACGAGCACGTGCGTTTTTAATGTTTTATTATCTTCTTTGGGAATCTCGTTAATGGATATTTTTCAGTATAATACGCGAAAACATTATCCCTCGAATTGCCGCCATTCTCCTGCTCGCAGACATTCTGGTTCTTTCTACAGCATTTTTCACGACTTTACGCAAGGCTTTTCGGACCTCGAAAATGTTCTCTGAGTTTTAATAATTGATTTTTCACTGGAACAGAAGAACTCAATGAGAGCATTAGCCGTTGCTAGACATCGTACGTAGCCGTTTTAATCCTCCATAAGGTGCTCTATGAGCTACGGAAAATGGAGACGAGCAAAAATTGCAGATGAACGAGTTATGACTTTTACGAATCCTTCAGTTTTCCAGTGGCCACCCGGTAGAAGAGGTAATTAGATTTGCGAGATTTAGGAAACTCTGGTAAAAACGAAGTACAGGATAAAATTATTCTCGGTATTCGCTGTCGAATAATACGGCAAAATACGAAACGAACAATTTTCTTAATAGCTGTGCCAAATGTATCATATACAGTAATGTCTCTCTAATTGACGGTCAGATTGTCCACAGAAATGGACAATTTGGAAAGAGGAGATACGATTAATTTAAGTCTTGCGCCTCGTTTTTATAGTTGTTGAGAATCGGTAATTATCGATAGGTGATACGATTATTCTACCTTTGTTGTTCGTTTTTATAGTTACGAACTGTCAACAACTATGGAAAGACCAGCTACAAAGCTCGAATAATCGTATCTCCTCTCTCCAAACTGTCTATCTTTCGTGGACAATCCTAGCGTCAATTAAATATATATATATATATATATATATAGAGAGAGAGAGAGAGAGATTACTGCATTCGAGTTCCGCGGTCCATATTTATGGTTGTCGACGACAGGTCGCTACAAAAACGAGCCACGAGGCTCAAATAATCGTATCTCCTCTCTCCAGATTGTCCATCTTTCGTGGACAATCCGAGCGTCAATTAGAGAGACATTACTGCATTCGAGTTCTGCGGTCCATATTTATGGTTGTCGACGATCAGTCGCTATAAAAACGAGCCACAAGGCTCGAATAATCGTATCTCCTCTCTCCAGATTGTCCATTTTTCTGCACAATCTGAGCGCGACGGACGAGCGTTTCGATGATTATGGGAACTGTTGTGCGACATCGAAAATGTTTCAATCGAGATCACGAATTTCGTCGATTCGAAATCTTAGTTGTTCCAAGCAATGTTATAACGAAAATAGAAGGCCGAGTGTGTAAAATAATTTTGAAATACTTACCCGAGGGAAGATTTTATTAAGGAAATTTAGTAGAACGTATAAATTATTAATTTTATAACCACCGTTTGACGAGTTCTCCACGTGTTGTGTAACACGGCTTGTACACGTGTACGCTAAGTCGCAGACGTTCACGTTGCAACGAGTCCGTGATATAAAAACAAGGACTTCGAAAGTGGTTAGATTTATCGGGGCTTACACGCGACCCCGGCGAATAATTCGCCTTTTTGTTCCGGAAATTTCAACGGCGGCCAATGAGCACTTGTATTCACGTCCCGTTTTATCTGAGCCCCCATCAACCGCAGAATAAACCGCAGCGTGCCCGTATAAAGTAGCGGGAAGCTCTCTGAAAACTTTCTCACTCCCTCTCTCTTTCTCTCTCTCTCTCTCGCGCGCGCTCGGTTGTTTTCTTGCAATATCAGCATCGTATCGTTAAGAGTTTTAATATCCATTACAAACGGACGGAATGCGTTTCTATTACATTTCTCTCGGTGGCGCGCCGGGCTCGCTTTACTGCGAATATGAAACCGAGAGTCATTTTTCCACCTTTCGGTTTAAATATCTTGAAATCGACAAAACTGGGAAATTTCACGTACATCGATATCTTAAATATTCTTGATTTGATATTATAAAACACTGTTACACCTATAGAGAAGCCGCCAGCCTTTTACAGAAAATTCGCTTTATTGTTCGCGTTATACATGTTTAAATAATTTATAAATGTTTTTTGCAAGGTTGGTTAATGTATACTACTGGATTACTGGATTACTGGATTACTGGATTACTGGATTACTAGATTACTGGATTACTAGATTACTGGATTACTGGATTATTGGATTACTATATTACTAAATTACTAGATCACTAGATAACTAATTCACTAGATCAGTTATTTCGCACTCTAATTTTCTCTTAACACGATATCAAAATGTTTCCAAATTTTCAACTGCACCACTTCGAATATCAAAGGAACAGTACTCGGTAAGATATATACGAGAGTCGAGCGAACACAGAGAACCGCAACATAAACGGTACAAATTACTGGAAAATCAAGATAAGATAAGAGGAAGGCGAGGCAATCAATCGCTCAGCCAACCAATAGAACAACCATTCGTCAGCGCCGAAACTTTTCAACGCCCAGTACATGAACCACGCAGCGATCCAATTCTTGGCGAATAAATCACGCGACGAATCCCTCACGGAACGTTGTTCCAGCAGCAACGGCAGTAGCGAGCAGAGGCGGCGTCGCCGTCGTCGACGGCGGCGGCAGCAACAGCATCACGTCTCCCGGCCGGAAGCGCGTTCTTATTCCCATTTCCATCCGTCTGAAAATTCGCTGCGCGGTGTTCCCTGCATCGATAAAGAATTTCCGTCGTCCCCGGGCGCCGATGTTTGCTTTGCTTAGCTGAGAGCGTCGCTGTCGGTCAGGCGACGAACACCGTCGGAGACAATCTCGCTGAACAAATGTTCAATATCGAGTCTGGTCCGAGAGACCAAGTTTTTTGACTGAACGCAATCTATATTGTATCATTGTCGCCTAAACGATACGTAAGAATTGGTGGTGTACAGGGTGTCCCGTAATTATGTTGACACGTGGGGAGGGGGATTCTGGGGATTCCTGAGGTTATTCGAAGTAACTTTTTCCTCAGCGGAAATGCGATCCGCGGCTTCGTTCGCGAGTTATTAACGAAAAACACGGACCAATGAGCGGCGAGCTCGCCGACCACTAGGCGGAACTGGGCTCCGACCGCTCGTTGGCTCGGCCGCCTCGGCTCCGCCTTGCGCCAGCCGATCTCGCCTCTCATTGGTCGCTGTGTTTCGTTGATAACTCGTAAACGAAGCCTCGGATTGCATTTTCGTTGAGGAAAATGTTTCTTCAAATCAGCTCAGGAATTACCCCTTCCGGGTGTTACGTGGATACCAAAAAATTGTTTTTAATTAATATATGCAATATTGTATACAATGTGGAGCACATAAAAATGTGTTCAATATTACACAAACTTTTCTAACAAATAATTACATTGTGCATATTGTTCGTGCTATTCAAATATTACCTTTTTACCATTAGAAACGAGAGATTATTATAATATCACACATGTTATACAAAAATAACATTCGTACGTGTTTAAAACAATACTAAACTCTACGTATATCCCGTGCAGTCGTCAGTCAGCCAATCGTCAAAGTCTGAGTGAAAGTCTTGCTTACGAAGACTCACCTTAAATAGTCGAAAAAAATTGCTGAACAAAGCTCGAGATGATCCTGCGCAGTCATCCAGTCAGCAAGTCTTCGTACGATGATGCAGGGTAAGAAGGATTATCTCGAAAGATCTGCCGAAGAAATTGGCTAAACGGAACCGAACGATCGCGGCGAACAGTTGTCGGTCAGAAAATCGTCGGGCACGGTTCAGCCGGTTCGGTCGAAAAGTTGCAGCTCAGTTCCGGGATTCGAGCCGCGAGTGCCGCGAGATATTCATGGACAGCGGCGTAACCGTGTCTCGCACGCGTCTCATCGTATCCGGTCGGCTACTTTTCCGCGTGTAACACCCGTGAGAACGCGGGGGTGTCCCGGAAGTCGCGTGTCCCGGCTGTCTGCTCTCGCTCCGCCTCGCTGGAGGAGCCGACGAGCTGCGGCGCGACGTCCTCTCCTCGCGAACAGAATCGTAGAGCGGGAGAGAGAGAGAGAGAGAGAGAGAGAGAGAGGGAGAGAGAGATGGAAGGAGAAGCAGAAGCAGGGTCGCTTCATTTAGACGCTGGATTTGACTTGATCTGTCTCGAGTTAACTTTCCGCGAGAGAGGGATTATATACCTTCCCCGGGTGACTGTTCGGGCCGGGCCCGGCGCGGCGCGGCCCGGCCCGGCTCGGGTCGGCTGCGCGGAGCAGCTTGCTGCTCATCCGAGCGAGATAGAACTTTCGGTGTAAGGTTTACTCTCGGATATCCAAGAAAGTTGATTTCGCCGGAGTTAATGGAGAGAGTTCGCGACTTGTCGGCGCGGGTTTTTCAGGCCAACACGCTCAAATGTCGAAGTGTAGTTAACCCCCTTTTCTTCCGGCGAGCACACGACCTCTATATACCCGGGCCTAGGCCGGGTCCCAGGCCTGCTCCCTAAAGAACCCGAGACAATGGGAGCTTGATCAGTCGGAGATAATCATGGGGAGCGAAGTGGGATCGCCTGGTATCGGGTAGAGCTCCCTTCTTCCCTCTCTCTCTCTCTCTCTCTCTCTCATTCTCTCGCCTCCCTCTCTCTCTCTCACACACACACACATTCACCGATCTCTCTTTCGCTACGCTCGCCTCTCTCTCTCTCTTTCTCTCTCATTCTCTCGCCTCTCTCTCTCACACACACACATTCACCGCTCTCTCTTTCGCTACACTCGCCCCTCTCTCTCTCTCTCTCTCTCTCTCTTCGGGTTTTGGGTAAACGAGCGGAAACTTTCACGACTCCGAGGAAACACTTTTCCAGGCAGCTCGCTTCACCGGAGTCTTCGGATAATCGAATTTCGATTAAAGTGTTTCTTTCGCCGCGTATATTACGGGGAATCTGGAACTACGCGGCTGCCGCGCACGCGCCCCGACAAGCTCAGTAGCCCAGTTCTCTGATCGGCCCTGGTTGCCCGAAAGCTTGAAATTTGGAAAACGAAGAATTCGCGTTGCTCCCTTTCTCCGAGAAAATGTTTATCTTTTTCTTCTAGCGGATACGGGACGGCAAAGTTTCACTCGTCTTTCGAAGTACCGCGAAAAGTGATCCGACACTGAAAGTTTTTTCGCGTGACTTTCGCGCACGACGGGGATGTTCCCTTCTTTTCGCGTTCGTTATTACAATAAAAGCGTGCGCACCGTGTCAGCGTTGTTTATCCTTTAGTGAAACGCACGAGTGCGCGCGCGCGCGCGAACGAAATATTTTTGCTAATGTAGTCACGGTTATTACACGAGCACGGTGTTTGCATCCCGGCCGGATATTCCGGCGAGCAAATAGTAACCGGGAGTAAATTGCCGAAGAACTTTCGGTTTATTAAGTCCCGATATGCATTTTCATAAATTAATGTCCGATAAATAAACACCGGACAGCGGTGTTGCGCGCCTCTTCGTTTATTCCCCGTTTCAATTAATTCCGTAAAAGGTATTAATACAGCGCCCCGGCATATTACAAAAATATTTAATTTCGACGAGTAACAGTCGACCGAATAATCGTTCTACCCGCTCTCCGGCCGTGTTTACGCTGCGATATCATCCTTTCTACGCTGTTATTCGTGCCGTAATTAATTTTAGACCGAATTAATAGCGCGGTTTTCTGCCCTCGAATCGCTGCACGCGTCATCTTTTTCCTGTTACACGGCAAACTTCGTTTAAAAGATAGAATCGGTGCTCGACAATTTACAGCGTCCGATGTCACGCGTGCCCGTTCGCATAACTTGAAACAGCGTTTTATCTTCGAACAATACCGGATTGCTTCGCTGAACAAGGACACCGACTCCTGATCGCGCGTGCAAATACCTTGCGAAATTCGGTGCATCGACGTTCGATGCTCGAACTTCGCAAAAGTGTCTGTTAAAACATTGAAAATCACGCACAAACAACGACTGCGTAACCTGTGCCAGCAACGATAGTTCCGATTCTATGAACCGAACGAATTTGTTCTTCCGCCGTCGTCGCTGTTTACGCGTAAACTGGCCAGCGCGGCAAAAGCGCGGAGATCAAAGATTCAAAAAATATACACGCGCGCAGAGCGACGAGCCTTTGCCGGAAGAACGGCTCCAGCTGTGGGATGTTTTTCGTGCACTCTCCGTAATTCGAAAAAAACTTCATGACAGAACGAGTTCACGCAATAGCGGGCTGGTTTCGCGAGTCACGCGGGCTGCACGCGGTATAATGATAATGTTCCAAGCGGGCAAAGTGGAACAGGTTAATCCTGGTTGTGAACGCGACGCTGCCGGGCGTCGAGTCGCGTCGCGGCCGCACAAAGGTGCATCGAGTGCTAACCAACGCGTTGCACATATTAAAAATATTTGCCAGCGTTCTACGTGTGACCGTCGCGCGGCTAGAATTTCCTAGGCGCGCGATGTCTGGCTTTATGTTGCGGCGACTGCTGCTGCCAGATTTCAGACGTTCGTCCCATGCAGTTGACACTGAAATCCTCTGGCAATCTCTCGATATTAGTCTCAATATTAGTCCCGATATTAGATTGCAACGTGAATTGTTCGCGCAGGAAAAATGGAGATTGTAGGATCGCTAAATTTTATACTGGATCTTCGAGCTCCTGTAACTTCGCGTGAGAAAACATTACGGCCTTCTTTCTGTGCTCTTCTTAATACTGAAACATTTTTAGCATTAATCGTACAGTTTTTGTTATTCTAGTTGCTCTAATAATATGATTTATTCGATCAAATGAAAGTGTTTCAGTCATTTTCATAATCGTAAAATGAGAAATGGGCCACGTTTGACCGTCTTAATACTGAAACATTCTTAGCACTAATCATACAGTTTTTATTATTCTAGTTGCTCTAATAATATTATTTGTTCCATCAAGGATCGCTAAATTTTATACTGGATCTTCGAGCCCCTGTAACTTCGCGCGAGGAAACATTACAACTTTCTGTCTGTGCTCGTCTTAACACTGAAACATTTTTAGCGCTAATTGTGCAGTTTTTTTTTATTATTCTAGTTGCTCTAATAATACGATTTATTCGATCAAATGAAAGTGTTTCAGTCATTTTCATAATCGTAAAATGAGAAATGAGCCACGTTTGACCGTCTTAACACTGAAACATTCTTAGCACTAATCATACAGTTTTTATTATTCTAGTTGCTCTAATAATATTATTTGTTCCATCAAGGATCGCTAAATTTTATACTGGATCTTCGAGCTCCTGTAACTTCGCGTGAGAAAACATTACGGCCTTCTGTCTGTGCTCGTCTTAACACTGAAACATTTTTAGAGCTAATCGTACAGTTTTTTTATTATTCTAGTTGCTCTAATAATATTATTTATTCCATCAATTCGAATGAAAGTGTTTTCGTCATTTTCATAATCGTAAAGTGAGAAATGGCCCGCATTTGACCGTCTTAGCACTAAACGCACAATTTTGTGTGTGTGTGCGTGTGTGTGACTATTCTAGTTGCTCTAATAATATTATTTATTCCATCAATTCGAATGAAAGTGTTTCAATCATTTTTATAACTTTAAAATAAGAAAAAGGTCACGTTTGACCGTGGTAGGTTCAACGTTGAAGAGCGCAGCCTCCGCGTTCAGGTTCCCGAATCCGCTTTTTCGAAGACAATTCACGGGCGAGAGCCTCGAAGCGTTTATTGCCTTTGCATCGGTGACAATGATTAATTGCTCGACGCGTGTTTGGCGCGTCTGTTTGCGGCGCAGCTCGTATGGATAGCAAGCATATTTGTCTTCGGCAGTGGCCAGGGCTCCCGAAGGTGTCTGCGACGGTCCAGTTTTACATGTTTAATCGAGAGATCCGCCGTTCTCGTCTCCGCTCAATTTAATAGCCTCGATAATCGGCGAGTTCCGGTTCTCCCGGCCGAATGTATAATTCAGAGTTCTCCAAAAGGACGAGTTATGGCGGAAGTTCACGCTGACGATGGCCGGCGCAACCGGTGAGAAAGTTTAGGTTTCGGGGTTTAAGTAGTTCAATTGAGAAGCAATCTCGCCGCAAACGCGAGTTACGTTAAATAGCGGACGCGATGTACGGGGAGACGCGTAATTGCGAAACGTTCACGCGGATTGCCGATGGTATTGCGAACGTATTCCCATAAGAGAGGAAAAATGTTTAACGGAGTGGAGCGACCGTGTGGACTTACGGAAAATAATCTGGCTTGAAACCGTCGCAGTGTACGGTAATGTCTCCCTAACTGACGCTTAGATTGTCCACAAAAATGGACAATTTGGGAAGAGGAGGCTCGTTTTTATAATTGCTGACAATTCGTAACTATAAAATCAAAGCGCAAGGCTCGAATAATCGTATCTCCTCTTCCCAAATTGTACAGTTTTGTGGACAATCCGAGCTCCAATTAGAGAGACATTACTGTAACTGTTTCTCTCGTCTGATGATACATCATGCTATTTTATTCGTTGAATCGTGAAATGCGATGGTTCTGCTTGTTTAGCCATAAGTGCAGTAATTTCTCCCTAATTTTCCTTCAGGTTGTAAAAGAAATGCGTAATTTGAGGAGAGCAGATACGATTATTCGAGCCTCGCGGCTCATTTTTATAATTGCCGATTGTCAACAATTATAAAAACGGGGCTCGAATAATCATATCTCCTCTTCCCAAATTGTCCATTTTTGTTTACAAGCTAACGAAAAATTAAGGAGAATTTACTGTACATGTTTCTCTCGACCAATCATAGATCATGCTGTTCTGTTCGTTGAATCGTGAAATGCAGTGGATCTGCTTGTTGAGCCATAAGTGCAGTAAATTCTCCCTAATTTTCCTTCAGTTTGTAAAAAAAAAATTGGTAATTTAATAATCTGATGGAAGCTGTTTAATCAGGTTCTAACTGATTCGCTATTGCGAATTAAATATTTTCGCAAAAATGTGATGAAAATGTTTAGAAAGCTGTTCAACTAAAAGCTCGAATTTATGCACTACTGAGAATTAAATTATTCTGCGGAAATTGCAACGAGAAGTAGAAACCACCGCAAGGATTGCGATCTATAGTAAATTCTCCCCAATCTTCCTTCAGCTTGTAAACAAAAATGGACAATTTGGGAAGAGTAGATGCGATTATTCGAGCCTCGCGGCTCATCTTTATAATTGTCAATTGTTAACAATTATAAAAACGGGGCTGGAATAATCGTATCTCCTCTTCCCAAATTGTCCATTTTTGTTTACAAGCTAACGAAAAATTAAGGAGAATTTACTGTACATGTTTCTCTCGACTAAACATAGATCATGCTGTTCTGTTCGTAGAATCGTAAAATGCAATGGTTCTGCTTGTTTAGCCGTAAGTAGCCTGTATTTGATTTGCCCCGCCATGGGCCACGCCTGTTCTACTTGTCCGACTATCCTCACTAAACTTGTCTGACAATAGTTCGGTGTTATCTACTTGTTCGGGCAAAGGTTATCTACATTCCACTTATCCGAATACCGAATGTCCTTATTCTACTTACCTGACCGCGTCTCTATTCTACTCGGCTGATTGTAGACTTCCTTTGTTTCCCTTGTCCGACCGTACACCGACCCATTTCACTTGCTTCATCGTGAACTATATTTCGTTTCTCCGATAAGGATGACCCATCATTATTGTTTCGACGTCTGACAATTCGCGGAGTCTTTTAACACGTTCCGTTTTTGCTCGATTCGTCGATCAGGCCATTTGATGTTTCGACTAAAGATCGATGTATGAGCCGTTTATTTTGGAAGTGGCATAAGTCACTTTACCGTAATGGAAAGTGGTGATTTTTTAATGTTTATACGAAATTATTAATATCAGTATAATTATATATATAATAATAATATAATAATAGTAATAGTAATATAATAATAATAATAATATATATAATAATTATATATATAATAAATAATAGTAAATAATATTTACCGTAATGAAAAGTGGTGATTTTTTAATGTTTATACGAAATTATTAATATCAGTATAATTATATATATAATAATAATAGTAATATCAGTATAATTATATATATAATAATAATAGTAATATATATAATTATTATATATATAATAATAATATATTATATATATAATTATTAATATCAGTATCCTGAGATATAACAAATACAAGTAAATCTTCTCGAAAGTTAGCATCCATATTTTCAAACGTGTTAAAACGCAAACCTTTAAATATATCGACTTAATAAACAAAGTGACTTATGCCGCTTTCAGAATAAACGGCTCATATTGTCACACAATATTTGATCACATCGTCGATCCATAAGTACAGTAATGTCTCTCTAATTAACGCTCAGATCAATTTGCAGTTAATTGGTTGAGAGATACGCGTTAAATTATATATTCTTGATTAAATTATATACTCTATAAATGCGTCGCGTTCAAACCGAGTACGAAGAAAATCGAACGTGTGTGCACTTTTCAAAGAGATCGCAACAGGTAACCGGTTAAACTTAAATGAAAGCTTCCCGAGCGATCGACGCCGGCGCGTTCATATTTCAGCCGGTTCGGTTTATCTCTCGAAAATAGATCATAACCGGGATCAAGCGTGAAAAATAAAAAAGAAGAAAATGTCACGTCCGAGTCGAGTGTCGGGACATCGTGTTCCTTTTTTTCTCCTTTTTCTTGTTTGAGAATCACGGCCTCGGCGGAATCAGATTTGCGGCCTCAAATATGAGATGTTTGCGACGCGACTCGCTGAATATTCGCTTTGATTTCCTGTTATCGGGCCGGGCCCGTCGATCCGTGAACTCGTTTGCCCGCGAAGATTTCTGCCGGAAAGTAAGAGGAATAATTTCCCCGGCGGAATTCAACGTTCGCCGGATAAATTCGTAAGCTAGGAAATCTGATCAAGCCTCGGGGGCTCGGCAGCTTCTATTTATGTTATTGCTTGTTCGAGGGGCTCGGATCCGGTCTTCTGCGAAATTTCACCCTCTTCTCGCGCGGTTTTGTTTATTCGTTCTTCTTTTTTCGCCGATCGTGCAATCGTCTTGTCATCCGTCTCGAACAGTTCGTAGATCTTTGCTTAAATTCGCAGCGTTGTAAATCGTTTTACGAAAATCACGAAAAGAGCATAAATCAATTTCGTACGTTAAAAAAGATTAATTTCGGTAAACATTAAATACGACTAGAATGTTATAAATAGATCATTTATAACATTATTTAGAGAAGACAAAGTTATTTATAGAATGAGATAAACATTGAACAATTAGACTGTAAAATACTGAGCGATCGCGTTACGGACGCAAACGCGTCACGAATGCAGAAAGTCTAGCAACACGCTCCGTGCCATTTTTGAAATAGAGTGCGATATACAGGGTGTCCCAAAATTATGGTACGGGAAGTTAGAGATTCCTGAGATCATTCGAAACAACTTTTTCCTTTACAAAAATTTTCTCCGAGGCTTCGTTAACGAGTTATTAACGAAAAACACTGACCAATGAGAGGTGAGCTCGGTTAGCGCGAGGCGGCCCAGTCCAGTTCCGCTCATTGGCTCGGCCGCCTTGGCCCAGGCGAGCTCGCCCCTCATTGGTCATCGTTTTCCCTCGATAACTCGTAAACGATGCCTCGGAGAAAATTTTTGCAAAGGAAAAAGTTGCTTCGAATCGCCTCAGGAATCCCTCACTTTCCGCAAATGCCATAATTTTGGGACACCCTGTACTTGCAAATAAAACTGCGAAAATGCGGGAAAACCGAGCGAAACGACCGGTGTTCATTGCATCGTGAAGTTACGGAATTGCAGTGTATTCTAACGGCGGAATACTACCGGGCAGATCTAGGCGAGCATAATTTATTAAAATGCGCTTACAGGCAGCTGCATGTTAATGAAAATTGAGAGATTTGCATCGGTTATCGCGCGCCACTAATTAAAAGAGACTTACCTGCGCGCTGCATTAAAATGGAAATCAGTTCCCTAGGATTGCGCGCATTATGCTCTCCGTGACCTGTACAGGCACCCTGGATTTGCGACTCCGAGGGTAAATCTTGCGATAATAAAAGGCTCCTCTAATGTTCTTATCCGGTAGGATATACTGCACGGATACTTTACTGAACTCTCTCGCCCAGCTCCATTCAGGATTGTTTCATTCGGTCCGCCAGCGATTGCTTTATTCGACCCACTTTCGCAAAACCTTGCTGCAACAATATCGAAAGCATCTGTCACAAAATACGAGAACGTGTTCCGCGAAACTCAGAGGAAACGCTTGGGTAATTATTTAGCTTAATCGTAAACGTAATTGCTTAATTAACTTCATTAATTTGGCGCACAACTTAATGCAACTAATTGTAACGCAATACTGTGCATTATGTTTTAATTGCTTTCATTCAATTTGTACGCTGAGGGGACTTGATCTCGTTTACAGTAGATAAATAAATAAATAAATATTTTTCTAGTTTTGACCGCTTTTATGCTGGTTTCGCTTTAAGAGCTGTAGCTGAATTGTTCAAAGTATCGAAACATAAATAACGTAGACGAAAATTTGGTCGGTCGAGTGCAACGGAAGTCTGTACTTTCGTCATCGGGACAAAAAAATGAGTACCTTCAAGGAATTTTAACTCTTTGCACTCGGACAGCGTGTCCCAAAATTATGGTACTTCCGGCAAGTTAGAGATTCCTGAGGTCATTCGAAGCAACTTTTTCCTTTCTCAAAATTATTTCCTGGAAATGAGGGGTTCTTGAGGTGATTTGAAACAACTTTTTCCTTTACAAAAATTTTCTTCAAGGCATCGTTAACGAATTATCAACGAAAAACACTGGCCAATGATGGGCGAGCTCGCTTGGCGCTAGGCCACCGAGCCAATGAGCAGAACCGAGCTTCGTGCGCTCGTTGGCTCGGCCGCTGCGCGCCTGCCGAGCTCGTCTCTCATTGGCCAGTGTTTTTCCTCAATAACTCGTAAACGATGCCTCGGAGAAAATTTTTGTAAAGGAAAAACTTGCTTCATATCACCTCAAGAACCTCTCATTTCCAGGAAATAATTTTGTGACACTCTGTACATTTTAAGGTAATCTTCGATTCATTAATTCCTATAAAATGTTCAAAGAATCATAATTTTAACAAAATTTGCTCCGAGTTGCTGGTTGATACTTCGATTAAAAAAGAAAAATCTTCCGAATGCTCAGTCTTCAGCCCAGTCTTCGGCTCAGTAATTGGCGCAGTCTGCGTTTATTCTGCGCGAAAGTCTCCACAATCTAAATACAATCGATACAATAATAAATAATACAATTAATCCAATATAATTAATTCCTCCGTGCTAGCCTTGCCCGATTCGCAACAGTGCGAAGTCCGCGGCGCGATAACAACGAGCTAATGATAATTGATCTTCGCCGTCGAAGCGGAAAGCACTCCGGCGAAGTTGCCGCTACGTTGCCGGATCGGTTGCAGGGTCTCCGGAGACCCAAATTTCGTAAAAGCCAACACAGGACACTTAGCGCGGCGGCGGCGGCGGCGGCTAGAGAATGTACCTTTTCCGGTGTACATTCGCGACACGAAACTCGTCTTTCACGTTTACGCCCGGCGCGCGTCGGGGGCCCACCCTTCTTGTTCCCTTCAGCGGGAGGCACGTCACCCTCGGCTCGTCGCGAGAGCTTCGCGAAGTACAGGATTTCCGTCGGGGCCGTTACCGAAGTTCACGGGGTGGCGCGGGGCGGCGCGGCGCGGCGCGGGTCGGGTCGGGTCGAGATACGGTCGTGTAAAAAGTTGTCGGCGGACTCGGATAGCTGGCACGGATCTCGAGAGCCCTGCGCCTTGAATAAGCTGCAAACTATTTTACTGGTCGGCCGCCATTTAACCGGTGCCCTTGCCGGTCTGTGTCCCATCCCCCCGTGTCGTCCCACCTATCCCGGGCTAAACTGAACGGGAGCCGCGGTTAAATCCACGGAACGATGATATTCGCTCAGCCCTCGGTGGCCGCCGCTGCCAAACTGCCATAAGTTCCGGACTTACGGCGGCATACTAAACGTGTTTCGTGTACTTTAGAAGCAACCGGTGCTGGGGCCGGAGCGCGCGTCCCAGCGCCCCGCGGATCCGCGTATAGATTTCTATGCGCGCGGTGACGCCCGCAATTATCCTTAACACGATTGTCACTAATAATCCGGCCATTAGGCGAGCCCGGCGTCGAACGCTCCGCTCTCTTCCCGTTACGGCGTCTACGTGACGCAGATTTTAAAGGGAACTCTCTGGCTTCCTGCTGCCGCTGCTTCTTCTTCTTCTTCTTGTTCTTCTTGTTCTTCTTCTTCTTGTTCTTTTTGTTCTTCTTCTTCTTCTTCGACGCGATCCTCCTACTATCCACAACCTAACCGTCCCTCGTTCGACGTTTAGACCGGAGTTTAAACTTTCCTCCATTCTTCACACTTATCTGCACGCTCCTTGTCGCCGGCGACGTTTGTAGATCGTCTGGCATCCGATAGAGCGGCGGCCATCCACTCGGCGTTTACACCGGTATCGGTGTTCGTATTCTTATAGGATCCGTATGAAAGCCGACGAGGCGAAAGACGATTCAAACGATTCTCACGAAGACGCCGTCGACGCCGCCGACGACGCCGCGAAATCTGATATCGAGTTTTCACGGGAATTCGGAGCTCGAGGCTGCCGAGATCCGACGATCACGGACGCGCGATCGCCTTGGAACGCGTCCTCGAAAAAATACCGCCACTGCGGCCCGGTTGCAGTCGCAGTGTATGACGAAACAACGTTCTGACGTCAGACCTCGCCGCGTTAATATTGCATTTCGCAGCGACGACTCCGCGCGCGCCGCGACGGGAAACGCGGTGGCTTGCTTTGCTTTAACTCGTTGCGCTCGGATGCGCGATAAATGTATACGGCGATACGATGTATTTGTGTCGAAGAGGAGTCTCTTTTTGATTGTTAGTTTTTTTTTTGTAATGTATGGTAATCGGGTTAAACGCGTAGGGAAAAGCGCGAAATCTTTTATTTATTCTTACAAATTTATAAATTTATTTATTCTTATAAAATTTCCTAGTGGCGTAACGATGTTTACTTCAAGTCGATTTTGTGTAACGAAATTATAATTTTTGCGAAATCTGTTTCGAGTGCAAAGAGTTAAATTCTGTGCATTCGATGGTGCTGGATGATAAATTGAGGAAAAAGTGAAACTGATTAATGACTAACGAATGTAACTTGTTAGTTATTCTAGCTAATTCGTCGTAATTCGATAGAAAGTAGTTAGGTTAAAAATAATGTCATTATTGATTAACGATTGCATCTCTTTAGTTATAAATTATTGTTGATTTGTTAGTCTATCAGTGCTATGAAGCACCTTAACTCCTCATTGTACTTGAACGAGTCCGATTCGAGACGAAAATTTCTAGCATTAACTTAATATGTTTGGATGTTATTCTGTTCTTTAAAATTGGAATCAAATTCTAATCTCTTGCCATCATTATTTTTGAGCATTCAAGTAAATCTAGGCACACGATGAACATCAATTTTCTTTCCTTTCTACAAAATCATTGCAATCGAAAAATTTCTAATAAAAAAGTTTCTAAGAAAATGGTGAAGAAAATGATGCATCAAGAGGTTAAATATGATCGTGGATACTGAAAGCAATGCAATTTTAATGCAATCTTTTTAGCTTCAGGGTTATTCAGAAATATTCAGAAATATCAGCCGTATATAGTAAATTTTCCCCAATTGTTCCTCAGCTTGTAAACAAAAATTGACAGTTTATGAATAATCGTATCTCCTCTTTCCAAATTGTCCATTTTTGATTACAGCTGAAGGAAAATTAGGGAGAATTTACTGTACATGGCTGATATCTTTGAATGACTCCAAACCTAATCTACTCAAAGCTAGCCTAATTTGTTTCGCCTAGTTTCTATTGCACTATTTCTCTCCCTCTTTCTTTCTCTCTCCCTCTCTCTTTCTGTTTTTCTTTCTCTCTTCCCCCCTCCCTCTTTCTTTCTCTCTTCCTCTCGCTCTCTCCCTCCCTTTCTTTTTCTTTTTCCCTTCATCTCTTACTTTTTCTCTTCCTCTCTCTCTTTCTTTCTCTCTTCCTCTCGCTCTTTTCCTCCCTCTCTTTTCTTTATCCCTTCATCTCTCTTTCTTTTTCTCTTCCTCTCTCTCTTTCTTTCTCTCTTCCTCTCGCTCTTTTCCTCCCTCTCTTTTCTTTATCCCTTCATCTCTCTTTCTTTTTTTCTTCCTCACTCTCTTTCTTTCTCTCTTCCTCTCGCTCTTTTCCTCCCTCTCTTTTTCTTTCTCCCTTCCTCTCTCTTTCTTTTTCTCTTCCTCTCGCTCTCTTCCTCCCTCTCCTTTTCTTTCTCTCTCCCTCTCTTTTTCTTTCTCCCTTCCACTCTCTTTCTTTCTCCCTTCCTCTCTCTTTTCTTTTCTTTCTCTCTTCCTCTCTCTCTCTCCCTCTCGTTCTCTTTCCCTGCATCCTCTTTTCAATCTTTTTCTACATTTCAAAGCCATTCCACAACATTCGCGGGGAAAACCAGGCGATCTCTAAACAGCGGAATGAAACGCGACAGTGTGACTCAAACAATTCCGCCGCCTGTTTGTCTTCTTAGTATTTCGCAGACGATAAGCACGCTGGCGCGCGAGCGAGCGCGCGCGTATGCAGCTCGCGCAGCACCATTTTTGCAACGTTTCCCGCGGATGATGCAACCGCGTCAGCGTTTACATTCATCCCGTCCGCCCGTAACACGAGGCGACGTTCGTTCAAGATACCGCGGCGAAAAACGGAACGAACCGGTTTACGAACGGTTCCGAAACTGGCACACGTCCGCCCACGAATTCATCGCGGCCCACCCGGCAAGATTAATGACCGGAAGGAATACCGCTCGCCGCGAATTCACACTCGATAAAATTTACAGCGGGTCCCACCCTCCCCGCACTGTTCACCGGTCGGCCCCATGGAAGATAGAGCGGTGCCCCGTAAATACGGTGTACTGGAAGCGTCGCGCACCTTCCGTCTCCGGTCTTTCCCGGTTTCTGGCCGAAGGAACGACGCGCGAGCGCGACCAAAGGGTGCGCAGGCACACGTGCACACGTGGCACGCGGAAATCGCGAAATTCGAAAGCACTCGTTCAGCTCTGTTCGCGAGCCCTGTTCGCGTGGAACCGCGCCGCGCGCAAACCTTTTCCCGAGGTCCCTGCGAAACGAGCGTATACGAGACCGAGCACCCTTCGCCCGGGTTTCCCTGCAGGGCGTCGAGAGGGAAGGGCTCCAGATGCGTCGGCCGGCTGGTATTCCCCTGCATTCGAGAAGAAGAAGAAGAAGAAGAAGAAGAAGTCGAGATCAAGTCGGCGAACTGATTAACAAACTTTCTCGTTTTCAACTTCCGACGGAGATCCCGGGCCCGAAAATATCGGCATTTCTGCGTATGGTGAAAGCAATCGGTGAAAGGAATCCAATTTTTGCGGATGCTGATTTTCCAAAAATTCAGTCGTATGTCGTTAGACGGAGCCCTGCGATCGCGGCACTCTCCTCGAATTCTTGGTAATTTATGGAATACGCTCCGCGGAAATCTGAAAGTTCGAGCGGCGCTTCTTGCTTTAATTGGCCCCGAAGAAATCGCCGGGAACGATCTGCCGGAGAAGCTACTTTATTTACGGATAATTCGAGAAAATCGTCGGAGAACGATATCAGCCGGAGATGCTACTTTATTTACGGATAATTCGAGAAAATCGTCGGAGAACGGTGTCAGCCGGAGAAGCGACTTTATTTACAAATAATTTCCACGGATAATTCGTTGGCTAATCCAGCGCAGAAATCGAGGGGAATCTTACCAGGGAATCTTGTAAGATGCGATGGAGAATCTTATCGGGAGTCGCGTAGGAAAATGTGAGCATAATAAAATCGAAATCACGTCTTTCTTGTTCCCGAGACTCGCCGCGCTCTTTTCGGCGAAAATGTAATTGCATCGATCGAATTATTTTACGCTGCAAACGAGTAATGTAAATCGACGGATTTTTTTCTGTTCCGATAATAATTCTAGACGAAACATAATAGAATAACTTTTAAAATAATTTCTACAAATAATAACACTTTAATAGCCGCTCGCACAACATGCGTGCGAAGCTTTAATAATTGTGTGAGTGACCGCTTTAATAATTATCGCACGAAGGAAAAATATTAAATTTGATGTTATTGTTGACTTTGTTTGTTTTATGTGTATGTTCGCACATGTTATTAATTATTTCGTGAATTTACATAAATATTGCCGGCCCCTGGCGACGTTTGACCGCGTAGACGCGCGGCCATTAACGCTAGATCCACGGAACCCGACAAAATGGCGGGTCAGTAATTTCTTAATTTATGATTATTCGTACCGTAAAGATACGTTTATGAGTTATTTATTCAATTTATACGTTACTTACGGCAAATGTTACAATATAGTACTTGAGAGCCCTTTGCACTCGAAGCGATTTTAACTGTAAATCTAAATTAACCTTTTTAACTTATAGTATTTCCATTTTATAAACAAAGTTATATAAAATATGCAATCGAGTCTTGTGACTCATACAACAGTTAGACTTTCAACAATCTTTTTATATCTAAGCTTTGATAATATAAATATTATCTTGGAACGTGATGCATCAATTTTATATGACAAAGTGTATTTCATGCATATGAAATAGAGTCTTGTGACTCATACAACAGTTAGACTTTTAACAATCTTTTCATATCTAAGCTTTGATAACATAAATATTATCTTGGAACGTGATGCAACAATTTCATACGACAAAGTGTATTTCATGCATATGAAATTCAGTCTTGTGACTCATACAACAGTTAGACTTTTAACAATCTCTTTATATCTAAGCTTTGATAATATAAATATTATCTTGGAACATGATGTAACAATTTTAGTAGTGCCTCAGAGTCACCACTCGAGTGCAAAGGGTTAAAAATCAGAATAAATGCCTTACTGTTACTTTTATGAACTACTAGAAAACAGCTGTTTTTTGCGCTCCGTAAATCTAGCGTTAAATTGTTAACGTCCCTACTACCTGTGATCGCTCGGCAATTAATCCTTTGCACTCGAGTGATGACTCTGAGGCACCACGAAAATTGTTAGTTTACGTTCCAAGATAATTTTTATATTAACGAAGCTTAAATTTAAAAAATCGTTAAAAGTGTAACTGTCATCACAAATCATTTATCACTTTGTCATATAAAATGGAAATACCAGAAGTCAGAAGGATTATTTTAGATTTACGGTTAAAATGGCTTCGAGTGCAAATGGTTAACCATTTTATCCAAAAGGATGCTCCTTATCCGTGAACAAATAAATGAACAAATGAACGAATAAACGAACGAATAAATAAAATCCGTATCGCCGCGTTGGAACGTAGTGTGCGGCGTAAAATCGTGCGCCATGTAAACTAGACAACAACAACTAACTAAACGCGGTGTCGCTGGAAGATAGCGGTTTACACGCCACCGAGCCGAAATCCTGTCGAGAGCAAAATCAAAGACGCTCCGTCGCGTAATCGCGTTTACGCGACAATAAACGTCCGCGACGGTGTAACCGGGTCGCGTGCGGTCGTTATCTCGCCGCGTAAATTCGTCGGCTCGTTTATGGCCGGCGTCACGAGCCAAGCTGGAAAGATGCGAGCACGAAACGCGATTAAATATCAATTACGCGAGAACAGGCGGGTCGGAGAGCGCGCGCGATTCCATTGAACCCGATACGGGCCCGGGTCGATCGCGCGTTTATTTCTGGCCCGAATGGGAAAACGCGCCGCAATGCGTCCGATCGACGGATCGTTTTCTCCGACGGATGTCCCGTCGCACGTCCGTCGAAACGCAGAGATTCGGCACGCGGAATCGGCGACGAACCACGCGCGAGCCGACGAGAACGGGCGGCGCTGCTGAAATTATTCATAGACTTACTTTTTTAGCGCGAACATTCGCGGACGCAAGGTCGAAACTTTGACGCGGATTACGTCTCGTCCTGCGAACTTCTCTCCCCGTTTTTTTCTCGCGTTGAACACGCTGTACGGGATGCTTCGCGCGATAAAAACATTGAAATCTTCCCGCTAACCGAACGGCCGAACTTTTCTCCTCGGATTCGAGGAACAATGGAACTTAACAGTAAATCCTGCGTCGCGTGTTTCGCTGCATTCGTTTCGACTTTTCGTTCGAATAATTGCTTTCTTTATTCGCGCACGCGGTTAAAAAGCCGCGCGTACGTGCGAAATGCGGATGGTATTGTTCAGGAGATCATTTTACATTGGAACAAATATCGAGAGCTGTGAACATTAAGGAAAATTAAATTGGACGTGAATATAAATAATATAAATAATATAATAATAAATATCTATATAGTGATATTTATTATTATATAGATATATAATATAATAATATCTAATAATATATAATAAATATCTGAAAATATAGGGTCAAACACCTTCGAAACCGTCGATAATACTAAAAAATGTTTCAAACGAAATTTGAATGATTTTAGGGGAGTGGGGGGGGGACACTTGACCCGACATTAATAAGATTTATCTAGGTGAACGCGAGAAACGAGGGAATAAGAAGGTCCACTTTATCGTTTTAAACGGAATCATATATTTTTTATTGCACTAGTCGATTCAGCTAAAAAATCATTGCTTCAGAAGATATTTTAATTTTAGTAACTTTTTAGTAATTACAGTGTTAGCACTCGCCTATCCAAAGTTCCTGTTCAAAAATCTTATGATCTGATCTTAGCACGAATGCAAAGATTTACTCGATCTCTGAAAGATATTCAAGTGTACAGATATAAAATGATTAATATCAGATTTAATATCATTAATATCAGATTTAATATCAGATTTTGTGCCCTGAAACTATCCAAGTTTCGTTCGAATCATTTTTCAGCGTCGTCGCGGTTTCGAAGATGCTCGACTGGCTCGATCTAAATGGGTCACCCTGTATAGAAACGGATGTATCCGGGTATCCCGGGCGAGGGTTAAAGGGAAGCGATTAATCCATTTGCAGAGATTGTTCGATTCCGGGAAGCGGGAACATTTAATACGAAAAATTGACGTCGGTGTTGCTGCACCTTCGCCACCTAGCCCAATTTCCGCGTGTTTACCCCTTTCTAATTTAACCTACTTCTCTCGCGACACGTCCATTAATAGATTAAAAATGCAGCGGCGTGCGCGGTCTCCGGACGTCGATGCGTGGGAAACGATCAGGGCCGAGTGCATCGTTTTAACGTAACAGTACTGGTACAATGCGAACCCTTCCTCGACGCGCGTGTCAACTAGGGGTTCGACGTCTCCTTTCGGATCGACATTTCGCGGTAACAATCGTAGTTTAATCCTTGCAGCGTCGTGCGATTGTATTGGGTTGGGGAATAAGTTCGTAGCGTTTTTATTTGAAGGCGATTTTCTTCGTTGTTCTCGTTAAGCTCGCGAGGCACCCAGGCTCCCAATTTTTCGGCAAATCCCATTGAATGAAGATGATTGAGAATATTATAATATATATAAAATATATAAATTATTACATTATATATATTGTAATAATATATATTATTATAATATTATTATAATATCAATTATTATTAAATATTATATTATAATATAATAATAATAATAATATGTATTATAACAATATTATATTACAATATTATAATAATAATAATAATATATATTATAACAAAATTATATTATAATATTATAATAATATATATAATAGTATATATTATAACAATATTGTACTATAATATTATATATTATTATACATAATATATTATGTGTAATATTTAATTATTATCGCTTTAATTATTATTACTATTATTAAGATTTAATTATTTACTTAATTATTATTTAATTACCATTACTACTAAATAATTTATTTAGCATTGATGCTTACTAATACACACACTAATGCATCCCGAACAGTGATGCGGCATCGCATGCGCAACGACAGATCGTCGTTCCCCACTAAAAGGGTTAAAAGTGTCGATTCGAACACCCATTGATTACGTCTTCTCTCCCGTAACTCTTAATCGCTCCTTGACCCCTTTAATCCCTGAACCACGAGATCAAAACTCGGGGTAAAAATTCATCGGAAAATTCGCCGCGTTCGCGACAAAATTGAATCGTCGGGAAAAGAAAAAGTTCGGATTTCGGAACGAAGTTATCACCGTATAGAACCAACCTATATTTTACATTCAAACGAATCCCGCGATTTCAGAGAGTCCGCGGCCGATTCAAGAAATTTCGATGAAAATACAGTCGGAACGGGGGCAAAGGAAAGAGCGCAGAAGCTCGCGATACCGTTAACCGCGCGCTTATATGCCCGTTCCTCGAGGAGGACGTACTCGCGAGGCGGAATCTCGCCGTACGAGCTCTCGTTGCACGAGCCGACCGAGACGGAGGGCCGCGCGGACGAAGAGGGCCGGAACACAAGAGGAGCTTCGGGTATTATTTTATAATCTGGCAAAACATTTTTCTGCCTTCGGATAACCTTTCTGAATGCAGCGTATTTCGCGAGACGGGGCTGCGCGGGCGATAGCGGCCGCGGTAAAAAGAGAAAGAGACCGGGAAGGGGGGCGGCGCGCGGGGGGGACGGGCCCTTAAGCCGTGGTAAGCCTACTACGGCCGCGCTTACGGCGGATTCTCTTGGGCTCTATCAGCATTCGGATAAGCTGTATCCGGTATTATGTTCTTCCGACGTTGCCAACATCGTGGTTTTGCCCCGGTAAAAACTGCAATCGAGCGAGAGAGAGAGAGAGCCGAACGGGGCCGGTCTCTCCGCGGCGATCCAGCGGCTGCGGAAAACCGTCTGCGGGGTTACGGGCGACGGAAGAAAGGGGCGACGCAACGTGTTGCTGCAGCCGGGGTGCAACGGCGGCCAGCCAGCCCGGATCCCGATCGCAGAGGCTGCACACAGCCTCGACAAACTTCGACGGCGACGAGCAGCCGATACGCGATTGATATTGAATTAGTCGGTGAGAATGTGTCAGCTGCGCGACCTGGCCCGCAGCGATCCAGCAACACCGATTTGTCGGTGCTCGGTGAAATTTTAAAGCCTTCCTCCGCGCTAACCTCTCGCCCCGGACCGGCCGGATTTAGACGTCGATGTCCTGCGACCGTCGAACTGACCCACCTTCGACGCGCCGCTGGTTTCCAAAAAACGTCGACGAAATTCCAGCGAACACCTCGCGTCTCGTGCAGACCTATAATCCGTGTCGTCACCAGACTGCGGATTTTATGCGTACGAAATGATAGAGACGAACAGGTCGAATAGAAAATTGTTGGATTAGGTTAGAAGAAGTTTAGGATGCGATTTAAAATTTTTTAACTTTTTATGGTTATTAAAATATTAAAGGCATTTCTACTGTGTTATGTAAGACCCAGATTCGGTGTAAAAAGGGGGGTGGTATCGAAAAAATTTATTAGTAACAAAGTTTTTTTTTTAAATCCGACATTTAATTACCAAATTTTTTTTTTAATTGCTTATAAGCAACTTAACTTTTATTAAAAATATAACTATGTGCGTATAACACAAAACGAAGAGAAGAACGAACAATATTATTTTTATTTAATGTAACCTTAAAATTATGGTATTTCCGGAAAATGAGGAGTTCCTGAGGTGATTCGAAGTAACTTCTTCCTTTACAAAAATTTTCTCCGAGGCGTCGTTTACGAGTTATTGAGGAAAAAACAATGACCAATGAGGGGCGAGCTCGCCTGGCGCGCTGCGGCCGAACCAATAAGCGGAACTGGGTTCCGCGCGCTCGTTGGCTCGGCCGTCTAGCGCCAAGCGAGCTCGCCTCTCATTGGTCGGCGTTTTTCGTTAATAACTCGTAAACGAAGCCGCGGATTGCATTTTCGCTGAGGAAAAAGTTGCTTCAAATGGCCTAAGGAATCTCTAATTTCTCGGAAGTACCATAATTTTGGGACTCCCATAACTCAGTTGGCGCAGTTGTCGTACATTAGGATCGGCGAGTTTTCTATTGCGATCTCATAGAAAAAAATCGCACGTGGACTCAGTTTTAAGCTTGAAATCCATAATTTATTATCCTTTCAAAGTCGTTTCGCATGATATCGCAGATAAGCATCTGAAGGAAAACGTTTCTCCTCCAAAACGTTACGAATAACGCAGACTTATTTTGCGCGAAAGCCTGCGTGCTAAGTCGAGCCTCTTACGGATTTCATGCTTCTAATTACAGCGAACCATTTTCGTCGCAGATGCGTCGGATATCGTTGAAAATATTTTGACAGATTATCCGGAGTGTAAATAACGAGAGTGCCATCTCTCCTACGTGGAATCATCGGCACGCGAAAGGCCAGCCGCACAGATTCCGAAAGTCCATTAAAATCAGGATCTTCCCGGATATATCTACTAATGCGGAATTTATGTTGAGCAAGTGGAAACGTCGTTGCGACTCATTAATTAAACGATAGACCCGACAGTTTCCCATACTACGTGGACATCGAATCGAGACGCGGCTCGACTATTTCGGCGACTTACGGAAATTATTGAACGAGACCCGGGATTGGAAGTTTTAGTTTAAGATCTTTGGAAGAGCTCGCTGCGAGGAGTTTCATACGGAGCAGAGCAGAGTAGATTGATTGATGGAATTTCAATTCGGCAACGCGATATTTCGACGGTGCTTTTATTTATTCGTAAAACGGACTTATTCGTAAAAATTCTCCGCGAGGGTAGTTACAGGGTTAAATTAGATTTGGGCGCTTTTCAGTCCATTTCTCCCCTTCGGCGACTTTTTAAAATTTTGAAAAAAATGTCGCTTATTTCGGACATCGAGACGCATATTATAGAATTTTTTCAGATTTCTCGGTTGCAAGCTGTGCTTACCAAAAATGGAAAACCAAAAAAACGTCGGAAAATTGAAGATATCTCGAAAACGAAAATACTATGCCATCCTGAAATTAATTCCCTGATAAGGTACTGTTACAAGCAGTGCGCGAAATTTTTCTCAGATTTTTCGCAGAACTGCGCCATCGTCGAAAAAATGAAAACGTTCGTCGATGTTTTTGCTGTGAGGAAGAAATTTATTGCTTCTTGGGTTTATATACTGCAAGTATAGATTAAGTAATTTTAAATGTTCTTACATTGTAACCAGCAATTGTTTAACCTAGAAAATGCGATTTAAGAGAACGAACAAATCGTGATGCGCGCATTGCGATATACAGGGTGTCCCAAAATTATGGTAGCTCGCTGCGAGGAGTTTCATACAGAGCAGAGCAGAGCAGAGCAGAGTACAGTAATGTCTCTCTAATTGACGCCCAGATTGACCACAAAAATGGACAATTTGGAAAAAGGAGATACGATTATTCAAGTCTTGCTCTTCGTTTTTATAGTCACGAACTGTCAACAACTATAAAAAACCAGCTACAAGGCTCCAGTAATCGTATCTCCTCTCTCCAAATTGTCCATTTTTCGTGGTCAATTAGAGAGACATTACTGTATTCGGGTTCTGCGGCCTATATTTACGGTTGTCGACGATCGGTCGCTATAATTGTACCTCCTCTTCCCAAATTATCCATTTTAGTGGACAATCACACTACATCACTGTAGATTGATCGATGGAATTTCAATTCGGCAACGCGATGGTTCGACGGTGCTTTTATTTATTCGTAAAGCGGACTATTCCCGAAGCTGGATCCTAAGATACTACTCGCGTGGAAGAGTTTTCTTGACAGATATCACTGCGAACGAATAGCGTTTATCGGAGTATCTATTGGAACATCTGCTACCGTATCAACACGACCTGCTTCTGTCAGTAAAATGTGTAGCCTGTACCTGAAGCTACAGATTTGGCAAACGTCATCTAACTGCCGCGTTCCCCGAGATTACCTGAACGTATTTCGAAATATATTCGGTCGTCCGGAAATCTCGCAGCGATGGTTAAACGGAAATTCCGGAGCCGAGTGCAATTTGGTTTATGAATAAATTAGATATTTCGCGATGCTTTCTTCGAGAAATCTTTCGCTCTCGCGACACGAAAACCGATCGAATAACGCTTGACACGCTGTTTCATCTAAAAAAAAAAAAAAAAAAAATTAATTAAAATTTCGTTCGAACCGACGTGACCTCCGCGCCTTTGCGAAACATTTCTCGCCGGTGGTAGTCGAACTTCGTGTTTCACTTTCTCCGGCGTCTGCGAACGAACCAAGCTCGAGTGCACGCGCAAAGTGTACTTCGATCACATTATGTTGAACGTGTAAAAAATTGCAGTTCCTCGAGCGGGTAGTTTTGCCGTGAAAAAAAGAATCGCGCGTCCGCCGGAAAAGAAAAAAAGAATATCGAGAGCTGTGGAACGATTCTCGTACGAGAACATGCTTCCGCGTTTCTCTCCAGAGAACCGTAAAAGATGCACGGGGCACCGCAATCGCTGGCGGAGAAACACGGATCCGTTTTCCGTGCAGAAATTTCTTCGGACTTCGATATCGTCCGAAACAAATTCGAAGTTTCCGCGAAGATTTCACGGAGACGCGAAATTAAAGTCCGCTCGTAGAACGGATTCGTGGATGTATAAAATTGCGAGTTATCGACCCAGCCGGATCGCTTTGACAAGCAAAACACGCCGGCCACTCGAAACTGAATCCATCCGTGCAGCATTGTTATTCTCAAGTGGCTCGCAAACTCCGTTGGGGAACGGAGTCTCTCTCTACTTTGTTGCCGCGGAACGGTGAAAAATATTTCTATCATTCCTCCCGGCGCTAACGATATAAGTTGCGCAAAAAGTGTGTTGCAAATTCCTTCTGTAAATATCGCGCGGAGAGACATAATAAAAGGAGACCGGCCGGGGTCTCCTTTCGTAAATTGCCACCACACTCGACGGTCTTCAAAGTCGGCTTCCTTCCGCGGCCGCCGAGGCTCCGGCGCGGAAACTTTGTTATGAAAAATTCAGCCTTCGTTCCTCGCATTAAGAATACGCCGGCGCTCTTGAAATTTCAATGCCGTTACGCCGAATAAGAAACACTTTTCTCGCAAACTATTCCGTACAATTATTCCGTCGCGATTACCAACAATCCCTCGGTTATATTCCTTTCGCTAAATCTTTGCTGTGCGATCGGAGTCGGGCGAGCAAATTTGATTTTTAAATGCGCCGGATGTTTTATGAGGGATGACAATCTTTTTTCTGATACGGTACAAGTTCGCTAGAAATAATCTTTCGGTTCGTTGACGTATATTTTAACGCGTTTAACACGTTCCGTGCCGAGCTTTTTTTACTCGAATCTTCACACTTTGATATTTTACTAAAACTTGATGTATCACGTGCAATTATTAATTCTCGTACACATAACAACGTAACAAAAACTTATCAACGCCCATTCTTGCGGTGGAAATTGATTCTTCGGTTCTAAATTTCTTGTAAACAATTTGTTCAGTTCACTAAGTAAACATGCGAGCGTGTACCATCGATGGTACACGTGGCACGGAACGTGTTAATGTATATTTTAACGTTGATTCCATCGAGCCCTAGGAAGCTGGTTGCCGATGAAAATTATTAGAATTTTATTATAGACCTTTCACCATTTTAATTAAGAAACTTATTGAATTATTTTCTACGAAAAGTTACTTCCGAATATTAAAATTTCACTTATTTAAATCTTTCGAGATTTTAATTCAGAAATTTATTGAATTATTTTCTACGAAAAGTTAGTTCCAAATGCTAAAATTGGTTAAAACGTTAAAATTTCACTTACTTAGATCTTTCACCATTTTAATTCAGAAATTCATTGAATCATTTTCTACGAAAATTAGTTCCAAATGTTAAAATTCGTCTAGACAGAGGATCGTGAGATTCTTCATTTATTTATCTTCGTACTGGAAGTTAACCTATTAGTTATATATTCCAAGAAGATACGAAAGGTTTAGAATGTATAGGTAAAAAAATTAAATAAAATATAAGAAGATAACGGCAATATTTCTTAAACAACTTAAATTCCTTGTAAACTTTATCAAGCTATGTTGAATCTGCAGGGATTCCCATAATTATATTAACAACCGGAAAGGGGTGATTCCTGAGGTCATTCGAAGCAACGTTTTCCTTTACAGAAATTTTTTCCGAGGCTTTGTTTACGAGTTATTAACGAAAAACAGTGACCAATGGGAGACAAGCTTGTCTAGCGCTAGGCGGCCGAGCCAATCAACGGAACTGCGCTTCGATCGCTCGTCGGCTCGGCCGCCTCGACTCCGCCTCGCGGCAGCCGAGCTCGCCTCTCATTGGTCAGCGTTTTTCGTTAATAACTCGTAAACGAAGCCGCGGATTGCATTTTCGCTCAGGAAAAAGTTGCTTCAAATGGCCTAAGGAATTCTTTCGGAATTCTTTCCGAATTTTTACACAATCATGGGACACCCTATAATTAAACAATAATAACTGTTTGAGCATAAGATAACTGAACAGCCAAGATATTAATATTATAAGGTACAAGATTACACGTAAGAATTTGTGTTGCAAACGTTGCAACACAAACGTTGCACCAGCGCAACGATGCACTCTTCTTCTCAGTACCTCGTTCGCGTTGTTGTTCGCAAAGTAGCAACGCCTCGAACATCCTCAATTCCCCTCGAAGACGATTACGATTCAGCAAGTTCGCGGATTATTCGGCGCGTCGATGCACAGGTCCTCTTACTTTCGGCGCCAGGAATTTGTAGAATTATGCCCGGCCAACAAAGAGGTTTTGGCGGCTGTTCGAAGGTCGTGGAAAAGGAGTGGGGAGACGTTTCGTCCGGGGTCCGCTAGAGGACTCATCAGTAAGGCTATCCTAGCGGGCCCTTGCCTTAGACGTAAGGGTAGGACGAAGTCTCGGCGTATATATAGGGATCGGAACGGATCGGCTACTAGCGGGAAGAGGAGCCCTCTGCTGGCAGGTCTGGAGGTAGCCGCCACAAGGTGAACTAGGAAATTCGTCGGTCGACGGCGGATCGTTTGATTAGGTCCGATCAGGGGGCGTCGACGTTCGATTAAGGTCGAAGCCCGGCGTTTAATGCTTCCTCCTGTAAGCTTTATCGGACGGGAGGAAAAGAGTTGCGAGCGTGCGCGCGCGCGCGAGCATGAAATTACGAAAGCTTTCGACAAGAACCGGGCTCGGGTGCGGGGTTCCGGGGCAGCCGTGGGTGGGAAATTCGGGGGTGACAGGCGCGGGAAACGCGCGCGTAACGCGGCCGCGCGAGGAACTATTTAAATCTGTAACGCGGGCTTGTAGACACACCGTGGGCGGGCCGGCCGCCATACCTCACCGGGACAGGAACACGGCCTCGATTTTAGGGACATACTAGATTTCACGATCTAGTTACACGAGTGCAGTTTCCCACGCGGTCTAAATGCGACTAAGCAGATTAAACGTTGTTGCGGCGAATACACCGGTGGAAAGAGAATCGTTCACGGTGACAAAAGGCGGCCGACAATTTGGTGAAGCGACGCGACGGCTCGTCGTCCTCGCCGCCGGACGGATCGCTGAACCGAGAATCGAACGAGCCCTACAAATGACTGGCCGCTTATCTTCGCGATCACTTTCGCTGTTCCTTCGACTCGCTGCGAAATCCAGGATCCGCGCGAAATTCCGCGATCCGCGCGCAAATCGTGCCATCGGTGAAACAGATTTTTGTTCTTTTGAAAATCGCGCGATGGATTTGGTGAAAGACGATTGCTAAGATTACACTAATGTCTCTCTAATTGACGCTCGGATTGTCCACGAAAATGGACAATTTGGGAAGAGGAGATACGATTATTCGAGCCTCGTGGCTCGTTTTTATAGCGACCGATCGTCGACAACCATAAAAATGGGCCGCAGGACCCGAAAACAGTAATGTCTCTTTAATTAACGCTCGGATTGTCCTCTGTGTGAATTTTTAACAATCTCGATCCATATTTAGACTGCACAGAGTTAAAAAGAGAACGATTGATTGAACGTTCCAAGATATGTGTTATAGAAGATGTATGAACAGTAAGCGATTCTTGAAACGACAATAGAATTTCTGTGAAATATTTAAAGCATTCGCTTGATCGATGAGAAATTTTCCATTTTATTAAATAGAACGACCGACGCTACGCTTGCATTGGCGTATCAGCGAGATACACATAGAAGACTACAGAATGACAGTGAGTCGGAACAAGTGGATTATCACTACCACGAATCAGACAGCAGTAACTCACGCAATGGTCTTTATTTAATCCATACTTATCAATTTTCTGATGCATGTTTCTGTTAAAAAAACATGCGCACACTTGAAACGCATAAGCGAATCTGCGATGTATCAACCTGAAGTAATTAATTCTTGTAATTAATTCTAAAAGTACTATACACGTAGCTTAAAACTTTATGACAAAAGTAAGTTGGTAGCATACAAAACTGTAGATGTGGACTTAAATAATATTGCTATTTAAGTTATTAAATTAATAACTTAAACAATACTGCTAGCGCATTTTCAACTTATTAGAAATGTTAAGAGTGAAACTGAATTATTGTTTAACTTCTGATTGATGCAATCGAGACAGAGAACTGTTATTTTATATAAAGATGTAAAATTGTTGCGATTGTAACGAAAATAATTGCTGTTGCCTATGAAGATAGACTAATTAACCCTTTGCACTCGAAGCCAAATTAACGCAAAATTTAATACAGTTTTTCTGATCCACTGCATTTCCATTTTATATAACCTAATGCATCTTATACATATGAAATTGAATTTTGTGACAGATACAACAGTTATCATTTCAACAGTTTTTCAAATATCAACAAATTTGATTAATAAAATTATTCTGAAACGTGACATAATAATTTTCAATGGCGCCTTGGCGTCGCCATTCGAGTGGAAAGGGTTAAAATATTTTTGGAACCATTACAGTAAATTCTCCCTAATTTTCCTTCAGCTCGTAAACGAATATAATATAATTGTTGACAATCGGCAATTATGAAAATGAGCTGTGAGGCTCATAAATGCTCCATAATGCTCCTAAAATTGTTTCGATTGTAACGAATGTCAATTAAACTCTAAAAACGTGCCCTTTTGTGCACAATCCGAGCGTCAATTAGGGAAAATTCACTGTACTCATTGTAGGACGGTTCTCCAAGATTTCGCTAAGAAGTAAGACAGAAAAGCCGAAGACAAAAACCAAGGACAATCGAAAGAGAACGCTCGAAGCAAACTGCCTCGCACGCGAACAGATTGCTGGCACAGTTCATCGCAACAAGTTCACCCGCGAATCCATACAGACACAAAGTTTCCGCGACTCGCAGTCGCACCTTCGTAACAAGATACAAGTTACTCATCGTCTGCTAATAAAAACTTCGCTCTTTTCGGCACGGACACATCTTCCGGAAGCATCTAGAAACTATAACGCGTTCTTCATTGTTGCATTCTAGACGCAGCAGGAGAGATTTCTGCGCGTCGCAGCGAGTTTCCAAAAGTTAATATCGAAAGCCAAATTACTTCCGCCAAGTTCCTTTGCCATTTGTACCATTGAATATTCATGTTTGTTGCTTCGGCAGGTTCCCCAGCAACGTCTACGGCCTACAGAAAATTGCCCGGCATTGCTACCGGTCTCTGTGTTTCCGTGGAACACAGCGTTTCCCGAAATTACAACCGACCGTTAACGAATCGCGAATCGCTTCAGCGGCTCGAGCTCGGGTTCGAAAGGCCAGCTTTCTCACCGTTAACCTTTTAGGCACGACGATCTTTCAGAACGACACGTCACTATAGTGGCTTTCGCGGATGTCATCTCTCTGGACGACGCGCCACTATAGTGGCTTGCTCTAGTAGCTCGCTCGCTCATCGTTTGAACCAAATAATCGTCTTCATATGCATTGTTTCACGGTTCTTTTGTCTTCGCATCGATTTACAACAGTCTGCAGGGTGTCCCAAAAATGTCTCGCAATCCGGAAATGGCGGGTTCCTCGGATCATTTGAAGCAATATAGAAGCTGTATATATTTCTCTCCCTCTATTTCTCTCTCTATGTATTTCTTTCTCTATATATTTCTCTCTCTATATTTCTCACTCTATATATTTCTCTCCCTATATATTTCTCTCTCTCTGTTTCTCTCTCCCTCTATTTCTCTCTCTCTATTTCTCGCTCTGTATTTCTCTCTATATACAGGGCGTCCCAAAATTATGGTACTCCCGGGAAATTAGAGATTCCTGAGGTCATTCCAAGCAACTTTTTCCTTTACAAAAATGTTCTCCGAGGCACCGTTAACGAGTTATCAACGAAAAACAGTGACCAATAAGAATCGAGTACGGCTGACGCGAGGCGGCCCAGCCAACTAGCGCGCTCGCCTCTCATTGGTCACTGTTTTTCGTTAATAACTCGTTAACGGTGCCTCGGAGAAAATTTTTGTGAAGGAAAAAGTTGCTTCGAATGGCCCGAGGAACCCGCCACTTTCGGATTGCGAGACATTTTTGGGACACCCTGTATATACAGTATCAGACTCTGTACAGTACACATCGGACTCTGCCGTCCAGAGAAATAGCCTCGCGCAGAATTCAGCCGTACCTAAAAGGCTAAACACGGCACCCATTCGGGGCGTCGGACGCAGCGCCCTGTCCCTCGGTTTTCAGGTAGAACGCGCATACCTGGGTGAACCAGCGTGAAGCTGGGCGCCCCGGCGCGGCGTGATAAGCGGCGCGCGGCGTCGCCTTTTGTTTTCGACCGGCCGTAGTAAACACAGAGGGGATCTATTTTTGTCATTCGCTCTTTTCTGGAGGGGCGTACGCGTTTTTCCTCTTCCCGACGGTAATCCCAGCGTGTCAGATCACAGACAGAGCGCCCCCCGGTATCCCTTGCTGAGTGCGCTCGTCTGTTCAGCCTCCTCGGCGTTCGCCTCCCCGCCTCTCCGAATGTCCTTCCTATCTCACCGTGTCCTTCGGAGCTGGCGACGCGGTGTCCTTCGGTCGTGGCACGTCTGACACGTTCGAGGAACTACGGTACTACACCGATATCTCACCGTTGGAGAAAGTATCCGAAAGCGAAGGCAGTCAGGAATTTTTGCTACCCGATGGGACGAGTTACGGTGCATCGAAAAACTATTCATGATTTAACCCGTTCACCGGGGAATCAACTTTTGTTCAACTGGTTCGCGCAACGGGGAGGTTTTCCTTCGAGGTGAGAAGTTATGTTGTCGCGATTCGAGTAATTTAAACGATTGCTTTTTGTTAGTCGATTATTATAATAAATTATTATATTACAATATATACCTCGTGATATACAGGGTATCCCAAAATTATGGTTAAAAAATTATCAGAGAAAAATTATCAGAGGTTCCTGAGATCATTTGAAGTAACTTTTTCCTTAGCGAAAATGCAATTCGCGGCTTCGTTTGCGAGTTATTAGCGAAAAACGTGGACCAATAAGAGGCGAGCTCTGTTAGCGCGCGGCGGTCTAGCCAACGAGCGCACGGAGCTCAGTTCCACTCATTGGCTCGGCCGTCTAGCGCCAGTCGAGTGCTCGCCTCTCATTGGTCACGGTTTTTCGTTAATAACTCGTAAACGAAGCCGCGGATTACATTTTCGTTAAGGAAAAAGTTACTCCAAATTACCTCAGGAATCCCTCATTTCCCGGAAATACCATAATTTTGGGACACCCTGTACATATTGTCCCAACATCTGAAGAGAAGTGAAAAGTCTATAAAGCGTCGATTACGATCTCTGCGCGAGAACATAGTAATTCTTATTCATAATTCGATGAACAGCAACGGGTCAGCGCACACGGCAATAATGGCCAAGCAATTACTAATTAATAATCAATATACGGGGAGTATTAATCGCGGCGAGTCGAACGGCGGCGATTCGGAATTGTTCAAAAAGTGATGCATTTAATCGGGCCGTGCGCGCGCGCGCTCGCTCGCTCGCTTATATTACATCGAATATATTAATTCGGTCGCGGATGGAGGAAAAGAGAGAGGGCTTAAATCGCTTACGGCTCTGTTTGCACGTTTTATATTAAACGCCGTATTTTACTTTATGCCCGGCGCACACGGCGGCCAGTTTAGTGCGATCTCAATAAAAAGTAACCTCGTTCGTATATTCCCTATTACGGTCGAGCACGTGCTGCCTCGCATGACCGCACATGTGCGGTCATTGCCGTGAAAGAAAAGGCTCCACGTGAGCTTATTATTGGACTCTAATAACGAATGAAAACGATCGGGATCACGGAAATCCGGCGAGCCCCCCTTCTCCCCCCCCCCTCGGGGGAGCAGCCCGTTAGCAAAAACTGGGACAATTAAAAATCAACGGAACGATCCTGAAAAGTGCGCGGTAATTGAAATCAACGAAAATTTCCCTTAGAGCACTCCCGGTTATCTCTCTAATCGCCTCCGCGTTATGAAACCGTTCTTCTTCCCCCCCTCCGCTCCCCTCTATTTTTGCCCGACTTGCTCTTTAATAATCCATTTAAAGCGAGAACTCTTCTCTCTGTTTGAAATTCTCTTAAACTGTTAATTGGAAACAGAACGTCCGAAACATTCGTACGTAACGTTGTACTTCCATCGTCTACTTGATAGATCAATTTCACCGAACTCTCCGCCACTTTCATTTGGTTGGAACGGATTTTTGTTTTTCTGTTTTGTTTTTCGTTTTCCCCCTCCCTCCTTCCCGCTAACGCGCAACATTTATTGGGATGGTTCTGTGAAAGTCTACAAGAAGAATAGAGCGTTCCATTGTTAATTGGAACGTGAAATGTTTGTTGAACAATGGTGGTGTGCTACTAATTGGAGTGAGACTTAACGGCGCGCTGATTGTGCTCCGTACTCGGCGAATAAAGTGGTGGTCTTTCGATAACATTGGAATGACAGCTTGCGGCCGTAGACGGCGCGCGATATTAATTGATACGCGAATTTCTCGCGGCCATTGCTATGCGATCATTATTGCCGGCTAAAATTGGGTTTTAGCTGGAAAACTGAACGCGTCTCGCTTACGTTGATACGACGGTCTTTGGAAAATTAACGGAACCGTTCCCCGATATTTGCGTCGCTTTTATTACACGCGGCAACTATACGCGAACCTTATGTGCTCGCATAGTTTGTATAATATCGCGCAAAGGCGGCAGGCATCCAGCCAGGACCTGTTTTAAAACTCGGCTGAGAAATTTATACCGGAGTCCAACTAAACCGAAGTACATGAAAAATGCAGCAGCGGCAGCAAAACAAGAACGAACCTCTACCGTTACAGCTTTAGAATGTTGCGAGAATATATCAATGGTACGGCTGCGCATAAAAGAATCTGCGAACGGGTTGTTCTATTCGGAGCCATCGATAATACATAAATGTCATTTCTTGACAGGGACAAATCTATAGTATGCCTGTACAACGTGATCGTTCCGAGACGTACGGCAATGTCTCTCTAATTGACGCTCGGATTGTGCAGAGAAATGGACGATTCGGGAAGAGGAGATACGATTATTCGAGACTCGAGGCTCGTTTTTATAGCGACCGATCGTCGACAACCATAAATATGGGCCGCAGAACCCGAATACAGTAATGTCTCTCTAATTAACGCTCGGATTGTCCACGAAAAATGGACAATTTGGAGGGAAGAGATACGATTATTCGAGACTCGAGACTCGTTTTTATAGCGACCGATCGTCGACAACCATAAATATGGGCCGCAGAACCCGAATACAGTAATGTCTCTCTAATTAACGCTCGGATTGTCCACGAAAAATGGACAATTTGGAGGGAAGAGATACGATTATTCGAGACTCGAGACTCGTTTTTATAGCGACCGATCGTCGACAACCATAAATATGGGCCGCAGAACCCGAATACAGTAATGTCTCTCTAATTGACGCTCGGATTGTCCACGAAAAATGGACAATTTGGAGGGAGGAGATACGATTATTCGAGCCTCGTGGCTCGTTTTTATAGCGACCGATCGTCGACAACCATAAATATGGGCCGCAGAACCCGAATACAGTAATGTCTCTCCAATTGACGCTCGGATTGTCCACGAAAAATGGACAATTTGGAGGGAGGAGATACGATTATTCGAGCCTCGTGGCTCGTTTTTATAGCGACCGATCGTCGACAACCATAAATATGGGCCGCAGAACCCGAATACAGTAATGTCTCTCCAATTGACGCTCGGATTGTCCACGAAAAATGGACAATTTGGAGGGAGGAGATACGATTATTCGAGCCTTCTAGCTGGTTTTTTATCTCGGTATTTTTATCTCGGTAATATTGTTAACGGATAAAATGATTGCCCGTGCATCAGCTGTATTTTGCAAACGATAGGAGACATCATTATTTTGCATAAAAATCCGCGGTCTAGTTATGATGGACATACGAATGTAATTTAGTATTGAAACTGAACCAACGTTACCATTGGTTCCGTCTATTGCGTGAAATAATTAGATTTTCAGTTGCATATTTCTAAAGTAATTTGAAAAATATCTGCAAAAGTCGACGCATTTTGGTTACCTTTATCGCTTTAATCATTATTTAAACAAATTTCTACAGCAATAATGTAACCATAAATCATCTGATCTTGTTTTAAAGGGTGCAGAGAATATAGCCGTGCAAGTTAGAATGCATTTTCGTTGCAATTAAAGCACAAGATGCGAAGAATTTGTATCCATCGTGTGAAAATTGATTTTCTCGAAAGCTGCATGTTAGAAATGTTTGATTGAAGATGAAATCAAAAATTGCTCGAACGGAAGTTTCAGCGAGGGTCGCCGACGACCCACGAGAGCTGTCTCATGTATCTTTCGACACCTTGCACTAAAACGGATCCGATTTCCGACTCGGACGGGATCATCCGTGACTTAGGCTCGCCCTAGGCGAAGGTACTCACCTAAATCTATCGGGATCACGTCTCGACGAAGCCGAAAGTCGCTTTCCTCGAGCTGGGTCGAATTTGCGAAAAGTTTGGCAACTTCCGGCGTAGAAGAAGCGCAGCTGAAATTGAATTATCGACGCTGCGACTTGCGGTAATATTTCAAACGTCTCGCTCTCTCTCTTGCTCTCTCTCTCTCTCTCTTGCTCTCTCACGCTCTCTTGCTCTCTCTCCCTCGCGCTCTCTTTCTCGCGCGCTCTTCTCTTGCTCTTTCCCTCTCTCTCTCTCCCTCGCGCGCTCTCTCTCGCGCTCTCTCTCCATTCGACTTGCGGTAATATTTCAAACGTCTCTCTCTCTCTCTCGCTCTCTCTCTCCCTCTCTCTCCCACTCTCTCTCTCTCTCTCTCTCGCTCTCTCTCTCCCTCTCTCTCCCACTCTCTCTCTCTCTCTCTCTCTCTCTCTCTCTCTCTCTCTCTCTCTCTCTCTGTATGTGTATGCATGCGTGTCCGCGGGAAAAATATGCTGCGAGCGAGCCGCTAAAAAATGCGAAATCCGTTTCCACCGGCAATTAATACGCGAGATTAATTGAACGTGATTTATAAAAGTTCCGCGGCGCGGACCGCGCGCGCGCGCATTTTCCTGTTCCACGCGAAAACGCCGTTATTTCGCGCGGGCGTCGAAATTAACCTATTAAATCGTTTGTGAAATGAGTTTGATCGAATCCGATTGAGCCGGCGGCCGGATTCACCGCGGTTTAATTACCGGCACATTATCCGCTGTTCATTGTTCGGATTAATCGGTCGTTTGTAAATTACAATAAAATGTGTACACCGGAGTCGCTCAAGTTTGCTTTGAGAAGGCAACGCGCGCCGCGAGTACGATTTCATGTAGCAACGGTCGCGGGGAGGGAAAATTAATTAGCACCGACCTGACCCCCTAGCCCCCTCTGCCACCGGAAGAACGCTTTGAGATCGGGGCCGCTCGTCGCTGATTTTAATCGTCGCGTGGCGCGAGCAGAATTTCAATTAAAGAGGCGCCTATCCTTGAGAGCTTCGAAAAATCGATTTTGCCCTCTCTTGTTCCGGCCTTTGGGTCTTCTTCAACCCGCACGCATTTTTCTTTCGCTCTAATAGCTATTCGCTCGAATAAAATTGCACATTTTATACACGTTCGCTCGAGTTAGCGAAGCTACTCGAAAAATCGATCGATCTTTAACGTTTCTCACTGTTAACCTTTTAGGCACGACGCGCCACTATAGTGGCTTCCGCGGATATCATCTTTTAGAACGACACGTCACTATAGTGGCTTCCGCGGATGTCATCTCTCTGGACGACGCGCCACTATAGTGGCTTGCTCTAGTAGCTCGCTCGCTCATCGTTTGAACCAAATAATCGTCTTCATATGCATTGTTTCACGCTTCTTTTGTCTTCGCATCGATTTACAACAGTCTGCAGGGTGTCACAAAAATGTCTCGCAATCCGGAAATGGCGGGTTCCTCGGATCATTTGAAGCAATATAGAGCAATATAGAGTAGTAGAGCAATATAGAGTAAGCAATATAGTATATATTTCTCTCCCTCTATTTCTCTCTCTATGTATTTCTTTCTCTATATATTTCTCTCTCTATATTTCTTTCTCTATATATTTCTCTCTCTATATTTCTCACTCTATATATTTCTCTCCCTATATATTTCTCTCTCTCTGTTTCTCTCTCTTTCTCTCTGTTTCTCTCTCCCTCTATTTCTCTCTCTCTCTATTTCTCGCTCTCTATTTCTCTCTATATACAGGGCGTCCCAAAATTATGGTACTCCCAGGAAATTAGAGATTCCTGAGATCATTCCAAGCAACTTTTTCCTTGACAAAAATGTTCTCCGAGGCACCGTTAACGAGTTATCAACGAAAAACAGTGACCAATAAGAATCGAGTACGGCTGACGCGAGGCGGCCCAGCCAACCAGCGCACGAAGCCCAGTTCCGCTCGTTGGCTCGATCGCCTCGCGCCAGCCGAGCTCGCCTCTCATTGGTCACCGTTTTTCGTTAATAACTCGTTAACGGTGCCTCGAAGAAAATTTTTGTAAACGAAAAAGTTGCTTCAAATGGCCTGAGAAACCGACCACTTTCGGATTGCGAGACATTGGGTGAAATAAAGTCACCAGCTAATCTGAGCCAGCGCTTAAATCGACGATGTTGTCGGACCATTTGAATCTGCCGTTCGCGCTCGAATTTTCCGTGTCGCGCAAAATCCAAAACTGGCTCCATCGGACACGACAAGAAACGTTTCTGAAAACATGGCACAGATCAAAGCCTAAATATCTCGCAGCTGTAATCAATCGTTTGACCGAATTCGACAGGATTGGAAGAGCTAAAACGTCAACCCTTTGTTACACAATTATGATATTGATACATTGAAGATCGAAGCGCGAACGATTCAAATTAGATCTCCGCTAAGAATTGTCGCGCAAAATCGAAGTTTGCGCGGCCTAATTTTACCTCTGATTCAAAGTTATTTCAATCATTCGAAGCATACTTTGGTGATTTTTGTTTCTAAATATAATACTTTCATTCACCACGATTTCATTTTCCAATAACAAGAAAAACGCGCGCGTGACATCGCCGCGTTCTCTTGTAATTGCGATCCCATTGTCTCGATTATTCCACAGAGAAAGATCTGCCTCGATCGTAATGAATACAACAAATTTGTAGAGAACCGTGCAGACAATGCAGAGCCGTGCAGCACGCATCGCTGGCGTGCATATGCGAACGGATTTCTGGGTCGTATCTGTTTACACGCAGCTCCAGAAGTCTCTGAAACTAACGAGCAACCTGTATCTCGCATAATGCAACGAAAATCAAACGAATATCTCGCAGGAATCACTTTTGACCAACGCGCTCCGAGAGAAGTCTTACAGAAATGTTCGGATGCTGCGTGTTGCCTCTGATACCCGATGATATCTCCATGGATCATATTTGCTGCCGCTTCGATCGTTGAACATAAGCGTTTCGATGACAAAGTATTATATATATTATACGTATATGTACATAGCCGGCGCAATAACGGGTCCATTTTAATTCGAACGACGGCGGTGCATTCGAGCAACGGAAGTTCGAACAATGCCGGACCGCGCGCGCGGCCGTGTGTTGATTTCAAACAAAACAGAACTAAAGTAAAAAAAAAATGGAGAAACGAGAGAGCAAAGCGAGAGAGAGAGAGAGAGTTAGAGAGTGAGGTAGAGTGGTAGGGGGGAAAGAAAAACGGTTCTGATATTCCGGGAGAAAACTGTTTCCGCGGGTTCTGTGGATCCTGTAATTTGAATGTGCACGTTTTCAAAGCACGTCGATACACAAACACGAAAGGAAAGAGAGAGATGTCGTTTGAATATTGTTGCCACGGCTTTCGCGGACCCTTGAATTTCAACGGGCAGTATTTTCAAACACGTTCGATTGCAAAGGAACGGATGTTGTTGGAAAACCGTCGCCGCTGCGGTCCTTTCAGCCGCTTTAATTCGAACATGGCGGCTTTCGGGAAACTCGTGTGGACACTGTCCGCGTGGAATCCTCTCTCCTCCCTTCGCTCTGCCCTCCTCTCTCACCTCTCCGCGTGTCCTCTCTTTCTCTTTTTCCCTCTCTTTTTCCCTTTCTATCTTTATCTCGCTCGCTTGCTCGCTCGCTCGCTCGCTCTTTCGCTTTTTCTCCCTTTGTGTCCCTGGTAGTTTTTCGACGCGCCCGGTTACCGAACGCGCGGAATTCCCTTATACACACCGTGAAAGATGAAATATGGTTTCGATTGGAAACTATTCCGCCGGCAGGCAGCGCCCGATGTTTTATTCCGGGAACAACAACGAAAACATAGAATAAACTTGTTCCGCGCGACACTTTATTGCCGAGAAAGTCGACCGAATATTTGTACAGTTACACGCGGAACTCTCTCTCGTTCGGCTCGAAGTCCCGCGCCGTGTCTGACCATTAATCGGCGTTTCTACTTGCCGCGCGAGCGGGTCGGCTAACTACAGTAATGTCTCCCTTACTGACGCTCAGATTGCGCACGAAAATGGACAATCTGGGAAGAGGAGATATACGATTATCTGCACTTTCTAAATTGTCCATTTTTGTGGATAATCTAAGCGTCAATTAGAGAGACATTACTGTATTTCCAAGTACAGAAAACGATTAGAACTGAGAAAACAAGAACAAAGAGTAGAACTAAAAAGTACAGAACAGTAAAAGTATAGTAAAGTCTCCCTAATTCGCGCTCAGATTGCGGATAGAAATCGATAATCTGACAATGCTGGAATAATCGTATCTCCTCTTCTCAAATTGTCCATTTCTCTTTGGGATCTGAGCACGAATTAGGCAGAAATGACTGTACTTAGTATCGAAAGTACAGTGATGTCTCCCTAACTCATGCTCAGATTGCGCACAAAAATGGACAATTTGGGAAGAGGAGGTACGATTATTCGAGCCTTGCGCTTTGTTTTTATAGTTACGAATTGTCAGCAATTATAAAAACGAGCCGCGAGGCTCGAATAATCGCATCTCCTCTTCCCAAATTGTCCATTTCTGTGGACAATCCGAGCGTCAATTAGAGAGACATTATTCTAATTCGACATTGCTGCGGTTGCCCGACGAATTCTTCGCGATTTTAGCATCGATTCTCGTTTCTTTGGAACGCGTAGAATGTGGATGGACGCGCTATTGGTCGCTCGTGTTGTTCTATTATTTAGAGAGGATCGCATCGATTCACGAGCGAAGGCGAATTTTCTTCCGCGAATTCGATCGCGGATTCGCGCGATTTTATCGTGCCTTTTATAAACCTTCGGACATCTGATCAAGGTTAAATCAAGGCTGAAAGATTACACTCTTTATGGTAGGACCCCTTAGGCTCGAAGAGCAATACCGAATCGTGTCGATGAACGTCGATGAATCTTGAACTTTGATTCACCAGCAAATGACTGCATTTTCGGGCTACGCATCGCAACGATTTCAATATTCGTTCCTTTAGGAATTCTCCAACTTTCGATAGCTTAAAATGTAGCTGAAGGATTGCGCTTTCCGCCGGCATCATTGCGAATCGTCGAAAAATTTGAACCGGTATCCAAGAATCGTTACGAATCGTATCGGAAGAAATTGCGGGGCCAAAAATGACCGGCCACGATTCCTCGCTAACAAGAACATTCAGTTTCTGGATACTCTTCGGAACGATTTCAACATTCGTTCCTCTGGGAATTCTCCAACTTTCGAGAGCTTAAAATGTAGCTGAAGGATCGCGCTTTCCGCCGGCATCATTGCGAATCGTCGAAAAATTTGAACCAGTATCCAAGAATCGTTACGAATCGTATCGGAAGGAATTGCGGGGCCAAAAATGACCGGCCACGATTCCTCGCTAACAAGAACATTCAGTTTCTGGATACTCTTCGGAACGATTTCAACATTCGTTCCTCTGGGAATTCTCCAACTTTCGAGAGCTTAAAATGTAGCTGAAGGATCGCGCTTTGCGCCGGCATCATTGCGAATCGTCGAAAAATTTGAACCAGTATCCAAGAATCGTTACGAATCGTATCGGAAGGAATTGCGGGGCCAAAAAGTGACCGGCCGCGATTCCCCGCTAACAAGAACATTCAGTTTCTGAACGATTATTCGAATCAATATTTGGCCTGCTACGATGGTCCTCGAATTCGTCCACTCGAAGCGAACTGAGGAAAAAAAAAGGTCGATCCGAGAGGATCTTGATGCAGCGACGGAATAACTTTACAATTAAGTTCGAGTGCGATTCCGTGCTTCGTTGTAAGTGCAGTCTGACGAACGGATCGTCGAGATCGGTTGAACGGCGCATCGTTAAGAACGGAAAAGAAAGGAAAAGACGGCGGGCGGCTGATTCGAGTGTTCCTCGAATCGCCGGGTATCGCGGCGAGTTTCTTCAATTAATATGTTCGCCGCGGTCCGGGGCCGCTTGGAAATTTGTTTCCCTTTCGGGTTTTACTTTCTCCGCGGGCGGCCGGCCGGGCGGAACGGGCGCAACGGGGACGGGAGGTTGGAAAGCAAAAAGGAAAGTCGTCCGGAGAAAGAGGTAAATCGCGCTCCGACCGGCTATGCGGCGAGCTATCGATTCCGGGATTCGAAAAGGGGGACACGGTGTATCGGTATTTACATCTGCGGCCGCGACGCGGCATAAATCAGCCATAGACTTTCAATTACCGACTGCTAAGCTCCGCCAGGAGCCGTTCAGACGGAAAACAATATTCAGCAGTTATTCGGGGCTTTGCGCGGGGATTTTTTTCATTATCGTATTACAAGCCGGCGTTGCCCACTCGTAAGGAGATAAATTGTTCCTCGGCAATATTGGAATATCGGGAAAGCATATTTCATTAGAGCGTGGCAACGCCACGCGTATTATACATGTATACGCGGGGCGCACCGCGTTATACTACGTGTGTGCGCGCACGTGCGCGTGCACGTGCACGTGCATGCAACTACAACACGACTGCGAGCGAAATTTCACGGGAACCGCTTAAACGTGATACCGTCACGTGGAAATAAGTGCTTTGTACGACACAGTCGTTTCGGTTTGAAATTTATGAATCGTCAAATATCATGTTGATTTCCGTAGAAACACACACACACACACACACACTCTCTCTCTCTCTCTTTCTCTGCGTGTCTCCTGCAGTCGGAAGAGACACGATAGGCTTAAACAGGAGCCCTTGTGTTTCCAAGAAACTGCCGACGAACCAGCCGCAATCTCCCACAAATATCGCCGTTGTAACCTTCCAAATTTTACTCCGCGCCATTTTCGCTCGGAAATAAAAGAAACTCGGGCTTAAAGCGAGATAGAGTATTAAAGAGACGCGCCCGATTGAGATGAAGAGCGCTGGATGGTCCAGACGATGCAACTTCTAATATTTTAGTAGTAGCTTAAGTTTGGTGGGACAGTGGAGTTGGTTACTTTTACTTTTCGGACATAATGTAATTTGCATTTATAGAATAAGATATATTCAACATTTTTATTCTTTCGTTCTATTTATTTATAAGATGTGTTAGACATTTTTATTTTTTCATTTTACATATTTATAAGACATATGTTTGACATTTGAATTCTTTGATTTTGCTAATTTTCGAATAATTAACTTTATATTTATCGAATAAGACGTATTAAATGTTTTGTTCGACTGTAAACAAGATAATTGAATCGAAAAATTTAATATGTCTTATTCGTCTTATTAATATGTCTTATTAAAGTCAATTATACCGGAGATTATTAATTATACGGAAGAAATTATGGTAAGAGAATATTCCAATTTTTTTGGAAAATTCATACTGTGCCCATGAAAGGGTTATAACTGGAAGCTCGAATTTGCGCAGTGTGCCGAGAATTAAATTCTTCTACGGAAATGGCAACGAGAAGTAGAAGCTACCGCGAGAATTGTGATTTATACGGTTTCAATCGATGCAGCCGAGTGGAGGGTGCGTGGGCGTGAAGAAGAGGGAACGGCGGATCCCGCGAGGAAGCTTTGTAGAATTTATTTCGAACGAAAGTTTGCGATGAAAGGTATGTTAACGAAGGCGCGGCGCACTATTTTTGATAAGGGATAGCCTCCGAGAGAGAGAGAGAGAGAGAGAGAGAGAGAGAGAGAGAGAGAGAGAGGTTGGCTCGATGTAAATTTAAATGGGAGAACGAGTCTTCTTTGAAGCGAATATTAATCGTGTCCAAGAAAGTATACTAACAGGCTCTTGTTAAAGTCCTTCGAGGATGCTTTCTACCGTGACGGCATCGAAAAAATCGATTTTCTTTCGCATCTCCCGAGCAGTTTTATATTTCAACGATGTAATCACAAAGCATTACCGACTAATTGGAGGGACCGGCAACTCGGCGAGCTATAGAATTCATTAAATATACTTCGTAATAGTGCGTGTAAACTTCGCTTCTTCTTCTTCTTCTTCTTCTTCTTCTTCTTGGAGAGAGAGAGAGAGAGAGAGAGAGATGTTTTCGGATGTTGCGGCGAACCGAAGAATTCTCATTCGAAACGCATCAATTGAGACGTTTATTTTGAGAGTGGCATAAGTCACTTTATGGTAATGAAAAGTGGTGATTTATTTATAAATATTATATATTATAATAAATGTTATTATATTATATTGAGCCGTTTATTTTGAAAGTGGCATAAGTCACTTTACGTTAATGAAAAGTGGTGATTTATTTACAAATATTATATATTATAATAAATATTATTATATTATATTGAGCCGTTTATTTTGAAAGTGGCATAAGTCACTTTACGGTAATGAAAAGTGGTGATTCATTTATAAATATTATATATTATAATAAATATTATTTATAAACAATTTCGTATGAACATTAAAAAATCATACGAAATTATTTATACCGAGAAAAATATCATTATCCCGAGATAACAAATACAAGTAAATCTTCTCGAAAGTTAGCGTCCATATTTTTAAACGTGTTAAAACGCGAACCCTTAAATATATCGACTTAAAAACAAAGTGATTTACGCCACTTTCAAAATAAACGGCTCAATTATTGCTTCGTACGAACGCAGCTTCCCCGTTTCGGTTTTCCTCTACCGCCGTTGCGCGCATATTTTCAGTAACGATGCTTCAAAATTCCGGATGAATGGACATCGAAAGAAAGTAAATAAAAAGGTTCGAACATCCGGCATTTCCAAAATTCTCCGCACAAAGCACCGCCAAACGAACACGTTGCTATACACGATTCGAAAAAATTGCACTGTTCAGTTTCGTAACACAATAGAATATTTGCTGCTGGAAATAATGCATTTCGCGCAGCATTTTCAGGACCACTTTCTCGAAGCCGGATTTTTATGTGAAAATATTCGTATATCGTGATATCGTATTTGTGTATCTTTCTGTCTCATTCTCTATCGATTTTGACCAAAATTATTTCGAAATTTATTCTTTGTATAGTATACGTAATCTTGGTACAGTAAAGTCTCCCTAATTGACGCTCAGATAGTGCAGAAAAATGGACAATTTGGGAAGAGGAGGCACGATTGTTCGATTCTTGCGGTTTATTTTTTATAGTTATCCAGTGTCAACAATTATATTGGGTTGAGGAATAAGTTCATAGCGCTTTTATTTGAAGGCGATTTTCTTTGTTGTTTTCGTTAAGCTCGCGAGGCACCCAGGCTCCCAATTTTTCGGCAAATCCCATTGAACGAAGATGATTGAGAATCGTTTTATGATCGCAGTTCATTTTTTCGGCCAATTCACGACTCGTTCGGTGACCGTCCTCCTTCAAAAGTGCTTCGAGACGCTCTTCGTCGAAGTCGGAAAGTCTTCCGCTGCGGGGCGCGTCGTCGACGTCAAAATCGTCATTTTTGAACTTCGTAAACCATTTCCGTGCCGTACACTCGCCTATGACACCTTCTGCGTATACGTTGCAAATGTCCCGGGCTGCTTCGGCAGCTTTTCGGCCTCGATGAAAAGCGAAGAAGAGAAGGTGTCGAAAATGTTGCTTTCTACCTCCTGGATATTCCATTTCCAAGCCTCGAAAGTAATAGAAAATTAAATTACTCGAAAAGACGATTAGCACAGTTTCGTAGAGCAGAAAGAGCTCTGTCGAATGAATATTACACACTTTGTCAAACAGCAAAAAATCGTTGTAAAATAAAAGAAAATATAAAAACGCTACGAACTCATTCCCCAACCTAATATTTTTCGCAGCTATGCGAAACAATATGAAACAGAGAAAAATCGATTCTCTTTGTGGGAGACAGTATTTGCAGATAAGAAAAATCATAGTTCGATCGTAGCTTTATGTGGATTACCTAGTTTGAAGTATAGATGGTCCACTTTCAATCGTTTGTAACAGAATATATAACTGATATCGGACCACGAAACTAAAGGATCATGCCACGATGCACGACTAGTAATAAAAAATTAAATAACCCAAAAAGACAATTAGCACAGTTTTGTAGAGCAGAAAGAGCTCTGTCGAATAAATATTATACACTTTGTCGAACGGCAAAAAATCGTTGTAAAATAAAAGAAAATATAAAAACGCTACGAACTCATTCCCCAACCTAATCAAAACGAGCCGCAAGGCTCGAATAATCGTATCTGCTCTTCCCAAAATTGTCCATTTCTGTGCACAATTTTGGGCGTCGATTAGGGAGACATTACTGTAGCTGTATTATATGCAATCGTAGCGGCCGATAACCTTTTCAGAAATTTGATTTCGCAAGATCTCCGCGCGGAACGACGGGTCGGGGAATTTCTATTAAAATGTTTACGCGGAAATTAGTATCGAACCTGGCGAAACAATGTTAATATCGGAGGCATAAGGCGCAACGTTTGCGAGAGGATTTCGAGCGTCGCGTGATTAAAATTTCCGCGGGCCACGGAAAAAAAAGAATATCCCGCCGGGAGAACCCCAGAGGAAATAGGTCTTCCGCGGCGAATAAATCAAAAAATGTGGAATGAAATTATTCCGTGCTAGGCCGCGAAGAAAATCGATTTCGAAAATACACGAGCGACGGGGACGCCGTCCATAAAGGTCGAAGTTTATAATCGACAGAATTTCGCATCCGAAATGGTTTTTCCCGGGCGTATCAACAATTTCTGCGTATCGCATACGGCCGGCCGGTAAATCGAGGAGAGCTTTTTATAATACGTCGAGCGTGTATCAGCTATTGAAAAATTGCTCGGCTGTTTGTTTAATAATGTCCGCCGGATATTACGCGCGTCAAAGGCGATCCGTATCAGCCATATTTTTTTTTTTTTTTTTTTTAGCGAAATACGACGACGCAGGTTCAGCTGCAAAACAGGAATTATTGCAAAAGCTTTATAAATCGTAGCTTTAAAATACATGGCTTTGCGAACGATCGATGGGAACATTATAGTTTCGAAATCCCTTTCACGTTCTATTCGGGAAATCCGCCGTTAACGCGCTGCAGTTTCCAATTCTTATCGACTGTGAATTACAGTGTGTTGGAAATTGTTTGTTTGGCAATTATTTCATAGAAGAGAAAGCGAAGTGTTTATCGCGTTTCGAAATTTACTCGAACGACCAAATAATTGTACAGTAAATTTCGAGTTTTCCTTCAGCTTGAAAACGAAAATGGACAATTTGGGAAGATTGTTCGAGCCTCCAGGCTCATTTTTATAGTTTTTGATCATCAGCAATTGTAAAACCGAGGGGCAAGGCACGAATAATCGCATTCTCTCTCTTCCCAAATTGTCCATTTTTGTTTACAAGCTGAAGGAAAATTAGAGAGAATTTACTTATTATTAGCATTCTATATTATTATATATTTACTTGTTATTAATTTACTGTAATTATTTCTGTATTAATTTATTATGCTGTAAAAAATGGTCTGCAATGGTCGTGGATACCGCAAAAACTCTCCTCACGATCGCTGCGATCGCGTAAGATGACAGCAAAAAACAAATCGCGAATTGTTTCACGGCGATTTAAACCTCCGAAGTGTTCGGAAGGCTTATCAGCCGTGCGATTTGCATAAAATTACCCGTTCGTTTCTTCCGTCGTAGCGAAACTTAAAATTTGTCCTTGCTGATGCCGTCGTTCAGATTGGCCGCATCGATAAAGCTCATCTCCCGGGAACCAACGGCGAAACTTTCGAAGATCATCTGGTTCGCTCTGAGATTTCCATCGAACCCAGCTGAAAATACACCGGGACGCCGTTTCACGGCTTCGTGTGTTTCAATCTTCCCGTTTTCTCCTTGCCTCGCCCACACCCCTCGATTATCTAGGCGGCGAACGACGTGAGTAAATGTTTATTAGAAAGTCTTTTGCGCAGTCGCGAATTCTTCATGGATGTGCGATCGTCGATTTTCAGAAGCTGCCTCGTTGTTAACGGTCCGATTGTCCACGAAACTGGATAATTTGGGAAGATATATATAATGGATAAATATATATGTTAATATAAATATACTAATATAAATATTATATATAATAAATATATATATAACTGGATAAATTGGGAAGATATACAGGGTGCCCCAAAAATGTCTCGCAATCCGGAAATGGCGGGTTCCTCGGATCATTTGAAGCAGTTTCTTCCTTTACAAAAATGTTCTCCGAGGCACCGTTAACGAGTTATTAACGAAAAACAGTGACCAATAAGAATCGAGTACGGCTGACGCGAGGCGGCCCAGCCAACCAGCGCGCGAAGCCCAGTTCCGCTCATTGGCTCGGTCGCCTCTCATTGGTCACTGTGTTTCGTTAATAACTCGTTAACGGTGCCTCGGAGAACATTTTTGTAAAGGAAAAAGTTGCTTCAAATGACCCGAAAAACCCGCCACTTTTTTGTAACGCAAGCTTCTATTATGCTACTTAATCCAACAATGTACGCAATTTGTTCAAGCATTCCTCCACGAAGAATTCTTAAAAAATGGCTTATATATATATATATATAAAATTGTAAAATAAGAAACCGATGATTTCGACCGCGGTGGATTTGCCGTTAAAAATCCGTCTGCACAGCTTTTTCTCAGTCCAATCGCGAGACTCCAGCAACGTAGCTCCGTTTTTCCCGAAGAAAAGAAGTCCCAAAAAACCACCGCAGCCTGTCAACCAGAAGCATTTCCTTAGTATCGCAGATTAGCACCGCCTAAATCGTCGTGCGGACGTTTCCGCGTGGCTCGGTGAATCCGGCGCTTAAAAAACCGGGCAAAACCGCACAGCGAGCACGGCGCCTCTATAATCTTCCTAATTAGCGGCGATGGTCTTTGTAGGCGGTTCCGGTCGTTGCGTTGTTTCCTTCCGACGCGCGCGGCCCCGCTCGCATTTTATTCTAGCGAGCGGAGCCGGGCCGCTTTGAATTCGTCGAGCTTCAAACAGTTTCGCGTCCACGACGTCCGACGGGCAAACGAAGCCCGCTGGAGGATGCCGGACCTCGCAGCCTTAAATATTTCCTTACGCTCTCGTCTCGCTAATTTCTTTGGGCTGCTCCGCTTTCGGCCGGCCGGCAGTCTCTCGCGGCAGAATGCCGGCAAGCCGAGAGAGAAAGAGAGAGAGAGAGAGAGAGAGAGAGAAACTGTTCACTCGGAACCATACGCACCCGGCCTCTTCGGCCGGTTAGCAGCTTTGTTTCCCTTTTTTCCTCCGCTTTCCTCTGTTTGTTCTTTTGCCTTTGCCCACGGACCGTCACGGTGCACCGTAAGGAATGAATTATTACTTACCGCCCCGACGCCATCCCTCTTCCTTCTTCCGCCGGCTAGACGCGGCGCGGAGCAGAGCGAGCGCGGCGCGGCGCGGCGCGGCAGCGCAATTTTTGCGCATACGTAACGAACCGTGAAATTAGTTTTTCCACGCGTAAGCCGACGGGTAAGCTGACTCGTAATCCGATTTGCCGGTCTTCCGAAGTAACAACGTTGCGAACCGCTTAAACCGGCACCCTTCGCGATCCACGTCGACGCCCACGCGGCGCAACGCACCCGGTTGCTGCGCCCGCAATCGAAGCGCTGCAGGAATTTTCACCGATCGGTCGGTCGACCGGCCGCTCTGAATATCGTCGAAATTAAGAGAAAGTGGGTACGGACAAATGAAATTTATTTCGGCCATGATCTGCGATAATGATGGCCGAAGCCAAGTTTGCTTCGTTTCTTCTTTGTCGCGAGATAAAGCTTGTTGGAATAATCGAACTCCGGATTTACGTGCAGTTGCGTTGCAAAAATGGGTGCGCGATATTTCCGCCGGTGGAAAGCTCGGAAGAGTTTAACCCTTGGCACTCGAAGCTATATTAACTGTAAATATTGGGTTGGCAACTAAGTAATTGCCGATTCCAGTTACAGATGTCTCTCACTCCCATTTTTATGATATCCGTAAATGTTATATTATAAAATTATTATTATTATTATGTTATTTTTCATTATCCGTGAATGTTAGCAACTGGACAAATTGAATGCAGCGGTCAAGGAAAAGCGACCAGAATTGGTCGATCGTAAAGGTGTCATTTTCCAGCAGAACAATGCTAGGTCGCACACGTCTTTGTCCACTCGGCAAAAATTCATGGATATTGGTTGGAAATTGATGTTACACCCACCATAAAGTCCCGATCTCGCGCCATCGGATTACCACTTATTTCGATCCCTGGACAACTCCCTTCGTGGTAAAACTTTTAACGATGATGACGCTGTAAAATCTCACTTAACTCAGTTTTTGGCCGAAAAGGATCAGACTTTCTACGAGCGTGGAATTTTCAAGTTGTCGGAGAGATGGCAAAAGGTCATCGAACGAAATGGAAAGTACATTACAGATTAAACTTCGTTCCAAGTAAAAAAATTTTTTATTTCATCGAACAAATCGGCAATTACTCAGTTGCCAACCCAATATAAAATCATTTTTCTAACTTATAGTATTTCTACTATACGTGACAAAATGCATGTTATGCGCATTGGAAATTGACTCTTGGGACTCGCGCAATAATTGCACTCTTAGCAATCCTTTAAATCTGAAGTTTGTTCATTATAAATTTTAGTGGTGCCTCAGAGTCACCACTCGAGCGCAAACGGTTAAAAACACTGTATTATCATCGACGATTTATTAAAATAAATATAAAGAACGAAAATTTATATTTGATTCCTGTTTCTTCTAGTTGCGATGCTTTGATCTCGCACAGATATCTACGGTCTAAAAATAATCTGCAATGTGGACCAGAAAACTCTTTCGTTCAAACTCGATACATGTGTCGAAAGCAAGCTGTTTTATGTGCTCTTTTGTGGCCTATTGGAAAACGCAATAGAACGAGAACCGCGCGTGGATGCAGATCAAAGGAACGAGTTTTAAGCTTCGTTAATTCTTTAATTATCCCGTCGCCGTCTCTGCGGACGTTTCAATTGTTTAAATCGCTTAATTATAAGCTGCGACCATTTTTGCGACACGCTAGACATCTATAATACGGTAAATTCTCTCTGATTGATGTTCGGATTGTGCGCGTAAATGGATAATTCGGGAGGAGGAGGTGCGATTAATCGAGCCGCGAGGCTCGTTTTTATAGTTGTTGACAAAAACGAGCCGCAAGCCTCGAATAATCGTGTCGCTTTTTCCTAAATTGTTCAGTTTTGTGTACAGTTGAGGATAATTTACTATAGTTCTTTCTCCGCACTTAGAATCTCTATTATCGCTGCGTTTCAGAACTTTGCTTTTAATCGTCTTAATCCTAGATTTTAATACTGGCTCTTTGTCTAATTGTAAAATTGACTAATTCCTTTAAAATTCCACTTCTTCGGCGTGTAATGTAACAAAAGGTCCCCCGCTGAAATCACCAAATAAATAAATCAATTATAGAGACGCTGTGTAATGAAACAAAAGATTCCCCGCTGAAATCACCAAATAAATAAATAAATGTATAAATAAATAAACTATAGAGAAGCTATGTAATGTAACAAAAGGTTCCCCGCTGAGATCACCAAATAAATAAATAAATGTATAAATAAATAAATTATAGAGAAGCTGTGTAATGAAACAAAAGATTCCCCGCTGAAATCACCAAATAAATAAATAAATGTATAAATAAATAAACTATAGAGAAGCTGTGTAATGTAACAAAAGGTTCCCCGCTGAAATCACCAAATAAATAAATAAATTATAGAGTAGAGAGAGAGAGAGAGAGAGAGAGAGCTACGTAATGTAATAAAAGGTTCCCCGCCGAAATCACCAAATAAATAAATAAATGCATAAATAAATAAATTATAGAGAAGCTCCTCCTTCTAAGTATCAAGGTTCCACATTCATTGTTCGAACGTTGTTGTTTCAACCGAAGCGTTCGTCTCCTTGCTTATGATTTCGGTGGCGCCGAGGACAGCATTATCGTCCTTCCCGAACAACAGCTTCCTCAGCATGGCACCCTTTCTTAGCCGACGTGACGTGCTCATCCTCTCGGCCATAATCTCTCGGCAGCATCGTTCACGTAGACCGTAAGATCACGGCGCACGCGGCATAATGATATCTCGGGGCTCGTTTTTGCCGGGGAAATTTATGGCGAGGTAATAGAGGGCAAATTAGAACCACATGACTGGCTGCGCCATCAATTTCCTCGGCCTCGGCCTTAGGCGTGCTTCTTCCGGCTCCGGGGAATAAACTAAACTTGTCGCGTGCCCTCTCGTCACCCTAAATTCCTGGCGAGCCTCCCCCAGGACACGTGAAAATCTTCGCGACCATTCGTTATCTAATTATCCCGCTGTTATCTGCTAATTATACAGAGATCTTCTTTCTCGCTTCCCCTCGAATTCTTTCATTGATTTCTGCTCGCATTCACAGATCGACGGAAATGTTCGATAACTCGATCGAGATGCTTCGAATAACAGAAATGTACGCGGTTTGTTTTAGTTTCGAAATCAGAGTCGTGGACGTTGTAAAACTCGTCTGTGTTGAGATTTTTAATTCGAAGCGAGTCGGAAAAGTATTCGAATAATTAATCGAAGAAATTAATTAGACAAATCGAAGGCAATTCGGAGGGCACATGCCACGATTCAAAGAAAATTCGGAGGCAATTCGAAGGCCACGTGCCACGTTTCGAAGGCAATTCGGAGGCCACGTGTCACGATTCGAAGGCAATTCGCAGGCCACGTGACACCATTCGAAAGCAATTCGGAGGCTACATGCCACGATTCGAAGAAAATTCGGAGGCAATTCGAAGGTCACGTGCGACGAGTCGAAGGCAATTCGTAGGCCACGTGACACGATTCGAAGGCAGTTCGATTTTCGATTGTTCGCAGTTTATGCAGTTTTCTTTTCATAATAATTACTTACATTAATTCTCACATGGTAATTTTACTCCGTATTGTTAATCCACGAATTACTGTTTAAAAATAATAATCCATAAGTTACTATTCAATTCACTTCACTTTGCTGTATAGCGAATAAATCTCATCCGAGATTCGAAAGCTTGCAATAAAACACAAAAAAGGAAAAAACAGCCGAGAAAATCCTAACGATTGTAACAGCGAAGATAATGCCGCGGCTAGAGATTAATAATAGATGCAACACCCCTCCCAAACGCTTTCGTATAAAGCGCGCATTTTTCACTGTACGAGATAACTAGCGCGACGCTCGAAGCGTGTTCGCGAGGCTGCGAACAAGGAAAACTTTCCCAGGGACGTCGGCGGTCGTAACATATTTCGTGACGATTAAAATCGATGAGCCGGACCCTGTTCTATATAATTACCAGTTATCCGTAGACCGGAAATCACCGCTCGTAGCTCACAACTGCTCGGTTCCGCCGCGCGCAATACTTTCTCGCGGCCGGCGTGCTCCCGGCCGCGAGATTTATCGTCGCATTTTCTTCCGGCCACGGAGAAACGAGTTTTCTTCTGTGTTTTCGGTTGCCTCCCCCCTCCCCCCCGCCGCTCCACTCATTCGCCTTGTTCACCCATCCCCGACACGATGATAATAATAATGCCGGTGATGGATACAGGTAGACGCGATATGAAACTGTGAAGCAACAAAGAAATTAGGACTCGGCCGGCGCGGTGGGAGCGACCTCGACGAGTAGAGTGGCCTTGCATCGCGCCGAGGAAAATATTCCGCCGCCTACGCCCACGAAGAACCGCGGCCTTAAAGGGGTTCTCTCCGACGATTCGCGTGTTCAAAGCGCGGCTCGGTTGTCCGACGGGGCTTTAAACATTCCTCGAGCGTTAACCGGATTTCTTTTTTAATCCTTCGAACGCGTTCTTCTTGCAATTACGTAATCTTGGAACTACACAGATTTTAGCGGGTTTAATAACTGATCGGCTGTTGCGGCGGCTTCTTTGAAAAGTGTGTAAACAGCGCAGCAGGGGAGATCGGCAGATGTGAGAATACTAAGTCGTGATTCATCGTGCCACGCGGCACGTTTTTATGGAAACGCGGAGCAGTCGGCGAATAAAGGCGGCGGTCAGCGTGACGAATACATAGCAATATGAATGCATAGTGATGCTGGAATGACTTAAATTTACTATTAAATTTACTATTTCTAATTTTTTGACACGATTCGAAGGCAATTTGGAGGCCACGTGACACGATTCGAAGGCAATTCGGAGGGCACGTGACAGTATTCGAAGGCAATTTGGAGAGCGTACGACACTATTCGAAGGTAATTGAGAGAGAATTTGACACTATTTAAAGGCAATTCGAAGGCTACATGACACTATTCGAAGACAATTGAGAGGGCACATGACACTATTCGAAGGCAATTCGAAGGCTACATAACACTATTTGAAGGCAATTGAGAGAGCACATGACGCTATTCGAAGGCAATTAAGAGAGAACATGATATTATTCGAAGGCAATTCGAAGGCTACATGACACTATTCGAAGGCAATTGAAAGGGAACATGACACTATTCAAAGGTAATTCGAAGGCTACATGACACAATTCAAAGGCAATTCGAAGGCAATTCGGAGGCCACGTGACACAATTCGAAGGCAATTCGGTTTAATTAATTAGACAGAAACGAAGAAAGTAACTGCATTATTTCTTAGTCAATTTTTATGTTTTCTCAAAATCGGAACTTCTAGTCCTGGTCTCCCCTACTTTGTTCGCAGTATATGCAGTTTATTTATAATAATTACTTACATTTTCTTACATGGTAATTTTACTCCGTATATTTAAAATTCTTCATTAAAATTGCAATTTAAACAGCAAATTGTGACTACTTTTTACGCACGACGAGTAATATAAGATGCAGACAATTTAATTTCAATTTCAATCGTCCCCAAAACAGCGTACTCGACTTCAATCAATCATCGAACGCCTCGACATTTCAGTCTAAGATTTCAACGAAAGATTTCATAGTCTTACAAAACAAAACACCGTCTCACGATTATAGTCATTCCAGTATCTGGAATCTCTGCGTGCCTAGAATCTTACTCGTCACAGAGAAGTGGCAATATTTTGTATAATAATTTTGACAATAATTTTATTCGCAATAAAATCGTTAATTTCATCAAATAAAACCGTCTTTCCAATATTTTAACAACCACGCTTACTCTGTGTTGGACGAGTATACTCGTCATGGGGAAGCGACAGTGTTTAGTGACCCGACGAGTATACTCGTCACGAGTATACTCGTCGCGCGTAAAAAAGTAGTAACCATTAACTATTTTTGGTGAAACAAAAAACACATATTCTCAAATTTCAAGATGTTTAGAATATGGCCAGTTCAACACGAAGGTGTTTACATTGTTATAAAAATAAGATTAGAAAAGAATCACGATATTAATGTTCGACGAGTATACTCGTCGTCGCTCGACTCTCGCGACACACATAGGCGCGCGCTCTGAAGAGGATCGCGCCGCATCGAACCGTTTTCAGATCGAGACCGGCGGACCGGTCTCGTGCTACCACGCCGGACAGAACAGTCCGCTACAGTGAGTTTCCTGACAAACTCCGACAACTCTGCTCGCGGAGCAAAGAGTGAATCCACAGAGAGAGAGAGAGTGTTATTCACCGGTATCGAGGCGTTTGGTTTTGACAGCCACTTAAGGGCACAAACTACGGGGAGCTTTCGCTTGCCAAGACTGATTAGGTATTACAGTAATGCGGCCGCGAACGGCGGTAATCGGTTTTACGGTGCCCGGACTGGCTCGGCTCGATCCGCGCGGAGCAGAGCCGAGCTCCGATTGAATTGATACCCATTGACAAATACGTTTAAGGAGCGTCTACGCGGACCAATCGAGTCAATAATTTATTCGCCGCGCCGTTATTCCGTCGCGGACACGCTTCCACGCCGCTCGTATTTCCTGAAATAGCTCTGCGGTTTCGCGAGGGGGACGGGGGGGGCGGGGGTTGTTCGGGCTCGAGGAAAGAAGGGAAATGGAAAACCTCGACGACGGCGCACCGTATGAATACTCTTGTCGCACTGCGCGGCGCGATTACTTTTCTGCACGCACACCGCGCGACACAACGCCGCCGCGGTTCCGTGTTGCACGCGTGAAACCATTTAGAGGGAAATGCAACTAAAAACCGAGCTTGATTGTAGCGCAACCGGCCGCGCGTTTTTCTTTCCCGCGTTTTCCTTCGCGGCAAACGTTACAAAACGCCGCGCCGCACCGCGCCGCGCCGCGCCTGGAAATTGCCGGCGTTTCTTACGACTCGTTGAATCCTAATTGTTTCTACATGCAGCTGCGCCGGAAGGAGAGGAACAGAAAAAAAACCGCCCGACGCGGTTTCGGCCGTGATTTCCGGCGTCGTCCGACGAAGCTTTATCGTTGTGTACCCTTTGGTTCTGGAATCCGCGGACGAATGTTTTTTTCTTACACCGAGGATAGTTTAACATTTACAGAGCGCGTTTACAGCGATCGAGCATGTTAAACGTCTTCCTTATTGTAGGAATAATTATTTCAGTTTTCAGTAATTTGTAGGAAATCGTTCGAGGATGGCGCGCGCGGATTCGAAGCATTTGCAATCGACGGTGAGGAAATTAAATATAAAATAATAGAAGGGCAAAGAGAATTTTATAGTATTCCTGCATTATCGCCACTTCAAAGAATCAAATTTTTATCACATTTTTTTATTTCCAGTAACATGCGAGCGATGCAAACAATTTTAATTTGGCATAAAAGTCTGCAGTCGAAAGATTGCTCGTAAACGAGCAGATAAACGGGCTCGTTCTAAGTTAACAGCTAATATGCGAACGCAAATCCGACTGGCTGGTAATACGAACGAGTAATCGAATTGATTTGATTATCTGAAGCAGCTCGCTCATAAAGGGTCGATTTTTTTAGTAAACTGAATTTGTTGCTAGTACAGTAATTTCTATCGGAAATGTCAAAATTCGGGTTACTGTGAATTTCCCTGTGCTAGTCCTACGACTATGTAATTTATTGCTACGTCAACAGTACAAAATGGTCTGTTTGAGTGTGAGTCGGGTAAGAAAAATCGAGGAGCTAAAAGGAGCACTTTCTACAATTCTTGGAGGCAGTGGCCTCCGATTTGCCTTTGAATCGAGTCACGTGGCTTCCAAATTGTCTTCGAATCGTGTCACATGGGCTCCGAATTGCCATCGAATTGCCTTCGAATCGTGGCACGTGGCCTCCGAATTGCCTTCGAATCGTGGCACGTGGCCTCCGAATTGTCTTCGAATCGTGGCACGTGGCCTCCGAATTGCCTTCAAATTGCTTTCGAATCGTGGCACGTGCACTACGAATTGCCTTTGAATCGTGGCAAGTTGCTTCCGAATTGCCTTCGAATCGTGGCAAAAAATTAGAAACAATAAAATTAAGTCATCCTTTTTTTTCTAGCATTACTATGTATTCATTTTTTGCCGATAGCCTCAAATTTTTATAAAACCTCTCCGCGAGGCCCGAAGAATCGCGACTTAGTACTCTCATATCCGCGGGTTCGAATTCCGACCTCCGAACATTTCCTGAACAAATTACTACAGTCGCGATGAAGTCGAAATCGACTACCTGCAACATCTTAACCTTGGGTATCGAAAGTAGACGGCAGAAATAGACAGGCACGAGGAAAATTTCTCGTACCGAACGTCCGAACGACGTTCTGCGCGAAGTTTCATCGTTCCCGAACTTCGAGCACCGTTCTTGTCACCGAGATTTCAGCAGAATTTATTCACCGGGGGTGCGTTCGGCTAATTCGCGGCGGAACAAATTTTCGGTTCTACGTCACGCGACGTTTTACCGCGGAACTTCCAGGTGTGTTCTTAGCGGAAGCCCGGCGGAAATGAACGATAATGACGGCGAGGTACGTTGACATTAAATTGAACGCGAAAAAGAAGAGCGCAACGACGGGGTGTACCGGCGGAGGGGTGGGGTGGGGGGATATGACGATGGCGGCTTACCACCGTCGAAGGCAAATGCGTTGCGTGCTCGGTTTACGTTTTCTGCCGGTACGAAGGCAACGGTAATATAGTAGACACTATAACGTAAGGCGAACGATACATTATGCTACGGTTCCCCGAGAAACAGAGGGAAAGAAGTTGACGAAATTACGACCGGCGATAAATCATCTCGTAAGCTCGGGCCCGGGCACGTAGAATCAAGAAAAATGTCTACCCTAACCGTTTCGTCTTCTTCTTTTTCATTATTTTTGCCTTTCGAACGTTTATCAGGCAACGTTTCCTTAATCGATGCACGGCGAACCGGCCGGTGTACATAAATTCGCTGACTGAGTCTTGCAAACGGAGAACAGATCGTGTCGGAAATATTGGGTTGGCAACTAAGTAATTGCCGATTCCAGTTACAGATGTCTCTCACTCCCATTTTTATGATGTCCGTAAATGTTATATTATAAAATTATTATTGTTATTATTATTATGTTATTTTTTATTATTCGTGAATGTTAGCAACTGGACAAATTGAATGCAGCGGTCAAGGAAAAGCGACCAGAATTGGTCGATCGTAAAGGTGTCATTTTCCAGCAGGACAATGCTAGGCCGCACACGTCTTTGTCCACTCGGCAAAAATTGATGGATATTGCTTGGGAATTGATGTTACACCCACCATAAAGTCCCGATCTCGCGCCATCGGATTACCACTTATTTCGATCCCTGGACAACTCCTTTCGTGGTAAAACTTTTAACGACGATGACGCTGTAAAATCTCGCTTAACTCAGTTTTTGGCCGAAAAGGATCAGACTTTCTACGAGCGTGGAATTTTCAAGTTGTCGGAGAGATGGCAAAAGGTCATCGAACAAAATGGGAAATACATTACAGATTAAACTTCGTTCCAAGTAAAAAAATTTGTTATTTCATCGAACAAATCGGCAATTACTTAGTTGCCAACCCAATAATATGAGGCGAGTTATTTATTTTGATTAATATTTCGCGGAAGTAAATAGACATATACCTGTGCGATCATTTCTTCACGTTTATCGCATGTATGAGCGGACGCGCTGCTTTTTTTATACTTATCGCAGCGTGCGTATTCCAAAGGGATACCGTAATGTCTCCCTAATTGACGCTCGAATTGTGCACAAGAATAGATACTTTGGGAAAAGAAGTACACGATTATTCGAGTCTTGCGACTCGCTTTTATAGTTGTTGACAATAGGTAACTACAAGAACGAGTCGAAAAAGGCTTGAATAATCATATCTTTTCTTCCCAAATTGTCCATTTCTGTGTGGAATCTGAGAGCGTCAATTAGACAGAATTTACTGTAATTGAACAACGAACTACAAATAAACTCGAGTATTACAATTTCAATAATACCTCGAACAAAATTTAAAGATAAATTGACCTATCGGATTCCATTCACAGATTCGTTTCCACTTCCCCAGCAATAACAGTCACCTCGATGGTCAAATTTAGACTCGCCGAATGAAGTTTCGCCAAAATCAAGCACCGAATTCTGTCAGAAATCGACCGCTGTATCGTGTTTTATACGAGGCCACCGTCCTCGGATCATTACGGTGGCCCAGTGAAATCAATCGTGCCCTATCGAGCCCTTTTGCCCCCTCCGATCATAATAGAGGCATCTCCGCCTGCGTTTCCGTTCGATTCTTCGCCGAATTTACGCCTCGGACGATCGCCGTTTTCTTCGTCGCTTGGCCGTCTACCCTTACGGTTAACCTCGGGCTGCCGGTTCAGGTTAAGGGTGTGGGAAAAACACGAGTTGGTCAGCACGAGGCAACATAGAAGGGAACACCCTTGGTTTAACAGGGTGGCCGAGGGGCGGCACGAGGGACGGAACGAAGCCGAGTGGAAATTGCCACTACGCAAACGCGCTCGCAGGATCGGTTAAAGGTCTTTTTATAACATCCGACGATTCGCGCAGGTGCGGTACGCCCGGCGAATCTACACTAGCTTCTAATTAAATTACCGGCATTCGGATTCCGACAACAAATAAAGGGTGCGCCGATGGGTACCGACGATATTTTACAGGGGGGGGGGGGGTTATTTCTTGCTGGTGCGCGCTGGCGGGTCGAGCAAAAATTAATCGCACGAATGCTTGATATATTAACTTTTATTTTATTTTGTATAATATAATCATATTCAACTTATAATATAATAATTTATAATAATATTAATTTGATTTAATTTATAATATAATGATTTATAATATTTATAATTTATAGTATAATTTATACTGTAATTTATTATATTATAAACCATTAAATCATATACTATAAATTATAGTATACATTATAGCATAAATTATAGCATATAAATTATACTGAATTATAGTATAATTTATACTATAATTTGTAGTATAACTTATACTATAATTTATAGTATAACTTATACGAAAAAATTATATTCTAAATTATTAAATCATACTATAACTTATAGTATAAATTATAGCATAAATTATACCATATAACTTATACTGAATCTCATAGTATAATTTATACTATAATTTATAGTATAACTTATAATATAATTTATGGTATAATTTATACTATAATTTATAGTATGATTTAATAATTATGATATAATAAATTTTATAATGTTTTAATAATTAACAATATACCAGATTCTATAATATTTTAATAACTTAAAATATAACAGATTTTATAATATTTTAATAATCTTCCGAAACTAAATGGGCATTGCGGCGTCGAACGTGCGTACGGAAAATGATTAAAATCCGTTTTCTTGATAATTGACACTTTATACTCGTGCGGGTAATTCAGCGTGCACGGCAGAATTTTCCTCTCCGCGGGAGAATAAGTTAGAATAACGCAATCATATTAGTTCGCGTTTGTCGGGGGAAACTGGATTTTTAGCGCCCTATTAGTTTTACATTAATTTTTAAACCGGTTTCCAGCAGATTGCCAAGGGGAGAATTGACATCGTTCGATCCCTCGCGGCGAACTTTCGTGCGTACGTTGTAAACAAAAGGAACTTCGGAATTGGAAAAAGTTCGCAACGTTGAAAGCCGTCCGTCGTCAATTCAGCGTGGCCGCGTGTCTCATCCGGGCATGAGTATTAAGGGGTTAAACGCCGGCTAACGTTTCTGTCGTCCGACAGAGTTCCATTTGTTCGAACGGCTGATTAGCTTTCCAAGCGACAAGCGAATTTAACGCGACGGAAGCTAATAGGTGCGCGTTAACCCTTTCCATTCGCTGCTGCTTCAACTTCAAGACTAAGAGGCAATAACTACAATTTTAACAATTCTTTCAATATAAACAAATTTATTAAATATATATATATATTTAATAGCTATATATAATTAGCTTTATATATAGCTATATATATAGCTAATTAAAGCTAATATATAGCTAATATATATAATATAGCTATATATTAGCTAATATATAGCTAATTATATATAGCTAATTATATATAGCTAATTATATATAGCTATATATATATAGCTAATTATATATAGCTATATATATATAGCTAATTATATATAGCTAAATACATATAGCTAATTATATATAGCTCTATATATATAGCTAATTATATATATATAAATATTATATAGCTAATTATATATAAAAATATTAGATAGCAATTTTTAGCGGCGCCTCAGACTCGCCATTCGAGTGCAAAGGGTTAAACATTCCTCTCATCGTAGGAGATTGAATTCTATTTTAATTAGACTTCGGTTGCTCTCGTCGAATGATGTTCGTATTCGCGCAAACGTCGCTGCGCTTCATTATATAATAATTAGCCGACATTCGGGTACTTGTTAATATCGAGTATATTAATTAAAAAGCGGACGGTGTTTTTACAGAGGGACTTCGCCGCACCAAAATGGCAATTAGTGGCTCGCCGAGCTGGTGCATGAATTTTAAAAAATAATTGATGCATTCATTGTGAGAAGTTTTGAATTCGTGCAGCTGGTCGGGCAAAAAATCAATTCTGCCGAAAAACAAATTTTAATTGACGGTGTTCCCGGCAAAATTTCGTTGAAAAAAAATTTATAAATTGATGAAACTATGGCCGTATGCGCGCATTCTAACAGCGGCCGCAACGGCGTTAAAAATTTCATGGGCGCTCCTTTTTTCCTCGAAACGCGTTCTCGAAAAAGGTGGTGAATATTTCTCTAAAAAAAAAAATCAATTGGCCAATTTAGGGAGTCGTAGTTCACTTTTCCATAAATAAAAATCGAACGGCGTGTTTGGCGAAAATTCGGTTTTCCAGATCAAAGAGCTGGAATTTTTCGGGAACTCGATGTAACCGAAATCCACCGGAAAACCGAAATGCCAGTTTTCCTGATTCAATACCGGAGGAAACGTCTTCGAAACCGTGGAAGCATTTGAAACCTTTTTTTTTCGTGAACTCTTGACGACTCTTGGAGCGGTTTCAAGAGAACCCGACAAACTCTTGGTAACCATGATCCACTTAAAATCGAACATTCCGTATAAAATGGCTCCCTCCGCAAACTTCGCGATGTTTTAATCATATGATTGGTCCAAATATTTCAAAGCAGCAATTTCTCTTTCAGGTAAGCGACATCCTTCCACTTGGTCTAATCAATTTTAAAGACGGGACACGGCGATGTAAGTACAAGATTAATTATCTACAAAATGATATTGAAACACCAAAACATTTATGCACGTTTATAAAAATGTTCGGAAAACCTTAGGTTCATCGAAAAGGGTAATAAAAGACAAGAATTGTTTTTCTGGACAATGTGCCGTTCAATTCGCTTCGTTTATTATCCATCTCGATTCTTTAAAACGATGCTTTTCTTAATTACCAGACAGATTCAGTTTTACAAATGTCAGCTATAAAAGGTGAATAATTAAAAAGGATAAAATAAATATTATATTCCGCGCAAAGGTTCGCCGATCATTATCGACCGTCTATTTTTCCATCTCGATTCCTTAAAACGATGCTTTTCTTAATTACCCGACAGGTCCAGTTTGGCAAATGTCAACTATAAAAGATGAATAATTAAAAAGGATACAATAAATGTAAACCGTAAGACCTCGAATTTTATTTATCATCAGCTTCTTGCAATTCGCGTAAGAAATTTAATTGCGCGCAACGATTCGCCGATCATTATCGCTGTCTACTTTTTCAACTGCGCGACGCATGCGAATCCAAAGTGCAATTCCGCTCTGCCGGACCGCCAGCGCAGATTCTATCTCGCCGTGTCAAAAAGCCCGAAGCATTGACACAGAAGACTAGCACCCGAAAATAGTCGCATTTTCCACAGATTCCGTGCATAACGCCTCCGTTCCGCGGACTGTACAAGGTCGCAGTTACGTTCGCAATTTTTCCGTTTGGAGGCGAGCCGGCTCCGCGGTGAAGCCGTCGCAATTTGCATTTTTATCGCGTCGTACTTCCAACGAATTTACACGAATTATAACGTCGGTGCTTCGCGGCCGCGTTACGTTACAATGAAATTTACACCTGGCCTTCCTATTACGCTCACGGTCTCTGGTTTACCCGCGGAGGAAACCGGAGCGATATTTCCCGCGTGAATCGACGGCTTCGCCGACGTTAATAAAAAAGATGCCGACTTATAATTATCCGCGCGGTCTCGGCCGTGAAACGCGATTCCACGTTCTGAATGAAAAATCATCGCGTAACCGAAGCGCCGTGTCCAACGTTAACGTGTAACGATGCTGTCGACGTCTCACATTTCGGAGACAACAGTTTGTACACAGGGTGTCCCGAAAATGTCTCGCGATCCGAAAGTGGCGGGTTACTCGGGTCGTTTGAAGCAACTTTCTCCTTTAGAAAATTTTTCTCCGAGGCACCGTTAACGAGTTATTAACGAAAAACAGTGACCAATTAGAGGCGAGCTCGGCTGGCGCGAGGCGACCGAGCCGAACAGCGGAACTGGGATTCGACCGCTCGACCGCTGACGCCGTTGGCTGGGCCGCCTCGCGTCAGCCGTCCTCGATTCTGATTGGTCACCGTTTTTCGTTGATAACTCGTTAACGGTGCCTCGGAGAACATTTTTGTAAAGGAAGAAGTTGCTTCAAATGATCCGAGGAACCCGCCATTTCCGTATTGCGAGACATTCTTGGGACACCCTGTAGATCTTGCCAAATTTATCTCGCCGTAGATATCGCATTTCTTTATCGGTTTCAGAGGAGGCGAGCGCTTTCTCGCCAATTTCGCGATCGAGCGTTCGAAGACGAGAGCCGCGGGAAGCCGCGAAAGAAGTTGCTCGATATTTCGGGAAGACGGCCGGCAACGTTTTCAGCATGCCACGCGATAGAACGTCTCGATAAACAAGAAGTAGACACCGCTCGTTAACTCTTCTTACAACTGGCGGCTCTTTCTGTTTGCCGGAGAATAACAGCGAGCGGGGAATAACAACGCGAAACTTCGAAATATGCACGGCAACTTCTTATTATTCCATCGCGGTTGCGACGGAACGTCGTACACTCTGTATCCATTGAACCTTTGCCGGCATTCTCTGCGCCCGGCCTTTTCAAGGGTGATAAAACAAATGGCCTCCGTAAGTCCATCAGAGCACTCTCGGCAAAGTAATTGGAAATAGATTCCCGCAGCACAGTTTGCCCGCTCCCACTTTCTTTCCTCGATCGGACAAAAACCGATGGAGCGGTAGAATTTCAGCCGTCCAACTCTGCCGTCCAACAACCAAGCCGTACACACTCTGCGCCTCTGTTCAACCTTCTACAAAATATCATAATCACGGGAGTACCATTAACCACACAGTTAGCTGTGGCGCCTCCTTTTCGGAGCGCGCGCCTGTGTGTGTCGCGAGAATGTGACGAGTATACTCGTCGAACACGGAGCAAGCGTTAAAATATTGGATCGAAAAGACGGGTTTATTTTATAAAATTAACAATTTTATTACTATTTATTATATATACTATTATATGTACTACACTATATATATATATATATATATATATACTATTTATTTTGTTTTATATTATAATACTTATTATACTATACTATATATATAATACTATACTATATATAGTACCAAAAAACACCAAACAGTATATAGTATTATAGTATAGTATAGTAAGTATTAATATAGTATTATAGTAATAATAATAATATAATATTATAGTATAATATAGTAAGTATTAATATAGTATTATAGTATTATATTATATTATATTATATTATTATTATTATATCTATAATATTATATTAATACTAATTAATAATATATTTTATAATATTACTTATCCACTTACGAAAGTGGAGCGCAAAACGCAGTCTACTAATCGCTCTAGAAAATATGGCAGGTTAATTGTCAGGCAACGGCTTATACAGCAATTTCTCCGGGATTCGTCGAACTTCGGTATTCTCGGATTCGCGCTGTGATACTGCTACGGCCCTGTCTTTCTTTCTCTTTCTCTCACGAGTTGTCACGAGTTGTCAGTTGAGAATCATGCCTCAGAATTCTCAGATCTGCATATTTCGATTCCGACCAAAAACATTCCCGATTCAAAATTACTGTACCTTTTATTATCATCAAAATTTGTATTATCATCAAAGCCAACAATTTCAAATTCCAACGAGCAGTGCGGAACTATTAGAAGCTGCATTTCGGTCTCCTTTAAATTAGAGCCACTTCACCATAAAATCGAACGCTAATTTGGCTCGGAATTGCAGCCGCTGGTTTCTAGCGATCGTTCCGGGGGAATTCGGCGCGCGTCGCGTTTTCGCGGCGAAGCGAGACAAAACACCGGCGACCGGGGGAGAGAAAAAAAAGCTTTGCGAGCGTATCGGTAATACACTTGTTACGCGGCAGGCGCGGACATTTATTCGGACGGTAAATTGTAGAGCGGCGGCGTTTCACCGTGAAATCGGAAAAAAGCGCGGCTTGAAAATTGGCAGCGATAAAAGGCTCGGCCCCCGGCATCGACGCGCTTCCGGTTCGCTCCTTTCGATCGTGGCCGCGGTTAGGCGGCCCTAATTAGTCGGACACGCGCGGCTTGTCGTTTCGCCGATTGCTGCCAGACCGGCGCGGCGGCGGCGGCGGCGGGCCCGTGTCGGACCAGCCCGATGTTTAACCCAAATTTCCTGCCGGGCTGCACGCCGCAACGAATGCGCATATCTACGTGCGACGAGCTCGTTGATCGCATCGTGTTTTTCGTAATTAATTTGGATAATATTTCAGGAACGGGCCGCGTGTCCCGCCGTGATTCGACCACGCGAATTACTCTACGCGTTATTGTCAAATTTTTAGGGACGAGAAACGATGCGAATTATGTTGCACCAGAGAAATTATATATATAATTATATATTATATATATATTATTATATTATTATATTATTATATATATATTATTATATTATTATATATATATTATTATATTATTATATTATTATATATATTATATTGGTCTCGGTCTGCAGTTCCGAGTCTGCGGAAAGCGCGCCGACGCCATTTAAAACGGATTAATTTTTTAGAAATTCGAGGGTGCCGCTTTTTGATGGCCAATTTTTCTCTGTATAAAAGTTATAGTAGATGCAAAAAAAAAAGAAAATTTGTTGCAATAACCGTTCATATCCGGTCGCACAATTTTCCAGAGTGAAACAAAAAATACGGGGTGTCCGACGAAATTATTGAAGCATTAACAAACGTCGCTCTAAATAATTGATCGATGCAACGTTCGCGCCGCGCATCGATTATTTTATATTCGGACTCTCTTAAACGTTAATCCTAACAAATCGAATCTAGCGGCGAACCGAAAATACCGACGAATTTCGAAGGAACAAATTGCCGCGTCGAGAGTATATTTTTAACGAAAGAATCGACCGCCGCGACGCGGCAACGCGATCAACAATTAAATCGGGTTCAGCAGTTTTAATATTGGAAAAGGACGGATCGCGAAGCTGGAAATTGTTAGCCGTGATCGAGAGAAGTGCTTTGTCCGAGGTCCTCGAGAGACCTTCAAAGAGGAATTTTCACGGGGATCCTCGAACGGATCCCGGAGAATTCCAAAAATCTTGGCAATATCTTCGAGAATCTTGTAATCATGTTTCGGCAGCCTAGCTAGGGTTTATCAAGAAGTCTAAAAGGAATCCAGGATGGAGCTTTTCGAGATGCTTGAGAAAGATCTATAAAATCCTTTAAGAATCTTCGGCGGGATACTCTCTCTAAGAATAAGCTCTGTCGAGGGCCTTAGAGTGGATCTTTCCCGAGGTCCTACGAGGGCCTCGACGAAGATCATCCACGAAGTCCTTCGACCTATCTACCATTTTATTTCAACGTCGTTCTTCTAGAGAAAAATTCTGATCAATGAGCAGAACGCGAATCCGCGAACAAGATGAAAATGATGCGGCTGTGGACGAGTTTGCGCGACGAACTTAGTCCGAGGTCCTATGATGACCTCGACGAAGATCATCCACGAAGTCCTTCGACCTATCTACCATTTTATTTCAACGTCGTTCTTCTAGAGAAAAATTCTGATCAATGAGCAGAACGCGAATCCGCGAACAAGATGAAAATGATGCGGCGGTGGACGAGTTTGCGCGACGAACTTCGCCCGGCCTCGGGCAGCAGTCGAAAATCTTCCGTCCGCTTCCAAAAATATCGCGAAATTCCTTGTGAAAGCCAAGCCGACGCGATGCGCCGCCTAAATGCGGTGTGTTTCAAAGGTATCAGCCACCGGAGATCAACAGCAAACAAAGTTTCGCGAAAGTTTCTTTACGAAATAAGAGGAGTTCATAACCGTGGCCACCTATCCGCTATAATTTTCTAAACTGTTCTCCGGGAAAGCTTTAATGAAACTTCGAAACAATGCTTTAAACATGCCTTTCTTCTCCTCTTCCATCCACTCGGCCTCTCTCTCCCTCCCTCGCCCTCCCCCCGCGGCTCCTCTCGCTTGTTTACTTTTTTCCACTTGCAATTTAAGCGTGACCCGTGTACCGTTCCCGTTATAATTTATGTGGCAGAAGTTTCCAACAAAAGGTGCTCAATGGACTTTAAATTATTTGTGTTACACTCGATCCTCTTTTACAAGGCCGGGGGTCCAGTGATTCAGTAACGCGCGGCGCTCATTGTTCCTTCTGCTCCATTAAGCCCGCCATTATTAAATGCGTGACGTCTCCTCGTTCGCTGCTTCCGAGCTTAATGCCTCGCAACTCGGGCCGCGATGTTTTTATTTTCTATCCGCTCGCTCGCTAATTTATATTACCGTCGGAGTTGCTTTACAAGTAAGGACATTCATGACCCGACCGTGCCACGCGCACCTTTATGCAAATAATTCCGGCTGATTATTTAGCGTGAACCCGGGCGAGAACGGAATCGATTTTAACGCGCCGATATATCACATGTACAGCAATGTCTCCCTTACTGACGCTCAGATTGTCCACCGAAATGGACAATTCGGGAAGAGAAGACGTGATTATTCGAGCCTTGGATTACAGTAATTTCTCTCTAATACGCGCTCAGATTGCGCAGAAAAATGGACAATTTGGGAAGTGGAGATACGATTGTTCGAGCCTTGCAGCTCGTTTTTATGGTTGTTGACAATTGATAACCATAAAAAACGAGCCATAAGGCTGGAACAATCGTATCTCCTTTTCCAAAATTGTCCATTTTTGTGGACAATCTGAGCGTCAATTATGGAGACATTACTGTAATATATATATATATATATATATATATATATATATATATATATATATATATCGAATGTAAATAATAATGCGAATAATAGAATTCTTTCGATTGTGAGCATTTCTTGGAAGGGAAAGAAAATTGATGCTTATTGTGCGCCTAAGTTTACTCGAACGCTTAAGCATTGTTGACGAGAGATTAGAATTTTATTGCAATTTTAGAAAACAGAATTACATCTGTACTCAACAAGTTGTTACTAGAAATCATTGCGGAACCTTATGCAACTTCATCGTCGATCATTTTTAATCGAATTTATAATTCTGGTTTCGTATTTCGTATTTCGAATTGTATCGCATTTACGATTTCCCGCTTTCTCTTATAATTTTCTTTTCGAGGATGAAATTACTATTTTGCTCTCCACAGTACAGCATTTAATAAAGTTTCATTGTAATTTAGTACAAGCTTCCTCTTTTTATACTTATTTAAGCGGTAACATTAATGGGAGAAAGGAAACTTTATTACATTTAATGCGAGAGATTATCCAGTTGGTTGTTGTAATCTCTTTGAAAACTTTATTTGCATGGTTTTATTTTTTAATTTTATTAATAACATTTATTTATTCGTTTAACTTAACCGGTCAGCTGTTTCCGACGAGTATACTCGTCGTAAGACAAAACGTCGCCATTCCTTCGCGACGAGTATATTCGTCGTAACACAAAACGTCGCCATTCCTTCACGACGAACATACTCGTCGTAACACAAAACGTCGCCATTCCTTCGCGACGAGTATACTCGTCGTAACACAAAACGTCGCCATTCCTTCGCGACGAGTATACTCGTCGTAACACAAAACGTCGTCATTCCTTCACGACGAGTATACTCGTCGAACACGAACACGTCGAAATTTTGCATAACTCATAGTCACCTCAAAAAATATTGTTCGGAGCCACTGCGTACACGTCCGATTTTTCTGCGAGAATAGCGAGAACGTGGATGCCCGAAGACCGTATTGATTCGTGCTTAAAGCAAGTACTACAGAAATTGTGCAAACCCGGAGCAATCCTTAAATTATGCAGCGTTCGAGAGTGCAGAGCCCGAAAAAACAGTTGCCTTGTTCCGTGGCCTCCTTTAAAACGTGGCATCTGGTCCGGGCGCTTGGCGCCCTACTTCGACGAGAAACAGATTTCCTAAGTTACCGGATCACAAAAAGGCAAACACCCCGCGCAAAAACTGGAAAACCCGTTCGCGAAAAACACGGGACTCTACTCCGGGCTTGTCCTCGCACGGTATATATACCGGTGGCGTACGTTTTCTTGCGGTCCGCCCGAGTAATGTTCTAATGTCTTCCCTCCGAAGTTTCATTATCCTTCTCGGATGCGTTCTCGCCGAAGTTTCGCCGCATTCGAAATTATGCTCTCTCCCTCTCTCTCTCTACCTCTCTCTCTGTCCCTCTCTCTCTCCTTCTCTCTCCCCCTCTCTCTCCCTCTCTCTCTCCCTCTCTCTCTCTCCCTCGCGCTCTCTCTCGCGTGCTCTCTCTCTCGCGCTCTCTCCCTCTCTCTCTCTCTCTCTCCCTCGCGTTCTCTCTCGCGCGCTCTTCTCTCACGCTCTCTCCCTCTCCCTCTCTCTCTCCCTCTCTCTCTCTCCCACTCTCTCTCTCCCTCTCTCTCTCCCTCTCTCTCTCTCTCTCTCTCTCTCTCTCTCTCTCTCTCTGTCCATCACTCGAGCAGCGTCACTGCGACGTTGCTCTAAATCCCAATTACGGCCATACTCTTCCATGACGCCGCAGTTTTCTTCTGTTTTTTTATTAAAATGCTATTCGGTCCTTTTTTTCGGGGGACGACGTCGGTGTCATAAAACTTGCCCAATCTGTCTACTTGTACGGGAAATATTTACGGCGTCTTTCCCTCTATATCATGCAAATTTTCTGCACATTTTTCGCATTATGTCGAACGAGGAATACTCGAAGATACTCGACGAAGTTGTTGCTCGATCTCGAGTAAAGTAAGTGTGGGTATTACTGCGGACGCACCAAATACTCTCTCTCTCTCTCTGCGATGTTTTATAAAAGTAATAAAATCTAATATTTTAGAGTGTGTAATCTTTTGAAAATGAATCTCATCATTTTTTATATGTTTGAATTGGTAATTTATTTATTATTATAAGTTTCTCTTTTCAACACTAACACTACCAAACCAGTCGAAACGACTGGTTTCCGATTTTTGCTTTTACAATTCCTGATATTATGAAAATATTTTTATTAGAAATTTTATAATATAATATTTATAATTTCTATACATTTTTATATAAATTTCTTATAAATTTTGTATAATGAATAATTTTATAATCTCTTCATTGTGAAGCACATATTATTATATAATAAAAATTATCCGATGTTTATATAAATCCAATCGCATCATTGTTACAAAACAATATTAGTGTATAAGTTAATAGTGTATAACAAAAATATTAGTGTATAATTAATAAGTGTATAGGTTATGTCATTTATTATTGTAGGTTTTATTTTCTCTGTCAAAGTCCTCCTTCACTAAGAAACCGCAGCGATGCCTACGCTTACCCTAATCGTACACTTTTGTCAAACAGAGAATATTTCTCAAAGGAGAATATTTATAAATCAATACATTAAAGAAGAACATTTTTGACCTGCTGTTCTTCTCTACGATCGAATAATGGAACAAGGTTAAACATCGATTCGAAGCTCAAAGATAATCATACTCAATAAGCAGCGAACGTATCGACGATGGTACTGCAATATCAGACCGTGGATCAATACACCATGTTCCCACGAGCACCATGATCGAGACAGGCTACGACACGAATGTCCATATAAGTTAACTTTTCGAGAATTTTTACGACATCGCGATCCAAATAAAAATTTAGCCGTCGCAGGTCGAAGGCCGAGAGCCCCGGTCTCGTCGCCGGGGAAGAGGCTCTCGAAACGATTTCGCCGTCGTGTTACGGGCTTCCCAGTAGAGTATAGTAAGTATCATAGCCACTTTTAGACATCGGAGAACCTATTCCTGTCCATCAAACACACGCTTGAGCTCCGTCGAATCGCTGCGAGCCGTTCGGAGCGCGTTCCCTCGGCCAACGGATCCGCCGGCGACGGTAACAAGAAGAGACGACGCAACAACGTCGCAAATCACCGTTAACCCTTTCGGTACGAGCGCCGGATATATCCGGCATCCGTCCATGTAAGCCATATTTCTGACGTATTAGAAACTATTCTAATAACCGTTCGAGTCCCAAGCAGCGCTATCACGCTGTTTGGCATTTTTCGACCGTGTTTTCTGAATAATCCCTGGGACTCGAACGGATAAAGTCTTTTCTTACAAGGATTCCGAAGAAACAGCTACAGGTATAATCGTCGTTTGATCCGAATCGATTGAAAAAATTTCAGGTTACATTTTTCTTCGAAACTTGTTCGTAGATTTGAACATATTGTAGGCCCTTTACGGAATGTTTACAGGAAACGAAAGATTTAGAAACGGATTAAGCACAGTCGTTGCTTAACGCTTAACACTTCCGCGACCGCGTTAGAAACCTCAAAAATGTTCATAAAATTAAAACATTTCATTCGATTAAACAAAAATTACGAAGCAAACTTATATTGCATGAATTAGTTCTTCAGCATTAGTACCGCTTTTAAATCTTAATAAAATTAAGCAATCACTTTTAATTTTTCATTAATCACCCATTCGGCCATCAACCGACTGAATTTGAAACGGGGAGATTTACCCATTCGGTTGGCTAAGTGTTTTAAGAAAATCTTCGTACAAAAGTGGACCGACCCTGCGTTATGCGCGCATTTTTGGCGCGGCACCCCGTACAATGGGAGTGTCACAGCGGACAACGCGCTCGTACCGAAAGGGTTAAGACATACGGAGGCAATCGCGACGTCGACGAGGGATCATAACGACCGGGGAACCGAAGTAACCCCTGGCCCACGCGCGATTCGTCTGTTGCCTTTTTTTCCTCCGGCACGGTAACGACGAAAGTTCGAGCCGTTTGCCCGGTCCCCGCGGATCCAACGGATCACCAATTTGGAAGTTAACGACATCGCCGGGTAAGCGAGGATTATGTTAATGCGATATTTCGCTGGCACGGCTACGGAGCAAATAGGCGGTCGGTCTGGCGGGCCTGCTGCTAGCACGACCATAAGTGTGCGGGACGAAGTGACGTTCACGGTGGACCATGCTGAACGATTGTTCCCGGAGAGCGCCGCGTCTACGAAAATTTTTTTACGGCGTGCTTCGCCCAACTTCGCTGTTTTATTAATGCATAAAATTCGTCAATGTCTGGAACAGCGATCTCGGGATTTGTACTTTATTCGCGTAATTTTACACCGGGAACGTATGTTTATGCTGGATTCGATTCGTCAACGTGTACTTTCTCTGGTTGAATACTTCACGGTTTTCTTTTTATTTAATTCACGAGTCGATACGTTTATTTTTTCACGAACACTTTGTCGCGTGTTTATCGTGCCAATGAGATGCTGCGAAGTCGGAAACGCTTTACGATAATAGTTTAGCTGAACGATCTTTAAATTCATTTTTTCTGCGGTATTTTCAATAAGAAACTCGGTTCCTCGATTCTATTCCACTGGAAGAAATCGAGGATCGTGTTGCAAAAATCAGCACGTATGGTTTCTTGCGGAAAGAGAAGAGAAAGAGAAACCGGAGATTTATACATTTTTTATAGAATTGTCGACTGTTTGGTACAAAGTGGTACAATTGTGATGACAGTACTATTGCAAATATAAACGCATTTGCCATCCTATCATGAAAAAGAAAGAATATTGTATCATCAAGCACCTGATGCTTGAATACAAGATGCTAACTAATATTATTCATTGCATATAATTCTTTATAATTAAATCTGTTTTCTAAAAAATAAAGATTCAATAAAGGCAGCAGGATTATCATCATCAGCTTCTGCAAAATGACTAATCGATAAAGTCTCCGTAGCAAAAGTCATCGTCGCTTTAACCAGTCAGTCGTGTTTGACGAGTATACTCGTCACAGAGAAATTGCAGTATTTTGTATCGTGACGAGTATATTCGTCACGGAGAAGTTGCAATATTTTCCGTCACGACGAGTATATTCGTCACGGAGAAGTTGCAATATTTCGTATCGTGACGAGTATACTCGTAACGGAAAAGTTGCAATATTTTCTATCATGACGAGTATACTCGTCACAGAAAAGTTGCAGTATTTTGTATCATGACGAGTATATTCGTCACGGAAAAGTTGCAATATTTTCTGTCATGACGAGTATACTCGTCACAGAAAAGTTGCAGTATTTCGTATCGTGACGAGTATACTCGTCATCTTCGGATTCTCGCGACACAAGAATCGAAATTCTTGCGCACTGAAAAGGAGGCGCCGCAGCTAACTGGTTAACATAAACGCGTCCATGGCATCAGCAGCGAACGATCGAGAACGACGACGAATCACAGCGAACAACTCGAAACGCATCGGCAAATCGCAGCGTTTTGCATCGCGCCGATAGACGATGCAAGAATTCCATCGAAATCTAAGCAGCCCAGAACGGCGAGAGCGCATCAAATTTACCATTCCAAATATTGACCCGCATTTCTCAAGAACCCGGCGCATTCCACAATAACCTTCCCGGTCCCGGCGAGCAGGAAAGTGCATTCTGGGATCAACCGAGGCTGGCGGCGCGTCTGCCGGCCGCGTAAATCACAGCCGCGTTATTGGATACTTACGTCGATCAGATATCGCCTCGTCGTCGACGTATCGGATAAAATGAGGGGCTCTGTCGTTTTCCTTCCAGAATCTCCTGGAGAATCCGTTCGCTGCTTCTCTCTCTCTCTCTCTCTCTCTTTCTCTCTCTTTCTCTTTCCTTTTTCGTGTTTGTTAGCTCTTGATATTTACACCAGTGACCGTCACTTTCTGGACAAACAGCACGTCCAGATGAATGGCGCCATATCGTTCTAATGATACTACTATATGATCACGTTTCCTTTTAATACTAACACTACCAAACCAGTCGAAACGACTGGTTTCCGATTTTTGCTTTTACAATTCCTGATATTATGAGAATATTTTTATTTTATATATTTATTATAGCGTTGCTATATATAATTTATATATTTATTATAGCATTGCTATATATAATTTATATTGCTAAATATAGCGTTGCTATAAATAATTTATATTGCTATATATAGCGTTGCTATATATAATTTATATTGCTATATAAAGGGTTGCTATATATAATTTATATTGCTATATATAGCGTTGCTATATATAATTTATATTGCTAAATATAGCGTTGCTATAAATAATTTATATTGCTATATATAGCATTGCTATATATAATTTATATTGCTATATAAAGGGTTGCTATATATAGCGTTGCTATATATAATTTATATTGCTATATATAGCGTTTCTATATATAATTTATATTGCTATATATAATAATTTTAATGTGAATTTCTTCATTGTGAAGCATAGAAATTACACGGAGTTTAAATGAATCTAATCTCATCATTGTTACATACATACATCAGAGAATCGGCAGCTCTAGCGTTAAATTTATGCTGTTCGGTTTGTTATTCTTCAAGATTACTCTCCGAATTTCTCTTTCGATCGTCCGCTGACGACAGTAAAAGTGATGACGGAGTTATTATTAACCCTTTGCATTTGAGTGGTGACTCCGAGGCACCACTAAAATTATTGCATCACGTTCCAAGATAATATTTATATTATCGAAGCTTTGATATAAAAATATTGTTAAAAGTCTAACTGTTGTACGAGTCACAAGACTCAATTTCATATGCATGAAATGCACTTTATCATACAAAATGGAAATACTATAAGCCGAAAAAGTTAATTTAGATTTACAGTTGAAATGGCTTCGAGTGCAAAGGGTTAAGGTGCAGCGAGAACTCTGAACCTTTTTTCCTGCTACCCACTTTTCCGGACACCAAAACAAAACGCATAAACCGTCTGCCAAATATTCTCTCTCAAAGACAGCAAAGTGCTCGCGCCGCAAACGCTGCTCAAATCAATTCGATCCATTTCCATAGAAATCTCGCGCACGTTCGACAGCAACAAGGACTAAATTCGAGAAGGTTTCGCGCAGTAGCCCCCGATAATTGTTCCGCGACCCTTCTCGCGGATTACTCCGTAATTATGAGACGGGCTCTGAGGGCCCCGAGGGGGAGGGGGCGAATGGGGGAGATCCCCTCCCGGCGGAGAGATCACGTAAAGAAAAATCACGTTAGAGGACGGCGGTGGTGGCGGCGGTGGCCGGGCACTTTATTTAAAGCCAGCCACGACACTTGGCCACGGACTTCATTCACTTACCATTATCCCGGTCCAAGGGCGACTACAAAACTGTCGCACTTAACCGCCCGACGCGGAAGGAAGTAGTTACGTTTTATACCCGACGCAATAATCGTTTCCACGGGCTACGCCGCCTCTCGGGATCTGTCTAAGGCTTCGCAGCCATACGCGGACGCCTATCGCTCGTATTCCCATGGCCATACTCGCCTACAAGTCTCCGGAATTATTGAGACATCTGCTGGCCTCGTTGCGAAAAGGGTTTCGACGATATCGCGCAATCCGAGCCGATCTTTTCACCTTCGAATTACGGACTTTCGAAGATCTGCCATTCTGCGCGTTTTCAGACGTTCTCGAGACGTCGACTGGTTTTGGAAGGAAAAAGGGAAGAATTTTGGAATTTTGAGAATTTTGCTAGCTTCTCGAACTCTTCTGATTCCCCGTGTTTCTCTTCTCTGCTCGGAGATTCGAAACAGTCGGAGACAGTCGCGATTCTCCATGAATTTGTCGGCGCATTTTCGCGTTTCGAAAGCTACGTTGAACTGTGTTGAACAATTCCTTTCATTCGCGATATTTTATTTGTAACAAGGATGATAGGAGATCAATGGTAATTGTAATGGTAATTTAAACTTGCGTATTAAATTTCTTCACGATATAATGAATAGTGGATTTACTTCTGTTTATAATTTCTATTACTGATTTCACTGTATGATTTGCCTTCTTTATACCACTTCGCTATTAATTCTCTTACTGATTTGCATGTTTCGGATTTCAGTGGCGGGTTCCTCAGGTCATTCGAAGCAACTTTTTCCTTTACAAAAATTTTCTCCGAGGTACCGTTAACGAGTTGTTAACGAAAAACAATGACCAATGAGAGACGAGCTCAGCTGACGCGAGGCGACCGAGCCAGTGAGTGGAACTGAGCTTCGTGCGCTGGTTGGCTGGGCCGCCTCGCCGTACGCAGCCGTACTCGATTCTTATTGGTCATGGTTTTTCGTTAATAACTCGTCAACGGTGCCTCGGAGAAAATTTTTATAAAGGAAAAAGTTGCTTCGAATGATCTGAGGAATCCGCCACTTTCGGATTGCGAGAGATTTGTATAGTTTATCAATTGAATATTAGACACGTAAGCGTTCGAATACTTTTTAATGTATATATATTTGAAATTAATATGAGTATATATTTCAAACTAAATTATTCGAAGGAATTCGCAACAACACATTCGCTTCCAATTCGCCATTAACGCGCAAGATCGAGGAGCCATAATTTCTCCGCTGAGAATTCGCCGATATTCAAACAGCTGCAACTTCGAGAATAAAACTGCCACCATAATCCATCTCGGCACGTTTGAAAGCTCCAAGCTTCCCCTTTCCAATAGTCTTGTCCATATCCTCGACTCGCGTTTTTACGTCGCTCGGCAGACGGAACCGCGGGGACACGGAAAACAGGCTCCAACGATCCGAGGCTCAGCCTTGAGAACCGAAAAATCAGCAAACGGGAACCTCTATCGCCTCGCATGCTGCATCAGTTGGCTCGGCACTGGCGTCGAAATGAGGCTCGTTGCAATTACCGGCGCCTAAAAGTTAATCCCCGGCGGTGGGCGTTTATCCATAGAGCGAAAGATCCGTCCGGCGACGCTGCACACAACACTACACCGCCGCTGTTCCGCGCCGGTAGACTGTATCCCCCTCCCACCCCCCTCGCGGTATCAGGCTGAAAGCGATCCACCGAAACATCGCATTAACATAATCCCCGTGTATTCTGTAAAGTCGTTAACTACCAAATTGTCTGCGGCTTGGTGTCGGCCGCACCCCCGGAGGAGGAAGGGGCGCGCCGGAGGAAGAAAGAAAGAAGAGCGGCGTTATCTGGTGGCATTGGGACGGCCGGCAGGAACGTGGGAAAAAAGCAGCGGCTGCCGCGCGGATAGGATGGTAACGAGGCAACAGCTAAATCTCGCGGCGGTATCGGGCTCGCTAAGGCACTCCGGTGCGTTAACGGGCCGTCGCGGCCGGTTTTTGCGACGGCCTGTAGTCGGTAATATTTAACCGCGTTAATCCGGTGCCTCTCCGGGGGGACCGGAGGGGGGGATTCGGGATAGGGTGGGCCGTTAATCCGGAACCGTAATTCTCCGGGTGGAAACGGTAATAGGGAAGGCAGGAGAGCCAGCCGTCGGAGAGCGCAGGAAAGGACATCGAGAGCCGGCTCTCGGCAGTCGGCACGCGATAATTCTTTGAATCGGGATTTCGGCCGCGCGGATCGCTCGTTCGCCCGCGCTCGTCGCGCGCGCGCCCCGTCACGAGGATTAGCTTCCCGGTTGCCGAGGTATCGGCACGTAACGATGTAATTTGTTTGCCGTCCCGTCCGTTTGACGCATTGTGTAACGCGCGGCAGCCGACTTATCAAAGGATAGAGAGCAGCCGGACGCCACGCCGCGCATCGTCGCGCCGCGCCGCGCCGCGCGAGCGTGCAGCGGATCGGTCGCGGCGGCCGGCCGATTTTCAACGTTCAAAATCCGATTCATCGTTTTTCGGATTGGCCCGGTTGATTAATGGGCCGAGGCCTATTATCGGCGGACACGATGCTCGTTTTCGAGCGTCAGAGAGAGGTCCCCTCCCCCCTCCCCCCGCCCCGTACATAAGTACCGTTCTGACAGGATAACTCATTCCGAGCGGAACGTTAGGGGAGGCCGTGTTCGCTAACGAACATTCATCCCAATATCCACGTACCGGGGCCAAACATTGGCAATTAATTCTAACCGTGCGCCACGAATGCGCAGTATCTGTCCACTATCAGTTTGCTGCTCCGGGGAGTACGTGTATGTGACAGCCAAACCCATTTCCCTTTCACCTCGCCCCTCCGCCCGCCAACTTCCACCCCACAGACACACAGACACCGACGATGTTTCTCTGTTCCTCTTTGGAGACGCGGCTACGCGGGGCGGCTCTCTTTGTCCGCTCGTTTCCGCAGCTCGGACCGGACCCCGACGCGCCGTGCGTTCCGTGTCGCAGAGGACACTTTTGTCTGGAAACCTGGCTAAATAACTGAGAGCCTGTGCGGCCAGGCTGCGTTTTACCCTGGCTGGGGAGGGGGACGCCGTTTTCTCGCGAATTTTGCTATCGGCTGTCCGCCGGAACCAAGTAGAGGCTGTGTATGTAAATGTGGAGGTGCTGTTGTTCGAACTTTGAGAATTCTGTTATGAGATTTGTTTCGCGAGAGAACGATTCGATCTAATAAGATCGATGTACGGTAGTTTTGGTTGAAAATGTCAAATTTCGGGTTTCTGTGAATTTCTCTGTCATAGTTCTACGCCTATGTGATTTATTGCTATGTCACGGGGAAGAATGGGCGGTTTGGGCGTGAGTCGGGTGAGAAAAACCGCGGAGATACAAGGTATGTCACGAATCTCCTTCGAATGATGGCATGTCGGCTCCGAATTGCCTTTGAATCGTGTCACGTGGCCTCCGAATTGCCTTCGAATCGTGTCACGTGGCCTCTTAATTGTCTTCGAATCGAATCGTATGGCCCCTGAATTGCTTTATAATCGAGTCACGTGACCTCCGAATTGCCATCGAATCGTATGGACCCTGGATTGCTTTATAATCGAGTCACGTGACCTCCCATTTGCCTTCGAATCGAATCGTATTGCCCCTGAATTGCTTTATAATCGAGTCACGTGGCCTCCGAATTGCCTTCGAATCGAGTTGTATAGCCTCTGAACTGCTTTATAATCGTGTCACGTGGCCTCGGAATTGCCTTCGAATCGAGTCGCATACCCCTGAATTGCTTTACAATTGTGTCACGTGGCCTCTGAATTGCCTTCAAATCGAGTCGCATGGCCTTTCAATTGTTTTCGAATCGAATCCTATGGCCACTGAATTGCTTTACAATCGTGTCACGTGGCCTCCAAGTTGCCTTCGAATCGTGTCAAGTGACCTCCGAATTGCCTTCGAATAGTGGCAAACAAATCATAAATAAAAGGTTGAAGTCATCGTTTTCACTATATATACACCGCAATGCCGGCCGCTGCCTTTCTCCGCCGACTCTCCCGAGTTTCTATAAAAAGGAACCGCGAGACTCGAAGAAGCCTTTCAATTCCGACCTCCGAACATTTCTCGGTGAAATTACTGTACACCGCTATTTATTGCGCAAATCGATAAAGATTGAGACCAACTTCATTGTCGATTGAAGCTTCACGGTTTTCGGAACTCCGTGAAGTAGCACGAGTCGATAATATAGGTCAGATGGTCGAAATTATGCTTACGTAAAATTAGTATGAGCTAAAGAAAAGATCGAGCTAAAGATGAAAGATTCAGGCCATCTCTGTTATTAATGCAAGACTCGGTCCCTTAGGTCCTAATTTTTTGCAAGCTTCCAGAGCTTCTTATCCTTAATCCGACGGTGTTGTTCACCTGCAATACTAGCATAAATCCGACGACCCTTCAGGTCCTGAAGCAAATGAATACAAAGAAGAGACGTCAAAAAATGTTTCAATTAAACCGGCGCAACTTGAGAATAATTCCATAATTTCGTTCGTTATTCAAACATAATCTCGAATTATATTTTCTATTGTACTATATTATTCATTATTATATTATTTGTATTATATTATTGTATTATAATATTTATTACTATATTATTGTATTATAATATTTGTTACTATATTATTGTATTATAATATTTATTACTACATTATTGTATTATAATATTTATTACTACATTATTGTATTATATTATTTATTCCTACATTTTCTATATCCATTTGTTCCTCCTAAATCCCACCTAAACGATCCAATGACAGTAATCGACAAGCGCAGCGACATCAAGATGAAATCGCAGCTTTCCGTAAGGACCGTTGGATCGCAGCGCAACGACTGACATTAGGATCACCCGGGGCCTGGACCGGCGGCTCTGCTCCCCGAGCGATTACCATGCCTAGAAAGCTCCGACAAGTGCGGGTATTTCCCTCGGCTTCCCGGTCCTTAGATCTCCGCCGGCCCAGAAGAGCGCGTAGAGTGGCCCGGAAAATGTAACGTGGCGTACCTATCATAACGAATGACCGCGGCTATCAAACCATCTCGTTGGCTCTTCTGCTTTTTCTCTCGGCCGGCCGGCCGGCCGGCTGGCTGGCCGCGCGGTCTTCGTTCCTATGTGTTGCTATCTCGAGACGAGCTTTTTCCACTGGCGCCGCTGGTCAGAGACGTGGCACTGGGAGGGGTCGGAGAGAGAGGGAGAGAGAGAGAGAGAGAGAGAGGGAGCGCGAGGGAGAGAGAGAGCGCGAGGGAGAGAGAGAGAGCGAGGGAGAGAGAGAGAGAGAGAGAGAGGGAGCGCGAGGGAGAGAGAGAGCGCGAGGGAGAGAGAGAGAGCGAGGGAGAGAGCGCGCGAGAGGGAGAACGCGAGGGAGAAAGCGCGAGAGAAGAGAGCGCGAGGAAGAAAGCGTGAGAGAAGAGCGCACGAGAGAAGAGCGCGCGAGGGAGGAGCGCGAGAGAAGAGCGCGCGCGAGAGCGAGAGCTCGAGGGAGAGAGCGAGAGACAGCAAGTGAGGGAGAGAGGAAAGAGAGGGAAAGAGAGGAAAAGGGAGAGAGAGAGACGACGACGAGAAGTTTCCCTCCACGTATTACCCGCGAGTATTACGACCGACGACCCGAGAGTTAATGATCTATCTAGGTACACGTGGCTCCGGAATGTGCACGGCCGTCACGTTAATGGGGAGATCTTTAATGCACCTAGCACGCGTTCGCGGCTATTCATGTGTCTAAATTGCGATTTAGAGCTTGAATTGATGCGCGCCGCGGCGTGACGCGCGACGCAGTGCCGTTTCGCTGGTATTTTTATTCGTTCACTCTCTTTCTCCCTCTCTCTCTCTCTCTTTCTCTCTCTCTCTCTATCGTCTCTTTCTATCGTCTCTCTCTCTCTCTCTCTCTTTCTCTTTCCTTCTCCATAGCGTTTGCCACGTAGCCGGCGCCGGTCTTTTTTCTTCGCGCGGTCGAACAGACCCGCTAAAAGTCGTTGTATCGGTGAACGCGCGCGATAATGGGCAACGATCGAAGGGGACCGGACGGGGAACGCGGAACGAGGCAATTCCGTGTTCGAGCGCGGTTCACGCAAATTGAAAAGAATGTTCGCGTAGATTTATCGATTGCCGGCGGCCTGGACGGGACCCGGCGCCGACGTAGTTTCAGGCCCGGGAACTTTTTATCCGGCGGAAAAATTGCTTTCGTTCCACGGCCTCATGATTGATCAATTCGCGTTACTTGACCCGCGCCAGAGTGGATGGCAAGCTCGTGGAAAATTTATGGCCGGAACTGTCGGACCCCGCGGAACGCGTTCCGACGCCCTAATTCCGGGGACGCGTTTAGGAAACCGAGCTTACGGCGTTTCTTCTCGCGGGAAGAGACGCGCGGACGCGAATCAATCGGCGAGAATTTCCTCTACGAATTAACGATCCGGTTTCCGTGAAAGCATTTGCGTCGGAAAATTCGAAAAATTGCAGAGAAATTTGTTCGTTTTACGTTCATCGGTTGCCAGGATATTTAAGAGAACGGTCGAGCTCCGCGATATCGTCGATCATATTATAGCTCTTCGAACACGGAAAATTAATTTCGTCGGAGTCGTCGTCGCGTCAAAGTTTAGCACGTTCTGTTCTAAACTCGACCGAAAACCGTTTCGTTTCGACTCTACAGGTTGCCGATAAATATTCCCCACAATGGCGACACCTACTTAAAATGTTGCTATTACCCGGAGACAGTAAACATCTTTGGTTCAACCATTTGCACTTCGATGTCCGCCCTAAGGAGACGCAACGAGGGTATCGAGAATTATGGCGGTTTAAGAATGAACTATTTTTGCTTCGTCAAATCTGCGTCGAACACTGTCTCTTAATGGTTTCCGTGCGAGAACGGGGTAATTATGATATAATATTTTTTATTCGAATATATTTCATTCGATATCTCGTTTCATGTTTCATTTCATTTTATAATATTATAATATTAATATACATATTAAAATTATACAACGTTGGAAATATTATGCATTTCCAAAAATATTATATTATGTTTATGAATATTTTATATAAGAAATATTATATATATAATAATTAATACATATGATAATATTATATATATATATATAATATTTTTAATATAAAATTGATAAATATAATATAATTTTTTTGGAAATACATAACATTTCCAACGTTGTACAATTGTATACTTTATCCAAAAAGCGTTGAGGCTACGAAAGGGTTCGTATCCTTATTATTTATAACAACGCTAGCAAAACAATTCTGAACAATTCCGGAATACCCGTCGCTATTTCGCAAAAGATATTAAGCGGCTAAAAAATCGTTTTATTCTTATTCGATGGACGGTCTCGAAATGCATTTCCATAATGGGGGCCATGATATTCAAAAAATTGATACTACTGCGACGGGAGAAGCATCGACAAGGTTTGCGAGTAAAGGATGTCGTCGTGCATTGTGTGTTATCCAATGAGATTGTCGGTTATACAGACTTCATATCCTATGTATGGCTTTATGATACCACTCTATCGACCACGGTGCGGCGTGTCGCGTCTCCTCGGCTATGGCGAAGGAGGAGGCGAGAGGGTGGAGGCGTGTGTACGTGACCGTTCGCGGATCTCTCGAGGTGCCGTTTCGTACCGGTGGGAAAAAGAAGGCACTTTTATTCGCGAAAATGGCCCCGGCTACACGCGACATCCTCCTATGCAAAAATGAATTTCTCCTGTTTATAGACCACCTCAATGGAATATTCACGTCGCGCGGTGTCCCGTAAGCTTCGTGATGTACGACGTTTGGCATTTGTTTATCGCGGGGACGTGCGGCTCGTCGATTTAGTTTTGCTGGGGCAATCAGGGCTGCGCGTCATAGTTGCCGGAGCAGTCTCCGAGATGCAAACTTTATTCTTCCTCGGCTTGACGCGCGCAGTTTTCCCAAGGCTAAATCTGTAACCGGCTCGGGTCACGGTTTTTTAGCGATCGGAAGACGAATGAATGGTTTTGTACAAATGTGACAATGTATAGTTTAATTTTAATTTTTTCGAATCTCTTACTACTCTCTTAGTTGCGCGACTTTTCCGTTGCAAACGCCCGCGAAAGATCAGATATAATTTTATGGTAATCGACGTTAACCCTTTGCACTCGAGCGGTGACTATGAGACACCATTAAAATTTATGATGTCAAAATCTAAATATTAATATTATATATATTATATAATTTATATTATACTATATTATATATTATATTATATATTAAATAATAATAATATTAATATATAATTAATCTAAATATTATATAATATTAATATTATTTTTAAAAAATTTTTACATTAGCAAAGTTGGAAATGGCGGGTTCCTCGGATCATTTGAAGCAGCTTCATCCTTTACAAAAATGTTCTCCGAGGCAACGTTAACGAGTTATTAACGAAAAACAGTGACCAATAAGAATCGAGTACGGCAGACGCGAAGCGGCCCAGCCAACCAGCACCCGAAACCCAGTTCCGCTCATTGGCTCGGTCGCCTCGCGCCAGCTGAGCTCGCCTCTCATTGGTCACTGTTCTTCGTTAATAACTCGTTGACGGTGCGTCGGAGAAAATTTTTATAAAGGAAAAAGTTGCTTCAAATGACTTGAGAAACCCGCCACTTTCGGATTGCGAGACATTTTTGGGAAACCAATATCATTAGCCGACGCATCGTGCCACGCATCGAAATCACCGGGCAGAAGTTGCAACGAGATTGCTCTTTGCCACGAGGAACAGCAGTCTCGATGCAGTGGATGAAAGCTCGCGGAGAAAATTTCGACGAAAAAATGATCGCCGATGCATCGCTTGGAAGCTGCAAATACGCAGCAAAGAGGCGCGCTGTTCCGACGGAAACGTTGAATAACAGCGCAACGAGCAATTGGACCGGGGTCGCGTAAGGATCAGAAAGTGCTCCGGTTATTGTTCCCCCGGGGCTCGAAAGCAACGACCTATCAAAAAGAGAAACTGCGCGGCCCGTGATTGACTGCAATATTTCTGATCGAACGTCGCCGTGTAATCGACGCGGGTCGAAGCCGTGCTTCGCGTGCGCGCGCGCGCGTGCGTACACACATACAGAGAGAGAGAGAGAGAGAGAGAGAGAGAGAGAGAGAGAGAGAGAGAGAAAAGAGAGAGAGAGACGTGCACACATACACAAAGATACACGTGCACACAGCGATAATTTGCAACGCGGCCTTGCCTCGCGTGTCGATGTCACACTGCGACGCTCCGGCTCGAGGGCGTACCGGCTGAATAACAATTATCGATTTACCGTAACACTGCGGGCTACGCGAAATCTGTCGCGAAATCAATCCATCGCGAAAAGAGTCCCGTGGACGCGACGCGTCGCCGAAAGAAAAGAAGCCGACGATTTCGACGGCAACCGTGGCAAATCGCGGCGGCGGAATTTTTATGCGGTCTCATCGTTGCATCGCGTCGCAAAGGTCAGTCGATAGGCGAGTTACAGGCCCGCGCGCGCGCGCGAGCAACTTTTGTTTCCAGAGGGGCACACTGTGCGAAAAAAATAACGCCGGTACACAAATGTGACATTTTTTCAGAGCTTTCGATGCAACGATGACGCGTTGTTGACTATGTTCGTCGTGTTTGCTGCGTAAACTCGGTTACCGAAATAACCTGGAAGGCGTGCATCGCAAAAGTTACATGATTACAGTAATGTCTCCCTTACTGACGCTCGGATTGTGCATAAAAATGGACAATTTAGAAAGAGGAGATACGATTATTCGAGCCTTGCGGTTTGTTTTTATAGTTACGAATTGTCAACAGCTATGAAAACGAGCTTCAAGGCTCGAATAATCGTGTCTATTCTCTCCAAATTGTCTATTTTTCGCGGACAATCCGAGCGTCAATTAGAGAGACATTATTGTATTGGGATCCTGCGGGCCATTTTTATGGTTGTCGACGATCGGTCGCTGCAGAAACGAGCCACGAGGCTCGAATAATCGTGTCTACTCTCTCCAAATTGCCCATTTTTCGTGGACAATCCGAGCGTCAATTAGAGAGACATTACTGTATTGGGATCCTGCGGGCCATTTTTATGGTTGTCGACGATCGGTCGCTGTAGAAACGAGCCACGAGGCTCGAATAATCGTGTCTATTCTCTCCAAATTGTCTATTTTTCGTGGACAATCCGAGCGTCAATTAGAGAGACATTATTGTATTGGGATCCTGTGGGCCATTTTTATGGTTGTCGACGATCGGTCGCTGTAGAAACGAGCCACGAGGCTCGAATAATCGTGTCTACTCTCTCCGAATTGTCCATTTTTCTGCACAATCTGAGCGTCAATTAGGGAGACATTACTGTATAGTGTTGGATTTAGCACTTCGTCGACCGGCAGTTTTCTAATCGGTCCTTTACAACGGAAGGCCGACAGTTAAGAATTTCTTTAAAAATATCCTTATAAAGCTGCTTCTGTGCATGCTTTTCGAAGGAATAGCTCCTGATTTCTATCACTTGTTAACACTTTGCGAACGAGTGATCTTTTAGGGTAAGTGTAGGTTTTTGTGCAGTTTTTCTTCTCATTGAAGGCGAGCTTAGACTGAAAAAATAATACCATTATTAAAGTACACAATTACAATTAGCGTTCACAGCTGCCGTTACGACTATTTCAGAAGATTCAAGGTTTCCATAAGCTTGCAACTATCAAAAGTCAATAAACGAATCGAAACCGCGATTGCTGTTACTTGCTATGCTATACATTATCATAATGCCATAAATTGTCATAGAAAATGATGACACTAATTTTTAGAAGATTACACACTGTGAAATGTTAGATTTGATTACACTTTTTAAAGTACCGCAGTATTTGGGGCGTCCGCGGTAATATCCACGCTTATCCCGCAGCTAATTTACATCGTTTGGAGCATAATTTTGTTTGCTGATAATGATGCTAACGCAGAGCGGTGGCCGCGTCGGGAAAAATGTGAAATAAGCTGACGACTTTTTCCGCCGGCGAAACGGTGTTCAGAAAATGTGTCCGGATCAGGTTTAATTAAACTCGGTGGGTTCGTGCCGCCCGGTTCTGATAGTTTCTTTAACTTAATTATACAGTTTATCGGAGCGCTTTCTGAAAGTTTCGCGGCGCTTCCGTTCTTGAATCACATCGGATCGATGCAAAAGAGAGCAAACGGATTTCTGGCCGGTTTTTGTTCCGCGCGAAGCACGCTCCTCTATACCAGCGCGCCGGGAGTCGCCCGTTTCTCCTTTACATTTACGAAAAAAAAAACAAGAAGAAAAAAAAGAAGAACTGCAACTACGTTCGAAACTTTTCCACGGTTCCCTCCGCCGCCCGCGCCGGGATATATTACTCCGACTACAAGTGTACTTTTTACAATGAAGAAGGCATCAAAGAATTTAAGGTATCTTGTAAAAAAAACTTCCTTATCATGCCAGACATCGTAAAAAAGGCTGGCGGACTAAAGATTTACGCTTTTATTTTCCCCGAAACTCGCGCGTCCCTCGTGTTTCTAGCGAAATATTGTTCCGCGGCTGCTCGTTACGGGACCGCGACCGCTGCAATTGTTTTTTCAATTGCTAAAATTAATCTTTGCGCACGCAATAGCGTAGCAAGCATTCTGGCTGCGCAGGTCTTCCAGTTTCCGTTTCAGGGGCGACGGCTCGCGCAGATTTAACTCTTTGCGCACGGAGGATTCGAATAACGTAGATACGATTATTCGATCCGCAAGACCCGAATACAGTAATGTCTCTTTAACACGTTCCGTGCCGAGCTTTTTTTACTCGAATCTTCACACTTTGATATTTTACTAAAACTTGATGTATCACGTGCAATTATTAATTCTCGTACACATAACAACGTAACAAAAACTTATCAACGCCCATTCTTGCGGTGGAAATTGATTCTTCGGTTCTAAATTTCTTGTAAACAATTTGTTCAGTTCACTAAGTAAACATGCAAGCGTGTACCATGGATGGTACACGTGGCACGGAACGTGTTAATCGACGCTCAAATTGTCTACAGAAATGGACAATTCGAGCCTTGCGGCTTGTTTTTATAGTTACCGATTGTCAACGATTATAAAAAAACGAGCCGCAAGGCTCGAACAATCGTATCTCCTCTTCCCAAATTGTCCACTTTTGTGCACAATTCGGGCGACAATTAGGGAAACATTACTGTACCGCGTTCATTCAAAATGTCCATGAAAAAAGGAAAGTTCACAAAACCCTCGAGCAAAAACTATACGCGCAACTATCGATAAAAATAAAAAACCACAAAGATTTAAATATCAATTCAGAAATTGATTTCATCGAAGAACCTCTCCTCGAAAGAAGATCATCTTCCGTAGAGTCATTTAACATAAAGCATCGGCCGCCCGATTGTCGTCGAACTCGAACATTTGCATCTCCTTTCAGAGATTGGTTTCTTCTGGGAACGGACGAGAACAGAGAATCTGCGGCGGAGAATCTGGCGAGGAAGTTCTATTGGAAGTCGAGTGTCCAGAAACGCGTCGAGCAACGGCCATAATTCAAACGGCGCGGGGTTGACTGGCGAGATTTAAAGACCTCGAACAACCTTATCTTGTAGTAAATTTTCGGCGACTGTGTTCGCGCGGAACGTGGATATTAATCCTAGCAAAACGGGGAAGCCGAACCGGCGCGGCGGGAGGGCGAGGGAGGAGGGGTTAGTTGGAAAGAGCGATGTAGCCGGAAGCTGCCGAGATGGCGGATAAATTTCCTGAACAGGAGATTACCCTAGTACTAGTTTCCAGTTTTCCTGCCGCTATAGCGAACATCGGCGGCCCCGTTGTCTAACCCGCCGTCTGTGAGAACTGTTGCCGATGCAGTTTCCAATTTTTCGAACGGCAACAAGACCGATCCTTCCGATTCCTGGCACGGCGCGGCGCCGCGCCACTCCTCGTGTCGGTCTATTGTCCAATCCTGAGCCCGTTTCGACCAAGATTACTGTTGATTGTTACGACTCTAATTGAATTGTTACCCGCAGCCTTGCCCGAACGTCCTCGAGGCCCGTACGTTTGACGCTCCGTTTAACACGAACGGCCTCGACTTCGGCTTTTTCAGCCACTTCAGGGTCGAGTCGACACGATTGCGGTGTCCTCACTGGAGCGCGGAAATGTTTTACAGACTTCTATTCCGAACGAGAAAGTCGACATTTTTCATAGCGGCTGCACCGCCGATATATCCAGTTGCACACTCGATTCATTTTTCCTAGTTATTTTAAGGGAGCATTCGAGATCGTTGTACCGTGCGACTGTGTTTGTTGTGCCACTGTGTCGATATGTCGATGCTGACGATAGGAAGACCGGGAAGATATTCTTGGATTTCAGGGGAACGGCGAGCGAACAATATTTTAAACAATATTAACCCTTGGCTCGTAGAAAAAAAGATTTTCACGTGTACATGTACGAGCGGCTTTTTCACCATGTGTGCGATTAAAGAAAACAATTATTATCGTTTAAACGAATGCAGCGAAACCCGGTTCTTGAGGTGGTTCGCGTGTCAGCCAAAGTCTTAAACAGTGCACAGTTATCGAATGTTGCACAGATTTTAATAATAGAGATCCTGGAAGTTGATCTAGTGCAACACTCGCGTGTTTCTGAGCGCAAACGGAAGAACAGTGGTCCACCGATCCCTGAAGAAGACTATGTCCAGCGCTGTATCAGCGATACAGGAATTTTCCTCGGTGGATTGGCTTCCTGGGACGTCTTTTGCAGTGTCAGTGCCAAGCGTTCTCGCAGGAATTCGACGGACTGAATTTATGTACCGGTCAATGCATGATCAAAGTTCTCGAATGCTGTACAGATTTTAATAATAGAGATCCTGGAAGTTGATCTAATGCAACACTCGCGTGTTTCTGAGCGTAAATGGAAAAACGAGTGGTCCACTAATTCCTGAAGAGGACTATGCCTTGCGCTGTATCGGCTTCATGGGACGTTTTTTCCAGTGTCAGTGCCAAGCGTCCTGCCAAAAATTCGGCGCGACTTAATTTATGTACTGTTCAATGCATGATCAAAGTTATCGAATGCTGTACAGATTTTAATAATAGAGATCTTGGAAGTTGATCTAATGCAACACTCGCATGTTTCTAAGCGCAAACGGAAGAACAGTGGTCCACCGATCCCTGAAGTGGACTATGCCCAAGTGCTGTATCAGCGATACAGGAATTTTCCTCGGCGGATTGGCTTCCTGGGACGTCTTTTCCGGTGTCAGTGCCAAGCGTTCTGGCAGGAATTCGGCAGACTGAATTTTGTGCCGGTAATGCCAGCAGCTTGTCACAGCCCACTGAACGACAAGCTTGTTAACATGTTCCGCACTTGTTTAGAGAGCGATCGAGATAAAGAGAGAAAGAGAGAGAGGAACCAGTGGCTTCTGCGCATCGGTTTACAAGCGATTGGTTCATCGTTTAGAAAATTCGTGGAATCAGGGATGAAGTTTCACTGGAAAACGCTCAACGAATCTCTGCAATCGTTAACAACCGTGGAACAATATTATCAAGACCAGCTGTTTTCGGCATAGATTCGAAGCTGTTGTTCCACGAAGAATCATCCGCGGTGCTTCAATTAACCGGCGCAGTATCAACATGGTAGAACGAGATCCGCCTCATTGTTTGAAATAAGCCGACTCTCGAAATTCCATTCTGGCCGAGCGGGGGAGCGCTGTTATTTAGATGTTATTACGATCGCGGTGTAATACGTACTCGAAGGGAACGGTGCCTCCTCGACGATAGGTATCCCCCCTCCCACCTCCGCGATCCGGTTTAATTAATTCACTGAAATTGCAGCATCTTTAATGCCATGGTAATCTACAGGAAAAATGCTCGAAGGCGAAGTAGTTGCTATTTATGGGAGCCCCTCGAGGGTATAACTAGTCTTTCACATTAGCTGCAGCACTACTTCCGTAAAAGGAAACCGAGATTAATTTTGAATAATGCAGGATTAAAGGAAAACGAGGCGGCGAGGCAGCATATTTCACTCGGTGTATCCTAACGCGCGGGGAGATCAAGTTTTGAAAATTTAATTCCGCGTTTTTCAGCTGCTTTTCTCCGTGAGGGATCGCCCGTCTTTCTCAGGTACGACGCGTACACGCGAACAAACATGGAAATCGAGACTGGCCGAATTCTGTCGAATTCGACGTGTTCTTATTCAATTTGTTCCATTTGGATCTGTGCAACAGTTTATTCGACAGTCATCTGGTGTTTAAACTGTGAGATAAGTGCACTCGTTCGATGAATACGTAATGTTTGGCCTTTTCAGCGAATTTATTCGTTCTTGTACGAATAAACAGGTACTCGGGATCTCGCTTTGATAAGTACCGGATTATTTTTTCTGATTATCGATACACAAGGGAGTATGAGAATTAATTCTCAAGATTTCTTCAGGTTCGCAGTCGGTATGAGAATTGCAAGATCAAGGATTTCGGACAAAATTTTCGAGTTTAGGAAGCATTGTTTGCGATGACACTTTTCATGGTACCTTTTGGAACGAGTAGTATTCACGTATACACGTATAAATAATATACGTATGCTAAATGTAATATTTATCATTTTTAAATAATAAATATTACAATTTTATATATATATATATATATATATATATATATATAAATATTATATAGCAATATATTGCCATTCGAGTGCAAAGGGTTAATATGTGTATCCAGCTATATATAATTAGCTATATATATATATATTTAATAAATTTGTTTATACTCAAAGAATTGTTATAGAGGTATAGTTATTTTACGAGCGAGTAAATTGACTTTCCTATACGAACAACACGAAAATAATACAACATCGTAAGAAACATCTTAGTCTCGAAGTTAAGACAGCTTCGAGTGCAACGGGTTAATTACACGTGTATCCATACATCAATAACACACATACACGTGTACTACAGATACACGCGTAACGCGTAAGAACAGACGGTCCCGCGACAGATGGCCCTCGACCGCGTCTCCCTGGAACGACGTTGCAGTCGATCGGCTCCATAAAACGTCAGCGAACAATCGTCCTGGCTGCGCAGTTTACAATTACTTGCACCTACTTGCACCGGTACTTAGACGGTGCGTCGGTACAATCACGTACAATGGAAGCCGTCTCGCCGGGGGAGCCCCAGAGATCCCTCGAATATTACGAAAACGCGACCGCGCCATTTCGCGTAATTCCATTTGAGACGCTCGAGGTGACGGAGATGACTGAATGCATCCTGGAGTGCAAGCACGCCGCCTAAGAAGTGCCTGCGGCCGAGCAGGATGAAAGAGGGTGCCAGGAGCGGAGCAAGTGGCGCAGGGGTGCAGTAGGTGGTCCTAATTGTAACAAACAACCGGCCTTTATCCGCGGACCCGCCGGTGCAGGCAGGCTCCTGCATCTTCGTTGCACGCGGCTTCGTTCGGGCGATGCGCTCCGCGTCCGTCTTGCAACATTCACCCGGCCGGAATTGCATTTTTTATTCACGCCGGAGTTCCGCGTTCGCTTCATCCACGGCCGAGTTCGTCATCCTCCTAGTTACCGAAGAATTTATTACCGGCTGCGGACTTTGTTTCCGTTGATATCAGCTATGCAGCTCCGAGACGCTGCACCTGGAAGCGCAGAGGATCCGGGGAGAGAAGCTTGTGTATAAAATATTGGAACCGCGCGCGTTCCTTTTGCTGAAACCTTTTAAGGATACTTTAAGTATTTAAGGGGACCAGCTTTCAGCGATCTATCGCGTAGAGAGGCCACGGTCTGTCGATGTTTCTGGATCATCGATCAAATAGCGCGCACCGTGCATGCTGGAAAATAGTTGATCGGAACCGCGACTCTCTACTTGTGGCAAATCTTTCTATTGGAATGTTCAGATTAATTGGGTACAGGGTGTCCCAAAAATGTCTCGCAATCCGGAAATGGCGGGTTCCTCGGATCATTCGAAGCAACTTCTTCCTTTACAAGAATGTTCTCCGAGACGCCTTTAACGAGTTATTAACGAAAAACAGTGACGAATAAGAATCGAGTACGGCTGACGCGAGGCGGCCCAGCCAAGCAGCGCGCGAAGCCCAGTTCCGCTCATTGGCTCGGTCGCCTCGCGTCAGCCGAGCTCGCCTCTCATTGGTCACTGTTTTTCGTTGATAACTCGTTAACGGTACCTCGGAGAACATTTTTGTAAAGGAAAAAGTTGCTTCAAATGACCCGAGGTACTCGCCACTTTCGGATTGCGAGACATTTTTGGAACACCCTGTATATCGAACGGGTATAATCCTCTGCAAAACAATCTAATTCCGCGATTGGACGAAGCGTTCGGCAAGAATAGGAAGCTGCACAAATATCGCCAGTTATTGATATGCACTGCTGAACGAAACCGTGTCGTGTGCTTCCTTCGGATGCATTAGCGATGCAATTACGCGACGAATGAAATGAAGGAACCGAATTACTAATGTTCGACAGTTCATTCGATTCTCGATGGGATATTCGGAGCGCGAAATATGTACTTCGTTGTTGCAACTGTTTCCCTAAAATCTTTAATATGACCTTTAATCTCGTCTCGTATTCGTTTTGCGGGTCGTGGAGAAGTATATTTTTAGAAGAATGGATGTCGTATTAGATTTTACATCGGTGTATTTCTGGATGTTAATCGAAGTACTGTTATTTTATAAATAAAGTCGTGACATTAATCTTCATCTATTCCTGCTGCGAATTCGACGCTATTTTCAATCTTCAGCTTAGGATAGCTAGGAGCTATAGGGAGCTCGATTCTAATACAGCAATTTCTCCCAGAAATGTTCGCAGGTCGAAATTGGAACCGGCAGATCTGAGAATACTAAATCGCGATATTTTGGGCCTCGCGGCTCGATTTTATAGAAAGTCGGGGCAGTCGGGAAATATATTATACAATATAAATACATTGTAATGCTAGAATAAAAACGATGACATAATTGTGGTATTGCTAATCTTTTTGTCACGATTCGAGGGCAATTCGGAGGCCACGTGACACGATTCGAAGGTAATTCGGAGTCCTCATGACTCGATTCGAAGGCAATTCGGAGAGCACATGACACGATTCGAAGACAATTCGGTGGCCACGTGACATGATTCGAAGGCGTTCACTCTGAAGAAAACACGAGGTTACCATTTTACAACTGGGTCCTGTATTATCGGTCCGAGAGGGAAGGTACGCGGAACGTTTTTAAGCGGAAGAAAATTTCGAGTTTATCGATCACCGTAAAAAGTTGTGGTTATTGAAACAAGAACGGTGCGGAAGGAGGAAGGGGGGAGGATAAGGTAGCCGGGCCGGACGAGCGCAGAGTTGATAGAGATCAAGGGGGTTTAAGCAGAAGGCTATTGAGAGAGAGAGCAGGCATTCGACAGGAAAGTAATCAATCGCGAAACAACGGCGTCGTTGTTATTTAGGAGGGTAATACCGGGGCCGGTAGTTCCTTTGAACAAAGGCGTGGTTGCATCGATTCGACAAGTCCTTTCATTGATAGGAACGGGTCATCGAAGTGAGTGGACACTTTCTGATGACGACAGCATATTGACTACGGGGCTCAAAGGACCCGATTGACTTCGGGGCTCGCCTCCTAACGGCAAAGCATTCGCGGACAGGATCATATCTGTCTATATTCATGAGCAATACGTATACGGGACCGAGGAAAATGCAAATGTCGTGCCTTTCCGGCCGAAGATCCGGGCACAATTTTCACGGAGCCCTTGGGAGGACATACGTTTCCGCCGCTACGCTCGAATATATATTATAATAGAACGTAAAGAACGATTCCCTAGCTCCGCGGATTGCTTTCTTTTACGGCCACGGTATTTTATCCGCTCCTTGTTTTTCGACCCGAAAACTTATCCTTTTTACGGCTCTCCGCGCCACGGATTCGCCTAACCCGCAAACGGGAAATCCTCCTGGCTACGGTCACCCGTTAACTGTTCACGAAGACGTCGAACAGATTTTCCCATTTAATGGTTTCTTGGCCTTTCGCTCGCTCTCCAACAACCCAGAAAAATCTGGAGAAATTTCTTCGACCCTGTGACCGCTCTCTCTCTCTCTCTCTCTCTCTCTCTCTCTCTCTCTCTCTCTCTCTCACTTTGCCGATTAAACCTCGTCCCGGTCTCATTTTTCGATCTCCGACGTGTCCCTTGTTCGTCAAATTTTTCGCTGTCGTGAGAAGACAATATAGTAAGAGAGTAATATAATATAGTAGCATAGTAAGTAATATAGTAATATATATATTATTATATTTATATATATATATATAAATAATACTACAACTGTCATTCTACAAGTGGTCGCTAATTGCTATTAAGCAGATGCCATATTAAATAAATTAAACTAAAAGAAAAAGACTAGAATTTCTATTCCAATATATCCGGTGTACCAAAAATAGAGAAAGGGAGGAGTTTCTACGAATTAACTCGACAATCAACTCACTTCGGTTTTATGGAACTTTCAAAAACCGCAGACGCGTCGCACTAAATTTCTGTAATCCTACATACACGGCAGCCGATAAATGCGAACCGGTTGCGACTTCGGAAGTAAACGGAAAGAAAAGGTAGCACTTCCGAAAGGTATTCGAAGCTCGGGTATTGAAATCGCCTCGGAACCCGCCCGTGGACCACGGAGCGTCTCTCATCCGTGGATCCGCGGCATTGAAATTAAGTAATGAAATTGTTTGATATTTGATGCGCACGAATATTCGCGTCCGCCGCTTCAATATCAACGGGACCCGGTAATTGCTTTTACCGGAGAAAGAGTTTGCTCCTCTCCACGGGTGGCTTCTTTCAGATTACTTTGGCGGGCTCCGCGATACACGCAAGCAGGATCTTTCCGCAGACTCTCCTCGACATCCGTTTCCTTCGTTCCGGGTTTCTCTGCTCCGGGTTCGCCCCGCCCCGCCTTTCCTCGCGAGCCGAGGCGGTATGCCCCGAGCCAAGACTTTGATTTAAGTTTCATTTACCTTGAGGTTGCCGATGGAAAATATAATTACGAGGTATTGAAGCCGGGGCACAAGCGCATACGTACCAAATCGCCCCGCGGTTGCCGAAATAAACACGTACAGCCCAGCCCACTTGGGCGAATTCGTTACGTCGAGACACCGAATGTTTGCACAATGGAAAATTTTTTAGGTTCTTCTTGTGTTACACGGGCAACCCTACTATAACAAAGTAGATAGGCTGCTAGAAAATGCCGTGGCGCGTGGAAACGTGTTATATGAGATCCAGAGTCGGTAGAAAAACGGTGTTGCGTGCCGAAAACTTATTAAGATCAAACACTTTTTAAATTTCGTATAAGTAACTTAATTTTTATTACTTTTAAGATGCGATTATAATTTTTGCAACTTTTTATAATTACTGAAAAATGAAACACATTTCTATCGTGTTATACGAAATCCAGTCATTTGGGCGTTTTTCCGCCCATTTTCCCCGTTAGGTGACTTTTTAAAATTTTGAAAAAAATGTAGCTTATTTTGGACATCGTGGCGCGTATTATAGAATTTTTTCAGATTTTTCCGTTGCAAGCTGTGCTTATCAAAAATGGAAAACCAAAAGAAAGATCGGAAAATTGAAGATATCTCGAAAACGAAAATACTATGCCATCCTGAAATTAATTCCCTGATAAGGTACTGTTACAAGCAGTGCGCGAAATTTTTCTCAGATTTTTCGCAGAACTGCGCCATCATCGAAAGAATGAAAATGTTCGTCGACGTTTTTGCCGTAAGGAAAAAAGTTACTAGAGAAAGTTATTAGAGATTCCTTAGGCCATTTGAAGCAACTTTTTCCTTTACAAAAATGTTCTCCGAGGCATCGTTTACGAGTTATCGAGGAAAAACAATGACCAATGAGGGCTCGTTGGCTGGGCCGCTACGCGCCAACCGAGCTCGCCTCTCATTGGTCACTGTTTTTCGTTAATAACTCGAGAACGATACCTCGGAGAAAATTTTTGTAAAGGAGAAAGTTGCTTCAAATGACCTAAGGAATCTCTAATTTCTCGGCAGTATCATAATTTTGGGACACCCTATCTAAATATATCTATAATAATAATATATCTATATCTAATATAATATCTATAATACCTAATATATAATATATATATATAAGTATCAACATCGTCTCTCGACGAAGTTGTCGCACATTAAGGTCAACGACTTTCCTGTTACAATCTCATAGAAAAAAATCGCACCTGGACTCAGTCCCAAGCTCGAAATCCACAATTTATTTTCCTCCAAGATCGTTTCGCCCGATATATCGCAGATAAGAATCCGAAGAGACGCCTCTCCCCTAAAATCTTACGAACCGCGCAACGTTTCCGGAAACATTGCAAAATAATCTTCGCGGCTCTATCCACCACGGATTCGAAGAAAGAAGCAACGTTCAAGCAAAGAAGCTACCTTCTCGCAACGTTCCCTCGTACCTTGTCTTACGATTTCTCTCTCTCTCTCTCTCTTTGGATTACAGGAGTTTAAAAGTGTCCCCGCATCGTTTCTCGAACTTCTTCTTCCGCGAAGCCGCTTAAATTGCAACACCCCGGCCTCGTCTAATTCCGCGATAATTTACCGGCGCGTCTGTCACACCCCGGTACAAGGGGTTAAGACAGCCGGAAGGTATTTTTCCGTTCGAGCCCGGCGGAGGCGGCGGGAAAGAGCGCGGGGCCGACAGTCGTGTTACTTAAAACGTAATTGGAACCTGAATCTTCATTCCCGTCGTACGAAATTTTAATCTCTCTGCCTCTCTCTCTCTCTCTCTCTCTCTCTCTCTCTCTCTCTCTCTCTCTCTCTCTCTCTCGCCCCGCAGCTTCCCCCGGCAACCAGCGCTCCTTCCGGCTAACAACGAAATTAACGTTTCAGTACCAATTTCGTTAAAACTTTCGGTCCCCGGCGGAGATGCCCGGTTTATCCGGTAAACACGTAACAAGCGGCGGCTCTCCTCGGGCTCGAATGAAGTTCACGGACGTAAGTCGACGCTGGTCGATCGGCGATCGGTGACTTTTTAAATCGGCTAAAGGGGACGCGGAGCAAGGGTCGCGAGAGGGGGGCGGACGGGGTGGACTCTGGGTGGCGTCGGATTGGTCGCGAAGGGGCGAGCCGGTGGGTGGGAACGGCGAAAAGTTTTGTAACTCTTTGAAGCAGCACGGTTCCCGTCTTGTCCTCTCCTTTATTACAGTCTCTCGGATGAATACCAGATGCGGTTAGAACTTTCAGGTAGCGCAGGAGCAACTTCAAGACTATAATTGCTTTGTTCGATCCAACTTTTGTTTCCCACCGTTCCTCCGCCCCCTCCTTCTGCGGGTGGCGCGCGCGCGGGCGGGAGGGCCGGGGGGAATTCGGATCGACTTTTACGGTTTCGTGTGTAATGAGTACGTTTTCGAGTGCGGCGTCGTCGTCGTCTCCTGTCCTATCCGTCCATGAAAATTACAGTATTTTTCTCCTCGAGTTCTCGGGGGACAAATGAGACCCGACCGGCCCGGACAGCTCCCGGAATTAAATCTGAACCGATGCGGCGGCCAATCCGGAATCCCGTAATTCGATCCCCGGCCGGAGATTATTATTAATTACAGGGAAGAGGCGGTCGGCCGTCAACACTAATCGGGGACCCCGGCTGCTTTCTTTAAGTCTTCTTTGCACTGTTCGAGAAATTCGGACGTTTCTAATGCAGTGAGCAAATGGTTTCTCTCGTGAAATTAGAGAAATCAGAGTTATTTTTAAGCGATCTTTTGGTGCAACGAAATGAACGGAAGTTGACAGAATAATGAAATATTGCTACAACGATAAATGCTATATGATTCAGCAAGTTCTAATTTATATAATAATAATTATGTTTATGGATACGGGTGCAAACATCTTTGTTATAAAAAAAGGAGTGAAAAAGAGATTTTGCATAGCTGTCACACGAGTACAATAAAAATAAACAAATATATATATATATATAGTAAATATATAGTAGATTTAATAATTATTTATAGCATAGGAAATATAATAAATGAAACATTATTGGTCATACAAGTAATACTATAATTGTTAAAATAAGAATGCAAAAGAGATGTTTCTCATAAAAACTGTGGAAAATATTTGGCAATACAATTCATTCGAATTGTATAGAATACATATTTCAATAAGAAAAATTACAATCGAATAAACGTGTACATAAATGCTCCATGCATTTATGCACTAATCGAGTCGCAGGATTCCCTTTCCATTCGCGACATATGAAATAAATTGCGTGAAGTTTGCAAGCAGCTTGATTTTCATACGACTCCAGTTTCTTGCAATCGCTGCAGATGATCTCCATTTCGCTGGAAGAAGAAGGGTGTACTTACGAGGAACAGAGAAGTCCGAGTTTTCATAGCTTGTTTATGAACGGCCGGTAAACGTTCAAACTCTGTCCGACGATGCCGAGAGTGAGGTGCTTTCTTTCGGATGCCGGTTCTTCGGAGGAAGTCCGCGAGAAACGAGTTCGCGAGTTCCATGAAAAACAGCCCGGTGGATACTTCGATCAGCATACTTTCCAGCGGTAAATAAGAGCCGCTTTTTGGTTCGAAATTTGCGAGGATGTTGGAAAACTTTGAATGGCGTCTCCGGATGGTCCGGGATGCAATCAAACCTACCTCGATTCCTAAGTGAATACACGCGATCCTGGATAAAAGAAAAATAACCAGAACGATAACAGTTTTGAAACTCGCTCTTTCACCGTTTCTTTTATCGGCGCTGGATTTATGGATCTATATTTCTGTAAATAAATTCGGATACTTTCCTGTGTTGTTACTTGAAACGCGGGTAACGTGTTATGTCAATTTAATATTTCTATATTACTGTCTTTTTCCGTTTATGAAACTACAGTAATTTCTCTCGGAAATGCCAAATTTCGGGTTGCTGTTAATTTCCCTGTGCTAGTTCTACGCCTATGCAAGTTATTGCCACGTCGATGCGTGTGATGCGGCACGCGACGCGAATTTCGAAGAAAAATCGCGGAGCTTCAAGGTATAGTAATTTCTCCCTAATTCGCGATCAGATTGCGTGCAAAAATGGACAATTTGGGAAGAGGAGATACGATTATTCGAGCCTTGCGTCTCGTTTTTATAGTTGTTGACAATGGGTGACACAATAATCGTATTTCTTCTTCACAAATTGTTATTTTTTGTGCGCAATCTGAACGCGAATTAGGGAGAAATTACTGTACTAGGTACGTGACTGTCAAATCGTGTCAAGTGGTCTACGAATTGTCTTCGAATCGTGTCAAGTGGTCTACGAATTGTCTTCGAATCGTGTCAAGTAGTTTATGAATTGTCTTCGAATCGTGTCAAGTGGTCTACGAATTGTCTTCGAATCGTGTCAAGTGGTCTACAAATTGTCTTCCAATCGTCTCATGTGGCCTCCAATTTGCCTCCGAATTGTCTTCGAATCGTCTCATGTGGCTTCCGAATCATCTTCGAGTCATGTCATGTGGCCTCCGAATTGCCTTCGAATCGTGTCACGTGTCCTCCGAATTGCCTTCGGATCGCACTTAAAAGTCATCGTATTTATTCCTAGCATTACTATATACTCGTATTAACGTACATCGACATGCTGTATACTGCCTTTTCTGCCGACTGCCTCGAGTTTCTCTAAAATCGAGCCCAAAAAACGAGCGAGGCCCAAAAAATCGCGACTCGGTATCCTCAGATCCGCCGGTTCCACTTCCGAGCTCCGAGCAATTCCGGGAGAAATTACCATATGTACCCCATCCGTACAATTCCCCGTCGCACGTTATCGTTACTCCGACTTTTACAACCTAGTTTTTTCTTTTATTTATTGTAATAAATTATTCGCCGAGCACGCAATTCCTATTCGTTCCACCGCGCGAGCTATATCATGCCGCGGGAACCGACAAGCAGCTAATCGAAACAGCCGGCTTCCGGAACGAACAACAGCAAGAAACTGTTCCGCCTCGTCGGACGTTGGCACACGCGAGTCGCCGTACACCCGAAGAATTCGGCGACCGGATTTTCCCCCGGTTCGCGTGAAAGATCCTTTCAGCGGGAGGCGGCTGTTTTATGCATCGACCACTACTTGCCTCGGTCGTTGGTTTTTGCGTGACGCGGACAAGAACCGTGGTGCCAAGAGAGGGAACGACGAAAGAGAAAGAGAGAGAGAGAGAGGGAGAGAGAGAGGTGGAAACCCTGGGGATCCTGAAGGGACAATGGTTTGACATATCGCCCTGTCATCGCCACGGCGTTGCTCCAGCCTGACCGACCAAGGGCTGCAACCCCGGCCTGTACTTATCTTAACCGACTGCGCTCGATCTCCTGTTTCTTTCGCCGGAAATTATCACGGGCCGTGGATTCAATGAAACTGTCGCGTTATCCCTCGACGAGAAATGCGAACGCTTCTCGCAAAACGCCCGCCGTTCCCGAGCCACTCGAATCTTGGTACTCGGCGACGATCGATCTGCTGAAACGTTCTTGCGACAACGCTCTAGGTACACCGGACGTCGCTTTTCACCGAAAAATTCAGCTCCTCCGCAATCACCGCTAAATTGTTTCCAAGCATCCATCTTGAGAACTATAGACACGTGTATATGACACGTTTCCGTGTGGGACACGCTTTATGTGTGCAACATAAGAGAGCTGTATTTGTACGAAATACGTAATCAAGGCTTCGAAAAGATTTTTAAACGTTTCGCGGTAAAAAAATCCTCTTTTGTACGAGTCGTACTTACATTCGATTCGCGTTGGAAGCGATTTTCGTGGCTTCGCGTCTCATCTTGAAAGCGTCGAATAAGATTTGATGCAGTTTTAAGATGCAGTTTTGTGTTTTTGCTTCAACGATTGTCGATTGCGCGTCGATCGCAAACAAAAGTAACTGTGAGCTTTATGCAACAAGCAATGATATATCCAAAGATGTCCTCTTCAAGATCATTGTTGCTCCTCAATTTACACGTAAGAATATTAAAATTATTTATTTCTGGATGATAAGTGTGCTCGCGTTTTCAGTAAATTGCTGCCGAGCTAGTCGAGCCTTAAAGATCATTGTTGCTCCTCAATTTAAGCATAAGAATATTAAAATCATTTCTTTCTGGATGTTAAGTGTGCTCGCGTTCTCAGTAAATTGTTGCCGAGCTAGTCGAGCCTTAAACATTCAAATAGTAAGAAAGTTAAAAAAACAAGCAATTTTAATGAAGCTCGAGGCTCGACCAGCTCGGCAGCAACTTACTGAAAACGCGAGCACAGTTAATCCGCGCCGTGCATCGCTGGAAAGAAAGACGAGGACTCGGTGCATCGATCTCGTGCACTTTCGACGCATCCAACGGTCGCAGTTGGTCTAATAAACATCCAAATAGCAAGAAAATTAAAAAACAAGAAATTTTAATGAAGCTCAAGGCTCGGCCAGCTGGGCAGCAATTTGCTGAAAACGCGAGCACACTTTAACATCCAGAAAGAAATGATTTTTCCGACCGTTAATCCGCGCGGTGCATCGCCGGAAAGAAAGACGAGGACTCGGCGCATCGATCTCGTGCACTTTCGACGCATCCGACGGTCGCTGTTGAGCTAATAAGTAGCGCAGCACCGCTATCGGACCAGCACCGGGATGCATTGTTCTCGTCCCGGGATCCTTGTTCGACGAGAATTTTTCCGGTGGCCGGGCACACGCAGGATTACCAGAGATAGCAGCGGCCGTGAACGTCGGGAATCGGCTTCCGCATTGAATATCGAGTCATCGCATCATACATCGCGGACTACAGGGCCCCCCGGCCGATCGATGAATCTTACTCGAGATCGGATAACACCGATACGGTTAATGCTAGCAGCAGGTATTACGCGGCCCGATCGGCTAAATCTCGTTATCGATACGATCCCATAAACCACCGGGCACATGTAAGACTATTTATGCGCGAACGCTAATCATTGTTCGACAGAATGGGACGTCGATAGAAATTACCGGGCGCGTCTACGATCGATCCGGCCGCCCAAAACGCCGCGCCGAGCCGAGCGGAGCCGCGCCGAGAGATCTCCGGGCACTCCTGAATACGGTTATCGTCGTCGAATGCGGGCATTTGCGAGCTGATAATCCGCGCGACTCCCCGATTATTAGCATAATCTGCCGGGCGGACGCGCGACAGCGCGGAACCGGCTCGGAAGAATTGATTCGATGCGTTTCCTATCGGCGACATCGGGGCTCCGAGTCGCGACCCTCGATCATTGTTTTCCGGGTTCTGTCCGCGAAACTATTGGGGCGTCTTTTAATTACGATTTGAATTAATTAGCTGCTAGGAATATTGTTATTTTAAGGTTTCTGATTATGGAATTAACTTACAGTAATGTCTCTCTCTCTTTCGCTCTCTCTCTCTCTCTCTTTCTCTCTCTTTCTCTCTCTCTCTCTCTCTCTCTCTCTCTCTCTGTCTCTGTTTCTCAATACTTTGTTCGATAGCTTTTGTTTTCTCGTGTTGCGAGGTCGTTTACAGTAATGTCTCCCATACTGACGCTCAGATTGTCCACTAAAATGGATAATTTGGGAAGAGGAGATACGCCAATAAATTGACAACTTGATATATACCTATTATTCTATATTATTCGCATTTTATTACATATTATTTATAATAGAACGAGTTCAGGTATTACCGCGGTTTCTCAATGAAGGCGAACTTTGGCAGAGAAAATGAGACCTTTCACGTCAATTAATTGACAACTTGTGATATACCTATTGTTCTTTAACTCGAATATTTACTTTCCTCGAAATATTGGATCTCCGAGAGCACAAATTTCAATAAAAAGCGTAATGTAAAGAAATGTGTGCGTCTATTATTGCGAGCCAAATATAGTAAATTCTCCGCAATTGACGCTCGAATTCTGCACAAAAATGGACAATTTGGGAAGAGGAGATACGATTATTCGAGCCTAGCGACTCGTTTTTATAGTTGCCGATTGTCAACAATTATAAAAACGAGGTGAAAGCCTCGAATAATCGCATCTCCTATTCCCAAATTGTCCATTTTTATGCAGAATCTGTGCGTCAATTAGGAAGGAAATTTAACCTGTACTGCGGACGTTCCGATTACTATAATACTATAATATATATATATATATATAGTATATTATTATTATAATATATTAGTATAGTATATATTATTATAGTATATCATATAATACATACTATAATTTAAAATGAAAACTTTTTGAACAGTTTGTGAAAGCTATTCCACCTGAATGGTAAGCAAAAGCAGCGACAGAAAATTTTTCGGAACATTTTTATGGCCAGAATCGATTGGAGATATCGGTCACAAAATATAAAGCCAAAATTCTTTAGGAATCTTATGTCGCCGCAGAGCGAGAAAGGAAAGATAGCTGTCGGATTTCACTACTGGAATCGACTACTTATGGTTGCGACTCGGTAAGAAGACTGTCGGGAAATTCTGGTAAAAAGACTGTTCGGCGCGGCTGACGATGGGACAAGCAGATTTTCTGGGAAACTGTTAGGGCTGGTTTGGCGAAGATTGTTGTGTCAACCGCACTGTTTTCGGCTGGGGAGAGACAGCGCAGAAGGATGTAGGCCACGGGGAAATAGGCCGATCGGTTTTCCGACGTAGAAATGGGACTTCGTAGCAGGAGGAAACACGACGCTGCAGGAATTTCGTGGAACGTATGCGTCTCGTTTTAGACGAGCTTGTGGGCCGGGCTTTTGAGGGAAACGTTTTGGTCGAAGTCGTCTTGACGTTGATTGGTTCAAGATGGATCGGTTCGAGCGGTATCTTTGGTTAAGCTTAACGTTTAGACTGCGAACTCGGCGTGCACAAATATTCTATGATATCGATGCGATCGATCGAACGAATTGGAAGTTGAACATTTAGGATTTATGATTAGTACGACGAATGTGTTGTCGCTGAGATTTGTTTGTAATTTCCAGAAATAATTCTGTCTGCCAACAGAGCTGTCGACGTGTTAATACGCTGTTAATTCTCAATTATTTTGTTGTTCCTGAAGACACAGTTATTTCGACCTGCACGATATCGCCTAGATAATTTTATTATTTAGGTTATATTTAATATCTATAATTATTTAATATATATTAATTTTATTGTCTAGGTCTTATTTCATATTAATAATTATTTAATATATATTAATTTTATCGTCTAGGTCTTATTTAATATCCATAATTATTTAATACATATTAATTTTATTGTCTAGGTCCTATTTAATATCTATAATTATTTAATATATATTAATTTTATTATCTAGGTCTTATTTAATATCTATAATTATTTAATATATATTAATTTTATTATCTAGGTCTTACTTAAGTTGGCCGAGATTATTCACTGTTGCCAATTAAGTCGCCAAGCATGGCAAAATATTTTTTGAAAATGGTCGCTTCGAGATCACGCTTGCAAAAATTTGGCCAATGCTGTACATTGAAAATAATAATAACGTTTGTTAACGGAATAATTATACATTGACTTAGAAAAAGCAAGTGGTCTATCAAAACGAAACTATTTGTACAGTATTACTCTTATTTCAAGCAACGAAGCAGCATAATTTTATGCAACATCGTTCAGGATACGATTGTTGGGATGATATCTTTATTATGCTGTGTTGTGCATAAACTGTTCGGAGAGCATGGTTTATTCTAAACTCTGAGGGAGAGTTACAGCCTCCGGCTGTGTTGGAACCTGACCCAGAACTGAAACTAGGATTAACCCTTTGCACTCGAAGGCTCGTTGTCTGTAAGGAACTGCCAAGTCTGAACGTGTTAGCTGAAAGGTCCACGAAAGTTTTTAACATTAAAGTGGCAACAACCGTATTATCTCTGATACGATTATTCCTCCAAATTAAATCATTCAGTTTGCTACACGTCGGAACTTACTCTGGGTCATTTTTTCCCTAATCGCAAGACTCCCGATGTTTGCACACATTTTCAGATATTAAAGACCACGTGCCACGATTCGAAAGCAATTCGAAGGCAGTTCGAAAACCACGTGTCATGATTCGAAGGCAATTCGAAGACCACGTGTCACTATTCGAAGGCAATTCGAAGGAAATTCGAAGACCACGTGCCACTATTCGAAGGCAATTCGAAAGCAATTCGGAGGCGATATGCTATTATTCGAAGGCAATTCGGAGGCGATATACTATTATTCGAAGGAAATTCGGAGGCGATATGCTATTATTCGAAGGCAATTCGGAGGCGATATGCTATTATTCGAAGGCAATTCGAAGGAAATTCGAAGACCACGTGCCACGATTCGACGCAATTCAAAAGCAATTCGGAGGCGATATGCTATTATTCGAAGGCAATTCGGAGGCCATATGACACGCAGAACGGAACAAGAAATAACGGACGATAATTTATGAACGTCCTGTAGAAATTGCAATCTTGTTAGCTAAAGGTACGAATCGTTGCAGTAGAAATTTGATATACGATGCTAGAGGACGCGTAATCAGACCCAATTCAATATTTTCCGATGCATACAGGTTTGCCACTTCCTGCATAGCTGCGCTCTGACGAGCACGGTCTCCCACGGTTTATTACAAAAACACATAAATAACGACCTCCTTCCGCGGCACCCCCTCATTCGACACGCATAAATATCGATCCGACTCACCCCTTGTTTATTCCTTTTTTTATCCCCGGCCCATGGAAAATCCTTACCCCACTTCGCAAAGTTCTCTCGCCTCTGCCGGCCCGTTATTTACGCGTGTTTCATCGCGTGACCGCGCACGCATTCGAAATTACAAGTTCAAAGCGGCCGGCGCGTCGAACGCGGCACGTTCACCAACAGAAATCAAATTGCATCATTCTACGATTTATCGTATGCACATATTCCCACAGCCCGGCTAAATATTTCGACGCAGTTGTTAACTAAACAATGGAGAACGGGCGCGGCCGGTTTGGACAATCATGCTACGGATGAAAGTAATATGAACAACGAAACGGAACGGACCGCGAAACGAATTTACTGAAACGGACCGTGTGTTATAGATTCCGGTTTAGTTACAGATTTCGACGACTTGAACATTTTTATTTGTAATTTTTTGCCTCGATTCGGAGGCCACGTGACATGATTCGAAGGCGATTCGGAGGCCACGTGATACGATTCGAAGGCAATTCGGAGGCGACATGACACAATTCAAAGACAATTTGTAGACCACTTGACATGATTCGAAGACAATTTATAAACTACTTGACACGATTCGAAGGTAATTCGAAGTGCACGTGCCACGATTCGAAGGCAATTCGGAGGCCATGTGATACGATTCGAAGGCAATTCGAAGGCAATTTAAAGACCACGTGCTACGATTCGAAAGCAATTCGAAGGCAATTCGAAAACCACGTGTCACGATTCGAAGGCAATTCGAAAGCAATTCGAAGGCAATTCGAAAGCAATTCGAAGGTTACGTGCCACGATTCGAAGGCAATTCGATGACAACGTGCCACTTTTCGAAGGCAATTGGAAAGCAATTCGGAGGCGATTTGCTATTATTCGAAGACAATACGGAGGCGGTATGCTATTATTCGAAGGCAATTCGAAGGCCACATAACACAATTCAAAGATAATTTGAAATCAATATGAAGGCAATTCGAAGATCATGTGCCACGATTCGAATGCAACTCGAAGACCACGTGCCACGATTCAAAGACAATTCGTAGGCCACGTGGCACGATTCGACACAGATTGGTCACGTACCTCTTATCTCCGCGGCTTTTCATACCCGACTCACGCCCAAACATCGACCTTCAGCATCAACATAGCAATAAATCACATATGCCTACGACCATCCCATGTAAATTCGCAGCAACCCGAAATTTGTCATTTCCGGGAAACATTTACTATATCTCGCAACACAGTAACCAAAATGGAATGCAAAAAATATAACCAGGTCCACGAGAGACGGCAAACTACCATCAGACCGGCTGATCCTGTTATTACGACAATATCGCTAGGCCGTCTTGAATGAGTATACATCCGGCGGTGTTAGTTTCCGCTAGAATTCGCGTTGTTGTTTTCGGCGCGGCGTGGGCTCTCGACGCGCAGCGTTCCGGAATTCACGAACGGTTGGCGGATCTCTGTGAGCCCTTATACCGGTTCAATGCCGGGCGTTCAAACGTCCCGGGCATTTGTTGCTGAAAAACAGTGAACAAAAATTTGAAAGCGTAGGAAAAACAGTGGCGGGGGCGGCGGGCGGCCGATCGTTACGCAGCGATGCGAAACTGCCCGGCACGGAAGCGGCGAGCCGGGTCGGGCCGGGTCGGGCCTGGCCGGGTCGAGCCAGGAAAAGCGGGGCGTCGATTGTAAAACTCTTCGGTAACCAGGCAACCTCTCGTTTTTACAGCGTAACCGAGCCTAGGGCCGGCGCCAAAGCCCTCGGTGTTAGGCTGCGTCGATTTGCCGCAGCTTGCGCGATCCGCGTACCCGTAAACGATTAATGACTCCGCCCCCCCCCCCGCGTTTGCCCATCCACCGATCCAGGGTTTCGCAGGCTTCGACGCTCCCTCCCCCCCCCCCTCTCCAACGCCCCGCGATCTCATCGTGTCGCGAAAAATGCGGATTTTTCGACGCCGCGAACGAATTCACGCGGCCGTGCCGCGTTTAATGTGCAGTTTCATTACACCTGCCCCGGACCAGCCCTGCCGGTAGAGGGGGGGAGGGGGGAAGGGCAGGAGGGGGCTGATGTTATTACGGCAAAGTCCCGATAATCCAGATTGTTTCAGGATTTATCGGAGGCCGCGCAAGATTTACGCGCGTTATCAAAATGATGAAGCGCCATATCAATGAAAAAATACGGCGGCGATACCCGGCGTGACCGGCGCGCGATCGTCACCTGGGATGTCACGCCGTTGGATCGTCGTTCTGCCGTTGTTGTCGCGTGTCGCCGAAACGGTGGATTTCGTCGCGTTTGTGGGAATCGCGACGGCGGCAGGTTTGAACTTCGACAGAGCAGATTCGTGCCGACGGATGGCTGTCACACGCGAAAACCAACGCTGCATCGAATTAAGCGCCCTTTTTATTCGGCTCGGCGAACCATCGTTCCGATCTTTCAAATGTGTACGCGCGCGAAACGGCCCGCTCCATTTTCATTCGAATCGGCGAAGAGGCCGTTTTTTTTTTATAATCCGACGAAAGTTCGGTGCCTCGTTACGCGACGGAATACGAGCTCGTCGCGTGACGCGAAACGAAAGACGCGAATTTTCTAACGAGGCAGAGCGAAAATTATCCTCCCGTGTATATATGTATAATATATATAATAATAATAATAATATAATATAATATATAATATATATAATATAATATAATATAATATAATATAATAATATAATATATTATATATTATATAATATTTTTCATATTTCTCTGCTAAACAAATCCTTTACGTTCCTCAACGCGATTATTTATTATTAAATCAGCTTTGCGTATCATTCGTTGAATTCTGTTCGGACACGGAATTATTTAAACTAAAATATCATTTACGAACTTTGTTAATCTTCACTGTACACCTTGCATAAAAATTTCATATGGTACACACGAGTTGTCATGCACACCAGAAAATTAAAACGGCTGTCACGGTTAAACTACATATTATTTCGGGTCCGAAAAATTAGTAAACATTCTTCGGACGTTCTAAAGCAAAGTTGAACAGCGTTTTTCTTAGAAATATCATTTTTACGTAGCAAAAAAAATCCGGAAAGTTCACGCTTCGTGGCTTGTTCAATGCTTCGAACGCGGCTCGAGTCCGTCCCTGTCAAGGCCTCGTGCTGCGGGCTCTCGAACTTCGCGCCCTCGCCTCTCATTGGTCAGTGTTTTTCGTTAATAACTCGCAAACAAAGCCGCAGATTGCATTTTCGCAAAGGAGAAAGTTACTTAGAATAATCTCAGCTACCCCACATTTCCGTAATGCGAGACATTTTTGGGACACCCTGTATATCATATATTAATTATCCTCCCGTAGGGAGAACAAAAGATTCGCGCGATCCGGACACAGACGATGCGGCGATCGGAGCACGCGACGGCGGATCCCGGTTAAAAATACGATAACAATGGCGGGGATTCAATTACACGGGCAAGAAGAGTGTTCTAAAATTTCACGAGCTCTCTTAATCTCGCGCTGTCCACACCGTTATTACAGAACGATATACCGGAGCTTCATTTATCCAAACCGCATTCGCTTTGAAATTCCATATTCCAGGTTCGCGTCGGCGAGCAAAAATCGAAAGAGAGACGCCGGTGGTAGACGAGGGACGCGCGACGGGGCCGGGAAAGGATCCGCGGGGCCGTCGGACGGCTTTAATTTAGCGTTGTCTCGATCGAAATATAGCCGGGGCGACGCTAAAACCAGTTATGCGTGCTATTTACAGCGAAACAGCCAGTAATTACCCTTTCCCGGGGCACGACAAAAAGTGTCCAAAGCCGTTCAGCGTATCCTTTGAATGAGGAAATCTCTAAAATTAACCCCGCAACGGTGAAAGGGTTCTCGCGCGCGCGAGTGCTCGGTGTTCCGTGCAGTTGCGGCCGTCGGCCGCGGGGGAAAAAAACGATGGAACCTTTCTAGCCGGACCCTTGTGTGCATTCTGTGGCAATTGGGTCTCCCTATCTACCGAAGAGGATGCGTTATTATGAAAAACTTTCTGCTTCCTGTTTGGAGTGCCCGGTGAAAGCGCCGGCTGAAGTGCGCCGGCGACGTACCTGCGAGCAGGCGAGCCGTGCCGAGCCGAGCCGAGCCGTGCCGCGGTCAGGGGGGAGGGGGGGTAATTGCATGAGAACGACTGGCTAAACACGCGTTACAGTTATTTTCTGATTCGCGGCGAGGGAGCGCGTGGAAACTTTCGCCGTCGGGTACACGGTGTGTTCTCTTTTTTTTTCTCTCTATCGTTTTCTACGATTTCTACGGCCGCGGACCTTATCGGTTTTAATCCGAGAAATACGAAGCCGCGTGAGCTGCCGCGCGAATTTCAAAACGGGATTTTATGTGTTCATCTTGAAGAAAATTTGTTTTCACGAACCGTTTTGTCAAGGTTATTTGCAACGAATATGTTTTCCAATTGAATTGTTTTATTTATTACTAGTTGTGTGATGAACTATAAAGCGTAACTTATAATTATGTTAAAATCCAGAATGGGGTGATTCTTGAGATCATTTGAAGTAACTTTTTCCTTTACAAAAATGTTCTCCGAGGCATCGTTAACGAGATATTAACGAAAAAGCACTGACCAATGAGAGACGAGCACGGCTGGCGCGAGGCGGTCCAGTCAACGAGCAGTCGACGCCCAGTTACGCTCATTGGTCACGGTTTTTCGCTAATAACTCGTAAACGAAGCCGCGGATTGCATTTTCGCAAAGGAAAAAGTTGCTTCAATTTATCTCAGCAATCACTCCTTTCCAGGTGATTAACGTAATTATAGAATACTCTATATAAGCGAGTATAGTATGCGAATGTCTGCATGATACACTAATCACAGTCTGTATCTGATTTTTCTGCCAGGCGAATGCTCTTTACAAAGGAGCTTATTTTTCCTTTTTTTAAATCTAACAATATTGTCTGTAATTTAACGAACTATTATATTTTATAATAAACGAACTATTATATTATATTTTGCTCCTTTTTCCTTTCACTTCTATTTCGCATTAATAGCATCTCCCTCTTCCTTCTGGTTCTGCGTCTTTTACTATTTTCGTACGTAATATCTTCCCGGTTAAGTTTTCCACGACGTGAATTTTGAAACGCGTGCCTCATGGTCGACTCGTGTGCCGCGCTATATGCCATTGTACGACCAGTCTGAATATAGATTTCCTTCATTCTACCGGTCCGAGCATAGACCCGTCCCATTTGCGTCTCAATAAAGACAACCAGATTCGAATTGATCTTTTTATTCTACGTATTCCACTTGTTGGAATACGTAGCATCGTTCGAATTGTCTGAACACAGGCTGTCTACATTCTACTGCTGCTCTGATCACAGCCAATACATATTCCACTTGTTTGTATATAGGTGAACGCAATTACTGGACCTCAATGGATATTACGTGTTCCACTTGTTGGAGCGCGTACCCGTCGTTCAACTTGTCTGAACGTGGTTGTCCTCGTTCTACTGGCCTTAATGACAGCCGAAGTCTATACTTCTGGTCCGATTTTAGGCGATACCGTTTCGCTAATTAGAATCGACACGCCGTTAATACGTACCACGTGTGCACGATATAGCACGTGGATCGAAACGATTTGAACTGCTCTTGGTCTACTTGCGATTAGTGATTCTGCGATGTTTCTTATTAAATTTAAAACGTGTATAGACCACTCGAAATTAAGAAGCAAATAATCTTGGTAGTAGAAGCTCTGTGTTCATGAGACATAAATTCATAATGAACTTATGGCAATAGCACGTGGAATCGAAACGATTTGAACTGCTCTTGGTCTACTTGCGATTAGTAATTCTGCGATGTTTCTTATTAAATTTAAAACGTGTATAGACCACTCGAAATTAAGAAGCAAATAATCTTGGTAGTAGAAGCTCTGTGTTCATGAGACATAAATTCATAATGAACTTATAGCAATAGCACGTGGAATCGAAACGATTTCAACTGCTCTCGGTCTATTTGCGATTAGCAATCCCGCGATGTTTCTTATTAAATATAAAACGCGCATAGACCACTCGAAATTAAGAAGCGAATAATCTTGACAGTAGAAGCTCTGTCTTCATGAGACACAAATTCATAATGAACTTATAGCAATAGCACGTGGAATCGAAACGATTTCAACTGCTCTCGGTCTACTTGCGATTAGCAATCTCGCGAAGTTTCTTATTAAATATAAAACGCGCATGGAGACCACTCGAAATTAAGAAGCGAATAATCTTGGCAGTAGAAGCTCTGTTTTCATGAGACATAAATTCATAACGAACTTATAGCAATAGCACGTGGAATCGAAACGATTTGAACTGCTCTTGGTCTACTTGCGATTAGCAATCTCGCGAAGTTTCTTATTAAATATAAAACGCGCATGGAGACCACTCGAAATTAAGAAGCGAATAATCTTGACAGTAGAAGCTCTGTCTTCATGAGACACAAATTCATAATGAACTTATAGCAATAGCACGTGGAATCGAAACGATTTGAACTGCTCTTGGTCTACTTGCGATTAGTAATTCTGCGATGTTTCTTATTAAATTTAAAACGTGTATAGACCACTCGAAATTAAGAAGCAAATAATCTTGGTAGTAGAAGCTCTGTGTTCATGAGACATAAATTCATAATGAACTTATAGCAATAGCACGTGGAATCGAAACGATTTCAACTGCTCTCGGTCTATTTGCGATTAGCAATCCCGCGATGTTTCTTATTAAATATAAAACGCGCATAGACCACTCGAAATTAAGAAGCGAATAATCTTGACAGTAGAAGCTCTGTCTTCATGAGACACAAATTCATAATGAACTTATAGCAATAGCACGTGGAATCGAAACGATTTCAACTGCTCTCGGTCTACTTGCGATTAGCAATCTCGCGAAGTTTCTTATTAAATATAAAACGCGCATGGAGACCACTCGAAATTAAGAAGCGAATAATCTTGGCAGTAGAAGCTCTGTTTTCATGAGACATAAATTCATAACGAACTTATAGCAATAGCACGTGGAATCGAAACGATTTGAACTGCTCTTGGTCTACTTGCGATTAGTAATTCTGCGATGTTTCTTATTAAATGTAATACGTGCACGAATAGCACGTGGAATCGAAACGATTTCAACTGCTCTTGATCTTCTTCTGTTTGGTACAAGTCGTCTTAAACAATTGTAAGACGACTGTCACGCGTTTCTTTAATTTCTGATTAAATTAAAGAACGTATATCTCCCTTGAATACGTGCTAGCTCGTTCATCAGAATGAACGAGCACTCTTAAATTCTCCTAATGTCTTCATTTTTTTAGTATTTCATCCGATCCGTCGACCACAAAGTCGATTTTCACCGGAAAAAAATATCGTTCATATTCGTCCGGTAATTTTGTTTTCCCGAGTGATAATACATTTCCGAGAGAAATACGAGAGAACCCAAGCATTTGCAAGCGTTTGTAAAGTGCTCGGTTACGGGGGTAATATTTTTCCGGGGAACTGTCCCGAAATTGGAGACGGTAAAATTGGCAGATTTAAAGAGGCGCGTAAATTCCCATCGAATTAAATGCCGCCCGATTAAAATTTAGGAGACGTCGGTTAGGGATATTGACAGATTTACAAGCCGTAGATTCCGGTTTAATTAAAACGTACGCCTTTACACGGGCGGCAGAGAGGAGGGGCGAGGAAGGGCGGCGGGAGGCGGGAGGCAAGCTTAAGTAGGCGCGATTACATCGTGCCGCGTAATCAGGAGTTCCAGGAACGAGACTGTCCTAATAAAATATTTCTCGAAAATGTTTTTCCTCGGCCTGGAAGAAACTATTTTCCCCGATAGCATCGGAAGGGCGAAACTTCGCGGAGTAGTTTTATCGTCCGCGACTCTCGGGCCGGCTCGCAGTGAAAAAGAAATACGCAACTCTTAATTTCTCTCACTCCACGCGCGCGAAGAACTTTCATAAAAATCAACGTCGGATTTTCCACGGATATTCCCACCGAATCCCGAGGTAATCGTGGCACAGATTATTAAACCTACGAGGAGAAGCTCGAGCACCGCGATAATCCAGAATCATGTTCTTTCAGCTTGCGTTTCTATGACATTTATATTTTTCCGTGGCGCGCGATACCGCCGCGGAAAAACAGCGAGTGTTGCACGTTGCTTTATCAAAGCGAAAGAGACCGATTGAAAAATATGATTCGTCGGTAGCAGAGGAGGAGGAGGAGGAGGAGGAGGAGGAGGAGGAGGAGGAGGAGGAGGAGGATCAATTTAACACGTTGAATGCCACGAGGGTCACCGGTGACCGGCGCGCCCAAATTGGTAGAAATATAGACAAGGTGTCCTAAAAATGTCTCGCAATCCGAAAGTGGCGGGTTCCTCGGGTCATTTGAAGCAACTTTTTCCTTTACAAAAATTTTCTCCGAGGCACCGTTAACGAGTTATTAACGAAAAACAGTGACCAATGAGAGGCGAGCTCGGCTGGCGCGAGGCGACCGAGCCAATGAGCGGAACTGGGCTTCGCGCGCTGGTTGACTGTGCCGCCTCGCGTCAGCCGTACTCGATTCTTATTGGTCACTGTTTTTCGTTAATAACTCGTTAACGGTGCCTCGGAAAACATTTTTGTAAAGGAAGAAGTTGCTTCAAATGATCCGAAGAAGCCGCCATTTCCGGATTGCGAGACATTTCTGGGACACCCTGTATAATTTAAAACAAATGTCAATATCTGAAATTTTGTATTATTAGCATCGTCAATTCAAACAGCAACCCCCATCGCAATTAACATGTCAAAATTCATCGTGGCGCCATCGGCAATTTCTGTAAAACCGGCGTGGCATTCAACGTGTTAAATATTGTGAAAGTTAGGTTTATGCTTGATAAAATCCAAAGAATAAGTATACTCGTCGTGATAGAAAATACTGCCACTTTTCCACGACCAGTATTCTCGTCGTGACACTAAGTACTGTCAATTCTCCACGACGAGTATACTCGTCGCGACGCAAAATACTGCCACTTTACCACGACGAGTATACTCGTCGAACACAGCTAACCGGTTAAGCTTCGAAATAACATCGAGAATACGTCAGACGCGCGTCGGCGAGGGATATCTCTATCGTCGTTCGAGTTTCCATTTTCATCAAAGGCGAAAAACATCCCGATGACTTATGGACGACGACGGCGTATGCACGCCGTTGATCCCGTAAAAGCTACAAATGACGGGGACCGCGGGACGGTATCCACGGTCTGAATCGCAGTACATACGTTCCCCATGAAAGTTTTATAGGTGCTCGCATTTCGAGGTGCAACACGTACCCTGCCAATAACGATTGTCTCGCGCAACCGGCGCACCACCTTGTAATGGAGCACGCACCCGGTCGCAATAACACGATAAACGATCCCCGAGCAACCGCTTAGAGGATACGTCGCTTATATTCCGGACCCGGCACCCTCTCACAGGGAATAAAAAGCACGAGGGACACGGAATAAGGATGCACAACACAATGCCGCGGGCTTTATCGTCGATACATTGAAGTGTTGCCACGTATTGAGGGAGACCGAGTCTCAACTGGCCTGACATTGATCCTATTCTACTGTACACCGCAGAAACGAAAACTTGCACCTTCGGCTGGCTTATGCGCCGACACCGTGCTCAATGTTTCGCCAATAGTTCGCGGAATATTTCACCGTCGTGGAGCAGTCGATCGAGCAAGCCGAGCAAGCGTCTATCGTTCCTATTATTCGTATTTAATTCGTTGTTAATTCGTTATGTAAAAAGATTTTTTTGTGTTTCATCTAATATTATTCGTATTAATTATCGGTATTTAACCAGTTAGCTGTGTTTGACTAGTTAGACTCGTTATGGAGAAGTGGCAGTATATAGTGTCATGACGAGTATACTCGTCATGAAAGAGTGGCAGTATCTTGTGTAGTAATTTTGATAATAATTTTATTAGAAAGAAAATTGTTAATTATATCAAATAAAACCGCCTTTTTGATCCAATATTTTAACAGCGACGCTTACTGTGTGTTCGACGAGTACACTCGTCATGAAGAAGTGGCAGTATCTTTGTCATGACGAGTATACTCGTCACGGAGAAGTTGCAGTATTTTGTGTCACGACGAGTATACTCGTCGTGGAAACGTCGCAGTATTTTGTGTCATGACGAGTATACTCGTCGTGGAGAAGTGGCAATATTTTCTGTCACGACGAGTATATTCGTCGTGGAAACGTGGCAATATTTTCTGTCACGACGAGTATATTCGTCGTGGAAACGTGGCAGTATTTTGTGTCACGACGAGTACACTCGTCGTGGAAAATTGGCAGTGTTTTATGTCACGACGAGTATACTCGTCATCTATTATTCACCGAATTGAAGCGGGGGAGACTTATTTCGTCTCTTGATTAAACGACTCACGCGTTCACAGCAAATTAATTATAGTTATTGACAATCGGTAATTATAAAAAGCGAGCCGCAAGGCTCGAATAATCGTGTCTCTTCTTCTCGAATTGTTTATTACGGTGCACAATTTGGGCGACAATTAGCGAGACATTACTGTACTTACGGATTGACGATGTAATAAAATATTGTGTGATAATAATCGATAATATGGCACGGAACGCGTCGTACGATATATCGAATCAGCTAAAATCGTGTTTTCTGCTGGCCATCATCGGACATTTTATCCACAATCTCGATCGCGCGATCTCTAATTATCGAATCAGCGTGCGCAAGACGTCGTTCGACGCATTTCGAGCCGGCGAAGATTTCGTGTTTTCGCAGAGAAAATCAAATTTCGCGAACGAAAGAGAAGATCGCGGAGATCGGTTTACGGGTATCGAATAACGAGCAACTAACAGAGACACGAATTTCGCGGAGATTCTCGAGCAAATTGGCGGCGCGAGTTGTTCAGGCACGAAGGAACGGCCGTGAATAATTTTACGGGGCGATGGTTCAGCGAAAAAGAGAGACGTCGGCCCCTGCAGGATCGCCGAGGGCTCGGACGAGGCCCGGCCGTGGCTCGTGTAACGAACGCCGCCGACGCTGAAATCAGATAAGAAGCCGCTTGATCGGTGGCCCACTTCGCCGACCTGTTTGCATAGCGGTACGGATGCACTTTAAATATATAATGGCGGAACCGCAGGGTAAACTGTCAGGGCCACGCGCTGTAATGAGACTCTGCACGCTCGCGCGCACGATCGCGCATGCTGTCTTGCTCGTCCCGGACGCCGCAAGTTCTTCTTCTTTTTTTTCTTCGCAACGTGTGCAGATCTTTCAAAGGGAATTCCCGTTTGGACGAGAACTCGCGTGTCTCTGCCGGCGAACGTTCGATCGAGATCCATTATTTAGCGCGGTAATTAGGCCGCGGATTTTGGGCGTTCGATGATCGGACGACAGGGCGATATTGTGATCCGATGTTTTGGAGAATTTTGGAACTCGGATGGTTGGGCGACTCGCGTGTTTTTTATTGTCAGTTTTGAGGAGTCATCTTTATTGTAATATGTTCGAAGAAACGAATTTTTCCTGGGATGTTTAGAACGCGAGGGAGCTGAAATATTGTTCGCTGTGATACATTCTGGCTCTCTAGTTTCGGTTTCAGTAATTAAATTGCTTCGATCTTGCGATGGTTTTTGGAATTGATTCTTGATACTTAACGTGTTAATTGCGCTCTAATAACTACCTCGTAATCGCTGTTGTTGCTATTCGAGTTCATCGCAAGGGATTAAACTTTGTCACTGAAAATTGGGTAATCTTTCGATTTTATACTGGAACAATAGTAAAGCCATTTTTCGATTCTACACGATAGATGCCATTTTGTGCGAACTCTCTGTTCCCCCTTGATTTATTATTCACAAATTTCAGAAATCCCATTGTTTGCCCACCTTCGGAGAAAAGTTCAGAAATGTATCATTAATTGGTCAAGCCTGGATCTGAATTATACATGTAACATTAGTATGCACAGTAAAGCTGCTAATATAAATAGCTAATGTAATTAGCAACATATAATATAAATAGCTAATATAATTAGCAAGCTGATAATATAATTAGCAAGCTGCTAATATAAATAGCTCATATAATTAGCAAGCTGCTAATATAAATAGCTAATATAATTAGCAAGCTGCTAATATAATTAGCAAGCTCCTAATATAAATAGCTAATATAATTAGCAAGCTGCTAATATAAATAGCTAATATAATTAGCAAACTGCTAATATAAATAGCTAATATAATTAGCAAGCTGCTAATATAAATAACTAATACAATTAGAAAGCTGCTAATATAAATAGCTAATATAATTAGCGAGCTGCTAATATAAATAGCTAATGTAATTAGCAAACTGCTAATATAAATAGCTAATATAATTAGCAAGCTGCTAATATAAATAGCTAATATATAATTAGCAAGCTCCTAATATAAATAGCTAATATAATTAGCAACATATAATACAAATAGCTAATATAATTAGCAAGCTGCTAATAAAAATAGCTAATATAATTAGCAACATATAATATAATAACATGCTGCTAATAATCCCAGTAGGGGTTTCGTAGCTTGATAAAAAGAAATAGAAAACAATGAAGCATTAATCGTTTACACTTTGTCCATCCGATCGAAAAATAAAACTTCCCTCTTAAAATTTCCGTTTCCATTCATTTGGTTGTCCTAACGATAATTGTTTCCTCGTTCGACACCGTGTCACGACGCGCACCGAAAATGATACAGCCGACAGGGAACAGCTAATCGATTCTATATTTGCGGAAGATATGTGTATACTGGAAAGCTAAATTTATCCGCGGCATTCAGAGACTCGTCGACTGTACTTCAGTCCGAGAAATGCAACTGAGGGCTGCGATTCAATGCGAGCCAGGAATCCAGTGAATTATGGGTGTCTTTGAATAAGTGTGCCTCCCAGTGACAGAGAACTTCGCCTGCAATCCTGTTCTCGCGAGTTCTCCGCCAACTATAGATCCCCCGAGATAAATAGCTCCGGTCAGAGCCGCGCCGTACAATGAACAGGAACTATGTTCATTTTTATCCTACTATCGTTCACACGGGCAAGGACACAGTTCCGACCGACGATCGATTCTTAAGTGTCGCTTCTTCGAGATCTCACACAATTCCGCAAAAACTCGAGCATTACGTTTTCTACAGGCTCGAGGGGGGAACAAGGTAGCATTATAAAGTCGGTACGCAACAGAAGTTTGTCTACGATCCTAAATTCAGCGCTCGAACGCGCTGCTAATATTCTTCGTTTCTATGTTGTTTCGTTCTCTTGAAATTTGTTCTTAATACTAAATCTATTGGTGTTTCACGATTACTCGTTTCAGTAGAATTTGGTGCGTTAATAGAACAATCTACTTCGAATAATTATTGTAATTTGTTCATTTATTCGATTAAAAAGATGCGTCAAAATAAGAGAATTTTTATTGTAATCTTTAAAAAATTTTTATTGTAAACGCTCGCATTTTTATTGTAAATGCTCGCATTTTTATTGTAAACGAGTTAGGTCGACGTTCTATCTGCATTATCAATTTCACTTTCACATAGTTTCTCTTCACTGGATCTCGAATACTCTTCAGCTATATATATATATAGTATTCGATGTATCCTGTATATGTACAGGATGTTCCAAAATTATGATATTTCCGGGAAATAAGGGGCTCCTGAGATCATTTGAAGCAACTTTTTCCTTAGCGAAAATATTCTACGAGGCTTCGTTTACGAGTTATTAGCGAAATACACTGACCAATCAAAGACGAGCTCGGTTGGCGCAAGGCAGTCGAGCCGATCAGCGGATCTGGGCTTCGACGCGCTCGTTGGCTCGGCCGCCTCGTGTCAATCGAGCTCGCCTCTCATTGGTCACTGTTTTTCGTTAATAACTCGTGAACGAAGCCTCGTAGAATATTTTCGCTAAGAAAAAAGTTGCTTCAAATGATCCCAGGAACCCCTAGTATTATGGTATTTCCCGGAAATATTGGAAAGAAAAATGTACAATTTGAGGAGAGCCTCGCTGGCTAGTTTTCATAATTATTATATGTTATCAACAATTATAAAATTGTCTACTTTTATGTAGAAGCTGAAACTCAATTAGGAAGAATTTACTGTATCTTAAATTGGGATAATATAATGATCAATACAGAATAATGAAATAAGAACTCTTGAATCGCAAAACAGCGCTGTAACATGAAATGGCCAAACGAAAAATAAAATCTGTCAATCGACAAGCATCAACAAGTACAATGCGATGCAACAAAATCTCGATGCGACATCAAAAACGTTTTTATCACGCGATCTACTACAAGAGTCAATCGACCAACAGCGTTAGGTAGTAGGTCAAGTTGCATACGTTTGACGGAAAACGAACAAACAAGAGAGAAATAAATATTGAAAAATGCGTCGGACGTAAATTACGATAAAAATCGAATAAAATCGAATGTCGACGACGTTCTACGTAAAAAAATAAATGTAGCTAGAACGTTCAAAGAGGTTGCTATATCCGAGCCGTTGGCGGTAGAGTTTTATGTTTAAAAAACGAGCCATTTCGTTGCGGCACACGGGCGGAAGCATTTCCAAAGGAAATTGTTAATAAACGAACATTTTCGAAACAACTAGCATTAATTAGGTGGCGGAGCGGCGGGGTGTGGTGGGGAACACCTCCGATCAGATTTCCCGACGAATTTACTCGCGGCTCGTGATCGAATTTCGCTTCTGCTCGAGAAATTTCGCGTGATCGTGTGCTTCACCGCTACAAATCGCGATATCGCGGTAATCGAGCCGGCCCCGTGCTCCGTGCTCCGTGCTCCGTGCCCGGCGTGTTTTATAGCGTCGATCAAGTATTAATGAGCATTTCCTCGCGTTCAACGACCAGCGAAATTCGCTGTAACATCTCGAGCACACGGCGATCGAGCCGGGCCGAGCGGTAAAAATTGGAGCAGCCGTTCCGCCGCGTGCGGATAGATTGTAAAATATCGCGCAGCGCGCCCCGGCGCCCGGAACTTTTTTTACCCGGGAAACGACAACAACAAAAAAGAGAAAGAAAAAATTACCGTGAACCATTTAAAGTTGGAAACTTGATGATGGTTCGGCGCAGCCGCGGGATCAAAATGCTCCCCGGGAATCCCGCGATTTTAGCCGGCGAACAATGCCGGCAAATAGTTTCGTTTTCGTTTTTCGCCCGTCGCTCTTGATACTCGTCCCCCTTTTGTTCCGGCGCGGCGTTTTATCGGGCGTCGCAGTTTTCAAACGTTTCCGACAGCGATAAGAAATTAATTCGACACCGCCGGCCGCTCTCTTTCACGGCGCGCGCGCGCGCGCTCGTATTGTTTCAATCGTACAACGACGGAACAAACGTATCGCCCCGGCTGTTTGTGTACGTTGCTGGCAATATTTTGCTGGCAATAACCGTTCCGCGACGATTATCGAGGGGCTCTCTTTCTCTCTCTCTCTTTCTCTCTCTCTCTCTCTCTCTCTCTCTTGTCAACTCGGAAATTGCAAATAATTTGCAAGCTCCGAGGTAAGGAAAAGACGATTCAATTAACAGGGAAACGGCATTTCTCTCGGCTTCGTTAAGCAATAATTAGCGACGCTGCGCGACCGGTTCCACGGAGAACCTTCTTCAAAGCTAAGTATCCGCTAACGCAGTAATAACTTAACGTTGCGCCGAGTGGCATCCCTTGCTTCCGTTCAGCCCCTACAAATAAAAGCTGTCGGATGCCGGCGTGCAAACGAAGTAATGCGTTTCAAAGTCTTCGATCAATTCTACGGAACTTTCATATTTTCCGTTGCTCCTCCCATTTATTTAATTACCGTTCCCCGTCGACCACAATTAGCTCGACGGCGGCCCACGTGATGTCCTGAGAACGATCGGAAATCCGTAATTGTGCCGCTGATTTGCACGCTGTGATCAATTTTTTAGAAGCCGGTCGTCGTACTGAGGTATTTATGTTGCGTTGATTTAACATTTCCGCGCCGGCAAGCTCGGTAATTTTTTAAAGTTAATGCATTCTATTTGATAAATTTTTTAAAATTGCAAGGTTAAGTTGTATGACGTCGATCTCAACATTCTTACGTTTCGCGAATCTTAATGAAACTAGAAAATTATGATAAAGTATCGTAAAAAGTAAATCCAAGTAATTCCAAGTAAAGATTTGATCGTAAAAAGTCACATCGAGGTAAAGAATTCGACGTGGTAATTGGTATTAACCCTTTGCACTCGAAGCCGAATTACCGCAAAATTTAAAACAGTTCTCCCGACCCACGGTTTTTCCATTTCATACGACCTAGTGCATTTTATGCGCATGGCACTGAATATTGTGACCGATGCAACAGTTACGCTTTCAACAGCTCTTTAAATATAAACAAATTTGACTAATAAAATTACTTCGAGACGTGACATAATTTTTAATAGCGCCTCGGGGTCGCCACTCAGCTTCGAAACAAAAATGGGAAATTTGGAAAGAGGAAGCACGATTGTTCGAGCCTTTTGGCTCGTTTTTACAGTCGTTGACGACTTATAACTATAAAAACAAACCGCGAGACTCGAATAATCGCATCTTCTCTTCCCAAATCGTCCATTTTTCGTAGACAATCTGGGCGTCAATTAGAGAGACATTACTGTACAGTGAATTCTCTGCAATTTTCCCTGAGCTTATAGATAAAAATAGTTAGTTGCAAAAACGTAAATAGTTAATAATCTGTAATTATAAGAACGAACCGCGAGACTCGAATAATCGCATCTTCTCTTCCCAAATCGTCCATTTTTCGTAGAAAATCTGGGCGTGTCAATTAGAGAGACATTACTGTACAGTGAATTCTCTGCAATTTTCCCTGAGCTCATAGATAAAAATAGTTAGTTGCAAAAAACGTAAATAGTTAACAATCTGTAACTATAAGAACGAACCGCGAGACTCGAACAATCGCATCTTCTCTTCCCAAATCGTCCATTTTTCGTAGACAATCTGGGCGTCACTTAGAGAGACATTACTGTACAGTGAATTCTCTGCAATTTTCCCCGAGCTCATAGATAAAAATAGTTAGTTGCAAAAAACGTAAACAGTTAACAATCGGTAACGATAAGAACGAGCCGCGAGACTCGAATAATCGCATCTCCTCTTCCCAAATCGTCCACTTTTTTTGTTACAGGCTGAGAGACAACGGGAGAGAAATTTGCTCTATTTAGTACCATTTCTCTGTTTGAACGGAGGTTGCAAGAGAAGCGAAGCAAATTTTGAACAGCGCTGTTTGCCTCCGTGAAATATAACGCGTTAACTGAACAGGATTGTGTAGCGCGCTCGGCTGGATCGCTGTAATGAAACGTTGAACACGATCTCTCGAAAGCACTCGGCCAGCGAAATAAGTAGAATAGGGCGTGGCTGGCCAGACGCATGCATCGAGCAGCTGATCGCGCTCGGGGACGATATTGGAATATTCTTATTCCAATATTCTTTTACAAAATGATCCGGCGAAGGTGGAGAGCCGGGGCTCATTGTCACCGTTCCGGCCGGCGTCGCGACGTCTCTCGAGCGCGGCAGCAACGACGCAATAATACGCGAAATTAAAATACCCGAGGAACGGAATAACAGCCACGGCAATGAAACGATATTTTCAGTTGTACACGCGTTCTCGCGTCAGTTACGCGAGTACGTATTTAAACGCGCTTCATTAAATGCTAACTAGCCGTGCGACAGAGAACTCATATCTGCGGGATGGAAGCCAGAGATTAAACGGGCCCGTGTCCGCTCTCCTACCGGAGACACGTTGCTCGCACGAATGTCACCGTTCGGCCCATTATATACACAGTGTGCCGTCACCGCCAAGTTTTTCATCATATTTTCCTTGCTTTCGTTGCGAGAATGGTTTGAGTTTGCAGCAACACGATTATGTACGAGAAAATACATTTGAACGTATTCTAAATGTAACATTCTTTTCGTTCGAGGAAATCGTCTCGAGAAAATTGAATTTTAGTAATCATTCATTATGAATTTGTGTCTCGTGAAAACAGAGCATCTACTGTCGAGATTATTCGCTTCTTAATTTCGAGTGATCTATGCGCGTTTTATATTTAATAAGAAACTTCGCGGGATTGCTAATCGCAAGTAGATCGAGAGCAGTTCAAATCGTTTCGATTCCACGTGCTACTGCTATAAGTTCATTATGAATTTATGTCTCAAGAAAACAGAGCTTCTACTGCCAAGATTATTCGCTTCTTAATTTCGAGTGGTCTATACACGTTTTAAATTTAATAAGAAACATCGCGAGATTGTTAATTGCAAGTGGACCGAGAGCAGTTCAAATCGTTTCGATTCCACGTGCTATTGCTATAAGTTCATTATGAATTTATGTCTCATGAAAACAGAGCTTCTACTGTCAAGATTATTCGCTTCTTAATTTCGAGTGGTCTATGCGCGTTTTATATTTAATAAGAAACATCGCGAGATTGCTAATCGCAAGTAGACCGAGAGCAGTTCAAATCGTTTCGATTCCACGTGCTATTGCTATATAAGTTCATTATGAATTTATGTCTCATGAAAACAGAGCTTCTACTACTAAGATTATTTGCTTATATTTAATATCTACCGAACGACTGAACATTTGCAAGCGCGATAATATTTTTCTCATTAAACTGCACACGATGCACTGAACACGAATACAGTAATGTCTCCCTTACTGACGCTCAGATTGTCCACTAAAATGGATAATTTGGGAAGAGGAGATACGATTATTCTTGCCTTGCGGCTCGTTTTAATAATTGTGGACAATTTATAATTATAAAAATAAACCGCAAGGCTCGAATAATCGTATCACCTCTTCCTAAATTGCCCATTTTTGTGGTCAATCTGGACGTCAATTAGAGAGACAATACTGTACCATCGAATACAATTCTTTATTTAGCAAACGCTTAAACCACAGAGTCGTGTGACGTCTCTCGACACCTGTCTGCAATAGATGTTACATTCTACCCGCTATAAAATCTATGATAATCTTGACAATTATTAAAACACTTTGGTGTAACACGTGTCCCGTTCTTTCCCAATCCAGGAATAGGAATAACTTAGCCAGGGCTAAGTTTAATTTGGATCCTCTTCAAAATCTTGTTCCGCCTTCCTGAAGTTGATTTAGACACAGCCGGAGTTTTGCTCGATTCGAGCCTCGATTAGACAGAAGATTGCTGTAAGACCAGCTCGGGATCTGGTTCAATTCAATTGCATCTGCTTAGAGTTTGATTTGCGGTGTCAGTCGCGATTGTCACCCGCTATAAAATCTATGATAATCTTGACAACTATTAAAACACTTTGGTGTAACACGTGTCCCATTCTTTCCCGATCACTTTAGAGAAAACTCGCCGACCACGCGAGTCAATCTCTATAAAAAAATCCCCCGATCAACGACGCGACAATCTGCATAAATCCCAGCGAGAAGGAGCCAAATTTGAAAGAAAATTCCAGGAAAAATTCGATGAAAAGAAGAAAATGGATGATGTCCCGTGAAAAGCACGGCGTTGTACACGATACTGGAACACGAATCGGCCGGTCCAATTTACAGTCGAAGACCGTGTCGGACGATATCTTTCCCCCGTTCCGCAGGGCTGCTAGCAGGGAAGTAAGCGCGGAAAGTATACGCGGCACCACGTAGGGGAAATAAATTAGGTGCCTTGGAAACGAAGACCCGAAGCGAAGACAGAGTCAATTATCGAGCAGCCCATCGGTCTCCAGAGGCCACGGGGTTACGGAGCAGCGTCGATATGGCGGTCCTTGACTCTCGAACCGACTGACCGACGTGAAAACGAACGACCAGACTCTAAAATTCGTTTAGGTATATATATATATACACGACTGGATCTATATCGGCAATCTGTCTCGATCGTGATGCCAGGGCTAAGTTTAATTTGGTGCCTCTTCAAAATCTTGTTCCGCCTTCCTGAAGTTGATTTAGACACAGCCGGAGTCTTGCTCGATTCGAGCCTCGATTAGACAGGAGATCGCTGTAAGACCAGCTCGGGATCTGGTTTAATTCAATTGCATCTGCTTAGAGTTTGATTTGCGGTGTCAGTCGCGATTTGCGACGTGACCGAAACCGAGACCTCGATCGTTCGTTTACGCGAAGACTGGATAAATTCAGTTCTCGTCTAAACCAGGGGTGTCAAACTCGCGGCCCGAGATGAACATTTTTGAGGCGCAGTCGATATATCCGACGCAAAGTACAAATAAGATAGAAATGTGAATTAGAAATTTTGAAAGTAGTCTCGGCCAATGAAATTTCTCCCGAAATAGGAAAGATAGTATCAGAGAAGAGATATCAAGTATCAGGACGTAAACAATAATTTAACTTTATATATGTTTGTTACAATGTACTAGTCGAAATAAAAATATTTGTTTCTATGAACATTGATTCTTTTTTGCGGCCCAGTCAATATATCCGACGCAAAGTAAAAATAAAATAGAAATGTGAATTAGAAATTTTGAAAGTAGTCTCGGCCAATGAAATTTCTCCCGAAATAGGAGAGATAGTATCAGAGAAGAGATGTCAAGTATCAGGACGTAAACAATAATTTAACTTTATATATGTTTATTACAATGTGCTAGTCGAAATAAAAATATTTGTTTCTATGAACACTGATTTTTCCTTTTTTCTTGCGGCCCACCTAAAGTTAAGCATCGTTTATTTGGCCCAAGTTAGCTTTTGAGTTTGACACCCCTGGTCTAAACTGAGAGATTCGAAACACGGTGCCGACTTTTCTTTCGTTATCCCGTTTCGAGTCGACCCGTAGGGTCGCAAGGTACGACCCTAAACAAATATATCAAGGCGGCGGAATTAAACGGCCACTAAATTTCCGATGAAAAACGGTCGATATTCGAGTTACGACTTCGTTAAAGAAGAAATCTCGGTGCACCCTGCTGGCACGCTTTTCTTTCAAACTGCAATAAAACGGCGCGAAAAAAATCGTAAATCAAGGCTTTAAGAGGTCGTTCCGAAGGGGAGAGGCTACAATCTTTAAATCCATGGTGATTTCGGTCGTGAGAGAGAAAAAAAAAATTTCAATGTTCGCGGAATCGCACGACCTTGCCAGAAGGTAAAGTCTTTAGGCTGGGAAAAATGTTTCCACTTTTCCAGCGACCTACGTGATGCGATCAATTGAGCCGTTTATTTCAAAAGTGGCATAAGTCACTTTTTTTTTTTAAATGAAAAGATACCGTCCAATTGTAATTAGTATTACCATTAACTCGATACTATAAAAACGAGCTGCAAGGCACGAATAATTGTAATCTGCTATTCTCGAATTTTTCTCTTCTTCTGCTATTCTCCATTTTTTCTGGACAATCCGAGCGTCAATTAGAGAGACATTACCGTATTTCCATTTTCTCAGTTTTTTAATGGGTTTTTATTTTGATTGCTGTCGAATGCAGAATTCTTAGCTCTTAATAATCGTATCTCCTCTTCCCAAATTGTCCATTTCTGTTAGGGAGACATTAGTGTACAATAATGTCTCTCTAATTGACGCTCGGATTGTCCACAAAAATGGACAATTTGGAGGAGACACGAGATACGATTATTCGAGCCTTGCAGTTCGTTTATTATGGTTATCGATTGTTAGCAACTATAAATACGAGCTGCAAGTCTCGATTAATCGTGTCTCCTCTACCCAAATTGTCCATTTTTGTGGATAATCATTACTGTACAGTAATGTCTCTTTAATTGATGCTCGGATTGTCCACAAAAATGGACAATTTGGAGGAGACACGAGATACGATTATTCGAGCCTTGCAGTTCGTTTGTTATGGTTATCGATTGTTAGCAACTATAAATACGAGCTGCAAGTCTCGATTAATCGTGTCTCCTCTTCCCAAATTGTCCATTTTTGTGGACAATCCTTACTGTACAGTAATGTCTCTCTAATTGACGCTCAGATTTTTCACAAAAATGGACAATTCGGAAAAACGTGATACGATTATTCGAGCCTCGCAGTTCGTTTCCATAAATACAAATTATCAACAACTATAAAAAACGAGCTGCAAGGCTCGAATAGTCGTATCTCCATTTCCCAAATTGTCCATTTTTGTGGACAATCCGAGCATCAGTTAGGGCGACATTACTGTACTTGATTCGGTCTTGGCGACGGCGCACCGGATCCATTGGATTTCTCCGTTTCCATTATTTTTAATTAGATCCCCGGGTTCGCGCGCGCGCGCGCGCGCTCTTCCCGGCGCACCGAGAACACTTCGTTTATATCGTATAGCACTTGTCTCGCGTCAAGAATGGGCCGAAATTTTTCATTGGGCGCCGCGCAATCTATTTAAATGAAGCGTGGAACGAGCACAGTTGTTTGTCCATTGACCGAAGCGTCCGGGTTCTTTAAGCTTGTTTTCATTTCCAGCTTTCATGAAACTCGAATGCCGTGTTTACGGATACGCCGACGCCGCCCGGCAAATGTAGTTATTCTTCCTCGTTATCGTCTTTCTTCCGCGTCCGCCGCCGGGAAACACAGGCCGGCAGGAAAACGGCTGAAGGATTTCATTAGCAAGTATGTTGGCCGCGCTCGAAGTGTGTTTCGCGCAACCCGAGCCGGCCCGCCCGCGCGTCTACGTCCGCCGACTTCTCCGTGAATAATGAACGGTGTTGTCGGTTTGATTGCAGCATCGAAATAGCCTTCGCTCGATCCACCTTCTCGGACGATCAACCGCGGCCGACGCGGAATCGAACGACGCGTCCGCGATCAATTTTAATCAGCGCGAAATTTAGAACGTGCCTCGCCGTTCGCGGACTTGTGCTACTCGCGACGTTATCGCCACTTAAGCTCGGTGTTTATGACACCGGGACGATTCTTCTTCCACTCGTGTATATTTGTATATAGCATAAGGCATAGTTGAATTCCACGGATATTTTTCGCTTCCGAAAGTTCGAAGGGAAATTCGTTATAGTAAAATTAATTTGCGCAGACTTTATATCGGCTGAATTATTTGGCGGCAGAATTAATTTAGACAGCTTTTGCACAGTAGATCCGGTTTCATTGGTTACAAATTTTGGTTTGCTGTTTTTATTGAAATTTCTGATTTATTTGGGAGAATGGATCAGATTGAGTTGCAATGTTTGAATTCGAAATAATTTGTCTGAATCAGAAATAGAGCGACAGATCGAATCGATTGCAATAAAAACTGTCTCGAGTTGCACGTTGATTCTACTAAACTGAATAAAAATGAAGAATTCAATCTCACCATCAAGTCAACCCTTTGACTACGTTTACCGGGTACTTCTGAAGCAGCGTATTTAAATCCTCACCCAAGTACCCAATTTCTGTCAACCGAATTGAATAAATTGTCATTACACCGGAACAACGGATGGACTAACAAGTTGACAAAAAAGTGTTTTGAAAAAGTATGTTTCGAAATATGACGAACGAAGCTAAGAACGGTCATAACAAGTTGAACGTCACGGTTTCGTACCCGGGGGGACTCATAGAAATTGAAATAATTTCTGAAGAATCTTGGAACGTTGCGCTCGAGTTGCTCGTTGCACTCGTTGCACTCGTTGCGACAGGCCACGCTTTAATGGGACAGTTTATGCAAAACGCGCCGGCAACAGATGACTCAGCGCAGCGCAGCGTAAACTCGTCGTCGTCGTCGTCCGTCGACGACGGCGCCGCGGCGTCGTCGAAGTAACGAGCCGGAGATAAAATCGTTGCGCGAGTAACGCAATCATTATTATCGAGTTTGAAACTCGCTGATTAAATATCAGGAAAACTAGCCGCGAAACGAGGTTGGAACTTCGCAAATAACAGGTGGGGCCGCTTTTCTACGTAACTTTCTTACGATAGACGGCGACGCTCGGCCTCGCGCAACATCGTCGTCGTCGTCGCATCGCGACGTTACGATCATGCCAGCCGACGATTATCGCGTCGAACCTGTCCCGGGATAGGTGCGCTCTCCGGCGGCACCAGCGCCGCGAGAAAGCGGCTTCTGAAAAATTTTGCCGAAACTTCCGAACTTCGTATTATGAAAAACTTCATAATTCATATTGTGAAAAAAAACTTCGTAATTTATATAATGAGAAACTTCTTCGTAGTCCCCGCGTAAAACTTTATTTCTCTCCGCGGCTCGAGGAGTCGACTTTAACCCGTACGGCCTTTTGGGATAGATTAATATTTCCAGATTAAAGTTCGCCGCGTTCGTCGTTCGGTCTGTTATTAAATGGATGCAGGCGTCACGGTTGCTCTTCGGTATCGATTCACAGTGCACACGCCACCGAATGCTAGTTTCGTTGACAATTTTCGTACAGAAATCTGTACCGGGTGATCCGGGATAAAGTGGGCCGAGATTTTTACGGGAATGTGCTGTTGGTTTATTGACTTGAGAAAATCGTTTTCGACGAAAGGAATGCGCACGATTTGATTTCTGAATATATTCTAAGGGCGTCCCAAAATTATGGTGTTTCCGGGAAATAAGGGGTTCCTGAGGTGATTTGAAGTAACTTTTTCCTTTGCGAAAATGCGATCCGCGGCTTCGTTTACGAGTTATAGACGAAAAACAGCGACCAATAAGACGCGAGCTTTCCTGGCGCGACGCGGCCGAGCCAATGAGCGGAACTAGGCTTCGTGCGCTCGCTGATTAGGCCGCCTCGCGCCAGCCAAGCTCGCCTCTCATTGGTCAATGCTTTTTCGCTAATAACTCGTAAACGGAGCCTCGTAGAATATTTTCGCTAAGGAAAAGGTTGCTTCAAATGACCTCAGGAACCCGTCGCTTCTGGATTGCGAGACATTTTCAGTCCTTCCTGTGCAGATCACACTGCGAATTAACAGCTGCCGAGCAGTCGGAACTCTGAAACTACGAACTCGGGCACAGCGCAGACTTTCCAGAAGTAAAAACAGCGTCGCCGATTAAAGCCGTTGTCATCGAAGCTCGGGCTTCGTTAATTGCGGCGGCGCCGTACAAAAGACGTTTCTATTTTAGTTGGCGTCGCAAACATTACCGCGGCACGGCGGCGCTGTCGGATTTATCGGCGGGATTCCCGGGCGTTTACCGAATCGATACGGTATCGAGCTTAAAGTACAACTTCGCCGGCTCGCACGGAGGTTGATATTTCTAAAGTAGTCGTTAACGATTAATGCGGCGGGTTTCGCCGGTCGAGGCCCGGGCGGAGTTAAGTCGATGTAAATTAAATTTATCAAGGAAAAAGCGTTCCCGTGTCGAAGTCGAGTGCAGCTGCGAGAGTAATCGGGGTGAAGGGTGCCGTCCCGATAGAATACGTCTCTACGAGGATCCACCCTCAGCTAGACTCTCTCTATCGAGTGTTTCGCCGCTATTTACCGGATCTTCGTTCACCGGTCCCCGCCTCCTCCCCGGAGAGCAGAGCGACGGACGGCTCCTGCGGCCGACAACTTTACGTATGCACGACGCTGTTCTTTTTTCGCCCTCGCACCACCCCCTTTCCCTCCCTTTCTCACTCTCTTTCTCTCTTTCTCTCTCTCTCTTTCTCTCTTTCTCTCTCTTTCTCGGATCGTGGACGATTTAAAATTCCAGGCCCGTTTCGGCGCGCCGTGATTGATCGACGCGAAACGTCCGCTTCTGCCGCGCGCCTGCTTGCATTTCGCTGGTCGTCACAGAATCTCGGAAATTTAATAATAACATTATCTTTTTTCGAGCTCTGGCACGGCGGCGCGGCGCGAGAACGGGAGCCGGGATAGCCCGGAGTGCGAGAAGAAGCGGGGGAAACGAAGAAGGAGGCGAGAGTGGGACAATTGTAGAAGCATCTTTTTTCGCGGAACGGAGTGCGCAACGATCGGACTTCGGTAAAGATATTTGAAAAGTATTGGAAATTGTCCATTTTTCTGTACTATACTTACACTATATCTGCAAAAGGCAATTTTTAAATTATCGTTACAGCCTCGGATAAAAATGTTAAGAAACGAGGGTTTTCGATTTCTTCTTTTCGTTCCAACTAATAGCAAAATTAAGAAAAAGCTTTTTAACCATCGTCTAATAGACTAGTCCCTCTATCATCTGAAAAAAGAAAAAATGCAAATCATTCAGTTCAGTTCTCAAAAAGTGATCGCATTTTAAAAGATGAGCGAATAATCTTGTGGCTCACTGTACATACAATATCACGACACAATCGAGAAACCGATGGTCGAGAATTTGATCGAAAGCGTATCGAACCGTGACGCTTTTCTCAACAGACGCCAGATCGTCGGACACACGAGTCGGCCGAAAGAAAATCATAGAGATCGTCGTTGCAAATGTCGCGGAAATGTCGGCCGATACAAACGGAAATGCGACGGCTTCTGCGTAAGGAATAAATCAAGAAGCTCGGATAGAAGCGATTCCAGCTCGAATTGGATGCGAATTATAAAATTCCCGACGACACGGGAGACTGTTCCTGCCTCGCGTTCCGAATCCGGCGACACCGATACCGCCTCCGTTCCTCGTGATCCCGGAGTGCCATTCGATCACCGAGCGAAACGTGTTCTCGACACGCGTGCTCGATCGCTCGCTCGCGTTTACGAGCGGAATAGTGCCGCGCGGCGGCGGCCGCAAGACGAACGCGTGCCACGTACCGCAACGTCTCGCGAAATGCGAGCCGGCAAATTGCTGTTCTTATAACGCGCTCCCTCGTAAACATTGAAATCGGGGCCTCCGAGTGCTCGAACGTGTAATTGTCGGCGAACGATAGAAAAATCGGCGTGGAATTATCGCGACATTTCCGAGCGGATCGTTCGCCGTTCTGCATCGAGCTGATCGCGTTCGAGATACGAGGGCGAAATTGAATTTCTTTTTATTTCCCCGCTGACCCGTAATTGCTGGTGTTGCACCATAAATGTGTTGACGTTGCCGGGCATTCGAGGTAACGAGAGCGAGCGCCGCGCAAGGCGAATTCAAATTTCGTTGATTTTCCGACAACTTTGTCGGACGTTTCGTGCGCTGTAAGTTTTGTTATTACGCGGGAGAATTTATGCTCTTAATCATAACAATGCCGCCGAGGGGCGAGAACGGAGCTGACAATGCAGATGGAAAATATTTTTCTAGCACGCATTTCACGGTGTTCAGCTCTCGTGATGTATTTGTGCTGTACGATGTTAAAGGTCGTCGGAATAGCGAGCGGTTTCCGATGGAAACGATCTTTTGCAACTCTTCTTGTTTTATGATCATTCTAACTATCGCGGCGAAGTTGAAGCAGTTTATTTCATGCTCGATTGTTACATTTGACAGTAATCTGGTTGATCAGAAATATATCAAAAATTCACCCTTTGCACTCGAGTGACGACTCTGAGGAGCTACTAAAAATTGTTACACTATTTTTCAAAATAACTGTAATATTGTCAGATTCATTTATATTTACAAAAAGCTATTAAAATTGTTTTGTACTTGTTGATAGGCTTTCATATGCATAAATCGCAATAAATCGTATAAAATAGAAACACTGTAGATCAGAAAATATGTTTAAAGTATAATTAAAATAGCTTCGAGTGCAAAGAATTAATTCTGTAGATTAGAAAATATGTTTAAAATATAATTAAAATAGCTTCGAGTGCAAAGAATTAATTCTGTAGATTAGAAAATATGTTTAAAATATAGTTAAAATAGCTTCGAGTACAAAGGGTTAATTCTCAGAGTTGACACAATTGTGTAACCTGAATAGGTCGATGCGATTCGATGCCTAAATTTCTTCGACGATCTGTCCCAATTTCTCTTGCTATATTTATTTATTTACAACGTCCGATATATATGCCTTCGGAGTTCCGACAACAACATTAAATTCCATAATTAGAAACGATCGTAATATATCTAGGCCTCCCGGTTACCAAGGCAAAGGCATTAGTATGCAACGCCAGCTGGATGTCTCCCCGTGCTCGGATGACGTGTGCAAAATTCGAAGACGACCCGCGAATTCAGCTGCAGCTTCCAGCTTACGCTGCAGCGTACCTATTTATGTACGAAAATTGTTTAATCGCGTCGGATCGGGTTAACGCGAATCATCAGACGTAAAGGTCAAATTTTGACTGCACCGAGTATGAGAGAGAGAGAGAGAGAGAGAGAGAGAGAGAGAGAGAGGTCAATGTTCGTCAGCTATTAATGAAACAGCAGAAAATTGAGTAACGCCGAGCACCGCGTAATATTGTTTCTCCTCGGGAAATACACGCGAGGTCACGACCTATTTCTATAAAAATTCTCTTTCACCATGGTTTTATTAAAAAACCGTATCAATAAATAACGAAGCCGACTTCTTCGTCCGAACAGCGCATGTTTATTTGTATCTGCATATTTGCAGTGAATTTATCTTCAAGCTTGGATACGTCTATTAAACTTTAACGGTTGCCCCTATTTGCATTGGCGGCAGAGAAATGCCTGACAGCGCTGAAATTATTGACTGAAATTATTCCTTGTCGCTCGTTTATTTTTTATACGTCACATTTTCCAAGTTTGTTTCCGGTTTGCTATTCTTCCAAATTCTTTTTTAGAAATACAGTAATGACTCCCTAATTCGCGCTTAGATTGCGCACAAAAATGGACAATTTGGGAAGAGGAGATACGATTGTTCGAGCCTTGCAGCTCGTTTTTATAGTTGTTGACCATCGATAACTATGAAAAGGAACCGAAAGATTCGAATAATCGTGTCTTCTCTTCCCAAATTCCATTCGTATCTCCACTTCTATTTTTGTGGAAGAGGAGCTTCTCTCTCTCTCTCTCTTTCTCTTTTTATCTCTTTCCCTCCCTCTCTCTTTTTCTTTTTATCATTCTCTTTCTCCCTTTGTTCTTCTTTTTGTCTCTTTCTGCTTTTATCTCTTTCTTTCTCTCACTCCCTAAATTTGTCACCCTCTCACTCTCTTTCTTTCTCTTTTTATCTCTTTCCCTCCCTCTCTCTCTTTTTATTTTTCTCTCTCTTTTTTTCTCTTTCTTCTTCTTTTTATCTCTTTCTACTTTTATCGTTTTCTCTCTCCCACTCCCTAACTTTGTCACTCTCTCACTCTCTTACTCTCTCTCTCTCTTTCTCTTTTTATCTCTTTCCCTACCTCTCTCTTTTTCTTTTTATATTTCTCTTTCTCTCTTTCTTTTTCTTTTTGTCTCTTTCTGTTTTTATCTCTATCTCTCTCTCACTCCCTAAATTTGTCACCCTCTCACTCTCTCACTTTCTCTCTCTTTCTGTTTTTATCTCTTTTTCTCCCTCTCTCTCTTTTTCTTTTTATATCTCTCTTTCTCTCTTTCTTTTTCTTTTCGTCCCTTTCTGCTTTTATCTCCATCTCTCTCTCACTCCCTAACTTTGTCACTCTCTCTCTTTCTCTTTTTATCTCTTTCCCTCCATCTCTCACTTTTTATTTTTCTCTCTCTTTTTCTCTCTTTCTTCTTCTTCGTTTTGTCTCTTTCATTCATCTTCACATTAAAAACTTCGACTCTGAATAATAAATTAGCAAAACAGCGAATATAATAAATTAGCGAAACATTAGCTACAAAATCAATTCGCGAACACAATCGGAATAAACACGGAATAAAAAACAGGGAATAAAATGTTCTGATAAGGGAAAGCGAATATATGAATATATTTTATATATATGAATATATTAGAATAGATAAAATATAATATAAAGATAATTATCTTTATGATTAATAGATAAAAAATATATGAATATATTTATATATATGAATATATATAAAAAGCGAATACATCTAGCCATATCAAAGCTGCCGTCCGAGCGAAATTCGAAGACACCCCGCACGCAGTTCGCGAACTGCGGCGCGCTTCGGTGATCCAGTCGCGGATTGGCAAAGCTGCTGGTGGTGCTCGCGATTCGTAACTCGTTTGGAAAACCGTGGCGTCCAGAGTTTGATCGGTTAACGTCGACTACATCGGCAAACACGCACACGCGCGCACACACACACACCGGCGCGCCTGGCGATGCATATAGGCGAGGCACGCTGACCGCGTGGCAATAAATATTGGTAATCGATAGCCGGCCAGAAGGAGCGGTTGCCTTGGCCCGACGCGGCACGGCAAACTTGGGACGCGGGAAGAAAAGAACGAGACGAAAACTACGGAGACGGCTTGCTGGGGATGAAGCCTCGAGGCGAGGGCCAGCCAGCGAAAGAGAAGGGAGTAAAGAGAATCGCGGAGGAGAGGCACCGAATCTAAAGAGAGAGAGAGAGAGAGAGTGACAAAGTTACGAAGTGAGAGAGAGAGAGAGAGAGAGAGAGAGAGAGAAAGAGACAAAAAGAGGGAGACAGAGAGAAAGACAGAGATAAAAAGAAAGAGAGAGAGAGGGAGGGAAAGAGATGAAAAGAGAAAGAGAGAGAGAAGAAAAGAGATAAACAGAGAAAGAGAGGAAGAGAGAGAAAGAAGCAAAAAGAGAAGAAAAGAGAAAGATGAAAAAGGAAGGTAAAGAAAAGGAAAGAGGAAGAGAAGGAAATAGAGAGACAAAAAAGAAAGAGAAAGAGAGAGACACAAAAGAAAGATGAAGAGAAAGAAAGAGAGATAAAAAAAGAAAGAGACGAAAAAGAAAGATGAAGGAAAAGAAAGAGAGAATGGCAGAGAAAGAGATCAAAAGAGAAAGAAAGATAAAGAGAGAGAGATAAAGAGAAGGAAAGAAAGATAAAGAGAGAAATAAAGAGAAAGAAAGAAAGTAAAAGAGAGATATAAAGAGAAAGAAAGAAAGATAAAAAGAGAAATAAAGAGAAAGAAGGAAAGACAAAGAGAGGAATAAAGAGAAAGAAAGGGAGAGGGGTAGAGTGAGAGAGTAAAAGAGATAAAAAGAGAAAGAAAAATAAAGAGAAAGCAAGAGAGAGAGAGAGAGAGAAAGAAGAAGAGAAAGAAAGAGAGAGAGAGAAAAGGGAGAGAGAAAGTGATTAAAAGAGAAAGAAAGAGAGAGAGAAAGACAGTGAGAGAGATAAAAAGAGGAAGAAAGAAAGAGAATAAGTGAGTGAGAAAGAGAGAAGGAGATAAACAGTGGAAGAAAGAAGAAAGGGAGAGGTAGGGAGAGAATAGAAAGCGATCTCCTTCGACGCTTTCAAAACCAGAAGTAGTTCTCCGATTCGTATTAAAAAGCTTACGCTCGAGAAGACACTTTCAGCCGCGCTGACCGACTGTGAACGGTAAATTTGCGACCTCCTTTGCAAAAGCAATTATGTTACTCCTACCCGAAGCCTCACCTATCCGCCTCCCTCTCTATTCCCACCGTCTTCCTTCCTCCCATCGCCGGCCCCTCTTCAACCCCGCCTTCCCTCACCCCCTCTCTTCTCCTCGGCTCGGTAACCCTCGAGCGGATGGCTTTTACATTTTCAAGCTTCTTGCACGGAAAATCGCTCTTACATTCAAATCAAAAGGCTCGGCCGACGCTCCGACGCCGCCGAGCGCCCTGCCAAGCCCTGCGAAACCTCTGCGACGCCTCGGCGACGCTCTCTGTGCGAAGCGATCCGGCGAAGCGCCGCGAACCGGCGTGAACTGCCGCGAAGTGCCGCCGCGGTTAGAGATTCATTCCGCGATAGTTTAATCCGGCGGGGGCCGGCCGAGCAATCTCCACCTGGGCTACTATTTCGCCGGCCGATGATGAGGCAATTTCTATCGGCCCCCTTTGTCACTTTCTATCGGCGCTGTTTCGCTTTTTCCCTTTTCTCCCGCCTTTCTTCCCTTCGGCCTGTCCTTTCATCCTTTATCTTTGTCCTTCTCTCTTTCTCTTGATCTCTTTCTCTCTCTCTCTCTCTCTCGCTCTCTCTCTTTCCCTATTTTTCTCTCGCTCGCTCTTCCACGCCCGTTCCACCGGTCGCTGTTTCCTTTTTTCGTTGCTCCTTTTATCGCGGACAGCCTTTTTTCGGACGCGAAAGGATCGGGGTTAACGGGCGCGGGAAAAGGGACGCGTAAATTGTGTCTGTGACATCGGCGAACGTGTCCCGGAGTTTTCGACCGGACTCTGCAGGGCCGCGGGGGGTGCGCGGTGGCCGCCGACACCGGGGCGCCGGCTTCGCACCCCAGGCACAAACGGAATTTTAAAAGTGCTCGTTCGCTCCTCACGGATCGGAGATCGCGGAGCCTTTAATGGGCAAATACGGCGAGACAGCTGATAGAGAACAGCTCGAACCGTTTGGGAATTATACGCCGGGACCGAAATGGGGAAATGGTTAGGCTGGCTACCACCCCTCGGAAATTCGCCGGTGGAAAAAGCGCGGGCAAGTTGGCCTCTTGAGAACTTCTCGAAGGCTGGTGCTGCCGGTGATTCAACGAAGTCAAGGTCGCTGGGAGAAGTTTGCCAGGGTGTCGGCCGTGATTCCCTCGGAACTTAATCGTGCGGCAGTTCTCGGATTATACTTTGCGCCGGTGGAAGGGTAATTTGTAACGGGAACAAATTGATTCGGTACGGAGATTTTGGTTTAGAGACTATAGCAAGTTTTCCCCAATTTTTCTTCGGCTTGTAAACAAAATTGGACAATTTGGGAAGTGGAGATTCGAGCCTTGCATCTAGTTTTTATAATCGTTGACAATCGGCGACTGTAAAAATGAGCGGCATTTTTGTTTACCAGCTGAAGGAAATTGAGAGAAATGTACAGTATAGTCGGTGTACAAAGTACAGTACTGTCTCTCTAATTTACGCTCGGATTGTCCAGAAAAATGGACAATTCGGGAAGAGGAGATACGATTATTCGAGCCTTGCGGTTCGTTTTTATAGTTACGAATTGGCAACAATTATAAGAACGAGCTGCAGGGCACAAATAATCGTATCTCCTCTTCCCAAATTGTCCATTTTTGTGCACAATCTGAGCGTCGGTAAGGGAGACATTACTGTACACCTTTTAAAACGGAATCACTTTCTTATTATTGGCTGAGGGATCTAATTTTTTGTGGGATGTTAAAGTTTACTAGGCAACGGTTAAAAAATTGTTTTCAAAAATTCCAATTGGCTGGCACGATAAAAGAATTTAACATAACGCCAACACATAACCTATAAAGAAAATTTTAAAAATGTCATTTAAAATTTTCCACCGAAATCGATCGATGCATTGTCGAGCTGCAGTCACTGAAAGATGCAAAAATTACCTATTTTTCATAGAAATTCGTGAGAAACTGTGCAATCGTAATCGTTAATCACGTCTCAATCGTGTCTCCTCTTCCCAAATTGCCTATTTTTGCGTACAATTTGCAGAGAATTTCGCGTCAATTAGGAGGAATTAACTATACCCAGAATGTCAATTGCTTTCGATATTCCTGTTTCATTTTTCCAGAAACGTGTTCATTTCTTTTTATCAACATTTACATTGATCCTTGACACTTTTCTACGACGTTCGATTAGACTCAGTTTCCATCGCGAACAAAATCGAAGGAATCCACACAAGTATTCGGTGCCGGAAAGCGTTATCTGCTTCACGAAGTAACAATTGGAAGACAAAATACACACTTTCGTCTTGCAATCGAGCCGGATACGTACTCGAATACGTCGAGCGTTCCAGCATTTTGTCTGAAACGGCGGCTCCTATCGCAACATCGACACGAATCCCAGCCTCGCCTCCCCTCCCCCCCGCGGCCGGAAACAGAGAATCCATTATCGAATGACCCGTTTTCGACGGTTCATGCCGTACATAATTTTCATCGAATCTAAACGAAGAATCTCCGGGACGATAAAACGAAACGATTCGACGGGCCGCGGCGCGGCGTTCTTCCCGCTTTCACGAACCGTTTAATACCTCGCGGAGAGAATCTCTCGCGGGCGCGTTTAATGTCGCTTAAAATTTTGCCCGGTCGCCCGATAGACCAGGATTGGTGTTTCAGAGCAGGGTGTTTCCGCGAAGATTCGGTTTCGGTTTCCGCTCTCGCGGCAGAAGTCGGCGGGCGCGCGCCGGCTCTCCCGTTACGCTAAATATTTCGTCGGCGAGTATCGGATTTAGCTCGTCGAAGATGAAAGGACTGCTCACGTTCGGCTAATTGCTTCCTAATGGCTGCAAATATTACCTCTGCCTTCCGCTTCTCTCCCGCGCCTCCCCCCTCGGCCACCCATCCTCTCCTTAACCAGTCTATCTGTCGGACTACCCCGTCCCCCGCCCGTCCATGCCGTAGTTTCACGAACGTTCGACGCTTCGGCTAACAGCTTAATAGCAGTATTATGTCGTCGTGCATAGACGAATGCACGCGCGGAGCATCCCCTCCGAGCATCCCCACCGTGTTTCTGTGTTTTCCGCGCTGCTACCGGGTGTCTCGCTTAACCTTTTTGGCCCGACGCGACACTACAGTGACTTGCTCTAGTAGCTCACTCGCTCATCGTTTGAACCAAATAATCGTCTTCGTATGCATTGTTTCACGCTTTTTTTGTCTTCGCGTCGATTTACAACAGTCTACAGGCCGTCCCAAAAATGTCTCGCAGTCCGGAAATGGCGGGTTCCTCGGATCATTTGAAGCAATATAGAAGCTGTATATATTTCTCTCTCTATGTATTTCTCTCTCTATGTATTTCTCTCTCTATGTATTTCTCTCTCTATGTATTTCTCTCTCTATATATTTCTCTCTCTATATATTTCTCTCTCTATATTTCTCACTCTATATATTTCTCTTTCTCTCTCTCTCTCTCTCTCTCTCTCTCTCTCTCGGTGTGTGTGTGTGTGTGTGTGTGTGTGTGTGTGTGTGTGTGTGTTTCTCTCTCCCTCTATTTCTCGCTCTATGTATTTCTCTCTCTATGTATTTCTCTCTATATATATTTCCCTCTCTATATTTCTCACTCTATATATTTCCCTCCCTATATATTTCTCTCTCTCTGTTTCTCTCTCCCTCTATTTCTCTCTCTCTATTTCTCGCTCTCTATTTCTCTCTATATCCAGGGCGTCCCAAAATTATGGTACTCCCGGGAAACTAGAGATTCCTGAGGTCATTCCAAGCAACTTTTTCCTTTACAAAAATGTTCTCCGAGGCACCGTTAACGAGTTATCAACGAAAAACAGTGACCAATAAGAATCGAGTACGGCTGACGCGAGGCGGTCCAGCCAACCAGCGCGCGAAGCCCAGTTCCGCTCGTTGGCTCGATCGCCTCGCGCCAGCCGAGCTCGCCTCTCATTGGTCACTGTTTTTCGTTAATAACTCGTTAACGGTGCCTCGGAGAACATTTTTGTAAAGGAAAAAGTTGCTTCGAATGGCCCGAGGAACCCGTCACTTTCGGATCGCGAGACATTTTTGGGACACACTGTATATACAGACAGAATATACCAGTATCAGACTCTGCCGTCCAGAGAAATAGCCTCGCGCAGAATTCAGCCGTACCTAAAAGGTTAACCAGGTCAACCGTTATCTTCGCCGTTTGTTCGCCGGTCAAATTTTTGGTGCGCTCGCGTGCGTCGCTTCGAGCTGACAGATGCATTAACCCTTTGCGGTCGTACGTCTACCCTCAACCGTCAAAGCCCTTTTTTTTACCGTTCCGCTCGTGTGTCTCTGCTCTCTCGGCCGTCGCTGCAAAAAACCGTACCGATCTTGACTGCGCTCGTGTAATTAGACTGCGGCGTCTTGTTAATGAACACAAAGCTGATTCGTTCATCGATATCAGTGCGCGCGAATCATTTTCTCGCGCCTTCTGGCTGTCGCGCACTCTTCTTTCTTGCTGAAATTTGCGTTCTAATCATTTAGAACGCTGCTTTTTCTCTTTTAAATTTTATAAAATTTTTCTCTTTTATAACGTGCTTTTATATTCGTGCTTTATGAAATATTGCTGTCGTTAATCCGACTCGTGTTTTCAAATATTGCACTGGGAATGAGAGATACGGTTGCGAACATCACAGGACAAAGACCATGAGACAGGACCATGCGAATTCTCTCTAATTGATGCTCAGTTTGTGCACAAAAATCGATATTTTGGAAAGAGAAGATTCGATTGTTTTTTTACGAGTTTTTATTATTAGAAATATCAATGAGTTTTAATACTATTACGAGAACATTATTATAAACACTAAACCTACCAATTATAGAGACTTTTTCATAGGAAATTACTAAATGAATTTCACAGTCCGAGTATTCGTTGTAATAAAAATGATGGGAAGTCTAAATAGATTTGGTTTTATCGTTCTTACAGAGCAACAGAAATTCGTCGCTTTTAGTTCTCGGTAGGTTTAGTGTTAATTAAATTAACATTAATGAGATTAAAATAGAACAATTGAACTATTTTTAAAAAATGTTCACGTGGACGCTGTGTTATCATGTGAAGTTGGCCTACAGAAAAATTGCTACGAAAAGGTAGAACGGCGAACCGAAAGAATTCGAAAGAACGGTAAACCGGAAACGAACTTGGAAACTGTGACGTATGAAAAGTAAATGAGCGACAATAATTTCATCTCGCAGTGCATTTCTCCGGCATTTCTCTGCTGTTAATGCAATAGGAGCAGCCGTCAAAGTTTAATAGACGTATCAAAGTTTCAAGATAAATACAGCAAATTCTCGCTAATTGACGCTCAGCTCGGAAACAAAAATGGACAATTTTGGAGGAGGAGACACGATTATCTGAGCTTCGCTGTTCATTTTTACAATTACCGTTCGTCAACAATTATAAAAACCAGGTGTAAGACTCTAATCTCCTCCTCCCAAATTGTCCAATTTTCGTGTACAATCTGAGCGCCAATTAGGGAGAATTTGTATACTATAATATCATGCCACGCAGCGAACCGTGCCCATTACGAACAACTTCTTTCGGCGCATTGTTTCTTACTGAACGGCGCTCATTAGGACAAGCCGTATCGCACATTCGAGCCGCATAAGCGGCCTAATCGTCGGCCATTCAATCGTAAAATTGATGAAACGATCAGAGGAAGTTGCGTTTCAATGCACGATCATTCGGCTAATATTTGATGTATCGAATTATTCCCGCATTCATCGAATTATTATATCGGTACGGTTAATTTCGGGATTTGGTTATGTCGTGCGGCGGAACTCGCCTTCATTTGTCGATCGGCGCCGTACCCGGAATCGGCTGCAAATGAAAATAAACACTCGGATCGCTCGCGTATGCACGTGAATGCGCCGCGCGAGCACACACGTCCATCGATATATTGATAGCCACATTGTAATATCACGGGATTACAAGACAAAACGCGCTATTCATGCTCGTAAGCGGCGCTCGATAATGACACACGCCGATTTTTTCCGCTCCTTTGACCGACCGTTTATCGATCTAACTGGAAACGTTACGTTCGCGACGGCGGTCATTTAACCGACCACCGTTGCGAGGCACTTCTTTCGCGAGCACACTTGCCGCGACAAAAATAAAATCACTGTTGCATTAATAGATCGTTAAAATACAAAGTCGTACAAACTTTTACCGGGGCTCGCAGCTCGGCTGTTGCTTTCCGTTCACGTTGACGAACGCCGTGAATGTATGGACGCAGCAAGTTCAACGATACATCCGTTTATTAAGTTATAATATTATTTTATTAATATTGTTTAGCCGTCCTTTGTTAGGCTAGATGTACCAGTTGCGGCCAGTGCACCGTTTCTAGCCGTCAGTATATAGTGTGTCCCGTAATTATGTTTGAATCTGCAACGGAGAGATTCCTGAGGTGATTTGAAGCAACCTTTTCCTATGCGAAAATGCGCTCCGAGGCTTCGTTTACGAGTTATTAACAAAAAACGCGGGCCAATGAGAGGTGAACTCGCGTGGCGCCAGGCGAGCGAGCTCGCGTGGCGCTAGGCGGCCGAGCCAATCAGCGGAACTGGGCGTCGCCCGGCTCGCGCCGAGCTCGCCTGTTATTGGTCACTGTTTTTCGCTAATAACTCGTAAACAAAGCCTCGGATCGCATTTTCACAAAGGAAAAAGTTGCTTCAAATTACCTGAGGAATCACCCCTTTCAACACAATCATGGGACACCCAGCAAATAAACGCTCGACAGGTTAAAACTTGCACATTTCTCACATAACGCAAGACCTCGAGAATTCTCTCGTCGAAATTCTTACGAATCCTTAACGTGGCCACATCGACACATTACACCTTAAATTTGATGAACAAAAGATTGCTACCAGCTCGCAATCCAAGAACGTGACTTCTAACAATGGTTCGGCGCACGAGAGCGCAGAAAATACCGGACGGTGGCAGCCATTAACCATTCGCCCCTGACACGGCGGTCGCAAATACTCGCGGGGACAAGCAAAATATTTCCACGGGGGGAGGGTCGAAAAAGGCCGAAAATAAAAACAATTCGCCGCTGGCGAAAACCATTTCAAAGTTCCCGATTAGTCACGGTTAACAGTTGGCCGGGAGTCGTTGGCGAGGGGTCACGGAGGGGTCACGGCAATGAATTCAACCGCGATTTTTACGAGGAGGCCGGCTGGCGAAACGGGAACGGGACGCGACAGCGACAGTACGAAACTTAATAAATTAATAGCCACGTTTCGACGTTTCGTCCGGGCCATACGTCACGGCCGAAAGAGCGTGCGCGCGCGCGCGGGCGCTTGCAATTGGGTCCTGCCCGCGGAAAACATCCGCGCGTATAAACCGCTGTCCCGCGTGATATATTTACTTAATAAACGGCCCGAACGGCGCAGGAAAATTTAAATTAAATTTATTCAGCGAAAACAGGACGGAGGCGCGAGGACCGTCGCGCGGCATTGTTTGCGAGTGGACCAAACACGGCCGCCGGGGTCACAGAGAGGAAATTGAGGGACAAGATATAACGGAGCACCGTCGGGGGTCGTGGAAGGACCGAGGGAGAAAGGCGTCCGACCGTGCAGCGGAATAGATGGAGAGGGACGAGGAGGGAGGATGAAGAAGGAGGGAGGAAGAGAGAGGAGCAAAATATTCGTGTACAAAGCCTGAAGCAAAAAGTGTCCGTCTGTCGACAGATACTTTTGTAGTCCTTTGTGAATCGTATCAAGAGATAATATGATCTTTTTTAGTTCGTTGGAAATTTCGTTCCTTTGTTACACAATTAATAATAATGGTGATATTAATACGCGCTCACGGAGCAACGTGCGCACGGTATGACAGAGGAAAATTTTTTAGCGCAATGTTTGTTAAACAATTGTGAAAGTGTAAAGAGAGTATAAAATGTACTATAACTATAGTTTAATAGTAATTCTCTTTTTTTCATTTGCGCGTTCCACAGAATTATGTTATTTTCTTTGGATTGGACGATAAATAATAATAATATTAATAAGATATAAAATAATAATAATATTAATAGTATATAAAATATTAATAATATTATAGTATATATAATAATAATATTAATAGTGTATAGAATAATAATGTTAATTGTACATATAATAATATTATTAATAGTATATAAAATAATAATATTACTAGTATATAGAATAATAATATTAACAGTATATAAAATAATGATAATAATATGTTGAAAGAAATTATTGTCACGTCAATTGTTATTTAGTGTTCGCTCAATATATTTAACGTTCTCTAAAAAATTCCTTACCTTGCAATTATAATTAACTGTCGAACCAGACTCAAATTGCATCGCATTAATGTTCGATGCACTCGACGAAGCAAACTTATGCGCATTAATGCATTCGGCGCTGGGGTAGATCGTTGTAAAAGCCAGTGCTCGCAAAAATTGTTGTAAAACTCCGTGCTTGAGAAAGTCGTTTTAAAAGTCAGTGCCCACGAAATTCGTTGTAAAAGTCGGCGTCCGCGACATTCGTTGTGAATGTCATCCACCATTATGTACAACGAGTTCCATTAACATGTAGAGGGCCGGCAAATTTCCTCACTTAAGTCAGCGGTTTTATACTAAAAATTATCATTCAGTATAGTATAAATTATTGAATCTACAAAATGCATCGTTTCAAACTTTCGTTACAGGCTCGGGTAAAAAGATTGAAACAAGACATCGCGTTCTTTCATCGTGCCAACCAATTAATTAATTTTTAATTAATTTTTGAAAACAATTGTTAGTCATTGTCTCTCGAAACAATTTAGATCGCACGGAACAATTATAGAAAAGTTGTTCCGTTTCGGAAGGTATACGAACACTTTGTACACCGACTGTACGCGCGAAAGTTTTTCCGCATCATTTAATATCTCGGTAGAAAATCCGCATAAACAAGCTACTTCCGAACTATCCGCTCTTAAGCTCGCTCAGGAACAACAACTCAATTTGCCCGACAACAATGCGGCCCTAAAAACCGTTTTCAGGGAAAAAAGCTGCAGCAGCTTCGACGAATCGTACCGCGCGCGGCCGCTTTTGCCCGTCGCTGTATCTCGAAAAGGACAAACTGTTATAACGAAGTGAAAAGCTCGACAGAAGGAGAGAGTGATAGCGTCCGGCGGAACGACTGTGCTATAAAGGGAGAGCGAGGGACAGAGAGAGAGAGGGAGAGGAAGAGGAAAAACCGGGGAAAATATGCCGGCGGCGTGGTTTTCGTGCGGCGAAAATGTGTCAAATTCGCGTGCGCTTCGTCCGCGGCGTATTCACCGAAACTCGTCGGAAAAGGGAAAGATCGTTTGTGACGATGGGAACGATAGCCGGGGCTCCTGGCACGCTGTGTGGGTGTACCCGGTTGAAAAACTACAGTGCACTGTGCCGTTCCGTTTGAACGCGGCTCGCTTCATTGTTCCGGAATTATTCCGAATTTCTCGGCGACCGTTGATTACGAGCAACAATCGCGGCCACAGCTGGCTGCGTGAGCCTTTTCCATCGCGGCACTTGTGGATTTTTCCAGCGATACCGGCCTTCGTGTCGCGTTCAAAAGCGAGTCGATATACCGGCGAAGATCTCGGATACTGCCGTCCCCTCTTCCTTTCTCATCCCTCTCTCTCTCTCTCTTATATATATATATATATATATATATATATATATATATATATATATATATATATGTATATAGCTCTCTCTCTCTCTCTCTCTCTCTCTCTCTCTCTCTCTCTCTATATATATATATATATATATATATATATATATATATACATATTTGTCCCAAAGTTATGGTAATAAGGGGTTCCTGAGATCATTTGAGGCAACTTTCTCCTTAGCGAAAATATTCTACGAGGCTTCGTTCACGAGTTATTAACGAAAAACAGTGACCAATGAGAGGCGAGCTCGATTGGCGCGAGGCGGCCGAGCCAACGAGCGGTCGAAGCCCAGAGCCGTTGATTGGCTCGGCTGCCTTGCGTCAACCGAGCTCGTCTTTGATTGGCCAGTGTTTTTCGTTAATAACTCGTAAACGAAGCCTCGTAGAACATTTTCGCTAAGGAAAAAGTTGCTATAAATGACCCCAGGAACCCCTGATTTCCCGGAAATACCATAATTTTGGAACACCGTGTCTGGGCATGATATACCAATTCTACTTCTCGTCATATTACAAGCCACGCGAATCTGACGCATCTTTCAACTCAGTTTTCTCGAAAACGGAGCCTTAAATAAAAAAATGTTATTGCTCTTTCTCGAGTTATTTTTGCGCGTAGAATCACCCTCTTGCTGGTTGAACCACGATTTTCCAAACACCTTGTATATATATATTGATTTGTTTACTGTGGTATATATATACTGTTCAGAAACTCGAGATTTTTCACTCTTTTTCGATAACATCGTATAGGTCATACAGCTTGGCGGCTGTTCCGGTCGAAGAGTTATTTGCAACAGGCTCGTTACCGCACTTGACATATTCATGAGGTTACAGCGGTTGCGGTTACGGGTGCATGACATTTATCGATATCGAAAACATGAATAAAATAAACGTCGTCTAAATGCAGCGTTTCCCCTCATTAACGTACCAAATGAGCGTATTGCCGATTACCGAGACCGACATGTTTCGATCAAAACATATTGTTCTTAATGATTTAACCACGATGAAAAACATAAAATGCATTACATTAAACATAACTACAAGCTGTACAATATATAATACAACGAGGCACCCGATTAAACCAAAAGTCGGCAGACTATTTCAGAAAAAATTTCTTTCCTAGACTATTCAACGGTCTGTAATTTAATTCAACTTGAACAATGTTCTGAAATCGAATGATTATTATTGATCAGGAAAATTGACGTAGTTTGCCCAAAACCGGGGAGCTATGAAGGTATTAGGTACGTGACCGTCCAATCGTGGCATGTGGCCTACGAATTGTCTTCGAATCGAGTCATGAGGTTTCCGAATTGTCTTTGAATCGTGGCATGTGGCCTCCAAATTGCCTTCGAATCGTGTCAGGCGCCCTCCAAATTGTTTTTGAATCGTGTCAGGCGCCCACCGAATTGCCTTCGAATCGTGTCAAGCACCCTCTTAATTGTTTTCGAATCGTGTCAGGCGCCCTCCGAATTGCCTTCGAATCGTGTCAGGTGCCCTCCAAATTGCCTTCGAATCGTGTCAGGTGCCCTCCAAATTGCCTTCGAATCGTGTCACGTGGTCTCCAAATTTCCTTCGAATCATGACAAAAAATTAGAAATAAAAAAATGAAGCCGCGAGGACCGAAGAATTGCAACTTGGCATTCTCAGATCCGCCGGTTCTCAATTCCGACCTCCGAACATTTCCGTAGAGAAATGCCAGTATATCAACATTTTCTCGGGCGTTCATTTAGATTGGAGGTTGGAGTTCAAGATCGAGAAAACCTCGCGGTCCATTAAAGCTATTTTTCCCGCGTCTGTTTCCGTGCGCGTGCATCAACTTCCGTGGCGCACAAAGCCCAAAGGAGAGTAGAAAGAAATAGGACGTAAAGGTAATCGATAGTCAACACGTAGATAACGCGAAGCGTAGCTGAGCCGAGCGGAAAGGAACGGAACGGAACGGTACGGAATAGAACAGAACGAAACGGAGTCTTGGCCGTGCCTCGCCTCGGTGTGTCTACACTTGTCCTCCTTCCGACTCTCGAGAGTTGAAAGCATCTGGCGGATAGTGGACACTCTACTTACGGGAAGAAGATGGACCACCGGAGAAAGTAAAAGGTGGATCGCGTGGACGGCCAAGACGCGGCTCGAGTGTGTACCTATTGGCCTTTTTACATACATTTCAATCTGAATACGAGCCGGGGCCACTCGTCACAAGAGGAATGCTTTCAAGGAAAGTGCCGATGACCGGCCCGTCGCGCCGACCGGCCACCAAATCACGATCGTAGCTGTCCGTCGACCGTTCGGACACCTACGAAACCCTCCGAAATTCTCTCTTGTCCCTCCGTGACACCGATCTTCCGGCTTCCCCTAGAGGTAAAAAGTCGCAGATTTCACTGGTCGACAAACTTTCGCCGCTTTTTTATGCGAGCCACTTCTTTCGAGACCGACGTACGCCACTTTTCGGGAAAACTACGTCAGCTCTGTCACTTTGAACTCGCATTCGCTTCGTAATTTTTAGACAGCGGGGTTTTAGCTATACAGTAGTGTCTCCCTAACTGAGAGAAAAATGGACAATTTGGGAAGAGGAGATACGATTCATTTGAGTCTTGCGCCTTGTTTTTATAATTACCGATTCTCGACAACTATAAAAACTAGTAGGCGCAAGACTCGAATAATCGTATCTCTTCTTCCCAAATTGTCCATTTTTCTGCACAATCTGAGCGTCAGTTAGGGAGACATTACTGTATTTCGTGTATTTTAACCCTTTGCACTCGAGCTGCGACTCCGAGGCGCCACCAATAATTGCTGTGCCATTTTTGCAAGTGGTTTTTACATTATTAAATTGGTTCATATTTAAAGAACTGGAAGTACTGTAGTTGTAGTAGAGGGCCACTATAGTGGCCCGTAGTACCGCAGTGGCATCTTATGGAGGGCCACTATAGTGGCCTGTGGTACCTCAGTGGCATCTTATGGAGGGCCACTATAGTGGCCCGTAGTACCGCAGTGGCATCTTATGGAGGGCCACTATAGTGGCCTGTGGTACCTCAGTGGCATCTTATGGAAGGCCACTTTAGTGGCCCGTAGTACCTCAGTGACACCTTATGGGGGGCCACTATAGTGACCCGTGGTACCGTAGTGACATCTTATGGAAGGCCACTTTAGTGGCCCGTAGTACCTCAGTGACACCTTATGGGGGGCCACTATAGTGACCCGTGGTACCGTAGTGACATCTTATGGAGGGCCACTATAGTGGCCCGTAGTACCTCAGTGGCATCTTATGGAAGGCCACTTTAGTGGCCCGTAGTACCTCAGTGGCATCTTATGGAAGGCTACTCTATAGTGACCCGTAGTACCTCAGTAGCATCTTCTGGAGGGCCACTATAGTGGCCCGTAGTACCGCAGTGGCATCTTATGGAGGGCCACTATAGTGGCCCGTAGTACCTCAGTAACATCTTAGGGAGGGCCACTATAGTGGCCCGTAGTACCTCAGTAACATCTTAGGGAGGGCCACTATAGTGGCCCGTAGTAGCGAAAGGATTAAAACCGACTTGTATAAAATCTGAAGCGAGCGATACCGATTCCTCCGCTATCTCAGCACCCGGAAGAACCATAAATCGGCTCGGAATAACCGAGCCACGCGAATCACGGATTCACCGGCCAATCAAGCCAGCCATCCCCGCCGATAAAAAGTGGGCAACGTTCCCGGAAGCATTACCCACGGGCGCGACGTTCCACGGAATCGAAAATCCGAGCGGAAATTCCTGTATTTGAACGTTTGTAAAACGTCGGCGCGAAGTTGCCGCGCGCGGCATTCAGGCAATCCTATCTAAATCGCGAGCGGTTAAGGGGAGCGGCGACGAACTCGCGGCCAAGCATAACGTCTATATACATACATACATATATGTGTACTCCTTTTCGCCGGGGCAAAGCGTTCGACTTCAAAGGCGGACGGGGGCGATCCGTCCGGCAAAGTTTGACTTCCCGAACGCCGCGGTAGACACTATTTGGCGTATACGAAGTATCCGTCCAGTTGGTTCTGGTTTACCTTATTCGAGGCCGGAGTTTGCACGGCGATAAGAATACGCGAGGGGTCCGCGCGCAACGGACCGAACCGGAGAGTCCGTGGGAGAATTTAAAATTGAATTTGATCACGTCGATTTTCAGCAATAAAAATCTTATGGCGCGAGACCGGTGGGTCGAGAGTTTTTGCGCGTTATTAGTTCGCGTATTGGAAACGCCGTTCCAACCCTTCCCCGCCCGCCTCTCTCTCTCCCGCCCCTCCGCGCGGCGATGTATCGAATCCGGGGAATTTTATTATCGTCGGACGGGCAAATTGTAAAACCCGTTTTATTTCCGCGCGGCTCAAAATTGTAATCCGTCCGAACCGGCGTTACTTTATTTGCGATTTCTCTCCGCTCGTTTTTTTTTCCGCCGAACCCTCCCGCCCCACCCGCCGCTCGAAAACGCGGCTGCGTCAAAATCATTCATATTAATTCGCGAACTTCTCTGTTCTCAGTTGTTGTTCCCGTTCCGCGCGCGTACGCTCTCTCTCTCTCTCTCTCTTTCTCTCTCTCTCTTTCGCGCGCGCTCTCCCACTGTATCGAATGCGTCGAAAAATAAAAAACAAAAAAAAACGAACACAGCGGGAAGCTCCGTTCGTAAATACGAAACCGTTGTTGCCGGCGAGTTCGTTATTTTTGTTCATTAAAAAACGCTATTCGTTTTCTTTCATTCGGCCCGTATCAATAGACGGCTTGCCATTGAATTGCCGAACGGCAGCGATTTTTTTTTGTCCTCCCCCCTCGAGCATGTTTCCCGTAGAACACGACTCGCGCGCCCCATTAGAAACTTGTCGTGCTCGTGTGTTCGGCCTGCAGGATTTGAAATTTCATCGAATGGCGGACATCGGGAATCCGAGTAAAGGGAATCTCGCTCGATTTTTGTTCATATCGTTGCGAACCTCACCGTTTCTCTCGCGTCGCGGCATTTCATTTACTCACCTTCCAGATGATCCCCACCATAGGTGATGGAAGGGTTTTTCACAGCAAGTTCCCCTCGTACTAGTTTCGCTACTTTTAACATCGCCAGTATAAGCCGCACTCTGCGGCTTCGGTATGGCTCGAGCCGGCGAAAGCCCTATGCTCCAAGTGTAGACAATCAATTTCATTTACAATTAACACTTCCGCGACCGTGCTAGAAACCTCAAACATCTTCGTAAAATGAAAATATCGGGTTGGCAACTAAGTAATTGCCGATTTCAGTTGTAGATATCTCTCACTCCCATTTTTATGATATCCGTAAATGTTATGTTATAAAATTATTATTATTATTATTATGTTATTTTTTATTATCCGTGAATATTAGCAACTGGACACTCGTCGTTAACGACTAACTGGTTAAGTAGCATTTATTATAGCTTTGATATGTTTTTACTAAATTATATATTGTTGCGAACCTTTCTGTTTTTCTCGCATCGCGGCATTTTATTTACAATTAATATAGAATGTAACGCAATGCAGTTCAATTATATTACAGATCTTTGGATTCGTAATGTTGATCGTTCGACGGTCCGACCTCGACTCTCGACTGTCTGTTCATATCACTATTCCGTGGCAACCCCTATTTTCCATTATTTCCTAAGGAGTTGTTCACAACAGGGCAGTTTCACATTACAGCGACTTGATTTGGACAAGTCGCCGCAACAATATTTTTGAAGAGTTGTTGCGAGGAATCATTACAGGACTTTGCGTTTCGAGATTAATAGAATTGATTTGTACAACCTTCGATTACGTGTCGCTAAATTTTCGTTAGGATGGATGAAAAAATGCCAGTATTATAGGCCGTTGTCTAGAAGTCCTTTCGTAAGTCTGATTTCGTACATGATTCAGACTTTCCATGCAATCATAAACGAGAAAAATGGCTAATATTCCTTTATGTTAAGTTAGTTAATCGCTTATTCCTTACGATTTTTCAGAAAAGGTTCCCCATGCAATCATAAACGAAAAAATGGCTAATATTCCTTTATGTTAAGTTAGTTAATCGCTTATTCCTTACGATTTTTCAGAAAAGGTTCCCCATGCAATCATAAACGAGAAAAATGGCTAATATTCCTTTATGTTAAGTTAGTTAATCGCTTATTCCTTACGATTTTTCAGAAAAGGTTCCCCATGCAATCATAAACGAGAAAAATGGCTAATATTCCTTTATGTTAAGTTAGTTAATCGCTTATTCCTTACGATTTTTCAGAAAAGGTTCCCCATGCAATCATAAACGAAAAAATGGCTAATATTCCTTTATGTTAAGTTAGTTAATCGCTTATTCCTTACGATTTTTCAGAAAAGCTTGAAATCAGCGCGATTACAAACTTCCGCCCGAAAAATTTGAACATTTTCAGGGAAAAGAAAAACGGACACGTATTTTTCGCGTTCTATCATCGGAAATCTTGCAAAAAGAATTTTTTCCCTTAGTTTAACTTGCACGAGATAAAGCCGGAAATCTAAAAAACATTTTTGCTGAAATATTCGAACGTTGCTCGAGATCCTGCTGCAGTAATAATTTTCATAAAAATCATGCGAACGCGCAATAATTTTGGCCGACGCAGGCACGAGGCATTATTATTGAAAAAAAGCATAGATTTACTTTTGCGACCGGTGAAATAATATTAAAAGGAATTTATGCGAACCTGTTCGTCCATCCGCTGGTTAATGACACTTTGATTTCATTTTAATTTTCTGCCATTATTATTTACAACTGCCGTAAAATATTAAAATGGGGATCTCGCCAAAATGGGACACCGCGATTTTACGCGTGGTTGTGTGCGTGCGCGCGCTCGCGCGCGGGTACGTAAAATACAACGAAATGGAAACGTTAATGAAGGTTCCGCGAAATTTCTCATTCTATTTGTTGCCGGATGAAATCCGCCGCGAAAGGCACGAGTTACCAATTAATTCCAATCACGAAAGAAGGAGCTTGACAAATTTTAATTTGCATAAAGAGCCGCGGGCCGCGTCCGAACACTAAAACGTCGACCGCTCTCCGACACTTCCATTTTGCTTCCCCGCGACGCTTATAAACAATTTAATACGACGTACAAAGGATCCGAGCCTCGATCTACGGATAATCATTTTTGCCTTAACGAGTTAACTTTTGCCGAACGCGCTCTCACCATTGTCATCGGAGAATCGTCGTTGGTTATTTCATCGTTCTCGTTTGTACATTCATTTCTGCGTTTGCTCGATGAAATTTCGCTTCGGCTCATTGTCCACCGTAATTAAACATCTTTTCCTTCGTATTTATACATTGTCCGTTGCATTTATTTTCTGACGCGAACCGAACGCGGATTAACCTTTTATATAATATTATCGCGGTGTTTTCAAATTCTCTTTGCTGTCTCGCGTTTCGCCAAGTTTCCGCGCGAAATCCGCCGCGACCCGCTAATTAATTCGTAAAGACAACAGGCGCACAACTCTGAAAGCCCGCCGCCGTAAATACGATCTTTTCCGCGGCACGATTGATAGATCATTAGCCCCGGCGATCGAACAATGTGAATCAGCACTCGTACCGAATAATATAAATGGAGTTCGTTTCCCGGTGAATTAGCTCGCAGAGATGGCCGATACATCGCGAGAGCGGCAATAAATAGTTTTCAAAAACGTCGCCGATATCGACAGCATTCCGCTCGGTATCGCGGCCAGCCTCGGCCCCGGACTCGGACTTAATTACCTCTTAAATTCTGCATCAGCAGCGTGCCGTATTCATTACAGCATCCCCCGATGAAATTCTTTCGAAGTTCCCGAACGAACCGTTTACCCCCACCCTCCCCCCTCCGTCGTCGCTCCGCACTGCGATTTGCCCCGGCAGCCGGATCTCGATCCGATTTCATTCTTTCTCGATTAGTCCATTCAAGGAATCACAGGCCTGTCCCTTGAATCGATACGGAACTAGACTCCCCTCGAATCTCTGTAGAACTCTCCACTCGACTTCCTCCGTCTTCTTCTCTCTCCTCGATCCACCGTCGCGCTATTATCTTCAAAAATAGAGATACCGGCGACGTCGAATCTACTCGAAACTGCCGACTACGGTGAAACCCGGCGCACACGTAGAATCCGAAATAATGTATAATACTCAAACAGATATATATGTACAGGGTATGTATACAGGGTGTCCCAAAATTATGGTATTTCCGAGAAATGAGGAGTTCCTGAGGTGATTTGAAGTAACTTTTTCCTTTACACAAATTTTTTCCGAGGCATCGTTTACGAGTTATTGAGGAAAAACGATGACCAATGAGAGGCGAGATCGCCTGGCGTTAGGCGGCCGAGCCAATGAGCGGAACTGGGCTTCGCGGGCTCGTTGGCTGGGCCGCTACGCGCCAACCGAGCTCGCCTCTCATTGGTCAGTGTTTTTCGTTAATAACTCGTTAACGATGCCTCGGAGACAATTTTTGTAAAGGAGAAACTTGCTTCGAATGACCTCAGTAATCTCTAATTTATCTCTAATAGGAAATAATATTTCTAATAATAAATCTAATTAATCTGTAATAAATTATAATGTATATACAGTAATTTCTCCCAAAAATGCTCGAAGGTTGCAATTGAAACCGGCAGATCTGAGAATACTAAGTCGCGATTTTTCGGGCCTCGCGCTCGTTTTTTATAGAAACTCGGAGCAGTCGGCAAAAAGGGCACCTGCTAGCATGCTGGTGTACATTAATATGAAGTAAATTAGTATGTAATTAGTAGTAAATAGTAATGCTAGAATAAAGACGATGACTTAACTTATTTCTAATTTTTTTGCCACGATTCGAGGGCAATTCGCGGGCCACGTGACACGATTCAAAGGCAATTCGGAGGCCACGTGACACAGTTCAAACGCAATTCAGAGGCCACACACATACCACTATCGAAGGCACCCTTAGCATCGACGTAGCAACAAACTACATAGGCGTAGGGCTAGCACCGGGAAATTCGCAGCAACCCGAAATGTAACATTTCCAGGAGAAATTATTGTATCTCTTATGCCTGTCCGGTTTCATATTTATCATTTCTTTAGCCGTAAAATTCTTTCACGCAGCAGCTTATATTTTATAAAACCATTTGCTTCGTTCGCTCCTAGTTCTTCCAATTTAATATAGAGAATCGATAAGACAAAGAAATGAATAATTACATTTGTAAATTCGCTGTTGGAAAATTGATAATTCGTCGAGATAATTTGCATTGTCGCCGAATGATACATCGACGTGTAGGATGTACTATTTCTACTCGAAATCAATAAACATACATTGATAAATTGAGAAAACGAGAATCTACGATGAAACTGTTCCATTCGACGGGATAAAACGATCGAAAATAATCGCGTGCTGGTAACAATTAAATTATTCTTGTAACTATCCTCGTTCATTCGTCGAACAACAACACAGTTTCCGCTCCATCTTATCGAAACGAGAGCGTTAAGATTCCAAGAGCGGAACAACATCGCATAAGATCGTAATTTCGACCGAGTACCGAATCGCTGCGACAATGCGAAGCGAATTTAGCGGTAAAGTTCGGCGGATCGAAGATGCTACGAACGAGGTCAAAATAGCAAGCATTTCGTAACCGGGGATTCGCATAGAGGCCAGACGCTAGGCAGACGGTTCAACCGATTCGTCCCGAAAGCGGATCGTTCGTTCCAGCCGGCGCGTAGCCGCGCGGAGCCGGTGCAAAGCGGCGCGGAGCCGTACGGAGCGGGCTCGCCTCGCGCGAGCGAAACTTTCGGTTTATCCTCTGGCCGGAACGGGCGCATAATTTCGCGTGCAACGGGGCGCAGAAGTCGCCGGGCGTTATACGAAAAGTTTGCCCGTCGGTAGAGGAGGAAGAAGAAGAAGAAGAAGAAGAAGAAGAAGAAGAAGCGGAACGGTGCAGCTGGCCCCGATGCACATTCCCGGCAATAATTCCCATTCCCTCTGATTATTTGCGAGCTGTTTACGACGTAACACGACCGCCGCGAGCGTGGCGATAACGACGGAAGAGTTTCCCGCCGCGGCCCCGCCATTTCTTACCATTTACCCTCGTAACGCCGCCGCGCCGCTGTAAATTCTCCTTTCGCCGATAGGATACGGCCCGCCGCGCCGCCGGCGTTACCCAGAAAACCGGAAGTGGAGGCCGCACGCGCCCACTCGCTCCACTCGGAACCACGGGATTCAGTCTACGGACCCGCGTAACAAATTGCCAATCTCGTGCCGGGCCGCTCCGAGCCGCGCGCGCGAGCAAACGCCTCCGCATTCCTCATCTCGCCCCGCCGTTTCACTATTTTAGACGCGGATTTTACTTGCCGTCCTCGCCGAGACGCGGCTCGACGAGCGGAAGACGAGCGTGCCCCGGAAATCCGAAAAGTCGCGGGGAAAATTAATTTTTTCTGCTCCCGAGGCGAGTCGCGCGGCTCGACAAATGGGCGGCTCGGAGGGCGATCGGTTTAAGCGTTAATAATGTGGCTGTGTGGATAGCGACGCTTCTCATTTATATATATAAACTTTAATCAATATAGAAAATTCTCCCTAATTTTTCTTCAGCTTGTAAACAAGAATGAATAATTTGGGAAGAGGAGATGTTCGCGGCACATTTTTATAGTTGCCGAATGTCAAGAATTATAAAAACGAGGTTCAAGGCTCGAATAATTCTTTCCCTCTTTTCAGATTGAATATGGCTGCGCGTAATCAAGTCTAACATATTTTTATGACGGACTGGAATTCGACACAATTGTCATAATCACTGTCGGATACGTTTTTCCTCGCGCATCAATTCGCACAATTGGATGGCAGTCTAAATACAGAGTGTCCCAAAAATGTCTCGCAATTCGGAACCGGAGGGTTCCCGAGGTCATTCGAAGCAACTATTTCCTTAGCGAAAATGCAATCCGCGGCTTCGTATTCGAGTTGTTAACGAAAAACAGTGACCAATGAGAGTCGAGATCAATGTATCAATCTATCAATTGTGATTGATGCAAACGTTTCCTCATGTTTAACCTTAACATACGTGCATCACGAATCCGCAAAGATCAATCGAGAATATTCTTTCGTGCAATATTCATTTCGATCCAGATTGGTCGAATGCACCACCGCAAATCGCAATTCGAATTGAAATCGTAAGAATTATTGAATCACGAATACGCTCGACGGGGCGAACCCTATTTGTTTCAATTTAATCGCAGCCAGAAATTGTATCCGCGAGGCGAGGAACCGGAATCTAGACTACGTAATCCCGGGAATCTAAGTTTTTGAGACGGTCCGGCGAAGAGCCCCGGTCCCCGTGCTTGGATTCCCAGGATTCTATCCGAGTGTAATAGAAGCGAGTAGAAATATTCGAGGGAATAGAGGCAAGCGAGAGAGGGAGAGAGAGAGAGAGAGAGAGAGAGAGAGAGAGAGAGAGAGAAAGAGACAGACTGAGAAAGAGAGTGAAAGAGAGAGAGAGAGAGACTGAGAAAGAGAGTGAAAGAGAGAGAGAGAGACTGAGAAAGAGAGTGAAAGAGAGAGAGAGAGATTGAGAAAGAGAGTGAAAGAGAGAGAGAGAGACTGAGAAAGAGAGTGAAAGAGAGAGAGAGAGACTGAGAAAGAGAGTGAAAGAGAGAGAGAGAGAGAGACTGAGAAAGAGAGTGAAAGAGAGAGAGAGAGAGAGAGAGAGAGCGGCGACGGGGAATAAACGGAACGTACAATAGAATTTTCGCCCGCCTTGTCCTCGATAGGGCGCGTCATAAACTGCGGAGTTTCCGAAGGGCAAGATAGAAATTAGTTTTACCGTTCTTGGGGAGCCGGGTTCTCCCTGGACAGAGGATTCGCGGCTTAGCTGTGAAACTCCGCATCGTTGCTGAAGTTTCGTCCGGCGTCGAACATAGGTTCCTCCGGTCGGACTCTCCCTTCTCCGCCTCGTGGCAACGCAGATCAGAAAGGTAGTGCGGCATCGGTATAAGTAGAACATTCGCAAGCCCGAGTTACCAGTTGTTCCTGGGAACTTCGGATTCGGTGTTTCACGTTACGTTCTTCGTGTAAAGATGCGGTCATTAAAGTTCCGGAACTTGTGCCCGCGGAAAATGTAGAACACTGATTTTGCGCGCCGATCCAGCGCGCGGCGCTGTTCTACGCAGTCACGTTCCGCGGATGATAAATGAATCACGTGCAGCCACGAAATGATTAACCGTACAAGTTTCCCGGGATTAAAGAAACCGATATAATTTATTGCTCGGTTCCTTGCGGCGCCCGGGGCAAAGAAGACGCCACTCCGCGAGGTCAAAATATCTTTTCTCCGGTCGCGGTGCACCTCGGTGCACCTCCTTTTTTCGCCGACGATTTTTATGGAAACCACCATCCGGACGAGCAAGTCATTTGCTACGCCGGCCACCGTCCATTGATCTTTTCCGGCGAGATTTCTGGTGGATCTTCTCTTTGCAGATCGAAGAAGAGTTCGACTTCGTAGATCGAGGAGTCGCAGTCGTAGACCGCTGATCTTTCCGCGTTTGCGGCTTATGTAAATTTTCTGAATGCGAAAGACTCGTGTGTGCATCGATCGAAGTGGTTCCAGTCGATTTTTCCGGTGAAAAAGATTCGCATGTTTTTCTACACCGTAGCAAGAATTTTATTCTACTATAATATTGGGTTGGCAACTAAGTGATTGCCGATTTCAGTTATAGATGTCTCCCATATTGATATCCGTAAATGTTATATTGTAAAATTATTATTATTATTATGTTATTTTTTATTATCCGTGAACGTTAGCAACTGGACAAATTGAATGCAGCGGTCAAGGAAAAGCGACCAGAATTGGTGAATCGTAAAGGTGTCATTTTCCAGCAGGACAATGCTAGGCCGCACACGTCTTTGTTCACTCGGCAAAAATTGATGGATATTGCTTGGGAATCGATGTTACACCCACCATATAGCCCTGATCTCGCGCCATCGGATTACCACTTATTTCGATCCCTGGACAACTCCCTTCGTGGTAAAACTTTTAACGACGATGACGCTGTAAAATCTCACTTAACTCAGTTTTTGGCCGAAAAGGATCAGACTTTCTACGAGCGTGGAATTTTCAAGTTGTCGGAGAGATGGCAAAAGGTCATCGAACAAAATGGAAAATACATTACAGATTAAACTTCGTTCCAAGTAAAATACAATTTTTTATTTCATTGAACAAATCGGCAATTACTTAGTTGCCAACCCAATATTTATAGTCACGAAACTGTGTTTAATAATTTCATTAATGTCACCGACTATTTCAATGCCGTTTCCGATATATAATATTATCTAGATTAGATCAGATTTATTTCTATTGGCATATAATGCCGGCAAATGGATTCGGCTTTGTACAGCATAGTAATTGAAGATTCCATTAACCAGCTAGCTGTGACGCCTTCTTTTCGGAACGCGCCACCTATATTTGTCGCGAAAATCAAGCGACGACGAGAATACTCGTCGAACACAGAGCAAGCATTGCTGTCAAAATATTGGATCAAAGAGACGCGTTTATGTGATGAAATTTACAATTTTGTTACTGATATTCACTTATTCGCTTGACATTAACATATCAACATATGCTACGTACATAATAAACGAAAAACGCAGGAAAAATCAAACACGGTGGAACGCGGTCCCGCGAAACGCGAAGTCGTGTAACGCGACGAAAAAATTGCGAAAAAATTACTCACACAGTGCGATAAACAGTCCCGTATAACGCGTTAAATGAATTTAACATTTTCGTATAATTCTTGATTTTTGAACTGCTATTGACGAAGTAGCAGTTTATAAAAAAATAGTAATACATATAAAAAAAATAGTAGTACACATAAAAAATAGTAATACATATAAAAAAATAGTTATACATAGAAAAAAATAGTAATACATAGAAAAGAAATAGTAATATATATAGAAAAAAATAGTAATACATAGAAAAGAAATAGTAATATATATAGAAAAAAATAGTAATACATAGAAAAGAAATAGTAATATATATAGAAAAAAATAGTAATACATTTAAAAAGGTAGTAATACATATAAAAAAATAGTAATACATATAAAAAAAATAGTAATACATATAAAAGAAAATAGTAATACATATACAAAAATAGTGAACATATAAAAAATATAGTGAACATATAAAAAAAATAATAATAGACTTCCGGTGCACAAAGTGCAAAGACAATAATGATTAGGCACAATATGAAAAAAGATTGTGAATTGTAAATAAAATAATATCACGTTCCTTTCGCCTCGGTTTTGAACAGCGGCCTCGGGGAAACATCGTTCCGCAGAAAAACGACCGGCAAATTATCGACGCCGATAACATCGTGAAACTGTAAAAGCGAGATCTCGAGCCGTCCAATTCTGTCGGAGCGGCGGATAGCAGCCCTGTCGTCTAATTATTTTAAGCAGAATATTTTCTGCGAACGGGATTCGGCGAGTTCGCCGAGCATATAACCGAGCCGGTTCGGCCGGATCCCGTTAAAATTAGCTCGATGATTCCGAGAGGGCAACCCAGTTAGCGACGGCATTCGAGAAGAGATGAGCACCGTCGAGAGTTGTAAATTCCGAGTTATGAATGCCTAGGAGGAACCGGGCGCGGAGTGTCCGGAAAATAGGAAAAATCCGGCTCCCGTACCTCCGAGGAGACGCGGGAGAGCAAGGACGATCTCCGACCCCTCCGATCCCCCCATCCCCCCTCTGTCTGGCAACCGAAATCGCCGCGATTGTTGTATATTCCCCGGGTATTTTTCGTCTGATCAACCGACGTCCAGCTTATGTATTAGTTATCATACTCTCAGACATTCACCCTCTCAAACACTCGACAGAGAGAGAGAGAGAGAGAGAGAGAGAGAGAGAGAGAGCCCAACCCCTCTGCTCTCCTGCTCCTGGTTGCGCGGAGTCTTCGGTAAACATTTACATTCCTAACCTACATGGCGACTCGACACACACGTAATTCGTGTCTGATCGAATTTGGTTTAATCCCGATCTTTGACCGCAGAGTGCATATTGATACTTCGGAAGTGTGTCGGATCCCGGCGAGGATCCCGTCTCAGTTTCCCTAACCGAATGCAATCAGCGTTAAGAACCGGCTTCGGCATATCTTAGTTCCAATATGACGACAAACAGTCATTTGGACGGTGACAATTGTTTGCGGTGCGCGACGATTATTCGAATAATTTGCTTCGATCGTCTGCGAGGCTGCGAGTTCGACAAGCGAGTGCTGAAGTTTTTCGATAGGAAATTTATGGAGCATCGAAGGCAGTGGTTTTACAGTTGTTTATCGAATTTTTGAGGAGTGTTATGGTAATATTTATCTGTATTATTATTATATATATACTAATATGTAATATATTATATTATATACTAATATACAATATGTTATACACTATATAATATTTAATATGTAATATATTATATATTATTTTATATTTTATATTATACACTACATAATAATATAATATATTGTATATTATATTATTATATTATATATATTATCATAATATAAGTGCCGTAAGCAACGCATATATTGATTAAATAACTCATAAACGCATCTTTACGCGATCCGAATAATAATAATAATAATCGTAAATTAAGAGATCAGTGAGCCGCCATTTTGACGGGACCTCCGTGAACCTACCATTAAACGAATAAGCGCTTAGGCGCTTTCAATGAATAAATATGTTATTAATAGTAAAATGAACAGTTACGTTAACAGTACAAAATTAAATAAATTAGTTAATTGTTAATGCTGGATGGGAACAAATCTTTTTTTACACAAGGAAAAATAATTTTAGAAGTCTTTCCGTTATATTCCCTTCTTCCAATCAAGCCTTGAATTACATAAAACATACAACTATCTATACACTGTTAATAAACTGTAAGATGCAATCGTAAGCAACGATTAACCTAACCTCCGAAAATGCAGCGCAAAATTCCTCCGCGCCGCGTTTCCATTATAATCGCGACGATGAAAACCAAACATTAACGAACGCGCATCAAATTCGCGTTTGAAATTTCATTAAGAATTGCGATTCGCACAGAATCGGTCAGCCGGTATTTTGTATAGAAATAACAGCAACACGAACAGAGACAAGTCTCAACCAGAAATAAAATGCGAATCTGGATCTTGGCGCAACGACGGGTCGTCGTTTCGCCGCAGAACGCGAGGCGGGATGTTTCGATCACGGTTCGTGTCCCCGCGTTAATGAATATCACGGTCCGCGATCTTCGTAGCCCGTACAGGTCGCGATTAAGCTTTATGAAAGTCTCAAATATTAAATTTCATTGGAGAAAGAGAGAGAGAGAGAGGGAGAGAGCGACCAGGGGTGCGGGTAACCGAGGCCGAGCGTGCGGGTACAATCGAAACCAATACCGCTTTCGCGGTGCGGGCGAAAAAATCCAGGGGCCAGGCGGAGGAATGAGAAACAGCGGGGGTGTACAGGGGGACGGAGAAGGGCGCCGCGTGCATGACGTTACACTCGAATAAACTAATTTTGCCGGGCAGTACCCCTCCAATTTATCGAGGAAAAAAGAAGCCAGAAATCGGAACGATTGGGCGACTTTTGCGGGCTCGGCCGGCCCGATGGAAGGTTCACGGGGGTTGGAACCACCGCTGACCGCGGTTTTAATTTCCTTTCGATATCCAGAGCCCGCCAAGGCTCGCCCCCCTCTCTTGCTCTATTAATTCTGGATACCTTTGCGGCCGCGTTATTTTATACCACCGCCATGGAACCGCCGCGGTCCGTCAGGGGAGAGAGAGAGAGAGAGAGAGAGAGAGAGAGAGAGAGAGAGAGGCTGCTGATCCGTCGGATGACTGAAAACAACGTTGGCCTCGCCGAAATGAACGCGTCTGGACCTACGTCGAATATTCCGCCCTCGGCCGCGCGCTCCAGATATATACCGTATTTTTCCCTAGAATATTCCCACCGAGATGGAGATAAATTCGAATTCGTTATTCTGTTCGGCGGACGTTTATCTTTTTCGGATTTGCGGTTCCCAGTCGGCGTTTCTATAATAAATACTCGTAAATTCGTGGCATTAAATTATACGTTTTTAAAAAAATTGATTTTTGCAACGCAAAAAGGAATTTTCTTTTTTCGGTCTCGAACGATTATAGTAATACATATATGTATTATATGTATGCCTAGGAATGCACGTATGGATGCTCTCGAATAAGGCAACATGATTGAATGTTATTATATATTGTTGGTGAAGTGGTTACAAAATTAATATTACAAATATATTTGTATATTATTTGTATGTTAAATTTTATTTAATATTATTTGTATATTAATTACAAAATATAACTGCCTTTCGAATTAGCGTTTCATAAGCTTCCGAATATCAAAGGTCAATAAACATAATTCATTCAAACTGCGATTATTGTTATTAAACTTGCACGCCATAAACAATCGATACTAAACATATAAAAAATGATGAGATTCATTCTTACAAGATCGCACTATAAAACATTAGATTTTATTACGTTCATAAAATACCGCAGTATTCGGCGCGTCCGCAGTAATACCGACGCTCGCCCTACCCCGACCGTCCTATTTCTTAATTCGGTTCGAAATCGATGTTACGGGTTGAGCAGTTAACGAACCGACACTCTTCGCCGGGGACAGTAAATCGTGTAACGCTGCGACGACGCTATAAGCGAGACCGCGTATACATTCGTTACGAGTGTTAACTCCGTGTTCGGGGCCGTAAACCGGGGCCATTCAAGTTCAACGAACTTTTATTCTGATTAGACAGTTGTTAATCCGGCACCGTGTTTACGGGGGCGAGGCAATGGATCGGTTAATAGATCGGCAGTTGCCTCCAGTTTATGGCGGCAGTTGTAATACATGAAGCGGCCGTATCGAAACGAGCACACACGCCCTCTCCCCCGTCTATATGACTGCGGAAATAGGAGCGGTACACGGCCCCCGTAATACATTGCAAACATTTACCTTGCTCCACGCTGTCGCTCATATTTGTCAACAGCTCCGAGAATGCTAAGTCGCCGGTTGTCTAATTCGTGTCCTTCCTTCGACGCCCGTCTCTCTGTTCTTCCATATTTCTTTTTTTTTTCGAGCGCATTTTCTTGCTCGCGAAACAAACGAAATAAACGAGCACGAATCTACGCGAGTAGTTCAACCCCCTCTCTGTTGACCTTTTCTTCTAACTAGCAGACTTCTCGCAGCTTGTGAACATTTTAAGTCGGTAAAGCAATATACAGGGTATCCTAAAAATGTCTCGCAATGCGAAAGTAGGGGATTCCTGAGGTGATTTGAAGCAACTTTTTCCTTAGCGAAAATGCAATCCGCAGCTTCGTTTACGAGTTATTCACGAAAAACAGTGACCAATCAGAGGCGAGACCATTTGGCGCGAGACGGCCGAGCCAGTGAGCGGAACTGGGCTCCGCGCACTCGTTGGCTGCGCCGCCGTGCGCCAGCCGAGCTCGCCTCTTATTGGTCAGTGTTCTTCGTTAATAACTCGTAAACGAAGCCTCGGAGAAAATCTTCGCAAAGGAAAAAGCTGCTTCAAATGACCTCAGGAATCTTCCACTTCCGGATTACGAGACATTTTCGGGACATACTGTATATAGCACAATTTTGTAATGTTTCGCTTTATAAGAACGCTTTAATGAACGCATTTACCGATGTTTGGTTCGTTCGTTAAGAACACAGTAATGTCTCTCTAATTGACGCTCAGATTGTCCAAAAAATGGACAATTTTGGAAGAACGTCAGTTAGGGAGACATTACTGTAATGCTGTGTTTGCGGTGTGCACGATGCGAATTTTCTGTCTGGAATGCAATGGTATCGTTTTTGATGAACTATTAAAATATTACGATGGAAAATTCGGTTTATATATCTGAGCATCGTAGACTTATGTATGAATTATTGTTCGCGTTCAAGACGTTAAATTGCTGTCTTTTTAAAGCAGATGTATTATCTGATCTCAGCTTGAATATTTGTTGGGTTGCCATGAGACATCATGACTCATGCTACGAGACTCTAGTCAATTTAATTGTTTCAGCAGAATGTTCGTTACAGTTAAATAAATTGTGCGGATCACTGAACTTTCTCGTACACTTTCGGAATTCGAATGCAACGCTTTGCAACTATTATGATCCTATGACAGTTCTGTATACGTTCTGCATAATTTCCGTATAACGAACAATTTTTGTATTCTATTATATTCTTATATTATTCTATTTGTTATATTCTATTATATTCTTATATTATTCTATTTGTTATATTCTATTATATTCTTATATTATTCTATTTGTTATATTCTATTATATTCTTATATTATTCTATTTGTTATATTCTATTATATTCTTATATTATTCTATTTGTTATATTCTATTATATTCTTATATTATTCTATTTGTTATATTCTATTATATTCTTATATTATTCTATTTGTTATATTCTATTATATTCTTATATTATTCTATTTGTTATATTCTATTATATTCTTATATTATTCTATTTGTTATATTCTATTATATTCTTATATTATTCTATTTGTTATATTCTATTATATTCTTATATTATTCTATTTGTTATATTCTATTATATTCTTATATTATTCTATTTGTTACATTCTATTACATTCTTATATTATTCTATTTGTTATATTCTATTATATTCTTATATTATTCTATGATTTATATTACTCTATTATATTCTTATATTCTTTTCTAAAAGAAAAGAAAATTCGAATCTAGAATAGAAAAATTGCACAAATGTTTTCAAGTCGAAAACAAAGGTGCGAAGATCCAATTAAGGGAACAAATTTATTAACAAGTAAATCGTCGTGCGGTTCGCGGACGCGAGATATAATTAGAAAGTGGATTTGTCTCGACCTTTTTTCCATTCGATCGTTGTATAGTCAAATTAAAAAAAGGAACAGGAACGTTATTTTTACCGGTTCGAGTATATTTGATTGTTTTCTCACTAATGCTGTTTACGGCCGAAATAATCTTGACTGACAAGAGAGCCCGGTTTATTTCCATCGTGACTCGTATTCATATGCATGTAACGGCTCCGTAAATAACTTGCAGCTAGCTGCGAACATTTCCTCGAAAGACTTGTATCATTAATTCCCGTGTTACATAGCGAGTCACTTAATCTCCGTGCAGCAACAAACTACGGCACCGGCCGATTCCACTTCGGGTATAATCCGCGCAACGAGCTGTAAAACTAAATGATAAACGTCACGAGCAACCATTGAATATATATAAGACGGGGCCGTAGCGCAACTGGTCATGGCAGAAATTGTGCAAAAATGAGCGAGGTAACCGCTTCGTATAACCTCACCGACACTGCGGCAGAGGATGCGCAATATTACGCGTACCGGCTACAAAATATTCCTTCTTCAAAATATATTTCAAAAAGCATTAGGAAGATATTACGTTGTGGATTTTATGCAATTTACGAGGGAACCGAATCGGTGGTATTTAAAACGGTTTGCAACAGTGACAAGATTAAAGGAACTTTTATCGTTGCAACGTTCGCAATTTATTAAAATGTTTAAGGAAAGAATGAGATTTCTGTTTGGCTTTCTTGTTGCTTTCCTTTCATGTGGGACAATTAAACTCTGAATTTAAAAGCAATTTAAAGAGAGGTTCAAAATAAATACTTTCATCGAATATTTTGCAAAATGATTGAGGAAAGAACGAGATTTCTGTTTGATTTTATTATTACTTTCCTTTCATGTGATACCTGAATTTAAAAATAATTTAAACTGAGGTTCAGAATAAATACTTCCAGCGAATATTTTGCAAAATGATTAAGGAAAGAATGAAATATCTGTTTGATTTTCTTCCTACTTTCCTTTCACGCGATAAAACAGAACTCTGAATTTAACGATAATTTAAACCGCGGTTCAGAATAAATACTTGCACCGAATATTTTGCAAAATGATTAAGAAAAGGATGAAATATCTGCTTAATTTTCTTACTACTTTCCTTTTACGTGATACAACAAAACCCTGAATTTAAAAACAATTTAATCCGAGGTTCAGAATAAATACTTCCACCGAATATTTTGCAAAATGATTAAGAAAAGAATGAAATATCTATTTAGTTTTCTTACTACTTTCCTTTTACGTGATACAACAAAACTCTGAATTTAACAACAATTTAAACCACTGTTAATATTAAATACTTCCACCGAACATTATACAAAATGGCAACATCAATCATGACAAAAAATATAAAATATTCTAATAACGAAGCGGTCACTAGTTAGTCTCAATGCGAAATTCCATTTCTATTAATTCATACAATAAATTATTTCGCACGTAAATTTGCCACAAACTCAGCTCATTGCTCGATAAATTATCCAACGATGTTGGATGACCGGATAATCGAGGTTCCATTAAATTCGCAAGATGCATTCCGAAACGAAAAAAGACACTGAAAAAAGTGCGAACACCGAAAAATAGACTGTCCAGGCGTCCTCGAACAACGGCACACTTTAAGGATCCAAAATAACTGTTTCGTTTCGGTGGCAGTCGACGGTTAGCGACGGTTATCCGCGCGTTCAACGACGGTTAATGGAGATACGTATATGGAAAAACGGTATGCGAACGGACGGACACGTCAGCGAAGCCGCGTCGGATAGCACGCGTAACCGAAATGTATTCAAATTCGATTTGCCAGAAAAAGAAGGCGCGGATAGGAAAAATTCTATTCCGCATTTCCCATCTGCTTTTGTCGGAAGAATCCTGTTCGTCCTAGATTCTACGATCAATAACGGACCCTGTGAACTCTGCACCCGGCGACATGTTAACTCCTGAAAGATTCCGGCCGGAGTAATCCATACTTGATTCGTAGCTGCGTCCTAATTCGATGTCGCACTCGAGGAAATCGTTCGGTATCAACCAGTCGCAGTCGAGTTTTCGACTCGGCGAGCCTCGTCTTCGTTCAAATCGGCACCTCTAACGTCAGATTGCCGGAACGAGTCAATTTGACTCATTTACGATTCTATTGCTATATATATATATATATATATATATATATATATATATATATATATATATATATATATATATACATATAATTCCATTAAATAATAATTCCATTGAAAAGCAATTGCTTTTATATTGCTTTTATATAATATATTATATTATAAACCTGTATTGCTTTATATATAGAGAGAAACTTAAATAATTTTGTTTTAAACCTGTATTGCTTTTTAATGGAATTCTGACCAACGTACGTTTTATAAAAAAAGTATTTAAATTTTTCTGTATTTACATAGTGTTCCATAATTGTGTTAGCAGCCGGAATGAGGTGATTCCTAACGTTATTCGAAGTAACTTTTTCCTTAGCGAAAATGTTCTACGAGGCTCCGTTTACGAGTTATCAGCGAAAAACGGTGACCAATGAGAGGCGCGCTCGGCTGGCACGAGGCGGGACTGAGCGGAACCGGTCTTCGACCGCCTCGGCTCCGCCTGGCGCCAGCCGATCTCGCCTCTCATTGGCCCGTGTTTTTCGCCAATAACTCGTAAACGAAGCCGCGGATCGCATTTTCGCAAAGGAAGAAGTTGCTTCGAATAACCTCACGAATCGCTTCAGCTAGTCCACAAAATTACGCAGCATCCAGTATAACTCCACTTGTCCCAAGTATCCTCGCGTTGAGAAAATACAAGAAAATCGCTCGTTCGCGAACCATGAATCCCGACGAATACTAAAAAAATTAGTATTCTCGGATCTGCCGGCTTCGATTCCGAGCGGCGAACATTTCCGGGAGGAATTACCGTGTTCCGGTAACAATTTCCGACGCGTTGCGTTCGGGAATGTGCTCGGCGATGCGCGACAAGACAAGACAAGCTTGCAAGTTGGCGCGTCGCGACGACTGGCAAATAGGACGCCGTCGATGCCAATTTGTAAGGAACTCGGCGACGACGTGCCGCGAGCACAGCCTTCACGCTGCGATCGGCGCGCGTACGATATTCTTCGGCCCTCGTCGCGGCGTTAGATCCCGAAAATAATTACCTTCCGGCGGCGAGCAAATAATTCCGCAGCGTGTTTACGCTGTCATCGTTCGACGGTGGGAAACGGCGCGGCAATCGAGCCGCAGCGGTCGGACGTCATTGTTTGCCCATTCCCTAAGGCTAACCACCGTCACCCGCAATATTACAGAATTACTACATGCCCGGCCCCCGTTCGTCGCTCGTTCTGTCCAATATCGTGTACATTACGTACGTACATTGGCGAGCCTCGTCGCCTCCAATATTAGTTCCGACGCCGCCGCGGAAATTGCATTGATAATGCTAATTAAATTGGTTCGTTTGTCTATCGGACACGCGCATAAAGCGAACAGGCCCGGCTTTTCGGGAATTACGCCGCGACGAAGTGTCGGGCTGACCGTAAAGTGCCATCGACGACGAACGAGACACCCGGGCAGCTTCCTTCCTACGTCTCTTTTAGACGGTTTCGCCGGCTTTTAGCTTATGGAATTCTTAAGTTGCGACCCGGCCGATAACATTTTCGCGTCTAGCGCCGCGGGGACGTCGAATTCGTTATTGTAATTGCACGCGAGCGTCCCTCGTGTCAATTTCATACGGTCCTCCTCGTCGATTCTGCGACGGAGCTGTATATTCTAATCGGCGTTTAACGTGTCGAATGCCGCGCCGGTTTTACGGAAATTTGTCCGTGGGCGCCACGATGGATTTTCTTTTATGTGATACGTATAATGTTGTAATATTTTATGTATGTAACATTTATAATATTATAATAGTTAATAATATATAACATCTATAATATTATAATAGTTAATATTATAATAGTTAATAATATATAACATCTATAATATTATAATAGTTAATATTATAATATTTAATATTATATAACATTTATAATATTGTAATATTTAATATTATATAACATTTATAATATTATAATAGTTAATATTATATAACATTTATGATATTATAATATATAATATATATAAAATATAAAATAATATAAAAAAAAAGATTCGAATAATCGTGTCTTCTTTTCCCAAATTCCATTCGTATCTCCACTTCCATTATTGTGGAGGAGGAGCTTCTCTCTCTCTCTTTCTCTTTTTATCTCTTTCCCTCCCACTCTCTCTTTTTCTTTTTATCACTCTCTTTCTCTCTATTCGAGCCTTTTTATAGTTACGAATTGTCAATAATTATAATAAACGAGCCGCAAGTCTCGCATAATCGTATCTCCTCTCCCCAAATTGTCCATTTTCGTGCACAATCTGAGCGTCAATTACGGAGACATTTCTGCAGATGGTTTTCTCTATTCTTTCAACGTTACTAGACTGTGAATTTGATGCATTTATGGAAGAACCGCGAATGAAAGAGACGCGAACCGGTGCAAATGCAAACAGAATTTAGTTAATCTGCACTTTTCTAGCTCGCAAAGAAAAAGATGATACTCCACCTTGATCTCCGACAGCAAATTCTTATTTTCCCTGAACATAAATATTAATTTATCGATTAAATTAGCATTGCTATTATTAAAGCTTCGAATCGCTTCAGCCTGGGTTCAACGCTTTCGTTAATACCTCTCTCTGCGGAAGATTCTTTCTTTTGTCTTCTTTTGTGTGTGTGTGTGTGTGTAATATTCAAGTTAATACAATCCGCTCGGTACTTTTACCATCGCGGACCACGTCGCATGAAATCCGCTTTCATGGCACGGTCCCAAAATCGAGGTTACAACAGGCGAAGTTACACGAAACTGCCCGATGATCCGTAAAAAAAAGCCGTACTGTCGGGAATCGCGCGCGAACGTCCGCGCAGTTTCTCAACCCTAAAGTTCTTTATGAAATTTCGGACGTGTGTGTTCGTTCGGTTTAAGCCCGCGCGGGCGTCGCGCCGGTTCGCCGCGAGCGTTCCGCGGCGCGAGGAGAGCGTGCTTTATTATTTCCCGTGTCGCTTTCATTTCTACTCCGCGCGGTTTTTGCGAGCGGGCCCGTGAAATAAGTTTCGAATTGACGGGCACCGTTCGTCGGCCACAGAACACCGGTCGTTCTACCATTTAAAATAAAAGTTCGCCGCGCGCGCGCGGACGGAGCCCGTTTAATTCACTCCGCCGCGGCGCGGCACCGTGCCGGCGAAGAGAGGCGAGGAGAGCCACGGCTGTAGTCTACAACGAGTAATAATCGTTCCGGCTTGTTTATCCTTCCACGCCGACATCCATTCGGGGACTATAATACGCGACGAGGACTTCGTTTCGGCGACTCGATATTAATTGATATTAACACAAGCTCGTCGGCCGAACGCGATCCGCGTCGTCGAAGCATCAGAAAAGTGATTGTTCCGCTTCGAGAATTTGTTGGGATCTTGAAATTGTTTAATGCTGAATCTACCGAGCTTCAAAAACGAATATCGCGTGTTGCTTTATAAGATCACTTGACATTAATTGATATTAACATAAGCTCGTCTGCCGAACGCGATCCGCGTCGGAAAAATCGAAGCATCGGAAAAGTGAATGTTGCGCTTCGAGAATTGTTGGGATCTTGAAATTGTTTAACGCTGAATCTACCGAAGACGTGATAAATAATCGTAAAAATCAATCGAAAGATCTGCGCGAATAATCGATCGTCGAAGTGTTAAATATCGATAAGAAAGATCAATCGCGACGAACCCGTTTCAACATTGTAAGAAAAAACTTTGACAAAATTGCTTTCGTCCGAAGCGACACCTCTTCCAAAAGCTTCGTCAAAATCAGCTCGAGGAACACGTATCTCGCACAGCTAACAATAAGCTTCGCCGCAGCGTTCGTAATTTACAAGCTTTCTTCTCAGACAGCACTGAACGGCCAACAACGACCGATAGCGGCTTGTCCCAGTTTAATCGTTCACAGGTTCGCGTGCGCGTCCCCGTTGACGACGGTGCCGTTTCTGAGGTACCATTTCAGCACGAAGATATTTGTCTTGTCGATCGCGATCGTATCGGCGTGCACGAGGAACAATAACGAAGGATTGTTCATTTATGAAATGATACGTTTCACGCGCGGCCATTACCGATTCTCCGTGCATGCCGCTCGAGTTACGCACGTTGCGCGCCCCAAATGGCATATTGTGAGCCTGCCGCGGTCGCCTACGCAATTCCACTTAAGTGGCTAATAATTGATCCGTACAATGCGACCGAGCCGCGCCATTGTGACGGTGGCCCACTTTCGGTCACAATGCGCATCGTATTGGAAACAGAACAATTTCGCGTCGAGCCTTGATTATCGAGACTTACGTTCGCGTCCAGGGTTCGGCGATCTAATAATAGTCAGCCCAGAATCCTTATAATGCCGCGGCGACTGGCATATTGGCTCCGATAATTAACAATATCAGTATGCATTGTGCTCTCTGCCTTGGTCCCGGCCTCCAGTCTCGCCAGCCGAATTCGCCGGCCGGCCCCCCGTGTTTCGTTTCGCCGATGCACCGCGCGCGAGCGATTCGCTTGGATCGTTGATGAATTAACGGCGGTCGAATCTGGAATTGCTTCGCTAAGAGGGATCGCTCCGCCGCCGGAATCCGAATCCAAGGGCGAGAGGAATTAATATTTTGGTCGCCCGGGCGAACGCCCTCTCTCTCTCTCTCTCTCTCTCTCTCTCTCGTCTCTCTCGTCTCTCTAATTTGCTGTGCGCCAAATCCCGGGAATAATAATTCGAGCGCCGGTTGTTTACGGAAATGTGGGCTCGCCTTGCTCGAATTCGCCGAATTTTCCGTTATACGGACACGGTTATTTCTCCCAGAAATGCGCGGACTCCGGAATTGAAACCGGCTGATCTGAGGATACTAAGGCGTCGCGGTTCTTCGAGCCTCGCGGCTTGGATTTTTGGGAAATTCGAGGTAGTTCGTGAAAAAGGCAGCGGCTTGCGCGCTGGTGTACGTTAATTTGAATAGATTGCAATGCTGGAATAAAAACGATGATCTAAGTTCTTTATTTTTAATCTTTTTGTCATGATTCGAAGGCAATTTGGAGGCCATATGACTCGATTCGAAGGCAATTCGGAGGCAATTCGAAGGCAATTCGGAGGCAATTCGGAGGCCTTATGATTCGATTCGAAGACAATTCGAAGGCTTCATGATTCGGTTCGAAGACAATTCGAAGGCAATTCGGAGGCCTTATGACTCGATTGGAAGGCAATTTGGAGGCCTTATGATTCGATTAGATGGCAATTCGAAGGCAATTCGAAGGCCTTATGACTCGCTTCAAAGACAATTCGGAGGCCTTATGATTCGATTCGAAGACAATTTGAAGGAAATTCGGAGGCCACGTGACACTATTCGAAGGCAATTCGGAGGCCTTATGATTCGATTCGAAGGCAATTCGAAGGCCACGTGACACGATTCGAAGACAATTTGAAGGCAATTCGAAGGTAATTCGAAGGCAATTCGAAGGCAATTCGGAGGCCTTATGACTCAATTCGAAGACAATTCGGAGACCTTATGACTCGATTAGAAGGCAATTCGAAGGCAATTTTAAGGCAATTTCAAGGCAATGTGAAGGAAATTCGGAGGCCACGTGACACTATTCGAAGGCAAATCGGAGGCTTCGTTCTTTATACGAAGGACTGCGTTCGTTTAGACTTTTCCTAGTTTCTCATTTCAATGTAACCTTTGTAAGATGCAATTTATTCGATCGTCCCTTAAAAAGGTGTCTCCATAATGTCGAACAACACTTTCGACCTGAAGAATGTGAGACCTCTCGTTTCGTCCGCGACGATAGCATTACCGTCTAAAAAAGCTCACTGGCCAAACTATCATATAAACCAGCGAACGCTGCAATTGAACCGCATTAATTGGTGATTCATGGGATCAAGCTTCTGCCGTGCGACAAAATTGAAACGGAAGCACGTTCATCCAAGATTTTCATTTAACCATCAGGGCAGATGCACCATCGGCAATAAACCCGGCGCCGAAACGCAACGATACCGTGTCAAAGCCACACGAGCGTAACTAATGTCCAAAGAAATCACCATCAAATTCACGCGCAATTACCTTCAGCCGCGCTCTACCGGCGTTCAACCGGAATTCTAACGTTGATACTAATCGTTCGTGTTGACGTTCCAAGCGAATCTAATTTCCAGTCACGAGAAACATTATTAAGCGGTCGCATTTAGCCGGCCGCCGCGGCGTCGCGATATACAGGGTGTCCCAAAAATGTCTCGCAATCCGGAAACGGTGGGTTCCTCGGATCATTTGGAGCAGCTTCTTCCTTTACAAAAATGTTCTCCGAGGCACCGTTAACGAGTTATTAACGAAAAAGCAGTGACCAATAAGGATCGAGTACGGCTGACGCGAGGCGGCCCAGCCAACTAGCGCACGAAGCCCAGTTCCGCTCATTGGCTCGGTCGCCTCGCGCCAGCCGAGCTCGCCTCTCATTGGTCACTGCTTTTTCGTTAATAACTCGTTAACGGTGGCTCGAAGAACATTTTTGTAAAGGAAAAAGTTGCTTCAAATGACCCGAGGAACCCGCCACTTTCGGATTGCGAGATATTTTTGGGACACCCTGTACAAACGAGAGGTGGTTAGAAGCGGAAGAACAAGAAGAAAAAGATGAAGAAGATGAGGGGAGCTGGAGGAAGAGGAGGATGAGAAGATGGAAGAGACAGCGAGACAATGGTCGCGCGCGAGTCCCGCGTTGCAGCTGGTCGAATACATATTGCAGTTCCTTCCCCGGTGTCCTCGAAAACAAAGATACCGTCTTCCCCGATGATATTCAATAAATCCACCGGTGGAAAAACACGGGAACGTTCTGCTCGTAGGATATTGCCGGGGCTGACCTTGTTTCGAGGGAATTTCAAGCGGTAATTGTTCGTCGTCTGTTCCCCGCTTTGTGGTGGAGCCTCTTGAATCACGATTGAGAGAGGAACGAAGGCGGCGCGCGGCGGCGCAACCAGGCTATTCATTCTTCGGCGTGGCTTGTCCCTGTTTTCCAGTTTCAATCTTCCCATTCGGAACGGTACGCGTGTCCCCCTTTCGGACCGGGCACAATCGGAACGCCGGCCACCGATCACTTTCGTCCGCCGGAGAATTCGCGGAACTCCGTTACGTAGGCGTTAGCACGTTAAGTGCCGAAAATAAACCCCGAGGCTTCCGCAAAGGAATGCGATTTATCCTTGGACGCTTGACCGGTTGGCCGTGTTCGACGAGTATACTCGTCGTGAACAGTGTTTTCTGTAGCGACGAGTATACTCGTCGCGCGCAAAAAGTAGCGACCATTGGCTATTTGAATTGCAATTTTAGTGGAAACGAAAACATATTCGCAAATTTCGAGATGTTTAGAATATTTTGAGATCATACACGACCGTGTTTACATTGGTATATGCTTAACCACTTGGCTGTGTTTGACGAGTATATTCGTCGCGGACAGTGTTTTGTGTTGCGACGAGTATATTCGTCATCGCTCAATGAAAGGAAGGCATCATAGCTAAATGGTTAAGGTATTGAAAGGTTTAACGTTGTGCAAGAAAAAGTGCTATAAACATTATTTCTTCAGTTCAAGGTATATTTATTTACATGGAAATATTAAATAATACATTTAGGTACCTGCGAAAATATTAAAAAATCATGAAAGAACATTGCCAGAACGAAAATACATCTTTAAAATTCTGTGGACATATTTTGATCTTCCTTCAAGACGTGTTAGGGTTAATGAAACTTCGATTTTATCATAGTCCTGTTTTTATCATAGTCCTTTGCATCCTAATCGTCTTAGTATAATTCTTGAATATTAGAATAATGTGGAATGATATTAAACGTGTTCATTCTCAAATGATCCAGAAAAGATGTTAAACATTAACAATTGTTCGCTTAAATGCTAAAAGAATCGATTAGCATGTAACAAACATTAATCTTATTTTTTTATTATGTATTTTATTATTTATTTTATTATTCATTTCATTAATTATTTTATTATTCATTTTATTATTTATTTTATATAAAACATTGATTTTGCAGACGGCTAGAATTTTATAACTTTTTGGTGTAAGTAGAAAGTCGATATCATTTTGTGATAGCGAGAGAGAGAGAGAGAGAGAGAGAGAGAGAGAGAGAGAGAGCTTTCAACTTGAAATACGTTCATTGACCTGCTTCGCCATTTAATCGCGAGCTTACTAAAAAGTTGTTGCATGAAATTAATGTCAGATCCGCAGAGTTGCCAGATACTTAGCCAAGTTTGAAGCAAATCGGTTGTGGTTAATTTTATACGTATTTCGCGCGTGGTCTCTGGGTTCCTCCATTAAAGGCATTAATTGGAGCCTGAATATTCTACGCGGACTTAAAACTTGACTTTGACGAATAGACCGTTGATCTTTACGTTAAATAAAAGCTTCGGCGCCGTGTTTGCTTCTTCATCGAATAAGTCGATAAGATGCAAGTATAATACAATCGTTGAATGAATAATAACTATGTAGCTGTGCAAAATTGAATAATAACTATTTAGCTATATAAAATGTAATAATAACTATGTAGCTATATAAAATGTAATAATAACTATGCAGCTGTATAAAATGTAATAATAACTATGTAGCTATATAAAATGTAATAATAACTATGTAATAATAATTATGAAGCTATATAAAATGCAATAATAACTATGTAGTTATATAAAATATAATAATAACTATGTAGCTATATAAAATGTAACAATAACTATGTAGCTATATAAAATGTAATAATAACTATGTAGCTGTATAAAATGCAATAATAACTATGTAGCTATATAAAATATAATAATAACTATCTAGCTACATAAAATGTAACAATAACTACGTAGCTAAACAAAATGAAATCATGCAACAAGCATTCACTAAGACGATTCCCAGACAAAATTTTGTTTTCGCAGTCCGGCATCGAGGCAAGAAGCGACTGTTTGCTCTCGCCGAGCCTAACTCCGAGCGAGTATAAAAAATTCCCGTCGCCGAGCCAGATAAAGCGAGGCTGGAGATGTGATTAATCTGCTTGATCGGTCGGTCTTATTGAAATCAATTTCGTCGGGGTTGCGAGCGAGAAAAGAATCAGAGAAACTCGGTCTCGTCGAGAGTGCATCCCTCCAGGCCGGCTTCGCGTTGAATAATAAGTGATCGAATCCTTTTAGTCTAATTGCGGCGGTGGCACCGAGCAACAAACGGTTGACCGCGGGTTTGTTACCAGGCAATCACGATTTCGGAGATACGACCGCTGGTTCGCGCGTATCCTTGATTCCGAAATTGCTCTTGCCTAACTAACTCTTGCTTTAACATTAATTTCTGTGCCAGTCCGTTATATCTTTTCAACTGCATTCCGATCCGCGAAATCTTTGCAGAAAATGCAGTCGACGACGTGCAGTTTAATTTTTACGTTTTAATTATGTGAAAATACTGTAATTTCGTGCAATTTTTGAGGTGGTCGGCGTGTGGCAGTCGAAGCTGTACAGTAAAGTCTCCCTAATTGACAAAAATGGACAATTTCGGAAGAGGAGACGTGATTATCAGAGCCTCGCGGTTATGTCAAGTTTATATTATATATAATATAATATTACTATTTACATAATAATAATAATAATTATTATTATTATATTATATATATATATATATATATATATATATTATTATTATTATTATATTATATATATATTATTATTATTATTATATTATTATTTACGTAATTATTTACCTTGACATGGTTATATATATATAATTTAACCTTGACATAACCGCGAGGCTCTGATAATCGCGTCTCCTCTTCCCAAATTGTCCATTATATTAAATATAATATAATAATATATTATAATCATTCATTCCCTGACCAAGTCACTCTACAGTGATGTCCCCCTAACTGACGCTTAGATTGCGCACAAAAATGGACAATTTGAGAAGAGGAAATACGATTATTCGAGCCTCGCGGCTTTGTTTTTATAGTCACGAATTGTCAACAATTATAAAAACGAGCTGCAAGGCTCGATTAATCGTATCTTCTCTTCCCCAATTATCAATTTTCCTGCGCAATCCGAGCGACAATTAGAGAGACATTGCTGCACCACCGAGCTCCTACGTAATCCCGATCACGTCCGAGTCGGCTCGCCTAATTAATACTTATCGCGATGAAAGGACCGGCGAGCGTCGTGCAACAACGAGGCGGAAAGTTACAAGAAAACGCGCGAAGCATGGCGATATTATCGATCACCGTATCTCCGCGGAAGTTCAGCGTGAATGAACACAGTTCCGCCGAAGTATCCGAAGGATTCCTGTGCGGGATCCGAGGCCGCGAAACGCAAATAAGTTTCGTCCGCCTGGCAGAAGGGATGGGAGATGGGCGGAGGAAAAAAAAAGGCGGCGGTACGAGGCTCGGAGGAATTACACGGCGAAGTTGCGCGCTTAAGTCGCACTCGAGGAATCCGGACGAACTCGGTCCTACGGTTCCCCGTTCCTCCTGGCACAGTTCTCGCGGCACTTTCGCGCCATTATCGTTTTTCTTACGAATTCGATCTGCCGGGTCGAGCAGCGACGGGGGCGACGATATCCGTCGGAATAAGGTATTTTTAAAGGGAAGATTATTATCCGGACTCTCATTACGCGCCCGCCCCGACGATAAAGATTACGGAAGTATCCGGCGCGATAAAATAGCACAATTTGCTGGCCCCGGCGAACCCCGCAGCTGCATCATTGTTGCGCTGAACGGGGAAAAGAAGGCCGGGAAGAAACTGGGGAAGCGCGACAGAGAGAGAGAGAGAGAGAGAGAGAGAGAGAGAGAGAGAGAGAGAGAAAGTCGGAGGAAAAGAATAAAAGAAAGAGAGATAGTCGAGGGATAAGGAAGAAGGGGAGGGACAGTCGAAAGAAAAGGAAGGGTGAGAGAGAGAGAATGAGGGAGAGAGACGGTCGGGGGGAAAGGAAGAAAGAAAGAGAGAGACAGTTGGAGGAAAAAAAGAAAGAAAAAGAGAGACAGTCGGAGGAAAAAGAAGAGAGAGAAAAAGAGAAGGTGAAAGAGAAAGACATTCGGAAGAAAAGGAAGAGAGAGAGAGAATGAAAGGGGGACAGTTGGAAGAAAAAGAAGAGAGAGAAAGAAAAGACGAGAGAGAGAGAGAGAGAGAGAGAAACATTCGGAAGAAAAGAAAAAGAGAGAGAGAATGAGAGAGACAGTCGGAGGAAAAAGGAAAGAGAGAAAAAGAAAAGGAAGAAAAAGAGAGAGAGACAGTCGGAGGAAGAAGAAGGAAGAAGAAAAAAGAGAAGGGGAGAGAGAGAGAGTCGGAGGAACAGAATAAAAGGGAAAGAGATAGTCGAAGGAAAAAGAAGAGAGAGAAAAAGGGAGGGCGGAAGAGAGAGAGACATTCGGAAGAAAAGGAAGAGAGGGAGAATGAGAGAGAGAGAGACATTCGGAGGAAAAAGAAGAGAGAGAAAAAGAGAAGGCGAGAGAGAGAGAGACATTCGGAAGAAAAAGAAGAGAGAGAGAATGAGAGAGACAGTCGGAGGAAAAGGAAGAAAGAGAGAAAGAAAGACATTCGGAAGAAAAGGAAAAGAGAGAGAGAGAGAGAGAGACGGTCGTAGAAAAAGCAAGAGAGAGCAACCGAGAGGAAGAGAGAGAGAGAGAGAGCGAGGGAGAGAGAGAGGGAGAAAGTAAGGAACACAGTAAAATCCTGGAAGGCAGTTGGAGGATGGGATGAACGTTGTGGGGGGGGGGGGGAGACGGAAACGGAGAAGGTAGTAGATGGCCAGCTTGATTATCCGGACTCAACCAATCTTCATCATGCAGCTGTTTTTCCCATTCTACGACTACTCGGTGGCGTTATCTCGCTCCTTCGACCTGGAAGAAAATTCCCGGGGCGAACCGCGTCCTTTGCCACCCTCGACTTCTCTCCCTCCCTCCCTCCCTCCCGCTGTTACCGGCGTGCTTCTCTTGCTCTCTGAAAATTAACTGACCTTAACAATCGCCGTTCATAAACACCAGGATGAGAGAGCCCGGGCCCGCTGGCAAACGGTGGCCGAGCTGGGAGGCAAGCATGGGTGGTTTGGCCCGAGTAGAGAAAAATCGAGACGGCAGGCTGTGGGACACACAGGACTATCCACTTCCGCCGGAGCTATTTTATCTTAACTGTCGCAGGTTCGCCCGACTCAGCCCGACTCAGCCCGACCTGACTCACGGCCTTAGCTGGCCCAGCCATCCGGGGAGGATAAGAAGGTAGTTAGTATGAGGAGACATTAGTGGCAGCAACTGGGGCGGCTAAGCTTCGCGGCGCTTCCATGTGACCCTCTGCTTCCTTTCCTCGCGCGCCACCGCGTCGCCTGCGTCAGTCTAACGCCACCTTTTCGTTTGCTATTTTCTCTCACTCTTTCTCTCTCTCCCTTCTCTTTCTCGAACACTCGAGCTCTTTTCAAGCTGTCCCACAATGTCTCGAACATGCTGGCTGGACAAAACGGATGGAATTTAAAGGGCGCGACTCGTGTTAGGCAATCTTTAAGAATTTTTTTTCAACGTCTAGACGTTGGATCTTTTTTTGAAATTTTTCTGGCGCGTGACTAGATGCCTAGGCAAGCGAGCGGAATTTTTTAGCGAATGCGGTGCGATTATCCGGATCTGCAGATGCGTTTCGCCATCGCCTCGGCGTTTCAAGTGAACTGCGACGCGCGGTGCAGCAGTCGGTCTGTTAACCCTTTGCGGCCACCGATGCATCTGCGATCACGTTCGCGCGCTTCGATTTCCCCCCCTTATTACAGAAATGTCTCTCTAATTGACGCTCAGATTGTCCACGAAAATGGACAATTTGCGAAGAGGAGATACGATTTATTCGATTTGTTCGTTGAGCCTTGTGTGCAAATGCAATGATAAAGAGAGATAGTCATACATGTCTCGAATCAACATGTGCGTATGCATTGAAACTTGAAGCGACACTATCGGACAGAACTTTCCGGTACACCTAATACATTCCCGCGTATCCGTGAAAAATATAAAAATTGACCGATCACCGTAACATCGACTGTATCGAAACGACGACGTCGTATAGCAATTCTGTCCGAATCCAATTTGCCCGATAGAAAAAGTACAGTTCAGTTCCGTCCATCTTCAATTTCCTGAAACACCGCGCGCCCGTGCGACGCCCTGCTCTTGCTCCCACGACGCCGTCACACGACGTCATCTACCTTGCCGCCCTACGCAGAACCAGGTCCTACTTCCTGGGAATCGATAGCGTAACGGCCATAGCGTACCTGCCGCCCACGTATTAGATCATAGAATTCTGTCCAGGTTTACATCTTGTCGAACGTGACCTACGCGCGCGCAGGCCAGACGTGTCACCGCTGGCAAACGGCGTCCCGTGCCAGACGAGGACGGCTGCCAGCTGAATCGTGACGTCATTCGGCCACGAAGACATGTAAGAAGAGGAGAGCTTTGCCGAGCGGGATCGCGACGGAAGAGTGACGAATGTCTTTGGAAGGGGAATTGTCTTCCGAGGAGTTCGGGCTCTGTGCAGTTGACCCCGGAGCCTTGAGCTATATCTAGATCTATAGGGCTAGATCTTGAGCTATAGCTAGATCTTGAGCTATATCGATTATTTTTATAACTCTTAACTTTGGGATCTTATCTTATATTCATATTTATTTTCAAGAGTGACGAATGTCTTTGGAGGGGAATTGTCTTCCGAGGAGTTCGGGCTCTGTGCAGTTGACCCCGGAGCCTTGAGCTATATCTAGATCTATAGAGCTAGATCTTGAGCTATATCGATTATTTTTTAACTCTTTACTTTGGGATCTTATCTTATATTCATATTTATTTTCAAGAGTGACGAATGTCTTTGGAGGGGAATTGTCTTCCGAGGAGTTCGGGCTCTGTGCAGTTGACCCCGGAGCCTTGAGCTATATCTAGATCTGTAGAGCTAGATCTTGAGCTATAGCTAGATCTTGAGCTATATCGATTATTTTTATAACTCTTTACTTTGGGATCTTATCTTATATTCATATTTATTTTCAAGAGTGACGAATGTCTTTGGAGGGGAATTGTCTTCCGAGGAATTCGGGCTCTGTGCAGTTGACCCCGGAGCCTTGAGCTATATCTAGATCTATAGAGCTAGATCTTGAGCTATAGCTAGATCTTGAGCTATATCGATTATTTTTATAACTCTTTACTTTGGGATCTTATCTTATATTCATATTTATTTTCAAGAGTGACGAGTGTCTTTGGAGGGGAATTGTCTTCCGAAGAATTCGGGCTCTGTGCAGTTGACCTCGGAGCCTTGGATCTTCGACGATTCATCCAGCTATTATATTGTTTCATTGGTTTCGGACAACGGCGGGGGCGACTTTATACGTTTCGTAGAATAAGCGTAGGTATTACTGCGCCAATAAATTGAGATCTCGAGCTATATCAATTATTTTTTAACTCGAATGTTTACTTTTCTAGAATACTTTCTGGAATAGTGCGAGTGAATAATACAATAATTTAATCTGCCTAATGTATTACTCAGTAGAAATATATCAAGTAGGTGTAATACGTAAGAATACAATACATATAACAATAACAAATTTATACTTATATTTATTTTCTAAGTGCTCTTTATATTTTGAACTTTGTATTATATAATCACCCTCTATAATCGCTCTGCATAATCTTGCAGTCTAAAACCAGCCTGCAACGTTTCCACTGACCCGTAAAAATCCGAAGTTCCGCGACGAAAGAAATGTCCAAGAAAAACCAGCACCCAAGCTCGAGTTATCATCGGACCCCGGATGCTCATGCAAATTCGTCCCCCTCTTAACTACCGAAAACCTGGAATAATAATTCGATTATTCCAGAAAAGACGGATCGCCAAACTTTTCAGCATCGCATTCCTTTCTAGACTTTTATTTACGATCGTTATTAGTTTATCCGACGGATTGGCGCCCTGTAATTTCAAATGTAAAATAGATGTCTCCCTAACTGACGCTCAGATTGTGCACAAAAATGGACAATTTGGGAAGAGAAGATACGATTATTCGAGCCTTGCGACTCATTTTTATAGTCGCCGTTACATTTTTATAGAATAATCGTATCTCCTCTTCCCAAATTGTCCATTTTTGTGGACAATCTGAGCGTCAATTAGAGAGACGTTACTGTATTTCCAAGTACAGAAAACGATTAGAACTGAGAAAACAAGAACAAAGTGTAGAACTAAAAAATACAAGATAGTGGCAACACATATATATGTATATTAGTCGAAATTTATAGAGTAGCAGACAATTTTATAAACATTTGCATCGCATAACTGCGGAAGTATGTAATCGCGTCTATGAACTCTGACATAATCGCTATCTGGTGGGTGAAAGCTAAGAAGAAAAGTCTAAGAATGCCAGAAACTCGTTAACGTGAGTAATTGTGTTGTTATATTCAGGGTATCCAGAATGGTTACGACCAAAGTCAAATAGATGGAAAATGTTCATATAAAAGATATAAGCGTACAAAAATTTATTTAAGCGTTGTTTTATAAAAATACGATGGAAAGAGAGAAGATCAATTCTGGGAATGTACTCCTAGTGCATTTATTATTATTATTATTCTATTAGTATAAGGGCACTGGAGTATATTATTAATTAATTATATATATATATATATATGCTAAGACAAGCTTAAATACAGTGTTCAATTAATTATGATAATTATGTTATGCCTGGAATGATATGATTCCTCAGATGATTTGAAGCAACTTTTTCCTTAGCGAAAATGCAATCCGCGGCTTCGTTTACGAGTTATCAGCGGAAAACGGTGACCAATGAGAGGCGCGCTCGTCTGGCGCGAGGCGGAACTGAGCGGAACTGGGCTTCGACCGCTCATTGGCGTGACCTCCTCGGCTCCGCCTCGCGCCAGCCGATCTCGCCTCTCATTGGCCCCTGTTTCTCTCCAATAACTCCTAAACGAAGCCGCAGATCACATTTCCGCAATGGAAAAAGTTGCTCCAAATCACCTCAGCCATCACTTAAGCTAGTCAACATAATTCCGCAATACCCAGTACAACTCGACGCGTCCCAAGTATCCTCGCGTAGAGAAAACACAAGAAAATCACAAGATACTAGCGTGATCTCTGATCGCTGCCCACGATAATATCCCCAGAACGAGCAGAACTTCTCCAGGAACGTTGTCGGACGTTTCCTAGTTTCCTAACTAGTCTTCTAGTTTCTTTTTATAACTTATGAACGCGGAAGGCTCCGCGGTCCGACAGCCATAAACGGCGGCTCGTCGACGCCGTCCCGACCTGCGCGGGAAGCGGCTCGTAATCTCGCGGCAGCGGCCGCGTTCGACAAGGCGTACGTTGTCCCGATACGTTCCTAGGCGTCTCGTAAGCCGTCTCGTATCGACGCGCGCGTAACGGTTAGAGAAATATTTTTATGCCTGACGCGGCACGGCCACGGCGGTACACGTCGGGGGACCGGGAACGGCCCGGGAATACTGTCACGTTCTTGTATCGCGTTAGAATTTGATGAAACGTTCGGGAGCCGCACGTTCTCCCGGGCAGCCGGGACCGTATTTTGACGGGCTTCCTGTTCGGCCGCGCCGCGGGACGACCGGAATATCGTGTGTCGCGAACGCGAGCTCGAACGCGGGTTCATCGACCGCGGTCCTCCTAAACAAACGCGGCGAATATTAAACGCGGCTCTGCTGCTCCCGAGCCACTCGACCTATCGATGGCCCTCCGATAAATGTTATTTTCGAACGATTGACATCCGATACGCGCGCGCCGCAGTCCCGCGGCAAATCCTGCCTACGCACGCGTTCCTAACAGCGAGCAGAGCAAGACGGTGTCGTGTCAGACAGCAGTAGGCGAGAGCTATTTGCGCGGCCGAAGGTTGAATAGGACGAGATCGGGCCGCGGTGGAAAGTCGCGTTTAGCCTTTCCTCCACCCATTATGCCGCCGTTTATCGTTGCCCGTTGCACGCCCTCGCCGCATGCGGATCGTTATATGAATTGAATAATACCGCGGGACGATAACCGTGCTGCCTGTGCGTCGCATCGGTGAAAAGGTCTAATAAAACCGGCGAACGCGGTGTGTACGTACGTTGTGCACGTGCACGTGAATGAATAAATCGTTCGCGTTCCATTTGTAGGATCGTAAGTCGGTCCCGCATTGTACTTCGCCGGCGAACAGGCCGCCGGGATTTTACTCGCGCTACAGTGTATATCACTTGTATCCCACTTTTCTGGCTATAAGTCACGGTTACGCCGGCTCCGTGGTCCCGCCGGATTTCACTTGGCAAATCGTGGACCACTTATAAGCGGTCCGACCGAACGCCGGTCGAGACTACCGCTGCGGCATTTTGTTTGACCGCGCGGCGGTGCCTTTGCTTTCGCGGTTGTTTGACCAGCGCTCGGATGTTCTTCCACTTGCCGGCTCGTCGATCATCGATGCTACACTTGCCAGATCGTGGGTAGAAAATTAGTTCGTCTGTCTGGACATCGTAATTTCTAGCGCGTTCGACTGTGGCATTAACCCTTTGCGCTCGCGGCTGGTGACTCTGAGGCACGCAAACGTTAACAGTAAAGAAGAATTGAAAGAAGAAGATTTTAGGAAGAATTGCTATAAATATTATTTTTTCTGTTCGAGGTACAGTAAATGTCTCCCTAATTGACGCTCGGATTGTGCAGAAAAATGGACAATTTGAGAAGGGGGGATACGATGATTCGCGCCTTACAATTCGATTTTACAGTTTACCGATAGTCAACAACTGTGAGAACGAGCCACAAAGAAGAATCGTACCTCTTTTTCTTAAATTGTCCATTTTTGTGCGCAATCCGAGCGTCAATTAGGGAGACATTACTGTATTCCCAAGTACAGAAAACAATTAGAACTGAGAAAACAAGAACAAAGTGTAGAACATAAAAACACTAGATAATGGCAACACATAAATATGTGTATTAGTCGAAATTTGTAGAGTAGCGGACAATTTTGTAAACATTTGCATCGCATAACAGCATTGCATAACATTTATCTATACGATGCTATGCAAATAATTCATTTAGACACCTATTGATGCAAAAATAAAGTACAAAAAATTCATAAAACGGTATTATTAGAACGAATGTGAACGTATAAAATTCTATTGACACGTTTCGACTCTCAAATCTCAACTCTTAACCTAAAAAATGAACGAAATAGAATAAAGTAGCTACCGCTGAGAAACACGTGGTCATTGAAACGTTATTCTACAGGGTATCCCAAAAATGTCTTGCAATCCGGAAATATCGGGTTCTTCAAATCATTTGAAGCAGCTTCTTCCTTTACAAAAATGTTCTCCGAGGCACCGTTAACGAGTTATTAACGAAAAACAGTGACCAATAAGAATCAAGTACGGCTGACACGAGGCGGCCCAGCCAACCAGCGCGCGAAGCCCAGTTCCGCTCGTTGGCTCGGTCGCCTCGCGCCAGCCGAGCTCGCCTCTCATTGGTCACTGCTTTTTCGTTAATAACTCGATAACGGTGCCTCGGAGAAAATTTTCGTAAAGGAAGAAGTTGCATCAAATAACCCGAGGAACCCGCCACTTTCAGATTGTGAGACATTTTCGGGACACCCTGTATTTGGCAATGCTCCGAAAGAACCTGGAGAACTGTTAACGAGTAACAAGATAGCCGGTAACGCACTTAACACGTAACTCCGCCATGGCACTTTGCAGCATGTAATATTTTTGTTACAGGTGAGTCACGTGTTTTCCTCCACGAGACGTCCGGAGCCCCGAGAGCTCCGTAGCGGCGTGTTAGCGCCGATAAACCGTTGATTAGCAGTAACCCGGCGGATCGAACCGGTCCAAGGTAAACATCCTAGGCTCGCGAGCACTCGTAGCCATAATTCCTTCGTATCTTCTCGCGGACGTGTAAAATAGCGACAAGCGTCGGCGGATCCACGGAGCCGCGTTAATTGCGGAGTATTTAACCCTTTCGGTACGAGCGCCGGATATATCCGGCATCCATCCGATGACCAATATGGACGAGTGCCGAATACACCTGGCGTCCATGTAAGCCATATTTCTGACATATTAGAAACCATTCTAATAACCGTTCGAGTCCCAAGCAGCGCTATCACGCTGTTCGGCATTTTTCGACCGTGTTTTCTGAATAATCCCTGGGACTCGAACGGATAAAGTCTTTTCTTACAAGGATTCCGAAAAAACAGCTACAGTTATAATTGTCGTTCGATCTGAATTGATTGAAAAAATTTCAGGTTACATTTTTCTTCGAAACTTGTGTTGCGTCCAGAGACAAGGGCCATAAAAAGGTCCCACCATTGGGGAAACCCTCTCAGGCCCCAACAAGGGTCAAGGCAGACACCCCCCTCCAAGGGGTGATTCGTGCCTTGACCAATAATAAACAATCTACCCCCATCCACGGTGCTCTTCCACGACTTTCCAGCGTTGGAAGAGCATTCTTCCACCAGCGCTCGCAGAGAGTGCAACACAAAAAATAAAGTTCTCTAAGACTACTAGAGACCCTTCCACGTCATTAGTTTGCCGTAGGAAGCGCGAATCGAGCGTACAATAGTTCGGTCGCGCATGTACGTTAGGCGACTAACCGAACGTACGGACAAAACAACTTGTTCATAGATTTTAACATATTCCAGGCCCTTTACAGAATGTTTACAGGAAACAGAAGATTTAGAAACGGATTAAGCACAGTCGTTACTTAACGCTTAAGAAAATCTTCGTACAAAAGTGGACCGACCCTGCGTTATGTGCGCATTTTCGGCGCGGCACCCCGTGCAGCGGGAGTGTCGCGGCGGACAACGCGCTCCTACCGAAAGGGTTAATCCCGAAATCGTTATCGCGAGGATCGCGGGCATGCCGCGCCACCGTTCACGGTCCCCATAACTTTTTACGAGGACCGGTTAGGCAATCGGACAGCGGTTATGTTTACCCGAACAACAGCTCGAGAAAATTACGATCCGTTGATAGAATCAACGATCGCCACCTCGCCGCGGTTCGGCTCGCGGCGTGCGCTCGCGCTCGCAGCACACCTTCCAGGAATAGCGCGCGCTCGCACGAATGTACACGCCTCGCTTCTCCTCCGATCCGTCGTTCAGATAGCCGAATGCGTTAACCATCCGCCAGCACGCTATCCGTGAGCCCCGCCGACGCGCGATACCCTCAAGGCCCGTTTCGTTTTTAAAAAGAAAACGCCCCGTGTTATTTTTAAACGCGACGCGATCGCCGTCCCGGACCGAAACAATTAGCGGCGCGTCACAAATAGCTCCGCCCCCGCGCCGGCAATTATAACAGTCGGCCGGCAAGGCGAGCACTCTCTCTCTCTCTCTCTCTCTCTCTCTCTCTCGTTCGCCTCGAACCCCGGCTCGCACGCCGTGAACTTTGCCCGGGCACGAGCCGCTGCTATTTTCCGCGTAATCGACCGTCGTCATCTCTACCGGCGACGGTTTATTGCGAGATGACTCGAGGAATTTTTGCGTACCATTAAGCGGTGGCCTTGCCGCGGTGCCGGGAACATAACTGGCTATCTTCGGCAATTGTTATCCGGCTGCGCGATATCGCGCGCCGCGATTCTTCGGTTCGCGGATTTGTTGGCGCCTGTACTTTCAGAGAGCGCGGTAGATTTTTTGTTTTGTTTCTTTGACCCTTTCGCTACGGGCGGATTTTCCGCCGCGGTACTTCTGCTGAACGGCGCGCTGTGATATTTAATTATACAGGGTGTCTCTGTAACTCTAATATAATATATATATTATCTAATCTATAATATATATAATATATGTATTATTATTATATTTATATATATTATCCCTGTAACTCTAATATAATATATTATATATATTATATTAGAGTTACAGAGAGACAACCTGTATAATTAAATATTAAATATAAATAAGTATTATATCATATATAATTATATATGCTTATATATAGTATTATATCATATAGTTATAATGCTTGAGGAACAATTTTATACATATATAATTATAAAATATATAATGTTGTATTTAATTAATTATTTGACGACCGACTCCTCGTGAAAATTTCTACCAATATCTTATTCGTTATAGACGTCATTCCGTCCCTTAAAATTAGAATAAAATTCTACTTTTAATTACCATCAATTCTTAAGCATTCCAGTCAAATTCTCCCGAGACTCGGGATCGCACGAGTGCCGAAATCGTGCGCGAAACTCCCGAAAAATCTTGTTTGCATCTTCCGCGAGCGTCCTCCTTGCTTTCGCAAGGGTTTCGATGCGTCGGAAAATGCATATCGGATCGATCATTTTTTTTTGGTCGCGGAGCGAAAAGCGCCCCTTAAACGGCAGCCGGCCGATAAGGAGATTAGATAGAAGGCGAGCGTATGATTTACAGCGACGTGGCGATAGGGCCCGGTTTCGGCCGTTCCATTTCGCGAAATCCTGAACGCAACGGAACCGAACGACCACAGTTATGCCGCGCCGGTGATTGATCTCCGCGCTGCTCCGCGTGTGCCCGCCATCCCGACGCACAGGTATCTATGGTAATTAATCGAAGGAGAAAACGCGTTTCCGTATTACCGCAGGGATTGGGCCACACCACTCCGAGTGCTATGCGTTAATCTACCGTGAAATTAAATTCCTAATTAATTTCGGAGCGATCATAATATCGCCGCGTCCCCGCGCGATCTCTGACCACGGAGTTCGCCGTGCGCAAAAAAAAAAGAAAAGGAAAGGATACAAGCGAAATGCGCTGTTGCACCTTTCGCGGAGATCTTTTGTTTTTCTCAGTTAGTATTACTGCTTGTGGTAGGTTTAGTGTTAAATATTAATATACGTAACTGTTGCACGAGAGAGAGAGAGAGAGAGAGTCGCAAAATTCAATTTCGTATGTATAAGAGAGAGAGAGAGAGAGAGAGAGAGAGAGAAATGCATTATATATTATATTATATTATATATTAACACTAAACCTAGCGCGGTCAAAGCGACCGCTTTCTTATTTTGCAATTCTGCAATGTTTCGAGACTCTTTCGTGGAAAACTCTTGAATAAGTTATATTATTGGAGCAAGTTTTATATTGGGAACTTTGCGAATTCTGAATAAATTCGGTCTTCTCACTTTTGTGAAGCAGTACATGCCGGTTAGTATTACTGCTTGGTAGGTTTAGTGTTAAATATTAATACACTATAATAGATATTATCCCTTTTTGCACTCGAAGCTGTTTTAACTGTAAATCTAAGATAATGTTGACGTTAACGAAGTTTGGATCTTTTTAAATTGTTGAAAGTGTAAGCGTTTTGCGAGTCGCGAGACTCGATTTCGCGTGCATAAAATTCACTTTTTCATGTAAAATGAGAGTACCAGGAGTGAGAACAATTATTTTAGATTTACAGTTAAAACGGCTTTTAATGCAAAGGGTTAATAGCTATTATTGTGTATTAATACTTAACGTCTAACTAAATTTTGTGCGACTATCGGTATCGATTCTATATTGGTCTGCTTTTTTAGCAGACCTTGTGCTTTATGTTGGATTTGTCCGTCCGTCGATCTGCTGTTCTACAAACGTTTGTTCTACTTGTCTGGTCGTGGATCACCGTTTTTATTGCATTTATCTGATCGTAGTACACATGTTTATTGCATCGTCTCGTCACAGGTTAAATTCTGCTCCTGTAATTCTACCATTTTCATTGCTGAACCGTGTATTTTAATTTAGTAATTTCAAATATACAGTAAATTCTCCCGAATTTTCCTTCAGCTTGTTAACAAAAGTGGACAATTTGGGAAGAGGTGATACGATTGTTCGAGGGTCGAGGTTCATTTTTACAGTTAATAATTATAAAAACGAAGTGAAGGCTCGAATAATCGTATCTCCTTTCGCTGTGCGCAAAAAAAAAGAAAAAGTACAAGCGAAATGCATTGTTGCACCTTTCGCGGAGATCTTTTTTTCCCCCTCTATCCGCGACTTTGTCCGACTTTCGAGGACCTTTTCGCTTTTCACTTTCACCTTCAACTTCTCGCCGCCTTGAACTTTGGGCGACCTTTGCTTAGTGGAAGCCTGATAAACCGTTTCTTGTTCGTGCCTTTATTAACGCCTTGACCGTGCCATTACGTTCACGGTTGCAACGATCGCGAGTTCCTTGAGTGTTGCAATTTCGCGGAGGAAAGAGCGTTTGTCGCGCGACTACGCTCGCTCGAGTGCGACAGTCGTACTTAAAATCAACATTTCTTGTTATTAGCGTTTACGTGTACGTAAAACTTGTTTTCGGATATAATGCAAATTAACGAAGAATAAATCAGACTTCAAAGGGTTGACACTTTGAATGCCACATCACCCGTACGCGGGTGATTGTAATTTGGTCACCGTAGTAACATTCTTCGGCGAAGCAATACGATTACAGTAAATTCTGCCTAATTGACGCTCAGCTTCGAAACAGAAATGGGAAATTTGTAAAGAGGAAGCACGATTGTTCGAACCTTTGGCTCGTTTTTTAACAATCGATAACTACAGCATCAAGCATCGGTAACTATAGTAATCAAACGAGCCGCATAATTCGACTAATCGTATCTCCTCTTCCCAAATTAGTCATTTTTGCGCAGAATCTGAGCGTCGGTAAGGGAGACATTACTGTAGTTTGCTTATCGAAAGAAGCATCGTTCCGGTGCGACGGCTTAATAAGCTCGAGACATTTCAGTTTAATGGACAGCTGTCAATGTTGGCATGCTCGTAGCAGTACGAAATGGCAAGTTTATGGGAAGTAGAATGCGGTATCGAAGTAGAATAGGGTCTGTATATAGCGAGACAAGTTAGGCGAAGTTCGTTGGGTGTGAGATGAGTAGCTGAGCCGCGTATAAGGCCACGTTTCCAGTATACGTAACGTCTGTTCTAATGTAAGTAGTTTCAGTCAGCCCTCAGTCAGACACGCGTAACGTCTCTCTCTCTTGACTGGCAAGACCGACGACATTAAACGACGCATTCGATCTCGGATACAGTTTCGCGGATACTTTTCCACGAATTAACCCTTAGCGATCCGCGCGTTTCTCGAGTACTGCCTATCAGCAACTCCGGCACATTTTTGGAGCGGAGCGCCTGAGATTAAGGAAGTCAGGTAAATAATTCTTACATGAAGAAAATTTAGATTTGAAAAATTGTTGAAAGCGTGACTGTTGTACAAGTCACAAGACGCAATTTCACACGCATAAAATGCGCCCTGTCATATAAAATAGAGACAGCGTAGGTGAGAAAAATCATTTTAGATTTACAGTTAGAATGGTTTCGAGTTCAAAGGGTTAATCCTTAGCGCTCCACGCGTTTCTCGAGTACTGCCTACCAGCAACGGCGGCATATTTTTGGAGCGGAGCGCCTGAGATAAAGGAAGTCTTATTTTCAGCGGAAAAGATTACACGTCCTTGCGAACGCATTTGATATTTTATCGATTTTATAAATATACATTTTCCTATTGTAAATAAAAGATAAATTTTCAATTTTGTAATTCACCATGGTGCGATATCTTTGGTAACAATCTCCCATGCGCATTCTGGGTTTACTTGGACAAGTGTCGCAGTATTCGCTTTGCCAAATAGAGTTACTAGATATTTCTTTCAAGTTTAGAACATTTTCCGCGTAATCGTTGGTTTCCTTTATAATTTCATTTACCAATTCGTCCGTGAAAAATAATTAAAAATATTGTATCGGCTGTTCGACGTTTGTAGGAACTTGTGGTTCAATGACCTATGGCAATACGCTAAAAGGTATTCCATCTGGAACATGTAATTCTTCCGTAACATCGCGCCATTTGTCTAAGTCATGCAACGAATCTTCGCTTTCGCTTTCAATAATTCTCATTCTTCGTCTCTTCGGTAGTATAATTTCGCTACTACTACTCGAATGTCTTTCAACTCTTCAAAATCAAATACGTCTTCGGTATCGCTCGGCTCTAAATTCTCATCGTAATATTTATTTTTCTCCATGTTGCTGATCATAGAAAAGGTCAAGAAATGGTTTAATCGTAATGGTACAGACTTGGCACGTTTCAACTACAGATAAGAATTGCTAACGCCGACGATAACGTATGCTAAAAACATTTGGCTCCGCAGCGAAGCCTTCGGAATTACGGAACACATGACAAATGTCTCCGTAGCTGGGCCTTCGGAGCGCTAAGGGTTAATTTCAACCGACAATAAGAAAATCAAGCGACTTTTCCAATACCTGTTTCACGCTCGTATTTCTTTATTGTTATTTAATCGAACATCGAGACCGCTCCGCGAACCCGAGGAGTTCAATTTAGACCGGATCCGGCCTGTCTGCAATCTTTGCTCGAAACCGATCGATAGGTAGTAGCAAATTCGTCGGAAAATAGAATGTGGGATTAAAGTAGAATGGGGTCTGCATGTAGACCGACAAAGTATTCAGGCGAACGTAAAGCTATTACTGCGCGGGTTAAATTAGAAGTTGGAATTGGAAGGAACGAGACTTAAATCGATCGCCTTTCTTTCGCGCATTTTCGCAAGTCGATAGATACGTGAAATCCTTCAAAAATCTTCTCAATTATATTTTTACTCGCGATATCCACCGACACGATTCAGCCTCTTATCTTCGCGGTTGCATAATTTTATTCAGAATTTTATTTAGAATTTATTTCCACGATGTCTTCTTTACTCATACATACGCAAAATTCCGTACGCCGCGCTTCAACCAATCGAATTTTCAATTTTTTCAAAAGTTCTATATTCTTTCCGAAATTACGGCGACTTTTCCTCGCGCTCGCAGACGTTTCAAGTTCGACCTCGTCGAACGCGATCACGCTTTTCATGGAACACGTGTACAGTTTCGTTTCTAAAACGTTCGTATTGTTTCATCGGCAGGTTCGCACTGCTTTCTTTCGAATGGAACGATTCGAATGATCGTGCGCGGCATCGGTCGAACGGGTCACGCACGCATAAATCCCCGAAGTGGTTTAATCGCGCGAAGGGTCTCGCGACGACCAATCTCCGGTTTTTCGAGGACGCGTCCCGAAAGCCATCTGTATTATTTAACCCGGCCCGATCCGGCACGCGTAATTAAACACTGGGGTTATGCGGCGTCGGCCGCGAGACTGCACCGACGCGCGCCGTGCACCGAATTGCACGGCTGGAAATGTTGCGCAGCGAGAACTCGATACGAACGCAACCCGACGTTATAGTATCCGTAATGAACGAGACATTCAAGCAACAATTAATCTAGTTAGATTTAAAGGTCTCACGAGTACGCGCGCGTCGAGCACGGAAACAATTCTCGTGCGTCGGTTTTCCATGGCAATTGCGACCCGAGGCGGCAAACAAACCGTTCCGGCCGACGGTTTCGTTATTTCGCGACGTTGACCGACGCGTTAATCGGGGTCACCGGCGAGTTTTCATCGCGATTCCTTTCCGGCGACCTCGATTTTTCTACACGTTTTGCAAGTCCCGCGTTGAAACGCCTGTTTTCAAGACGAAATCGTTGTTTGTCCAAACCGTCGCCATGGTATTTCGATTCTGTAGATCTTGTTTTCAATACAGTGACCCGCGAAACGCTTTTTAAAACGCAATAACCATCTTAAAAGTAAATGACACGAATCTTTTTTAGGTGATAGAGGGACTAGTCTATTAGGCGATGACTGAAATGCTTTTCTTTTTGATATTGCCATTACTTGAAACAAAAAGAAAGAATTGAAAAAGTTATTGCGTTTTAAAAGGTGTACGAACACTTTTGTAAAAGACTGTATATGGATCTTTAATCTATGAAATACGTGGATTTTATTCTAAAAGATCTGGGTTTATAAAAAATCTGTGAATACATAAACATTGTATCTCCATTATTTCTGTCTCTTATTTCTTTATCCCTGGAGAAAGGGCGACAGAACCACAAAAAAGACTCGTACATCCAATTTCGAGGCGTAGTTGCGAAGAGCCGACTTCGATCTAAAAATTAGTGTGTTAACTTCAATCAAGAAAAAATTTGTTCACCGTCCACAACGAAGCATGAATCTCGAGGAGAAAACTTTCCCCCCAAAAAAAGAAACGCACGTCTTCGCTCGCTCACGTGCTACACGCAGTAACAATTTTTTCGCCGTAAATAAACTAAGCTCTGTTAAACCTGATACTTCGAGCTTTCAAACGAGTACGGTTACATTGCCGCACGATTTTTTCCCGCGAAGTTACAACAATTCGAAAGTATTCAATTTCAGCTCGTTAAGAATATTTCCGAATTATTTTTTCTTCGAAGAGAATCCTCGGTAATCGTAACGATCCATCTTCGAGATATGAATCCGTACGGAAAGTTTTCAGCGCGACGCGGGACAGTTATTGGAAAGCCTATCGATAGGCATCTGGGTAGGCAAAGTGTGAAATAACGAACAATACCGTCATCAGGGTGGACAGTCCGTCGAACGAAAGATGGAAAAAAGAGCTGGTCGCGAATCGGAATATCGGGAAACCACGGTATCTGGAACGTTGGAGATCTACTTTTTGCTCCCGGCCTCTGTTGTACTTTTACCACGCCAGGCCGCATTATTCGCCGGCCGGTGGCGGAAACCGAAGTCGGCTTAAAGCAGCAATAAATATTCTAACGACCGGGCTTGTTCAACAACTGAAAGACTGTAAGCCGCGTTACTTTGCCCGCGGTCTAAAAGTGCCCCGGAAGAACCGTCGCGGAGTTCCTTGACAACCTGTCATTGTTCCGGGCCCCCCCTGGTAATTAATTGTGCAGCCCCGTTCCAAAGAGGCTTGGGAATGGATTGATGCACGGTGTCTACCGGAATTCTGTTAGCTTTACCCGATAAGTAATTTCGCTTTGAACGATATTGTTTCGGTAATTAATGTTCCGTCAAACGTTTATCCGCGACCACCTTGCACGAACAAAATTATCCACCACCGTGTCTCCGGCTCCCGAAACAGCTCTCGCCACGCCGCCGCGTTTTTTGCTTAGAATATTCTGTTATCGAATTATTGTCGCTGTTCGAGTATATTATATATATGATATATTATTATTATTATTATATAATAATATATTATTTATATTTATATTATATATAAATATAATATATTATATATTATTATGTTTGAGTTTTCTTTAACACTAGAAAGACTGAAACTTAGTATATTGTATATATATTATTATTATTATTATTATATAATAATATAATAACATAATATTATTATATAATAATAATAATAATAATATAATAATATTAACAGGCCAAACTGTGCACACTCGAGATAATTCGAGCGGCGTTGTATTTTATGCTGCTATAATTTTTCACACTCGAATATAATCGAGAATTGAAAATAACAATGTGAAAGCAAAGAAAAAAATCGTTTTATTGATATTTATCATTTACATGGGATTGTAAACTTTAACACTTATTTATTCAAGAATAAAATATAGCCTTTTTCCATGGAAGAAAAGCGCAGTATATAAAAATTCTCCACCAAAAGAAAAGTTGAATTAGGGACGGTAAATTGATTTTTTTGGCCGGTATTTTTTCAAAAAAACTGTGCGTTCAGGGGTTAACACGTTGAACGCCCAGCCTCCTAGTTAAACAGTATCGACTGTCACGAGATCCTGAAAATAGGAAACCAAAAATCGAAACATTTTTGTCAATCTAACAAATTTCATTTTTGTCAAAATAATTTTCGACATTGCCTGATAAAGTGTTTTTTCTAACATCTCGAAACAACGTAAGCAATTTGGCACGATTTTCAGAAAGTTATTCCGTCTTGGATACTCTCGCGAGACAGTTTCCCGTACGTTGACTCGCAAAAATGGTTGTAACCGAACAAAGTGCAACGCGACGCGGCCAATTTTTTCAGCGCAGCTAGATGAAACTATAAACTATGGCTCCGGTAAGGTTGAAAGCAGGCCTTCGCAAGCCGCAAAAGTTTCGACTATAACTTCACGGTAAACGCATTCCATTTGCTCTTACAATTCGAATCTATAATTTATCGATTTACCAATGTAACAGTTAACGATTCGCGAGACGTTAACGGTACAAAATGTTGTACTTATCACCGGGAACAATATCAATTTTACACGATCGAAAAAGAACACTTCCACAAAAAGATACGCGCTTTAAACTATCCACTTCGTACTGTCGGTCACGCTCGCGAGTAACGACTGCCCAACAAACTCGAAATTCGAAGTGCAATTGCCATTCGGTTATAAAAGTATGGGCCATTTCGTTTTTCCCACCACACGGACGCATCATTAAACTAACCAATCCGTAAGTCAAAAACTCCTCAACGACAACTTCGATCGTTAGGATTTTGGCCATGATTTCAAGCTTTTATACCACTGTGCGCCGCCGAAACTGTTCGTGCATTTTACGGATTTCCGAGAAAAATCATTGTCGCTGTAATCCATGGAACGAGGCATTGTTTAAAATGTTTCCGCGCGACATTAAAGCGAGAATTCAAGCCGCGTTTCTCCTTGAAAATCTACGAATTGCATCGTCGCTAAAAGCATTCAGACATTTGTTTAGCGACAGAGGCCATCGTAGGTTCGAAGACCGGAGCTTAGCCTTTGCAACGAGCTTCGAAAAATTGATGTACGACTTTTTTTCTCGTTTTATTCGCATCGGAATGAATGCTGCACCGGCGACGTCGCGGTATTTCACGAAGGCTCGGCGCAACACACCGAATCTCTGCTTCATTTGTGTGCCATAAAACCGCCAAAAAAAAATCACACGTCAAAGTTTGACAGGTCGTTGCAAAGAGGAAGCTTCGGTCTCTGCGCGGATGGTAGATACATTCGCGAAAAAAAACTGTACACCGCTCCTGACGATGTTCGAATTTGCGAAAGGAAATCTTGAAAAAAAGAAGGTACAGTAATCATTTCTCCGGGAAATGCCAAATTCCGGGTTGCTGTGAATTTCCCTGTGCTAGTGCTACGCCTATGTAATTTATTGCTATGTTGGTGCTAAGGATCGACATTTGGGCGTGAGTTAGGCAAGAGAAATCGCGGAGCTACAAGATACGTGACTTATGTTCATTGAATCGCGTCACGTGGCCTCCGAATTGCCTCCGAATCGTGGCAAAAAGTTAGAAATAAAAAAGTGAAGTCATCGTTTTTATTCCAGAATTACAATGTACCGAAATGTCTCCCTAATTTGCGCACAGATTGCGCACAAATTACGATTATTCGAGCCTCGCGGCTCATTTTTATAATTACCGATTTTGTCGACGACTATAAAAACGAGACACGAGATTATTTTGTTGCGCAAATTTGCGCATAATTTTGTGCGCAATCTAAGCACGAATTAGGGAAAAATTACTGCATCGATATTAATCTATATCGGAATGCTGGTCGCTGCCGTTTGCTTGCCGACTGCCCCGAGTTTCCATAAAAAAAAACGAACCGCGAAGCTCGAAGAATCGCGTCTCGTCGCGACTTAGTATTCTCGGATCCGCGCGTCTCGATCCCGCCTCCAAGCGTTTCTCGGAGAAATTACTGTATCTTCATTTTCGCGCGTTGTTTGCACTGCGTCACGCCGCGATATTGAAATTCGAAAACGGCTACGTCTCTCCCCCGGAGGACCCGAGATAGATGAAGGATAAAGCTAACACCGATGCGAAACGCCGGCTCGCAAAGAACGTGCACAGTTTTCTCGGGCAACACGCGAGGCTCGCCCTCTATTTCTACGTTCTCTGTCTACATGTCACTCAGTTACTCTCGGGTTCGCTTATTCCCCGGGGCGCAGAAGTGTGACATTTTTATCCGGGCGGACCCGGCCCCTACGGCAACGCCAGACCGTTCCTCCGTCTATTTCCCTCTATTTACTTCGGCTAAACATAAGAAAGTACCCGGCGCGATGGTCGGCTCCGAGGAACGCATCAAACTCGCGGCAATTAAGTCGGATGGGAAACGGGCGCCGCGTCTTCGCGAATTTTTGCCGCCCCTTTGACCGAATGTGGCATGTACAAGGTGTCCCAAAATTATGGTGTTTCCGGGAAATAAGGGGTTCCTGATGTGATTTGAAGTAACTTTTTCCTTTACAAAAATGTTCTTCGAGGCGTCGTTTACGAGTTATTAGCGAAAAACAGTGACCAATGAGAGGCGAGCGCGCCTAGCGCTAGGCAGCCGAGTCAATCAGCGGGATTGGGTTTCGCGCGCTCGTTGACCTGGGTGCCGCGCGGCTGCCGAGCTCGCCTCTCATTGGCCAGTGTTTTTCGTTAATAACTCGTTAACGATGCCTCGGGGAGAATTTTTGTAAAGGAGAAAGTTGCTTCGAATGATCTCAGGAACCCCTCACTTCCCGAAAGTGCCATAATTTTGGGACACCCTGTATATCACAGACAATATATTCGAAGCGAATAATTTATTTTAAGCGTTGAATGAATTGAAATTTGTTGAGATGTTAGAAGAAGCAGTTTACCAAAGGATATGTGAAACAATGTTCTGCAAAAATAGCAATTGTGCGCTAAAAAAATTAAAAAAACACGCGTAGATAAGTTAGCAAAACCTTAAAAAAAATGCACTGTTCAAATTTTCATTGTATGCTCAAATAGAAAGATTAGAGATCCTTATTTTTCAATTGCATTTGTCCTCGCATCTAACTACAGTTTCTCCAACAATTTTTTTATGCATTGTCCAGCGAACTGATCATTCCAACAAGCCCAAAATAATTCAAATCATTTAATCCAATTTTCGAAACGAATGTCATTCCGTTTCAAAAACGTTTCCGCCTCCATTGTTCTTTGGCCGAAAAAATCGAAAAGACGTTTGTGCACCGCGTCCACAGAAAGGTTTCTGTTCCACGAAAATAAAAGGGCCTGCGTACCGCCACGGCGAAGACGACGGTAGTCAGTAAAGTTGGTAGAGTCAGCTAAGTAGCCCTGTCGCGTGATAATGGCTTCGCTCGACCAAGAGATGTAACAAAGATCTCGCTCGACTGCTGTTGTCCGTCGCGAGGATGTTTGCTGTTGGGCATCGCCGGGCTGAAAGGATATCGAGGAACCCATTAGCGGGATCGTGTACGAGCGGAGCCGTCATTGCCACCGGTAATTCGTTATAGAGTAGAAGCTTGATTATGCATTTTATTTGGAGCGTGTATTACTCGACGAGCTCGGCGAACGTAATTCCCGCGGCAGAGGTGATTATGCATTAAAAAATAGTGAACTCCGACGGAGGGGAACTTTTTTTCGCATGAAACGCCATTCTCTTTTTCCGTTTCGTTTTCCTTTTTTACTTTTTTGTTTTCCTTTTTTTTCGGAAGCTCGGGATGAATGCTTCGCTCGTCTATTGTTTTCATGCTGCTCTTTCGTTAATTTTTCGACTCGGCGCCGAACGGCCGCGTTACCTGTGCCTACCTGGTTCAAGTAGCGGTTACGCTGTCGGAAAATATTCCAGTAAATGCGGCTTTTCCTTACGGGGGCACCATGAGACCCGTGGCAACGCGACGCGAACGCATTGAATTACGCGTTCATTGTTTCAAACGTCGGAAGGATTGTTCCGCGAAACCGAAATAAATCGGGAAAAACGCTGCGCATCATTAACCCTTAGCGCTCCGCACGTTTCTCGAGTACTGCCTACCGGCAACTCCGGCACATTTTTGGAGCGGAGCGTCTGAGATAAAGGAAGTGTTATTTACCAAGGAATTTAATTCCGACTCGATAATCGACTTCGAAGCAGACTTCGCGACGCTTCGCCTCGTGTACGTCGATGCTTTATGCACTTGGCGTGGATTTTACGCATTCGGGCGAGAAACGACGAGGAGTGTACGCTGCTCTTCGAACCTGTTCGACTATCAACGTTGAATTAAACTCGATATTTTCTGTCGCGATCATTCTATCGTTTCTTCTGGACATTCACAGAGATCTTTAAGTTTAACCCTTAGCTCTACATTTATCGGTGGAAATAGGTAATAAATTAGGTAACGTGTAGTAGTTATGAACTTTATGCATTTAGGATAAACACGAGAAGAAGAAATTGACGACTATAAAAAGGTTAAGATCTTCTTCTATCTTTCTCGCGGTATCAACCGCGTTTTCTTCCATTAATTTATTTTCTGTCACTAAAATTCTCTTAGCATTTTTACAGTGGTCAATTTCTTCTTCCCGCGTTTATCCTAAATACATAAAGTTCATAATCTATACATTACCTAATTTCTTAAGCTTTTTCCAAGCTTCCTCTAAACGTAGCGCAATCGCCGAAAATCTTGTCAACGGATTTTTAACCCGTAGCGCTCCACGCGTTTCTCGAGTACTGCCTACCAGCGGAAAAGATTACACGTCCTTGCGAATGCATTTGATTTTATTGATTTTATAAATATACATTTCCCTATTGTACATAAAAGATAAATTTTCAATTTTGTAATTCACCATGGTGCGATATCTTTGGTAACAATCTCCCATGTGCATTCTGGGTTTACTTGGAGAAGTGTCGCAGTATTCGCTTTGCCAAATAGAGTTACTAGATATTTCTTTCAAGTTTAGAACATTTTCCGCGTAATCGTTGGTTTCCTTTATAATTTCATTTACCAATTGGTCCGTGAAAAATAATTAAAAATATTGTATCGGCTGTTCGATGTTTGTAGTACCTTGTGGTCCAATGACCCGTGGCAATACGCTAAAAGGTATTCCATCTGGAATATGTAATTCTTCCGTAACATCGCGCCATTCGTCGAAGTCTTGTAACGAATCTTCGCTTTCGCTTTCAATAATTCTCATTCTTCGTCTCTTCGGTGGTATAATTTCGCTGCTACTACTCGAAGTGTCAGAATCATAACCAACATTGTCTTCCACAATGTCTCTTAACTCTTCAAAATCAAATACGTCTTCGGTATCGCTCGGCTCTAAATTCTCATCGTAATATTTATTTTTCTCCACGTTGCTGACCATAGAAAAGGTCAAGGAATGGTTTAATCGTAATGGTACAGACTCGGCACGTTTCAACTACAGATAACAATTGCTAACGCCGACGATAACGTATGCTAAAAACATTTGGCTCCGCGGCGGAGCCTTCGGAGTTACGGAACGAATGACAAATGTCTCCGTAGCGGTGCCTTCGGAGCGCTAAGGATTAAATACCGGGTTTTATGGAACGGAACGGATGACCCCGGATGACCCGAAAGCGTCGCCGTTCCCGTGACAAGCTAATATCCACGTTTGTTATTCATTAAAAATGTTACAAATTTCTTGCTGTCGCGGTTCCGTCGCATTTTTGTCCAGAGACGCGCGGCGTTATGAATTTCTAAAGATCCGCAGAATCCAGTCACAGCAGCGTCACGGAATATTTCATAAATCCAAGTATCCAGTTGTCCCGATAGAATGAAATATTGATCGCGGATCGATGCGGAATCCCCCACGGGGGGGTCAAAAACAAACTCCCAGGAACCTCTGTGCGTGGGAATTTTCTGTGCTCGCCCCGATATTTCGGTGATCGGCGCGGGGTTAAACCGTCGATCGCGACCCGTCCCGGATAACATTGTCCGGCTGATGGTTAATTTGTAGTTCCGCGACGAATAAATTCGCGGAACAAAAAGCCGAGCAGGACCCGGGGGCCAGGAATTTTCGTGGAAAACCGGCGGAAGGCCGGGCCGGGAGAATTACGAGAGGCCGGGGCTCCTATACTCGCGCGCGCGGTATCTATTAACAATGTAAATACATGTGTCCCGCACGTGCGATACAGCGTTAACCAGGGGTCGAGATATGTAATTCCATTGTTCGCAATTGCGCCTTCTGTTAAAACTTGAATGCGAGCCTGCCGGCCCGCGTTTATTTATGTCACTGTGCGCCGTGGTCCGCTCGCCAAAAAAACAAACAAAAAATGCACGGTTTATTCGAAATAATCGCATTACGTTGTCCCTCTTCTCGCTCTGACCGTCATTAGAATTTTTCCTGGCACTTGCTATCGATTTCTGCGAGAGTGCGCGGCTGTCAGCTGGGAAATTTTCGGCGAATTTCACGTTCGATCCGCGACGAATTTCAACGATGGATATTTCTCGTTTATAATTTCAATCGGGGTCGCTGTTCTCGCAATCTCGTTCAAAACTGTGTAAGTTGCTATGTTGTTACGTGATGTACGTTCGAGTCGCTTCGAGTGCTGTTGAAATACAACACTTTTATAAAATGTATAATTTAATGAAGGATATCGAAGTATTAATCCTTCTTAACCGGTTTCAGGTGTTGCCATTTCGTCGTGACGAGTATAATCGTTAACAACAGCTATTATTTTATAATTCTGTAATTTTATAATTTTAATAATTTTAATAATTTTAATAATTTTAATTTTGATTTTTTAATTTCAATAATTATATCATTCTCTAATTTTATAATACTATGTAATTCTGCAATTCGTGGATGCGACAATTTCCTGAATTCTTTCCTAATGCATTGTTGATAGCATCTTCGCTTTACTGGTGGAAATACAGTAAATTATCTCTAATTGACTCCCTAATCGATTCCCAGATTGTGCACAAAAATGCGCAATTTGAAAAAGGAGGATACGATTATTTTTAGCCTTACGGCTCGTTTTAATAATAATTGTCCATTTTCTTCCCAAAGTGTCCATCTTTATGCAGAATGTGAGCGTCAATTAAGGAAGAAAATTTACTGTACTTTGCGCGCATTTTCTACTGTTCTTCGTACTAATTTTATCGTATTTCACAAAACCGTCTGTCGCGACTGCATTTTTTCGTGACATTTTTCTGACTACCGAAAATTCCGAAACAAAACGATCGGTGACAATCGCTTTCACGACTCGATCACTATTAAATTGTCGACTCCGCGATTAGACTACAAATTGAATAAATTTATGACAGAAACGAACAGTCGAAAGAAACAGTGAAAAGATGCGCATAATAGCACTGTCTCTTGCAATCTCACAATCTCTCGCAGTTCTATTTCGCAAAAATATCTATCGACGACGATGATACTAACCGCTGCCCGCTCTCGACACTTCGAGCCAACCCTTCCAGCCAGTCATCGCAGTAGGGAACAGGCCGGTCGCACGACGGGAGAGTTTAAATAACGGTTGTTCATAAATAAAAACTTGATACACCGTGGCATCACAACTGGCCATAACAAATGTTTGTTTTGGAGCGACGGGACTTACGGCGTGGAGCCAATATTTGGCGTCGGTCGGCGATCTTCTCGCCCGGTGTATTCAAACATTTCGTTCACGCAAGTGCCTCCGAGTGACACTTTCCACCGACTCATCCTCCGTAATGAAAAAGCGGCGACCCAATCGATACTCTTCGCGAAACAATGGCTCGTTCCTTTCCGTTTCAGCCAGACGCTGGCTTTGTCGTTTCTCGCTAATCTATTTCGAAACGATGCCACGTTCGACGAACATATTAAAACGTCGACTGGCTTTTCCGTGGTTTAGAGAAACAGGGAGCAAGCGAGCGAGAGAGAGAGAGGGAGAGGGAGAGAGCGCGACAGAGAGAGAGCGCAACAGAGAGAGAGAGAGCGCGAGGGAGAAAGCGCGAGAGAGATCGCGAGAGAAGAGCGCGTGAGGGAGAGAGCGCGAGAGAAGAGAGCACGAGAGAAGAGAGCGCGAGAGAAGAGAGCGCGAGAGAAGAGAGCGCGAGAGAAGAGAGCGCGAGAGAAGAGAGAAGAGAGAAGAGAGCGCGAGAGAAGAAAGCGCGAGGGAGAAAGCGCGAGAGAGAGCGCGAGAGAGCGCGAGGGAGAAAGCGCGAGAGAGCGCGAGAGAGCGCGAGGGAGAAAGCGCGAGAGAGAGCGCGAAAGAGCGAGAGAGAGAGAGGGGGGGGCTGGCGGAGGCGTGAAAAGCAACTTAAGAGCTTTCATGACTGAACGATTCCACGTTCGCTTCAGTTTTCGGAGAAGGAGAATCGCGTGTCAGAGCTGCTCCCCTCCCGTGCCCCGCACGTTTGCACTTTAGCGATCCCCTGTCCAGCCATGCCGGCCACGAATGCGCCCCCTATCTGCCGCATTACCGCTCATGAAGGCTGTAATTACCGATAATGCACGAAGAACCGGATACCGTCGGCCGCGAGCGATCCTACGCTCGGGCCTCCCTCCACCTTTTTTCCGCTTCTCCCGCACGTCGATTTTTACGTGCGTGAAATATCAACCGCGCCATCATCGCTGCCAAACACCCGATAATTCCCCTGGACGAAGGGGAAACAGAACGACGATTCGTTTGCTAGACGGTGCCGGGATTTTTGGCGGAGCCCCTGCAAGACGGATCGAACAGCTCCCGGCAATAATAGCTAATCTACAGGCAGAGAAACGTTGCGCGCCGGCTTTCACAAAATGATTCGATATTTTACGATCGCCGAAGCTGCTGCCGAAACACTGCCATGGTTATCTTCTCCGCTGTAGGGTCTGTTGGAAGTTATTCTAGAGAATTTAGGGTTAGGAAATTAGTATCGACGTAGAACATTGTTTACAGGGTGTTCCATAATTATTGGAATACACTCGGAAAGAAGTGATTCTTGAGGTCATTCGAAGTACCAAAATTATGGCACTTCTGGGAAGTGAGGGGTTCCTGAGGTCATTCGGAGCAATTTTCTCCTTTACAAAAATTTTCTACGAGGCATCGTTCACGAGTTATTGGCGAAAAACGCTGACCAATGAGAGGTCAGCTCAGGTGAGAGGCCCGGCACGCCTTCGCTGGCGCGCGGCTGCCGAGCCAACGAGCGAGCGGAGCCCAGTCCCGCTGATTAGCTCGGCCGCCTAGCGCTAGGCGCGCTCGCCTCTCATTGGTCACTGTTTTTCGCTAATAACTCGTAAACGAAGCCTCGCAGAACATTTTCGCTAAGGAAAAAGTTGCTTCAAATAACCTGAAGAATCCCTGCGTTTCTCGAAAATGCCATAATTTTAGGACATCCTGTGTTACGTTTAATAAACCTATTAAAACCAATCGAAAGCTCAACAGCGCTCTTCACTTTCAAGTTCTACGGTTTTGGAATTTGACACTTTGGCGTAGAATGATCGATAAATATAATAATTTTAAATAAATATAATAAATTTTAAATAAAAATAAATATAATAAATATAATTTTTCAGAAACGCACAGAGCAGATGAAGCTTGTTTATACCAAACGGCTGTTGTCCAGATTCTCTATTATTCGTACACGTTTCGCATACAAACAATTTAATCCAAGGCGATTTCATATGTAACATGATTTATTGAACAAATCAATGATGATTCCGTGCAACAATTTAATCGGTCAGGATACCCTGTAATCGACCACGATGCTAGTATTGTTCGTGCTGCGAATAATTAATTGGGGCACGGACGTAATGACTAATAATGTTCTATAGCTTGAAAATTTGGAGCGGAAATGTAGAACGGCAAGTTCTACGAAAATAATCTCCGCGTATTATTTTATTTACGCCTGTGTGTTCAAAATTGATCGTACAAAATAAACGGCGGTGCATTAAATATTTTCTAAATAAAAATAAAAATAAAAGTTCCTTCTTCGGACATTTATTTTGAAAATATTTCTCGTGCGCCAACCAAAAAAAAAAGAAAATGATGTACACACACACTTCCAGAGCTAGCTTAACCCTTTGCTCCCGAATGACGACTCTGAAGCGCCGCTGAAAACTGCTACACCATATTTCCAAGTATTAATTAAATATCCATTATCCAAATAATTAAATAATTATTTTGAATTAATAAATAATTAAATAAGTAAATAATTAAATAATTAATTAAATATCCAAATATCCATATTACCACGATTAAATTGCTTTATATTTAAAGAGTTGTTAAAAATAGAAAATTATGTACCAGCAAATAATTTAGTCAGTCAATTTTATTAATAAGAAAAAAACAAAGTACCGTAGGTTGGAGAAAATACCATACTTTTCAAGTTACAACAGCTTCGAGTGCAAAGGGTTAATTTCACGAGCTTCATCGAAGTTCGACGAATTTCTGAAATAAGTAAAGAACACCGCGAACAAAACAATCGTTCGACTTCCAAATGGATAAAACGATTCGAACGTCGCCTCGCGCGAATAACAAAATCCTCGATTTCGCGAGCATTTCCCGCGTATTCGCGTCGAAATTAATTGGTTTTCATGGCCGAAGACGACGCGTATTGAAATCACGCGCATTGTCGCTCCGTTCGCGTCTTATTAAGCGCTATTATGCGCGCTTTATTATCGGCCAAGTCAGTCGGTCAAAATATACAATTATCGAAATATCGATTATCTACGATAATTGCAGCCGTGTAACGACGGTCTCGTTAGCGACTGTCGTCCCCATCTTACGTTTCTGCCATTAAAATCGAAACGGCTGAGAGCCGGGAGAAAATAAAAAGGTAACGAAGGCCGTTGGTCGGCCAGCCGATTCATGGATAAAAGATCAAATGGCGCGGGAATATTCATTTTCGAAGCTTCGCCGTCGAATAATCGTGCAACCGACGCGACGTTGTCCTCGACTTGCCGGACTCGCTGATGACCGGTATTATTTAAAAAAGAGAAAAAGAAAGAACCAGAACTGTCGTATAATTTTTGTGACACCGATACGCGAGTGTCGCCACGATTCTGCTGGAAATGTGTACAGTGGGTGTAAAAAGTGTTCGGACACCTCTTAAAACGGTATGAATTTTTTAAAATTAAATTCATACCGTAGTAAATAAATAATTATTAAATAATAATAAAAAACAATATAAATATAATATAAATATAATTTAAATATAATTTAAATATAATATAAATATAATATAAATGTAATATAAATATAATATAAATATAAATATAAATAATAAAATAAATAATTACTATTATTTAATAATAATAAAATTAATTCAATAACTTCAAGTGTTTTTTTTGTATACTGTAATATGATTGAAATAATTTTGTTCAATTTTTCAAGGATAAAACAAAAGAAAAACAAAAGAATGGTTGCAACAAAGGTTTAATAATTTTGTATGCTTTCCAGAGCGATATCATTTAGACGATAAAAACTTTTCGTTTAAATAAAAATTATCGATGAAAGAAAGAAACCGAAGAAACGAATAATTGCCGCTGATAAAAATAGCTCGAAACGTCTCGAAATTTCCCCAAAAAATCTGCACAATTCCAGAAATCTTCGAGTTCAAAATCTTTGGATTTTCAAACTTTCCGTTGTCAATGAGAGAACAAAAATCGCCTAGATTCGTCGAATTAGCTATTTCGAAAGGCAACGCTGGATGTTTCTCTCGATCTCCACGTCGTTATTCTAATTACGAAGCCGGTGTAAACGAGGCGGGGCAAGCGGCAAGCGTTAAGCAGCGCGAATACGCGGTTTTATCGGCGCGGATTTGCAGGGCTCGGCTCGATATTACGATCGAAGGTCTGCAACAAACAGCGCTAAGTGGTCCGTTCGGTTCGCAAAGCGGCGCGGAGCGGTGCGGAGCAGTGCGGAGCGGAACGGCGGGCGTGCGCGAGCGGATAGAGCGGCGTAACGGCGCTGAAACCACGGACGATGGTCGGAATAAATATCGCGACGGTTTCCACGGGGATCCGGAGGCCCCGGAATGGATGAAGCGTGGTTAGCACATGGCCGGCGGAACGGTTCGGCCGCCTATAAGCGTTTCCTGGGGAGCGGCGTCTAGGCTACTGATCGTGAACACGCATACATCAGTAATAATGTGAAGCAACTGTAAGCCCCTTAGGTAGACCGTGCGGCCCGGTATAACTGGAGATTAAGCCATCACAGAACGCTTACCATAAATTGATATTAAAGTTCCATTATAATGCGACACGGTATCGAAGCTAAACGTCACGCCCGGCGCCGTTTCCGCTTCTCGCGTGAGCGCAACTCGAACGAGCGCTACCACCGAATTTACAAGGACGATTTGCCTGTCCCGCCGCGGAAACGAACGTAGAGTACTACGGCTCTGCCTCTGATCCTACCACGGAGTTACAGTAATTAATTAGCAACCACTTTTACTGATGACGTTCGCCTCGCCGCGGCGCGGCGCGGCGCAGCCGACCGCTTCACGTAGCATGATTAACCTGTCATCTGTTGAGCAGCTGCGATACATGTTTCACGTGCCCGTGGACCGACGAGAATTTCGCTAGAATTCGCGCGACCCGCGAACGATGCATTTTTGATGTTTCGGGGTTTCTGTCGCGGTTGCGAACGGCGACGGCGTGTTTTCGGGAATGTTGATGCAACGCGGGCGGTTCGGACCGACCTCGGTCTTCCGACCCGGCGGATGCTGGAGACACGGCGTTTTGACCTTTCGGTTATTCGAGATGGGGAGAGCGAAGCTGTGTTTCGAATAATCTTGCGCCGTGTTATATGTTCTTATGTTCCGATCTCTGCGGAATTCTTGATAATTTAGGAATTAATGGAGATCATTCTCGTGCCACATTTAGGATTTAGTTTAAATAATGTACCGGCGATAAATATTAAACTATTAACTAGCACATTTTCCTTTTTTTAAATTTTTTAGGGGAAAAGTTATGCATGTGAACAAACAGTTGTGTAACAATGTATGTTCATTGCATTCAAATTATGTTTTGTTGTTAAAATATTTTATATTTTTAGAGATGCCCAAATAGAGATTGTGGCAGGTTGCATGAATAAATAGAGAACAAATTTTTGTATTCGATGAAAAATAAAAGACTGAGTAAGTAACACATAGTTACTATAATCTCTGAATTACATATTTATGTATGGTATTTAACCCTTTGCACTCGAAGCCATTTTAACTGTAAATCTAACATGATTTTTCTTACCTACGCTACCTCTATTTTATATGACAGATTATACAACAGTTTATACTTTTAACAATTTTTCAAATCTAAATTTTCTTGATGTAAGAATTATTTTGGGATGTGATATAAACATTTTTTAGTGGTGCCTCGGGTTCACCACTCGAGCGCAAAGGAGTAATTATAATATAAGAACCAAGCCAGAGTACGGTAATGTTTCCCTAATTGATTGTTCAGATTGTGCACAAAAATGGACAATTCGAGAAGAGGAAATACGATTATTCGAGCCTTGCAGTTCGTTTTCATAGTTGTTGACAATCCACAACCATAAAAGACGAGCCACAAAATTCGAACAATCGTACCTCCTCTTCCCAAATCGTCCATTTTCGTGCGCAATCCGAGCGTCAATTAGAGAGACATTACAGTAGTCACACGGCCGGAAACGTGTCGCGATGTTTCTAACAAGCGATACAATTAAAAAATCGACAACACGACCATACCACGGAACACAGCGGATTATTCTGTTTGATATTTTGCAGAAATCGCTGCGCGATCCCGTTGGATTAAAATCGTTGTACCCGCTCAAATGTTCTGCGACGAAATCGATCCGCGACTAAATTTGCGTTCTGTTCCGCTTCGAATGGTTATCATAGCCAAAAAAAACCAAAAGGAACAAATCATAAAATGGTTAGATTTTTCTATGAAAGCGACGTTAATATCGACAGATAGTTCACGTTTTCCTTTTTTTTTGTTTTCGTTCGCGTGTTTACAAATTTTAATAATCCCGGTTATTTGTTGTATACGGAACGCGTCGCCGTGGCCGTTATCTGGAACGTATCAATAATTTCGAGTATTAATGGCCGGAGAGTCACGGAGTCCGGTGAATTCTCTGTTCATGTTTCAAACGGGGCGGCCGGAATTGTTTCCGCGTTCGCCGGGAAGAATTGATAAAGCTCGGTATTAGCAGTTCCGCCCGGTGGCGAGCAATGGCCGGTATTTTTCTCTTGTTAGAGGTAATCCAGCGTATTGGCTTGTTTCATTTGAGGAGCTACCATCGTAGATTACCTTCGAATCGTTGTGGATTTACCACGATCGGCCGATTGCGAACGGTTAACGGTTGTATTTTGCGAACACGGAATTCCTTTCCGCCGTTTCCGCCGGGAATTAAAAACAGAAACCGTTCGTTCGACCGCCGTTTGTAGCAATACCGTGCAAACGTAATTTAATATGTTACGTTCAATTCGCGATTCTATAGCTCGAGACTGGATAACGTGAATGTAACCATTATGAAACACCGCTGAATCGCGACCCAGTAACGCGAACGATACGCTAAAATATAGATGGAACGATGCGAAAGATAATGCATAATTTCTGCTCGTATTCTTTTAACATTGTTCTTCGTACGTTCGCTCGCGCGAACAACGTTATGCAACAATCGGCTGCAAAAAATGTTTACTTGAACAAGGATGTTTCGAAGCGGGAACATACCGATTCGTATTATAGCGATTTATACTTCGTTCTTCTCATTGTCCCGATTTATGGAACGCTAGAGCGTGCATAGTGAATCGGTGTTCCATAATAGGTGCATGCTCGCACTTTGCTATTTTACTCGCATTATTTCTTTTCCATATTAAATAAATGTTAGTATATATAAGTATATATTATTCATATGTATAAACGTGTTATATATATGAACATTTATGCTATTGTTCGATAGATCGATGTTTCTAGATAACATAATGAACTTATATAATACTATAATATATACTATATATATATTAGTATTATATAAGTTCATTTGTATATAGTTATATATACTAATATTATAATATATTATATATAACTACATATAGTATATATTAGTATTATATAAGTTTATTATGTTATCTATAACATAACTTATATAATACTAATATAATAATAATAATAATAATAATAATAATAATAATAATAATAATAATAATATATTATATATAAATATATAGTATATATTAGTATTATATAATTTCATTATATTATCTAGAAACACCGATCTATCGAACAGTAGCATAAATATTCATATATATAACAGGTTTCGTTTCTAATAAAATCGACGATGATCTTGCACCCCCTGAAAAGCTCTCCGAGTTAGGCACTTTCGCTTTACGAATTTCCAACATGATTCGTCTCCACGATATTATTTGTACGGACATGTTTTTGCCCACGTCGCGCCGGGGAGTCTAATAGATTGAGGATGATTTAGGATCTGGCAAGTGGAACAGGGTCGGCTAATGATCAGACGAGTAGAATAGAGTCGAGTCGCGGTCAGAAAAGTGGAATGGGAGTGATCAATTGTCAGGCAAGTAGATTAGGGATGATTCACGATCAAACAAGTGGATTAGGGCGATGATTTAGAGTCAGCCGAGTGGAATGGGTCCGGTTTACAGCCAAATAAGTAGAATAGGGTCGACGTGTGGCCGGGCAAGTGGAATACAGATAGTGTATAGACGGACAAGTAGGTCAAGATTGATCCGACGTTAAACAAGCGGACTTCGCGAACCTTGTTTCTATGATAATTACAATTAAGTGACACAAAATAAATAAAGTAGAATGATGACGCGAAATAAAATAAATAAAATAGAGACACGATAAAATAAATGAAATGGAGACACGATAAAATAAATGAAATAAAGACACGTTAAAATAAATGAAATGAAGACACAATAAAATAAATAAAATAAAGATACAATAAAATAAATAAAATGAATAAAATAAAGAGACAATAAAATTAATAAAATAAAGACACAATAAAATAAGTAAAATAAAGATACAATAAAATAAATAAAATGAAGACACAATAAAATGAATAAAATGAAAACACAATAAAATAAAGAGACAATAAAATAAATAAGATAAACAGACAATAAAATAAATGAAATAAAGGCACGATAAAATAAACGAGCTAAAGACCGAATGAAATAAAACAAAATGAAGACGCAATAAAATAAATAAAATGAAGACACAATGGACACGTGAGACCCGGTGAACAAGACACTTCGAGGGCCCGAGTAACTTTAGAACCGTGGCGTTGCGTAACGCCATTCGTCAATCTTCCTCATATTTCTGAACTTTGTCGAAATTACGTAACAAGAGAAGAAGAACGCAGCTGCCGTAGAATGGGGTTGACAAAAGGCCTTGTTACAAGGCAAGAAAAATCGAGGAAGAACGGCACAAGGCCTGGTCGTCCCGGCAACATGGGTAAATCCTCGGCATCCTTAAAATCAGCCTATTTGTTCCCCGCGAGACAAGAACGTTGCTCGCAGCTCGTTATCTCGTTCCTCTCCGTTGATAAGGTCCAACAACGGAATCCGGCAATTGATCGGGAGAGCGACCTTCGGCGTCTTCGCCGGGGCGTCTTCCAATTATTACCTAACAACGCGACGACAACGCGGCGCGGATGTAAAGAATATTCCCGATAATAATGGCCTGGCAAGCCGGGGCGCGCATCTTTAACGGTCGGCGCGGCCGCGCGCGACGTTCCCGCTTCGGGTTCTTTTGTGCCCGGTGCGACAAAGCGTTAACATCCGGCCGACAGATACCGCGGGAACCGGAGAGCCGGAGAGAGAGAACGGTTTAAACTTGATACGCGGTTCGTTCGCGGTAATTGGTTCTACCCGGTGGATTCACTTTGTCTTCGCCGGGAATAAAAACAAATACCCTGTTTATACTCTTACGGGCGTGGCTTGCCTAGCGGCGCGGCGCGGAGCGGCGCGGAGCGAAGCGGAGAGGGAAAAGCGCCGCGCGGGATAGCTCGCGGAAACTGCAAGGTAAATACTTAAAGAAATGTAATATCCACGAGTAGATACGAGGAGGAGAGCCGCCGGCTCTGAAATAGCGAAAACGCAGCCGACGAATACCATCGTTTTACACCCTCCTCCTCCCCCTCGGGGGCAAGCACTTCGCGAACGTACGCGCGCGACTTCTGCGCGCGGATGTGCGGCGCTCTCTTCGCCGGGCCACTTTGATTCGCGGCAACCTTTCAGCGACGCGGCTCTCCTATACCCGGCCGCGTTGATTAAAACGATCGAAGCTGTTTGATACCCACCACGTGATTCAAGGGTGAGCTGCGCCTTTGGCTGCAACGATTATTTTCGAGCCGTTTTAACCCTTTGATTGCGGAACGGCTAAAACGCGGCGCTGCCGCCGCGATAGCGAATTCAAGGATCGGAAAGTGTGCACGGCCAGCATAATCCTCTGAAAGGTTTTCGATCGGGGAATTGAAACGATGGAGGGGCGTTTCTGTCATTCAGACAGGAATTACCTGCGGTAATAATAATATGATGTGAAAGTATTGTTATTCGTTTGTTTGAATTGTTTGATCCGCGGAGCAGCACACGCTCGAATTGCGATGTATGAGCCGTTTATTTTGAAAGTGGCGTAAGTCACTTTGTTTTTTAAGTCGATAGATTTAAGGGTTTGCGTTTTATAACACGTTTAAAAATATGGATGTTAACTTTCGAGAAGATTTACTTGTATTTGTTTTATCTCAGGATACTGATATTTTTCTCAGTATAAGTAATTTCGTATAAACATTAAAAAACCATCACTTTTCATTACGGTAAAGTGACTTATGTCACTTTCAAAATTATGGCTTGTTCGATTTTGGATATCGAACGTGATGACGACAGACGCTTCGTTTTGTTAACCTTCGCGAGACGGTGGCTGGGTCAATTTTGACTCGCTGTGGTTAAATCGTTCACCTCGATTAATCGATACTAGGCGATTAGATGAAATAAGTTGCGGTTTCGTTTGGAGCAACAGAAAGGCTAGCGAATCTGCGAGGAATAACATGAATAATATGGTTTGATAGAAAGATATGATTTAAATATCTTTAAGAAAATGTTTTGATAGAAAGATATGTTTTAAATATCTCCAGAAATATGTTTTAATAGAAAGATATGTTTGAAATATCTTTAAAAAAATGTTTTGATAGAAAAGTATGTTTTGTATATCTTCAGAAATATGTTTTGATAGAGATATATGTTTTAAACATCTTCAGAAATATGTTTTGATAGAAAGATATGTTCTAAATATTTTCAAAGATATGTTTTAATAGAAAGATATGTTTTAAATATCTTCAGAAATATGTTTTGATAGAAAGATATGTTTCAAACATCTTCAAAAATATGTTTGGATTCAAACTTACGTTTTAATAATTTCGTCAGAAATTTCGCATACGCTGTTCTGTCTAGCAATAACATTTGAAACATACGTACTCGCACTAAAATAACTAAAGAAATACACAAACACACCTTTCGCAGTCAATTCCGATGCAAATTCACAGTCAAAGAATGTTCACATAAACGTGCAACTAACATAAAACGGTTAACGTAATACGTTCGTCGACGACTTTCTGCGATTAACTCGACGAGAAGTCACAAGCCGACGAATCAGCGAGACTAATTTCGAAGTTTCGTATGAATTTATGACTTGGAGGGGGCGAGAGGCGGGGAGAAAAACATAACCGGGGAGGGGGGTACGGCGTGACTCCGCGGAAACTTTCGGAGACAATTTTGCCGGGTAGATTGATTCTGTTCCGAGTACACAGAGTCGCCGGCAGGAATCGCGAAAAATCTGTTTGCAAAAGGTCGACGGGAGCCTTGAACCGCTTCCTCTTAATTAACTCGAGTCGTTAATGAAAGTCGAAAAGTTACCGTCTTAAGTGGCGAGCACACATCTCATAAACCCGCGCCGGAAATCCTTTCGGATGAGCCTGATACCTCGGAGTTCGCTCTTTGTTCACCAAGCAAGCTTAGCGAAATTTCTACGAGTACACAGAGATAAAGAGAGAGATAGAGAAGGAGAGCGAGAGAGAGAGTGAGATAGAGAGAGAGAGAGAGAGAGGGGGGATGAAAGGGAGGGAGAGAACGAGCACGGTAATTGTTTGAAGTGCGTTACGAGCAATTGGAGCGATAACGTACATAGTACCTTGTATCGCTGTGTTACACCTTTCCTTGTGGAATTCACGACGTGAAACTGTATTTACGTAGTTACGTCCGACGTATTGTTTGTCTTACATGCTAACGGAGTATCCTTTTCTTGTGGATTAGGATAAACCGGAACGGAAGTGTCCATTCTGCTCGCAAAATCGGCTCTGTCAGTGTTCTCTACAAGCTGAAAGTGGTACAGTAAATTCTCCCCTAATTGACGCTCGGACTGTGCACAAAAATGGACAATTTCGGAGGAGAAGTTACGATTATTCGAGATATGTTTTAAATCTAATATATTCAAATTTAACTTTAACTCAATCTAATATATTTAAATTCAATTTTAATTTAGTCTAATACATTTAAATTTAATTTTAATTTAATCCAATATATCCAAATTTAATTATAATCTAATCTAATATATTTAAATTTAATTTTAATTGAATCGAACACATTTAAATTTATAGTTATTGACAATCGTTAACTATAAAATCGAGCAAGGCTTGAATAATCGTATTTGCTCTTCCCAAATTGTCCATTTTTGTGCGCAATCTGAGCACGAATTAGGGAACAATTACTGTACTTTGCGATTTACTTAATCGAACTTCCGTTAATATTCGTCGAATTTGCGAAATAAACGCAAGTAAAAGTAGTTGTATAAAGTATAAAGTAGATTGCAGGTCGAATATTGAAACGTCTACGGGAAATATTTTAGCGAAAGGGATTTTTTAGCCGCGTTTGGGTGCGCCGACAGCGCTGACAAAGTACAACGCGTCGCGCAGCGGAAAAATTTATACGCCTCGTAACACTCGTCGGCGATCGCTCTTTTCCTCGCGTCGTTCTAGTACATTTGCGAGACATTCTGGGGCCCCGACTGCGGGGGTGGAGGCAGGGGCGACCCTCGAATTACGGTCGCTGCGATCACGAAGTCGACGGTAAATCGAAACAAAATTTCCCGGGCCGGAACGATCGCGCGCCCGTTGCAGTGTAATCGCGAGACCGATGTTGGCTGTTATTTTATTCGCGGGCGAAAGTACTCTATATTACGACCCGGAATGTTTGCATGGTGTTACGAATCGCGAGCCAGACTGGACAGAGGTCATTTTGGGGATCGTCATAAAATCTAGCAATTTTTATTGCACGCCGCTGAAGAAACACCGCAGCAACTGAGAAAGTGTCTGAAAATTAAATTAAAATTAAATTAAATTGTTTACCGAATTTCATTTATTTTGTACGTAACTGTCAACTTTTATACTCGACTTCGGTTTCATAATTTATAAATATTTCTTGTTTCGAAAGTGTCGGAAATGATCTTTTACAGAAAAATTTAATTATCAGGTTGCTCGAAGAGTTGTTTCGCTTTTCAAAAGATTTTGGTTTTCTAAGGGTGTCGGAAAAGCACAGCTGATACAGTATATTTTGCCATTAAAAGACAAGACTTCTAGGAGCAGAAAATTTCAAAGCTACCAGAAAGATGTCAAAGATTTTGGTTTTTTACTTGAAACATTAAAAGATCGTCTTTCAATTTCTCGCGAAAGAACGAACAAACTTTCCGAACGATTCGATACATTAACCGTTGACAATTGCAATATTAATCGGGATCATAACATTTTCAACGTTTTGCATCGATATGGTCTAAATTCGTGAACAAGAGAATTTACAGATAAGTTCATAATTTGTGCATAAAAATGGACGATTTTGGAAGAGGGGATACGATTATTCCGCAAGGCTCGGATAATCGATTGTCAACAATTTTTAGGAATTAGAGAGAAATTACCATTATTTAGAAATGAAATTGTCGATCATTCTCTTGCTGTTTGGACAGCTGAAACAATTTTCGTGAAATTGGATCGGAATTGGTCAAGTTCAATCATGTAGAAAATGTTCGATCAAGGAAAACGATATTTAATCGCGCTAAATAATTCCAGCCTGATTTGATCAATAATTTCCGGGTAAAAATAGATAGCAGAAATTGCTCTTGGCGAGAATTGCTAAGTTTTTCGACCTTGTTTTCGTCGTCTGCGAAGAATTTGCATGAATTATTCCGCGGCAACAAGATCCGAAATAAATGTTCATCGCGTTGGCACAGGTACAGTGGCTCGCAAAAGTGTTCGAGCACCGTTTAAAACGAAACAACTGCTTCTAAAATTAAATGACTCGTATAATTGCCCTATCAGGACTACAGAATTCTTATCAAAAATAATAATTGATGGCAATTACAAATAAAACGAACTCAGATAAAATAGCTAAGAAACCCAAGTGTCTTATTTCTTCATTGATTTCAGGAAATCTCAGTTTTAAAAAAGCTTCGTTAGGTATCGTCTAATAAAACAGCCTCTTCAAAATCTCGGAATAACTGCTTCTAAAATTAAATGACATATATAATTGCCCTATCAGGGCTAGTTTACTACGCAATGCCCACAAAATTCTCATCAAAAACAATAATCGATCGCAATTACAAATAAAACAAACCCAGATAAAACAGCTAAAAAACCCGAGCATCTTACTTCTTCATCGATTTCGGGTAATCTCAGTTTCAAAAAAGCTTCGTTAGAGGTATCGTCCAATAAACCATGCTCTTCAAAATCTCAAAAACAAATCTCCAGTCATTTCGTGCGAATAAAAATTGTGCCATAAAAATAAAACTCCAGTACGATTCGAGGAAAAAACGAAAGTTATTCCGTTCGAAAAGGAGATCGAACAGCTTCGCGAACCACGATGCGCAGACGTTCGAGTCTAAAATATTTCTGACCCCGTTAGAGTTCCGCGTCGTCTCGACGGTTTCGCCGGCCAGGAATATATCACCGGCAGGCGTCCAGGTGACCGAGGCCGCCCTAATTTTACGAGGGCGATGCGTGTCAGCTGTCGGGGCGAGAAAGTCAATCGCGCGACGCGAAACTTCCGTGAGTTGACCGGTCTTTTCTCACCGGAACGGATTTCACCTCTGCCCCGGCCATTTTTCTTCCGCCCCTCGTCAACCCGCTCCTCGGCCGCCCTTTCCTCCTCCTCCTCCGCTGTCTCATCCCTCGCCCCTCCGGTTCACCCTCTCGTGCACGCCCTTCGCCCTGCGAGCAACCCCCTCGCCCACCGACACGTGCTGGACACGCGTTCCGCCGGGGTTTCATTATCGCCGGAAATAACCGTGGCCTGTCCAAGGTCAAACCGGGCTTATTGCGATACAACCGTCCCGAGGCGGAAACAATGGAGCATGGTTTCGGGAACGACGCGACGGGGCTGCTTTATGGCGCTGCGATGGTTATTCGCCGGGACGTTCCCGTGCCTGGAAAGGAATTGAGGGAATTGAAACGGCTGTTCCACTTTATGGCGGTGTTTCGCGATACCGGGAAGGTCTGCGACCTTGAACAAGGCGCCGCCGTGATTAATACGGTGTTGCAGTTTAACGCGCCCCGTGTTCGCAGTAAATCGTGCCTCGCGAACTCGTTCGTTCTTTATTATGTGCTGATGCACCGCTGCGATCTATTCGGGTGCGGTGATTTCTTCATAATTTGCGGTCAAATTGCGCAGGAAAATGGACGATTTGGGAGTAGGAGATACGGTTGTGCGAGCCTTGCGTCTCGTTATTATAATTTATATAATAATTCGTATTTTATACAATAACTTATATAATAATATAACAGTTTATATAGTAATATAATAATTTATATTTTATATAATGATTTATATAATAATATAATAATTTATATTTTATATAATAATGTACATAATAATATAATAATATTTGTAATAATATAATTTGTGCAATATACTTTATATTTTATAACTATAATAAATATGTGTGTATCGTGAATGAAAAAATATCGTGACTGGGTGTCCACCGCGATTACCGTTTTCAATTCCGAGCTCTGGGACTTCTAGGGAGAATTTACTGTAAATTAAATTAGGTATGAATCTAAACCTCCGCAATCGCTATCCATCATAAGACTATAGTCCTACATCTTAAGAAGCCTAAATATATTAATTTTGCAGGAACTTCAATCGATGTAGCTGATCTGATTTTTCTTTATAACATCATTAACAGCAAGCTCGTAATTCCTTCTATTCTTTTATACATTCACTTCAACGTAATACCTAAAACATTATGTAAATTTCCTACTATCCTGTTTAGAACCTAACCTTGCACAGTATGAACCTATTACTCGGTTCTGCACTTTTGTGAATTCTGTGTTACACTTCGTTGATTTTTTCTTTCTTTCTCTCTCTCTCTCTTCTCTTTCTTTCTTTCTCTCTCTCTCTCTCTTTCTTTCTCTCTTTCTCTCTCTCTCTTTCTCTTTCTCTCTCTCTCTCTTTCCCTCTCTCTTTCTCTCTTTTTCTCTTCCTCTATTTCTCTCTCTCTCTCTTTCTCTCTCTCTCTCTCTCTCTCTCTCTCTCTCTCTCTCTCTTCATAGTTGCCTTCAAACGCTCCACTATCGTAGCAATTAAGGGCAATTAAAAATCTTAATTCCATCCGCACATATACATACATATTCGAATTCATTATTTTCGTTTTCTTCACAAGCATATATTTATAATATATAAATATATTTGTATATTTTTATACAATATATTTTATAACATATTTTATTTTATAATACATTTATAATTATAAATATATGCACATCCAATGGAAAAAAAGAACGTTATTTCCGTCAATAGAATAAATCGAAATTAAATTAAATATCTACGGCTTCTATTATGCAGCCAGGAGAAATCATAAAACTGAAGTAGCATCGTCGTAATTTTTATCGATAACACGATTCCCACGCTATTGAATTCATTCTTTTCTATAGCCTCGGACAGCGACAAATAAAACACCGGGCGTCGTGAGTTATATTATATTAATTCCAACTTATGATTTCAATGTATTTTTAAACTATTGGAAGGAACCCCTGCAACGACGGTTCCTGAATGCATGAAAAATGAACGGCAATAGATAGAAAATGACGAGGACACGGTGAATACGAGATGAAAAATACGGGGTGCATCGAGTGGCTCCAATTCAGCGGATTAAATTCTCGGTGAACGAGTGCAGCCTTGAAAGATTTCCCGAGACGTCCCTGGGGCCTGTATCGACTGGGCGAGCTCGCTTATGAAATTAAAATGTTTGCGAGCAGGGTGTCAAGAGTTATCGATTGCGTCTCGACCGTGTCACCAGTTCAGGGATGAAGACACGGGTCGAGCCGTCGAAGAACTAAACAAGGGTAAGAAGCACCGAGGCTGGCGTGTCGGATCGGCGCGGCAGAGGGAGAAGGGGGGAGGGGGTGGCCTTTTCTTTCCGCCGTGAAGTGCAGGTGAAAGCTCGAAGAGATTGCTTAGGAACGGTTTCCAATACACGGCCAGTGGCAATATTATGAAATCGAAGCGGCAACACCGGAGACACGCGATATGTTATACAGGGTATCCCAAAATTATTGTACGAGCGAGAAATAAGAGGTTGCTGAGGTGATTTCAAGTAACTTTTTCCTTAGCGAAAATGCAATCCACGGCTTCGTTTGCGAGTTATTAGCGAAAAACAGTGGCCAATGAGCGGCGAGATCGGCTGGCGCAAGGCGGAGCCGAGGCGGCCGAGCCAACCAGCGGTCTAGCCGTCTAGCGCTAGGCGAGCTTGCCTCTCATTGGTCAGCGTTTTTCGTTAATAACTCGTAAACGAAGCCGCGGATTGCGTTTTCGCTAAGGAAAAAGTTACTTGAAATGACCTCACGAATCCCTTATTTCCCGCTTGTACAATAATTTTGGACACCGTGTATATAGGACCGGGGGCACAGAAACCGCGAGAATTATTGATCCCTGTTACACCGAGCGATGAATGATTTATGACCGTCGAACGAGACAGAACGGGCCACGATATTCAATTTATCGCTGCACGACTGATCCCTCAATTAGAATTGTTATTTCCTGAAGGACCCCGATATTACCGGACAAGACAAAGGGCTCGTGTCCGGTCTTACCTGGAACTTTGAACCCGACGGTACTATGCGGAGCATCTCCTGTCACAGCATCGCGGATACCGGCGCGGATTGAATAGCGAATTTGTCTTCTGTCGAGGCGATTGTTCGTCTCTCAAAGCGTCTCTCAAATTTGTCATTTTTGTTTCGCTATTTTTATTTCAATTATCTCTCGCTTTCTTTGCGCGTTTATTGCTGGGTTATTTAACCGTCGTGTAATAAGACGATTTTATTAGACTGGGCATTTTTATGCGGAATACAAATTTCCAGAAGCTCTTGCGAGAGATGAGAGAAATCTGTGAACACTTCGATGACCTTTTAAAATCTTAATATTAGGGAACATTGCTAATTGTTATGAACAGCGTCAAGTGCTTCAGATTTCGTGGTCCAGGTTCATAGATAATAGTTGTCAGACTTTTGCTTCTTTCAATTAATACGATATAAAAATGATGATTTTTATGATGATTTTTATATTGTATTAATTAAATTTACTAAATTTAATATTGTATTAAATACTTCTTATATAATAATATTGTATAATATTGTATATTCTTCTATAATAATAAATAACCTTAATATCTCTCAGACTTTTGCTTCTTTCAATTAATACAATATAAAAATCATCATAAAAATCATCATTTTTATATTGTATTAATTGAAAGAAGCAAAAGTCTGAGAGATATTAAAGTGTTATTTATTATTATACAAGAATATACAATATTATTATATTACAATATTATTAACTCGTTGAAAATATTATTAGATTCTAAATAAAGCAAACAATTGACCAGAATTTATCCTCTTAAGACAGAATACAATTACGACATCAATATAATTTCGAAAACTAATACAGATATGAAGCCAGAAAATTATTATTATTATTATTATTACTATTATTATTATTACTATTATTATTATTACTACTATTATTACTATTATTATTATTATTACTATTATTATTATTACTATTATTATTATTATTACTATTATTATTATTACTATTATTATTATTATTATTACTATTATTATCAATCTATACCAAAGAAAAGGTATTGCTCAATTATAATGAATGAGTCAAGATAAATTCAGATAACGCAGCATAACTACATGCAAAATCGTTGATCTCACTGTAACCGATCAACCAACATATCAAATTAATAACAACGAACAGCTGATCGATGCCGAAGGCTCTAAAACACACAGTGCAAAGAAAAACTAAACTCGTCAAACCTATCTCCGTTATTCCATGACAATCCACGGCAAACATAACCGCGGCGCGGCAAGCCAACATATTTTCGTCGACGACAATCGCCTGACAATCACAGCAACTACCAAAGATACCGCGACGAATCTTTTTCCGCCGCGTGGACAGATCGCTTCGTCGGAAGCGCGGCGGCTGTCAGCGGAGCGAATTTTCGTCGGTGCCGAGCAAAGGATCCCGGCGCGCCGTCGTTTTATTTACGGACACAGCAACGGCGGGGCATTTTTACCGTGAACGGCGTCCCGTCGACGTTGTTCCGGAGGCGAATCGGCGTGGAAACTCGGTATACCGAAAACGCGGCGCGCCACTTGAGAATAAATTATTTAGCCGGCCGCGCGCGCGCCGGTCGGCACTTGCTCCGGTCGTGGCGCGCCCGGCTTCGTGTATATTTTTTGAGCGTTTTCGGCCGCGAAGCCGAGAGATAGCCGTGGCCGTGTTTGCTGATTGGTAGCGATCGCGATCGGCGCCCCATCCGGGAGCGTTAAGCCCGTGATTTGCGGCCGCCCGTTCCAGCTGGGGTGTTCCAGCATGGCGGAAACTTCGAATTGACTTACGCAGGTACACGGTTATCGCTCGGAATGGAGCGAGAGAAACTTGCGGTTCGAAAACAAACGGTGTTTCGACGGTCGCCACAATGTCGTATATGTATACTCGGCCGTAACCGTGCACAATGAAGCCCTCTCTCTCTCTATCTTTCTCTCTGTCTCTCTGTCTCTCTCGCGGCGTCTACTTGGTTCATAGATATGATCCCTCGATGCGCTTTAATCCCGGCGAAACCCGCGTTCCTGGCAGCCAAGATTGGCGAACTGGAGCGCGGCGAATGCATTCTCTGTAGCAGCGAAACCAAAGCGGTCCGCAGCCGCTGCACCGGCCGAATAATAATTCTAATTTGCGAGCAGTCGTGGCCCCGACGAGCGGAGGGGACACATCTCGCTAATTGATAAGCGGAGTCCGTATCGGCGAACCTCTCTCTCTCTCTCTCTCTCTCTCTCTCTCTCTCTCTCTCTCTCTCTCTCTCCTCTCGCCGAAGGTATTTTCGCTCGTGAATTACTGTCGGTTTGCTGGGCCTTGCCTCCCGAGCCGAACACGCGTTTCACGCTTCGGTTCCCGTTACAGATTCGCCCTAATTATTACACAGGTCTACGTTACAACGGCTCAAAGTCGTCTACGGATTCAGAGTTCACTGGTTGTTGCAGGCGTTGGTTAATATTGCTGCTGGCTTCGGAGAGCAATCAATGCCCTCGGCTCGTACTACCGCCCGGTTTTAATACGTAATTCCGTTGGCAACGGAGTGCGATGCAACGGGCTGCTCGAAAGAAAATCGTTTATAATTTAGGCGGTTCCTTGGGACCGGCTACGGCGAGCAAAAATTAGTTGCTCGACTGTTAAACGCTGGACGAACGAAGGTTCGGTGGACGGTTGAAAGACGAAGCCGGGTCATGTTTCATCCGAAACAAGATTTCTTCGTTTGCGTGTCGAATAGTTAATTTTTTAGATTTATATTTGCATTTGTAAAGTTATATTTGCGTTTATTAAGTGTCTTCGGTAACCTTTTTCTCTGAAAAAAAAACGATATTTTATAATACTGTACAATATTATTATTATTTATTGTATTATAATATTATTTATTATACATATAACATAATACACTGAATTAGTGGAAAAAGATAGGCACGCTAATTGTATTACAAAAATTGATTTATAAATATAGAGTTTGTATTCTTAGACACAATTGCGTGTCAAATAGTTAATTTTTTAGATTTATATTTTTTATTATTTTATGGAGTTATATTTGCGTTTATTAAGTGTCTTTGGTAACCTTTTTCTCTGAAAAGAACAATATTGTATAATACTGTACAATATTATTATTATTTATTGTATTATAATATTATTTATTATATAATATAATATACTGAATTAGTGGAAAAAGATAGGCACGCTAATTGTATTACAAAAATTGATTTATAAATATAGAGTTTGTATTCTTAGACACAACTGCTTCTCCTCTTTGCACGAAGCTTTCCAAATTGTCTTTCCTCCTTGCTAATGCAATTAACTGCAGTTAATTGCAGATAATCGCAATCGACTACGATTGACACTGACACGCCAACAGTTCGGGTCAACGTGAACCCAGCTTATTTGGCCAACGGTTTCTCATCGAGAAACATTCTCTTCTTCTCGCATCGTGATCAACAAAAACTGCAAATAGCAATTTTTGCAAATAACAGTTGACCAGAAACTGGCTTCGTCGGTTGAAAGATTTCTCGTCGTGCAAATGTAACGAACGCAGCACCGGTTCTCCCAATAAATATTCAACGCGAGAACAGTTCCGCGAACCATACGCGTATATTTCCGTCGTTAAATTGTTCGGTCATCGTTGCGGTATTGTTTGACGACACACTTTATAATATTACGACTGCAACGTGCCCGCTTCGCGAGCAGCGTCGCCGACTTTCTCGGACGACGTTCGTTTGCTACGGTTTGACAGAGATTTTTCGTATTGGTTTCTAGCAAGCAAGCGAACCCCGGCCCGTAAAAATTCAATATAACGTAGGTGGAATACTTCTTGCGAGATTCGATGATGGGAGAACGGAGAATCGAGAAATGATTGGTCGTTTAACCTACATTCGCCTTGGGTCTTCGCGTATGGTGGTTTAATGCCGGCTAATTCCGTTTCTATCGCGATTCGAACGCGATTAGATGTTATTACCGGGAGCGTTTGATGGAAGGAATGTGACTCGACTGTCTGATCTCGGCTGGCGATGCTCGGCTAATGTTCCCTTTCTTTGAAATTTTCGGCCGTATATGCGGTATTCGATCTTAGAAACGATCCGTTGCCCGTTCGTTTTTATGCATTTTCAGGCAAAAGCGAATCCGTCGAACGCAAAGTAAACGATTTGAAAGAGTTGAATGTCAATGCAATTGTTAATATTAAAAATATAAAATTAATTGTCTAGCAATTAATATGACCATTGTTGATAGAACAACGTTCACTTCGCGCAACAATTCTCGATCTTCGAATCGTTAATCACTGAAGCTGGGGATTTTATGCACTCGTGACAAAAAGACAGTTGATCAAATTGAAGACATTGAAAAAGTTATTGCTATATTAACAGTATTATTTTGAAAGTGACCTAAGTCCATTTGTCAATTCTTTCCGATATTGGAGTAAATACGATTAATTAGATAACTTTTTAATTAGATATATATAACTTTATTTATTTATTTATATATTATATATTAATATATTATAATATTATTAAATTATTATTAATTATTATTATATATATGATATAGTATATATATAATAATAATTAATAATAATTATAATATTTTAATAATATTATATATATTATTATATATATATTATATATTATATATATTATATATATATACTATATTATTATTAAATTATATTATATTATTTATTATTAACAAATGAACTTAGGCCACTTTCAAACTAAACGGCTCGATTAAGGCATTCGAAAACACTGTTCAACTACTTCCAAATTGTTAAAATAATTGCGAAAGGAAATAAACATGTATCTTATATACTCCTGTATCTTGTATTTAATACACGGACAACATTTATTTTGCATAAAATTCCGCAGTCTGAATCGAGAATAATAAAATCAACGAAACAACGAAATCGACGCACTCTCGGCTGCTTGCACTTTGACGTATCCGAATCCGCATCTACGTGCCCGAACGTGTCTGAACGTGCCTGGACGTGCATCGTGCCGTTGCACAAGAGTCATTTCGCGCCCGCCGCGGCGGGCATAAATAATTGTACAAAACGGCGTGCGCGAATCAGCCGCGCGATAGTGAAAGTCACGCAATAAAATCGTTCCCCGGGCCGTGAAATCATTTTCGCGGGACTTGTTGATCGCGTACGTGCACGAACGCCAGATAACGACGGGCCACGGTACACGGGTTAATTACCATAATGTTATTTATACAGGGTACGCGCGAAACATTTTCGAGCACCGTTTCGGGCCCGATTCGGGCTTCGACCAACGTTGCAACGACCGGCATCGCCGATCGAACGTTCGACAAATTGTTGTCAACTACGCCGGCGCGAAGAACAAATTCTCGAGGAAAAAGGGCCGGTAATTGCTTCAGTTACATAGGCGCGGCAGTAGAATGTCGATTGTTCGTTCCGTTGATTTTCACAATGGAAAATTCGGTTATCGGATGATTCGAGTGTCCGGACAATACGTGACATAACTAGCGACGGTAGATCCGTGTATTTGGTGACACTGTGCCGGAATTAGAAGTCCCTACTTTATATGGCCGGTCGAATGCGCGAGCGCGAGCGCGTGCAATTAACGCGAATACGATGCGCCGCTGTAACAGAACTCGTGCGATTGGGTTTGCCGCGGTGGAAAGATTAAAGGAGTAACTGCATTCGATTCGGAAATCAGCATCGTTTAGGGAAGAAAGAAATATCCATTTTATAATGAATGGATATTTCTTTTATAATTTTATTAATTATAATTTTATAATTATAATTTTATATAATATCCATTTTCGATTGAAAAATTTATAGTAATGTTCGGCCTAATTGCAACGTGCTAAGGAAAGATACAATTTTCAGTTTACAGGGTATTTACAGGAACGGAGGGGTTCGCGAGGTCATTCGAAGCAACTTTTTCCTTAGCGAAAATGCGATCCGCGGCTTCGTTTGCGAGTTATTAACGGAAAACGGTGACCAATGAGAGGCGAGCGCGCCCAGCGCTGGGCGGCCGTGCCAATAAGCGGAACTGGGCGTCGCGCGCTCGTTGACGGCGCCGCCTCGCGCCAGCCGAGCTCCCCTCTCATTGGTCCGCGTTTTTCGTTAATAACTCGTTAACGATGCCTCGGAGAAGATTTTTGTAAAGGAAAAAGTTACTTGAAATGGTCTCAGGAACCCCGCATTTCCCGGAAATACCATAATTATAGGACACTGTGTATATCGAGAGAGCAATACGTTATGGATCTTGAAATCATTTCGAACACAGTAGCATCTGACAAGCGCGACGACAACACAATAAAAGAGCACGATGCATTATTTATTACATCTCCGGTCAAGGAATTTTTCGTCTATCGATCCTTGAATACGGAGCAATGGAAGTTCGTGGCTGGAACAATTTTGCACGCAGCCAGCCTCAAATAGACTGCGCGCGCGCACAGTATTTCCAGCAAATATTATATTCGACTGCGAGCACATCTTTTATCTTGTGTTCGCGTGCAAAATATTTTACAGGATTCGTATCTTGCATGAAATTCTGTTTAATTTATAATGTTTAAATTCCGTTCGATCGGTAATCCGTTGTCGATATACGCACCGAATGGAAAAATTCCATTCATATTGCATTTCATTTCGTAACCGGGCGTTTTGATAACTTTAAACTAAAAGTATTACAAAATCACGGAGTTATATTTACTAGCTTCGTAACCTGATCATCCTGGATAGTTTCTTTTCTCTTTTTATCCACTTCAATTCATTTCCTGTCGTTCCGATCAGAAATTATTTCTCTTAAGTCACAATTATTAGATATTACTATTAGATATTATTATTGTATATTATATAGATATTATATAGATATATCATATATTATATTTATTTATATTTTTTTATATTATAATTATATATTATATAGATATTATATAGATATATTATATATATTATATTTATTTATATAGTTTTTATATTATAATTATATATTATATTTATCTATATATATTTTTATATTATAATTATACAATAGATATTACTATCAGATATTATTATTAGACAGAGCGATCGAGATACAAAGTAGAAAAATCTGCTTCAGCAATCGATCGGAATTAGACGATCGAACGATAGAAACATCAAAAAGACGCGCGCGCTGCAGCGCGTAGAATTTTCCAACGGTGAACACGATCCACATCGCGAAAGGTTGTTTCTGCGCCACGAAAAATCGACGGGCAACTGTCGCGTTCGCCGGACGCGTACACACGAGGATCGGACAAGGGTGCAAAGGGCGCAACAGAAAATCCTGTCTGTCGGTTATGAATATATACAACCCGGCTTGTCCACGGGCTGACACTCCGCTGGTACTTGGCCCATTGAATTCAATCGAACGCAACGAACCGCCGCAATGCAATTTTCCAGCGGTTGGCCCGTCGTGATCTGTTAACCCACTTATAATGATTACACTGCATTCTGTACCATTGCAGTTCATTGGTGCAGGCGGCCGGTCCTGGCGGCGTCCGGGGAGGGAGGGCGGCAGATTTTCCGCGTTCGCAAATCTTCGCGGATCCCCCGATTCGGAAATCGTTCGGGGGATCGGATCGGCGCCTGTGTAAAAAAACGAAAAAAACGCGGCCGAAAAAAAGGACGGATTGTTCGGTTTTCCCCGTCGAAAACGTCCAGTCAGCCGGTCACGTTTCCGTTGGACACTATCGATCGCGCGACCGCGCGCAATAATTCGCGGTGGCAAAGTAATAACGGTTCCTTCGACAGGACAAGAGAGAAAGAGAGAGAGAGAGAGAGAGAGAGAGAGTAGGGAGAAAAACAGAGAGAAGGGGGGGCAGACGTCGGTGTATCGTCCAGAGCCGCAAAAGCGGATGGAATCGTCGGTGCATCGGCGGACCTTTAAAATGACACATGCACTCGTATTCGGCGCGCGTGACTCGCATGCGGCGAACGGCGACCGACCGGAAACCATTGAGAAACGATCCACGCGCTTAACGTATTGACCCACTTCCCGATATGAATCTTGTTCTTGACTCGCTGAAAATCACCGGTCCGGCCCGGCACGTCGGCTCCACCGGCCACCGTTCGAACTTCGCCCGATAAACCGGCGATTCGTTCCGACCGGTTCACACTGTGTACACTGCGATCGAACCATCCCGCGTTACCCACGAAACCGAACACGATTCGCCGGCTTGATTTTCCACGGATGAAATCCACGATCTCCGTCCGGCCAGCCGGCCATGCTTTTTTGACGATTTCGCCGCCGGTGCAGGCGAATTAGTTATCTATTTTTCATGGTCGGCTTTGACACGATTCCCCGGGATCCGGGGATATCCCGGTCGATTTTCTCGCGTTCGGACGGAATCGCTTCGGATTTCTTGGATTATTTGGATTAAATAGTATTCGCAGTGTTTGTTAAATTTTGCGTGTCGCCGTTTAATCCTTTGCTCTCGGATGTCGCCGATACGGAGATACAATATGTTCGTGTCAAAGTGGCATCGATTTTTAATTGTTAATTTTCTTCTGTGTCATTGTTCTCTTTAAACTGTGCATTGTTTTCTACTGCAAAGATAATTATCGTTGATTACTAAATGGATGGATGACTAAATAATAGATTACTATTGCAAACATAATTATTGTTGATTACTGGATGACTAGATAATGGATTACTATTGCAAAGATAATTTAGAAGAATGCACAAATGAAAACATAAAATCCTTCATTCATCAGTTTCCATAAAATTTTCGAGCGGAATGATATTTTATTCGATTCAATTCTGTATAACGAAATCTAAATGTTTGCGACATCTGTTCCTAGCGCAAAGGGTTAATGGAGTTGTCTGCGCTTGTGTCGCAATTTCAGTGGACTTGCATTATGGTGGCGTAAGTCATATCTTTTTGCGAGAAACGGGGAGAGTCATTGTTCTTTAAACTGTGCATTGTTTCCTACTGCAAAGATACTTACTGCTGATTACTGGATGACTAGATAATAGATTATTACTATTGCAAAGATAATTTAGACAAAAGTTAATTTACAGCATTTTTATGATTTACTCCACTTGCCTTCTTAACAGTTTGGCATGTATGGAATATTATATATAAAATATTATATTATATTATATTATTATATATTATATTATATTATATTATATTATATTATATTATATTATATTATATTATATTATATTATATTATATTATATTATATTATATTATATTATATTATATTATATTATATTATATTATATTATATTATATTATATTATATTATATTATATTATATTATATTATATTATATTATATTATATTATATTATATTATATTATATTATATTATATTATATTATATTATATTATATTATATTATATTATATTATATTATATTATATTATATTATATTATATTATATTATATTATATTATATTATATTATATTATATTATATTATATTATATTATATTATATTATATTATATTATATTATATTATATTATATTATATTATATTATTATATATTATATTATATTATATTATATTATATTATATTATATTATATTATATTATATTATATTATATTATATTATATTATTATATATTATATTATATTATATTATATTATATTATATTATATTATATTATATTATATTATATTATATTATATTATATTATATTATATTATATTATATTATATTATATTATATTATATTATATTATATTATATATATTACATTTTAAGACTTAAATTTTTCGAAAATATAGACAGGTTTCCTCTATTTCTGCTCGGTGAACTCGCTACGAGCGTCGAACACCTTCGTAACCGACTCGCCTGGCATCGGTGATTCTTTAAACATTTCTCAGTTTTTTTGGAGGGTCAATCTTGTTTCTCTTGGCCCGTAAATTCTGTCTGGGCGCGCAACTGCAGTTACTTTGCAACTTCTATTCCTGTTAAAGCCTGTTTCACATGAAGATAAAAGTGTCCCCGGACGAACCGCTCAATCGCCTCTGCAATCTTCCGTTCTCCTGGTTAATGAATTCTGTTTTATCGATGCCTAAAACGTGCTCGTAAAGCACTTTAATACAGGAGGATCGAACGGGTGACATTGTCGCGAGAAATCTGAACGTTTTAGTCTTGTTTCATCGTAAGCAGATTATACGTTTATCAAGAAGAACTAATGAGAACACTTATTCGAAAATCTACAATTGCATCGTCCGATAGAAAAAAACGTTAAAGACAGCTATAAAAAGCTGTAATTAAATATAATATATTTAAACTTTAAATCTAAAAAGCTATAATTAATATTCCCGGTATACTTAATTCTGTTATCTGCAGCTAAATATTCTCCTTCTATTCAAGTTTCAAATTTTTCTTCCGAAAGATCGCAAAATCCTATATAAATCTTCGCGGTCTTGTGGATGTTCACGATAAAAAATTCCTGCCGCCGCAACGGCGGTTGATCGCAGAAGACAATTGCACGATGTTCTCAGGCTAAATCTGATAAAAAACAACATGAAAGACAGCTATAAAAAGCTATAACTAATATTCTCGGTTTTCCTAATTTTGTTATCTGCAGCTAAATATTCTCCTTCTATTCCAGTTTCAAATTTTTCTTCCGAAAGATCGCAAAATCCTATATAAATCTTCGCTGTCTTGTGGATGTTCACGATAAAAAATTCCTGCCGCCGCCACGGCGGTTGATCGCAGAAGACAATTGCACGATGTTCCCGGGCTAAATCCGGATTCTCCACGGATGTCTGGTTTCCGAGACACATCAGCAGTTCGAAGTTCCCGTAACAATCCTCGTGCTCTCACTTCAGCGAAGTTCATGCAGAGCGATCTTTACCGACTTCGCCGCACACAAACATCCTTGTAGGAATAAGAGAACTTTGCTGAATAGAAGCTCGACCCCCGGCGAGCGCGCGCCGTCTGTTTATTCTTTCACCTGATTGCGAGAGTGCTCGAACGATTGCCCTTTAACGGGGCGCCTGTAACGGAGGCGGGCGAACAAGGTGGAGGGTGGAGGAGGGGGCGCAAAAAGGACCGGCACGGTTAATTAAAAACGATTGCTAAACGATTCGTTGGGAAAACAGAAGCCGAATCTGCACACGAGAGCGATGCCGTTGGAGAGCGTCGAATTTCTGGCAGGGAAGGACGGACAGGAAATCCGCTGGATAAACTTTGTTCATCGGCTACCACCTTTCTGACAGGTTATTCGAAACTGCATTAACAGCTGCACACGCTGCGCGACTCATATCACTCGGAAAAAAACGGCCGGGGCCTGGCCGATTCGAACGTTTCAAAGCGTTCGTGATCTTCGGTCGACCAAAAAATCCTTTTAAATCCCGGAGCGGAGGACCGAAAGAGGGGGGAAAAAAGAGGACGCCGAGTTGACCCGGGGCGGGGTCAGCACGGCGCTGTTCCCATCGCAGTTGTGTCGGCAGGATCAAACCGTCCGAGGCTATCTTGAGAAGCTGTTAGAACGGTTCCATAATCGGAACTTGTGAATTCGATGAAACAGTTGCATCGATAACGAAGCGCGAATATCTTATCGCCACCGTTCGGCCCCGACGGGATTATATTCGTTGGGACATTAAAAATTCCACGTCCGCGTCGCATGCACCCATCGGATTCCTCGAGTTCGACATCGAAAAGCGAAATCGTGGATATTCCTGGCGAGACGTTTCACTCGGGATCACCTCGGTCGGCAGTTAATGCGAAATTTATACGTGGCACTGTCTGTGGAACTTTTTAGACGAACGTTCGAAGCTGCGGGACGATTTTACACTCGGCCCGTTCCGTGTCGGAACCTCGAGAACTTTTCATTAATTGATAATTAATAAGGAATTTTTCATTAATAACGTTCCAGCGTATTGACGATCTTGAGAATATTGGAATGTTGTATAATAGATTGCGGGAAATGCAGTAATGTCTTCCTTACTGACGCTCAGATTGTGCAGAAAAATGGAGAATTTGGGAAGAGGAGACGCGATTATTCGAGCCTAGTGGCTCGTTTTTATAATTGTTGACGATTCGTGACTGTAAAGACAAACCGCGAGGCTCGACTAATCGTATCTTCTCTTCCCAAATTGTCAATTTTTCGTGGAGAATCTCGGCGTCAATTAGAGAGACATTACTAATTGGTCACCATAACATTCTTCGACGAAGCAAAGTGATTACAATAAATTCTTCCTAATTGACCCTCGGCTTCAATATAACCTTTTGGCTCTTTTTTACAGTCGTTGACAATGAGTGACTATAAAAGCGAGCCGCAAGATTCGACTAATCGTATCTCCTGCTTCCCAAATTGTCAATTTTTCGCGGACAATCTGGGCGTCAATTAGGGAGACATTACTGTAATTCCATCACCGTAACATTCTTCGGCGAAGCAATACGATTACAGTAAATTGTCCCTAATTGACGCTCGGCCTGGAAACAAAAATAGGAAATTTGTAAAGAGAAAGTACGATTGTTCAAGCCTTTTTGCTCGTTTTTACAATCGTTGACAATCGGTGACTATAAAAGCGAGTCGCAAGATTCGACTAATCGTATCTCCTGCTTCCCAAATTGTCAATTTTTCGTGGACAATCTGGGCGTCAAATAGGGAAACATTATTGTAATTTCGTCACCGTAACATTCTTCAGCGACGCAATACGATTATAGTAAATTTTCCCTAATTGATGCTCAGCTTGGAGATAGAAATAGGAAATTTGTAAAGAGAAAATTGTTCGAGCCTTTTGGCTCGTTTTTATAATCAAGATTCGACTAATCGTATCTCCTCTTCCCAAACTGTCCATTTTTAGGTACAAGCTACAATAATATCTCTCCAATTGGCGCTCAGAGTGTCCACAAAAGTGGACAATTTAGGAAAAGAAAACACGATTACTCGATGCTTGAGGTTCGTTTTTATAGTTACGAATTGTCAAGGTTATGTCAAGGCTCGAATAATCGTATCTTCTCTTCCAAAATTGTCCATTTTCGTGCATAATCTGAATCTGCAAACTACGTCAATTACTGTACGTCTTCGTCTTGTCGCATGAAAATATCAGCAAACGCGATCGCAGATTCGTAGATTCGTCTATCGTCGACCATTAAAAATGCGAACACCGGGCAACTTCGAAAAAAATTTCTTAGCCTTGTTCTCGTAAATTTCCAAGAGGCAACGAAGCAGCTGCTCCTAGGCAACGCATAACGACCCCCCTATATTTCGAACATTTCCGCAGCCCATAAAAGGCGAGCCTATACATAAATCCGGCCGTAAAAATTTCTGCCGATGTTCCGGCCGTCATATATCCTCGTACGAGCAGGAGCTTTCTTAGAGTTGCCCGAAGTTTGATGGAAATGAAATACGGCGAACGTTCGCGGGTAATAAATCGCAATAAAATGAAGCAGCGCGGGGGCTATACTAAACTGTTGCGTTTCCACGCACGCATGCCTTGTCGCGCGGTATGCGGCAGTCGAAAGTTTAATTCTTCGGTGAACACGAAATGAAATGAAAACTACGCGGGCAATTTCTGCGGGGCGGGGAATTAAGCGCTCGGGGAGGACGGGAGGGGAGGAGGGCGTGGAAGTCGCGGGAGCCGAGGGTCCCAGGAAGTTGCGGACAAGTCGTGGAAGGAGACGAATGGTCCTGGAGAGGAGCGGCGCGATACTCGACGAGGAAAAGCGTTTAGAGAGTTAGGACAGTTCTGCCAGCCGGAGGCCCTCGTGATTTACTGGCCGACATAAATAATAAACTATTACGGGAAGCACGCGAAAACTCTCCGGCGATTATCGAGCGACGCGACGCGACGGAATTTCAAATCTCCCGCCATTCGAAATGTATGAGCCGTGACCCCCGACCCCGGGAGCCGGAACCGCGGAAAACCGGCGGCGCGTTCGCGAGGCACAAACACGAATCAGTGTAAACCCCCGGGGGTCGGGGGCTGCGAACGGCGTTCTCATGATTGCGCATTATGGACTCTCGTTGAATAGCGCGAAATCCTAGCTCTAATTTATCCTGGCTCTAATTAATCCGAAAAGCTGCCACTGTGACACCGGGGCGAACGAATCGGGCCCGGGCCCTCTCGCCCACCCCCTTTCGAAATCAACTGGGTAACGCGGGCTCGTAAAACGCGGTGCGCCGCGCCGCGCTCCGACGAATATTTTATACACGCCGTAATCACTAATAAACTGTATAAAATCCCCGGCTAATTGATTGCGATGGAGGAGGAGGAGGGAGTGGGGAGGTCGCGACGCCATCGGCGAAATCGAAATACGAGTCGAAATTCATAATTCTCGGACACGGTAATGCGAAATAACGATAGCCACGGCTCGAAGCCACCCACGCGGCCCGTGATGCGGTGAATCACAGCCCGGACACGTTTTACGGCTACCGATGGTTAAAGTAAATTCGAGGCGCCGCGATTCCGGCCGAATTTTCGGCAGCCGTAAATCCCGAGGATGTTAACCCGATAGGGATGAAACCGTATTCAACGTCTACGCCTTGCATCAATCCGAATGTGGGTTCTCTTGCTTATTGGAACGCTGCATGCACGCCGGCCGCATCATTTTATTGCTTGTAAACGATCCAGCCAATCTCATTTTATACCACTGCATTGCGCGTTCCGCGTCGATGCATGGATCATTAGAGCTCGAATTTCGGTATTTCGGCTTTTTTATGCGCGCGATTTACGCGCGCGTTTCGAGCTTAATTCGTCACGATTGACGAATGTGTGCGTGGAACGAGTGTTCTGGTAATTACTGTTTATGGACTATATAATAATATTATTATATAATAATAATATTATATATATTATTATATTATTATTGTGTTATTACAGTATTATTGTTAGCCCACATTACATGAGCCTTTTATTATTACATTATATATATTATTATATAATACTATATAATAATAATATTATTATATTATATAATAATTATATATAATTATAATAAATATAAATATAAATAATATAATATATAATTATAATAATATAAAATAATAATATAACATAATTATTATATAATAATATAATTAATATAATATAATCGATCGTCCTTTTCCCCGTGCTCGACGCGAACGGGTCGGATGCGAGCAAAAGTTTGGATATAATCCAAAAGAAATAATCCATAATTATTCTCATTAGTTCCAACAGAGTGCGAACAGTTGAAATATTGATATTTTACTCGACCTATTCAAAACACCTGGCGTGTGTGTAACTGGCTTCGTGGCGCGTGCCATTTTGGCATTATTATTAGATGATTTCTCCAACTGCAACTAATAGCAGCCAATTTTTATTTTGTTATTAATGTAAGGCATCGATCTTCGACAACTGTCGCATTCCTGAAATCCAATCGGCGCAGTTGCGAATGAAATCGCGGCGCAAAGAGAAATTCGTAATTAATAATGTCTTCCTGACGCTCAGATTGTCCACTAAATTGCATAATTTGGGAAAAGGAGATACGATTATTCGAGCCTTGCGGCTCGTTTTTATAATTATGGACAATTTATAACTATAGAAATAAACCACACAGCTCGAAACAATCGTATCTCCTCTTCCCAAATTGTCCATTTTTGTGCGCAATCTGGGCGTCAATTAGAGAAACATTACTGTAATAAGGGGGGAAAATCGAAGCGCGCGAACGTGATCGCAGATGCATCGGTGGCCGGTGCATCTTGGCGCTCGGGGGCGCATCCCGAGGAAAGCGAGCATTACCTGGCGGCAGATTTAATGGTTGTACCGGCTGAAGTTCCTGGTCGACCCGAAGAAATGACCCGCTTTACTATAAATTCCAGATAAGCCGAGGTTTACGGCCGGCATGCAGTTAAGACGTCGCTGCGCCTGCCTCCGCTGCCCCGTGGAAAACAAACAGTCCGCGGGATTACCTTCTTCGCTCGCCTTGTCGATGCCAGATTAGGATCGAGAATCTACTGATATACACAGAGCTCCGCGCGTCCCGTGGATATATTTACAGTACGTGCACGAACGTCGTCGTCGTCGACGTTCGCCTAGGTGCGTGTCCCGCCGCGGTGCCGCGCGCGCGCGCGCGGCCTTAATCTATGCATGGAATATGTTCCGAGATTCGGGAAGATTACGTGCATCGCTTCTGAAAAAGAAAGCCGCCCCGCCTACGCTCACACGTGAGCCACCTAATGTATACGCATAAATTTAATACCGGGTGGCTGCTGCGTCGATGGTTAACCCGGATATGTCATTTTTCCAACGTAAGCCGATTGGTTTCGGGGGCGTTACTTTCACGGGGATTGTTAGGCGTTCGGGAAATAGGCGGCGCCGATGCGATGATTCATATTTATGGGCCGGGCTGTTGCACCGCTGGTTAGGGAAACATGGCATAATTTCGGAAATGGGTCGCGGAATACAAATCTCCCGGCCTGTAGAATCTGGGTCTGGGCTCGCGCAAGTAGAAAAGCTTTGCATTGGTCAGACATTGGGAAAGGTGCCTGTTCCGTGTCACGTCCGTTCGACCAGTGATACAGACAGCATTTGTAATGCGACAAAAAATGTGACCGACGTATGTTACCACGTATGTTACCAAAGATATCGCACCATGGTGAATTACAAAATTGAAAATTTATCTTTCATTTACAATAGGAAAATGTATATTTATTAAATAAATAAAATCAAATGCGTTCGCAAGGACGTGTAATCTTTTCCGCTGAAAATAAGACTTCCTTTATCTCAGGCGCTACGCTCCAAAAATGTGCCAAGTTTTGCATATCGCTAATTAAAAATGAAGCATCGAATTAACGAAAATCAGTGACCAATGAGAGGCGAGCGCGGCCAGAGCTCCGCCCTCGCGTCGAATAGCGCGTCGCGCCGGCCGTGTGACGCGGCGGCAATGGCCACGAGGGCGGGGCGTCAGCCGTGCGCGATCTCTCATTGGTCAGCGTTTTTCGTCGATAACTCGTAAACGAAGCCGCGGATCGCATTTTCGCTAAGGAAAAAGTTACTTGAAATCACTTCAGGAACGCTTCGTTCCTCGCCTGCACAATAATTTTGGAACACCCTGTATAAACGCAACTCGGTAGCGGGATTACGGTTGAATAACGCTGTTCCCGTCGCACCGTGGACTATCTTGGCGCAACCGGGACGAACCTTTCCCTCGGCGATGCAGAAATTTATTGGCCGTTCCACTCGCTGCGATAAACAGCCACCCGCGATATTGATTTCGATAGTTTCCGGATCGGCCTCGACCGCTCCGCGGATGCCCAATGGCGCGCGATCTTGCCGCGGTCCTCGATAAGAAGGACGAGTTGATTTTATAGCGGCTAATCGGCCGAGATTAATCGAACGACGCCGCGCCGATAAGGCCGGTTATCGCGACGTGCCGTGAATCGCGCGGCGAAAATAATCGCGCGGCTGCCACCGGATATCCAACGTGCCGCGAATACGGAACGGCTTCCGTGAATTCGCTCGTCACTAATTCGGCTTAAAGCAGCCAAAGGATAATCACATGCGAGCTGCGGTGTCAAGGTCGAAGTAGCTTGGCCGCGAAGTATCAAGCGGTTGACGACACCTTGTTTGCTGTTTATGGTGATACTTTCGGCAAATGAACTCGGCGTGCAGACGATACGATGCTTCGACACATCTGTCGAGATCCGGATGATTTCTTGGAGTAATAAGCAGAGCGGGAAATTCGTTCTATTTGAATGGAAGTGTTTAGTTGGCGAATTATTGAAAGATGAGAATATGTGATCAAAGCATAGAAGTTCTCGAAGATGAGCCTCGATGACTACTTTTATCAACTTATCAACTTGATATCTTAACTGTATAACAGGTGTCCCAGGATTTTCCAGCCAAACTGCGAGAGCTGAATCTAGTGACCGAAAGGAGAAAGAAATTGTTATATGAAGATTGCAAATTGACGCTTCGTTACAGAGATCTAAACAAAAATTTTGTTATTTTACTAAGTTGAGTCTTAATAAGACAAAATTGATCGGTTCATAAAACCTGTATTTCCAACTATACTGGACCGAAAACTATACTAAGACAAAATACGATTTATAAATCTGCATTTCGAACTATACCGGACCGAAAATTATACTAAGATAAAATTGTACTGTTCATAAAATCTGTATTATCAACTATACTGCACCAAAAGCTATACTACGACAAAATAGAACGGTTCATAAAACCTGCATTTCCAACTATACTGGACGGTAAATTATATTATTGTGACAAAATCGAACGGTTCGTAAAACCTGCATTTCCAACTATGCTGGACCAAAAACGAAGTGCAGCTTCATAAAAAAATCTGCTGGCAATCTGCACAGAGTTTCAACTGAGTCAGTCGCGCGATTTCTACAAATTCCAAGGAGCATCGATTTGCGCATGGTAAAATGTTGGTCTTCCGGACTACTTTAGTTTCGCTTTGGCACAACATGTAGCCTCGCAAAAAGGATTTTGATTGTGCTCGAGCTGGAAGGGTCCACGAGCACAGGGTTGCAAGGTGTCCGAGGCGACATTGTTTGGCTATCTCCCGGGCACTTCGAGTTCCCACGGAGTTTGACGAGTTTTCCTTTGCCGAGGCGCGATCTTTGGCCGGATCTCGCGAGTCCGCGACACTCGATTTCTCTCTCTCTCTCTCTCTCTCTCTCTCTCTCTCTCTCTCTCTCTCTCTCTCTCTCTCTCTCCGTCTACACCGAAATGAAAGATGCAGGGAACGTCGAGCGGGCGTTCTACAGTTGGTGGCCTTTTTTGTTCGCGCCGGAACTTTTCGAGGTGGAGGAGAGAGGGGACCACTGAATTATTTACATAGCACACCTCAAAGCTCCCGGCGAGTAAACTCTTGCTGTTATCGCGTTACCGCGCCGCGGACGTGTAACCGAGACAAGAATTGGGAACAGAAACCGAGTCGGTTTTTATGCGGGAGACATTGCGCGGGAACATAGTTCTGCTAAAAGGCGCCTCTCCGAAATGCTGGACCCGAAAGGGTGCTCGAAAATATCGAGTATTTAACGGTAAATTCTCGCTTATTTTCCTCCAGGATTGTAAACAAAAATGGACAATTTGGGAAGAGGGGATTATTCGAGCTTCGTGACTCATTTTTATAGTTGCCGAGAAGAATTATGAAAACGAGGCGCAAGGCTCGAATAATCGCGTCTCCTCTTCCCAAATTGTCCAGTTATTGTTCACAAGCTGAAGGAAAATTAGGGCGATCTTGCGTCGTAATCCTCAGCAGAGGATAACATAGATCATGTCGCATTAGCTGTCTTGTCAGCCTATGAATAATGTCAGTGTTAATATTAACAATTTAATGGCCGCTCGCACAGCACACGTGTGATGCTTTAATAATTACATAGGTGATTGCATTAATGATTATCACACAAAGGCAAAATATTAAATTGGTTGCATTAAATGTATTGTTATTATTGTTGTCGTTTTTTCTTTCACGTGTATGTTCGCACACGTTGAATTATTTCCCGAATTTACATAAATATTGCCGGCCACTGGCGACGTTTGACTGCGTAAACGCGCGGCCATTGAAGAGCTAAAACTACCGACCACTAAAACTGATTAGCGTGTGTTTCGATTAAGTCTCGCCAGTTTCGATGAAGAAATTTATTCGATTGTTTCCCACGAAAGATTCTCCACAACTTGATCAACTTTCAACGATAAAATGCGAAGCCGATCGTTTCGACCCGCGCGGTCGGTTCGTTAACCCTTTCCACTCGAGCGGCGAGTCTGAGGCGCTACTAAAAATTGTTATACCATTTTCCATTCAATAATTGTAACACTATCAGATTTGCTATATTTAAAAAAAAACTGTTAAAACTGCAATTATTGTACTTGCCAAACAGGTAGAATTTCATATGCATAAACAGCACCGAACCATGTAAAACAAAAATACTGCAAATCAGAATGCATCTTTTGGATTTCGAATGAAAACAGCTTCGACTGCAAAGGGTTAAACGATCCCTAAAAGTGTCACAAGTCTTCCTTTATAGGGGTGTCCAGAAAATCAGAGTGTACAGAATCAATCGAAATCCTGAAAATTTCAATTAAATAAACATCACATTACCAATAAGATCCAAATGCAAGAAGCAGCGGCGAAGAGACAATTCCCTGTCGGAGCAACAACACCCGAAGCCGAATAATAAAAAGCATTCGAAAATCGAAGACCGCAACGCGTCGTATCCCGACCGATCAAGAAGTCCGCGATCGTCGATCATTCGATTTCAGAGGACCTGCATCGAGAGCAACTGCATCCGTATAAAACGTCACCGCGGCAATTTCAATTACGATCTCTGGCGCGCGTCTGCGAATCCCCGTAGCCCCGTTCTTCCTATCAATATACATCACGCACGAGCATTGTAGTCCCCGGGTTAAAAATCCTCGAATCTCGCAGCTGTATTTTCCAGGAGAATTCGCAAGAATCTCATAACAATACGTTCCGGCGGCACCCCGTTTCCCCGCGTCCCGCACGCTGCATCCAGGAACTCTGCGCAGACAGCGGAGGCGTCTGCGGTTGCACGCCTCCGCCGTTCCCGCCGATAGCCGGCGAGAGAAATCGATTGTTACCATTCGGGTTTGCTGCCGATGGAAGTGTCTTCGGGACATTACAAATTTCCCTTTTTTCGCCTCTTTGTCACTGTTCGCCGTGAATTCTGGGCGAGGCGAGGAGAGAGAGAGAGGAGAGCCGGAGGATGGGAGAGACGCGAACGACAAGCGGCGCGGACCGAGCCGGCACCTCGTTCCGCAACGAATCGCGTGGGCGGGGACGCGGACGGAGAGGGCACGACGGCGGGAGCTGCGTTTTCAGGAAATTTCCCCGTAGCCCCATGTGCAAATATTTATCGAGAGTATCGGGACCTGTGCAAGCTGCTACGTACGTGTACGTCCGCGATGCAGCAGCACTTACCTTCGGAGCTCGGCGGCCGTTCGGAGACAGAGCGCGCGAGGAAGAGAGAGCGAGCGAGCAAGAGAGACAGAGAGAGAGAGCGACCGAGAGAGAGAGAGAAAGATAGAGGAAAGGTGCACGCGTGCACGTATTCGAGCGCCGTGCACTATGCATCGGGGAGCCGTGTGAATACATGCATAAAAATGTCTACTTTCGCGTGCCTGTAACACCCAGCCACCCTGGAGTAGCGGCGGGGAGGAGGAGCCGGGGAAGGCCGGGTGCAGGGGGACGCGCAGGGGAAAGGTAGAGAGCGGAGAGGCGCAGCGGATAGGTGCAGGCTGCATCGCTCGCAGCAGCTCCTTTACCGGCGGCACCGTCGACGCCCGGCGACGACGCCGACGTCGCAACCGCATACACCGCGGGAAAATGTCTTCGGATCTAGGACGTGCCAGCCGAATGTTAACCTTTCCGGCACGTCGCGGAATGATTACGTTCACGACCTACATCGCCGCGCGGTGCAATCATGTATCTGCAGCGTGAGCATTTCCGACACACACACGCGCGCACGATGCCAGGCCGCCCCTCCGCGCGACCACGATGCGAGTGTCGCCAGACAGCCCGCGCCACCGATCTTCCTGCACGCGCCCCCACGACCCCGTATTCTTCGGGGATTGCCAGCGGACCGTGATTCGTTAGCACCAGCGCCAGGAAAAATGCAATCGAGAGAACGCGGCCGATCGTCTTTCGATTTTGATGGAGTTCGGGAGATCGTCCGATCGATGCGTTCTCCCCTGCCTGCGATTTTCATTCTTTTCTTTGCAAATGCAGCTTCGATGTTTCACCCTTGGCGCTCCGAAGGCTCCGCTACGGAGACATGTGTCATTTGTTCAGTTTGAAATAGTTTCGAGTGCAAAGGGTTGAAGCTCCGTTTAAGAGGATCATCGCGCGCCGCGGACAAAAATTACCATTCATTTGTTGCGCTCTGTTTATGCTCTCGTCGAAGTATATGCGTGTAAAAAATACAAGTCCGTTTCCCTGGAAAAAACAACATCCGCGCGGTATATTTCTGCATCCGATTTCTCTCGATATTAACCCCTTGACCAATGATAGGCGAGCACAGTCGACGCTCCACCCTCGCGACGAATAGCGCTTCGCGCCGGCCATGTGACGCGGCGGCAATGGCCACGAGGGCGGGGCGTCAGCCGTGCGCGATCTCTCATTGGTGAGCGTTTTTCGTCGATAACTCGTAAACGAAGCCGCGAATCGCATTTTCGCTAAGGAAAAAGTTACTTGAAATCGCCTCGGGAACCCTTCGCTTCTCGCCTGCACAATAATTTTGGAACACCTTGTATAACCTTTATCTCAGGTGCTCCGCTCCAAAAATGTGCCGGTGTTGCTGGCAGTACTCGAGAAACGCGCGGAGCGCTAAGGGTTAAATTATTGGATCAGCTATTAACACTTTAACCCTTTCGTTGCCGGTTATAGTCGGTGGCCGCGAGACGACCTGCGCGTTCGGGTGCCGACTATAATCGGCGTTCGCGCGACGTTCTGTCAATAGAGCGACATTTAGTCGCTTGTTCGGAAACGTTTTCAAACTTGCGATCGAACAATCAACGCCTACTAAAATATCATGAATATCGTCGAAGGAATGATCCACAAGATTCTACAACAGAGAATAAGAATTTTCTCGCCGCGATGAGAAGAAGTTGCTCGCTTAATGCACCGACCCGCAGATCCGGCGCTAAACGCGAGTCGATTACCGAAGGATTAAACGCATAACGTCCGCTTACAATTGTAGCCCCGGAAGTTGATTAATGGAGGGCCTGGGCGGAGACCGTGGCGGCGACGAGTCCGAAAGTAGGTCTGGACGACAGAAGGTATGAAACACGGCGGCCCGGCGAGACTGCCGAGGTAAAAGCCCCTCGCGCTGGTAACAGTCGCGCGCGAGCAGAAAGCGAGAGAGGGAGAACAAAAAACGAAGGGGATGAGAACAAAAGCGCGACGGTCCGGGGGTGGGTGAGGATGGAGGCAGGGCTGGGAGGAAGTGATTTGGAAAAAAAAGCGGCGCGAAAGGGATGAAAAGACGAGGAGGGGAGGAGAAGCGGAGGAGGAAGACGAAGTGGAAGAAGAAGACGAAGACGAAGATCGGAAGGAAAGTGGTGTGCGGAGCGTGTTAGCACTCGGCAAGTTTCCGGGACTGTTTATTCGGCAAATAGAAAATATTATTTGCTGACATGCTAACGTTTCTACGTGGCAACATAAATAGACGTGTTAACTAAGCACGTTGCCAGGGAACTCAAGGGCAGGCGTGGGAAATCAAAATAGTCCAAGTCCAAACACGCGAGATTCAAAGTTCACAGATGTTTAGTACCGAGTCCGGAGCGGAGCGGATCGCCGAATGTAAATACGTTGCCGTGTCCAAGAAAAATCTTGGTGGACGCACTCCTTCTGACAATGTTACTCGAACTGTTCCGCGGAGGTGTAAATACGGTGATTCGGAGCGAAGCGTTACGTGATTCCATAAATCCTGCCGTATCTGTACGATACACCTTCGAGCATGAGATGATAATATTTCTTTACGTAGCCGCGATAAAATTGAAACGATGCGAAACACCGCGCGATCGCGATTGGAGGGAGTACGGAACGATAAATGCAGCAGTACAGAAAATTCGCTCTAATTGTAAATCCTCGACTTGTAAACTAAAATGGGAAGAGGAGATGCGAATATTCGAGAATCGTGTCTCCCTTTTTTATAGTCGCCGATTGTTGAACAATTATAAAAACGCGAGGCTCGAGTAATAGTATCTCCCTTTTCGAAATTTTCCATTTCTGTTTATGAGGGACAATTGGAGAGAATTTACTGTAATATGTACATCCTGAATAATCGTATCTCCCCTTCCGAAATTTTCCATCTCTGTTTACAAGCTGAGGGACAATTGGAGAGAATTTACTGCAATATGTACATCTGAAAGACTCGGATGCTAATCGTTGTATATATATAAATCCATTAGCTTAAAAATTAAGATAAATAAGAGTTTTGAAAATTAGCTGTGTGATGATGTGTGATGTCGCTGTGTTGAAAATGCCGCTAATAATGCTCAGCACAACTTTTATCATAAGAAGACAACTTCTTCAACAAATCAGAAGATAAACGAAGGAACAACGTCTATTATATTTTTATGAAAAAATCGACTATATTGATTTATCGACCGATAGATCCTACGGTAAAAATGTCCTTGCACCGCCTAATTCATTTTCAGAGAAAACTGGACTAAATTTAATTAGTTTCTGAACCATCCATCAATTAGTTATCCTGCAACATGCTCCGCATAGCTCTATAAGTTCAAATAACGTTCTAAAAAACGCAAAATACGATTAGTTTTACGATTACGAGATTTGTTCGTTTTCCATTACATTTTACAGAACAAAAATGAGCCGCGAAGATATTTAAATAATTTCGACTCTTCCTAAATAGTATAATATAATATAATATAATATAATATAATATAATATAATATAATATAATATAATATAATATAATATAATATAATATAATATAATATAATATAATATAATATAATATAATATAATATAATATAATATAATATAATATAATATAATATAATATAATATAATATAATATAATATAATATAATATAATATAATATAATATAATATAATATAATATAATATAATAAAATATAATATAATATAATATAATATAATATAATATAATAATTAATAGTATAATAGTATCGACTCTCCCTAAATTGTCCATTTTAGTTCACAAACCAAGAGACAATTCAGGAAAATTTACTGTACATTACCGATGGCATATTATGCGAAACAGTTACACCTCGCAGAAAAGAATCGCCTGCGAAACTTGATTCGCGACGAAGCATGACAATTTTACAAAATCAACGCAAGCTGCACGGGAATGAATCAATTCGAAATTCTTCGGCATCGCGCGTTCATCGCGAAACAATTTTATGTCCGGAACGCACAAAAAGTTACCGAACCGTGCAAAACGTAGGAAAACAATATTCTCGGAAAACCAATCGACAGTTCATTCATCAGTTGCCATCTATTATACGCGGCACCGTGAATTTCGGTTCCCGCCGCAGAACCGAAGCAGAACCGCAATAAAATCCGAACGATGAAACGTTTAAAAAAAAAAAAAGAAATCGTGTAACCGTGAATAACATCCGGCGAACTCTGTGCGCATCGCTCGCGCGGCACGATCCGCGGCAGAATTTTTGACGGGAGCTTTTCCGTTCGCCGGACAGGAGAAGCGGGCGAGAGAGATCGCCCCGGCCAACAAATTACACGAGAAACACACATATCGCAATAACGCGATTCTTAGGACAGCTCCGCCATTCCTGCCGAATGACAGTCTAAGCAGGCCCGGCTGCGGAACAAAGCCTTCGCGAGATTCGCACAATGGCTGTCCAAGCTCGTCATCGTTTAGGCCGGGCGTCGGGCGTCGCTTAACTTGGACGCTTTCGTGAGCGTTTGTTACTGAGAAATTAATTGGCCAGAAAGTTATATTGCCTACTGCGGCGTAGCCCATCGGCGGCCACGCACACGTCGATCCTATCTCTCTCTCTCTCTCTCTCTTACTCTCTCTCTCTCTCTCTCTCTTACTTTCTCTCTCTTACTTTCTCTCTCTTTCTCTCTTACTTTCTCTCTTTCTCTCTTACTCTCTCTCTTTCTCTCTTACTCTCTCTCTCTTACTTTTTTTCTCTCTCTCTCACTCTCTCTCTCATTCTCTCTCTCTTACTTTTTCTCTCTCTCTCACTCTCTCTCCCTCTTACTTTTTCTCTCTCTCTCACTCTCTCTCTCTTACTTTTTTCTCTCTCTCTCTCTCTCTCTCTCACTCTCTCTCTCTCTTACTTTCTCTCTTGCTCTCTCTCTCTCTCTTACTTTCTCTCCCTCTCTCTTACTTTCTCTCTTTCTCTCTTGCTCTCTATCTTTCTCTCTTACTCTCTCTCTCACTCTCTCTCTCTTACTTTTTCTCTCTCTCTACTCTCTCTCTCTTACTCTCTCTTACTCTCTCTCTCTCTCTCTCTCTCTCTCTCTCTCTCTCTCCCGAGCACACGTACACACACAGGCACGCCGGCAACCGATGCTCCGCAGGGGGATGGTAAGCGGCGCTTTAGTGCACCCCGAGGAATCAGCTGATCGATCCCGGCCGTTACCGGCTCGCTATACCTCTTCCGCTGGAAAAACTTCGTTCCTAACCAGCCTCTTCCCGAAGAAATGTTTTTCTGGATAGCGCCGGCTCTCCGCCTATGCGAGCGCCACGGTATTAAGTGAAACGGCAAGAAGCGAACGTTAAGTGGATACACGGAAAACGCGGTCTTTCGTAATGGGATGCTATCGGGAGTAAATTGTTCAATGTAACTACCGCTCGGGACTAATTACCATCGACGTGGATCGCGTTCGAGCTGCGCATTTTCGAATCGCACTGCGAGAACGGATGTATCGATGATCGGATCGGTCTCTGACAGAATCCGATCGAAACGTTTCTGACGGAAAACGTTGCTCTTTTCCGGGACAGATTTTTGACGCGCGAAAAGATCGAAAAGATTGGTGGGAACTTTTTGATAGATAACTATACCCCGGACGAATAGGTTCGAAAAATTGCACATTTATTGTCTCGCGTTTGAGGAGCATGTGGTTGTAAAAAGATTCGCACGTTTTTCTACGCCGCTGCAAGAATTTTGTCTTACCATTTGGCAGAGATAATTTGATTAGGTTTGAAAGTCTATAAATTATAGTTATAGAAGTGCTTAACCCTTTTTGATGTCGAAGCTATTTCAATTCGAAATCCAATTCATGTTCTCTGATCCATAGTATTTCTATTTTATATAATTTATTGCGATTTATGCATATGAATTTGAGTCTATAGATAGTATAATGCAATTTTCACAGTTATAGAACTGATTAACCCTTTGCTGTCGAAGCTATTTCAATTCGAAATCCTTTTTCTGATTTTCTGATCTATAGTATTTCTATTTTATATAATTTATTGCGATTTGTACATATGATATTGAGCTTATAGATAGTATAATGCAATTTTAACAGTTATAGAACTGCTTAACCCTTTGCTGTCGAAGCTATTTCAATTCGAAATCCAATTCATGTTCTCTAATCCATAGTATTTCTATTTTACATAATTTATTGCGATTTGTGCAGGTGAAATTGAGCCTGTAGATAGTATAATGCAATTTTAACAGTTTTTTCTTTTTAAATATAAACGAATCCGATACTCTTGCGATGATTATGAAAAATAGTACGTCAATTTTTAACGGCGCCTCAGAGTCTAGTGCACACGAGTGCAAAAGTTTTTAATAATTTGATCAACGGTATTAACTATTCCAATGCCGTTTCCGATAATATCGTCTAGATTAGATTAGATTCATTTCTATATTGCCGTCAAATGCATCCGGTTTTGCATAGCAGAGTAATTGAAGATTCCATTAACCGGTTAGCTGCGGCGCCTGCTTTTTATAGCGCGCGTCCGTATGTATCGCGAGAATCAAGCGATGACGAGTATACTCGTCGCGACACAATATACTGCCGCTTTTTCGCGACGAGTGTACTCGTCAAACACGGCTAACTGGTTAATAACCGAATCATTGATATAATACACAGTTGTAATAGGTTTACAGGAAGGCGATTCAATGTGGTCGACGAAAAGGAACATTTCTTGACAGAAAACTACCGATCGAATCAATCTGAAAATACAGTAATTTCTCCCTAATTCGCGCTCGGATTGCGCACAAAAATGGACAATTTGGGAAGAGGAGATACGATTATTCTATAAAAATGTAACGGCGACTATAAAAATGAGTCGCAAGGCTCGAATAATCGTATCTTATCCTTCTCAAATTGTCGATTTTTGTGCGTAATCTGAGCGCGAGTTAGAGAGAAGTTACTGTATTTTCAGATTGATTCGGTAGTTTTCTGTCAAGAAATTTTCCTCTTTTTTCCTCTATTGTTTTATGCTTGAGCTCTGCTATTTGCATTTGCGCACAAAAATGAACAATTTAGAAAAGGAGATACGATTGTTCTCTAAAAACGTAACGGTGACTATAAAAAACGAGTCGCAAGCCTCGAATAACCGTATCTCCCCTTCCCAAATTATCCATTTTTGTACTCAATCTGACCGCGAATTACAGAGAAATTACTGCAAATGCGTTTATTGTTCTATACTTGAGCTCTACGCGCGATTTTCTCGAAGCGACGAGTTAATCGAAAGTAACAGCAATTTCTCTAACAGTGACAGCAGAGGAGACAGCGAATCCGAAGTGAATAAGAGGATAAAGATTAATACACCAACCAGTGAGATATAACGGAGGTCGATTTAGAAAGCGATCCATCGAGTCGGTTTACCGGCTGATAAGATCGTGAATGATACCGAAAGATACCCGCGGCGCGCGGGCCGACTTCTCCGCTACTAATTGATTGAACGCGGCCCGGCTAACAAAGTGCCGCCATTTTTCGAACTGTCCTCGTGGTTTTGACACTCGGTGAAGAATGTGGCTTCTCTCCGCTGTCCCCGGCCGTCGCCGCCCATTGTAACACTTTTGACGCGTCGTCGCCGCCGCTTTTTCGAGCCGCGTGAAAAATCGCCGGGAATTATCTGGCTCCGGGACAGCTTGGCTAGCATCTCTCCCCTCCCCTCGTCATTTATTAAAGAGTTAACTTTCCGGACGGCGACGGGACGGGCTGAACGATCTTTGCTCCGCGGTCGGTCGGTTCCTTGGAAATTAGGTCGGAAGTCCTATGGTAATTCCGGCCGGGGATTTTCAGTGGGTTCTTAAATTATTGCCAAGTCCCGCGCGGTCCCTGCGCTTCCACGAAGTATTGTAGCGAACTCGTGCGAAGCATCCTCCGCATTATGCCGTTGTAACAAGAAATTAACAAAAAAAGAGAAAAAGAAAAAGGTAGCGAGATAGAGAGAGAGAGAGAGAGAGAGAGAGAGAGAGAGAGAGAGGGAGAGAAGGAAAAAACACACCGGTACCGTCTATTTTGTACACGTAGACGTTTTTTCTACCGACCTATATTCGTCGAGAACACGCTTTTCATCAGTCGCTGTACGGTTCCAGCGATGCCAACGAGCGTCGCGAATTTATAGCGCATTTTCCCCCGACGATGGAATATCGCGCAGCACGCTGCCCGACCAGCGTTCGTAAACCATCCGCGAGTATCTCTGAATGCCCGGTATTAAGGACACCGGCGAGGACCTGGCTCATCATCCGAATCCTGCGACGTCTCTTAGGCGAATGCTCGTACGATGCCGAAAAATCGACGATCATTACGGATTTTTCGGAAGCGAGCTTCCGGAGAACGGCAATCGCATGTTTTATCGGCGTGTTACGCTGTATTTCGTAGAATCGTTGAGCTGATCGAAAGTTGTACGAATTTTATTAGGAGCCTCTAATCGTTCTTGCGACTAAGACGAGACAAAAGCTACTTGATCCTCGTAAAAAGCACAGCGATTGTTAGGAATTTTTTCCGAGGAAGCTACGAGACACGGCGATCGTAAATATTGCGCATTCGTTGGCTTATTATCTCAGGAATGTGCAGCATTTTTTTAGAAATAGAATCGCTATTTTATTTGGACACTGCGAAACCATCGATCTGTATGCATTCGATTCATTCGATTCATTCGACTTATTCGATTCATTCGATTCATTGGACTCATTCGATTCATTCGATTCATTCGATTCATTCGATTCATTCGATTCATTCGACTGATTCGATTCATTCGATTCATTCGACTGATTCGATTCAGTCGATTCATTCGATTCAGTCGATTCAGTTGATTGATTCGATTCATTCGATTCAGTCGATTCATTTGTCTGATTCGATTCAGTCGATTCATTCGATTCATTCGATCGATTCGATTGATGATTCGATTGATGATTCGATTGATTCAATCGATTCGATTAATTCGATTGATTCGATTGATGATAATCATTTCATTGAAACGCATTAGCAGCCATGTGTTTTCTACGGTTTATTTCGTTTCATTTTTTTAACAATCGATTTATCAAACCGCGAAGACCGTTTGAATATTGAAAATATTTTAATGCGCGCGACCGATACGATCTTTCGAGCGAACGAAGCGTCGGTCGGTCGCGGGAGTTACGATGCTTTTTTTTCTGTCGAAGTTGTCAGTTCGGGGAATCACGTCTAGGCGTTACCAACACAATGACTCGTTTATTGGCCGGTGGCGAGGCGAGATACGAAATTTTACGCAGCGATTTATTTGTATCGCCGCGCCACAATTCACGGAGGTATTACTCGCGTTACCAATCATTCCGAAACAAGCGTAGTAAAACGTCCGGAAGTTTTTAGGAACAATAAACTTTGCGTGCCCGCAGACCGCATCTGGGTCAGTGCGATTCCGCCACGGATCCATACACGAGTTTGTCCCGAAGACCTATATTTCAGAGGTTCCCCGCCGTTCGATAATTCACCCGGTAAACAATTAACGCATCCGCGATTACGGCAACTCAGCGGACTCGTTATCGCCCGTTGGCGCACCGGTCATCCGCGCAAAAGTGCGGAGTCTCTTACAATTACAACGTTTAACAAGTGAATTATGTACGTTTAACCGAAGATGCAAATCTGTGCCGTGTATAATGCGGCGCATTGATAACGGATAATGTATTGTTCGACGCCGGTACCATTACGGCGGGCTTATAAATTTTAATAATATGTTTAAATCAATTAATTTCGTGGATACCAACGTTAATATATTCGTTCATTGTGAAATTTCCGATAATCTGCGGGAATGAAAGCTGTAACGCAGCACGGTGTTAAGAATATGTTAATATTGTAATTTTCAGTGATTGTGGAGCTCGGTGCGCAAATACTACGAGTATTAATAGAACGTGGCGGATGTGCGTCATTCTTCTCTTGTTCATAGCAAATTCGAAACAACAGAAATGTAATTATTTATTATAATGTTAAGATTCTTATAATATTAAGAACTGAATGAATCGGCTGAATCGAATGAATCGAATGAATCGAATCAGTCGAATGAATCGAATGAATCGAATGAATCGAATGAATCGAATGAATCGAATGAATCGAATGAATCGAATGAATCGAATGAATCGAATGAATCGAATGAATCAAATGAATCGAATGAATCGAATGAATCGAATGAATCGACTGAATCGAATGAATCGAATGAATCGAATGAATCGACTGAATTGAATAAATCGACTGAATCGAATAAATCGACTGAATCGAATGAATTGAATCAGTCGAATGAATTGAATGAATCGAATGAATCGAATGAGTCGAGTCAATCGAAACAATCGAATTCTAGAACAAGGAAATCAAACTCGTTAACAGTTGCACAATCTAAACTAATAATATTCTTCGCTACAGTTCTCGTTGTAATGCAATAACTCGCGTCTGACCAATGGTTGTCCAATTCCACTTGTGCCACTGTGCTTGCCACGTGCGAAAGTTTCCGCAGCGTTTCGTACACATTCCTAATCGATTTAGTACACTTACGATGAGACCGAATGCTTCGAGCAACCGTCGAATTAATATATTTAAGGAGCCGGAATAAATAACGAACGATATAACGGTCCTGTTCCACATTACGTTCTCATACATTTATTACCGCGAGCGGTGCGCGCATTGTTACGTCGGCATTGTGCTCGGTGCTCATTTCGTTATGAAATATTCGACGGGTTCCGTGGCGTGGTGCGGGATACGCCGAGAAATATTTGTCCGGCGGTATCAGTTAATGTCAAAGACTCGGTATCACGTGAATAATTCCAAACGGCATTGTATCCTTTTTTGCCGGGAGCCACGAATGTTATCGATTTCCGTATCCGCAAACGGTTGAATTTATGTGTACCGGCGAGCGGGATTCTATGGGTTCTAAATCAGAAGACCGAGGGAACAGTTCCCTCTCTGTGTGTGCTTCCCGGCTCTATTCATCGTCTTGGGAGGAATCCATTTAAAGATGCACAAGTCGCAAGAACAGAATGTGCCATGCATGCATCTTAATAATTAATATAATACCACTGCAATACGCGAGACCCGACTGCCGAAACCGAGCCCTGGAAATTCTACGACGTTTCCTTAAACCGTTAATAACTGCGCCGCGCTCGACGTAAATGCGCCGCGCGGATTTTTATGCAATTATAATTGATATATGTTTACGTATGCACGATTCGCGGTTTACAAAAATCAGAAGAAAAGCAGACAGGACGATTTGGGGACGTAGAGTAATTTCGACGAAGCTAGACGAATTCTATGCGAGAATTTAGAATTCTATATTATTAATTCTATATTGTGGAATTATCTTAAATTTATTTCAGATTAAACTATTTTAAGTTTGTATTATGATCACAATTATGATCATATATTATTAAAACGGAATACGAGATATAATTGAATACTGCAAGTTATAATTAATTTAGAGGCTTTATAAGATCAAATGTTTTGAATGATATTTCAGAACAATATAATCGTCGACCACAACACGAATTCTATACTTCTTTAGTAATTCATCTAACAATTTATTGAATATAATAATAATAATATAATAATAATAATAATATAATAATAATAATAATATAATATATATAATAATAATATAATAATATTGAATACTCGTTTTTTCTTTTACGTTCGCGCGATTTATTTCGTACGGAGAGCTAGATCCTTCGATCTGGATCTCTACAGGCTGTCCCGAAAATGTTTCGCGATCTGGAAATGGGAGATTCCTGAGGTTATTTGAAGCAACTTTCTCCTTTGCGAAAATGTTCTCCGAGGCTTCGTTAACGAGTTATTAACGAAAAACACTGACCAATAAGAGGCGAGTACGGCTGACGCGGCCCAGCACGAAGCCCAGTTCCGCTCATTGGCTCGGTCGCCTCGCGTCAGCCGAGCTCGCCTCTAATTGGTCACTGTTTTTCGTTAATAACTCGTAAACGAAGCCTCGCAGAACATTTTCGCTGAGGAAAAAGTTGCTTCGAATGACATCAGCAATCCCCTACTTTCGGATTGCGAGACATTTTCGGGACTCCCTGTAGATCTCTAGATCTGGATCATTCGATTCGACGTAAAATCCGCCGCGTGCTAATTAACAAATAAAATACGAAGAATCGCGATCGCACGAAAACAATTAATCGCGAACGGTATCCGTAACAGATCATTACCGTAATGTTTCGCGTCGACCACCATCGAACGAAGTCCTATCGCGCGGGTCAGCCTTCCCGGTGTTATTATAAGGGAGCAGTCCATTAAACGGCGTATTTTCGAATCACCGCCGGGAAATCTGATATTCGAAAATCGGGGTGGAAATCGGAGAGCGAAACGGACCGGGGAAATTTCGTTTCGAATCGCGTACGAGGGTTTATCATCATCGCTTTATGCGGCGGCGGGGCGGGCCTTTAATCGTGTTTTTCCATTTTCCTCGGTCGCGTCCGGTGCTCGTCAATAAATGCGATCAATCCGCTGATATTTTAATAGCTCGCGCGTACCCCGCTCGCGAATGTTTTATAGATTGTTTACTTCGCCGCGACGACTGGCAAATTACGGCGAGCCGGGCGCCGCGGATCGGTCGCATTTCGTTCAACGTTCAACGTTCCATCGACCTCTGGCCGTTTAATTATCATTCCGTGCCTTCCTTTTTTTTCCCTCTCGCCCCTAGCCGCAGCCCTATTTTCGCGGCTGCGTTGGCCGCGTTTCGTGGTCTCTCGTTCAACTTTTCGATCCAGATACGCGCGGCCTAATAGCACGGTGAACGAGCGAAACATTAATAATCGGGCAGCGATGATCGGGGCTTCGGGTCACGGCGCGCGGCCCATCGTTCGCGATATTTTCGCCGTTATTTAGCGCGGATGCACTCTAAAACTTTGCGCGCGACCGATTGATCGCCGACAGCGGAGAGCGGAGCGGAACGACGCGGGAAACGTGACACGCGTTCGCAATCGGATCCACCCGCGGATTTCAGCGCCACGGGAAAACGAATGGGAATTACTTGGACACGCGGGACAAGGATCAAACGATAAATTAACGGGCCTGTATTAGCTATTAACTCCTTAGCGGAAAGTGGAAAAGCGGAATCGAGGCCAACGAGCTTGCAACTGCGACGAGGATACGGTTTCGCTTTGCAGGATTCGACGGGCAGTTTACGGTTCGCACGTTTTCGACGACCGCGATGGGACGATTGTAAAATTCCCATGGAATTTTCAGATTTCGGTACTTAACCCTTTTGCTCCGATCGGCGTATATATACGCCCTCGAAGAATGACCATTCGTATACGAAGAGCGTATATATACGCTCTGGAAAAGTGGGCGCGCGGGTACGAAGAGCGTGTATATACGTTCATACCGTATATATATATATATACTTTTATTTCATACTTTACATGAGATACTTTTGTTAATCGAGTATTTGGCAACGCTGCATGCCTTAAACAATTGACTATTGTGAAATATAACACTATTGACAAGACGATATTGTGTTTTATTCCAACGATACACAGTTTCAGTCTTCTTTAGAACATTGCCAGCAACGGATATATACCAGCAATTTATAATAGTAGCGATTAAAAGGTTTACACGAATTTATAATTCTAAAATAATTTTGTTGGCTTAATTTTAATAATTCACGGGTAAATACTCGATTTCTGCCTTTGTGATAATATGTTGAGTTTTTAAGTATTTAATTTGTTTAGACCCGTTATCAAATCATGGGGAAAAGAAAATTTAGGAGAATATTTTTCACGAGTGACAGCGAAACTACTGAAAGTGAAAATGCCGATACTGAAAGCGTTTGCTATGCAAGACAAACAGTAACGTGCTCAAGATCAGAAAAATCTGAATATATTTGGACTACGGAAAACTTGGAATCAGAAATACATTCCGTACTTCAGTGGCAACTACTCAATAATACGCTCCGTTTACAGCGCTCCGTGGCGATAGGGTTAACCCTTTGCATTCGAAGCCGAATCCACGCAACGTTTAAATTAGTTATTCCGACCCGCGATTTTGCACATTTTATACGACCTAGTGCATTTTATGCATGTGAAATTGAATATTGCGAACCGCGCAACAGTTCCGTTTTCAACAGCTCTTTAAATGCAAACAAAATTGATCGATAGAATTATTTTGAGACGCGACGACAATTTGTGAAGAGGAGATACGATTATTCGAGCCTTGCCGCTTACTTTGGATATTACTTTGCGGCCCTTACTTTGGAACGAATTCAGCGCAAATACAGTAATGTCTCTCTAATTGACGCTCAGATTATCCACAAAAATGTACAATTTGTGAAGAGGAGATACGATTATTCGAGCCTCGCGGCTCATTTGTCATAGTCGTTGACAATCGATAGCCATAAAAAAACGAGCCACGAGGCTCGAACAATCGAGGCTTATAGAATAATCGCATCTCCTCTTCCAAAATTATCCACTTCTGTGAACAATCTGAGCGTCAATAAGAGAGGCACTACTCTAACACAAAACAACAGCTGTTTCTCGTGCTCCGTAAATCTAGCGTTAACAAACACACGAATGATAACACACGATCCGATTGTATCGATAAAACGTTCACGGTGACGTACAGCTTGTCCACGGAACGTGTCCCGTCCACTAATTTCTCCTCGATCAGAGAGATAAGCGATCCCTGGCTCAGCAGGCTTGCTCCGCGATCCGCCCCCGCAATCGTCGCCGATTCGCGATCCCGCCGGCTCATCGAACCGGCATATCAGAAGGGAGCCGACCCGGCAAGCGAACCGTGCCGCGTCGTTACCATAGCCGTCACACATAATTACGCGGGGTCCCCCTCCCCCTCGAAGAGGGGGCGAGAGCATGAAGAGGTTCGCGGATCGGCTAGGCGGCGGGAGAGGATATCGCGCATGCACGACCGCGCGTTATCGAGCAATCGCGCGTATTCACGAGCCCGGGGGGGGGGGGGCGACATGCACGGGAACGGACCAGCATGCACACTGCACACGCATGCAGCAGCCAGCAGGCTGGCAGCGAGGCATCCTCGACTCAATGGGACAGTAGAGCCCGCCGAAGCGTGAAAATACTCGCGGTGCTCGGAGCGGTATTTGCGCGCACACGCGCGAGTTATTCGGCCGTGCACACGCCGCGCGCCCCTGCCACCGCGCCGGCAAAATCTCGCCTGATGTACCGAGTTATTGTACTTTGCGGAGCCAATCTCGGTCAACTTCACCCGGTGACTGAGTGATTCCGGCTGGCGTGCACGGTTTATCGACGTTCGCTTCTGGTATACGATGGGGAAAACGAATTCTGCGACGCGGTGCGGCGCACCGCGCCGCGTCGCAACGCGCGCGTCCTCTTGTCACATTTTTCCTGCGTTTCGACGACAGCGTTCTACCCGGACAGGGTGCCCGTCGTCGTCCGACTGCTTTCTCGTGACTGACTGATATCTAGTCGGGTGTATCCGCGGGATTCGCTTCTTTCAGCCGCTGTTTGGATCGAGATGTTTAGTCGACTGGTAGGGGACGGCCACTGGAAACAGTTGGAAAGTCTTGAAAAGTCGTGATCGTTTCCTATTCTTTGGGACCTTCGCCCTTGTGGGACTCTTGGGACCTTCGACCTTCGCGCTTGTATAGGTGGCTGAAATAATCGAAAGCTTCGGTATCGACGAGTTAATACGTTACCTATGATTGCATATTTGTAGAAAGCACTGTAATGTCTCCCTAATTGACGCTCAGATTGCCCACAGAAGTGGACAATTTGGGAAGAGGAGATACGATTATTCGAGCCTTGCGGTTCATTTTTATAGTCACGAATCGTCAACAACTATAAAAACGTGCTGCAAGGCTGGAATAATCGTATCTTCTCTTCCTAAATTGTTCTTTTTTCTGCACACTCTGAGCGTCAGTTAGGGAGACATTACTGTAGGAACATTCCAGTGAACGATATTGCAAAATATGATATTATCATATTTTCGTTGAATGCACTTGGAACGTCGTGAAAACAATTGCTCAGTGAACAAACGAAATATGAAGATTATAAGCGAAAATAAAGTAGCATCTGCGAGACATTTTTAGGTGTATAATAGAACTGTTGTAAAAATTTCAATAGGTAAATGTTGCAGTAAATTTGTCCAATTGTCAAGGAGATTACAAGCGTAAACAAAGTGGCATCTGCGAGACATTTTTAAGTGTATAATAGAATTGCTGTAAAAATTTCAACAGGAAAATGTAATGGTAAATGTTGCAGTAAATCTGTCCAATTGTCAAGCAGATTATAAGCGAAATCAAAGTGGCATCTACGAGACATTTTTAAGTGTACAATAGAACTGCTGTAAAAATTTCAATAGGAGAATATAATTGCAAATGTTGCAGTAAATCCTGTCGAATCGTCCTTCAGCTTGTGAACAAAAATGGACAATTTGGCAAAGAAGAGACACGATTATTCAATTCTCATAGCTCGTTTTTACAACTGCCGATTGTCAACGACCATAAAAAACGAGGCGCAACGCTCGAACAAAATCGCATCGCTTCGCCCCGAATTGTCCACGTTTGTGTACAAACCGAGCGTCAATTAGGGAGAATTTACCGCAGCTCGATGGTCGAATAGTAACCTAAAGCATTCTTTGTCCCATAAATCTTCCGTAATCGATTTTCCCGTCAGGTCGACTACGGCCGAGGACGCACCGTGTGCTCCGTGCACGCGTTCCGTCGTGACACGAATCCGGTCGCCTAACAGCTTCCTGACGACGCCACGGGAACGCCGGCGAATAACGAATTACGCGCGCGGAGTTCCTCATTAATTACGCGTTAAACGGTCCGCTGTACGAGATTCGGTCGCTCCCACGGACAGCCCGCCGCTTGTAACTCTCGAGAATGGGCACCGTAAAACGGCTCGTGGAATAAATGTCTAATGAGACCGTCCGTGAGATCCTGTATTATTAACCTTCAAGTGGAATGTCCAAAGTGGACTTTAAAAGCACAGCCGCGTGTTTAATTCGTTTCGCGCCGATTGCCACGGGATTGACGAATGGAAGACCGTCTCGCTTTCCTGTGATATAAGGGAGACTGTTGTTTGAATCGTCGTCGAACGTCGGATTAGTCTTTAAATAGTGTTAATTGTCTTTCATAGCGTTGGAAGATATCGTCATGATTCATAAAAGTCAATAGTAAATGTCGTTATCCCATTGCACTGTAAAAACGAGTAGCAATTACGACGGAGATTTCATCTCAGGGTGATTCCTGAGGACATTTGAAGTAACTTTTTCCTTTGCGAAAATGCAATCCGCGGCTTCGTTTACGAGTTATCGACGAAAAACAGTGACCAATGAGAGGCGAGGTCGGCTGGCGCGAAGCGGCCGAGCCAATAAGCGGGACTGGGCTTCGAGCGCTCGCCACGCGGCACCGCCTCGCGCCAGTCGAGGTCGACTATTGTTGGTCAGTGTTTTTCGTTAATAACTCGTAAACGAAGCCGCGGATTGCATTTTCGCAAAGGAAAAAGTTACTTAGAATGACCTCAGGAATCACCCAGTTCCTTCCTTCCTTCAATTATTAACATAATTATGGGACGCTCTCTATACTTAATACGTATGATATTCAAACCTTGTAAATCGAAACAAAATTTGATTCTTCCGTTATCAAAATCTAGGAACGAAAGTAAACGGAAAGAAAGAAAATCGGAGACAAGATAGATCGAAAAATTAGCTCATCCTGTCATTGAGAAATTGTGAACCCCTTTATTTAACACTAAACCTACCACGGTCAAAATGACCGATTTTTTATTTTAGGATACTACGAATTTTGAAGACTTCTTCGTCGAAAATGATTGAATAAATTATATTATTGAAACAAGTCTCGTAATTATAACTTCAAAAAATCTAAGTGAATTCTATCTTTTCAATCTTATGAGTCAATGCACGCTAATCATCATTGCATGTCGGTTGGTTTAGTGTCAATAAAAAATGAAAATTCAGTAATTAAGTTCTACAATATAAATTACTTAACCGTGAATGAGACTATAATGCAGAGCGGTTAAGAACTAATTACGAAATTACGAAGTTGCCGAACATTTCATTCGGAAGAAATTCAACCGACGATATAATAGCTGAAAATAATCGCGATAGTATTCAAACACGCCCGAAAAATCGTCGCATTTAACCGTGACGTTTCCTAGTCGCGTTACTTTTCCTACATCAAGCCGTTTCAGGTTCTGCAAACGAATTGTTGGGCTTATTAGCCGGATAATCACCTCGACAAATTCCGTGCGCGTTAACGCGCCCCTCGTCGCCGCCGCCGCCGTGCCAGCCTGGGAAATAGGTTACGCTAGTCAAACAGAGAATTGCTGATCGGCGACGATCTTTAACTCGCCGTGCGCACACGCCGAGAATAAAAGAGCGAGGGGCCGGAGCGAATTACTCGAGGGCTACGTTTAGTCGCGGCACCGCACGCTATCCGGATGCCGCTTAATTGCATATGATTCTTGGTTCGCTCCACTTTTTTTCGGAGCTCCTTCCGAAACGCGTGCGATTATCCTTCCATTGTGGAACGTTCAATTCTGCTCGAGAACTTTCTCGTCGGTCTTCGATGGATTCTATCGAATCGAGGAAGCCGAGCTCGATAAGGCAACTTGCTCTCGACGCTTTCTATCGTCGGCGCATAGAGAACATGGTATTGATATATTACCCGGTGGCGATCGTACACGATACGTTCGAAATTTTATGAATCACGCCGTTGCTCGGAGATTATTCCGGTAAAGTTTTTCTGCAGCTGCAGCGATTTCTCATCGAATTATAATGGATTGTCGGATGCATTGCGATTAGATTGCAGACTATGTTCGTAGCATTTCTTGTAATTTATTTATTCGTTTGTTCGCTGACGCTTGAAACCGGACGGTTTATTGTTTATTATTGATTTCCGAATTCTTACGGAAAATGTTCCGTTAACCCTTTTGCTCCGATGGGCGTTCCGTTTTCAACAGCTCTTTAAATGTGAACAAATTTGATCGATAGAATTATTTTGAGACGCGACGACAATTTGTGAAGAGGAGATACGATTATTCGAGCTTTGCGGCTCGTTTATTATAGTCGTTGACAATCGATAGCCGCAAAAAACGAGCCACATAAGAAACGCAAGCGCTCCGTAGCGAAAGGGTTAAGGAAATTTTGGAACTCGGTGCCGTGGAACGAGCAAGAAAGTTCGACGAGATTTTTACACTTTTCCGCAGATAATAAGATCCTTTATAGAAGGAATATTCTTTATATTCCAATTACCGTAAAATAATCCATACGAATTTATGGCCGCGTAAAGATTCGCCGCCTAATCACGGAGCTTCTATGGTCGCGACGATCCTAGAAACGGAAGCACGAGCGAAACGAAGTTGTCGGCGGTTTCTTCGCGAAAGAATTGAGTTGCGCGAAAACGTCGCTTCTAAAAATAAAATAATAAATATAATAAAATTGCATAGAATACAATCGGTCCACACGGGAGGATCGGTAAGATCGAACGCGAGGTTCCTCACGATTTGCGATTCGATAACGAAGCGAAACGCGGATCGGAATGTCGAAAGCTGGTGACGACGTTCGAGCGAAGTTCAGCGACCGAAGAACAGCATTTCGGTCCTCGAGACGATGAGAAATAATTAAAGTACAGTGCGGAGATTCGACCTCTCGTTCGAGTAAATGGAGGGGTTGCTGGTTAAGGGCTGGCCCAGAACGTTATAATACTTTCACGGGTCTCTCCTATTCCGAGCATTGTCCCCGTTTCTCCGAGGAGCGAGAAGAATCGGTTCGTCGTGTCCCCGGTGGCACACATCCGCGCCCCGCACCCGGCCGACCGGTCCGTTAATTGCATCCGTGGAATTGACACGCGCGAAACACCGTCGTCGATCTGTCCCGAACTTTAATTAGCGCCTCGTTAATACCTCGCGACGACCGGAGCGGCCCGACAGCGGCTCGGTAATGAGGGCCGAACAGTGAGAGAGAGAGCGGCTCTCGATCGTCGCCGCTCGCCGTGCCGATCCGCAAACGATACCGAAATGAAAATTCCCCGGGCTCTCTCCAGGATAAAGGAGCCACCACTCTCGGTAATTGGGGGCGATTTGCATGCTGCGGATCTCGAATGCATCCGGCCTGAAGCGGATCGATGTCCGTCGCGGCGACAGGCCCAGGCGGCGGCGGCGGCGGCGGCGGCTGGTTTAAGGTCGCGTGCAAGCTTTTCCGGCATCCGGCCGGCCGCGATTTACATGCGCCTCTAAATAAACACAAAGTGGAAATGCGATTTTCATAACGCCGAGGACGACCGATGCCGTGCGTCGTCCTTCCGGCGAGGCGAGGCGAGGCGAGGCGAGCCGCGGGCGCCGCGAATAATCCGCTCGAACGGACGAGCCCTCGCTACCCTGCCCCGAAAGAAATTGCCCTCGTTTTTGCATTGCATATAAACCGCCCTTTATCCTGCTTCGGACGTCTAACGGCGTCCTCTCGAGACGGTAGCCCGACGGTTTTCCACGAGAAAAATTGACACGGCGCACGATTATGTTAATTGTCGGCGCGACGAGGCCGGCGTGTGTCCATACTGTAAATTCTCCACGATCGTCCCTCGGCTTGTAAACAGAAATGGATAATTCGAATTAATTTTATATATATATATATATATATATATATATATATATATATATATATATATATTGCATCATACAGTTTTGATACATTGCTGCATTTTTGTTTAGAAATTGTGGGACGGTTGGAGAGAATTTACTGTCGATTTAATTGACGCTCGGATTGTACACTAAAATGGGCAATTTGTTATAAACGTCTGCATTCGTGCGCACCTTTCGAACCAAACTGGAGTCATCGCCATGATTCCTGCCGTAATTACCAGACTGCGGATTTTTAAGCAAAATAAGTCTAATAGGTCTAAGTTTATTTTAAGAAATACGAATTACAGTAATGTCTCTCTAACTGAGGCTCAGATTATTCACAAAAATGGACAATTTGTGAAGAAGAGATACGATTGTTCGAGCCTTGTGGCTCGTTTTTTATGGTTATCGATTGTCAACAACTATAAAAACGAGCTGCAAGGCAATTGTATCTCCTCTTCCCAAATTGTCCATTTTTGTATATAATTGACAGAGAACTATCGAACAAATCACTCTGAAAATACAGTAATTTCTCCCTAATTCGCACTCAGATTGCGCACAAAAATGAACAATTTGGAAAGAGGAAATACGATTATTCTATAAAAACGTGACGGTAACTATAAAAGCGATCACTCGATGCGCGTCAAATGTGCGAACGCTCGTCGTGCGTAAAGCGTTCCTCGCAACAACATCGAAGAAGAAGAAGAAGAAGAATAGCAGCAAATAATGTTCACTTCGCAAGAAACGTTAAAACGGTTTTAACGTGTTCGAACGTTCGCGTGAACTACGAGAGATTGCCCCGGTTCCTTATAGCACGCGATTAAATGACGACCCGTTCAGACGATTTGGACAGTTTCGCCGACAGAAATGGCGGATAGCTAATTATGCTAATGCAGGAAGCACCTCTCTCTCTCTCCTCGCAAAGTCCGGACAATAAAACGATGTTTTCGTCTCTGTTCCGAAAACGGCGGGAGCTCGTAGCTGCGCGGAAGCGCTTCGAACGGTACAACAATTCGATTGTTTAACGCGTACGGCTTTCTTGCGCGCTGGCGCAATAAGATATAGTTGCTCGGCAATTGTAGGCAGTAAATTCCAACAATCGACCGTGACTGTTTGTGACAATGTCTGCCGAAGTTCGGGACAATGCGCGCTGTTATATGCGTATATACAATATATATTATATAATATATAATATATATATATGTACGTTGGCCTAACTTCGTAGACTTTGAGACAGATCTATGCATCTGCGATGCCGGGTTCCGGCTGCTCGCCGTGACGATCGTCGATCCGCTTTCCCGACTGGCTTCTGCACTTTTGTTCGATGACGAATCTTATGTTCGCTCGCCCAGAAAAATTAACCCTTCTGTAACATGCAATTATTCTGCAATTATCGGCACTCGGCGGATTTTACGCGTTCGCCGTAAAAATTGCTAAGAGAAATAAGGTACAGTACAGCGAAAATATTAGAATTTATTAAAAGAATAAATACAGGGTGTCCCAAAAATGTCTCGCAATCCGGAAATGGTGGATCTCTTAGGTTATTTGAGGTAACTTTTTCCTTAACGAAAATGCAAACCGCGGCTTCGTTTACGAGTTATTAATGAAAAACGCCAACCAATAAGAAGCGAGCTCTGCTGACGCGAGGCGGCCGAGCCAACGAGTGCGCGAAGCCCAGCTCCCGCTCGTTGGCTCGGCCGTCACGCGCCAGCAGATCTCGCCTCTCATTGGTCGCTGATTTACGTTGATAATTCGTAAACGAAGCCGCGGTTTGCATTTTCGCTAAAGAGAAAGTTTCTTCAAATGATCTCAGGAACCCTCCATTTCCGGATGACGAGACATTTTTGATACACACTCTGTATATTTTTATTTAGCCGCGTAGTTCACACCGCAAAATAACATCTTCGATAAAAAGATTCCTCTGCCACTCCACGTTCGATAAATAAGCAACCGAATAAATTTTGCGTTACATTGTTTCGTTTGATACGCTCGAAATGCAGTTTCGAACGCAGTTATTAATGCCAGTCATTAATATACACGGTGGGCTTAACGAACTGTCAGTTTCTTCGTTGTTTTCCACGGAACCGCGGCGAATATCGATTTCATATTTATTCGAATGGAAAAGCGAGCAAAAGGCAATCTTGCGTGCAACACAAATGTTCTTGGCTCGGCCACCGGCGGAATAACTTTCTCGATAATAGACGTATGCACCATAAATCGTATAAAGGAAACAGGAAACTCTATTGGACACCGAATGATCAGCTATTATCGCAAATTAATGCGGATGTTTGACGCGATCCCGTCGAAAGTTCGCAAACCGTTCATCCATTGTAGCCGGTCGATCTGAAAACAGCCCGAATTGCCGCGCTGTTAATAATATCACCTTTGTTCTCCATAAATTCGAGGATCGAATCGCCATGGATTAAACACGGCTCTTCATTTCTTCATCCCGTTTAAATTATTTGAAATGCACTCGACGGCGCGGCCGGACGCACGAGAGGATATATATATATATATTAAATGAAAAACACGGGCCGCGCAAAATGTTCGCCGAAAATTAATAACAGATATATACATATGTATATGTATGTGTATCTCTGTGTACGGGTTAGCGTGCGAACGCGGTCGCCGAATGTAATAACGTGACAGAGATTGTTGCCGGGCCGTACCAAGAAATTAATTGTTGACCAATCCCGTAATCACCGAGTCTGTATTTACGTCCGTCGCGAGTGATCTATGCTTTAATCACAATCACGCTATTAGTTCATTGTGATTCGGCCGACGTGACGGTGTGCACAATGCAACGCCGTCGGCGCATTATATATTTGGCCAGGTGGCGCGAGCAACGGAATGCGTTCTCGGATCCGACGAAAGGCGAAAGAAAACATGATCGAGATCAAGGATCTTGGACACGTGTCCGTCACCGGTGACGGACGCCGAATTTATCTAGGCCACGTGGCACGGCGGTCGAAGATTCCTAAAACGTGGAAAAAATTCATTTTCGCGATGGAAACATCATTTCGATAAACTGTCGCGACGATATCGAAATACGTCGATCGTTAATTATAATATATCGTTAAGAGGACAATTGCAGTATGCGCTGTTTAAGGCGAAAATATTTGTTTCCATGCTTTGTTATTTTGCGATCTAGGATTCTTTATGCTTTTATGGTCTACGCGCTATTCGATGCAGCAAGTACTTCATTCTAAATTAATAGAAGAAAAGAGAAAACGAGAATGCTAATTATTAACTTTCTAAATCACAATTAAGATCCTTCGAGTTCCAGTCAATTTTTGTTTCTCAATATAACCTAGACGTAAATATTAACGTTACTAAAATTATTAAAATAGTTCTGGCTTTTTGCAAACGTTGGAAATGAATTTTTACCACATTCTGTGGATTTTCGACAAAATGTGCGTCCGATAGAAAATGCAATATTGGCCCTCGGTTCGAAGGCATTTCGATGCAGTTTTCTTTCCGGGCTCCGGCAAAAGATTGTCCACACACCGATGTCCGCCGAAGCATTCCAAGATAATTCCGGCAAGATAAACTCCGGCAATCAAATATATAGCTTTCAGCGTTTCCTGAACAATATAATTCTTGCCAGTTGAAACTGCATGCTTGGCGAAGATATTCCGTTTCCGCGTAATCCTTAGACCGCTTCCAACAAAGCGCTATATTAATAAAAAGATCAACGCGCGTTAATTTGCGGATGTCGAAAAGAACGAGGCAGAAAAATTGATTTCCTCCGGACCGGACGCCTGGTTTTAATTCGAGAGAGAAAAAGAAAGAGACACAGAGAGAGTGAACACGTTTCCAGTACTTTCATGTCCCGACTCCCGCCATTGATAAGGCGGGCACTATCGAGCTAAGTGCAGCGAGCCCCGCGGACGCAAATGGCAGAGTAATTCGACGGCGAAACGAGTTTGACGAGATAGCCGGGGTAATTTGAATTTCGAAACGTCGAAAGTCTTAGACGAGACCGAAAAAGATTGCTCTCCCTCGGCCCTGGACTTTCTCTTGGTAGAACGATCGAACTCCGTTCTATAGCCATGTGTTTCAATTAGCCGGCTCTTTGGATAAAAACTTTCGATGCTCTCATTTGTTCGGCTGCCAGTAAGCTCGAAGGTGGCGGCAATGTTATCGATCCCGAGCTCTTACCGAAATTATTAACCGACGTGCGAGAGCGTCCACTCGTCAGCGGGATCAATCTTTTTTTTTGCAACGATCTAGCGAACACTATTTCGAGGTGCGCGGATCTTTAAGCTTCTCTGTCATTGGATCATCGAGCAACCATACGTTCGGACAATTTTTCAGACCGTTCCGAGTACTCTTTTCCTGAAAATAATTCGTTGACACGATACTGTTGCCGGATGCATGCTGTCCATGATTTGAAAATATTCGAAACAATTCGGGAACAGCTAGCGAAGTTTCTACTTTAACCCTTTGGGTACACTGGACGACTGAGGATCGTCGCGCACTCGTTTCGCCTCAGTTACGGATGACTTAGTTGCCAACCCAATATTTCGCGCTTCATCAAATTAAATCCGTTCTAAACGCAAGAATTTTCTCAAATAAATCTGTATCCAAGCGGTTAATGTGCAATTGATAATTAATCGTTTGCGCTCGAGTGGTGACTTTGAGTCATATAAAATAGAAATACTATAGGTTAGACAAATGATTTTATATTTACAGTTAAAATAGCTTCGAGTGCAAAGGGTTAAGTTTTCTTAAGGAGGGCGAACCAGATAGAGCCGAGCTTGATTAATCATCGTTTCGATGATAATCAAGGATGAAAATTTCGTCCGAACGTTTATAGAACCAGTGTGCAGGCGAGGAGAGTTAATACAAAAAAATTAGGGAATTAAGCAACAGTCTAGTTGGCGATTGTAGTTTTCAGCAACAATGCCGGTGTTCGAAAGGACCTACCGAATCGAGAACCAAGAACGGAATTATCAAAATCGAACGAAAGATAAGGATCCATTCCGCAGCCCACCGCAGGAATAGGAGAGATCGCGATAGGATCATGCGCGTGCGAACGATCCGTTAAATCAGCCCGGGTATCGTCAGTTCCTCTGCGAATGAAAAACGATTTCCCCGGTCAAGACGTGCCGAATTTTCCGCGCGCGGTACGTACGTACCCGTTCCAGAGGATTTCGGGAATTGCGTTCGTATCGCCACGAGTCTATCGAGGTGCGGATGTAGCGATAAGGCCGTCTATAAATCCGCGAGTGGGAGAAAGCGAAACGTGGCTGGGTAGAATCGGAGAGAAAGAGAGAGACACACGTACACGGAGGAACAGGGAAAGAGAGAGACAGACGTACACACGGAGGAACAGAGAAAGAGAGAGAAAGGCAGAGAGAAAGAAACAGACAGAGGGAGAGAGGGAGAAATAGAGAGAGAAAAAAAAGAGAGAAATATATAAAGCGAGAAATAGAGGGAGAAATAGAGGGAGAAACAGAGAGAGAGACAGAGAGAAATATACAGGGTGTCCTAAAATTTTGGTGTTTCCGGAAAATGAGGAGTTCCTAAGGTGATTCGAAGTAACTTTTTCCTTTACAAAAGTTTTTTCCGAGGCATCGTTTACGAGTTATTGAGGAAAAACAATGATCAATGAGGGGCGAGCTCGCCTGGCGCTAGGCGGCCGAGTCTAGCGCGCTCGTTGGCTGGGCCGCTTCGCGCCTCTCATTGGTCAGTGTTTTTCGTTAATAACTCGTTAACGATGCCTCGGAGAACATTTTTGTAAAGGGAAAAGTTGCTTCGTATAACCTCAATAATCTCTAGTTTCCCTGAAGTACCATAATTTTGGGACGCCCTGTATATAGAGAGAAATAGAGAGCGAGAAATATATATAGAGAGAAATAGAAAGAGAGAGAGAGAAATAGAGAGAGAGAGTCTATTTCTCTCTAGAGAAATATATATATATTTACAGAGAGAGAGGGAGAGAGAAAGAGAGAGAGAGAGAGAGAGAGAGAAATAGAGAGAGAGAGAAATAGAGCGAGAGAAATAGAGAGAGAAATATATAGAGAGAGAAATACATAGAGAGAGAAATATATAGAGTGACAAATATATAGAGAGAAATATATAGAGAGAGAAACTGAGAGAGAGAGAGAGAAATAGAGAGATAGAGAGAAATAGAGAGATAGAGAGAGAAAGAGAAGAGGACGATAGAGTGACGGTTGAGTCGCTGTTACGGGACGGGGATGTTGAGAAAGGGGTGGATGATGGGCGGAAGCCCGGAGAAGGGGCGCAGAAAAAGAGGGAGAACCGGAGAACTGGGGCAGAGTGCTATCGATGCATTCGGGCGAAACCGTGCGCTCTTCCTCTTCCTGTTCCCCTTCGTCGTCCTCGTTCACCGTTCCATTCCTCCCCGAAGCCGGGGGCGGGGGAGGAGGAGGAGGAGGGCGAAACTACCCTCCCGCGACTTCAGAACCGTTTTCGGGAACTGCGCCCTCTCGCCGTAGTCGAAATTTCGTGACGCTTTGCCGAAAAGTCAACCTTTTCAACCCTTAAACCCTCCGGGGACGGCGCGCAGCGGCACCCCCTTTCCTGAAAAGTTAGCGAAAACGCAATTTTCGAAGTATATGGCAGCGAAAGCTGCTGCAGTAGTATACAGTCGCCGCGGAAGGTATTAACATGTTGACGTAACCATTAAAGCGGGGAATAACTTTATAAAAATTCCACCGAACGAGTTGAATTCCTTTCGAGATGCTAGACCGACAACTTAATTTAACCGGACAACGAGTGTGCAAAGTTATGCACAAATCTACGGAATGTATCGTTTAAATTATCGTTTGTAACGCCGAGACGAAAGAGTCGAGAAAACGTAATTTTTTCAATCTTAAGATAACATTTGAAGCGATCGGAATCTTTTTTTGCATATTTGACGATGATATAACCGAGTATGCTTAGAATCATTTATAATTTGATTCGTCAATTTTTTATCCTTATTTTTTTATCCTTAGTTAGGATACTCCTTCAATACATCTCAGTTCTTACATAGACTTTAATGGAACATGCAACAAATTAATTGCCAGAAACTATAATAAATAGAAATAATAAATAAGTAAATAAATAAATAAATAAGTAAATAATAAGTACAAAAATGGACAATTTGGGAAGAGAAGACACGATTATTCGATCCTCGCGCCTCATTTTCATAGCCGCCGATTGTCAACAGCTATAAAAACGAGCCACGTAGCTCGAATAATTTGCATCTCCTCTTCCAAAATTGTCCACTTTCGTTTCCCAGCCGAGGAACAATTGCGGAGAATTTGCTACATTTACATTCGTGGTTCCAACGAACCCGAGCTCCACCGTTCCAGTACGCATCATCGCCATCAGAAGAATCACTTAAGCGACGTTTCTTTATCCGAAACATCGCGTACGCGATCAGGAGCAAATCACGATTAAAAATCCGTAAGCGGCGCTTTTCTTCGGACATTCCTGGCGGTCGATAAGTTGCACGAAAAACTGTCGGTACATAGGTTGTTCGATCTAGGTGGCAGGGGCCTTCGCGAGGAGGACGCGACGGTGCAGCAATAATCCCGCATCTGCCGGCGGCCGGGCCCTCTTATTATACATACGTGCACGTGACCGAAGCTTACGTTTGCATATCAGAGAGACAGAAGCCCCGTCTCGTCGACGGTTCAGCGACTTTTTTGTTTGTCCGAGAGAACGAGTGCCCGACCGCTCCGGACCGAGGCATAATCGATTCCGGCGAGCGAGCCGTGGAATACGGCGGACGAGGACGGACGCCGCTCCGCTCCGCGCCGCGGTAAGATCCTTTGCATCGTTCGGGAAATTCGATGCTTTTTCAACGAGCTCCACTACTCCTGACGCGGCCGGCTCTCTCTCTCTCTCTCTGTCTCTTTCTCTTTCTCTGTCTCTCGCTCTCTGTTTTTCATGGCTGAGGAGAGAGGAGCAAAGGGAGCGGCACGAAGAGCGTCGAGCTGCGCTGTCTTTGAGAGAGGAATGTTTAAATTAAAATTGTTTAATCGCTCGCCTCCGACTCCGGGAACCGTAACACGCCTAACGATCTGCATCGAGGGGCTCGCTCTCTCATTCCGCGGTTCTTATTGTTCGTGTTCGACAATTTTTATGCCCGGAGCCGACGGAGCCGACGGTCGCACGGCCGCGTGATTCCGCTGGAAATGGGAACGCGGGCGTAACTACGATCGTTGTTCGCGCGAATTCGAAAATAATTTTGGTAAAAAAATTGAATTTGTGATCACGCGGCGCGGCAGTTTCGCGGCGATTTTCGCGATCGATCGGGCTACGGTTATGGATCGAGCTGTGCTTCTACGGATTTTTGCGGCGCCGTCGATGCGCCGCTACAAAGCGCGGCTTCTAGAGGAAAGAATGCGAGGAGCGTTGGTAAAAACGAAAGAAACGTGCAGAAAAGAATTTCGTAGATCACCGCCACACTTTATTCCTCGAACAATTGGATTCCCATTTCGTTGGAAGTCGGTTTTCTCGTTACTTCGTTATTAGTTCGCCGGCGTTAATTAAATTTTCAAGCAGCGAAACCCTGTGCGTTGTCTACGGTCTACGTGTAGAAATAAAACGGTCGCGAAAGAAATTGAGGGGGGGCGGGGGGAAGGACGATCTCGCTTTATTTTCGAAACAAATAAGTCGCGTTTCCGTTTCCATAAAAATTGCTTCCGCGGAAGTTGCTACTTCGATATTGGTTCTGCGTTATTAATTAAAAAGTTTCCGTTCACGGTTCACCCGTAGACGAAGCGGCGCGCTCGTTGCGGTGGCTCGTAGCACCTCCTGACCGAAGGCGAATCTACATAAAAAGCGAAAAAGATCCGCGGAATACATTTAAAAATAAAACATCCCGCGGTCCGCCTCCCGGTTTCCGAACGGTTGAACGGCGATTGTTATTTCAGCTTTTGATCCACTTCTCGAGAACCATACCGAGCGACCCAAATTCCTGAGAATCGAATCGCGTTGATACAGAGTGTCCCAAAACTGTCTCGCAATCCGGAAATGGGAGATTCCTGAAGTCATTTGAAGTAACTTTTTCCTTGGCGCAAATGCGATCCGCGGCTTTGTTTAGGAGTTATTAACGAAAAACAGTGACCAATGAGAGGCGAGCTTAGCTGGCGCGCGGCGGTCGAGCCAACGAGTGGGCGGAGCTCGGTTCCGCTCATTGGCCCGGTCGCCTAGCGCTGATCGAACTCGCCACTCATTGGTCATTGTTTTTTTTGTTAATAACTCGTTAACCATGCCTCGGAGAACATTTTTGTAAAGGAAAAAGTTGCTTCAAATGATCTCAGGAACCCCACATTTCCCGGAAATACCATAATTCTGGATACCCTGTATATATATTAATATACGTATATGTAATGAATATTTCATAAGCTACCGAATAGGAAAAGTCAATAAACGAATTAAAACTGCGACTGCAGTCACTCGCACGTCATAAATTATCAATATCAAGCATATAAAAAATTATGAGATTAATTTTGATTACATATATATAATATATATTATTTTATATTGTTAATATATATTATTATTATGTATTATATATATTATTATTATTATTATTAAGATTACATATTATAAAATGTTAGATTCGACTACTTCGATAAAATGCCGCGGTATTCGGTGCGTCCGCAGTAATACCGACACTTACCGAATGTACTTTACGAACTCGGTAGTTTCGAGTACATTGTCGCGGAGGATAACGTTTCGCAATTTATGGCCGGGAAAGCGTCATTCGTTTCGCCGGATTGTACGGAAGATAGCGGGACGGCGAGCCCTCGCCGCGAGAAAATACGAAAGTTCGCGGTGGAAAAACTTGGCGCGGGGGCTGCGTGTGTTTCCGTCGCCGGCGGGCGAAGTCCTTGGGGAAAGTGTCAAAAGTGGGAAACCGAGCGGGGTTTCCCGCGTGACACCGTGCCCCCGGAACGAGTTTAAGTGGGAAAGCACGTAACGCGCTCATTTATTTGAGAACTGGATGGCCCCGGGTAAATCAGCGCGGCGCGGCGCGACGCGGCGGCGTGTCCCCTCGCCCGACTCTCGCCGATCGGGCGGATCTCTCGGATTCTCTCCTCGAAGGGAATGTTAATAGATGCGTGAAAGATTTAACGGCGCCGGGGGCGTGACCTGTTTCCGGTGATTTATCGCGGGCCGATCTGTCCGAGCGCGTTCCCCGGCCGAATAAATGCAATTTTATCTCAACCCGATCCTGCGCGATTTAATTCGGCCCCCGTCGTTTAAGATCGTTAATCTCGATAAACACACCGGCTAAACTGTTCGAATAGTTGCATCGACGCATCGGCGTCGACGGTGTCCGTCGTTCCGTCGATACGCGAATTTATTCGCGCGTTTATTTCACGGAATATTTTCTGGAACACGCGGAATACCGTGGATCCTCGTCTGTCATTAAAATCGACAGACTTCAGCCGCGATATTCTCTGAAGAAGAAGAAGCCGGCCGAGCTCGCTTGCTATTGGTCACTGTTTTTCGTTAAAACGAAGCCGCGGATCGCATTTCCGCTAAGAAAAAAGTTGCTTTAAATGACCCGATGAATCCCTCCGTTCCCAGAAATACAATAATTTTAGGACACCCTGTATATATATATAGCGTTTTAGCGTTATTTTTAGATAAAATAATCGTTACTTTGATAAAAAAAAATCGACGTACACTGTCGCTATCATCTATCCTCAAGTATTATTTACTAACCCAATAATTAGCCCACAGTATTTGACAAGCAGTAATTGAAACGTCCGCAGTATTTGGCTCGCAGCAACAGATACATAATACGCACACGTATAGTTTCTTCATATCACGCTTTCCAATGAAACCTGTGCTTTCAGCTCAGCAATCTCTCGATAAAAGTAACTATCCAATTGAAACAATAACAAGTATAAGCTCAAGTTGTCTCAATTCATTGCCATAAAAGGTCTCATTTTCTCCGTTTTCAAAGTTCCTCTTCCTTGAAAAACCTGCACTCACCCTGCGACGCGCGCCGACCGTAGGATTTCATTTCAGACAAGCGCCGTTATACATTCGTAACGAGTCAAGAAGTCCCACTGCTCGCTTCTCCCGTGAAACCGTGACACGCTTTCCCGCCCGCGTTCGACGAAACGTCGGGAAGAGCAACGTCGAAAAAAGCAGCGACACAGCCGAGACAGCCGTGAAAGAAACGAAAGGATCGTTCGCGGCGGAAGGCAATCGCCGATGGGAACCGTTAACTTTGATACGCAGGCTTTTCCGTTCCGGCCGAGATGCCGGGATGATAATAATAATCGGAGAGGACAGCGTCGGAACGAGCACGCGGTTTTGTCGGCGAGGTGGTCGACGGGCGACGGTGCACCGCGCGTCGCGGCGCACGAATAAATAACGGGGAAAGAGTCGCGAAGGGCTAAGAGACGGGAAATTAATTTCATAACGGAGGGCAAAAGTTTTCTCTGCCGTCCGTGCCGATAGCTGCGGAGAGCGGGTCGCGGTCAAAGCGGGCTGCATTGTTTCTTCAATTGCATCGCTGTCGCGAACCGAAGACGGTCCCTGCTCCGTGGAGTGGAGCGGATCACGGGTGAGCGGTTAACAAGCTCTTTAATCTTGACGGAGTCCTGGATAAATAACTCGAGCAAAATTCATTAGTCGAATTAAAAGAAGTGAAAGAGAGCGAGCGAGCAAGAGAGAGAGAGGGGGGTGAAGAGGAAACGCTGTTATTGCTTGTTTTCCGCGGCAAGGGGCGCGGCGCGGGACGGCACAAAGGCGAGCCACGGTTTTCTTTTCTTCTCGGCGTTGTTCCCGCGCGCGGCCCCCATTCTTCCGCGGGCCCGCCGGAACAACGTCGAATTGTGTATCCTCTTCAGCGTCGTCGAGACCGTTCCGCGAGAATTACGCCGCTGAATACGGCACGGCTTGCCATCCAAATCACCTTACTTCGGATATTTAGCGCCGTTGTGCCGGCTCGCTTTCTTCGCTCCCCGGCCTCGTTCATTTGAATTTGAAACGCTCGCAGTAATTCCATTCGTACGCCTCACGACTGCGCCCGCGGTCTCGTTCTCCGCTCGTCGCATACGCCGAAAATCGCGGAGGCGACGAACAGTCGTGTTTCCTCGACCGTCTTCGGGGACACGAAACTATTTTTGCCCGTGGAAAACTTCGGCGGAACTTCTTTGGAGAAGTTCTTTTGTTTAGCCGACGTCGATGCAGCTCGCGGATCTTCGGAAAAACTGCAGCTTTTTCTTCGGACGACTACGGTCCGCCGGGAGCCAAATTTAATCTTGAGAATCTTCGCTTCTTCCTGGGTCTCGAGAGCAGGGTTTTTTGAAGTCGGACTTCGGTGGTTTTTTTCTAATCGACGACGGCGAATTAGGAATTTCGACCGATCGACGAAACGGAATTGCTTTGGAAATTTCCTTATGACATAACTTTGAGATAATCTTGACGTCGGTGGTTTTTCTAATTGACGACGGCGAATTAGGAATTTCGACCGATCGACGAAACGGAATTGCTTTGGCAATCTCATTATGACATAACTTTGACATAACATTGACATCGGTGATTTTTTTAAGTGACGACGGTGAATTAGGAATTTCGAGTGATCGACGAAACGGAATTGCTTTGGCAATCTCGCCAAAAGTTTTCTGAATGTTATTCGTTTCTTCTAAATGGAAACTAAATTTTATTCTTCTGTTATCAAAGTACAGTAATGTCTCTCCAATTGACACCCAGATTGTCCACAAAAATGGACAATTTGGGAAGAGGAGATACGATTATTCGAGCCTTGCGGTTTGTCTTTACAGTTACGAATCGTCAACAATTATAAAAACGAGCCGCAAGGCTCGAATAATCTCTTCCTAAATTGTCTTAAGCTCTTCCCAAAAGCTCTTCCCAAATTGTCCATTTTTGTGGACAAACTGAGCGTCGCTAAGGGAGACATTACTGTACAGGGAGAAAGAAGAGGTATTATTGACACGTTGTAAAAATATTTTCACGATTTTTTGACAAACTCCTTTACTAAATTTCTGTGAACTAAATCCAATTATTATTATAGCAATCCAATCATAGTTATAGTTATCCAATTATAGTTACGAGTTAGAGTCGCCGATCGAGTGCAAAGGGTTAAGGTAATTGCCAATCACGAAGAATTGCTAATCCGCGCAGCTGCGAAAGAAATCATAGCACAATAAATTCAATTTTCGTCGCAAGTAAAAATACCATTGCAAACTGCATCAACGAATTAATTCAAATAATTACCATTTTTCTACGCATTCCAGAACAAACAAAATAATTTACGCAAATCACGTCAAAAAATTATATCAGAAACAACACATTAAGAAATTTGAGAAAGATCGCAGCAATTTCATTCGTCGCGTCGATAAATCGTTCGTCCGGCTCGGCGATCCTAGCAATCCTGAATTCCGAGGCTTCCTCATTAGGAAATCCATTAATGTATTTGCAGAAAATCGTAACTGGGTCAGCGGCCGGATGTCGACTTCCTTCGTGGACACGTGGCGCCGAAGTTCGGATAGAGGGAGGGCATGTAACGTGCCGTGTAATGCAACGTGTACGACAGATACGGATTCGTGTAATGCAACGCGCGGCACGGTATGCAGCGGAACGTGTATCGCGAATTTTATGGACGTGTCACGAACGTTTCACGAACTTCCCCATGCATCATCGGAATCTGCGATGTTCCGCCGAATGGAATAAAGTGTGTGAACGCTTCCGTGTTCGTTGGGATCGCGAACCGATCGTCGCGCGTCGGCCGACGCGTGCGTCGCATTTAAACTCGCGGATCCGCTTACATTAAGCATTACGTTGCACCGCCTGCATTTCGGTCTACGCCAGCCTTTTCCGGCGTGAGAAGCTCCCAGTTGATCGCGACAGAAACGCTCTTTGTGCGGATTTTTGCAAGCTCGATCCGGGATTCAGAATTTATACGTCGATGGTATTTTCTCTCTTCGTTATTAATTGTTAAGCGAACATTCGAATCGGACTTCAATACTACTATAAGGAGATTGCTATAACTATAATTGGATTATCGTAATTGTAATTGGATATAAGTCGATATAATAGAAATGACGATTGGATTGCTATGATAATAATTGGATTTAATTCGCAGAAATTTCATGGAAATATTTTCATAACGTCAGTAATTGTCGGAGAAAAAGTTATTAATTTGATATAGTAGATATAATAGAAATAACGATTGGATTGCTATGATAATAATTGAATCTAATTCACAGAAATTTATTAAAGGAGTTCATCGAAAAATCGTGGCAATATTTTTATAACATCAGTAATTGTCGGAGAAAAAGTTATTAATTTTATATAATAGATATAATATCTAAATAACGATTGGACTGCTATGATAATAATTGAATCTAATTCACAGAAATTTATTAAAGGAGTTCATCGAAAAATCATGGAAATATTTTCATAACGTCAGTAATCGTCGAAGAGAAAGTCATTAATTTTCACCGGCTATTGTCACATTGTTTCCAATGATTTCTCATCGCAACGATCAGTACTTTCTCGATTATAATGACTTCTCAGAGAAGCACAAATATATATTTCACTGGAACGATTAAATAACGACGAAGAGAATTTTATTCCGTCTCGCGAAAGAACGGAATAACACATCCGCAGCTAACTAAAAATTTCCCACCGCTGAAAATTCACTACGAAAAAATTTCCATCGCGAGAAAAAAAAACGGGCTCGTCAAAAACACGTCGGGGATTTAAGGATGCGACAAACCGTGTTCGGGGATTCCACGGACGGCGGAGTATAATTTGTAACGAGTAAGCACATTTGGCTATTTTACTGACTCTCAGCGTTACTGATTCCACTACTACATATTCAGGAGACTATTCCCCTGCTACATATTCATGAGATGATTCTACTGGTAAATATTCATAAGACTATTCCACTGATCGAAAACGGAAAGAGTCCGGCGCGATCGCGGGCCGAATTATTCAGGGAACAAGTATTCGCTGGTCGATTCGAATTAATAAACTAAACTCTCTGCAGAGATAAAGGGGGATTCTTGCCAAGGTAGCAAAGTTCAACTACGAACCGCGGACGTGCCGGAACCGGCCGTGGGTGCGCACCGGGGCTCCCTATTGATTCACCGCGAAACTTTATTGTAATACCTTTTTGAAAGAGCTATTGTTCAATCCCAGCTATTTTAACTACAAAACCGACGGATATTCGATCGACTCCGAACATTCTACGTATAAACGTGGAAAAATTAATATCCCTGTTCATTTATTTCCCCGTTCGTCTTCTCTCGTCAATAATTCATCGATCTTCGATCGATTTCGACAAATCCATAAAATATGCAATTAATCGGAATCTATTGTGAGATTCTTCCCGGGGAAATCGATGGCTCTTTCCTTTTTCACCTTTCAAATTCAGATTATCGTGTTACGATTTATTCTCCGTTTTCCATTATCACGTGCTTCCCGGAATTTCACACGTCGACCGCCGTTATCGCCGCGAACAAAGTCGTCCGTGGACAATGACGGAGACGTAGAAATTAAAGAGCGTCGCATTAAATTTTATATCCGAATTATACGGTCGAAGCAAAACGACGGTTAAATTATTGGTATTCGCGAAAAATAAGAGAAAACTAATGACTAATTTATTAGCAGAGCGTCTGCATTTCGTGCAACATATCCAAATTCATCAGCCGCGGAACTACAAAAGCTTCGATTTTCATAAAAATCGCACGAATTCACGAATTCTGTCCAATTTTCCGAGGACGGGTACCATCGCGCGCAGGATTCGGGTTATCCCCGAAGGGTTAAGCGATTACCTTGTTCTTTCGGACAAGGTTACGCGTCGCAGAACGTCGCAACCACCGTCGGAAAAATTTTCAAAAAAATCTGCCGGCGAAAATAAACCGAAATCATCCTCAAACCTGCGATACGTTCTACGAGGCCGCGCCGCCGTTATTTCTCCAGCGATAAGAAAAAGGTTGAGCCCGCTTAATCCCGGCAACCGGGTCAGCTTGACCCAACGTCCGTCCGGTGCCACTTAATCAGCCTTTAGCCGGACACGATCCTTTCTTTCGCAGCAGCTTTCCGGGGAGAGAGAGCGTAGGCCAGACACGCCGCGCCGTTTCCAGGGCCGGGGAATGTTTCAAATTTCAGCCAAAGCGCAAACAACGAGCGAGGATGACGAAGATACATCTGGACGTGTGTTTGGACTGTCCGGGTGCTGCACGCGAGGTCATAAGTCACCCATTCAGCGGCTCTCGATAGCGGACAAACAACGAGGAGAGAGAGAGCAGCCGGGCGCTGGATTTCAATCTTGGGCGGCCAAAGGCTCGTCGCCCATAACTCTCGGCCGGGGTTCACCGTGGAGGCGGTTCACCATGGAAGCGTTCACCGCACTCGTTCGTCGACACTTTAACCGTGGAATCGTCGATTATTTCCTGGTAATCATCGTCGTTCCAAACATCTTGATAGAAGCCGGGAGCGAATGTCGGTCATTCCGAGCCGCTGCGACTCCCGATGAAAAGTTTCCAGGCTGGTTGGCCGCAGTTGGACAATAGAATGAACGCGTTCACCGTCATCAGAACTCCGCGGAGCTTTTCAGACACCCTTACGGCACATTGTTCCGTATTTACGTCCATCCGTGGCCAGCCATTCGAAGAAACTTCGCCGCAAAACCGAGCGCTATCTCGAACTACGGTCGACGCGGCGACGACTCTGCGCCGCAGTGGCAGCCACCCTTCTCTCTCTCCCTCTCTCTCTCTCTTTCTCTCTTTCTCTATGTTCGTCTCCCTGTCACTACGTCTCCCTCTTTCCATCCACTTCTCTCTCTCTCTCTCTCTCTCTCTCTCGCCCAATTAACGACTAAATCGCTCTACAAATTTGATCGTCGCGATAATTTTTCGCGGCTGGTTTCGGCCTCGGCCGTGGAAATTGTTATCGCGGCCTCTCGAGGCTCCCCGAGCCAAGAAATCCTTGTCGGGCCGGGTCCAATTTAATTTTATGTTTATTTCATAGTGCGCGGGAGGGACGAGACGGGAGGGGAAAAAAGCGGTCGCAGGGCGATAAGGGGAGAGCCGGAGACGGAAGATCGGCGGGAAAACGATAACCGCCGGTAACGCGAAATGAAACCGAGCGTAAATGTATGAGAAGAGATCTCCAGCGTCCTTGTTACCGGCCACGTCGCTGTAATTGCGTTGGAACTTCATTTGGCCGGGACCGGTTCGCGCGCGCCCTAACGCCCGGCTGTTCGCCGAGGAACAACCGCTCGCAGGACAAGCGTTAAGTGGTCGCATAACTGCCGGTCGTGATGCCGCTAACCACAGCTGAACAAACTTCGAAGCCGACGATTTTTATCGGATTTATCGTCTGACGTGTTTCGGGTATCGGTATCGATCGCGTTCACGTACAGATATTCGAACGATATACAGGCTGTCCCAGAATTATGGTGCTTCTGGGAAATGAGGGATTCCTGAGGTTATTCGAAGCAACTTTTTCCTTAGCGAAAATGCAATCGGCGGCTTCGTTTACGAGTTATTAACGAAAAACGCTGACCAATCGGAGAACGATTGCGACCGGGGCTCCGCCCTTGCGACCAATGCCGCGTCGCGCCGGATGTCTGACGCCGCAGCAGTGCTGCGAGGGCGGGGCGTCGGCCGTACGCGATCTCTCATTGCTCAGTGTTTTTCGTTAATAACTCGTAAACGAGTTCTCGGATTGCATTTTCGCTAAGGAAAAAGTTGCTTCAAATCACCTCAGGAATCATCCCATTACAGGCATAATATAATAAACATAATTAATTGAACACTCTATATTTAGGATCTTAAATTGCATAGATTATCTCGACGCGTTATCTCGTAGAACAATCTCAATAATGTTACCGTTCAGATCGAGCGGCGGATAGCGCAACACTGTGCCGCGTCTCGTTGATTGTAATGTTGCGAGGATACGCGATGATCGGTCCTGCTCGATTCCGTGACAAACTGCCGCTTCGACGTGCACCATTAAACTTATCTGGCGAGGACTTTTATCCGAGGATATTGAAGCCGGTTAAGCCGGGTCTGATGCTTCGCAAACTTCACCATCCGCCGCGATTCACGTCGTTCCGGACGTTTTTGCGCCCTCTGTTTTTCGGCTCGACCGTTCCTCGCTGAAATGAAAATTTTTTGAAACATGGTTCCACCCGTGTGTGTGTGTAACCCGGGCTTCGCTATTTTTTACGCTTTTTATTCTTCGCGCTATTCTTGGATTCGCAAGATTATTGGTATGTACGGTAAATTCTCGCTAATTGACGCTTAGATTGGACGCAGAAATGGATAATTTGGGAAGAGGAGATACGATTATTCGAGCCTTGTGGCTCGGTTTTATAGTTATTGACAATCGGTAATTATAAGAAACGAGCCACAAGGCTCGAATAATCGCAAATAATAATATAAATAAATAATATAATATAATATAATAATAATATAATATAATATAATATAATATAATATAATATAATATAATATAATATAATATAATATAATATAATATAATATAATATAATATAATATAATATAATATAATATAATATAATATAATATAATATAATATAATATAATATAATATAATATAATATAATATAATATAATATAATATAATATAATATAATATAATATAATATAATATAATATAATATAATATAATATAATATAATATAATATAATATAATATAATATAATATAATATAATATAATATAATATAATATAATATAATATAATATAATATAATATAATATAATATAATATAATATAATATAATATAATATAATATAATATAATATAATAATAATATAATATAATATAATATAATATAATATAATATAATATAATATAATATAATATAATAATAATATAAATAATCCCAAATTGTCTATTTTAGTGCACAATTTGGGCGACAATTAGGGAGACATTAATATACACGTTAAAATCTCGGCTCATGGATTTACCCATGATAGAATCAGTACGAACTATGTTTTCCCTCTGAATTCTTAATAATTGTTATGCAACACGTATTTCTCCTATTCGATTGCGATTTTTGTCCGCAGTAATCTTGTATTAGAACGTCCAACGGACAAAGCATCTGCTGGATAATTGGAAGAATTATTATGCCCGCGCCGAGTGTATTCTTCTGAAACGGCAAACATTTCGTGCGAAGTGTTAAGCGCGCGAACGTTATCTTACGTTACTCAAATACAGTAGCCGAACATAAACAATCGTAACTACTCGGTAACAGTAATAATGGTAATTTCAGTTCGCACTTATGACGAGTGTTTACCTACTCCAGGGAGCTTGAAGTTTATTCTCCGGAGTTACGTCTCATAAATTCTATAGAATGTTCGAGCTGCTGCATTAGTTTCAGCAAATCATTTGGAACGTTGCTGCGAATGTAAATCGATACGACGATGTAACTGGCCATTTTCGCGATCGTTTCGTATTGTGCCACTCGTGTTTCGTCTTTCGTCGTGTCTGGAATCACGCATCGATCGAAATCGACGAGAAACAGTGATTTCTGAGGTACATATCTCGGTTATGCCATTTCCAATATTATTCTATATTCAATTATTATTATATTCTATATTCCATTATTATTATATTCTATATTCTATTATTATTCTATTATATTCTATTATATTATATAATAGAATAATAATAATTATTATTATTCTATTTTATTTTATTCTATTCTATTCTATAATAGAATAATAATATTTATTATTATTAATAATAATTATTCTATTCTATTTTATTCTATTCTATTATATAATAGAATAATAATATTTATATTTACATTATTATTATTATTCTATTCTATTTTATTCTACTCTATTATATAATAGAATAATAATAACTATTATTCTATTATTCTATATTCCAGGATTACTCGACTATATTGCATAGAATAGTATAATATATTATTAGGAATAATGAGCAATTGTTATTCGAATAAACGACATAAATCGACTAAAAAGAATTCACTCGATCAACTATTTCAGCCAAATATTTATCTATTATACAATAACCTCATACAAATCAATTTCAATTATCACACAACAACCTTGACGTAATAACTCTTGCTTTCACAAGAGCTCGACGTTATTCGAATCGTCCCGAAAAAATATTCATCCAAAATACTCCTTCGAATCGTTTCAAACGAATATAATAACTAAAATAATCATTCGAACGAATTCTTTCCATCTGTTAGTATAAACACGATTCTTGCAATGGCGGTCGCGCGTTCCGCGATAAAACCGGCCGTAATGACCGCTTTATTACACGTCGGAACGCAACGAGTTGTAATTTGTTTGCGAAGAAACCGTTTAGAAGACACAAAGCCGCGCTGTTTGCGTGGTGCGGGGGTGGGGACGGGGCAGTGGGAATGCGCTTTTAAACATTTCCGAGCATTATCATACGTTCCCCGGATTTCACTTACCGTTCCGAACGGATCGTACGAACGCGCTCGCGCAAGAATGTGCTGTTCCCGCGATTTTCGGATGCACGGATTCGCGGGCCAGACTGCCGCATATCGCCGGTATAACGCGTTGAATCGCGCCCGTTCCACGGTTTCCCGGCGTATTCATTAAATCATCCTTTACGCGGTCCGCGGGGCCCGGTCGATGCCTGGGAAATGAGAATCTCCGGATTTCGCGATCCCGAGGCATCCCGGCCCTCGTAAACAGAGAGTTTCTCGGTATGCTACCTCCGAGATTCACGGCGGAACCGCAGTAGATTTAGATTGCCGTCTTCGAGTGGTTCCAGCGTGGATCTACGAGCGGTCCGCCGTTGATACGCGTCGATGCGAATATCTTGGCTCGAGTTCTTCTTCCGGTCTCGGAACAGAACGGGTGCGAACTGTCGAGAACTGTTCCCGTTCGAATCCCGGATCGATAGCCTCGCGGTAATTACGCACACGGATTCGTACGTTCTCTGCCACGTCGATCCAAGGTGACGCTATTTTTTTAATCCCTTGCACTACGCCGAAACTCTGAGAAAGCCGTGCCAAACTTGTCCGCCGGAATGGTCGCTGCAGGAGCCGAGCGGCGGTGCTCGAGTGGCGCTATTTGAAACGCGACACCTTAGTGATATAATAGTTTTTAATTAATATTTATATTTTTTTGTATTTTAATTAATATTATAAAGTAATTATAATATGAAATATATATATATATATATATATATATATATATATATATATATATATATATATTATTTTATATATTATAATTATTATATTATAATATATTATTATATTATATTATAAATATATACATATATAAGTATATTATTTTATATATTACAATTATATAATATACTGTATATTATATATAATATAATAATTATATATATAAATATAATATATATATAATAATAATAATAATAATAATAATAATAATAATAATAATAATAATAATAATAATAATAATAATATTAGACGAGAGAATCTAAAATGAGAGATGAATCTAAAATATTTCTCGTTTTATTTCATATATTTGTGTAATCGTGGACGCCATTTAATGAAGCAGATTATTAAAGCAATACTTGTATTAAATGAAGCTTGTATAATATCAGTATTAAATTACAATGATACTAAGAAAAGGATTCTTATCATAATTGAATTTATTGTGAACAAAATTTACAAATTACTTCAATTCTTTTCTGATAATAATCGATTAAATTTTCTAATAATTTGTTGCGACTACAACGACGCAATATTGAATAGACATCAAGTCGAGGGAATATGTAAATATTGTAATAATATCTTGTTAACAATTAGAAGATATTTGTATGATTTCTAAACATTTAAATATGAGTTCGAGGCACAGAAAGTTTCTCCAAAGAGTGTCGTCATTTCCACTTAAGAAGTTAATGGAAAAATAGGCAGAACATTTCTTTCCACTAATTTCCAAATAATTTTCTGCTCACAATTTGTCCGTCTAATTTCCTGAAACAGTTCAGTCCACATAATCGAATTTATTACCAACGATTTCCGCGGTCTCAAAGCCAAGAATAGTTTCCGCAAGCGTCGCTTACAAAAGGGCGCCGCTTCAAAATGGCGCACGACGTTCTGAAAGCGTTTACCTGGAATGTTGATGGCGTACAAATTATCTGTCGGAACGTGGCCCTTTCGGGAAAATACATCGTCATCGTCGAAAACCGCCGTGTGTATTTCAATCTCCTTCGCCTTTCCATCGAAAATTTCGTTGCGCCGTGGCACAGGGAAATTTCATGCGCTGGCTACATTGTGAATCTTACGGGATGCTAGACAGGAGGGCATTTTGTTGGATCTTTTGAAGCAGTTCTGTTCCATTAGACCAGAAACCGTTTGCTGGATCTCGAGGAATTAAACAGCGGCGTATGCTCTAATCTCACAGCGAAGAGAAAAATTACTGTTACGGTAATGTCTCCCTTACTGACGCTCGGATTGTCCACGAAAATTGACAATTTAGGAAGAGGAGACATTATTGTACTCAATAATTATTTCATGCACGGAATTCCTAAAAAACAGAAATCCTCGAAACGACCCGCTTTTAATCATCCGGTCGAATGTCACGAACAGTAATGTCTCCCTTACTGACGCTCGGATTGTCCACGAAAATGGACAATTTAGGAAGAGGAGACACGACCATTTGAGTCTTGCGCTTCATTTGTCATAGTTACGAATTATCAACAATTATAAAAACGAGCTGCAAAACACTAATAATCATACTTCCTCTTCCCAAATTGTCCAAATTTAACCTTGACATAACCTTGACAATTTTGGAAGAGAAGATACGATTATTCGAGCCTTGCAGCTCGTTTTCATAGCTGTTTACAATTCATAATTAGAACAATTGAACCGCACGGTTCGAATAATTGTACCTTCTCTATCTAAATTGTCCATTTTCGTAGACAATCTGAGCGTCAATTAGGGAGATTGTTATTGCAACAGATGAGCCAACGTTAAATGATTTCCAAAAAGATGCTTCAGATTCAGAGGCTTAAAATGAACCTTTAATCTCCAATGAAATCTGCAGTTTCTCGTCTTATTTGCATACTTTCTAATTTGATTGCATGCGCCGAATAAAATGTTCAACCGAGATCAAATGTTATTTATGCAAACTGCGATCTTTACCGAATTAACGAGCCCCGCGCTCGCGAACACGTTGCGACCATAAATGACAAACGGTGCGTAACAAGTTCCGAAATAATTATCAACATCTTCCCGTATCCGGGTGATAAATATTCATAAGGCGTTTCAAGATATTCCGGCTAACGCGCGACGCGACCGTGGACCTTGTCCTTAATTAACAGCTTTCTGAAACGGACCGCCGACGGAACTCGGCTCCCCGAGCAACATCCTCGCTAACAAAAAGTCAATAATTAAATATTGGTAGAATCGAGAACGTTCAGGTCTGTTATAAATTCAACGGGAAAACGACACCGTCTTCTATCCGTTTGTCTCTGGTCGCGCGTTTTAATGCGCGTTTTAATCACCAAGTGTGCCCTGATTTTGCTCTAAATATAGTACATTTCGTGTACTAATATGGTATTGTTCAACTTTAATGTCGTACACTTATTGCTTGAATTTACTTGCATTTCATTTTCTTAAAATTTAGCGTAACATTTTATCATAAAAATTTGCTTATTTCCTTATTGCTTATTTCCTATTTTCTAGTTCCTATTTGTTCTCCTTTCCTATTTGCTTAATTCCTTTCATATTGTACTGTTTGAAAACGATCTGCTCTCAAAATGACAGAGTTTACTGTCATATTGTCGGTACAAACACGTACATACGATGTTCTTAAATTCTTCTAACAGCATCTAATGTTTTATACAAGCCATATCAATTCTGTGGATTGGAATCATAGTGACGTAAGTCTTACCTAAGTCTTACTTACATTTTAAATATCGACTTACATTTTAAAACGTAATTTATGCAAAATGTTAAAAAGACGAGCGAAACAAATGACGAAGTCACCTCGAATTAATACAAATTGATCTGACCAATAAATCTGATCTGTAACATAACACAACCGTGTACCATAAAACAATACACATGTTATTAAACAATGTTTAAACGATGCCACTTGTTTCTCACAACGACGAGAATCTGTCCGATACCGCTACGACTCCTAACCAACTCGATGATCGCGGTAATCGTCGAAAATCCTCAGTCTATTGCACACGTCACTGCATATTTGATTGAGATCACAGCCGGCGTAGCGAGCAGATCAATCAACACGTAAGACAGCTTGAAGGAATAACGCGATCGTCGAGCCGAATTGAATCTGCGATCGGTGGAAATACCTTAAATCAATCAACCGATCCGAGGCTTCGGCGTCTGTCGGTATTCCGGGCCGGACAGTGACGATTTCGTCAGCCGATTCGGATCGAGTGACAAGTCGACCTATTCGAGGCGCGATCGCGGCCAATTAGCAATCGGAGCGATTTCTGGCGCGCTATTAAAGATAATTATCGGGCATCGAGAGTCACGGCTTGGAATGCTGGCGCAGCCGACATTGCGCCGGATCCGGCTTATGAGATGTTCGACATCCGTGCCAATTTCGAGCGGAGATGCAAGCATCTAGCCGAGGATTTCGGCTCGATCATTCGGCATTTCCAGTATTAACCAGGTATCGAGGCCCCGTTCGACGCTATGCTGGCTTCGCCGAAAACGATCGACCTCCATAAAACGCAACTAACCCGCTGATCTATGCGCCGCATACTTCCGTCGACGAGAATACAGGGAAACGACGTTCGCTATGTAGATCGTCGTCTGTTATTCGGTTCGTTATATGTATGTGATTTTCATTATGTTTCGTTCTCAATCGCGTTTCAATTTTTATGTTGATTCTGATTCGAGCTCTGGAGTTTGTTGCGGAATTTTATTTATGATGATATAGTGGGTTAATGCAACACTTCGACATATAGCGGTGTTCAATACCTGTGTTGAACTTGAACATTGAACTGTCGGCATTGAACATTGAACATTGAACTATCAATATTGAACATTGAACATTGAACTATAAATACTGAATATTGAACATTGAACTATCAACATTGAACATTGAATATTGAGTTATCAAGATTGAACATTGAACATTGAGTTATCAAGATTGAATATTGAACATTGAGTTATCACGATTGAACATTGAACATTGAACATTGAGTTATCAAGATTAAATATTGAACATTGAGTTATCAAGATTGAACATTGAACATTGAGTTAGCAAGATTGAACATTGAACATTGAACTATCAAACACTGAACATTGAACATTGAGTTATCAAGATTGAACATTGAACAATGAACAATGAACATTGAACTATCAACATTGAACATTGAACATTGAACTATCAAACAATGAACATTGAACTATCAAACATTGAACATTGAACATTAAACATTGAACATTGATCATTGATCATTGACCACTGACCATTTTGATCACTTGACCATTTGAACACTTGACAACTCGACCACTTGACCACTTGACAACTTGACCACTTGCCCAATTAACCCCTTGACTACTGACCACTGACCATTGACCTCGACATAACGTTGGCATATTCGCATATAATATATTTTTAGCTTTTTCTATGTAAATTCACATTTCCACAAGCCATTTTACGAAACGGAGAAATAAGCGCGCAATTCAATTCGCTGCTGGGCTATTTTTTAAAACGAAGATGCAGAAAGAATCCTATTAATTTTACTTATAACATCGCAACCGTGCTCTTTCATTTTACAAATTCGCACACATGATAGACGCATTAATTTCCGTATAGTCCAGCGATAATATTTACACGATACACGGTATAATGTCATGTTTATCATAAGGTTCAGCGAACTTCTTAATATCGGAACATTTCAGGCGTTTATATTACGGTAACGCTGCGACTTCCGCTGTATCCTCGAACATCGAGAAAACCGGGTTTGTTATTCTTCACCCTCGGAGAAAACGTATCGGGCAGCATAATTGTCGGTTTGATATTGAATAATAAAGACACCCTACGCCGGCTCGGGTCGCATGAATAATGGACCGTTTATTTATTTATCTAACAGCGAATTAATTAGGGAAATATGCAAAGCTTGTTGTGCTCCGCGCGATTCGCCGCCGTCGCGTTCACGTGTAACCTATAACGGGCATTAACCGACAAAGTTTCTGATTACGGGTATCAATGCACCGCCGTTCGTATTTCTCGGTGCGCTGCGATTCGATTCGTGGTTAATCTGCTAAAAGTGTTTTCAGCCTCGTACAATCCATTCGACAGATTCGAAATATTCTGTAGAATTTTATTTTCATCCGAACGATATTATTTGTTCCCACTATTTTCGCATTTGTTAAGCTACCAGCGCTTTTAGTAATTGAAACATGCTACTTGTTCTTTGTTTCATTTTTATCGGTTTAATTTTATCAGTCGAGGAGGAACGTCGAGCATATTTATTCATGTTTAAATGAACGTTTCAATGTGCACCAGGGCAGCGGAACCGGTTAATAAACGAAATAAAAGAATACAAAAATTTGACCCTTTGCACTCGAAGCTATTTTTAACTATAAATCTGAAATAATTTCTCTGACATGTAGTATTTGCATTTTATACGACAAAGTGTATTTTTTGCATGCGAAATTGTGTCTCGCGTCTTACAAAATGGCTTACATAGCCTTACGCTTTTAACAATTTAAAAAAATGTAAACTTTGTTAATGTAAACATTATCTTGGAATATATAACAATAACATATATATGATATATAATATAACATATTATATATAACAAATTGATATATATGATATAACAAATTTTAGCGGTGCCTCAGAGTCACCACTCGAGTGCAAAGGGTTAATATATCTTGAGAAATATAATGTTGCCCGAAAACAAGCCAAAGGCACAGTAATTGGTCCCTTACTGTAACCGGCTCCACCGCTCTAATGGAATCAATGATGCAAACGTAAATGTCGAAATAACAATGTTAACCTCGTGAAATGCAATCGTCGCAGAACGCGGCAACTGAAACAGAAATTCAGAGAGCAGAAAAGTGTAATGGAGGACGGGGAATAGAGGTTTAAAAGGCGCGATTGAAAGTGGGCGCCTCGACGAGCCATTAAAGAACACGTTCCCGCGTTGATCACGATTTAATTGATAGCGAAATCGTGAAGAAGTGACAATTGCTCGGCGGAGGATTCCGAAAAAGTGTTATCGACGGTCGAACAGCGTATCATTCGTCGGGGAACGTGTCCTCGGAGCCGGTCGATGGACGATGAAAGCGAACGTGGATACCGAAGACAAAGATGAATTTCATTTTTCCGATCGCGAGAGCTGCGATTAAAATCGCCGGATCTCGCGGTAAACGTTCGCTCGAAACGGTTAAACAACGGATTCGGAATCGCGGCGGTATAACGGCGATGATTTACATTGGCCGGCGATTAAAACATTCGAGCGAAATTAACAAGTACCACGGCCCCGCTAATTAGAACGGAATTGTTTACGCTCGCTTATGGAAAATGAAATTATCCGCTCGTCCGACGAAGTCGTGCCGGCAGCTTCGGATTCATCTTCGTCTCCATTGCTCGTTGCCGGCCGACCCATTTTTCGAAATCGATAGACGATTCCGAATTCGGAATGGCAGGCCGCGCGCCGCTCGGAAATGCGCTGTAACCGTGTTACATAATGCGATTAATTGCTGCAAATTGACTTCGCCGGGCTTTTTCGATTAAAGTAAACCCGATTGGGTGTAAATCCTGCAAACCGTTACACACGATCGCGGCCATTGTGTTGCGCAGCCGAACACACTCGGGAAAGCAGATACGAGGCTAAAAAGGCAATTCCCCGGAAAAAAGCCCGGAAAAATAGACCTCGACCACCGGAAACTAGACGCGCGAGAGAGCCGCGGCGTCGGAATCAGTGTACCGTGGTCTTTGTGATCGACTGATAATATTTTCGCCGATCAGATTCGCAGTGGGAAGGTACTATTAATTGCGACGACGCGCGCGAATGTTATGGAAACGTGGAGAGAGCCGAAAGCCGAGTAAAATTTTACGCTGGAAGGGGGCAATTTTCGTTCGACATTTTTCCACAATAAACTTCTCGTCGGTAGACAATGGATCCAATTAGTTTAACTAGGACAGCGTAAAGATAGGGAACGCAGTGTACATGCATTCCGAAATACATTCGGGAGCCGTGCGTGGCGTAGAATTAGGAAAACTGATCCAATCAATGAAGAAATGTTTCCATTCATTTTCTTGTTTCGGTCGTAATGAAACATTTTTCAGCCAATTACATGCACACTGGGGATAAAGATTCTTGCTTTCATTTGGATGAATGGAGAAACATTGAATTCTCTGCTTTCGAACGAATTTTAATGAAATTACTGTTGTCTTCAATTCTTTCTGGTTGCGATACATTGAATTTTACCGAACCTGATATCGCGAAGTTTTTACGACTATTGTACACTGTGCATACACATAAAGTTCTAGGTTATTTAATTTTCGTTATTTAGAAGCAGTTACATGATTTGTAATGAGATCGAAGAAATCAACAAGTATTACTTTCGGAATCGACAAATTAATGTTGATTTATCTTCGGTCCTCGAGCGTAATTAGTCCACAAAAATATTGAATCGCCTATTAAAAATGACAGTACAACACATAATAGAATTCACATAATAGCAGAATTTAAAAACAAACTTTAGAAAGTACAGTGAATAAATTCTCCCGAATTTTCCTGAAGCTTGTAAATAAAAATAAACAATTTGGGAAGAGAAGATGCGACTATTCGAGCCTTGCACCTCATTTTTATAATTGGTGGCAATAAAAACGAGCCACAAGGCTCGAATAATAAGGTAAAGAAGATGCGATTATTCGAGCCTTGCATCTCATTTTTATAATTGGTGACAATAAAAACGAGCCACGAGGCTCGAATAATCGTATCTCGTCTTCCCAAATTGTCCATTTCTGTGTACGATTTGAGCATTAATTAGAGAGAATTTATTGCACCAGGCGAGTAATAGAGTATTAGAGCCGATTACTGTGAGGTAACCAATTGCTGTTCTTTTCGTTTGTTATCGAGTATAATTAACAGTATATTTCTTTCCATAAAAAATAAACAAGGTAAAAGAATACAAAAATAAATAAAACAAAGCCACAGCAACTGGTCAGCTCACAGTAACTGGCTCCAATTCTCCCTAATTGACGATCAGCTTCTAAATTAAGACAATTTAGAAAGAGAATATGCGATTATTCGAGCCTCGCACCTCACTTTTATAATTGTTGACAATAAAAACAAGGCTCAAGGCTCGAATAATCCTATCTCCTCTTCCCAAATTGTCCATTTTTGTTTACAATCGCAGCATCAATTAGGGAGAATTTACTGTACCAGGCGAGTAATAGAGTAGTAGAGCCTATTACTGTGGGGTAACCAATTGCTGTCCTTTTCGTTTGTTATCGGGCATAATTAACAGTATATTTCTTTTCCTAAAAAATGGACAGGTTGTAAAAGAATACAAAAATAAATAAAACAAAGCCACAGCAACTGATCAGGTCGCAGTATCTGGCTCCAATGCTCCCTAATTGACGCTCAGCTTCTAAATGAACAATTTAGAAAGAGAATATGCGACTATTCGAGCCTCGCACCTCACTGTTATAATTGCTGACAATAAAAACAAGCCTCAAGACTCTAATAATCGTATCTCCTCTTCCCAAATTCTCCATTTTTGTCTGCAAACTGAAGAAAACTTCAGAACAATTTTACCGCAGCAGAAACTTTGTTTCTCATCGAAATCAACCGTTTCGTGTCGTTCATCGATCAACGAATCTCCGGCGAAGAATATTAAACGTCGCTGCATTCTTCAGTCTCCCAAGCCTGGCGGTGGACCGCAAAAAAAAACCTTAGAGGCAAAATTGCAGAAGAAGCGAATCTGTGTCGATCACGAAAGCCATCATTTCCCCATCGATCGTGCCCCGTCCCGGTGGACACGGGGACGGGCGATGAGGACGTCCGAAAAACCGATTACACGTCGCACATCAGGTGGTCGCCGACAGGAGGCAGCGTCTTACGAGTGCATGTCTCGTGTACTTAGCGGTCGTGTGCAGAATATATATTGCATCGATGAACACCGGGGGAGTAGGATGTCTCACTCGGGTTGCCGGCGGTCTACGCGTCGTGCATCGTGCAAGGCAAGTTGAGGCAATTGTCTGTAAATGATGAATGTCTCCGAGGCGGGTAGGAACCGCGGATGCTACATATATACGGGGAGTTACCGGGATCAAATGACAATTACCACCGCAGAACGGCCGTTGGACAATGACGTATGTACCGCCTCCGTGCTGGCCGGAGGGCCAGAGACCCGCGTATTCTATCCTGGAACAAAGGATAATGCATGCCCTTCGCGATGCCAACGGGGATCTCCGGGATTCGTCGCCGACGACACCGAGCCTGGACGCTGGAACCACGTCACCCACTTTGTTTCGAATTGCATTCACTGCCGAGACGGTCACCTTTTTTTTTCTTTTGCTTCGGAGACCTGGCGGCACTGCTGGAAAGATGATACATGTAGCAGATTCTACCTTTTCTTAACCCTTTGCGGTCGAGTGGTGACTTTGAGGCACCGCTAAAATTTGTTGTATTGTCTTCTAAGATGATTTTGATGTTAACAAAGTTCATATTTAAAAAATTGTTAAGAGTGTAACCGTTGTGCGAGTGCCAAGAATCGATTTCATACGCGTAAAATGCATTTTGACGTATAAAATAGAAATGGTATAAGTTAGAAAAATGATTTTATAATTACAGTTAAAATAGCTTCGAGTGTAAAGGGTTAATTTTTCTTCAGCTTCGAGAGAAAGAGGGAGAATTTTCGCGGGTCATTTTTATGGTCGCCGATTGTCAACGATTATAAAAACGAGGTGCTAGGTTCGAACAATCGTGTTTCATCTTCTCAAATTGTTTATTTTTGTTTAATGACTTCGATTACCGAGTAATCAGGTCTTCGTAATTAACGAGTAATTGAATAAATTATTTGAAAAAATGATACGTTCGTAAGTAGACGTATTTTCTTGTAAATGCGATTATTTAACCCTTTGCAGTCGAGTGACGACTCTAAGGCGCCAGTAAAAATTGTTATGTCACGTTTAATGGTAATGTTAACGTTATCAAATTTTGTTTATATTTATGAAACTCTTAATAGCGCGAGTTACAAAATTCTATTTCATATAATAATAATAATAATATTATTATTATATAATGGTAGTGTATAATATTATATTAGTGTATAATAATAATAATATTGGATTTCGAGTTAAAATGGCTCCGACTACAAAGGGTTAATCGCCTTGGCTGATCTATCGGCGAGAATTTGTGCAACAATTTTAACTAGACACCTTCAAATAAATATAAGCTCTCGTCAAGTTATTTATAATCTCCAAATGGATAAAATTCGCAGATCAATTTCGAATCGAATTGCAAACGCGAAGATCCTAGCGCAAAAATTAGTACAAAAAGCACCCGTTCAGGAAACAAATGACGTAAAAATTAATTAAAACAGAATAAGAATAATGAATCTGAGCGAAAAGATCGAAGCAGAATCCGAACAAAAGATCTTCGAACTTTCTGTCAGGAAAATTTCAGCCCAGTGAAAACGCTTACTCTGCGGAACTAAATCTAATTGTTGACGCCTCAACCTAATAATCTTGTCGATACTAATTTACCGTGGCCAACGAAGCATAATTGCGCTGGTTAATCGACATCGATCGCTTTGTTGACACGCGATGCTCCTCTCGGCAGAAGCGAAAGAGGCGGGTCGAGTTAAGTGGCTGGCCCGATTCGATTTAGAATTTGTTTTCAATAATTCATTAGCCGCGCCGACATTGAGCGATGCGGGGCGGCGGAGGAGGGAGGGGGGAGGGCAGTGAAAGAGACACGGAGTTTCGTTCGAGTCGAGTTTAATTCGTCGCCGGAGTGGCGAGTATTAAGTAACGAAATTAATCAGACTTAGGCGACGTAATTCGAGCGTTTCAGTCGGGACTGAATATATCGAATCATCGGCTGCCGATTCGGACGACTCACAGTGGTCGGTTTCCGTACGAAAAAAAACAAAAAGAACGGAAAAACGGCAGTTTTAGAAAATATCCCTATAATTCACAATTTATCCACTGCTAGTCAATTAAACGTATGGCTATATAATATATATACATATATAAAAATAATAAGCCATACTTTCAATTAAATATAACATACATAAAATTAAAGGTACGGCTTATTATTTACTATGATCTTTTTTGGCATTTGTTCATTTTGGACACGGCCACGTGGCATCAAAGTAGCCGACCTCCAAATCATCCTAAATTTATTACATTGTTTATAAACTTTTCGACGGATCCTATCTGAAAATATTAAATCAATTATTTTGAAAAGAAAGGACATGGTGTGATAGGTAAATTGATTTTAATTAGAGCAAGTTGGTATAAGACGCTGTGCCTTTGCTAACCCTTTGCACTCGGAACAGATTTCTCGAACACTGAGATTTTCTTATGCAGAGTCGAATTGAAAGAAAAATCGTTGTGCTGCTGGACAATGTTATAGGAACTGGTAAATAAAAGATTCGGTGTTTTGTTGAAAGGAAAATAATAATTAAAAGGAGATGCCATTTCGACACGAATACATTGTGTCGCCGTATCGGCGACATCCGAGTGCAAAGGGTAAAAATAATTCTGTTCCACGTTATTTGAATCCAGCATTTTAATCTTTCCACGATTCAATAAGGAATAAACGACGCGAGTAATGCATATATATTTTATATGCATTAAAAATAAACCAGAAATCGCAGCTAGCAAAAATACTTTCCTTCGCGCTCGACTATAATTGCATTTCGCGTAATTCTAATTCTAATTCGGACGGATTTAATAAGTAGAATTGAATAAGTAAAATTTAATAAGTCAAATTTATTATAGAGGAAAAGGAAATTTGAATTTCGTGTTCGGATTCCCGATGATTATTAATGCCAAAAGCAAGATAATGAAGATCGAAGATCGAATAAATGATTTCCAACTCTTCTATTTCCAACTTCTTATTTGCAGCTACTAAAAAGTGATTCAACAAAGAAAAAGACTTGTCTATAATAATTCGAATTTCTAGCAAGTTCCCGTAATGCGGACAATGTTCACTTCGCGTAATGATGCAGAGCCTAGGCCGGCAAGAAGCGCATGAAACATAAAACAGCAGCATTCCCAGAAGAATACACCACTATCGGTAATTCCAGTTTCCGAAGCTTCTTAAGGGCAGAAATAAATGATGAGAGCCCCGCCGCCGGCTGATCCAGAAAAATTTTTTGATTTTGCGGAAAAACTTTCCGCCGCGCGAGCGCGCGCGCGCGCCCCGACGACGGAGATTCAGGCGTCGAACTTTCGTGCCGATCTTCCCTGAATTAATCAGACGGTTTGACAAAGTTACCGTGTCCCGGTGAATTTTTCAGGTCGCCCCGGAAATAATTGAAGCGGCGAAAATCGACTCCGCGTTGTATTTTATTCAGCGACCGGCGGGGGCCGACCGCGGCAGACGGAGATATAAAAACCGCGGCCGGTATAAATTCCCAACGAAATTCTTGCTGCGTAGCCGCGGAATTAAAGATGTTACATGGCCCCCTTTGCCTCTTCCGCCACCATCACCCTCCTCCTCCTCCTCCTCCTTCTCCCATCACGCTCGTTAAACGCTATTTATCAGCGCGGGGCCCGGCGTTTTTTCGCGGGCCGCGCAGATTGATACGGTCTTTTTCGATATCGGTGCTCGTACATCAACCGCCATTCAATCAACGTATCTTGTTCTAAGCCCGTGGATACAAACCCGCCTTAAGCACCAATCGCGATGCCGGAACTTGATAGATGGATTCAATTCACGAGCGGCAAGGATGCCGAAAGATCGGAGAAATTCGGGTGCCGCATCGCGCCCCGCATCGCGCGCCGCCGCGGGGACAGCCGTATGAAGCGTTCATAATCTGCCGGCGCATCAATCAAACCCATCGATCCGATCGCTATATACTTAGATCGACGACACTGCTCTCCGATCGTGTAAACAATTTTCGACGACCCTCTACTTCCGCGCCGGCCCTCGCCGCTTACATCTTCACAAGCTACACACTTTGTTTCCTCCACTTTTAGCGATGCTTCTCAATCTTTCTCTTCGCTTGTTCCCGTTTCTGGCAACGTTGACTGATCGATGTTTTGTCTACAGCGATTTTCGCGAAAGAGAGACGATCTTTGGAGAGGACGCTTGGATGATACAGTTTTTGTTAGAAATTGGAGATGGAGAAGGTGACGCGCAGAGTGACTCGCGCTCGAAATTGACGACGCGATTATTCAGTGTTTACGGTATGAAACGGAGTACGAGATCGATTTTTAATATATTCAGGAACGATTACGTTGTTTCGCGTGTCTCTTTTATTATGTGCAAACGGAAAACGGGAGAAAATGTAACGTGATTTGTAACTAAACCGAAAAATCTTACGAAAAAGTGTAGCCTCCAAATTGCCTTCAAATCGAGTCCTGTGACTTCCGAAATGCCTTCGAATCGAGTCGTATGGCCTCTGAATTGCTTTATAATCGTGTCATGTGACCTCCGAATTGTCTTCGAATCGTGTCACGTAGCCTAGGAATTGTCTTCGAATCGCGTCACGTGGCCTCCGAATTGCCTTCGAATCGTGTCACGTGGCCTCCGAATTGCTTTCAAATCGTGCCATGTCTCCTCCAAATTGCCTTCGAATCGTGCCATGTCTCCTCCAAATTGCCTTCGAATCGTGCCATGTATCCTACAAATTGCCTTTGAATCGTGTCACGTTGCCTCGGAATTGCCTTCAAATCGTGCCACGTCTCCTCCAAATTGCCTTCGAATCGCGTCACGTTGCCTCAGAATTGCCTTCAAATCGTGCCATGTCTCCTCCAAATTGCCTTCGAATCGTGTCACGTGTCCTCCGAATTGCCTCCTAATCATATCATGTGGCCTCCGAATTGCCTTCGAATCGTGGCAAAAAATTAGAAACAAAAAAGTTAAATAACATAAAGTTAGTATACATCGGCTTGCCGGTCGCAGCCTTTTTTCTGTCGACTGCTCCCGAATTTCTCTAAAAAAACGAGCCGCGAGGCCCGAAGGATCGCGACTTAGTATTCTCAGATCTGTCGGTTTTTCAATTCCGACCTCCGAACATTTCTGGCAGAAACGACTGTGCATCGATTTAGGCTCGCAATTTTACGTTCCCTTTCCTGCTCCATGTAATTTCCCGTTTCTAATTGTGGAAACGGCCGACGTGTCCGGCACGTCGGGCGTTATATAACGGCCGAGAAATTTTACGAACACTTCCGGAAGGAGAGTTTTTCACTTTTATAGCGCGCGGCTGCATAGAAATGCACTCTACGACAGGAATATTGCGCGTGCGTTTCGAGCGTGTCTGACCATGGATAACGCGATAAACTTTACGAGCGGAGGCTCGCCGCTCGTAATGGATTTGCAATATGTTGCAAACGGAGCGGCGCCGCGTGAAAAGTGCGACGGCTTGCCATCGGCCGGATTAATATGGATAAAACCGCGTCCGATGGAATTTAGGAGCCATAAACGGAATGACTTTCGTTGTTCGCGCGCGGACCTTCCGCTCGGCGTGGAATTCGTTGCGTAAATCAAAGCGCGGGGGCCACGCGGCGGAGTATATTTTTCACGCGTGTTCGAAGAAACCGGTGTCGAATTTGCCTCAAATTCGCCGCGCTGGAAATATTTATCGCGTTATCCGACAAGCAACTTTACGCATTTACGAGGACAATGCGATACGAAACTGTTAAGAGATTTTAGAGGTGAATTCTTCTTCGATTTCTATTTCCTGCAATTGACATACCAATTTTTCAATTCGCATAAAAATCTGCTGTTTATTTATTTTGCATCTGCATCGATTGAATGCGATTCCTTAACTTTTACTTTGTTCTCGCGTGCAGATTTTCAATTTTGCAAATATCTTACGCTTTCGCAGTAATTCTGAGTAGTAAAACTAATTTATCCGTAACTAAATTATTTAAATTATCTAAACGGTCTCTTGTATCTTCAAGATAAAATAAGAAATAAATAAATTAAGAAAGTCAGCACTGTGAAGATACTCTTCGGGCCTCTCGAATTTATTTGGCATATATTTTAACCCAATAAAATAATTGAACTAAATTTAACGGTTAAGGCGGTCAAAATGACCGGTGTCACATTTTTTAGTTAAAAATTATGGAAATAAAGAAGACTCTTTCGTAGGAAGAGGTTGCATCAATTTCTGACTTCAAGAAGCATACATTGCAATAAAAATGTCAAGAAATGCAGATAAATTCATTCTCGTCGATTATACCAAGCAGTTCAATGGAATTTTCAAGTTGCCGGAGAGATGGCAGAAGGTCATCGAACAAAGTGGAAAATACATTACAGATTAAACTTCGTTCGAAGTAAAAAAAAATTTTTAATTTCATTGAACAAATCGGCAATTAGTTGCCAACCCAATATAACGCAACTCGATACAATTATAATTCAGATCTTTCAATTTGAAGTGTTACTCGTTCGTCAGTCCGATCTCGACTCTTCGATTCTATCCGTTGGTAACACTCTTCCGTGGCATTCTATTATTTATTAAGGAGTTGTTCGCAACAGGGCAGTTTCACATTACAGCGACTCGATCTGGACAAGTCGCCGTAACAGTATAATAATTTGGTAGACGCCGCACGGGTGAAACAATTATCATGACCGACCATTGAGCAGCTCGTTTCCGGCGACCGATTCATTCGATTCTACCGACAATAAATCGATCGCGGCCGTTCTACCTAATCCATTAGAGAAGGCACTATCCCGGCCCATCTGTTCGATCGTGGCAACCAACTTACCCTATCCTCTCCTCCATCATCGATCTCTTTTTTTCTTGGAGAACTCGCCGGGGGTTCCTATACCGTGGAGAACGGCTCGGTTCTATCCCGGTGTTCCTCTCCGACTGTCCTACTTTTAAATCCGGGCCGGGGATGGTGACAGAGAGATTCGGGATCATCAAAGAGCGCCAGGGAAATCCGTCGATTCGGGATTCAGATGGATGGACACGCGGGCCGAGGGGATCGACCGGGGATCTGCACAAAGCGAGCGCGTTGACCGGTGATGCCGAGTGTCCTGGGACCAGAAAGAATGTTCGCCGAAGAGGAGAGTGGAGAGAGGAGAGGAGAGGAGAGGGCCTGCACGGAAACGACGAGTTTAGAGGGGAAGTTCGAAGTTCGGTGAGCGAAGCTGGATAGGCGACAAAAGCACTAGGCGACCCCAAAATTACAGGAATATAAGGGTTCAACTTTTATGGGAATATATCAAAATAGCTTTAGAATATCTCGAAGATTTTTCTCGCTAGGTGCGAGAGAAAAATATCAGCTGATCGGTTGTTACCGTAATGTCTCTCTAATCGACGCCGAAATTGTGCACAGAAACGGACAATTCGAACAAAATGGAAAATACATTACAGATTAAACTTCGTTCCAAGTAAAAAAGAATTTTTTATTTCATTGAACAAATCGGCAATTACTCAGTTGCCAACCCAATATTTCGCTGCAGCATAACGAATCTCCGCATCTCTGCACGAGCGCAGAGCCACGAGGCGAGGCTCCAGAAGGAGGAGGCTCGTCGTCGGCCGATTCGAGCGCTCCGACATCCTCGATCCGTCATTTACGAGCAATTAGATGCGGCATAGTATACGTCCAGGACGTAGCATCATCCGTACAGGCTTCTACTTATCCGTCGGCGGTTCGATGGCCGGCGTGCCAGAGTATTATCAATCTGGTAAGCATATCGTAGCCGGCCAGTCCCAAGCTGCACCACCTATCAGCCTAATCTACTTGCCTAGCTATGCACGCCCGTACGGTGCAAACATCGCCATTGTGTCTATCTGTTGAACTGCAGTGCGGGTATACTCAGGATAATAGCATTGAAAATGATTCTATTCTCGGAAATAATGGCACGGCGCCTGCCGAGCCCGTGCCCGCGCCCGCGCACGCCTACCTACGGAGAGACGTGTACGATACGTGGTACGTATACGGCACGTGGAGGATGTACGTGCAGACATTGGGTTAGGCTCACGTGTGCGGTATCCATCCGATCCGAACGTTCGAACGAGTTCTCGACACTCCGAACACACTTTCTCGCCTCTATCAACCCCGGGTCGATCCCCATGAATCCCCCTTTTTCCCCAGAATGGAGAGCGCATTAAACAGCCTGGTCTTTTTTCGTGCTTCAAACGGGCGGCGAGCTTTAACCTGTTCCATGGGGGTTATTTTTCGATCCTACGCGTACGTCGGCGCTGGAATTCCGGACCCGTGGAAAGGGTTATGCGAGGGCAAACGGGCAAGCAAAAATTAAGGGAATAATAGCTCAAATATTTGAGGATCGAACGGCCGTCTCGGCCGGACGCACGTTAATGGACAAAATTAGCGAAAGTTACTGCTTCGTGTCTGTTCGGAATTATGTGTAGGATTCGTTGAAATGTGTAATTAATCGTATTTAGCAACGGAATGTTCGAAAAATTTGTTATACGTAAATCTGGACACTGTATTCATTGGAAATTTAAAAGCGGTAATTTTATGTTAATTGTTTAACATATTTTCTCGGGTGAATTTTTTATGGGTGCTATTATGGTATTATAAATTATTATCAGAATCAATTGATTTATTTATGAAAAATTTATTCTGGAGCTATTTACAGACTGATGACTCATAATTATAATAAGAGAGTTATGCGAAATCTTAGACGGATAAAGGATAAAAGATGAAAGATGATGAATAAAATTTTATATATATATATATTCGACACTGGAATAAATATTCATATTCATAAGTATTAAGTATTATTAAGTATTATTAGGCATAAATGTTATTAAGTATTATTATGCATAAGTATTATTAAGTATTATTAGGCATAAGTATTATTAAGTATTATTAAGCATAAGTGTTATTAAGTATTATTAGGCATAAGTATTATTAAGTATTAGGCATAAGTATTATTAAATATTATTAAGTATTATTAAGTATTATTAGGCATAAATATTATTAAGTATTATTAAGTATTATTAAGCATAAGTGTTATTAAGTATTATTAAGTATAAAAGCATTATTAGGCATAAAAGTGTTATTAAGTATTATTAAGTATTACTATCAATTTATCTAGACAAAAATTTATCCGAAATAAATTTTGATTCCTCTTCGCGAATCGCGAACATTGTATTCTCAAACGTGGCACAAGGATTTTAATAAATCCCGCGCGAATTATAACCGTTTAACTGGAGGATAGTGCCACTTTCAACGATGTACTTCACAAATTCTCGTCCGCCGTCTCCTCTTCGAAACTAATATTTCTCTAAACCGTGGAGAAATTTGTTTAATTTAATGCCTCCGCGCGAAGATTAATTTTTAGCCGTTGATCAAATTGCGAGGCTTACGTTATTTATGTATAGGCGACGCGCGGCAGTCAAAGTGTTAACGAGTTGAAAGCGTTTTCGGTGGGGAGAACGAAGCATCTGAAAAAGTGTTGCTCTTGAATAAAAGCATCGGGCCGCTGCGACCGTAGCCGGTCGCCGGTCGACGTACCCGATGCATTTTTTAACTGCGGAAGGTTTTATTTCGGTTTTAGTGTCGTAGACGTGCAACGCTCTCTATCGGCTATTCTATACCCTGCGGAACACTTTCATGGGTTTCTTGTTCATCCGGGGTGATTTTAGTATTACGCCGCTCTTTGCTGACGGAAAAAACGTTGACCGGTTTTTCCCCCGAAAATGTTGTTCGCGCGACTTCAACACCAACTTGTCATCGTTACGCTTTGAACATTTTTCCAAACTGTACGAGGTGCAAAGCTCGAACAATCGTATCTTCTCCTCCGAAATTGTCCATTTTTTGTTTAGCAGTCGAAGAAATATTAAGAAGAATTCACCGCATTCGTGTGAACCAATGTAATCTCAGTTCGTTTTTATAATTGTTGACAATCGGCAGCTATAAAAAGAAGCCGCGAGCTCCTCTTCCCAAATTGTCCATTTCTGTGTGCAATCTGAGCATCGATTAGGGAGAATTTACTCTACCAGGCGAGTAACAGAGTAGTAGAGCCGATTACTATAGAGTTTTGTCGCAGGGGTTACTGCGACGGTTTATATAAAATAATCCGAGAGAGTTTTTTTGGTTTTTATATAACGAGAACTTATAAAAATATAACTTGTAACAAAAGGCGATGAGGTATAGTGTGTAGAAGGTAAAGGTAAACGAGTGACGGATGAGACAGAAATATGAACACGTTGAGAGTCGGAGGAAAACTTGCTAACTGACTTCTCTCGGTCGAGAGGTCCTCGTATTTATTGGTAAGGGAAAGTCCTTGGGAAGGGCGAAGGCCTTTCCCGAAGATTTTCCGACCGGGGTGATCCGGGACCTATGGTCCGAAGCTGTGTCCCAACGTTTTTATTGTTTTATTGCGGTGTGTACGCCTTGCGTCGGGAAAACCCGAAAAAGGCATATGTACACCCCGCTTTTGAAGGACGTGTCTTTTTATGTCTGGTCCGCCACAGAGTAACCAATTGCAGTTCTTTTCGTTTGTTATCGGCCATTATTAAGACTATATTTCTTCTCTTAAAAAATAAACGAGGTAAAAGAATACAAGATTAAATAAAACAAAGACATAGCAACTGGTCAGCTCACAGTATCTGACTCCAGTACTCCCTAATTGACGCTCAGCTTCTGTACAGAAATGGACAATTTGGGAAGAGGATATACGATTATTCGAGCCTCGCACCTCATTTGTATAAATGACGACGATAAAAACGAGCCACGTGGCTCGAATAATCGTATCTCCTCTTCCCAAATTTTTCTGTACAATCTGAGCATCAATTAGGGAGAATTCACTGTACCAGGCAGAATAGTAGAGCCGATATAATATATCTAATATATATATATATATATATATATATATATATATATATATATATATATATATATATAACATATATAATAATAGTAGAGCCTACCACCAGAATAGTAGAGCCGATTACTGTGGGGTAACCAATTGCAGTTCCTTTAATTTGTTATCGGGCACAATTAACAGTATATTTCTTTTCCTAAAAAACAGACAAGTCGAAAGACTACAAAAATAAATAAACCAAAGACACGGCCACCTCGATATAACTGGCTCGACACCGTACGGGTGTGCACATAATGTCACGGGTACAGTAATTTCGGTATCCACCCCGACGAAACTAAGAGCGAACATCGCCGTCGAGCCGGCGAAAGATGCCCGGTTAATCGGTAATCCCGTAAACGCGAATCGATGTACGCGGAAATCAACGTTACGTGTTGCTCGCGAACGGCGCCGAATTGGGATTGGCATTCATTGTTGCCGGATACAGGTAAAGTGGGAAGCCATAGGCCGCGCCCGAAAATTTAATCCATCTCGTTCGCCGGGGCGGCCGGTGGCCAATGCCAGGAGGAGGAACGAGCTACGAGGGAAGCGATAACGATAACATTAGCAGAAGCCAAACGAATGGCGAATGCAGGAGTCGCCGCAACGGTAGTTGCGATGCGAAGAGGTAATGGTCATAATCCTGTTACCAATTCCATTTGTCGCAACAAACGAACTCCGACCGGTACGTGCACAGGCGCGGCGCGGCGTCGCGCGTATCTACCCCATTGTCGCTAATACAGTTTCTATCCCTCTCTACGAATTGGTCGGTCTCTATTGTCGGTAATTAGAACGCCGGCGAGCCGAGGCTATGCCGCTGTCAGACTTCAGCTACCTTTTGCATCAAAGCAGACGGCGCCCGCTCGATCCAGCCACGAATCCTTCGAGTTCTGTTCCATTCTCTCTCTCTACCAAGATCCATTCTCCCTTACGGCCTTCCTCTTGCTCGGTCTTTGCTTCTATATCTTTGTCTTTTGTCGGCGGGTTGATTCGCTCTTGGTACAGTGATGCCACTCTAATTGACGCTCGGATTGTCCACAAAAAAATGGACAATTTTTGGAAGAGGTGATGCGATCGTTCGAGCCTTGCACAGCTCGTTTTTGTAGTTGTTGAGAATCGATAACCATAAAAAACGAGTCACGAGGCTCGAACAATCGTATCTCCTCTTCCAAAATTGTACTTTTTGTTATACAATCTGAGCGTCAATTAGGGAGACATTACTGTACATTGGTATTTAATCGATTTTAGGGTGTCGAGACGGTTATTTTGAGGTGGCCGTGTTTTTGGTTCAAGGTTATGTCAATCGTATCTCCTCTTCCAAAGTTGTCCAGTTTTGTTGACAAGCTGAAGGAAAATCAGGGAGAATTTACTGCAATCCGAAATATTTCGTCACACCAGGACGAAAAATTGCCATCGTGGAACGAGTCGAATAAAAGTTAATTATTCGGTTAACAAGTTACAGTTTGTAATGTTATATTCATCAGATCGTGATTGCTTTTATGCATTTATAACAAACAGGAATAGATGGAATTTCAAATAGTGAATAAAATAGCGAAGAGGAAGGATATTTAAATCAAGACGATTTTCATTTCAGATAAAGTTTAATCTGTCATCGTGGATTTTTAAGGTTCCGTTCTAAAATTAAATTCGCAGCTTCAAGAATTTTTTCAGCTTCAACCATGCAAGCTGCCTGAATAATTCTCCACGCTTTCCCAAACACGGCGGTGGTAGTTCTTAATTATATTATGAGAACGTGAACATGCGCAACATTTGCGATATTTTCGCGTGTGCAACGTGTGCGATGTTTCGCATAAAAAGTTGAAGATTTCCGGTGAACGTGTGAACATGCGAAAATTTCTGCCACATTTGCGACGTTTTCGCGTGTGCAACGGGTGCAACATTTTGCTGAAAAAAAATCGAAGATTCCCGGACCTGCTAATTACGTGGAGCGTCTTTAAATATAAAAATCATTGAAACTGTAACAAGCGTGAATCGTGTGGCCAGTGTATATCCCGCGATGAATATTACACGGTAATATCACGCTCGCCCTCGTCTTAATTTCTTATTGTAGGTCAGATATAATCGCTCGCACATCGTTTAACCGAACTTCAACTCATAAATCATCGTGAGGATGCGCGTTAAGTAGCCCGCGAGGAATATACAGAAATCCGCTTACCGTCTTTCGACACGATGCTCGTAAAATAGATTGATTCACCGGTTCTTGTAAAATCTGCCGGGGCATTGTGCTCGACTAGCTTTCTCTTAGCCAAATATTCTTGATCGTACAAATATTTAAAAACGTGATTGAAACAGTTAAATTTTATAAGCCTCCATATTTCCCGATTCTTACTTTTCGCAATTTTTTATGCACGATTTTAACCAGTTAGCCGTGTTCGACGAGTATACTCGTCATGGAGAAATTGCAGTGTTTTGTGTCATGACGAGTATACTCGTTGTGCCTAAAAAGTAGTGATAGTAATTTTACTAATAGTAATATTTATATTATTATTATTATATTATTATAATTTTAATATTATATTATTATATTTTTATTATATATTATATTATTATATATTATTATAATTTTAATATTATATTATAAATATAAATATAAATATAAATATAAATATAAATATAAATATAAATATAAATATAAATATAAATATAAATATAAATATAAATATAAATATAAATATAAATATAAATATAAATATAAATATAAATATAAATATAAATATAAATATAAATATAAATATAAATATAAATATAAATATAAATATAAATATAAATATAAATATAAATATAAATATAAATATAAATATAAATATAAATATAAATATAAATATAAATATAAATATAAATATAAATATAAATATAAATAAATATGTTTCATATATTTGATTAATCGTTAACATTATTTTCAAACGTGACATAACAATTTCCAATGGCGCCTTAGAGTCGCCTGCACTCGACTGCAAAGGGTTAATATGCTCACAGATAACTTCGCATCGGATGAAACAGCTTGCGACACATCATCTCTGGACCTCCCGGTATACATTTTTCACAGCAACAGCAACAGCAGCAGCAGCAGCGTCGGCGGCGGCGGTCGTTCCGTCGAGTTTTCCTTTTTCGCGAGCCACACTAAAAACATTCCGCTCTCATGATTTTAAGACCGTAGTGACCTGTTTCGCTCGAGAGTATCGACATCGAAACTTCATTAGCTTACCCGATTGTTTTGCTTGGCGCCCGGGATAGGGCGGGGCTAATTCGGAAGCCGGTTCACGAGGTCCGCAAATTAAGGGCTCGTTAAATAGCGCAGCTTCTCCCTCATTACTTAACCCGTGTACTTTCAGCCCTCTCCTCGGATGTGGACAATTCGGCGACTTAAGCGGCGAACAAGAACCCTGTACCTGCCGTTCCCCCCGTGAAATCTATGGCCTTTTGGTTCTACTTGAAAACTGTGCTTCGTCTCCGGCCAGAGACAAATATCTTCGGCCGTAGTTCTACGAATCCGAAATCGTTCGGATCCCATCGAATAAAACTTCCGTTAATCTCTGCCCCACTCTGTGCGCCGATCGTGTTGCTCCAATTTCGACTATAATTGGCTGGCATTTCGATGGACCTTAACGTTGCGAACTTCGTTCGGCTCGTGCTGGATCAGTTTGCAAGGTTTCCTGGTGCGAGCGTTTATTAATCGCGTTTGAAAAAATATCGCAGAAAATCATAATTAGATAGAGAAATATCTCTCTCTCGTAGCAAGGAGAACATTTTCCTTGGGTTGGTTCTATGGGGAAAACTGAGCTGGAATGGTGCAAAGAGATTTTTCTATATCGTGCTCAGTTTTCGAGATAATTTTGATTGAAGGATAAAACATGTTTTGTTTTTTTTTCATGTTTCTTTCTCGTGGAAAATTGATCGGACTTTCTTCCCAATGAGAAAGTTATTTGAAAGTACATGCATTGTAGGACTTGCAGTAATGTCGTTTATCGCAAAATAATAAAAAAAGAAGGATAGCGTACGAGGATTTCCGAAAGGTAATTATTAAACAGCTAAATATCGTAGCAAGTTAAACATTTTTCTCGAAGCCGCATCTTCCGAGATATCACAATGATATATTATATTATATTATATATATTATATTATAATTATATATATTATATTATATTATATTATATTATATTATAATTATATATATTATATTATATTATATTATATTATATTATATTATATTATATTATATTATATTATATTATATTATATTATATTATATTATATTATATTATATTATATTATATTATATTATATTATATTATATTATATTATATTATATTATATTATATTATATTATATTATATTATATTATATTATATTATATTATATTATATTACATTATATTATATTATATTAAACGAACCGAATGCTACCAGGATTTTTAAATTAACAAAAACGATTAAATCAATGTTTCCTCCAGTAAATTTTAATCTCTCAGTTTTGGTCATTAATGAAACAACGTTGAATGGTGCCATAAGTTTTCCAGTTGCTATTCTGCAAATTAACGTGATAACGATTGCTTCCGCAAGTCAAAGTACACGAACGCAGCCATTATTATGCGACCACGAGGATATTTGAGGAATTAGGACGGCTGCAACTCAAAGCGGGGCAGCAAAGTGCAGATCAGTCAAAGACACAATGCAGCGAGCAACCGGATGGTTCTGCGACGAGCAACGATACGACTGCCAGCGGTTACCGGAGTCGGCCACGGACGTGTCATTTCAATTCGCATTAAAGGCCAATCCTGTCGGATCGACGGCGTGTCTGGTGGTCGGTCGGCGGAACGCAGGTACGCGCAGGTAGATACCGACCACGGCGAGGGGGACACGGTATAGAGCGTTTGTAGGCAGATAGCGCACAAGCAGCACCGCCAGCTAATGAAGATGTTTGTCAATACAGGCGCGTTACAGTATGCCGTAACTGTTACTCTCTGTGTTTGTCTCTTCGACTTCTCTCTCTCTCTCTCTCTCTCTTTCTCTCGCTCTTCCTCGCTCTCCTTCGCGCTCTATCTCTCCCGCTCTCTCCTGCTCTCTCCTGCTCTCTCCTTCGCACTCTCGCTTTATCGCTCTCTCTCTCGCTCTCTCTCTCTCTCTCGCTTCCACTCTCCCTCGTTTGTTCTCTCTCTCGCTCTCTCCCGTTCTCTACGGTTCTCCTTCGTTCGCTTTCTCCCACGTTTGTTCTCTCTCTCGCTCTCTCTCTCTCGCTCTATGTCGCTCTATCTCGCTCTCTCTCTCTCGTGCTCCTTCTCTCGTGATCCCTCTCTCGCGCTTTCTCTCTCTCTCGCGCTCTTTCTCTCGCGCGCTCTCTCTCTCGCGCTCTCTCTCGCGCTCTCTCTCTCTCGCACTCTCTTGCTCTCGTGCTCTCTCACTCGCATTCTTTCGCTCTCGCGCTCTCTCTCTCTCTCTCTCGCCCTCCCACTCAATCTCGCACTCTATCTCTCTCGCGCTCTCTCTCTCTCTCTCTCTCTCGTGCTCTCTATCTCGCGCTCTCTCTCGCTCGCTTATTCTCTCGTTTGCTCTCTCTTTCTTTCGCTCTCTCGCTCTCCCTCGCTCTCTCTCGCATCTCTCTCTTCGCCTTTCTCTCTCTCTCTCTCTCTGAGTCTTCCCTCTCTCTCCCTCCCTCCCCCTCGTAAACAGCGAACTGGTTGCATCGGCTGCAGCTATATCGTGTTCCCAGCGACCGGCGTGCACTCGCGGTGCACCCGCGGCCTTGCGGGTCGAGCATAACCCGACCAGTATAGACGCACATAGATTCTTCGTTAACCCGATGGTGCTTAAGCCCCGCCGGAGTAGGCAAGACGTGCTTCGTTACAGTTAATATCGAGTTATAACCGAATCATACCGCGTTGCATCGAGTTAAATCTTACTTAGGCGAGTCTGACGTTACTCACCGACAATTATCCCGGGCTCGGGGCAAACTCGGGGACGAGGCTAACTTGGGACAGACGAGCGTGCCTCACCTCGTCTCGTCTAACCTCGTCTAGCCTCGCCTCGCCTCGCTTCGCCTCGCCTAGTCGAGTCGTACGTTGTCGCGCCCTCGCCCGACACCCCTGTCTCTTCCATCGCGCTACCGGATTTCTTGGCGCCGCGCGCGCGCGCGCGTGTTTTGTTTAGCCGGGGACACGGTATACGCTTAATCTTGTCACGTGCACATTAATTCGCCGGCGAAAGTTTTCTCCGTGCGGTGGCTCTCGCCGTTAGCGGCGACCCAGCGTCGCGCTAAATGTCGGCCAACCGATGTCGGACAACAGCGCGCGCTACTTGTTGGATGTCTGCTGGATGAGCCTCGTGATAGTTTGCATGCTTGCCAACGCGAAGGGTGTTTGCATTGTCGTGGTAACGCTAGGGCGGCTACTACAAGGAATATACGGAGTCGGAACTGTGGACAGAGATTTTTCCGTGTCGCGTTTACTCTCTTTTCGAGGTACGGTTATTGCTTCTAGAAATGTTTCGGAGCCGGGGAATCGAAACACGCGGATCTGAGAATAATAAGTCGCGTTAAGACGTGATTCTTCGAGAATCGCGGCTTGTTTTTATGGAAACTTAGGACAGTCGGCGATAAAGGCAGCGGTCAGCGTTCCTGTGTAAATTTTTTGTCACGATTTGGAGACAATTTGGAGGCCACATGACATGATTAGAAGGCAATTCGGAGGGCACATGACACTATTCGAAGGCAATTCAGAGGGTACATGACACTATTCGAAGGCAATTGGAACGGCACATGACACGATTCGAAGGTAATTCGGAGGCCACGCGACACGATTCGAAGGCAATTCAGAGGCCACGTGACACGATTCGAAGGCAATTCGAAGGCCACGTGCAACGATTCGATGGAGGTTAGAGTTGAAATTACAAACAGACCATTTTTTATTGTCCTCCGGAAATTCCGTCAACCCTTAGCATCGACGTAGCAGTAAATTGCATAGGCGTAGCACTAGCACAGGGAAATTCACAGCAACCCGAAATTTGGCATTTCCGGGAGAAATTACTGTACGTAGAAAATAACTGCATTGCAGAAATTAGACGTTTTTCACCGATGCCTTTAATTAACCCCTTCATTCTGCGATTTCTCTCTGTCGTTCAGAATTGTTTTAGTAGAAAGTACAAAATATTTATTTACTGTTTAACTGTATTTGCTCTAGCGGTTCAATGCTTCTAACAAAATTGCCTAAAGTTTCATGTTGCTCTCGAAGAATCATTTTCGCAAGTCAAAGACAAAGAACAATAAACTACATAGTCATAGAACCAGCACAGAGAAATTCCCAGCAACCCGAAATTTGGCATTTCCGGGAGAAATTACTGCAATTGAAACTGAAAAGTATGCAGCATCGTTCGACGCGGCTGGCCATAGCTGTCTGATTCTACTTTCGGTAGAGAACGTGGTTTTTCGGGAATTTTTCTCGTGGGAAATTTAATGGTCTTTCTTTCAGACATGAAATTCATTTGAACGTGCACGCGTTAAGCGACTTGTAATAATCAGGCTCGCCGCGAGGTGTTGAAAAATGCGAAATAACCTTGACAGCCTCTTTATCAAAAGCTGTTTCTCCGCGAGGAATCTCGGCGAGGAATTTTCAGGGGTGAATTACTCGAAACACACAGAGTAATATCATAGGGATTCCGTCGACGTACGGTCTCATCCGGTAGACGAACAAGATGGCCGACTTGTGAACGGCAGATCCTACTTCTGGAAGCGAGTTCCCCGTTGAACGAACTTCCCGAATCGATTATCTCTCCGAAACGATGAGTCTCTCTATGAATAAGTATAAAATTTTATAATCCGTTTTCAACTCGGTTTTTGACGCGGCATTGTTCTGCAACGAAGTTTCAGAAAGTCGTTGCAATCTCCGCGTTTCCAATGAATAATATGGACACCGCGGTAAAATATGATAATTCTGTAAATGAACGCGGTCACCGGTCAATGTATGCACATTTTAATTCGAGAGGCAAATGTATTCGCATGCAACGGAATTTAAACTTTTCTTAGAGCGGGGGAGCATAGAATTTCGTGCGGGAGTTAATGAGAGGATCCGCAAACAGAGAATGGAAACGTTCATATATATTTCGTTATGTCCATATACAGGGAGTCCCAAAAATGTCTCGCAAACCGGAAACGAGAAGTTCCTGGGATCATTCGAAGTAACTGTTTCCTCAGCGAAAATGCAACCGGTGGCTTCGTTTGCGAATTATTAACGAAAAACACTGACCAATGAGAGGCGAGCTCGCCCAGCGCTTAGCGGCCGAGCCAATGAGCGCACGAAGCCCAGTTCCGCTCATTGGCTCGGCCGCCTTGCGCCAGCATATCTCTACCTCTCATTGGTCACTCTTTTTCGTTAATAACTCGTAAACAAAGCCGTGGATCGCATTTTCGCTAAGGAAAAAGTTGCTTCAAATGACCTCAAGAACCTCCCATTCTCGAATTGCGAGACATTTTTGGGACAATCTGTACATTTCGTTGGTCGAGCCGAAGAACTTCGTTTAATTATATTGGGTTGGTAACTAAGTAATTGCCGATTTCAGTTATAGACGTCTCTCACTCCCATTTTTATGATATCCGTAAATGTTATATTATAAAATTATTATTATTATCATTATTAATTTAAATATAAAATAACATATTATATTATAATAACATATATTATAATATATATAATAATAATAATAATAATAATAATATGTTATTTTATATATGTTATTATAACATATGTATAATATATATATTAAAATAACATATATAAATATATAAGAATATATAATATATAATAACATATATAAGAAATAACATATTATTATTATTATTATTATTATTATGATATTTTTTATTATCCGTGAATGTTAGCAACTGGACAAATTGAATGCAGCGGTCAAGGAAAAGCGACCAGAATTGGTCGATCGTAAAGGTGTCATTTTCCAGCAGGACAATGCTAGGCCGCACACGTCTTTGTCCACTCGGCAAAAATTGATGGATATTGCTTGGGAATTGATGTTACACCCGCCATATAGCACTGATCTCGCGCCATCGGATTACCACTTACTTCGATCCCTGGACAACCCCCTTCGTGGTAAAACTTTGAACGACGATGACGCTGTAAAATCTCACTTAACTCAGTTTTTGGCCGAAAAGGATCAGACTTTCTACGAGCGTGGAATTTTCAAGTTGTCGGAGAGATGGCAAAAGGTCATCGAACAAAATGGGAAATACATTACAGATTAAACTTCGTTCCAAGTAAAAAGAAATTTTTATTTCATTGAACAAATCGGCGATTACTTAGTTGCCAACCCAATAATTGGCCCGATGTACCGGCCACGCGTGCGGTCCTTCGCAGCGATTATCCGCAATGAATGCGGAGCGTACGCCGACGTTCGAAACAATAACCCGACAGATTCATTAATGCTCGCGGACGATTAGCGTCAGTAAATCTGTCCGGCGCACTCGCGGCTACTCGGCCCACCTCGATCGAGCTATTTATGAGTGTCTTTTGTTCGATCGCGGGCCCGGCTTTGGTGTCGCGGGCTATCGCGGGCCAGCTTGTATATCGTTTGTCGTGAATGCCGTTGCACGTGACCCGGCGGATCGCCGCGTGGCCATTATCACGCTCAACAGAAATTGAACGGATCGCCGGCCGGACGTTTCGTAACGACCGAAACCGGTGGGCGCGTCGCGGGTGCCGGGAGCGCGCGGGCGCGGAGGGGGCATACCGGTAAAAAATTCACGGCGATTAACAACGGGCCAATGGGGGCGCGCGCGCGCGCGGCCGCCGACCAAAATATCGGGGGCCGAAAACGAGAATTGGACAAGTGCGATTCGCCGGCGCGTGCTGGCCGACCGACCGAAAAATTATTCATAGACGTATCGGCTGTAAAGTTGAATCCGTAATGATCGAACGATGCGGAACACTGGCGGCGGGCGCGGATCGATCGTAAGGAATTTTGTTTCGAAATTGCTGCCCGCAGCGCCGGAAAATTAAACGTTCTTCCTTTTTTTTTTTTTAGTTTGAAACAGTTTCGCGTTTATTAGCCCGCGCGCTTCGATTGTCGCGGTTATTTTTTCGGATCGTGCGAACACTTTCGGATTTTTACCGTGGATTTCAATAGAAAGTTCGTGTCGTTGCCGCCCGAAAATTTATTTATGAAAATCGTTCATTCTAGAATAAGTTATATTATTCGAGCAAGTTTTGTAATAAAAACTTTACAAATTCTAAATAAATTTGGTCTTCTCACTTTTGTGAAGCAGTACATGCCAGTTAGTATCATTGCTTGGTAGGTTTAGTGTTAAGAAATACGGTTATTACTTCGAAGAAGAGTTATCGAAATATGGCAATCGACAGATGCAAATGTTACTTCCAAGTTGGTCCACTTTTCGTTTGAAATGTCCAATTTCGGCGCGAGAACGACCGTCGCGTAAACAATAATTCCCCGCTTTCGCGTCGAAGGTACGTATAAAATCCTAAGAAGAGATCGCGTGTTCGCAGAAGCATATCCCTTTACGAAGCCGCGTCGAAAGGAATATTAAAAACAAATTTACGACTTCGGAAAAGCTCTGGAACGTCGAAGTAGAAAGTTCGCCCTATAAAATGAGCACGGGAGGCATGATTTTTTTCCAACGCGACGCATCCGATATCTCGAAGTCGAAAAACTTCTCCCCTGTCGAAATTCGGAGACCTTTCCGACCGCGGTCGCGGCGATTCTCGCGCATTATCGAATCGTGGGGCCGAAAAAAGCCGACCACACCAATTAAAATATTCCACAGAGCTGGAGAGAGCTTTATCGCGGCATGAGAGCACACACATGCGGTTGACTTTGCCGGCGAGCGAACACCTGGCGAGCGAAACGCGATCCCGCGCGCATTTTTCGAATCGTTTCCTTCTTTTTTTTTCGCGCGAAGCCTGCACCGCGCCGATGCAAATTGGATGTTCTAGCGGCGTTGAATAATCGACGAGGTTCTGTCGCGCGCGCGCGACGCGGCGACGCCCGAGGGGCTCGGTTCCGCTTAACAAGATGTCGATGCCTCTCGAGCAGAAGTTGCTTTTTTCTCGTAATTCGTCTCGCAACAGGACCGCCGCTGTAAATAAATGTCGGCCCTTCCCCCCTCCTCCTCCCTAGCCGTCCTCGATGAGAACTCGAATTTCGTAACTTCGCCGGTTCGTGGATTACACGGCCGGCAGTTTTCATCCGATAACATAATTCCCGGCGGGCATGCGGTTGTAACGCATGCTCGAAGTTAACGAAAATCGTGGAGGAGAGGAGAAGCGAACAAGAAACAACAACAAAAAAAAGCAGAAAAACAAAAGAACACGCGCCGCTGGAAAACACGTTTGTTTATTTGGTGTTCCATCGAAACAGGTTAACCGGCGTGTTTACATCAACGTTCTTACGGCGGCCGGCTTTTGCGAAAAACTTTCCGGCCCGCGCGTTTCATCGTTTGGTAGCGAAATGTTCGAGAACGGCCGCGCCATCGATTCTCCGCTAGTTTCCGTGCTCGCGAACATTGTTTGGGAACCGGAATATATGAATATATATATATATATATGTATATATGTATGTATATATATATAGGGTAGCAAAAAATGGGATATTGAAGTTTTCATAAACCGGGAGGCACGATGGCTTTAAACCGAACGCGGGAATAAAAAGCTCGGCAAACGAATTCTGAAATAATAGCAGCGGCGATATAACCGCTACCATCGTTATACACAGGGTGTCCCGAAAATGTCTCGCATTCTGGGCGAGGATGATTCCTGAGGTGATTTGAAGCAACTTTTTCCTTTGCGAAAATGCGATCCGTGGATTCGTTTACGAGTTATTAGCGAAAAACGGTGACCAATGGGAGGCGAGCACTCGACTGGCGCTAGGCGGCCGAGCCAATTAGCGGAACTGAGCTGCGTGCGCTTGTTGGCTGGCTTGCCTCGTGCCAGCCGAGCTCGCCTCTCATTGGTCACTGTTTTTCATTAATCACTCGTAAACGAAGCCTCGGAGAAAATTTTTGTAAAGGAAAAAGTTGCTTCGAATGATCTCAGGAACCTCTCAGTTTCCGGAAGTACCATAATTTTGGGATACCAACGAGCGCACGGAGCGTCTTATTGGTCACCGTTTTTCGTCAATAACTCGTAAACGAAGCCGCGGATTGCATTTTCGCTGAGGAAAAAGTTGCTTCGAATAACCCCAGGAACCTCCCATTTCCGGATTGCGAGACAGTTTTGGGACACCCTGTAGATTGAATTAGCATTTCGGGGGCAGGGGAAGAACGGCAAACGCGGAGAGATATTGCTTGTATTTCGTCGAATCATCGTTTTTCAACCGGCTGCGATTTTCGTCGGCGGCGAACGGACATCGAGTTCGATTTCGCGTCGCTTCGAACGAGACGAACGCGCTTGTGCGGTGTCGCCGCGGTGAATCACTGCGGGCCGACAATTAATTGGGTCAAAATCATTATCAGCCCTTCCCAGGGGTTTAATGATCCCGACCCTGGCCGGTCAACTTGAATTACCGCCGCAACGGCGCATTCGTTATCGCGTCTCTCAGATATCGGCGCGCATGCACGCGCGATGCGTCCGTGCACTGACACGGGACACGTCGCACGTGAGATAATATGTCAACAGGATCGACATCGGATTGATGCAGGCCACGTTTGCTCGATTAAACCGTTTCTGTCCCGCTGGAACCGCGAAAGAGTCGCTGTGTCGCGGCCATAATTTCTCTCCAGAAATAAAGTTCGGAGCTCGGAATTGAATCTGGCAGATCCGAGAAGACTAAGTCGCGATTCTTCGGGCCAAGTAGCTCGTTTTTTTTGTAGAAACTCGAGGATGTCGGTGAAAACGATGACTTAACTTTTTTATTTCCAATTTTTTGACACAAAGGCAATTGAGAGAGGGCACATGACACGATTCGAAGGCAATTCGGAGACAACGTGTCATTATTCGAAGGCAATTCAGAGGCAACGTGTCCACTATTCGAAGACAATTTGGAGAGAACGTGCCACTATTCGAAGACAATTCGGAGACAACGTGATTCGATTCGAAGGCAATTCGGAGGCCTCATGACTCGATTCGAAAGCAATTCACAGGTCATATGACACGTTTCGAAGGCAATTCGAAGGCCACATGACACAATTTGAAGGCAATTCGAAGAGCACGTGCCACGATTCGAAGGCAATTCGGAGGCCACGAGACACGATTCGAAGGCAATTCGAAGGCAATTTAAAGATCACGTGCCACGATTCGAAGGCAATTCGAAGACCACGTGCGACGATTCGAAGTCAATTCGGAGGCAATTCAGAGGCCACGCGACACGATTCGAAGAAACGGACCGCGGTGAAATTTTCAACAATGTCGCAATTATTCAACCTGTTGAGAGAAAATTTCCGTGGCTTTAACGTGCGCAAACTCGACGAGAACAAAAAGTCATCGTGCCTATCGAAGATGTCTGTGATGCGACGAAAACGACGAGAATTAAACGTTCGTCATCGATCATATACCGTCGATTGTCGCGCGAGGCTGAAGAAGAAATAGAATTCGGCGTCGATAAATTTCTATTTGGACCGGAATTTTGTTCGGGAAACCGGAAGCGTCTGGACGCGCGGGCAGGCGTTCTCAAAAATTGCAGCAAACAGCGTATTTTTCCGAGCGTGTTCCCATCGGGGGCGCGAGCGGGCGAGCGGAAATGACGGTGCGAGTTCGCGCGACGAATTAAAACGCAATAACTGCATCGGCGCGGGGCGGAAACAAATGGCCCCGAACGAAGGTAACCGGTGTTTCAGCGCGGACGGAGCACAGCTCGGCCCCGGTGAATGGGTTTCCTTTGCACGTACGCTTTAAACCAGGCCACCGTCGCATTTCGCTTGGCCGAAGTGTACGCGAATGTGCGGTTTCGGTCACGGAGCGAGCACGCGCGCAGAACGCACCCTCTCTCTCTCCCGCGCTCTCGCTCTCGCGTTCTCTTTCTCGTGCTCTCTCCCTTTCGCGCTCTCTCCCTTTCGCGCGCTCTCTTTCGCTCTCTTTCGCTCTCTTTCGCTCTCTCTCGCGCTCTCTCTCCCTTTCGCGCGCTCTCTTTCTCGCGCACTCTGCCTCTCGCGCTCTCTTACTCGCGCTCTCTCCCTCTCGCGCTCTCTTACTCGCTCTCTCTCTCTCTCGCTCCCTCTCTCGCTTTCTCGTTTGTACTCTTCTTTTTCGCTCTCTCTCGCTCGCTTTCTCTCGCTTGCTCTCTTTCTTGCTGGCTGTGTCTCGCTCTCTCTCTCTCTCTCTCTCTCTCTCTCTCCAACACACACACAGCCGAGACGACTGCCGCTCCAGGGGTCCACGGATGGGGACAAGTCTGTGCCGGGTCCCCGACAACTTGAACAACTTCACAATGGCCGGTGCCTTTGCGCGCCGCGGAATAAACTTCCACCGCGTAACTTTAAAATTGATGATCTCGCCGGTACACACGTAAGTGTATCCGTGACCCTCCTCCGTCGAGGTTTATCGCGGCCGAGGGAGATGTTCGCCCCCGCGAGGAATTTATTAGGGGCGAGCCGTTCGGGGCCTCTGGTAATTATGTTTTCGCAGCGGCGGCGGCGGCGACGGCGACGGTGCACGCTGACCTGGAAACCCTTTTGCGAGAGGAAAACTCTCAGTTCTTCGAACTCGATGTTTTCGAAACATTTATTACTGCCGGGGACAACTCGACGGAAAGTCAGACAACAGGTTCCGAAATACAGTTATCGGATTATCGATATGTAGCTGCGGCGATGTTATCACGACCCGGGAGCGACGAGAATTCGATATACTTGGAACCGTTTTTTAAAATGATGATAGCGAACGTGTGTGTGTCGAACGCGTCGGTGCTCGATCTCAATGCTCGGACTGCGACGATTAACGCTAGAATTAAGCCCTGAACAAGACTAATGTATATTGTTTCGTATTAAAGTCAAGATTTGATTTATTTAAACTTCCTGCGATCATTGCAATATATTATATATTAGTATTTTATAGTAGTCTCTCTCTCTCATATATATATATATATATATATATATATATATATATATATATATATATATATATAGAGAGAGAGAGATTTATATTATACAAATAAATAAAATAAATTGATTTCTAATATCTGCGTATAATATAAATTATATTTAAATAATGAATAAAATAATAAATATCTATGTATAATATAAATCTCTCTCTCTCTCTCTCTCTCTCATATATATAGAGACAGATTACATATAATTCATATTATACGCAGATATTATAAATAGATTTATTTTCCCAGCAATGAAAATATTTCGCTGTCAAAAATGCAGAAAATGTGCATTCTCCAAAGCTTGTGTAACCTTGTAAAGAGAAGCAATTCCTCGATCGCGATTAATTGATCGAGCAATCATCCGCCCTCCGCGTACACAGAGAACAACAGACCACGATGTGAAACCGACATACATAATTCGAAGAGAAGTGCATTCAATTAACGGGGAAACGCATCTAAATTAATCCTTGTTTATAATACGAAGCATCTCCGTTCGGTTTAATTACCGAACGAAGGGAAGACGGTCCTGAGACGTACCCGTGGGTTATCCCTCTGCGTCGGTTTCATTAGAATTCTGTAATAATTAACTGTAATTCCAGGCCGGTTTCGAGAGGGTATTCTTACGAGAAAAGTAGCGGAGCGGTAAGAACGCGGTTCGCGGCGCGTTTACACGGCGCGGCGCGGCGCGTTCGACGGTCTTTTTCACGCAGGTTCGACAACGAAAAGATCGAAGCCGGGGCGCTCTAACAACAGAGTTGAAACGGGCGGATGGTTAATGAGCACGGTGAATCATCATTAAGCACGCGTCACGGAGGAAATGCAGTTCGCCATTATCGAGCACACATTATACGGAGAACAGAGTTAGCCATCATTTAGGGCACATCGCGCGGATGGTACGGTTATAATCAAAAACACATCAGAGCGAACTCGATCATCGTGCGGCCGAATAGAATGATAACGGGTAAACTGACGGTCACGTGAGGGATGGCGCGACAAAATCTGCAAATATATGTATAATCTAATTTCGACGAAATAAGATCGCGCGCCGAGGCAAACGGATAATCGCCGATACGCTGAAACATTATTGCGGAAATTGCATCGTTATTTTACATGCCGCGGATTCTTTTCGGATCTGCGACCAAACGGTTCGATGAAATTTCAAGTAATAACAATAATTAGACGAACTTGGACGCGTCATATAATTTTCGTCAGGTTATTAAAGTTATTAAGAGTTATTAAGAGATGAATGTTTATTCTTAACAGTTACTGTCTAAGGATATGATGACACTCGGAGAAGCGGAAATTAAATGAAACTAATAATCAGATATTCGATGAAGCAGAAATTGACTAGTATCAATTTTTATGTATCTGAGAGAACGAGAATTGAATATAATTTGTAATCAGTTATTCGACGAAGTCAGTGTTGAGTATTATTTATGACCAGCTGCTGAAAGAAGTTTTATTATTTGGAACTACTTAGAAAACTGTCAATTAAATAAGACTTAAGTACAATTCGACAGAGTGAGAATTGAATATAATTTGTAATGAGCCATTCGAAGAAGTCAAAATTGAATATTCTTGAGTACTCCAAATATTTCTAAATATTAGCTTCATTTAGCAGCTGGTTACAGATGACTCAAAATCGAGTATTATTTACGATCAGCTGCTGAAAGAAGCTAATATTTGGAAATATTTAGAAAACTGTCAATTAAATAAGACTTAAGATCAATTCGAGAGAGTGAGAATTGAATATAATTTGTAATGAGCCATTCGAAGAAGACAAAATTGAATATTCTTGAGTACTTCAAATATTTCTAAATATTGGTTTCATTTAGCAGCTGGTTACAGATGACTCAAAATCGAGTATTATTTACGATCAGCTGCTGAAAGAAGCTAATATTTGGAAATATTTAGAAAACTGTCAATTAAATAAAACTTAAGATCAATTCGAGAGAGTGAGAATTGAATATAATTTGTAATGAGCCATTCGAAGAAGACAAAATTGAATATTCTTGAGTACTTCAAATATTTCTAAATATTAGTTTCATTTAGCAGCTGGTTACAGATGACTCAAAATCGAGTATTATTTACGATCATCAGTTAAAAGTAGCTAATATTTCGAAATATTTAGAAAATCTATAAATTAAATAAACCTTCGGATCAATCGATTATCCGTGGGAGCAGAAATCGACTATTATTCACGGCGAGCCGTGGCGCGAGTTAAAAATCGCGCATTACCACCGATCAGATAACGGAGTAAGTAGAAATTGATGATTATTTACGATCATGCGCGATGTCCGGCCGCTGAACGAGCACGGAAGTGTTCGAATTACGCGCAATTATCGTCCGTCTCATTACGCGTCGCACTCGCGTGCATTAGCATGCGGGTTGTTAGTGAAATTCGTGAGATAAGGTTATCAGCACGGAATATCGTATTCGCGAGTCTTCGCTCGGGCGCAGGACGGGACAGCCTGTCCCGGATAACAGATCAACGAGTAATCTCCATTATCGTCGCAGCGCATATGAGAACCTCCAGTTGGCCAGCGTTTCCCACTGTCCGCCCATGGGATACGGTTACGAGGACCGTACAGCTGGACCGCGAGCAAATTTCGAGGAATACTCGGGGCCACGATACGGAGCCCCGTATGCGCTGCCCATAAACCCTTGTGGATAACGCCGACGGAACCGCGGGAAAAATTTCGAATCTTCCCGTGTCGGGTCGCTCGACATCTGGCTGTAATTTTCGACACGGCGAATCTAGCGCAATCGATACCGAAATCCTCTGCGACGGGACTCCAGATATTCGGAGCTTCGACGGATTAGCCTCGTAAATGAAAATCGCCTTTTGTTACGTTTCTTAGCTCCTGGAAAATTGAGCCAGCTTTTCAATACAGAGGGCTTTGCGGGGAAGTTCTACTTTTTATCCCGCAAGACAGCGTGCTTCGATTCCTATTGTTATTCTTATTACTATGAGTTACGTGTTTCGGCCGCGTTCGCTGCGAGGTTTATTCACGACCGTGTGTCTTGGAATTAACTATACACTATTTTAATGTGCGACGAGCCTGTGAGACTGATTTTTTTAAGAATATAATTGACATTTGTATCGACGCGAGTAACTAAATGTTGTTCCAAAAATGTCTCGCAATCCGAATGTGGCGGGTTTCTTAGATCATTTGAAGCAACTTTTTCCTTTACAAAAATCTTCTCCGAGGCACCGTTAACGAGTTATTAACGAAAAACAGTGACCAATGAGAGGCGAGCTCGGCTGGCGCGAGGCGACCGAGCCAATGAGCGGAACTGGGATTCGCGCGCTGGTTGGCTGGGCCGCCTCGCGTCAGCCATACTCGATTCTTATTGGTCACTGTTTTTCGTTAATAACTCGTTAACGGTGCCTCGGAGAACATTCTTGTAAAGGAAGAAGTTGCTTCAAATGATCCGAGGAACCCGCCATTTTCGGATTGCGAGACATTTTTGGGACACTCTGTATAATAGGAAACTTGAGATCTTTTAGGGAAAAAATTTTGTTGTTCAACGTCAGTTTGAAAGCTTTAATTCCACTTTCTCCAGATAGATACTATAGAACCGACTGAGCAAATATGAGTGCGGATGTTCAATTTGAACAATTTCGTTTGTTTACATTTTATCTGATTAGACAGCTACGCTAAACACGTTCGACAAAGAGTACAGTAAATTCTCCATAATTGTCTCTCAGCTTTATCCCTCGCCGAAAATGGATCATTTTGGAAGAGAATATACGATTACTCGAATCTTGCACCTCGATTTTATAATCGTTGGCGATCGGCGACTATAAAAATGAGCCGCGGGGCTCGAATAATCGCACCTCCTCTTCCCAAATTCTCCTCTCTCTATGTTTCTGTCCACGCTGAAGGAAAATTGGGAAGAATTTACTGTAAACAGAGAGGGGTTGCGTGGCGATCGCGACGTAATTCTCGACACGGCGAAACGTCCGGGAAAGGCTAGTTGTTAAAACAGAAGCAGCGTTCGTCGGCAATTACGTCCGGCGGATAGAGTGTTTACGTTTACGGTCGATATTTTTACATGTAACGGGCCAGGACAGGATTTATCGCGCGAAGTGGCCATTCCGGGGCCAGGAACCTCGCCACTCTTTTGTTCCTCGTCGTTTTGCCGAAGCGATCGCGGCAGAATGTGTTTTATGAGACGTTTACGGGGCCGGTGCGCTCGAGCGTCGTCTTAAGCGATCGAATTTTCCCCGGCAAGCGGGATAAGAAAAAGACAAACGCCCCGGACCCGCAGGAATTCTAACATAATTACGGAAGGAGCTCTCGTGGCTCTGGAAAAACTAACTCGATACCCGTCCATTCGGTTGCGTAATAAGATCGTCCCCGATTTTGATGGCGTCCGCCGGACGAACGGTTCCCCTATTAGCAATCGATCCCTTATTTCGTTCCGTGACATTTACCCTCCTTCATTGCTCTATTCTTCCCCAATTTATCGCTCTCGATCGAGCAATATTCCGTTCATTTGATACTGCCGGACGAATATGATACACTCGTTTGATTCGCGATCCTCCGTTTAAGAACAATAATTAAAACAGGAGAACGAAGTGCAACTCGCGAAACCTTTAAATAGAGAAATGATTGAAATGCGAGAGGCGCGACACAAATGGAAACTAGACCGTGGATTATTCTGATGCATCAGACAAATTGTCTGCTAGAAGCGGATAGAAGCTGATAGAAGCGAGCAATTGGAGCGTGTTTCTTAATAATTGTTGACAATCGGCAACTATACGAATGTGCCTCAAGACTAGAAAAATCGTGTCTCCTCTTCCCAAATTGTCCATTTTTGTGCACAATCTGAGCGTCAGTTAGGGAGACATTACTGTACTCGAGAAACGCGCGGAGCGCTAAGGGCTCACTTCGATCGACCGATACGAAATTTACGCGATTCGAAATTCTTCACAGACCAGAATCTTCGACCGAAAAATTTGGAAAAATTACACGACCTATAGCGCAACGTGTAGAAACTGTCAGATTTTTATTCGGAAATTCTGCAGAGAATCGACTGAGAAAATCGCTTCGAATACCAGCGATCTAATTTCTCCCTGTAATTGTCGATCGTGGTCAGACGTTAAAAATTGACGCTCGATAAAACGCCGAAGGTTTCGTCGCAATCAAGACCATTTCTGAGCCCTTCGTCCATCCGCGGAAAAAAACCAGATTATTATCGACGAATGTGTAGAAGTAATCTCTGAATTAATATACCGCGTCGATAAAACCGTGTCACCGTCCACGGAGTATTTCTGCTCGTCGCGCTTAAATATTTCATCGAGTGCGCTAAAAATGTTAATTCCCTGACAGCATACGTAAGTTGTGCCGGGCAGAAAGTTATCAGGCTCCGTTAACTACGGCTTAAGTACGGGCAAGCAGTTTTCAATGTTCCGCCGAACCTTCCGGATTAATTGGAATAATTCAGTTCGTAGCAAACGACGCCGTGCTGCGAGAACGTGTGCTCGCGGCAAATATGTTTGTTTGTAAAAAAAAAGAAAAACAGAAACAGAATCGCGACGACGTTTACCTAGGTAAAAACCACGTTTCGGTTTATCATAGGAGCACACCGATGATTTTATTCCGGCCGAGACCCTTCGTCTTTATTTGCAGCTCGGCGAGACGAGCAAAAAAAAAGTCGCGTTAACGGGATAGCCGTGTTACTTCGTTGGCCGGTGACCCGTGTAATTAAATATGAATATAATTACGGAACGAAAATATAAGGCAATTTAGGAGCGTCCGTGAAACGAATTCAACGAAAATAGAGGCGCCCGGTTGAAATTCATGACGGAGCGCCCGGCGCCGCCGTTTCGAAAATTAACGAAACGTTACGCTGTTTACGGGCGACCGATCAAAAACCCTACGCGAACATTTTTGGCAATTTCTGAGCTGTGCCGGTCCGACGCGCGACACGCGAATCGAGGATGTTTGCGCGTTTATTACGGGTTTCGACGCTGTCGGGCGCGACGAGCTGCTCGAATGTTTCGAAGGTTGTTCATAGTGTTGTCGGGGGGTTTCTTGTCGATGCGCTCGTGAAATGAGTCCGAAGTCTCGAGCAGTACGCGTGTGCTTTATTTTTGCTACAGAGAGTCTTTACCAGTCTAAGTCGCCAGCAAGAATAAGGGTAAGAGTCAGAGTAAGCGCAAGACTGGCTACATGTTATTTTTCCTTCGCTTGTGCAGGGTGGTCCAGCTAAATAAGGCCACCTAAATATCTCCTCTATTATACTCGAAATCATTATTTTGGTTTCGCGCTTCCTATTTCTTTGCGATGTCCCAAAAATGTCTCGCAATCCGAAAGTAGGAGATTCCTGAGGTCATTCGAAGCAACTTTTCCCTTAGCGAAAATGCAATCCGCGGCTTCGTTTACGAGTTATTAACGAAAAACAGTGACCAATCAGAGGCGAGATCATTTGGCGCGAGACGGCCGAGCCAATGAGCGGAACCGGACTCCGCGCACTCGTTGGCTGGGCTGCCGCGCGCCAGCCGAGCTCGCCTCTTATTCGTCACTGTTTTTCGTTAATAACTCGTAAACGAAGCTTCGGAGAAAATTATCGCAAAGGAAAAAGTTGCTTCAAATGACCTCAGGAACCTCCCATTTCCGGATTGCGAGACATTTTTGGGACACCCTGTATAGCGGCACGCGTGGCCCGACGGAGATTTCGTTGCAAACACGCGTGGCAGTCGACATGTTAAAAACAAATATAAATACAAGTATAATTTGTTATCATAAGTGCGGAAACATAGCCGTCACTTAAATACGATTGACGTGGCGTTCAACGTGTTAAAAGCAAGTTCAAGATTATTGCTGTTCGATTACGTTTCATCGAATGCTATCTGTTCAGACGTCGACGGGAATTCTACGGGGATCAGAAATTTAGCGATCGAGTATTGTTTGAAATGACGGAGATTCCGCGAAGACGAAAGGAATACCACCGCGGCGCGGCGCGTCGCGTCGCGGTGAACGCACTCGACGAAAACGCACTTAACGCGCAGTCAACGAAGCATCCTCTACGGGCGGTTATTAATTTTATAGCTTTCGGTCTTAACGTCACCGCGGCAGCCACTTATTGTGGAGGCCCCGCATTACGGATTTCTTGAGCGTCTCTTGAAAATTCAAAGGTTCCACGTTATATTCATCGCCGGAGAAAAAACTACTCCTTCTCCCGGGAAACGGGGATACATAAATAGCTTTATACTCGGCGCAGTGGAAACGTCTAAAGTGCCCGCCGGAAAAGTCTTGCTTTGCCGTAACTTCGTCCTACGGGCATCGTCGAGCATCTCCCCGCCGGGGATCGCGATTCGCTTTTCCATCGTGCTGCGATTACGCGATCGAGACCGACCGGCAAATCGAATCGACCGAGCAATTATACCTGGCCGTTGTAATTATTAACCCATTTGCATCATATGAAAATATGAAAAAAAGCCTATATATAATATAGTATAATATATAATATAGTATTATATATATATATATATAAATAAATTGAAAATTAATTTCCACGCTAATCCATCGCATCTTCCTAATTTCACCGGGATCCTCGAAACGTGAGAACGTTGAAACCATAATTGAGGTCGCACAACGTAACTTTTCGATTTCCATTCGCCTCGATGAAACATTTTAATCGTTTTCCGAAGCAATTGACGCGACGATCGAAGTGTTAAGAGACAAATTTTTCGAATCATTGGACGCGTTTTTGTCGCACGTGCTGCACTTGTTCCGCGATTTGCGCTGGATTTTGAAGAGCATTCGATAATATGGAAGTGCATACGCAATGCCGAGCGATGAAGTTCAATTGAAACGAAAAAATCTCGATTTTACATCGTATACGCGAAAATAAATATTGCTCTGTTCTCCATCGACAGCGAGCGAATGTTATTCGAACGCGCGGGATTCGGCGGAGCTCGGTTTAGTTTCACGTTGAACGTGTCCCATTCTTAAAGGCTGACGTCTGGTAATGGTCGAGTGATCTTGAAAACCCCGTTCTGCCACCTCCGGCGGCGCGCAGTTGGTCGAAGTTACGTTTAGATAGCGAGAAAACAATATCCTGCCCCCTATCTTTCGTCGAGTTTCAAGGACTTCGTCTAGGAAGTCGAGGAATCGCGCTAATCTGGGACAAAGGCGTCTGTCTTCGAAGCACATTGTCCAGACTCACGGCAGACCTTTATCTTTCCGTGGCTTCCGAGCTCTCTCTCTCTCTATCCCTCTCTCTCTCTTTTGCTCCCTCTTTCAATCTTCTCTTCTCCTGACTTCGCATACTCGACCAAAGAGTAAGGCATTATCTCGAAAAGACGTTCAAGTCGCGAAACCCAAGACACCGAAAATAATAGCGTTCTCCGGCGGATTCGTTCCAGTCAATAGGTATTGCCAACTCCGTGGAACTCCGTCGAGACGATTTCTTAAGTGTCGGAGCAGCTGCAAAACTCGTTTCATTAAATAATCACTCGATTCTGATTGTTCTTTCGTCGACGCGACGAGAACCGCTCGTCGTTACAAGATCGCCGATGCAGTGATGTACGAGCCGCAAGGCTCGAATAATCGCATCTCGTTCTTCTCAAATTGTCCAGTTTTGTGCGCAAGCTGAGCGCGAATTAGGGAGACATTACTGTATTTGCGTTGTTCCGTCGACGATTGCGCCGATGATTTCGAACGACGGTGAACGTCCCGGATCGGGAAAAGTCGCCGGTTTCGCGGTGCCCTAATTAGGGCAATCCCTCGAGGATAAGAACCCGCGATGTTCCAATCAGCGGCGGCGGGGGAACGGGGAGGAACAATCGTTCGTTTCCGTTTATGCAACGTTTTCCTCGCCGTGCCATTCTTCAAACGGCGACAGATCTTTCCCCGGGCTCGCACAAAGAGGCGCCATATTTTCTTACCGAGTAAATAACGTCGGTACCACGAACACGGCCACCGTGGCAAAATGGAATTGCATATCCCCCCCACTCCCCCTCCCGCCCACGTAGTATAAAATACTATGTTATCATCCTTTCAGTGGGCGAAAATTACGAGAATCTCGAGCTGGCAACCGGAGCCGCTTCTATTAAGCTCGTCTTGAACGCTTTATGTTGCGTCGCGACGTGATAATGGAGTTCTCGAAAGTCGGATTATCTTCTGTACGCGTCCCGGAATCCCGGAACAGGAAAAAAAAGAAGGGGAAAGGAAAATAGTAACCAAGAACAATGAAGAACTAATGCGCCGGCAGCGAAGTTGCTGGGACTCGTGGACAGAGGCGGACGAATTCTTCTCTCTTACGTTAACACTTGGACGGCGGACTCTTTTTTTCGACGATGATATCGCAGTTAGGTATCAACACTCGAACCGCGGATCTTTTTGACAAGTATATATTTGTCGAGATTATGCTTAGGATCGTTTCCAACGAGGTTACTCGAGTCTATAACTAAATATAGAGGTGCTGATTATATTGAGTGATAGTCGACTTTTTAAATACATATTATGTTTTAGGATGCTATGCAGGGTGTCCCAAAATTATGGTATTTCCGAGAAACGGGGGGTTCCTAAGGTGATTTGAAGTAACTTTTTCCTTTACACAAATTTTTTCCGAGGCATCGTTTACGAGTTATTGAGGAAAAACGATGACCAATGAGAGGCGAGATCGCCTGGCGCTAGGCGGCCGAGCCAATGAGCGGAACTGTGCTTCGCGGGCTCGTTGGCTGGGCCGTTACGCGCCAACCGAGTTCGCCTCTCATTGGTCAGTGTTTTTCGTTAATAACTCGTTAACGATGCTTCGGAGAAAATTTTTGTAAAGGAAAAAGTTGCTTCGAATAACCTCAGGAATCTCTAGTTTCTCGGGAGTACCATAATTATGGGACACGCTGTATATAGTGATGTCTCCCTAACTGACGCTCAGATTGTGCACAAAAATTTGGGAAGAGTTCTTATAATTGTCGACAATTCGTAACTATAAAAACAAACCGCAAGGATCGAACAATCTCCTCTTCCAAAATTGTCCATTTTCGTGGACAATCTCAGCGTCAATTAGAGAGACATTACTGTATGCGTCCTATATGCTATATGCATCCTTAATGGAACGTGTGAAAATTTATATTCATTATTTATGTATTCACAATACTTCTACACTTAGAATAAAATGGATTCGAAGCCCGCCGTCCAAGTGCTAAAAATCTATTCGCGCATTTCATTTATAAACTGTCAGAGCGCGCGCGCGTCCGTCGCGACAAATTTTTTAATGCGCAAGTTCGAAGTTAGGTTCCCCGGCAACTTTTGCAACCATAATTGAGGATAACTTTGTGATTTATTATCGGATCGTCGCGCCGCTTCATCAACGTTTGCAATGATCATCCGACGTGTTCTATATTAACATATGAATGGATTAGAATCATAGAGTTTGTACATAATTCGTATGCTCGAAAACGTTGACTTATATCGAATAACAAAAATGCATGACAAAATGTCGAAAATACGGGTGAAATAAATTACGAAGTTACTATAAATTAACTTCACTCTATATCACCGTAACAATAAAATTTGATCGACCAGCAGTGCTCGCGTTGATAAACAATAACATTCCTTTCTTTCCCGCAACGAGGCAGATTCTTTGCACGAATTTAATCGCGGTCGCATAATAATAAATTGAAATGCGTCTCCTCGGAGGTGGTTCATCGCAATGTGACATTATAATTTCTCTCGCAATTGGATATATCAGTTTCCCCCCGGAATTTCGGGCAAATTCGCCACAGCGCGACACGCAAGAAAAGAAGAAAAAAGAAAATACGACGCGCGCGCGCGTGGCTTTATAATGCAGCGGTGTGCGCGGAGAATTGGGAACAAGAGGCTGAACGTCGGGTAATGTATGGGCTGCGTGGTTTTTATGCGTCCGCCGGATGAATCGGTAAAGGCATTTTTCGGAACGCGAAGTGACAATAAATTATATCTACCGGCCGCGAGATACGGTCGCGATAAATCCGATGGATAATCGTTCAGAACACCGGCGCCTCGCCGCGTCGCGTCGCGTCGCGCCGCGTCCGGCTTCCGGAAAAAGAAATTATCGGGTTCTTTCATCTGGCCGTGTTTCCATTGGATTAAGTTCCGGTCGGCCGCGATACGCCCGATGTTTGCCGTGATTAACGACTCGACGACAGATAATCGTCCGCGCGCACCCGGACACCGCGAAATATTTGCGTATAACTAATTGGCCGGTAATTGGCTCGCGAATGGCCTGGCTGTTGATCCTACTGTACCTGTCCGCTAATTATATCCGTATAGTTCGTTAAGCTCCTCGCGTCGCCATTAATATCGCTGGTTATGAAATTTTCGTCAAATTTCGGATCCGGGTCGCGGCGACTTGGTGCCGCATTGTTCGGTAGAAAGAAAAGGAGACGCGGTCGGAAGTGAAGATATTTGTGACACTTTGGAGTCTATCGAGACGTATGTGACCCATTTATGTACATGTTTCGTACGCTTATTGAATAGTATATCCTTGAATAAAGAAGTTCGTCTAAAAATTTGTCCTGGAAACATTTTTATAATATCAGGAATTGTAAAGGAAAAAATCAGAGTCCAGTCATTTTGACTGCTTTGATAATTCTAGTGTTAACCCTTTGGAGTCTATCGAGACATATGTGTATGTCCACTTATGTACATATTTCGTACGCTTATTGAATAGTATATCCTTGAATAAAGAAGTTCGTTTAAAAATTTGTCCTAAAAACATTTTTATAATATCAGGAACTGTAAAGGAAAAATCAGAATCTAGTCATTTTGACTGCTTTGATAATTCTAGTGTTAACCCTTTGGATCAATGGGACAATCATGTCCCAGCCCTTAGCGTCTAAAAGGGACAACCTACGCTAACAAAATCAACATTTCTTGTTATTAGCATCTACGTGTACGTAAAACTTGATTTCGGATATAACGCAGATCAACGAAAAATAAATCAGACTCCAAAGTGTTAAGGAGGTTAATAGTAACTCGTAGAGTTATTTAGCAGCATACGCCAATGGCAGAGTCGGAGACCGTATGTCCGACTACATTCGACGCTGCTTAAAGAATGATAAGAATTGTCGAATAGTAGTGGTGGTCGATAGTGTCACTGCGATACGGTTCGTACCATTTATTCAGTAGTATAAGTCAGTAACAGTAGGGCCGACCGTATCCGATACTACTTAAAAAATAATACGAACTAGCACACTGCGGTTCTTATCGATAATATTACTACAAACGACTCGAATATGTTTCGTACCACCTGTTCGGTAATGCAAGTCCGCGATTGCATGTCTGATCACGTCCGATACTACTTAAACAATAGCACGAACGAGCAATATCGCTGTAGCTCTGTAGAATGTAGTTCACACTTCTGATTCAGTGGCACAAGTCAATAATATCTTCCTCTCGTGCGCGTGACAGCCCAACTTGATGACGGTCGAGGCATAATTAAATGATAAATATTTATATAAATGTCGATTCCGTGAGAACCAATTATATCAACTTCGCAACAGAACCAGATCCGATGGACATGAATAAAACATTTGTTTTATTCGCAGCTTTAAAACAACCTCGAATACAGAATATCTTCTCGCTGTATTTTATTGTAGTGTTGAGAATATTGTGTTAATGGTTCTTCTCGCTATATTTTATTGTAGTATTAACGATATTGTGTTAGTGGTTCTTCTCGCTATATTTTATTGTAGTGTTAACAATATTGTGTTAATGGTTCTTTTCGCTATATTTTATTGTAGTGTTAACAATATGGTATTAATATTTTTTCTCGTTATATTTTATTGTAGTGTTAACAATATTGTATTAATTTTTTTTCTCGCTATATTTTATTGTAGTGTTAACAATATTGTGTTAATGGTTCTTCTCGCTATATTTTATTATAGTGTTAACAATATTGTATTAATGGTTCTTTTTTAAATTTTTAATGAAATTCGTATCGCTAATCGTCATTAGATACTCTGGATTGTATAAAGAATTCCGCAAATTTATAGAAATTGTTGAGCAGCCACGATGCTATGCACTAAACGTGCAGTAGTATAATTCAATAATAAAACAATATTGTATTAATAGTTCGTTTTTAAATTTTCAATGAAATTCGTATCGCTAATAGTCATTAGACACTGTGAAATGCTTAAAAAATTCCGCAAATATATAGAATTTGTTGAGCAGACCCGATGCACCGCACTAAACGCGCAGTAGTACAAGTCAATAATAAAATCACGTACGATCCCGAAACCACGAACGTTTCGCAGTTCGGCTCCAGGCCGCCGGGAGCAAAACACGGACGCCATTTGATTTAGACGTTTCGCCCTTCGCGACTAGTCAAACGGGCGGCGTGACGTGATTCATTTGTTAATTTCCTTAATCATGAGCGTATCCGTTTTTCGGGGCCGGGTGTGTAGCATCGCAAATGAAGTTACGTAACCTGGCAGCGAAGTGCATGACTTCCCGTGGATGATGAGTCCTCGTCCAGTGACCCAGTTGCCCCGCCGGCTAAGTGATGAGGCTAGATTAGGCGCAATAAATTATCCCTGGTCAGCTTTAAACTACTTTAATTTGCCGAATCGATACTCGGGGTCTCGCGTGGCGCGAAACCATTCGCGAAACCCGCCGCAACTATGCAAAGTATCGCGATGCCACGATGCGCGTGGCATCAACAACTGCTAATCGTTGCCGCGATCGATGAATAATAATGTAATAATAATGTCCTGTGTTGCCTTTAAATATTAATTTTCGACGAACTGAGGTAGACGATCGCAATCACTCTCGCAAAGCGTGAACTTACAGTGCTTGGACAACAAATATGAGACACTCTGCGTATTTCTATGTGGCATGTGTTCGAATTAAATAAATACAGATTTTATATATGTATATAAATATATAAATATATAATATATATACTTATCGTTTTCCAGAAGTATCGCGTACCAAAAAGTTTTGCAGATCGACGAATCTTTTAACATTTTAGGAAATATGAGACGAAATTATTTGCTCCGATTTCGAAACGCGAGAAGATTGAAAATGTTTCACATTCCATCACAAATGACTCGATCTTAAAATTTTCGAATGCGACCGATTTTATTTGGACAAAAATATGAGACAGTAATACCGAATTGGCATTTCGTTTACGAAAATGTATGAATAATTTATATATTACATTAAATTCTAATTCGTTTCTACGGTAATTCGCTCCACTTTCGAACAAAATACAATTCTCCCAGTGCATTTACGTTTCTAAATCGTCCAAAAATATCTTATATTTTTATCCAGCACTTTGTGAAATTTTCAAAAAAAAGCTTTCAAGTTCGAATAAACAGTTTTCTGCCATTTCGATTATAAAACGTTTCTAAATCGTCCAAAAGTATCTTATATTTTTATCCAGCACTTTGTGAAATTTTCAAAAAAAAGCTTTCAAGTTCAAATAAACAGTTTTCAGCCACCTCGATTACAAAACGTTTCTAAATCGTCCAAAAGTGTCTTACATTTTTATCCAGCACCGATCTCTTGTGAAATTTTCAAAAAACCAAAAACGCTTTCAAGTTCGAATAAACAGTATTCCGCCACCTCGATTACAAAAGTTGAAAACTCGATGTCCCGTAAATACCGCAATTTGGGAATCGGTTTTTTCCAGTGGTCGATGTTTGCTGTTAAAACCGCTGTTTGCGAACAATTGGTTTTGCCACGAACATCGCGCGCGTGCGGCCCTGTGTAACGGAGCATGGTCCGCCTCGCGGAATATTTCGATATATAGATTCTAGCTTAATCAGCTTCTCCTGCTGGAAGTTGGAAGTTTGAAACCTAACGCGGCAATTTCTGTTGCAGGACAATCGCCGACCTCTCCAACGCCAAGAACAATAGGTGAGTTAACGGAACAGGGCGCGTTAAGCTGAAAGTTTCCTTAATACAATGATAATTAAGCTGCCGTTACAGCCCATCAAAAAAGTCGTATTACTCGGGCCCGGGGACGAGCGAAACACGGCCGGGCTCGTCGTGCCGCGGCGGTTCCAATGAAAACGTCGTCGCAACGGCCGAGCCATAAACGGCTTAGTTTCGTCGTGTGTCGTGTTACGCGCGGTGGGCGTGCTTACCGAAAAGCAAACAAGTCCGCGTAACGATCGAGGCCACTCCGGAAGGCCCCGTGAAATTTTATTCCGATAATGGAAGCCAATTCCGCAGCTCCGCGGCGCTATAAAGAGTTCAGCAACGGTCAACACCGGCCATCCCGGAAGAATATAATTTCATCGGGGATCGCTTTCGATCGGCGCCGCCACGCGGCACATGGCTTTCAAATTAAATAATCGCGTCCGAGAAAGGGCCATTCGATTAAGTATGGCGCCACCGTGCCACCTGTTCGCTCTTACGTGTACAGGAAAAATCGACCGCGTATTTTCTTTCTTTCTTTTCTTTTTTGTTCCGAAACGGCCGGAAGCCGGTCAGCCGTTCGACCGGAAAATCGAATATCGCTGATAACGTCGCGATCGACGCTATCAACGTTCAACGATCAAAGCGCTTGGGTTGTACCGGCCGTGAAAGGCGCCTGGAATCTATGTAAACCGTGCCCGGCCACGCTCGGAAAAAATTACGATGTCCCCCGCGCGTATTAGCGCCGTGCGCGATTCGACGCCGATGACCGGATCGAGACGACCTTTGCGACCTAAGCGAAGTTAGGAGAATCGGAATATCGTGTCGGTGGAAGAAGTTGTTTGACCCTTTGCACTCGAAGCGGAATTAATGCAAAATTTAACCCTTTGCACTCGAAGCGATTTCAACTATAAGCCTAAATTAACTTTTCTGTCTTATAGTAGATTCCATTTGATGCGACAAAGTGCATTTCATGCGTATGAAATCGAGTCTTGTGACTCTTATACAGCGGTTAGACTTTCAACAACTTTTTGTATCTAAGCTTTGATAGTATAAAAATGATCTTGGAACGTGATGTAAGAATTTCAATGGTGTCTCAGAGTCACCACTCGAGTGCAAAGGGTTAAAATAGCTTTTCTGGCACATGGTACAGTAATGTCTCCCTTACCGACGCTCAGATTGTCCACTAAATTGAATAATTTGGGGAAGAGGAAATACAATTAGAGAGACATTACTGTACTCTGCTCTGCTTTGCTCTGTATGAAACACCTCGCAGCGAGCTTCCATAATTTTGGGACACCCTGTATATCGCAATGCGCACATCACAATTTGTTCGTTTTCTTAAATCGCATTTTGTAGATTAAACAATTGCTCCCCTTCCAAAATACACGATCTGAGCGTCAGTTAGAGAGACATTACTGTATTCTTTGTTCATTTAGTGTACCCATGACATACGCGAATATGACCGTTAAAGGGTTAAGAAACGTATCTAGACCCAACAAACCCTGCCAAATCAGACCCAACAAACCTTGTCAAACCAGACACAATAAACGGTCCCATCACGTTCTTCGATCTTCCCTCGAAATCGTTCTAATTATACCATCGAAACGAGACCCATCGAATTCAGATTTCCCAGAAAAACCATCTCGAACAATCGCGCACCGAATTTTCCCCGCGAAACGCGATCTATCGCATTACTAATTACTATTAATTCGAGTACACAAGGCAGTCCAAAATCTGCGCAACCTTCGACGCCTCGCCCAGACAAGTGTCACAGCAACCTCTCGCCGAAGTTTCGTCACGCTCGCCCCGTTTCTTCTCGCCATCGTCCTCTTTTTTTTTCTCCGTCCAGGTGGACTCGTCCTCCTACGTTCCTTCGTTCCGGAGGCCGCAGCGCCTAGGGCTCCGTCGGAGCTCCGCAGTCCTGCTGTTTGTCTTCAGTCGTGAGCTTTTGTGTTTGCCCAAGCTCAGCCGCGGCAGCGACCAGCCGCGTATCCTCGTCCGCAGCTGGTCCAGTCAGCCAGGCGTGTTTCGCGACGGCCACACTAATTCTCTCTCTCCCTCTCTCTCTCCCTCTCTCTCTTTTCCACTCTTCTTCTTCCTTTTCCTCTTTCCCGACAGCCATCCGACGCCGCACCTCCTCTATTTATTTAGTTTTTACTCACGGTTTACGGACCCTGCGCCCAAGATGCTTAATTACCGTGAGCCCGCGCATCGTTGGCCGCCATTTAAAAAAGGTTTCCCGCAGCAGGAACTGCGTCAGGATTTTTCCGCCGGCAGTCTGGGATCGAAGGAGTCTAAACAGGCGGCAGAAAATCTTCTTTGGCAAAGTATCGCGATATAACAATGTTCGCGTGGACGGTGCGTTCAATATTTATCTTTGAGTATAAATGTTATTCAAACGAGCGTTGTTTTTTATGGTTGTGGAGTGACAAGCTGCACATATACATTGATACGACTGATCTTGTCAAAGAAAACGTGATCCTTGCAAGTTTTTCGAGTATTCATCGAAGAAAACAACGAACACTGTAATTTCTCCCGGAAATTCCAAGTTTCAGGTTGCTGGGAATTTCGCTGTGCTGTTCCCACGCCTATGTGATCTATTGCTATATTACCATGCTTAATTACCATCTGATAACAACAATTTCTCGTCCCTTCGAATCAATCTCTCAAATCATACGTGATTACTATAGCGAACATAAGAAACAGCTGATAATAGTTGTTTGCAATTTTTATCACGTGTTTAGTAATAACTAATTTCGTGAAAGTTATCAAACGGTACAAGCAGTACAGTAACTTCTAATTTGCGCTCAGATCGCGCACAAAAAGGAATAATTTGGGAAGAGGAGATACGATTATTCTAGCCTCGTTTTTGTAGTTACCGATTGTCAACAACTATAAAAATGAGCTGCAAGGCTGGAATAATCCTTTCTTCTCTTTTAAAATTGTCCACATTTTGTGCACAATCTGAGCGCGAATTAGGGCCAAATTACTGTACTAGGTACAGTAATGTGACTGTCGAATCGTGACATGTGGCCACTGAATTGCCTTCGAATCGAGTCATGTGGCCTCCGAATTGCCTTCGAATCGTGTTCTGTGGCTTCTGAATTGTTTTTGAATCGTCTCATGTGGCCTTCGAATTGTCTTCGAATCGTATCATGTGGCCTCCAAATTGCCTTGGGATCGTATCATTTGGCTTCCGAATTGCCTTCGAATCGTGGCATGTGGCCTTCGAATTGTCATCGAATAGTTGCATGTGTCCTCAGAATTGTCTCTGAATTGCCTTCGAATCGTGTCATGTGGTTTCCAATTGTCTTTGAATAGGGCCATGTGTCCTCTGAATTATCTTCGAATAGTGGCACGTGACCTCCGAATTGTCTTCGGATCGTGTCATCTGGCCATCGAATTATCTTCGAATAATAGCTTGTGGCCTTTAATTGCCTTCAAATAATGGCATGTTGCCTCCGAATTGCCTTCGAATCGTGTCATGTGGCCTCCAAATTGCCTTGAGATCGTATCATTTGGCTTCCGAATTGTCTTCGAATCGTCTCATGTGGCCTCCGAATTGCATTCGAATCGTGTCCTGTAACCTCTGAATTGCCTTCGAGTCGCGTCACGTGGTCTCCGAATTGCCTCCAAATCGTGGCGAAAAGTTAGAGATAAAAAAGTTAAGTCTGCCCCGAGTTTCTATAAAAACAAATCACGAGGCCCGAAGGATCGCGACATAGTATTCTCATATCTGCCGGTTTCAATTCCGACCTCCGTCCGGCAAAAATCACTGTAATACCGGATCCAGCAAGATCATCCAACTTCCAAATATTTCTTACCGCGACCGACGATAGTGACGCAAGATAGCGGCAAGACCAGCCAGTACAATTCCGAGCCGAAAATGTTTTTCTACCATGTTCGAGCTGCTTCGGCTTCGCTGCTCGTCTCTGCGCGCGGTTTTGTCGCGGTAAATCATATTGTCGGCGGCCCGATCCGTTGCTCCAGCATTTCGGGAATAAAGACCCCGGTGAATATCGATTGTGTAAGGCGACGACGCGCGACGGCTTCGAAAACCGGCCGCGGAATCCGCTCGTTCCGCGAACGATCCGCTACGATGACACGATCATCGTGCCAGCGTATTGTTGCCGGGATTATTCCCCGGCGCTGTCTATCTCTCCCTTTCCCCGGACCTCCGGCTTGTATTTTTATGAATTTCTAGATCCAACGGAGTCGAGGGCGAACCTCTTCACGGAGTATTGGATCTGCTTACCGGTAAACTTGTCGCATATTTAGGGGAATCCTCGGAATATAGAGAGCTCCTTGCGGGTCTTTCTTCGAGGTATTTCTTCGGTTGCGACACAAATTTAACCCGGGACTGGAGATTTTATTCGAAACAATCACTCTCCTCGCGGCGACAATGGATTTTCTAGTAGTCGATAATGTGTTTCGAATGTGAATTCCCGTGTTTCGAACCGAGAGAGCATTGGGAACGAATCAATTCCATTCGTTTGGAGATCATCGTACGGAGAAGAATCCTTGAAGATCGACGAGCAGAAATTAAGCAGCAATGTAGCACAGAAAAATGCTAAAGTTATAAGCAAAAAAGCACCTAGAATTCCGAGATAGTGGATTTTCGTAAAAATTGCCGCCCCATTTAATTAATTACTCAATGAAAAATTGAGCAGGAACACAGCACAGAAAAATACTACAATTATAATCAAAAAAGCACCTGGAATTCCTAGGTAGTGAATTTTCGTAAAAATTGCCACCCCATTTAATTAATTATTCAAAGAAAAATTGAGCAGAAACACAGCACAGAAAAATACTACAATTATAAGCAAAGAAGCACCTGGAATTCCTAGATAGTAAATTTTCATAAAAATTGCCGGCCCATTTAATTAATTATTCAAAGAAAAATTGAGCAGGAACACAGCACAGAAAAGTACTAAAATTATAAGCAAGGAAGCACCTGGAATTCCTAGATAGTGGATTTTCGTAAAAATTGCCGCCCCATTTAATTAATTGTTGAAAGAAAAATTGAGCAGAAACACAGCCCAGAAAAATACTACAATTATAAGCAAAAAATCACCTAGAAATCCTAGATAGTAGATTTTCGTAAAAATTGCCGCCCCATTTAATTAATTATTCAAAGAAAAATTGAGCAGGAACACAGCGCAGAAAAATACTACAATTACAATCAAAAAATCACCTAGAAATTCTAGATAGTGAATTTTCGTAAAAATTGCCGCCCCATTTAATTAATTATTCAAAGAAAAATTGGGCAGGAACACAGCACAGAAAGACACGAAATCAATAAACAAAGACGAACCTGGACAGCAGATTTTTAAAGAAATTACAATCCTATATAATTAATTGGTCAAAGAAAAATTCAGCAGCAACACAGCAACAGAAAAATACGAAATCTCTAAATAAAGAGGAATTTCGTTTTCCGAAGTCGTCGAAAGCGTTTCGTACGATCGACGATCCTGCAAACGCGTGCAATCCGCACGGTCCAGGTGATCGCAATATAACGCGTGACGCGTTCACAGCCGAGATTAGACGTCGGCACGGACATCTCTCTCCCGAAACCCGACAACTCCTTTGGCGCTGCGCTCTGTTTTCGCTAATGACATTAAATCTTCTCCTCGCAGCTTAAACGTTCGGGCGCCGTGGGTTCGAGCCCCGGGAGAATGTATCCGTGAACTTTCCGGCATTGCGTGTGCTATATATACATATATATTCGAGCCGCTATCTTTCTATCTGGCCGGCTCACGGCGTCATATATATTTCTTAAAAGTTGCTCGCCGTTCGCTGTTTCAGCCCCCGCTGTTTACCCGAAACTGGCTCCGACAGCGCGAGCCCCGAATTTTCCATGGTATTAAGTTCCGAAATTCGAGACATTCCCCCGGCCGAAATGGAGATCGGGGCTCGGGTAACGCGACTATTTAATCACTTAACGTTCCGAAGTTTCGTAAACAGTCGAAGTTCAAGCCGCGGCGGATCCTCGATGGCGAGCAATTAGCCTCGGTCTCGCTGCGCTGTCCACCGAACTACGAACGAAAGACGCGCCATTCCGCCTCGCGATCGCCGGCCTCCTCGCGTGATCCCCGCGCTGCAAAAAGCATCGCCGATAACTGCCGGCTTGGGTACGGTGCATCGACAAGTGGAATACTTAAGCAGCCGTTCCTGTTTTCTTTTTCCTTTTTTACCTGTTCGCAAATTCCATCCTGTCGAACCTGCTGCACACACGATACCTCGCGTTGCATTATATCGAGCGCGGCGAACAGCGACTGCAGAACTATCCTGCGGAATTTCGTCGAAATGCTGGGAACATCTTTCAGATTAGGCTGCTGTAAATCGTACGGAAGATTCGGAATGATGGATGAGACAATGAGGATCGCGAGCTCGAGGATCGCGCGTTTTATTCACGCGTTATTGGAGATTCAGACGGGAAAATGATTGATCTTTGAGCTGTTGCAGTTTTGCGAGGATTAATCGTGCGATTGTCGATCGTAGCATATTTTAAAGAATGGAGTTTCTATTTTTATATATATTAATTGGTTGCTATTTTGCGAGGATTAATCGTAGGATTGTCGATCGTAGCATATTTTAAGGAATGGAGTTTCTATTTTTACACATATTAATTGGAGCTTCTCTTAGACTTCTTCATATTAAAATACGGAACAGAGAACAGGAGTCGAATTTCGATGCTAGAGAAGTCTACAATATTAACCCTTTGCACTCGAAGTCGTTTTAACTCTGAATTCAAAATTGCTTTTCTAATTCACAGTATTTCCACTTTGTATGACTTAAGTGCGTTTTATATTTATGAAATTGACTTTTATGAGTCGTGCGACAACTGCACTTTTAACAGTTTTTAAAACACAAACGTTATATAACAATTTTAAGTGGTGAGTCGGAGTCACCAGTCGAGTGCAAAGGGTTAACCAATTTGGCGCAAAATTTTAAATAATTTTTCTAACCAACAGCATTTCCATTTCATATAATCTAACGCATTTTACACATATAAAATTGAATTTTGTGACTCGCACAACAGTTTACACGTTTAACAGCCCTTCAGAATATAAACAAATTAGATTAATGAAATCATTTTGAAACGTGACATCACAATTTTCAATGGCGCCTTGGAGTCGTCACTCGAGTGCAAAGGGTTAACACTTTGAGGGTTAAGAGTGACTCTGAGGCACCACTAAAAAAAATTGTTATAGCATATTCCAAGGTAATTTTTAGATTAACAAAGTTTACGTTTAAGAAATCGTTAAAACTGTAACTGTTGTACGAGTCACCACAAAACTTAATTTCATGTGCATAAAATGCACATTCTTATATAAAATGGAAAATACTAAAAGTCAGAAAAATTATTTTAAGTTTACGGCTAAAATAGCTTCGAGTGCAAATGGTCAACAAACAATCAATCCGAAGTTTAACTTAGGCGCCACATTTCATAAAAATTACTATCGACGCAATAGTCGATGTAAACAATGCACTGTGCGCCTTCGACCTCCTGAACAGGTCCCAACAACACTATCCTGCAATGTTGGCATCGTAGAAAAGCAGTCCGCAGCTTACATTAGCAGACTTCGATGCAATTACTGTAACAAACTCGAAGCAAAATGTAGCCTTTTCCCCTGTCTTATCGTAAAAAGTGTCGTTCCGTAAAATTCAATTTATGCGCACACGTCGAACAGAAGAGAGACTTCTGCTTGAAAAACGTGCCCAATTAGCATACCGCGCGACTTTCCCGCGCGTTGTTACGATCCTCCGAAGATTAGAATAAAAAGCACATTTGTCCGGCGGTTTGAGGAAAAAAACGAAAACCGACAACCCCGACGGCTGGCTAGAGCGCGCGAGGCGTGGTAGCATTTTCCCCCGATCGGGCGATACCGCGTCGGCCACTTTTTACCGCGTTAAAGAATAATCGGCCGGCACGCGGGGCCAACGTCCAAATCCCCGGGACGAGGCGAAGGGGCCAGATTAAACGCGATAATATGCCGGCCCGATATCTTTTTGGCTCGTCCCGATGCACCGGCGGCCAGGCTCGCTGCCCGACCCACGCCTCCTCCTCCGCCGTCGCCCACGCTCTCCCCCCTCGTTACCCCCCGTTCTCGGCCGGTAACGTTTAGCGCGCTCGCCCCGTGGCACGCAGGCCGCCTCCACAAATTTTGCAAAACACCGATATAAATCGTTTGATAACGCGTCTGGCCCCGGGCGTCGATATACCGGGTGCGCCGCGGCCGGAGGGACGAGAAAAACGCCGGGGAGAAAAAGCGAGCGCGGGCGGCCCGGAGGGTGGACGGAGGGGGGGCCGGTCCTCGGAAATTTGGCGAAATGCCAGCTGCGAGCGGACGGCCGCGCCGCTGGGAAGGCGTGCATAAACAAACGCGGCGTGTACACCGCTCGATCACCGGCGTGTCCGGTTACGCGGCTGATATCGCTAATTGCAAAAACTGCCCTCCTCCCCCCCGCCGAACTCGGCGCACACCTGCGCGAAGCTTTTTCGCCGGAGGAAAAAATCGCCGCCGTAAGATACCGCCGGCGATTTTCGGCCGATAGGAATTACGAGCGAATCTGCAATTCTCCGAGAGAGAGAGAGAGAGAGAGAGAGAGAGAGAGAGAGATCTCGAGCAGAGATTGTCGTTTCGCGACGGGGAAGGCCGGTGTCGCGGAACCGATCGCAATTATCCGACACAATTAGGACGACGCGAATTTTAGGATAATGGAGTATTATATAAATTGGCTACGCGGCTGGGCTAGATTTTTATGGGTTTGTATGATGGACTGTGTTCCGTCTTGGTCGTTGTTTTAAGTTGAGAGGAATACAGTAATTTTAACCTAATTCGCGCTCAGATTAACGCACGAAAATGGATAATTTGAGGAGAGGAGGTTGGATTATTTGAGCCTTGTTTGCTCGTTTTTATAGTTACAGATTGTCGACAACTACAAATTTATAGATGGATTAGATTGAATTAAAATTGAATTTAAATATACTGGACTAAATTAAAATTAAATTCAAATATATTCAATTAAGTGAAAAATTCTAATTGCTGCTGTAGAATGGTATTCAGCAACTCAAAAAACGATATATAATGTTACTTTGCACATCGAACACCAATATCGCGAATTATTCTAATAATTATTTCCCTTTCTATTTGTTTGTTTTATTCTGCCCCAGCCACAAAATATTCCAAATATCTTGAAATTTCAGAATATACTTACACTTGTTTCCCCTAAAATTGCAATTCAAATATCCAATATACTCGTCGCGACATATACTCATCGAACACACATGCAACTGCTTTAAACTCATTCCACGAAAATGACGAATTATCGAAGCATTCGTAAAGTATCGCAATCATCGCCCGCGGCCATCATCAGACCATCGAAGGTTAAACAAAAACGTGCCACGATTTCTTACTTATAAATCGTCGGTGGAAACAGCGACGAATCTTGGCGACCTCTGTTGAACAATTCCAGAGGGAAAGCGGCGCGCCGTAAAAGCGTCGTTTCTAAACAAACAATTAAAAGAAAAGTTTCCGCCTTAACGTGAAGCGACGCGACAAGTTTTCCGCGAGCGGAGACGGTGAAATTTAATTCGCCGGGGTCCGTTGCGCCGTCACGTTCCCTGCCCCCTCCTCGCCCTCCGCGCGATATGTACAACCGAGGGAAAGCTCGCGAAGGGGTGGAGGGCGCCTTAGCGAGGGCGAAGCGCGCGACGACGAGATAGCGGAGGTCCGGGACGCGGGAAGCGGCTCTTAAAACCGTGGCGATATTGTTCTCCGGGTGAAAGGTCATCGGATGAGAATCTGATCCCGAATTTAAGAAGCGCGGCCTGGAATTCCGCCGGACGGAGGAAGCGGAGGGGGAGGGGACGGTGTTCGTTAAGGGCGACGAGTTCCTTCGCGGGCGAATAACAGTCGGCCCCCCGGGTCTCAGAAGGGAGGCAATTGCATAAAAGGCGGGGGAGGGGGGAGGGGGGCCGGCTGCAAGACCGCCGCCGCGCAGCGCTTCGGTGGATTCTTGAGGGAATCCGGCGTCGACGTGGCCGTCGCGCGTTCCACGGGATAACGTCCGTGAACAAAGAGCGGAATAAGCTGAAATAATTGGCAATTACAAAACCGAGCCGGATATTAACATTATCTCGGGGACACAGGGGTTCGGCGCCATCCCCTCCGCCGTCTTGCCGCGAGACGCTTTTCTTTCGTCGAAATGTTTTCCACGTTTCCACCGCGCGGCCGCCCGGAAATCTCCGGCGCCGTAACCGCGCGCCTTCCGCGCTGATAACCGCGCGGAACTGTGTTCCAGATAAAGGATATTGTGTCTCGCGCGGCTCGAACGATTGTCGCCTTCGCAGCTGCGAAATGCGCGCGTCGGTCCTGCGGGAGAGCGTGAGAATTTTCGAACAGCATTTTGCTCGAGCGCGACGGGATTTTTTATCTTTTCGGGAATGTTTGCTCGTTGCGTGGACTGCTGATCTTCGGGTAAAATAAAAATTATATGAATTAATTGCAATGAACAAAGAATAAGTGGAAAGGTCTTTCTTCGTTCTCGTTCGTTCTCGTTCTGAATGATTTTGGTAAATTGATTAGAATACAATAGTGTTCTCAAATCTGTTCGATGTCTTAAGCATCGCAAATGTCATGAAAATGACATAAAATCTGCAGTCTAATTACAGTAATGTCTCTCCAATTGACGCTCAGATTGTCCATGAATATGGACAATTTTGGAAGAGGAGATACGATTGTTCGAGCTTTGTGACTCGTTTTTTATGGTTACGGATTGTCGACGATTATAAAAACGAATTGCAAGGCTCGAATAGTCGCATCTCCTTTTCCCAAATTGTCCATTTTCGTGCACAATCTGAACGTCAATTAGGGAGACATTACTGTAATGCGACTATTACGGGGCTGTTGAGAATCACACTTGATACGCATAGTGTATCGAATACAATGATCACGAGTCGAGGCGTTGGGTGATCAGAGGTTGAACAGAGGCTATGGAGAAAACTAAGAAAGAATCTGAACGAGAGTCTCTATTAATCCCTGTTTTATCGAGTTCGATGTTTTATCGGTTCATGTCGAGTGAAATATTAAAAATTTCGAGGCATTAAGAGTTAGATACACGTTTTGTTTTTCCTTTAACCATTTTAAGTTAAAAGTTTCTTGAACCATTTTAGTTGAAAACTGTTGAAAGCCATATTCCTCGGACATTAAAATTGTTCTCCTGCTCGATTTTCTGATGAGAGCATCAAATCTAATGATCATAATGAGATCAGTTGCATTTAGAACGGAATGCATTCTAAAACACAAAATTGTGACCACCTCGATCAAAATACATTGGATTAATTCACGTAGAAATGATGTTGCGCAACTAAAAATTCTTCGGTACACTTTAGGCGAACGAAGAAAGAAGGTTGGAGACGGAAGACGAGTTGTTCTTTTAATTTCGCACCACGGAAGGCTGAATATAAGCGATACCATAATTCTGATCCCCGTTTGTCCCTGTCTCTCGGAGAGAGCCGCGGGTCTTGGATCCTTCATCAACCCTTTAACCCGAATTTGTTTCTTTCTTTTTTATATCCGGCGGTCTTTGCTGCTGTCCTCTCTTCCTCTCTCCCTCGCTTTCTCTTCCTCTCTGTCTTTGGTTCTCTCTCTTTCTTTTTCACCCTGTATCTCTTTCTCTCTCTCCGGTTCTCTCTTTTCTCCTCCCTCTATTTTTCTCGCACGCTCTCTCCCGCTCTCTCGCTCTTTCTCTCGCACGCTTTCTTCCTCGTTTGCTCTCTCTCTTTTCCGCTCTCTCTCGCTCTCTCTCCCGCTCTCTCTCGCTCTCGCTCTCGCTCTCTGTCTCCCTCTGCCTCTCTCTGTTTCTCTTCCTGTTTTTCTTTCTCTCTCTCTCTCTCTCTCTCTTTGTGTTTCTCTTTCTCTACCTCTCTCTATTTCTCTTTCTCTCTTTTTCTGTTTCTCGCTCTCTCTCTCTCTCCCCCTCTCTTTCTCTCTCTCTCCAGCCGCGACCGCGTAATCTCGAGACCCTCGACCGAGCAATCCCGGCGCGCCGCTACGGCCGGGCCGATTAAATCATAACGCATTTATTAAATTCGTCTCGGTTTAACTTCGATAAATATTCAACCGGGGCCCCGGACAAAGGGGCGAATAAATGACAGAAGAGAAAAAGTTCATTACCACCGCGATTAAACGCGAGTAATAGTCCGAGTACTCGGAGTCGAATGCCTGGGGGGAGGGGGGAGGAGCCGGCGGAGGTAAGAGAGATCGACGAGACGGCGTCTCGCGATCCTGTTAGAGATCTCGGCCGGACTTTTATTTCTGCGATCGAGCGATTGCCGCCTGCCTACGGAACTTCGGGGAAACTTCGAGATTATCTTATAGACAGCGCTCTCGCGGAGTCAGCAATATTTAATGCCGTTGTACCTGATCGGAGTAACTGAGTTAATCTCGCGATTTCTATTCCTTCTAGCCGGTCCGCTTCTGTGACGTTCGGAGGCCGAGTTCCTTCCTTCGAACGCGGTGCATTTCTTTTATGAAACACGGCGAAACGGTCTGATAAAAAAAACCACGTATAAATTGGCCTGGATATTACTTTCAGGAGAATGAAACTTCGACGCGTGTTCGAGTCATTTGACATTCGTTACGCTAGAAATTAGTGGAAGCTTGTGTCGGCTTGGCTCGGGTTTCGTGACGTTCATCTAGACGAATTTGCATATGTCTCGAGATATTTTGATAGACCATTCGTTTGAATGTGATTACGCGCATCTATGTGTGTAGCGAGAATCAAGCGACGACGAGTATACTCGTCGAACACGTTTATTTTATACAATTAACAATTTTATTTCTAATATTTGCTTGTTTATAATATAATGATATGTAATAATAGTATAATAATATAATAACATAATATATTATTATACTATATAATAATATGTAATAATAATAATGTTATAATTTTAATATAATATTATTATACTATATAATAATATATAATAATAATAATATTATAATTTTAATATTATATTATTATACTATCATTACATATTTTATTATTAGTATTTTTTGTCACGACGAGTATATTCGTCGCGCGTAAAAAGTAGTGACAATTGGCTATTTAAATTGTAACCTTAGTAATAATAATACTTGTAATAATATATAATAATAATAATATAAATATTATTATTACTAAAATTACAATTTAAATAGCCAATTGCCATTACTTTTTACGCGCGACGAGTATACTCGTCGAGACAAAAAATACTGCCGCTTCTTTATGACGATCGATTATGCTGATTGATTAAATCTACTCGAAGATCTTGTCACAATACATTGCAGATACATAATCGCTACCTGCGTGTAGCTGAGATTTTCCGATTATTCGTACAATCCGACAAGATTTTTTGATAGAACAATTCCCGTTTCGGTGTTCAAGAAAACACGGTGAGAACGAGCCAGCAGGTTGTGCAGGCTCGCGCGGGTAAAATTAGGGTCAACACCGGCGTGCCACGCGCCGACTACATTTACCGGGCCAGAATGCGGTATTTGCGAGCTTCTTGAGATTGCTCGTGATATTCATAGACGCCGGTTGACTGAGCATTTCGCGCTGCGACACGCCGCCACGGCCGCCGCGATAAATATTCAACGCGTAATTTAACGCACAATATTCCGCCGCGCCGTGAGCCCGCGACAATCATCGCACTTCGCCCGGACCGAGGTTCTAACGTGTTCTGCGCCAGTTCTGCGTCACAGGTAACCACCAACGACGTTCATTATATTTTATATAAATATTATATAATATAATATATAATATAATATATATTATAAAATGTAGTATATTATATTTTATAAAAAAATACTTCGGCCGCCTTGCGATTTCAGTGAAGCTTGATATTTATAATATTATATTTAATATTATAAATTAATAATATATTTAATATTTATAACGGACTTATTTGTTAGACCGATTAAAATAATCTGAAAATACGATAATTCACTTTTTACGGTTACCATTCGTTTATACTTCTGTAATCGAGCATTCTGTCCTTTGTTATTCTTTTATTGTCCTCTTATTGACCCATTATTGTCCTATTATTGTCCTCTATATTATCTCTACTATCCTCTTATCCTCTATTATTATCGAGTCCTGCTATTTGCATTATTTTCTGCTTTGCAACGTATTTGACATGAACGCGTATATTTGGTATACGAATTTGACATGAAAAACTAAATTTAGTCAAAATTTATTATTGTCCTCTCTATTATCTCTACTATCCTCTTATCCTCTATTATTACCTATTCCCTCTATTCGCATTATTTTCTGCTCTGCAACGTATTTGACATGAACACGTACATTTGGCATACGAATTTGACATGAAAAACTAAATTTAGTCAAAATTTATTATCGTCCTCTATTATCTCTACTATCCTCTTATCCTCTACTATTATCTAGTCCTTCTATTCGCATAATTTTCTGCTCTACAAAGTATTTGACATGAACACGTACATTTGGCATACGAATTTGACATGAAAAACTAAATTTAGTCAAAATTTATTATTGTCCTCTCTATTATCTCTACTATCCTCTTATCCTCTATTATTACCTATTCCTTTTCTATTCGCATTATTTTCTGCTCTGCAACGTATTTGACATGAACACGTACATTTGCCATACGAATTCGAAAAACTAAATTTAGTCAAAAGTTGTTCAAAATATATAAACGTGTGCGATGGTCTATGCAGTGAACGTTATTAAGTGGTATAAATGTGGCATTGCAGAAATTGATTTTCCAGTGCAATATTGTTACGTACGATTCCTGTTCCGTTTTTCTTTTTTTAACTCAAAACAGAATTCTAGTCTCTCCTCGTCGTTATCCAAGCGTTCCGATAAATCTCGGCGCACGATACAAGTACAAATATCTTCGTCATCCGGTAAAATTGTTGGAATCGGTAGCAAATTCGAATCGTTGCTACCGTTGCGAGGAAAACGTTACGGCGAATGGGTCGAAGCGCGAGGAAAATTGTAGAAAAGGGAACCGTCGCTGGCCCACTAACACGCTAAAGTCAATCATCTCGAACCGGCCGATTAGATCCATTCGCGTGCAACGAAGCCAACAGGAAAGAATGATGAAATATCTTCCGGGCTACAAAGAAAATCCCAAGAACGGTACCTGAAAGACCGGTCTGGTCGCGCGACTCGGTCCGAAAATCTACATTTCCGTTGAATGGCAAGAGCCCGCGCGAGAATTGTTAAGCGATCGGGAGACGAAAGTTTGGACAATGGAGGCCGAGAGCCGGCCAGCCTAATTTCTCGTCCGCCGCGCGGATCCCCGGCTGTTCCCGTTTAAATTATAAAAATCACCGGCGGGGACGGAGGCATTTTCTTTCTTCTCAATTAAGTCGATTCCACTCGTCGCCGCGGCGGACCGAAAGGATCCTCTCGCATTAATTCCCGGGGACGTCTTCGATGAATCGGCCGATCCCTTAAATATTGACACTGCGCTCCGGATGGGAGCAAGACCCGCGAGCACGCACTCGAACCACGATGAAAGAGCCGCGACCCAACCCCCGACAATTTCTTCCGCTGCTTCTGCATCCCCCCTCCCCGCCCCGCCGTCGCTCCAAGCCCGCCGCTAAACGCGCGCGTCGATTTAATTCCAATTGGCCGTCTTTCTAATTAATACGAACGTGCTTTTTCCGATCGAGGGGTGACCAGGAACGGCTGCAAGTGCGACCGTTCGCAAACACTTCACGCCTTATGCATTATTAAACGCGCGCTCGAACATGAAAATCGCGTTGTCCGCTGTACCGTCGCCCGCGCGATCGTGTTTGGTCGACGAGAACGTTAAATAATCGATCCCGGGCCCTGAATAAACGTTTCCCAGCATATTATCGCGCGTTTCTACCACCGTCGCATCTTGCCGGAGACGCTTCGCAAACGTTAGTCCCGTTAAGAAGCGGAATAATGCTCGTTTGACACGTTCGATGCCGCGGCGATCGCATATTGGTGAGAGGAATGATTGAATAGTTTTTAGAAGTTCATTTCTATCGTAATGTAGTAAATTCTCCTTACAATGCCAAATTTCGGGTTGCTGTGAATTTCACTGTGCTAATCCTACGCCTATGTAATTTATTGCATTACTATGTACAGTAAATTCTCCCTAGAATGCCAAATTTTGGGTTGCTGTGAATTTCACTGTGCTAGTCCTATGCCTATGTAATTTATTGCATTACCATATACAGTAACTTCTCCCGGAAATGCCAAAATTAGGGTTGCTGTGAATTTCCTTGTGCTAGTCCTACTGCTATGCAATTTATTGCATTACTATGCATTTATATTAATAAGCAGCTGCATGCTGACCGCTGCCTCTTTTTGGCAATTGCCCCGAGTTTTATTTTCTCTCTCTCTCTCCCTTTCTTACGAGGTATCATCAACTATAAAAACGAGCCTCGAGGCTCAAAGAATCGTGTCTAAGTGTCGCCGATTACCGTTTTCAATTCCGAGCTCCGGGTCTTCTAGGGAGAATTTACCTTACATTTGATTTTTAATCACATCCCAAATTTTACTGTGATTTTTACAACGCCAAAGAATTAAAATATCATTCGCTGTGATAAATTTTAACTTTCCACAGCCAGTTCCATTAATTAAATTCCACTTACTTTACGAGAACTTGCGGAGTTGATTTTCGACTCTCGTTAAGGCGCGACAAATAAGGCGATTTTTAGGAATATTTTTGCAAGCAGACTAGACGATGCAGAGTTAGAACACTTTATAAGATGAATTTTTATTTAGCCACGTGGAAACGAGCGAATGTAGAATTTTTATTTTATTCTCCAAAGAAGATACTGATCGGGGCGCGATCCTTAGAAATCCGAACAGCGTACCAATTATAAATCATTACCTCGCATCTTTCGAGCAACCTGAACAAGATCAAGGTCTCCCAAAAAGTCTTCACTCGCGATCTTCCACGCAAGTAACACTTATCCCCCAACTGATCACCGGTCTTTCCCGTAATCCCGACATCAAGCCACCCCATTGGCACCATGATGTCTCTTTCCTCGGCTTTGTCGCGCCCCAAATCGATCCTGCTCCAACGGACAGCCCGAAGGTTCGCCGAGCCTGTTTTCTAAGGATCTTCTTAATATCGCGTCGCGTCTATCTCGAACGAGAACGCTATTCGTTGCCGCGTTCTCGCCTAAAACCCGAGACAGGCTGAAAACGGGATCTGTTCTCTGCGTCGGTATTCCAACGACGCGCAACGATGGCTACCCTCTGATAACGTTTGGACACGTCCGCCCCCGGAATTTCCCGCGAACTTTCACACCCCTGACCGTCAGGGTTCGCTATCTTTCGCGAACGATCTTCCACTTGTTCTCTCCGATACCCGTGACGCGTATCCGCGACATTGTCGACGAATTTTTCGGACACGGTGGTTGGGAAAGTCGAGAAGCTATTCACACATTTTCCGAAAATAAATGAGCATTCGAAGCAGCAACTTCCTCTCTCAAAGCAGCATCTCTCTCTCACTGCCGCTCTCTCTCTCGCGCGCGCTCTCTCTCTCTCTCTCTCTCGCTCCCTCTCTCTCGCTCTCGCTCTCTCGCTCCCTCTCTCTCGCTCTCGCTCTCTCGCTCCCTCTCTCTCGCTCTCGCTCTCTCGCTCTCGCTCTCTCGCTCCCTCTCTCTCGCTCTCGCTCTTTCGCACTCTCTCTCGCGTGCTCTCTCTCTCGTGTGCTCTCTCTCTCGCGCGCTCTTCTCACGCGCTTTCTTCCTCGCGTTCTCTCCCTCGCGCGCTCTCTCTCTCGCGCGCTCTCTCTCTCTCTCTCACGCTCCCTCTCTCGCTCTCTCTCGCTCTCGCACTCTCTCCCTCGCGCGCTCCCTCTCGCACTCCCTCTCTCTCGCGCTCTCTTTCGCTCTCTCTTGCACTCGTGCTCTCTCTCACTCTCTCCCTCTCTCTCTCTCTCCCTCTCCCCCTCAGTCCTCCAACGGTTCTCACCGACCATTAATTCTATTGTTCTTCCGATCACGGAATCTATAGTTGGAGCTTTGTTCTCCGAGGGCCTTACGAAAAAGTTGCGACCGAGCGATTCATTCGCCGAGCGGACGACCCTACCGCGGGATCATAAATCCTGCGTCCTTTGCCTCGATCTCTCGGCGTGCTCGTGAAAAAAAAACCTCCTGCGGTTCCCGGGAACTGCTCGTATACACAGAGCAACGTCTGCCCGAAGAGTTACTCTCCGTCCTTGTTCCCGTTTTTCTTGGCAGGCGATACTTTTTATCGCGAATCACGCGATCTTCGTTGCTTCTTAAGGCGGCGGTTGCCCGCTGTAAATAATACAGCCTGCTCCGTTTCTGGAAAAAATTGCCGCTTCGAAATGTCTCTGCTCGGTATCGATCCTCGAAGCAGTTTTTACTACGAAATTCGGTGGACCGAAAATCCTTGTAGCATTGTAGAACGTTCGTTCATTTTTGCGGTGCCAATGATCCTCGACTATCTGGGACGACCTTTTTGGGGATTTAATTTCTCGGATTTAATTTATACTTATGGTATTCGTGTCGAGTGGAGCTTTCTAAATTTGCTCTTGCTAATTTCAAAATCTCGAGATGTCTGATCGAAATCGCGAACCTCGTTGCTCCAGAAATAATTTTTACGTACATGGAAAGCGAAAGACGTTGCATTCTCATGTATTTCATTTTTGCTACAATCGACTTGGAAAGTTTCTGTTCCGTCGGTTAATTTGACCTCGACACAATTATTTTGTCGAAAAAATTTTTGGTCGCTAAAATTTGTTATATTATGTTTCAAGATAATTTTGATATTAACAAATTTTGGATTGAAAATCTGTCAAGAGTGCAATTATTCCGCGAGTCCCAAGAGTCAATTTCATGCGCATAAAATGCATTTTGTCGCGTATAATAGAAATAGTATAAGTATTTCTATATGCATTTTGTCAATAATCATTTTTATAATAGAAATACTTATAGTATTATTAATTTTATTAAGAAATACTTATAGTATTATTATTTTTATTAAGAAATATACTTATAGTATTATTATTTTTATTAAGAAATACTCATAGTATATAGTATTATGCTAAATAAATTAAGTTACGCTAAATATAGTAAAATACTATAAAAGTATTTCTATTATATACTCACAGTTAAAATAGCTTCGAGCGCAAAGGGTTAAGCGAGCCTGCGAACGATTTATTCGATCAAATATTTTCCAGCGAGGATAACAACGGATCGGAGCACAGAGAGAAAGCGAAAGAATTCCGAGTGAAATCTGCGGACCCAACATTACCGAGCACTGAATATTAAACGCGGAAAGAATCGGATAATAATTCGCGGCGATGAATATCGGCGCGTAGAGCCGAAACCGTTCGGTGGTTAATGATGGTTGTTGCGTGAACGATGGATTTTAGATGGCTCCGCAATTAATAATGGAATGGATTCAGATCCGGGGATTGCGCAGACCGAGCAACTGGTCGTCCCCGTCCCATCCATTTGTGCTCAGCCATCCAGCCACCTACACATTCGCGCACACATACACACATACACACATACAAATACACGCACATACACGGTTTCCAGCTTCTCAGCCGGGTAGACACGGGGCATAAATTGCATTATGCGCGAATCTCGAATTGCAATTGAATTACACGCTCGCCGCGAATTCTAATCCTCGGCCGACAGTTCCAATAATATCTTACGATATTTCCGCGGGCCGCGAGTAAAAGCGCATTGTAAGTCAGCATTGACAGTAACATTTGCCGGCGACTGGGGGCAAATGTCAGTCGAGGGGGGAGGGAGAGGGGAACGGGGCGGCGATATTCAATCGGAATTAAGCAACGCGCTGAAACGATTATCGAACGTCGGGAGGGTGCTCGATAGGAAAACCGTTCTCTCGGCTCGTGTTTCTCTTTCCGCACGGCGGACAAAGAGTTTTTCTCCGTCGAAACAGATCGGCCGAGTCGAGCGAGTCGTCGCGAGTTTCGTCGAGCACGCCGAGGAGTTTTATTCACGGTCCTCCTCGCCGGCCAGATAATTATCGAACGAATAAGCGAGAGCGCGTCCATTATATACCGGATAAAATTACTCGCCGCCCGTTTATGAATGTCTCGACCCTAATTGCAGCCACTTCCACTTTTTACCGCGTGATTTATCATGACGCCTCGTTGTCGAATAATCCGTCCCCGCGGAACCGCTCGTTTAACCCTTTCGCTACGGAGCGCTTGCGTCGAAATGTGATCGCTGCGAACGGAGCGTGTTATCGAGTAGTTGGCACTGAAGTACGGAATGTATTTCCGGTTCCAAGTTTTCCGTAGTCCAAATATATTCAGATTTTTCTGATCTTAAGCACGTTACCGTTTGTCTTGCATGGCAAACGCTTTCAGTATCGGTATTTTCACTTTCAGTATTTTCGCTGTCACTCGTGAAAAATATTCTCCTAAATTTTCTTCTCCCCATGATTTGATAATGGGTCTGAAAAAATTAAATACTTAAAAGCTCAATATATTATCGCGAAGGCAGAAAATGAGTATTTACCCGTGAATGATTAAAATTAAGCCAACAAAATTATTTTAGAATTATAAATTCGTGCAAACCTTTTAATCGCTACTATTATAAATTGCTGGTATATATCCGTCGCCGGCAATGTTCCAAAGAAGACTGAAACTGTGTATCGTTGGAATAAAACACAATATCGTCTTGTCAGTAGTGTTATATTTCACGATGGTCATTCTTCGAGGGCGTATATATACGCTCATCGGAGCAAAAGGGTTAACCGACGAGGACAGACGCCGCATTTCGAGTGAAACGCTTCTTCTCCTCGGGACTAATCGATCGCGATGAATTTTTTAGAAAAGTTCGAGAACTCGCAGCGCGTTTATCCGCCGGACGGACCGAGGGACAGCCTGCGTAAACTCAATTATGTTAATTTTGCTAAGCCCGACCTGACCCGAACTTGGCAATAGTCGTAACTCCGATCTAAGCAGAGGATATGCAAAATCTAATCCCCCCTCTTCTCCCCCGCTGCACCGCGGATCGTCTTAGCCAGCTGATTACAATAAAGATCGCCCAGCTGAAATGCGCGCTTCGTACACGAATGAAATCATAATCGTTCCGAAATCGTGAGAAATTGAACGGCGATCCTCTTACGATAATTAAACTGCGAGCGCGCGATCGAATTAAATACACATCAATCAATATCCGCGGTCTGGTTAAATAGACAGTTTGACTGACCTAATTCTAGCGGTGCGAACCGCCCGAAATCTGTTGCAACTATTTAACGGGCAAACAAGTAGATTACCGCGGGCCACGTTATTACGAGCCGTCGCGAAAATAACGCCGTCCGTCACGATTTTTGATTTCCTGAAGCCACTACGAAATTCTTGTGGAGCTTCACTCTTCGGATCAAGGATCCGAAAATCGAATTGCTCCCAAAATTGCACCCAAAATTTCGAGAAAAATGAGGTATTGCATGAAAAGTAGAAACGTTAGAAAGTTTTTTTCAGTTGACTCCAGAGCTCACGCTATTCTACTACTCTCACAACTTTTCAATTTCAGTTGACTCCAGCTCACGCTATTCTACTATTCACTCAACTCAACTTCAATAGACTCCAGCTCACGCTATCCTACTACTCTCACAACTTTTCAATTTCAGTTGACTTCAGCTCACGCTATTCTACTATCCACTCAACTCAACTTCAGTAAACACCAGCTCACGCTAATCTACTATTCACTCCACTCAATTTCAGTTGACTCCAGCTCACGCTAGTTTACTATTCAGCCAATTCAAATTCAGTAGACACCAGCTCACGCTAATCTACTGTTCACTCAACTCAACTTCAGTAGACTCCAGCTCACGCTAGTCTACCACTCTCACAACTTTTCAATTTCAGTTGACTTCCAGCTCACGCTATTCTACTATCCACTCAACTCAACTTCAATAGACTCCAGCTCACGCTAGTCTACTATTCACTCAACACAACTTCAGTAGACTCCAGTTCACGCTAGTCTACTAGTCATTGAGTCTTCTCACCTGTCATTCGGGTCAGTTGTCTCCAATCCTCTCAGACAGTCTTGTCTTCTGTAGACTCCAGCTCACGCTACTCTACTACTCTTACAACTCTTCCACTTTAGTCGACTCCAGCTCACGCTAGTCGCTACTCCACCGCAAGCGAGTTCTGAATCGCAGCCATAATCTGCCTCGGTCAACTTTAGTCTTCCAATCAATCGTCCATCGAAGTCTTTCAACTTTAGACCATCGAATCGAGTGCTTTATAAGTGCTTCAATTCGATCTTCAAGATTAAGACTCGCCGAAACAGCTGTTCGTCTTTAATTAGACCAACAGCGATATCAATCAATTCCGTCGCTTAGCGTAACCGGCCTCACATCCCGAGAGATTTTGTAATCGCAGAGTTTTAGTATCGGGTGTACACGCTGTGCATCCTACACGCGCGTAACGTTAATACGGAATCGATTTCACCGAGGATCAAACATCGTTGCGTTACACTGATTTTTCAGGACGTTGATATACGCTATCCCCGGCAGCCCGGATCGGTTCATTGATATTAATTAATTTCGAGTCGGCTAATCAATCCGGGGATTCGGAGCCAATTATCGCGGAGTGTACAGAAGTCTTGATTACCAAGCCGGAAATCAAATTCCCCGCGCGCCCGATCGGACCGTCCCTCCCCCCTCCCCGCCCTCTTCCCGTTTAAGAAAACTTCGGCCCTTCGGCGCCGGGAAAAGTTCATCGACGACGGCGGGTCGGAAGTTCGCCGAAACTAGGTCGGCCGTGTCGGTATATATAAATAAATGTCACATAATATTTCCGAAGTGTTTCACGAGCGTCGAATGGGGAGCAAACTCGAGAATCGAGCAGTCTAATTCGCGGCGATATCCGGCGAACGGGCGCGGAACACCGGTATCGATCTACGAACTCCGAAATAATGAAAGGAAAGACGCGAAGAGACCGGTTCGGCGATGGAATTTCGTAGCCGGGCGCTATCAAATTACAAATGGCTCCCGGAACTCTCGTAGCTGCGCTGCGCGGCCACCGCAGAAATTTCAACTTGAAAAATATCCGGCAGCTTAGCGTTTCGGTCGACGGCAACTTTCTGTTTTATCGCAACATCGGCCGCGCGTCGGACCGCCGCGCCGCCGAACTGCCGACAAACTAAAACTATTCGAACACATCAGTTTCGGGGGAGGGGGAGGGGGGGAGGGAGAACAAATTTTTCTCGGGGGTAGTTCGATATTACCGGCTGCCGCCGCGTTTTTGCAACTGCCTGTCCGCCCTCGATTTATTACGATTGTTGTTTATGCTTGTTGCAATAATGTAGACTGTTCGCGTTTGCGCGAAGCGATTCGCGTTTCGTCGCCGATCGAGCTGCGACCGCGACCGTCGAACATTGTAGGGTGCACGGCGAGTACACCCGATACTAAAACTCCGCGATTACAAAATCTCTCGGGTTGTAAGGCCGGTTACGCTAAGCGACGGAATTGATTGGTGTCGCTGTTGGTCTAATTAAAGACGAACAGCTGTTTCGGCGAGTCTTAATCTTGAAGATCGAATTGAAGCACTTATAAAGCACTCGATTCGATGGTCTAAGGTTGAAAGACTACGATGGGCGATTGATTGGAAGACTAAAGTTGACCGAGGTAGATTATGACTGCGATTCAGAACTCGCTTGCGGTGGAGTAGCGACTAGCGTGAGCTGGAGTCGACTAAAGTGGAAGAGTTGTAAGAGTAGTAGAGTAGCGTGAGCTGGAGTCTACCGAAGACGAGACTGTCTGAGAGGATTGGAGACAACTGACCCGAATGACAGGTGAGAAGACTCAATGACTAGTAGACTAGTGTGAGCTGGAATCTACCGAAGTTGTGTTGAGTGAATAGTAGACTAGCGTGAGCTGGAGTCTATTGAAGTTAAGTTGAGTGGATAGTAGAATAGCGTGAGCTGGAGTCAACTGAAATTGAAAAGTTGTAAGAGTGGTAGACTAGCGTGAGCTGGTGTCTACTGAAGTTGAGTTGAGTGAATAGTAAACTAGCGTGAGCTGGAGTCAACTGAAATTGAGTTGAGTGAATAGTAGATTAGCGTGAGCTGGTGTCTACTGAAGTTGAGTTGATTGAATAGTAGACTAGCTTGAACTGGAATCTACTGAAGTTGAGTTGAGTGAATAGTAGACTAGCGTGAGCTGGAGTCTACTGAAATTGAATTGAGTGAATAGTAGACTAGCGTGAGCTGGAGTCTACTGAAGACGAGACTAATGTTTTCTTCCGCTTGTAAACAATTTTGTACAATTGCCAATATATTTGTAGTTGCAGATTGTTAATAATTATAAAAACGGGGTACCGAAGAATTGTATCTTTTCTTACTAAATTGTCCATTTTTGTCTACAAGCTGAAAAAAATTAGGAAGAATTTACTGTACTTGTTGCAATAATATGTGTATAGGCAGTTACATTTTAGCTTCATTTTCATAGAATATCGCATAAAATAAAAATAATAATAATAATAATAATAATAAGATATTGAAACGGTACGACTTTCTAATAAAACACCGAGTACGAAACTCCGGCTAGATGAACGTGAAATAAAAATTCTATCTCGCTAATACCGAAGTAAGAAGCGTTGCACGATTTCCACCGGCAAAAACCTGTTACCGGATCAATCGATAAACAAAAAAAGAAAAAAAATAGTAACATCGAAAACTCGAGTAACAGCATTCCATTCGAAGGAACAGGGAACGACGTCAACACGGTTTCCGTGCAGGTGCAGCAGCGCGTGCTTCCGCATCGAAGACCATAAGTCAATCACCGAAAGAAATTGCTTCGGCTCGTGGCGGCAGAATCATTAGAAAGCGCATTGTTCAAACGTCCAACAATCGTACAATCCGGTGGCGGCACGTCGCCCGTAGAAAAACGGGGGCAAAAGGCTCCGTCAAAACAATTCGGAATCCATTCACCCGCCGGTGCTCGCATCGGCGGTCCTCGGCGTTTCCCTTCCCAAGGTATACAGGGTGCTCCACCCGACTGTATCGAACGCGTTGCCCAAAGAAAGAAACGGCGACACGATATGATTATGATTGGACTGTGCATAAAGATACGGGGAATAAAAATCGTTTACATCGATTGCAAGACGTGGGACGCACGTGCGATTTCTTTCCTTCTTCAATTAATTTTAATATAGGTTGCCCTTTTACAGTACGACATTCTATGAGACGGTTTTGCTCTAACACGGTACACTGGATAGCATGATTTTTGATTAACATATTTGTAAGCTTATTATTGAATAATTCGATAAAAATAATAAATGTATAAAATAATTTAAGAAATAAAAGTGAGTAGCGAGGAAGAAATTTATTCAATTAAGGTTACATTAAATGAAAAATAATATTTTCTGTTTTTCTTTTCGTTTTGTGTTATACATAAAAGTTAACTCTCGTATTATTATATTATTATTATTATTATTATTATATTATATTATTAGGTCTCGTATAACACTGTTTCACACAACACGGCATTTTCTAGGAACCTATCTACGGTGTTACAGGAGTTAATTAACACTAGATTTACGGAACCCGTCAAAATGACGGGTCACAAATGTTTTAATTTACGATTATTCATATCATAAATGAGTATGAGTATGAGAATGAGTTATTTATTCAATTTATATGTTACTCACTGCAAATGTTACAATAACACTTGTTCAAAATCAGAATAAACGTCTTATCGTTACTTTTATAAACTAATATAAAAACCTAGCATTAAGAAGTTACATTAAATGACCTATACGTCGAAATTAATAGATCGACAATTCTTAAATTCTTTTCTCATGTCTCACATAAACGTGTCTTTCCACACATACATATTCTCGCATAAAGTTCGCACGAAGTTCGCGGTCCAATTACGACGGTCCCTAAATTCGATGCCGCGCGAGGAACAATCGGGGCGGCCGAGCGTGCCACCCGGTATACCGGCGGGCCGGCTCCCTCGATTGCTCGGGCGCCGAAAATCGTCGGTGCAAAGAGCAGCGACGCAGCATCGGCTGCAGCCGATGTACACGGCCCGCAGCCCGTGTGTGCCCGCGCACCGGCCCGATATCCAGGTCAGCGAGGATTACTTTCGAGCGGGCGAGCTAACGGCGCTCGCTGGCTGCGATCGGGATGCAGCAGGCGGCCGCGTGCACACGGCTTTCCGACGCGCGCGGGCTGCGGCGGCATCGCCCGAATATTTTCATTATCCGGGATTCCGTGTCGGCCGTGTTAAGAATGCAGCCGATTAGGGCGAGTAGTCGCGGTATCCGGCCGATCGGGCCGGACCCGACCGGGGCCGTTTAATCCGCCGGAAGAACCGCAATCGGATTTCGGCGGCAACGATTATGCCGTGTCCGGACCGCAAAGGCGCTTTGCTCTTCCGAATTGCCGCGGCCGTGAGTTTCGCATGGCGAATACGGCGGGACGCGGGACGACGGGGGGGAGGGGGACACGGGCAAAGGGTGCGGAGGCGACGGAGGAGGGGTTGGGCCAGGCACGAAGACACTTGAAGCATCGTTCACAGGTTGACGAGCGAGGCACGTTAATGACGGTGTTTTGCCGGCAGCCGCGCGAGATTCCGTACGACGTGTGTATAGCTGGACAAGAAGCATCCAGCCGGCTGGTTGCTCGCTGCTCGGATAATTATGCGGCAGTTTCCAATTACGAGTGACGACCGAACCTGCCCTCCCTCCCTTCCTGCTCCTGCCTTCTCTTCCTCCTTCTCCTCCTCCTCCTCCGACCACGACATCCCTTTAACCACCTACGACCTCGCTCGAATGCGTTCGCGGCGGGAAACTGCGCTCTGTCCGCTCTCGAGGACCGTCGTGATGGTTCCCGGATGAGCATCTTCCAAGGAGCGCTGGAAAACCTCGATAGTGCGCCACGGATGCGTGTTTTCAAACCGGTGACGAGAAGATCTTTGGCCACGAGAATTTAGCTGCCTTCTGGTTGTCAGCCACGGGATCTTCGTGGATGGCGCGCGAAAGTGTTCGTGCACCTTTTAAAATGTAATAATTATTTTAAAAGTGAACTAGATGACTTGATTTTTTCTTCTTTTAGGTGTTAGATATGCAAGGTGTTCCGAAATTATAGTATTTCTGGGAAATGAGGGGTTGCCGAGGTGATTTGAAACAACTTTTTCCTTAGCGAAAATGTTCTACGAGGCTTTGTTTACGAGTTATTAGCGAAAAACAGTGACCAGTGAGAGGCGAGATCAGCTGGCGCGTGGCGGGCGAGCCAACGAGTGGGCGGAGCCTTGTTCGGCTAATTGGCTCGGCCGCCGCGCGCCAGCCGAGCTCGCGTCTTATTGGTCAGTGTTTTTCGTCGATACCATGTAAACGAAGCCGCGGATCGCATTTTCGCTAAGGAAAAAGTTACTTCGAATGATCTCGGGAACCCCTTATTTCCCGGAAACACCATAATTTTGGGATATATGATATCACTGATACGATATATCGTCTAGTCTACTAGGCGATGACTGGATTGCCTTTTTTTAAAATTTTGCTATTACTTGGAGTGACGAAGGAATAAGAATCTCTTGTTTTTTAACATGTTCATCTGAGCCTGTAACGAAAATTTAAAAAATATCTTTTGTAGATCTCTAAGTAACTTGTATGTATGCTGAAAATTTTATCGAAATCAGATAAACCAGTTAAAGACTCGTTAAAATATGACACAAGTACTGATATACGACTAAATATGACACAATACCGTCCAAACTCTTGTCTTGCTCGGATCGATAAGTTCAACAGACGAACCGGATACTTCTGATCTCGCATATTCCGGTCTCGTATTTATCAAATGGTTTTCAAATTAAAATCGTTGACATTTTGAAGACCTTCTCACTGGAACTGATTGAATCAATTTCTTAACCGAAACAAACAATATAATAAAAATGGCACAGAGTCCAGTGTTATCATTCTTTATGAAGCAACACACGTCAGTTTATTCCAATGCTCCCACTAAGTTTAATGTTAACACTTTGCACTCGAAGCTATACTAACTGAAAAATTTAAATTAACTTTTTTCACTTATCGTATTTCCATTTTAGCGACAAACTGCATTTTATGCATACGAAATTAAGTCTTGCGACTCGTACAACAGTTAGACTCTTAACAATTCTTTATACCTAAGCCTAGATATTATAAAAATTATCTTGGAACGTGGCGTAACAATTTTAGTGCTGTCTCGGAGTCACCACTCGAGTAGTGCAAAGGATTCATTTTCAAGCTACGCGTACCACAGTGCATCAATAGACGCGCAACAATCACCTCTAAATGGCAAAATAGAGAAATCGAGACTATCGGGTCTCTCGCGAAATTGCATTTGTCCGGCACTGAATTTTCTACCAGAGTACTCGCGAATATTTCGCGTAGAATTCGCCGAGCGTTCGATTGCCAGATATAAATAGAGGGATAATTAGATCGCCGGGAGTATCGCATTAATTTCTGGCACGATCGCTCCGCCGCGATAGAAATCCGAATGACGAGGTCACGATTCTTCTGTCGCCACTCGAGTGCAAAGGGTTAATTTTTGAGCTACGCGTACCACAGTGCATCAATAGACGTGCAACAATCACCTCTAAATGGCAAAATAGAGAAATCGAGACTATCGGGTCTCTCGCGAAATTGCATTTGTCCGGCACTGAATTTTCTACCAGAGTACTCGCGAATATTTCGCGTAGAATTCGCCGAGCGTTCGATTGCCAGATATAAATAGAGGGATAATTAGATCGCCGGGAGTATCGCATTAATTTCTGGCACGATCGCTCCGACGCGATAGAAATCCGAATGACGAGGTCGCGTTTCTTCTGTCGCCGCTCGTCCCTTTTGTTTCTCTCACGACGTACCTTTAGGCCGTCCGTGCGGGCACATTGGGTCAAGTATCACGTGATAACCGCTGAAAACGAAAGAGCCAGAGAGCGAGAAGGTTGTTCTCGACACCGTTGGAAATTCGGAGGTGTGCCGGCTTCAACTCGGTCTCGCGGCACCTACCCGTTGCCGCCGAACCATTAGCCGCGTTGCCCAAAAAACGGACGAAAATATCAGGTCATCCCATGAGCAACGCGAATCTTCCCTCGCGTTCCTCGAAAGCGAAATACTGAAATGTAAACAGTCATTGGTGCAGTTGTCGGTGCTGTATTTTACATTTTTCCTTATTTTTTTAGAATAATTAGGTGGTCCACCTAAATAAGTAATAGTAATAAAAAAATAAGTAAAATAGTAATAATAAAGTAATAAATAATAATTTTTAGACGATATAAATATAGACGATATAAACGATGACAGACAAAGACAATTCGATTCTGCTCGCTCCTTAATAATTTCGTCTAAATGAAGCGTCTGCGATTTTTAGTCAATGAGATTGAAAAATTAAAGCTTCCACTTCAATGCACGAATAGATCAGAATTTTCACTTATGTCTTAAAATGTGATTTATATCTGTCAAAATGTTAAAAGAAACCTGTGTTAAAATTATAAATTTACTATAAATTCAGTGAATTCTAAATGATTTTAAAAATATATTTGGTCGGTAAAAGATACACTCGTTATGATTGTAACCCATTCACAGGTAACTAACTTATACGTTACTCAAAAAAAAAATAGTCGCACCGGCGATCCTAGGATGATATTTAACACATTTTTCGTTTCCTCTTTGAATTAACAAATTATGTCTCGTCTGTCGCGTTTCGAAATAGCGAACATCTTGCAAGCATACAGTCGCCTCGGAAATTACGTGAACGCTTTTTCAAACAAAATAACTTCTTTAAAAAACTGGCTCGAGGGACGTGAATATTTTTGAGATGTTAGGCCGACTGTAGTTTTCCATGAAACGAGTATACAAAAAGTGTTATTAGACTGCAATTGATTGGAATAGGAAAGAAACTTGGATAAGAAATACTGAAAATACTTCTCCAACTTTTTTATCTCCGAGCCCATAAACGAAAACGTAAATAGAACGTTTCATAACGACTGCAAATAGAAAGAAATTCGAGCACAGTTTAATCGAATTAAATTGAAAACGGCTGCGTTTCTTTAACCTTCTCCGAAGACAGTTTACGCCCGAACAGAGATTCGATTCGAATAAAAACGGTGTACAGAAAATTTCATAGCGAAATCTATACCGCGATCGTGTCCGCGCGGAGGATCGCGCGAGCTGATTCGCTTTCGCGCGGGCCACGGCATTCCCAAGGATTGATTTTTCATTCTCTCGGTGACCAACTGCGAGCAGTCGCGCGCGAAAGCAATTATAGTCGCGCAATTACGAGTCCGCGTGTACGGTCAGTGGATTAAAATGATACTTTGGAAAATCCAGTTAAGGAGCATGTTGGTTTTAATTAACTGGCCGGCCGCCAGATCCTCGTTAACCGTTTCCCAACTCCTGATGCCCCGTTCTGCTTCTTCAATCTGATCTTCCGCGCTGTTCCCGGCGATCTATCGGGACCGTTCAACAACGACGTTTTGCGTGGCCCGCGCAAAACGACTGGGAAAATAGTTTCTGCAATTATCCGGGATAGTTCCGGCGACTGTGTTCCGGAATCTAATAGAGTAGGAAAGCTGTTACTTTGTTGTCCGAGTCTCCCTTTAGCGGAGATAGAAAATTCTCCGGGAAAGTACAGTGTAATGTCTCCCTAATTGACGCTCAGATTCTGCAGAAAAATGGACGATTTGGGAAGAGGAGACACGATTATTCAGCTCGTTTTTATAATCGTTGACAATTCGTGACTATAAAAACAAACCGTGAAGATCGAATAATCGCATCTCTTCCCAAATTGTCCATTTTCGTGCGCGATCTCAGCGGTGATTGAGAAAACGAGCCGCGAGACTCGAATATTCGTCTCTTCTCTTCCCAAATTGTATATCTTTCTTTACAAGCTGGGGGACAATTGGGGAAAATTTACTGCATTACTGCGGACGTCCCGATTACAGTAATGTCTCCCTAACTGACGCTCAGATTGTGCACAAAAGTGGATGATTTGGGAAAAAGAGATACGATTATTCGAGCCTTGCGGCTCGTTTTTATAATTGTGGACAATTTATAACTACAAAAATAAACCGCAAGGCTCGAATAATCGTATCTCCTCTTCCCAAATTGTCCACTTTTGTGAACAATTGCATGTGCGTCAGTTACGGAGACATCACTGTAATTCCGTCACCGTAACGTTCTTCGGCGAAGCTAAGCGATTACAGTAAATTCTCCCTAATTGACGCTCAGCTTCGAAGCAAAAATGGAAAATTTGAAAAGAGGAAGCACGATTGTTCGAGCCTTTTAGCTCGTTTCTACAGTCGTTGACAATTTATAACTATAAAAACAAACCGCAAGATATGACTAATCGTATCTCCTCTTCCCAAATTGTCCACTTTTGTGAACAATTGCATGTGCGTCAGTTAGGGAGACATCACTGTAATTCCGTCACCGTAACATTCTTCGGCGAAGCTAAGCGATTACAGTAAATTCTCCCTAATTGACGCTCAGCTTCGAAGCAAAAATGGAAAATTTGAAAAGAGGAAGCACGATTGTTCGAGCCTTTTGGCTCGTTTCTACAGTCGTTGACAATTTATAACTATAAAAACAAACCGCAAGATTTGACTAATCGTATCTCCTCTTCCCAAATTGTCCATTTTTGTGGACAATCTGAGCGTCAGTAAGGGAGACATTACTGTACTCCGAATCTTCGTCCACAAAGAGACAGTTTCGTGCAATAAATCGATTAAATATTGCACGAGAAACGTGCGATAGATCCAGCTGCGATTTGTCAGATTTTTCGAAATAATATTATTGGATTGCAGCCGTTTCGCGTACGGTTGCTTTCCAGTAATGGAAGAGAAACAGGGAATCCGGGGCCGGTCGGTTCCCGTTGATAGTCGCGCAGCGTCGAGCGTGATTCGTCTCTATTTTTAAAGTCAAAATTACTGTCTATCGGGGTCGCAATCATAAAGCAATGATTGCCGCGAATGGCAACAGTCGCCTCGCTCCGTACTTTCGTCAGCAGAAAATCGAATCCCGTTGTTGTGGAAATGTTCGCAACGCTCTCGCGTAAACGTTGGATTGCCTTGGTCTTGTACACGCCGCCGCCATAAAGGTTTCAATGGCAGCGACGATAGCGTTTGTCAACGTTCAACGTTTATTAAACGACTCGGCCAGAATTTTTCTCCCGTGGAGCAGCAATGTTCCAGATCCGATCGTCGCGCGCAGTTCCGTTTTTTTTGCAAAACGGGAAGCGTGCATCGAGAACATAGCACATAATAAAGATTCTTTAACGCTTAACACATCTGTGTCATTTCATTGATTATTTATTATAACAAGAACGATTTGGAGCACGGCTCGAGCCGAAAGCACGTAGATGTGCATCGACCCTAACGCGATCTGATTTGCACACCGCGGCCTCCGCATGTATCAAAATAATTCCTTGTCCTAGCGAGCATAATTTAACCGCGAGCAACATTATTATTAAACAGGCAATTTCGGCCGGGCCCGCGAAGTAATCGCCGCGAATACAAAACGCAGAAACCCATAAATAAGTTTAATTACGTTACTATCGACAAACGGCAGCCATTAACCCGGGAGAAGTTTAGTTTCACGGCGGAGGGGCCGGAGGGAGGGGGAGAGGGGGGCGGCGGCAGGAATAAAATCAATTGTAAATCATATCCCGGCCGGAACCCATAAATCTGGCGTCCGGGGCATATCGTAACTTTATTCCGCGTTTTATTCCGTCAACATGGTTCCGCCGTATCCGGCCCCGCGTCCCATTTCCCGCGGAACTTTGTCCGTGAGCAAATTCTACGCCAATTTCGATTTCCGCTTATTTCCACGTAACGACTACGGGCCCTGCCCTCCGTCGGAAAGTTCCGACGCGAAATTGTCTCTAACCGCGATCGAAGTTCGCGCGGCGGCGACCTATCGCCCCGCGAGGATCCAGATTTTCACAAATTTTCGGCGCACGAGAACCGTCCCTCTGTCGTTTGTTACACAACCCGTCCGTCGATCTGCCCTACTAATTGATCGCCGTGCCGTGAACTTTTACGCGAGGTCAACATTCGCAACTGCGGAAACAGTTTATGTTCGATAGGCAATTCGACGGAAATTTTTTTCTTCTCGGCGGATCGGGGATTTAGATGCATTCACGATCGAAATTGTTGCATCGGAAATTGTTATATCGGATATTAACCCTTAGCGCTCCGCGCGTTTCTCGAGTACAGTAATGTCTCTCTAATTGACGCTCAGATTGTCCACAAAACATGGACAATTTAGGAAGAGGCGATACGATTATTCGATCCTTGCGGTTCATTTTTATAATCACGAATTGTCAACAACTATTAAAACGAGCTGCAAGGCTCCAATAATCGTATCTCCTCTTCCCAAATTGTACATTTTTGTGCAGAATCTGAGCGTCAGTAAGGGAGACATTACTGTACTGCCTACCAGCAACTTCGGTACATTTTTGGAGCGGAGCGCCTGAGATAAAGGAAGTCGGGTAAATAATTCTTACGTGAAGAAAATTTAGATTTGAAAAATTGTTAAAAGTGTAACTGTTGTACAAGTCACAAGACTCAATTTCACATGCATAAAATGCGCTCTGTCATATAAAATAGAGACGGCGTAAGTCAAAAAAATCATTTTAGATTTACAGTTAAAATGGCTTCGAGTGCAAAGGGTTAACCCGTAGCGCTCCGCGCGTTTCTCGAGTACTGCCTACCAGCAACTTCGGCACATTTTTGGAGCGGAGCGCCTGAGATAAAGGAAGTGTTATTTTCAGCGGGAAAGATTACACGTCCTTGCGAACGCATTTGATTTTATTTATTTCATAAATATACATTTTCCTATTGTAAATAAAAGATACATTTTCAATTTTGTAATTCACCATGGTGCGATATCTTTGGTAACAATCTCCCATGCGCATTCTGGGTTTACTTGGACAAGCGTCACGGTATTCGCTTTGCCAAATAGAGTTACTAGATATTTCTTTCAAGTTTGGAACATTTTCCGCGTAATCGTTGGTTTCCTTTATAATTTCATTTACCAATTCGTCCGTGAAAAATAATTTAAAATATCGTATCGGCTGTTCGATGTTCGTAGGAACTTGTGGTCCAACGACCTGTGGCAATACGCTAAAAGGTATTCTATCTGGAATATGTAATTCTTCCGTAACATCGCGCCATTCGTCTAAGTCTTGTAACGAATCTTCGCTTTCGCTTTCAATAATTCTCATTCTTCTTCTCTTTGGTAGTATAATTTCGCTACTACTACTCGAAGTGTCGGAATCATAACCAACATTGTCTTCCACAATGTCTTTTAACTCTTCAAAATCAAATACGTCTTCGGTATCGCTCGGCTCTAAATTCTCATCGTAATATTTATTTTTCTCCATGTTGCTGACCATAGAAAAGGTGAAAAAATGGTTCAATCGTAATGGTACAGACTTGGCACGTTTCAACTACAGATAACAATTGCTAACGCCGACGATAACGTATGCTAAAAGCATTTGGCTCCGCAGCGAAGCCTTCGGAGTTACAAATGACAAATGTCTCCGTAGAGGAGCCTTCGGAGCGCTAAGGGTTAAAATTATTAAGAAACGCGCTCCAATTGCTTGCTTCTATCAGCTTCTATCTGCTTCTAGCAGACAATTTTTCTGATGCATCAAAATGATCCACGGTCTAGTTTCCATTTGCTTCGCGCCTCTCGCATTTTAATCATTTCTCTATTTGAAGATCTCGCGAGTCGTACTTCTTCGTTCTCCTGTTTTAATTATTATTCTTAAACGGAGGATCGCGAATAGCATTTTTGCGAATGTTACGTCGTTTCGCCTCCTAAGACGCAACAGAGACCCGTGGCGCGGCGAAACGTCAGTTTGATTCCGGATGTTTCGACTAATCAGGAGGAGAGAGGATCTAATACGTATCCTTCGGGGGATAGAATTTACTGCTTTAATAACGTCGTGTTACAGTTCACGCAAATCTCGTCGCCAATTCGCCGATCTTCCCGGAGTTAGACGCCGTTGATCTAATCAGAACTTCCGGGGGTTATAGTGACCACGCGGGTGTCCTGGGAAACCGGGGACGAAGAAACGGAATACTTTAATATTAAATGCACACGAATCAGCAATTCCGTGATATAAGCGACTCGACTGCTATTTCCTGAAACGGCGCTCTTAACTCAGTCTCGCTCTTAACCAGCGAATAATCGTTTACGAATCTTGAATTGAACGCTTCTTTTAACATTTAGCGGTCGATGCCGCCACAGTGGCTGCATTCGCAAGTCGTCGTAAAAGTTACGCTCTTAACAATTTTGTTGAGTCTAAACTTTGTTAATATCAAAGTTATCTTAAAACGCGATCCAACGAATTTTAGTGGTGCCTCAGAGTCACCACTCGAGTGCAAAGAGTTAACATATTCCTTTCTTTCGCGTCGTAAGCTTTAAATACTATGATTTACATTTGAGAAGTTTCATGCGTAATTTTCGAGAAATTAAAGATAGCACATACACATACACGAGAGTATTCTAACGCTTACGTTTCTAACATTCGATTAATAATTATTATTGAACTCGGGTGCAAAGGGTTTGTCGAAAACCCGTGCGAAGAACAAAAGAGGCTTCCGAAGATATTTTCGACGCGATCGCGTCGAAATTGATTAAGAGTATCGCGGGAGAAACGAGGTTCGCATTCGCGGAAAGTGAGATTCGTTGGTTTAAGTGGTTCCGTCTGAGAGTTCACGGTCCGTCGTGGAATCACAGATTTTTCTCGAGCACTATTTTAAAGACGTTACATCCGGCGCGGCTGCAATCTCGCTGAGAGTGACCTGTTTACCTCCCGACGCATATAGACGCTACTTTGATTCTAAGAGCTTCAAGCCGGGAAGCACACGACCTAGGGAAATCTTAAGGAGACCCAACCCACATACTAACCGAGACGAACTTTACTCCCCTAATAATGTTGCTGTAAAACCGACGCGCTTTTGATAACGAGCGCGGATTTTTCGCAGTCCCGGCAGGAATGCCACGACAATTCACGATGTAACCGGTGCTCCTTTGTGCAGGAATCCATAATGCCGGAACGAGATCGCGTTAAGGAAAACTCGCGGGCACGATATCCGACGTCTGTCCGACATTTTACGGAATTTCTATAGTCAAGGTTAATCCGTTTGCATCGCGTTTCGGACGGGAGTCGTCGGACGCGAATATCTCAAACGAAGCAGAAATTAGTTTCGTAATTTTTCTATTCGCGCCGTTAGAAGAAAAATGCATTCTCCGGACTGTGAGACCGGCGAAAGTCGTATACATTATGTAAAAAAGCCAGGCGGAATTTTTGCGACGGAAGAAGAGTTGCCGAGCGAGAAGAGTTCGTCTTAATTTTTCCGTTTCGGGCGCAAAATTCGTCGCGCTAATTTCTCGCAAATTTCTGAAACGCAACGGATGCAACGGACGTCGAAATGTGAGTTTACGAGTACGAACACGCGAAACGTCGATCGTCGATCTCCGGAATAACGCTTCGAGAACGAGCGAAAATCCCAAAAACCGCGTAAATCCCAAAAAATTCCTTCGAAGAGTCGAAATCAGAAAATATCGGAATTTTCGAGGACCGTATTATAGTTAATTAGAATTATATCCTATAGAATTTACTGATTGTAGAGGAATTTAAAACATAGTTCTGGAATTACGTTTGACAGAGTTTGAAAATAGGTTCAATAAAGAATTATAGTTATTATATTTATATTTAATTATAATTCCTTATTTATAATTCCTAATTTATAATTCCTTCGAAGAATCGAAATCAGAAAATATCGGAATTTTCGAGGACCGAAAATTAATTAATTAGAATTATATCCTATAGAATTTACTGATACTATAGGAATTTAAAACATAGTTCTGGAAACACGTTCGACAGAGTTTAAAAATAAGTTCAATAAAGAATTATAGTGATTAAATTTATATTTAATTATAATTCCTAATTTATAATTCCTTCGAAGAATCGATATCAGAAAACATCTAAATTTTCGAGGACTCTAAATTCTCGAGATTTCGCCGCGACAAATAGAGTTCGGATAACGGAGTTCCGCTGCGAGTAGCTCGCGTTTCACTCGCGAATTCCGGCTTCATTTTTTGTTACATAATGCGCAATCTTGGCTGCGTCCACAACGCGGCGGGAGATTGCTGTGGAAACATTTCGACAAGCCGGTCGCCGAAAGAGCGTGGAGAATTAGCTAAAAACAGGACAGGGCCGACCGACAGTTCCCATTAAAGCGGTCGGAGGAGGGGGGAGGGGTGGGTTCCTCGGGGTCACGAGGGTCTCGAACCCGACAGCGAGCAGCGAGCCGTCTGGAACAAGCCGAAATTCCGGTGTCGTTCAGAGTGTTCCCGAAACGAAACGAAACGGGGCGACCGACCGGCCGTTGCACCCCCTCTGCCCCCCGCCGTATTCCCCGGCGTCCCGCAGAAATATCATGAACAGGGACCGGCCAACTTCTGGCGTCATATTACACCGTTAAATTAGCGGCCGCTACTTTCCCGACAGCGCGTCGGCCGGATTTACGTTCTGGAAGCGGCGCGGACCCGCAGAGCGGAGGCGCGCGTCGTCGCCAGCAACAAACAACGGGCGCAACTTGACCCAAATACTCGAAATCGTTCCCCGGCTGTCGGACACTGGCTCCGCTGCAAGTTGTGGGACGTGGCAGCGCGTCATACGGTCTCTCTCCCCTCCCCCTCCCTCCCCCTCGCTTTACCACCCTGCTGCCGTCTCACCCCTTCTAGCTCGCCGACCGCCCAACGTCGCGCTATATGCATAACGCACGCGGATGTGGCCGCGCACAAGACCCCGGAACCTCGTGTTATTAAAGTAGTAAATTTCATCCCCGCTCGGATATGGATTAGACGTCGCGTCGCTGCCGGGGGTAGGGGGGGGGCGTGTGTGCCGCGCCACGCCACCCACGAATTCGAATCAAAGCGCCGGGTTACCGGGTACAACGATACTCGCGAACTTTCGATTGCATAGGATGCACCGAATGTGACAATGAGAGATCATTTAGAGATTTAGGTGAACGATAGACACGCGTTTGAGATCATTGTGAATTTAAGCGGCGTCGTTTTGGGTCGGTAATGTTAGGTTTGAGAAGTATGAGACGGGGGTTGAATAAAAATTAGAAAGAAAAAGCGCAATTTTTCAGATTACAATAAGTTCTTCTTAATTGACGTTCGGTTTGGGAATAAAAATGGAGAATTTGGGAAGAGAAGTAAATTCTGCAAAGATATTGCAAATTTCACCGAAAATACTGCCACTTTTCCGTGACGAGTATACTCGTCGAACACAGCTAACTGGTTAATTCGAAACCTCGGAATGCCGGTCAATTTGGAGCAGAACGTGAGCAAGTAGATTGTGTCTAACAGCGGTCGGACAAGCAGAAAATCATTCGTTAGGATGATACGCTTACACCTCCGATAAACGTGGCTGTAATTGTAATCTGGGATGAGTAAGATTATTTGCATTTATAATAAACGTAACTGTAATTGCAACCTCAAATCGCTAGTCAATTTTGAGAAAACTGGATGATTAACAAGTAGATTCTACCATCCAATGATCAGGCAAAGTGAATGTAAATTTGATAAGAATTTGAAGATTATTTGCATTTATAATGAACGTAACTGTAATTGCAACCTCAAATCGCTAGCAAATTTTGTGAAAATTGGATGATTAGGAAGTAGATCCCATCAACCATTGGTCAGGCAAGGAGGCACCATCCACTTACGTACTACGACAGGAACAACTGACTTGTCCTCTGACAAATAGAACAAGCGAAAAGAAATTGCTATTGGTCAGAAAACTTAATTCTACACGGATAAAAGAAAATTGATGCAGAAAAAACAGATGCAGATTCGCAGAGACTCGTCGATGAAGCCCTCCTCGACGACGTTTAACCAATTAGCTCTTTTTGACGAATACACTCGGCATAAAAAAATGGCAACATTTTGCGTTACGCCGAGTATACTCTATAATAACAGATAACTCAATAAATTAAGTAAACAAATAAATATTTGCGACAAAATTAAAAAATGAAATAGTCATTTCGTTCTAACCGAATTCTACGTTATAACAGTCTGAATTCTGCATTATAAATTCTACATTATAATAACACTTTTTAAAAAGACTGCAACAACTACCTGATTAACAGAAACAAAGTTCTCTCGATCCTAAAATATCACGCTGAATCGTATACCTAAGCGATCACGCACTGGTACTCGCTGACGATTTTATTATCTCCGCGTCGGATATGAAGTTGCAGGCCGCGGTGAATTAGAAACCGTAAGAACTGGGTCGCCCATTGAGCGGAAAAAATTCCCTGTCCGAAAGGAAAAACTTTCACCCTCGCCGAGAGAGCTTTCTTCGGAGTGGGCGGGCCACCGTTTCGGCGGGGTTCTACGCTGACAAGTTCGTGTCGTTAATTCTTCTTGGATTACTTTCCAGCGAGCTCGCTCCCGGCAAGTGTCTTATCTAAACGTTTCTACGGCTCCGGGGTTCCTAAATCTGCTTGAACCGTGTTGCAACAGCTGAAACACTGGCCACAGAGGGAGAGAGAAAGAGAGAGAGCGAGAGCGAGAAAGAGCGCGAGGAAGAGAGCGAGAGAGAGAGCGCGAGGAAGAGAGCGCGAGAGAGAGCGCGAGAGAATGAGAGAGCGCGAGAGAGAGAGCGAAAGAGAGAGAGAGCGCGAGAGAGGGAGAGCGCGAGAAAGAGAGCGCGCGAGAACAAGAGAGTGCGAGAGAGAGAGCGCGCGAGAACAAGAGAGTGCGAGAGAGAGAGCGCGCGCGAGAACAAGAGAGTGCGAGAGAGAGAGCGAGAGAGAGCGAGAGCGAGAGAGAGCGAGAGCGAGAGCGAGAGAGAGCAAGAGCGAGCCGGGGAGTTCTCGAAGACGGATCGTTCGCAGCCGCGTGAGCCGCTTTATTGAGATCGAGGGTTTCCGTGGCAGCAGAAACGTTGAATTTCCGTGGCTGACAATACCGAAAATTAGAAGCCGCTTCAAAATCCCCGCCACGTACGGCAGCCAGCATTCCAATTTTGGGTTCGTGACGCTATGAACTGTGTGTGTTACTTCGACTCCTGAAGTTTCGGTCTAACAGCGCGGATGACGTCTAATCCATATCACAGCCGGGAGAAACGTAATTTACCGCTTTAATAACGTCCCTGTTAAACTTAACCGATCTACGGGATAAACGAATCGCAGACTTTTCGATTTCGCCTCTGTCCGACACGAAGACGTCAGTCTCGACGGGACTCAACGAAATTTCTCTTGACAAATAGAGAGCTTAACTCCATTAGGGGTTGATTCGAGGGTGCTTTGATATCGGGGAACGTTGGTAGTCCTCTAGTTTTGGGGAGAGGATTAAGAGCCCACCGCCGGCTGTCTTCGGAAATTTATGAACCGGTCGAGGGTTCGTGGAATCTTCGGTTATTAGGCGTTCAGAAAGTTTCATTCGCGTCCCAGATTTCGCAAATTCGATGCTTCGACGTTGTGGAATTTTTAGTCTTTTTGCACGGCTAATCGAATCATCGGGATCTGGGGCAACACGGTAAATTCTCCTGGAAATTTACTCTTTATTGGTATTTACAAAATGATTGCTGGAATCAGGTTTCACAGAGGTTAAAAATAGGTTTGATAAGGAATTATATTTATTATAATTATTGTTAATTAATTAGAATTATAGTTAATTAGAATTGTATCCTATAGAATTTACTAATTCTATTAGTAAATATAGTTCTGGAATAGTTCTGGAATTAGGTTTAACAGAGGTTAAAAATAGGTTTAATAAAGAATTATAGTTATTATATTTACATTTAATTAGAATTATAGTTAATTATAATTATAACCTATAGAATTTACTAATTCTATAGGAATTTAAAACATAGTCCTGGAATTAGGTTTTTAACAGAGGTTAAATATAGGTTTAATAAAGAATTATATTTATTATAATTATAGTTAATTAGAATTATAACCTATAGAATTTACTAATTCTATTAGTAAATATAGTTCTGGAATAGTTCTGGAATTAGGTTTAACAGAGGTTATATAAAAACAGGTTTAATAAAGAATTATAGTTATTATCTTTATATTTAATTACAATTATAGATAATTAATTAGAATTATAGTTAATTATAATTATAACCTATAATTTTTTCCTAATTTTATAGGAATTTAAAACATAGTTCTGGAGTTAGGTTTAACAGAGGTTAAAAATAGGTTTAACAAAGCACAGTAAATTCTCCCTAATCGACGCTCGGATTGTCCACAAAAATGGACAATTTGGAAAGTGGAGAGCCTCGCGGCTCATTTTTACATCGCCAATTGCTCGTATCATCGATTGCCAACAGCTGTGAAAACGAACCGCGAGGCTCGCATAATCGTATCTCTTCTCCGCGAATTGTCCATTTTCGTGCGAAATCTGAGCGTCAATTAGGGAGAATTTACCGTACCTCGTTGAAGCCATCAACGGTTATTCCAGAGCCGTTTCGCAAATTCCTGTAGTTGTAGACTCCGCTCCGAGCAACTTTCAAAAATCGTGAACGCGCAACGAATGTATTATATAAAAGCAGCGGTATAATCGTAAAATTTTCGACGTTGCTGTTCCAACTTATACGCCGGCGATGCGCTACCGACCAAAATTCCCGAGGAGGCAAAGCGCCATAAAACCTCAACCTAACCCAAAAACAAAGTACACGGGCGGGGGGAGGGGGGAACTAGCCTAGAAATCGTCCGATCAAATTCTACCAGCGTTCCGAATGAACGTCAAACTGCCGCGAACTATCGCCGCGCGTTCGCCTAAGCCCACCCACTGATCGCTGTTCCGGGCTCGGCCCCATATTCAACATACTACGAATACTTATCCAAAACAGTTAACCGATATACTGACACCGCATTCCCTGCACTCCTCTCTTGAATGTCCGCGACTCCGTGGGATCGATTCGCCTTAGACGGAATATCGGGCAAGATAAATGAAAGGCGAGCCGAACGAGACGAGGTTTTTTATCGGACTTAAATCGTTGAGCCGTTCGAAAGATATATGCAGTAATTTCTTCCCTAATTCGCGCTCAGATTGCGCACGTAAGTGGACAATTTGGGACGAGGAGATACGATTATCATATTGTAATATATATTATATATGTGTTATATATTATACATTATTATTATTGTTATTATTATTTTATAAATAGGTATTATATGTTATGTATATAATAATTATATTCTATTCTATTCTATTTTATTCTATTCTATTATATCTCTTACATATTATGAATATAATAATTCTATTCTATATTCTATTCTATTATATCTCTTATATAGTATGTATATAATAATTATATTCTATTTTATTTTAGTCTAATAATACTATTCTCTTCTCTTCTATTATATTCCCCTTATATAGTATGTATATAATAATTATATTCTATTCTATTGTAGTCTAATAATACTATTCTATTCTATTCTATTTTAGTCTAATAATACTATTCTATTCCCTTCTATTATATCTCTTATATACTATGTATATAATAATTCTATTCTATTCTATTCTAGTTTAATAATACTATTCTATTCTATTCTATTCTTTTTCTTATATATTATGTATATAATAATTATATTCTATTCTATTTTAGTCTAATAATACTATTCTATTCTATTATATCTCCTCTTCCCAAACTGTCCGTTTTTGTGGACAATCTGAGCGTCAATTAGGGAGAATCTACTGTACATCGTAAATTATGAGAGTAAAGAGTTTAGAGAAGAATTATTCGAGAATTAAAAGTCGAACCCCAGTCGCAGCACCCCAGTTACTCAGTTTTCACCATAACAAATCCACCATTTTCCACCAAAGCGCAGCGTCGAAAAGCATCCCGGCACGCCTCGATAAGCAAGCTTTAACCGGCGCATCGAATGCCTCTATAAAAACCGAAGAAACAGCTGGAAGAAGGCCGGCTAGAACGCGGACGAGGATCTCTGATACACGCGCATAAATTGCGTGGGTGCAGATTGGGCGGATGGCAACCGCTCCTCTATTTTCTTTAGCCGCGTGGGACAGTGACGTCGGGGGGTCGTCGACGTTCACGTCGAAGAAAACGGAGGAAAACGTCTGCGCCCGGGTCGGATCTCCGGGGGTGGGTCCCGGGGTCAGGGAGGTTAGGGTGGATCCTGGATACATAACGTAACGGATGGACAGGCAAGCTAAGGCTAGATAGGTAAGGCTATACTCGAAAGCTAAACTACTTTGCCCCGAGCGTTGGCGGGGGTTACGGAGGCTTGAGTGCTAGCCGCTTGTTCTGTAATCCAATAGAGACCCCTAAGACCTTTCTCGGCCCTACCCTTGCCGCCTCCCACCCCCTCCGCCCTTATCGTACCCGTGTAGGTACGCGTGCAGCCGAGTGTTCGTAACCGGCTGTATATACACACCTGGATATCTATGTAGATTTCAATATGGCGCGAACAGAGTCTGCGCGTTTTTCTATTGGATGATGCCGAAAGCAAAAACAATCTGAGACACCGAACGTGATCTACGAGAGCCGAGAGAGGGCCGAGAGAGCCGAGAGAACCGAGCCGGGCTGTTTACGAACGTCTTCTCGCCGTTGGCCCGGACGCCCCTCTCCCCCCTCTCATCCTCGCCGTCTCGCTCTCGCGCTCGAGCTCTCCTTTTCTCGCTTTTTCTCTCTTACCATGTGCCAGAGAGAGAGAGCTGTTGGGCGACGGGATCGTTAAAGGCTTTCAAAGGGATCTAGAAATACCGAGGAAAAATATGTTCGACGGAGGACGCCCGATGCCCGACCCGGCGACGATAATAAGGAGTGATAAACGGGCGAAAGTGATTGAACCCTGTTACCCCCGCGCGCTGGATTTTTCCGAAATGCTCCCTCGGGCTGGCGGCTCCTTTCAATCTCGCCGGGGAAAATATTCGCGCCAGCTTCGGGGGGAGGGGAAAACGACGGAAAACGATGCCGGCTGATGTAATCGGTACGCTATTTCACTTAGGGGCCAGATTTAGACGGCTTTCGCGAGACGAGTGTATCGTCGAGTTATCGCGCGATGCGGGACTCGGATCGACTGATTATGCCCGCGTATCGGATATAGCGGATCAGAATGCAGCGTTGTAGACGGTGTTTTTCGGAGGGAATTCCTTTTTGGCGATCCGTCGATGGTTCGCGAAACTTCGATGCTCGGAGACTGGCGGGAGATCTTTGTGCGAATTTCGGTGGACGAAATGAGTGACAATACTTCAGGAGAAATATATATATAAAAATGGACATATCTGATGAATTTAACTGTCTATGGTTAAATTGACATTTTTAAGCGACTTCAAAATAATTGATGCAACTTGAATTCAGTGAACGTAGGAACAATTCTTGGATATATAATTAATTATATTAAATTTACAATTATATATTATTTATTATATTAAATTATATGTAAATTTACCCTTTGCAGTCGGATCTATTTTAATTCGAAATCCGAAAGATGCTTTCTGAGCTGCACTTAATTTATTTTACATGATTCAGTGCAGTTTATGCATCTGAAATTGTGCCTACTGGCATCTACGATAATTGCAATTTTAACAGTTTTTTAAATACAACAAATCTGATACTGTTATAATTATCGAATGAGAAATGGTATAACAATTTTTAGTAGCGCCTCGGACTCGCCGCTCGAGTGCAAAGGGTTAAGATGTCAAGTGCCGAGAATCGTTCACAAAAATGATCACGACGTCTGAGTAATTTGATCGATGAGAATTTATCATGGTGGAAGGTATTTAGAAAAATTAATTTACCGAAAACTTGTTGTAATATAATATCGTGCGAATTCAGCGACACTCGACGAGTTAACACTTTATTTACAGTTTCTGAAAAATTGAAAGTCACTCCGATGTGCGAAGCAAGATTTAAAAATCACGATTTACAGTAAATTCACCCCAATTCTTCCTCAATTCGTAAACAAAAGTGGACAATTTTGTAAGAGGAGATTTTAGGCGAAATTACCAAGTAAAGGCTTTAAGTGAGAGGCTGGATAAAAGAGGCTAGACAAATGATCGTATTTTCTCGTCCCAAATCATCCATTTCCGATTATAAATACATGGACAATTGTAAAGAATTTACTATACAACCTGTTTCATTGTGAAAGTGGAACAGCGCAAGATATCGCTAAAGATATCACTAGATATCGCTAAAGAAGAAATATTAAAAAAATAGTGACTTCGAAATTACAATGATCTATGCAGGCTTGAAGGTACCGTTATCTTCCTACCATAACCTTGTCATAACCTTGGCAATTGCAAAGAATTTACTGTACAAGCTGTTTCATTTTGAAAGTGTAACAGCGCAAGATATCGCTAAAGATATCACTAGATATCGCTAAAGATATCGCTAGATATCGCTAAAGATATCACTAGATATCGCTAAAGACATCACTAGATATCGCTAAAGATATCACTAGATATTGCTAAAGATATCACTAGATATCGCTAAAGATATCACTAGAAATCGCTAAAGATATCACTAGATATCGCTAAAGATATCACTAGATATCGCTAAAGATATCGCTAGATATCGCTAAAGATAACCCTAGATATCGCTAAAGATATCACTAGATATCGCTAAAGATATCCCTAGATATCGCTAAAGATATCACTAGAAATCGCTAAAGATATCACTAGATATCGCTAAAGATATCACTAGATATCGCTAAAGATATTACTAGATATCGCTAAAGATATCGCTAGATATCGCTAAAGAAGAAATATTAAAAAAATGGTGACATCGAAATTACAATGACCTATGCAGGCTAGAAGATACCGTTATCGCTGGAACAATCACGAAAAGGCGTAAGAATTGCGCGCGGTTCCCGGAATTTTTGCTCCGCGCAAGGATCCGCAATCTAACGATTAGTTCGCGACGCCTCGGTGCGAGCATAAACAACGAACAGGAATCAGAGAATGCATCTCGGTCGTCGGAGGAAATAAATGATGCAACAGTTCGCGAATGTCTCGAGTGCAGAAACTAATCCGTGCGATACATTGCCGAAGTGCGCGTGCGGTATTTTCGTGATAAATAACGTCGCATTTGTAAGGTCGTACCTCGTGAGCGGAATGCTACGCGACCACCACAAAAGAGATAATAACTCTTTAATGCTCACTCTTGCCCGCGTGCCACATAAATCTAACCGGCGTTCCCCCGGAATATGCAAATCATCCCCCATTATCGCAACGTGCTGTTCAAAAACGTTCGGCTACGGCGTATCTAGGCGCGCCGCGTAGAATTTTTCCATCGTTAATCGAACGTTTCGGGAACCATTTAAACCCTCGTTTCGATCCGCCCCTGCTTTATGGAAAATTCCGTGGGAACTCGTTTTACCGCAAATGTTAATATCGGCTTCGCTCGAGACGGATATTTCGCGGTGAAGATTTTAATACCAAGTGTGCATCCTGCCTCGAAAGTAATTACAGTAATTTCTCCCAAAATTCGCGATCTCCCAGATTGCACTCTTCCTTGAAAAGGAGTTGTAGAGTTGGTTTCTTCGTAAATAAACGATAGATAGCAGCTTTTATATCGACTACGGAATGATTAAACAAAACTGTTCGGAGGGAATTGTTTTCTTCTTTTTAAAGGAAACATTGAAAGGCTGGGAGATCTTAAAAACCGCCTGAGAAACAGCTTCTTTATTTACTGTAATTTCTCCCTAATTCGCGCTCAGATTGCGCGAAAAGATTGCACCAAAAAAAATTGACACTTTGGGAAGAGAAGTTACCATTATTCGAGACTTGCGACCTGTTCTTATAGTTACAGATTTTAAACAACTATAAAATAATGATAATACGTACTCTTATACTACTATATACTACTTATACTATATACTAGTACTATATACTACTTATACAAAATACTACTAATACTATATACTACTTATACTATATACTACTTATACTATATACTACTTATACTATATACTACTTATACTATATACTACTTATGCTATATACTACTCATACTATATACTACTCTTATACTATATACTACTTATACAATATACTACTTATACTATATACTACTTATAGTATATACTACTTATACTCTATACTACTCATACTGTATACTACTTATACTATATACTACTTATGCTATATACTACTCATACTATATACTACTCTTATACTATATACTACTTATGCTATATACTACTCATACTATATACTACTCTTATACTATATACTACTTATGTTATATACTACTCATTCTATATACTACTTATACTATTTACTATATACTACTTATACTATATATTACTCATACTATATACTACTTATACTACATACTACTCATACTATATACTACTTATACTACTAATATATACTCTTCTAAAATTGTCCACTTTTGTGCGCAATCTGAGCGCGAATTAGGGAGCAATTACTGTACAACGTTGGAACGACTGTATTAATTTAGAACTTCCACCATTTTTATAGTTCCCTGAAGATCACACCGTCGCTTCCTCGACAAAAATACCATCGCGCTCCGTGAGAATTACGATTTACAAGTTGCCAATCAACTCGACGGACAATCGCTAATATTCCACGCTCGAAATGGCGAGTGGATCTCCCCGAGCTTGCCACGGTCAGGGCGAGGGCATGGAAGGGGCGCAGTTAATTCTCGCGGAAAAGGTTCGAATCTGAATTACATAGACAACAATCAAAGGCTCGCTGGTCTAGATATCCCCGATAAAAGGTATGGGTCTCCTCTCTCCGGGAACTGCGCGGGAATTCGTGGTATTAGAGGCCCATCTCACGTAGCAGCTCATCAGCAGTTGAATTGGCCACTCTGCCCCGGCATCGAGTTTTCTTGACCTGGAAAGTTCAAAACGGTACTTGGTCCGGTACGTGTGATTACGGGACACGTCGCGCGGGGGACGGTAATTTATTTTCGACCCCGCCGTGTATCATGCGCCGTTTATATTTTTCATGCTCGCCGCCCGGAAACAATCTCGACGATCTATCTTCAACGTTATACACCCGCGAATCCCGCGGCACACGTGGGAGCCGCGAGGGGGGAAGCGGCGGGTCGGTAGGGTGGGGGGATGTTCTGAATTCTTTATAGCCACGCAATAAAAAAGAAGCGCGTTCCGCCCGGTCGACCCAGTTTTTTTTCGACGGTAATTTCAGGGAGGAGGTTCATCGACTTGCGCGAATAAAACCGGCGTAAAAAATCCCTCGGAGCTCCGTTTACGTCGGAATCGAAATTATCGGGTCCTCTTAAAGACGGACGACGCGGACGAACACGGGTCGGTTCGTCGATTTGATCGAACAATCGAAAACGTTTTGGCGAAGGATGTCGCGTTACCGTGCCGGGGAAAATTTTCGCACGGCGGAGGACCGTCTTTCAGGGGGCGGCGCGCAACGGCCACGAGGGTAAAACAGTATACGGGGTGGAAATACCTATCGCCGGTGAACGTCGATATTACAGGGGGTAGTTTTACTGAGTGCCGTCGGCAAGGAAGGAAGAGCCCGCGTTAGGGGTGGTTATTGCCGATCGAGTTGCTTTAGCGACGTTCCGGGGGTTGCAAGGCTGGCGTTCGAGTCATGGGATGGGGTTAGTGGTACCGGGTGCTCGACGCGGACTTATTGAGCGAGCCTCCTGTTATCATAAACAGATAAATGTCCCGGGATATTTTACTACGTAAGATAATCTGGGACGTTTTATACTGTTACTCGTGATTCCAACCTCTTGATGCTATTGCAGAATGGTGCGATTATAATGATGCTGTTAGCGGGCCGCGCGGGAATATGTAATACATAAAATTGCTGGGCTTCTGTTCGAAATAAACATTCTCGTTCTCTTTGAATAGATTAGTTAGTGTTTAAGCTCAAGCTTCTTGCATCGATTGCACAGGCTGAAGTCGAACAAAAATCACTTCCTCCCTTAACTTCTCGCGCTGTGACGAACCCTTCTCAAGCAATTTATTTATTCTATGCAACGAGGTATTTTTTGATTGTCTAGACAGTTCCATTATTTATTTTCTTTCTTGTTGCTGACTAAAGCGTGTAACACGTTATTCTAACCAGAGATATAATTATGATATTAGATTATATTACATTACATTACAATTACAATACAATTACAATTACATTACAATTACATTACAATTACATTACATTACAATTACAATACAATTACAATTACATTACAATTACATTACAATTACATTACAATTACATTACAGTTACATTACAGTTACATTACAGTTACATTACAGTTACATTACAGTTTCATTACAGTTACATTACAGTTACATTACAATAACATTACAGTTACATTACAATTACATTACAATTACAGTTACATTACAATTACAGTTACATTACAATTACATTACATTACAATTACATTACATTACAATTACATTACATTACAATTACATTACATTACAATTACATTACATTACATTACATAATATTATATTATGGAAATAATTTACAACTATTCATCTTTTCACCGTACTAAATTTCTGCCACTCGTTCCCGTCGCAACTGCATAAAATCCGCAGCCCGGCGATCAGCGCGATGCACTTATCAGTAGGATATAAATGAAATTCGTTGGCGGGGCTGGCAGAAAACAGCAATAATACCCGAAGATAAGGAGTGTTATCGGAGCTCGCGTGGTCTGCGCGGATACGCGGATCGCGTATGCGCGTCACGGATTATCATCGGTATCGATAAAGCGGCGGAACGGAAAACAGCGTTACGGGATCAATCGAATCCGCGGCTAAGTCAGCACGGCCCGAGCTCGCGGCGCGCGCGGCGCCTTTTAGTGCGGCGATGCTCATAAAAGCCTGAATAGGAACGCCGTCGTTCCGCGGTATCGATCTAGCCACGCGGTTGCGGATATTCTTCCGCGTGTCTCGCGCCCGAACCCAGTCGTAAATGCCACGATTTACCGCCTTGCCTACCTACGGCCGCCGCAGTGGTAGCTGTCGGCGTTGAGTCAGACGTCGGGAAGCACTACGGTCTGTCTATCTTCTCTCCGGTCTACTTTCTCCTGTTTCACGATACCACCACCGTCGAAACGAACTTCACGCCGGGCGCCGTAACTGTTGTTAACGGAACGGGAATTACGTCCCGACGGAGGAACGATTCGTTCTCGGTTTTCGAACATTTTACTCCGCCCTAATCTTACAATTGTTTTCAACGTTATTTATTCTTTTCTCATCACTTATTTATTTATTTTCTAACTACATTTATCCACAAATTGGCTGTTTCCTGATTTCAACAGCTGAATTGTTCGTGAAGGCAACGACCAGCATGCCAGTATACATTACTATACACTACTACAGAATTTACTACAGTAAATTCTGCCTAATTGATGCTCAGATTATACCAAAAAATGGACAATGCAAGCGTAAAATAGGGAGAATTCACTGTAATGCTGTAATAATTCATTGAAAATGATGAAACGAGAAAATCGATAAATCACATAGGCGCAACAATAGCACCGCGACATTCATAGCACAGCAAAATTGTGACACTCGCGAAGAGATTACTGTACACATACAAGAAAGCTAATTTACATGGCTTTAATAGCATTTACATGGCTTCTTTAATAGCATTCACAAAAATTGCTTACGTTTATAACTGATTCAGGAGAATGTCCCGTCAACAAGACACTAGTCTAGATATTTAAAGAAATCCAATTCTTGTTAAAAAAGAGAGGGAAACCCACAGAACAATTACATGTAAAAATCACCTTCATTTTGCCAACTTTTCGAGCGCAACACACGTTTCGCAACCAACGTTTTCATCGTCCGAGCCTCGAATGGAGCTTCGGAAAAAAGACGATCCAAAAGCAGCAGAAGTCATATTCATTCGGGAGCATCTCGGGCCTGTTTTCCGGAAGAAGATCCATCCGAGACCGAACGGTTAAGAAGAGGATCAACCGGTGAAAACTCGACGGGGCAGGTCGGTGCGTCCACGTCAGTCGAGAGAGCAAATTTGCCGAGCTTTCGCCGTGGATGCGAATGTAAATCCGTTTCGAGGGAGCTTGGATAATTTGACGAGGAGAAACCGTGGATAGAGCGACGGTGAGAGAGGGGGTCGCGGGGGTTATACATCGCGCGAAAGAGAGAGAGAAAGAGAGAAAGAGAGAGAGCGAGAGAGAGCGAGAGAGAGCGAGAGAGAGGACGAGAGAGAGCGAGAGAGAGCGAGAGAGAGGACGAAAGAGAGGACGAGAGAGAGGACGAAAGAGAGGACGAGAGAGAGGACGAAAGAGAGGACGAGAGAGAGGACGAGAGAGCGAGAGAGAGATAGAGCGAGAGAGAGAGAGATAGAGCGAGAGTGAGAGAGAGCGAGGGAGAGGACGAAAGAGAGGACGAGAGAGAGGACGAAAGAGAGGACGAGAGAGAGGACGAGAGAGCGAGAGAGAGATAGAGCGAGAGAGAGAGAGATAGAGCGAGAGTGAGAGAGAGCGAGGGAGAGGACGAAAGAGAGGACGAGAGAGAGGACGAAAGAGAGGACGAGAGAGAGGACGAGAGAGCGAGAGAGAGATAGAGCGAGAGAGAGAGAGATAGAGCGAGAGTGAGAGAGAGCGAGAGAGAGCAAGAGAGAGCGACAGCGAGAGAGAGCGAGAGAGGGCGAGAGCGAGAGAGAGAGCAAACAAAGGAGAGAGCGAGCGGGAGAGAGCGAGAAAGAGCGAGAGAGTGCGGGAGAGAGCGTGCGAGAGAGAGAGAGGGAGAGATCAAGTCGCGAATAAATCTCGGCTCATTGGGCCACGTATACACAAAGTCGCGGCGCTAAAGCGCGTCGCCCGTTTACTTTACGATCCATGAATGGCATCTGATTGAGAGAGACGTCGCCGTCGCCGCCGCCTCCGCGCAGGACCAGTTTTATTTCGGCGAGCGGAGGAACGTAAAACGTCGGCCCCGGAAATCGAGAACGCGGGAACGGGAATGACCAGGAGAAGGACGGGGCGTTAAAGTTAATCAGCCGAGCGAAGCGATAACGACAGTCGTAAGTTATTATACCGTGGACCGGTTACTGCGACGTTCATCGTCAGGTTACGATCCCGGGGCGCACTTGCGCCGTCCCTGGTTTTTCGTCGGCGAGCGCCGGTCCGCACCGCGAAGCCGTTACATTATTTCGGTTCGCGAATCCGTCGTGTTTACAACCTCCTCCAAAACGCGAAACAATCGGTGATTTTCGCTGATTTTATTTTATTCGCCGCGCTCCTTTTATTTGCTTTGTCGATTTTGTTTATACGCCCGTTGTGCGATCTGGCTGCAAGCCAGATTGCATTTTCATGCGGTCGGTCAGATCCCATATTCGTATTAACGTTTTCGCGACTCTCTTCGTTACTTCGATACTTTCTCCGGCTCGTTTGAAGCTTCGTTACGCTCTTATCGCGCCATGGAGATCGTCGTAGCGTGTGTCATAAAGCACACACACACACACACACACACATATTATTATATTATTTCTTTTTCTTTTCTTTTTTTACCCTCGATCATTAGGTTATATATGCTTTTGTATCCTATTTTCTACTGTACGCTATGTAACAAAGGGTTTCACCCGTTGACATTTATAAACTATTATTATATTATTAATATAAACAAGATGTCCCAAAATTATGGTACTTCCGGGAAATGAGAGGTTCCTGAGGTTATTTGAAGTAACTTTTTCCTCAGCGAAAATGCAATCCGCGGCATTGTTCACGAGTTATTAACGAAAAACAGTGACCAATGAGAGGCGAGCTTGGCTGGCGCGCGGCGGCCGAGCCAACGAGCGCACAGAGCTCGGTCGCCTAGCGCCGAGCGAACTCGCCTCTCATTGGTCAGTGTTTTTCATGAATAATTCGTTAACGATGCCTCGGAGAACATTTTTGTACAGGAGAAAGTTGCTTCGAATCACCTCAGGAATCTCTCATTTCTCAGAAATGCCATAATTTTGGGATACCCTGTATATATATATATTATAATTTATATTATTAATATATTATAATTATATTATTATGTTATGTCGCCACAACACAAACAGATTCCTTAACTTTCGCATATTTTCGAATAATTCTAGAGCAACTTGTCGACAGAAATTGCACCCTGTGTGATCGATAATAGTAATAATAATAATAACAAAATAATAATAATAAGAAGTAGAAATCTAATTAAGATTAAAGTGGTGCAATAGGACGTAACAAACACATTCTTAAATTTCGCACATTTTCGAATAATTCTAGAGCAACTTGCCGAAAGAAACTGCACTCAGCGTGATCGATAACAGTAATAAGGATAATAATAACAGTAATAATAATAACAATAATAATAATAAGAAGAAAAACAAGAAATCTAATAAGAATTAAAATACTGGAGTGTAGAACGTAACAATGATCATAAATTGCGTGTCCCTTTGCACGAAATAAAAATAGTTTCGAACAATTGCGACCAGTCCGAAAATAATTGTTCACTTATGTCCACTTCTCTTCAATAACCAAAAGACTGAAAAATAACACGATCGAAAATTCCGCGATTAAATGAACATAGATTGACTCATAATTGCGCTAACCGAGAATGCAGCAAACACGAAAATCTCTTAACACAAAGCTCTCTCGTAGTTACCAGACGCGGCGAGTTCCAGCGGTCGACGATATTCATTTTCCAAGTCGGAGAAAACAAAACAAAAAAAAAGAAAAAGAGGAAGAAAAAGAAATACTAATTAATGCTTCCGCGTCCGTTTCTTTCCGGCGTCCATTGTTTCCCGGGCTGCGGCGTGTCGCTAATAGGAAAACCGTCCGCTTAACCCTAGAAAGATAACCATATGACAACGTACGTAAAAGATAACCATACGCTTCAGAGGCGCATGCTTTTCAAAGGCGTCAATCTTATACTAACAATGGATATTTATTTAAGTTAATCTAGTCATTTTAAAGGTTTGGCATTATTGTAAAAATAAAATGCATTTATATTATATTTTTTTATATTTTAAGTAATTTTAAACTTAAATCACTAGACCTCTATGAAAAATTAACAAAAATCAACAGTCTTCGCAGGCGCCTCTGCGACGTAGGTTATCTTTCTCGGGTTAAAAGTTCCTTCGTTTCGCGGCCGCGGTTGACGTCTGCGTCGCCGTCTGGTCAATCTATAATTCAGCACGTAGGTGAAGACAGAGCGATAACAATGATAACCCAAGGGTAACGCACACAATGGGACTGTCTATAGAAACGATATTCCAAACGCCGATGCGCGCGCGCGCCTGTCAGAGAACCAACCGGCCATTTCCGGCGTTGTTCCGTCGTCGCCGCGTTCTTCTCGTCCCGTTCGCACGCGACCACTTTCCCCAAGTTTTTCCTTCGGCCGTCGATTATGCCTGCGTATAGAGCCCCGATACTCGAACTATCGATCAAGTAAGCCACCATTCTCGAACGTTACATCCGCCGTTACGTTCCGCCGCCGCCGCTTCCATCGCCGCTTCCACTGAATATTCATGGCTTTGCAACTTTCCGCGCGCGCGGAACTATAGCCGGGATTCACTAAGCATACCGGTGATCCTAATCCCCCAAATAAACTGGAACTATAATGAAGCACACGGAAACTTGAATTGCGTGCCGGATAATTCTAACGAATTCTGATAACGCCGCCGAATAACGCCAACGTATTTTACGTTCCGCGGAATTTCTCCGCGCCCCGCCGCGCCGTTAAAATCACGGAACCAGCCGATCCGAAACGCCTCCCGCCCGTGTTTCGAAGCAACTTGCGCTATTACTTTGTTCTCGAGGCGCGGAAGGGTCTTCCTCGAAGAAAGTAAAATACTGAAATACTATCTTACGGTTGTTCTGTCGTGATTGGACCGCGGTTCGTCCTGCGAGAGAAACGTTGTTTAGATCGTTGGTGAGAAATCGGAGTTGAATGGGCAAGAATTAATAGCTTTTTTAATGCGATGTTGTCAGTGTGGCGTAAAGTTGCGACGCGACGTTACATACTTGTTTAATTATGACGGTGGATGTTACATACTCCCACCATTTTCAACAAAATGTTTGGGAAAATAATTTTTGTGTGGAAATTTGGAATTCAAGTAATTCATTTGTCAAATTTATTGTATATTTGTATTATTATATTTGTATATTTCTATTACTATATTTATATATTTATATTATTATATTTATACATTTATATTATTATATTTATATATTTATATTACTATATTAATATATTTATATTATTATATTTATATATTTCTATTACTATATTTATATATTTATATTATTATATATATCTTGTACATATCTATTTATTATTAACTTATTAAATATGTCTAATATATATTGAATTAAAAAATTCTAAACATATCAAATAATATATTAAGGATATCAAATCTAATACACAGGATGTTTTGTAATTATATTAACACCCAGAAAGGGTAGATTTCTAAGGTCATTTGAAGTTATTAACGAACAACACTGACCAATAACGTTGTATGGGGTTCCTAGCTTACATAAAAGAAAAAAATTAGTGTTACAAAAAAATGTAATGATATGTGCTATGCATTATTAGTATTATTATTATATTGTTATTTTCATTTTATTTATAGTAGGTTGATAATTTATAAGTTGGTAGAATGTGCATCATCGCATCAAAAACGAATTTATATAATAAAACAATATTTGCTGTTTATAGTACAATATAATGTAATGCATATATTAATATATGTTAGTATATATTAGTAAATATATTAGTATATATTAGTACATATATTAGTATATAATAGTACATATATTAGTATATATTAGTAAATATGTTAGTATATATATATATATATATATATATATATATTAGTAAATATATTAGTATATAGTAGTATATATATTATTATATATGAGTATAATTAGTACATATTGGTATATATTAGTACATATGACTTAGTATAAGTCAGTATATATTGCTACATACACATTAGTACAGCAATTGCTGTTTCCACAAAATGACCACTGGCGCCATCAAAACAGCGATCGCCACTCGAAAGTCAAACTCCACAGTCCCGCGGATCATCGAACAAAGAAGCGAGCAACAGACCCACCGTATACCATCGACGTTCGCCACGTAGAGTCCCATTCTCAGCCCTTTGCTCTCGATCCGTCGAAGACACCCGACCAGACAGCGTTCCTCGCCTGACAAAAAAAAGGAAGAGTAGTCTCGTCGATTCTCGCGCTTCCGCAGCGCTCCGCTCGGCAAAGAAAAAACAGAAAAAAAGGAAAGAAGAAGAAAAAAAAGAAAGAAGCTCGGACCAGAGCTCGACGCGCTTCGCATTTCTTTTTCCACTGACATTGGAGAGTGATTAAAAACTTGATCCCGGCCGCGTCTCTCTGTCTCTATCCGATCCATCGGTCTTCGCAGCGGGAGGGTCCCGAGGCCGGCCTCTCCTCTTTCGTTTACGATATAGGAGAGCGGACAATATGGCGGAGTAATTGTTGTTCGGTGAGACGACGTCGGCGGCCCGGCGGGTCGGCGCGGGGGCGGACGCCCGGGCGGAATGAAGCGAGACGGCGAGCAGGAAGGAGGTCCGATAGTGTCGGATTACTGCCGGTATTGTGAAGTCCAGACGCGGGAGGGGGGAGGGGAAGACGGAAAGAAAGAAGACACGGCCGTCCTGGAAGACGCTTTCCAGCGGGGGTGAAAGCACGACGAAAGACGGAACGTCGGAAAGGGTGCTGCGAGGAGACGAGCGCGGGGAGGGTTGAGGGGGGCCAGAAGGTGGCCGGAAGGAGAGAAGGAAGAAGAAGTTATTAGAAATACCAAAAGAGAGTACAATACCACCTAGCTCGAGGTAAAAGAGTAAGGACGCGAAGGTGGGTTCGGTCTCGGTTCACCCCTCGGTTCACCCTTCGGCTGCCACCCTCCGCCGGCACCCTGGAGCAGGGGAGCGGCGTGCTCTCGCGAGACAACGCGGAGGAAGTCTGCCGCGAGAGACGGAACGTCCGTGAACGAGCGAGAGGAAAAAAGGATTGCGGGGGGGGGCGACGGTTCGTGGACGGAGGGAGGGGGGTCTGTATCTTGGCGTTTTCTTTATTTGCCGCGATTTATTTCGCGACGTACACGTACGAGCCTGCGAAGGAAGGACGGGGACGGGGGAGGCTCTCCGGCGCGGCCAGCCGAGCGGAAAAATGTGATATTCCCTGACAAATGGACGACGGCGTGGCCCGCGGCCCGCGCGGTGCCCGAGATCCGCGTTTAAATGCGATTGTTTATTTCGTGCTCGATTGCCCGCTAATACCAATTTGCGATATCTCGTGGCATCGACCGCGCCGCTTTCGGCGGGAGGGGGAGGGGCCGCTTTCCTTTTTTTTTCGCTGCGGAATCGCCGCCGGCCGGATGATCTATCGACCAAATAATTCCGGAGATCGGATCGGCTCGCGCGATTCGACGATCGTCGCCGATGATGACGGCGAGTTAATAGAGCCGACCTCCTCCGGCCCCCACCACTCCCCTCCCCACCCGGCGCCGGTTCCGTGTCCGCCGCTGGACCGTAATTAAGCTCATTTTAATGCGATAATTTCGATGAACATTTTAATGAAGCGTTCGCCGCTCGTTTTAATAATCGAGCCCCCGCCGTCCTCTCCTCCTCCTCCCCCCCCCCCGATTATATTTCATAGGTTGCAGGGGCGCGTGTCCGACGCCGCGTTTCAGCCGTTCCGATTTTTCGAGCCGGTGCGCGCAGACGTTCGACTGATTCCGGCGATACCATGCGGAAAATGAAAAGCGGGTTCGGCCACCGTCGCCCTGCCGATGTTCATTGCAATATGTGCCGGTGCTACCGATGAATTATTAGGCGAGCTGCGCCCCGATACTATATCGCCTGTCGGATTACCGCCGCCGCCGACGGTCAGTCGGACGGGCGACCTCAAATATTTTTTGGGCCGAGCGATCCGACCCGCGAACCGCCGCGGCCTGTTTTATTCAGACCCAGAAGTCCGTCGGTTCTGACGCTCGCGCGCACGATGCCCGAATCTTCGGCAGCGTTCGGGAGATCGTTCGACGACTTGTCTGAACGCATTTGTAACGATAGTTCGGCTGGACGAGTCGAGCGGCAGGAAGCAACGTCGAAGAAATTCGCGTGGAATTTATGCGATTTGATCAACGAGACTGAACGTGGAATGATCAAAATTTATAATAATTGACGGTATTTTTGGTCTTTTGCGTTCTGATGATTCCAGTGAAATTCGGTATTTTCGAATATGTTGGAACAGAAATGGAAAATTGGACGAAAGATATTCTGCATTTTTATTTCTTTACATATACTGTATAATATTATAGTATATTACTAAGTGTAATACTATGTATAATACTAGTAATTTTTTTCTAATTCCCGTTTTTATAGCTGTTGACAATTCGGTGACTGTAAAAACGAGCCGCAAGGCCGAAATTGTCCAGTTTCGTGCGAAATCTGAGAATTGGGGAAGAAATGGGGAGAAATTCCTGCGCGAATTGTGGGGAGAAATCACTGTATTCGGTGTAGTAAATCTGTTCAAAGCCTAGAAAATGCCAGAAAGCTGGAAGAGTATCAAAACGTTTGCTTTCATTCCGTGGAATTTTACAAGTTAAGTGGTAAAACCGACGTAGAATCCTCGATAAAACGGCGAGGAAACTGAATTTTGAATAACTATTCCGAATAGCCATTTTTGCGAGGATCCTTGCGACACGTAAAGTGGCGTAATTGCCGAAGAGGAGCATGATTGCCTCAGATAAAAAGAACACTGCCCCTTTGCATCTCATTTTTATAATTGTTGACAACCTCCTCTTCCCAAATTGTGCATTTTTGTGCGCAATCTGAGCGCGAGTTAGGGAGAAATCGCTGTATTCGATGCAGCAAATCTGTTCAAAGCCTAGAAAATGCGAGAAAGCCGAAAGAGTATCAAAACGTTTGCTTTCATTCCGTGGAATTTTTCAGGTCAAGTGGTAAATCCGACGTAGAATCCTCGATAAAACGACGAGGAAACTGAATTTTGAATAACTATTCCGAATAGCCATTTTTGCGAGGATCCTTGCGACACGTAAAGTGGCGTAATTGCCGGGGAGGAGGATGATTGCCTCGGATAAAGAGAACACCGCGCAACGGCGCAACGTTGAAAGCGTCGGTAGACCGGCTATCCGTTAGTTCGGTTTACGGCTAACTCTCTTGATAGTTCTGAAATGTAACTCTAAAACGCTCTATTACTCTCGGACTCTAGCATCCTACTTTAAATTCTCCGTTAACGTTCTCCATACTCGCTAAACTCTATCCGGAAACTTTGGGACCGGCTCTCTCTCGACCGTTCGCAACATCCAACAGTTCGGTATGACGCCGCGTTCGTTTGTTACCCTTAAGGACTCCCCGAGGACCCTCGAGGACCCCTCCCCCCTCCCTCGAGAACTTCTCTGATCGCCGATCATCTGCGATAGAAATTGATCCGTGGCAAACGGATGATCTAATTATTCTAATTATTCGCGTGTGGACCGTTTATTTTGAAAGTGGTGTGTGTGTGCGATTTTCATAGACATAGATGGCTGGAAAGAATTTCGTGGAAATGACGTTATAAAACAATATAGAGAACACGATAAATTGATTTTACTTTTATTTTTTGTTTCATCGAAAAATCTGCAAAGTGCAGTTCAAAAACGGGTACGAAAAAATATTAATGGAGGAAAGGTTAACTGGCTGAAAGTATATGTTGGAAAGTATAGGTTATGGCAAAAGTGCACCGTATAACATTTTGTATAAAACATCGATGCAGAATTTAAGAAACTAAATTTAATTAAATTTGTCGCCTACATGACGGGTTAAATCATGAATATATACCAAACAATGTCACATAAAGAACACAAATAAATACTACTCCTATTTTATCTCTTGTTCTTACTTACAAACAAAATTAAATTAATACAAGACATATTTTAAGCGATATTTAATGTTTCACTATTGAAATTAAAAAAGTTATTCTCACGATCGACTAATCATAAAAATGGTGTAAGTCCATTTACAGCCCTTAAACGTATATCATTTCAGTTAAATTCGCCTAAGAAAGAAATTTACATAACCAAATTACACATTGATGAATTAGTAGATTGTAGATTAGTAACATTGACAGACTCGACATAATTAATTTATACATTATTTTATAACCGACAATTTGGGGAGGAGGAGATACGATTATTCGAGGCTTGCAGCTCGTTTTTATAGTTGTACAAACCACAAGACTCGGATAATCGTATTTCTTCTTCCAAAATCGTCCATTTTCGGGGACAATCTGAGCGTCAATTAGGGAGAATTTACTGTAATACGCTAACCTTTAATTTTCTCCAAAAATTGAACCACCAAAACTGGACTTGCACCGCTATCGAAATGAACGGTCCGCATGTTCCAAGGTTAAATTGTTATAGTAGAAAATTATAACGAAAATGATATATTATTATAATTATTATTATTACCATTTACTTCGTTTTATAATTATTTATTTCGTTATAGCGAAAATCGTTATAGCAAATGCAGCCGTACCGAGCCAACGGAACACTCTCCCTGAAGCACCTAACGACAGTTGAATAGAAGAATAGGCCATTTTTCACGTTTCGCGGCATTCGTAGAAGATCGTCCGGAGGCCCTAGACTCTGGAGGGTTAATTCTCGCATCAACAAGTCTCCACCCCATGGAAAGTGCTCGCCGTAGCGCCGTGGCGGTGTGTTCGGGCGGGCGTGTATCTCTCGGCCGTTAAGACCTTGTCAACAAGTAGCGGGTGCGCGCATCGCGCGTTTAGGGTTTCGTCTTGCCGGGGAACCGCGTTGAAAAGTCGACGCGGCGGGGCTCGCCTCTCTCTCTCTCGAGTATCCACGACAAAAGAATACTCGTGAAGCGGAAAGGACGAGGGGTAGGCAGCGAGTCGGTAAGTGTGAAACGAGGGAAATCGTTCTTCCGCGGCTGGTGTTGCTCGTCACCCCCGAAAGGGGACGGTGTAGGGGGAAGGGGGAAGCTCGACACGGGCGAGAGAAAGAGAGATAGACAGCGGGGGCCGGGCGAGGGGGGACGAGATATCGACGGATAGGCGCCGGTATAGACGGCGGTAATTGTTATCCGATAGAGAGCAACCCGAAAGGGTTGCCGAAGGATGGATGCGACGTCACCGGGAACAGTTTCACCTATAATTGGATTTGCGATCGGCTCCGGCACGCCTACGCTTCCGGTCGACGGAACGCACCGGCTCGAAATACATTATTTACGCGCCTCAGTCGAATTTGCGGCGACCGATAATACCGGCACTAGACAATAATCGCGCAGTTACTCGAATTCCTGAGCGGCCGGGTTCGATCGGTCGAGTCGGGCGTCGTCGGGCGTCGTCAGGAATCGGCGTCCCGCGATCGCGTTTCGTCAAACGATTAAAAATATTTCGATTAAAATATTAAAAATATTTGTATTTTAATTCGAGGTCATAGTTCGGGACAAAAGCGGTACTGGAGCCTTGCTTCGATTCGTTACAATCGGCAACTATAAGCTCGTTTTTATATCATAGTTATCGATTGTACAATCTGAGCGTAAATTACGGAGAATTTACTGTATTTCGATTGTTTAAAGCATTGTTTTAGGACTTTTTTCGAGAAGCAGATCGTACCTGGGAAGATGCAACTAAGTTTTTGCTATTCACTTAATAGCATTAACTAATTATAGGCTAGCCCTTTGCGCTCGGAGCAGATTTTGCAAACATTTAGATTTTGATATATAGAATTGAATTGAATAAAATATTCTGCCCGAAAATGGCAGATGAACAAAAAAGATCTGGCAGATTCTATGGCTGGAAATGAGACGAAAATCGAGAATAACAGAATTGCTTGGGAGGCTCCGGGAAAATTGAATTTGCATGCATTTTAAACGTTCTTTCGACTGAAAATAATAAACTAAATTCAATGTCAAATAAACTAGTTATTTTATTATTATTTTTATTTATTATCGTTATTATATATTTATTATTATTATTATATATTTATTATATAAAAATGAAAATAATAGACTAAATTCAATTGAAAATACACTGGTTATTTTATTATTATATTTATTTATTACTGTTATTACATATTAATTATTATTATATATTTATTACTATTATTACTTATTTTCTTCAATCGAACGACAAAATTTGATTCCTAAATTTAATATTTCCAAAAATAAAAATTTCTCCATATTCGTCTTATTACCAACTACAGATCCACCTGCCCCGCACCACGAATTATAAAACACCCGATACATACTTTCGACTAAGGTACTACCTCAAAGAAAGAATCGATCCGTCTCGCACGGAAAAAATTCCCAAAGATCGCGTTTCTTCGCAGGTAGATAAGTAGCTCGTGAAACAGGAACACGGCAGACTCGGGAAAGGAGTGCGAAAGAAGCGACGGAGCGCGATGTCCGCTGAGAAATCGCAGGCCCCCTAAGACTCTATTTGTATCTCCGTAACGCAATTAAAAGGGCGGGAAGATTAGCGACTAGGCGTTTAAGAAGAGAAGCAAAGAATCGCGACGAGATTAACGAGCGCGCGCCGCTCTCCTCCAATCTCCCCGCCCCTGCCCCGGTATCTTCTTAGAACGTGAAACGCAATTAAGGGCGCGGGGGCTGCAGCGGCGCGATCGGAGAGGAGGTGAAAGTTTTAATTACCGGTATCAATTCGCATAACTCCGGCAATACGGTTGCGAATCCGGCGAGGTCGGGGTGAGGGGGGTGCCGAAGTGCCGCGGAAACGCGAAGTTGCGCGGGCCGCGCGCATTCGCGAGTATCATCGGTTGGCTCGCGTCGCCGCGGCGGCCGCCGCCGCCGGGAAATTTTAATTGCCGGTGTCTATTAATACGGGGATTACTGCGAAATAATATACGCCATTAATGGTCGCAGTGTAAACGCTTTTACGTGGAACCGCGGCGCGGCGCGGCGCGGGGTGGAGCGCGGCGCGCCGCGTCCGATGTTTTCGTCGCTCGGTTAAATATTTGCCACGCAATATTTACGCCCCGGCCGGAAAATGTTTTTCGTAGCCGCTCGAAAATGGTCGGATGACCGAGTCGATTACGAAAATAAATTTTTCGCGCGGACCGCCGGAGCAGTTCCGATAATTTGTCGGCCGCGAAACTTTTTTCCTCCCCGCCCCGCCCCGTAATTGTTAAATGAAACGTCCGGCGCTCCCCGGAGCGCTGTAACAAAATAAAAAAAACGTATAAACAAATATGCAGCGACGAGCCGGAATTTCTGACCGAACAGGTTTTCCGCTTTTCGGCCGGCAAATGACCCGGCTAATGTTCCCCCCGCGCGCGCGCGCGCGCGCGCATTCTGTTGATACTTTTTATTCGTTTAAGGAAGAGCGAACGCGCGCAACGCAACAACGGCGCGCCAAGTAATTAAACCGCGGCGAGAGATTCCGAACTGTTGTTGCAATTAAACAGGAAATTGATACGTCGACGGCACGATGTTCGCTTGTAATTAGCGCGCGTAGGTTATCTCGGGATAACGTTTAGCCGAATTAAATGTAACGGCGGGATAACGGGACAGTGGTTTCGTTGTGAAATTATTTTTGATAGCTCGCGCGCCCGGAGAGAATGCTCGCGGCGGGATTTATTTATTAGCGTCGAGCAAAAACGTGTCGCAAATTATTTCGGTGGATGGGCTCGAATAGAGGTTAATGGACGCACGATGGCGCGCGCGCGCGCGCGCGTTCGATAAGAGGAGGCGTCCTCGCGAAGGATCGGCGAAGAAAAATAAAAAGGAGCGGCGGCCGGCTTAAATAATAACCGATGATTCCGAGGAGCGAGCTTGACGCATTAATTAGATAAATTAGCCCTATTCAGGCCGGCTCTTCCGCGACGCGCCTCGCCACTCTCGATCACCGGTTTGACTTATCGTTACGTATGCAGAGAACACATTTCACACTGATATGCTCCGTATTTGCGGCCACTGAATCGCACTGATTGTATTCTCATGCAAAATATGTCGTCCATAATGGCCGGACCGCGTTCCCTCTATATCTCCAATTACAACGTCCTGGCGTAATTGTTATCGCGCGGATTTTGCATCTTCCGGTATCTCGCGGCGCCGCGTCGTTCCGCTAAATTTCTGCCGAAAACCCGAGGAAACGCGGTACGATTATAGCAATAAATAATTCACGGTTTCGGAAACTTGTCCGTTCTTTCGTCGATTCGCGAGAGAATGCAAGGTTATGTCATGGTTATGACGCGTTTATATCTGAAATTAATAGAGCAAACATGAAACAGTAAAAACGTTAAGAGAATACAGCTTAATAATGATAATAGCATGCTTGCAATTCATTGAAATTATTGAGAGAAGAAACGGATGGAGGCAGAAATATTGATCTCGCGTAAAGATCTGCAGCGTGATCATTGGCATGAGGAATTTTATGCAGCAATTATCTGCGTCCACGAATGCAGCCGCTGTTTTTAAATCTAGGAAATTTTTAAAAATATTTCTGTCGAGAGATATTTACTAGAGAACTAGACTAGAGAGAGAGAGAGATTCAGAGAGACAAAAGATTAAAAAAATGGGAGAATTTGATTTCGCGTAAAGATCTGCAGTGTAATTATTGGCATGAGGAACTTTATGCAGCAATTATCTGCGTCCACGAATGCAGCTGCTGTTTCCTAAATCCAGGAAATTTTTGAGAATATTTCTGGACTAGATTTAGAGAGACTAGAGAAATTTTTACTAGAGAACTAGATTGCGACAACAGATCAAAAAAATGGGAGAAACGAACAATGCATCCTGATCGTTTGACGTGTGCACAATCGAACAATACGCTTGCAAGTTCTGCAATAATGTGTGCAGTCTTTGTGTGTCGTCAATACGTCGACGTCCTCGAAGAGTTAACCCTTTGCACTCGAGTGATGACTCGGAGGCACCGCTAAAATTCGTTATATCTCGTTCCAAGATAATTTGTATGTTGACAAAGTTCAGATTTAAAAAATTGTTAAAACTGTAACTGTTGCTTCACGCATATCACGCACGTCTCTCTAACGTTGCTTCACATTATCACGGGATACAATTTCATACGTATAAAATGCACTTTCCATAGAAAATGAAAATTCTATAAGTCAGAAAATTTATTTTAGATTTACCGTTCAAATAGCTTCGAGTGCAAGGGATTACTGCTTGCTTTACAGCGATACGAAATCACAAAAAAGCTCAGATTTCCACTTTCGTTCGTTCAAAGTAAAAAGAGAAATTCCTCCTCCGTATTTTCGAATTTCTAAGGCATTAAAATTTGGAAAATGCCGTATTACGAAATATATTGCGAAGCGTTCCCTCGTTCGTCTCGTTCGAGCCGAAGGGGAGTGACGAATAATTTGCGAGATTATTTGCGTCTGAAGGCTCATTATTTTCCGCTCGAACGCGACGAATTTGTTTGCAGGAACGAACGGGTTGGGTAACGTCGTTACCAGCCCTTCGGCTTCTCAGATATCGGTCGGCCAATCTCCTTGGTGCCGTTAATAGGATCGAGACCTTAATCAATCAGACATGGCGCAATTAACGTAACCTTTTGACAGCCGTTCCCGGCCCTCCCCCCTACCCCCCCGGGATGAGAACACCTGACGTGGATTTCTTTAATCAGTCACTTTCGGCGATGGGGACGGGCCGAGGGACGCGCCCACGCCCGGCCGCGCGGCTCACGTGAAAAATCGAGGAGGGAGACGAATGAGAAATAAGTTGAAACGCGAAATGAATCGCGCAAGTGAGACTGACAGGCAATTTTTTAATCATTGAAGGCCGCTAACTGCCGAGACCGGCGGCCTGCCGGGGATATTGCGACAGAGATTTTCCCGTATAACTCTTAACAAATTCCAGAACTCGCCGATTTACGCCGCGATCCGTATTGTTCTCTAACTGTTAACCTCCCCTGTAACGGGTTGCCTCGTAAATATTTCTAATCTTTTCACGGATTTTTACATTGATCGAGAGCAGCCGCGATTTTTCAGGAATGAAGTTACACTTTATCGCAGAGTCTTAGTCAGAGTTATGTTTTATCGGGAAATGGAATTATTGGCTCGGCTAGTCGACCTCAGCTTTTTATAATACAATTACAATTTAATAATAGAATTACAGTAATGTCTTTCTAACTGGCGATCAGATTTTGCAGAAAAATGGACAATTTTGGAAGAGGAGATACGATTGTTCGAGCCTTATGTTTTCTATGGTTATCGATTCTCAGCAACTGCAAAAACGAGCCGCAAGGCTCGAATAATCGTATCTCCTCTTCCCAAATTGTCCATTTTTGTGGACAATCTGAGCGTCAATTAGAGAGATATTACTGTATCAAGCCCTAATCGCGACTAATGTATATTGTTTTGTAATATAATGTATACAATATTTATTTGTAATGTATACGATATTTTTATATATACATATATATATATATATATATATATATATATATATATATATATATATATAATTTCTATCTGAAGTTTTCTTATAGAAACTTTTTTATAATATCAGCAATTGTAAAAGTAAAAATCAGAGACCAGTCATTTTGTCTAATTTCGTAGGTCTTGTGTTAATTATGCATATGATCTGTGAAATAAAATTCAGCGAGCTGCTCGGAAATGTATTCTTGAGGCTATTTGAAGTAACTTTTTCCTTAGCGAAAATGTTCTACGAGGCACTGTTCACGAGTTATTAAAGAAAAACAGAGTAACCAATGAGAGGAGAGATCAGCTGACGCGTGACGGCCGAGCCAATAAGCGGAACTGAGCTTCAACCGCTCGTTGGCTCGGCCGCCACGCGCCAGACGAGCTCGCCTCTGATTGGTCACTGTTTTTCATTAATAACTCGCAAACGAAGCCGCGAAGAAAATTTTCGCAAAGGAAAAAGTTGCTTCAAATGACCTCAGGAATCATCTCTTTCCTTTGTGTTAACATAATTATGGGATACTTAAAAATCTACAGTCTGTCTAATAACAAGAAGAAAAAATGTAAATTAATTTTTATTCACGTACCAATTAATTTTCATTAATTTTCATGTTCACACGAATTATGTCTTCGAAATCGAAAGTATGTAATCAACTTTGAAATCACTTCTATTAATTCTCATTCCATTAATTCTATTAATTCTCAATTCTATTAATTCTGCTCTTTGGCAAAGTAATTGAGCGACCGATTAATAAATGTTGCTAGCACGAACAAATTCTGGGATTCCTAATACGTTCGAGGGAATCTCCAACGTAATATAACGAGCCATTACGGAGACGTCTTCCTCGCATTATCCGTCAGAGTCACCGCTCACTTTGTTCTCACCCTTCGGCTCCGATTCCTCCCTAATTTCGAGATCGCGCCCGACAATTTGACTTTCTCGCTTTCCACTTATCCCGGAAGCTGCGAGGTAAATTACCGTTCATTTTTCTCCGTCATTTGAGCCCACCCTCGCGGCCCTCCTCCTGGGCGTAAACCTAAAACTCGAGGACACAAGGAGTCCTCTCTTTTATTTCGGCGAATCCGCTTCCGAGGGATGGGGGAAAAAGGACGCGGATGGATAACGAAGGAGGCACGAGAGGGTGGAGAGGGTCATGGGGGGTCCCGTAACGATGCCCTCAAGACGATTACCGGAGATTCGCCCGGCAAAGCGGTTACGAATTCAAAATGTTCGCGATCTGTTGCTGGATTCATGAGAATTGCCATAGCTCGCGGTAACGAGGAGACCGGATCTTTGCGCAAAACGAAAATTCCTCCGGGCCGTTCGCAAGATCTGGCCACACAAATAGAAATATCTTTCGGCGTTCATTAATTTTCGGAAGCTGAAAAATGCGTGAAATGCGTGAAATCTCTGCGCCGATGCGCGCTGTGCGAGTTTTAAGCGTTTACGAGGGAAACGAGCGGGTCGAACAGCGAAGAAGAATTTTGGAGGAACTCTCGATTTGTAAAAAATTGTTACAAGCAAGGTGTATCGGTCGAACGCGTGTGCCGAATACGGGGTAATATTGGCGCGATTTTAAACAATGTCGGGAAACTGCTGGTGGAAGTTAGCGCGACGAGAGGGTGGCTTCTTTAATTTATAGTGGGTGCTGCGAGTGAACAGAGGCGGCCGGAACCTGGCATCGGGATTGATCGATCGGAACCGTGAAATATCGCCGCGGCCGATGACGTATTTCATTTCGCTCTGTCACTCGTTGTTCTCCTTTTTTTAAGACAGCCATCACGAATATCGACCACCTTTCAATCGGCGCGCAACACACGTTCGAAGAAAAATCTGTGCTCGTGTGTCAACGGGCGCACCCCCGTGACTGACGACGTCGATCGGCAACTGCGCTCTCGCTAGAGTCTCCCGCCGCAGATGCGCCCCGTGGAACACATAAACAGACATAACCGGCGAGTAACGCGAACGGTATAGGCAGCGAACGGTGGAGTTGAGAGGTGCCTGTTGCGTTCCGCGTGATTTTACCGAGAAAAGCTCGCTGTTCGACAATTTTGAACGTCAATAACGCGATTCCATTAAATCTTGGCAATCGGAAGATTTTTCCGACTCGGAGCAAATTTGGTAAAAATTGTGATTCTGCTGTGCACACAGTCTAATTGAGATAAAAATCATATATTTTCTGCCTATTTTCTCTCTATTTTCTCTCTAATTCGCGCTCAGAATGCGCACAGAAATGGACAATTTGGGAAGAGGATTATTCGAGCCTTGCACCTTATTTTTGTAATTGTTGGCAATCGGCAATTATAAAAATGAATGGCGAGGCTCGAATAATTGTCTCCTCTTCCCAAATTGTCCATTTTTGCTCACGTGTTGAAGGAAAATTAGGGAGAATTTACTGTATTCCCATTTTGCGAAAATTATGACTTTGTTATAAACAGTCTAATCGAAATAGAAATCACTATACTGCTGTGGAATTTGATGGAAACTATCATAAATAAATAAATCAATAAAAGATTTATTAGAATTTATAGATTAAATAAAACATGATTACCTTGCAGCATGAAAAAACAAACGATCAAAAAGAATTGCAATTTTTACAAAAATATCTATAGTGTCATCGTGTAAACGACAACCGAGTGCGGCAGCTTAATATATTAATTAGAACGTAGCTTGATGAGCTGCAGATCTTTGTAAGGAATAAAAATGAAAAAGAAAATTTAAGGTAAAAAGAAAAAATTGTGTCAAAATTTTCTGATCGATTACAATAGGAACTCGTGGATCGATCGCGACCCGAATTGAAAATTCTGAATTAAAACAAGAGAATTTACTACAAAACATTGATCGAACGACAATCGATACTTTCTGCGAAGGATTCACGGCACATAAATCCAAACCGCGGGAAAAATTGTGGTTTCGAAACGGGAGAGGACCGTTCGAAGTTAATTATTTTTAGCAGCACGAGTGCAAACGAGGCGGATCGTAGTCGAAGGGTGGCCAAGTTAATTTTTACCATTATTCCGTGCCGCCGCCGCCGGTTTCCAACGTCTCGGACTTTTATCCCGATGAGCTTTAGACAGGGTGTGGCTGATTCTGTCAAGGAAATTTAGCGGCAATTCCGGCGACCAGCAATTAGAGGAAGTAGGTGCGCGTAAAGTTTCTTCGGCCTCGTAATGGAGCGGGGAGAGAAGGCTTTACGATCGCCGCTTATCCGGAGGAATACCGAAGGTTAGAGAAGCTGTCTTAATTTGAAACGTTCGAGCTTCATTTACCGGCGAATTTCAATCGGCATTCGGGCGCGGGGCTTCCTTAATCGCGCGATAAACTGCGCTCGCGTTAATTACGCGGGGCAGAAACACGCGACGGATCCAAGGCCCCGGTGTTCCGCGCCCGGAAAATCAATCGCTCCGCGACAGAAACCCTTAGGAACCTTCCTGCTGCGATTTCGACAGCTTAATATCTTCGTTGGAACTGTCTGATCCTTAAGATTTCACGCACCGCAGGCCGTATTCACGGTGAATCTATCGCGTCGGTCGAAAACGCCGGTCCCGCATTGTTCGTTTCGAAGTTGTCGAGATTAGGAAGACTTTTACAACGGAAATTCATCGAACAACTTTCTTCATTTCGGTGTTAAATTGTCATGAAAATTGCGCGGATTCTAGGCAGATTCGGTGTTGTCATTCTTATCGAGCAACACGCATCCATTGTTTTTAATCCTTTGCACTCGAGTGGCGACTCCGGGGCACCGATGAAAATGTTATATCACATTCCAAGATAATGTTAATATTGCCAGAGTTTAAACTAAAGGTATTGTTATCGGTGTAACTGTTGTACGAATCGCAAGACTCAATTTCATATGCATAAAATGCGCTTTGTCGCATAAAATGGAAACACTATAAGTCAGAAAAAGTGTTTCTGATTTACGATTAAAATGGTTTCGAGTGCAAAGGGTTAATGTTCGATAGATTTAGTGCCAACCTCGGCCTATTACGCGATTTTTAATCCAACGTTTAATTTAACGTGGCTTTTTTCTCAAAATGAAAATCGTGTGCATAAATTTTCAGAAATGAGAACTGAGAACGGGAATTCTTCCATCTCGAATCCTCTAAATCCTCCTATTGTCTATTTATATTATTATATATTATTTACATTTTTGTCTATTTATTTTGATCGCGAATGCAGGTAATCCACGTTCGATTTATCGATATTTTATCAATATATTTTATCAAATATTTTATCGATATTTACTTTCGTAAATCGAATATATTCTAGAGTCGCTTTCTAGCGATTAATTTGAAATGCAATTCGTCCTTTTCAATAATAAAAAGACTAACATATCTAATATTATCAAGCACGCGACTGAAAAGATTCGCGATCTTCGAAACAGCGTTATAAACATCGTGCACACTTTACACTAAATTTACCTCAATTGACGCTCAGACAATTCTCACAGTAATTAACAATTAATAACTCGAGTCTGCTCTTCCCAAATTCTCCATTCCTCTGCCCAACCAGAGCGTCGGTAACGAAGAATTCACAGAACTCACGACGAAGGCACCAAACCCAAAAACACGCGCAGCTTATAAACCCATAAAGTCCCCGGCTAAAAGTTCGGCAAACGATCCTCGAACCTCGAATCCCGTCCAAACGAGGCCCGTAAAAGACACTCGACGCGAGATCCAAACCGAACGGTCCGCGCATCGGCAAACAGGTTAACAATATAACGTTAATTGCGCGAACCGTTCTCCGAATAATCGGATGAACGTCAATCCGTGCCGTCGATACGATATCGAACTTTAAACCGCCGGCCTCCCTCAGCACCCCCCGTTCCCTCTGAATCGCGCGCAGAGCAGCGTTAACGTCGAAATCGTTCGCAGCCGATTCGCGATTGATTCCGACGAATATTTCTTTATTCGTGCAAATGATACCAGAAGCGTCTCGGATTTGGAAGACGCGGGAGGCGAAGGAAGAAGGAAGAACGAACTTTCGGAAGGACGAAGGAAGAATAAAGGCGGCCGGTGGTATTAGGCGGCTACGGGAGGCGTCATACGAGGGAATCGATTAGGCGAGCTCGTCCCCGATCGTTCGGGCAATTAAAGCTCGGATCGGCGGTATGGCCGCGTGCATTATTTGTACGGTAATGCTCGGCTCGATGGAAACGATCAAGCTTCCGAGCCGACAATAATAACCGGCTTTCGGCCCCCTTCCTCCTCTCTCTCCGTCCCACGGTATCCGCGCGGGTCTGCTCGGAGCAGATTACGCGGGGAAGCACGCGAGCATAAGCACGAGCATGGGCAAGGCCACGGGGGCACGTGCAGACGGAGAGTTGTTCAGCCGGCAACGAACGCCAAGGGTTTGGCTGCTGGCGGCGATGCGCAGCGTCGCAACTCATCCTAATTACATCTACCCTCGTTTCCGGATTCGGCGGCCTTCCTCCCTTCAAGAGGGTACACTAGCACTTAATTAGTATTGCCAACCGGACCTGGCGGCGCGACGCGGAGCCGGCGCGGAGCCGGCGCGGAGCGGAGCCGAGCGGAGCCCGCTGCAATTGAGACGTTTAACTATATTTCCGACCCCGAGGACTATTACCTCTTGATTTACGGCGCGCCAAGGAGAGCGCCCCGCCGCTTCGGTCGGTCCTCCTACTCCTCCTCCTTTCGGCTTTCGCCTAATCGCCGGCCCCGGAATCTCTCTGTCTTCCCGGCATCTCTGATGCGCGATTAAAATGGTGACAATACTGTGCGCGCGTGCAGCTTCCGGCGATGGGAATTTGATTGTTGTTTGAAAGGCACCCAGCGCCGAGGATCTGCGGGGAGAACTGTGAATTAGAGACTCTCGGATCGATTCGAGCTTCCGCGGCGTAACCGGAGTGCCTGTACATCAAAGGACACGCGAAAGCGATGGGGACACAGGTTTTGCGATCGCTTGTTAATTTTGCTGGCGCGTTTTGTTTGCGTCGTCGATACCTGCGTTATACCTACGTTACGAACATGACTTCATGGGAAATGGGTTTTGATAGCTCGTTGGCTCGCGCCAAGATGATCTCGCCTATCATTGGTCACCGTTTTTCGTTAATCGTTCGTGAACGAAGCCGCGGATTGCATCTCCCCTTTCTGGGTGCTAACATAATTGTGGGACACCCTATATATTATATGATCTCGATATTAATCCGTATATTATTGAAAATCTACAGTCTGTCTGATAACAAGAAGAAAAAGTGTACATTAATTTTTATTTACGTATCAATTTATTTTATCAGAGTTATGGAACACCCTGTATATAATCTTGGCATAAACCTGTGTATTATTAAAAAGTCTACGGTCTGTCTAATAACAAGAAGGGAAAATGTAAATTAATTTTTATTTAGTACCAATTTATTTTAGCATAATTATGGGACAATCTGTATATGATCTTGACATAAATATGTATATTATTAGAAATCTACAGTCTGTCTAATAACAAGAAGAAAAAATGTAAATTAATTTTTATTTACGCCCTGTAGACTTGTAAATCGATGTGAAGACAAAAGAAGTGTGAAACAATGCATATGAAGGCGATTATCTGATTCAAATAAAATAGTATAAATAATAGTATATATATATATATTATATATATTCTTTTATTTATACTATTTTATTATATATATTATATATATATATATATATATATATATATATATATATATATATATATATTAAAATAAAATAGTGGCGCATCGTCCAGAGAAATGACATCCGCGAAAGCCACTATAGTGGCGCGTCGTGCCTAAAAGGTTAACTCTGCTTCTAGCAAACCGAATCTTCGCAGCTTCTAAAAACTGGCGTATCTTCCTCGTCATCGTTGACATTTCAAGGCTGAAGTCCGAGTATCAAAGCATCCGAAAGAGTCCGTTTGTAAGCGAAATCGCGGTGAAAATACGGTGGAATTCGCGTCGGAATACTTTCCGCGCGAACGACGAACGCGCGCATTTGTGTGCGGACCGTCTGAATGCGACGAGAGAGTTATTGCGGCATCAATTTTCCAGAATTGACACTCGACGGGAGTGTCGTAACGGCTACTTACAAGCCGCCGGTAATCACGCGAAAGATCGCCGTGAAACGTCCTCTTTCCGTGGCGGAATATCGCGGCGCGAGCGCGTACCCGCGGCGGGCGACGGGCGGGGCGTTTAATGAAGCGTCGGCCGATTTAATTGAAACGAATTCACGGTGACTAATGAGGCGGTCGCGGCTCGAGTCCCGGGATATAGATATACATGACAGGCTGAAGTGGGCCGCTCCGGTTTCGCGAATCATTTATAACCGGCCGCTAAAAGTATCTTAACGCTTGCACGCGGTAAAAAATGAATCGGCCCACCGACTCGAGCCCGCGCCCCGGCAGTTTCATCTCGCTGGTGCATTACTTCTAATTACCAGAGATTTATTAACGTTGTCGCCGGCGAAATCCGGTGCCGGTGTCGCCGGTTCCGCTTCCGCTTCAGCGCGGCCGCGTCGCGGACCCGGGCCGCGCGCGTACGATCTCGCTCGAGTGCGATATTATCGTTTACAATTAGGAACGGATGATCGGCTTGATTGCCGATGATCGCAATTCCCCCGGAATCGGAGCGGAGCCGCGCGCCGAAATCGCATCGAAAATTCTTTGGAATTTAGTCGCTCGCCCGAATAATTTAACCGCCGACCTCTGCCGACGCGTCTCCATTCGCGATTCCCGCGGACTGCTACGCGCACGGTTACCCGGCGAGATTAGAGGCTGCATAATGCATTCAAGTTTCAAGAAGAATGACGTACGATCGCGGCCGCGTTATACTTTCATACGCCACGGCGATCCCGTTTCTACGCGCCTCGCGCATTCAAATTACACGCGCGTTCCGCTCGCCTTTTCTCGCGCCGCGCCCAACCTGCCGGATTTTGGGCGAACACTCTGCTGGAAAATTAATGACATTGTCCACTTAACATTTACGAAACTGTGCAACGCGCTATCGATCCGACGAATAGAGCGATTCATGGTAGAATTAATTGTATATATATATATATATATATATGTTCTAATATATTATAATAATAATATTATATTAATATAATATAATAATAATATTATAATATAATTATATAATAATTATATATATTATTATATAATAATACACAATTGTAAAATATACAAATCGAAAATAGTTTCGTTATGAATCTCTGCCGAATCTCTGTTTTCACGAAAGGACGGGGAAAACAGAGTCTCGAAGTCATATTTTATGAAATCGGCTGCTCAATTATTCTTATTATTGCTATATCTTATAGACTCCGGCGTACTGTAAATGTCCAAAAAGCCTAAGTCTTCCTAATCATGCGCAAAGACGGATTAGCACACGCCTTAAATCGGAGTTGACCAGTAATCGATTATTTCGCGATTATTATTGATTATTGATCGATCGCGAAAAGTGATCATAGTAATTTTAGTGATCAATCGATTAACCAGTGAACTGTGAGAGAATCAAGCGACGACGAGTATACTCGTCGAACGCAGAGCAAGTGTCGCCGTTAAAATATTGGATCGAAAAGACGGAAAAGATTTTATTTTGTAAAGTTAACAATTTTCATATTCACTTTTTCACCGAACATTAACATATACCGCATACATAAATGAACGAAAACGCAGGAAAATTCAAATATTTATAAAAGTTATAAATTCAAATTGCTGCTGTAGAGTGGCACATAAATAAATTCGTTATGCGAGCTGATAAGCTGTTTCAGCCAGTGCATACGGGCACACGCATGAGTTTATATCTCAAATTATTCATATCTTTTATTTGTTCGTTTTATTCTGGTCCGGGCTCGAAATATTCTAAACATCTTGAAATTTGAGAATACCTTTTCGTTTTCGCTGAAATTACAATTTAAATAGCCGATGGTCGCTATTTTTTACGCGCGACGAGTATACTCGTCACGAGTGCAAAATACTGTGAATTTTTACTGCTCGTCTATATTATATTATATTTATATTATATTATATTATATTATATTATATTATATTATATTATATTATATTATATTATATTATATTATATTATATTATATTATATTATATTATATTATATTATATTATATTATATTATATTATATTATATTATATTATATTATATTATATTATATTATATTATATTATATTATATTATATTATATTATATTATATTATATTATATTATATTATATTATATTATATTATATTATATTATATTATATTATATTATATTATATTATATTATATTATATTATATTGTATATTATATTATATTATATTATATTATATTATATTATATTATATTATATTATATTATATTATATTATATTATATTATATTATATTATATTATATTATATTATATTATATTATATTATATTATATTATATTATATTATATTATATTACATTATATTATATTATACTAATTTATAATATATATATTATATATTTATATATTCGCACATAAATTCGTATTCGAATGCAGCAGAAAGTGTCGACAGGAAAAAAACGATGTCCGAATGAAATGCGGCGGCCGTGAAAGAGTCGCGTCGGAAGAAACGACGGGAACAATGAGAACAGTGTATCGTAGAGGCATCGGCACGGTGTTCGCTGGCTGAAAGACGAATGAATTTCATCCCAATAAATTCCGCACGCAATAACGCGCTAGTAGTAATCGTATTCAGTGGCTCCCGGGCGGCCAACCAGCGCGGCCTACAATACGCGCTGATTATGGAATCTCTCTGTTAGCGTGACTGTCCGAAATGAGACGCATTCAAATGCTTACCCTTGATTCGCCTGTACGAAATTACTCGCGAAAATTGCGGACAAGTGACTTGTTATTCTGTGCGGGGCCACTGCTAACGCAAATTGTCCAGCAAAATCGTATTCTCCGCCTCGCCTCGGCGCATCTGTTCAGGGAAAACGACGCTATTCTGTTCTAACGTGCGCTAAATTTACCTGGCAATATTGGTTCTTAAACGGTGCCTTTTAAAGCTCGAAGCTCGTCCCGCGCGACTTACACACATTTTTGATTTCCTATAGCCACTATGAAATTCTTGTGCTCCAAAAAATTGCTCCATCATCCTCGATTTTCGAAAAAAAACGTGCTTTTGTAAAAATCCAAAATTTTCGACGAAAATGAGGTATTGCACGAAAAGTAAAGACGTTAGAAAGTTCTAATCGGTGTTGAAAGATAGAGGAGAGTTTCCTGAATATAGTAGCATGCAATTTATTAATGTTTTTGGTTCTAAATATTCATTTTCTGGGTTAGTAAGAAATTAGCGTTTCTCGAAAATGAGTTGACGATAATATTATCATGTCCTTAGACTATAGATCTAATTAAACATTTACTGAATAATATTTTTAACAAATTTCCATTTTTAGTAAAATCTGTAAAATGATGTAATAAAATTTTTACAATGCTGCCACCTCATTATCAGTAAACATTTCTTCTGCCATAGCACCAGCTACAATTGATTTTTAGATACTGCAAATAAAAGTGTTAAAACACATGCATTTAATATTTATATGGTATACAGTGTGATTAATCAACCCCCAAGGATTTTTCAACCCCTTCCAATGGCCTAACAAAAAAATGTTTTTGGCGGGTTAATTACTGTCATTATCATAAACCTCTCGACTATCTTAAAAAACAAGCATTCGTGCGATATTTATATGATATACAATATGATTAATCAACCCCCAAGGATTTTTCAACCCCTTCCAATGGTCTGACAAAACATTGTTTCCATGCCTTGTCCTATATATCATAAAAATATATAACGCTTGTTTTCGACCACCCTGTATACAGCGAGCCTACTTCCCCGAGGACTTACCCCAATTCCATGTCATTAATCGGCCAGATTATGTCTGCTCGCGGCCGATCAGATTTCAATTTCTTAAAAGTGCGTCACCGGCGCTAATCTATTTCCTTAAGTTCCGTGGAACGAGGAGACCGGCAGCGACGGGGCTGACGGCGGAAGAGAGGACGCGCGGGGGTAACAGCGGGGATGGGCTCGTTGGAATAATTAGCGAGATGGGACACTCATCTAAGTATCCGCGGTAGGCCCGCACAATGGCGGCGACGGCGAACCTTGGAGACGGCTGGGTATGGCTCCAGCTGGCTTCTCCCCGTGGCTCTGTAATTTCGATAATTACGGGTTAATGCGTTTAGCTGCGGCGACACACGTACCCGGGCGACATGATTCCGGGCACCCGTAAGATACCTGCAAATTAATTAAGCGGCTGCCATGGTTTGCCGAATAGTATGTGTTTATCGGAAGCCAGCGCCGGAATGTAGATCTTGTCTCCTCGAAGAACATTGCGGCCGTTGGAATTTCGCACCGGCCACTGCGAAAAATCGCCTAAATTCGATCAAATTCACGCCGTTACCATGACGATGCAAAAATTTATTTAACGTAAAATGATTTTTTTTAATCGATCGTTCGCCAGCAATTATTCTCGCGAGCCGACGAATCTTATATTTTTCCGAATATTCGGAAGCTTCGTTTTTATACCAGGATTTTTTATACCAGCTTCATTTAATATTAGGGTATTCGGACGGGTAGTACCATCGGGCAAGGGGTGATTCTACGTGCGAAAATAAGTCGAGAAAAAAAGGAACAACATTTTTCTGTTCGAAGCTTCGTTTACGAGAAAATCGAGTTTGAAAATATGTAGACAATAGTTTTGTTATCGGTTACATTACATTAAGCGAACTGTTGAAAATGTCGACCTTGCCGACGCGTGCATAATCTCGCTCTTCTTATCAGTGAATCATGGACCGATGCGACATCGTTTCGTCGCTCTACTCGATCGAAAGCATTTATTATTCTTTCCCTTAGCTGTGAAAGATCCTTGCCTGCAGTACTTAACTGCTGCTGTTGCACTCCCATTGCAAGCTCCTAACGCCTTCGCCGTGTCAACGTGTTCACGATTTCTGCAGCGAGACATTGTTACAATTCGACCGATACAACAGACTAACGATAAGAGCAGCCGGCAGCCGTACTGCCGAAGACGGAATGTAAACGTTACAGAGAACAACGAATATGAAAGTGTAAACGAACGTAATCATGCCACGCGCGCGCTAAACAATCTTCAAACTCGATTTTCTCGTAAACGAAGCTTCGAACGGAAAAATGTTATTCCTTTCTTTCGACTTATTTTCGCACGTAGAATCACCCCCTGCCCGATGGTACTACCCGTCCGGTAACACCCTGTACAGTAATGTCTCTCTAATTGACGCTCAGACTGTCCACAGAAATGGACGATTTGGGAAGAGCAGATACGATTGTTCGAGCCTTGCGGCACTTTTTTATAATTACCGATTCTCGACAAGTATAAAAACGAGACGCAAGACTCGAATAATCGTGTCTCCTCTTCCCAAATTGTCCATTTTTCTGCAAAATCCGAGCGTCAGTTAGGGAGACGTTACTGCCCAATGGTACTATCCGTCCGGTAACACTCTGTATAGTTGAAAATTCTGTGAATAAAATTGTGGCTTCGTCGACGACCTCCTACGAACACTCCGTGTCTGGCCATGAACATCTGTTACCACTAGTTAACGCTGTCGCAGCGATGATAGTTCTTCGAGATCCAGTCGGAACAGTTTTGAATCCTCCGAATAAGCGTTCGCGCTGTTCCGTCGCTATTCTAAATACTTGGAGTTCAGCCACTCGTGCTCCGTATCGTTAACAAGATAAGTTTCCTGTCTTGCGCAAACATTCAACTTCTCCAATCAAAATTCTTGATGATCGCATTCTTCTTGCCGTAAGCAAGCAAGACATCCTTATTAGCGAAGTAACGCTGGAAGTTCGGCTGTTCGGAACTCGTCGGAAAAAGGCGGCGTAAGTTTCTGTGACCAGCTGTGACCAGATTCCCGGCGCTCGAAAGGAGAGACAGCGAACCCTTCGGAAACTGACGATTTGCAAACATTGCTCGATCCATTTCTCGGAGAACGTTTCTTCGCGGATGCAATTTGATTCATCGCCGATCTCAGATTTACCGAATTTTTTTTTAAGCGAACGCGGACTGTCGGGATCATCAAAATCGGACGATAATATATAAAAAGAATAAAGTACAGTGGCCCACAAAAGTGTTCGTTCACCTTCTGAAACGTAATAACTTTTTTAAAGCTGACCTAAGTGACTAGAATTTTTCTTTTTAGATGATAGAGGGGCTCGTCTAGTAGACGATGACTAAAATGCCCTTTTTAAATTTTGCTATTATTTATATATAATAATTATATATTATATATAATAATAATAATAATAATAATAATATAATAATATTATATATAATAATATATTTATATATAATAATAATAATATAATAATATATATTAATATATCATCGTCCAGTATACTAGTCCCTCAATCATCTAAAAAGATGTTCAAGTCACTCAACCCAATTAAAAAAAAGAAAGTTATTGCGTTTCAAAAAGGCGTACGAACGCTATCGCGGGGAAACTGTAGTAAGTCGAACCCGTCGATGACGCCCTTAAATTCCTCGAGAAACAATATTCAAGCCGACGTAGCAGCGAACGCCAACTCAATCTTCTCTTCAATCATAAAGACTCTCTTCCGAAGACACCGTAGGAGGCACCGGTGTTCGCGCAGTGTCTCCGCTCTTGGCGAACGCAACGTCAACAAAAATCTCGGCGACGCGGAAATCCGTAAACATCGTCGTCCTCGTCGTCGTCGTCGTAGTCGTAGTTGTTCGGTAGTCTCGATCTCGCGCAGTCGAACTCGCGGAGAATGGTTGACTGCCGGCGCGAACGTATCGATCAATGCTCGAGAGTCTGATACCGGCTTTGCTTTGCTTTTTACGTTAGACGTCGCGAGTCGGGCTGTCACGCGGACGTCCTCCTTTGGCGAACGTATCTTCCCGGAGGAAAGTTAAAAGGCGAGCGCAATTTTATCGGCTCGCGCCTCCTCTCTGCTCCGTGCCGGCGAGGAAAAACATTTCACCTTTCAGCGATTAAGGCGGGGATATAAGCAAAATAGCGAGGTATTCTTCCGCCGGCTCGCGTCTCTAGCTGTCTAGCATTTCATTCTTTCTATCCTGGTTAGTATCTTCGCGGATCTTTGTTTCTGCCATCGGAAAGAGAAAGAGAGAGAGCGGGAGAGAGCGAGAGAGAGCGAGAGAGAGCGGGAGAGCAAGAGAGAGCGAGAGAGAGCGGGAGAGAGCGAGAGAAAGCGAGAGAGAGCGGGAGAGAGCGGGAGAGCAAGAGAGAGAGAGAAAGCGAGAGAGAGCGGGAGAGAGCGAGAGAGCAAGAGAGAGAGAGAGAAAGCGAGAGAGTAAGAGAGAGAGAGAGCGGGAGAGAGCAAAAGAGCAAGAGAGAACGAGAGAGCAAGAGAGAAAGAGAGCATGAGAGAGCGAGAGAGAGCGAGCGGGAAAGAGAGCGAGAGAAAGCGAGTGAGAGAGCGGAAAAGAACGAGAGAGCACGTTTGGGAGAGAGCGAGAGAGCAAGAGAGAGAGAGAGAGAGAGAGAGAGTTTCCTCGTATAGTAAGTTTCCTTTCGTACGGGAAATAATAAGCAACGTGTCCGCTCTGCGAAGCACCGGCTCTTCCAGTCGTTCTCTTCTTCTCATACATTTTTGGATTCCTTAGGATATCGTACAGGATGGACCATTTAAATGGAAATAGCTAAAGGTCTTCGTTATTTGTATTTTCATGGAAAACATCCTCAAGAAAGCGCTGCGTGGACCGAAGGAGTTTCTTTTGTTTTCTGTGATAATATTTTGCGAGGACTTCAAGGTCGAGAGTATCTGTTTTAAGTAGAACGATATGTTTTCTCTTTTCGCGATCTGACGAAGCGATGTCATTTAAATACGATGCCTTGCGTCGGGACGGTCCGACGAAGTTGTCCACGGTTAAATTGCAACGAAAAGTTCCAGTTGTTTTTACTCGACTCTTCGCACTTATATGCAATTATATTAATTTTCGTATATTCATATAACAATGAAACAAACTTATTGCGATCGATACCTGTGGTAAAAATTAATTCTTCGTTTCTAAATCTGTCAGACGAAAATTATTTCAGTTCATTAAAGAAACACGTTTAACTTTTTGCACTCGAAGCCGAATCAACGCAAGATTTAAAATAGCTTTTCCCGACCCACGGTTTTTCCATTTTATATGACCTAATGCATTTTATGCATATGCAATCGAATATTGTGACCCATGCAACAGTTAGGCTTTCAACAGCTCTTCAAATACAAACGAATTTTATTGATAAAATTATTTTGAGACGTGACAACAATTTTTAATAAAGCCTCGGAGTCGCCACTCGAGGGCGAAGGGTTAAGATATTTCTCCAACACTTCGGTGATTAACGTGTAAACATTAAATTCGAACTGAGAGCATTCCTCTTAGTTATACTACTTACACTACATTATAGCGTAAGTGTCTAAAATAAGCAGCAATATTGAACGTCCATAGGGTAGCGAAGTCAGTTATTTACTTAAATAATTGTTATTCTTTTATTTTGTTTTTACCTTCGACTAAAAAAATGTAATACGTTTCATTCCAGGAATGTAAAGTCAATTATGCCGGAAAACAAACAAACAAAATAACACAGAAAATTGGTCAGCCCACGGTAACCATAGCGCTCGATAAATACTCGCTGGCATACTCGAACTGGAACGAAAAACCTTAAAAATCAAGGTTAAATAATAATAAATACAATAATATACAATAATAAAGATAATAATATACAATAATGTATAATAATAAATACAACAATCAATCGCGACCAATCACTCATTCCGAAAAATCCGAAGAGAAAAATTCGTGATCGCGCAACGAGGATCGTTGGCAGATGCGGAAACGGCTCGAAGAGCCCGGATTTGGCCACTGGGCGACGAAGAGCAACTATACCGATGATCACGCGGCAGTATAGCAGCGGGCGTCTGTCGCGACGTCGTCGACGCGCCGTTCGAATTTCGGGCCGGGAGTTTTCTCAAAAAGTATTCGCTCGCGGGAAAGAAGCTTCCCTTTATGATGAAACAATATCGTGCGTCGCCTTTCTCAGGCCGGCCTGGCTCTGCTCTCCGTTCCTCCTCTCCATTCCTCCTGTCTCATCCACTCTCACGGTTTTCGTCGCCTCCGCCCTATCTGCATTCCTAGTCCCAACGAGCCGCAAAGGAATTCCAATTTTAAACAAAAGTTTCCTGACGGCGGCAACCTCTCTGCTTTCTTTCCCTCTCGGCTCCCCTCTCGTGTTCCGCTCCGCTCTGCTCTGCTCCGCTCTGCTCAGCTTCGCTCCGCTCCGATCCGCTCTGCTCCGCGAAGCGTCGCCCACCCGGCCCCCCCGGCTGTCTCCTCCTCTTTTCCGCTCGCAACAGTCGAGCACCCCGACGTCGACGTCTCGCGGATTCTAGCGACGCGTTCATGCACACGCCCGGCACCCCGCTCTCTTATTCTGCTTATATCTCCGCCTTAATCGCTGAGAGGTGAAATGTTTCTTTTTTTTATTCGTGCGGAGAGGGGCGCGCGATTATTTTTGTTGTCGCGGCGAGACAATTCGAAGAATTCGGCGAAGACAATTTCGTGTGTCTCCGAATCTGTACCGATTGCGACCACTTCGACCACTTCGCTTCGAGATCTACGGCAATGTCTCTCTAATTGACGCTCAGATTGAGCACAGAAATGGAGAATTTGGGAAGAGAAGATTAATTTGAGTCTTGCGCCTCGTTTTTATAATTACCGATTCTAGACAATTATAAAAACGAGACGCAAGACTCGAATAATCGTGTCTCCTCTGGACAAATTGTCCATTTTTCTACAATGGACGCTGTTGCTAATTTAATTGCTTCTAATTTACGATTATCCGAAAGAAATAATACAACATTGTATTCGTATTGAAACCAGCTATCGTAATGTGACTAAAAAAATATATGGTCCTGTTTAAAAAAAGTCAACTTGACCTCGAAATATCATTCACCATTATGTCAATAAAAAAATGATTGATACTACCTAAAACGTCTGTTTATACCGAACACTTTTTGTATAAACATTGTTTTCGTATCTTCTAAATAATGGCAATTTATAGACTGCGGATTAAACTAACTGGTTCAACGCGACTGCTTATAGGTGTTTTGTAGCTGGAGTTTTAACACTGCTTTGGTAAGATTGTTTTTACGTTTGAAGCGAAAGTCGCGCGTATCGAAAGGATTTAGCATCCGTCTGTGAAAAATTGATACTGCGGATCGTCACGTTGCGACGATTATTATTGTTAGTATCGTTCCTAAGTTGCGTTCAGTTCTGTCGAAGTCGCAGGTTAATAAAGCCACGAGCCTAAAATACTTATGTTAATCCTCTTTTGAAATTGACAATTAATTAAATCGGAAGTAATGGATTAAATCGAGTGCTGATAAGGGAAACGATATTCTAGTCGACCGCATAATTATTCCTAGTCGCCCGTCTGTTTGATATTATCTATGTTTATTTTAAATTTCAACTTGTTCTTCGCTTTAAATTATCAATTATCTCTTACGACCACTTAACACATATAATATTAGCATACCGCCGCTTATAATTAAAAAAAAAGAACAGGTCGTCCGTAGTGATCAAAAGTTTGGCCTCCCCTGTTCTAAAATATCCAAATTACATTCTCAATTTTTCGGATCTCGATAGTTCTCGATGACACTCGTTCGAAAACTGAACCGGAACTGGGTGACCCAATACGACTGCACGCGTCTCGCATTGGAAATGTCCCAGCGGCGGATTAATTACCGTCGTTATCATAAACCTCCCATCCACCATAAAATACCGATAAATATCCTCTAAAAATCCGCAGCCTATCCAGAACCTTAACTCTTTGCACTCGAAGCCAATTGAACTGTAAATCTAAAATCATTTTTCTGATTTATAGTACTTTCATTTCACAAGACAAAGTGCATTTTACGCGTACGAAATTGAGTCTCGAGATTCATACAACGGTTACACATACAGTAATATTTATAATCTAAACTTTGATAACATAAAAATGATCTTAGAACGTGATATAGCAATGTTAGTGGTGTCTCAGTGCAAAGGGTTAACACTAACCCACTCGAGTGCAAAGGGTTAACACTAAACCTACCAAGCAGTAATACTAACTGGCATGTCCTGCTTCATGAAAGCGAGAAGACCGAGTTTATTTAGAATTCGTAAAGTTATAATAATATAATATTATATAATAATATTATAACAACAAGTTTTATGAATATAACTAAATTATGAATATATATTATAACAACAAGTTAATAATATAAACTTATTCAAGCGTTTTCCACGAAAGAGTCTCGGAACTTTGCAGAATTGCAAAATAAGAAAGCGGTCACTTTGACCGCGGTAGGTTTAGTGTTAAAATATATTTCGCACGGATATTAAAAACAATCGCGTGGACGTCAATTCCACCGGCTAATGAGAAACCTCCGCGGTACTAAAATCTGGTCCCCAGCAACAAGAACTCCGCGTGACAAAGACATCGATGAGCCTACAGTAGCGATATCGCTCGACGGTGAACTTAAATGAATCATCAGAAACTCCGTCCGGGATCCTACGATCGACAAACAACAACTGTCCACACGGTTTCGCCGGAGCACGGAGTTAAAGCGCAACCGTCCCTGAAGGCGCAATACCGGGGATTATTTCAGCGGGGAGGGAAGAGTGCACTCCCCGGCGAGAGCAAAGATCCGCGGAGATTGGAGCCGCGGAAGAAAGAAAGAAGCGCCAGGGTCGCAGCGTTAGAAACGGGAGAGCCAGCTATCCAGAAGGAAGACAGCGGCGAGCTTCGAGTCGAAGCGGCGGGGTTCCGCTCGTCCCTGTTTTCTTTTTGCTGATCGTCGATTTTAATGCCGCTGCCGCTGCTAGGCAGGGGAAAGGCGAATTGTCCGCGTAGAAAAACCGTGGCTCGCGCTGGTGGAGAAAATGCGAGGCAAGGGCGACGATAAACAAACGCTAATCCATAAATCCTCTTGCAAACGGCAGAAAGCACGCGCTATATATGCGCGGCCGACTCGAGACGTATCAGTGCTGCGTCTGCTGCAATATCGATAAAACATTGATCCCCTATTCGTGCCCGGAGCCCGCCGTATAGGATTCGCAGCGTGTGCCGGTAGGCAGGCCACCGACGCCGACGCCGAAGCCAACGCCGGCGACGCCGTTGCCGACGCCAATGCCGGCGACGCCGCGTGTGTGCCCCGCACACGCGTACAGACCGGCTGTTCGTGCATACGGAACACCGTTTCGACCGGATTATATTCGGCTGTCGTGCGTGCACCTCCTGCACGATACCGAGGCCTATACATATTTACTCGTCTATGTACGTACAGGTACGCGTCTGCCCGTATCGCGATCCGCACGCGAATCACGAAACCCCCGGCCCTCTTGCCCCGTCTCCACCCCCTCCAGGAATTCGACGATGATGGAATTTGGGTCGACGGCTCGACTCTTTCTCTTTCTCGTTTCTCCCCTCGCCCTCCCATCTCTCGGTTCCTTTTTCTCTCTTTCCGGAATTTATTCCTTAGCCAAATATCCCGGGTAATTTTGGTCGGGACGTTCGATCGATTATTGATTGCTATACTGAAAGTATAGTCGTTTCTTTCGGATTGTCCATTTTGCGCACAATGACTGAGTCAAATCTGAGCGAAAATTATGGAGAAATTGCTGTACCTATTGTGAAACGTTTCTCAGAAGTTATAAGATCATTGTTGGTTTTCACCCTCTGAGATCACTCGCTGTATTGTAACGGGGTCTTCCGCGACCCACAAAAATAACAGCATTAATTAACCCGTGTGTGAATCCGTATAAACCACTGAAACCGAGTGGAAAGAGTTAAAACGCGTGAAAGTTGAAAGGCGCCGCATATTGGATCGAGAAGCTGACCGGCTCTCGAGCAACGACCACGAACGACCAATCGATCGATCGTCCTCGTTCGAGGACCACCATGGGAACCGAGCACGGTCCCGAATATTAGAATCGCGAGCAGAGACTTGGAGGCAGCCGGTCACGAATCATCGACCGTCCTCTCCGCGAAATTGTCGGAGCAGAGACCGATGGTGCTCGGTGGAAAGCAGCTTCGCCGGGCGCTGGCGAAGGCCCCCAGGGTCTCCGCAGATTTCCAGCTATCAACCGTGAAATAATCCGAACACGAACTGTCTGAGCCCTTCCGCGGCCCTGCCGGCAGCGTCGCCCCGTGCGTGCGTCCCATTGATGTTAGATTAATTTTATTCGCGGCTGCTCGGCGTCTCTCTGCTCGGGATCATCTTTTCCGTTTAGGAGGCAGCCAGATCAAAGCGACGGAAATCACGCCGCGCTGCGCTGCCGGTGACGACGACGACGACGACGACGACGACGACGACGGAGGCGACGTCGGCGACGGCGGAGGCGGCATTATCGCGCGCGCGATTCCGCTCCACGCCTCTCCGCGGAACGCCTCTCCTAGCATCCTCGCCCCAGTCTCCTTGAGCCCGCTTCTTGCCGGATCAAAGCGCGGATTTCTGCCGAGGCAACGAATTGGCAAACTTCTCTCTCTCTGAAGATGGAACAGTAATTATAAGGTCGACGACGAGGCGGCGGCGGCGGCCTCGGGGAGAGGGGCTCGACGGCGAGAGGTGGGCAAGGCTGGTCGAAGCCTGGACCGGCAAAGTCGCAGGCGAACGATGGCTCGAACACCGCGCCGCAAAATTCACAATCTAATTCAACTAAGCAAATTACTGGCAACTTCCTGGGCGGTAGCTACGCACGCTGTCCTGTCCCTGCGGCCTGCATTCCCAGAAACTTAGATCAAAGGGGCCGACGGATCCACCCGGAGACTCGACTGCCACCCCCTATCCGCCGACCAGCTTCCTCTCTCCTGTCTCGGTAGATCGCGCAGGGGCACCCCTCTCTCTCTCCCACCCTCTCACTCTCTCTCTCTCTCCCTTCCACTCTCTCTCTGTCACTCTCTGTCTCTCTCTCACTCTCTCTGTCACTCTCTGTCTCTCTCTCACTCTCTCTCTCTCTGTCTATCTTTCACTCTCTCACTCTCTCTCCCTCTCTCTCCCTCTCACTCTTTCTCTCTGTCTCTCTCTCCCTCCCACTCTCTCACTCTCTCACTCTCTCTCTCCCTCTCACTCTCTCTCTCTCTCTGTCACTCTCTGTCTCTCTCTCACTCTCTTTCTGTCACTCTCTGTCTCTCTCACTCTGTCACTCTCTCTCCCTCCCTCTCTCTCTCTCTCTCTTTCTCCTTTCATCTCTCCACGTTTCATACTTCCGGGGTCTCTCTGTCCAGACGACCAGACCGCTCGACGAATATCGAATTCTGGCTCCTTGACCGGTGGTCACCGGATCTCGGTCCCGTCGTCGCTCGATACCGACACTCGTCGAACGCTTCCGCGACGCTCCTTCGGCTACGTGTAACAGGTTAGCTGTTACTTCGTTGTCGACGATCGCCCCGGGCGCGGAAACGTCGTCGCTGGTCCGTGGGACGGGCCCTGGGTCGCCTTTGTTCGCACCTTTTATTTGTTTCGCCGTTCTGTTATATTCGCGATCGGTGCGTTTCGGAGGAAGCAACCGATTTCGAGTCAATTCTTAAATTGACGCTCAGCATGGAAACGAGAATTGACAATTCGGCAAGTGGAGGTGCGATTACGGTAACGTCTCTCTAATTGACACGTGAATTGTCCACAGAAATGGACAATTTAGGAAGAGGAGATACGATTGTTCGAGCTTTGTGACTCGTTTTTTATGGTTACGAATTGTCAACTATAAAAACGAGCTACAAGGCTCGTACCTCCTCTTTCCAAATGGTCCATTCTTGTGCACAATCTGAGCGTTGATTAGAGAGACATTGCAGTATTTGACACTTGCACCTAGGTTTTATAATTGCTGACAATCGGGAACTATAAATATGAGTCGAGAGGCTCGAATAATCCTCTTCTCGGAATGCAGATTTTTGTTTACAAGTTGAAGTAAAATTGGAGAGAGTTTGCTGGACCTAATTTCTTACTGCGTTCAGTCGTACTCGATTTGGATAATCCTTTAGTTTGTGTTCACGAACAGTCCACGTTGCACAATTTGGAAAGAGGAGCCTTGCACCTCGTTTTTATGGTTACCAATTGCCCGGAAGGCTCGACTAATCGTATCTTCTCTTCCCAAATTGTTCATTCTTCTGCACAATCTGAGCGAAAATTAGGGAGAATTTACTGTCCTTTGTTAAACCTATCAGTGGCTATTCCAGAACCATTTTGTAAACTCATATATATATATATATATATATATATATATATATATATATATATATATATATATAGAGAGAGAGAGAGAGAGAGAGGGGACTCCCTCTGAAAGAGCAGGCGTCGAACGTACGTGAACCCATCCCAATTAACCCGGCGATATTAGGCCACCAATTAGCGTTTCGCTGCAACGCGACAGTTACAGTTAGACGCGACAAACGAGTGAATAAAATATATACCGTTAAACTAGCGCGAGTCTCCAGCGACTGTGAGAAACAGCCTCGACCCGACGAAACAGTTCCAGGATTCGCCGGTGATCTCTCGTTGGCCGGGAAGCCTCCGCTAAATCTGGTCCCGGTGTCATGTCAGAGTCAAGAGGTTCAGATTTACGTCGGTCAGAAAGTAATCAGCTGTATCCTGCCGCAGTATGATAAATTGATGGTGGATGGTATCACGCGGTCCGGATACACCGAGCGCCCGGGTATATCTGGCCCCCGTTACGGCCTAAGCCTTGCCGCTCACGAGCCACGGTTAATGAAGAATTAAAGTCGGCCCCCGCGTTCTCCTATTACGAGCAGCTACGATACACGGACGAGTGGCTAGACTCGTGGATTCCGAGGATCCGCGAGCGGTGCATGTTTGATGCCGGAAGTGCTTCGAGGCCCGGGCCTACCATCCTCTAGCTGCGGTTACCGCAACCTCCGTAGGGTCATTAGCCAACCATTCATTATGCAAGTGCGAGGCAGTATTGCGTCAATATGGGGGCGGCAGATTGTTGGCCCAATCGATAACAATGCGCCGTGTTTACCGCTCGGATAATCAACAAACGCAGCTTCTGCTACCTCGCCTCCGAAGACCAAGCAAGTGGGAATACGGTCTGCCTCGTTCCGAATGATATTGCGTCCCGGAAGTGTTGCCCCTCCCCCCCCTCTCTCTCTTTGCTCCACTCGCTCTGTCTCTCTCTCTTTCATTCTCTCATGCTCTGTCTTTCTCTATCTCTCCTTCTCTCACTTTCTCTCTCATTCTCTCTGTCTCTCTCTCTCTCACTCTCTTTGCCCCACTCTCTCCATCTTTCTCTTTCCTTCTCTCACGCTCTGTCTCTCGCTCTCTGCTTCTCTCTCTCGCTTCTTCTCTCTCACTCTTTCTCTCTCTTTCTTTGCTCCCCTCTCTCTCCTTCTGCAACTCTCTCTCTCTCATTCTCTCTCTTTCTCTCTCTGTCACTCTCTGTCTCTCTCACTCTCTCTCTGTCACTCTCTGTCTCTCTCTCTGTCGCTCTCTCCTTCTCTCACTCCTTGTATCTCTCTCCTACTCTCTCTTTACCCCTCTCACTCTTTCTCTCACTCTCTGTCACTCTCTGTCTCTCTCTTACTCTCTCTCTCTCTCTCTCTCTCTGTCTCTCACTCTCTCTCTCTCTCTCTCTGTCGCTCTCTCCTTCTCTCACTCCTTGTCGCTCTCTCCTTCTCTCTCTTTACCCCTCTCTCCCTTTCTCTCACTCTCTGTCACTCTCTGTCTCTCTCTTACTCTCTCTCTCTCTCTGTCTCTCTCTCTCTCTCTCCCTCTGTCGCTCTCTCCTTCTCTCACTCTCTGTCTCTCTCCTTCTACAACTCTCTCTCCCCCTTTCTCTCTCACTCTCTCTTTCTCTCTCTTTCTCAATCTCCATCGTTGCATTCGTCAGCTTCTTCCCCCTCCCCCGGCCCACCGATTCAGTCGCTATTTCAGCAACGCACAATGCCGGATCGAACGAGGGCTGACTTTATTTTTCGCCGATTGATTCCGACGGCGTTCGAAGAATGCCTGATGCTTCCGCTCGACTGATCCCGAAGACGGAATCTTCTGGCGGAACGCGATGCGTGCGAACAAGCTTCCGACCTTTCAGGATTCTTCGCGAAGCACGCATAGCTCCTTCATACGCCGTGATATATATATATATTATTCGAGTTTCTTCTAAACGGTGCTGCTTGAGCGGATCGGAACGCGTTGATATTAAAATGTTTTCAGTTCACGCTGCTGCTACTGTTGCGGCGCGCTTATACATAGTTTGCCGGAGGATTGCGATTAATCGTGATTTTTCTTTTCTTTCAGCTCTTGCGAGCACGCGGACACTAGCAAGCAGATTCTGACCACCAGTCTGACGCGTCACTGTAAGTATCTTTTATTCGAGCTGTAATATCTTATGATTAGACCGCGGATTTTATGCGTTTATGGCAAACATTGAATAGGTAAATCATGGGATAGTAAAAAGATTGAAAGCAGCTAAGGATCTTGATCTAACAATTCGGAGTTATTAAAATTATTTCAAGAAGAAAAACTGTTGCACTTGACTCTTATGCCTCGCAATTGATGCAGGCAATTCTTAATTTGCACAAAGATCCGCAGTCTACTTATCATTTAGACAGTTATGATATCGAATGGGATAGATAAACTTTCTCAGATTGATTCTTGCTGAAAAGTTTTTTTAAATCATTGTTATACACGATGGTATTCAAGGTTATATTATGTACAGTCAGCTAGTTAGAAATCTTCTAATTGCCATACCGCGGTAATATCTGCACACGTATGCTTTCTTTACATTACGCGTTTTAATGAGATCCGTGCTTTCAGAGACGCAATATTTTCAGAAATGAACATTTATATTTCTATAATAATATATCTATATTTCTACTCTGAATATAATGATAATAATTATTAAGTAATATAATTGTTATTGATTAATGTATCTATATCATCTATATTTCTATATACAAGTTAAAGAATAATAAGTATAGCTCGAGTTGTCAATTTATCAAAAATTAACATTTATATTTCTATAATAATATATTTATATTTATAAATGATAAAATAACTAATAATAAAATAATTATTATATAATTATTATAATAATAATTTTATATTATTATAATTAATAATTACTATAAAAATTAAATATTTATTAATTAATATAATTATTATTGATTAATATATCTATATCATCTATATTTCCATATACAAGTTAAAGAATAATAGCTATCTCTCGAGCTGTCAATTTATCAGAAATGAGCATTTATATTTCTATAATAATATATCTATATTTATAATTAATATAATAAGAATAATCATTAATAAATACAATCATTATTGATTAATATATCTGTATCACCTATATTTCCATATACAACCTAAAGAATAACATGTATCTCTCGTGCCGTCAATTTATCGGCGCGAAATGTTTCATTTTCTCCGTCAAAGTCCCCGTTCGTCGAGAAACCGCAGTAATACCAACACTTCTCCCAGTGGCAGTCGAGCTTGCGATGCTCGTTCCCGCGCAATGGAAGAGAGCGGCACCGTCGCCGCCGCGACGGAGGCTCGCGATCGCGATAATTTCATCGCGCGTGCCGCCGGAAACGTCTGTTGGGTCCGTTTCCTTTCCATTAGGACGGCCCTCGCGGACCGTGGGAGCGCCGGCCGCCGTGTAAAGTAGGTGTTGTCTGCAATAAAGCCGCAGCTACTTTCCCGGCCGCGCCGCGGCCCGCCTCGCTCTACCCCTCCCCCCAGCCCCCTTTTCAACGAATGTAAAGCGGAATGAACGTTAAGTAAAGTCCCGCGGTAGCGCAACGTTTTACGCGCAGTGCGCCGCATAAAGCCTCTTACGCGGAAGTAAATTGTAAGTCCCTTATAGCCGACTGGTCAACGCCGTAAGCGCTCCCGTTCGGTCCGCAAAAACAGCTTGGGACGTAAGGAGATTAGAGTCGTTATTGCGTGGACGGGGGAACACAAAAGTGGAAGTTCCACGCGAAAGTCGCGACTCCTCTGGCCTCCGTCCTCCTCGCCCTCCCGCCCTCTTTCTCTCCTTGGTCTCCTCCCCGCCCTTCCCCGAGTTGTGACCGTTAAAGTGACAGAAAGCCGGCTACAAAAGAATCGCCGGCCGACGACGACGACGACGTATTAAAGTACACCTTGTATAACGGCCAGAAACCGACATTGAGTTGCCGCGAGAACCGCGCTACCGGCGAGAGATAAGTGGCTGGAACGATTGTTAAGCCCCGTTGTCTCGTTCCCTCGTTCCACGGATGGGGCTGAAACGAAGCGCGGCTGCCGGGGGATGGTACTTAAGGAGACGGGGCGAGTTATTATTGTCACTGTAAGCGATGTTGATTTTATTACGGCCGTGCGCCGCGACGGAGTTGATGCTCGGAATCCCTTTTGGAAATAGATTGACGGATGGGCCTAGGACTAGGGAGAACTCGCGTTCTTGTCTAGGATGTCGAGCCTAGGACTCGCGTCATGTCAAGGTTATGTCGAGCCTAGGACTCGCGTTCTTGCGAGTCCTGGGCTTCGAGGCGATGCTGAATTTACCGGCGCGAGTCCTAGGCTTCGAGGCGATGCTGAACTTCGAGGCGATTCTGGACTTCGAGGCGATTCTGAACTTCGAGGCGATGGATGCTGAACTTCGAGGCGATGCTGAACTTCGAGGCGATGGATGCTGAATATCGAGGCGATGCTGAATATCGAGGCGATGCTGAACATCGAGGCGATGCTGAACTTCGTGGCGATGCTGATCATCGAGGCAATGCTGAACTTCGAGGCGATGCTGAACTTCGAGGAGATGTTAAACATCGAGGTGATACTGAACATCGAGGCGATGGATGCTGAACATCCAGGCGATGGATGCTGAACATCCAGGCGATGCTGAACTTCGAGGCGATGATGACCATCGAGGCGATGCTGAAATGTTACCGGCGCGACAGCGGAGTCCGCTTCGAACTCGTCGATCTGAAAGAATATCGGCGAGTCGCGGTGCCCGGTGTTCGCGTAAACGAAGCTTGGAACAGAAAAATGTTATTCCTTTCTTTCGACTTATTTTCGCACGTAGAATCACCCCCTGCCCGATGGTACTATCGGTTACTTGCGGGAAGAGCAGCCATCTGTTGGCAGGTTTGGAGGTAGCCGCCACAGTCTCGAAAACTGATTCGCTACGATGAGCAGCGAGCTCATGCGAGCCTGACATGATCGTGCAATTTCGTGCACTAGAACAAATGATAGTAATAACAGGGAGAGAAGGAGATAAGGAAGTAATAAGGTTCAGGAAGCGGACCTAAGAAGCGGCATTTGGAAAGAAACAAGGTAGGGAGAGGAGGCTCGTGGTTATCAGTGACACTTGGCAGCAGGGAAAGCTTCTTAGATAAGAAAGGAAAACAAAGCATGGGTGAGCTTGAGAGATCAGCGGGAGGGAAGCACTGGTTTCGAGATTTTAGATTTGGTGGAATGGCTGCTGCAACTTAACGCTTTGAGGCATAGTGGGATTAAAAATGTCCCATCTTTTTGATGCACCGTAATGCATGCTGGGACCTCGAAATAATGCAGTAGCTGCATGCGCGTTCGTGAAACCATATGGCACGGTGGGATTGTTCGAGTCGCACCCTATATAATAACAAATTAAATTGAATTGAATTGAATTATTGTTATTTTTTTCTGTCTTTATATTATTCGATTCCTTTGTTAACGCTGTTAAAGATTTACGGAGCATAAAAATCAGCTGTTTTATATTAGTTTATAAAAGCAACAATAAGACACTTATTCTGATTTTTAACAAGTGCTATTGTAATATTTGCAGCGAGTAACATGTAAATTGTATAAATAACTCATAAATATATCTTTACGATATGAATGATCGTAAATTAAAAAATTAATGACCCGCCATTTTGACGGGTTCCATAAATCTAGCGTCAACAAAAATATACCAACTTCGTTCAATTTAAATCGCAATGTTCTGTGCAACTTTCTGGTTCATTTTATTCTCTGAAATCCTGTGCCTCAAAGAATTAATATAACCGAGAACATAAACATTAACAATAAAAGATGAAGACCGATAAGATAAGATAAAATAGAAAGAAAGAGCAGATTGTTTAAAGAAAAATCATCGAAGAAGATATTAATCGAAGAAAAAAAAGACGAAGCATCGATAAAACAAATAACGTCGATTCCAAATATTGTTAACGAGTCTCGCTAATGTTTTCAAAGTCTGACCAGTGGCCGACCATTGCCACTTCCCGCGTCGAACTCCAATTCTTTCCCGACTCGTTCGTGACAAATGCTTTCCATTTCCATCGCTGCAAGGGTTGTGACACCTCGGAATACAAACGTCTGACGACTGACAACGCAATATCCTTCCTCCAGGACTTGCGAAAATTTCCCTTCTCCCTTGGACATCATAAAAGGACCCTCAGCAATGTTATCACTGTCAGTCCATTCCCCTTGTCTCGCTGGAACAAAGTCCGCCTCGCGACAGCTAATATCGCTGTCCTTTATTACCGATTCTCCGGTACAAATTCTTCGCACGTTCATTTCAGTTCTGTTTTTCTTTTCACATTTCATTTCATTTCTTCCTTTCTTCTCTTTCTTTTCTTTCTTCGACAGAGAAAATCTTCGCACGAAATTCTGCAATTAGAATACCGTTCTCGAAATTTCATCTCGGCCGGCGTCCCGAGTCCCTCCTCCGTCCTCTCGTAAAATGAAGCGCATTTTACGGACGTCTCATCGAGTGAATCATCGCGCGCACTTGCTTAGAACACTCCCGGGACATCTGAAGGACAATCCAATTTTCCAAGACCGGCTTCGCGGCCCGGCGATATTGTTTTCAAGGGGATTCCTCGGACGCGGCTGTATCGGAAAGTCTCGATTTCCGGGCCGCTTGTGTTCCCGCGATCTCGCTTTATAAACAATCCGCAAAGTTCGTCCGTTCGTTCGGCAACGCCGCGCACGAATTAGGGAGAATTAGAGAGAAATTGCTGTATTCGGTGCAGAAAATTCGTTTAAGAGCTAGAAAATGCGTGGAAGCCGGAGAGCATCAAGATGTTCGCTTCCATTCCGCGGAATTCTTCAAGTTACTAAGTGATAAAACTGATGTAGAGTTCTCAATAAAACAATGAGGAGACTTAATTTTGAATAATTGTTCCTAATAACTATTTTTGAGACGATTCTTCTGACACGTAAAGTGGTCTAATTGCCGAAGAGGAGCGTGATTGCCTCAGATAAAGAGAACGCTGCCCTCTTGCATCTCGTTTATATAATTGTTGACAATCTCCTCTTCCCAAATCGTCCATTTTTGTGCGCACTTTGAGCGCGAATTAGGGAGAAATTGCTGTATGCAGTGCAGCAAATTTGTTTAAGTCCTAGGAAATGCGTGGAAGCCGAAGAGCATCAAGATGTTTGCTTTCATTCCGCGGAATTCTTCAAGTTACCGAATGGTAATACTGATGCAGAATCCTCAATAAATAAATGAGGAACCTCAATTTTGAATAGCTGTTCCTAGTAACTATTTTTGCGACGATCCTTCTGACACGTAAAATGATCTAATCGCCGAAGAGGAGCATGATTGCCTCAGATAAAAAGGATACTGCCCCCTTGCACCTCATTTATATAATTGTTGACAACCTCCTCTTCCAAAACTGTCCATTTTTGTGCGCAATTTGAGCGCGAATTCGGGAGAAATTGCTGTATGCGGTGCAGCAAATTTGTTTAAGACCTAGAAAATGCGTGGAAGCCGAAGAGTATCACGATGTTTGCTTTCATTCCGTGGAATTCTTCAAGTTACTAAGTGATAAAACTGATGCAGAATCCTCAATAAAACAATGAGGAAACTCAATTTTGAATAACTGTTCCTAATAACTATTTTTGCGACAGATAAAAAGAACACTGCCCCCTTGCATCCCATTTATATAATCGTTGACAATCTCCTCTTCTCAAATTGTCCATTTTCGTTTACAAACTGAAGGAAAATTGGGGAGAATTTACTATAGACGCAAGACGTCGCGAAGATGGTAGCCTCTTTGATTCTCTGATATTCCAAAAGCCAAATAACCCGAAACGCCAATTCTTAAAACATTGCATCCGAACGCAAGCGACCGGTATATTCGACAAAGTTCGTCCGTTCGTTCGGGAACGCCGCGCACCCGCCGCGAGAAAATTTCGGAACGGACCGCTCCGGTCGGCGTAATTAAATGCGCCCGCGTTATCGCATATTCGACGTTATTACAAAAATTAATCGCGTTACTAGAATTATCTGGCACGGCGAGCCGTGTGCCGCGCTAATTGAACGTTTATTCCGGCCTCCGCGACGTTCGCGTGCCGATTTAATTAAATATTTTGTTCCGTTGTGATTTCGAATCTGCGCGCGGCAAATTATCCGCCCCCGCGAAATAACGTTCGAGCACGTTGCGTAACCCGTTCCCCCGGTTTTTTATACGCGAAAATTCGTGCCGATGTTGTCGGGAGCGGCGGGAAGAACAATGCGGCAACATTTTTGTTTCATGAAAGAATGGAGAAACGAAATTTGGGCACTCGTGGAACTATATGATTCGTCGAAAATGCGGAGATTTTAATGCGAGCGTTCCGTTTTCAAGCATTTCTCGCATCGAAAATATTTTTGGTAAATTTTTGCTTTATCATCTTATGTATTATATTATAATTGATAATATAGTAGTCATTAATATAATATAATACTATAATATAATATAATGTAATACTATATTATATTAATCATTAATATTATTATATTATATAGTATATATATAATATAGTATTATATTATATTAATCATATACATCTATATTATATTAGTGACTAATATAATGTAATACTATATTATATTATATTATAATATTTTAATGATTATGATATATATAATTATTATATTATAATCTTTCTAGTTGGTGCCCGCAGTATCATGAATTTTGGCAGAGCGGCGAGCATTTAGAAATGGATAAAATTATAAAATGACTACGTTCAACCTTACCCAATCGGCCTCGAAAAATATTTCTTCACCGTTCCTCGCCGGTCGTTCCTCTATCCGATGGGAACTCGAGACAGCAGCGGTCGAGTGTCAACAAACGTAAAAGAAATATTTTCAGGTCGCGGTATAAAACCTTTTAATTAAACATCCTCCTCCCTCTCCGTAAATGAAGAAAAGATTTTTCATTATGTAAATCTTGGAAGGGACGCTCCTGGAATTTCTTTGTGCCCCTCGGCTACTGGCTGCCCGTCCTCCCCCTCTCTCTCTCTCTCTCTTGAACGCTGAAAACTGAATACTTTATTCCGGTTCTGGAATTCATCCTCCTCTTAATAATGAAACACTGCTCGTTGCCATGGTCAAGTTTCCTGTTGCAGCGTATATTCTAATTACCTGTAATCCTGAGCCACGGTTCTTGGGACAGTCTGTGCCCCATCGAAGGATTAAACGACACGAAAATAATCGTTCGCAGTGTTCGGAACGCTCGCAGAGAGGAGCGAGAATAGCAGTAGACGGTCAGCAGTCAAATATAGATGAAGTGATCGATGCGTAATTTGAAATCGATTGAATCATTTAGGGACACTGATTATCGGATAATTGTCTCCTTCATGGTCTAGCTCCTCGTTTAGGAGAGAATGGTAAATGTATTGAGGAGAGAGAGAGAGAGAGAGACTTTTAATTGATTATGAACAGACGCATAGATTAATACATTATGCGACATCTATTCATTTTACGCGATTCATCGGTTTCAGCGAGCGAAACCATTCCTTAACGCTTCGACTACCGCGCAAGTCATGCGTGGTTGATACGATTCTGTTGTTCAATTTGACGCTCGCTTTTGATTACAGTCTAGGTTTGCTTTAGCTCGGGTGAGGCAAGCTTTGGTAGAATCTGTGGAATACAAGAAGGATGCGAAGACAGTTACCGTAATAAACCTTGTCTTCGCCGTTCTTGTACAGGGCGAGGCACGGGAACCAAGTGGTTTCGAAAGGGGTATTACTCTCTCGTTATAGAAAAGAGGGACGCGCGCTAGGTGCTGTCGCATTCCTTGGCTCATGGCATTTCACTGTCGGTTACCATCGTGGAGCCGTGGACGCTGGAACATCGGACGTTCGCGTACGATTGTTTTGTTAAAAACAACGAGTCGGTGACCGCGGTTCAACGCGCGTTCCGTCGACCCCTGTTTCCTAATCGTCTCATTTCGAGATTCGGTGACGTGTTATGGCGCCCTCGAAGCCCTGACTTGCCCGCATGTGACTTTTTTCTATGGGGATACCCGAAAGAACGTGTTCGCAAGAACGAGCCCCGTGCATCGATCGACTCGAAAGAGGCGATCCGTCAGCAGCCGGAAAGAGCGGAGACCAATTTTCTTCGACGCCTTCGGCAACGCGTCGACGGAGATGGTCATCGCGTGCCAGATTTGATCTTCCGAACGCGAATAATAATGAAATGCTGTGCACTTGCAAAGACTTTTTCAGCAACAAATTTCTTCTACAAAATCTAAGAATTTTATAATTATTCCAAAACCACTTGGTTCGCGTGCCTCACCCTGCAGAGCGAGAAGGAAATTGTCAACTAGACTAGTGAACAATCCTTTGGAACCTTTTAGGGTAATGTTAGGGTATATTGTAAGATTGACTTCTGGAAGAAAAAGAAAATTATCTACTGGATCAGTAAACAGTCCTTTGGAATTTTTCAGGTAATGTTAAGGTATATTCTAGAAGGACAACAAATTGTCCACTAGACTAGGAACCTTTTAGGGTAATGCTAGGACACTTGGTTCCCTCACCCTGTATTATGAAACAAGTTGTTTCGATTTTAACATTTACAGACTCCAGCGTGAGACAGCCAACGTATTACAGAAAATTCAGTTTCTCTTTTCCTGGTCTATAAGAATCGAGACTCCCGCAACAAGCTAAAAACTGCTGGCAGTCTCAAGGCCAAGTACACTGGGGTCCCTCAATCTCAACTATAAATGCTCCCAGCCCGTCGGTCCGCGGGAACGCAATTTCTTCGAACAGTGAATCATGATGAAAACGCTTTCGAAGGAGAATGGACGTCTGAGAAATGATCTGGCCCCGAAGTCGGGCAACAGCCTAAGCCCAGAAAGGACACTCCGGGGCTCGGTTCGCCAGTGGCGTAAAACAAATCCGTCTTACTCCATAGAAGAGTGAGAGAGAGAGAGAGAGAGAGAGAGAGAGAGAGGAAGCGAAAGAGCCGGAATCCTAGGGAACAGATCAGTGCCGGCAGAAGTAATCCCGATAGGAGAATCGTTGAATGGCCGGGTCGGTTCGGTGTTGGTTAGAAAGGGGTGGGTTTACATCGCAGTTAAGTTTCGCAGTAACGTCCGTGGGCCGTAGGGTGGAGGGCTGCGACACTAAACCGACTTCCATGGCCCTGGGCCGGCGTGACGACGATACACCGCGCGCGGATTTACCGACCATTTGGCAAATGAAGACGAAACTGCCTCGTAGATTACCGCGGTCGCGATTCACCAACGACAACTCGAACCCCCTAACGCGTCCGCCGGCTCCCTTCCAGCCAATCGAAGCGGTCGTCTGTCAGTTAACTTTGCTACCCGCCGCCGCCGCCGACGCTTTGTTCGCCACCGCCGAGGGGATGAAGTCAGAGTTCGACCGAGATTTATGCGAGGATCCGTCTCCCGCTAGTTGGCCACTTTTAAGCAATATGGTTTGTCTAACCGCCCACTAGATTCTGCACCGTCGATCGCGGTCGCGTCCCTGTCACTCCTTAATGTAGCCGAAGACTTGCTCGGCACTTAGGCAGAGCCGTGGAAAACGTTGTTCAACGGGTGCAGGATTTTGCGGAAACAGTGATCGCCGAGTTAGTAATGAAATATAAAATATGTTTTGAATGTGTAATCTTTGCTTCGACAAGCAGAACAGTGGTCGCCGAGTTAGTAATCAAATATAGAATATGTTTTGAATGTGTAATCTTTGCTTTGACAAGCAAAATAGTGGTCGCCGAATTAGTAATGGAATATAAAATATGTTTTAAATGGGTAATGTTTGCTTTGACAAGCAGAACAGTGGTCGCCGAGTTAGTAATAAAATATAAGATATATTTTAAATGTGTAATATCTTTGCTTCGACAATGGATGCAGGATGTTCCATTGTGAAACGGTGATCTTTGAAGCTGCAGTTTTGCGAGTCGAGAACTAGTTTAAATGGAATAGAAAAAGTGTTTCAATTGTATAATCTCGATTCTAGCAATGCAGTTAATTCTCTCTAATTTTCAACTTGTAAACAAAAATGGACAATTTGGGAAAAGGAGTTACGATTAGTCGAGCCTTGCGCCTCGTTTTTGTAATTGTTGGCAATCGGCAACTGTAGAAATGAGCGGCGAGATTCGAGTAATCGTATCTCCTCTTCCCAAATTGTACATTTTGGTGCGCAATTTGAGCGCGAATTAGGGAGAAATTGCTGTATTCGGTGTAGAAAATTCGTTTAAGACTTAGAAAATGCGTGGAAGCCGAAGAGTATCACGATGTTTGCTTTCATTCCGTGGAATTCTTCAAGTTACCGAGTGATAAAACTGATGTAGAATCCTCGATAAATCAATGAGGAAACACAATTTTGAATAACTGTTCCTAATACCTATTTTTGAGACGATCCTTGTGACACGTAAAGTAGTCTAATTGCCGAAGAGGAGCATGATTGCCTCAGATAAAAAGGACCGCTTGCACCTCATTTATATAATCGTTGACAATCTCCTCTTCCCAAATTGTCCATTTTCGTTTACAAACTGAAGGAAAATTGGGGAGAATTTACTATAGACGCGAGACGTCGCGAAGATGGTAGCCTCTCTGAGTCGCTAATATTCCAAAAGCCAAATAACCAGAAACGCCAATTTTTAAAACATTGCATCTGAACGCGGTATATTTGACAGAGGATTGCGCGCGGCACGTGAAATTCGAGCAATCTTTTTCCGACGACGAGCGCGCCGTCGTCAAAGAAACACGGATTTCGCCGGGCGAAAATATCTAAAAGCGTCGACGTGACTGACAAACGTTGCCCGTAACGAATCGAGGTCCGACGACAGTCGCGCAGAATCGACTAAATCATCTCCAGGAGCAATTACAAATCTCACGGTGGCAAGGCCAGAGCCAGAGGACCGGCGCCCACAGGACCGGGAAGAGACGCTGACAATCGACCTCGCAATCACTGCACCCGGTACCGCCGCGGCCTCGCTCTTCTGATCACAAACGAGTCGCTTCTGAAAGGTTTAGCGATGGTCCCCGGTTTGCCTTCAATCGACCGGCGCTTTGACCTCGGCGCAGAGACGGGCGAATGTGGAAATTCTTCTTTGTAATCAATTAAACGGTAATTTCCACCGTGCCTTTCCTCTGTGACGAACCCCCCTCCCTCCCTCTCAGCGTTCCGCTCGCTCTTTCGATCGTCTCTCGTCCGACATTCGGGTTGCGAGCAGCTTTAAGTGTCTTTCATCGTCCATTGGCACTGTTTAATTGGTGCAATTCCCGTTGCCGACCGATGAACCGCGTTTTACGTTTCGTCGCACCGGTTCTACGCGCTTCTATTTATTCCCGATGACGAGACCCGATTCCATTGAGATGCGACTGCGATTACTGGACTGTGCGTCTTTGTGCGAAACGGAAATTCCTCATCAGTCGCGAGCGACGGACGCGCTGCCGAGAGTGTAATTGCAACAATTAGGATAGCCGTGCTGGTCACTGCGGTCGATTGCTCTATCCTTGGTTTGTTTTCGGGCATAATTAACTTTATACTTATCGATTCAGCCGTATTCGATGTTGCTATTCTTTCGCATTCTCTTTATTCTTTTCAATGACAAGATTGTCTTATTCGATGAATGCAAGGTTCGTTATGTACGAAAAGAAACGAAAGACACGGTAATTGGTTATTCTAAAATAACTGGTTCCACTGTTTTATCACAGCTTTTTTATAAATTATTTTCATCGCTGTTGGCATTAAGGTGTACGAAAAGTCGATACGATAAAGCATTGTTATCATAATTTAGTTAACAGAATTTTTTGAAATTGTGGAAGCTAAGTGGATAAGCCGTATTCAATTTTGCTACCCCTTCATTCTCTTTATTCTTTTCAATGAAATGATTGTCTTATTCGATAAATGCAAGGTTCGTTATGTCTGAAAAGAAAGCAAAGGCATGGTAATTGGTTATTCTAAAATAACTGATTTCACTGTTTTATCACAGCTCTTTTTATAAATTATTTTTATCGCTGTTGGCATTAAGATGTACGAAAAGTCGATATGATAAAGCATTGTTGTCGTAATTTGATAAACACAATTTTTTGAAATTGAGGAAGCTAAATGGTTGCGAGCTAAATATTGCTAAGAAATAGCGTCTATTAGAACGTTTGTTATCACAGCTTTCGAAAATTGCCCGAATCGCTACTTTCACCAATTACATGTCGCGTCGACGTCATCAAAGTACTCCGACGATGATATCGACGAAGCAAGGTCGATCACCTTCGAACCGTCTACGTGTATTTCCCAGCAGGCTAATATTTCCAGCAAACGAATTTCTGCTCTCCTGTACGGCGGAGAGACGCACTCGAAATAAATTTTCAATTTCTACAGGATTTATTTGAAAATGGTTGTAAGTATCGCGTTCGCCTATGCGCGGCCGGTTATTCGATTCCAGCGGGGCAAACAAAATTTATGACCGAATCGTTTCATCGTAACGTTATAACCTCATCCATCCTCATCGATTATCGTCGCTTTTAATATCCTCTCTCTCTCATCCGCGCGAATCAACAGTACCCTCGTATGCAGTCACTTTTCGAATACGTTTAACGCAGTTTGCGCTAGCGAGCGCGTTCGCTCTTGCAATCTCTCGTCTCCCCGTGAGCCAGTGGCTGCAATTAAATTGATAAAAAATGTTCGTGCCGCAGAGAGAGAGAGACGCGCCCGTCCCACGGATGTTCGACAATTTTTCTGAAGCATGCTTTTTCACTGCGTTCTCTCGACTATTATTTACCGCTGGAAATGCTAGAGGAATATACCGACTACGTGCAAACTGTGTTTACCGTAGCGATCTAAATTAAGTAATTAGTACATGATGGGTGTTCTTATATTTTTTTAACGGAACGGCCGATGTTTCTACTTTGCTTGAAGAGTGCACGAGGACCGTTTATACTCGCGCGATATAATGATTATCAAGGGCATGCGAGGTTAAAGTCAAGAGAAATATTTATTGCTGTTTAATCGTTTAATATTCGAAATGTTTCTCTCGTTCTTAACTTTGTACGACCTTTTCGAGCATTATACTGTAAAAGGATGAATTCATCGTCGCTTGTACTTTTATGCGTTACTTTCTCAGTAATGAAGTCACTTTAACCCTTTGCACTCGAAGCTGTTTTAACTGTAAATCTAAAAGAATTTTTCTGTCTTACAATATTTCCATTTTATAAGACAAAGTGCATTTTATGCGTATGAAATTGAGTCCTGCGACTCACGCAACAGTTACACTTTTAACAGTCCTTCAAATATAAACAAATTCGATTAATAAAATTATCTTTAAACGCGACGCAACAATTGTTGGAGTTGTCACTCGAGTGCAAAGGGTTAATACGATCAGTACCGCGTGACAACAATCACGCATGGGCGACAATAATTTTTAACTACGTGTTTGAAATTCATTTTTATTGCAACATTGTAAATTGAACGAATCGAACGTTACTAGGATTTTTAGAATATAAAACAGCCGAACCAATGATATTTCCTACGGTAAATCATCACGTTCTAGTTACGGTGTCATTAACGCTGGATTTACGGGGCACGAGAAACAGCTGTTTTATATGAATTCGTCACTTTTCCGTGGCGAGTATACTCGTCGAACGATACATCGACGATACATCGATCCTCGGTCGAAGCATCAAATTGCCGGAAGGACAAATCGAGCAAAAACACGGCTTGTCACGGAACCTGTTAAAGATCGAACAACACCGAAACGCCGACACGGGCATCCGCTGACAGCAGAATCACCGTGAACACCGGGCGAAGGTTAATCAAAGCGCGGAGGGGCCGAAGTTGCCACCAAAAACCACTTTGACGCGTACCGCTCGAGTGTAATCTTTGTCCGCGTCACTCGAGCAAACCGAAAATCGTATTTATATTCTCCTCGGAATTTGCATAGTAGCTCGTGCCTGTCGCCCCGCAGTCCTCTGCCGCGTTCGGCGCCGCGATTGGAAAGCGGACGGGCGGGCGGTCGGGCGGGCGATCGACAGGACGCAAGCAGGAGACGAAGAAAATTGCGGGGCCGGGACACGCGCGGCCGGGGCGCGGGCGGTATTTTGCGGCGCAGAATGTCAATTAAACGGCGTGGCCGATTAACCATAACCGAAACCTCGACAAAGGCCGGAGCGTGCACCGTTTCGCACTCCGGCGGGTTCATCACGCGATAATTTATATGGTAATTCCAGGGATGTAATAAGTCCCCCTTGGCAAACTCTGGCTACCACTACAGGGACAGGGGAAACGCGCGTACACGTTCGTGGCCGCGTTCGAGGCTCGCTCGTTCTGACGGTGACCCCCGACGTTCCAGCGGCAGAGAGGACGGGCCTGCCATGTACACATCATTACTAAAAGCGGTCATCGATTCATCGAGGCCCGACCGAGCGACGCCCCCGCGCGTCCACCGATCTCCTCCACGTCCTCCTGCTGGCGCTCTTGTAAACGCGCCTCTCTATAGACCACGGCCGCCAGTGCCTCTGCCGTCTCTACGTTCGTCGAGGCCTGCCGAGCGTCGCCATTGTCAAATTTTCACCGGCGGCCTCGATTCCGCGTGTCCCGTTTAATTAACACCGTCTCGTTAACTTTCGCCACGGTCCGCCTCGTGCACACGCTCGATTTCGTCCATTCCGTGACCTTTTCCCCGGGAAATCTGCGTTCGCCAGTCGGTTATTGCGGACACTTCTTACGGGCGAATCTGTTTTTCATTTAAGTTTTTGTTAAGATTGTATGTTATTATATTTTATTATATGTTATTATATATTATTATATATTATTATATACCATCATATATTATTATATATTATTATATACTATCATATATTATTATATATTATTATATACTATTATATATTATTATATACTATCATATATTATTATATATTATTAGATACTATCATATATTATTATATATTATTAGATACTATCATATATTATTATATATTATTATATACTATTATATAGAGAGTGTCCCAAAATTATGGTATTTCCGGCAAACGAGGGATTGCTGAGGTGATTTCAAGTAACTTTTTCCTCAGCGAAAATGCGATCCGCGGCTTCGTTTACGAGTTATTAACGAAAAACACTGACCAATCGGAGACCGAGTGCGGCCGGCGCTCCGCCCTTGCGGCAAATATCGCGACGCGCCGGCCGTCTGACGCAGCGATAGTGCCCGCGAGAGCGGGGCGTCGGTCATACGCGATCTCTCATTGGTCAGTGTTTTTCGTTAATAACTTGTAAACGAAGCCGCGAATTGCATTTCCGCTAAGGAAAAAGTTACTTCAAATGATCTCGGGAACTCCCTATTTCCTGGAAGTGCCATAATTTTGGGATACCCTCTATATAAGCTATCATGTTTTATTTATTTAACTTGTGCATTAGCTTCCTCAATTTTACTTGTAAAAGAATTATTATTATTTAACCTTCAAGCGGTTCAAGAGAGAGGGAGAGAGAGAGAGAGAGAGAGAGAGAGAGAGAGAGTCAGAAAATTATCGCGGAATTTTGAACGTGCATCATTCATTGTTTTATACATTTTTTTTATATTTTATTTTTGCAACAACGTTACAACCAGAACACCTAGTAACATTTATGAAATTGGTGAATGTAACGGCTTGCTTTATCCAGCGGTTTTAAGGAGTCGGCTTTAAAGAATTGATTCGAAGGAGGGGAATAACCTCGCACAATTGAAAATAATTGTGCACCGGTGTGTTAATAAAGGAAGAAGGATCCCTGATTTGATTCCGAGTCAATTTTATCCTGTCAATAGCAGGTGTAATCTACTTACCGATATCCAAATAAAAAAGACGTGCCGGCGCAACAAGTTCTCTTTCCGTCTCCGTCTGACCGCCGGGTAAACTCATTCTACTTGTTCGATACGTAACAGGATAATCTACTGATTTCTCTCGAAATGAACGAAGAAATGCCCGCGTAAACCGGCTTTCTCTTGCCTCGCATGACTAATGATAAGGGAGATTCTACCTGTCGAGCCACTGACAGGTACGAGCCACTTATTTATACGGAAATAAAGGCGTGCTTATGCAAGAGAGGTTTCTCCACCTCTTCGTCTGAATATTGATAAATCCATTTTACTTGTCGACTCAGTAATGAGGCGATCGCCTGATCACTCTCAGGTAATTAAAGACGTGCATTTAAGCAGCCGAGTTTTCCGTTCATTTTCTGATCGGTTGATCGCTGAAAAATCTCTTTTATTGAATGATGGCTTTTCTGTAATCTTTTACAAGTGTGACGTAATTATCGCCTCCTGTCTATGTCTGACCAGTGGCAAGCACGATCTACTTACACTGTTCGAGACGTTAGAACTCTGAATAATTGTGTCAATAACTTAACATGCGGAGTATAGTTAGTTTTAACAATAGAAAATAAAATAGCATATATACGACTAACTGACTTGCGGTAGTTATTATATATTATTATATACTATTATATATTATTATATACTATTATATATTATTATATATTATTATATACTATTATATACTATTATATACCAAGTGTTCCAAAATTATGGTATCTCCGGGAAATGAGGGGTTCCTGAGATCATTTGAAGCAACTTTTTCCTTAGCGAAAATATTCTACGAGGCTTCATTCACGAGTTATTAACGAAAAACGCTGACCAATGAGAAGTGAGCTCAGCTAGGCCTTGCGCCGAGCTCGTCATTGATTGGTCACTGTTTTTCGTTAATAACTCGCAAACAAAGCGTCGTAGATCATTTTCGCTAAGGAAAAAGTTGCTTCAAATCACCCCAGGAACCCCTAATTTACCGCAAATATCGAGGAATAAAAAATTTTGTATAAATATTTGTATATATTTGTTGTTGATTTCTATTTAAAGGTTCACGTTGTGTAGCATCAAGTCGCATAAATCATTTTGACAGACATCGCAAGACAATTCGATCCGTTCGACGATAAAAAGCAGCAAGTATTTTTCACGCGCGAACGCTTATTAAACCGTGCAGTGTATCGACTTTTGGGATCCCGGAGGAGCAATAATCTCGAAGGACACTATTCTCGCGCCGTAACGAACGTGGGGCAAAGGAGAGGAGAGGAAGAGAGAGAGAGAGAGAGAGACTCCTCCTACGGGCGGCCTCATAAATCCGAGCCGGTGCCTCGGAACGATCCAACAAAACCTACGAATCGAAACCCATTACACTTTATTGGCTGAGCGTTACAGCGATTGTCGTTCAAGGCTCGCCGGCATTACCGGCGCCGTCACGTACCCGCCACGAGCGTATTCCGCTCGCGATGCGTGCCGCGGCATATGCATAACATGATCGCGGAATCCGGCCGCCGAGTACAAAGCAAAATTTAATGGTATATCTAATACTCGGCGTGGACGTACACACAGCTGTGCTCTAATTAGCGGGTATTCAAATTTTCACGGGCGGGGCGGGGGGAGGGACCGTCATCGAAGACAGAGGCGAACGTTTACGACCACCGACCCGAGGGAGGAGGGAGGGGGGAGGGATGGTGGTGGGCTGTCTACGAGTCTGGGGAGCCCGTCGAGGAGATTACAAACAGACATAATTATCTCGCGTGGCGATATCGAGGAGGGACGCGTAAAAGGCTGAAGAGAAGGTGTCTATAGCGTTCGAGATCGGCGCCGTGACGGGCGCGGGCCCGATGAATATGCAAACCTCTGTCTCCGAAGGCGGATCCGGCTAAGGACCCCGCCGGCTCCGCTCTATGTTTCATGCATTCAGATGCCCTTCTTACGTCCGACGGCGGACCCGGCGACGATGGGACAATGCGCGTTCCGCCGTTGACTTCGTCGGCGCCGTTTAGAAACACGTTGACCGTCTTATTCGCCTTGTTCGAAAGTGGACGAAGTTATTTGTCGTTAACTGGGAAGATTCGAATCTAGGTAGCACGGATTTATGACACGTGTGCGGGGAATTTTGCGTAGCTTTGGGGAAACCGGGGAGGAGTTCGAGTCGGTTTAAACTCATCGGATTTTAAGAATTAGTTTAACCCTTTGCGGACGAAGCCGGATTGGATATAAAATAAAGATGTTATAAGATATAATGTTATATATAAATATGTGGAAAACTTCAATTTACTTACTTACTAAATATGTGGACAAACTGAAGTTCGTTCTGAACCTAGAGTTAAATTGATAAATTAATTTTAAAAAAGCGGTAAAAAGACTTGGGCGGCTATTTGCCGACACTCGTCCGCAAAGGGTTAACCTCATCGGATTATAAGAATTCGCAAAACTTTACAGATGCAATGGCATACAAAAGTGTGGGCACAGTACACCTTTTCAAACGCAATCGATTTTTCAACACTGAACCGAATGACTTGAATTTTGTTCGGATGATAGAGGGACTAATCTACCAGACTTAGACTTCAGATAGACTTCAGATAGTTAAAAGCTCGTTAGTTAGTTAAATTTGCTATAATAATAATATAATAATAATAATAAATAAGCTAGTTGTTATAAAGCTACACTTTGTTACTACTTGGAATGAAATGAAAAAATTAAAAAGCCTTAACTTTTTTATCTGCGTCTAGAACGAAAATTTAAAAAATGCCTTTTGCAGATCTCTAACTTGCATTCTGAAAATTTGAGCAAAATTTGCGAATAGCAGAAATTAAAAAAAAAAGCATTACAGTCATCGTCTAACAGACTAATCCCTCTATCGTTTAAAAAAGAATTCAACTCGTTTAGTTCAGTTTTGAAATAGTTATCACGTCCTCGAAGCTGTACGAACACTTTTCTGGGCCACTGAACATCGAGCAATTAGTGTATCCGTTCTTTCGATACGAACTCATGAACTTGCGTAAATGACTCTAACAATTTTATCGCGCTCCGTTAACACCGATCCGACCGAGCAATAATAAAAAAACTGACATGTAGTGCTTTATAAGAACGACAATACCAAATTCATTAATCATTACCGCGTACGCCTGAATTACGAAATCTGTTCAATCATTTCCTACAAAAAACAGCCTTTACAAAGTTAACAATATCAAAACAAGCAATGCGATGCCAATGCAATAACGCGCATCGACCGACACCGCAGGCGTTTTATCAACAATTTCACCACTTTCAGAATGTTTACACGCAGCCCGAGTTGCTCGTCGCTCGAATTTCCCGAGCAACGATCGCGCGAGGAAACGTCGCGCTAAAAATATTTTCAGCCGGCGCGAACTTCCGTGAAATCGTGGCTGGCACATGACCAGGGCCCCGACCTATGCACCGTGCATTCAGATTGCCCTCCTTAGGCCCCGCGTCGCGCGACTTGGGCGTCACTCGAACAACGCGCGCGGCGAGCGTCGGCTTCATTAGATGCCGTTTAAAAACTCGGTCCACATTTCTCTCGCGGAATTCCCGCCACGACGTCCCATGCAAATCCCCACTCAATTCGCGGGAACACGAGGAAACTCTTAAAGCCTTTTATGGTATGGCTTCTCTAAGACTGAATTCGTGGCCTGAAAGTCGGAGTGCCACTATATTCCCGGCCGCGGGTGTTACGAGGCGACTTTTCGCGGTTTTACGTGTACATACCGGCTACGGCTACGCGGATACGCGAGCTAGTATGCGTGCGTACCATCGGGGGGCGTAGGGAGGGGGCTTTTTAACCCCTCTCTAAGAGGCCACCCACAACTCCGGCGGACTGATTTATGTTTACGGTAAGAGCGCCCGGAGAGATGCCGGCGAATCCGGCGAGTTGACAGTGCGCTTCGCGAGGTGACGTCGATCGGTGATCGATCAGCTGACGGTCTTCCTGTTGGCTTTATTTTTCGGCGGAAACTGTCCGATACCATCGACGAGAGATTCGCGCGGTTGTCCGGTCTCTGAACGCGTCTTGGAAGATGGTATAATTTTTGGAAGTTCGAGTCGCAAACTTTTTGTAGTCGACGTTCTGCAAAATTATGTTATACACCGTTCCGAGAGGAGGAATCGTTTTTTGTAGTTTATTTCGAGGAAATAATTAAAGATTTAGCAACTTTTAAAGGTTGCCCTTTACCCTTTAGTCTTAGTCGTGTTATAGTAGTTTGGTCGATTAATCGTCTAGAAAAGAATTCGAGTCGTTTAGTCCGGTCTTTAAAAAGTTATTGCGTTTGGCAATATTAACTATTAATATCATGCTATTATAATGTTATGTTATAATGTAATATTATTAATATTACACTATTATGATATTATATTATAATATAGTATTATTGATATTATATTATAATATAATATTATTATAGTATATTAATATAGTATAATAATATTACATATAATAATATATAACTATTAATATTAACTATTATGGTATTATATTATAATATAATATTATTATAGTATAATAATAATTAAGTATATTAATATAGTATATAATAATATTACATATAATAATATATAACTATTAATATTAACTATTATAATACAATATTATTAATATTATACTATTATAATATATAACTATTAATGTGAACTATTAATTATTAAAATCATCCAAATATCAACGCGAATCACTTCATGTTTATAGCACACATTCTTGGAGCTTAAATAGTATGGCAAAGGGTTAAATCCAAGAACATCTAACAAACTGCATCTTTATCTTCCACGCAGAACCGACTTGCTGCCACGAGGAGCGAACAGAATGTTTCTCAGGTTTACAAACACGTTACGAAAAAGGCAGAACGAGAAATTTAACAGGCGTATCCCGGTTTCAGTCGTGACGGAACAATTCGTTAGCGGCGGTTCCGAAGCCGGAATTCTTGGGCGATCAATTTTTCGTGGGAAAACGTCCCGCGGTTCTGAAGCGTGGGCGTTAAATTTCAATGGGACATAGGGAGCCGAGACGAGGGATAAACCGTTCTCTGGAAACGTGCCCTTATGCATCGCCGGGCACCTCTCGTAGCCACTTTTCTCACTTGGCTCAATAGCGGCTAGCAGGTCGCATCCTCTACAGACGAGGGTGCTTTACGATGTTTTGTTTTGCCGGCCCCTTCTTCGGCCCCCTTTCCCTCGGTTCTCGCGTGCAACTGCGTCGGGACGCTAGAGAGACCTCGTCAAACCGTAAGTGAATCGGAAAACTTGCCGCCGGTGAGTCGGGTTAACGAAGATCGCACTTGAAGCGAGGACCCGGGGAGAGATTGAAATTAGCTCGTTCTAATTGGGATCGGTAGGCGGTGACGGTTTCTAGCTCCGCGTCTGCTCCCGACAACAGAAACGATTTCCTAGCGTCCACACTTGACACGGTTTTCCGCTGACAACGCGGTGAAAACAACCCCCGCGAAAAATAGTCCCGCGCTCTCTCTTCGACATATATTTGAAATTATATATTAATACAAATTCGAGCGAGGAGAAACGATTATATCTGGAAATTTAACATTTTGCCTGTCGCGTCATATCGATATGTGGGTTACAGAATTATTTAAAAATTCATTTTCACGCTAATCCATTCTAGTTTCTCGATTCTATTGAGATTCGCAGGAAGTACGAATGCTAAAAAGAGTAACTCTCAGCTATTCTTATACTTATATTATACAGGGTGTCCCAAAATTATTATATATTATTATATTATTGTTATATTATTATTCCCGAGCTCATTCGAAGTAACTTTTTCCTTTACAAAATTGTTCTCCGAGGCTTCGTTCTCGAGTTATTAACGGAAAACACTGACCAATGAGAGGCCAGCTCGCCTGGCGCTGGCGCTGGCTCGACTACCTTGCGCCAGGCGTGCTCGCTTCTCATTGGTCAGCGTTTTTCTTTAATAACTCGTGAACAGTGCCTCGTAGAACATTTTCGCTAAGGAAAAAGTTACTTCAAATGTTCTCAGGAAGTACCATAAGTTCTCATTTCTCGGAAGTACCATAACTTTAGGACACTCTGTATATTCTTATATTCTTAAACTTCGCTTAGCTTTTTTTATTCGATTGCATTAAATACTTTAATTTAGTGTCTTGGCGCGGCCTTTAAAGTGTTAAGAGACATTTTAACACTTTTAACACAATATTTATCGTACACGGAATTCTTTTCGAATGCAGAGTTAACAAAACGAATCTTTCAGTCGATCAAGCACATTTTTCCTCAAGCTTCGTTTTCATGAAATTGCCTACTCGTTACGTAACATTTCAAGAAAAACGAGTAAAGGAAAAGACATTCCAAGATTTGTGTGCCAGAGTCATCGAAAATTGATTTCCTCGCGTTCGCTCCACCAAACGCGATCGTGGTGGTCAATTAGATAATACCTAATTTAACGTTTAACGCCTTCTAATCAAAAGAACGAGCACCAAATTATCTACCATAGTTCTCGTTTCGTTTCAATCGAAAGTTCTATCGCTCGTATCGGGGAACTCTATATAAACAATATATTTTTCTAAATACCATGGCAACTTCGAATCTCCTAAATGGAACCGCGCCGTTCCGCTAAAAGGGCCGCGCGCGCGCGCACGCGTTTACTATGGGGCAAAACGCGGCATACGCGATAGGGTGCAGTTACCACGACAACGTTTATCAATTTTCGTAGCCGAAGTAATTGTCATTGCGCATCAGGAGAGCGAGGCGATTATATCGCAAATGGGATGTTTTATGGCGCGTCGTTTACGATCAGCCGGCCTACCTCCTATTGTTCGTTTCGCGTATTAAGAACAGCATCCACCCTTTTAATAGAACACTCCCATAAGGAGCCATAAACGCGGAGTACCGAACCATAGGGCACTATTCTTCGCTATAACTTATAACACGTGGCATTAACGGCCGATAATATGACAGTCTTGTACAATATAAAAAGTTTCACGTGGATGCCTGTGTCCCGTAGTTGCTGACTATACGGCCAAGGGTGCTCGACATTACCGCGACCCCTCCCCCCCGTTCCCTCCGCGGCGTAAAATGTTAGGATTTATAAAAACGGACTATGTCCTCCTTTATGAAAAGGCTGGGGCCCCGATGGTTCCTTAACTACCATTGTTATACTTCCTTGGAAAGCGGCATTCTTACGGGCGGCGTCCATCTGACGAATCCCGGTATCTTATCTCGCGAACAACGGTTCCGCTGCTTCGCGGAACAGCGCTCGCTGTTACGGAACATTCTGACGGCGATCCGATCCTGATAATGCCAATGAAATCCTGATAATGCCAATGAAATCGTGGCCGGAAAGCGCCGGCTTTGTGAACCTCCGAATTGACCTGTTAACGCGACGGACTTCTTTTCCTGGTCGGACAAGTGGAGTAGGCTTTCATTGGACAAGTAAAATGGTCGCTCCATGGTCAGACCGGTAGGAAGTTTTTGAAAAAAAAATTAAAGATTAGATTTTAAATGTCGTCGTCTGACATTTGGTATGGTTTCTATGGTTTCGCCGACCGATCGTTTCGGCTGCAATTTATTTAACGCTAGATTTACGGAGTACCAAAAACAGCTGTTTTATATCAGTTTGTAAAAGTAACATTTATTCTGATTCAGGAGATTTATTCTGATTTTGAACAAGCGTTATTGTAACATTTTTCATATGTTACATATCAATTGAATAAATAACTCATAAATGTATCTTTACGATTTGAATAATCGTGAATTAACAAATTAGCGTCATTTTGACGGGTTCCGGAAATCTAGTGCTAACACTAAACCTAACTGCTGTCAAAATGACAGCTTTTTTCACAACAGTTTTTCACAACAGTTTTTCTTGTTGTACAATTCTGCAAGCTTTAGCGACTCTTTCGTGGAAAATGCATGAATTGTTCCAATTAAAGTTGGAATCTTCGCCGATGATTCGATAAGCTGTCACGTTAACGACTCGAAAAATTTAATAAAATTAAGATATTTCACTTAATCAAATTGAAATTGAAAATTTAATTATATATATAATTATATATTATATTATAATTTAATTATATATAATTATATATTATATTACATTACAATTTAATTATTATATATTATATTATATTATAATTTAATTATCTATAATTATTTATTGTCAATTACTTTTGCAACATCTTTATATATCGCGGATCCTAATCGAATCAGGCAAACATGATAGCTCGACGTAAATATTAACATTCACGTTCGAGCAAACAATTCGCAGTGATAATCAATGTTATCGCACCTGGTGTTCTTTTCGTATCTCCATAACTAGACCGCGGATTTTCACGCGAATTCCTTTCCTAGCTTAAAACGTGCGATAAACGATAAAAATGAGCCGATAAAGCTGTTAATTCTCGGCCAAATAAGAAAGCACGAATATTTCGAAAAACAGTTGCGAAAATGTGCAAAATGCCGGTAAATGAAACAGCGGCTGAAAATTGTTCGGGTTGACACGCGACCCGCGCGAAGTGTCTTGGCGTCGTCGGGACACGTTCCGTCGACGCGCGACGGTCTCGGGCAATTGTCAAAAATGGCGACGCCGCGATGCATTCGGTTGTCTTATGAGAGCGACGCGCGGCGATATCGGAAAACTTTCACGTTCTAGCTGGCTCGTCGCCGCGGCGGAGGGCAACTTCTTGGCAATAATATACACGTGCGACCCACCTCAATAATAAGAATAACTTTTTCCCTAATGCCCGTACTCCTCTTGACGTCACGGATGCGTCCAACGAATCTCCGGACCGGAGAAGCAACCCTCACCTCACCCACCCCCCGCGTTCAATTACGATTCTCAAGTTTCGCTCGTGCGTGAAATATGACGCTGCTCGGCCCGTCGACCAAACAATGCCGCCCGCGGTCACTCTAATTTCCCGAGCAAAAATGAGGGCGGACGGAGCCGGAATTGTATCAATTTCGCCGAGGATCCTCGGGAAGCTTGTTAACTCGTCCGGACGAGATACACGTGTGCATCGATATCGGAAACGTCCGACGACGATTCTTGCGTGTCCCGCAGCGGTACTCGAGAGCTTCTGCCGTCGTCGTTAACCAAAGAACTGCCGTAATTTCTCCCTAATTAGCGATCAGATTGCGCACAATAATGGACAATTTGGAAAGCGGAGATACGATTAGTCGAGCTTCGCGGGTCATTTTTATGTTTTCCAATTATCAATAACTATAAAAACGAGGCGCAAAGCTCGAACATTCTTCTTTCCAAATTCTGCCTTTTTTGTTTACAAGCCGAAGAAAAATTAGGGAGAATTTACCGTACATCGGAAATCATTCGCCGTCGTCGCGAAAACAAGGTAGTACAGTAATTTCTCCCTAATTTAGATCAGATTGCGCCCAAAAATAGACGATTTGGGAATAGGAGATACGATTAGTCGAGTTTTTCGACTCATTTTTATGTTTTCCAATTATCAATAACTATAAAAACGAGGCACACAGCTCGAACATTCTTCTTCCCAAATTCTGCCTTTTTTGTTTACAAGACGGAAGAAAAATTAGGGGGAATTTACCGTACATCGGAAATCATTCGCGCAGTTTGAATCGCATTTTTACCGTCGTCGCGGAAACAAGAAGATACAGTAATTTCTCCCTAATTAGCGATCAGATTGCGCACAAGAATAGACAATTTGGAAAGCGAAGATACGATTATTCGAGCTTCGCGGCTCATTTTTATAGTCCTCGACAACCGGTAACTATAAAAAACGAGCCGCGAAGCTCGCATAATCGTGTCTCCATTTCGTACATGTCTCCATCGTATGGTCCACTCTTTGTGCCGCATTTGAGCGCGAATTAGGGAGAAATTACCGTAATTGCACACACTTGACAGCCGATTTCTCGGCCACTTTCGCAATATAAATTCGACGATAAAACAATACCAGACTAAATAGTGCCGAATATTGTGTTCACATGTTTGCCCGCACGATTATTGGTCGAACAGATGCCTAATCGTACCAGGTAGCCGATCATTAACTAGTTAGCAACAAGAACCCATGCTCCTAGCTTTGAACTGTGTACTGGCCTATGAACTCAATGGCTGACTTGACTAGAGTGTCTTGATTGGTACAGTGAGTTTCTGATCACGTGAACCGGCTCCGACCGTTCTCCAACCGAATGTCGACCGTCGGAGACACTCGATCAACAATGGTCCTTCTTGACATCAAACATCTTGGTAATCGAAATAATTTCTAAAAATTACATAGCACCTCGACCGACTTCAAAGTGGTCTTAACTCGTTGAATGCCATGCTGGTTTTACAGAAATTGTCCATGGCGCCACGATGAATTTTCTTTTATGCGATACATATAACATTGAAATAAATATTATCTGCAATAGATAAGTTACAGTGTATAACCATGTTTGACATGTTAATTGCGACAGGGGTCACTGTTCGAATCGACGATGGTAATAATACAAAATTTTAGATAATGACATTTGTTTTAAATTATATATATTTCTATCAATTTCTTCGCGCCGGTCACCGGTGGCCCCCATGACCGCCAAATTAACCCTTTCGCTACGGAGCGCTTGCGTCGAAATGTGATCGCTGCGAACGGAGCGTATTATCGAGTAGCTGGCACTGAAGTACGGAATGTATTTCTGGTTTCAAGTTTTCCGTAGTCCAAATATATTCAGATTTTTCTGATCTTGAGCACGTTACCGTTTGTCTTGCATGGCAAACGCTTTCAGTATCGGTATTTTCACTTTCAGTATTTTCGCTGTCACTCGTGGAAAATATTCTCCTAAATTTTCTTTTCCCGATGATTTGATAATGGGTCTGAAAAAATTAAATACTTAAAAGCTCAACATATTATCGCGAAGGCAGAAATTGAGTATTTACCCGTGAATGATTAAATTAAGCCAACAAAATTATTTTAGAATTATAAACTCGTGTAAACCTTTTAATTGCTACTGTTATAAATTGCTGGTATATATCCGTCGCTGGCAATGTTCTAAAGAAGACTGAAACTGTGTATCGTTCGAATAAAACACAATATCGTCTTGTCGATAGTGTTATATTTCACGATAGTCAATTGTTTAAGGCGTGCAGCGTTGCCAGATACTCGATTAACAAAAGTATCTCGTGTAAAGTATTAGGTCTACCGGAAAGTTCTGTCCGATAATGTCATTGCAAATTTCGATAGATACGCACATATTCGTTTGAGACATATATTTTTGAAAAATGTTGCTCACAAATTGCCATCACGCTGGCAAGAGGTCGTAAGTAACGACGGAAATTATGTTGTACAATAAATATTACTAAATTTATGAAAAATCTATTATTTCCTTTCATTTCTCAAACGGACAGAACTTTCTGGTGGACCTAATATGAAATAAAAGTGTATATGGTATGAACGTATATATACGCTCTTCGTACCCGCGCGCCCACTTTTCCAGAGCGTATATATACGCTCTTCGTATACGAATGGTCATTCTTCGAGGGCGTATATATACGCCCATCGGAGCGAAAGGGTTAAGTGCCGGTCACCGGTGACCCCCGTGGCGTTCAACGTGTTAAATAAAACCCGCAATCGAATAGAACGTAAAATTCAAGCTCGACTTGAGCTTCAAGCTCAACGAAATTTCTCACAGACATAATCGACGCCTGGTCTCTAAGCTCTCTCAATCATGCGTTGCCACGCAAAGGTTGCCACTCGCACGAAATTCTGCCGCGTCGTCGACGGCCTCCAGTCGATGTTGCGAAGGCGTGGCCCAACAGCGAAGAGTCCTGCTGCTGTTTACGGTGGCGATTTCCACGAGAAATTTCATAGTCCATGGCACAGCGAGTGATCTTAAGACTGCCGATCCGCTTGGATCGTAGCCCCGAGCATCAATCAGCTGTCTCCGTAATCAAGGGAGAGCTACTCACCGCGAGGACGTCTCCATGGGAATTTCGAGAGGTATCCGCCACTCAATTATCTGATCCCGTACACACTCAAGATGTTATTGATCCGGAGATACTCCGGCCGAGCGTATCCAGTCAGAAGCGATCGAAGCGATCGGACAGGAGCAGCTTCTTTTCGTCGGGAGCCACGAAATGTTTCATCATCATGGCTCTTCTACTACTTCTACGACAGAAATAGAAAGAGTGACTTTAGTACACGGGTTTAGTACACGTAATTATGTTAACGCACGGAATGAGGTGATTCCTGAGGTCATTTGAAGCAACTTCTTCCTTTGCGAAAATCTAATCCGAGGCATCGTTCACGAGTTATCAGCGAAAAACACTGACCAATGAGAGGCGAGCTCGTCTGGCACGAGGCGGCCGCGAGTGGTCGATGCCCAGTTCCGCTGATTGGCTCGGCTGCTTAGCGCTTAGACGAGCTCGCGTGTCATTGGTCAGTGTTTTTCGTTGATAACTCGTAAACAAAGCCGCGGATTGCATTTTCGCTGAGGAGAAAGTTACTTCAAATGACCTCGGGAATCGACCGTTTCTGGGCGGTAATTATAGGATACACTGTATATTTTGAGGTTTTTGGTAATATGAAAATGTACTTGTCATTCAATCTACCGATCTCTAAGAGTGATTAATTATATTTTATTATATCTACTATGTATTTATTACATATACTATATTATATATCTTACTTTTTATTATATTATATACTAAACTATATTACTTACTATATTATACTATATCTTACCTTCTCTTTTTACTTTTTGTATTATATCATTGTGTATACAATCGTATATTTTTTATTTTTATTGTTCTCGTGTGACGGCTGCATAAAATTTCTTTTTTATGCTTCCTTTTCTAGTAAGAAAGGAATTTTACCAGAATACATGAATGAACTTATTATTATTATTCTTTTCTATAAAAGAATTCATATATATATATATATATATATATATATATATAAATTGTTAAAAGTGTAACCGTTGTATGAAGCACAAGACTGCAAAAAGGGAGAAGAACTACTTTGGATTTAGAGTCAAAATGGACTCGAGTGCAAGGATTAAATTTTCCATATTGTGGAGACGAAGTGTTCTCATTCCCTTCCATTGTAAGGTAAAATAAAAATTGTTTTGAAAGACTACACAATATTTTCTCCCATATCGATTATCCCGAATTTTTATCCTGAAAGTTTAAGCTAAGTCTAAGCTACGATTTTCAAATCTGCCTCGATCATTATCGATCCAATTTAAATTAATTCACTAACTTACAGATACAAACCCTTTAGTATACGACGGCTGATCACCAATTATGTACAGACAAATAGATCATTAAAAGTGGTTCATCCAAATGCAATCTCTCCGAACAAAATACGTCGATCGATTTACAATAATAATAATTTACAATAATACAATAATACAATAATCATTTACAATATAAAATACAGATTAAAGAAACGGGAGAAGAAATTTTATAAAAATACTCGAAGCTTATTCGAGCATGTTCCCGGCTTCTTTCTTCGTTCGATATTCTGCTCCGCCGTTGCACTCGTAGCACACTTATGCAGGTAAGAAATTTGAGGACGGCCGGATCCGTTCCGATGTGCAACACGAATCCGTTCGCCGGGCGTATCAAAATTCCTGGCGACAGGCAAAACAAAGGCCGCGGTCCGAACGTAAACACGTTTGTCGGCGTCGAAACGGGAATAATCGGTATTCGATATCGGCGGAGTGTCGCGCTGGCAATTCGATTTCATTCGACCTCGAATGACTCCCATCGCCGGCTGTGAATACTTAATGAGCCGGCGTTGTTTGATGTCGAAGTGATATCAGGTTTCAACGGTCCAGAGGCGTCCGGAATCGCGCACTCTCTCTTTTTTTTCCCTCCCCTCCTCCCATAAATCGACCGCGCAACAGAAAAATCCGTTTCGGCTTTAATAATGTTTGATCCTCGTCATAGACCCGACAGCGCCCTGGCGAAATGCGGTTTTCCACTCGGAAACAGGATTTCCGATCGCGACCGCCGATTCTGCTTTTCTGGCCGCCGCTCTCTTATGACAGTTTCGGTTTGTGAAAACGAAACAGAGAATTCGAGCACGGACGCGCATGCACGCGCATTCCCGAAAATCGGACGTAGGCTCCCGTTTATTTTCCCTCCCCCCTGGATCAAGCTTGACAATCTCGCGTCGGGAATTTAACCGTGGGGGAATAAATGAATTATAATATCGGAATACAGGAAATCGTCCGGCCTCTATTTACTTAAACGTCAGTCATGTACGAGATGCGCTCGCCGGTGCCGTTACACGCGAATATACATATATATATGTATACGTGGAAATTTCATTTCCCCGGTACCCCTTTTTTTCCCTCTCTGCCTTTCCGATTATTGCATGCGGTCGTAATGCTGTCACTCGTTTTTACGCGTCACTGCAGCCGGGCGCACTGTTAAGTTTCTCCGTTAATGAAACGGTCGTTGATATCGAACGGAAAATGTAATATGAACAGCATTTAATCCGGGTCTCTCGTTTGTAAATAATTGTAGACACCGAAATGTTGAAAGCCAAGAAATCAGCGATCCACGAAATGCTGCGCGAAATTCATTTAAACGCTGGCGCTCGGAAATCGGTGACGGACGGAGCCTTCTATCGAGCTTCGATTAAGCTTCTATTCAAAATTAAGAACATAGCAGAGCGACGGGGAAAAGATGGTGGCGCAGTAGGGACTCCCTTATCCGAACATTCATTTTTTCAAAATTCTAGAATTTAACTACCTTTTTGCCACACTAAAGTGACTATACAAGGCGCAAACAGTAATAAATTATAGCGATTCCTTTGCAGAAGGTTAAATAATTAATCTTCCGATTCAGTGTCCGATGATAGTGATTCGCTATATTCTATTTCACTGTCGTCTCTTGTGAAATGTTCCTCAAGATTTGACATTTTGTAGGGTGTCACAAATAAAAAAAAAAATCGAACAAGTTATATTCAGCAGTATCGTTGTTGACGCGAGCGAGACCGTGAGGTTCTTACATTCACAAGACGATACTGCTGACTGAGTCGTTTTGAGGGCTTTGAGTCGCGAAAAGGTGACAGTGCATGTAATTAGTTTGAAATCTAATTGGTTAGAGAGTGGGACACATAAAATGGGATTTCCGTTTCGGAAATTCCCGGGGATTTTTATGATAGTATTGCTATAATATAATAATAAATAATATAATAATAATAAATATAATAATATTAAATTATAAATATAAATTAATTATAAATAAATATAAATAAAATATATGTATATTATATATATTATATTATATATAGATATATATATATATATAAATATATATGAATATAAATATAAATAAATATATAAATTATATATATAAATATAATAATATTGCCCAACCGCTACCTAAGGAAGGCAAATTACTAACGAGTGTCCCTGTATTAATTTTACACGAAAATAACTGCATATTGATTGAAAAAATCGACAAACGCATATATGCGTCCATAGAGCTCTAAGGTTTAAATATAGTTATTTACGTGTGTGTCTCATTCTACACCCTTTTATCTCAAATAACGCCCTCAAGAAAAATGCTGTTTCCGATTGCAGATGCTTCAGTGATGGAGGGCGAGGGCACGCTAGGCCGCAGTCACGGTAACGGGGGCCGTGGACTGCGCCGTCAACGGTCCCTGGAATGGCGAGACAGGCGCGGTTACGGGCCCAGTGCCCAATCGAGCAGCGACGAAGAGGAAAACTCTCTTCACACCGTGACGGCCGCCGCCGCTTCGTCCGCAGCTAGAGGCGCCCGCAGTCCCGGACAGGTTTTCGCTTCTCTCTTCGCGCAGCAGTATGGAAGTGAGTGATGATATAATTGATGTTTGATACTTTGATCGAGAGCCTGTTACCTTGCGCTAGACGTGCGCCCCAGAAAAAAGTTTCGCGGACGCCGCGGCAACCGACGCCGGGCAACACGTCGATCGTCGGCGCGGCTACGTCAAAACTCGCGATAGGTTCAATCATGTTTGAGAAACGAATCGCCCTTTGATAGATGTTGCTTAACCGCACCTGGCCGACTGGAATGGCAGTTGCTATTCCTTCGGCCTTGCCGAATTCGTTAACTCGGAGCCGATGGAATACTGAAAGCGGCTGTTTTGGATGATTTTAGAGGGTGTCTAAAATTATGGTATTTCCAGGAAATGGGGGATTCCTGAGGTTATTTGATGCAACTTTTTCCTTAGCGGAAATGCAATCCGTGGCTTCGTTTAGGAATTATTATCGAAAAACGATGACCAATGAGAGGCGAGCTCGGCTGGCGCGCGACGGCCCTGCCAACGAGTACACGGAGCTCAGTTCCGCTGACTGGCTCGGCCGCCTAGCGCTAAGCGAGCTCGCCTCTGATTGGTCACTGTTTTTCGTTGATAACTCGTAAACGAAGCCGCGGATTGCATTTTCGCTAAGGTAAAAGTTTCTTCGAATCACCTCAGGAATCTCTAATTTCCTAGAAGTATAGTAGAGGATCTTTTTAGGATAACTAGAATGCCAGGGCGACCATGACTTTTCATAGAAAAAGAGCATGTTCTGATAAATTCAATGGCGAACCTGCCGAGCACTAAACGCGACTGAAATGTGTTGATTTTCTAGTTAGAATGAAAATGAGTAGAATGTCGATGTATTATTCTCAACTTATCAAGATCGTTAGAGATAGAAATACGCTTCTAATTGGCCACTGCTAATTATAATCGATACTGATAACTATTTTGAACATAAAGAATCGCGGACTATTTATAAGAATGACAGCAGTAAATTTATTTAGACTTCTCGACATGTTTATTATAAAGAACGTTTTAACAAAGAAATGCACTGAATTAATTTTACAGAAGAATCTTCATAATTTCGAGAACTTTTTGCACAATAGGTTCGGTGTTAAGAATGACAGCACTGAATTTATTTAGACTTCTCGCCATGTTTATTGTGAGGCACGTTTTAACGAAGAAACTCACTGAATTAATTTTATAGAAAAATCTTCATAATTTGAAGAATTTTTTGCACGGCAGATTCGGCGTTAAACATTGCGGTCGTAGGCGGTCCGCAACCGATCAACTTCCGTGGAACACACTTTTCTATCGGATCGTTGAACGTGCCCGTACGTCGCGGCGCGATCCCGCGCGTAATTATCGTATAATTCACTCGTCGCTAGGCTGCTCCCCCGGCAATCATGTATGAAAACATTGATGGAACCGAATCGATCGGAAAGCACGGTCCACCGTATTTATTCTTCTCGCGTGCCAACAAAACCGTACACGGTTCTCGCGTGGCCCCGGCGATCAATGGGTGCCCGAGCATCGGGGCTCGGCCGCGATGCGCTCTCGAATTAAACTTTCTTCCCACGCGGCCGCATATTTCGTAGGCTTTTAATATGTGCGTGACGCGCGTCGGGCTACGTGACTCTTTCACCGCGGTTGTAGCCCCGATTTCCGCGCTAATCCGCCGGCGTGCCCGGAAACACGGCAATTTCGCCGGCGAAAGACAGGAAATTGTAGATTTAATCAGGATCACCGGGCACATCCGAGGTCAAATAATGGTCACGGGGCCGGGACAAGCGATATTAAACTATTATTTGCGTAAGTAGCAGTCCAAATAACCCGGGCAACGGTAATGCAGTTATGCGGCGCGCGATATTTAGACGGCTCGCCGCGAACGAGTCGCGTAATCGATACACAACGCCGCGGGGACGGACGTAATCGCCGTGCCGAAAAAATGCCGGATATCTGGCCGAAAGTCAAGATCAACGTACCACCGGCCGCACGATTTAAGCGGCGCTGTTTCACGCGGTCGATTTGTGCGGTGTTTAAGCCGGCAGTTTTGATGGGCGATGTACAGTAATATGTCTCCCTAACTGACGCTCAGATTGCGCACAGAAATAGACAATTTGGGAACAGGAGATACGATTATTCGAGCCTTGCAGCAGCACGTTTTTATAGTTGTTGAGAATTCGGAATTATATAAACGAACCGCAAGGCTCGAATAATCGTATCTCCTCTCCTCTAAATTGTCCATTTCTGTGGACAATCTGAGCGTCAATTAGAGAGACATTACTGTACCTTTAATTCTTTGGATTGATAAGTCGATTGGTCGATGAGTGATGCTAGAAGATCTTTCTGACGTTCTAAGAACAAAAGTCGAGGTCACTGATTTCGGATTTTCGCGAAGGCAGTTTTGATAAGCGATGTATCTTTAATTATTTGGATCGATAAATCAGTTAGTTGACGAACGATACCGGAAAATGTTTCTGACTTTCTCAGAACAAAAGTTTAGATCACAGATTTTGGATTTTCTCAAAGACAGTTTTAATGGGCGATGTACCTTTAATTCTCTGGATTGATAAGTCGATTAGTCGATGAGCAATACCAGATGTTTCTGACATTCTCAGAACAAAAGTTGAAATCACTGATTTCCGATTTTCGCAAAAATTGATCGCAGCATAATCCTGCGTAACAAGAATTTTCCAGCTGACATTAGAAATATTCACCTACTTCAGATTCTAATGATGAAGAATAAGATCCATCTCTGATCTAAACCAATGTACAGTAATTTCTCTCTAATTCGCGCTCAAATTGCGCGCAAGAGTGAACAATTTGGGAAGAAGGGACCCGATTATTCGAGCCTTGCGTCTCGTTTTCACAATCGCCGACAATCGGTGGCTATAAAAACGAGCCTTAAGACTCGAATAATCGGCTCTTCTCTTCCCAAATTGCACATTTTTCCGCGCGATCTGAACACAAATTACGGAAAACTTAAACGCGATGCAAACTAAATGCAATCTAGACGTCATCATACATAAAATCCGCTATCTACTGAACGCGTCGAGTACGAAGTCTCGTTGGCCACGAGAGAGAGGATGCCAAAGATGCAAAACGGTGCGCTAACAATTTGCTTCATACCGACAAATTTTAATATGGGCCAACGTTTTCGGCGGTATTCGCAAACGAGGCAGGATGAAATGAGTCTGGAATGGCAGGCGGCGGCCGATTATTCGCAAACATGCGGCGCTTGCGGAAATGTTATTTTTAAGGCTTTGTTTACCGCGCGAGTCCTCTCGCAATCATTTTACCGGGCGCAGCTTAATATCCGGCCGCCTAGACGTCGACGACGAGGACGAAGACGAGGACGAAGACGACGGCTACGTCGGCGACGACGACGACGCGAGGAGGTAAAACTAATTTCGTAAATCCTTTAATCTACGCGTTTGCCGAGGGAAGTCGAAGGAAGATTAAGGGAAGCGAGACTGAATGGGCGAGAGATCGCTGGGACCTATTGATGGAATATGATGAACGAGCCACCCTGAACTTTATTATTGGCGCGCGCGAGCGGCGGATCCGTTCGAAACAAGAAGAAAAAAAAGCGCTCGCGGCCCGGCTCGGCGCGGCGCGGCGCGATGGCTTGTATCGTTATCCCCGAAAGCTTTGCGAGCACCGACGATCTCGAACCCGTTCTCACCAGTGTGTTCCCTCGTTTGTCTCGCGGCACAGCTGCGAGAACTTGTTGTAATTCGGAGCTTTGCCGGTTCCTCGTTAGCTCGCTCGTTAAACGGTGTTTTCGGCGGGGTTTAAGAATGACGCGACCAAGGACCATCCAATCAGGGCTTAGGAATCGAATCGTTAAATTAATTACTGTCGCGCGGGAGGGTGGCTCGTCGAGGTTCTTCATCGACTGGGTTAATGAAGTCAATAGACGCGAGCTACTTCGACTTCGGCGGCGCGAACGGAATCGTCGATATTCGAGTCGTTGTAATTCCGTTAATAAGAACGCCGCGAGGACGAGCCTTGGCTCATTTTAAAGCTCGAAGTTTATGCTATAACCATGCGTCGTTCGTTTTTCCCTGAGATGTTCAGATACGTTGCTGTCCGGCGATGATGTACGGATATCGAGAGCGATTTTCAGCACTTTCGACGATCGTTTTGTTCGACGTTGTTCGATCACCCGAGGCGAACATAATTTTTCAAGGTTCAATTAGAGTTACTCTGCTCGAAAGCGACTATTTTTCTGCGATAAGGAGCGTTGCCTGGTGTCGTGCGATTTTTTTCTGTTCAAGGTGTTCGACTTCGAAGCGACAGTCCTTTGAATTTCAATGCTTGGACAGGTTTGTTGCTTACAGATTACAGTAATGTCTCTCTAATTGACGCTCAGATTGTCCACAAAAGTGGACAGTTTGGGAAGAGGAGATACGATTATTCGATCCTTGTGGTTCGTTTGTCGACGAATTGTCGATAACTATAAAAACGAGATGCAAAACATGAATAATCGCATCTCCACTTCCCAAATTGTCGACTTTTGCGCGCAATCTGAGCGTCAATTAGAGAGAAATTACCGTATCGATACTCCATATATTAGAGTTTATCGATACTCCATATATATCTCTATCAATAATATTACTACATTATTCACCACTCTATCGATAGTCTATTACATTATACTCATCGAATGAGACATTCGAGTCGCTCGATTTAGACGTAGCCGACGGTGCGAGCAGTCGCGGGGCAGCAGACGCTCGATCCGTTCGAGCAAATGCTTTTTGCCGGTCCCGATGACAGGCAATGGACAAGGGAAATCATAAAGAGAATGGACGACGTCAGAGGTCGAGGATAGAGCCTGGTCCTAATAAATGTGCCGCGTACGAGTCGGGACGCAACGATAATCGATCAATGCCCGGCGGAGCCTTCCTGCTGGAAGGAAGAGGCTCCAGACGGCCATCGGCGAGTCTCTGGACCTTAACCCGGTGCATCGTCTCTTTCGATACACTCGGAGTGCGGTTACGTGACACTGTGCCGCAGCGAATCGACTCTGGTCGAATCGAGTTCAGCCGAGTCGAGCAAACGGGGAGAAAGCGCCCACGAGAGCGAGAGAGGAATAGAGGGCGAGCGAGTGCGAGAGAGAAATAGAGAGCGAGAGAGCGAGAGAGAAATAGAGAGCGAGCGAAAGAGAGAGAGAGAGAAATAGAGAGCGAGCGAGTGCGAGAGAGAAATAGAGAGAGAGAGAGAGAGAGAGAGAAATAGAGAGCGAGCGAGTGCGAGAGAGAAATAGAGAGCGAGCGAGTGCGAGAGAGAAATAGAGAGAGAGAGAGAAATAGAGAGCGAGCGAGAGCGAGAGAGAAATAGAGAGAGAGCGAGAGCGAGAGAGAAATATATATAGAGAGAAAGAGAGAGAGAGAGAGAGAGGGGGGGAGGGAAAAGGATGGGACGGCGGAGGAAATGGGAGAATAGGGATGAAAATGGGGAACGGCGATGTGGGGTCGAGGGTGAGCCGGGGCGGATCGAGGCCTGGAGGGAGCGGTAATCGGCAGCAAGTGAATTGGAACAAATGCAGACAGACGTGAGGTGGGCTGCTGGCTCGCTTGATACCGCAACCAAGAAATATAGTATAAACCGGGAGCACCGGTATTAATTGAGTTCGGCCCCCCCGCTCGCTCCCGCGGCTCCGGGCCCCCTGGCGCCCGTCATTTTCCTCTCGTCGATTTTGTCCGGCTTCGAGACGTATCGATGAAAAGTTCCTGGCAGCGGGAAGCCGGCTCGGCTCGGCTCGGCACGATCGTCGTGAAACCGTGAGCAAGACGACGAGTTTCACGGACAGGTGTAAAGAAGCTGTAGTGCCTCTTGCTTTTAACCAGCGAAGTGCTTCGCCGGAAAACACCATTCATCCGGCATTGTTTCGTGTATCGTGAAAGAACCTTTCTCGGCGCGGAGTTTCTTTAATTTCTTCACCGATACTGATACTTTTCTTCTGTTCCGTCGGAGTTCGGATATATTCGTGTACGGTGAATTCTTCTTAATTTTAGTTCGTAAATATAAATGAGCGATTTATTCGATTACGATTATTATTACGATTATTACGATTATTATTATTATTACTATTATACGATTATTATTACTCGTTTTTATAATTACTGACAATCTGCAACTGTGGAAATATCGGCAACTGGACGAAATTGTTTACAAGCTGAAGGAAAATTGCGGAGAGTTTATTGTAAAATGCAACCGTCTACACATATTATTGCAACAAGTACAGTAAATTCTCCCTAATTTTCCTTCAGCTTGTGAACAAAAATGGACAATTTGGGAGGAGAAGATACAATTCTTTGCACTTCTTTTATCTAATTATTGACAATCTGCAACTACAAATATATCAGCAACTGTACAAAATTGTTTACAAGCTGAAGGAAAATTGCGGAGAATTTACTGTAAAATTTGATTGTAGTTATTGTTGTTATTGCAGTTATCGTGGAAGCATTTGCTATTTTCTTCACGTTTAATCGTTTTAAACAGCGATTGTTTCCTGCGAATGAATTTTATTGAATGAATAAGTAAATAAATAAAATTCTTCGGTATCCGTTGCAACAGACAAAAGCCATTTATTTACTTTTTTCAACGACTCCAACAGGCTGAAATGTGCAATAAATTCTCCCTAATTTTTCTTCAATTTGTAAACAATAATGAGCAATTTGGGAGGAGAAGATACGATTATTCGAGCCTTGCACATCGTTAATCGAGGCGATTATACAATCGTATCGCCTCTCCCCAAATTGTCCATTTTTGTTTACAAGCTAAAGGAAAATTGGGAAAAATTTACCGCATGTATTTTCTAATGATTCTTTCACCTGTTGCATTAGACAACAATTTAAAGCACCTGATCTCCGAGCTAAGAGTTCTAATTCAGAAGATCGTCAACGAAGAAACGATCATCAACAAAAGCAAAAGCCGTTCCATCCGTTTATCAGATCAAAGAAATCGCGCGAATGCCGCCGTAGCAGTAAAACATCGAAATATAAATAGATAAATAAACAAGAATGAGCAACGGAAATGAACAAAATGAGTGCACGAGAGAGAGAGAGAGAGAGAGAGAGAGAGAGAAGGAGAATGAGAGAGGAAGAGAAAGAGAAGAAGCAAGTAAAACCTCCATCAAGAGAAGAACCAGAGGTAAATAACGAAAGCAAGAGCTCTCGCCGCGAACGCGGTAAAAGATTGATAAGTTGGAAAAAATAATGCGAAGCGGTTTGAGGAAAACGTGAGAGCAAACCGCGAGAGCAGATGAAACGGAAAACGAAGGAAAAGAAAAGAAAAGAAAAGAAACGAAGGAAAGTAGAAGCACGAAACAACAGCGAAATGGGACAACATCGAAAACAGGACTCCCTACTAGAACAGAACGGAAGCCGCGTAAATAAATAAATAAATAACCGGAGCCGATTACAGAGGATCGAAATGACCGCAGTCAGGTTGCAGGAAAAGTGCCACGCATCTCGTGCAGCCAGCCAATTTTCTGATTCGCCGCTGGTGCATTGGTGTCCCCCGGCACGTAGCCTGCACCAGCCGGCAACGCATCGCATCGCATCGCATCGCCAATCGATACGTCTCGCACGGAACGTTTCTAGCCTAGGTACGGGTGTTGTTGCACAATTACCAGTCAGCAGACTCGTCGGGCCGCCTTAAAATCGCGCGGTTAATTAACCCCCTCCCGCCACCCCCCCCTTTCCCTTTCTCTGCCGGCGTGTCTGGCGGCGCGGGTGCCGGCGATAATTGATGAGAGAGCGTCGGATGGATCGGTCTGGCTCGCGATCGATTCGGTTTCCGCGACCGTAACGGTGAAACGAAGCGCCCAGGAGAATCCGCTCGATAAGAGGCGTTCCATTCAGACCTCGGGTCCTTTCTGTTAGCTCTTTCACGGTCGGCTCGTCGGGGAACACGGTGTCCAGCCCCGCGGATTATGTTGCGTTAATGGCGACGTCGAATCAGGGCCTCTCTCTCTCTCTCTCTCTCTCTCGCTCTCGCTCTCGTTCTCTCTCTCTCTCTCTCGCTCTCGCTCTCGCTCTCGCTCTCGCTCTCTCTCTCTCTCTCTCTCTCTCTCGCTCTCGCCCTCTCTCTGGCGACCTGGCTACCCGGCTGAAAAATAATCCGGGGCTCGTTTTATTAGGTATCGCCGTTACGTTCTTCGCGGGGGCGCGTGAGTGCAGGATCGCGTTACCTTTCGATTGGCAGACCTGTTACCAGGGAAGCCCAAGACCCGCGCCACCGTCGAACGCGCGGTCCTTCGTTTCTTGTGTCAACGATCGAAATACACCTTTTACGATGCCCATTCACTGGACAGGGAGGGAGCGATTCGGCCATCTGGACAGCCAGAAGGGAGCGGAATGGTGTATCGTTGTTGGGGCGTCACAGCGTCGTCAGTAATAGCGACGAATTATGACGCTATATATGTGGACTGTATATAAAAATGAGGAACCGGATTTTGCTTGAAGTTTTGTGTTCGGCCCGCGACTACGCTAAGCCCTTGGTCAGGAGGTCTTAGTTCTACGAATTCTGTTACAACTCTGCTCTATTAGAGAATATTTCCCTTCGTGGTAGGCTGCTACCCCTCCAACACATTTCCAATACTCGCTGATCGGTTTTCCTTGATTTTTGGCAATAGCCAATCAGTGAGTCTGTTTTAAAGCAGACACCCTTCCCTTGCGCCCTTAACGCGTCTTTCTGGGAGGGTGCTGGTGTATGGGAGGTGGGAGCGGCCGCAAGGCTTTGGCAAAGGTAGGAAAATTCCTCCAGGCATCACCGTCGTAAAACAATGTCAGGCTGACTCTTCGGAACTGTTCCTTTTTTATGACACGTCCTGGCCATCGAGGCCGAGAGAAGCGAAGTCCCGAAAATCAAGCAATAGAGCATGCGTACTCTCGGCCGGCAAACACTTTACGTCCAGAATGCATACCAGGTGTTATTAAAAATCCTAAGCTGAAAAACAGCCGGCTAGGCAGGTTCGTGTTACATTAGTGCTGTGCACCAACAATCGTTTTGGTCGTAGAGGATGCACGGTAGGCATCGATGGAGGATATCATTGCATCGCGTGATCGAATTTCGTGCGACTATTCGTTGCTGTTTCTGTCTTCGAGATTGACAGGCATATTATTTACTTAATAATTGACGTTACTTTAACACGTTCAGCGGCCGCGATCAGCCGCTAAAATTCCCACAAAGTCAAAGGAATTTGATTAATTAAACCGAAATTAGAAGGTTAACATTAATCATAGCGGATGATATTGGAGCTCATTCGCATCCGAAACAGCCTAGTCGAATTCAGTTTGTTCGAATATATTACATCGAAAATGAACGTGAAGTGTCGCCCATATTTGGCCGACGCGGCGCTGAACGTGTTAATAGGAACTATAAATTGAACTTCTTTAGATACGCTTAAGTAGTACGACTCATTGGTATCCTATACGTATATTTTGAATTGCTTTGAAACGCAAACACTTGAATATCTCAATTTAAGGATAGATGGACTTTTCTATTTTGGCAAAATATTTATATTGGCAAAGTCTAGATTTAAAAGATTGTTAAGAGCCTAACTGTTCTGCGAGTCAGAAGAGTCAATTTCATACGCATAAAATGTACTTTGTCATGTAAAGTAAAAGTACCATAAGTCAGAGGAAATTATGTCAGATTTACAGTTAACACGTTCCGTGCCGAGCTTTTTTTACTCGAATCTTCACACTTTGATATTTTACTAAAACTTGATGTATTACGTGCAATTATTAATTCTCGTACACATAACAACGTAACAAAAACTTATCAACGCCCATTCTTGCGGTGGAAATTGATTCTTCGGTTCTAAATTCCTTGTAAACAATTTGTTCAGTTCACTAAGTAAACATGCAAGCGTGTACCATCGATGGTACACGTGGCACGGAACGTGTTAAAATAGCTTCGAGTGCAAAGGGTGCAAACTTTCTCGCGCATAAGTCCGATCAAAATGTACCCCAAGCCATCGAAAGTTCAACGAACAAATAAAAAACGGCTGTCCCGGAAGGTCAACCGAGGCCTGCCGGCCTGAACACACCTATCTTGCTCGCTATTTCGAACACCGGGTCGGAATGACCCGTGTTTCGTTCGGCGAGGGTTAATGACACCTTGTCAGTGTCGCGAGGTCCGGGGCGGATCGTTCGCGCGCCGCTATATAGATGGGCGTCTCTTAATCTCCGTCCGCACAGTCATCAATATATTGACGTCCAGCGGAGGAGGGGGGTCCTGCGGTATCCTGTCTCCAGGACCGTCGTTCACTTCGGACATTACAATGTCAGCTCATTACGCCGGGAACGGTTTGCCGCGTCACGCACCGGCTGCCTCCGTATGGAAAATATTGACCCCCGCGCGGCGCGCCGATAACGCGACCCGATAATCTATAGCTTCCCGCGGCATTGTAAGTGTTGATTTTCCGCGCGCGGGCACGCCCGCCCGCGTAGGCACCGCTGACTATTAATTTCGCGCGGCCAGATAGCGCTACAATGGCCGTTCGCGCGCGTCCTCCAACTTCGCGCGTTAATTACCCCCCGCGCCTACGCACACAATCGGCCCCCGCTGTCGAATTTAACGCGATCCTTCCCGGCCCGGTTTTTCGAGAGACCCGCGCGCAAAGTGTTTTGCGCGCGCTCGCGAAACTTCGCGCGCTATTCGATCGTCGTGTGTCCGGGCTTTGTAATTAGGCTGGGGATCCTGCGAAAACTCGATGGAAACGATTGCGTTTCTGCGGTGCAAATGCGATCTTTTTATTCCGTGAACGAGAGTCGGATTCTGGAATTCCAGTGTATTATAATGTATAGTAAATTCTTACTAATTATATATATATATATATACTTCGACTTGTAGACATAAGTGGACTATTGGGGAAAAAGGAGATACTTAATGAATGAGATAATTAATGAAACGATGCATTTGAGGAATAGATGAGAATTAACCCTTAACTAACAAACGGACTCTACTGTAAATATTATTGCTTACTGCTTCTATCATAGTTTAAGTTTAACCCTTTGCACTCGAGCGGTAACTCTGACGCACCACTGAAATTGTTAGACCACGTTTCAAGATAAGCTTTACATGATCAAAGCTTAGATATAAAAAATTGTTAAAAGCCAAACTGTTGTAGGAGTCGCAAGACTCAATTTCATATGCATAAAATGGACTTTGTTGTATAAAATGGAAATACTATAAGTCAGAGAAGTTAATTTAGATTTACAGTTAAAATGGCTTCGAGCGCAAAGTGTTAATTATTAATATACAGATTATTCACAAAAATGAACAATTTTGGAAGGGAAGGCACGATTGCTCGAGCCTTGTGGCTCGTTTTTTATAGTTACCAATTGTTAACAATTATAAAAACGAGCCGAAAGGCTCGAATAATCGTACCTCCTCTTCCCAAATTGTCCATTTTGCTGCCGAGAGACAATTAGGAGAAGATTTTGCTGTATTCAGTTCCCCGTAACAGCGATCTCGACGTAAATACAATGAAACAAAAATTCCAGAAACATTCTAATCAGTCTCGACAATTTTTCGAATCTGTACAAACGAATATCGATCCATGGTCTAACGAATCGTTTCATCAGAGACCATCGTTATCCACGTTCGGACGGCTTCCCAGCTGAATTTATCCGAAACGGAAAGCCGCCGGTGAAAGAATTGAAATTTCGACGACTATTTATTTCGCATTTATTTCGTCGTCGGTGGTGGAGCAGCGGCCGTCACGCGTAAAAATAATAGAATTCCGAAGATTATGTGAAATAATGAAGGCGCCCCGTTCGCTCCGGTACGAGCCGGCTCGTTTCCGCGAGACAGAAATACTTGAGCGGCCGCGAATCAGGACAGTCGCCGAACTCGAGGTTTTCCATTCGGCGACGTGCCGCCGTATTTTCGACTTTGCAACGCATTGCGGGCCGCCGCGGCCGGGCACGTTCCTTCCGGTTCTCGGAGGGAAAAAGGCGATGTTAAGCCGAGAATAAATTTTTAATGGGCCGTCGGAGCTTCCGGCTTTATGAAATACTGCCGCGATACATGCGAATGATCGGGACGGAGAAATTAAACCCCGGCCAGCCTTTTTTGTAACCGAAGCGATAACGAAACTGCTCCCGTCGGCCTATCGATCCGAGAGGGGATCCCGTGCCCGCGGAAAATGTTGAACATTCCGAGGAAAACTCGACGTATCTCGGGATTCTTCGAATTTCGTTGCGCCTGATTTACTGTACCTCGTCGGATAGACTGCCGATTTTCACGCTTTCAAGGAATTTGCAAAAACTTGAAACGCGCCCGGATGCAGTCGACGCGAGAAACATTAAGCGTAACTTGCTCGAGGAAGGGGCAAAAAGTGTGCGCAGAATTTTAAATATGCGTTTTCGTTCTAGCAGTGTTCTTTTGAAAATTTTGTTCATTTTAGTTTTGCAGGTTTCTACTAAATTTATTATGTAACAGTGTTGTATATATAATTTCCTGTCCTACTAGAAATCTTATTTAATCCTATTAAATCTATTATGTAACAGTATTGTGTGTGTATATATATTTTTTTAATTTAATAGGATTTAATACGATTAAATAAGATTTTATACAATACTGTTACATAATAGATTCAATAGGATTAAATAAGAGTTTTAGTAGGATTGGAAATTTAATATATATATATTTATATTATTATATTATATTATATTATATTATTATATTATATTATATTATATTATATTATATTATATTATATTATATAATTATATTATATTATATTATATTATATATATATTATATTATATTATATTATATTATATTATATTATATTATATTATATTATATTATATAATTATATTATATTATATTATATTATATATATATTATATTATATTATATTATATTATATTATATTATATAATATAATATAATATAATATAGTTATAGCAACGTAGTTTTTATACAGCAAAAGCGAACGAAGTATGATCCCAAGGTCTTTCGCGTCGACTATTCCAGTCTAAACTATGCCGATTAGAACGCATGATTTCCACCAGCAGATCTCCGGTATTCTCAAGAATCGTCGAGAACCCGGCGGAAATTCGGCGGGAACGCGGCGTGGCCTGCAAACTCTGTCTCCTAAAAATTGTACAAGCCATAAATGCAGAAGGAAGGCTCGCCGATGAAGCAATTCCTCCGCCGTGAAGACAACGTAATCCAGGATGTAATAGAATAAAACATTCCTGAAATAATTCTCCATCGCTCTCGCCTAACACGGGATAATTGTGTAACGCACCGAATGCGGAAGTTCCGGGGAGCGTTGCAGTTTCCGTAGCTCGCAGGAGATACTTAATGGAGTCCTAACTCAAGATTAAAGTAAACGACGTATGTGGGAGTCGGCGGACGGTAACGTACGGGATTAGGCGACTAAAGTTCGCGCGCGGAGGGACGTCTGGGGAAAACCGGCAGTCGTTAGAAGGTAATACGAAAGTTTCGTCCCGCGATGCGGAAAAGAAACGCCGCGCCGGTTACGGCGTTCCGGTTTTATTCGTGCGACGACGCCTATGGCGACAAATCTTTCTCTCTTTCTCTCTTTCTCTCTCTCTCTCTCTCTCTTCCTCGTATCATTCTGTTGTTGTCTCTCTCGCTTTCTCGCTCTGTTGTTGTCTCTCTCTCTCTCTCACTCACTTTCTCTCTCTGTTGTCTCTTTCTCCCTTTTCTTCTGTCTCTGTTTGCCTTTCTTTTCTCTCTTTTTCCCTCTTTTTCTTTCCTTTCCTATCTCTCTTTTTTCTCTCCCGCCCTTTCTCTCTTTTTTCACCTCTCTCTCTTTCTTTCTCTCTTTCTTTCCCTTTTTCTCTCTCTTGCTTTCTCTTTTTTTCTCTCCTTTTTTCCCTCTTTCTCTCTGTCTTTCTCTCTCTCTTTTTCTTTTTTCTCTTTTTTTCTCCTTTTTTCTCTCCTTTTTCGCTCTATTTTTCTCTCTTTTTATCTATCTTTTTCTTGCTTTTTTCTCCCCCTCTTCCTCTCTCTCTTTCTATCTTTCTTTCTACCCCTCTTTCTCTCTCTTTTCCTCTGTAATTTTCTTTCTCTTTTTTCTCTCTTTTTCTTTCTTTTTCTCTGCCCCTCTTTCTCTCTTTTTTCTCCTCCTCTTCTCTATTTTTCACTCTTTTTTCTCTATTTTTCTCCCTTTTTCTCTCTCTTCTTCTGTCTCTTTTTCTCCCCCTTTTTTCTCTATTTTCCTCTATTTTTCTCTCTTTTCCTTTCTCCCTTTTCTGTCTCTCTTTCCCTGTCTCTCTCTCTCTCTCCGTCTCCCTCAGAAGGGATGAATAATTTAAGCACGTCTGATCGGCCGATCGAAATCCACGTGTCTGGGAATCGCTTTGAACGTCAAATTACAGGTAGCCTCTCCGCGGCCGATCTCTTGAATAATTGTGTTACAGACGGTCGATCCGTTTAAATCATTCTATCGCCGCGGCGGGCGAACGGTTCATTAAAATTGCGCCGGGATCGAATTTCTGTCGAACCGACTCCCGACAGACGCTGCCGCGCCGCCGCGCGCCGATTCCGTCGGCCATCACCGACAAGAAAACTCGGATAAATCTTATCGGCCCCCGTGTCCTGTCTTTCCCAGCGCAATGACAAGGCGTGGCCGGTAAATCCTCCCGCGATCTTTCGCAGGGCTGACCCTCTTTTATCTTCCCCCGGCGATCTTTGCGGGATCGGGATTGCGGGCCGACCGGCGATACGCGCGGATGATTGCTGCAAATCGCGGCAGACCGTGAAATTATTTCTCTTCATGAGAATCGGGGAGTGCGGCGAATGAATCGCGAATTTTTCGGAGAACATTTCATCTCTAATTTTGCATTTTCATTGCCGTTGGGTGATTTTTATCAATTTTCATACATATAAATATATGTTTAAAGTTGTTGTCTTGAGTCCATAAGAATCGTTGCGGATCTGTTTTCTGCACAAAGTTGCGCACGATATGATTAATAATCCTCAATAATAAACCTCGATATAACTAATTACCTTGCTTGCTAATTTTGATGCTCTATCGCGTTTTGCGAGATCAGTCCTGCCTTTTAGAACGTCGCAGCACTCATCGAGATTTCGGTCGATTGACAAATTTTACAGAAAATGTATATTCATAAATAATGGTAAAAATATATTGACATATTCACATAGATTTAAGACAAGACTCTGCAATGTGTCTCTATCCGCATATACAGGGTGTCGCGCATCTTTCAACCTCGGCAATATATTCTAATTATACAGGATGTCCCAAAAATGTCTCGTAATCCGAAAGTAGGGGATTCCTGAGGTGATTTGAAGCAACTTTTTCCTTAGCGAAAATACAATCCGCGGCTTCGTTTACGAGTTATTAACGAAAAACCGTGACCAATCAGAGGTGAGATCATTTGGCGCGAGACGGCCGAGCAAATGAGCGGAACTGAGCTCCGTGCACTCGTTGGCTGGGCCGTCGCGCGCCAGCCGAGCTCGCCTCTTATTGGTCAGTGTTTTTCGTTGATAACTCGTAAACGAAGCCTCGGAGAAAATTTTCGCAAAGGGAAAAGTTGCTTCAAATGACCACAGGAACCTCCCATTTTCGGGACACCCTGTATATGTAAAATTAAGACTGAAATATTATATAAGGAAAAGTCGATAAATGTCTCGTTAAGAATTTGTTGTCACAAATTTGACGTCGACGAGTTATCGAATTTATAGTTAAATTCAGTTGGTTGCAATTTTGTCTTTTTGCAGGCGGTGATTTATGTAATTTATCATATCTTTCGCATTTCTTATTTTTATCATAACCTCCTAACAAAGTATTTATGGACTTTTTGTTGTATAACATTTTATTTTATTTTTACCGATAGAAGACATTTCCGAAGTATGTAAAAATGCAGAACACCCTATATATAAATAAATAAATATATCGAATAATTTCCGATATTATATATTATATTATTATATACCATATTCATTTTATTTTATTTTTACCGATAGAAGACATTTCCGAAGTACGTAGAAATGCAGGACACATTATAAATAAATAAATATATCGAATACGAATCTGAACGCCGTTTTATATCGTCGAGACAGTTAATTTCGAAGGAAATGAAGCGCGGAGGTCGAGTATCCTGCAACGCAGCCAAAGACAGAACCATCTCTGTATCTCTCGCTCGCGGATTCCTCTGTAACGCGACACTACAGAATAAAAACTTTGCAGCGAATGCGGAAAACGCTCGGAGCATCCACCCTTCCGCGTTCCGCCGACAGTAACGGAAGCGGAACCTCTCGAGAAAGGAATCGCAGACAATCGAAGAATTAATTTCCACAGACATTCAATACGAATTCTGACGAATGAGTTATTCGAGACTTTTACCGTGCAGATTGCCCTCACCCTCCCGGTAATAGTATTCGAACCCCTTAACGAATCCAGGCGTAACATCGGAGAAGCATCGGCTATCACAGGAAGTCCCAGTTGAAATCGAGCCCGCCTCGAACAATATAGCGCATGAAGTACAAGCAATCTCTTTCGAGCGAAGTCGGGAAGAATGCGCTTTCGAGCAATTGAAATGAATAGGAATTACTCAATCGATTGCCAGAGGGACGCGTGGATCTCGTGATAGGATCAAACTTGCGCGAAGTCGACTCGATAAACTACGTTCGAGCACTCTGTGACCTCGCGAAAGCTGAACAAATCCCCGTGGATTTTCTAAGAAAACTTCTCCAAGTATTTTAATAAGCGAGACAGAGAATAAATTGCTAACTTCGATCGCTATCCGTAAGGGATTCGTTCGAGTGTCAAACTAACGGTAAATTCTCCGTAATTGGCGCAAGGCTTGTACACAAAAATGGACAATTTGGGAAGAGGCGAATTGGACTCGAATTCTGTGAAATCAATATTCTGAAGGGTGTCCCATAATTATGTTAACGCTCGGAAAGGGGTGATTTGATATATTTGATATATTTGATATATTTGATATATTTGATATATTTGATATATTTGATATATTTGATATATTTGATATATTTGATATATTTGATATATTTGATATATCAGATATATTTGATATATTTGATATATCAGATATATTTGATATATTTGATATATCAGATATATTTGATTTATTTGATATATTTGATATATTTGATATATTATTTGAGATATTTAATATAATTGGTATATCTAATATATCTGATATATCTGATTTATTTGATATATTTGATATATCTGATTTATTTGATATATTTGATATATCTGATTTATTTGATATATTTGATATATTATTTGAGATATTTAATATATTTGATATATCCAATACATCTGTTATTCTGATTTATTTAATATATTATTTGATATATTATTTGATAAATTTAGATTTTAGATTTGATATATACATTAGATTTCTAATACCGAAGCTGATGCCATCGCCGATTAGGCCGATCCACGTGGCAACAGGATAACAAAGCGCAATCTTTCCCGACGTTTCTTCTCGACCCGATAAATTCGCAAACGAACGTTCCCATGGATTCAAATTCGCCTATCTGACGGTCCGTCTGCAGGCGTTATCGCAGCTTCCGTAGCCCGGCTTTTCAGAAGTCGCATAGCAAATCCTCGAGCCGCACCGCTCGCAGACGGGGCCGCGTCGTAGCTGATATTAACGGCAGACATTATCCAGCGACGCAGACGTTTTATTTCCACTTGACCACCGATATATCCTTGCGAAACTGCCTGCAACTGCCAGCGCTTCGTAAGCGGACCCGCGGCCGTTGTTTCGGGCAATAACAATCCGGCCCTGTCTGTCGCGATCGCATGAAATCTCGCAACCAGTTCGTTTCCTCATCTTTCCGCTGAAAGTGCTTCGTAATGATGTCCGCGGGGAATGCTGAATCTCAATGTCTTTCCGTGTGATAAATTCGACGTCTACGGAAGCACCGGGGTCGTCTACGGGCGCTGCGGCATTATGTATAAACAATAGAATTAAATTATACGACCTAGAACAGACGTGGGATGTGAAAATAACAGAAATATAGAATTCGCGGAAATATACGTTTCTTTGGTCGAAGCTCTGATAAAAACTGTTTCAGTTGCAATCTTGCAATCTGTTATTTTCAAATGCATTTAGAATAATTATACAGGGTGTCTCACAATTATGGTATTTGCGAGAAAAGAGAGATTCCTGAGGTCATTTGAAATAACTTTCTCCTTTACAAAAATGTTCTCCGAGGCATCGTTCACGAGTTATCGACGAAAAACACTGGCCAATCAGAGGCGAGCTTCGCTGGCGCGCGGCGGCCGAGCCAATAAGCGGAAGTGGGTTCCGCGCGCTCGTTGGTTCGGCCGTCTAGCGTCGATCGAGCTCGCCTCCCATTGGTCGCTGTTTTTCGTTAATAACTCGTGAACGATGCCTCGGAGAAAATGTTTGTAAAGGAGAAAGTTATTTCAAATGACCTCAGGAATCTCTCTTCTCCCGCAAATACCATAATTGCGAGACACCCTTATTTTTAACAAAAATAATTACCTGAACCATTTGTAATAAGAAACAATTATTTTCAACAAAGATAATGATCTCAACCATTTATAATAAGAAACAATTATTTTCAACAAAAACAAAGCCTCCTTGGTTCGAGACACCGATGCAACAATTTCCCGCGGAAGAGTTTTCACGACGACTAGAACAACCACGACACGAAAATATGCGAGATCGATCGTTTCGTCCGGCTCGGACGGTTTAACGCAGAAGTGCAGGATCCAGCAAGTTGTCCCGCGAAAGGCACGAGAGATCCAGACGGGTCCCGGAGATTTTCAAGGAATCCGGGCACAAAGACTGGCGGCAGCCTGTGCTCGACACCAATTTGCGATGTAACGTTGCAAATAGTTGGCGGTATGCGGGACCGGCTCAAAGGGCCGCCGGTAATATTCGCATGACGTAGATAGCAGATGAACGGCGCGCACACAGGGCTAGGCCTACATAACCATAAGCGGCGGGAAACACGGGACCGGGGGCCGCGCGCACCGCTCTATATCGCGCAGCAGGCGCTACCGCAACACGGTCCGGCACATTGTGCCAGTACATATGTACCGGTACAGTGTACCTCGCCAATAAATTTTCCTGCAAATCCTTGCCGCGGTTCCTTACACACTGCCTGCGATCGAACGATACCCGTTCGTCATTTAACCCGTTCGGACGCCGGATACTGGGTCACTGGACAATCTACGCCCGCCCATTCCGTCGCTTGTCGATTATGCTCCCGGGAGTAGATTAGGAAGGTGTACCGGCATTATGTATGACGGCCGAGATCGTACGGTAATTATATTGTATATCAGGCTGCCACCTAAATTCAAGGACGATCCTTAACGTGGTGTACAGTTTTACGGGGAATTCGATAGCAAATTCTCTCTTAATTGGCGCTCGGCTTGGAAACGAGATTGGACAGTTTGGGAACGGGAGATACGATTGTTACGGGCTTGAGGGGCGTTTTTATAGTTGGGCAAAATAGGTGACTTTGAAAATTGGTGGCGAGGTGCGAATAATCGTACCTACTCTTTCCAAATTGTCCATTTTTGTGGATAAATTGAGCGTCGATTAGGCAGAATATAGTATATTATACATTAATGTATTATATTGGATTGAAAAGTTATTAAAATTAGACCGGCAGACCTAATAATTTCTCTGACTTATAGTATTTTTATTTTACATGACAAAGTGCATTTTTTTTATGCATATGAAATTGACTCTTGTGACTCGCGCAACGATTATGCTCTTAACAATATTTTTAAATCTAAACTTTGCTAATGTAAAAATTATTTTAGAACGTGACCTCATAAATTTCAATTGTGCCTCAGAGTCACCGCTCGAGTGCAAAGGATTGAAGCAACTACAAACGTGTGTAGTTCGTAACCACAAGACATTTATACTGCATGAATCAATACTGCACAACATAGCCCGTCCTACCAAATAACTTTTGTACGATCATTTTTCTTAATTTTTTAATTTAATTTAATTTAATTCTTTTCTCTCCGAAATATTATATAATATATATTATGTTATATTATATATATTATATTATATATTATATAATAATATTATGTTATATTATATATATTATATTATATATTATATAATATATAATATATAACAGGAAGCCCCTCTTCCCGAAATATCCTGCTGTATTCAAGACACCCCAGACACCGCCAAGTGCTGCTGTAAACAAGACACCCTGTACAATTTAGTCACCGGTATATTTTATCTGAATTTCGTTCAATGCGACGAAGCTAATTGATCGAACAGCATTTAGCATTAGGAGCAACAAAAGGCTCAACAACGACTCAACAACGAGAGGCGTCAAAAAATAATAAAAAAAGCTTGAATCTAATACTAACGAAACGAGATCGAAATCGTCGGATATGGAGAATGCGACTGCACGTACCGTTCCAGTTCCAGCGTTAATTACCCGGCAGCAATAATAAAGCCGGTAGGGAGCGCCGTCTTCCCGGCTCGCTGGGACCAAGAGCGGCCGGTTAGGGTAACTTTACCCGCGGCGTGTTTATTTTGCCGATGAGAAGCCGCCGTCGCCGCCGCCGCCGCCGCGTCCGCGTAAAACGAGAATGATATTTACGACGGGGACGGTATGCGGACCCGAAACCAGCTTTATGATCAAGCCGCGCGCGACCGGAAGGAAAGACCCTCCCCCGCAACGGGAAACGGGAGATGCGTATCCAGTTCTGGTAATTTGCGTGCGGCCAGTAATTTCGTTCTTGCGCCGACTGCCGATGCCTGTTGCTTTGTCCGTGACAAAGGGATTTTCGAGAACGACCCAGCCACGCAAAGGCCGACCGACCGACCGAAATAACAACCTCGATCGAAATTCGCGGGGGCACCGGGACATCCACTTCACCCGTCCCACCACCCTTCCCCCCGCCCCCGTCATCTTGGTGCCACGGACCAATTCGAACCGCCGATGTGGAGCAAAGCTGCGTCTAAACTTTGTGACTGGGTTATTTCCAGGTCGTGCGAGAGAACTCGATGGGGAATCGATAATTCCCTGGTGTCCGATGGCCGAATAGTTTCGATAATTGTGCGCCACTTAACGGCGGTAGCCGTTTGGCAATTGCGGCCCGCTTCGGTGTTATCGGCGGCCGGGCTTTTTGGCTCGGATATCGAAGTCGAGCTTCGACTTCGGGCTATTGTTCCTCGTTCCTCGAGTCTTCGCGAGTCTATTGTGTACACGAACTTCCGGGGACTTGTTCGCCGTCGCGCACGAACAAAACACGTGGAGTCCACGTCGACAGGGTTTACGATACGGATGGGACGAGAGGCTATTTTTTGGGTTGATCTGTTGGCTGCTAAATCTTTTCTTTTTAATTTTTGACGGGAGAAGTTAGGTATATTGTATAATTGTATTATAATTAAATATAATTATATTAATATACATAATTATGATATAATATATATAATAATTATAATTATAAATATATTATATATATATGTATAATAAATTTTTATATTAAATAATGATAATTGTAAATATATATTGGATATAATTACATAATATACATAATTATGATATAATACATATAATAATTGCAACTGCAAATATATGTTTAATATAATTGTATAATATACATAATTACGATATAATATATATAGTAATAATTATTCTAAATACATCATATATATATTCAATTTATATATTAAATAATGATAATTATAAATATATGTTTAGTATAATTATACGATATACATAATTATATGATATAATATACATAATAATTATAATTATAAATATATTATACATACAATTAAATTCATATGTTAAATAACGATAATTATAAATATATGTTTATTATACAATTATATTAAACATATATTAACAATTACAATTATTATATATATATATATTATATTTAATATATAAATGTAATACATATATAATATATTTTATGTAATTATCATTATTATAATTATATCATAACAATGTAGTTATATTCAAATCATCTTTTGTTGTTAAAATATTTTATATTATTTGAAAGGTCTCAAATAGGGATTGTGGCAGGTTGCACGAATAAGAAAGAAAGAAAAAATCGTTTTTTATCATATAGAAAACAAAAGACTGAATAAGTAACACATAATTATTACAACATATCTAAATTACTCTAAATTACATATTTACGGTATTGAATTATGACATAAAAACCAAACCGAAAATACATCGTGCTTCGAATATGCTAATTTTATACCGTCCAACTTACAAATGATTTCCACACAGGAACGAAAACGCGTCCGCGTTTAAATCCGCGTCTTACAGCCCCGAACGCGTCGAGAACCGCGCGCGGCAATTTCCGTGCATCCGCAACGTCGATTCGCGCGGCACGCAAACATTTTCAATCGAGCATCGAAACGCGATTAGCCAGTTTATTTTCCTCGAGATCGCGGGAGTCTCGGGACTCGAAACTCGCCCCGGCAATTATGAATAAATTCGGTCGCCGGTAACATTTCGGGCCGTGCACCGCGGGCGCTAACGAATGTTGCGCATCAACGGAACGGTCCCGTAAACACAATTTGCAAAGAACGCCGGGCAAATTGCTCGAACGGTAACGAGCCCCAATATTTGGCCGTTCGCCAATTTTATGGAACGGAAGAAAAAAGAACCGGGTTCCTTGTAGCTTCTATGGTTGCGGCGGCGTTATAAAAAACCCGGCGCAGTAGTCACCTCGAAAAATTCGTAATTGCGGTTCGCAAAAACGAGATTGAGGTCGGATAGAGTACCGGCGTCCGGAAGAGGAGGGGGGGCGGGCGGTTCACCCTCGAACTCCGACCATCCAGTTAAACTCCGCTTTCGAATCCCAATTTCTTCGTGAAATTCGGCCCGCGAAGGATTCGGTCGCCGCCCTCGCGGCGGCCATTACGCGGTCCACGCTCGTGAATTCGTTACCAGGGCCGTAGTGTACCTGGAGCGAAGTCTCGACCGAGGTTCTGTCGTCGGTTCTTTTATTAAGATTAAAAAGCAACGGCGGCAGCGGCGGCGGCGTAATTACTTGGCGCTGGCTAGATGACTCGAGAGACTGATTGGCGAGGAGAGCATCGCGCGGAGAGAAAGAGAGAGAGGGCGGCAGCTGGATGGAGGAAGAGAGCGGAGAAAGGTGGGGCGGCGAGGGGGACGCGGAAGGCGTCGATATCCGGGCGGCATCAATAAGGGCGGCGAAACAAAATAGAAAAGTGAAAACAAGCGTGCCACCCGATACCGGGTTTCTCATTATTTTAAGTGACTCCGGGGCCGGAGGGGGGAGGGGGACGCGGGCGGCCGCTCGAGGGACAGAGGGCGGCGTGTATATGCGCGCCATATATCACCACTTGCCACTCAGCCGACCGGTATCGTATAATCGAGTTGTCAGGCAAACTACCCCTTACGGAGAATGGGTCCGCTATCGTTGTCGCCGCCGCAGACGCCGCCGCCCGACGCCATAGTAGTCGCCTAATGCACGCGTTATTACGTTACACGCATTTAAAACTTGCCTCCTATTAACAGTTTGCCATCATCTGCGGCTGCCGACGGGTTCCACCGGATCGAATTCAAGGCGGGAGGCGTTCCCGTCGACCGGGACGGGACGACGCAACGGCCGCGACGCTAACTTTGTTCCACCGTCGAACCGGATTTAATACCGAGCAACCCATTACCGCGACGATCTAATGGATCACCGGTTAGAAATGTTCCCCCGGAGGTGTCCCCGGTACACCTCCTCGCAGCCGGCGAATTTGTTGGCGATCCTTTTGGACAACGTACGAAATAGGTTGATCTTACGGGGATGATCAGGGGATTTTCGATCGTTCGGTTTCGTTCAAGTTTTACGGCGAGAATAATTGTTCGTGCTGGGAAATATTGCGAACTGAAGGTTCGATATGGCGCGCTCGGCTTCGGAGAAATAGGGATCGTCGCGAGTGCGTGATGCGTCTGACCATTGGCCGCTTATTCTACTTGCGGTACGTACAGGGTGGTACGTCTAACTGAGAACAGTGAATTATCTCGGGATAGATCGAAGCTACGAGGATAATGTTTGTACTAAAAGTGTGTAGTATAAAGAGATGTTTTAGGTAGTATCGATAATTTTTTTTATTGACGTAATGGTGAATGATATTTCAAAATAAAGTTGATTTTTTTAAATTGGACCGTATATTTTTTTAGTCGTATTACGATAGCTGGTTTCAAATTTAATTGCTTCTAATTTATGATTATCTGAAAGAAATAATACGATATTGTATTCGTATTGAAACCAGCTTTCGTAATATGACTAAAAAAATGTATAGTCCTATTTAAAAAAATCAACTTGGCCTTAAAATATCAATCACCGTTACGTCAATAAAAAAGTTATTGATACTACCTAAAACATCTCTTTATACCGAACACTTTTTGTACAAACATTATTTTCGTAGCTTCGATCTATTCCGAGATATTTCACTGTTCTCCGTTAGGCGTAACATCCTAAATGTCCACTGCTTTGAATAATATTAGTATTCTTTTCCAATCTATGTACCACTCCTGCGAAGAGCATACGATGGAGCATCGCTGTCGATGATTTCGAATATCGTCAGAAGTGAGAACGATCGTTTATGAACAAACAATTCCTACCACATTGCATCGACGCAGATGTAGAAGTAACAAAGATAGCATCGGTGGAAACATTTGAATTGAACCTCTCTCGACAATATCACCGCGTCAATAAACGTCTCAATTGTTTCCTTTTCGTTAAAAATCTTAGGAAAAAATTTCATTAAATCGTATCTCAAGCAACATCCTCGTTGATCGTTAGACTATAGTCGGCGGCATAACTCCAGCGAAGCGAGCTGCCGTAACGAAAGGGTTAAGATCGTCCTCGCCGAAGCGCCGACTAAAAAGCTGAAGCAATCTCGTAGAAGTAAACGGCTCGAGGAAACGGAAACGTGGATCGCTCGAGCGGCTCTCTGGGCTTCGATTAATAAATCGAGATTCGTGCGGGTAGAACCGGGATTTATTCTCGAAAGGTATTCGAGACACGATACTCGCCGCGATAACGCGATAACTACGTCAAAGTGCTGTTCGACCGTCAAAGCTGTAACCCGACTGAGAGTAGGGTGTACGTGATCGTAGAAGTAGATTCAGTTGTAAGTGACAAACTGTCCCACGAATGATAAGGGACAGTAGAGAGGGATCGGCTAATACCCAAAGTTGTGTCGCGCGCGATCGTTACTCGATACGACGCGATGCAACGCGATGCAACGCGGAGCGGCGCGGGGCTATCAAGCAATAGAAGCGAAACAACGCACAGCGGTCTAATATTTCCGGAATATAGGATTTGCCGGGCTGCGCTCCGCGTGCGCGTCTCTACGCGAAATGTTATTGCTGGAATGCTTTGTCGTTCTGCCTCCTGTTCGTTACATTCCAATTCCCTTCAGATGCATCGATGTACGTATTTCTGGGGAACGTGTACGCCTTAATGCCGCGCTGCAACCGAACCCATCAGAATGATGGATCTCAGGTTACTAATACGAAAATTATCGAGATTGCAACGATGCTATCCGCGGATTGTTGTTACCGCTGGATACAGATTAAAATCGCGTAATATTCCCGTGCATTATCGGAAGTAGAAATGGTAAGTCGCGTTCAGAATTACAGAATTGAAACTCCGCTGCTGGTCTGCGCGGATATAAAAACTCTACATTCTGATCCTTCTGCAAGATAAGAATCTTCCTCATCGATCACGTGAAAGAGAAGGTTAAATTAAATTTGATCTTACGATCTTAAAATAAATCTAATGAAAGTCTTAAAATAATCTTAACACTTAAAAAAAAATTTACTCAATTCAATAATAAGAGTCATTTGATTACTTTCAATTTCCCAAGCAGTCAAAACGACCGCGTTTGGGCAATATAGGTATAACACATGTACAGGGTGTCCCAAAAATGTCTCGCAATCCGAAAGTAGGGGATTCCTGAGGTCACTTGAAGCAACTTTTTCCTTAGCGAAAATGCGATCCGCGGCTTCGTTTACGAGTTATTAACGAAAAACAGTGACCAATCAGAGGCGAGATCATTTGGCGCGAGACGGCCGCACTCGTTGGCTGGGCCGCCGCGTGCCAGCCGAGCTCGCCTCTTATTGGTCAGTGTTTTTCGTTAATAACTCGTAAACGAAGCCTCGGAGAAAATTTTCGCGAAGGAAAAAGTTGCTTCAAATGATCTCAGGAACCTCCCATTTTTGAATTGCGAGACATTTTCGGGACACCTTGTATATACCGGAAATGAAGGAGGGGGGGAGGTAACTACAATTATTAATGAACGCATTTATATGTTGTACAAAAGGTCACACAAAATTCTAAGAAATAGTATCATTATTGTTCTAATTCTAATTGATTAATTGATTTTCCAATTCTAATTCCAATTGTTCTACTTCTAATTGATTATCATTTTTGTTCTAATTGAAATTAAAAAGCGGTCAAAAAATGACTTCCTCGGGCAATCTTAGTGTTAACGGTGAAACGATTCGCGTACAGCAACAACTCTATCTCGGTGCCGGGGACTCGAGAGTTTAACGTCGGCCCGTAAACCCAGAAGTTTCCATCTAATTGACACTGCTGGGTTTTCTGCGGCTGATATTCGCCGGCGGATAGTATCGGAATGATTCGCTTAAAGAGTGCGCTGCGCCGCGCCGCGCCGCGGTGCGCATTTCCTCGCGGCCCGGATGCTTGCCGGCCGAATTAATGGCCCGTTCCGAAGATTACGTTTATGCGATTCAGGCGATCGGGAAAGGTAAACTTATCTCGGCGGGCGCAGGCCCCGCGGAGAACGGAGGGCCAGAATTATTGCGCGATTACGGAGGGATGGTTCGCGATGTACCGTTAACGAGCGCAAATGCCGCGTATCGGCGCACTCGAGCATTTACGTCATAAGCGCGTCGATATCGCGTTCTCACGGCGAGGCGAGGCGAGGCGAGTCGGGGCGAGGCGAAAAGGAAACCAAACGGTTTTCTGGAACAAGAACACTCCAGAGGCCCCGGGAAAATCCGAACGAAAAACCAATAAATCACGCTGTGTTTAACGAACCTTCATGTTTCTATGCGCACCTTTGGGAATACCGGCGCCGCGCGGAAGTGTTATTTTTACTGCGAGCCAGCCCGGCGTAATGTTCGAGAAGAACGGGAACGATGACGCTCTCGCTGCCCTCGTTACGCGGTCTGGCCGAGGAGAGAATACGAGAACGAATTACGGGAACCGAGGCGTCATTATCGCCTCCGTTTGCCGATCAGGCCGGAGAGATTACGCTTCGGTTAATAAAAAGTTCCCGTGTCCCGGTCGACGTCGAATTTCTACCGATTCGATTCGGTTCGGTTCTTTCGGCTCTGGCCTTGATCGGCGCCGTTCGGATATATTTCCCGCATTCCGGAATTATTTCGCATAAAGGACGACCGCAATTCTTGTTGATCGTATAATTCGCAACTTTAACCCTTTGTACACGAGTGGCGACTCCGAGACACCACTGAGAGAGATCGTTGTATCACGTCCCAAGATCGTTTTTATATTATCAAAGTTTGGATTTTTCGGAAATCATTGAAAGCGCAACTGTTGTATGAATCGCGAGACTCGGTTTCACACGCATAAAATGCACTTTGTTATATAAAATGGAAATACTGTAAGGCAGAGAAATTGTTTTAGATTCACGGTTGAAGTGGCTTCGAGTGCAAAGGGTTAAAGTAAGGAACGAACGCTGATTTCGTAAATAAAATAGTCAATGTTAGTTTTAACAATTGCATCGAGAAAAGTGCAATTTCCTTTGCTGCAAGAATGTACGGTCACAATTCTAGTTTATTGTGCAATTCACAACTTTAGAATGAGGAACGAATGCTGAATTCGTCATAAAATAGTGAATGTTAGTTCTAACAATTGCATCGAGAAAGTGCAATTTTTTTTGCTATAAGAATGTGAGGTCGCTATTCTTGTTGATCGTACTATACACAATTTTAGAATAAAGAACGAATGTTAAATTCGCCATAAAATAGTCAATGCAAGTTTTAACAATTGCATCGAGAAAAGTGCAATCTCCTTTGCTGCAAGGAACACGTTTATTTCACTTTCTAATATCGATTTCATTAACCAAATGACTTCGAAATTCTGTGAATTTCTCGAGTTAATATTCGGCACTTGCGGTGTTAAAACAAAGCACGAACGTCGAATTCGTTATAAAATAGTGAACACCAGTTTCAAGAATTGCATCGAGAAAAGTGCAATCTCCTTCGCTGCAAGAAACACGTTTACGAAGAATTACGATTGCCTGAAATGCATTACGTATTAACGTTACTTACTGCATGCTGCTTTTTACATGTTTGTCGCAGCTGAGCCCCAGGAAAACGGGGCCGATTTCTTTGTCGCGAAACATCCAGCTTAAGCCGCTCTTTCTCTGCGCTCTTTTTCAATGTTTCCTTGAAAACGCTTGTTATTCCAGCGTAACAACGTATTATAAACACTGCAGCCTCTATCAACGTGGAAATTATACCGCGACTTTTCTACGAATTCTTACTGGAATCGCTGGAACGCAGAGACCGGCTCGTTTGTACGTACTTCTGGCGCCGAAGTATCACGGATACCGTATTCCTCTGAATTTTTACGGTTTCGCGCGAACGCGATATTAAAAGTTACATCGGTCCGTTAGCCGGCAGCGCGGCAAGAAGCTCGATAAAATATACATTTTTTCGCGCGGAACAGAAGCAATATTGCGAGCATATTTAATACGCGCGTATCCTTTCCAGCAGGAGGCCGGGTAATTTTGGAAAATTCAATTGCAAGGAAAATGGTTTGCTCTTTGTAGCGACGCGGGGCTCGGGACGTCGCGGACCTGTCCGGGGATTACTTTGACCGATCGGGCGAAGGCAGAGAAACGAAAAAACGGCATGGACGAACCTATTTCTGACGGGCCGGACCGAGCGATAGAGAATTGTCTATAAACTCATTAAAATGTTAAGCGACAGCGCGTACGACGGAAACCGGCGGAAAAAGCGCGCGGTAACATATTGCCTCCGTTCAATTAATTGTCCTACTCGACGTTTTTATGACAATTCAAACATCCACGATCGCGGTAAATGATCCAACGAGCCGGCGTCCATCCCCGAAATGAATTCATTTCATATGTAATAGAACGATCTTTTATTCATTCGATAAAGGCTCTAATTGCTCCCGGTTCACCTCTCGTTAAAACAATTGAATAATTGATTCGAACTCTTGCTTCGGTACATTTATAGATCAAATTGAATCACGTTCGGAACGTCGTCCGACAAAAATATAGTCGGAGATCGAATAGGGAACGTTCGACTCGAGAAACCGATCTTTCGAACAGTTGTAGCTTGAACTTTTATGTTCGGAATTGGTACATTTAGAAATTCCGTGAAATCAACCGATATCTTTGCGTCGATGATCGATGCAATCGATCCGTATAATGGTAAGTATCAGTATAATCGCAGTATAATAATGCGTTCTCGCGGCGGTCGAATCTCTCTGAGACGCGATGTCGTGCATCGGAGCGAAGAATTAGCCTTCTCAGATTAATTATTTCGATGAAGAATAATTCGCGACAATCCTTGGTTAAATAACAGCGGTTATGCGACTCATTTTTATAGCTGCCGATTTTCAACAATCGTAAAAACGAGGTGCAAGGCTCGAATAAACGTATCTCCTATTCCAAAAATGAGCATTTTTGTTCAGAAGCTGAAGGAAAATTAGGGATAATTTACTGTATTTTCAATTCTATTTTTTCGCTTGCATTAAGAGATTCCTGAAAGTAAAAAACAGTTGAAAATATCGCTTTGGACAAACAAATCATATTAATATGATAAACTCGTTGCAGCGTATACTCGTTTATTATACTATAATAAAATAGTATTAATTTAATCTTGACATAACCATATTAGTATGACAAACTCGTTGCAGCGTTTACTCGTTTATTATACTATGTTCCATCGTTCGTTGCTGCAATTTTGAAATAACGATTGGACTACAACAAGAAAACAATTTAGCTGACTACAAGATTACAGTGTAAAAATGCGACCGGAAGTGTGTATTTATCTAGCTGAAAAATTCCTTGCTGCAAAAATAAACCGCGCGCGAATGGCATCGATCATCGATCTCTCGCAAAGATATCGGTTGATTTCACGAGGTTTCTAAATTATCCATTTCCGTTTAGAAGCTGAAGGAAAAGTAGGGAGAATTCACCGCATTTCTATTTATACATCTGAGAATTTACCGTCGACTCGATATTCCAAAATATCGTGTTATTCTAACACGATCCCTTCGTTCCTGAATTCTGCAAATATTACGCGGTAGAGAGCTCGGCGAACGAGTCCGGCAACGTTCGACCGAAAAAGCTGTCACAAAGGTGGCCTGAAAATTCTGCGAGCGCGCTCGTCCAGGCCGATCCCGGAACGGCGAGACGCGATTCGTGAATAATTCCGTCTGCTAACCATTCATTTCGCGGTCGATATAAATTATTGCCGGAGGCGCATTAATTTCCTTTGCGAATAATTAACAACCTACCGGACAACGAAACCTCTCTTGGCTGAACCTCCCACGCCCGTGCATTGGTCAGTCTTACGGGCGGCAGAACCGCCCCCGCCCTTCGGCCCCGTCCGCGACCCCACGAAAGCGGCATTCGAGAGCCCCTAACTTCCGCGGTCGACACCTGAAATATTAATCATGACTTACACGCGTTGCACCACGGGACTACAGGTATTCTCTATCTGCATTATTAAGTGACCTCGCGCACGAATTGCCCTAACGTAGGCCTGGCCCTCGCGCGCCACGGAACGAATATGAATGGCCCGGCGGTGTTCTGCTCGTTATTATTCCGAAAAGAGGCCCGCACTGTCATGATAATTTAGCCGATTGCGCGCGCTGCCGAGAGAACCGAGGCGATTTTGTCTAGGGCGCTTCCTGCGCCGATTAATTCACGAAGGAAATACGTTCGCGCGCCGGTCGAATCTCTCCGAGACGCGATATCGTGCATCGCCAAGCGAAGAATCAGCCCTCTCGGAGTAATTGTTCCGACGAGGAACAATTCGCAACGATCCTCGGATAAATAACAACGGTTCTCGGTGTTCTAACTCGGATCTGAAGATCGCCTGTGCCGGCGAGGAACATTTTCGAGGCCTACCTCAGGTATGCCGAGCAAACCTCCGAGGTCCTTCAAGGGCGACTCGAGGATCTCCCGGTGGGAATACCGGACAGGTCCTTAAAGTATCTTCCGGAGAATCCTAGGAGATCCTTCAAAGGCCCTTTGAGGTTCCGCGGAGGAAACCTGGATGTTCTTGTTAAGGATCCTCCTGGAGAATCCTAGATCCTTCAAGGTCCTCCTAAGGTAACTAGGGATATCTCGCGAGGCAGGATGCTGTCAGGTTGTTGAAAGCAGCCTCGCCAGGATCTTCCTTAATGGCTCCCTTGGGCCTTTCTGGAAGAGTCCTGAGTGGACTATTTATTAACCTGCTCGACAATTTTGTCTACTCTTGCGATATACCCTAACATTACCCTAAGAGGCTCCAAAGGATTGTTCGCTGGTCTATATAGTGGCCAATTTGTTGTCCTTCTAGAATAATAACCTCAACATTACTGGAAAAAGTTCTAAAGAACTGTTTACTAATCTAGTCGACAATTTTTTATTCCTTATAGAAGTTATTCTTGCAATATACTTTAAAATTACCCTAAAAGGTTCCAAAGGATTGTTCGCCAGCCTACTGGACAACTTGTTGTCCTTCTAGAATATACCTTAACATGACCTGAAAAATTCCAAAGGACTGTTTACTGATCTAGTCGACAATTTTCTTTTCCTTCTAAAAGTTATTCTTGCAATATACTTTAAAATTATCCTAAAAGGTTCCAAACGATTGTTCACTAGCCCAGTTGACAATTTTCTTCTCGCTCTACAGGGTGAGGCACGCGAACCAAGTGGTTTTGGAATAATTATAAAATTCTTAGATTTTGTAGAAGAAATTTGTTGCTGAAAAAGTCTTTGCAAATGCACAGCATTTCATTATTATTCGCGTTCGGAAGATCAAATCTGCAACGCGATGACCATATCCGTCGACGCGTTGCCGAAGGCGTCGAAGAAAATTGGTCTCCGCTCTTTCCGGCTGCTGACGGATCGCCTCTTTCGAGTCGATCGATGCACGGGGCTCGTTCTTGCGAACACGTTCTTTCGGGTATCCCCATAGAAAAAAGTCACATGCGGGCAAGTCAGGGCTTCGAGGGCGCCATAACACGTCACCGAATCTCGAAATGAGACGATTAGGAAACAGGGGTCGACGGAACGCGCGTTGAACCGCGGTCACCGACTCGTTGTTTTTAACAAAACAATCGTACGCGAACGTCCGATGTTCCAGCGTCCACGGCTCCACGATGGTAACCGACAGTGAAATGCCATGAGCCAAGGAATGCGACACCACCTAGCGCTCGTCCCTCTTTTCTATAACGAGAGAGTAATACCCCTTTCGAAACCACTTGGTTCCCGTGCCTCGCCCTGTACAAGAACGACGAAGACAAGGTTTATTACGGTAACTGTCTTCGCATCCTTCTTGTATTCCACAGATTCTACCAAAGCTTGCCTCACCCAAGCTAAAGTAAACCTAGACTGTAATCAAAAGCGAGCGTCAAATTGAACAACAGAATCGTATCAACCACGCATGACTCGCGCGGCAGTCGAAGCGTTAAGGAATGGTTTCGCTCGCTGAAACCGATGAATCGCGTAAAATGAATAGATGTCGCATAATGTATTAATCCATGCGTCTGCTCATAATCAATTAGAAGTCTCTCTCTCTCCTCAATACATTCACCATTCTCTCCTAAACGAGGAGCCAGACCACGAAGGAGACAATTATCCTATAATCAGTGTCCCTAAATGATTCAATCGATTTCAAATTACGCATCGATCGCTTCGTCTATATTCGACTGTTTATTATTTGATTCTATTCTTTCCATTTTATTCTTCGATTGTATTTTCATCCTGGACCACAGCCCTGAACGTGTGTTCGTTAATCCCGTCGATGAAAGCAACGCGTTTCCTCTCGACTTTTCCGATCGACGTCGCGGAACGCCCGTTTCAACGAAACGCCGTGAAAAGTCGCGGAGCATCGAAGCGCTAATGCTAATGCTAATGCTAATGCTAGTTTGAAAGTTCCGCGGATGATGCGCGAAGTAGCGCTGATTCCGAAATAAAGCGCTAAAATCAATCCGGCGCGCTAGCATTCCGCCAGTTCCCCGAAGTAGTTGCGTTATAATGAATTTACCGAGTTCGCTGTTTAACAATGCACATCTCGCCACCGCGGCTGTGTTCCGTTGCGAACGATAACCCGTTGAAATACGTTACGAGCCCGCCGTTTCCGGGCCCCCGGTAATGCAGCAGGTTTAGATCTTCTAATCTATTTGATACATTACTCGCCGCATAGCTGAGATTGTTTCGTGCGCGGCAACCGGCATTAAATCTCCTTTCTACCCGAGCCCTAAAATGTTATTACTATTTTAATTGCGCCACGCGTCGGCGAACAAGAATTTATTTGTTTCCCCCATTCCGTGCTGATTATGAAGTTAACCGTCCCGCGCGGCGCGCTTGCACTCGATGCGCCTACATATTCGATCCGCTCCGAATCTCTCCGGGAACGTGCGTCGCGATTAATAGAGCCGTTATCGTCATTAGCCGATACAAAACATTCCCTATAGTATAGCCGCGGCAACGCCGATCAAGGATGATAGAGTTTTATGCTCCACGATGAACAGGTGCATCGACGCGACCGCGGGAAAAATTGTTTTAGAAACTGCCGCGTGCTGGGATTCGCTGGTACGCGTGAATTCGCGTTCGAATTCACTGGTACGTGTTCGTGCGTAAAAGTAACGAGAGGGCATTTATTTAAATTTTGTGGCTGCGGTGTGGAAAGAGAGACATTTTTTTGGTATAAAATCACTTCTTTGTGCGGCTACTGTAAGAGAATAAAATCGTGACGATGTTAAAATATGGATCGTTTATTCTGAAAGTGTGGTGTAAGTTTATTTTTCTTTTTTTAAAAATGAGATATCGTATAATTTGTGATTAATTTAGTGTAAACCTTTTATTTGTAAGTAGTTGATATTTAATATCGTAAAAGATGCCGATGTTTTGTTCAATTTAGTGTAAACCTTTTATTTGTAATTAGTTGATATTTAATATCGTAAAAGATGCCGATGTTTTGTTCAATTAAGTGTAACCCTTTTATTTGTAATTAGTTGATATTTAATATCGTAAAAGATGCCAATGTTTCGTTCAATTTAGTGTAACCATTTTATTTGTAACTAGTTGATATTTAATATCGTAAAAGATGCCAATGTTTCGTTCAATTTTGTGTACCCCATTTATTTGTAACTGGTTCATATTTAATATCGTAAAAAATGCCAGTGTTTCGTTGAATTTAAAATTGCCCAATGAAAGAAATTGTGAAGCGATCGATTGTGAAAGCGGTGTAAGTAAAATTTCCATAGACATAGGTGGCACGGGATCACGTGAAAAGAATTTCTTGCACCCACCGTAGCTATGATGTTGTAATTATGATGTTATGAAACAGTGTAGAAAAAAATAATAAATTTATTTTACGCGAAATGAAACGAGAGAATCTCGTTTCAACGAAAAATCTACGAAATGCAATTCAAGAACGGGTACGAAAAAAATGTTAACGGAGGAAAGGTAAACTGGCTGAAAATATGTTGCATGAGGTTATAGAAAAAGTGCGCAGAATTTACGACGCAGAATTTAAGACGTTAGATTTATCACCAACATGTCGGGTTCGTATCACCTACATTCATCGCCTCATGAATATTTCAAAACACTGCCACGTAAAGAGCATAAGTAAATAATAGCAATAGCTCGTGTTAAGTTTAACAATATATAAATATAATTAACGATCAAAATGAAAAAGAAATACTACTTCTACTTTATTTCTTGTTATTATTTGTAAACAAAATTGCATCGATACAAGATATGGTTTAAGTGATATTTAATTTTTCATAATTGAAATTAAATGATTTTTACAATCGACTAATCATGAAAATGGTGTAAGTCCATTTACAGCTCGTAAATGTATATTACGTTATTAATTATATCAGTTAAATTCGCCTCAAAGATATGTACATAATCAAATTATATATTAATAAATTAGTGGAAAAATTGACAGACTTGACATAATTAATTTATATTTCACATAATCAATTTTATTTCACATAATCGATTTTACATAATCAAATTACATGTTGATAAATTAGTAGAAAAATTGACAGACTCGACATAATTAATTTATATTTTTTAATCGACCAATGCTAAGCTTTATAACCTTTATAACCTTGACATAACCTTTATGTATATAAAATAAGCAATTTTAATCCGTGTTAAATAATTTAAAAGATTTCCTTGCGTAATTATAGATCGACTGCTTGGTTTATATTCTGCTCGTCCAATTAAAAATCGTCTCTGCCCTATTTAGTTAATTACATAGCAGATGCGTTTCATCACAAGATATCCTATTATTTATAACCTTTATAACCTTTATACATATAAAATAAGTTACTTTAATCCGTGTTAGGAAATGTGTTAAATAATTTGAAAAACTTCCTTGCTTAATCATAAATCGACTGCTTCGTTTATATTCAGCTCGTCCAATTAAAAATCGTCTCTGCCCTATTTACTTAATTACATAGCAGATGCGTTTTATCATAGGCTATCCTATTCTACTTTTTTCTCAGTGCATAGAAATGTATTCAATTATTTTCAATTTTTGCTGTAACCGTACCATTATTCTATTAAATACTTTCACCGTCCATTTAAACCATGGCATTACAAAATCGCTCAAAAACCAAAAAACAATTCCGTTTGGAATTCGCGTCCACCAGTGTTCGATTCTTACTGCTTCATCGTGCAACAACCGGGTAGCCATAAACCGGTTAAACGCGAGCCGAGCATTATATTCTACTTAAATTCCGCGTTCCGAACTTGGCCGCGTATCGACGTTATCGACGCGCATCCCGCGAGCCGGCCGGAATATGAAATAAGAGAGAGAGACACAGGAAAGCTCGCGTGCAAAGCAAAAAGAAAGTTTGCCGAGCGCGGAGCAACGGCACGCGGCGGACGTTCTCCGTGTAGACTATCGTCGTCCCACGAATAATGGACGAGATCGATGACTAATGCAGAATCGACGGATGATGATGACACGGCGGAGAAAAAGTTCCGGCTCTGTGTCATGAAATATACACGACAACAGACGCTAACAACCACTCATTACGGCTGAAAATAACGCGGATCGTACGCGGCCTTAGCCCGCAGCGGCGTAATTCCGAGGGAAAATACAGAGCTCTGAAATTTCAATTTCCCACGTCCCCGGTCTCGCACACTTCTTTTTTTCCACCCTTTTCCCTTCGCTTCCCCCTCCGTCCTCCCCCCTCGCGTCCCGTCCCGGCGAACGTAGTCCGCGGAATGCATTAAAATATTTTCCGGCCGTTCGTCGCGAGCCGCGTCGACGAAACTCGCGAATATTCCGCGCGAGGAAGCTCGCGGGCCGCCGCGGGCCGCCGCGACGCCGCGCCGGCGGCATCGTCGAAGGCGATCACGCAATTGTCGATTATCGGCCGGCGACGTAAAACTAATTTAAAATGTTAATGTCTCGCTGCGTCGGAGGCGGGACACGCGGAGGAGGGAGGCGGGACCGGCTCTCTCGTAATAGACGTCGAAAGCTTAATAGGAAATCGAGCGACGAGCAAGGAAACAGCCAGATTGGATGCCAAACGCAGCCGAGCGTGGCCTGGCTCCGAACGGAACGCTGGCCCCCGTGTCTCTTCTCGTCTCGATACCGAAGGCGAAAACGATCGCGTCTCGCGAGGCGAACGCGGCCAGCGTCTTCGGCCACCCGGAAGATAAACGCCGAGAACGAATCGTTCGGCCGGAATCGAGCCTGACGCTTCATTTCCATCCGCCGCGGGAACGGCCCGATAATTTATGCGACCGGCATGCAATTACGCGGGTCGACGTTCGCTGATATTCTAATTGTTGCGAACCGCGCGACCGCGCGTTTGACACGGCCCAGCTGACCGGAAGTTTATTTCAGAAACTCGATACTCGATTTTCATCGTTCGGAACTTTCGCGTCTTCGCGGAATTCCGTCGATTTTTACTTCTCTCGGTGGGTTTCTCGAGGAAGTGTGCGTTTACAGGACGAGGTTTTATTGTTTCTTGGTTATTAATTGGTAAATAGTAGAATTAAGTAGTAGAAGTTTATAGTAAACGTTTATAGTAAATAGTGAGAATTAATGGTGGTAATTAAATAGTTGATTCCAGTATTGATTACATAAAATAATGAAATAAATATAAGCTACAAAAGAACTTACAATAATAAAATAAATGTAAAATATATAAAATAACATAAAATAATAAAGTAAATATAAAATACAAAAGAACATAAAATAATAATGTGAATATAAAATACAAAATAACATAAAATGATAAAATAAATATAAAATACAAAAGAACATAAAATAATAAAATAAATATAAAATAAAATAATAAAATATAACATAAAATAAAATAAAATAAAAATATAAAGTAAATAAAATAATTAAGTAATAATAATTCCAGTATTGATTCTCCTCTTATAAGATTTCTTAAAGCGTGAATTGAAACAAAAAGAAGACGCATTGCTTCCAATTTCTCCTTTTATCGCGATGCAATAACGATGCCAGTTCGATCATTCATGTCCTTGTAATATCAACGATCGAATCTAGACTCGTTTCACTCGTCTGGCCACAGGCCAGCGTATTCTACTTCCTCTTAATAAAGCGAAACTTTCTTATCTTTTGTACCGCGCGTACAAATTTATATTCTACCGACATATTCACGTGACAAATTTCTGACAACGTCGTCTCAGAAATATATTTCTTACCGTACGTTAAGGTTACGCTCGGAGTAGCTTACCTCCATGGAGATTCCATGGGCTAATCCTAAAGGTTTCTCCATGGGAGCGCGCAATGGTTATTCCTCTATTTCTTTGTTCCCCCTCAGCCCCCCGCGCAACATTGTCAGCGACAGTGACGTCCCCGATCCGACGTTTAATTTTCGTCGGTTCGAACCCGCCCTCCCCAACCCCTCCTAGCCTATAAGCGTAAACCTGCTCGAAGGAAGCAGCACGGTCCGGTCTCCGGTCTCTTTTATTGTCTTGCACGGGGTCGAGTACACGGCCGTGACAACTCCCTCGAAAGGAAGGACGGCTCGTTAAGCATGCCGGAAACACCGTTCCTCAGGTTCTCGAACCTTTTAGCCCTTTAAATGCGATTAAACTTTACAGAAACGCGCTCCGGCCGGGGACGGTTAGTTTCTTACAGATCGCGCTCGAGAGCCCCGGGAGCTCTCGGCACTCGACGGAATGCGCGAGGACTTACGGGGACTTATTTTCTATCGGCGAGCCAGCCCGGCGATTTCTTTTCCTCGGCCCGGCGAGATTGAACCCCGCCGGCCGGACAACTTGATGGCTATTCTTAATGAACGCCGAGGAGAGAAGTTATTATTCTGGCCGGCGATTAAATTTCGTTTAAATATCATTCTAGCTCGGATTTAGCTCCGACTACGGCGGAATTGCATCACGGTTGAATTGCATCAAACGCAGTTCGCCCCAGTTTTGTCGCAAGCGAACCGGAACTAGGTGAAACATCTTGTCCAGTTTATTTATTTATTTCCTCTTTGGTCCCAGCAATTCGATGTTGCTTGCTAGTTTACATCTTCTCATATTTGCGGTCTTCTTCGTCTCTTCTTCTTCTTCGCGATTAGATTTCGTTGGAACGTCGTTTCAGTTCTTTGGTTCGGTTTCGAAGGGAAGCATCTCTCGTGCAACTACGTTCCCCTCCTTGGCAACGCATTTTGTTCTCTGATTTTGTCTTCACTTTTTAGATGTTTCTTATCCTGGGACTTCTCTTGTTTCGTTGAACCATCGCTTCGGCTCGTCGGCATCGATTCTTGTATTTACGGCGACATGTTTCGAGTACGTTGTCGATTTTTAACGCTAGATTTACGGTGCACGGAAAACAGCTGTTTTATGTTAGTTTATGAAAGTAACGATAAGACATTTATTCTGATTTTGAACAAGACTTATTGTAACGTATAAATTGAACATATAAATTGAATATAAACATATAAAATTAACATATAAATTGGCCGTAAGTAACATATAAATTTGCCATAAGTAACATGTAAATTGAATAAATAACTCATGAATGTATCTTTACGATATGAATAATCGTGAATTAAAAAATTAGTGTCCCGTCATTTCGACGGGTTTCCTAAATCTAGTGTTAACGTCGACGCAGGTAATAATGTCGTTTGCGATTCTATCATAAAATTCCTCAGAACATCCTCGCGGATCTTTTATTGCACAGATTCGGCGATACAGTAATGTCTCCCTAATTGACGTTTAGATTGTGCAGAAAATTGGACAATTTGGGAAGAGGAGATACGGTTATTCGAGCCTAGTGACTCGTTTTTATAGCGACCGATCGTCGAGAACCATAAAAATGGGCCGCAAGACCCGAATACAGTAATGACTCTCTAATTGACTCTCGGATTGTCCACGAAAAATGGACACTTTGGAGAGAGGAGATACGATTATTCGAGCCTCGTGGCTCGTTTCTATAGCGACCGATCGTCGACAACCATAAATATGGGCCGCAGAACCCGAATACAGTAATGACTCTCTAATTGACGCTCGGATTATCTACGAAAAATGGACAATTTGGAGAGAGTAGACACGATTATTCCAGCCTTGCAGCTCGTTTTCACAGTTGTCGACAATTCGTAACTATCAAAATAAACCGATTGAATCGAATAATCGTATCTCCTCTTCCTAAATTGTCCCTTTTTCTGCACAATCCGAGCGCCAATTAGTATATATATGTCCCATATATTAGTATATCTATATATCCTACGGGAATACTTTCCAAGATGTTGGCAGCACCTTCTCTCGCGAGAACGTCGTGAGAAATTTCGTCGGACGAGGCATCGATTGCGCGAAAACATTTAGCAAAATGGAAGTGGCGAGTGTTCATTTGAATGGCGGCTCGAACACGTACGAATGCGCGGAGCTGCGGCGAGAGCGAGGTGTAGGGCCAGGTCGGATCGTGTGGCCTCATTAGAGAATATAGTAAGCCCCCCCAAATGGAGCATCGACTTATTATGACTCGCCGGCGGGCCGTGGCTCGTTTTCCCCAAAGGTGCTCGCCGGCTTTAGGCCTTTTATCAAAGAGCTTGCGGTTTAAGAAGCGGAAGGAAGAGGAACGGGGTAAAGTGGGAGGCGAAACGAGGAGTGGCCCTTTCAACGGTCGACACTTTGCACCTGTTGAAGATACGGCTTCTTCTCCGCTATTTCTTTCCGTCTTCTTCCGTCCCGTCCCTTGTTGCTCCTCTCCTCTCTTCTTCTTTTTCTCTTTTCTTTTCTTTTTTTTTTTGAAGTCTTACTCCCACGCTGAAAGTGATCTCGGGGCCACGAGCCGGGGTTGCCAACGAAAACGTCACCGAACTTTCCCCCCCCCCCCCCCCGACTCGATTCCATTCCATTTGACGTCTCGGAAATTGCTTTTCGATAGCAGCCTTCTGTAGACGGCCCCCGTTGTTCCCTATGCATATGACAGTTAGCAAAAGGACACATTGTGCGTGGGAGCCCTTACGACTATTTTCCACCTCTCTTTCCCGCGACGGGATCGCGAATTCGTCTTGTCCCGTGTCGTTCTGGTCGTGGTGCCCATTGGACAACCGTGTCTGACCCGAATCCTGAGATACCTCGTTCGTTCGATGCAAGAGCGGCGTAACCCGGAAATCGCGATATCGAATGTTCCGAATCGCTGTAACTAGATCGCGGATTTTTATGCATTTGTGGCGGATTTAATCCCTTGTCCTGTGATTCAAGTTTCAATAGCGTGTACGCGAACTTTTTACGGAATGTAGATACAGTGACTTCTGTTAATATTCGGACATTTTTTAGAACGCAATAATTTTTTTAGAATTGGTCTAAATGACTTGAATTGTTTTTAGATGATAGAGATTACCATAACTAGAATGCTTTTTTAAAGGGTGCTATTGCTTAGAATGATAAAAGGAAATTAAAAAATTCTTGTTCTTTTAACTCTTTTAGCCGAGCCTACAATTTCTGACCACATTTTTTTACCACGTCTCTCAGACGCGACAACCATTTCTGGCCTGATTTTTTGCCCACGTCTCTCAGACGTGATGAGCATTTATGGTCCGATTTTTTGACCACGTCTCTCAGACGCGACAACCATTTCTGGCCCGATTTTTTGACCACGTCTCCCAGACGTGATAATCATTTCTAGCCCGATCTTTTGACCACGTCTCTCAGACGTGATAATCACTTCTAACCCAATTATCTGACCACGTCTCTCGGACGTGGTTGTAGACCAAAGGGTTAATTTTCTTCCCGAACTTGCAGAATCAATCTCGCAGCGCCGAAGGCGCAACACGTCCGATTTAGGGTTCGATTCGCGTTGCAGCGAACACGCGCGAAAGTCGCGTCCGGCTTCGATGCACAGCTCGCGTAGCGATTTCACTCTGGAAAGTTTCATCGGGCTGTCTCGAGTGCCCCGATGTTTTCGTCGATCGAATCAAAGCGACAAATAAAGGGGGACCCGGTATTTTTCGCGCGAGTTTAGGCGCGAATCGATGGCGGGCCGGTATCGGCGCACTCTGCACGCGAATCGATTTTTGCTCGCGAGCGATGCCCTGTTTGCTCTCCCGCTGTATACTTTTCCGTATTTATTCGCGTTCCGACGGAACGTTGTTCCCCTCGATGGACCGAGGTCGTAAAATGGATTGTTTAGTAACCGTTCGCAGAAAAATGAACGTAATTCCTTTCGCACGATGATTGCGTCGTTTCGCCTGTAGAACGCGCGGCATCCATACATTCGTCCATCCGCGCACGCGTTCGCCTGCGTTTCTCCCCTATCCTTTTCTTTCGTCTCTTTTTTTTTTGTTTTTCTACCTCTCGTTTCATTTGGCGTACAGGGTTTACGCGTTTTACACGAGCCGGGGCGCGGAGGTTTCATTCGATTTGATTCCTTTCGGTTTTTCCCGTCTCCTTTTTTGTTACCGGCGCAGCGAGCAATTTACGAGGCATCGGGAATAAATCTTACCGCTCTATCTTTCTGTATATTAAATTTCGAAACGCGGGCCCCCACTTTTTTCCGCGGACACGTCCTGTCTCCCCTTTCCACCACCCCCCGATCGCTCCCCCGTTTTCGCCCGGCTAAAGCGTCATATTGATTTAGGCACTGTCGAGAGGGAAAAGCTAGTCTCGAACGCGTCGATGGTATTCAAATTTCACGGATCCATATTTGTCGTCGCGGGAGGAGGGAAAGGGAATATTCAATGATCGGTTCGCAACCTTCCGACGTACAAATAAGTTCCTTTTCTCTCGTTAGGGCCGACCGATGAGCTTCCCTCTTCTCGCCGTCTCGTTTCGTTTAAATACCGTCGACTCGTTTAAATTTTCAACGCGCGGGACCCGCGAGCGCTCCGCAATAACTTTGTTTATAAATCCAGTTCGGCCGGGTATTCTATAACGAAGTAATTTGTTCTAGAACCTCGCTCGTTGCAGCATCGATTCGTTACAGGATACATTGATTGATATTGATATATTACCAATTATTATTACCGAACGTGTACAGTTATTTACGAACGCGATGATTTCACGCGAGATAGGATAAAAGTTAATAAAAAGATATGAATTCGATTTATTGTATTCCAATTTGATGCGTTGGACGTGCGCGTGTGTGGATTTATAAAAAATAAATGAAAAAAAGCTGAAAAGATGAGAACGGTGGGGAATCATCGACTCTATTTTTATAGTATTTCGTAGTGCTTGTTGTAGCACTTTGATTTAATGAGAATATAGTTCGTTGTAGCATTCGTTCGTTGATGGATATCCCGGTGTACTAGAGAATTCATCTTTTAATTAGAACAAAATGCTTACAAGAGGCTACAGCTTGACGACAAAAATAGAGAAAGAAAGAACTCGATCGAACGAATGATTTTCTAGATGCAAGCTCTTAAGTGCAGCTTGCATCGCAAAAATGGCTAACATTTCAATACTTGAAAGCCTTGCGTCTTGTTAAGAAATTTCAGACCAGAAAAGTTTCGATATTTTATTACCTCAATTTAATTAATAAATTATAGATTCATTTATTACTTTTTTATTATATTGATTTATAACATTATAATATATTTTATAAATATAAAATTGTAATTTCATGTAAATATAATATAATATTTATAATATGATATAATACTATAATAGTATGTATAAATATTATATTTATAATATTATATAATATTATAATATTATGTACAAATATAATATTATATTTATTTATTATATTTATCATACTAATTTATCGCATCCAGCCTGCCGACGTTTCCGCATATTCGAATTCTCATTCCAGAGAGATCGAAGCGCAGGCAAATATAAGTTATCTTATCAACGAGAAGTCGAAGATTCCCGAGGTGAAAATTATAATTTCCCATCGACGTTTAATTCTCGGAAGCAGCGAGAAAACATCGGAAAAGATGAAACAGCTCTCTCTCTCTCTCTCTCTCTCTCTCTCTCTCTCTCTCTCTCTCCTCGAGATTGAGAAGCTGAAAAGAGTCGAAAGAGTTTTTATCTGTCGGTGTTAGTCACCCCGATCGAGCATCGCTCGGTAGGTAGTACATCGCATGAATTATCGCGACAAAGACGATGAAGCCTCGGGGAGACTGAGCGATTCGCTGCAGCAGCCCCCGATCTATTTTCCGATCGTCATATTTCATCGCGGACCCTCGCGTTCGTTAGCCGGAACGCATAAAATTACCGCCGCCTCCAAATTAATCGTCGAGTCGCTCGATCGAAGGGGGTCTTCTCAGACGTAACACTATTCACAAGTAATTGAGGGGGCTGTTCGTAATACGCAGCAGATTTCGCAGATCGCGATTAGATTGCACCCCATCTTCCTTGACTGACGTGCCCTTCGAACGGACGTCGGGAATATCGAAGCGAAACCCGAGCCGAAAACTATCTACGAACGAATGTCTTGCTAATCTTTGGCCCGAAGATTACATTAGCGTCCGGTACAGCTGCCGAACCTATCGCGATGCGATTCCGTTTTAATTTCTCGTGTTTTCATAAAGGGGAACGTCCCCAAAATTGACTAAGCGAACGACATTTGAGCGAGGAAATAAAACAAAGCACGGAGAATGCGGAGAACAATTGTACAGTAATTTCTTCCGGAAATGCCAGAATTCGGATTGCTGTGAATTTCCTTGTGCCAGTCCTACGCCTATGTAGTTTATAGCTGCGTCGATGCTGAGGGCACAGAGTGCCTTCGATAGTGGCAAGTGGCCTCCGAATTGCCTTCGAATCGTGGCACGTTGTCTCCGAATTGCCTTCGAATCGTATCATGAGGCCTCCGAATTGCTTTCGAATAGTGGCACGTTGCCGCCGAATTGCCTTCGACGTGTCATGCTGCCTCCAAATTGTCTTCGAATCGTGTCAAGTCGTCTACGAATTGTCTTCGAATCTCGTCATGTGGTCTCCGAATTGCCTTCGAATCATTTCAAATAGCCTCCGAATTGTCTTCGAATAGTGACACGTTGTCATCGAATTGCCTTCGAATCGTGTCATGTTGCCTCCGAATTGCCTTCGAATAATATCAAGTAGTCTATGAATTGTCTTCGAATCGTCTCAAGTAATCTACGAATTGTCTTCGAATCGTGTCAAGTGATGTACGAATTATCTTCGAATCGTTCCAACTGGCCTCCGAATTGCCTTCGAATCGTGTCACGTACCCTCCAAATTGCCTCTGAATAGTGGCAAGAAAATTGCAAATAAAAAAATTAAGTCATCGCTTTTATTCTAGCAAGACTCGAAGAATCGCGATAGATTTTCAAATCTGTCGGTTTCGATTCCGACACCTGCGAACATTTCGGGTTCAAATGACTGCACTTTCGCCGCGAGTTGAAGCGATAAAATAAAAGTCGGTTCTCGCAGGCCGTGAGCCTAATTCCCGGCGTGACAACCGCACGCAGCCCCTCGAAATCCCCGACAAATCGAAGCGGGCCAAGTTTCCGTGCTGCTCGCGTCATAATGACATAATTGAAGCCGGCGAGAACAACCGAAAGGATTGATCCGGGGGAGCGTTTACGAGCGGGATCCGAAGCGGAGCGTTTTGACCGTAGGGTTTCTTCGACTCGGCTCGGCTCCCGGCTCCCGGCTCGGCGAGGATTCTTCTCGCAGCGGGTGACGCGAAGAGGTCTGTCGCAGCCCCCGCTAATGTCGGGGGTGGATTTTGTTTGTAGGGGATCGTTGCCATGGCAGCATGGTGTGCGCTCGCTCGGCCACCGAATGCACCTTCGGACCAGCCGCCGTTCCCTGGCCACGGCCGACCAAGCTTGCGGAAAAGTTCGCCGCCGGGGCTTTCGCGAGCCCCGGCTAATTCGTACGCTCGTAGAACGCGACACTCGCAAATACCTTGCCGCGACGATTTTTGGGAATTTTGTTGGTCGCGAAACGCGTACATTTCCCGGCGAACTTACTTGTCCAACAAAGTCGCCCGTGTTCCGGAAAATTTTTAAGTGCTGCCTCCGCCCGGCTATTTAGTCCCGATCGGGCTGAAATTCACTCCGAATTCCATTAATTTACAGAGTCTAGAATAATTTATCGAAGTCGACCCCTCCGTAGGACCGCGCAATTTTTCGTTTTTTTTTCCGTGCCGTGCTTCATTCTATTAGCTCGTTCGGCACGTTCGTTTCGAACCATTTATACGAATTCGATGAAACGGACTCGGCGAAATTTCAAACGAACTTTCCGCTCACAAGCTCATAAATTGTTCTCGAACAAACTACATATCAGTTTGTTCGGAAAGTTCGTTCGGCATTTCATTGAGCCCGGTTCCATCGAATACGCACGAAAGAAACGAACTTTCCGTGCGATCTGATATTATTAGAATTCAGCATGATACTGTAATTTCTCTGGGAAATATTCGGAGGTCGAAATTGAAACCTGCAGATCCGAGAATACCAGGCCGCGATTCTTCGGGTCTCGCGGCTCGTTTTTATAGGAACTGTCGGAATACAAACGATGATGACTCAACTTTTTTATTTCTATTTTTTTTGCCACGATTCGGAGGCAATTCGGAGGAACAGGTGACACGATTCGAAGGCAATTTGGAGGCCACTTCAAACGATTCGAAGGTAATTCGGAGGTACAGGTGACATGATTCGAAGGCAATTCGGAGGTCACTTGAAACGATTCAAAGGCAATTCGGAGTAACAGGTGACACGATTCGAAGGCAATTCGGAGGCCACTTGAAACGATTCGAAGGCAATTCGGAGGAACAGGTGACACGATTCGAAGGCAATTCGGAGGCTACTTGAAACGATTCGAAGGCAATTCGGAGGCAACTAGAAACGATTCGAAGGCAATTCGGAGGTCACTTGAAACGTTTCGGAGGCACTCCGTCGACTCTTAGCACCAACGCAGCAATAAATTACATAAGCGTAGGACTAACACAGGGAAAATTCACAGCAACTCGAAATTCAGCATTTCCGGGAGAAATTACTGTATTAACCCATTGCAGTCAAGTGACGACTCTAAGCCATTAAAAATTGTTATGTCACGTTTGAAAATAATGTTAACGTTATCAAATTTTGTTTATATTTACGAAGCTCTTAATAGTGTAATTGTTGCACGAGTTACAAAATTCTATTTCATATCAAATGGAAAGACATTATAAATCAGAAAAACTCTTTTGGATTACGAGTTAAAATGGCTCCGACTGCAAAGGGTTAATTATTCGGCCGATCCACAAGTTCGCGCGGTTTCATCGAATATGAAAATTTAAGCCTTCATAAAAACATTTATTAAAAATTATTATTATATTATTATATCAATTGTTTACAACTTCTACGAACAATCTGAAAAAATATCACCGGATTTGAAACATCGGAAAAATCTCAAGGAGAACCGATTCCCGGTTCCGCGAGAAGAAAACAGCAAAGGTCGCCGTATTTTTGGCGTCGTCGCCGATGCGCGTAAGCATCGAGACGAGAAAGAAAAAGGACAGGAAATCGGTCGGTTTTAATTCCTCGAATGGCGGAGCAATTTCAGATACACCGGACCCGGAATAAAATGAAGCCGTGCGGCTATAAATAATTCAAGGATAAACTGGACCGGGTTATCAATTCCGTGATTCCGAATGTGTATCAGATTTGAAACACGTTGCAACGACTGTAATAAAAATATGACGGTAATCTATAATATCGGCGGGTATTGGGAATCGCGTGCGGTAGATTATGGATCCGGGGATCGTGGGAATATTAATTCGGCGGAGGCAAGGATGTAGACCCGGCGTGTTTGACTTGAATTTGCCGAGTGGTAAACGAGCCGGCAAGCTGATTTAAAATGCGGATTGCCCGGCTGATGCGAGATTTATTTTATCGGCGAGAAATATACGACGACGATGACGGTAACTGCCTCGCTTTAAATATCATCGATGATCCTTGTTTCAAGCGAATTACTAATTGCCGCGACGCTGGTACATCGAGTTAAACTAAATGATAACCCATTCGGAAATTGTTGGACGATGTTTAACCCTTTCGAGACGAATGTGCGACGAGATCGTCAACGTGGTGACAATATCAGGACTGTGCGTCCTTATCACAGAAGTTGCGAACATAGAATTTGATTGTTTACGTAACGAAGGATCTGGATGTATTGTTCATTGTTCCCATTATTTGTGCCTTCGATGCATAATCTATTGTTTTCTGAGGAGAATCTTCTTACTACTTTATAAAATTCTCGATCGCGAAGCGTTAATTTTTAGCGTCTCATTTTATTTCTTTATTTATTTAGCATCAACGAGCCAAGCGCCCTTTTAATTTCTCTACAAAAATTCAACCTAATAATAATAATAATAATAATGATGATACTAATAATAAAGTAATAATAAAATGGAAACTGTGGTTGAAATGGGCCACCGGTGACCGGCGCACCCAAATTGGTAGAAATATATACAGGGTGTCCCAAAAATCGCAATCCGAAAGTAGCAGGTCCCTCAGGTTATTTGAAGCAACTTCTTCCTTTACAAAAATTTTCTCCGAGTCACCGTTAACGAGTTATTAACGAAAAACAGTGACCAATGAGAGGCGAGCTCAGCTGGCGCGAGGCGACCGTGCCACTGAGCGGAACTGGGCTTCGCGCGCTGGTTGGCTGGGCCGCCTCGCGTCAGCCGTACTCGATTCTTATTGGTCACTGTTCTTTTGATAATAACTCGTTAACGGTGCCTCGGAGAACATTTTTGTAAAGGAAGAAGTTGCTTCAAATCGTCTATGGAACCCGCCATTTCAGGATTGCGAGACATATTTGGGACACACTGTATAATTTAAAACAAATATCAATATCTAAAATTTTGTATTATTACCATCGTCAATTCAAACAGTGACCCCATTGGCAATTAACACGTCAAACATGGTTATACACTCTAACTTATCTATTGCAGATAACATGTCAACATTATATGTATCACATAAAAGAAAATTCAACGTGTTAATAACGTTGATCATTCCTGCTCGCGGCACTCTCATCGAAGAAGACGCGTCAAAAACCGTATTGTATTTCCTCCGGTCGTTCGTCGACGGGACAGGCTCGTACGTTCGCGACGAAAAAAAGAAGAAGAAAAAACGGGAACGCTTCCTGTCCAAAATATGACGATGAATCGAGGTCCGATAGGTGGCAGCGTCGGCCGGTTATTGTTTCGAGGCGCGTGTACGTAAATACGGCTGCGCAATTGACGGATTTGGACGTGCGTTCGCAAGATTGTCCGAAACAAATAAAAGGGAAACAGCGCGCGGCACCGGGGTGCGCGTCGCGCTCGGAGGACATTGTTCTGAGATAGTCGGTCCCGCGCGGCCCGCTGTATAAAGGTAAACAACGAACCAATATTTCCAATCAACAGCGATGCGCACAATAAACCACCGGCGCGGCGTGCACACGCCGGGGATCGACGCGATTCTATAGCCGGTCACGCAGTGAATACCGGGTAGAACACTATTATATTTTTCTCCCCTTCTCCCTCTCTCTCTCTCTCGCTCTCTTTCGCTCTCTCTTTCTCTCTCTACGGTGCCCTCGACTGGCTCGATTTACTTTTCAGTCCGGAAGTGTGACCGACGTGAAAGCCTGCCGGACTATCGATTTTATTACCTGACGCGCGAGCACTCGCCATTACACGACTCCGGCAACAATACGCGACACGTGACACCGTGGAATAAAGAATAACCGTGGAAAGCTGAGGGAAAGAGGAACACCGGAACACGGTGTCAAATGGTGCCCGTCATTTGTTCCGACTACAAACGAGCGCTTGTTAGCGCGACTGACCCCATGAAGAACTCCGAGCGACGCGTTGTCGCCCAGGAGCACTGTCGCTTTTCCCGAACTACGACCACGCGTAAAATAAGAATTTTACAATTGTTATAGCGTGCGAACGCTTTATTTCACTCGGTGTTTGGTTAGGTCGCGCATTGCTGTGGTAATGCTTGGTGATTTTAACGACGAAATTTTCTTCATCCGTCTTCGTTTTTTGATCTCGCCTCTTCGTGGAAGGGTCCTTTGAAGGGACAAAGACTTGAATGAGAAAACGTTCTATTGTGAATTATTAATGCGCGTACAGTGTTCCCTCTTCGGATGTGTTACCAGCTAATGACGACATTATTATATTGAGGAGTCGATTTCTATTTATTCTTTCTTAAAATGCGAGGAAAGTTAAGTTCGTTGCTGTTACGATTTCATGTTGTTGTAACAATAGTATCTTTCTAAATGTACTAAAGTCATGAAAGCGCAGTAATTTATGCCGGAAATACCAAATTTCGGGTTGCTGTGAATTTCCTTGTGCCAGTCCTACGCCTGTGTAGTTTATAGCTGCGTCGATGCTAAGGGGCGACAGAGTGCCTTCGATAGTGGCATGAGGCCTCCGAATTGCCTTCGAATCATTTCAAGTGGTCTACAAATTGTCTTCGAATTGTGTCAAGTGGTCTAAGAATTGTCTTCGAATCTCGTCATGTGTTCTCCGAATTGCCTTCGAATCATTTCAAGTGGCCTCCGAATTGCCTTCGAATCATATCAAGTGGTCTATGAATTGTCTTCGAATCGTCTCAAGTAATCTACGAATTATCTTCGAATCGTTCCAAGTGGCCTCCGAATTGCCTTCGAATCTTGTCACGTGGCCTCCGAATTGCCTTCGAATCGTTTTTATTCTAGCATCATCACATCACTATGTATTTATATTAACCTACACCGGCATATTGACCGCTGCCTTCTTCTGCCGACTGCCCCGAGTTTCTATAAAAAAAAATAAATAAAAACAAATCACGAGGCTCGCAGAATCGCGTCTTAGTATTCTCGGATGCGCCGGCTTCAGTTCCGACCTCCGAACAGTTCCGGGAGAAATTACTGTACTCGGAACAAAATAAAATTCCGCGAAACCAACGCCGGCAGAGTCCACCCAATTCGCGGAGCTCGCACGAAGCGCGGGGCCACGCTCTGTAAAAATAATGGAGACCTCGGCGAATCCCAGGTCGTAGAGAGATTTCCGAGGGGGATGGGGGGTCTGCTTCCATAACGACTCAAGTGGACGTCGATCTGTATCCCCACCGGGAGGCACGGTGGGACTCCGATTCCGTTGGAAAAACACGGTCGCGACAACGGGACACGGTTTCCCCGTGACATCAAAGATCGGGAGCGCTTTCGTCGGCGGCGGCGGGGCACCGTTTCTCCGGAGAAAGGCCCCGGCCGCGATATAAAGAGAGATACGGACAAGATGGGCAGCCTGATAGCCGAGACGTCTGAGAGACCGAGTGGCCGTGGGACGGGTAGGGGGCGGGGGCAGTGGCGCTGATATTGCTCGCATTAAACTTTCATATTCAATCTTGCCACCCACCGTTGGGCTCTTTCCCTCGGTCCCTGCCTTAGCCGGAAGGTCGTGCCGCCGAGAGCAAGCTCGGCCCGGCTTCAACCCCACATGTAATTGTGTTACGCCCCCCCCTTCCACCCTCGGCGAACTCTCCTTCGCATGCCCTACGACCGCTACACCCTCCTCCTCGTCCCCCTCTCGCGCTCGTCCTCGTCCCTTCGCTTCTTCTCCCGACGATTCCTCCTCCCGGCAACTACCCTCTCTACATTTCTTACGCTTCGTTCCCGCAATTTTGGCCCGCGTTTCTATAGATTGGATTTTCTAATTCACGGCCGTGCCGCCGTGGGGCCGTGCCCGCTACCTGCACCCGGGGCTTTTTTAAGGGCTCCAACCCCTGGCGAAGGCGATGAAGTTTCGTCATATGTTTCGGAATATTTGACGCGCTCCGTGGCTGGCCGGAAGGCGACTTTTCGACGTTGTGACTCGAGATTTCCATTGGGCTTTTTTCTGGAGCTTGGCAAGCGATCGTCTTTAACGCTAGATTTACGCGTCAAAATGACGGGACGTTAATTTTTTTAAATTTACGATCGTTTGTATCGTTAAGATACATTTGTGAGTTATTTATTCAATTTATATGTTACTTAAATTATATGTTAATATATATAATAATTATATATATAATATATTAATAATTATTTATATATATATATATATATATATATATATATATATATATATAATAATAATAATAATAATTATATGTTACGTAAATAATACAGTAACACTTGTACAAAATCAGAATAACGTCTTACTATTACTTGACATAAATTGGTATAAAACAGCTGTTTCTTGTGCTCCGTAAAACTAGTGTTAACCCTTTGCAGTCGGAGCCATTTTAACTTGAAATTCGAAATGATTTTTCTGCCTTATAGTACTTCCATTTTATACAAACTAGTGCATTTTGTACATATTTTACAGTTTTTTAAATACAATCAAATTTGATCATGTTAAAATCACTTTGAAACATGATAACAACCATTTTCAATGCCGCCTTGAAGTCGCCACTCGAGTATTCTAGCCTAGCCCTTTAATTTTTCACATTTTCTTTATGGGAAAGGTGATTGGAAGGTCATTGTCAGTCACAAAATCCATTGGAATGTACATTGGAAGGTCAAGGAACTAAAAACCCCTAAAGAACAAAAGTTTAACATTTTCTTTACGAGAAACACATTAAACTTTTATTTTCCAGAGGTTTTTAATTTCTTGACCATTCAATATACATTCCAATGGATTTCGTCGAGAAAAGTCCAAAACCTAAAAGTCCCGAACCTAAGAACGTAATTAAAATAACCCAAAGGTTAATCACCGTCACAGGTTAGTTACCCGATAACTCGAGAGATACCCGATCGAAGATCGATCCCACGTCCCAACGAATTCTTCGACTGGAAACAGACGGTTTTTCCCTCGGGAAAAGCTGCGTCCGAAAGTTTACCGATATTTATCCGACAAAGGGACACCCTTTTTGGATATTTTCGAGCAGCCGAAAGTTCGGCCGATAGTCGATAATTCACGGGTGCAAAGCAAGCGCAATTAGAAGAACAGAGAAACGGAATGGGACGCTGATTACCGTTTATACCGGGAAAGATAATTATCAATTAAAAACTAACTTTCGCGAGATATTTTGCTTGCGGATGGAATTCACGGTCTTGTTAAGGCGTTTAGTGACTCTGCCTTCGGCTATTTGTAAAACTTTCCTCATTAATTACCGACAAGATTCAATCCCCTCGTCTCTTCCATACTATCACCCCCTCCCCCCCTCCCTGCCTCCTTTACCCTCGCTCGTCGTCCCTCTCCCCATCTTTTCTCACCGTCGTTTTACCCCTTTGTCCTTCGCCGCGGAAGGAAGTTTAATAGTAAATTAGATCGCGCGTTCGTCCGACGGGCAATTATCTGCCAATTAACGAGACCGATGTCGTGTCATCTTTTCCAATCCGTGTCCTCGCCGCCGACGACGCCGCAGCCGCAGCAACACCGCGTTCACGCATTATCTTGTTGACAAATTGTTTACCGGTGCGGTAATTGTTCAACGGTTTACTGCCGCGTAACGGCGTTCTCCGAAGCAACCAGCGTAGTAACGTTCCTCCAGAAAATTGATGCCATTCGAGAACGAAACGATGAAGGTGTAACTTCATGGACGGCTTCGGAGCTTAGCTCAGCGACGAGGCTCCGCGTCGCGGAAGAATCTTCCAGAGTTTAACGCCGGATTGAGATTAATAGGGCCCGGAAAGTGACAATCTGCGGACTTGATTTATAGCGCAGTTGTGTACAGTCGCGGTACAGTTGTGATACAGTTGTCGCGACCCCGCCTGGAACGATCACTATGCTCCGCGCAGGATTATTCCGCGGGAAGAACCGTGTTTAGTTGCTCCAATTTCTGTTGTTGCGTCGAGACGCTTGCTAGAGCGAGCTTCTTCTGCTCGTGCTTGGATATTAACCGAATCAACTGTTCACCCAGTTATCCACTCATCCACTCCGCTAATTGATCCACCTAGTTATTAAATTGTTTAAGTTCCTAGTTCGCTACAATTTCTGTTCGTTTGTTGGAAACCGAAGATATCGTCTTTCATCAAATATGAAACGTTTCCACAGATGTTACATAATTTTTTTCGTTACTGTATTTGGTACGGATTTGAAGATTAAAGATTTCTCTTTGCAATCAGGCCCAAAAACTAGGCGTACGAATTTTTTAATAACAATTCGTTCGTTGGAAACCGAAGATACCGTTTTTCATCAAATATGTTACAAACTGAAACGTTTCCACAGATGTTACATAATTTTTCTCGTTACTGTATTTGGTACGGATTTGAAGATTAAAGATTTCTCTTTGCAATCAGGCCCAAAAACTAGGCGCACGAATTTTTTAATAACAATTCGTTCGTTGGAAACCGAAGATACCGTTTTTCATCAAATGTGTTACAAACTGAAACGTTTCCACAGATGTTACATAATTTTTCTCGTTACTGTATTTGGTACGGATTTGAAGATTAAAGATTTCTCTTTGCAATCAGGCCCAAAAACTAGGCGTACGAATTTTTTAATAACAATTCGTTCGATGGAAACCGAAGATACCGTTTTTCATCAAATATGTTATAAACTGAAACGTTTCTTCAGATGTTACATAATTTTTCTCGTTACTGTATTTGGTACGGATTTGAAGATTAAAGATTTCTCTTTGCAATCAGGCCCAAAAACTAGACGTACGAATTTTTTAATAACAATTCGTTCGTTGGAAACCGAAGATACCGTCTTTCATCAAATATGTTACAAACTGAAACGTTTCCGCAGATGTTACATAATTTTTCTCGTTACTGTATTTGGTATGAATTTGAAGATTAAAGATTTCTCTTTGCAATCATGCCCAAAAAGTTGACGTACGAATTTTTTAACAACAGATACACTGCCAAGTTTACAATAATAAACGGAACACCGTGAGCATTCCGAACACCTGGAACATGTTCCTCTATTGTGTCGCGTAAAACACCCTCAAAAAATCGCACGCCATGATTCGAGGGGTCGTTGTAAAGAGGAGACTTCGCTCTTCAAATCCGTGTCAGACTCGGCCCGGAACAAAATTTTTCATTGTCATCGGAGACGCTCGAATTCATAGCATTTTCAAGAAGATGTGCACCTTCAGTTTTTCACCTGCTGTATCATAACAAAAAATCCTAGACAAAAATAAACAACGGCATGCGAAAGTAGATGCTTCAAGCTTTAAAATGAGTCCAGACTTATCCGTCTGCGAGCATCTTCGACCAAATCGCGATAGCTCGAATACGGAGAACATTCGAAAAATTCGCAAAAACGTTCCAATACTTTTAGAGTCGCGATGGAAAATCGTTCGCTTTCCACGCGTGAAACGTCTAGCTATAGGTTCTCCATTTATCGGTGTACATGGCATCGCAGCGATCTTCCGAAATTGTTATTGGATCGACAGCGACCGACAGAGGAGACCGGTGTCACAAACGCCCACCGTCAGATCCTATTTACGTGATCGCGTCCTGTTTGCAACCGGTCGCCGATCGACCCCGACGATCGGCCCGTTCGCAGTGCACGTCACCGAGGGAACAGTCCGTCACGTCGGAATATTCTTGCCCGACGGTGCCTGACGTTCCGTGACGCGCGAATGACAGGACACCCACGAACGCCTCCGCGCCCGGCAATTGGGTCACACGGTACAACGGGCGCGATCGCCGTTTCATATCGAGCCGATCGTTCTGCACAGATCTCCGCTATCCGTGCAGCTTACGGACAGCGAGACGGAAACTACGAAAAGCGAAAACAAAATCCAAGAAAATGCGGAGATTTTCCGCCGGCCTGGCACCGGCCGACCTGCAGCTGATTTCTCGCTAATTCGCGCTCGGATTGCGCAGAGACAATTTTGGGAAGAGGAGATACGATTGTGGCTCGTTTTTATAATTGTTGACAATTGGCGATTATAAAAACGAGCCGCAATTTTCTTCCCAAATTGCACATTTTTGCTTACTTAGCTGAGGGACAATTGGAGAGAATTTGCTGTATCTCACGTTAATTTTTTCCTGGATCTTTAATTCGTATTTGATAAAATTCTCGCCGAATCGCTCGTTGACAATCGATAACTATAAAGACGAGCCACGAGCCTCGAATAATCGTATCTCCTCTTCTCGAATTGTCCATTTTTGTGGACAATCTGAGCGTCAATTAGAGAGACATTATTGTGCTGCGGTACTTTATAAAAGTAATGATATCTAACATCTCGTAGTGATTAATTTTCTAAAAATTAATCTCATAATTTGTTATGTATTTACTATCGATTATTTATGACATGCAAGTAACAGCAATCGCAGATTTAATTCATTTACGAGAACGTTGGCTCTCATGAGATACAGCAAATTCTCCCTAATTGACGCTTAGATTGTGCACAAAAATGGTCAATTTGAAAGGAGAAGATAGGATTATTCCAGCTTGACACCTTGTTTTTATAATCGTTGACAATCGATAACTATAAGAATGAGCTGCAAGCCTCTAATAATCGTATCTCCTCTTCCTAAACTGTCCATTTCCGTTTCCAAGCCGATCGTCGATTAGAGAAACATTACTGTAACCAGAAGACACAGCGAATAACCGGCCGAACGAATAAGCGAAATCCGGTCGTCGCCCCGAACCGAACAACGCCGTTTAATCACATCAGCCGTGCAAACAGCGTCGAGAAAGTCCGCGCAATTAATAATTACATCGGCCGTCGATACAACGGAATCGCAGAAATCAAAGAGCGCCGCGGCGCCGGTTAAAATCTATCGCCGTGAATTAATATCCATTAAATTTCTAATCATCGATGGTCATCGAATGGTCCCGGTAATTCACCGTGGGACACGTGTCAACGCGTTGTCGGAGCAAACGCGCCCGTATTACGATCGAATTGACTTCCATTCATCGAGGCATGGATGCGCGACGCAAATATGATTGTCGAAGACCGTGGCATGGCGCATAAACACGCGAAACGAACGGCGGGGGGGGCGGGGGACGGCCTCCTCTCCCCCGGAGGGGGTGGTCGAGGTGGTCGGTTCGGTGATTTCAGGTTTCATCGCGTTTCGGAACAGCAACCGTTCGCGAGACGATCCGCGCTGCGCCGCTGCACCGCCGCTGCTGTTCCCGGCGCATAGCTCCGATGCACGTTGCTCTCGGTGCATAGTCGCCGCGGGATGCAGCCTGGCGCGCGCACAATCGCGTACAGCCGCGCGACACGCGAGATAGAGAGAGAGAGATAGAGAGAGAGAGAGAGAGAGAGAGAGAGAGAGAGAGAGAGAGCTATACAGCGAATCTTCCGGAGTCATCTCGAGAGTGGCGGCGTGTTCTCGCGACGCAGCCATCATTTCGTTTTACTGCTCTCCGAGCGCCGCATCAGCCGACCATGTTGGCGAAGCCTTTCCCGGACTATCTCGGCCCTGCATTCTTTCCTCCTGGACCGGGGAGGAGCACTTTGACGCGCGTCGTTGCCCTGACCCGCATTTGCTTAAGTTGTCTGCCGCCCCCGCATCCGCGAGAACACCCCGGGAACCGGCGGAGCGCGTCCGGTAGCAGCCCCTCGCGCGCTGGATTCGCGTTTAGGGTACGTTTACGTCGCTGAAGCACGATGGCCGGCGAGCGGCCGGGCACTAAGCGATGAGATTGTTTCAATGAACGAAGAGAGGCTGGTGTTTCCCTTTCTTTGATTTTCGAAGGGAGCCAGGGGAGCAAATGGTTCGGGGATGTTTAACCTTTAGCTATGATTCGATGGTTCCCGCAAGAAACACTACGGTATTGGAGTCGGGATGACTATGGATAAACTGTCCGTTGTATATTTTTCTTAGCTAGTGTATACAATAATAAAACCATGAAAAATTAATGGAGTAATATTTTACTATGGAGTAATATAGAAATATAGTAAATAATATAGAAATACAGGACAATTTAGGAAGAGGATGCATGATTATTCGAGCCTTGCGTATGAATAATCGTATCTCCTCTTCCCAAATTATTCATTTTCTGTTTACAAGCTGAAAAAAATTAGGGAAAAATTGCTATACAATTTTGGGGTCACTCATGATTATTATGCAACGCCGAGCTTACTATTGCCGGTCAAACGAACACTTTTGCTTAGTTTAGTTTACAGTTGTTGAAATCATAATGACCTTTGGAAAAACGAATCTTTTGCACGAATTATTTAGAACAAAGTCTAATTCTCACTGCTTCAAGCATACCTATCTGGCACATTCGATGCCAGGCTTGGGAATATAAGCATACAAATAAGTTGTAGCGTTGGAAATGCTTAATTTTATTTGTATATTGAAGGTCGTTCGCTATCCGGGTTCGGTAGATCAACGACACAAGCGTTCTAAGTTGAAACAATATACGTAAATTAGAAGAATGATCGTCGATGCGTCTGGACCAGGAACGTCCAGATAGATTTAAAGGGAATGATAGCGTTGTAATGTAATTTATTCCGCAACGACTGCAATTATAATTGAATTTACATTGCTACCGATATTGTATGCGGCGTAATTCAATCCTCGTCGATCGATAATGTTTTAAATAATTCGTTCGTCCAACGTGACAGAATAGTGCGGCTGCAATTTGCGGAAGACACTGAGATTCTTATCAGTGATTGATGTTTCAATTAGCCAGCCGATATGATGCATTCGTAACAAGAATGCAAAACACTGCAACGTGACTGTGAGAACCCGGAAACGAATCGTTTCAGTACTAACATAACTTGCGTTCGCAAAAATTCCTGTTGCAAGACAGCGAGAATTTCATCAAATACTCAAATTTTATCAAATTCTCTCGAATTGGACCCTCAGCTTGTAAACAAAAACGTGCAATTTCAGAAGAGAAGAGAATAACCATTCGAGCCTCGCGGCTCGTTTTCACAATCACCGATTGTCAACAATTGAGCCGTTCTTTTTGAAAGTGGCATGAGTCACTCTTTTTTTTCTTTTTAAATGAAAAGATACCGTTCAATTGTAATTAGTGTTACCATTAACCCTTTCGCTCCGAACGACGGATATATCCGTCATCCATATGAACACTCGCGGAGCCGAACGCCGGATATATCCGACATCCACATGATCGCCCTCTGGGGACGAACGCCGGATATATCCGACATGCTGGTAAAATCGCTTCTTGTTACTATTGCGTGAATCTTTTGACGAAACAAACAAACGACAGTCCGAAATAAACGACACACCATTCAAGTTATATTTGTTCTACCTGCATTTCCCATTATTATTGTGTTACATGTCATAAAGGGATAGAAAATCGAAAGTACTAACTTTGGGACTAATTATTATGTATTATGTTTTGTATTATGAATATTATGTTTTATTTTATTACTGTATATTATATATTATTTCTTCACTTTTTCCATTGTTAATGAAACTTTTTTTACCTATTAAATAACTTTATACCTTATGCAGAAATTATAACTATATTGTTTTAAAGAAAAATCCCTTTTCTTCCCAAATACACTATCCACGCGCAATGTGCACAATTTCGGCGGGTGGTTCCGTTCAGGAGTGGCGCTACGGCGGACTGAACCGCCGTAGCGAAAGGGTTAAGTCGATTTTTTTGAAAAAGTGACTTATGCCACTTTAAAAATAAACGACTCAATTATAAAAACGAGCCGCAAGCCTCGTCCGATCGTATCTCCTCTCCCGAAACTGTCCATTTTCGTTTCCAAGCTGAGCGTCGATTAGAGAGACATTACTGTGATACCCACACTTACCCTATAAACTCGAACAATTATGTATTATTTTGCATATAATCGAGACAGCGATTGAGAGGACGGAAACATTTGTGTGCGTAGGTGTTGGGGACCGGTCGTACCGCACAGGTTCCGACACGGAGGGCGCGGTGACCACGGACAACCCGACGACGCCGTTCCCGACGCCGCCGCCAACCTTGACGCCGAATCATCGACAGGCGTCACCGTTCCCTCTGGAAAGCACCAATTCTCGCCGGCATCATTACAACGGGAGCATATCATCGGAGAGATCCCGCAACGGCAACGGTACAGAGTTAATTAGCGCCACGAGCGGATTCTGGCCCGACCCGCGTGCTAGATGATACTCGTGAACGCCGCAAGACGAATCCCCCGTTGTTACGTCGCGTTACGTTACCGCGACTACCTACCGTCCGGGGGCTTGATTAATCCAAGCGAAACGATCGCCTCCGGTTCGGAATAACATTTGTGCACCCCGTGTCTCCGGCTCCTGTAAATATTAACCGTGCCGTCGCATCGGCGACGGACGATATTATCACGGAACATAACCCGTGGAAATCGCGGCGGTGCCGCGTAGCTATCGCAAGGAACGGAACTCTTCTTTTTTTTTTACTCAGACGACAAAATACATCGACGTGAGAATCCAATACGGTGTACGGGCGTCGACCGATTTAACCAGTTAGCCGTTTTCGACGAGTATACTCGTCGCGAAGAAATGGTAATACAGTGATGTCTCTCTAATTGACGCTCGGATGGTTAACGAAAGTGGACGATTTTGGAAGAGGAGATACGATTGTTCGAGCCTTGTGGCTCGTTTTTTTTGGTTGTCGATTGTCAAGGACTATAGAGACGAGTTTCGAGGCTCGGATAATCGCGTCTCCACTTCCAAAACTGTTCATTTTTGTGCATAATCTGAGCGTCAGTATGGGAGACATTATTGTATATCGCGTTAGGAAGTAGTTCAGATTTGCTGTTTAAATTGTATGTTTCATGGACACTGAAGTATGTTCGTCGATTTTCAGATGTTTCGAATATTTAGAAGTCAAGATGAAATTATATATAATTAATAATATTATATATATTATTATATATATATATATATATATATATATATATATACATAATATATAATATAACATAATAATATAATAGCATAATAATAATAATATAATAATATAATATATATATATTAATATATATTAATATATATACACAGGGTGTCCCAAAAATGTTTCGCAATCCGGAAATAGGAAGTTCCTGGGGTCATTTGAAGTAACTTCTTCCTTAGCGAAAATGCAATCCGTGGCTTTGTTTACGAGTTATTAATGAAAAACAGTGACCAATGTGAGGTGAGCTCGGCTGACGCGAGCTAATGAGCTTTGATTTTAAGTCGATATATTTAAGGATTTGCGTTTTAACACGTTTAAAAGTATGGATGCTAACTTTCGAGAAGATTTACTTGTATTTGTTATCTCAGGATACTGATATTTTTCTCAGTATAAATAATTTCGTATAAACATTAAAAAAATCACCACTTTTCATATTACGGTAAAGTGACTTATGCCACTTTCAAAATAAACGGCTCAATTATTATTTAATAAGCCGTATTCAAAGAAACGAAGTCGTCTAGGTAATTATTATTTCGACGAGATATCATTTCCTGCTTAACGAAAGACATTTTTCACTGGTCCCGGTTTTCGTAAGATAAGCCGCACGGACGGGATTTTGCATAAAGGTCTGCGGTTTGTTCATCGGATTATTATAAGGATTAAGGGGGTATTTTCGTCTAGCTGCTCGGGATAGTCGATTTTTCGCGGCTCCCCAAAGAATGAGGTTTCGGAAATGAGTTTCTAAATCGATATCCCCAAATCCCCGAAATTGACGAAGTTAACGCGATTTGAATCCTTTGAACCCTGCAGCCGCGTTTTCTCCGGAACTCTGTTCATCGAATTAACTTCCACGATATCTCCGAATCTACTAAACCAGTTACCAGCAGATTTTGGCATCGGTGCGATATAACGAAGTCGAAAATATTTTTCGTTACTACAGTAATGTCTCTCTAATTGACTCTCTCGGATTGTCAATCAAAATGGACAATTTGGGAAGCGGAAATACGACTATTCGAGCCTTGCGGTTTATTTTTATAGTTTAAATTGTCCACAATTATAAAAACGAGCCAGAAGGCTCGAATAATCGTAGTCGACATTACTGTACAGTAATGTCTCCCTTAGTGACGCTCAGATTGTCCACGAAAATGGACAATTTGGGAAGCGGAGATACGATTATTCGAGCCTTGCGGTTTATTTTTATAGTTATAAATTGTCCACAATTATAAAAACGAGCCACAAGGCTCGAATAATCGTAGTCGACATTACTGTACAGTAATGTCTCCCTTACTGACGCTCAGATTGTCCACGAAAATGGACAATTTGGGAAGCGGAGATACGATTGTTCGAGCCTTGCGGTTTATTTTTATAGTTATAAATTGTCCACAATTATAAAAACGAGCCACAAGGCTCGAATAATCGTAGTCGACATTACTGTACAGTAATGTCTCCCTTACTGTCGCTCAGATTGTTAACGAAAATGGACAATTTGGGAAGAGGAGATACGATCGTTCGAGCCTTGTACCTCGTACAGCTATAAAAACGAGCCGCAAGGCTCGAATAATCGTATCTCCTCTTCCCAAATTGTCCACTTTCGTGGCCAATCCGAGCGTCAATTAGGGAGACATTACTGTATTTCGTATTCTCGGAAAGAAATTACCGTCCGCCGCGTAAGGTTTCGCTTCAAAACTTCGGAACGCAAACATTTTGTTATTGCTAATCGTCGCTTTGATCGAGAAATTGTTGCCGATCGTCGAAAGACGCGTGAAAAAGCGTTCGTTAAACAAGCGCGAGTAAAATATTCCGTTGTTCCTGGAAGTCGGGTGAAAATATCGCGTCGACCGGAACGCGTGTTATCGGGAACGATTTAAACTTAAACATTGAATACCGCGTCGATAATATCTGCCTTCGGCTAACTTACTTTACGAGGTGACTTCACGTGCGAAAATGCACCGATAACGAGGGGGGGGGGGAGAAATTAGCCGCACTCGATTCCCCTTTTCGAAACGCGTCGAGATCGCAGCAACAAATTTTGTTTTCCACGAATCGTTGTTTTCGAGAAAATTGAATCTCGATCTCGCTCGCACGCCGCGCCAAATGGAACTATAAACTAACTCACCGTTCCTGCTAATTGCCAGCTGATCGGTGCGCGAATCAAAAAATCGTCGCTATCGATTTTCCAGCGAAACGAATTTTCGCCGTCGAGATTAAATATTATTCCGCGTTCCCCATCCCGTCCGGTCACACCGGAAGAACCGACTGGGCACGCGTTTCCAAAGGAACAAAGCCGTAAGCCTCTTACTCATTTTAACGAAGGACTGCGAAATCCTTTGCGTCAAAGTTCGGAAAAGCAGCAATTTTTCCAACCCTTCTAATGTCTTCCCCTTAATCCTTCGAGATCCGACTATTCCGTGGACTCACTTATTTTAAATTGCTTCCCTGCACGCTTTCAGAACCCCTCTCCTCCCCCCCTTTGAAGTAACAATTCGTAGTTCCTCGAAGTACGGGTCCATGCAAACTTGATCAGCGAATATTTTGCTTCGCGTTTTTGTAAAAAGGACTAAACATTGCATCGAAGAACATGCTTCTATTTGAGGGGTTTCAAAAATTTTATCTGTACTTCTCTGAAGTACGAATACATCAAATATTGCTGAACGAACATTTTATTGCATGTACGAAAAAGTAGAAACCATTACCTTGCAGGCCATATGCAACATCCCCAAAGACCACTTCCGCTTCTACTTAAGCCGAGCCGGAAAAAAATGACCAAAATGCTTGTCTCTTCGCGCTCGGAAGTGACGAAACCCGCTTAAACTGTAAGCAGTGGCGTAGCACCTTTTTAGAGAGCGCGCCTATATGTACAGTAATTTCTCCCTAACTGACGCTTAAATTGTCCACAAAAATGGACAATTTGGGAAGATGAGACACGATTATTCGAGCCTTGCAGCTCGTTTTTATAGTTGTTGGCAATCGATAAGCATAAAAAACGAGCCACAAGGAACAAAAAAACGAACAATCATATCTCCTCTTCCCAAATTGTCCATTTCTGTGGACAATCCGAGCGTCAGTTAGAGAAACATTACTGTATCGCGAGAATCAAGCGACGACGAGTATACTCGTCGAGCACAATTATGACGTCATATTGACGGATCGGTTTTCATAAAATGTGATTCTAACGTTTTGGCTATTTCTAACCCTCTTTTTATGTATACTAAACTCAAAGGTTGCTTTGTTGCATTAAAAGTCTGCACTAAGTTATCCTGCTCGTTATTAGAATGAGAACAATTAGCTAATTCGATTAATTCGATTTCATCGATATCTTTGTTGTAATTAATTAATTCGGTGATGTCTGTCTCAGTCTGATAATGTGTGTCTCGTATAATCAAGTGCATTGTACTGCTACTTCTCCATGACGAGTATACTCGTCAAACACAGCTACCTGGTGAACGCTAGATTTACGGAGCACAAAAAACAGCTGTTTCATATCAACTTATAAAAGTAACTATAAGACATTTATTCTGATTTTTAACAAGTGTTATTGTAACATTTGCCGGAAGTAATAAATAAATTGAGTGAACAACTCATAAATGTATCTTTACGATATGAATAATCGGATACCGGGCACAAAAAACAGCTGTTTTATATTAATTTATAAAAGTAACAATGAGCCATTTAATCTGATTTTTAACAAGCGTTATACTGTAACATTTGTCACAAGGAACATATAAATTGAATAAACAACTCATAAATGTATCTTCGCGATACAAATAATCGTAAATGAAAAAATCAGCAACCCGCCATTTTGTCGGTTTCCGTAAATCTAGCGTTAAGTGCTCGCGCTCGGTCCGAAGACACGGGAAACCGATTTCAACGATATCTTTTTCCGAGAAATTGTTTCCCGCGTTCCCCCCTGCCGTAATTTCCGTATCCGCGTACGCGAAGCTTCGATGCTCCGTTCCATAATAACCCGAAAAAAAACATGTTATCGCATAAATCGTCTAAAATCGACGTCTCCGAGTGGGAATACCCCGTTAAGGGAGCGCCCCGGGTAGATTTTCCGAGGCGGAGGTTTCGAGAGGAGGCATTTGAAAAATTCTGATGGGTTGCAGGCGAAACGGTGTACGCGGCTCCGTCGAAAAAGACGAGCACCGGCGGTGGGACCTTAGGGCGAAGAACTCGTCGAGGTCACGCAAGCGCCCTGAGCAGCAGCTCGACGGCGAGCGACCGTTCGGAGACCGTCTTCCCCGACGAGCACTCCCGCATGCATCTCACCAACGGTAAGCCGACGTGTGTCTGTCTCCCCCCCACTTCCCTTCACCCCCTAACTTCAGCCCCGCGCCACCCCCGCGTCATTTTTCTCGCGGCATTTTTCACCTGTTCCGGCCGGCACGGGCGGTTCGCCGTGGTTCATCGAGCTTTTGTTTCCTTTTCGCATCGCATGCACGCATCGAGAGACACACAGGCGAGCGGCGCTCGTACGGAGAACGGAGGACAGAGAGACGGCCGCTTACCCTACGCTTCTCGTCCGCGTTCGGACGGACGTATCGAATTTTCCGCGATTTTCCTATGTAATTATCCGATAAAACAACGGCCGTGAGAGAGCCACCGTCGGAACGAACACGTATTTCGTTGCACACGCCGAGGGCGAACACCCCCGGATAAATTCATCGATCGCCGTGAGCGCCGGCTACGGCACCGGGTCCCCGGAAATCACAACGTAAAATTTCCCGCGGAGCGATAAGTTAACGATCCGTGCCTCAAATACGATTACCGGACTAACAGGATTACCGGCTGGTATCGAGCCCCTGGCCGAAGCTAAATCAGGTTTCGTGTAAACGTGTTCCTCGTTAAAAGCTTAATATTAATAGTCACTCCCTTACCGATACGCGGCCGAGCGAGCCCGGATCTTCGGTTTCGTTCGGCCATTGTTCCGAAACGGACACGACGATGCTGTCGGCGGAATCTTTTTGATCAGCTGTTGCGACGGAACGGTCACTTTCGCTCCTGGATCGCTCGTTCGTTTGGAGACTTTGAGAGTAAAGATAGTTCGATGTTGTTCATTGTTTGTCACCGATCGAACGGAATCGATAAGATCGATAGACGGAATAGAACCTTTTGAAAATCAGAAATTGATAGTTTCCCCGAGAAATGTTCGGAGGTCGGAATTGAAAGCGGCAGATCTGAGAATACTAAGACGCGATTTTTTGAAACTCGCGGAGAGGTTTTTTTTATAGAAACTAGGGGCAGTTGGCAAAACGTTACTGTGATGAACATTAATATGAATACTAGAATAGTAATATTAATAGTAATGCTAGTAGAATAAAAACGATGGCTTGACTTTTTTATTTCTAATTTTTTGCCGCGATTCGAAGACAATTTGGAGGCCACTTGGCACGATTCGAAGGAAATTCGGAGGCCACATGACACGATTCGAAGGCAATTTGTAGACCACTTGACACGATTCGAAGGCAATTCGGAGGCCACAAGCCACGATTCAAAGGAAATTCGGAGGACACATGACAATATTCAAAGATAATTCATAGACCACTTAACAGGATTCAAAGACAATTCGTAGATTACTTGACACGATTCGAAGACAATTCGGAGGCTATAGAACAAGATTCGAAGGCAATTCGTAGACCACTAGACACGATTCGAAGACAAACAATTCGGAGGCTATATGACAAGATTCGAGTACAATTCGGAAGCCATTTGAAACGATTCGAAGGCAATTCGATCCTTAGCATCGACCTTTAGCATCGACGAAGCAATAAATTACACAGGCGTAGGACTACTAGCACAAGGAAATTCACAGCAACCCAAAATTTGGCATTTCGGGGAGAAATTACTATACCTCAAGTTTCACAAAAATTCTGAAAGATTGAAGCTCGTTTCAAAGATCGAGGCTTCGACTTTTACAATCCGTTTCACTTCGTCCATAATTTCGTGTATTTAATTTAACCTTGACATAACCTTGAAGAACTATACGCATGAACGTGTTCTACTCGAAATATCTCACGAATCCCGAAAGACCACCGATAAAATCGCAAAACTAAAAGTTACTCGGAGTCCTTCACCGAGATCAAGGTCGTCGGTACGATGTCCCTCGGAAGAATCTAATTACAAGAGTTATTGAAAGAAACCGTCGCCCCCGATTCCGCCAGGAATACGGGTAAAATTGGAAAACAAAGGGGAAAGAAGCACGCATCGGGATGAATCGGGCCTGAATACGCTCTCCCACGGCTGCCGAGCGCGGGACAATTAAATCCGAATTTCCTTCGTCGAGCCGATCTCGGCGTGGTTGCGCACGTCCCGGCGTCGTAATTGCGATGCTTCGAGGAACGGCCGAGGGCGAAGGATCTTAAGCAAAGGCAAACGTTTCAGACGTTGCAGCGGGCGCTGCCTTCCCAACCGGGCTAACAGCGTCGTAATCGACAAACTACCTTATGCGTCGGCTCATTAAATAACCAAGGGACTCTCGGTTTTGAGAGTTAAGTTCATTGTCGTCGAATCCGAGCAGCCGCGTCTCGTCGCCGTGCTACGTGGCATGTAACGACGCACGGCGGTCCAGAAATCTCGGTGTCTCGGGACAAGATTGGGGTGCGCCGGCGGTGTGGCGGAGCTTCACAATTTACGAGGAAAATTGATATTCCGTGCTCTTTCCTTCCACGACGACTCTTCGATCGGCTGCAGACGATACGCGGATATTCCGAGAGACTCTTAAGTTTCTGTAGCCCCGCGTTACTTCGAAGTCACGTGCAGTGATTTACGATTCGGTATCGATGTGACTTCACTGTCAGGTATTTGGTTCTGAGGTATTTCTTTCATCGATTGCGGATTTTATGCGTTTAACGAGCATTAATTGGTAGTGCAGGAAACTGTGAAAACATTGGTAGAACTGGCAGATACTCTAATTTTTTTAAATTAATTCATCAATTCTTATTTTAAGAAGATTTTGCATTTCGGATTTATCGCTTCGTACATTGGTGTAAATTCACTTTTATTAAAAATTATAAATTCGATGTTGCTTTCTGTCTAGAGATCGATGTTCAGTAGTTTTGTACAAGGTGTCCCAAAATTGTGGTAGTTACAGGAAGTAAGAGGTTCCTGAGGTGATTCGAAGTAAGTTTTTCCTTAGCGAAAATGCAATCCGCGGCTTCGTTCGCGAGTTATTAACGAAAAACAGTGACCAATGAGAGGCGAGATCAGCTGGCGCGAGGCTGCCGAGCCAATGAGCCGAACGGGATATCGAGCGCTTGTTGACTGGGCCGCCTCACGCCAGCTAAGCTTCTCATTGGTCGCTGTATTTCGTTAATAACTCGTAAACGAAGCCTCGTAGAACACTTTCGCTAAGGAAAAAGTTACTCCAAATGACCTCAAGAATCCCTAGTTTCCCGGAAGTGCCATAATTTCGTAACACCCTGCATAAATCATTTTAAACCCATACAAATACAGTAAATTCTCCCGAATTGTCCAGCTTGTAAACGGAAATGGACAATTTGGGACAAGAAAATACAATTATCCGTTGCCAATTATCAATAACTATAAAAACGAGGTCCATGCTCTAGTGACCATATCTCCTTTTCCCAAATTGTGCACTTTTGCTTACAAGTTGAAGCACAATTCAGGAGAACTTACTATATTTCTCTATAGAAATTTATATCTATATTTATTATATATATATCTATATTTATAATATAGATATATATATAATATATTTATTATATATATCTATATTTATAATATAGATATATATAATATATTATTTAATATATATCTATATTTCTCCCTAGAACAAAAATCCTTCCATTGAATCAAATCGCAGCTATTCAAATCAGCGCACAAAACCCGCAATCTCTTCGCTAAAAATCAAACAGTTACAAATGCACGTGGTCATCACTGTCGCAAGACTATGCGACGTCCTGTATCGCTGCGAAACATGGCGACTCTACGCACAAAGGCGTCGAGAGCGGGTAGAGAGGTCTGGAGCACGAGGAGACGAAGGTGAAAAGGACAAGGCAAACAAAGAGTTTGGCGGCGGGACAGGACAGAGAGAGAGAGAGCACGCTCTCGAAAGAGAGAGAGAGAGGGAGAGAGACGGAGCCGGTAACCGAGTTAGAAGTTGGTAGCCCGGCTAGTTAGAACGTAGGTCAGCGCTGGAAGTTAGCCGGGGCTGTATTGTTTTGGAATGTCGGGGGTATTTAGGCCCGGGCTGGTCGCCGAGTCCTCGGCGCGCCGCGTAACGCAGTTTTAGCGTTACCACGGAGATGAGAAAGTAGCTTTGCGGCTTGCACGGAGTTGCAGGCCGGGTGGCCCCCGTCGCGGCTGGCCGAAACTTTTAAACGAAATTTCGCCGGATCTCGTTTGGGGGACGCGGCTACGCGACGCCGAGCGTCGCCGTTCGCCGCCGTCGTCGTCGTCGGCCCCGGAGTATCGCCGACCACCAATTAGTCGCGCGGCCGCCGATATCGCGGAACGCGCCAATGGAACGCGAACGATGCCGGGCGCCGAAAGAGGCCGAAGGGCGAAAAGGGAAGGGCCGAGGAGACACGGCTGAGGAAGGGCCAGGGCAAAGATCGAGGTCTGCCACGCCTCCACGGATCGCTGCGCACCGGAATTTGCTGCTCGCCGAGAGCTGCCATCGCCTCTGCCTGCTCAAGTGTGATCGCATTACGCGTAGATTCCGTGGAAATTAGCGACGCGGATTAAGGCCCCGGCTCTGCCGCCCTGTCTAGGTGTTCCTCGGCCCGCCCACCCGAGTACATAAGCCGACCCGGGTACATAGGTACCACGAAGACGGATACAAGGCTGCGGGTCGGCGGGCGGACTCGCGAGGCTACGGACGCCGTTAAAGCGGATCGCTGGAGCAAGGAGATGATGTAGGCCGGAGATGGTGTCGAGAGGGACTGGTCGACTTGTGACTCCCGGGAACCAGGTGCTGGTTACCATGGACGCGGTACTCAGCCATTGTTGCGAAACGTTCGCACCTTCGGCGCGATAAAAGGTGCTTTCCGATCGAAGCTCTTTGGAGTTCTTGGTACAGAATAATCGATACGGTTAACTCATTAGAGCGAGTTTCGTCTGGACTCAATGTACTTGGTGTTCGAGGGTCGCGTGATCGAACTTCAATAATAATAATATAACATCGAAATATACAGGATGTCCCACAAATGTCTTGCAATCCGAAAGTGGCGGGTTCCTCGGGTCATATGAAGCAACTTTTTCCTTTACAAAAATTTTCTCCGAGGCACCGTTAACGAGTTATTAACGAAATACAGTGACCAATGAGAGGCGAGCTCGGCTGGCGCGAGGTGACCGAGCCAATTAGCGGAATATTAGTATGAATATATATATACTAATATATTAGTATAATATATTATTATTAGTATTAATATATTAGTATGAATTTATATATATACTAATATATTAGTATAATATATTATTATTAGTATTAATATATTAGTATGAATTTATATGTATATACTAATATATATTAGTATACTACATTATTATTAGTATTAATATATTAGTATGAATTTATATGTATATACTAATATATATTAGTATACTACATTATTATTAGTATTAATATATTGGTATGAATATTAAGTTATTAACGTATTTAGAAATTTTGCTATTATTACAAGTAAAAATAGAATTTGAGCTACAGTAATGTCTCCCTTACTGACGCTCAGATTGTCCACAAAAAAGGACAGTTTGGGAAGAGGAGATACGATTATTCGAGCCTTGCAGCTTGTTTTTATAGTCACCGATTGTCAACAATTATAAAAACGAGCCGCAAGGCTCGAATAAATATATTTCCTCTTCCCAAATTGTCCCAAAATTAACCTTGACATAACCTTGACAATTTGGGAAGAGAGGATACGATTATTCGAGCCTTGCAGCTCGTTTTTATAGCTGTTGACAATTCGTAACTATAACAAATGAACCGCAAGGCTCGAATAATCGTATCTGCTCTTCCACAAATTGGCCATTTTTGTGCGCAATCTAAGCGTCGATTAGGGAGACTTTACTGTATTTATGTACGTTTTAGGGACAGTGATTTCAATTGAACTTATGAGATAGCCCAATAGACCTGGGTACCTGAGTATCTCATAAGTATGAGTGTTGAAGCAAGAAGTAATTTCTTGAGTCTTGGAAAGCCTCCACATCCCGAAGTGCAGGGTTTCCATATACCTGAGGAGATTACACAGGTATAAAAACATGCGCTGTCGCCCAGGCCTCTCATGTTCTTCCGTACTCTCGTACTGTGCGCTTCTTCACAGTGTTTCCTTCACTTCTTTCTTAAATATAGTTATTTACGTTTGTCTCATTCTACACCCTTTTATTTCAAATAACCCCCTCAACAACGAGCTCTAGTAAATTCAGCGTTCAGCGCTTCGTCAAGTGCAAAAAGGCACAAAGTATCTAAAAACGCATACAATGATCCAAGATCGCATTCAAGGTCTCTCGAGGCCGTCGAAGATGAACTGGCATACAAAAGAATCGACTTTCAATTAGCAAAGCTAGCAGTAAAACACGAGACCGCCCACGCTCACGATTCAGAGTAACGTTCATTGTTATCGAATTCATTATCGCACGCGAACGATACTTCGACGCGTAACTAGCGTCATCTCGCAGCCTGTAATTCTAGTCCGAATCTTCGATGGTATATTGCCAGCCGGAATGTCCCTGCGGTCTAATGGAGGCATCTCGTGGCATCTATTAGCAAATGGTTCCCAACGGTCAGAGCCCGGCCGCGTTAACCCAGCTCTCGCCACCGTCGGAAAGACGATTGATATTACATTAGATGGTAGTAGTTTAATATAGGCCAGCCGAAAACCGCGTTATTCAATTGCTAGCCGCTGGGGACTCGGCATAATTGCGCCGCGACTTGTCGACATACACGCTTAGCGCGCCGATAACGAGTACAAGCGCTCGTTACGATGTCCTTGCGCCGCGGTCCTCGTTACGGTATTCTGCGGTATACACGAAGCTATATCTTCCCAAGCGCGTCCTCGTCCCCGTCTTAGGAAATTTCGCGTACTCGCTGCTCGGCGAAAGTATCGCTTACCAAAATGTTTTGCAGATCGATGAGTTTGTTAAAACTTTGAGAAATACGAGGCGAAATTATTTGCCCGGATTTCGTGACGCGAGAAGACTGAAAATGTTTCTAATTGTATCGGAAACGCGTCGATCTTAATATTTGCATTGTAGCAGGCAAATTGTCTGATAAGAAATATTTAAAATATTTAACGTATATTTATAATGAGTCTTCATTTTTATGATGAGGTTTCGAATCGGAGAGAAATTCGAATTATTTTAAGCGACGATGGTGGCGGATATTTTTATTTAAACAAATATACTTTTTATCGTTTTTTTTCTCTCTGGAAAGCATACAAAATTATTACATTTTTATTGCAATAATTTTAGTTATATCTGTTGTAGTTTAAAGATGTATAGATAAATTGGAATACACCCATCGACATATTTAACCCTTTGACATATCATTTTCTTCGAAGTTACTGCGATTAGAAATTTTTCGATTGCAGTAATTTCTTGGAAGGGAAAGAAAATTGGTGATTATCGTGTGCCTAAATTTACTCGAATGCTTAATAATCTTGATGACAAAAGATTAGAATTTTATTCCAATTTTCAAGGACAGAATAACACTCGATAAATTATTATTAAACATTTTCACGAGTCGACAAGGGGTTAAGGGTCGTTTCCACCCTAAGGAAACAAATCGTGGCCGATAATAAAAACAGCTCGAAACTTCTCCTAAGGTTCGCAACAAACTTGCACGGTTTAAAAAAAAGAAAAAACATCGGAATTTTCCGGTTGCGAAACTTTTCTTGTCGGCGAGTTCGCGTTATTAATTCTCGTCGGCGTCCGCATTCTCCCGAATCCGAAAATTGCGCCTGTAACGTAAACGCGTGAAGCGGGAAATTCGCGGAAGACGCAATCCCCGATATAACGTTGTAATTGAAACGAATTTCCACTCGCATCCGCCCGAAGTGCGGCAGTTTTCATATCGATTCAAAAAGTTCCTGGACCTTCGGAACTTTTCTAGTCGGACGAAGAAGTTTCGCAGCCGAACCGAGCAAAAAGACTATTACCCGCCAAAGAACAGGTGTGCACGTGGGTGGGAGGAAAAAAAAAACTGGGTCAACGAGACGCGCGTCGAGCTAAACACATTTTCCCGCGGCGGAACGAGCAGCTTTACGATCGTCCTCCGCGTGCGCGTCCCCGTCCGCTTCGAAACGTTCAATTGATTTTACGATTTCTCATTTCACGGTTCGCGAATGGATTTCCGCCTTTCTGGGCCGCCAGCAAAAATCATCTTCCGCGTCCTCCGTCTGCTCGGTTCGATCATTGTCAACGGCAGAGAATGCTCGACTGTCTTCCCGGCTGCCTCTCGAACAGAGATTACTGGACCGTGGATCTTCGCCCGTTTACGACTTGTTCGTACTTTTCGAATGCGACGAAATTAGTTTCGTTAATGGTCGATGAAAATTATTAGACGCGTCCAACAGCGTCCAATCATTTAGGTACGGCTGAATTACTGCGCGAGAGGCTATTACCCTGGACGGCAGATTCTGATATGTACTGTACAGAGTCTGATACTGTATGTATACTGTGTGTATTGTTAACACTGTTGTAAATCGATGTGAAGTCAAAAGAAATGTGAAACAATGCATAGGAAGATGATGAGCGAGCCACTACAAGGTGTCCCAAAAATGTCTTGGAATCCGAAAGTGGCGGGTTCCTCGGATCATTTGAAGCAACTTTTTCCTTTACAAAAATGTTCTCCGAGGCACCGTTAACGAGTTATTAACGAAAAAGCAGTGACCAATGAGAGGCGAGATCAGCTGCCGCGAGGTGGCCGAGCCAACAGCGCCAGCGGTCGAGCGGTCGAATCCCAGCTCAGCTGGCGCGTGGCGACCGAGCCAATGAGCGGATCTGAGCGTACTCGATTCTTATTGGTCACTGTTTTTCGTTAATAACTCGTTAACGGTGCCTCGGAGAACATTTTTGTAAAGGAAGAAGCTGCTTCAAATGATCCGAGGAACCCGTCATTTCCGGATTGCGAAACATTTTTGGGACACCCGGTATAGTGGCGCGTCGTGCCTAAGAGATTAAATTACAGGCCGCAAAGTTGATCTCTTTCATCGTGGTCTATTATTTTTACTGCGGACGAAGATTAACGCTTGATTGTCTTGGAAACAAAGGCACGCGTGGAAACAATGTTATCTGCATTTTTCAAGTTGAATCATTTTTCCAGATTTATAATTCATCTGTCCGACCACGGACGATTGTTTCTACCGCAGGGGAATGATTAATCTTGATTTTCTTCGAAACAAAGGCTCGCGTATGATTAACTTTTATTCTACACTTCTTACTGAGATTTTTCAGGTAGAATCGTCCATTTCGCGGTTGCATAATTAATATCAAGACAGTTCGTGTAACATTAAATGTAATATATTGATTAACGTTCCGCGAACCAGGTGAAAAGAAGTGGCGTCCCGAGTCATGTGCGATTATTTCAACCTCAATTGAATTATTATTTTTATATTATTTCATATTCTTGAATATTATATTTTTTCTATTTTATTTAAACCGCGATTAATAATACTCTGAACATTAACGAACTATAAATATGTAATTTTGATAAGAATACATGTTAAAATAGTGTTCCATCGCTTTTGCAATAAGGACAGACTGTAATGAAACAATCACAGTTATTTTAAAACTGAACAATTTGTTATTAACACTATGCCGTCCGGTGGCACAACGCTGATGCCATGCAAAAACTATCTGTTGTATGCAGGTGGCACCACTTTTTAAAAAACTGAAATAATATTTGAACTATATTTCTTGGGTGTTAAAAGGCAGCGAACTAACTATAGCATTGCGCTTATTTAACTAAGAATTAAGTACGAAAATTCTTGGATGACATATCTTAATTAATACCAAATGACATTTGAACTATATTTCTTGGGTGTTAAAAGGCAGCAAACTAACCACAGCATTGCGCTTATTTAACTAAGAATTAAGCACGAAAATTCTTCGATGACATATCTTAATTTTAGGAACTTATATTACCGCCATCTTCGAAATTTTTTTAAATCTCTAACATTCCCAATCTATTACGCCGGCGTCAAACAAAAGAATCGTACCTAAGATCTGCGGTCGGCATAGTGTTAATACTAAAAACCCATGTCGCCCGCGCGAACTTCGTAACAAAATACCGCAGTTTTAAAACCGCTGGGTTTAACTTGCCGCCTACACGTTACGTTTCTTAACGAGGATTCGCATAATATCTTAGGCTGAATAAGATCATCGCGATTAATCGAAATAAAAAAAAGAAAATAGACGCGCTAAACAGAGAATCGCTGGTTCGCGAGAGCTCGCATCGAGCGCAACCGTAACGCGATATTGGAACGCCAAGAAGTAACAGAGTCGCCGATTATCTATCGCGGATTTCGATTCCGGCGAAACGGTTGCCAGAATTCGCTGAAACTTTAAATACCTCCATTCGTCTCAATTTCAGTTCGATTCGTTCGCGGAGGGCGGGCGGGCGGGCCGGCCTATTATCGCTCCGGTTGCCAATGGACTAAAAAGACGGGGAGACAATTAAGGCAGTGAATCAAGGAACACGTGCTCCCACGGCCGGCCGCGCACCGATCGGACGAATTTCATTTCCCGAAGCGAGCCCGCGAGCCAACAAATATGATATCGATTACCGCGATTGCCCTAGAAAATTTAGGTGCGCGGCTCCGCGCGCGAGACCGGCCCCCGGCCAATGTAAATCCCGGAGCCGGGGCTTCGCGATATTAGCTCGCCCGACCGGGAAAAATGTTGTCGAACCGGACGATTAATCACCGATCCGTCGGATTATTTAAATTGCAAATAATGCGGCCAACGGCGGCGGTATCTTCGGGGACGGACGGGTCGGGTCGTTCGTCCCGCGAGCGCCGATTTACTGCGAACGCACACGGTCCGCGATATAACTTACATGGAGAACGAACGAAAAACGGCGGGAGAGAAAGAGATACGGTACGACTGAACCGAAGAAAACGCCGCGGTTTTTTTCGAGAACTCTTGATTGTATCGCGGCTAAAGATAGCTACGCCGGACCTGGAGCACGGCCAGCCCCAGTCTCGAAACGCGAATAATTCGAAAGCGCCACTCGAGAACTACGCCAATAGACCGTGTTCCCCCATTATCGTTACCGTTGCACTTCTTCCGCTTCGTTCCGAAATCTACGAGCTCGATGTTACCTAATATTGATCGATTCACCGGCGACGTCTTCTACGATCTCGATGGCTCGCGAGATTTCGCGGATTTTTTTCTGTAATTTTGGATCGAGGAAAGGTCTGATTTCGAATTTTAACCCTTGAATGCATGGTTTTTTGTTTTGAATGTTTAAAAATCGTTTTTTTATAGGAATGTAGTCATAGGTTACGTAAAAAGTAAATGAAAAATTCTAGGTAATAATATTGAGTATTTATTTTGAATAGAAGTTGTATGTAGACTTTTGGCAACAATATGCGTTTATTGCTAAAATTATTGTAGACGTAAACAAATGGTCGTGTATTTATATTACCCATTAGTATAGGATTCAAATGCAACATCAAATATTCATAGCTTAAATAATAATATATATATATATATATAAAATATAACTCGTCCAGAATAATCGTTCACTAAGAAATAATACAACAGGAATTGAGAAACTGGCGCAATTCAGTATGCAGCAGCCGTCGAGTTAGCTCGTCGTTAACGTTAGCTCTCCCAGTTAACGAACCAAGGTAACCGTCTTCCGATTAAAAAATAATAACCCTAGAGTTTTGAATAATAAATCCGGAAATGATGAACCAAACCGAAGGTTCTCCTTCGAAGGTCGATAAAGTGCAGCGGAATAGAAAATGAAAAATTGTTACGAGACGTAATACGAAGGGAGTAGAATATACATATATATATAGAAGAGTAGAAGGAGGAGTAGAATAGGAGTAGAATAGAATAGAATAGAAGGGAGTAGAAAAAAAATATATATTACTACTATTCTACTCCCTTCTATTCTATTCTACTCCTATTAGAATATATATATTCTACTCCCTTCTATTCTATTCTATTCTACTCCTATTCTACTCCTATTGGAATATATATATTCTACTCCCTTCTATATTCTATTCTATTCTACTCCTATTCTACTCCTATTAGAATATATATATTCTACTCCCTTTTATTCTATTCTATTCTACTCCTGTTCTACTCCTATTAGAATATATACATTCTACCCCCTTCTATTCTATTCTATTCTACTCCTATCCTACTCCTATTAGAATATATATGTATATTCTACTCCCTTCTATATTCTATTCTATTCTACTCCTATTCTACTCCTATTAGAATATATATATTCTACTCCCTTCTATATTCTATTCTATTCTCTACTCCTATTCTACTCCTATTAGAATATATATATTCTACTCCCTTCTATATTCTATTCTATTCTCTACTCCTATTCTACTCCTATTAGAATATATATATTCTACTCCCTTCTATATTCTATTCTATTCTCTACTCCTATTCTACTCCTATTAGAATATATATATTCTACTCCCTTCTATTCTATTCTATTCTACTCCTATTCTACTCCTCCTTCTACTCTTCTATTCTATTCTACTCCCTATATATATATATTATATATATAAGTGAAGGAAACGAAAGCAAAAGATATTACGACTGTCCTTTAAAATTGTAGAACGCCGTAGTCGGGCTTCTCTGAATATCCATGATTGAATTTCCGGTGGCGAGTCGGCTCGAAAGGAATCAATCTCAAGCGGTGCTCGAGTGGTCAACGAACGTGGCGACCACAACGGCGCCGGTTTGTATCCCAGGAAATAATTCGTATTTACATGAATATGTACGGTCGGACGTGACGGAGGCATTAGACCATCAAATCGAATTACCAGCGCGAATCGCTAACCGCATCAAGTCACTGTCGGCCACCTTGCACACCCTTGCACCGTGTCTGACTAACTCTATCCAGCGGCGACCACGGATGAGGGATAACCTGGTTCAACCCTTTTGTCTGTTATGGACCCCCACCCACCCCTCCCCCGCGCCCTACCCACGGCCAGCGATTGGTCGGCGTCGATCGACTAAACTTCCACTTTGTCAGTGTCTCTTTCGGCCTCGCATCTGATTAAGCGTGGTAAATAAATAACGCGATATCGGGCCGGACACGTTGCCGCTACCCTTCCCCGTCGCCGACGACAGAGTTCGTTTTCAATTCGATTGTCAAGTCCGAAAGGGAAGCCAGTTACACCTTGACAGTGCCCAATTTGCATCCTTCCGGGCAGCCTTCCCGGAACGACTCGCAACAGATGGGATTACTTTGACGCATTAGCCGGCGTGACACCAATTTTATTGCGCGAATTAAGAATTCCGGTGCGACAGCCACGACTTCCACCTTCTGGTTGGTCTTGTTTACCACGGTCCCACGCTGACGAGAATTTATAGTCCTGAACAGGCGGCTAAGTGACAGTTTTCTATTACTTCCTACGGATCGATCGCTTCGATCCCATTATTGGAGCTGGCTAATCATTTAACTATTTAGTTAGTCGTCGCGATCTCGTTGAAAATTCAGAGCTGACCGTGCAACTCTTCGTTGACAGTTTTAACCGTGATCTCAAGTTTTACTTGATTGCGAGGTTCTAAGTTTTTTGGGTATACTCGTCATAATATATACAGTAAAGTCTCCCTAATTGACGCTCAGATTGTGCTGGTTACTGTCATTGTACTGCATTCGTTCGATCAATCTTCGTGTTTTGTTTAAGTGCAACGCTTTCGTACAGTATATAATTTAATAAAGGATATCTCAAAGTATATATCAACGAAATAACTTGTCTCCCTAATTGACGCCCAAATTGTGCACAAAAATGGACAATTTGGGAAGAGGAGATACGATTATTCGAGCCTTGCAGGTAGTTATTATGGTTACCGATTGTCAACAATTATAATAACTGCAAGACTCGAATAATCGTATCTCCTCTTCCCAAACTGTCCATTTTTGCACAATCTAAGCACAATCTAAGCGTCAATTACGAAGAATTTGCTGTATTCCATAAGAGCCAACGTTCTCATAAGCTTCCGAAAAACAAAAGTCAATAAATGAATTAAAACTGCGATTGCTGTTACTTGCATGTCATAAATTATCAATATTAAATGTACAAAAATTTATAAAATTACTATATATGTCAGTATACCCGCTAAAAGCAGCTAACTGGTGTAACTTGCTTCTAAAAGCTTAGAACCATGCAATCAAATAAAACTTGAAATTATGGTTAAAAACGTCAACGAAGTGTTGCACAGTCAACACTGAATTTTCAAAATTGCATTCGTTCAAATCGGTTTCTCGAACTTATTGGAAACGATAGAAATGATCTCAGCAGATTTCATAAAAATGATAGCACGACTGCTCGTTTCAAATATATGTAAATTATCGAAACGGCTGTCTAGTCACTCCCCCTCCTCCCTTCCTCACACTCCCAAAATTAGTCTGTACGGTTATAGTGACTGCGGTGGAAGGGCAACCATAAATCATTTGTACCCATCTGGTACTTGAAGAGTTGAAAAACTCAGAGCAGCGGCCGGTTTAAATGAATATCCCGCGATAATTGTATCGCAGTCAGGTTCGCCGGGGACGGAAGAAAATTGATTTCGATTTGATTCGTTATAAAAGGTAATCAATCACAAGTCGCGATATAATTTGAATCCCAGTCAATGATGTCGCATAGGCTGACGTCGGTCGAACAATCGATCGGATTCGCATGCGGGCGACATCGCCTACTGTTCCGCTTTCATCATACATCCGAGGATGCTTCTGCGGGCATCAAATAGTATAACGCAGGATACTAAATAAAAGATTGACGGATAAGTAATTACTATCTGCGTTGTGCCGATGCGTTAACGTTAATATGTCAGCGTACCCGATTTCATGTCGACAATTTTCAATTTTCCTCCGTCTATTCGAACATTTATTGTATAATACATTATAACATAATTATAATGCTATAATATAACATAACATAACATAATACAATATAATATAACATAATATAATTTAATACAATATAATATAACATAATATAATATAATATAATATAATATAATATAATATAATATAATATAATATAATATAATATAATATAATATAATATAATATAATATAATATAATATAATATAATATAATATAATATAATATAGTATAATACAATATAATATAACATAATATAATATAATGCAACATAATATGATATAATATAATACAATATAATATAACATAATATAATATAATGTAACATAATATAATATAATGTAATATAATATAATATAAAATAACATAATATAACATAATATAATATAATATAACATAACTTAATATAACATAATATAACATAATATAATATAATATAATATTATGCAATCGCACACTCCGTTTAATTCTTATTAGAATTTCCGTGCGAACAGTCTATGAAAAACAAATATTATACGAAGACTCTAATTATCATAATTATTGTTATGGCGTGCTACTGCAATTCGTTTCAGCGGCGACAGTAAATAGAGACTTCGTTAAACATTTATCCAGTTTATTGTGCATCGAGGAAGTTTCGCGTCGAATAAACACGCATTCATACTATTATTATGTTTATTATTACTGTTATCGTACGCCTTTATTGTACAACCGTTCTGTGTACATAATTAAGAAAACGCGGTTTATTCTGCATCGCATAATGACGAGGGGGAGGGCGGAGGAACGAACGATTGTTTTAAAAGCGAACTAGAACTAGCATTAAAATGTGCACCGCACGTGTAAATAACGTGAATTTCACCATGACAATGAACGTGACAAGCTTAACAATTTATCGAGACAGAAGCTATTGCATTCGAAAAATAAAAATCTATTCGACTCCGTTCTAGTCGCGACAAAATAATTTATAAATAACAATATGTACACGACTGCGCCAACATTTGCCGACCAAATGATATTGTACCAGCTCCTCCGTAATTGATCGATGCAAAGTACAGTAATGTCTCTCTAACTGACGCTGGGATTTTCCTCAAAAATGGACAATCCGGGAAGAGGAGATAAGATTATTCGAGCCTTGCAGCTCGTTATCATAGTTGTTGACAATTCGTAACTATAACAATGAACCGCGAGGATCGAATAATCGTATCTCCTCTTTGTCTCCTCCAAATTGTCCATTTTTCTGGACAATTTGTGAAGAGGAGGTACGATTATTAAGAGCTAAGAATTCTGCATTCGACAGCAATCAAAATAAAAACCTATTAAAGAAATGAGAAAATGGAAATACGATAATGTCAAAATGGACAATTCGAGAATAGCAGATACGATTATTCGAGCCTTGCAGCTCGTTTTCATAGCTGTTGGCAATTCGTAACTATAACAAATGAACCGCGAGGATCGAATAATCGTATCTCCTCTTCCGAAATTGTTCACTTTCGTGAAGAATCTGAGCGTCAATTAGAGAGACATTACCGTATCTGCTGAAACTTCAAAATGTCTCGCACCTTTGTAACAAGGGCCTTATGCGAGGGCCGATGCGAATCTATGCGAAACCGTGAAACAGAAGAAAAGCGGGGGACATATAAGAGGGGGGCATATTGAACGGTGTTTCGCAAGTGCGATTCATTGATGGAATGGACAAAGCATGTATCGCATACGGGATGGGGATCGCACACTTCCGGCGAGCGTTTCCATAAATTGTCGAACGACGGCTCCGCCGGATGAATAATTTATCCGGACGTTAATTCGCAGTAAGCACGTCTGCGTACGCGTCGAAGGAAACGAAACGAAACGAAACGAAACGAAACGAAACGAAACGAAACGAAACGAACGTTGCTCGCAATAAACCGGGGCGGCGGAGCGAGGGGGTTGCGGGGTGCGCAGCCCCGTGAAAATAACTCATCGCGGATTCGCGGGAAGGGCGAGCCGAAGCCCCGGCAGACGTTTTTCTCGTTCCTCGGCGACGAGCGATATCGACTCTGTAATTGAGCGTTACAGGTGTTCCCAACAGTGGAACAATGCCGGCGGATTGTTCAATAACTGCAGCGACTGTACATTTCGACGGTAAAGTTGTCCAAGATAGGGGACGTACGCGGCTGCCGCTGACAGGAACGCATTGCGCGTTTCACCGTCCGGTTTAATTAAGCAATTATTACCGCTTATTACGGAAAATATCGGAGCCTGCGTTTCGCGGCCGGCAACGCTGCTCCTATCTCTCTCTCTCTCTCTCTCTCTCTCTCTCTCTCTCTCTTTCCCCTGCCCCTCCCCCACTCCCGCACCGAACGTGTAATTTTCTGCCCCGCCTAGAACACCAACGTAATCGTAATCACGCTGCAAATTTTGTTGACAAGATTCGGTTTGCGCTGCGGGAAAGCGTAATCTGGATCATGCAAACTGGATCCGCGATGATTTCATACGAAAAATTAGGCTACGCCCCGGCGAATTTGAGGTATCCGATTTTGATTGATGATATCACACCGATCATTTGTTCGATGCCACTTAACGACATTTAATGGTTCCATGTACTTGTCTACTCTCGACTTTACTTTGCTTCTCGACATAACCTTCTTTTTTAGGCATTTCCGGTAGCGCAATTCGACGATATTTCGGACATAATTTTGTCATGATTTCTATCAGTGGGCTACGCGTTCGCATATTCTTAGACCTTCGATAATGCATCTTACGTTATGAACACCTTGACTTTCTTCGTGTAAAAAGCATTTCTGGACAAGAAAGAAGATAGAAGAAGAAAAGAAAAGATTTCTGCTTCAAGAATGTGCAAAATTGTTATCCTACAATTACAGACTAAATTTTGACCGAAGCATTTTTTAATCGCACCACCGCAGATGACAGAAAGTGATTACAAAACTTGAAGGACACGCTCTGTCCAATCTTTTGATCACTACGGGCGACCGTTTTTGTTTTTTAAAATTATAAGCGAACATCGTATGTGTTAAGCTATCATTAAAAAAGTAGTAATTTAAAGCCAAAAATTAGTTCACATTTAAAATGAACATAGATAACATCAAACAGGCGGGCGACTTACGACCAGTCGACCGCAATCGATGCTTCGGCCACCCCTGCAGTATACTGCAGCCTATAAGACACACTAAAAATTGCTAAAATCGCTAAAAAATTGCTTACAGTCCCCAAAACATTGCCATAGGTTCCAAGGTATTCGTTGAGAGTGCATTCTACGGACTAGTCCAGGCTAAGAAGAGCGAGCCGGCCGGCGATCACGCGATATTCGCAACGATCGGCGCTCGTCGCAGCTCCCCAGACGCGAACGTGTTGCGCCTGGGTCTCAATTATCGCGGCGGGCGTATTTTAATGAAAAACGAAACGAGCCTCGGCGTTAATGAGCAAAGTTTTCGAGCCGTCAACGCGGCGAGCGAGTTTGAACGGTCTAATTACCGGCGGCCGATTCTTCGTGATCTGGGCCACGCTCTCGTTACATCGTCGTTATCGTTTAACGTGACAGCGCACGCCGTGTCATTCAACATCATTTATATTATCCCTTTCTCTCTCTCTCTCTCTCTCTCTCTCTCTCTCTCTGCTCTTTCACTGTTCATCATAATCATCGCATTTTTTTTCGTCGTCGTCGTCGTCACTCTTTCTTCACCTTTCATCGCAGCCGTTCACACGTTCGTCTGGTTTTGTTTGCGCACCATCACCCCCCTACCGCCCCCCCACGTTCTTGCACGGCACACCTCCCCGTCACGAAAGCCGGCATAACGTAATAGCACGTTCCAATTTCGAGCACAGGCACCGACCTCTCTCGTCGCACAACTCCCCCCCACCCTCTCGCACTAATGCACTTTTCTCTCTTTGCACATCCCACGACGCACAGGTCTGCCCAGGCCTATTTACTTCACAGGTATGTAAATCGTAGAGCGCGCCCGCTGTGTCTCTGCCCGCTCCGTAGCTGTTGTGTGTTTTCGCCGGGCGTATACTTAGCTGGGCGCACACGCCGTGTTTGCCACGATTCGGACTGTTAGCACGCGTCATGTTGCACACACTGCTGATACACACGTTGTTGTTCGCACGACCGGCTGCGACGCGGCTCGGATGCAGCTACCGCGATATCGGCCGCCCGAAAGTTCGGCGCACGATCTTGCGAACTGTTCGCGTCGTCGGTCTAACTTCGAGCGAAAAAAATTCACGATCCTCTCGTTCCACGGTAATTTCTTCCTAGCTCGCGCTCAGATTGCGCAGAAAAATGGTGAACAATGAATTTGGGAAGAAGGAGATCCGATTGTGCGAGCCTCGCGGCTCGTTTTTATAGTTACCGATTGTCAACAATCATAATCTCCTGTAATCTTCTTTTTTCGAATTGTCCGTTTTTGTGCACAGTCTCGGCGCACAATCTCATTTCTCTCAGAGAGAAATTATTGTACTCCGAACGCGCGAACACTTCATTCTGCAGGGTGTCAAAAAAATTATGGTATTTCCGGGAAATGAGAGGTTCCTGAAGTCATTCGAAGCAACTTTTTCCTTTACAAAAATTTTCCCCGAGGCATCGTTAACGAGTTATTAACGAAAAACGTTGGCCAATGAGAGGCGAGCTCGGCGGCCAAGCCAACGAGCGCGCGAGGCCCAGTTCCGCTGATTGGCTCGGCCGTCTAGCGCCAAGCGAGCCCGCCTCTCATTGGTCACTGCAATAACTCGTAAACGAAGCCGCGGATCGCATTTTCGCAAAGGAAAAAGTTACTTGAAATAACCTCAGGATTTCTTCGTTCCCGCTTGTACAATAATTTCGGAACACCCTGTATCTAAAAGTCCACGAGGAATTGTGCTAGAAAGTTTCGAACGCATTCTTGTTTCAGCGTAAACGTTTCGAACGTTAAATTCAATATTTAAGTTACAAGCAATTAGCAGCGATTCTTTTTTTAGAGCCCGACGGTCGTTCGCACAGAGGGCCAATTTCGCGACGAATTCATCTCGGCCTCCTTTGAACGCGTTAAAGCGGCTGCGGTATTTCTGAAAAAATTTTTCATTTCCGGCCGCGACGCGACGTTCCGGCCCTTAGGGCTCTGTGTTGCGGGCATTTCGCAAGCCAAGTTGCTTATAAAGTTATTCAAACTTGTAAGGAACTCTTCCCGGCGAATAATTAAAGTTACCTAAATATAAAGGGCACAAAAGAAAGGGCTGCCAGGCATGCTGCGAGCAACAGAAACGGCCGCGGCCCCCGCGTCCGTGAAAGCGGAGCCCGGTCTTACACCCGCGCGCCGTCGAGAAAACAAACACCGCGACGCGATCGTTTAGCCGGATTCGCGGGAAAAGTGTTGGACACTTTGAAGTATCAAAATCTGACGGACTAAAATGCCGACCCGTGCACGAAACGCGCGGGTTCCTCGTAATTCTCGTCGGGGAAACACTTTGCGAGGGTCAAAGAACGCGGCTTTGAATCCCGGGTCCGTGATGTGTGATAATTAAACTGCGGATCTTCGGGTGAAATAAATTTTCTTTCCAGAGCCGAGCGGAACAGAAGGTTTCTTGCTTCGCCAATAATTTAACGCGTTACAATTAACGCGAGCAAAGATATTTCATTCTTTTGTTGTTGCGATTCCGACGTTCGCGTTTCATATGAATGCATCATATTCCGCGATCGCACAGCTCGACCGATGTTTTTCATTAATTTTTCTATTAAGCGCAGTCGTGTGAAAATTTGTGTGAAAATTTAATTATAGAAATTAATGTAAGACGTATTTCTTTTCTCAATCATTTCGATCGATTCGAGATAAAGCAACGTTTATGAAGTTCTTCCAAAAATGTGTTCATTGTTTCGTGTATTTATTTATATTATTTTTGTTATTATTATATTATGTAATATTAAATAATAATTAATATAATATATATATATATATATATATATATATATAAGATTATATAATATATATAATATATAATATAATATAATAATTAATATAATTACTATAATATAAAATATATATTATATTATTGTTATATTATATTATTTATTTTTACCGGAAGTGCGTTAAATCTGCAGTTTAATTATTACGAGTTGTGTCCTCTCGGGCCCTTTTCGGGCCCCGGTGAATAAATTATACTTCGATTTTGTGCAACTTTTCGTCACCTGTACGACAGCCAATGGCACAACGGCATTGAGAGAATTGTAGTAGAAAATATGTTTGAGAAGTTAAAAAAATAGTTTCGATCTCTTCTCGTGCCTGTTTTAGCGAGAACTCGTCTTTGATGCGACAAGCAGCGAACATCCTGCGACAAGATGGCACGTTGATTATTGTAGCTCGAGTAATTACAATGCGCCCGTGAGCCAACAGCGCCGCGGAAGATGGTGTTCGATGTAAAGTAATTAGATTAGCGATTCGCACTTGCCTGGCGCAATTTGTAGTTTATTAACGTAATCCGTGTATCTTGCGCGCAAGAACACGCGAGGCGCGGTGAACGGAGACCGGCTGTAATATGCGACGATGACGCGGGGCCCGAATCGATAATATGTTAAACATATACATGCGCGCGATATGTATAGATATAATTCGGGCAATGTGTAACCATTAGGGGTTGTTAATGTTACAGAGCACATTATTGTAAATCAAGGTTAACTGCGATACGGTGGTTTATTACGCTTTCGCGAAGCCGTGTAACTTGGTTGCGGCTACTCCGATGCTAGATAATGGAATTTCGGTCTTCGGCCATCTGGATTAAAATCTATTAACTTAACGGTTGCTGTTTGTCAAAGGGCGGAGTGCGAACAACGACCGCGCGAACTGATTTAACCGTGGACGGGCACAGAAACTTCGAATTACTAAGAATGTTACGCGCAAGGGTGATTCTCGCGATGATTAACGCGGTCGCCTAACTTGCGTCGATTTCGAGTCAAAATTGGATGTAAATTTTCGATACTTGCTCGAATATTTAAACGAATAAAAAAGTACAGTAACGAGTCAAAATTGGATGCAAATTTTCGATCTTTGCTTGAGAAAATAATTGCTCGAACATTTGATCGAATAAAGAAGTGCAGTAACGAGTCAAAATTGGATGCAAATTTTCGATCTTTGCTTGAGAAAATAATTGCTCGAACATTTTAACGAATAAAGAAGTACAGTAACGAGTCAAAATTGCATGCAAAGTTTCGATCTTTGCTTCAGAAAATAATTGCTCGAACATTTAATCGAGTAAAGAAGTGCAGTAACGAGTCAAAATTGCATGCAAATTATCGATACTTGCTTGAGAAAATAATTGCTCGAACATTTAAACGAATAAAAAAGCACAGTAACGATTTGATGCGACACAATGGAAGGATAAAATAATTGAAATAAAGATCATTCGTGGTTTACAGAGTATCCTAATTTAATTAGAACAGTTTAAGAACATCTTAAATGTCAAATAAGGCTCTAATAATTGTATCTCCTATTCCCAAATTCTCCATTCTTGTTTATAAACTGAGGGACAATTGGAGAGAATTTGCTGCAGCTGGATGATTTTCTCACAGCAATCTAAGACGCACTCGACGATCTACCAACGCATACAGGAAGTCCCATAATTATGTTAACACTGGGAAAGCGCTGATTCCTGAGGTGATTTGAAGTAACTTTCTCCTTTACAAAAATGTTCTCCGATGCGTTGTTAACGAGTTATCAACGAAAAACGCTGGCCAATGAGAGCTTCGACCGCTCGTTGGCTCGGCCGCCGCGCGCCAGTCGAGCTCGCCTCTCATTGGCTAGCGTTTTTCGTCAATAACTCGTAAACGAAGCCTCGCAGAACATTTTCACTTAGGAAAAAGTTACTTCAAATAACCTCAGGAATCCCCCATTTCCAGGTGTAAACATAATTATGGGACACCCTGTGTATAACCAGGCGCGATTAATTCGCGGAATATTCGAAACAGAGAGTCGGTTTAATCGAGCGATTTATTCCCGGGAAGGCGCAAGGGATCGCGGTGAAAAATTAATCGACGAGTTAATCACCGCGCTGGGAATCACGGCCCGATCTACGACACCAAACTCAAACACCGTGGTAGGCTCACGCACGCGCGGTGACACGCACGAGAACACGCACGCGATAAACACACCGGGTATTAGCATTTCGCGTGGCGCAGCTATCGCGGCTTTTGATGTGCACTTTTGGATAATGAGATCGGCATTATAATAACGCGGTCCGTAGAGCGATCATAAGGTCCCCCCACCCTCCTCCTCTTGCTCTGCCTCGATCTACCTACCGATATTCCTACCTCCGGCTTCGAATCGGATTTATTTTCCTTTTTCTCCCCCCCCCCCCCCGCCTCCTATCACGAGCACCGATCGTATGCACACAAACCAGGAAAATAGATCCTTGCCCGCATGCATGAAACGTAATTAGGAGATGGTTAGTTATTGATGCCGCTTAATTGCTCACATTTCCAGTGGGCGGTAATTGGTATTACGCGGGGAACGCGGACGCCGCCGCGAATAAGGGGACGTGAATCAGAGGGAACGCGCGGACTTTAATATAATTGTTCCGATACATAAATCATTCGGCCGTGAAATAAACGTTATTTGTCACGCGTCCCCGTCGCGGTATCGCGCCCTGTTATAACCGCCGCGACAAACGTTACTCACGCTGACGTAAGCCAATACGCGTCCGGCCTCCGTGAAATACCGTGTGTCTTTCCGTTTTCGAACTTCGAAAATTGCTCGCCGCGCCGCGTGATTGCAGCGCCGGACAGTGTTTATGTTATAGGGGGGCTGCGCTCCGATGGGCGCGGTGTCCTTTAGAATGCACGCGTAGACGTTTCAACTGCGACCACTTGTGCTCTGTTCTGATCTGTAAGATCTAACTAAGAAGGGTCATTGACTTTATATATAATTTTTGTTAAATGGTAGTAACATTGACAGAACAATAGATATTAATCTAAATTATATTATATATTATTATATACTATATATATATGCTATTTAGACGGAACAATAGATATTAATCTAAATTATATAATATTTAGGCGGAACAATAGATATTGTTTTTAGTGAAAGCTTTTTTTTTAGTGAAAGCTTCGAACTAATAAAAATAACTGTTAAACTTTTCCTTGGGGGTTTTCGTTTTTTTAACTTTCTAGTGTACATTCTAATGGATTTTGTCAGAAAAAATCTAAAAATCGAAATTCTGAATCTAGGAATGTAATTAAAATAAGTCGTGACCTTATTTATTAAAAAGTTGTGCGTGGCCAAAGTTGACGAATTTCCAGCTTTTTTGACAGATTAGCCGTAGATAACCTGTCAAAATTGTTGGAAATTCGTCAACTTTAGCCACGCATGACTTTTTAACGAACGAATTCAAGACTTATTTTAATTACATTCCTAGATTCAGGACTTCGATTTTTGGACTATTCCCAAAAAAATCCATTGGAATATACACTGAAAAGTCAAAAAAAAATAGAAACCTCCAAGGAAAAGTTTAGCCTTTATTTTTACTACTTCTATGATTTCACTTTAAAAAAAACAACGAAAAGGTTACATATTCTAAATGTCGCATAATTTCAATCAATATATATTGTTAAATACCATATATGCATTGTTTAAATATTGTTAACATATTACTCAAACACCATTTAAAATGCTATAACAAAATTCAACCCCTTATACTCGACTAATAACGTCCAAAAATTGCAATCGGTGAAACGTCAATTTAAAAACGTCAATTTCATTGGAAAAATTGTTAGAGAATTGCTTTGGTCACTTATCAGAACAGTGTACAAGTAAAAGAACAATGTTCCATCCGGTATAGAAAAGTATTAAATTCAAATCACTCTTTGCAGACACTGGGAGAGACTCACCGCCGGAACCAGCGCCACCGGAAGTGCCACCTCGTGGCCCATCTCTTCACGCAACTCACACCCTGCGTACGCAGCAAAATCGTAATGGCTGCCCACCGAATGCAACCGGAAACTATGCTGTGCCAACGGAGCAGATGCAGTCGGAGAAATATTCGGGTAAGTCGGTTTCCTCAGAATCTTCAATTGCGCGCGCGTGCGATTTCTTAAATAATAGCCTCGAAAAATGTTAACACGTTGAATGCCACGGGGGTCACCGGTGACCGGCACTAAACTTGGCGGTGACCCCATGGGGGCCACCGGTGACCGGGGCGCCCAAATTGATAGAAATATACAGGGTGTCCCAAAAATGTCTCGCAATCTGAAAGTGGCGAGTTCCTCGGGTCATTTGAAGCAACTTTTTCCTTTACAAAAATTTTCTCCGAGGCACCGTTAACGAGTTATTAACGAAAAACAGTGACCAATGAGAGGCGAGATCAGCTGCCGCGAAGCGGTCGAATCCCAGCTCAGCTGGCACGAGGTAGCCGAGCCAACGGCGCCAGCGGTCGAGCGGTCGAATCCCAGCTCAGGTGGCGCGTGGCGACTGAGCCAATGAGCGGAACTGGGCTCCGTGCACTGGTTGACTGGGCCATCTCGCGTCAGCCGTACTCGATTCTTATTGGTCACTGTTTTTCGTTGATAACTCGTTAACGGTGCCTCGGAGAACATTTTTGTAAAGGACGAAGTTGCTTCAAACGATCCGAAGAATCCGCCATTTCCGGATTGCGAGACATTTTTGGGACACCCTATATATAGTTTAAAACAAATGTCAATATCTAAAATTTTGTATTATTACCATCGTCGATTCAAACAGTGACCCCTGTCGCAATTAACATGTCAAACATGGTTATACACTGTAACTTATCTATTGCAGATAATATTTCAACATTATATGTAACGCATAAAAGAAAATGCATCGTGACGCCAGGGGCAATTTCTGTAAAACCGGCGTGGCATTCAACGTGTTAAATAATAGCCTCGAAAAATTAAGCTTTTCATAACGACGACGGAGACTAAGAATTAAACGTTCTAAATTAGCGCGCCGAAAACGCGGAGACCGCGGGATCCAAATATTGTACGCGTTGCAATTATCGGGGATGTAATGATACATTTATGGGAAAATGACTGGGCAAGTTTATACACATTCGAATCGATATTATATTGCGATACACGGAATACAGCGTTTGTAAACAAGATTAAAAGGAACGCTTAATTAATGCCTCGATGGGAAAACCAATATTTATAAACACACTGCGAGCTCGAATTTATGCTAGCCCAACCTGATAAATGGACTGACTACAAATGTTTTATTTTAGAATTATTGAAGTGATATCGACGCTTTTCTGGTAACTGTTGAATACCGTTTCATTTGCGATCGTGTATATACAGGTCTCGATAAATCGTACGGGTTTAAAAAAAAAAATATTCGTTATAAATATTATCCCTCGATGAATGTTTCCAAGATCATCGATGATTTATTTCAATTTAGAAACGCGATTTCTTTTCGAATAGAACGGATCGAATTTAACCCTTTGCACTCGGGTGGTGACCTTGAGACAGCATTAAAATTTGTTATATAAGCTTGTTATATTTGTTTTATATTAACAAAGCTTAGATTTAAAAAATTGTCGAAAGTGTAACTGTTCTGCGAGTGACAAAACTCAACTTCATATGCATAAAATACATTTTGTCATATAAAATGAAAATACTATCGATCAGAAAAATTATTATAGTTAATAATAGCTAATAATATTATAAAATATTATATATATTATATTATAATATAATAATAATTAATATTATAATATAATAATATAATAATAATTAATATTATATTATATAATATTATAAATAATATTATAGATGAAATAGCTTCGAGTGTAAAGGGTTAATTTCATGTACTGTGACATGATTTTCAAGTGAATCTTGGAATTCGACGATAAATTAAAATTAACATTAACCAGTAAATGTGTTTGACGACTGTATCCGTCACGGAGATGTGGCATAATTTTGTGTCATGGCGATTATATCAGTCATTCGTAAAATTTCGTTACAATTTCATATTTAAATTGTAATTCTGGCGAAAACTAAATTATATTCATAAACCTTTATTATATTTAACACGTTTAGAGGTCAAGACGAAATGAAGCAAACAAATGAAAATTATAAATAATTTCAGTTGGATTCGTAACTTCCTGAGAGCTGACTCGTCGCGACGCGAGAGCTTATCGCGACACACACACTGATGGGCGTTTTGCAAAGAGATCGCCACAGTTAACTGATTAAAATATAATTTCTACCTTGGTCGTTGCGCGAATACCGAAATGAGACTGCGAACTATCAAACGGAAGCGACTATGCGGCCATTCGCGAAGGATTTAGCGCGGCGAACGCGTCGCGATCGACGAGAACGCTTCCGACGTATCCGCGCGTGACGATCGCTGACGCGTCAGATTCGGCATTGGACCCGATTAATCAGAATTAATTAGCGAACGGCTGACGAAGTCCACGCGTCGCCAAAGCGCCCCTCATTATTTCCGCGGTGTCCTCCCCGCTTTATTGGATCCCCCGAAGATACATTACCGATGCAGCCGGCAGTTATGAAACTTCGAGAATGATAAAATCTTACGGGTTTTCCTGGGGGAGGAAGCCGCTGAATGGCGGAGGAAGCCGGGAGCCGAGAACGGAAGAATTGATTAAAACCTGATTACTGTTTAATTCGGTATCCGTGAAACGTCGGGGCGGGATGCCAGGTGATGCATCGGGAAATAGGTCAAGGATATTTAAATTCGCCGGTATTTCTTTCTCTTCGTTGGGGATAAGACGAATTAGGAATATCGGAGAACATGTGGCAAAGGTGGAAATAATCAATGGATTATCGAAATTTTTGTTTAAATCTTTTCGTGATATCTAAGTTCTTATCATTTGTACCTGTAATTATATTTTGTTTTACAATTTTCTTGCGACCAAGCGCGAGGAAGTAGAGAATTGTGGAGTTTTTTTCGAAGTGCAGTAAATTCTCCCTAATTAACGTTCAGATTGTACACAAAAATGGACAGTTTGGGAAGAGGAGATACGATTATTCGAGTCTCGCGGCTCATTTTTATAGTTGTCGATTGTCTCAACAATTATAAAAACAAAATACAGTAAAATCTCCCTATTTGACGCTCAACTTCTACCAAAAAATTATCAATATGGGAAGAGCAGATAAGATTATTCGAGCCTCGCGGCTCATTTTTATAGTTGTCGATTTTCAACGATTATAAAAACGAGGTACAGTAAATTCTCCCTAATTGGCGCTCAACATGTGAAAAATGGTCGATCTGAGTAGAGCAGATACGATTATTCGAGCCTCGCGGCCCATTTTTATTTATTTATAGTTATTGATTGTCAACAATTATAAAAACAAGATACAGTAAATGCTACCCTAATTGACACACACTCACAATTTGTACAAAAAATAGTCAATTTAGGGAGAGCAGATACGATTATTCGAGCCTCGCGGCCCATTTTTATAGTTGTCGCAATCGGCAATTATAAAAAGTAGCTCTTCCCAAATTGCCATTTTTGTTCACAAGCTGAGAGACAATTCGAGAGAATTTGCTGTATTTTAAACGACAATTTCCAACAATAATTGACAATTATAACAAGAATTTCTGAGAATATTTTGATACTGTCGAATGTAGCACAGCTCTCCTCCGAGTAGTGACATTTACCAAATTCGAATATTACTATTATTAAATTGCTATTATCATATTATCATTAGAATATTTCTAGATTATTCACAAGATATATTATAGAATTATATTATTTCTATTATAGATAGAATAGAATTATATTATTTCTATTATATAGATATAATAGAATTATATAACAATAGAATTACATTATTTCTTATATTATTTCTAAATAATTCAAGACATTCTTCCGAATATTAAACTAATATCGAACTTAGGACAATCGATGGTCACGAAACATCGAAGTATAGAATATACTAGAAACCACTATCCGGCCGCGATCGTTCGACCCGAATTTTTCCGAATTTTCGGAGGTATTGGATTACCATAAGCCTAATGACTATCCGCCGATGAAACCTCCCGGTCCTCTGCATCATCCAATATATTAGAATCTCTATCAGTCGGCCATCCTGCGAGCGGAACGCGTGGTATCCGGTGGAAAATCCATTGGAGAGTGCCGGGCCAGGACAGCGCTAGATAATGCGGTTCAGTTTTCCAACGGCGAGTGTTTAATTTTGCCGCATACTCGGCCCCCGGGTTATGTAGATGCGAGAGCGAGAAAGAGAGAGAGAGAGAGAGAGAGAGAGAGAGGGCCGGCCCCGGGAGCGTTGGAAATCTGTTTAAACTAATGGCGAGTAGACCGGGGATTTTGCATTAACGCCCCGGTTAATTCATTGTAAATATACTCGGTGTGTATTCGTTTCTCTATATTTCTATGTACATACCATTAGTATATTGCCCGGCGACTAAACATAGTTTGTACCGTTCGTAACAGCGCTCGGAACACACACGGGGATCTGCACGCGCCCGCGATCGCGCTCGCGAGCGCTCGCAAGCGCGCGCGCGCGCTCTCTCTAGTTGGTCCACGAGAGCGTTCGCGAGCGTTCCTCTGTCGGTGAGCGTGTACTCTGTGTTATACCCGCGATTTACATACTGCCGCGTTCGATTCACGTTTGCCGATGCTATAAACACTTCTACGATAATAGGGACGCGGTATTAACAAGCGCGGTTATCGGCGGTCATTAATCATCCCCGCTGCCTGGAGACGATATTTTCGAGTGTTCGCGCGTGTTGCAACGGGTTTCGCCGGACACGGCCAGCTAGGCGACGCGATCCCACAACCCTGATAGAGTCCGGCTTTGACGCCTGTCCTGGCCCGCACTTCGGCCAATTGGGAATTTCACGGCGACTGGCCCTGGCCGAAGGAGCAACGCGATTACCGGCTCCGATTTTAGCTCCGGCTTCTGGGAAACTGTCATAGGCAGGCGCTTCGTTCGCTCTCATTTTAACGAGGCGAGCTACGCTTTCGTCGTCGGCGCATAAAGCGCGAGGCAACGTCTGTTGCGAACCTCCACTGTTTTTCTCGCGTCGCGGCATTTTATTTACTATTAATATGGAATTTGATACAACGCAATTCAATTATATTACAGATCGCTGAATTTGTAATGTTGATCGTTCGACGGTCCGATCTCGACTTTCGACTGTCCGGTGGTGTCACTGTTCCGTGGCAACCCCTAACTTCCATTATTTCCTAAGGAGTTGTTCACAACAGGGCAGTGTCACGTTACAGCGACTTGATTTGGACAAGTCGCCGTAACAGTGTATTGGAATCACTGCTGTTGGGTGTCAATAGATAGAGCATTTTTGGGTACGTCCATTCAGGATTTATATCATGGGCATTTCAAATATAAAAGTGGTTACTTTCTTTTACGGCTCGTGAAATTCCGGATGATCGAAAGTTGTGATTTTTTTTTATTGCTGCAGTAACAAACGAAGTAGAACTATGGTGAATTCTCCCTAATTTTCCGTCGGCTTGTGAACAAAACTGATCAATTTGGGAAGAGAAGATACGATTATTCGAGCCTCGTCGCTCATTTTTATAGTTGTTGACAATCGGTAACTATAAAAAGCCACCACTTCTCAAAATTGTCCATTTTTGTTCACAAGTTAAGGGAGAATTATGAAGAATTTACTATACTGCCTAATCAGATAAAATTATATTATGAAATCTATAAATCTATAAATATATATAATATATTTAAATTAATTAATTGTTAGCCTATTTCCTTGTACAGAATAATTTAATAGCAATGTAGCATCGGACAAATGCTCTGCATATGTTAAGTCTAGTTTGAAGAACAGCGTTTTCCCGGTACAAATAAACGTCCATTTACAGAAATGTCCCCCTAACTGACGCTCAGATTATCCACAAAAGTGGACAATTTGGGATACGATTGTTTGAGTCCTGAAACTCGTGCTTATAGCTGTTGACAATTCGTAACTATAAAAACGAACCGCAAGACTCGAATAATCGTATCTGCTCTTCCCAAATTGACCATTTTTTCATACAAGTTGAGCGTCAATTAGGGGAGCACTGACTGTACCTCGTTTTTATAATTGTTACCAATCGACAATATTCGAATAATCCTATCTCCTCTTCTCTAACTGTCCATTCTTGTTTACAAGCTGAAGGAAAATCGAGCAAAATTTACCGTATCCGCGCAGTCGATTTCTTTCTCGCGATGGAAGATCGCGATCGACGCCGATGCTCGGGAACATATTACAGAGAGCTCCGACGGGGATACCTTTCTTTTTTTTATATAACTGTACAGGAGTCTCGGTGTTTTATTCAACGCGATTACTTCCGGTCGCTCTGCGAAGCAACGCGAAACGATTCGCTGGCTCGGTATTTTCCTAGGATCACCCGAATTTTACGGGCGCCCGTTCCGCCGGTGCTGTGTCGTTGCCCGGGCGCATGGTTCGCTATGTTTACACGCGAATTTATAGTAATGTATTCTCGATAAGCCGTGTCGCTTTAACGGACCGCGAAGCTTCATTGAATTCGGCCGGTTCATTCCGCCGTGAAAAATCAATAGCCTCGTTGCCGACTTAGCGGCGGTTCCTCCTGTCCGCTAATTAAGAAAAGACGCGAAACGTTGTCGCAGTCTTTATCGCCACGCAACAGTCCGCGCGCTTTTGTGTACCGAAGTAGCGACGGCTTCGAACCATCCCAAAGCAAATGTACGTCGGCCGAAGGTACAATAAATTTTTCTCAATTTTCTCCTTCGGCTCGTTGACAAAAATGGTTGTATTTGGGAAGAGGAGATATTTTCGATTATTCGAGCCTTGAGAGTCATTTTTATAATTATGAGATTATAATATAATTACAAAAACGAGTCGCAAGGCGCAAAGAATCGTGTCTCTTCTTCCCAAATTGTCGATTTTTGTTCACAAGGAAGATGTTCTGAAGGAAAATTAGGGAGAATGTACTGTACTTCTAATGAAGTATGATTGAATATAATATAATTATTATAATAATAATATAATAATAATATAATATAATATAATTATAAATAATATCATTATTTTTATATCTGAAAGATTGCGATACAAACATAGGACTCGTGGTAACGTTAAATTGATCTAACATTTACGAAGACACTGAATAAGTAGAATAATTCTGGGATGAAAACATTTGGATGACAAAAAGTTGTAGCATAATTAAACGATTTAAGCATACCTAGAAACGATCCACTTTTGATACGATGTATTATAATACTAATAAAATTATAAAAACTAAACAACATTATATAAAAATATTATCATATGCAGCTATCTTCCCGCGTATTGGCAGTGACTGTACGAGACTTATTAATCGAACGTGTTTCGTATTTTCCGTACGAAAAGATCAAGAATCGTATAAGCAGAAGATTTGCACGTCGAGCGAAGAATGAGCGACGATTTTCCGAGTTTAGAAAGCCGCGCGCGATAACCGTGAAGATTGCCGGTACAAATTTCAATGTACGCGTTCTCCTCGGTTAATCCCGGCTGGGGTGATCGTAATCGCAGGAAATCGCGAGTCGGCACGCGAATTGAAAACCGGCCGTTATCCAGTCGCGTTAAGTTCGTCGATAAAGCGTGAACAGCCCCCGACGCGCCGTAATGGCGACGGTCGAAAAATCGCGGGACACGCCGTGTTTTTCGAGATAATACCGTTGCAATACGAGGCTCGGTAGCTAACAGACCGTCCAGGGGATGCGACTGTCCGATCGGGGGGCAGCGGGAGGAGGGGAGGGGGGACGCAGCGAGGGAGAGAGGGTGTATATGCGAGCGACAATTCTTGCGTGGACAATAAAGCAACCCCCATCGGTAGCCGGCCCTCGGAACCGATGCTTGCCACTTGTCCGCGCAGCCACCCCATCGCGAGCCACCCCCGCGTGTTCCCCGTCCCGTCTCACCCTCTCCTGTCGCGTTTCCGAGCCGTAATCAGGTTCGGCCGGTGTATATCAAATTATACGCATGGGGTAATTTTCACTGTTTTTTACGGCCGCGTCCCGGCAACATCGAAAATAACAACGCCGAAATCCTTCTCACGTGTCCAATGTCAACGGCCGCTTTCTGACGGCCGGCTGCAAAATCGCCCGGCCCGGGCTACCCCATTTTTATCGGCCCGCCTAAACGGCTTTTATTGCGCGATCAACGCAACAACCCGTGCGACCCGCTCATATTTAACTCTGACAGCCGAAACGCGCGGATCTGGCGGGAACCGCTGTCCTTTTCGAACGCGTCCCACCAGGTTCCTGCTGGCTACGGGCATGTATTTCAACCCTTCGATGCCCGCATCCTGCTGCAAATACGGCCGACAGCGTTGAACACCTGTGCGCCTCTTCAACAAACGCCTCTTGCCGTATCGTTTCGCTCGCACGAGTTACTACAGCGATTTCTCCCGGAAATACCAAATTTCGGGATCCTCTGAATTTCCATGTGCTGGCTCTGCGCCTATGTGATTTATTACTATGTAGATGGTCTACTAATGGTCTATTTAGGTGTGAGGGTTTCTTCGCTTGTTAACAAAAATGGACAATTTAGGTAGAGAAGTTTATTCGATCCTCGCGATTCATTTTTATAATTGCCTAATGTTAATATAAAAAGGTGCAAAGATCAAGTAATCGTATCTCATTTTCTATAAATTGTCCTTTTTTGCTTAATAGCTGAAGGTAAATTAGAGATAATTTACTATACTAGGTACGCGACGGTCGAATTGTGTCATGTGGCCTACGAATTGCGTTGGAATCGTGTCATATGTCCTCCAAATTTCCTCCGAATTGTCTTCGAATCGTGGCATGTGGCCTCCCAATTGCCTTCGAATTGAGTAATGTGGCTTTCAAATTGTCTACGAATTGCCTTCGAATCGCCTTCGAATTGCTTTCCAATTGCCTCCGAATTGCCTTCGAATCGTGTCATGTGGCCTCCGAATTACCTCCGAATTGCCTTCGAATCGTGTCCATGGCCTCCGAATTGCCTTCAAATTGCCTTCAATTGTCTTCGAATTGCCTTCGAATTGGCTTCGAATCGTGGCAAATAATTGAAAATAAAAAATTTAAGTCATCGTTTCCGCAAAAACGAGCCGCGAAGCCCGAAGAATCGCGACTTAGTATTCTCGGATCTGCCGGTTTCAATTCCTCCGAACATTTCTGAAAGAAATTACCCTACTTTATTTTATATTCAATATTCTTCTTCTTCTCAACTGTCCAATGAATTCCTGTATCAAGCTTCAGTTTATTCGAAATAAATCAATCGAACAGAGATTGCTTATCTTATTCGAACAAAAGATCCTACAATCGAACGCTAGATCGATCCCTTATCGATTCTCGCACTAAATAACGTTCGATACGAATCGCTTTAGATTCGGCTATCACTTGCACGCGAACAGTGTTTGGCCGGTAGCGGGTTCGGCTGGCAGAGGTTCGGATAGCCGAGGTGCCGGAGAGTAATTAAATCGATTGTTCCGGCGTTAGTTCGTCGGAGAAGGCATCCGAAGTCTTAGAATAACAGCGAAGCGGGGCCGAGGTGGTGCAGCAGCGCTCGAAACTCGCCGATCGATGTTCCTCAAACGTCGAAACAAGTGCACGGTGACTGTCGCCAACAACCCCCGGCGGTTTTCCGTGTTATTGATCGTCGTCGCCGCCGCTCGGTTACGATAAGTATCGCGGTATCGTCTCGTCGAGAACTTGGATCGCGGGAGCAATTCGCGCCGACCACCAAGAAAACCAGGGCCCGCGTATTTTCCAGCAGAAAGGGGGGGTAGGGTATGGGGTGGAAAGGGATGCGGTTCTCCCGCGCAAATTACCCCGTGGCCTATACGCCGCGTGGTCGAGCCGTCCGTTTCACGGAACGAAATTCACCGCACCCCCGAGAGCCACCTACGGAGAAACGGATATTATTATCTGGGGTACTTAAGCTTTACGTATTTTTGCATAACTGGAAATTAGAAATAATTATTGTGGCACCTTCGGGAGCGTCGCAGGTCTGTGCACGCGATACCAACCCCCCCTCCGACGCGCCCCCGTCTTCGTTACGATTTATTCCGGGGAACAGAGCAACGCGCGGCCGTGTCCCTGGAATTACCGAGTTTTTGCAGCGGCCATTTTGACGCTCTTTTTCTTCTCGCACGGATTCTTTGTCTGCTTGTTACCGCGGGTTGCAGCAGCTGGTCTGCGCGCTTTTTCGTGTTTATCGCGTCTTCGATTTAGTGGAAGTTGCCGGTCTGACGTGTTCTAAATTCGATTCTTTTTGCCTCGAGATTATCGTGCGACCTATAAATAGGGAGACGAAAATTTATTCTATAACTTTATTGTATATATATATTTATTCATTTATTATTATATTTATTATATTTATTTTTTTATTACATACACATATTTATTTTATTTCTCTCTTTATAACTTTATTTTGTATTTTATTTAACTGGATATAGTATCGCTCAACTGATTATTAAACTCTTTTGATTTTATCATAATTTTTATTTTCATAATTTACCACTCGAGATTTGAAACTACTTTGTTATTATATATTATTTTATATATTATTATTATTATATAATTTCCCATATAATATATAATAATAATAATAATAATATACGTAATATATATAATAATAATAATATATATTACGTATATTATTATTATATATTATGTGGGACCCATACGTGAGTGATGGAATTATCAACTCAGATTTGAAGCTGAGATTTCCGCTAAGTTATTGTAATATCCTAATTTCATTAAAATTCTATAAACGCGAGAATATTAAATAATCGATGTCGTCCAACTTAACTGCGCGTGATTTCAGTTCAATTGAACCGAATAATTTCATGTCATCAAATTTTCGAAGTTATTGACCCGGCGATCAAAGCGTCGAAGCAAAGTAAAACGATGAAATAACCATAATATTCGAGTTTGCTTTCCTACCTATTACATCCGCATTTTCCAATTTTTACATCTTACATAAGATCGCCGAAGTTTAAAGAGGATTAAGCAGCAGTTGAATTGTACGTGGGAATTCACGAGGTAGTTTCGCAACGTGAAAAACATTCGTTGCACGCGTTTCTGATTTTCATCTCGATATTTCCTTTCGCCGTTGCTCGCGATCGCAATGCAACTTGCGAGAAAATTGCGAGGGAACTGCGAGAGAAATGCGGAGAAAAGTGTATCCTTCGCGGAGATCGACCAATAAAGAGAGTCACGATCTGTAGAGAATTACGCGGGAATAATCTCCGCGGAAGAACGCGCGGGATAGGGATTTACGCAAACTGTTAATTTGAACTATTGCGAAGAAAAAAGAACGAGCCACGGTCTAAGTTCGTAATTACTGGCTGGAGGACCTTGAGGAGAAGTTGAGCGTCTGAGGGGACGCCAAAGAGAGAGACGAAGAGCCCGGCATCTTGATAAACTTTAGAACCACTTGAACTTAACGTTGAAGTTACAAGGCGTCGTTAAGTGACTGTACGTTATTCATATCGATGCGGGAGAATCTGCGTCGGGCGCGCCGTGCGCGAAACCGTTCCCGGCAACAATGACTGCTGAAAAAACCGTCCTGGATAATCAAAACGTTCCGGGAATTATTGTTAATATAGCGGGCCAGTTTGCCTCCGCGCGCGCGATGTTATTTCTGTAAAGTAACCGGCTCCGCGTTATTAACACGGATATTTATGTAAGAGCATTGAAATAACAGCTAATAAAACCCGTTCGCTATAACAGTTGGATTCTACTCGTTTGTGTTAGACGCGGTTATGATGTTTTAGAGACGCGATAGAAAGTAGGTTTCGAAGACCGCGGAACTACGTTTACTACAAAGCCTTACGATAAGGCCTCGATTTAAGTTTCCGTCGCAACTTAGATACGGTTTCATCGATCGAATTGGTTCAACGACCGAACTTAATCATCGTCGCTGGACTGCGGATCTTTATGAATGCAGAATAAAAATTGTCTCCGTCAATTGCAGGCGACGAGGGCTCTATAAACGACTGTTTTCTTTTCCAATTATTTCCATGAGTTGAACGTAACAGTAGAAGCATTCTTAAACTCTTCAAATGCTTTGAATGTTTTGTATATTCGATCTACACGGTCTTGTCATAAACGAGTAGAAGCCGCAGTTTAATTATCACAAATTAATGCATTATTCGTGAACCTGTCTGAGAGCAAAGTACACTAAAGTAAAATGAAAGAAACGCGTGCTCGACAAATAATAGACATTCAAATGTTGGCACGTTTTTTATTTCTATTTTTTTTGCCACGATTCGAAGGCAATTCGGAGATCACGTGACACGATTCGAAGGCAATTCGGAGGCCACATGCCACTATTCGAAGGCTATTCGAAGGCAATTTGGACTCGATTCGAAGGCAATTCGGAGATCACATGACACGATTCGAAGGCAATTCGGAGGCCACATGCCACTATTCGAAGGCAATTCGGAGGCCACGTGCCACGCTTTGAAAGCAATTCGGAGGCCATATCCCAGGATTCGAAGGCAATTCGGAGGCAATTCGGAGGCAATTCGGAGGCAATTCGGAAGCAATTCGGAAGCAATTCGGAGGCAATTTTGAGGTCATATGGCTCGATTCGAAGGCAAATTCGGAGGCCAAGTGCCACGATTCGAAGGCAATTCGGAGGAAATTCGGAGGCAATTCGGAGACAATTTGGACTCGATTCAAAGGCAATTCGGAGACCACATGCTACCATTCAAAGGCAATTCGGAGACCACATGCCACTATTCGAAGGCAATTCGTAGGCCACATGCCACTGTCGAAAGCTCTCCATCAACCCTTAGCATCGACTTAGCAATAAATTACATAGGCGTAGCACTATTACAAGAAAATTCTTAGCAACCCAAAATTTATCATTTCCAAGAGAAATTACTGTACTTTGCTTCTCGATCGACTATTGCAATTATTTTCTGAGGCCACGTGGTTGCTAAATTCGCAGCGCAGATGAATTACACAGCTGTCTTGCAGTACCTAAAGATCGAAAGAGTCGCCGCGCAAGCTGAAGGAGTTAAACAAAAAGGAAAAAGCCCCTTTATATCGAAAGGATCGCGCGGCCTCTTCGACGTCTGATCTCGGACGGAAGCTCGCGTTGGAATCGAATGAATCAAGTAGCTCTCCGATTAACCTTGGCGAGGGATCGAACAAGGGGCCCGGCGGTATCGTCTGATACAATGTACACGAGTGCGCCTCGCGAGCCTCCGAGATCTCTTTTTGCCTCCGCGCGAGCATAAATATCATCAGATCCAGCAACCGCAGTTATTAGCTTCCGCGGGGTAGTACAGCCCCGCACTACATTATTTCAGCCGGTCTTCCGCGAGCTCCTCCCCATCCCCGCAGTCGGCACTCCGCGTTTCAAAGGGCACCTTTAATCGTTTCGAGTTCCGACATCCCGGCGAGAGGAACAGGAAGAGGAAGAGAGAAGCTGGGAGAGAGAGAGAAGAAGAGAGGAGGCGAGAGAGGGAGAGAGATAGAGAGAGAGAGAGAGAGAGAGAGAGAGATGGGAATTTCTCTGTGCGTGAGTGCCTCAGTGTCCCGGCAAGGATGAATTCGATCCGGCAGCCGAGCCGAGTTGTTTACCCAGGCAGGGTGGAAAGCCGACGAATGTTTGCCTTCTTCTAGCCCCGGACGGAAGTTCCCTCCTAATGCCTGGCCGCCGGCAACAAAGTGGACAGAAATTTGATTAATATAATCCCGGCGACGTAGCTGCCAGCTACGTGGACGTTCAACTCGCCCTCCTATCCTCTGGACACGCTCTCTTTCGCTCTCCCTCTCTCTCTCTCTCTCTTGCTCTCCCACTCTCTCTGTCGCTCTCTCTCTTTCTCTCTGTAGTCTCTTCCTCTCTCTCTATGCTCTCTCTATGGTCTCTTTATCTCTCTCTATGCTCTCTGTATGGTCTCTTTCTCTCTCTCTATGCTCTCTCTATGATCTCTTTATCTCCCTCTATGATCTCTCTCTCTCTCTCCTATGCTCTCTCTATGATCTCTTTATCTCCCTCTATGATCTCTCTCTCTCTCCTATGCTCTTTCTCTCTCTATGCTCTCTCTATGGTCTCTCTCTCTCTCTATGCTCTCTCTCTATGGGCTCTTTCTCTCTCTCTATGTTCTCTCTCGCTCTCCCTCTCTCTCTCTCTCTTACTCTCCCTCTTTCTCTGTCGCTCTCTCTCTCTCTCTCTCTCTCTCTCTCTCTCTCTCTCTCTCTCTCTGTACACATACACACACACTTAACTCTTGCTGTTGGCAGGCCGGGCCTCGAGACTTTCAGCAATGTTGTTGCGAGGAAGAAGTTGCGGAATCGGATGCCGCGCGGAATTTTTTTAAAAAAATTCACGGCGGCGACTTAGCGGTCTTGATGGATTTAAAATACTTGGAAGTTTACGGGAGCCTTGAGAGGCTCGGAAGTTTCGTAGAGGGTTGGAGATGCCTGCTATGAAATAGCGGAGAGCATCGGGCCGGTGCCGCGCGTTCGGGTTGATTTTACCGGAACCGAAATCTTATAATTACTCCTGCCGGAATAACTTCGGCTTGTTTCGCCGTCGCGAGACTTAGGGACTTTCGATTGTATCCGTTTTCGGGGCCGAAGTAACCGTATTTTGTAATTTCTCACTTCTCCCCGGTTTCTGCGAAGTTCTGTCCTCGAAAGGGCTCCGATTTTGTTGGCAATCGTATCGAAAGATGGCTGCTTCTGAAATGTGAGCCGTTTAAAGCAAAAGAGATGCAAGTTCAATGGTCGATTGTATTTCATTTAATATTTCATTTGATTTTTATAGTTGTCTTAAAATTATTGTTTTTATATTTATATATATATATAATTTATTATTATATTATATATTATATTATTATATTATATTATATATTATATTATTATATTATATTATATATTATATTATTATATTATATTATATTATCGTATTATCATATTATTATAGTATTATATATTATACCATCATATTATTATATATTATATATTATATTATCATATTATCATATTTTATATATTATACCATCATATTATTATATATTATATATTATATTATCATATTATTATATTATTATTTATTATTATTTGTTTATATTTTCTTTTGCAATTATTTCATAAAAAAGGTATAACAATTTTATATTTCATTTAATTTTTAAATTTACATTTTCGACTTACACTGCATTTCTGCATTCAACGGCTCTTACATCACAATTTCCCTTTTTCGTTGGTACTCGAGGTCAAATAAAGGTCATGTCACAGATTGTTGGATTCATCTCGATCACCGCAGAAAATTCTACACAAAATTGCAAACTCGGACAAACGTCCTGTTTTTTTCAACAAGAAAAAACAAATTAACTCTGCGACCGAGAAGAACAAAAGATAGAAGGAGATCGTGGTCGAGATTTGGTCGCGTTCGCCGTTGCGCGGCCACCCCCTCTTCTATATTAATTACCGGCTCGCTAATTACTATTTATTAGGGACGCGCACGCACGCCGTGCGACGCTACTTCCATCGTTAACGGGCCGACGCGACGCCGGCGTCGTCGTCGTCGGCGTTGCGACGCAACAGCGCCCGTACGTGTCCTCGGAGTTACCTTGTTTCGTTCACCGATTAAACTCGGCGTCAGACGTTTTCTAAGGTCAACGTGAAACGACCTGGCGAACTGCAATCTTCCACCTGCATCGCTTAGAGTTTGATCGTAGTACAGCGTCCTAAATTAATTTCTTCTTTCGATCGATATTACCGTTGGATACGTGCTGGATACGAGAGCTTGGCGTTTTCTAGTATCGCTAAAAAGTCGATGCGATAGTTTCCGGTGACTTTTTATCAAGCGATAATCATCGCGCCAATGTAAAACTGAGAAAACGGAGCGTTGCTCTTTCAGGCAGCTTTTTAGAACGTTCTCATTGCAATTTTGCTGATACCGGTTGCACGTTCAAATTAATTTGGAACGCTGAATATATTGGAGGGGATTGTAACTAGCTTTAGGCAAATAATAATTCTGGAATAAATTTTGAGACAATAATTACATTTGTCGGGAAGGGTCTGGACAGATGCAGCGAGATGAATTGCGATTGGATTATGTAAAAATTTTCCTAATGTCCGCCGATTTTTGCGACGCAAGCTGTTATAATAAGCATGCCAAAATCTTTTCGGATCGCAGTGGTATATCTTGTGTATCGGGCAGACTAGCATAAGACTAGCATAATCTCAATAGTGAGTCGAACGATGTGTAATTATTAACTTAATGAAATTGGGGTGCCGAATCTAGTTTTCCTTATTCGTTGCACAACAATTCTTATTCTCTCTCTCTCTCTCTCGCCTTCTCTCTCTCACTTTTTCTCTCTCTCCGCTCTTCCCTTTCTCTCTCTTTCACTCTCTCTTCCTTCCTCTCTCTTTCCCTCTTTCCTCATCTCTCTCTCTCTCTCTCTCTCTCTCTCTCTTGCTCGCTATACTTCTTTCTCTGGCGCTCTCTCTCTCTCTCTCACTCTCACTCACACTCTCCCACGCTCTCCCTCTCTCCTCTCTCTTGATCTCTCTCGCTTGCTATGGTTCTTTCTCTCTCTCTCACTCTCATTCACTCACTCTCTCTCTCTCGCTCGCTCGCTTTCTCTCTCGCTCACTTTGTCTCTCGTTCGCTCTGTTCCTCTCGTTCTCTCTCTTCTACTCTCTCTCTCCTACTCTCTCACACTCTCTCTCTCTCACTCACGCTCTCTCACTCTCTCTTACTCTCTCATATTTGATCTCTCTCGCTCGCTTCGTCTCTCCTTCGTTCTGTTTCTCTCGCTCTCTCTCTCTCTCCCTCTCCTTCTCCCTCCCCCGCGCAGACAAAAAAAACACCGTTTACAGAAACCATGGAGCAACGCTCGTAGCAAAAATAGCTTCATCCATTTATTAAATTATCCCTGGGAATCCCGGTGGCTCGAAGCGTGCGCGAAATTCGCCAACATATTTGCGAAAAGTCCATGTGCGGGGGCGAACGTGAACGTGAACGTGAACGGGTGCGCGCGAGCGCCGGTGTACGCTATCTCCGGGAAAAAATTCGCAGTCTACCGAATTGTATTTTTTTGCCGCATTTTCGCGGATCGATACGCCAAACGTTGCCGCGCGTGTTTTCCCGCCCCCCCTCCCCTTTCCCCCCGCCGCAGACCGCGGTGAAACGCTCAAACGCGACCGAACGACAAATCACGATCACCAAGCCACTTTGATCCGAGCCATGGCGAAGGATGGATACATCAGCCGAGCAAATAAACACGGGGTCCACCGCCACTTTATACTTTAGATGATTGGAACGAACTTTCCAGCGATGTTTCTCCATTCTAGTTCAAGATTAGTTGCGAACTCGAGGATGAAATTGTCGGCTCCGACTGTGTTATTGGTAGACGCGCGCGTTGCATATATTTATCGGGACATAATTAGCTTCTTGTTTTATAATTAGATCGTTGGTTCTTAACACTTCGTTTACCGGCGAGATGTTTAATAATATTTTACAAGTCGGACATCGACGATTGAGAGCGGTTTAAACGATTTTTCAAAAGTGGCAATTGTTTCATGCAATTTTTTTGGAAGCGTTATCTAAAGGAAGATCATCGATTGTCTTTTAGACAGACACCTCGGTTATTAAAGAAATTATTATATTAATAAGCTTTTAAGAGAAAGAAAGAAATTAATAAAAAGGAAATTAATATTAGAGGAAAGAAAGCTATTAAGAAATTAATATTAAAAGAAAGGAAGCTATTAATAAGCTTTCGATAAATACAATGGTAAGAACAATCTATTTCGTGTGCACAATAATTTGAAAATACTCGGACTGTATTAGTAAAAAGGACTATTTATTTAATTTAAAAAAAATTATTTTATCAACCCTTTGTACTCGAGTGGCGACTCCGAGGCAACACTGAAAAATTGTTACATCACGTTCCAAGATAATTTTTACATTATCAAAGTTTAGATAGATATAAATGATAATATAATAATAATATTAAATATTATAATTAATTAATATTAAATAATATTACAATTTAATATTACATAATTAATTAATATTAAATATTAAAAATATAATAATAAATTTAGATAGATATAAAAAATTAAGAGTCTAACTATTGTATGAGTCGCAAGACTAAATTTCATATGCATAAAATGCACTTTGTCATGTAAAATGGAAATACCATAAGTCAAAAAATTTAATTTAGATTTACAGTTAAAATGGCTTCGAGTGCAAAGGGTTAAAAATGGCTATTTACTTAACTGCTAGCAAAAGAAGTACATAGTTGGAGAAAATATGCGCAAAGATAATAATAATAATACCTGAAAAGCATAATATGAATAAGCAAACGATGAAAAGTATGCGTAAAAGTTAATTGCCAAATTATTAACGCTTAAAGGAATAACAAAAGAAAAGTACAAATTGAAATAATAATCGGTATCCTTTGGAGCTGCGCTGTTGCGATGAACTATGTAGGTCAACCGTGAAGCGTATTTTTCCAAACGACACAGCTTTGGTCCGAGAGACCCAAATTGCAACAAGTCCAATTGACTCGGTTATCTATCGTTAAAGGTTGATTACCCCGGCGAATTCCCGCTGCCAATTCCCTCATTTTATTTTAAACGAAGATATTTTAGTCGATTATCCAGCCCGCGGTATTTCGATATCGGAGTTCAACGTATCGGCTGATCTCTTGATACAATACTTGCGGTGTTATCCCGAATAATTTGAAACTGAATATGGTGCAGCTCGGATCGGTTGCGGTTGCATCTGTGCCGCTTGCATCGTTACTTTCTGTGCACGGAGTAATGAACGGAAATAGGATTTGTTTCCGGTATGCTTAGAAATTTTCATCGATAACTATTTACGTAAGAGAACTACTTATTAGGGCAACTGTTACAAATTCAGCCATCTTTTTTTTCAATAATGCGACAGCGAACAGCACATTGGCTATTTAAAATTAAATTATAATTATTGGCTAATTAAAACTGCAACTGGATTCGCGTATTTTTATTGCTGACACACTTTGAAGAACGTTCAACCATGATCAATGTGTGAAGTATTTTCAGAGGGACAATTGGAGAACATTTACCGCACTTTGTTTGAACAGAATTTGATTGAATAGAATTTTTGATAACTTGGTCAATCATGATTTTGCAACTTTAGATATCTTGTATGAATATGATCATACAACTTTGGCCACTCTGTTCAATTACGATCATACATCTTTAGAAACCTTGTTCAATTATGATCATAAAACTTCAGTAAGTATGTTAAAATATAACCATAAAGCTTTGGACACCTTATTCGAACCGGATCGTGTAACTTTGGACACCTTGTTCAATTATGATCATACAACTTCGATACCTTGTTCAATTATGATCATAAAACTACAGACAGTATGTTAAAATATAACCATAAAGCTTTGAACACCTCATTCGAACAGGATCATGCAACTTTGGACGCCTTATTCAATTATAATCATCCAACTTCAGACAGTATATTATTATAAATCATAATCATAAAACTGAATGCCTTATTCGAACAAAGTCATGCAACTTTGGATACCATGTTCAATTATGAGCACACAACTTTGGACACTTTGTTCAATTATAATCATTCAACTGAAGACAGTATGTTAAATCATAACCATAAAGCTTTGAACGCCTTATTCGAACAGAATTACGCAACTTTGGACACCTCATTCAATTATGATCATACAACTGCGAACACCTTGTTCAATTATGATCATACAACTGCGAACACCTTATTCAATTACGATCATACAACTATGGCCACCTTGTTCAATTATAATCATCCAACTTTGAACACCTTTATCAATAAAGATCATACAACTTTAGACAGCATATTAAACCATAACCATACAACCATCGGACACCCTAATCGAACGAGCTCATACAGCACCGGACACCTCGTTGAAACGTGATCGTCCGCCGTTGATTCGCGGCCATAAAGAATGTTACGATCTCCGAACACGAGCGCAAAGAATGCTGCCGACGAATGCTGGCGCACTCACCGATCACCGCGCTTGGAAACGATTCAGCGAACTTCCAGAGAGCGTGGCGAATTCACGAGCGCGGCAACACGAAGACGAGCATAAATTCGCCGGCAGGCATTCCGAAAAGAATGGTCCGAGCGTGGGTTCTTTGGCCAGATGGTTCGCGATAGAGCGAAGCGTTAACATTCCGCGCGGCGGCGGCGACGTCCGCGTCCGTCTACGGGGATGTTTTATGCGGCCGACGGAATCGAAGCTCCACCTGGCACGGGGCGTCGCGACGGCCGGAGTCGCCCGTCGCGACGCCGACGCGACGACAGGGCTCCGCAGGGCACCGCAGGACTTCGCAGGGCCAGTTTTCGCGGGCGACGTCTTATAAATTTCCGACCGCGATCCGGCGCCGGGCACGATAATTATTTCAGGTCTGCGAGCCAGCCGGTGGCGCTATTGTTGTCCCGGCGATAAGATCTCGCGCTAAATCCAAGCCTCGCTCGCTTCCACGAGGACAGTTTGAGTTATGCCGGTTGCCACCACAATGAGGAAACGGCGGTCGCTTCGAGGAGGGGTCGCCCGCGACCGACAGAAACAACGGGCTCCGAAGGGAGCGAGCTCTGACGGGGGGAGTGAAAAAGCAGGGAGAGAGAGGGAGAGAGAGAGAGAGAGAGCGCGCGAACAGAGAGAGAGAGAGAGAGAGAAAGAGGGAGAGCGCGAACAGAGAGAGAGAGAGAGAGAGAGAGGGAGAGAGCGAACAGAGAGAGAGAGAGAAAGAGGGAGAGAGCGAACAGAGGGAGAGAGAGAGAAGACGGCCGGCGCGAGAGAGGGGAAAGGGGTCGGCGGAAGGCAACCAGGACGATTTATAGGAGGCTACGCATCACGCGAGTCTGAAAGCTCTGTTAGGCCTCCCCTGGGTGGTTACTCGTGAAATGCAGTTCTCTTATCCGACCACTTGTTTTCCGAATATCAATTCGGACGTGAAATATGAATATCGGCCGCGATGGTACATCGACGCGCCCAACTGTCGGCCACCAGCCAGACGTCTCCATACGTCTTCCAGGATCCACCGAGTGGATTAAGAACCGGGGGGTGGGAACGGGCGATGCCGGCAGGCAATTTTGTTTTTGATCCGCAGGCTTTAACCGATCTTCGCTCGATGTCTAAAAACCGTTTGGTGATATTCGAGGGAATTTTGGGGAGAAGATTATTACACCTTCGGTGAGGTGAATTCGGAGGTCGTATTTTTTGGGACATTTAATTCGTGGCTGATGATAATCGTCGTTGGAGCAGGTCGTGGGAAAAAACGTCGATATTCGTACACCTACCGAAATATTAATAAATCTGTTTCGTATACGTGATACAATTTAATAAGTATCGTGGTGATCCAGTCTTTCGAGGTTAAATGGAGATTGATCGTTTTCTAGTATTATTATTCTTATTGAGATTACGGAGAGGCAAAGCGATTAAAAAGAGTTCCATAACATTATGATTTATATTCCACTGCATATATGCCCTATAGTTATAATGTAGTAATAATAATATTAGTGTATTATATTATATTATTATTATAACGTTAGTAGTAGTATTATAAGTATAATAATATTATATATAATATTATAATATTAGTTAATACTAATATTATTATATATATAATATTATAATATAATAATAATATTATTATTACTGCATTATAATTATAGGGCATATATTCAATAGTATATAAATCATAATGTTATGTTAATTTTAAATCATAATCTTAATAAGAAGAATGGTAAAAGAGGATGATCGCTAATATAATATTAGTATTAATATTATAATGTTAGTATTAGTGTTTAATAGTAACAATATCTAATATAATAGTAATGTAATATTGATAATATATAATAAAATAATAATAATACAATAGTAATAATATATAATATATTATATTTGTAATATATCCTAATATTTTTAGTGGCTGGTGTAACATCGACCAATTTGCAACGTATCAACTGTATAAAATGATTTTAAAATGCGTTGCACTATGAAGAGTTCTGCTAACACAACAAATTCGCAAAATATCCCCACCTATGCTTCTCTTATCGCATTCTCCTAGGATTCAAAATACAGTGAATTCCCCTCCAATTGTCCCTCAGCTTGGAAACAAAACCGATCAATTTCGGAAGAGTATTCCGGCAACTATAAAACCGAGCCACAAGACTCGAACGATCGTATCTCCTCTTCCCAAATTGTCCATTTTCGTACACAAACCGAGGGCCAATTAGGAAGAATTCACACCGTAAATCCGGCATCTGCGCGTCATTTGCAAACGGTTGCAACGATTCTCACGTATTCGTGGCAGTCGCGTCGTGACAATAAGAAGCGGCGCGCCCCGTTCCCAAGGTGTTAAAGCAAAGACTAACGGTAAGAGAGCAGGGAGGTGTTCGCGTTCCGCGGTTACATCGGACACGGAATTAACGATAAAATCCACAGTCCCGAGACGGTTGTATGAATTCGCGGGCGGCGAATAACGGAAACGTTTCCGGGGTAAGATTAAATTTAATTAGAGTAGAATGTGCAGAGTGCATTTCAGCAACAAAAAAAAGACAGTCCGAGCGGGTTGGTGGCATAGAAGCGAGAGAGCGAGAGAGAGAGAGAGAGAGAGAGAGAGAGCGAAGGGAGGAGAGGTGGCGGGCAACGGAGAAGGGGGAGAGAGAAAAAAGGAACGGCGCGAGAAGGAGGGAAGCTGTAGTAGTAGGCAAAAAGAGGCGGACGGCGAAGAATTTCATTACATTTTCCAGCACGTGAAAATTAAAATTTTTTAATTGGCTTTATCATCTACGATTCCGGGCGCGGCCTGGAAGATGGTCTAATTAGATAATTATAATTAATGAAACGCGGGCCGGACTGGGCCGTGTGTCGGGTCGACTGCCAGGTGAAAATGAACAAAACTAAAAAGAGAAAAAACCATATACATATATATATATATATGTATATACATATATATACACGTGCACATGTATATGTATATATATATATGTATATATATGTGCATATATGTATATATTCGGACGCGATTAACGGGGGGAGAACGCGCGTTAAGCGGCCCGTTACGCGTAACGATTATCGAATTTACGCTCGGGATCGGCCGGCGGCGCGCGGCCGAGCAGCTTCCGGCGGAGATACGGCCACCAGAAACCAGCCACTTTCGACTGAAAGCAATTTTCAGCTTAAAGGCTTCCCGCGGCTTTTATGGCGCCGATATATTTTTCCAATAATATCCGCGGCCGATCCTCTCTGCCTACGGGACTGATATCCTCCCCCCCCCCCTCCAGTTGTCGCGCGTGGGCGGAGGTATCGGCCCGCCACGACAGGATAGTTTACAATCGAAATCCAGCCAGCGAAGCAGACGCTTAAGTAGCTCCCATCTTGCCGGCAAAAGTGAAATTCAATTTCACCGGGCCACCCCACTTTCTCCGTCCGCGTAATGCCGAGTTGCGAGTCCCGGCAGTCGTCTCGCTTAATCGCGAGTTACGATTAGGGGATCTCTGATAGAGCTGTAATTAGAAGATAATAATTAAGTCGGATCCGGGCTTCCTCCGTCCGGGGTCTTTCTTACCGACTCGCTTTCTGAATTATATCCTGCGACAATGTAATGTTTCGAGACTCGGTAATAGTCGAGTTTTCTAGATTTTCGACTTTGTCCATTTTTATTTCTTTCACTTAAGAGGTGGTAATCACTTAATTACTAGTTTTGCCGAGTTTACGCATTTATGACAGAAATTAATTGGTCGGATACGAAATTGTAAAGTAATTACAAGAAGTTAAGGATACTGTTACATCGTTTTCAACATATTAGAATTATTAAAAGATAAAAGATATATCTGTCAACTTATGTTCTTTACAATTAACTTAGGCAATTTTTATTTTCCATAAAGACCCGCAGTCTCTTATTTATAAATAGTATGTAAGTTCTATATATAAACTCTCGTGAATGCAACGTATATATTTTTGTAATAGCGCATGCATTTGTAATGCGTTTAATTTTTTATAACAATTTTTAGTTTTGAGAATTATTAATCTGAAGGAGAAATTATATAATTAAAACATGAGATAGATCAGACCTTTTTCCTTATGAGAACTCTATTGTTCCTTAAAATATTTGTCTGAAATATATTTACTTATACATATAATATACAGGGTATCCCAAAATTATGCTATTTCCAGGAAATGTGGGTTTCCGAGATCATTCGAAGCAACTTTCTCCTTTACAAAAATGTTCTCCGAGGCATCGTTAACGAGTTATTAACAAAAAACACTGACCAATGAGAAGCGAGCTCGGTTAGCGCGCGAGGCGGCCGAGCCAACGAGCGCACGAGGCCCATTTCCGTTCATTGGCTCGACCGCCACGCGCCAGGTGATGTCGCCTCTCATTGGTCACCGTTTTTCGTTAATAACTCGTAAACGAAGCCGCGGATTGCATTTTCACTAAGGAAAAAGTCGCTTCAAATGGCCTCGTGATCCCTTCAGTTCCCGGAAACACAATAATTTTAGGACACTATATATTCTTATATTCTTATACTTCACTTTGCTATTTTTATTCGATTCTATTAAATACTTTATCCTGTATAATATATTTACTCTTCTCAATTGTTTCTCGATAATGTCGAACGCGCTTGTTTAACACAATGAATATACAATTAATTATCTCTCGGTATATTCCGTCGAATATCCGATCGATGCATTCGCTAGAATTAGTTAAAAAATGTACAAACTGTCGCGGGACACGTTGTACGGTTTTTAGAGGCAATCGGCAATTTTCCACAGATTTTTCGGCTAGACCAGAATGTTGATTAATACGCCGGAGGAACAGCGGCGTGCACGCGTTTGCATAGAATTCCGCGTCGTCTGCCCGTGATCGATATTCCGTAGAACAGATTTTCGTATAATCGGAATTCCAGATAAGCGGTGTTCCGATAATCGGGATCCCGCGCGCAATACATCATCCTCGTAGAAGTAAGCGTCGCTACGTAGAAACTTCGCCCCTCCCCTCCCGCCCCCAGGCTCGGTTCAATTACTTTCCACCCGGTATTATTTTCTTCCTGTTTGAAGAATAAACTTGCCCGACAGGATGATCCATTCTGGATCAAATTACGAAATCCTGAAACTGATTATGTTTAGCTTCCGCGGCGGAGGTTCCGCGTCGCCCGCGGCCGTACGTTGACCCGGTCATTTTTCTAAGCGAGCTTTTTTCCCCCGGACCGCTGCTGATGAATTGCAAATTAACACGTTCGCTACCAGCACGCCCGGCGACGACCTCGATTTTGTATCTCGCCGATGGAAGATCTAATTAATTTCGTAAACATTATCTTGTAATACCGCGACCGAGAATCGGCGGCGATATTTGCACAGTTTTTATGGAAACGAGGTTTTACGGAATTTTTAATCTCCGAAGCTGTTGGTCGTTCGGAAAGTTGACTCGTTTGTGATTCTGCAATAATAATTCTGCAATAATTCCGTAATTCTGTAATTCGTTTCGTAATGCTGTTGAAAACGCGTTTGTCTCGGTGTTTTGCCAATGAAAAACGGAACAATTACGAGCATAAGATTTCGTAGCAGTTTTCTTTCTCTATAAACGTTAAAAAATCACATTTTCTCGCGAAGCAACAAAACAACGACTTTCCGAACGACTCGACTTCGATCGAATAGAATTTAACCCTTTGTCATTTCAATCGGAAAGATTTGACCTGCCGTAGAGACATTTTCTTCAAAAAGTTAATATTATAATATATATAATATACTTTCTTCAATATAATTAACATACAGAGTGTTCCATAAATGTCTTGCAATCCGAAAGTGGCGGGTTCCTCGGGTCATTTGAAGCAACTTTTTCCTTTACAAAAATGTTCTCCGAGGCACCGTTAACGAGTTATTAACGAAAAACAGTGACCAATGAGAGGCGAGATCAGCTGCCGCGAGGCGGTCGAGCCAACGGCGCCAGCGGTCGAGCGGTCGAATCCCAGCTCAGCTGGCGCGTGGCGACCGAGCCAATGACTGGGCCGCCTCGCGTCAGCCGTACTCGATTCTTATTGGTCACTGTTTTTCGTTAATAACTCGTTAAAGGTGACTCGGAGAACATTTTTGTAAGGGAAGAAGTTACTTCAAATGATCCGGGGAACCCGCCATTTCCGGATTGCGAGACATTTTTGGGACATCCTGCGTAATATAGCCGAAATATTCGTTTCTTCCGTCGATCGATTGATTCCGTCGTTTCAAAGATTTCGGAAACGATGCGATTCGAGATCTCATTCGCAATTGGACGATTCCTTCGCGATCTCCGCGATCGATTCTCGATTTCCAACGAGACGTTCGAGCGTGGTTCGCGATTCGGCGATATTCAAAAACTGCGCCCGTATTTTCGCAGCTTCAGTCGTATTTAATGGGCGAGGGAAACTTCGGTGAAATGGTTGGGGGGAGGGAGGGTGTATCGAAGCTGTCGTCGCTCGAAGAAGAAAACGCGAGACAACGGCGGGTTGCCGGCAAGAAATTGTTTGTCATGCAATTAATTTGAGATTAGGGCGACGGGGGGTAGCAGCGGACAAAGGCAAGGGCTGTCGGTGCGGGTATTTATCAGGGGGAGACCGCCGCAAAAAGCGGAAGTTCGAATAGAAGGAAAATGGCAGTTAGCCTGCAGGAAACCTCGAAGGCGTCTGCACAGGGATTTCTCTTCTGAAACGATCCTTTGGCGCAGTTGATGTCGATAGCTTGACTCAGCACGCTCATCGACACCCTGTAACCACGCCAACACGGTGAAACGTTTTAATTTCCATTGTTATTGTTGTTTGGTTGTAATCGATTTTTAATAGGAAATTAAATTTTAACGGAATTTTAATAGAAGCTTAGATTTGAGCGTTTTTTTTAAACAGAAAAATAGTTAGAAATTTTTAATTGCGGTAGATTTTTAATAGTAATCTGGCTATAAATTTAAATTATAATGGATTTTTGATTGCAATTTAGATTGATTGATTCTAAGCGGGAGATGATATTGATTATAATGAATTTTTATTATAAAGAAGTGAAAGAGATTTTTAGTAGACATTTAAATTTTAATGTATTTTCAATAGAAATTTAATTGAAAAGTTTAAATATTGTTTGCTTATTGTTGAGATATGATTGTGTAAAGATTATTCTTGAAATTGATTTAACGCTAGATTTAACGCTAACGTGTTCGCCTTGCAATCGCCTTGTCAAACTAATAAGACTGTATTAATTAAAATTATGTATGGTTTTTGTATAATATTTGTCCAAATAAATAAAGATATTCAATTATTTTCTTATGAAATAATCTTAATGATTTCGATCATTCAGAAACAACAAATTTTTATGACAAGTCATTTTGAATGACTGGTATTAAAAATACGCGAAGTATCTATATATATTATATAGAAAAAAAACCCTACATAAAAATTGTAAATTAAGTCCGAGTTCAACACACGTACGAATTACGATTGCACAAATGAACCCACACAAATGTCATTTTCTTCGCAGCTGCAATAATCCGAAGCTTTTCGATTGTAATAACTTTTCATTAAAAAAAAAGACAATTCATATTTATTAACATGCCAGCATTCGGTCGAATGCTTAAACATCGACGACAACACACAGAATCTTATATCGACTCGAAAGAACAAGAAATAATATTCATGCTTAACAAATTCTTCCCAGAAATCTCCGTCACGTGTCAGACACGTGGAAGCATGGCAAGCGGCTAATCTCGGCAAGATACATCGAGATCGTCGAAATTTTCGATTTGTATGCCATCCTAAAGCCGGTAGAAGCGACGCGCCAGGAACGTGCCGTCGAACGATCGATAATATTTGTTCGCAAGCAATTACAGACGGATACTTGTCCGGTCCCATCAACCTTGAACCGTTCGTTTCATCAATGTCCATGAAAATCGGGGAGGATCGGTCTCCTCGAAGCGTTGATTCGCGAGGCGTGCATAAATATTCATGGACCGTAAAAAGAGGCATTCGAGTGACAAAGATGTTTCGCGGTCGGCCGACACAGGAGGAAGTTCTTTTCAAAGGCTCTCTCCTCCTCCCTCTCTCTCTCTCTCTCATTCGCTCTCGCTCTCTCTTCCGGCGCTGCACTTTTATTTTCCGTCGGCCGTGGTCCGCCAACGCAAATCCTTCGAGTGAAATTATATCAGCGAAGTTTTCATGGGTTCGTCGAGGTTCTCGGGGCCGAGCGTTTCCAATTCTCGGCGTCTGATATTTATCGTTTCAACCGTGTATTTACAGCGTTGCGCAAACGAATCGGGTATCCCGGGCCCGCGAGCGCGCCACTCGACGTTGTTCTTAGAAAGTTGTCCGACTCGGTAAACTTCATTCGCATAAATGATTTTATTAAATCCCAGTTCCCCGGGATCCGCAAACACGGTTATATTGAAAAGTAAGTACCTCCAGTTATAGGAACAACGATCAAGCGAAGAGAGCGGGACAGGGTGAAAGAAAGAGAGAAAGAGAGGATGAGAGAGAGAGAGAAAGGGGGGATGATGAGAGGAGGTGGTCGAATCATTTACAAGCTGAATATTTATGGAGCGACGAAACCGAGGCGGACATTTTCGACTTAACAACTCGCTAATAAGTTCCCCCGTTAAGCGCGGATCGCGGAGCTTCTCCTGTAATTAATCGGACAGTCTATTTTACCGAGTTCGCATCTTTAATCGCCGCGAATAATCGAGGATTGTCTATTTGTACCGGCGGCGAAGTACCTCGCTACGGGCGCACGGCGGATTTTAATGAAACCTCCTTTTACACATCGAGAAATCTATTTTTTAACCTCTGAAGAAATGCATTGATCATAGCGATTAGTTAGCAATTAAAGAATTACGGAATGTATTTATAAGAAAGATCCTTTCAAGAGAACCTGAGATTGCGAGAGGGTTTTTAGCCGGAGTTAGTTTTTAGCAGCCAATGTAAATTATTAGCTGCTCGAATGAATTCCAATATTGCCCTCCTTAATTAAATTGTTTTAACCAAGGTTTCGAAAAATGAAGCTTCAAACTAATCGAATCATTTTTAAACAAATGAAGACGTTTAAATGGAATTACATATGGAAACTTTATGGAATATATAAAATATTCTGGCTTTGTTTAAAAGATAAAGAGCACGAGATGTTCCAAAAAGTGGAAAATTAGTGGATAAGAAATAAGTAGAAAGTCTGTTGGATATTAAAAGCTGAATTGCAATGAATTTGTACGAATATTCACACTTTAATATAAATTATTAGCTGCTCGAATGAATCCCAATATTGCCCTCCTTAATTAAATTGTTTTAACTAAGGTTTCAAAAAATGGAGCTTCAAACTAATCGAATCATTTTTAAACAAATGAAGACGTTTAAATGGAATTACATATGGAAACTTTATGGAATATATAAAATATTCTGGCTCTGTTTAAAAGATAAAGAGCACGAGATGTTCCAAAAAGTGGATAAGTGGATAGTGGATAAAAAATAAGTAGAAAGTCTGTTGTATATTAAAAGCTAAACTGCAATGAATTTGTATAAATATTTATACTTTAATACAAATTATTAGCTGCTTAAATGAATTCCAATATTAATATTATAATTGGAATATTATTCCAATATTCCAATATTACTCGTTAATTAAATTGTTCTAACTAAGATTTCCAAAAATGAAGCTACAAACTAAACAAATCATTTTCAAATAAGTGAAGATAAATAAATGGAATTAAATATGAGAACTTTATGAAGTATATAAGATATCCTGGCTTTGCTTAAAAGATAAAGAGCACGAGTTGTTCCAAAAAGTGGGAAATTAGTGGATAAAAAATAAGTAGAAAGTCTGTTATATATTAAAAGCGAAACTGCAATAAATTTGTATAAATATTCTAGTCTCTTAGAAATTCCCGTGCGCCATCAACGTATAAAAATCTGCGGCTTAACAATGATTAATCGAAAACAGCATTACGCTGCCAAGAATGAATTCCGTGTTATTCTGTATTCCGAACGATTATTTCTATTTAGGAATTGCAGATAATTGTAGAAACCGAACGGACGCAGCTTCACCGAAGTTATTCCATCCTATTCGAGACAAAAGCAATATCGCAGACGCGATTCGTCGCTGATCAGAACAAGTGCGAGCACGCGAGCGCGCCCGGTAAGCTTCGAATCTCCGTTCCCCATTGAATCAGCCATCTCCATGGAAAAGAGACCACCGTTCGAGTATCCTCCGGACAACTGCGAGCTGTCCTATCGCATTTGATTGTAATTTTAGTTATACTCGGCCATCCGCGGTAGCAGCAGCATTCGAGATTCATCGAATATTCCGCGCACGGACAAGATACTCCCTTTGATCGCGATAACGAAATATCAATGCAAACACGGAATTTCTGTCGTCGGATTGGAACGGTGAAAAATTAATCAACTTTCCCATATTCTTTGCGCGCTTCTCAATTAAACGCCGCTCTTATCAAAATTTCACGGCGAGCCCGGCTCGCGCGACGTGCGCCGCGATTGAAATTTAACGCGATAATGTATGTATGTATGTATGCGCCGCGACATGAATTAACTTTTAAATATCTCTCTTGCCACGGAATGATCGAGTTTACGCTTTGATCATAATTTACAGATAATGAACCACCGAAGATTGGCTGCGAACTATTATCGTAAACGAAAGAAACATTTCACCGGTTCGTTTGCCAATTTAACCCTTTGCACTCGAGCGGTGACTCTGAGGCACCATTAAAAAATCGTTATATCACGTTCCAAGATAATTTTTATATTATAAAAGTCTAGACGTAAGAAAATTGTTAAGAGTCCAACTGTTGTACGAGTCGCAAGACTATAAATTTCGTACGCATAGAATGCACTTTGTCATATAAAATGGAAATATCGTGAGTCGTAAAAATTCATTTAAAATTGCAGTTAAAATGGCTTCGAGTGCAAAGGGTTAACCTTGCCGGCAAAAGTGTTCGCACAACTTTTAAAACGCAACAACTTTTTTCAAACTGGACGAGATCACTTGAATTCTTTTTAGATGACAAAGGAACTGGTCTATTAGCTAATTACGAAAATGATTCTATTAATTTTACTACTACTTGGAATGATGGGAAGAAACTTAAACACATTCTCGTTTTTGTAACTTTTTTATCTGAGACCATAACGAAAATTTAACGAATGCCTTTCGTCGATCTCGAATAAAATTCAGTCGTTTCGTCATCGACATTTAATTGCAGTCGGAGCCATTTTCACTCGAAATTTGAAATAGTTTTTCTGACCTACAGAACAGTAATGTCTCCCTTACTGACGCTCAAATTGTCCACAAAAATGGACAATTTTGGAAAAGGAGATACGATTGTTCGAGCCTTGTGGCTCGTTTTTTATGGTTATTGATTGTCAACAACTATAAAAACGAGCTGCAAAGCTCGAATAATCGTATCTCCTCTTCCCAAATTGCCCATTTTAGTGGACAATCTGAGCGTCAGTAAGGGAGACATTATTGTATATCCATTTTATACAACCTAATGCATTTTATGCATATGGAATTGAATTTTGTGATGCATGCGACAGCTACACATTTTACAGTTTTTCTTTTTTAATAGAAACAAATTTAAAAAATTGTTAAAATTACTTTGAAACGTGACAATAACAATTTTTAATAGCGCCTTAGAGTCGCCACTCGAGTGCAAAGGGTTAAGCATTGGAGCGTGTAAATATAGGCACAGAATACAGAAATGTCTCTCTAATCGACGCCCAGATTGACCACAAAAATCGACAATTTGGGAAGAGGAGATACGATTATTCGAGCCTTGCGGTTTATTTTTATAGTTATAATAATGTCTTGTAAATAATGTTGTTCTAAATAATATATAATAATGTCCAGAATTATAAAAATGAGCCGATCTCATCTGCTCTTCCCAAATTATCCATTTTAGTGGACAATCTGAGCGTCAGTAAGGGAGACATTACTGTAAATACGTATTTTCTATTTTCTCCAAAGAAATGATTACAGCCGATAAACTTGTAATTATTGTGACCGCATTGTGACAAGAAAATTGTGAGAGAAGAATTCGTGAAACATCTTAACGCGGAGAACAGCGAGGTTTTTGTAACGTTCGTTAATTCGGTGTCGGTGTTACGGAAGACGGGCCATAGGAATTTGCCGATCGCCGCGATCCCGCCGCGAGAAGCACTGCTCGTCCCCGCTTAATTGTCGCCGCGCGGCGAAAACAGCCGACGCGTTTCCGCGCGTATACCTCGCTCGCGGAACCTCGTTACACGAAACACCGGGCTTCCGGGGAAATAAACTTCCAGCCCGAAGAAGTTTAATAAGATAGGACGATTTAATGCGCGCCGCAACAAGTTCGCCGGCAGGGTTTCACGGCGTTCCATTCGTGTCTGAATCGCTTTCATTCCGGCTACACGCCGCCGAACCTCTCGCGAAAGTTACGTTCACGGTTTAATGCGTGATTCAACCGTCTGAAATCTCTACGGTGACCTTAACGCCCTCGGTATTTTCGCGGTCCACCGTCTACAGGACGTCCTTGCTCGATTTATCACTCCAATTTACATCGATGCCGCCGCGCGCGAGAAAACGAAAGTAATTACGGTAATGTCTCTCTAAATTGACGCACGGACTGTCCAGAAAAATGGACAATTCGGGAAGAGAAGATACGATTATTCGAGAATTTTCGCTCGTTTTTATAGTTATTGGCAATCGGTCACAATTTTGGCAAAATTTCCTCCGAGTTGCTGGAAAATACAGTAAATTCTCCGCAATTTTCCTTCAACTTGTGAGCAAAAATGGACAATTCGAGAAGAGGAGACACGATTATTCGGGCCTCGCGGTTCGTTTTTATAGTTGCCGATTGCCAACAATTATAAAAACGAGGTGCAAGGCTCGAATAATCGTATCTCCTCTTCCTAAATTGTCTTTTTTTGTGGACGCAATTAGAGAGACATTTAACCACTGTCGGTAGAAGCTCGACAAGTCCAATTAGTGAGACGCTCTTGAACCGAAATTTTTTATTAGTTCTGGTAGTTCTGGTGTTTCAAATTTTTGTCGGTGAAACATTTTTTTATTTTGTTGGAACATCGCAGTGAAAGAAAGAAAGGTGGACCGATTGCAAAATGCGACGATATTTTCCATCGATGATCACCGATACAATTACTCTTTCAAATTATAGTAAGAAATATTATTATAGTATATATTTATATATAATTATTATATTATATACATATATAAAATATTATTATATATATTATATATATTATTATATAATTAATTTTTACATAATTATATATAATATAATTATAGTAAGAAATGTTTGTAATCGGAATCGGAACACGCAGATCTGTGTAATAAAAATACTATACTAAGTCGCGCTGAGACACGATTCTCCGATCCTCGCGGATCGTTTCTATAGAAACTCGGAGCAATTGACAAAAAGCGGCTGGATCATTCGTTGTTCTGTTCTTGTGAACGGTATAAAAAATATCAGCAAAGGTTCGAAGGGTCGGCTTAGCGCATTTCGTGCATAAGTTCGCCGCGAGATCGAAGTTGCAACGGTGCGCGCGCGAATCGGCGAAGTTCGGCGAAACGAAACTGGTCTAATGCAATTAGCAGAGGTCCGGAAAGATTAGAGAGAAGTTAACAGGTCCGGTACGATGGGTAGGTTCGTTTTAAATAACGATTAGAATGAACTATTGCAGGCTTATTGCGGCTTACATTATGTTCTGTTAGTAACGATCGTAAGCCGCATGCGAACGCCAGCAGAATTTTGGAGGAAATTGCGCGATCCCTTCGCATCACAAATAAGCACTCTTCTCGATTCAAGTTCGAAGATAATTTCAATACATGCTCGAACTTTATAAATGAATACGGAGAAAACGGTGAAAACGGAGAAATGAATGACTCGACTAAGGGTTTTTAGGGACGATCCACGATTTCGTCGCAGTATTTGGATAAGCTGTACAGTAAATTCTTTTTTATTGACGCTCGGATTGTACACAGAAATGGACAATTTAATATATAATCTAATATTATCTAAATAATATAATCTAATTTAATCCAATTTGATAAAATCTAATCTGACATAATCTAATCTAATATAATCTGATCTAATCTAATCTAATTTAATCTGATATAACCTAATCTAATCTAATTTAATCTAATATAATCTAATCTAATATAACCCAATCTAATATAATCTAGTCTAATATAACCAAATCCAATCTAACCTAATATAATATAACCTAATCTAATGTAATTTAATCTAATATAATATAATCTAATCTAATTTAATCTAATATAACCTAATATAATATAATATAATATAATCCAATCTAGGTCTTTTAAATTAGGTAAACTAGGTATTTAGTCTAACATAACCTAATCTAACCTAATATAATATAATTTAATATAATCTAATAATAATCTAGGTCTTTTAAATTAGGTAAACTAGGTATTTAATCTAATATAACCTAATCTGACCTAATATAATATAATTTAATATAATCTAATAATAATCTAGGTCTTTTAAATTAGGTAAACTAGGTATTTAATCTAATCTAACCTAATCTAACCTAATATAATATAATTTAATATAATCTAACAATAATCTAGGTAATTAAATCGTGGTACGTACCGTAAATCGCGGTAATTATCGCGAGGCTCGAATAATCGTATCACCTGTTCCCGAATTGTCCACTTGTGTGTACAAGCCGTGCGTCAACTAGGAAGACATTTACCGTAATTTCGAAGTACGGCAAAGGAAACAATCGCGAGAAACGACGGCAAGAATCGCGGCGAAGGGATTTGGGAAACGTAATAGACGCGGCAGAAAACGCATCGAGCAGAATGTAAACTTACCGGGGTCCGCGGGAGACGGGGAGGAGGACTGTTTGCAACGAATGTTGATCCGCGTTGTATTGAACCAGGTGTACGGTTACAAGAGAGTGTTGCCGCAGCGGGTCCCGTTGTTTGCCGACGGCATATACGTTTCGCGGATGCGTTACGTCATCCTCGCGGAGCGGGTTGTCGCTCCAGAAACCACAACGAAACGCGATCAATTTAATTTCCTGCGTAATCAAAAAAGAAGAGGGAGCGCGACCGGCCGCGGAACCGGCGTGCGCCCTCTCTCTCTCTCTCTCTCTCTCTCTCTCTCTCTCTTGTTCGCTATGCTCCTTTCTCTCGCTCTCTCTCTCTCCTACTTTCTCTCTCTCACTCTTATTCACTTACTCTCTCTCTCTCTCTCTCTCTCTCTCTCTCCCTCTTGATCTCTCTCGCTTGCTATGGTCCTTTCTCTCGCTCTCTTTCTCTCACTCTCTCCTAGTTTCTCTCTCTCACTCTCATTCACTCACTCTCTCTCTCTCTCGCTCACTTTCTCTTTTGCTCGCTTTGTCTCTCGTTCGCTTTCTCTCTCGCTCGCTTTGTCTCTCCTTCGCTCTGTTTCTCTCGCTCTCTCTCTCTATTTCTCTTGATCTCTCTCGCTTGCTATGATCCTTTCTTTCGCTCTCTTTCTCTCGCTCTCTCTCTCTCTCTCCTACTTTCTCTCTCTCACTCTCATTGACTCACTCTCTCTCTCGCTCGCTTTCTCTTTTGCTCGCTTTGTCTCTCGTTCGCTTACTTTTTTGCTCGCTATGCTCCTTTCTCTCTCTCTCTCTCTCTCTCTGTGTGTGTGTGTGTGTGTGTGTGTGTGTGTGTGTGCGTGCGTGCGTGCGTGCGTGCGTGCGTGTGTGTTCCGTTGCAAAGAGGCGTCCCCGTTGATTCATCGGCGTCGACGTATCGGAATTCCCGGGGTAAAACAGAGGGGGGAGGGGGCAGGGTTCGCAAGCCGATGGGGAAGAAGGGAATAAAATAACGAACAATAACGACAGGCCAAGCATTCCGCGAGAGCTCAGGCCAGATTCTGCACGGTGCACAGTAGTTTTGCCATATACTTAGGCGCGCCTCGTGTTTCAACTCGGAAACTTTATGTATCTTTATGGAACACCTGTAGCGGTGTTTATGCGTTACTTCTGAGAAATGTGTACTTTAAGTACTGGGCCTCGGTGTTAGGATTTTTAATTGTATCCGAGCATTTTATGCAGTTGCGTGTTCTTTTAATACATTCTTCTCACATATGTGGACGTTTAGAGGCACATTTTGTTTAATCGAATCGGAGTATAATATGGGTGCTAATTATTCCATTTACCCTTTGAGGATGAATATCGACATATTGACGACATCAGAACTATATATATTATAGTTAGTTCTATAGTAAAAGATATAAACGTATAGTTCAGTTATGTACATAACAAAAAGTCAGAATATATTGGCCATTTTTCGTATCATTAAAATCTTTGCTACATGATCTAACAATAAACATAGAATTTAATTATGTACATAACAAAAGGTCAAAATATATTGTCCATTTTTCGTATCATTAAAATCTTTGGTACACAATCTAACAATAAACATATAATGTAATTATGTAAATAATAAAAGGTCAGAATATATTGCCAATTTTTCGTATCATTAAAATCTTTGGTACACAATCTAACAATAAACATATAATGTAATTATGTAAATAATAAAAGGTCAGAATATATTGCCAATTTTTCGTATCATTAAAATCTTTGCTACGTAATCTAACAACAAACATATAATTTAATTATGTACATAATAAAAAGCCATAATATATTGTTCATTTCTCGTATCATTAAAATCATCGGTACACAATCTGATTCTCTGAAGGAAATATTCCTAGTATCTTAAAACAGCTCGTCCGCAAAGGGTTACAAAATATAGTGCTCTCTTCCAGTGCATTGATTAGTTTCCGATGCTTATCTACAATTTTTATATCACGGTTGATTTTGATACTTTTTCAGCAACCTATCAGTTGCACGTACATAACGATTATACACGATTCTCGCATCGTTCACGATGCACATCGAAGTATCTACTGAACAGTACAGATAGCCCGACGTCTCTCAGTAGCATCATCGCAATAAATCAGACGTCGTAATCAAAGAACATCCCATCGAAAGATAATTTTATCGCTGAACCAAAAGAATCGTTAAAATCACGTTACATACAACTGAAACAAGAACCAACGAACCTCCTGAAAATTACTGAAATTAATTCTGCTTAGAATTGTAAGAAAAAAATGACCCCGTCGGTGCAATTCCGGGCAGCGCGATGTCATCCGGGCCATTCGTTTCTGAATTATCGTGCGGGCCGCCGATTTCCGGTACGTTTCTACTAATTACCGCGTCCGGTCCGGCCAATAGGCTGCCCCCGCCCTTCGGAATCGGTCGATATAGGTTTCTAGAGGACGTGGATGCCCGCCGGGTCCCTTCCACGCCGGAAATAATATGACGGAGTGCGTGGACGGGGAAAATGGTAGCCCCGGGGAGGGCGCCGAACGAGAAAAGGTCAATAGCGCGAGGGGACAATCTGCCGGGAATTTGAGGAACGCAACACCTTGATCGCCGCGAAATGAAATAAGCCAACGAATATTAATTCGGCGACGCCCAGGGGCGGCCCGCAGACGCCCGGCCCTTCGATACAGATTATCTGACCTCCCTTTTCCTCGGCGGATAGGGGCCGATGGATGATGCGTTCCCCCCCTCCTCCCACCCTCCGTTGCCAAGGAAAACGCATCGGCGTTTTCCAAGGCACCGGCACACGCCGGCTGTTCGTAAATCGTTCGATCGAATTTCATCGAAACATATTTCCATAATCGTATTGACCGAGACGCGGAAACGCGCTAGGCCAGGAATGATTGATTCGCGATGGGATGAAGAATTGATTCCGGCCGAACCGTGGGGTGCGGATTTTTTTTTTAGAATTTTCGTCCGACTTGTTTGACACGCTCGCGGGCCGTCCGGCAACATCGATGATTACAAAGTAATTTGTTCGACCTGTTTGCATTGGATTTTATATTGTAGGATTTTTAAATGCTCGCACACCTCTCTTATGAAACACGAGCATTTCTTTACGACCGAACTAAATCACTTGAATTTGTTCAATAAATGACGGTAGAACTGGTCTGGTAGATAATGATTAAAATACTTTCTTTTTTTAATTTTAGTTCGTATTACCTGGAACGACGGAAAAGGTAAAAATCTCACGTTTTTTCAGTTTTCCTGTCGGAGTTTATAATGAAAATTTAAGAAATCCGTTTTGTAAATCTCGGTAATAAGAATAATATAAAGATCATGTGTCCTTTAAGCTTTTTATTATATTCATTATTCTCGGTAATAAAAATAATAAAAAGATCACGTCCTTTAAGCTTTTTATTATATTCATTATTCTCGGTAATAAGAATAATAAAAAGATCACGTCCTTTAAGCTTTTTATTATATTTAATATTCTCGGTAATAAAAATAATAAAAAGATCACGTCCTTTAAGCTTTTTATTATTTTTATTGCCGAGATTTACAAAACGCATTTCTTAAATTTTCTTTATAGGCTCCGACAGGAGAACTGAAAAAAACGTGAGATTTCCACACCTTTCACTTCGGTAATAAAAATAATAAAAAGATCACGTCCTCTAAGCTTCTTATTATTTTGATTACCGTGTAACATTTAACACGAATCTTTTACAGATTTGCAACTGAATTTTCACAATTCTCACAAAGTGACTCGTGCCGCTTTCAAAATGAACGGCTCATTTCAAAAGAGGAGTCGATTAAAAAACGACAGCAATACGCCGCGACATCGGTCGAACAGAATATGTACAATCTGTGGACCGTCGACATTGGCAATATCCCATCGAAAGCCGGAGAGAAACACAAAGGACCGGTTTCGCAGCGGCATTAAATTCGCTTTCCATAAAATAACAGTTACGATCCTGGCACGAGGTGTTCAGCATTTACGAATGAATCAATCCGCCGTCAGCTTATCGAAACTCCGTAGTGTGTAGGAGACATTACTTCCGCCATTCCGCGCATTCAAACTTCAATTACCCTTGGATACGATTTCGAAGACATAGCCGTAAAATTGTATGAACTGCCATAAAGCTGCTCGAGGATTCCCTGGAAGTAAGATCCAAGGTTAGCCTTGCGGGAGGAGTTGCCGCAGCCAACTGGCATGGAACGAGGCCGCTGCGCCGGTGAACTTGGCGTGCATCCGAATTTAATAGCGAGCCGCGCGAAAGAGGGCCGAAGCTATGCATAGCAGATTATTTCTGCGGCTCCTTTGAAACGCGGTATCGAAATCCTCTTGCTTCCTTCTTTCGCTCTCTCTCTCTCTCTCTCTCGCTCTCTCTCTGTCTCTCTAGCGCGCTCTTTCTCTCGCTCTCTCTCGCGCTCTATTTCTCTCGCACTCTCGCTCTCGCCCTCGCTCTCTCGCACGCTATTTCTCTCGCTCTCTCTCTCTCTCTCGCGCGCTATTTCTCTCGCTCTCTTTTTTGACGCTATTTCTCTCGCTCTCTCGCTTTCTCGCTTTCGCTCTCTCGCTCTGTCTCTCTCGCTCTGTCTTTTCTCGCTCTCTCACTCTCGCCCTGTCTTTTCTCGCTCTATCTCACTCTCGCTCTGTCTCTCTCTCGCTCTGTCTCTCTCTCGCTCTCGCTCTCCGTCTATGTGTATCCAGCTCGCAGGACGTCGGACGAGAGAGGAATTCTTCTCCCCGAGGGATCCCGCAGCGGCGTCGTCGACTCGACGCTAGTTTTCCCATCTAATGAATATTTACGTAACGGCGCGCCGAAGAAATTCCGCCGACGGAACGGAGCGAAGCAGTGCGGAGCGAAGCGGAGCCGAGCCGAGCGGAACCGTGCGTAATCTTCGGGCCGAGCTGCGTACTCCCACGCAGACTCGCGGCTATGGCCCGAGCAAAATTTCGGAATACGCACGCCATCCGGAGTGCTGCCATTGAAATTCGCCACGCAAATGCCGTTGTTTACCTCGTCTCGATGTTCCAGCGGTGCGTTTAACGCGGCTCGCTTACCAACCCCGTTCCTTCTCTCCTCCTCTCGCAGCCGCTCTCTCTCTCTCTCTCTTTCTCTTTTATCGCGCAAATATTTACCGAAGAATTTGCGCACCGAGCATTATCCGGCGATTCAGCCGCTTCCGCCGATTTTCTTCGCTCGTCGCCGAGGCCGACGAAGTCACCCGGATAAATCGGAGCGCGATGTCGTAGCTGAGCGCCCATCGCGCGGCTGTCTTCTTCTTTGGCTTTCGAGCGCTGGAATGGGTGCGTTTTTTGAAGCCCGATGGAAAGGTGATTGTGTACGGATGACGCGAGCAGGTGACATTTGGTAAAGAAAAGCGCTTTTTATTCGAAAGAGAGAAGCGATATTTGTAGCGCTATTATTTCATATTAATAGCGCTAACAGCGCTGTTATATAATATTAATAGTGCTGTTAGCGCTATTATACATATATTGTTAATAGCGCTGTTGGCACTATTATATAATATTAATAGTGCTGTTAGCGCTATTATATAATATCAATAGCGCTGTTAGCACTATTATATATTATTAATAGCGCTGTTAGCACTATTATATAATATTAATAGAGCTGTTAGCGCTATTATATAATATTAATAGCGCTGTTATCACTATTATATAATATCAATAGCGCTGTTATCACTATTATATAATATTAATAGCGCTGTTAGCACTATTATATATTATTAATAGCGCTGATAGCACTATTATATAATATTAATAGAGCTGTTAGCGCTATTATATAATATTAATAGCAATGTTAGCACTATTATATATTATTAATAGCGATGTTAGCACTATTATATATTATTAATAGCGCTGTTAGCACTATTATATAATATTAATAGCGCTGTTATCACTATTATATAATATTAATAGCGATGTTAGCACTATTATATATTATTAATAGCGATGTTAGTGCTATTATATAATATTAATAGCGCTGTTATCACTATTATATAATATTAATAGCGCTGTTAGCGTTATTCGTATATCAATGACCGAACATGATGATGATGATGATGACAGAAAATATCAGAACGATATAGTCAATGTGAGCTCAAAACAAGAATTTTCTCTTTCATAGTAATTGTTCCATTGAAGCGAACATTTCTTTCCGTGTCTCCTAACATCGTCGCAAACAACGCAGAGTAGTGGAGCCGGTTATTTATTTGGCTGACCAATTGCTGTGCCCTCGCTTTGTTTTCAGGTATAATTAACTCTATATTTATCGAATAAGACATACTACAATTTTTTAACATGTCTATCCTAGACATTTCAAACGAAAATGTTGCACAGCTCAGCTATAATCACCCACAAAAATGTTCGAACATCTTTTACAACGCAACAATTTTTTCCAAAACTGAACTAAACGTCTTGAATATTTTTTTAAATAATAAAAGGATGATAGAAATTTTCAACACGCATATAAATTACCGAGATCTGCGAAAGACATCTCGCTCAGATAAAAAGGTTAAGAAAAATCGAGAGATTTTAGTTTGTTTGTCGTTCCAAGTAACAGCAAAATTAAAAAAAAGAAGAAAACATTTCAGTCATCGTCTAAAAGACTAGTCCCTCTATCGCCTAAAAAAGAAATTCGATCATTAATCGATTCAGTTTCGAACTAGTTATCGCGTTTTAAAAGGTGCGCGCGTATAAAACCTTCGCGGGCCACCGTGGATATTTGGAGCGCCCTGTGCCCGCGGCAAAGCAGCCTTAAGAGCGAAGGGCAAAGATCGCGAACGTATCCGTCTGAGAGCGAAAGCCGGCATCGGTCATCACTTATTCAACAAAGCCGAGCGATAAAACGGGGCGGGAACCTCCGCGGGAAATCGTGTTCATATAAAGTTTTTTTTATTCCCCGCTTGGCCCCGGGATCCCGAAGTTCACGCAGCCCCTTTAAAAATATCCATAATGCATGCGCCGATGTATAATCCGCGCGTTGCCTCGCGAGGAGCCTCCTCGCAAAAATCACCGGCTCTCGGGCTCGCCGTGCACCGACACCGGCTCAGACGTTCTAATCCTTATCTCTCTCTCAAGTTTGCGCAAGGCGGGTTCTTAGCGTTCGTTTTCCGTTTTCCGTTTCCGTCTCCGTTGCGTCGCGCAGACGCGTGCACGGGGCCACCCTCCCCGCGAGAAACGCCAAGGTAATTTGATAGCGGGACCGGCGAGCGAAGCGCCGCGCGGAGCGGCACGGAGCGGAGCGGCGCCGCCGTCTGCGGAATCGAGACCGTAGAGAGTTCCCCGAACCGGAAAAAGGAACCGCTTCGGGTTACTTTCGGGGCGATGCGACGCGGGCCGCGATTAAACTTTCATGCCCGTGAAATCGCGCCCGGCCCGATTTCAAGAATGCATAGGCTAATCAAAAAGCCTCCGCGAGCAGCGCCGGTGCGGCAACGATCCGTTCGATTCGCGCCAAGATGAAACTGTACGAGGTGTCTGGTTTCCGAGACCGGATTGGCTCTCGGAATCTCGGGAATGTAGAATTAAGAATGGATCCGCTGTCTCTGAAATACAGTAATGTCTCCCTAACTGACGCTCAAGTTGTTCACAAAAGTGGAGTTTGGGAAGAGGAGATGCGATTATTCGAGCGTTGCGGTTTATTTTTATGGTTACGAACTGTCAACGACTATGAAAACGAGCTGCAAGGCTCGAATAATCGCATCTCCTATTTCGTCAATTAGCGACAATTAGGGAGACATTACTGTAGTCCGAAGTGACCCGAATGCGGTAATGTCTCCCTTACTGACGCTCGGATTGTCCACGAAAATGGACAATTTGGGAAGAGGCGATACGATCGTTCGAGCCTTGTAGCTCGTTTCTATAGTTGTGGACGATAACAAATGAACCGCAAGGATCGAATTATTGTATCTTCCTTTACCTAAATTGTTCATTTTTGTAGACAATCTAGGCGACAATTAGAAAGACATTAATGTAGCTGAGAAGTCAAAATCATTTTTCAACGCCTCAGATACTTAATACAACGCCTCGTGAAATCGAAATCGTTCGTTTAGGGCAATGATTGACAAATCGTGGCTTGCGGATCTTTTAGCAGCTTCTTTGGCATCTTGAGTGGTGATTATGTAAACATAACCTTGACATAACCTTGAGTGTGGCACTTGCTACCGCAATCAGATTCAGGACGTTTTTAGCAGAGGCCAGCTTAGGAATACCCTAATTAAATTAATGACAATATATTAATCAGTTAATAATAATATATCAATATAATAATAACTTAATAAGTTAATAATAATATATTAGTAAATTACTATCCTAATTAAGTTAATAACATCCTACCTTATATGGTTTAAGTTTAAAAAATTTGGCTCTTAAAAGAAATTTCAATCATTGGACCGTTGATATTTGGCTCTGTTGACTAATGAGAGTGCCGACCACTGGTTTAGGAGAAAAAAAACTTCATCTTTTGGCAGACTCTTAGACTCTACCTAAATATGACGCGTTCCATATATTCTGTACAAAATAAAAATGATGTGCAACAATTGCAAGATGTATTATCATTATTATTACTCAATTATTATTATTTTTATTAATATTTATTAGTTATTTAGTATTATCATTATTAATTTGATTTCTACCATAATTTTATCATGTTCTAATTAGTGGAAGAACAGACTCAATTTCTCCGAATCTATTCACAGTCTTCAATTTTACACAGCCATTTTCCTTATAAGTTACTTAAATCCGCAGATCAGTAATGAATTTTTCAACATGCTCAAGTTATAGTCGCATAAAAACGTGCAACTAGAACCGTATTCCGAGTGTCAAATATCTTTTGTCATCGATCTCACGAAATGAATAAGAAAAATTGTCAACTTGTGAATACAATGCAGTTTTCACGTAGCACGTTTTTCACCCGGCGGATCCGGCGACCGCGCAGGAAAATCGATGCGTTAGGCGGGCGACCCTTTCCGCTCGCATATGCGTGCAGAACTAATCAAGTTAGCTGAGTGGAGTACACGTCGCGGTCTTGGGGTCCTCTCTGCTCCCTGCTCTCATCTTCCGCGGAGCCTATTTCTCATTCGGAAGTGACGTTCGCCGACAAGAAATGTGCAATCCATACGTCTCGGGGATCGCTAAAGTGTCCCGGGGCGAAATACGCACAGAGAGAGCGAGCGAGAGGGAGAGAGAGGGCAAGAGAGAACGAGAGAGAGAGAGAGAAAGAGTGAGAGAGAGAGAGAAAGAGCGAGAGAGACCGAGAGAGAGAGCAAGAGAGAGCGAGAGAGACCGAGAGAGAGAGCGAAAGAGTGCGAGAGAGAGCGAAAGAGAGCGAGAGAGAGCGAGAGAAAGAGAAAAAGAGAGAGAGAGAGAGAGAGGAAGAGAGCGAAAGAAAGCGAGAGAGAGGGCGAGAGAGAACGAGAGAGAGCGAGAGAGAACGAGAGCGAGCGAGCGAAAGAGAGAGAGAGAGGGCGAGAGAGAGAGAGAGAGAGAGAGAGAGAGAGTGCGAGATAAGTCACAGTGGTAATTGTATCCGGCATAGTGCGCGGAGATCAGGGAGAAGGCGTGCGTGTGCATTTAAATTTGCAAATTAATCCGGAAGCCGAGTGTCTTCGCAAACACGCAGACATTTGACTTCGGGTTAGCGGATGTTTGCGCTGCGCGCCGGCAAAAGACGCTGGCGAACCGGCTCTCCGAAGGAACTGCGGTGCTCGGTCTGACTCCGCCGCGATTACCCGTTTCACCGCGTCCGCTTCTCCCGTATCGATACGTTCTGTCTATCCACGTGCAAATCCGCCTAACGAAATTCTCTCGGGGAAACAATTGCGCCCGGAAGTCGCCGCCACCCCTTTATTCTCCGTCGGCGCCGTCTTCTTTGAGCCGCGCGTTGTTTGGCGGGACGACGGCTCGGGACAGATCGAGCACCTTGATGATTGTTTTATGCGAACATACGGGACCCGCGTGGAATCCCATTTCGAGGCCGGCGAGCGCGGATCTTGAATAAAAGATGAGTCGCCCGGGAGACTACAATCGATCCTATTAAAAAGGCATCTATACTAAATATTGGGGATCGGTACCCTCGGAGATCGTTAAGCGACTTGGGAAAGTCGCAGGGTGCGCTAGCTTGGGGACAGAAATGGCTGGTCAGTAGGACAAATCTGGGAACAAGAGGATGATCTATTTCTTGGGATGTGCAGCAAATTCTCGCTGCCAATTTTCTGGACGCGAATGTTTCCGACATCTGAATAATTAGTCACGATTAAGAGCAATTATATTGACAATTTGGCTCGTTTTTATAACTACAGTAATTTCTCCCAGAAATGCCAAATTTCGGGTTGCTGGGAATTTCTCTGTGCTTGTCCTACTCCTATGTAATTTATTGCTACGTCGATGCTAAGGATCGAATTGCCTTCGAATCGTATCAAGTCGCTTCCAAGTTGTCTTCGAATCTTGTCATATAGCCTCCGAATTGCCTTCAAATCGTGTCAAGTGGTCCACGAATTGTCTTCGAATCTTGTCATATAGAGCCTCCGAATTGTCTTCGAATCGTGTCAAGTGATCTATGAATTGTGATCGAATCGTGTCAAGTGGTCCATGAATTGCCTTCGAATCGTGGTAAGTGGTCTCCGAATTGCCTTCGAATCGTGTCACAAGGCCTCCGAATTGCCTTCGAATCGCGTCACGTGGCCTCCAAATTCTAATCGTGGCAAGAAATTATAAATAAAAACATTAAGTCATCGTTTTTATTCTAGCATTACATTCTAGAAACAGTGAAAACGGTAGAAGATCTGTAGTAATTTATCCGTCGCAATTAGACTATCGTTGCAAAAGTAAAACGCTTTCGAGGAGACCGGGAGTGTTGCGAAACAACTGAACAGGATAGGGTAAGTGAAATGGAGGCCTGCCGGGGACACCTAGGAATCGTTCGAAGCGAAACGTTTCGAAAATGATGGCAGATTGTTTGCAGTCTGTAACAGATGAGCAACTTGCGATCGAGGACCCCGGAACCGAGAAACGCGTAATTATCGTACCGTCGCGACGGGAGAAGGGGGCTGCGGATGCGTCTTGGCGGGTCCTCGAGTTCGCTGACGTCTTCTCGAACAGTTTAATAGAGTAACGATTAACGTCTCAAGGATATGTAAGAAAGTAAACTCTCGGGGGTGAATCGGAACAGCCAAGCCGAACTTCCGAGGCGTTTCACGGCGAAGGTAGCTGCGAAACGGGAAGATATTATACTTTCTCCAAGGGGAAGCAAGGGAAAGAGAGAGAGCTACAGAGAGAGAGAGCTAGATAGAGAGATAGATAGATAGATAGATAGATAGAAAAAGAGAGAAAGAGGGAGAGGGAGAGAGAGAGGGGGGGAGAGAGAGGGCGATGAAGGTGCACCCTCTCCCCTTGCCACGGCATTTTCCCATTTTCTCGAAAACAGCGAGACGGAACGGAGCTGGAATTAATTAACGTCTTCTTCGACGCGAAATCGAAGACACGCACACACCGTTCGGAACTCGGCATTCGAAGCGACACGGACGAGGCCGATGCGAAAGTTACTCGGCTCGGCGGGACTGGTGCGTGACAAACAGCGATTTCGAGTGTTTCCTGGAATAACAAGTCGCCTATTGGCTGGCTGGCTGGCTGGCTGCCGCCGGAGAACCGGGACGAACGTTGCCGCGGTAATTATTATTATTCAGTTTGTCAAACGGTCGGTTGCCAGACGTCGTCGTTTCGTGCTTCTGCTGGATGCGTCATGGATCTCTACCCCGTTGGCTGACTGAGCGAACCGAGATGTAAATCCCATTAGCGAAATTGATGCGACTTCCTGGCCCGGGTGTCTCGCTGTCTTGGCCTCCGCTACGGATAGACGCCGACGCCGACACCGACGCCGACGCCGACGCCGACGTCGACGGAACGCGTGCTACGGCTAACGATTCCGATCCCGGTGAACGGTAAGCCATCGGTTTTTCCCGTGTTTTATGCCGACATTCCTGCGGCAGTGCGCATTCCGGCTCGTTCAATTTATTCGAAATCATCGTGCTTGACACGCTTTAAGCGACGACGATTTAATCGATCGAAAAATTCTGTTCGCTCCAGGTGACGTAAAATTGGACTAATTTTATGATGAACATCCGATATGTCTAAAAGCTCAGAGATAGTGCCGTTTTACTTGGCAACGGAATTGAAACCGGCAGATCTGAGAATACTAAGTCGCGATTCTTCGAGCCTCGAGGAGTGGATTTATAGAAACTCGTGGCGGCCGAGAAAAAAAGCAGCGACCACCGTGCTGGTGTACATTATTAATATGAATACATAGAAATGCTAGAATAAAAACGATGACTCAACGTTTTTATTTCTAATTTTTTGCCACGATTCGAAGGCAATTCGGAGACCACATGATGAGATTCGAAGGCAATTCGGAGACCACATGATGAGATTCGAAGGCAATTCGGAGAGCACTTGAAACGATTCGAAGGCAATTCGGAGACCACATGACGAGATTCGAAGACAATTCGTAGACCACTTGACACGATTCGAAGGCGATTCGATCCTTATCATCGACCTTTAGCATCGACGTAGCAATAAATTACATGGGAATAGGACAAGCACAGAAATTCGCAGCAACCCGACATTTCGCGTCTGGGAGAAATTACCTTAATTATAAAGACGAGCCCCGAGTCTCGAATAATCGTATCTTCCCTCCCCAAATTGTCCATTTTTGTTTACAAGCTGAAGGAAAATTCAGGAAATTTTACTCTAACTCAACCAGCGCGGACGTGCTAAAAAGTGCAGCAATAAATCACAAAGGCGTAGGACTAGCACGATAAAATTCACAGCATCCCGAAATTTGGCATTTCTCGGAGAAATCACTGTAATTATAAAGACGAGCCAAATTGTCAATGTTCGTGTACAATCTGTGCCTCTATTAGGGAGAATTTACTGCAATTGCACCTAACCGTGACTAATTATTCAGATGTCGGAAACATTCGCGTCCTGAAATTCGTCATTTCCTGGACAAATTACAGTAATTAACCGCTGCGCCGAAAAACAGTCTGCAACAGTCCTTTTCCGCGACGTCGGATCGATGCTTCTTTTTAATCCTGCAGAGCCAACAACCGTGGCGAACCAAGTCCGGCCACAGCCGGAGAGTCCGTTCGAAGCCAAAGAAGCGTGCTAACGCCTTATCCCTCAAAGGGGCGAATCGACACATTGAGACGCGGATCCTGCGGGAGCCGGGCCGGTCAAAAATCCTTGATCGCCTATCCGATTCCGTTCCGTTTGCACGGGTGCCTCGCCGGCCGAAGACCGTCCTCTAATTAGCAGCCGCGCGACGCCCGTGTTTGCCCATCGAACAGAAGTCTAAGCATCGGGTCCTGGCGGTGCACATGCACCGCGTCACTTTTGCGCAACCACGCGAATGGTATTCCGGTGTTCGCAGTTACTCCTGTCCGGATATTTAACAGCCGGTTGCAAAAGGCTCTGCGCTCTCTCTCCCCGGGCGATCCCCTTTTTGCCGGCGGTAATCGCCAAAGCTCCGTGAAACTCAAGAGCCGCCGCTGTACCGCGCCTCTCCGCTCCGCTCCGCTCTGCTCCGCTTCCATCCGCGCCCATCCGCCGCCTTTTGCTTTTCGCGCGCGAAGGATTAACTCTCCGTCCGTCCGTCTGTCCGCCGGTCTCCTCTCTCTCTCTCTCTCTCTCTCTCTCTCTTTGGTGCGTCCGTTCGGTTCGGAGAAAAAGGGAGCAGTCGGAGAAACTGGAAGAGATCGCGAAAGAAAAAGTGCTCGGCGAGAGCCGGCTCGCAAGCGAGACGGGATTACGAGAGACGGAAACGGGCGGAGAGAAAAAGAGAGGAAGAGAGAGAGAAAGAGAGAAGAGAGAGAGAGAAGGGCAGAGTGAGAGAGGAAGAGAGAGAGAAGGGGCGAGTGAGAGAGGAAGGGAGAGAGGCGGCCGCGTTTGAAAAGGACTTCGAGAAATAGCGAATTCTCTCCCTCTCCGTTCGGTTTCTGTGGCGCGCGTCTCGCTCTGCGGTAAGGTATTCAACCCCGTGGCTGTCCGTGGCAACCCCCTTTCCTTTTCCACTTACAGGCCGTATAATTTCCCCTTCGCCCGTGCATCATACACTCACTTATTTTTGCGCTACAATGAACCGGGCGGACGTGGCGGTGGGTTAAGCTCGGGGGCGGTTAACGGGGGCTCTGACGCGAGACGCGGAAAGAGAGAGAAAGAGCGAGAGAGAGAGAGAGAGCCAAGGGTTGAAGAGAAAGGGACAGAGGGTGGAACGATACATACGAGCGCAGTAGAGGACTAGAGAAATTGAGGGGGTCGAGTCAAAGCTGAGGAAGAGGAAGACCAAGAAAGAGAAAGAGCGCCGACAGCGCCCTACGAGCCCGCGCGCGGATAAATTATTACTTTCGTTCCTGGTGAAGCAATATCTGTGCTAATAGGAAATCACGAAGGGCTTCTACTCTTCCTGCCCGCCGTCCTCTCGCGTCCTTTTCCCGCGTAACGACCGCCCGTTTCTCCTCGAAACGCAACGGCCGCTGACAAGTCGTCCGCCGGGGGACCGGGTCTCCGGTTTTCGTCGGTGGTGCGCGCGACCGCTCGCGCTTTCCCTTCGATAAAAAAAGGAAAGAAAGAAAAGGAAACGATAGGAGAAATTACGCAGCTAGCGTAAGCCGAGTCCGCCGGATTTTCTCTTGCTCGTTTTTTGTTGGCGCCGGGACGCTTTCGGGTCACGATAAGTCGAGGAAATTAGCGGCGTTATGACGCCTGCGGGCGGCAACTCTCTCTCTCTCTCTCTCTCTCTCTCTCTTTCTCTTTTCTCCCGCAGCCAGATTATTCAACGGAAACGACGGGGACAATTGCGCGCGTTTAGAATAGTTTTATCGTAATCGGCCCGGTGATTTGTCCGCCGCCGCCGCCGCCGCCGCGTTGGGAGAGAATGATGCGCCCTGCGAGTGACGGATTAATTGCTGCCGAGGTCTTTGGAATTTTCTGTTGCCGGCGCTTTGAGCGCGTCGTCCGTTGGCATCGATACGGTTTCAGGAGGATCGTCGACGTATTCCGAGACGATACAATGGCCATTCGGAGATGCTCCGGTTATTGTAATTTCATACCTATACGTGTCCCGCGTAATTGCCTTTCAATTTCCAGTTAGCTGTTTCCGGAAATAAACGGATTTTTCTTTCTTTTTTTTTCCTGGCGACGCGATTTATTCCGTCACGCACGGGCATTAATTAACATTTTCCATTGATTGCTTTTACGCGCGATCGGAACGAACGAATACAATTATCCGCTTGATATTGGACATAATGCCGTAATACGCTATTCAACTTTTTAATAAGCGCGTTCGAGACAATGTTCGTGTGCAGTTCGAAATGTTCGCTACGATTAACGGTTTAATTCTTTGAGTTTTTACAGCGATAACGGAGAGATTGAACGGCGGTTAATTTGGATGTATGTATTTTTGTTTCAGGTACGTACGGTTCTCGGTGATCGAGTCACCCGTTGGAAAATAGGTCTGTCTTTTTAGAATACCGATGTGGCTGTGCATGTTAGATCTACTGGAAGATGCCGTTCATTTTCCAAAAAGACAGTGTAATATTCTTATATTAATATTCTTATATTAATCCTTATATTAAAATTCTTATATTAATCCTTATATTAATATTCTTATATTAATATTCTTATATTAATATATTAATCAGTATTAATGCAGCATTAAAAAAATTAAACCAGAGTAAATTCTTCTTAATTAACGCGCTCAGCTTGACACGATTGATCGAGCTTCGCGAGGTGATTTTATATTTTTCTTGACAATCGGTAATTGTAATTGTCCATAAAATTGTTCACTTTTTATTCCAAACTGAGCGTCAATTAGGGAGAGTTTACTTTAACGTGACTGCGAAAACCAGAAAACGAATTGTTTCAGTTCAGAACCAACATAACTCACAATTCGCGAAAATTAATGTTGCAAGACGGTAAGAATTTGATCAGAAATACGAATCAAAGATCCACGAAAAAGTAAACGATAGATCCTCTGCAGCTTAATAAACGCGCGCGAATCACCGGTTTTATGATTCGATCAAACGAATTGTTTCAGTTCAGAATCAACATAACTCGCAGGTGATTCGTTTATTAAGCTGCAGAGGATCTATCGTTTACGTTTTTCGTGGATCTTCGATTCGTATTTTCGATCAAATTCTTACCATCTTGCAACATTAATTTTTGCGAATGCGAGTTATGTTGGCTCTAAACTGAAACAATTCGTTTGATCAAAAATACGAATCGAAGATCCACGAAAAAGTAAACGACAGATTCTCTGCAGCTTAATAAACGAATCACCGGTTTTATGATTCGTTTATTAAGCTGCAGAGAATCTATCGTTTACTTTTTCGTGGACTTTCGATCCGTATTTTTGATCAAATTCTTACCGTCTCGCAACATTAATTTTCGCGAATGCCAATTATGTTGGTTCTGAACCGAAACAATTCGTTTCTTAATTCGCAGCTTAATAAACGAATCATAAAACCGGTGATTCGTTCATGAAGCTTCAGAGAATTCATCGTGAAACCGGCGATAAAAGCTAAGTATCGTCAAACGCGTACCGATTTAAATTGATCAGGTAAAAAGCAAGCGCACATTTGCATCGAGAATGTATTTAGCTGGTCGCGCGGGGCGTGCATAACGGAACGCATCGATTACGGCGTGCATACGGCGTTTCCACGGCATGATCCCGGCGATCCCGTCGCCGAGGGGGGTTAAAGGGGTTAGCGAGGTTTGGAAATGAAATTTTTTTGCCACGGGTCAGCCGATTAAACGGCCGCGGCAACGGTTCTAGACGTTTTAACGGGTCCGCTTCGGATTCTATTATCCACGGCTCGGGCCGACTTATGACTCACGGAGCCCCGGTGGCGAGGGTGCGGGGCCGAGGGAAGGCGTCCCCGACAAATTAAAACCGCCATGGTTAAATTAACGGTACCCTCGGCGCGATGAGCGTCTAATAAAACAACGTACCGTGCCGTGTAATAAGGGGATGTCCCGGATTTAATGCTGCTACGGGCTATAGCGCCGATAGAGGCCATTTCAAATTACACCCTATAAAACAGGAACCCGGTTGAAATTTTAACCTGCACTTTCGATGAACGACCGACCCCCGCCGCGTTTATTTCCGTACACTAAGATGCCGATTAGTCGACGGGAAACGACGTTTTCCGCACTATTTGCTCCCGCCCCGTACGCCCTTCTGGCTACCGGAATCATAAAGAGATGCTGGAAAATTATTCTTTCTGTTATTCTTATTTTTCTTTCTTATTCTTTCTGTTATTGTTAGTAGCAGATTTCGATAGCTTTGTTCATTTTTTTCTTTTTTTTTTAACAATTCTGAACAGGTTACTTTGATTATTTTGGTACTTTTTGGTGTCAATACTTTCGGAAATACATGAGAGAGAGAACGTAAATTTTCGTTCAGATTGTTCACATAAAAATGGACAATTTGGGAAGAGGGGATACGATTGATCGAGCCTTGCACCTCGTTTTTATAATTGTTGACAATTTATAACTATGAAAATGAATCGCGAGACTCGAATAATCGTGTCTCCTCTTCCCAAATTGTCCATTTTTGCTCACAAGTTGAAGGAATATTGAGGAGAATTTACTGTATTTTCTAGCAACTCGGAGCAAATTTTGTGAAAATTTTGACTTCACTGTACACGCTCTAATTGAAATAGAAATCATTATACAGTATTTTATCTCTAATTCGCGCTCAGATTGCGCACAAAAATGGACAATTTGGGAAGGGGAGATACGATTATTCGAACCTTGCACCTCGTTTTTATAATTGTTGACAATTCCTAACTATAAAAATGAACCGCGAAGCTCGAATAATAGTGTCTCCTCTTCCCAAATGATCCATTTTTGCTCACAAGTTGAAGGAAAATTGAGGAGAAGTTACTGTATTTTCTAGCAACTCGGAGCAAATTTTGTGAAAATTTTGACTTCACTGTACACGGTCTAATTGAAATAGAAATCATTATACAGTATTTTATCTCTAATTCGTGCTCAGATTGCGCACAAAAATGGACAATTTGGGAAGGGGAGATACGATTATTCGAGGCTCGCGGCTCGTTTTTGTAGTCACCGATTGCGAAGGTTGTGTCAAACGATCAGTGCACGCTGACGGAGCCGGCGGAAATGCAAACTGATACATTCGAATCTCAGTCCTAAGTAAGCTATAGATTAATTTTTGTCCGAGGCTAATGTTTCTTTTTCGACACTTTTCAATTTCGTGTCCGTAAGGACTCGCGCGAGCTCCGACAGAACGCGCTCCTTGTATTTAACGTCGCGAAAACATCGGTCGACAAGATTTCATTCGAAATCCGAAATAACTGGCCCCGGTCGGCCCTGGCAAAGTCGGCATTGAACCGGCCGCGCGAAGCGCAGCGTTCCAGGTCAGCCCATTGTCCCAGAGCCCGTGGCTGTCTTTTTTCGTGGCCACCGGCAGAGCCCGGTGTTTTTCGCGCTTGTAAAAGTTTTTCACGTTAGAATCTGGCCCGAGTCGCGGCGGCGTGCTTTTCTGCAACAAAAAGCGCATCTCTTCCAGAAAGCTTTATGCCATGCAAGATGCACGGACCGCGGGCTAAACGACTGGCGGGCGGGCTAGCTGAAAGCAATTACTTTTAATATACAAAAGATTTATAACGCGAAAGAGTCGCGTCGAGAGTCCGTTGGCCGACTTTATCGTTCCTCTGCGCCCGTTCTCCTTCTCCGGCTCGCCTCTTATTGTTCTTTCATAAACGTATACAAACAGCGCTAGTTATGCAGCCGCGCGGTCCCGGGCTGTGTTTCGACGTTGTGTTCACGGGACACATGGCAACGGGGAAAAACCGGGCAGCAGGACCTGCGATACGTCAACGTGCCAGCTGACGCGCGTCCAGTGATTTCAGACCCGGAATTATTTCGATGTCCGCTAACTCCCCGACAGCTTTTTCGTGTCACCGCTTCGTCCTTCTTCGCCGCTTCCCTCCCCCCGCCCCCTCCTCGTTTCATTAGCTCCGTTCCGCGGATAAACTTTACACCGTGCGCGGGTGTCCGCCGCCGACACCGTACCGTAATTAGTAATTATTGGGTTGGCAACTAAGTAATTGCCGATTTGTTCAATGAAATAAAAAATGTTTTTTACTTGGAACGAAGTTTAATCTGTAATGTACTTTCCATTTCGTTCGATGACCTTTTGCCATCTCTGTGACAACTTGAAAATTCCACGCTCGTAGAAAGTCTGATCCTTTTCGGCCAAAAACTGAGTTAAGTGAGATTTTACAGCGTCATCGTCGTTCAAAGTTTTACCACGAAGGGGGTTGTCCAGGGATCGAAGTAAGTGGTAATCCGATGGCGCGAGATCAGGGCTATATGGCGGGTGCAACATCAATTCCCAAGCAATATCCATGAATTTTTGCCGAGTGGACAAAGACGTGTGCGGCCTAGCATTGTCCTGCTGGAAAATGACTCCTTTACGATTGACCAATTCTGGTCGCTTTTCCTTGACCGCCGCATTCAATTTGTCCAGTTGCTAACATTCACGGATAATAAAAAATAACATAATAATAATAATAATAATTTTATAATATAACACTTACGGATATCATAAAAATGGGAGTGAGAGACATCTATAATTGAAATCGGCAACTACTTAGTTGCCAACCCAATACATCGGGTTCGATATGTAATCGTCGGACCGCGCGTCCGTTCGCGCGAATTTGCTTTTCTTTTGTGGCCGGAATTAAAGACAGGAATTAACCACTTGCCCTGGCAAAAAATTCACCGACGCGTGTACCAGAACGATCCAGTATATATATATATATTATATAATTATATATTTATATATTATGTATAATATTATATAATATACTATATATATATATAAATAATATTCTAAAATGGAAAATAAATTAGTTTGTATAATATAATAATATAATTATATTATTATATTATATATTATATTATATATATTTTTATATTATACAAACTAATTTATTTTCCATTTTAGAATATGGGTTAAATATTGACAATTGTACGCTATCATTGCAGTGCAATGATAATCTGTGCTCTGGCAAACAATCCCACGTCTTTCGACGACGATCGGCGATGGGAGATATCGGTTGCCAGAAACTGGACCAACAGTTTCAAAAGAAATTCCAGCGAGCTCATAGGGGGGAGGGGGCACCGGTTGAATCGAATTCGCTCTTAATACGAATTAGGGACGAAAGGTCTGCGAATCTTTCCGCATAGCCCGAAATCACTGTACCGTGGAGCCGTATCATGAACCTGGATTTTCGGTCAGCGGTACATTACGTTTGCCCGGGTTCGTCCGACCGCCGGTCCCTTCGTCCCTTTATCGTAAAAGGCTAATTTCGAAGAATCCCAGAAAGGGGTCTCGGACATTCTCCTGTGGGTGAGACGGTACGCGAGCGCGTTTAATGAAACACAGAGATCGCTTTATCTTTTATACAGTGGCCTAAAAGTGTTCGTACGCCCTTTAAATTTCAACTAAATGACTTGAATTTTATTTTAGATAATAGAGAGACTAGTGTGCTAGACGATGACTGAAATGCTTTTTTCTTTTTAATTTTGCTATTACTTGGAATGACAAGGAAATAAAAATCCCTCGTTTTTTAACTTTTTTTCTATCCGAGCCTGAGACCTCGATAACCGGTTCTCGTTATCCGGTTGCGATTTATTATTATCCATAACTATTTCTGCAATTCTTCCAACCGACTATTCCAGTTGGAAGTTTAACCCTTTCGGTACGAGCGCGCTGTCCGCCGTGACACTCCCACTGTACGGGATGCCGCGCCGAAAATGTGGCATAAAATTAAGTAACAACTGTGCTTAATCCGTTTCTAAATCTTTTGTTTCCTAGAAACATTCTGTAAAGGGCCTACAATATGTTAAAATCTATGAACAAGTTTCGAACAAAAATGTAACCTCAAATTTTTTTAATCAATTCACAGATCGAACGACAATTAAACCTGTAGCTGTTTTCTTCGGATTCCTTGTAAGAAAAGACTTCGTTAGAATAATTTCTAATATGTCAGCAATATGGTTCGCATGGATGCCAGAAAATACACAGAAAATTCGTATTTTTCACAGAGAGATTAACCCTTTGACATACCATCTTCCTCGCAGTTACTTCGATTAGAAATTTTTCGATAGTAATAATTTCTTAGAAAGAAAAGAAAAATTATTATTGTGCGCTTAAATTGACTAGAATGCTTAAACATCGATGACAAAAGAATAGAATTTTATTGCAATTTCAAAGGACAAAATAACATCTATACTCGATGAGTTAATACTAGAAAGTTTCTAGTCAAAGTACGGCAAGGGGTTTTCTCTTCTAATTGACACGGAAAATTCTCATTTTTCACAGAGAGATATACCATCTTCTTCGCAGTTACTGCGATCAGAGACCTTTCGGTAGTAATAACTTCTTAGAAAGAAAGAAAAAATTAATGCTTATCGTGCGCCTAAATTTACTAGAATGCTTAAACATCGATGACAAAAGAATAGAATTTTATTGCAATTTCAAAGAACAAAATAACATCTATACTCAATGAATCGATACTAGAAATTGTCACGACGCGTCGAACTCGTCAAAGTACGCCAAGGGGTCAAGAGTCCAGTCTTTACCTGTAGCCACAGACCAAGATCTGTCTACAAATTACGGACTTCCATAAACTATGAAACAAGGGCCACCTAATCCCTTAAAGATCGAGAAAGCTAAGCCCGCCTCTAGCGTAACCGGGCGCTCTAGGGCGCTACCAAGCCCGCCGGAGCTCGTCGTAAGAGTCAAGGTCACCGTGCACTCCGCCATTCTGCGAGCTCAATTTCGATCCGGCTCGCAGATAGACGACGATGGTATCTCGCCGAGAGGTAACCGGCGAGGCGTGTAGCGGACGTGGAGACCGGCGAGCAAAGATTCAGCGGAGATTGCCGGCGCGAGAGGCGATGGTCCCTATTAAACGTTCGACGTCGCCGCTTCAGTCATCGCCGCGAAAGTCGAGGCTGGGATCGGCTGCCGTTATCACTCGAAATATCTGACGGAAGCCCGGGTTCGGTCCGGGGAGGAGCTCTTCGTTCGAAGCTCTCAGGTATTGGATGACCGGGTTATTACGGACGCGATACGGGTTTACGCGGACGTAACGGGTGAAGTTAGGGGGGATAGATAGGATCGCGACGTAGCCGGACGCACTTGACTGTAAATGACGTGGACGCGGACTCGCGGCGGCGGCAGCGGGCCGAGTCCGGGCCGGGCGGATCCGCGTCGGGTCGGGATTATGCGGGCGTTACAACGCGTCGCGAACTGCGACAGGTTCCAGGGACGTCGATATTGGACGCGTTTACGATCGCCGTGGAACGAGTTCTCATCCTCCTCCTCCTCCCCCCTGGAGGAAGATTGACGCGTCCGCATGTGGGCCAGGACATCTTCATCGGGCGTCTTTGTCGCCTGTCCCGGCGTTAATATCCACCGGGTTTATGGATGACCGTGAAGAAACGAATCAATAGCACTCACACACGGCCGGATGCGTGGTTCTCGTCTATTGGCCCGTCGTGCTCTTCGGGAGCCAAAAACTGTCGGATGTGTCACTTCTACTTGAGCGAGATAATTGCGCGCGCGCCGTGTTGCTAGTTGTTCAGATTCATCACTCCGCGTCGTCGCGCCGTGTCCCAATCTACGTGACGGACGTCTGGGACGACGTTTCAAACTGGTTCGTTCGTTCGTTCGTTCATTTATCAAAATTCTCGAGTGGCCGGGTCAACGGATCCTTAACCCTTTCCTTTACGGCAGCAAGCTAAGCTGGAGCGACGCCGCTGAACGGGGCATCGCGCCGCGAACCGTGCACTTTGCACGTCGGTGGGCACTTTTTTTGCGCTGTTCGATGGTCGGACTTGCGTCTTTCGACGCCACTTTGCGATCGTTTTGTATGTACGGAGCTTTTTTAAGAGCTGCGTAATAACTGTTTCGTCGTATTATATGAAAAATATGAAAATTGGTATATTGTTATTAGTATGAATATATATATACTAATATATAAGTATGATATATTATTATTAGTATTAATATATTAGTATGAATATTAGTATGAATATATATATATATACTAATATATTAGTATAATATATTATTATTAGTATTACTATAATAGTATGAATATTAGTATGAATTTATATATATATACTAATATATTAGTATACTATATTATCATTAGTATTAATATGTTAGTATGAAAGCATTGAACTCAACAAGCTCAACAAAACACAAACTGAACTCACTCTCCGACAAGAAACAACGCAAAGGGTAGTTCGCACGCGAACGCGATTTTCGCTGTGGAAGACGCGACAGATTAAGCAGGTCAGAAGGAAAACTGGAACTTTCGTCGACGAATGACGGCCCTGGTCGGCCGGACGACGATTATTCGCGGACGATTTATCGGGCTGCTGGAGAGGGGGGAGGGAGGGATCGAGAGCGACGCGATCCTCGGAAGTCGCTTATCGGCCCCCGATTATCGCAATTTCGCGAGGTAATGGCGATTTCGAGTAAAAAGCGCAAATTACACGTCCGCGGATTCAATATACGCCGGGTTAATCGGTGGGGTCGGGTCGGGCCTCGGACCGGTTGCTAGTCGAACCGTTAATCGGTCCGTCAATTGCCCTTGTATTAACAAGAATTTTTATGACGGCACCCCGCCGCCTCACTCTCTTTCCCCCCGCATGCTCGGCGCAATTAAAACTGGCTGAGCTGGAAAACGATAACAGTGATCAACGTTTAATGCATCGGGTTCCGATTGCAAGAACTTGCTGCTGCTGCTGCCGCCGCCGTTGCTGCTGCCAGTGGTTCTAGCGGTTGGTCGGGGATAGCAGCGTCAGCATGGTCAACGATACCTCGAAAATGCGATAGCGCTGAATCCACACAGCCCTCTCCGGAACGATACGGCCGGGAGTGCTCGGACTGATATCTGAAAATAATCGGATCAGCCTCGCCTGCCCGCCCGTTACGTAAATTGTCTTGGTCTTGGCGGCGTTCTCGTATTAATCATCGGACGGCTCCCTCCGTGAAAGATTGGCCGGTCGCTCTGCCTCCGAACTACCCTTTTCTCCGTCCAGCCGGCTCTCCCTTTTCCGAAGATCCTCGCCCTTCTTGCCCCAGAATCTTGCTCCGGATAGATCCCTTGCTTTCTCTTCCAAGCGCCGCCCAACCGCGTTACGTCTCATCCTTTCCGGCTCTGCTTTCTTTGCTTTGTTAAGTATCTTTTATATCTTTGGTTTCCAACCACCTCCTAGGCCTTCCGCTCCTCCAACGTTCCGTTCTAGCTTGCTTTCTCTAGCGCTTCACCACCTTCGTGTCTTCTTCTCCTCTGTGTGTTTGCACTGCAGGCTCGCACTCTGCTTGTTCAGGATTCTTCTTTACCGTTGCCGGTTCTCTCTTTAAATCTCCCGGGCTCCATTTTCGCGTTCTTACGGTCGCGGAATAGTTTGACTAGCTCCCCCGGGCTGCTGATTGTACGTCCAGAAACAATGTAAAAGGAGGAATATAGATATAGGTTTTATGTGACTCTTTGTTTAGATGTTACGAATTTTCTGTTGTAATCGTCTTTGCGGGGGATGCTGATAATTGCGTTTGGAGACAAGCTTGCACAAATCTTGTCATTTATATGGTTGTCTCTCTCTTCCTCTCTCTCTCTCTCTCTCTATCTCCCTCTCTCTCTTTCTCTCTCTCTCTCTCTCTCTCTCTCTCTTTCTCTCTCTATGTTACTATGATTCTTAGTGTTTCGCGAATTTGTTGACTGTAATCTGACGGTCAATTAAGAAAAATTGACTGCAATCTGAGTGTCAATTAGGGAGAATTGATTGTAATGTGAGCGTCAATTTGGGTGAATTGACTGTAATCTCAGCGTCAATCAAGAAGAATTGACTGTAATCTGCGCGTCAATCAAGAAGAATTGACTGTAAATTTGAGCGTCAATTAGGGAGAATTGACTGTAATCTGAGCGTCAATTAAGAAGAATAGGCTGTAATCTGAGTATTAATTAGGGAGAATTGACTGTAATCTGAGCGTCAATTAAGGAGAATTGACTGTAATCTGAGCGTCAATTAAGAAGAATTGACTATAATCGGAGCATCAATTAGGGAGAATTGACTGTAAATTTGAGCGTCAAATAGAGAGAATTGACTGTAATCTGAGCATCAATTAGGAAGAATTGACTGCAATCTGAGCGTCAGTTAGGAAAAATTGACTGTAATCCGAGTGCCAATTAAGGAGAATTGACTGTATTCCAGCGTTTTCAATGAAAAGTACTTAATTTTGTTTTTCATCCTCATAGAGTTAGCTAGGTTCGTAAAACTCATTATATCGCATAAACGAAGACAGATAGGCTGGTTCTCGATCTCCTGTGTTTACGAAGTTCCTCGTCCTTGCCTCACATATACACACCCACACACACACACGCACACAACACACACGGTGGTGTATCCTCCCTCGTCCAATCGAGCGTATGATATGTTTAACGTTGAATGTAATTTGAAGGATAAGCGGACGCGCGCAGGTCGCTACTTTGACGTTTAGAAATTATGATGTCGGCAAGTTCGAGATTGAAACTACTTTCCGGCGGTGCAGGAGTCGGAGGAGGGGGGGACATAACGCGGGCAGCCCCCGCGTGTTTTCTCCTCCAATCACCGTGTTCGAGTACCCTCCATTATCTCCGCTTCCGTCGACGTTGATTTTTCCGCTGAAACTTTAATCAACGTACTTTCACCATCCACCCTCTTCCCGCAGCAACGGCCGCGTAATTATTCTACGGGACACGGCTCGATACACGATGTTTTATTCATCGGGAACTAATCAATTTTGGCATTCTTCCATCGCGACGGGTCCCTTAGCGACACCGGAACTTCGGATGCTGCCGCGACGAGGTTCGGGGGATGTTCCGCGAACGCGAATCGGATATATGAGCCTGTACACACGAAACAGCAAGACGTTCTTCCGAAGTCGACTAACAAGCACAGTGTGGCAAATCGTAAATTCTGTGAAACTCTTGGAAATTTTTGAGAATAATTTTTGGTAATAATAACAACGTTTTTAAAGTAAAATTGTAAATTGTGTGACGATACGAATGGAGCTATTCCTTTGTCCTGGAAAAAAATTGTCCTGAAGCACCCTTCCGAAGAAATCTTGAATTTCCTATTATCGAAATGTGTTTCGTATTATAATAAATGTAATTAATTATATAATTTCGTATTATAAGAAATGTGTTTCTGCAACCATAGTCTTTGAACTATCTTCCGCTGAATTTTCAATCATTTGTAACACTTTGTTTAACGAAAGTCTATTAATAAGCTTTTCAACGACCGAATTGTTGTAATTTGTTGTTGTAATTTCAAACGAGCTCGTTACATTATATTAATGCAAATAATTCGATAAACTGCTGCAGCCTTCGGACAATTTCTTAAGAAATTCTTAACCCTCGATCTTCGATTTTAATAAAATATAAAAAGAAAAAACTAGAGAGCGTTGGATAAAGTATGGCAACTAAGTAATTTCCGATTTGTTCAATGAAATAAAAAATGTTTTTTACTTGGAACGAAGTTTAATCTGTAATGTATTTTCCATTTTGTCCGATGACCTTTTGCCATCTCTCCGACAACTTGAAAATTCCACGCTCGTAGAAAGTCTGATCCTTTTCGGCCAAAAACCGAGTTAAGTGAGATTTTACAGCGTCATCATCGTTAAAAGTTTTACCACGAAGGGAGTTGTCCAGGGATCGAAGTAAGTGGTAATCCGATGGCGCGAGATCAGGGCTATATGGTGGGTGTAACATCGATTCCCAAGCAATATCCATCAATTTTTGCCGAGTGGACAAAGACGTGTGCGGCCTAGCATTGTCCTGCTGGAAAATGACACCTTTACGATCGACCAATTCCGGTCGCGTTTCCTTGTCCCCTGCATTCAATTTGTCCAGTTGCTAACATTCACGGATAATAAAAAATAACATAATAATAATAATAATAATTTTATAATATAACATTTACGGATATCATAAAAATGGGAGTGAGAGACATCTATAATTGAAATCGGCAATTACTTAGTTGCCAACCCTATATCAAAAAATCGCAGATGGTCAGATTTTTAATTTGTACGCGAAACAATTTTCCTGTCGCACACAGCTTTGCGAATCGCGGCTCGGAGAATGTGACTGCTTGAAAAAACTAACTACGCCTCCCTTGTACTTTCGCCGTGTTCCCGGTAAACGAATCAACGATCTCCGGGCCGGACTCGTTAATTTTTTTTTCCGCTGGTAAGCCAGTTGCCCGGTATCATTGAAACTATCCGTGGAGATTTCCATCGGTCCCATAAATTGGCGCGGCCTGTAGAACGGGTCAGATTGCGCCGGTCTAATCGTGATAACTGTTATCAAACAGTAGTTAAAGTAACAAAGTATCCCGCAACGGGGAATTCGAGCGTCGTAAACGCATTAGCCGGGAATCTGCCGGGCGGAGGAAAATATGTCGGGGCGCGGCGTGGCGCGGCGCGGCGCGCTGAACAAAACAAAATTATCGGAAGGTGCAATTTATTCATGAATCCAATTTCATCGTGGAAATCTATTTGCATTACGAATAGACCCCGGGTACCGCCGTTTGTGCATATTGAGCAGAGAAAAGGGTTGCACCGTGCATACGGTAATGGCCCCGTAAAGTAACTCTATGTCGTGCATATGCATCGGTAAGAAGTCTGTCTCGCACGGCCGCCCCTTTCTCCTTTCTTTCTCCCTTTCTTTTCTCTCCTTTTCTTCTTCCTTTCTTTCCTTCTTTCGTTCTTTCTTTCCTCCTTCCTCCCATTTTCCAATTTTCTTCTTCAGCGTTCGTACTTTCTCTTGCTATTTTTCTCTCCGCCCCTTCGCTCATTTGTTTCCACTTAATTGCGTTCCTTCTTTAGCTCTCTTTCCTTTTTGCCATCGCTCGATTTTCTTCCCTCTGTGCTGCTTTCTTTTGTTCCCCTTCTATATTGATTACACCTTTTCTCATTCACGTCTGCCTTTCTTTCTACGGCTTCCCCCCTCTCCCCTGTCTCCACTCACTCGTGTTGCTTCTATATTTTCATTTTGTTCCCGCTCGGTTTTGTTTCCTCTCCGCTTTCCTTCCACTTACTTTCCTCCTTTGGCTTTGCTTCTGTGTCCCGTTCAGTATCGTTTTCCTCTCTTCTCATTTTTGACCGGTTTCTCTTAATTGTTTCTCTTTGCCCCTTGTCCACTGTCCTACGTCGCGGAATGTGTACACCTGCTCTGATCGACTATACGTAATTAAATCGGCGCACGCCACCGTACGCGCGGGATTAAGCTAACCGACCTCAAAAGGTGCCGATTTACAGGAAATTGTCCCTAATTGTCGCTCGCTTATAACATAATATAATATAATATGATATAATATAATATAATATAATATAATATAATATAATATAATATAATATAATATAATATAATATAATATAATATAATATAATATAATATAATATAATATAATATAATATAATATAATATAATATAATATAATATAATATAATATAACATAATATAATATAATATAATATAATATAATATAATATAATATAATATAATATATAATGAAGCGATGAGAATACAATAAAGAATATACAAATAATAAATAAGAATATAATAAAGAATATAAAAATAATAAACAAGAATATAATAAAGAATATAAAAATAATAATTAAAAATATAATAGAGAATATAAAAATAATAAATAAGAATATAATAAAGCGACGCAAATGCCATAAATGCGCGAGACGTTCCAAGCTGACCGTAAAATTTCGTGCGATGCCAGCAAAAAGTAACGTCGAAAGGAGCCTGTCCGAAGCAATCAGTTGCATATTGCAACTGAAATGTTTGCCTCCGAAATAACGCAATACGGTCGCGCAAGCGAAACATATTTAAACCCGTCAGCTACGCGCGATTTATTAGTTCCAAAGATCTACGGAGGAGATGCGACAAAAGAGACGGACGGGAGACAGCGCACAACGACGAATGTTGCGCATTGAAAACGAAAGTCGGAGCGAAACGGACGGCCAAGGACAGGCGCGGCGAACGCTAATAATCGTTCGCACGTTTGTTTACGAAGCAGGAGCGAGAACGTTAAGCCGGACGGGGTATTGCGTTTTTCCCGCGAGCAAACACGCGGGCTAATTAACAATAATTTGCATTCGTTCGATTATCGAAACGACAACCATTGTAAAGCTCATCCGTATTGGCGGGGCTGCTGGAACTAGCAGGACAATACGGGTGTTAAATTGCAGTAAGTGCAATCAATTTAGATTTCCCCGGGAATATTGCGCGCCGCTCGATCACCGCTTTCCGCGCAACAACATCGGCCTGCGCGCGGTCTGCTCGAGCGTTTCGCTCTCGCTAACCTTTCCTCTGGATCCACGGAAATTGTGTTATCGCCGATTACGATCGACAGCATTGCGAAATAGAACTACGAGAGAGAGAGAGAGAGAGAGAGAGAGAGAGAGAGAGAGTGAAAGAGAGAGAGAGAGAGAGAGAGAAGGAGAGCGCAAGAAAAAAAGAACAAGAAAGGTACGCGCGAGTAATCGGCACGCGTTTCTCGCGCTCTCCGAGCGGAATTCGCAAATTCCGTCGAGTTAATGACAGAACAAGAGAGAGAGAGAGAGAGAGAGAGAGAGAGAGAGAAGAGAGAGAGAGGGAACTATAAGAGAGAGAGAGAGAGAGAGAGAGAGAGAGGGAACTATAAGGGAGAGAGAGAGAGAGAGAGAGAGAGGGAACTATAAGAGAGAGAGAGAGAGAGAGAGAGAGAGAAAGAGAGAATTACAAGAGCAAGAGCGAGAGAGAGAGGGGGGGGACTACAAGAGCGAGAGAGAGAGAGAGAGAAAGAGAGAATTACAAGAGCGAGAGCGAGAGAGAGAGAGGGGGCAAGCAAAAAAATAACAAAAACGGTACGCGCGTGTAGCCGGTACGCGTTTCTCGCGCTCTCCGAGCGGAATTCGCGAATTCCGTCGATTCGACGACGGAACGAGCGCCGTTAAAAATTGAAAACCCGTCGCCGCGAGTGTTAAAAAATTACTTTTCCGTGTCGCGTCGGCCCAGGCCGACGGAAATGAATATTTGAGCCGGTGACGGGACATTAGCGCGCCCGTCTCGCAGGATTCAGAAGCGGAAACGAGCGACGGCAGAGTTCATCGACTGCTTATTGATAAATATTTCATTCGCGATTCTTCCGCTCCGATCGACAGTCGTGTTACGAGCCAACGGGTCGAAATCAATTTCGTTCGGCGGGTTAGGCTCGCGCCGCGACACTTGTTGAACCGTTTAATCGACTTCGCAGAGCGCAGGATGCGATTGTGGGAACCGGTGTCTTCTCTTTCTTCCGTCGAGCATTAACCCCTTTGCACTCGAGCGGTGACTCCGAGGCACCGGTAAGATTGTTATGTCACGTTCTAAGATCATTTTTATATTATCGAAGCTTAGATTTTAAATATTATTAAAAAGTATAACTGTTGCATGAATCACGAGACGCAATTTCGTATGCATAAAATGCACTTTGTCGTATTAAATAATATATAATATATAATATAATATAGTATAATATAATATAATATAATATAATATAATATAATATAATATAATATAATATAATATAATATAATATAATATAATATAATATAATATAATATAATATAATATAATATAATATAATATAATATAATATAATATAATATAATATAATATAATATAATATAATATAATATAATATAATATAATATATAATATAATATAATATATATATATATAATATATAATATATTATAATATATAATACATAATTATTTTAGATTGACTGTTAAAATGACTTCGAATGCAAAGGGTTAACAGGCTGGCGGCGAGAATGTTCCATAAAGTTGGGAACCATAAAATTAAAATTCGTCGCAAGGCTGCAGATTTTATTATTTATGCGCACCGCAATCGTTTACAATTTACTAAAATTATTGGACAATGCGAAAGGTCCCGCGTATTGCAATTAAAGCAGGCAATTTATATTTCATTCAGATAAGATGGTCAATGTCAAGTTATGGTTAAGTTGGAACAATGATATTGTTCCACTTCAATGCAGGCACTTGGATCCTGATCTATGGCTTTCAAGTAGTCTAAGATCATTTTCTAATCTTTATGCTAATGAAGATTCTTGTAGACATAAAAAAGAGGAAAATGTACAGGTGTACATAGAATGAACGTCATCTCGAACAAGCTCATCCAGTTTCCTCTTTCCTCATCTTCTTTTCTCTTTCTTCATTCTGTTCCTGAATTTCTCATATTCGCAGATCGTTCGTTTATTTTAGAAAATATTGTCGATCCGACGCGCGTACTTTTCACCCGAGTAATTTTAATTCGTAATTCATGAAATAAATGCAATTTCTTTATCAGTTGCTATGTTAGTAGAACATTGTTTAATATCTGAATTTACTGATATCAACTATTCGCAATTTATGCGCTTCTACGATTTTAGAAAATTGATTTCAGCATTCTAATCCGCCGCTGTCACGCTTCCTGTGCGAAGCACGCGTGTCATACAAATTTCAAACAACTGTCGCTCGAAAATCAGCTGTACCGTCGAGCCCCGAAAATTTCGGAATATAATTTGAACATTGCCGAACGACCTTTCCTTTATTAGAACTCGATATCTCGCTTCCAAGTGCATCGAATTAATTGTTAGTTTCGCTTGTTTGATCGAAGGATTATTCAATGTATACCCGTATATTATGCGCTATTTGCTTTATTAAGTAACAAGGTTCTTACCGAAGCTCATCAGTTTCCCTTTGATTTGTGTTTCCGTAAATTGGTGCACCGATCCATGTATCAACGCAAACACCCGCGGCACGCCCATAAGCTATAAACGCATAAACATCGGTAGTTTAAATATCGGTGTAATTTGTAGACCAGGTTTTAAACAGCTCCTAGCCGTGGCCCAACCTCGCGCAATATCGCATAAACTGCGAACCTGCGGTGCTTCGTAATATTAATAAATATCGGCGATCATCGTCTCCGTCGCTGGAACCGCGTCTTTATTTTAAATGGAAATTCGCATACTAAATATCGCTATCATCGCTTTTTATCTCGAGACCGACGTATTATTTTCTTGCACTCGAGTGTCGGACGCATCCTTGGCCGAATGGAATCTGGACAAATTTCTTAGATTTACTGGATGACATAACCTGCAATTTTAATATTATTTACAGTTATTATTATATTTAATATTATATTATTTATAATAAAAATTATATTATTATTATATTTAATATTATATTATTTATAATAAAAATTGTATTATTATTATATTTAATATTATATTGCATCTGTTGCTTTTATTTTAAAAATCAGGGTAATTTAGGGTCGCAGTTTTCGTTGTACTAAAATGACTCTACTTTTAAAATTTCCTAAAATATGCCTAATGTGATGGTTAACTTATGACTATTTGAACATTTGACCTTCGAGATTAAATGGACAGATTATGCAGCCAATGTTAACTCTTTACACCCTAGTGATGACTCTGAGATACCAATAAAAAATTGTTATATCACGTTCCAAGGTAATTTTTATACTGTCAAAATTTAGATCTAAAAAATTGTTGAAAGTGCAACTGCTTCATGAGTCACAAGTATCACTTTCGTATGCAAAAAAATGCACTTTGTCATATAAAACAGAAATACTAAAAGCCAGAAAAATCATTTCAGATTTACAGTTAAGATGGCTTTCGAGTGCAAAGGGTTAATGCCAATTGTATTTAGAATGTTTCTTGAACGAGAACAAGCTGACTATATCAAAGTATGCTATATTATAGCATATGCTATATGCTAGACTACAGTTCAGCACAATAAATGAATACTTATTAAATCAGATCCACATTTTTATACCGGGTGCAATATCCAAAGCCGTCTCACAGCAACGGTAACTGGACTTAAAAAGCAAACCGGTCCCATTTCTCAAATCCAATTGCAGAATCGAACTTTCCAGCGTCGACGGAAGGCGATGCCCGACGCACTGGTCAAAGTGTTAAGACCTAAATTCGTCGATTCGACGACGCGATTCGCGTAATTTCGCCGCACGATCGTGCGCGGGTATTTTCGGTGCGGGGACAGATTGATTTATGGGACGCGGCGGGAACGGTTTCGTTCCAAGCGACTCGTTAAAGTCAATATTGTTGCTTATGAACCAGCGGGTCTCTGAACACAGGGAATATTTACATACCGCGGCGGCGGAGCGGGCCGCGCAGCTGCCATGAACGCAAAATGCAATCGCAAACAGGGCTCCGGGTATCGCGTTTCGAAAATTTTCCGCGTAAGCACGAGCCGAGCACCCCGCCGCTACGGCACGATTACACGCTTCGACATTTTTCGTATCGGCCCCCTGCGGGCAACCTTCGCCCTGTGTCTTATCCGCGGCGCAGTCGAACAATCATGATCCGAGGAAACCTCGGGGAGAGCCGCGTTTCGTCGTTCGCGAACATGTTCGAGAGAGCGTTCGCCGTATCTCTAATGATGCGCCGCACGGATTCCTCGCTCTCGCCCGCCTCCGCGGAACAACAAAACCAAACGAAAACGTTGTTATCAGTAATGAGATTGTTCCATCGACGATGCTACCGGTAATTATTCAAGGGCTGCCGCGCTGCTTCCTTCGGCAACATCGGGAATCTTGCTCGGCGGCGGTGCGCGCCCGCGAACCTTGTAAGATGTTTCATACGAGAGAACTAACATTTTCGTTTCGGTCTCGTTAACGGAAGCGCATTCGCGCGTGTCCGTCGAAATTCATCGATTCCAATGATGTTGATTTTTCGATGATGCTTTTATGCTGTACCATTACCGCCAATTGAAATAATGTTTTCGATCTGCTCGGTGCAAAATGTTCGCGCACCTTATTATCGCTGTATGTGATCATTGGAAAGTGCATTATTGAAAAGTCAACGGAAAAATTAGTCGATTTGAAATTCGTTATTTTATGCAGATACTTGCGTGGATCGCTGTGTGATTCACGGTGTGACGCATCGCGTAGTTTTAATCACTGATCAATCTATATACAGGGTATCCGAAAATTGTGGCACACCCGGGAAATTAGAGATTCCTGAGGTCATTCGAAGCAACTTTCTCCTTTACAAAAATTTTCTCCGAGGCATCGATCACGAGTTATTGACGAAAAACGCTAGCCAATGCGAGGCGAGCTCGACAGCCAAGCGGCGGTCAAGCCAACGAGCGCGTGAAGCTCAGTACCGCTTATTGGCTCGGCCACCTAGCATCAAGCGAGCTCGTCTCTCATTGGTCAGCGTTTTTCGTTAATAATTCGTTAACGATGCCTCGGAGAACATTTTTGTAAAGGAAAAAGTTGCTCCGAATCGCCTCAGGAACCTCTCATTTCCCGGAAATACCATAATTTTAATATAAATAAAATATATATATATATATATATATATATATATATTTCTCTATTTCTCTCTCTTTCTCTCTTTCTCTCTCACTCTCTCTCTCTCACTCTCTCTCTCTCTCTCTCTTTCTCTCTCACTCTCTCTCTCTCTCTCTCTCTCTCTATTATATATATTATTTATATATTTAGAGGAAGAGAAGGAGAAAGAGAGAGAGAGAAAGAGAGAGAAAGAGAGAAAGAGAGAGAGAAAGAGAGAGAAATAGAGAAATAGAGAGAAAGAGAGAGAGAGAGAGTTTCGGTTTCGCTGCGAAACCGGTAAAAATCGCAAATAGGTCGCGACTGCGCGCGATGGCTCCCCGATAAACCGTGAATGGTAAAATTCGTTAAACCGTGATATTAAGAGGAAGATATTGGGGCTTTTTACGATGTGCATTACGCCGAGCGAGAAGGGGATGGAAAAACGCACGTGCCTTCCCCTGACCGCCGGCAAAGCCCGTTTCGTCCCCGCCCTCGGCGTCCTACCGACCCCAGAACGCCGGCATTCTTGCGGTAATATGTGTGAAATTGCGAGGGGTGCATTTTTAGCTCTGCATTTTGAGATTGCATTCCCGGAATAGTCTCAAATTTCTGCCCTTCCGTTGTTCGCGCGACCGCAAATTTTACGGGAGCGGGACCCCCGGAGCACCCAACGCGCGCGTGAATTTCGTGAAACAAAGGGGTCGAAGGGGAATATTTCTTTCGCGGCACGATCTCGCCTACGCGGCAATTAATCATGCTCGATCCCTCTCTTTTTTATTGGGCGGGCGAATAGATTTCGTGGTCCCCCTCGGAGTGACTTTACGAAAATAATTCTGTCAAATTTGAGCGTTTCTTGATCTGCCATTTATTTATTTATTCTATGATAAGAATGCGATTCAAATGGCGTGTCGGATGGAACGACGAAAATTCAAGTTGCGTGGCAAAATTATCTTGTAGCTGGAATTATTTTTCCTCGGCGCTTCGATATTATCGAAAGTATCTTATAAAGTATATTTATCTTACATTTATATTATAAGTATTTAAAAGTATATTAATTTAACTTCGCGCCCTCGCCTCTGATTGGTCACTGTTTTTCGTTAATAACTCGTAAACGAAGCAGCGGATCGCATTTTCGCTAAGGAAAAAGTTGCTTCAAGTGACCTCAGGAATCCCCTACTTTCGGATTGCGAGATATTTTTGGGACATGTATTGTATATGTGTTATACCTATATTGCCCAAAAGCAGTCGTTTTGACTGCTTGGGAAATTCAAAATAATCAAATGACTCTTATTATTGAATCGAGTAAATTTCTTCTATGACCAGTTCGGCTCTGTATTAAAATAACATTTTTCATTTTTTTCGATTACCGTTACACGATAACATACAAGTACATGATAAATTGTCGATTTTGGCATATACTAGATAAGTTGCAGTTGCTCGATAAGCTAAAGTAATACTTGTTATTCGTATCTTAAATTTTTTTATTGTTAACATTGTCTAATAACCTGTTATATAACTGTAAATAATATGAAATAAATATTAAAAATTAATTTTAAACAAATTTCTTCACACATTAGTTATTCTTTCACGATGCAATCATTTTCACTGCTTTTGCGCAATATAGGTATACACTAAGTTTCAGTCTTTCTAGCGTTAATCACGAATTAAACGCATCGTGCAAACGCGTCCCCCGTTTCTTCCAAGAAACGGCGCGGATCGTTTTCTAGAGCGGGCCCCTCGCGGTACAAGAATGAATAATGAGGTCCCCTCGCGTAACGAACTTCGCATAAATGTTTGTTGCGACCCTCCTAAAGTTTCGAGTGCCGGCTCGAGCGTTTTAAATTTCGGTACGAGCCACGTCGAGTAGCACGCGACATCAAAGGGAAACGTCAATTACGATACTTACTCCAATAACGATCCATTGAATTAATTCGTATCGACGACTCCGGATTGAATACGATTCCCTCCCCGTTGATTATGATACGCTACGTTACATTACATATTCGCTATTCAAATTAGCCATTAATACAAAGAGCCGCGTTTCGGTGAAGGAAGGCGGGGATCGATTTCCGACGAGGAAAAACCCGAACACACCGGTGGCATTCGGCTCTCGATGAAAATTCGCGCGTCGCGCCGCGGTTCGATCGAGTCCGCGGATGGATCGAGAATGGATCGGCGGCGGCGCCGGGTGGCGTTGACCAGGCCGAATTAAAGCGCGCGAAAAGTAAACACCGCGGAAACGAAGTGAAAATGGGTCGACGGCTGTGCGCCGCGTGCTCGCTGGAAACTGTTATTACGGAAGTTTATTGCGGCGGCGTCATAATAAAGATTGCGATCTTTAATGTAAGCATGAATATGGACATCATTGCGCTGCGCGGGCGCTTTCGAAGGTACGTGCCGCAGCATTTTCCTAGATAAAACGAAACGGCGCGCCGCAGCGCCGTATTAACGAATGCTGGAATTAAATAACGCGGCCGAAGCGTGGCGAAAATTTTCTTCCCATGAAAATCCGCCTCTCGGTTACCGGTTAAACTGTTTGCTCGCGCGCTCTCTCCGGGGACCGTTTCACCAAAATTGTCCTTTATCGAACGTTGACGTACTTCGTGCGCGGCGCCAACGTGCGTTCATTATTATTGGATTATTAGCTTCGATCGCTTTTTAACGATCGAGCGATGCACGATTTCTTCCTTGGTGCCTTGATATATTTTCTTCACGGTTGGACTGTAGATCTTCGTGCGAGATTATCGATAAATCAGAGTTCGGAATTATACGGTTTGTTGTTTCGAATGAGTCTTTGCTCGAATGAGTCTTTATTCGAATGATTCTTTAATCGAATGATTCTTTAATCGAATGAGCGAGTCTTTATTCGAATAATTCTTTAATCGAATGAGTCTTTATTCGAATGATTCTTTAATCGAATGAGTCTTTATGCGAATGAGTCTTTATTCGAATGAGTCTTTATTCGAATAATTCTTTAATCGAATGAGTCTTTATTCGAATGATTCTTTAATCGAATAAGTCTTTATTCGAATGAGTCTTTATTCGAATGAGTCTTTATTCGAATAATTCTTTAATCGAATGAGTGAGTCTTTATTCGAATGATTCTTTAATCGAATGAGTCTTTATTCGAATGATTCTTTAATCGAACGAGTCTTTATTCGAATGATTCTTTAATCGAATGAGTCTTTATTCGAATGATTCTTTAATCGAATGAGTCTTTATTCGAATGATTTTTTATTCAAACAATTCTTTACTCGAATTACTCTGTATTCAAAATAACTGAAATGTGTAGCTGTATATAGTCTTAGTCTTTCCGCGATTTTCACTGTAATGTATTTGCGAAAAAAAGAAATTTATTGCTCCATTTCATATGAAAGCGGCTTACTAATTTCAACAATTTTTAAAAGGAAAATTCGAAACCATGTGCAAGACGCAGCTACACCAACATCGAACAATTGAAAATCGAGCGTCATGATTACACGAAACCTTCATCTTCTCATAATCTGAAAATCTCTCGAATCATATAAAAACAGGCATAAAAATTCTCTTCCAATTCATACCGTTTCACATTCAAGGGACAATATCATTCGTGTCGCAAGAGGATAAAGAGGAAAATTTCGCGAACATTTTTACAGAAGAAACTGTTCTCGCCACACGGGAAGAACAGCATGTCCTAAAGAAAATAATCGTCGAGAGTACGTTTAATAATAGCTCGTCGAACCGGATTCCCAGCGAGCGTAACATCCGATCGGCTGGTACGTATCAGCGAGCATGAACGCGTCTCGCCGGAAACCAAATTTCTGCACGGCAAACAAGCACTCGGTTGCTCGCGCGACCCCTTTTCATCTTTCAACCTTTCAATCACAACAATCGCGCGAAAGAATTGCCAGCCCCGCGCCGGCCAGCTCGGTGTTTACCCACGGCCGCGGCAGTAACAGGAAATCGAGGAGCGTCGATGTTTCCGTTCGGCCGCGGTGTATCGGAAAAGATCGCGCGCCCGGCACGTACCGGCGATATACCGATAATGTTGTTCAAACACGCGCGGAGAGCCCGATGGGTCGGGCCAACAACTCGGGAAATATTAACACCGGCGAAACATCGAAATTAACGGGGCCGAATTCTCTCTCTCTCTCTTTTACGTACACGTGCACGTACTCTCTTCCTCGCGATCTCTCTCTCGCGCTCTCTTTCTCGCGCTCCCTCTCTCTCTCTCGCACTCTTGCTCTCGCGCTCTCTCTCTCGCGATTTCTCTCGAGATTTCTCTCTCCCTCGCACTCTTGCTCTCGCGCTCTCTTTTTCGCGCTCTCCCTCGCGCGATCTCTCTCGCTCTCTCTTTCTCGTGCGCTCTCTCCCTCTCGCGCTCTCTCCTTCGCGCTCTCACTCTCTCGCACTCTCTCTCTCGCGCTCTCTTTCCCTCGCGCTCCCGCTCTCTCGCTCCCGTTCTCTCGCGCTCTCTCTCTCGCGCGCTCTCACTCTCGTGCACTTTCTCTCTCTTTCGATCTCTCTTTCACATCACACGCACTCTCTCTCTCCTTCATTCGTTCTCTCTCTCGCGCGCTCTCTCTGTCCCTCTCTCTTCCGATGGTACCAGGGCCCGCGGGATCAACAAGCGCGCACCGCGACTTTCCCGCTCGAATTGTCGTGCTTGCACTCGCGCGAGAGCACTCGAACACCTCGTCGAATTTCAAAACGCGTCGACGATGAGATCGCGAGTACCGCCACCGCAACACGTACAGGATAATTGTCTTTCTATTTGCTAATTTCGCTAAAAACACCATCGACCCAAAAATGCCGCTATAGAATATTTTAACAGCTTCCAATGGACTCTTCAAAGTACAAGAGAAATTTATGTTTAGATGGTATCCCCCAGTCTGGACCATAATTCTTGACATTTTCTTTTGAGACTTTTGAATAAATATGGAACATATATGTATATCGGATAACATTTATAACATTTTTTTTTACATTTAAAGAGTATATACAGTTCAAATCATTTCAATGTAAAAATATTGAATATCTTGTGAGATACAGCTGCATTAGTATTTCCTTTTACAGTAATGTCTCTCTAATTGACGCTAAGTAATGTCTCTTTAATTGACGCGAAGTAATGTCTCTCTAATTGACGCGAAGTAATGTCTCTGTAATTGACGCGAAGTAATGTCTCTCTAATTGACGCTAAGTAATGCGTCTCTAATTGACGCTAAGATTATCCACAAAAATAGACAATTTTGGAAGAGGAGATAGGATTATTCCAGCTTTGCACCTTGTTTTTATAATCGTTGACAATCGATAACTATAAAAATGAGCCGCAAGCCTCGAATAATCGTATCTCCTCTTACAAAACTGTCCATTTTTGTTTCCAAGCTGATCGTCAATTATGGAGACATTTCTATAATGCCCATGCGAACGTTCCACCGAACAATGAGATCGCGGTGAACGAAATCGACGAGAAATCGATCGGATCGAGCAGCGGTTCGTCGGTCATCCGGATACGTTCGAACGATCTTCGCCATTAGAAGGTCCGTGTTCGCGACGAGCAATAAAAACGCCGGCAACAAAAGGGGTCTGAGCGGAGGGACTCCGAAAGAGGAAGTACGTTTGTCTTGCGGTGGACGGGATCGGAACCGTGCCCGGCAAACCGTGAAGAGCCCTCGAGCTTTTCCAGTCGTGGAATTCCGCGGAAGAAAGGCGACCCTCGTCGACGGACACGGTTAGGCGCGGGTTAGGTGCGCGGCCGGACCCGCGGCGACGAGGCGAGCCGACCGTTCGTTCATCGGTTCCGCGTGCATTTTTCTGAATGCGCACACTGCGTAAATATGGCCGGCGGGCAACGTTGCGCACGCGGCGAGCGCAACGACGCGAGCCGTGCTTTTCACGTGCCGATACGCGTACGCGCGGCCTCGTCATCCGAAACATCCGCACTCGATCGACCAGCGTTTCAAGCTCGGCTACTCGCCCGTTCAGCTCGCGTCGTCGGCTCCGATGTATACCGGGTGACCCCTTTCGAGACGTCTATGAGAACTGCTCGAGCAACTGGCCTGTCGAGTCGCTTCATATTGGAGGATTTTAGGACACCGCGAACTTTGAACTTTGGGATTTTGATCCTTGGATCGACATCCATGTCATGCGATTTCGATCCTTCGATCGACATAGATATCATGCGATTTGGATCCTTGGATCGAGATCCATATCATGCGATTTGGATCCTTGGATCGAGATCCATATCATGCGATTTGGATCCTTGGATCGATATCGATATTATGGGATTTGGATCCTTGGATCGACATCGATATCATGGGATTTGGATCCTTGGATCGACATCCATATCATGCGATTTGGATCCTTGGATCGACATCGATATCATGGGATTTGGATCCTTGGATCGACATCGATATCATGCGATTTGGATCCTTGGATCGACATTGATATCATGGGATTTGGATCTTTGGATCGAGATCCATATCATACGGTTTGGATCCTTGGATCGAGATCCATATCATACGGTTTGGATCCTTGAATCGACATCGATATCATGGGATTTTGATCCTTGGATCGACATCGATATCATGGGATTTGGATCCTTGGCACGTCGATTCACGAAAAGCTGGTGAAACCAAGTGAACGAATGTGACACATAGAATCTTGTCGATCACGTGATTCTGCGTACATTACGAGCTATTGAGTTATGCATTTGTTACGTTGCTGAAATGCATTTGTTGCACAAAGTTGGACAGTGCGATTGGTGTCTTTCGTTTTTCATCCAGGCGTGGAAACAGTAATTGAGTGTAGAGTGGATCTTAATTTTTTGGGAGCTCTCTGTAAATTGTTCCAGGCTATGCACGCTATAGATTACTATGTGAGACATTATAATCATTCATGTGCAATGTAGGATAGACGTATGAGTCGCGGTTAAGATCAAAGTGGCGTAAGTTAAATTTTCGAAAATGTTGACTCGTGTCTTAAAATGCAATATACGCATACATGGCAAAACGTTAAAAACCAAATGAAATCAACTGTAAAGTTTTTATAATTTATCCTTGACAATAAATTAGCTTAACAGTGAATTGACTTGTTCCTCTCAATGAGGAAAATGTGACTCACGCCACTATGATTCTAACACGCTCATATAAAAATAATAATAATAAAAAAGTAGGCGCTTTTTCTTCATTTTTCCACTACCACAAACTGATATCTAAATCACTTGTTATATAAAAAGCAATAAAATTCTACCGTTCTACTCTATCGATGTTCAACAATTACATACAATACAGATATATAACAAATATTAATTCTCTTTCCGAGAATTACGAACGACAAAGAAGTTCTAATTACCGTAGTCGTGGAATAAGTGACGAGAGAAGAAACGATTACAAAAATTGATTGCAAAATAATATTCACGGAACGATCTGAACGTTCAGAAAAATTCTATGGGAAAACCTCGATGTAACGCGATCGCTAATGGCGAGAAGCAGGATATTAGTGGAGAAGTGTTGGAAATTCCGAGAAAGCTAGCCGTTTAACAAATAAAAAAGAAAAAGAAAAAGAAAAAAGATAAAGATATTTAACCGTCTTTAATGATTCCCCCAGGCCGTCGGAATAAAATTTTCTTCCCGAGTGCTCCCTCCCCTTTCAATTTCAGCGTCGTCGCTTAATCAATTTCTTTCTCCTCCGAGCACTTTTCCTCTTATCTCGTGGCTTCCCTCCTATCTTTGTTTACTTCCCCGCTTTTATTCTTATCTATCCTCGTGCACATTTCCATTCCACGGTCTCGCACGCTTTCCCTAGCAATCCACTCGCCGCGGCGCGTCATCCTTCTCTCTCTCCCTCTCCCTCTCTCTCTCTCTCTCTCATTTTCCCTCTTCGACTTCCTCTCTCTCTCTCTCACTCTCTCTTCTCTCTTCCACTTTCTCTCTCTCCCTCTCTCTCACTCTCTCTCTCATTTTCCCTCTTCGACTTCCTCTCTCTCTCTTACTCTCTCTTCCCTCTTCCACTTTCTCTCTCTCCCTCTCTCTCACTCTCTCTCATTTTCCCTCTTCGACTTTCTCTCTCTCTCTCACTCTCTCACTCTCTTGTTTACGTGTGAGTGTTTCTATTCGCGTGGCCACGGTGCTTGTGTACGTAGGCGCGATGCCGAACAGCTCCCGCGGGTGCAATTGTCGCGGCACAAATTACCGTGGCCCTGGCGTCGTCGGGGTCAAACCCCTAACCGCGGCGCTGTCCTCCGCAGAACCCCACCGTGCACCAATCCTTCCGTTTTTCTGCCATTGTTTGCCTAAAAATCCTCGCGAACGCCATTAGGCACATTGAGCCATCTTAAATAAACGTAAAAATCGTGCTAAGTGGTATAAAATTCATTGCCGTGTCTCGCAGTTTTTCTAAGAAAAGAGAGAAATCGGCGAGACATTTGAAGTACAGGCATCGTCATAAGAGCCATTAGGATAATTCGAGTATCTTTATTATTTCCCTTCCCTGTCGCAAAATGGCTGGATCACGATCTTAATCCCATCAGCAAATTGATCGGCAAGTTTCAAACAATTGTTCAGAATTTTCAGTCTTTTTATTTCGATCGCGGTAATGTTTTAGTATTTGCCTGACCTGTATCACTTGCATGAAAAATTATGCCAGGAAATTAATGATTCTTTGACACTGAGTTTACTATGCTAGTCGAAATGACCAGATTCGCAATTTTTATTTGAAAATTATTGAAATTACAGAGACGCTTCCATAGAAAATAATCGAATAAATTTCTTAGTAAAATCTACATTACAGTAAAAATAGCTAAAATAATATAGCTAATATATATATATAATAGCTAATAAAGTGCTAAAATAAATCCGGACTTGCAACTCCACTTAGAAACAAAAATGAACAATTTGGGAAAAAGAGGTACGATTGTTCGAGCCTCGCAACTCGTTTTTATAGTTGTTGAAAATCGGTAACAATAAAAACGAGTCGCAAATTGTCCACTTTTCTGTCCAATCTGAGCATCAATTAGGGAGAATTTACTGTAGTGCCACTTCTCCGTGACGAGTATACTCGTCGGACACGGTTAACTGGTTAATTTGTAGTCTCGGAATGCTGGTCAATTTGGAGCAGAACGCGAGCAAGTAGATTGCGTCTACCAGCGGTCGGACAAGCAGAAAATCATTCGTTAGGATGATACGCTTACATCTCTGATAAACGTGGCTGCAATTGTAATCTCGAATTGGTAATCATTATTTTTAGAAAAGTATCATCCAATGGTCAGACAAGGTGAATATAAATTTGGTAAGATTATTTGCATTTATAATGAACGTAATAATGTGATTGTAACCTCAAATCGCTGGTAAATTTTGGGAAAATTGGATGATTCACAAGTAGATTCTACCATCCAGTGGTCAAACAAGGTCAATGTAAATTTAATAAAATTATTTGCATTGCAATGCAATTATTTGCAATGTAATTGTAACCTCAAATCGCTGGTAAATTTTGGGAAAATTGGATGATTAGCAAGTAGATTCTACCATCCAGTGATCAAACAAGGTCAATGTAAATTTAATAAAATTATTTGCATTGCAATGCAATTATTTGCAATGTAATTGTAACCTCAAATCGCTGGTAAATTTTGGGAAAACTGGATGATTAGCAAGTAGATTCTACCATCCAGTGATCAAACAGGGTCAATGTAAATTTAATAAAATTATTTGCATTGCAATGCAATTATTTGCAATGTAATTGTAACCTCAAATCGCTGGTAAATTTTGAGAAAATTGGATGATTAGCAAGTAGATTCTACCATCCAATGATCAGGCAAGGTGAACGTAAATTTGATAATAATTTGAAGATTATTTGCATTTATAATGAATGTAACTGTAATTGTAACCTCAAATCGCTAGTCAATTTTGTGAAAATTGGATGATTAGCAAGTAGATTCTACCATCCAGTGATCAAACAAGGTCGATGTAAATTTTGTAAGATTATTTGCATTTATAGTGAACGTCACTGTAATTGTAACTTCAAATTGCTAGTAACTTTTGTAAAAACTGGATAATTAACAAGTAGATTCTACTATCCAGTGATCAAACAAGGTCAATGTAAATTTGGTAAAATTATTTGCATTTATAATGAACGTAACTCTGTAATTGCAACCTCAAATCGCTAGTAAATTTTGAGAAAACTGTTTGATTAACAAGTAGATTCTACCATCCAACGATCGAACAAGGGGTGAACACAAATTTAATAAGATTATTCGCTTTTATAATCGCGGCGACGCGAAATACCGTCGCTTCTCCGCGACGAGTATACTCGTCGAACACGGCTAACCGGTTAAAACGATTTCCTGGCTGGCTCGGCTGTAAGTGTCGCGTGCAGGCTGCGTCGCGTATTGACAGACGTGATGTAACCCGGCGCGGCGGAAAGAAGAGCTCAGGCTCTCGAGCACCTTATATCCCTGTAATACCGAACTTTCGTAATATGTTGCACGGGCGAGAAACAAGATTTAGATGCTCAGAGTTGTCGGAAGTAACAAAGTTGCGTATCCCTTCCGACCGATATGAGGGAAAGAAGCCGGAAAAGAACGTGCTCTCGGCCCGGGCCACGTCGCCGCCAACAAAAGAACGACACTCGCTGTTCCACCGGGTAAGCCGCCAACAGTTATTACACGTCTCCCACGAAAATACCGGTGCTGCTTAACGAACCTATTCAATTTATCATCTCGCTCGGTTCCATTACACGATCCAATTAGCAGGCTTCCCAAAGGCGGAGGACACATAATTCTTGTTAACTCTCTTGCCCGAAGTCTCTGCCGTTCGTTACAGCAACTAATTAATTCCGAGAAATTTCCTTTCTTTTTTTCCTCTCGCCACTCTCTCTCTACGACATTACGACGACCACGGCGAAACCGGGCGGCCACCTCTCATTGTATTTTCTAATGTGTGTCTGTGTGTTTTTGTGTGTGTGTGTTCAGGTGTCGCGGACCGGCCCGAGAGTTTGAACATGATAGATATACCGGCGGCGATAAGACGATTAATTCTTTCCGGCGAGTCGGCCCGACGAGAGCCTCCCGTAGATCGACGATCTTTGAATTTTCATCGCTCTCGCCCTGGCCCCTATTAAATTTCAATTCGCGAACTTTAAAGCTCCTCGAGTGGTTCCTCCGGCCGGCCTGGAACAACGGCTACCGTTTAATTCCAAATTTTCCGTGGAACTTCGCGTCGGCCATTTCGGTCTCTGGCGACTAGGAATTTCTAATGCCTCTTAATGGACGAATTATAAATTTGTGATAGTAAAACTTGCGCTATTCGCTTCCGGTTCAGGGAGTACGAATCGGCAATTAGCCGGGCCGTTCTCGTCGTCTATAATTCAGGCTGCCGCGGATTTGCTTTAGTTTCATTTTTCGATAACCTAAGGCTGTTTTATATTACTCGAACTCGGATTTCAAAGTGTATTATTACATAATCGAAGCTTAGAGATCGTTGGTCGCGATTGGCCATCGTCTAATTGCTGGAACATTGCCGTTAAGAGATGCGATGCAATTCATTGCATCGATTGCATTCGATTTTTCAACCATGTTTGCTAATTTGGGAGCACAGAAGTTGCAGGATCCTTTTTTGTTTCGCGAATTATGGTTTTGTCTTCTCTGCTTGTTAAGTTTTTTGGACGACCTGATCGAGCTTTATTAGCAACAATTCCTTGATTTTTAAGCTTCTTTATTATGTAGTGCACTGTAGATTTACTCACAATCCTGTTATAAGATTTTTCAACTTATTTTATTCTTACTTAAACGATATCTTATGATCAACTAAATGTTCCTTTCTTTACATTCGATGCTAATGTTTGCATTCAGCGTTGCGACATAAGCTGCAACTTTATAATATAAGCTATAATAATAGCTATAATATAAGCTAATAATAATAATAAGCAATAATATAAGCTAATAATAATAATAAGCTATAATATAAGCTAATAATAATAATAATAAGCTATAATATAAGCAAAAATCGCAGTTTTATCACGATTTTGACCAAAAAACTGTAAGAAACCAGCAGTTTTCAAAATCCTTCAATGTCTGGGTGAACCGATTTCGATCAAATTTAACGTATACAATAAATTACCGAGATCTACAAAAGGCATTTTTTAAATTTTCGTTATAAGCTCAGATAAAAAAGTTAAAAACCGAGGGTTTTTAATTTCTTCTTTTCATTCCAAGTAATGGCAAAATTAAAAAACAGCTTTTCAGCCATCATCTGGTAAACCGATCCCTCTGTCATCTAAAAAAAAAAAAGTTCAAGTCACTCAGTCCAGTTTTAAAAAAAGTTACGTTCGTTTTAGAAGATGTACGAACACTTTTGTGGCCCACTGTACGTACGTGTCGCTTCGAACGCTGAGAGACCGTTGTGTATTTCTCGAAATTTTCGTAGATTTTCCGTCTAGTTCCAAGCAAGACCGTCGCTTTATTGGCCGCCGAAGGTGTACATAGGGACCGCTATAGGCGAAAGCCTACGGTATTACATAGGTAGCCATCCACACCGAAACGACACTAAACGACGGGGCGTAGCATTCGGGCCGTAGCCTCGGACTTAACGTGGAAGCGATCGAATACGGCGAGAGGCATGTAAAGTGCCGGGCATATCGTGCTGCAATAGAAGAGAGAGAAGTTCCGGGTACTTCGTGACAGCTACTCGTATTTCTCCGGCGCACTCGAAAGAGAGAGCTCCGGGAGGCCGTGGACGATTAAGCCCCTCGCGTCTCCTTCCAGCCGCTTCGTACGGAGCGTATCAATTTCCTTTAATGTCACTTTGACGATGCCATTAACAGATAGACACACCGGCTCTATCTACCCTGCCGTTTACCTACGTCTACCTTCCTAGCAGTCAATTGAAGATGCACGTCGAGTGTCTCCGGCGAGAGCTCCGAGACACCGTCGCGATGCCGGGCGAAATCGTTCTTGCCTCGTCTTCTTCTCGTCATACCGATTCCACCGACTAAATGGAATCTTCTTCACGATTTACCAAGATTCTTTCTTCGCCCCGTACTCGCCGCTGAAGTATAACTAAGAAGTTCGATTGAAACGCGAGAAGCATCGATCTCTTCCGTAGTTTCGCTTCATTGTTTAGCGAGCAACGCGATCGCCGGAAGCCTCGTCTTCCAGACACGAGGCTCTAGCTAATTGCGAGAAAAATTGACTTAGACCGAAGCCTTTGTCCGACAAAGCGGCCGGAAGTTACGACCCTCGGACACGTACTCCTGACCCGTTGGCACCCCGAACAAAAGTTCGTCGTCCATCGAACCTCGGACGACTAATAAACCACGCATCGACCGGTCGGGCGCAAACGGAAGTAGGGAAACGTAATGAACAGAAACGCGTTCGGGGTACATTCCAATTTCCACTCGGAACTAGAACAGCCCGAACAAGAGAGCCGGAGCGAGCGAGAGAGAGCGAGGGAGAGAAAGAGAGAGGGAGCGAGCAGAGGGTGGTCGGGGCGTGTACGTGTACGTCGTTGATCACGCGAACGCTTTCGAAAGCTGCCGGCGTCGAACAATGGCCATTGTATCCGGAATCTGGGAATTAGCCGTCAGGCTGGTCCGCGGGCGAGGTCGGGCCCGTTTCAAGGATCACGGCCCGCAGGACGCCGCCGCCACGTCAAAAGACTTAATCGCGACGCCGCGCCGCGGTGTCAAAGCGAACGGGCCGATACGAGAGAAGCAATGTCCGCGACACGTTATCCGGAATTCCAGCACGCCTAGACGCGTGCTGACGGCAGGCAGGATCGTCTGGGGGACTACTCCCTTTACAACGGGATCTTGCAGGATACACACACGATATTTTGATATAATGCGGCACTTCGAATCGCGCGTGGAACGCGCTGCGACATTCAGCGCGGGCCCTGCGATTCAGGATTTCATACGTCTCCGGCGCGCCCGATGCTGGCCGACGACGACGACGACTCGACGACTGGATTTGCTGGTTAAACCCTGCTACCGTGTATGCAGTAGATTGTACATGTGTCGCGTGTGGTTCGTAGCTACGGTAGAACCTCGATTATCCGGGTTAACCATCGACTGTTACACCCATTGAAACTTACGTAGCCAATTTATCGCGATATTATTGCTGTAAAAGTGTCGAATAAAACAGCGAAATCGAGTCTTTTCACTTTGCACGTTAACACGTCGAACGTCGCGTCACCCACATCTGGGTGACGGCTATGTTTTCGCAGTCTTATACTAACAAATTATACCTATATTTAAATTTGTTTCTATGATATTATAATATTTTATTAGTTACGATGGAATTCGTCAAAACATTGCAAACATAACTGGAGTGACTCTGGACACTCAGGACAATACGTTATAGTGTTTTGTAAATTTTTGTTTGCTTCGTGGCGCCGGGAGAAACTCTACCGATTTATGCTGGGCGTTCAACGTGTTAACGGATGTTCGTTCGCATGACGAAAATTCGTCGTTTCGCAAACAATCACCGATAGCCAAGTGACGAGAATTCGTTATTTGAAGCAACTTCTTCCTTTACAAAAATGTTCTCCGTGGCACCGTTAACGAGTTATTAACGAAAAACAGTGACCAATGAGAGACGAGCTCAGCTGGCGCTAGGCGGCCCGAGGCAACGGCGCCAGCGGTCGAGCGGTCGAATCCCAGTTCCGCTCATTAGCTCGGTCGCCTCGCGACAACTGAGCTCGCCTCTCATTGGTCATTGTTTTTCGTTAATAACTCGTTAATGGTGCCTCGGAGAAAATTTTTGTAAAGGAAAAAGTTGCTTCGAATGACCCGAGGAACCCGCCACTTTCGGATTGCGAGACATTTTTGGGACACCCTGTATTAGTTTATGAAAGCAACGCGATAAGACACTTATTCTGATTTTTAACAAGTCTTATTGTAGCAAATAAATTGAACATATAAATTGAATATAAACATACAAAATTAACATAAAAATTGAATAAATAACTCATAAACGTATCTTTGCGATACGAATAATCGTAAATTAAAAAATTAATGACCCGTTATTTTATCGAGTTCCGTAAATCTAGCGTCAAAAACGTCGCTTCTATCACAATTTTTCTTGCAATGACGTTATCACCACGGACGAATAAACAATCGACAGCGATCTTGCGGACCGGCGATATCAGTCAAGTTTTAACAATGTAACGCGAAAGCGCGGATAATGGAACGGTTACTCGGTCGCGAATGGTTTCCGAATGAGCACGGTTTTCGCGGGGATAACCAAATTGGGACAATAACTTCCGTAGCGTTTCGAAATATTTCAGCAGAAAGCGAGCGAACGTCAAATTGCACGGACAAACAATGTCCGAAATAAAACTTTTTCCAACTAAAAGCTCCGCTCTAATTTCGCATGCGCTGCATCATATTTCATTTTATACAAAATCTCCGACATCGGCGACAAAAAGTGATTGATTCGGCGTGGAATGACCTGTGAAGAAAATCAAATTTATTTGCGCGCGCGCACGGTTGTTCGGTATCGCGAACGCGACGGTGAAATACAAAAAAAAAGAAAAAAAATGAGTGACCTATACCCCCCGCGTTACACGCTTTTCCACGCGTTTCGTAAAATGATGCGCGTGGTATTTGAATAAAACGCGACGATCTCGCGAGAACGACAACGCGTCGCCGCGATCCGCGGCTGCCTCGATCCACGACAGATCGAGATAATCTCGCTTCTCGATCCGAACGAGGGAATCCGGCGTCGTCGCGGACTGCGTTTTTCCTATTCGCGTTCTCGTATTCCCTCGGCAAACCGGCTTCGCCCGGAGGAAAAGGGAGGGGAAGTGTATCATCGAATATAGGCGAATATATCAAAGGAAAATCCAAGAGCACTGCGCATAAAGATATCAGTGAACACCTGGTCCAGAGTAAACCAGCCAGTATGACGTTAACAGCCGTGTGTAATCAGACCACCCTGTACATAGGCAGCTGCAGCTGCGTGCGTAGTCGCGGTCTTGCAATACAAGTGCAAAGTGAGCGCGGGAGGAACAGATGAGGAGAGGGAGAGAGAGTCGGAGAGAGAAAGGGGCGAGAGACAGTGTACGAGAGAGATGGATAAAGAGAGCGAGAGAGAAAGAGAGAGAGAGAAGGAGAGAGAGAGAGGGTTGATGGTATGGAGCGAGAGAGTCGGAGGGAGAAAGGGGTGAGAGACAGTGTACGAGAGAGATGGATAAAGAGAGCGAGAGAGAAAGAGAGAGAGAGAAGGAGAGAGAGAGAGGGTTGATGGTATGGAGCGAGAGAGTCGGAGGGAGAAAGGGGTGAGAGACAGTGTACGAGAGAGATGGATAAAGAGAGCGAGAGAGAAAGAGAGAGAGAAGGAGAGAGAGAGAGGGTTGATGGTATGGAGCGAGAGAGTCGGAGGGAGAAAGGGGTGAGAGACAGTGTACGAGAGAGATGGATAAAGAGAGCGAGAGAGAAAGAGAGAGAGAAGGAGAGAGAGAGAGGGTTGATGGTATGGAGCGAGAGAGTCGGAGGGAGAAAGGGGTGAGAGACAGTGTACGAGAGAGATGGATAAAGAGAGCGAGAGAGAAAGAGAGGGAGAGAGGGGGAGAGAGAGAGGGTCGGTGGTATGGTCGGACGGTGAACATGTTCGCCTGCTGGTGTACGCGGTGCCGTCTAAAGCAGTGCCTATCAATGCCACTTGCGCGACAATATGACAATGAACGCTCATGGCACGGATCGACTAATACTAAAGGAGCCCGATGCGAAAGGTATATTACGGACCGTCCTCAATGGCTCCGCACGACCGATTATTAATATCGCAGGCGACGCCGCGCTCTCCTTCAGAGAGACCGGTTTGTCGTATTGCTTTACGCTCGCGCGATCGGATCGTTCCCGTTTGCGACGCAACGACGACGACGACGACGACGTCGACGACGTTATTATACTGTCGCGGCATATTTTCAGTCCACGCCATTCAGCTGGACGTTTAACCTTCACGGGGCACTCTATTTTTGCGCGATTGCTCGCGTTAGCTCGCCTATGATCACAATAATGCGCCGATCGGAGACGCTCTATGGAACTCTTCTCAATACGGTTTCGCTTCAAACGTCCGCCGTTCCTTGGAAAACGGTGGTGCTGCATCAGAACTGACGTCGCGAACGGAACGAACGATGCTCCTGGAAGCAGCGACGGGATCAAGTTCGATTGTACGCGATCTCAATTTCGATGTCGATTTCTGTAAACAAGTTGCGTTTCATGGGTGTCGATTTTGTCTGTCAGAGTTTGATCAAATGAAATTTGATCGATGACTAACGAATATGATTAATGGGAATTCGAGATATTAATCGTAACTACTGATCATCGAATAAACAATAATCGCTGATTAATGGATAAGGATAAGTAATTGTAATCGTTGCAGTCGTTAATCGTGATTACGCTTTCGATTCTGCTTCGATGTGCAACTTACGCGTGAAAAAGCACTGTGTTTTCGTAAAGGAGCATGTTTTATTCCTTTCCTAATTCTAGCAAATGCATCGATCGGATATTCGACGGAATATACCGAGGGATAATTAATTGTATATTCATTGCGTTTAAGCAGCGCGTTCAACATTATCGAGAAACAATTGAGAAGAGTAAATATATTATACAGCTTAAAGTATTTAATACAATCGAATAAAAATAGCAAAGTGAAGTATAAGAATATAAGAATATACAGAGTGTCCTAAAATTATTGCGTTTCCGGGAACTGAAGGGTTCACGAGGTCATTTGAAGTAACTTTTTCCTTAGCGAAAATGCAATCCGCGGCTTCGTTTGCGAGTTATTAACGAAAAACAGTGACCAATGAGAGGCGAGCTCGGCTGGCGCGAGGCGACCAAGCTAATGAGCGGAACTGGGCTTCGCGCGCTGGTTGGCTGGGCCGCCTCGCGTCAGCCGTACTCGATTCTTATTGGTCACTGTTTTTCGTTAATAACTCGTCAACGGTGCCTCGCAGAAAATTTTCGTAAAGGAAGAAGTTGCTTCAAATGATCTGAAGAACACGCCATTTCCGGATTGCGAAACATTTTTGGGACACCCTGTATAGTAATGTCTCTCCAATTGTAATGTCTTCTTAATTCATTTCGCAGACTAGCAATCTATCTACAAGAGCAATCTATCTAGCGATCTATCTATCTCTAATTGACGCTCCGATTGCGCACAAAAATGGGGACAATTTAGAAGAGGAGATTCGATTATTCGAGCCTTGCAGTTCGTTTTTATAGTTGTTGACGATCGATAACCATAAAAGACGAGCCATGAGGTTCCAATAATCGCATCTCCTCTCCCAAAATTGTCCATTTGTGCACAATCTGTGAGCGTCAATTAGGGAAAAATTACTGTACAGGGTGAGTCTCGTCACACGACATCAAATAACTCGTGTAATATTCGTTCTAAGAAAAACTGTTTCAGATAGAAGTTGCATTGCATTTCAGTACTGTAATCAGATTTACGTTATTTTGCCTTTTTATCCAGGAACATATGAAGGTTACCTTCAATTTTTTAAGTAAGATGACGCTTTTAATCGGACGATCCTAATAATCGTATCTCCTCTTCCAAAATTGTCCATTTTTGCGAGCGTCAATTAGAGCGACATTACTGCATCTATCGATAACAAACGGGGCTTGCCAAGGTCATCGAACTTGCGATACACGGGGACACGTTAGCATGCTGTTCTACGTACCCTATGAATGGTATTTTTTTTTTTTTTTTGTAACATCCCGCATTTTCGGCGATACCGAAGCTACTAGTTACCGATACCGGTTCCGGCGATAGTATTTTTTCCATTTTTTTTCCCCCGTTTCCCGTTGCATTTCCAAAATGCGCTGCAATCGATTCGAGTGGAATTCCGCGTAGTCGAGTGCGCTACCGTTCTCTTTCGGAACGTCGAAACGAACGTAACTGTTTTTATCGCGGGACAAGAGGGTCGTAAACAAAATTCCGCATCGCGTATCCGGACAGATTTAAGGCGGCTCGAGCGGGAAATATTACCGTCGCGTTATCGGGGCGAAACGAGCGGCTCGAAAGCCCCAGTAATTTTCGTTGGACACACTGTTTCTCTCTCTCTCTCTCTCTCTCGCTCTCTCTCGCTCTCTCTCGCTCTCTCACTTTCTCGTGATCACGCCAAGCGCGTTATCTCCCTTTCTCTCCGTGTCTACCGGCGCTCGCCGGGGTTTCTCGCGAAAAAACGAAAGCTCGGCGAGAAGAATTTCTGCTTGTCTTCGATAATTAATAACGAAGTCCGCTTAACGAGAGATTGGAGACTTCCTCGGGTGGACGGTGAAACGAAATCAGGGAAACGGGTAACGAGCATCACCCTTAAATTCACGGATTTCTGTACAGCGCCCGGGCACAGCGAGCGTCCCGGGGTTGAAAGGAGAGCGGGCCCGACGCGGGCTCGCCCCGCTTTTTTTCGCCGCTCGTTCGCCCCATCGTTCAAAAACGATACAATTAACGTCAAGCTCGTGCTCCGCGCTCCCTTAAAAAACGGCCGCGAGCGTCCGTCCACGCGGCGCGACCTCGGCTACCATCGATCGGGGGAGAACCTGCCTTCGACTCGCTATATCCTGGAACTCCCTTATCCGAACTCGAGGACAAAACCGTTCCGATAGCAGAGGATTCGCGGTGGTTCGAACAGCGAATCTGGATGGAAGAGAATTCATTTGCGTCGCTTCCATCATTTATTATAGCCGCGTTCGAATAATCGTCGGTATTTTACAACGTTCGGCAATTTTACAACGTCTGAACGTAAAAACGCGAGTTAATTCGTGACCGGTCATCAATGCGTTAAAATGCGTTTAATGAAGGTAGGATGAATTTATTTGAACAATGCGATTCACTATAATATTTCGATGTATTCGGCCGTGAAAAAATTTCGTTCGCTCACGAGTCGTTTAAAGTATTTTTCACGAAATCTTGTGTTACACGTACATGAGAAGTTATAATTATTTTTTAAAAAATGCTGGAATTGCGTTCGGGGATTTACGTGTGAACTTAGTATTAACGCTTTGCAGTCGAGTGGCGACTCCCAGTCATCGCTAAAAATTGTTATATCACGGTCTAAGATAATATGTATATTATTAGATTTGTTGGTATTTAGAAAAAGCTGTTGAAATTGTTGTATAAGTGGCAAGATTCAGTTTTATACGTATAGAATGCAATAAATCACATAAAATGGGACATAACCTAGGAAATGACGTTGACATAACCTTTTTTCAGTCGTGTGGTGACTCTCAGTTGTCACTAAAAATTATTGTATCACGTTTCAAGATAATATGTATATTATTAAATTTATTGATATTTAGAAGGAACTGTTGAAATTGTTGTATAAGTGACAAGATTCAGATTTATACGTATAGAATGCAATAAATCACATAAAATGGGACATAACCTAGGAAATAACGTTGACATAACCTTTTTCAGTCGTGTGGTGACTCTCAGTCGTCACTAAAAATTATTGTATCACGTTTCAAGATAAAATGTATATTATTAAATTTATTGATATTTAGAAAAGAAACTGTTGAAATTGTTGACACGACTCAATTTCACAAAATGCAATAAATCACAAAATGGGAATACTATAAATTAGAAAAACTATTTTGTATTATATATTATATATATTATTTTGTATTATATACTATATATATTATTTTGTATTATATATCCTATATATTATTTTGTATTATATATCATATACATTATTTCGTATCATAACGATTATTTGTCAGTTTGTATAACAACGATTCGCGGACGAGCATTATTTGACGAAAAGATCTCGACCAATTCGTATTTGGATATTCCAAAAAAAGTTCGCGTTCCGACGGGCCGCGATCCGAGGGATCGGGATCAAATGCGATTCCCGCATTTATTTCCGCAGCGGCAGCGGCCCGGGAAACCGGCGCAACGGCCGACAATAAGTCGCAGTATGTCGGCCCCCGGTATTTCACGGGGATTCCCCGGTACTTGAGCGGCACTTCTCGACTCGTGGTAGGGTAATTTCCAGTACGGACGCAGCATTCGCGAACGGTCCGCGGCTCTCGGCTCGATTCGGTGCGCGACTCGCACGCAAATCACGGAGTGCGGGGGCGTAGCGTTGTGTACATTTACCTAGACGCGAGCGCACGCCACCAGGTGCGTCGCCGGCTCTGTTTGGACAGCGCGATAACATCGTTAAACTTTTTGCCGTGCCTGTTGACGAGCATGACAGCCGGACCGCGCGAGTAAACTCGATTTCAGAAACAATAAGATTTATTTTTCCGTGCGCGCCGAACGCACAATGTCCCCCTCCCCCGCGCTCGCGCTCCCTATTTCTCTCTCCCTCTCTCTCTCTCTCTCCCTCTCTGTCTCTCTCTCTTTCTCTCTCTCTCTTTCTTTCTCTCTCTCTCTCCCTCTCGCACTCTCTCTCTCTCTCTCTCTTTCGCGCTCTTTCTCTCGCGCTCTCGTCCTCGCGCTCTCTCTCCCGCTCTCTCTCTCGCGCGCTCTCGTCCTCGCACTCTCCCTCTCGCGCTCTCTCTCTCTCTCTCTCGCGCGCGCTCTCGTCCTCGCACTCTCCCTCTCGCACTCTCTCTCTCTCGCGCTCTCGTCCTCGCGCTCTCCCTCTTGCTCTCTCTCTCTTTCTTTCTCTCTATCTCTCTCTTTTCCTCTCACTTTTACTCTCTCTCTTTTCCTCTCTCTTTTACTCTCTCTCCCTCTCTCTCTTTCTCTCTCTCTCTCTCTCTCTCTTTTTCCCTCTCTCTCTCTCTCTCTCTCCCTCTTTCTGTTTCCGTCCTCCCGCGTCGCCCGCGATCATTCCAGATCGCTCCTGATGCTTTTTCACACTCGCGCGCACCACGGTTGTCGATTTTAAACCAGCTCCGGTGTCTGCCGCGACTCGCCCGCGTCCCCAATCCGCAATCATTTCACGCGGATTCGAAAAATTAGCGGGCATTCCGCCGCGGATCTCGCCGCTTTCTATTGTTTTACGTGCGACGTTTTTTATACAGCTGATAGGAAATGCTCGCGAAAGGAGAAACTGCTCGACTGATCGCGGAGATTGTTCACCGCGAAAGTTTATGTACATAGTCTCCCTTTCAGGAAGGCAATTCGAAGCTTAGATAATAATATAACATTTCTCGCAACGTTCGTCGCATTTTTTATCCCGTTAACCGGGGAATTAACTTTCGTTCGACTCGTTTCGCAATGGACGCTTCTTTTCTTTTAGTCAATTTCTTTGGTCGTAAGTCACATTATCGCGCTCGAAGTAATAACGAAAGTCGCTTTTCCCTTGTTGGTTAATTTACTTTAACCCGAGAAAGATAACCTACGTCGCAGAGGCGCCTGCGAAGACTGTTGATTTTTGTTAATTTTTCATAGAGGTCTAGTGATTTAAGTTTAAAATTACTTAAAATATAAAAAAATATAATATAAATGCATTTTATTTTTACAATAATGCCAAACCTTTAAAATGACTAGATTGACTTAAATAAATATCCATTGTTAGTATAAAATTGACGCCTTAGAAAAGCATGCGCCTCTGAAGCGTATGGTTATCTTTTACGTACGTTGTCATATGGTTATCTTTCTAGGGTTAACAAAGTAGTTTATGACAGTAATTGATTAAACGAGTTTAAATCGTTGTTTCGCGGTACGATATTTCTCGAAGCAACGACGCGACGACGTTACAGAAAATCCTTCGTTTAAATCGAAATTCGTTGATTTCTTCGTCGTAATTATTTTGACGAATCGTCATTTTCCGCGGGGAAAATTCCATCTATGGTATCGCGGACAAGCGAAAATAGGGCGATCGACGACGGAGATCACATTTAGCTTACATTTAGCCGGAAGCATCGTCGGCGCGTAGGCGAATCTTTAAACGTTTTACTGCGCGAGCGGCAGCTAATTAATTCCATCGTGTGGAGAAGCGAGCTGCCGCGCAGCGCTTCTGATCGTTTAATTGCTTAATTAGATGAAATCTGATTTCAATAACATTTTTCAATCGGCGCCGTAATTTCCGGCCGGAGTGTCACGGTGTGCTCCGCGACATAAATTACATCGACAATTACGTAATCAATTGCCGCGCGCCCTCTGTGCCGCGCAGTCTTATTCTAGCTGCAATTCTGGAGCAATCAGCATACTCGAATTTATAATTAATCACGAAATTAACATTTTGTTTAAACACTTCGCCGCCTCTAATTATTTTGCGCGAGCAGTTGACGCGAGCGGCAACGCCCGGAATTTTCAATATTCTCGAGGCGGAAGCGCGGGCGAAAATTTCGACGACTAATCGAAGCAACGTTCTCCCAAATAATGCGCGGCGCGTCGGGGTTAATGAAATTTTAAATTAGTTTTTATTAAAATCGCGATCGGAACGTTTCATTTATTGCGCGCCGAAACGCGCCATGAACTCCTAGACGTCCGTAATTTCCTGCTAACATTTACCAAACTGGTTCGAATTAACGCGTTCTATGTTTATTGCTCAAGATCACGAATCTTGTCCTGTGCGGTATCGATTTATTCTTGTCGTAGATTAAACGGGATTCGGTGATAAACATCGATGAATATATTTATAAACTTCACATTCTTGCTACTCAAGCAAAAGAATGATAAATAATTTAATAAGAGTTAATTTAATCTGTACTTTTAAGTACATAAATACTCTTATTAAATTATTTATATAATTTTCAGTAAGGCTATTTACTGTACTTTTAAGTACAGAAATACTCTTATTAAATTTTTTTTGCTTGAGTGGCGAGAATTCTGTACTTAAAGGAACAGAAATACTCTCATTAAATTATTTATAATTTTTTTGCTCGAGTGGCAAGAATGTGAAGTTTAATTTCTGAACGAAACAAACAGAACTACGAACATATCGAAAATATTAAGTCATAATTATCGTAATTAAATCGTCATTCGTATCGTCGAACTCCAACAATTCTCACACCATTTGTATAAAATTAATTTCGAAGCGAGACTCGCTGTCTTGCCACGCGTCGCCGATATTAGAAATTTCCCCAGCAGTCAAAGAACAAGAAAACTTTTATTTTTTCGACAGTTCTGCCTTAAATGAAACACACAAAGGAAGAAATTCGTTTCCTCCATTGGTCGTTCGTCCAAGAAAAACAGGATAAATAAAACGTGGAAATTCCTGGTCGCATTCGGTGTGAAGCAGCTTAAAGTTCGCACGCAGCTCAAAATTAAATCGTAAAGGGACCGAGAAAGAGAGTGAGAGAGAGTGAGAGAGAGAGAGAGAAAGAGAGAGAGAGCGGAGGAGTTGGAAAAGACACCTGCGGTTTCGGGGTCTCCCGGCCGCCAAATACTTACACGTCACGTACGTCTGACGTCCCGTACGAAGCTGTTTCCGCGGAACTTCCCCGAACCGAGGGCATTCCTGTGGCCGACGTTATCTCGTTGCCGCTGCTACGAATTGGCCAAGTTTGGTAATACGATGATAAACAGAAACTGGAAAGGGCGGTGCGTCGGCGGTCTGCGAAATATCGCTATACGTCATCCATGGTTGTCCGTGGCGGCTGCGGAACTCCCAGCTGGCTGGAGACTTCCGTTTCCACGGGACCGTTCAAACCCCACCCACCCACCTCCCCCGGCAAACTTATCCAATACATATTTTCCTTTTCAATAAAAACTACGCTCCTGTCTGGTTACCTGTGAATGGACTCGCGATTCTCCTTCGATGCGCGGAAAAGTCGGCGAAAATCTTCGATTTTTCGAAGACGCGAATGTTTCCGACATCTGAATAATTAGTCAAGATTAGGACCAATTGCAGTAAATTCTTCGTAATTGACGCACAGATTGTGCACAAAAATGGACCATTTGGGAAGAGGAGATACGATTATTGGAGACTCGAGGCTTATTTTTATAGTTACAGTAATTTCTCCCAGAAATGCCAAATTTCGGGTTGCTATGAATTTCCTCGGGGTAGTTCTACGCCTATGTGATTTATTGCTCCACTTTTTAACACGTCTGCGCAGCTCGAACTAAAGTAAATTCTCCCCAAATTTTCCTTCCGCTTGTAAACAAAATTGGACAATTTGGGAAGAGAAGATACAATTATTCGAGCCTTGCATCTCGTTTTTATAGTTGTTGACAATTCGTAACTATAAAAACGAGCCGCAAGGCTCGAACAAATCGTATCTCATCTTCCCAAATTGTCAATTTTGTGGACAATCTGAGAAAGACATTACTGTAAATTATATTATATTGGCCAATTAAAGAGACATTATTGTAAATGTTCTTACTCCGGAAAACGGTGAATTATAGATATATAATTATTAATTAATAATATAATATAATATAATAATATATAATAATAATAATATATATAATAATATAATAAATAATATAATATAATATAATAATATATAATAATAATAATATATATAATAATATAATAAATAATATAATATAATATAATAATATATAATAATAATAATATATATAATAATATAATAAATAATATAATTAATACAATATAATATAATTATAGATATATAATAGACTTTGAGAAAAAGTCCTCTGCATCGCGTTATCATTGAAAACGACGATTATGCAATCATTCTAGATGACACAGCCTATGCAATTCGTTCGACGGAACAGTTTTTGTCGGGGGGTAGTTGTATTCCTGCTCGGTGCGACAGTTCGGCGTCCGACTCGAGTTACAAACGCGGTTTGTTGGGGAGCGTCAGCGACGGAGACGGTGCGTCAGTCGCACACCGTCACCGCACACGGATCGACGTTTCGATATTTAATTCGCGGCAGGGGGTTGCACAAAGACGGCGTTCGCGTCTCTGCGCGGGCGCGACGATTAAGCCCATAATCGAATAAACAACGGCGTTGTGACGTTGTTGCTCATTTGGGCAAGCCCGGTTTATCTGTCACACACAGGCGCCGATAACGCGCGACAACCGCGGCGCGGTATGCGTATGCGTACGCGGGCGCGCGCGCGAGTGCATTATGCATAGGACGGCTGAGCATAAACGGCTCTACGAGAAACCGAGTGTAGGATAGGCTTTTCATTACTGTTTGGTATCGTGTTTCCAGCCACCCTAACGAGTCGAATGAAGGGTTGTCGTGGCGCTCGGCGCGAACTGGTTCTCTCTGCCGTCGACCGTGGCAGGGGCCGGGGTGAGGCCGGAGGGGGCCGGGCCGACCCTGGCTGCCTGAAAACGCGGCAGTGTGAGGTTAAACGGGGACGAACGAGAGAACTGAGACGGGGTTGTTTGCAGTTTCCCTCTAATTTTGTTGGAAACATCGTTACACCTAGATCGTATCATCTTGTTTATGGGCTTATACGTAGATGTCGTTCGATACCGAGGGGGGGTCCCAGGCTACCACACCTCCCTAGCCCGCTATTTTATTATCACGGATGCTGCGAACCTCCCAGCAACAGCCCGGTAGAATTTTTACGCGCGAATACGCCCTTCGCCCTCGCTGTTCCGCTTGCGCGATATTTTCGGATCTTCAGCGGCTGCTCTTCGACGAGTAGAACAGAACAGAGTAGTCGATGCATAGACAAATTTAAAATGGACAATTTGGGAAGAGGTCGTCCCAATGTGACGCTTAACACGTATTGTTTTATGGTAACTGGGAGATCAAATTTATTTAGCTGTCCTGCATAGCGAATAATTCCCAATGGAAGTGTCTCTACGATTTTAATAATTATAGAATATATAAAATCCACCGGTTTCGGTGGTGGAACCGGTTACCGTGGGGTGACCAATTGCCGTGCATATGGTTTTGTTCTCGGCAAAATTAACTTTATTCTTATCGAGCGAGACGCGCGTATTACATTTTTTATTAAGAAATAATCGAACCGAAAGAGTACGGTAAATTTTCTCTAATTGATCCTCAGCTAGTGAAACAAGACAAAAATGGACAATTTGAGAAGAGGACGTCCTCTAATAATCGCCTTGCGGCTCGTTTTTATAGTTGTTGACGATCGAGCTACGAGACTCGAACAATTGTATCTTCTCTTCCCAAATTGTCCATTTTTGTTTACGAGTTGAAGGAAAATTCGGGAGAATTTACTTTAGTTCGAGCTGCGCGGACGTGTTAAAAAATGGAGCAAGAAATCACATAAGCGTAGGACTGGCCCGAGGAAATTCACAGCAACCCAAAATTTGGCAATTCTGGGAGAAATTGCTGTAATTATAAAGACAAGCCTCGAGCCTCGAATAATCGTGTTTTGTCCGATTTTGTCCAATCCAAATTGTCCATTTTTGTGCGCAATCTGAGCGCAAATTAGGAATAAATTGCTATATCCTCGGCAATCATTTGTACACTTTCATCTGCGACGAATCAGAAAACCCTTTTCCACTGTCTATACCAAACCCTGCTAGAACACAAAAATCATTCACATCGCGTTTCCACAAGAAACCAAAGAAAAACATGATCGCAAAAGCACTTCGAACCTAATTGAACCTAGTTAAACCCATTCGATCCAACTCTAAACTTGCTAGAACACCACCAAACGTTCCCATACTTGCGAACACAGTCTCGCGCACGTTCCACCGACAAAAATCGCAAGGTCCCCGAAGATTGTTAATCCGCGTCTCGCAACGGTTTGAATTACGGTGCCTCCTAGATGGGAATCGACGCGACGCTTCCCCAGAATGGGATCCAGAGATTAGGGGATCGTGTTGCCGCTGCGAAAGGGGGACTGCGAAGTACACAACATCTTTCACAGTCCAGTCGTTGACAGATCATTCCTGTCAGATAATGCAGTCTCGCTGGGGTGGTTTCCGCGCTGTAATCGCATCAACCCTTCTGCGATTCTTAATAACCGGCTTTTTATTGCCGAGCGTACTCGGCAGCGAATCAAACTTTCGACGTCGATTCGAGGCCGATCCGGCCGACGGATCGCTCGCGTCGCTCGTTGATTGGCGCCGCTGCATCGGGCTGCATATTTAACGAAACGTCATCCGCAACGGACCGCGGGACCGTACTTACGAGCCCCCGGGTTTTCTACTCGAGCCTTGATGTAGTGACCCTTCCGCGGAATGCTCATTGTTCCATTGTCACTTTGTTGGCCGGTGACGCGCGGGCGCCTACGTCATAGAAACGCCGTATGTTGTTTGCCGCGCGGCGCGTTGCCCGTCGCTGCGTCATTCCCGGAAATCGATTATGTTTACCGACGACGCGGATTCGTATCGCATTACCGGGGGTAACGAGTGGAATAATAATGCATCGGTCTCTCCCCCCGCCTCCCCCCGCGCACCCTGGCTGACATACTTTCCGCGCGATGCCTCCCCGCGCCGACGATCTCAAGACCGCTCTGATTTCTCTGCGACCGTTCGACTGCGCTTCCTCGAATTTCCGCGGGAATTTCGCGCAAATTACGACATTTTTTTAACGACCGGTCCGGGAGCTTGTTACAGATTTTTCTGTAACAAGGATACGAATCTCTGGTAATTATGAAAAATCCACGGCTCTGGTCGCCGAGCAATTTCTAGCTTCTCGAGGCAAAACGCGGTTCCCCGTAAACGTTCGCGCGGTATGTTCGTTATCGACGAAAGAGTTTTCACGATTAAAGGATGATAATTGGATGAAACTCGTTTCGAGGAAGCTGCAAACACGCGTTTCGGTCGTTAGAACTTGGCAGATTGGTCGAGAGGTTCGAGACACAAGATCGAGAATACGAGCGTCAACGGAGTTTATAGGCGCGACCTTCGTCTGATTTTTCTTAATTTGCACGGCCCGCTTACGGCGGGGAATAGAATTTCATTTGCGCGGTGCTTAATTCGAGTTTCTTCGAGTTCGACTACAAAACTAGGGGATTTGCGTGTAGCGACGTGGTCTATTTGGCGAGCACAATTTCCGCGAAGGATCGATAGGAACCGGAATTTAATGCGGCTTCATTTTCTTTTCAATTTACCGGGACCGTTCGCGGCACGGAAAAATGTTCATTAATTTCTTCGGTAGTTAACCGGCCACAATGCGACGTAATTTTCGAGCCGTGGCTGTCCATTGTTTGCATTCTCTTTTGACATTGTTTCGTGTTCGCCTGTCGTCGCGCGACTTTCAATCGAGAACGATTGAACCCGCTGCGTTTCGTTTGGACCTAGAAAAAAAAGGAAAAACGAAATCTAATTACGAAGGGCTAATTTCATTTTCTGCGAGATTAACTTCGATAAACTGAATTTGCATACACTCGCGTACACGGTCTACTTACAGCGTGCCCACTTCGGCGAGATCGATGAGGCTGCGGTTGAAACGCGGTTGATATTTAGAAAAACCGTTGAAATTGTTGTATAAGAGGCAAGACTCGGTTTCACAGATATAATATGCAATAAATCACATAAAATGGGACATAGTCTGGGAAATAACGTTGACATAACCCTTTTCAGTCGTGCGATGATTCTCAGTTATCACTAAAAATTATTGCATCACGTTCCAAGATAAAAAACGAAATCTAATTACGAAGGGCTAATTTCATTTTTTGCGAGATTAACTTCGATGAAGTTCAGTTGCGCTTTATTTCTGGATTGCTGCGATTATTTCGACGAAGCGCATCGTAGATTCGAAAGTAGAAAGCGAAAGAATTCGTCCGGCGCGATTCTTTCGCTTCCTTTAATCGGTGAGAAAGTTAATCCTTTGCGTATACGACGACCCTTTGTCGCCGATATAAACAGGGTGTCCCAAAAATGTCTCGCAATCCGGAAATGGCGGGTTCCTCGGATCATTTGAAGCAACTTTTTCCTTCACAAAATTTTTCTCCGACGCATCGTTAACGAGTTATTGACGAAAAACGCACTGACCAATGAGACGCGAGATCAGCTGTCGCGCGGCGGCCCAGCCAACCAGCGCACGAAGCCTAGTTCCGCTCAATGGCTCAGCCGCCTCGCGCCAGCCGAGCTCGCCTCTCATTGGTCACTGTTTTTCGTTAATAACTCGTTAACGGTGCCTCGGAGAAAATTTTTGTAAAGGAAAAAGCTGCTTCGAATGACCCGAGGAACCCGCCACTTTCAGATTGCGAGACATTTTTGTCAATTGACATTTTATACAAATATAATGCATATAAATACACACAATTTTTCTTTCAATTCGACTCTGTACAACGAAATCTCCATGCTCGCAAGATCTGTTCCGAGTGCAAAGGGTTAAATTACATGGACTCTTGCTCGTTCTCCAAATACACGGAGCCGCAAAATAACGAATCCGCATATTCGCTCGGTCTACTTACCGCGCGCAACGTTTTAACGAAAGATCGATCGGGAAGAATCACGAGGGCGGATACGACGGTTCGCCGTGCATTTTTCGAAGCGATAACTCCGCGGGTTCGCTGCCGGCTCGTTGCGTTTTTACGATATCGGCGGGGCCAGTTGCCGATGAGTTGATCAGGAAGTAGCGTTTAATAACTCGAGCGACCCTTCCTTATTGCATTCCGGATGGAAGTTCCGAGTTCGTAGAAATTCTGCTCGCGGGTCCGAACGGAAAAACACTCCGCGAACAAGCGTCCGCTTCGTGTGCGCGACCGTTCGTTCGTCTTCCGGTGGGAGCGGGACAGAGAGAGAGAGAGAGAGAGAGAGAGAAGAGCGAAAGATCGGGAGGAAGAAAGAGAGATTTATTTCATCTTCTCCTCGTCGAAGTTCCGGGGAAAATGGAGTTCTTAAGTTACATATCTATGGAGCATCCTACGTGATTAAAAACCGGAAAATAAGTTTCGGTGCTCTCTAGCCGGCTCGAATACGAACGAGGAAACGTTACGAGGAGCTGTTCAATTGGAGAAGTTCATCATCGCTACTTTAATTCTCGATGAATTATCGACCGACGAGCATTTCTCACCCACGAGGTCCCGATACTACTTTCTCGCGCGGGGAACAACCGGGTCGCACGCCGCTCGGTTTATTTTGTCGATCGGTCGCCCAGTGTCCGCACGAAAACGTCGCTGTCTGCTATGGAATTGGACATTTTTTTTTTATATTTTCAATAATTATTTTTTCTTAATTATTATTTCTTTTATTAAGATCTTTTTTACTTAATATCGCATCTGCTTAACAGCAATTAGATATTTTAGCTATTGCTAATAGCTATTGCAATTAATAGCAATTAGCTATTATATTTTAGTTATTGCTATTAATAGCAATTAGCTATTATATTTTAGCTATTGCTATTAATAGCAATTAGCTATTATATTTTAGCTATTGCTATTAATAGCAATTAGCTATTATATTTTAGCTATTGCTAATAGTTATTGCTATTAATAGCAATTAGCTATTTTAGCTATTACTAGTAGCTATTGCTATTAATAGCAATTAGCTATTTTAGCTATTGCTAATAGCTATTGCTATTAATAGCAATTAGCTATTTTAGCTATTGCTAATTGCTATTGCTATTAATAGTATTGGATTCTTGTTCAGGGAGGCTGACAGCGCAGTAAAACGTGTCAGACAATAAATGTGACATCGTCAGCTTGATATATATATAATATACATATAATATATATTATATATATGTATATAATTGAATGTTCTTTTCAAAGAAAATGTCGAACAATCGACAAAAGTCGTCCTCTGATTTCAACGAAGTGATTCTGTAAAGCGTAATATTTCGCGAAGGGGGAAAGTCCTGTTCGCTGAAATGGAACAATAAATTATGGCAGGAAATAGAGAGAGATAGAGAGAGAGAGAGAGAGAGAGAGAGAGAGCGTGTAGGGAACGACCCGAATGCCGACTCGGTAATCACAAATGACTGATAACGACGCGATCGAGGACGTAGAACGGCGACTACGCGCGCAACAAGCAAACTGTTTTACCCCGTGATCGAGGTGACCGGAAGCAGTGATCGATGACGAAGGGTGTCAAGTGCGAGGGCCGGCGAAATTTCTTAAGTTCCCACCCCTTTGCATAGAGGACAACGGCGTAGTATAACTCGACGCGACGTTCGGTCATGGCTCACTTACAGGCTAATCGAATCACTAGTCCGGTCACGTTACCGTCGCCGTGTACTCGCCATCGAGTTACGTGTTGTTTGACACAACTTGAACTGGATCCGTATTACACGTACCGTAAGCCAACAGACCGAACCTTCGACCTGTTACGGCCGGGCAACGAAAAAAAAAAAGAAAAAAGGAAGAGGGACGGTTGATCACGTATACGGTCCAATTCGAGGCAACGATCGATGCGGAAGTTAACGGGGCTCATTCTGTTGCGCTTCCGGGCCTCGGGAATACTGATGCGAATTTAATCTTCCTGAAAACTGCCACTTTTTAACACGTTCGCGCTGTTCGAACTACGGTGGAAATTCTCTACAATTTTTCTTCAGCTTGGAAACGGAAAATCGACAATTTTGGGGGGAGGAGATACGATTGTTCGAGCCTCGCGATTCGCGTTTTTATAATTGCCGATTGTCATCGATTGTAAAAAGGAGGCGGGAGAATTTACTTATTTTACTAATTATAGATATACGTCTATTACAGAAGCTACGTTCATCGTTTTATCGGTGTACATGTTTTTCTTTTCATTTGGACAAGATTTTATTGGTTTGGACAATCTTTTGTCGGCTTTTCTGCTGCTCGTACATGCCAATATTTTTTGATGTATTCAAATTGGTTGAAATTGATCAAGATTTTGATTCGCCGTGATTGCAATTGTATATCTATATTGTGACCCTATGATATATATCAGTTTTCATATACATTTTGCCACGAATCGGTTGTATATCTAATTTCAAATTAATTCCTGGATTTTTCCAAAGTGCATTCTTTTTCAGAGTGCATTTACGGCACTCTGCCTGTAAATGCAGTGCAAGTAGACCACATTATTTAACTCTAGTTAAATAATTTTCCAAAATTTTTCTATCTGTTTTTTTTATAGAGATTCGGCACTAAAGAGACAAATTGGAAAAAGGAGGCGCAAGATTTGAATAATAGTATCTCCTCTTCCCAAATTGTCCATTTTTGTGAGTAACCTGAGCGCGAATTCGGGAGACATTATTATACTGCAACACTTTATAATAGTAATGAAATCTAACACTTCATAGTGAGTAATCTTCTAAAAATGAATTTTATAAATTTTTATACATTTAATATCAATAATTTATGACATGCAAGTAGTAGCAATCGCAATTTTAATTCATTTATTGACTTTTAATATTCGGAAGCTTATGAGAACGTTGGCTCTTATGGAATACAGCAAATTCTTCCTAATTGACGCTTAGATTGTGCTTAGATTGTGCTTAGATTGTCCACAAAAATGGACAATTCGGGAAGACAAGATACGATTATTCTCGATCCTTGCGGTTCATTTCTATAGTCACGAAAAATCGTGTCTCCTCTTCCCAAATTGTCCATTTTCGTGGACAATCCGAGCGTCAATTAGACGCGTTTTCACAGCCGTTGACAATCAGCGATTACAAAAGCGAACCGCAATGCTCGAACAATCGTATCTCCTCTTCCCAAACTGTCCATTTTTCTGCACAATCCGAGCGTGAATTAGGAAGACGTTACCGTATTCGATCGCCAGGCTCGCGCAACAATCGAACTCGAAACGATCCACTTAAACCACTCACGGTCGAGTCGAAGCTGTAGTCTCGAGGCAGCTACCCGGCATCTATCACCATACATCATCGAAATCTCTCTGCCGGGACCGCGTAAGAAAAAACGTGGCCCAATAGCCGGCATTAAAATCGGCTGAACGGAATACCAAACAGCCCCTGCGCGGCGATCCGGCACCCCTCGGCAACCCCTGATCCTTCACCCTTAAAGGACACTTTCGGCGAGCGTCTAGGAGGAGCAGGTTAAACGAAGCGGACGAGGCTCGCGATCCGATTCTCGTCTCGAAAATACGTGTGCGAGCACCGGCCAGGGATTTATTAGTATTTACGGGCAGCAATATGCCAGAGCCGGGTTCTTTCTTCCGGAAAAGGTTGGACGCGTGCTCGTGTGCCGCGTCTCGGTTCCTCCCTCCCTCCCGCCCCTCGGCTGGCTGCGCTGTAATTAATTCGTTTGATTTATACCGGCAAAGGACTCGGAATGCTAATTCGTATTTACTTATTAACGGCGCATGCGACTGGCCAATATTGTTTTACCGGCTGGCTGGAAGCGGCGACAACAGGCTGGACCGGGGTCTTCTCTTTCGTCGTCCCTTGTCTTTCTCCGTTCGAAACCCCTCTCCCTGCCCCCCGACACCGGCCCCGGCCAACCCCCTCACGCAACTCCGCCCGCGGCTCGAGTTCGCACAAAGGACACCAAATAGTCGAGTGGGTGTGCCGGCGCGCGAGACACAGTCGATAATTAAAGTAGCTCCTTTGTTCGACTTAGATCGATAGGTTCTTTGATGACGGCCCGGCCGGCTACGCGAAAGAAAACTATCTGTCTCCCCGGCTTCCCGTCCGGACCATTTCTTCTGCTGCCTTCGAGACAGCTGGAGAGAGAGAGAGAGAGAGAGAGAGAGAGAGAGAGAGAGATATCCATTTCTACGCCCCGATACACTCCGCGCCGACCTTCTTTGTCCCGCTTCTTGCGCGATGTCAACGGGTACCGATGCAAGCTCCCAGGCACCCCGGGTTTGTCGATGCTGCGGGGATGCTTGTTGCGCCGATGTACATACGCCGTGCTTGAAGAGTGCTTTCTTGAAGGGCATATAGGTACCTGGGGTGATAGATACCTGGCGACTCTGCGAGATTTGGGTAATGTTTGGATGATGACATTTTCCGGGGTACATACATAATGAGTGGATGTTGAAGATACCACGAAATTCTATGGCTATTTTTAACTTCGGTGGGTCTTTTGTTGCGACAGCTGTGTAGGATTTGACAGGAGTCGAATTGAATAACCATACAGTTATTTAAACGAGAGAAATAAAACAATTAATATCTATCGTGAAACTCAAGATTCGCACAATTCGAGGACCAAACGATTACATTTGCGCAGTACACAGTAAATTCTCCTCAATTTTTCTTCAATTTGGGAAGAGAAGATATGATTATTCGAGTCTCGTGGCTGAATTTTATATTTGCCGATTGTCAACAACTATAAAAACGAATGCGCAAGGCACGAGTAATCGTGTCTCCTCTTCCCAAATTGTCCATTTCTGTTTACAAGCTGAAGGAAAATTAAAGAAAATTTACTGTACATTTGGACACGTCGACGATGCAGATAACTAATCTGTATATTTCTTTTATGTTTCAGGTATGTGAAGATTAATGTCAATACTCCGCTTGCTTATAAAATATTGAGAAGGTATGTACATTCATAATACCGGAGAGAATGAATTAAGTTTACCAAAAGATACTGTCCAATCTTCAATGTCGAACCTCTATTAAAAACAAGTCAGAAAAATTGAACAAAATTATTTAACTGGAGTTAAATAATGTAGTCCACCTGGTAAATTGTAATGCAAACTTACACCGCGTTTGCAGACAGAGTTTTAGATCAGACATTCGCGTTTCGAGAAATTCAGAAATTAATTTGACATTATAGACATACAACTGAAGCGTGGCAAAATGTATATTAAAATTAATATTACAAGAAATCGAGAATTTGATAGGGTCACAATATATTTAGATATACAATCACAATCCCGGCAAATTAAAATCTCGATCAATTTCCATTAATTTGAATACATCAAAGAATATTGCCATGTGCGAGCAGCAGAGAAGTCGACAAATGATTGTCCAAAAACAATAAGAGCTTGTACAAAATAAAAAAAGTGTGTACTCCGATAGAATGATTAATGTATAGATATAACAATTGTCCCCTGAGAGGGGGCATCCAATTACAATGTAGCCTGCTCGACTCACGATATCCCCTCAGAGAGAAAATTCGACCGCGAAGTCTCGCAAAGTCGAATTGTTTAAAATCTACGAAACAGCGAATTGTGCGAAAGTAGAATCTGCGAAAGTCGAGGGCCGCCCGTATTCGTTTCCAAGCTGCGAATCAATTAGGCGCAGAATTCACCGTGGTTCTTAAAATTGGACCGCGCTTCCCGGCGAACGCGATAAAGTCTGGAACCGCGGCATTCATAAATACGATACGTTCCCCGGTATTCTATTCGATCGGTGTCGCTTCGGGGCGCGTCAAAATAGTGAAAATCGAGCGACAGTAATTTAAAGCAACCCGTCACCGATTTTCGCGCGCCGGATGATATTTTTACACCGCGCGCGGGGGCAGTGATCGCGATTCATCGGTCGGTTCACCGCGTCGCGCCGCGTCGCGCCGCGCCGGTCAATAAAAACTGGCCAGCGCGCACCGATTCGCGTGAACGTCGTTGATTCCGCGGGAATTGAACCCGTCGGCGGCTTAACTTTCATTGCGTTACCGGACACCGCCGTCATGTGCGATGAATTGCGGAATGATTTTCCAGTCGGGCCCCGGGAATGGTTTATATGCAAAACAGTTTATGATTGCAACGGGTCCACGGTTAGCTAAAACAGATTAACGTCGGCGCGCATTAGTTAATGCCGGCGAAGCTACGGTGACGTTTAATATTGACGGGGAATATCCGTTCCGATGCGCGGATTGTAAAATTTCAATGTGCCACCGCGGAACCCCATAACGTCGGTTTCGCGACGCGACGGTTGGGCGATGAGGGGAGGAGTATGGGGGGACACGTGTCCCTGTCGTGCAATTACGGGGCCCCGTTTATCACAAAATTTAACGTTATTATCGAAATAACGGAAGAACATGCGCGCGGTAGATTGATTCGATGATACTTGACGGGGCTCACTTTGTTCGCCGAGCTAGACAATATCCTGTCGGCAGAAATTGAAAACAAGATTCAATTTAAACGGGGCTCGCCGAAAAATATGAAAATTCGATACCCCGCGCGCGCGCGCGGCCTGTCGCGTTCTCATTAATAACGACGCCGACCAGCGGTTTAATCACGCGCGAGCACCGCCGGCAGCAGGCCTTTGCGGGGGAAAAAAAGACCTGTTCTCGTAGACATAGCGATAGAATGGACGCAATGCGTGCTGGGTTTGCGCCAGAACCTACCGCAACGGTCGAAGGTTAACGTAATAATAACGCGTCTTTAATTAAATCGCGGAAGCGCGCGAAGATTTTCAGCTTTTCTGGCCGGCTATCGATAATCCATGCGAAGATTAAAATAACGGCGTACTTTAAAAATATTGTTAAAAGATGCGATGGTTACGTTCTATTTTTCACGGTCTTAATATACCTAATGGACTGGAAATAACGCCGCGACATTGATTAAAAATACATGTGAGAGAGTCGAGCATCCGGTGTAGAATCCGGTATACTGTAAATTCTCGCTAATTGACGCTGAGATTGTACATGAAAATAGACAATTTAGGATGAGGAGATACGATTATTCGGGTTTGCTGCCCTTTTTTGTAGTCACTGATTGTCAATAACTATAAAATCGAGCCGAAAAACTCGGATAATCGTATCTGCTCTTCCCAAATTGCCAATTTTTGTGCGCAATCTGAGCGTCAATTAGAGGGACATTACTATAATGAACAATTTGGGAAGAACAGATACGACTATTCGAGCCTTGCACCTCAGTTGAATAACTATTGACAATCGGCAATTATAAAAACGAGGTGCAAGACCCGAACAATCGTATCTCCTCCTCCCAAATCTTCCGCAAACTGAGCGTCAATTAGCGAGAAATTGGTGTAATTATTTTTGAGAAAATGCGAGACGAAGGAAAAGACGATCGGTCCTTGGAATTTAACACTAAATCTAGCGCGATCAAAGTGACCGCTTTCTTATTTTGCAATTCTGCAAAGTTCCGAGACTCTTTCGTGGAAAACGCTTGAATAAGTTATATTATTGGAGCAAGTTTTATAATAAAAACTTTACAAATTCTAAATAAATTCGATCTTCTCACTTTTGTGAAGCGGTACATTAGTATTAGTACTGCTAAGTACTGCTTAGTATTATACTACTACTTGGCATTATAGTACTACTTGGTTAGTATTAGTACTGCTAAGTACTGCTTGGTATTATACTACTACTTGGTTAGTATTAGTACTGCTAAGTACTGCTTGGTATTATACTACTACTTGGTATTATAGTACTACTTGGTTAGTATTAGTACCGCTAAGTACTGCTTGGTATTATACTACTACTTGGCATTATAGTACTACTTGGTTAGTATTAGTACTGCTTGGTATTATACTACTACTTGGTATTATAGTACTACTTGGTTAGTATTAGTACCGCTAAGTACTGCTTGGTATTATACTACTACTTGGCATTATAGTACTACTTGGTTAGTATTAGTACTGCTAAGTACTGCTTGGTATTATACTACTACTTGGTATTATATTACTACTTGGTTAGTATTAGTACTGCTAAGTACTGCTTGGTATTATACTACTACTTGGCATTATAGTACTACTTGGTTAGTATTAGTACTGCTTGGTATTATACTACTACTTGGTATTATAGTACTACTTGGTTAGTATTAGTACTGCCAGTTAGTACTGCTTGGTAGGTTTAGTGTTAAGGCCAAGGACAATTCTGCGGCAACGAGTCTCATTTTTCAACGAACCTCCGTCCGATTCGGAGCTCCATAGTCGCGTTATCATGCTCGCGATACTTGCGTTCGAAGCATCCTGCGCGAGTACAGTCGAAAGCGGCCGGGAGAGCGGACCGGGCGCGGAACACGCGGCGACCCGTTTCCAGAAAATTGATAAAAGTAGGGATCAGAGTTCGCCACGGGTACGCGTCCATCACGCTCGTATTTCAAAATCTGACGGTTTGCATTGTGCATCGAACGACGCCCCCCGGATCGGTAGCATCGGCTGCCGCCTATGTAGGTCATTTCGATTGCCGGCAAAATCGGTCCAATTACACGACTATCGGACGCGCAATTACTCAGATACCTACCCGAAAAAAAGGCCAAAAAAAGAAAAAAAAGAAAAACAGCGAACAAACAAACGAACAAACGAAACGAAGAGAAAAAAAAATCGCGAAATGGGGGAGAGAGCGAAGAAAAAATGGGGGGAGAGAGACGCGAACGAGAGAAAGGGGTTATTTATGGACGGGTCCGGGGCTTCGAGCGGGATTCAAATCGTATTTTCAGTAGTCGTTTACGCGACACCGGGCCTCCAGGTAATTCGCCCCCCCTCCCCCCCATTAACCGTACGAAGGAAGAACACGGCGGATTGTCGACAATATTAAACTTCCATCGTCCGGGTCTTCCCCGGCCACCCGCGCGCGTCCTTGATATGTATAGACCCGATACGGGAAGCTCTCGGCGAGGCTTGTTTGCAGTGTCCGTCCGGAGGGTTGCCTGATAAAAGTCCACCGGGGGCAGTCCGACGCAGGAATACCCATTGAAATACTTTAATTAACCCTTACGGCGCATCCTTCCCCCGGAAGGGCTCGCGTGCAGTTTGCTTTAAATGCTTTGTTGACCCGCTCAAAGGCGCATATCCCGTGCCCGGCGCAGATCTCCGGCGACGAAACTGCCGTCGATCGAATTGCTGCCATTAATCGGTGATGATCACGGACGCGAGATCTAAATATAAGTATTCGTATCTAAATATGAGTTGGGATTCAATGCTAAAAGTGATAGTGATATTGATATGAGCGGTGAACGTGAATTTGAAACGGTTGAAATTGAAACATGTGAATGAAAAAGGACGTGGAGTTCGTTTTGTGCTTCTTCGGATTCCGAAGAGGTCTCTAAGAAGATATAGTTATATCTAATAGTTATAATTTTATAGATATAGTTATATCTATAATAGTTATAATTTTATAGATATAGTTATATCTATAATAGTTACAATTTTATAGATATAGTTATATCTAATAGTTATAATTTTATAGATATAGTTATATATCTAATAGTTATAATTTTATAGATATAGTTATATCTAATAGTTATAATTTTATAGATATAGTTATATATCTAATAGTTATAATTTTATAGATATAGTTATATATCTAATAGTTATAATTTTATAGATATAGTTATATATAATAGTTATAATTTTATAGATGTAGTTATATCCAATAGTTATAATTTTATAGATATAGTTATATCTATAGTTATAATTCTATCTCCTCTTCCAAAATTGTCCACTTTCGCGTGCAATCTGAGCGCCAATTAGAGAGAATTTGCTGTACTTTAACATTTTTTCGAGACGTACCATGATCTCTTGATCGTACCAAAGACTACTGCAATTATGATCGTCTTTTCAGAAGTTTCTGACCTCGTCTTGCTGCATCATCATTAGCTAATATTTTCTAAAATAAACGAACGATCTGCGGATATGAGAAATTCAGGAACAGAATGAAGAAAGAGAAAAGAGGATGAGGAAAGAGAAAACATTTTTCTCTTTTTTATGCCTACAAGAATCTTCATTAGCATAAAGATTAGAAAATGAGCTTAGGCTACTCGAAAGCCATAGATCAGGATCCGAGTGTTTGGATTAAAGTGAAACAATATCGTAACTTGACATTGTGCAACTTATTAGAATAAAATATAAATTGTCTTCTTCGATTGCAATACGTGGGACCTTTCGCATTGCCTAATAATTTCAGTAAATTGTAAACGATTGCGATCCGCATAAATAGTAAAATCTGCAGCCTTGCAACTCGTGCAAACTTTGCGCGAGTTTTAATTTTACGGTTCCCAATTTGACGGAACACTCTCGCCGCCAGCCTGTTAACAATACAAGATTGTTTCTTTTCGTGCCGAAACGTAAATGAGAGATTGCAAAGAATGTAAAAGCTCGAAGTGAGAAACGCGACAGTGACAGTCGAACGGTCCTCTTCCCGGAGATATCGATACGAAGATACAACGAGAGTAACCCCCAGTTCTCGGCGTTCCCGCGGTGATATGTCGCTTAAGTTTTCGCAGACGCGTTTGGAAGTTTAAAGCCGAGCTTACTGCGATATAGCCGCAGTTTATTACATGAAATATCACAGTATTTCTTACTTCGCTACAGCTTAACGCAATTATTCAGCTTTGCGTCTCTAACCGTTTTAAAGTCGAGTAACGCGAGCACTTACGGCTGCAGGGGCGGCGGGGAGGGGGAGGGGGGAAGGAGGCGACTTTAATTTCGCCAGGCTTAGCCCTGTCATTGTTAATTCTTCAGGTCCTGGCCGGTGATTAAAACACGCGTGTTCAACTCCGCCCGGCAGCATGTATAATTAACTAAGCAATTACTATCTGCTGGCTGAAAACGTTCGTATTAACGCGCTTGGCTCGCGGAATCTGGGTCCTGGGCGGCTCGTTTCGATCAAGATTCCGAAACGAGAAGATCCGTGGATCATCCGGATCGTGTTTATTTTCAAGAACTGTGGGGTGCAACGCCATTTTCTTGACATGGTGTACTCCGTTGAAAATGAATTCCTGCAAATTCAAAACCCTTCTTCAATCGAAGGGTTCAATTCAAACCCTTCTTCAATTAAAACCCTTCTTCGTTGACAATTCGTAACTATAAAAACGAACCGCAATGCTCGAATAATCGTATCTCCTCTTCCAAAATTGTCCATTTTTGTGCGCAATCTGAGCGCGAATTAGGGAGGAAAATCTGGGCAATATCCCAGATTTTATAATATATATATATATATATATATATATATATATATATATATATATATATATATCTATATATATATATATTACCCATATTATATATTATATAAATATATTATCCATATATATATTATATAAATATATATAATATATAATAATAATATTATATATTATCTATTATAATATTATATATATATTATATAATATTACCCATATATATATGGGTAATCTGGGCAAAATTAGGGAGAATTTGCAGTGTATAGTATAGTGTATACTAAATTCTCTCCAACTGTCACCTAACGAGTACAGTAAATTCTCTCTAATCGACGCTTAGATTGTGCACAAAAGTGGACAATTTGGGAACAGGAGATACGATTATTTAAAAATCGGTACATATTTTCAACAGATGCAAAACTTGACGCATTTACGCGTTCTGTATCATACGGTCGTATGCTCGCGCATACACCATGCTCAGAGGAATCAAAGTTAAGCAGATCATGCAGCGCCGGTCAGTCGATAAAATTGTTAATAATTCCAAATAACAACAATACATCTTCAATGTTCTACTCCTACAGCGATCGCATGATCTACACCAAAATCCAATCGTCGCAATCGCCGAATTTTCCACGAACGAGCACGCGCAGCGTTCGCGTCGTTTCCAATAAAGCGTTCCGTCGTCAGAGACGTGTTAACGTCGCGAAGAACCCTCGAGACGGGGGACGGGGGCGAAGCAAAACTTCTTTGGGAGATTTATCGCGGCGCGAAGGAAATGTACTTTGATCTCCGAAGATGAATACGGCGGCACACGCGATGCGTAAGGTGCCGCGGTGAATTCAGAAAAGGGGGTTACGAGAGACAGAGAGAGACACCCCTGTCTCGCGGAACCGCAATTCTTCATTCTTTCATGAGATCTCGCGCGCGGAGGTGTTGGGCTTAACGAATTGAAACCGGCATACATTCTGCCGTCGTGACAGTGCGCGTCCTCTCGGAATACCGATAGAAACGGGAACGCGCCGCGCCGCGCCGGTTCCCATTTATTCCCGGGGGGGAACCGGTTTTCGAAAAATTATTTCGCCGGGTAATCTTCTTTCGACTCTCTCTCTCTCTCTCTCTCTCTCTCTCTCTCTCTCTCTCTCTCCTGTCTTTATCGCCGACACGTCCTCCGGCTTTCGAGCACCCTTTCGCCATCGTTTTCTCAGCGTGATGAAAAAATTCCCTTTTTTGATCCCCTTACCTCTCTAAGCTCTCTCTCTCCGCCTTTTTCGAGACGTGCCTCTTTTGTCTTCGCTGTTCCTTTTTTACCGGGCCCCGCGAGTTGTAAACTTTTAACTAGTTTAGAGAGAAGAGAGAATATTTCTCTCCGCGGTGAAATTATGATGTTTCCTTACTTTCGACGATCTATTCCTTCGCGATGGAAACGTTAAGAGCCGTCATGGTCGCGGCATGACGGAGATTCGAAACTGTTTTTTTCGAAACCTGAAATACATAGTTCGAGTGGAATCTACCGTTGATTGCTTTGTGTGCTGAAAACACTGCAGAAACGTTGCTAAATTGTGTAATAGAGGATTATATATTGAGCAATATCGATGATTACGTGAACTTTTGTACACTGCAATCGAACAGTTTTGTGTTCAGTCTGTTAAATATTTTATTGAAGATGAAAATCTTGGTAGTCTTTATGATATTGATCTTGAACATTGCTCTCGTTATAATGAATACTTTTGTGTCACTAAAATAAAGTGGCTCCGATTCTGTTTTTCCAAAAATAATCAGCACAAATTAGCAAGCCGACATTCTCTGTTAATTATGAACGTATATGGAAGAATCGACTTTGAACATTGCTCTCATTATAATGAATTCTTCTGTGCCACTGAAATAAAGTATCCCTCATTCCGTTTTTCCAAAAATAATCAGCACACATTAACCATAAACGTAAATGAACGAATTGGCCTTGGATATCGCTTCTATTATAAAGAATTTTTCTATGAAAAATAAAACTAAAATAAAGTGCCTCCAACTCTGTTTTTTCCAAAAAATAATCGCCACAAATTACCAAGCCGACATTCTTTATTAACCATGAATGTAAATGATCGAATCGGGCTTGAAAATCGTTTCCATTATAAAGAATTTTCCTGTGAAAAATAAAACTAAAATAAAGTGCCTCCAACTCTGTTTTTTCCAAAAAATGATCGACGTAAATTACCAAGCCGGCATTCTTTATTAATCATGAACGTAAATGAACGAATCGGCCTTGAACATCGCTCCCATTATAAAGAACTTTCCTATGAAAAATAAAACTAAAATAAAGTGCCCCGATTCTATTTCCCCAAAAAATAATCGACATAAATTAGCAAGCCGGCATTCTTCGTTAACCATGAATGTACACAGGTCCAACGATGCAGCCAATTAGCCCGCGAGAGCAAGAAGATCGTCGAGTCGATCCGACTGCAATCAAAGTCTCGCGGACCCCGTAAATTATCGGACGCCAGGGACGCGGCGTTATCTTGAAACGTGCATATTATCGCAGCGGCCGTGTGTACCCTTCCCATGGAACAACAATCGCTGGAAACGGAGGTATACCCGGTGACGTTATCGTTGGGAATCGTTCTATATAAACACGGACTTACCCGGCCGACGGGCTCAACCCTTTTCCCGATACAACGTAGCCCAGGCCGAGATTGACCGGGGTTCAAGGGGCGAAGGGTGCCGGTTGGCAGGGTTGAACCATCGTGCTCCGGCATATTCATGAGCGCTGAGTGCGCAGGGTTTCAGCCAATATACGGCCGCTTCTGTTCCGAGGTGGTCTGTGCATGTGCCACGCATGCTTCTCTCGCTCTCTCCTACGATATCTCTCTCTCTCTCTCTCTCTTGATCTCTGTCTTGATCTCTCTTGCTCGCTATGCTCCTTTGTCCCGCTCTCTCTCTCTCCTACTTTCTCTCTCTCTCTCTCTCTCTCAATCCCTCCCACGCTCTCTCTCTCTCTCTCATTTGCTGTGGTCCTTTCTCTCGCTCTCTTTCTCTCTCACGCTCTCACGCGCTCCCTCTCTCTCGCGCTCTCTCTCTCTCTCTCCTGCTCTCTCTCGCGCTCTCGTCCTCGCGATTTCTCTCTCGCGCTCTCTCTCTCTCTCTCTCTCTCTTGATCTCTCTCGCGTGCTCTCACTCTCTCTCTCTCTCTCTCTCTCTCTCTCTTGATCTCTCACACTCGCTTTCTCTTTCGCTCGCTTCGCCTCTCGTTCACTTTCTCTCTCACGCTCTCTCACTCTCTCTTACTCTCTCAAATTTGATCTCTCTCGCTCGCTTTGTCACTCGTTTGCTCTGTTTCTCTCTCTCGCTCTCTCTCTCTCGCTCTCTCTCTCTCTCTCTCTCTCTCTCTCTCTCGCACCCCGTGTACGTCGACGACTACACCCGCAGACGACAGAAGAGCCTTCTGGTACGCCCGTACACGCGCGATAGTGTTCCTTTCCACACCGAGAGGACAGAGTACACGACGGCGAACGTTTAATTCGCCGCCGTAAGTAAGGCTGTTCCGTTTATTCAGCAGCTTCCGCCAGGCCGCGGTGTCGCGACCAAAGAGGATGCAACGTCGCTGCACCCCGCACTCGCAACTTCCGTGATCCGATCTTCGCGGAGCCAGCTGCCAGCCGACAGTCCCGGACCTCCTGGACGCTGCAACCGCTCGCTATCTTCCACCGTTTCACTTGTGCTACGCTTTCTTTTTCTCGTCCCGTTAGTAATGTTGTTTAGCCGCTGATATGATCGCATACACCTTTTATGGTATACGTACGGGTACCACGAGCTGTGCTGTACTTGAGAGATGAACCGAAGCATTGATACAGTTTTCTTGCCCTTATTCGTCCGCCGTGCTTAGATTGTCTCAAGGTTGTTCTAAGCTTGATGTCACCTCAATATAACCTTGTAACCTCGATGTAACCTTGATATTACCTTGACATCACCTTGACATAACCTTGACTTAATCTTGACGTAACTTCGACGTAACCTTGACATGATATTGACGTAACCTCGGCGTAACCTTGACATCACCTTGACATCACCTTGACATCACCTTGACATCACCTTGACATTACCTTGACATTACCTTGACATAATCTTGACGAAACCTAACAGTGATCTTTGTGACATGTGCTAGACTATTCCGAAAGGAAGACAATTCATTGTTAATTGAACGCTGATTGGAAATTATATATATATCTTTTCTCTTCAAGGACTGAGATCTCCATCTGTTCCCGTCGAATCTCATAACGTGAGATAAAATTAAGATAAAATTGTATCGAAATCGGTTGACCTATCACCTGAATGACTATCACCTAAAAAGAACAACTTCAAGTCGTCCAATTGAATTTTAAACAAGTTATCGCGTATTAAAAGGAATACGAACACTATACAGTGTTCGACGGACGAACTTTTATCCAGAAGCTGTTAAAAGTCCCGCAGCTCTTGCGAAACCCTGGCGCGATATGCAATCACGAGTCCCGGAAGAGTCGCTCGAGAAAGAATCCTCTCGACGCGGCTGGTTCCAGTCGAGCAATCATCGTCAATCACGCGTGCTGCGAGTGGCTTGCAATATGCAGGCGATCGGAGATCCTGTCGGAGCGTTCTCAGGTATTGAGTACGGAGGGAGGTCCTACTACCGGTCGTCCCGAGACTCCGAGACCGGGCGCACACACGGGGGGGCATCATCGAGTTAGCCAAAAACGGAAGGACGAGATTCACAAGCGAAGTGTCTGCGCGGACGCGAGCCAAGCCGGCCAGCCCTCTGTGAAAACGGGGAAGACAAGTTCTCCGTCGCGCACAAAGGGCCGCTTTGTAGGCTCGGACGTAGCAGCTCCGACGTCTATACTCCGGCCAAACTATACTCTCGCAAGGCTATGTCCCGTGGAATTCACGTGGGGACAGCCGCGCCTCGCCGCCGGCCTCCTCCGTCTGCATTCGGAAAACTTAGAGTGCCTCCGGTAATTCTATCGGGCTTTCCTCCGGCCGGACGAACGTAAATATTGTATTGTCCTAGTACGGCGCCGTGAAACTGTACCGCGTTTCGCGGCCACTGTTTCGGCACGGGGAAAAGAACTTGAGAAAATGGAAGTTCCGGGATTATGAAAACACCGGAAGAGACGCCCGAGTGCCTCGCCGACGGGAATCCTAGTTGTTTTCATTTTGCCACGATTTTTCTAGCTTTACTCGACTAATCGCGATACAAATGGGCCGACGCTTTTTGTCGACGACATTTGGGTGCTGAAAATTATGAATTTATCATTGCCAGTTACAGAGTTTCTATTTTATGATTAATGAAATTATAGTAATGCTTTCGTTTAGAAATTACTGAATTTTCTGTATAGAGGCACAGGGTGTCTCGAAAATGTCTCGCAATTCGGAAATGACGGGTTCCTCAGACCATTTGAAGCAGCTTCTTCCTTTACAAAAATGTTCCCCGAGGCGCCGTTAACGAGTTATCAACGAAAAACAGTGACCAATGGAAGGCGAGCTTAGTTGACGCTAGGCGGCCAAGCCAACAGCACCAGCGGTCGAGCGGTCGAATCCCAGTTCCGCTGATTGGCTCGGTCGCCTCGCGCCAGCTGAGCTCGCCTCTGATTGGTCACTGTTTTTCGTTAATAACTCGTTAATGGTGCCTCGGAGAACATTTTTGTAAAGGAAAAAGCTGCTTCGAATGACCCGAGGAACCCGCCACTTTCGGATTGCGAGACATTTTTGGGACATCCTGTATAATACAAAGCAGCTGCAAACAGAGTTTGTTTAACATTAAATCCAGTAGGTTTAATTAATGCTTTCGTTTAGAAATCACTGATTTTTCTTTGTAGAGGCACGAACTATAATGCGAAGCAGTTGGAAAATACAGAGTTTGTTCAGCGTTAAATCCAGTTGTTTAGCGTATAATCCTACTGAATTAAACATCGACGCTACTGCTGCTTTGTAATTCGGGTAAATAAATCAAAAGCATAATCGCGTACATAATAAATATTATATTAATTTTTATTGGGTTCGAAGATTCATATATCAGCTTTTTACCTTTAACTAAAACAATTATTTCTGAATATAAAAATCCTGCACAGACATTAGCAGTTTTTAAGTGCTATCTTGCTATCTTGCGAAGCCAATTAAGCTTAAACAGCGCACTTAAACAGCACTTTTGGCTTAAACGAGGATTACAACCAATACTGATCGGTCATGAAAATTTTCTATCGTCGAAGAAGAGATCCAGCGCCTGCAATATTCTGTAGATATTGTTATTGAATAATTTCGAAGTCCACAACAATTGAGCATGCTAAAGAATTACAGCAAAATAAAACAAACGTCGAACAACAATTTCATTTCTTTCTCTGAACAGTGTCCTAATTCTGAGAATATTCTAGAAAGATTAACTGTAATTTCAGTGGCGTAAAGCGTACAAAGAATCATCGAATAAGTACGTTGGATAGCCGGAAAAATGATTTCGGGAGTGCTCCATCGATTTCGCTAGAGCGCCAGCGTTAAAAACGACGTTCGAAATTTCGTTCCCGACGGCGGCGTTCTCAAAGCGGCGTGCACCAGGGACGCAAAATAAAAACGGGAACAATGCGTCAAAGAGACTTGGTTATTTGTGTTTTACTATGGTCCGAGCGCGGTCCGGCGAAATTTTCTGCTCTAAAACCTCGCGTCGGCCCAGAGTCAACACGACCGGACTTCTCATTCGCATTTAACTCTCCCACGTCGTCCGGTTTACGTGCTTAATATTCGATTGACCCAGCGAGTCGGCCAGTCAACGCCCAGAGCAACAATGTTAAACAGTAACGAGCCAAAGCCCCCTCTCGTTGCTGAAACTGTTTCCCGTTCGGCGATCGAGCGCGCGCCCTAGAATGCTCGCCGGCTCTCCTAGAAAATCTCTGGGGCCGTCGTTCCTTTTCGGCTAATTCTCTCTCTCTCTGCGAGTCCTTTGTACCTACCTAGTGAACGCTGCTTCTGTTTTCTGCGGAGATTTGCCTTCTGTTTCATTTATTTTCCACGTTCGATCGGACACTGGCGAAAATTCGCGATTGCATCGACTGCGGGAAATTCTCCACGATTGTCCCTCTGCTTGTGCACGAAAGTGGACGATTTGGGAACGCGATTGATCGACACCGACGAACCTTAACATCGACTTAGCAATTAATTACATAGGCGTTGGACTAGCACAGGAAAATTTACAGCAAATTTGGCATATCTGGGAGAAATTACTGTGGTTATAAAAAAAGAGACTCGAATAATCGTATCTCCTCTTCTCGAATTGTCCATTTTTATACGCAATCTGAGCGCGAATTAGGGAGAAATGTCTGTAGTTCCAGCAGAGCGGACGTGTTAAAAAGTGGAGCAATAAATCACATAGGCGTAGGAATAGCATAAGGAAATTCACAGCAACCCGAAATTTGGCATTTCTGGGAGAAATTACTGTAATCATAAAAAAAGAGGTTCAAGACTCGAATAATCATATTTTCTTTTTTCAAATTGTTCACTTTTCTTTACAAGCTGAGGGACAATTGGGGAGAATTTACTGTATACAAATGCGTGTCTTAACCCTTGCCTGTCAAACTTGGCTATCCGCTTCTATATTTTCTTCGGCAATTTTTAATAATCCTTGACAAAATATCACAAAACCGTTCTTCAATTGAACGGTTAAATTCAAACCATTCTTCAATTAAAACCCTTCTCCGTTGACAATTCGTAACTATAAAAACGAACCGCAATGTTCGAATAATCGTCTCTCTTCTCCCTAAGTTGTCCGTTTTTGTGCGCAATCTGAGCGCGAATTGGGGACGAATTACTGTAATCTGGACAAAATTAGGGAGAATTTGCAGTGTATAGTATAGTGTATAGTAAATTCCCTCCAACTGTCACCTAACGTGTACAGTAAATTCTGTCTAATCGACGCTTAGCTTGTGCACAAAAGTGGACAATTTGGGAACAGGAGATACGATTATTTGAGAATCGGTACATATTTTCAACAGACTCAAAACTTGACGCATTTACGCGTTCTGTATCATACGGTCGTGATAACACGCGACGAGTATTCGCCGCAGAAAGTCAATCGAAATATCTCGATTTCACAGTTCGCCGCAGACATAGACCATGCTCGCAAAAACGAACGACTTTTCTCCTTCCTCTACCAATGAAATATTTGTATTCAAACTGCCCCCCCCCCCTCCTATCCAGCCAATATCGACCATGCATAGAATCCCCGTCGGCCAACCGCGTCTCATTATCCAAATTCGCGTAGCCCGCACACGAACAGCCGAGGCATCATGCCGCGCCGCGGTCATCGGAAAAGACATCGAACGTGCCACCTAGCATCGTGAACGAACTTGTGCGCGCGTGTGCGCTCGCGACGACGGTGGTAGTCGAGCAACACGCGCTTATTGTACACGCGATTTCGACGTCTCTAATCGAGCTTCCGTGTCTACTGTACTTAGGCGGTATGATGGCTACGCGGATGACTACCTCAGGGCTTCGTACGGTGATTAGGAAAGTTACCGTGCGCCTCGGAGTCTGAGACCGAGGGCTGCGCTCTCAGTCTGTACACACGGTTCTCGACCATCTCCCACGGTCTCCCGCCCACGCGCCGCCGCCGCTCCGCTCGGTTCGCCGGCCCTATCCGCGGCCTCCGTCTCTCTTCGTCTCGCGGCACCCGTCGCAACCCCTCCCTCCCTCCTCCTTTAACCCCGTCTCTCCCATATCTCGTTGCTGTTGTAATCCTCAATTAATGCACAAGTAACGCTAACTACGCAAACTCGCCCAACTCCGTGCACACATCGTAGGAAGCGGAGACCGCAGAAGCCGAGAGGACGCCGTTGGATACGCGCCGTGAAACACCGATACACAGGGATACCGAGGTGGAGGAGGGGGGGAGGGGATCAGATTTCGTTATCTGGCCGAATACGCGACGGATACCGTGTTTATATTCCGGCGGAATTAAAAGCGGGCAATCGAGACTTCCGGCCCCGTTCGCCGCCCCCCTGCCCTCCCCTCCCGGATTAACGGAACCCGATGCTCTCGGGCCGAAACTCTCGTTCGCCCTGGCAGAGGAATTTAGGGCGTCCCGGCAGCGGTACAATGCGCCTCGCGCATCGTTCTCTTGTTATCGTTGCCGGTGGATTCTTAATGAAACATAATATCGAAGCATAATATCGCGAGACGCGCGGCTGTTCGATGCGCTTCGCACAATGCCGCGGTTTGCCGGGGGAAAGTGTTTCGGCCGAAATTCCCTTTGTGTGTCGCGGGAGAACGGTCCATTGTAATGTCTGATGGAAAACGAGGATCCCCGTGCGCAAAACGGAACGTTTCTTCTTATGATCGCGACGGGCGGGAACGAAGCGAAAATATCGTTCTTTGTGCGATCGTTTTAGCGGGTTAGTTAATTATGTGTGAATAATCTTAAGGTATTCTTCTAATCTCTGTACAGTTTTTTTTAAAGTATCCGACGTATTTTTATCGTAAATGCGTAAGATCCGCTGATTAGCTATCAATTCGCGCGGCGCCAAGACTCGAGGAAAGATTTATTTGGAAAGTTAAAGCTTAGAAAAGTCGTTTCGCGGGAACTATGAGAATGGCGATCAGTTTTATTAACGCTAGATTTACGGAACCCGTCAAAATGGCGGGTCGTTAATTTTTTAATTTACGATCATTCGTATCGTAAAGATACGTTTATGAGTTATTTATTCAATTTACAGTGGCCCACGAAAGACGAAGGTGTTCGCACACCTTTTAAAACGCAATAAGTTTTTTGGAATTGGACTAAATGACTGGAATTTTTTTTTTTAGATGATAGAGGGACTAGTATAGTAGACGATGACCAAAATGCCTTTTCTAGATTTCGCTATTGTTTGGAACGACAGATAAAAATACAAAGCTCTTGTTTTTTAACTTTTTTTATCTGACCTTGCAGGCGTTGAAAGATTTTTAAGAACTGCAGACTTTTTACAGTTTTTGATCAAACTCGTGACAAAACTGCGATTTTGCCATCTTTAATTTGTTGTAATTCGTGGCAACGTCAACCGATTTCGATAAAATAGGCTCGGATAGAAAAGTTAAGAAACGAGAGTTTTTTATTTTGATCTGTCATTCCAAATAATAGCAGAATTAAATAGAAACATTTTGGTCATTGTCTAGTATACTAGTCCCTCTATCGTCTAAAAAAAGTTCAAGTCACTTAGTCTATAATAACTTATAAAAAGTTATTATGTTTTAAAAAGTGTACGAACTCTTTTGTGAGCCACTGAATATGTTACTTACGGGAAATGTTACAATAACGCTTGTTAAAAATCAGGCCAAACGTCTCATCGTCACTTTTATGAACTGATAAAATATATAATATATAAAATATGTAATAATAATATAAAATATGAAACAGCTGTTTTCTGTGCTCCGTAAATCTAGCGTTAATCCACCGATCTTCGGCCATCTCGGACAGGCCGCCTAGAAACGAATTCCAGCGAACAATCGTTCATGTTAAAAGGTGCATCGAAATTCTGCAGAAGCGGCCAAACTGCGTGGCCGCAGAGAGAGAGAGAGAGAGAGAGAGAGAGAGAGAGAGAAAGAGAGAGAGCGCGGGGAATCGAATTCCGATTTCGCAACCGGATCCCCGTCGATTCTTCCCTGGATTGATCCGGCGTTTTATTATAATTGGCCCGAAACGGGCCGGCCAATGTGGAATTTTAATTGAGCGGTCGATCTCCAATCAGAGGCGGGAACGGGGGATTGCGTTAACAGCGTCTATAATCCGGCAAGTCTGAAATATCCAATTTGAAAAAGTATTGCATAACGCGATATTTAAAGAGATCGTCAGGGGGCCGGGGGATTACCGCGGATTCCGTTTGGATATTCCGCGGAGCAGTGATTCAATTTAAAACCATTGCGAGAGCCTCTCTCTCTCTCTCTCTCTCTCTCTCTCTCTCCTCTAGCCCGCGCTCGCTCGGCTGCTTTTAACAAGCGGTGCCGCTCCCCGGCAAAATAATGAGACTGTAACACGAGCAAACAATGATACGGTAACCGTGATCGTTAAAAGTTGACGAATTCCAGCCGGTTCAAGTGCGCCGCGCCGTTATCCGACGGAAAATGTCTCCGAGACCGCGATGCAGCTATCGATTTCGCGTCGATGGAAACGAGGAGAATCCTCGGCGACCGATCCGCGACGTCTTCTTCGAGACTCCAACCCTTTCGAGATCTCAAACACATCTCAAAACATCGAACTACAGTAATGTCTCCCTTATTGTCAAGCTGAGATTTCGCACGAAAATGGACAATTTGGGAAGAGGAGATGCACGATTATTCGAGCTTTACGGTTTGTTTTTGTTGGTATATACAACGATACTCACACACATACACACACACACATGTCTACATAGGGGCAATAAATAAAGGTACAAGCCCGAGCTTCATAAATGCAGGTACAAGCCCGGTCTTCTCGGGGAAACATTAGGTACACATTAGGACTCTCATTTACCTGGAATTTACCTGAACGAATAGTATAAAAGGACTGCACGTTCCAGTGCGAGACACTTCTTCCCATAGAACTACAAAGGCGTTCGTCAGCCTAGAAGACGATCAGTCGGACAGTATCTCCGCGACTTCGCATACAGTTACTCTCCTTCACGTAAAGTAGCTAGATGCTTTTTTAAAACACTGTATTATATTTGTATTGCATTATTAGTAAATAAACAATTACTAATTCCAACAGATTTCATAGTTGTTGACAATTCGTAACGATAAAAGCGAACCGTAAGGCTCGAATAATCGTCTCTTCTCTTCTCGAATTGCTCATTTTTGTTTACAAGCTGAGGAATAATTGGGGAGAATTTATTGTATGCAGACGCGTGTCTCAACCCTTGCCTGTCAAAACTTGGCTATCCGCTTCTATATTTTCTTCGGCAATTTTTAATAACTCTTGACAAAATATCACAAAACCCGTCTTCGTTGACAATTCGTAACTATAAAAGCGAACCACAAAGCTCGAATAATCGTATCTTGTCTTCCCAAATTGTCCATTGTCGTGGACAATATGAGCGTCAATTAGAGAGACATTACTGTAATTCGTCTCCCTTCGACAGCGACGATCAAGGGCCGAGAAGAATGGAAGGTCGTGGAATTTCGATAATATCGGCGTGGCATCGTTTTAATTCTTTAACGAACTCGGCGATCACATTTCTCGGTCGTAAAACGAAAATCTCTTTGCATTTCTGTGACATAGTTGCAATAAGTGTTCCATGAACTTACTAATTAAGAGGCGATCACGTTGATGAACGCAATATTTATTGTTTTCCATTCATTTATTACGGAATTGTTCAAATTACGATACAACGCTTTGATGGAATTCAAAAATGTTTATTCTGTGTGAACGTGTAGCAATCAAATACGATTATAAAGCTTTTAATCGTATCTTATCCGGTGTCCAAATGCAGTAAATTCTCCCCAATTTTCCTTCAATTTTTAAGAAAAAATTCGGGAAGAGGAGATACTAGGAGGAGGTTTATTCGAGCCTTGCGGCTCGTTTTTGTAGTTGCTGGCAATCGGTAACTATAAAAAAGACGAGCCGCGAGGCTCGAATAATCGAAATATATAAATAATAATATATAAATATAAGATATAAACAATATTAAAAAATAATAATAATAATAATAAATAAATAATCTGCAGGAAAATTAGGGAGAATTTACTATATTTAATAATAAAAATAATAATAATAATTATATATATTAATAATATTATATTATAATATATACTAATATAAAATAATAATTATTATTATTATATATAATAATATAAAATAATAATAATAATAAAAATATAAAATATTTAATAATTTACTGTATTAATTTACTTATCAAAATTGGCACGAGTTTAGGCAACTTACGAGAGCGAAAAAAGCGAAGTAAAAAACGTGAACGCCGGCAGAAGGAACGAAGTTTATTCCGCGCAGCCGACTTACTTACGTGCTGATGAAGAATTATCCTGACACCAGGGTCCGCCGCAAGGAAAGAAACAGCCCGCGCGCGCTGTTGGTTTTACGTTTCACACTAGGGTGCCAAGGACCCGGGACCACATCCCCGGTTTATTGCGAGAGAAATCCAAGGGTTTATCCAAGAGTGCGTGACAAATCGCAAGAATCTCTTCGGATTGTGTACATTCGAGGTCTCTGCGAGGATGTCGAGGGTTTCGTTCCCCGAGTATCCGCGGCTCCGCTCGCAAACCCGCTATTCATCAAACCGACCGCTAACAGTGTTTTCTGAAGCCACCGAATCGTGTCTCTCGGATATATTCCTTCGAACTTTCGCGCTCCTTCTTCCTAATACAAACACGCCGCAGCCGGTTTCTTACCGTTGGACACTTGTTAACTCTTCTGTCCGACCAGTCGCGGGCTAATCTACTCAACGACAAATGTGCTTCCATCGATTCGCGCCGATCCGACTTCCCCTAGAATCTGCAGCGTTCTTCGTTTGCGCAAATTGGGACGCGTGATTTTGCCGGATAATTTTATATACAGCATTGTTTCCCTAATTGACGCTCAGATTGTCCATGAAAATGGACAATTTGGGAAGAGGAGATACGATTATTCAAGCTTTGCAGCTCGCTTTTCATGGTTGTCCATTCGTAACTATAAAAACGAACCGCAAGGCTCGAATAATGGTACCTCCTCTTCCCGAATTGTCCATTTTTATGGACAATCTGAGCGTCAATTAGGGAGACATTACTGTAATCTGGTATCCCATTTTCTTGCTCCAATCGTTCTACTATTTATTAACCCTATCGCTACGGAGCGCTTGCGTCAAAATGTGATCGCTGCGAACGGAGCGTGTTATTGAGTAGTTGGCACCGAAGTACGGAATGTATTTCTGGTTCCAAGTTTTCCGTAGTCCAAATATATTCAGATTTTTGTGATATATATATATAAGGCAGAAAAGCGAAATCGGCGCAGATTTCGGTGCTCGAACCGCGGCGGCCTGACGGTCGCGAACAATTGCACCCTCGGCCAGCGCGAGGGACAAACAAAGTCGAGCATGCGAATTTCCAGCAGACGGAAGTCCGCACAAACGATCCGGAGATTCATGGTGCATTGTCTAGCGACGCGAAGCGGAAAATCGACCATCGAAGCAGATCGGCGAATCGCGTCGCGTCCGTTCTTACGTGGAGAACCATTCGCGTCGCGCGAACGCTTGCGGACGCTTTTGACAAATTCCGGCGGACAAATCGCGTACAAAGGGCAGCGATCGCGACGAAAGGGTCGATAAACACGTGGATGGAAAAAAAAACACGAATGCAATCTGCGGAAAAGGTTGGCGCGGGGGGGGGGGGGGTGAACCGGGGTGGTAGAGGCACGGACGGGAGGGGCGAGGGAGCAAATAGAACGGTCGAAAGGGGATGGTGACAGGAATTCGACCATGGACAACTAACTCGCTGATTAACCAAATACCGGTCTGCAGGACAAACGACCGAGTAAACATTGGACAACCTGTCAGCGGCATGCCACCGGGGATCAAAGTTCAAGGGATAAACGAAACGGTTTTTTCCCGGCCGGCCGGTCGGCCGGCCCCTGAACCGCCCCATCGAAATCATTTTCGATGGTGTTGCGCGAGCCTGTAACCGAACGCCGTCCACCGTTCCGCTCGAATTCCGCGTTATTAACACTTTCACGGCTACAGGATCCGCGGCAAACATTTTCCCGGCCGACGCCGATGCCGTTTCGTCCGTGAAACCTTGCGTCTGGTCGCTCTTCTCCTTATGGAAACCTAGTCGCGCTTAACCCATTTGCATCATAAGCGTATATATATATATATATATATAAGAATCCAAGAATTATCGTACTTAATTCTTAGTTAAATAAGCACAATGCTATAGTTAGTTTGCTGTCTTTTAACACCCAAGAATATATATACTGAATATATATATACGTTGAACTGAAATAACATTCGAACTGACATTCTTGGGTGTTAAAAGGCAGCAAACTAACTATAGCATTGTGCTTATTTAACTAAGAATTAAGTACGATAATTCTTGGATTCTTAATTCTCAATTTTAGGAATTTATATTACCGCAGTCTTCGAAATTGTTTTTTAAATCTAACATTTCCAACCTATTATGCCGGCGTCAAACAAAAGAATCACATCTAAGATCTGCGGACGGCATAGTGTTAATATTACGATTTAATCCATTTGCATCATAAGCGTATATATACGGGGCTGGCGTTCGGTATTGAATCGAAATATTTAATCAATAAAATAACACACTTCCTAACAGTATAAGATCACAGAGCAAGCACCGATACTGATAACTGTTACACTGCTTGGATGCAACGATGATTTGTTACTTTGCTTCTCTTTGTTATCTCTGCGATCGCTATCGTCGGTGCTGTGCGCATACTGAAATTTGTTAGTCGCTAAACTTATTCGCAACCTTAAAAATAGACATGGATGGAATTCTGGAATCTGGAAGCAGTTTTTCCGATTGTAGTGCAGACGAAATTATGCCGCTAAAAAGAAGACGAATTAGAGAAATAAGATCCGATAGCGATGATAGTGATAGCGATTGTGAAGTGCCTATATGCATCCCACATTTCAAATATTACCACACCGAACAAAATTTCTAGCAAATAATGCTGAAAAATGATTTTTTTTTTACTTTTATAGAATTTTACACCTAAATATAAAATAAAAATTTTTCGGTGATATGGGCCTTTTTTTCATATTTCCATATGATACAAATGGGTTAATATATTATATATATATTAATATCCATCGTCCACTGTTAATATATATATAAATTTCACTTTCCTCGGTGGTGGAAAGACTGGTTATATATATAATAATATATATATATATATATATATATATATATTATTATTATATATATAACTATATATATAATAATATTATATAATAATATATAATATTATAATATATTTATATAATAATATATATATATATATTATTATATAAATTATATATAATAATAATATATATATATATATATATATATATTATTATTATATATATAACCAGTCTTTCCACCACCGAGGAAAGTGAAATTTTCGCGGAACGAATGAAGAATTGCCGCCGGCGATAGCTCGGAAGATCGTTCGCGACATGAATACCGGTGGCAAACGGAATTAATTGGCCCGGTATTTAGCACTCGCCTATTATGTGTTATCCGGCGCAGTACGAAACTCGAAGTGTCTTGCGGGTCGATGGACGGTCCCCTATCAATGTGCAATAACCAACGCTCGAGACTCGGCTGGAAACAGGAGCCGCTGGCAACAAACCACGTTCCAACGAAACTTCTGACCGTGTTGCTCCGATCCGCTCCGCGCCGCTCCGTTCAGCTCCGCTTCGCGGAACTTACGACAAGCGGGCGATATTGGAGTTCCTTTTTTTTTTTTAACCGGCGTCGTGGGAGTTGGTCAAGATCAGCTATGCAAAGGCGCGAATGAAGTTTCTATAAGAACAGCCTTTAAATTTCTAGGCGAAGCGCCGGAACTTCTCTCATTAGCAATTTACGGTGAAAAGAGAGGAAGCTTTTGTCCTCGGCTTATTCATGCCTGTTGCGAGGGATTACGCGGAGCCCCCTCGAGTTACGCGCGATATTGACGAATATTGCCAATTTCTTGCGTGACGTGTTCAAAAATATCGTCGATTAATTGATTATCCGACGGCGTGAAATATCGAGAACCCTTCTAATCAATTTACCATTGATTTCTTTTACTGCTTCTCTAATGTACAACTGAAATTGTATGTATTAAAAAATAGACGAATAATGTGTATATATAGTAGATTGTGTTGAAAATAATCGTCACGAGTCTGACCTTATTTTTATTGTTATCATACTATTTCCGCGTTTGGGTAGTTTCAAGTAGCTGAATATTGTTGGTGTGAATTTTGCAAATAAACATCGCTTTGATAACTATGATCATCGTTCGAGGAATTGTCACTATTTCCAAGGTCTTATTGTCTAAAGACAGCATCTTCGTCCTAGCTTAAAATGTTGCCTTCTGGCATCGCAATATATTATTATTAAATATTATGTATTATCATCATTATACTATTATATTGTTATTATTAATTATTATACAATTATATTATATTATTATTATTATTCATTATTATGCTATTATAATAATTATTATAATAGTACTATTATATTTATTATACTATACTACACTATTATATTTAATCATTATTCATTATTATACTATTATTAATTATTATTATTATATTATATTATTATATATTATGCAAAGCAATGCAACAGAATTTTACAAAGCACTTCACTGTTCGCCTCCATGCTGAATACTGACAGAAACTGTCTACGCGAGCGTAACATTGTTTACATACTTTTCGGATTCATTGTGCGCAAATGAAGGAAAATAATTAAATGATGCGCTCCCGATATTTTCGAACAGCCATTAAATATCGATCGATTCTGCGAGCTGTACTCGATACGTCTTCGGTGCTCGGGTTATCACAGCAGCTCTAATTCCATTTGATTCGACGTACGCACACTTTCGTCATAATCATTACGCGATCCGGCACGCGTCACGGTTTATTACGAGCGCGTATTTTCCAAATTGAATTTCTTTTTTGCGTACCGTTTTCCGGTCGTCGCGCAACACGCTCCGGGGCATAATTAACAAAGCAAGTGGAAAATTAGGTTCTCCCCCGTAATTTTAGAATCGGCGGCCCTCGATTGGCCTCGGTTATTATCTCCTCGGTGCATTGTCGGCGATTATATAGGCGGCCCTGCCGAAATCGCTGCCCGTCGACCGTAATGCCGTCGACGAAGACGGGCAGAACAATATCGACGATAACCGTGTGTTGATTATTTGCTTGCAAATAATTAAAGGCAGAGTTTTAGGTAAAAGTATATTTATCGAACACACGGAAACACAAGATCTATTGGGTTGGCAAAAAGGAATTGCCGATTTCAGTTATAGACGTCTCTCACTCCCATTTTTATGATATCCGTAAATGTTATATTATAAAATTATTATTATTATTATGCTATTTTTTATTATCCGTGAATGTCAGCAACTGGACAAATTGAATGCAGTGGTCAAGGAAACGCGACCAGAATTGGTCGATCGTAAAGGTGTCATTTTCCAGCAGGACAATGCTAGGCCGCACACGTCTTTGTTCACTCGGCAAAAATTCATGGATATTGCTTGGGAATCGATGTTACACCCACCATATGGCACTGATCTCGCGCCATCGGATTACCACTTATTTCGATCCCTGGACAACTCCCTTCGTGGTAAAACTTTGAACGACGATGACGCTGTAAAATCTCACTTAACTCAGTTTTTGGCCGAAAAGGATCAGACTTTCTACGAGCGTGGAATTTTCAAGTTGTCGGAGAGACGGCAAAAGGTCATCGAACAAAATGGAAAGTACATTACAGATTAAACTTCGTTCCAAGTAAAAAACTTTTTATTTCATTGAACAAATCGGCAATTACTTAGTTGCCAACCCAATAATATACAGGCTTGCTCGTAAGAGCTTAGAGACAACGAGTATACTCGCAAGCTGCTCACAGACGACTAACTAAAAAAACCACGGAAGACGCGCGAACTGTGGGTCGGAAAATCCTTAGTGGTCATGAATAACCAATCCGCACTCACACCGCGTGTAACGGACTTTCGAGTCAAAATTTGCTCGACTCGAGTCGACGCGCGTTTAGCGCTCACGTGCCCTGCAGATGGGCCGCAAGGGCCGTCTTACCTGAAAAACGGACAAGGCCGTAAAACAAACAAAGTACTCATTTTCAATAGCATCGAAAATGCCAGACATTTTCAAACCGTATCGAAAATGGTAAAAACGAAATTGATCGAGCGCGAGCCTCCATTCGTCGAATTCGATATGCGGGGCGCAATTGAATTAGATTCTTGTACGGACATTCGTACGGATATCGCGTGCAATAATCTGTTTCGCGGTTATCAGACGGAGAAGTTCATAAACTAACTCCGTCATTTTCACGGGCTCCGTCGCTGTAAACCAATAGGAACGCAAACATCGTTAAATTGAAGTAATGTATACTCGCCGGGCGCAAACAACTTTCGCACAGTCAACAAGTGTAACAACAAATAACTCGCGACGCACCGGTATCATATTTGTTGTGCTTATTAACACTAGAACTGCCGCGCGAATCAAAGTAATCCATTCCCGGCGCCCCGGTTCCGCGATTATTGAAACTGCGAGAACGCCTTGGGTTACGATCGTCCGACAAAATAGGATTTCTCTGTCGCGAATATAAAACCTGGATTTCTCGGCGGTGCCGCGGGTGAAGGAGTAACTTTAATACGATCGGTGCCGCGCGAGTCACGCATGGGTGATACTAATTTATGACTAGGTTTCTGGAATTTATTTCTATCGTAATATATTGAACAAATTGAAGCAATCGCAATAGCTGAACAATTCGAAATAGCTGAACCAATATTTCCTATGGGAAATTTTCACTTTCTGGTTTCGGTGTGTCATCGATTAAATGACTTTTATTTTGTGTGAATTTTTCGAGTTAGTATTCTTAACCCTTTGCACTCGAGTGGCGACTCCGAGGCGACATTAAAAGCTGTTACGTCACGTTTCAAAATAATTGTATTAATTATATTTGTTTATATTCAAAGAACCGTCGACAGCGTAACTGTTGCATGAGTCACAAAGTTCAATTTTATTTGTTCTAAATGCGCTAGGTTATATAAGACGGTAATACCATTGGTCAGAAAAACTATTTTGAATTTTGCGTTAATTTGACTTCGAGTGCAAAGGGTTAATTATTATATTAATTAATAATTACTAACCCTTAATTTATTTAATAATATTTTAATTATATTATATTATAATAATATTTTAATTATATTTAATTATATTATTATAATATTAATAGTCAAAGCGTTAAAGGGAGGGGGGGGGGAGAATTCAGCTACAAATCAAATACCAGTAATTTTCGAAATAAAATTTTGAAAAACTACATTTCCACAGAACTTTCTACGCGGAATCGAATCGTGCACAAATTAATTCTCCAGCTTCTATGTTCGAGTAACAACAAAAATCATTCTTGTGAAACATTATTTGCAAAATCCATGCACAATTTTCTTCCATTATAACATATATCATCTACACAAATCGTAGTAAAAATTTCAGCTAGAAACCTTCACTTCAGTTCGCGTTATTTTGATCTTAGCAATAATTAAAACCTTACTATAGCTCTATACGACCATCAATAATTACCGATCGACCAAAAACTACGAAGAGACGCGCGGAAACGTTCGCGAGCAATGTGACACGGTTCCACCGGCTGGTCCCCGGATGTTCGCCAGCTTTTCCGAACAGGCTCATCGGATCCTCGGCCGTAAAGGCTCGGCCCTAGGAGCCATTACGAAGGATTCGCATAAGGGTAAGGGCCGGTTCAGCGAACGACCGCGTTACCGCTCGGTCAGACGCGGAACGGGCCATTCCGGTTCCGCTTCGGAACGCCGATACGGCTCTATCTCGCGGTTAGACGACCGCCCGGCCCGGCCCGGCTCGGCCCGACCCGGCCCGACCCGGCCCGACACCGCTCGAGCGGTCGAGCACGGAACGACCTTGGTTGTTTGCGTAGCCGGGCTGCAAAAAGGGAGCGCGAGGCCGGGCATTTCGAGAAAGCCCCGTGAAAACATTCTACGGCATTACCATATTTGGCGTCGAACGAGCGCATGAACGGCGAGCGCGTGCACGTAGGCACGCGCATACGTGATGGGATTGCTCTCGACGCCGCATCCTGTTTACCGACGCCGTCGCGACCGTCGGAATTTCCCCCGGCCGCAAATAAAATAAAAACGAATTAACGCCAGCACAAATAAGCCTGACGACGCGACGCGGCGCGTCGGGCCGGGCCGGGTCGGATCGGATCCTAGCTAGCTTCTGCGGCAAGCAGCGAATATAATGGGGACGGCCTGTCTGACGTAGTTAGCGATTCCGTTCGAATGGAAATCGGAGCTATGCTGTTTGTTTATTAACGATTCACGTCCCCTGTGCACCGAATCGCTGCGAAAGGATGTCAGGTGTGTGGGCACTTGGGCTACGTGGTTGCGCCGGGCTCTTTGTTGGCCGAATGGTCGCTGGGGTGATCGACTGCTTTTGTGTATCGGTTTCATCTACCCTCGGCCGCCGGGCTCTGATGCGTGTATGCAGCAGCTTCGGAGTGTATGCATTTGTGTCGGAGATGCTGTTGCACTTTTCCGTGCTTTGGGCGTAACGACAGAAATTAGGGTGCTGTTTTCGAACGTCGGTGGACGGGCTCGTTGAAAATGTTGAAAACCGCGCTATTGAAAACCGACTTCCATTGATATTCGGACACTTTTTAAAACGCGACAAGTTTTTTAAAAATTGGAATTAATGGTATGAATTTGTGTTTTAGATGATAGGGCGACTAGTGTGCTAGATAATGATCAATACTAAACCGCTTTCTTATTTTGCAATTCTGAGAAGTTCCGAGACTCGAAATTGGCTGTTTAAATTGCAACTTTAAGGAAAACGAAAACATATTCTCAAATTTCAAGATGTTCAGAATATTTTTAGGCCAATCCTGCACGAAGTTGTTTACATTGTTATAAATATAAAATTAGAAAAGAATCACGGTATTGGTGTTCGACGCGCAAAGTGCCATTATATATTGTTCCTCGCTTTGCTAAATACCACTCTCTCTACAGCAACAATTTAAATTTTTAACTTTTATAAGTATTCCATTATCCTTGGGTTTTTTGTTTATTATGCATATGGTGTATGTTAACGTCAAGCGAATAAGTAAATATTAGCAATAAAATTGTTAATTTTATCAAATAAAACCGTCTTTTCGATCCAATATTTCAACAGCGACACTTACATTGTGTTCGACGAGTATACTCGTCGTCGCTTGATTCTCGCGACACGTATAGATGCGCGCTCTGAAACGGAGTCGCCACAGCTAACTGGTTAACCCTTTGCACTCGAAGCCATTTTAATCGTGAATCAAAAATAATTTTGCTCGCTTATAGTATTACCATTTCATACGATAAAGTGCATTTTATGCATATAAACTTGAGTTGTGGCGACTCGTGCAACAGTTACACTTTCGACAATTTTTTAAATCAAACTTTGCCGATATAAAAATGATCTTGGAAAGTGATATAACAATTTTAGTGGTGCCTCGGGGTCGCCGCTCGCGTGCAAAGGGTTCAAGTTACCAAAACATAAAGGATTTAATAAACGATTTAACAAATTTCTGAATCGAAGCACACGTTATAATAAAAACGACGAAAAGCCGAAACAAATACGATCTTTCGATCGTTGCAACTCGATGTCAGAATCTTGCTTCGTCAGTCCAATAGACATCTGTAACCATCGAAGCGGAACGAGTAGCTTAATTCCGGATCAAATTGACTCGCTTTCGCGCAACGCTGCTCGATATCCCCCCGAATTCATCAAAAAGAATCATCCCCGATCGGGTCGCAGGCTACAAGACCACCGGCGGACAATAGATCGGCGGCCACCTTTCGCATCGAAGCCAGCATCCATCAGCGATAATGGAACCGCGCGCGACTAGGCTTCTTAAAGCCGCATTCGGCCGGCATTAACCGCATGGCCTAACCGTCAGCATGGTCGTGGCGCGTGCCGGCCGACAGTTCAGCCGGTTGTGTTCGTTAGTCACGGATTCGTTACGGCGATCGAACGCGGGCAATAAAGTAATGCCGATATTACCGGGCTGCTATTATCCTAATCGATGCGCCATGATATCGGCCGGCGGAGGGAACGAGGCGCGGCCCATGAAATCGGCGAGCGGTCTCTGCGCCTTCGCGTTCACGACCCTCGCGATTACGATCCGACGCGACGATCCGTGCCGAAATAAACCCGCTTCCGATCGTTTCTCCGCGGCGTGGCGCGGTGCGGCGCGGCGGATCCGCGCGCGGCCAGATGGGCCGCGGAGAGCTCGACTGCGAAATCCTCGACTAATCCCCTGGCCGGCGATGCATCCTGGGCCCGCGAGGATCTTTCCGCGCGGCTAATCGGGAATTCATGGACCATCTGTTGGCGGCGCCGTTCGCGTTCCTGGGACCGACTTCGTTTGTCCCGTCTTAAATTACGATCCGGCGCGCGATCCGTGGGGCGTCGTTCACCCGCGAGCCGATAGAGATTGCATTGCCGCCGGACCTGTTCCATGTATTTTACAGCACCGCCGGTTCTCGTCGGTTCGCGCGAACGATACGCTCCTCCATCATTCAGCGCCGCCGAGCGCTGAGGGGACGCTAAAAATTATTATCGCCGCCGTGTTTGCAACTCGTTGCGTTGTCGAGCTGTATCGGTGACGCTTCGAACGAGCTTTTTATTTTGTTCGGCCGGGCGATTAGGGGGAGTCGGCGATTAACTGTGAATTGAATGTAATTTGGATGGTGGTGGTGGTTTTTTGTCAATTTTTGTTCAGCTTGTAGACAAGAATGGACGATTTGGGAAGAGGAGATAAGATTATTCGATTGTCAAGAATTATAAAAACGAATTCGAGCTTCACGGCTCGTTTTTATAATCGCCGATTGTCAGCAGCTATAAAAACGTGGTGCAAGACTGGAATCATGGTATCGAAATGCTTCCCAAATTGTCCATTACTGTTTCCAAATTGTCCATTTTTGTTCACAGGCTGAAGGGAAATTAGGGAGAATTTACTTTCTTTGCTTTCGACCTGCTGGAATCGTCGAAGAAAGGAAGACATACTTAAATTGTCCCTTGCAAAGGATGCCGAAGTGTTTTATTTATTTATTTATTTATTCAATGAACCGGAAAACACTTGGAAGTAAGCGTTACAGAGTTATTGTCGCAGGAACTAGATAAAGCACGAAATAATTGCTGCTTGACACGATTGAACGCGGAGATAGCAAATGCTACCACAATAAGTACACTAAATTCTCTGCAATCGTCCCTGAGTTTATAAACGAAAAAGTGCAATTTGGGAAGAGGAGAGACGATTATTCGAGCTTCGCGGCTCGTTTTTATGACCGTCGATTGCCGGCAGCTATAAAAACGCGGCGCAGGACTGGAATCATGGTGTCCAAATACCTCCCAAATTGTCCATTTTTGTTTCCAAGCTGAGCGTCAATTAGGGAGAATTCAACCGTTTGTTTCAAACCATTTTTCTTACGGAATCTCGTTTACAAAAAATGCAGAGAGACTCGCGACCGAATCCCTGCCAATGAATGCTACATTCTTTCGATCAAAATAGCTTCTCGTTATTTCGTCCTCGCGCCAAAGAGAATACAATAGCTTCTTGTAAATCAAGAGACACGGACGGTTCGCCAACGATTTCATGAGCGAAATATTTCTCGAGACATCTTCGTGAAATAAACCGCCCCTTTAAAACAATTCAATACAAAATAAATACCGGTCCAAACGAATTTAAACGAATGGAAAGACAGGTGCACAATTGATCTTTGGGTGCAACAGGAGGAACGAGTAAACGAACGAGGAACGAACAACTAAAAAAACGAAGTACAAATCTAGGAATAATAGTATCCTCTCTTTCCAAATTCTCCATTTTTGTCAAGGTTATGTCAAGGTTGAATGTCTACGAGCTGAAGAATAATTTAAACAATTCAAGAGACGATTCTTGAATCAAGAGAAAATTTATGCAATTCTCTGTTCGCTATAAAACGTTGTCGAAGAATCATTTCCAATTTTATATTCCATATTGGAGGTCCAGCAATCTAGTCACGAGATTCTGCAGCTTCCTCGTACGATCTTTTCGTATACGCGATTTCAAGTACAAATCAAGTCGCGCATCGACGAAGCAAGATCAAAAACGACCGCGAAGAATTCAGCCGACTTTCCGCGTCGAATCCGTCGCGCTTCTTCGAAACAAAGCAACGTCTATCGGCCACGGATTTCCTGCGCTCGTCGCCAGCTCTCTCTTTCTCTCTCTCTCTCTCTCTCTCTCTCTCTCTCGTCGATCCGGCGCACATATTTTCATCCGCACGGGGCGGATTCGAATACGATTTCTGATTAGCAACACCGGCGGCGCGGCGTCAAGAGGGTAGCAGAAAGAGGCTCGGTGACGGAAAGCGGCCGACAGCAGCCGGTCTCTCTCCCTTCTCGTATCAGAATAACGGCGCGGAGCGGTGATGCGATCACACGAGCCACGAGCCCGGACATTTACACGCATTTAACCCTTTGACAGGCGGAAACACGCGCGGCGAATCAGCGAATCGGCGAGAGAGCAGTCGGTGGCGCGCGCATTCGTGGCACATGCCTCGGCATCCAATTATCGCACGGCTCGCCGACGCTAATTTCACCCATTCAGATATCATTTCATCCGTCAATGGGGGCCTGATTACCGATTGTATAATGCTTCTTTCCGTCTCTGGCCGGGCTTTGTCCGCTCCGCTCCCGTTTCTTTATTCCGCGGCTTCTCGCGGCGCGCGGACCGCTCGCCCGATCGGGTACAACGACCGATCCTGCGGTCGGAACGCGTCGCCGTAACGCGGTTCATTTACTTTCGAACTCGCGCGAGTTGTTTGTACCGAAAAGTGTTTGGCGTTTCCGTCGGTCTGATAATCCTGGGGCAGCCTTTATTCGGTCGACTTGGGATAATTAGGCTGGGTTGGGACAGATGTGCATCTCAGTGCATAATTATGCGGATGCTTTCATAATTATAATGGTCGTCTATCTTAGCTAGTGATCAATAATTAAGCTATCTAGAGCTTTGGTGACGATTTTAGTTCAGGTAGATCACTCTATTCAGGTAAATCTGTTAAAATTCAATGGTTTGTTGTGTTTCTGACAGTACAAAAATCCTGGGGCAGTCTTTATTCGGTCGACTTAGGATAATTAGGCTGGGTTGGAATAGATGTGCATCTCAGTGCATAATTATGCGGATGCTTTCACAATTATAATGGTCATCTATCTTAGCTAGTGATCAATAATTAAGCTATCCAGAGCCTGTGTAACGATTTTAGTTCAGGTAGATCACTCTATGCAGGTAAATCTGTTAAAATTCAATGGTTTGTTGCGTTTCTGTCGGTACAAAAATCCTGGTGCAGCCTTTATTCGGTCGACTTGGGATAATTAGGCTGGGTTGGAACAGATGTACATCCCAGTGCATAATTACGCGGATACTTCCTCAATTATAATAGTCATCTATCTTATGTATTGATCAATAATTAAGCTATCTAGAGCTTGTGTAACGACTTGAGTTCAGATAAATCATTCTATTCAGGTAAATCTGTTATGGTTCAATGGCTTGTTGCGTTTTAGTCTTCGCACATCGATTCTTTCGTCTTGCAAGTTTGCTGCTAGTTGATTTGAACGGTTGCTGAATATTTTTGTAGACTGACTGCTAATTAGTTATTTAGCTATTTCACATTTCAGTGTTGGAACTCTCGATTCATCTTTTATAATTTCGTTCGCGACGAATCATGGAGCGTTTGCTATTGTCTGAGTTTTTGGCTGAAATCTTTCTAGCATTGTAAATTCTCCCGAATTTTCTTTCAGCTTGCAAACAAGTTCGAGTCCTGCGCCTCGTTTTTTATAATTGACGACGATCGGCGACTGTGAAAATGAGCTGCGAGACTCGAATAATCGCATCTCCTCTTCCCAAATTGTCCATTCTTGTGCCCAATTTGAGCGTCAATTAGAAAGAATTTACTATACATTGTAAACAATATATATTATAACAACATATTATTAATAATGTATATTGTATACAATATATTGCAACAATATATATATTGTATAAACTATATTGCAACAAATATGAATTTCCAAACGTAGTTAACACTAGATTTACGAAGCATAAAAAACAGCTGTTTTATATTAGTTTAGAAAAGTAAGTATTATCGTACAAGTATTATCGCAACATTTGCCGTAAGTGACACATAAATTGAATAAATAACTAATAAATATATCTTTACGATATGAATAATCGTAAATTTAAAAAATTAGCGACCCGTCATTTTGACGGGTCTCCGTAAATCTAGCGTTAATGATGAACACTCGGCGTCCATTCTATTTTTATTCACAATCTGAAGGAAAATTGCGGAGAATTCACTGTAATTCTACGTCGAAATTTGTAGAACGAACATGAACCAATATCTGTTTCCACGATCGAACGCAATTCGAAAGTGCGCGTAAACTATTCTGGACGTTTTCAAAAAGTGGGCTTCCACCACTTTCGGAATTGGTAATAACATCGCCTGTCAATTTCTCATAAGCACGACCATTACGCCGCGGATAAAACTCCGGCATTTGACGGCTAATCACGCGGCCCATGTTCCAAACGCCGCGCCGCTCCTCTCCGCTCCGCGCCGCTGCCGGGCGAATCAACATCTCCCGCGAATTACCGACCGATGCCGTTTTCGATATTATCGATTTATCGCCCCACTACCGTCACAAGTCGTTCCGTTGAACCCCGACCGCCTGTGTGAACTCTTTGTCCCCGTAATTTGGACGCCCCCGCCGCGCTGTGTGTGTTCTTTGTCACGCGGCGCGACGAGGTGCGGTTTCGCGCGTGTCGATGCGAGTCGACGCGAGTCGACGACCGCCGCTGAAAGATTTTCGATCCGATAATGTTCCCGACGCCGCGATCGGTGCACAAACCGCGCGACGTGTGTCCAAAGTTTTTGGTTCAGGTGCGGAATTTACTTGGACTTTGGAAAACAATGCTCGAGTACAGTGGCCCACGAAAGTGTTCGTACGGCTTTTAACCCTTTGCACTCGAGCGGCGAGTCTGAGGCGCCACTAAAAATTGTTGTACCATTTTTCATTGAATAATTATTTATTGGATAATTATATTATATAATTATATTATAATATATATATATAATATAATATAATATATATATAATAATAATAATAATATAATATAATATATATAATAATAATAATAATAATATAATATAATATATATAATAATAATAATAATAATATAATATATATATAACAATAATAATAATAACAATATAATATATAATAATACATATAATATATATAATTATATTATTTTTCATTGAATAATTGCAATCATTGTACTTGTCAATAGGCACAATTTCAGATGCATAAACTGCACTGAATCATATAAAACGGAAATACTGCAGATCAGAAAGCATCTTTTCGATTTCGAATTAAAACAGCTCAGACTGCAAAGGGTTAAAATGCAATAACTTTTTGAAAAGAGAACTAATTGGCCTGAATTTTTTTTTCTGGATGACACAGAGACTAGTTTACTAGATGATGGCTCAAATACTTTTTTCTTAATTTTGCTATTACTTGAAATGAAAAGATAAAATTAAAACCCCCCTTTTTTGAACATTTCTTATCCGAGTCTATAATTTAACGAAAATTTAAAAAATGCCTTTCGTAGATAAGAGAAATATTTACACAGAAAATTTCATCGAAATCGGTTAACCCAGAGTCGAGCTACTGGCGTTAAAGGGTTATAAAAACTGCAGATTTCTTAGTTTTTGTGTCAAAATCGTGATAAAACTGCGATTTTTGCGATCATTAATTTGTTGCAACTCGTAACAACGCAAACAAATTTCGATAAAAATTTCAACACGAGAAATTCGAATCAGGTAATTTACGGTTACCGAAATTTACAAAAGACATTATTTACATTTTCGTTATAGTCTCGAATAAAAAAGTTAAAAACGAGAGATTTTTATTCTTTTTTTTTGTCATTCCAAGTAATAGCAAAATTAAAAAGAAAAGCATTTCAGACATCGTCTAGTAGACCAGCCAAAAAAATTGAAATTGAGAAAATTCAAGTAATTTAGTTCAGTTTTAAAATAGATATCGCATTTTAAAAAGTGTACGAACACTTTCGCGGGCCACTGTACATCGAATAGGATATGTGTCGATGACAGAGAATATATAATATATTCATGAATGAATAAGTTTATTGGATTCGTGTGTTCCTGTAAATGTGTTCGTGTAAAAAATCTCGTGGCGATGAACTGAAAAGTTCGATTGGTAAAACAGTAAAAATGTAAAAGTAAATGGTAAAATTCGATTGCTACTGTTTGCCCGCAGTTGGATGCAATTTTCATGGCGAACGACAGGGCAATTCTTCTGGAACTAGAGAGAAGTTCGCGTTGTAATTTTGCACATTACGTCGTACTTCCGGATGCTGGATTAAAATAGAAATCACAAAGAAACTGCTTTGGATTCCTCGGAGTTCGTACGGCATTGAAATAGACACATTTCACGCTTGGAGCTGTGACAGACGTCGTTTTCATCCCCACGCGAATGAATAGTTGTCGATAAAAGAAGAAATGTGTGTTAAATATTGATTTGGGAGAAATTTCCATATAAATTTCATCGAAATTGACATATTCTGATCGGATGCGTTCTCCGGGCAGAACTGATAGAACGAAAATTACCTGATTTGAATTTCTCGTTTCATTATTATTAAAGTCAGAAGAGTGCTTATTACCGGCTCCAATATTGTCACATAATATTATTACATCGCAGCACATAATCGATTTAATCAAGTCCTACCCAGCGATATTGTTTGCGACCTGCCGGTGCGAAATTTTGCTTTGCGCGATCATTCGATTCGAACATGGCAAACTATCTTCCAGCCTCCTCCGTTCTGCGAAATCTCAATCGTTGATCCGCCAAACATATTACAGTAATGTCTCCGTAATTGACGCTCAGATTGTGCACAAAGATGGAGAATTTGGGAACAGGAGATACGATTATTCGAGCCTTGCAGCAGCTCGTTTTTATAGTTGTTGACAATTCGTAATTATAAAAATGAGAGCCGCAAGGCTCGATTAATCGTATCTCCTTTCCCCAAATCGTCCATTTTTGTGTACAAGCTGAGGGACAATTAGAGAGACATTACTATAATTCCGTCACCGTAACATTCTTCGGCGGAGCAAAGCGATTACAGTAAATTCTCCCTAATTGACACTCGTCTTGCAAAACAAAAATGCGAAATTTGTAAAGAGCAAGCACGATTGTTCGAACCTTTCGGCTCGTTTCTACAATCGTTGACAATCGGCAACTATAAAAACGAGAGCCGCAAGGCTCGACTAATCGTATCTCCTTTCCCCAAATTGTCCATTTTTGTGTACAAGCTGAGGGACAATTAGAGAGACATTACTGTAATTCCGTCACCCTAACATTCTTCGGCGGAGCAAAGTAATTACAGTAAATTCTCCCTAATTGACACTCGTCTTGCAAAACAAAAATGCGAAATTTGTAAAGAGCAGCACGATTCTCCGAGTCTTTCGGCTCGTTTCTACAATCGTTGACAATCGGTGACTATAAAAACGAGTCGCAAGCCTCTAATAATCGTATCCCCTCTTCCCAAATTATTCATTTTTCCTAACAATCTCTGCGTCACTTAAAGAGACCTCACTCTGCAGCAAAAATAGTGTACCACGTCTCTAAGTTGTTCCCGCCTTCAATCGCGAGTCCATGCACCCCGGAAATCGGCGCGCACCATCGATCTCGCGGAACAATGGCGTGGCGAACAAATCCGCGGCGAAACGGCGTTGACAGAAAGAGTCGCCGTATCAACCGGAAACGCGGGTACGTACGCCTTTCACGGTGCCGTTTTCGGCGGATCAGCGTCGGCCGATGGATCAGTGTCGCGCGCTCCAATAATTTCGCTGCCCGGCCGGCGGTCCGAGGGGGCGGGCGGGGACGGGCGGCGGCCGTCGCGGGGCCGAAGCGGGACCGAAGCGGGGCCAAAAGCGGATGGCGGTAGGAAAGAACGCGCGTCAGTGGAAACGGGGCTCCCTTCCGGATGAAAACGGTCGTCGGTGGCGTAACGCGAGCCAGCGTGGCCATTACGCGGCGGTTAAGCCGGATAATCGATCGAGCAACGAGCGGCAACGGTAGCGACAGCCCGTCCACCGACACAGATGAATTAGATGGGCTGCCAATAGCGCTCATTAGCGTGCCAGGCGCAGAAAACGCCGCAGGCCGATTATGAAAAGCGAATTCCTCGGCACGGGGGGAACGGAAAAACAGAACCGGTTCGCCGGCCGAAAAACCGTCCTCGGACGGTGGAAACGCGGCGCGGCGTAACATGCTCGAAATGAATTTGCGGTCTTGGTGGCCCATGGTGCCACGGTATTCCTCTCGAGCTCTCTCTCCCCCTCTCCCTCCCCCCTCTCGCCGCCATAGAGCCAGTCATCGGCCGGACATCAAAACGCGCGCGATAAACCCCACGGTACACGGGCTCTCTCCACCGAGCTCGCGACACGCGCCCGAAAACCGCTGCCCCTTTCACGCCTAATTCGTCCGACCGACCCGCAAATCGAATTAGTTGTTATTCAGCTTTCGATCGTATGTTTCCGCGTACGTCGCGCGCCCGTCGCCAGGTCGACGGCCTCCTGGACGGGGGCGCATTTGCCGCGGCAACGTGATTGGCCCCGCCGGCGGTCGCAGACATTTTTCCGGCGATCGGTGAAACGCTGGTTACAAACCTGCGAACGCTTCTCTCTCTCTCTCTCTCTCTCTCGTCTGTTGCGGAATTTGTTTTCCTGCTGGACAGGTTCTGCGAGCTTTCTTGTTCTTTTTGTCGCGAGGAAATCTCGCACGAGATTTATTACGATACACGGAATATTACGGAGTACGGTAATGTCTCCCTAATTCGCTCTCCGATTGCGCACGAAAGTGGATGATTTGGTAAGCGGAGATACGATTGTTCGAGCCTGGTAGCTCGATTTTGTAATCGCCGATTGTCAATAGTTACAAAAATCGTAGCTTCTTTTCATAAATCGCCCACTTTAGTATACAAGCTGAAGGAAAATTAGGGAGAACTTGCCGCGTCGAGTGTGCAACTATTGGAAGCATTGGTGGCTGAACTATCGAGTGTCCAGAACCTGGGCGTGTTTATGGCTCGTAACATAGGTTTCCCTGTCCGATAGAATCTTCGTAGAATCCGGGACGACTGGTTAGGCCGCATCGACCGGAAACACAGTCCTGTAGCGGTGGAATCCCGATTATTTCGATCTCCTTTTATTCCCAGTGGATTATTCTCAGCCGACGACGACGCCGCCGCCGACGACGATGACGACGTATCCGGGGAAACGGGACACCGCTTCCTCCGGTGGTCCATGTTTATAAATCACGAGTCATAAACTGCGATTGTATGTGCACCCTTCTTCCAGCGTATCGCTGCTCGATTTGCTCGTTATCTGTTAAACCCTTTCAGAAAGCGGGACGGCGGTTCCTCTCGCCCGTGAAGCCCCGGAATCGATATCTTTCTTTGCTCGACAAAGAGACTATTTGCCGTATTACCGGGGCTATATACAGCGATCGCCTTCCATCGGCTTCTCTTCTAGTATTAAAACCTTTTCTGCGGCGATCGCGAGCGCGCGCGGGGTCCGAGAGATGCTCGATTCCACGATTGATACTCTTGACCCTGATATCGGGGACCGATAAAAAGAAAAAAAGAAAACGAACAAAAAGAACGCCCCTTCCGGGAGATTGAACTTTATTAGTCCACGTAATCGCACGTTAAACATCGGAGGACCACTTTCACGGACCCGCGAACTCCGCGAGCTCTATTCTCTGTCTCGCTAATGGAGGTCGGACTCTACTTGCTGGATGCAATTGGCAGTAGCGAGGCCGGACGTTGGATCGGACAGTTGAAACAATTGGATCAAGATCGTAGATTGGTATCGAATGTGGAAACGTGAAATCGCGAACTTGTCAATTTATTTGTCGATTTATGTGTTAAGGATTCATTTTATTGCTATATGTACTATATAGTGCTGTATATATTACTATAAATATTACCATAGATACTATATATTACTACAAATATTACTATATATACTATATATACTATGTATACTGTATATTATATATAGTAATATTTGTAGTAATATATAATATATATGGTAATACTTATAGTACTGTATATATTATACAGTAATACTATATACTATTACTATATTACTAATAATACTAATATAGTGCTATATTAGTATTATATTATAGTACTATAGTTACTATATTAGTATAGTAATACTATATAGTAATGTAGTATAGTAGTACTATATAGTACTACTATAGTATACTACTACTATATAGTATAGTAGTACTACATTGCTATTATTAGTAATATTACTATATTACTATATTACTAATAATACTAATGTAGTATTACTATATTACTATATATTACTAATAATACTAATGTAGTATTACTATATTACTATATATTACTAATAATACTAATGTAGTATTACTATATTACTATAATAAACTAATATAGTATTACTACATTAGTATAGTAAACTATATAGTAATACAGTAATATAGTAATACTGTATTAGTATTATTTGTAATACTATATTAGTACTAGTATTATATATTATTATAACTACATAGTATTCCTATATAGTAATATAGTAATATTACATATAGTAATACTATATATTCCTATATATATTACTGTATATAATATAATATAATTACATATATGTAGTGTAGCCTATATATACTACACTACATATCTAAAGTAATAAGAACACTTTCAGACCATGTTTCTTTTTTGGAACACTCTTAAACGATGCATTTCTATCGATTAACAAATTAGGAATCTTTTTTGTTGAATTTTTCTCTTCTCCATCATTCTCCTTGTTACGTCTGCATAATAACGGACCATACTACTGAATCCAATATCGTCAATAATTAAATCCAAAGCCACGATGTTTCTTCGTAACAGTAGAATAAAAAAGGCAATTAATACTATCGCGAGTTAGAACAGAAGAATGCTTATTTATTCTTTATCTTTTCATTAATCATTATAATCTTAATTTTTATTTCAGAATTAATTTTTATTTTTACATCAGTCAAATATGCATCCATTCGTGCAACTGGATGCAGCACGGTAAGTTCGCAACAGAAGCGAAAGCGACGATCTTCCGTCATCCATTTTTAAGCAACAGTTTGCGAGCCGGTTATGGTTACGCAGTGGCAAGATAAATGTTCTCATCAACAGAGGTGTTTCGAGTGATACCTCGCGCGTGACTTCGCCGACGACGGAGGGTTCCGTTTTTAATTTTCTCAGCGATCTCCCGATCGGAAGCGCGGCGCTCCGCGTTTCTCTTGAAAGCCGCCGAGAGAAGGCTTCCGAGAGGTGGCTAGAAATTAAATAGAGAAAACATTGACAGACCCGTAAACCGTTTCCACCGAACACTCGGCCGCCGTTGTTGCGATATCTCGTTTCAAAGCGGAACGGCGTTGTCGCGCGATAAAATGTACGGGAACGGGAGAGCGCGGGTATTAACTCGTAAACAGTGATAACATTTCATGAAACCGTTCGCGAAAAATTTTTCCATTGAAACATTTCCATGGAGAAATCGCCGGGGATCAATTCTCCGGCTGTCCTATCGCGGGATGAAACATTTTTTTCCATATTTAATTGGCGAATGTTAAACGGACATCTTCCGAAGCGTTTCATTTTAGCCCAGCTAAAACACAACTGGGCCGGAATAATTATGATAGCGAAAATAACCAACGAAATTCGACTCAATATTTTAAAACGTTTATATATTATATTTTATGTATTATATTATAACTATATTATATTATATATTATATTATATTATATTATATATTATATTATATTATATTATATTATATTATATTATATTATATTATATTATATTATATTATATTATATTATATTATATTATATATTATATAATATTATATTATATTATATTATATTATATTATATTATATTATATTATATTATATTATATTATATTATATTATATTATATTATATTATATTATATTATATTATATTATATTATATTATATTATATTATATTATATTATATTATATTATATTATATTATATTATATTATATTATATTATATTATATCATATCATATTATATTATATTATATTTTAACATTCAGTTGTTGACGGAGAAGTTTCGATCGAGGAATTCATGTTTCGTTAATTCGTTATTAAAGAACCCGTAACTACGTTCGAGAAAATAATTCGTCTCAAACATCATTGATCTTTGAAGTACTGTAACTTTATGAGAAAAAATCTCACGACAGTCTACCAGGGCTCGTTTCAAAGGCCGAAGCCGCTACTTTCATATGCCCGAATCGAAATTCGCCGGAAACCACTTGTCGCCGTGAGACGAGGTCGAAAAGCCCACGTTATTTTTTTCGGTCACAAAAAGATGCACAATTTCAAAAGACTCGACAGAGTTGAAAACTAGAAATTCAAATTAAAAACATAAATGTTACGCTGTAATTTCGTTACAAACTAATCGCGGCCGGCCGTGTAAATTGTCGCGAAAAAATCCGCGCGTTTAAAACTGAGACAAAAAAATGCGGCGCGTTGCGAAACGCTACCAAAAATGTAACGCGCGCATTGTAAATTTCGTTCTCCCCTCCCGCCTCCCAGCCTTGGCAATTTAGCTCTTTTTTCGGCGCGAAATTACGGAGTCGTTGCTGCCGAAAAGGAATTCTATGTCACGCGGTAACAAATCGTTTTTATAGAGATTTCGTCGCGGCGCCGGCGCTCTCGCGCGAGTGCTCGAGCTTCCGCCTTTGTGTCGCTTCCGATGACAAGGACCGTTCGATAGCGTCATGAATTCACCGTGCACACCCGCGCGCGCGGTGTGCTCTGCTCTGGATATTTTAACGCGGCACACATTGTTTGCGAGCGTTCGCCGTTACGCACTTATCGCTCCGACGGAGACAGAGTCCGTCGGAGTTCGGACGAATCTTCGACGATTTTATCCGACGTTCGCAGCGCCCGTTCGAATTACACACACCGCTCAATTAAAAGTTCGACGATTTTACAACATTTTTACAGCATTTTTCCAGATTTCTGGCCGAACGCGCGGTATTACTAGATTTAACTTCGCCGAACAAGCCCCTCAATTATCGGCGCGCAACATTTTCTGAAAACTCTCGTATCCCGATCGCATTGTCTACCGAAAATTACATTTCAATTTTAACCGGCAGAAGCGAGCGATTTCGCGAATTAAACATCGGCTCGGGCCGACGAACCTGGTTTACGAATTCGCAGTGGTAAATTTCATTTATAATACAGGCTGTCTCAAGAGTCAGTCGCGATCGGGAAATGAGGGATTCCTGAGGTCATTCGAAGCAACTTTTTCCTTTACAAAAATTGTCTCCGAGGCACCGTTAACGAGTTATTAACGAAAAAAGGCTGACCAATGAGAGGCGAGCTCGGCTGACGCGAGGCGGCGACGGCCAGTTCCGTTCATTGGCTCGGCCGCGTCGCGCTAAGCGACCTCGCCTCTCATTGGCCACCGTTTTTGGCTAATAACTCGTAAACAAAGCCGCGGATTGCATTTTCGCAAAGGAAAAAGTTGCTTCAAATGAGAGCGGCCATGGACTGGTTCAGTTAACGATTTGCAAACTGAACATTTTACTTTTAGTTCAGCCACTTCTCAAGTATTAAATTACTTATTAAACATGAAAATTCCGTTTCAGAGTGGCAAATTTGTTTTCTTCCAAAGACGATCGTCCAAGTATCATCTTATCGTTTACCAATTGATTAACTATAATAATACTTCATGCAATACCACTTTTCTCTCGCTTGATTCGCGCCAGTCCTGAAAGCTGACACTTAATTCGACGCGAGTCTCTTTAAATTCCTCTCTCGAGATACACGCTTGCGCGCGGTTTACCGTCGCGATGTCCGTGTATTCCGGCCGCGATCGTAATCACCGGGTCACGGGACACGCGGCAGATCAAAGAAATTCCCGCACGCGTATCCCTCGTCACCCAGATTTTCCCCGAGTCCCCTCGGGATCTTACATTCGGCGTCTATGTTAAACCTGGCTCGATTCCGCGCGGAAGTATTGTACCCCAATCTTGGCCCGGTTCGCCCGACAAAGCGGGTTTCACGTGACACCGTTCCTCACATCATTAAACGACAACGGTTCGCCGAACTATTCGACGCCGCCGCCGCGGTTCCCGCTCTCGCATATTCATCGTCGCGGCGTCGAACAAGCTACGGACAGAGAACAGTGAAGCGGACAAGAGACGAAAGAAGAACGGGGTAGCGTTTTGGTTGAGAAAGAGGAGGCGGGAGGAGCTTGGTAACGACCACGATGTATCCGTGTCGCATCGACGTATCCGTCGCCGTTTTCATATGGCTCGAGCTGCCGAGGAGGCGCAAGAGACTCTTGGTTTGTCGACGAGACCCTCGCATCCTCTTTTCTCCTCCCTCTCTCGTTCTCTCTCGGTTCCTCGAGGTTCCCTCTCGGCTCCTCGGTCGCTCACAATCGCATTTTCCGAGTGGCGCGCTTGGAAAAGCCGCCCCCTTATTTGCAAGATCCACGATGCTCGGCTACCGGGCCGGGCCGGGCCGGGCCCTATACTCGACCGTCGGCTATAATTGAAGAATATTGCCCCGCAAGGCTCACAAATGGAACACGACTCTAATTTCATTATCCGAGACGGAAGCGTGCTCCGCCGTTGCCACAGAGGAATACCGTAGCGACGCCGGCCGACTCGTCTACGAGCCGGTCTCCGTATTGCTATTAGAGTACGGGCCGAAGCTCCGCGGGGGCGGACGAACGGGAAAAAAGGAGAAAACCGACGAGAAAATACGGCGCCGTACAACTTGAAGCGGATGTATTACGCGGCCGGAGCGGCTCGAAAGGAAACGGTCTTGAACCGCCGCGCCGCGGCGAACAGACTGACTCTCTCTTGCTTCGCTGTAACCGGTCGATTTTCAAGCTCTGTTATATACCTGCCGACGATTTCTAGGATCAACTCTCGATGAACGATTCGGGAGAATGAGAGTCGAAGCTTTTTATTCTGCTCAAAACTGTACGGTTTCAATAATCATTCGGCTTGGATCCTACTAAAGCGATCAGTTCTTTCTACGATCTTTTGTCCAGTTTTTGCGATCTGTTGATGCACAGTCGCGTTTGCTATGCCAGCGAGAAAATGACTCTGAAATTAGTTAAATGAAAATCGGGATGGTTGTTTATTCAGTGAATTAATTAATTTATATTTCAGTGAATTTGAGGTGAATTTGACATAGCGTAGCCGCGTTAACGATGAATAAAAATGGAAAAAGATTGTATCACATTGTGATACGAATGTTCTGTTAACAATTATAACTATACAATTGCAATTGTATAGTTGTTTTTAAATTTCGAGGACATTTTTGAAATGCCGCAGCATTTTAAATTCATTGAAATCACGAAGACGCTTCTCTGCAAAATGATTTACTACACTTTTCTATTCGAGTGCATATTTAAAATATTTAATATATATAATTTAATGTATTCAATATATATATAACATAATTTAATATATATAACTTAATATATTCACAATATATTTATAACATAATTTAATATATATAACTTAATATATTCAATATATTTATAACATAATCTCTAATATATTTAAAATATATTTATAACATAATCTAATATATTTAAAACATATCTATAACATAATCTAATATATTTAAAATATATTTATAACGTAATTTAGTGTATTTAAAATATATTTATAACGTAATATAATATATTTAAAATATATTTACAACATAATCTAATATATATTTAAAATATATTTAAAATTACTCAAAGTTATAGCAAACGCAATCTCATAATTCTTCCAAGATGAGGCAAACCGATCAATCTTAGACCTCGCTACCACATTTGGTGTTAAACAATTTCTGACAATCGAATGGAACGAACAGCAAGGTGAATACTAAGAACAACGACGAATACCAAGAACATCACACGCGATCTAAAGATAAATTGATCGCATCCGGCCGCGCGATCGAAAAATGTCATCTTCGAGAGCGAACGGCCAGATAATCGTGCGCAGTGAATCGGCACCGGGTGCACAAAGGGCAGCGAATTCGGTCGCATTTACAATATAATCGCGTCAATCGATTCTCACGTTGTTCGGAACCCGGCGTTATCTAGCACTGATCCGCGGGGGCAGGGCAGGCGGGGGGAGGGGGAAGGGACGCTATCTGCGGCAAATATTTCACCAATGCCTGCCGCATAACATTAATGGGATTTTTGCATTACTGACCCGTTTAGATTCGATCGGTGTGCGTTATCACGCCGTTCGTTATCGGGCCGCAAATTATTCTACGCGTGTGGGCGTCGTTCTTGCCGGGTCCGCGCGTAACACGTTCCTTATTTTAAGTTCGCTGACCGACGAATACCCGATACTGTCCCCGTGTATTTATGGGCCGATAAAAACCGGATAATTTCGCCCGGCCGCCGCCTATTACGTTATAAATTGTTGTCCGCGGCCGGCATCGACGCCCGAAAATTAATTACGCGCCGCTATCACTTTTACGCACCGCGATAACCGCCGAATCACGGAAACAATGATGCCTCCTGCGCCGGGCTCGATATCGCGGCGAGACAGCGCGGTTCCGCGTTGAATATTTCGGGACGCCGGCGGAACGTGCGCCAATGATTTTTCGTAAATTTTCCCGAATTTTCCTTCGGCTTCTAAACAAAAATCGACAATTTGCGAAGAGGCGATACGATCGCTCGAGCATTGCGGCTCATTACTATAGTTGCGTATTGTAAATAATTGTAAAAATAAGGCTCGAGACTCGAATAACCGTATCTCCTCTTCCCAAATTGTCCGATTTTGTTTAAGAGCTGGAGGAAAATTAGGGAGAATTTACTGTATCTCGCGTTTGTTCACTGCAAATTTTTGGGAGGAGAAACCGGTTCAGATGTCTAGGAAATAATGGTTTCGCATGCGTTAAGCAATGTATTTTACATGAGTCGTTTATTTTTAAAGTGGCATAAGTCACTTTGTTTTTAAGTCGATATATTTAAGGGTTTGCGTTTTAATACGTTTAGAAATATGGATGCTAACTTTCGAGAAGATTTACTTGTATTTGTTTTATCTCAGGATACTGATATTTTACTCAGTGTAAATAATTTCGTATAAACATTAAGAAATCACCACTTTTCATTACGGTAAAGTGACTTATGCCACTTTCAAAATAAACGGCTCACATGTCGATCGTCATAAATGCTGGCCGAAGTAGTATTTTCTTAGTTATCGAACAATTGCGATCTCGGTTGGATGTTTAAACAAAATTCTGTTCACATTGCCTGGTAAACTAGTTTCTCGAATATCTCGAAAAAATACAAGTCGTTTCGTGCACTACTAATTTAACTTATAACGCAATTGCACTCGAAAAATGACTCTAAGACACCGTTAAAAATTGTTTCATCGCGTCCCGAATTAATTTTTAACACTAAACCTACCAAGCAGTAATACGAACTGGCATGTACTGCTTCGCAAAAGTGAGAAGACCGAATTTATTTAGAATTTGTAAAGTTTTTATTATAAAACTTGCTACAATAATATAATTTATTCAAGCCTTTTCCACGAAAGAGTCTCGGAACTTTGCAGAATTGCAAAATTTTAGGTTCAGTGTTAAAGCTCCGAAACTTTACATTTAAAAAGCCGTTAAAACTGTCGTATGCGTGACAAGACTCAACTTGATCAGCATAAAATGCACTTAATCATAAATCACGGAAAATAGAAATATTACACTTCAGAAAAACTATTTCGAATTTAGAGTTCAAATATCTCCAAGTGCGAAGGATTAAAACTGTTATTCCGCTTCGTACGCTGTTCAAATAATTTCACGGGACACCGTAAACTGGTCCGCACACGACAAACATGGCGATCAAATCGTTAAAACTCCGAAAAACACTATCGAATCCGGATAAAAGCTAAAAAATAATACCACGAGAGCGTCGCGTCTTCCAGAAGCGACGACATAAACGACAACACAGTAGAATCTGCCGCGATAATATATTCCATCGTCTCGCGCCTCGTTACAAGACCCCCCAAAACGAACAGCGTTCGGTCAACAGCGTTCGGCCGATGGTTGATTGCTCGTGATCAGGCCCGTGGGTCCGGCATGAATCGAGTCTAATCAGGACGGCGAAGACGGCGGCGCTTTAATTACGATCGCGATCGCGATTGCGATTTCAATAACAATTTCCGGGCAGCGTGGCGGCGACGTACATGGCAGCCGGAGCGTGGCGTCGGCGGATTTTATATTGTGGAAGTTAGCGAGAGGCGGTCGCGCGTCGGGCGGGTCGCGGCGGGTCGCGGCGGAAACGCGGCCGCTTTGGATATCACGCGTGCGGCGCGGCCGCGAAATTCGTGGGGAATCTCGCGTTAAATTCGCACACGGCGTGGCAATCAGTCGCCATTCTCCCGTTGTTGCGTCGCAGTTACGTGCCACGCTTACGTACGTTATTACGCGAGTATGTGGCCGGATGGGCCGGGCCGGACCTTTTCTCCGCGCGTTTCACCGGCGCACGTAGTCTCGGCCGCGCACAAGCGCGAGGGAAACTCGCTTAATTAAGCCTCGACCGTCGCCGGCCGATGTCCCCGGCTTATTTCAACGCAGCGCCGACCATTCGACGCCGCCATTAAACGCCCTTTCGTGTTCCTTCTGCCGGCTCGCGCGACCTTCCGGCACCGGGTTCCTCTTTTCAGGAATTTTATTCACCGGATCACGCTAATGAGAAGCCGCGATTCCTAGCCCCAGGGACCAGCCCGGCCCTCTCTCTCTCTCTCGCTCTTTCTCTCTCTTTCTCTCTTTCTCTCTTTCTCTCTCTTTCTCTCTTTCTCTCTCTCTCACCGCTGTCCGACCGAGCTAACTGTGTTTACACTCCGCCACCGTTCGATTGTGCCGCTAATGCGATTTCGCCGGCTACGTTGAAGTTCTCCTCTCGCGCGGACCCTTTGAAAGGAGCCCGCGCAAAGAACCGCGCCGTCTAAATCTCCGTTACACAGGCTGATTAAACTTGCTCATAAAGTCGCGCGAAATTTGTGGGTACTTGTTTAACCCACTTCCACCAGCTAGATCCTTCCTCCGACTGACGCGCTTTTTTTCGGCTACAACCTTTTCGCATCGCGCGCGCCTTAATTACGTTGCCAGTCTTCCGGCGCCGCTTTTATTTCCGTTCTCCCGCGACCTTAACAGTTCATGAAACGCGTCGCTGCTGGCTAAACAGAGAAGGACAGAGAGAGAGAGAGAGAGAGGAACAGGAAGTTCTTCCCACTGAAAATTAAACTCGCGGATTTCTTTCCCCGGAATTTCATTCTACGACGAAATTGACGCTTCGGAAAACGTTTCTATGTTTCTTTTAACCCTTTCGGTACGAGCGCGCTGTCCGCCGTGACACTCCCACTGTACGCGTCGAAAATACGCACGAAGATTTTCTTAAGTGTTAAGTAATAACCGTGCTTAATCCGTTCCCAAATCTTTCGTTTCCTGGAAACATTCTGTAAAGGGTCTACAATGTATTAAAATCTATGAACAAGTTTCGAACGAAAATGTAACTGTCAAATTTTTTAGATCAATTCAGATCAAACGACAATTTAACCTGTAATCGCTATATCTGTGTATCGTATCTCCTTTTCCCAAATTGTCCATTTTTGTGGACAATCTGAGCGTCAATTAGAGAGACATTGCTGTAATTCTGTAACCGTAACATTCTTCGGCGAAGAGCATTACGATTACAATAAATTCTCCCTAATTAGAGCTCGGATTGCGCACAAAAATGGACAATTTGGAAAGAGGAGATACGATTATTCGAGCCTTGCGGCTTGTTTTTATAGCTGCTGGCAATCGGTAGCTATAAAAAAACGAACCGCAAGGCTCGAATAATCGCGAATAATCGTGTCTCCTCTTCCCAAATTGTCCATTTCTCTGGACAATCTGTGCGTCACCGTAACATTCTTCGGCGAAGCAATACGATTACAGTAAATTCTCCCCAATTGACGCATGGCTCGAATAATCGTACCTCCTCTTCCCAAATTGTCCATTTTTGTGCACAATCTTAGCGTCAATTAGAGAGACATTACCGTATAATTGACTGTTAAAGAACTGCCAGACTCAACAATAGATGCACGCATTACAAAAGCAAATTGAAAGGAAGAACGAAAGCACGAAAAATACAAGAAAAAAAACCTAGAACAAAGGAAAGAAAACTATCCGACATTCTGTCCCGTGCTCGATACCATCGAATTCTTAAAACGTATACACAAAGTGTCCACTGCGTTCCCAATCAAAGTTCCCCAGTTGAATACCAACTCCGCGGATCGACGATTAATTACCCACGAGCTCGTCGCGTTTGTTAACCATTGAAAGAAAGCGCGCGGCGCCGAACGCGCATCTCGGACCGACTGCGACGGAAAAAGGATCTCGGCCGAGTCCTGCACGAAGAAGCCTTCGAACAAGGACCTCGTGAACTGGGTCGTCCGCCGGCTGGGAGAGATGCCCTTCGCCGGTGAACGCGAGACGAAGGGTTTTCTGGCCGGCTTTCAGCCGAAGATCCTCGTCGGGAGCGCGCGGGGGACGGGGGGACGGGTGGTATATCCCATTGAAAGCCGTTCTGGTTTCAAAAATTTTCAGCGCGACGAACAGCCGGTTGCGCTCGACATTCTCTCAGCGTGGTTTTTAAAGGCGAGCCCATTTCGCTGGGAAAAAGCGCGGATACGCTCGGCGGGATCTCGAGAAATTACGAGCGACAAGCCGGGGGCTGGACGATCTTTGATGCAGAAGTTCGCGGCGGCATTCGAACGCGGCTGTCAGGCGTCCTCTATAGCCTAATTATTCGCGCTGAAAGAGTCCGGCCCGTGTATCTCCCATTTACGGTATTCCGCGCGGCAGATATCCGACGTCGCTCTTTTAAACGCGAAATAAATCGTCCGCCCTTCCCCGCGCCCCGACCCTCCGCGCCCGCGTTCAACGTCCCAGGGCTCCTCGGCGTGCTCGTGGACGCGTGCATTCCACTTAAAATTCTGTCCCCGTGCTTCTCAACAGGTTCGTACGCGGACGACGACGACGACGACGCCGCACCCTATGCACCCTATGCACCCGAAATGAAATTGATCACTTTCTATTCGGGCACGGTTCAACGGCGCCGTGCGCTCTCCGCGCCACGCCGGCCCCGGATCTATGAATAAAAAATAAATGCAACGCGGCGATCGCGGTAGGAAATGAGAAACAGTTTTCGGAGGGTGAGTAATTCCGTGGAGCGGTGGGAACGAGGGTTAATTTAGGGTACCTGGATTAGGACTCGTTCGGTGCGGGAGAGGATTGGGCGCCCTGCAGTGGTCACGGAGCGTTGCCGTATATTATATACAGGGTGTCCCAGGTTTTAATGTTCAAACTTTGTCAGTGTATTCTATGGCACGAAGTAAGAAAAAAATGTTACGTAAACATATAGGTCATACAGAGCTTTATTAAGAAGTTATAAGAAAAATTCAGAATAGGAATAGTAATCAACTTGCTGTTACTGCGAGCATTGGCTTGAATGGATCAGCACATGCCGTGTGTTTATGTAAGCTGTGTTTATTAATACATTTCGAAATGTCTACCGTTGTTGACAATACACGATCGACATCGATCGAAGATCGTTTGCGAATTTCGTTTCTATTCTCTTTCATTTCGTTGAACGAATTTTTGTTATAACTTCTTAATAAAGCTCTGTATGACTTATGTTTGCATAACATTTCTTTCTTACTTTGTGCCATAGAATACACTGACAAAGTTTGAACATTAAAACCTGGGATACCCTGTATATTTATCCATTGATTTCCGAGGTCTTCGTTTCATCGCTGCCATCTGCTTCAGTTTTCTAGCTCGCACGTTTCATTCGATGCAGCGTGTTTATCGATTCATAATATTGAGCTTCGTTCGCAACGTTAATTTTAGCTACCTGCACGCGTATTTTATATTTACGGACGGATACTGAATTTTGCTGCCAATAAAAAATAAGTTCTGTAATTTTCGACGGAACTGCGATCAACTGCAACCGACTGCAACGTTCTGGAAATGTTTTCGATAAGTTGTGTGTTTGACCAAGGTTCGGCATTGTTCGAATTCTTTCGAATAGATGTTTATCTCAGATAATTATCCGAGTGAATACATTTTAGTCGAATGTTTTATTCGAGTAACGATTATTCGTTATTCCTCATAAATTATTCTTATGTAGAAAGATGAAGGACAGAGTAATAGCAGATTGTGCTGCAATTAATCTAGCAACACTTAAGAGTCAGAAAGTCCTCTTATTCCACGTTTCAAAAAATTCATCGGTGTGGAAGGGCACCCATTTCGAACATCTAATACAATAATAGTTTAAAAAGTCCAAATATTTGCACTTACAGATTCTCGAACGACGTCTTTAAAGTTTCTATAGAAAACAATTTTTCGTTTTTATTTAATTTTTGTACTCAAAGATCATTTTTCAAGGTTTTGTATTGTACATATTCGAACGTATTTTTACTTTGGCTATACGATGCAATAAAAAGATTAAATGACTGTACGCGAAAAAGAATCGATAACCTTAAAACTCCGAAAAGAGGTTACTTAGAATTTCGAAAAAGTATATTTTTGCAACAGAATGGTTTTTTCAAACCACTCAAATAACATACAAAATGTGTTTTGTACCCCCACAGTTAGTGGAGATAGATATTTATTCAAGCAATTCTTCACTCGAATAAACTATTCGAATAGGCATTGCAAAATTATACGAATAATAATGCGAACAATCGTAGAACGAATTCACATTCGACTAAAATCTCGTTGAAATGCGAACAATCGAATGAATTCATACTCGAATAAAATCTCGTTGGAATAAATAGTCGTCCACATAAATTTGTATTCGATTCGATTTTACTCGATTTTATTCGAATCGAGTTTGACTCGTCAATCTATCCGAGATGCGAATAAAATGTTTGCCCGTCTCTCTACTAGATTAATCCTGAAAATAAAGGCTCAAGTTGTCGGGTCGAATTTTAAGGGAGAGCCGGTTCGAATAAACTATTTGAATAGGCATTGCAAAATTATACGAATAATAATGCGAACAATCGTAGAACGAATTCATATTCAACTAAAATCTCATTGGAATTCGAACAATCGTTGAACGAATTCATATTCGACTAAAATCTCGTTGAAATGCGAACAATCGAATGAATTTATACTCGAATAAAATCTCGTTGGAATAAATAGTCATCTACATAAATTTGTATTCGATTCGATTTTATTCCATTTTATTCGATTTTATTCGATTTTATTCGAATCGAGTTTGACTCGTCAATCTTTATCCCGTATCCGAGATGCGAATAAAATGTTTGCCCGTCCCTCTACTAGATTAATCCTGAAAATAAAGGCTCAAGTTGTCGGGTCGAATTTTAAGGGAGAGCCATTACAGGCGTCGACGGTTGCGCCAGGAGAGGAGAGGAGCCTTTTTCTTTTTTGACCCACTATGCCATCGAGTTTCGCAACGTTTCGCACCCTCCGCAGCGAACGCAAATCGAGCGCGCTTAATGTCTAAATACCGTTTATTAAATTCCTCGCGCGATCTTCTCAAATGAAACTCTCTCTCTCCTGTCTCTCCCTCGCTCTCCGGCCCGTGTCGCTTTATCCAGAAGGGAGGATCTCTCCTGGAGAGGGCGACGGGGGTGGCCGGATCGGCGTATCGAAACCGGGAACAATGCTCGGGACCACCTGCAGCAAGGGGCCAGGACAAAGTCTCCTTCGACGCATACTTATTCATTTCCAGACCGGTGAGCATCAAAGCGTAACGCAGGACGACAACCTGTAATCTCGTGGATATTACCAGGTGCGCCGGCCGCGTCGCTCCCTATCAACATCACAGACGATTCAACGAGTAATGCCGCATAACGTCGCGTCGCGTCGCGTCGCGCACGGCTTTCATCGCGATCGCCTGCAAATCCGTCGCTCATGCTTAATGCACCGCCCCGAACTCGTAACGCGGGGGGCTGCCCTCTGATCGAATATGTTTGCTGCGATCTTGACAGCCGCGACAGAGATACCCGTCGCGAAAGTGGCGAACGGTGTTTCCCGCGCGCGCACAGGTGCGCCGATAAAAACCGAAAGCTGCGCGGACAAATTGGTGAAACGTGTCGCGGCGCGTTGCACCTGTCTAACGTCATACAGCCGACGCACCTGGCAATTATTTGCCGCGCTCTTGTTACAGAGAGGCAAATCTGTGTCACTGGGGAAAATTCGGGGATGCTGGCTGCGACGGAAACGAACAGGCGGAGCATGATAATTTCTCCGTGATTCGCGCTCAGATCACGCGTCGACAAATTTGGGAAGGGACGCGATTGTTCGAGCTTTGCGGCTCGTTGTTATTGTCACAGATTGTTGACAATTGTAAGAAGGAAAATTAGGGAGAATTTAGGAGAATACAGGGTTTAGGGATATTGATAGTCGCTGCAGAGTTCAACATTTTTCTATGGTCGCTATTGTTTTTCTATGGGTCTTTACTTCGTGGAATATAAACTTGTTAATAGGCTCGCAACTTTTCGCAAAATTCGTGATCCTCTCGCAAGCATAATTTGTTACATGTACTCCAACTCTTTTCACTCGAAGCTACTTTCATTCAATACGCGTTTGAGCCTGTTGGCAAGTACGACACCTATTTGCACTTTTGACAGTTTCTTTGTTGACACAGACGGTGTTTTTTCTCTGTCTTTCTCGGTTTCCCGGCATTTTTTGAAAGAATTAAATGAACATGTGCATTGCAGTTTTATCAAATAGTATTTTTATTTCTAGAACTATAAATTATACGAAGTTATTTATTTACATGTCTAGTATTAATGAAATATTAATGAAGCATTAATAAAGTAATAATAAAGCATTAATAAAAATTCCAGCAAAAACGTAAGTATTAACCACAATAACCATGATACTGTCATAATTATTTTGAAACGTGGTGTAGCAATTTTTCGCAGATTATATAAATTATAAACTGCAAATGTCATGCATTTATGACAAAATTGAGTAAGTCTGATTTAAAATAGTGAAGAGGTGAAATGAATTTAAGAGAATATTAATATTAAGAATATTATGAATACTAAATTTTAACCTGCTAAGATTATTAAAGAAGATCTCTATTCGTCTTTTATTTCTAAAAATTGATACCGACAATTTTTTTATTTCGCATAAAAAAACCCGCAATTCAATCACAAACCTTACACAGATTCTTGGCACATGTTCCTCGCAAACTCTTCTTCTTTCACAAACTCTTTCTCAAGACTTTTGACGCAATTTTTTCGTGGCTCCTCGATGGTAAATTCTAAGCACCGTGCCCGAGGTTCCCATTGTTCGAGCGACCCCCCTGGTTTCGTCCAGGACTTTCCCGACGCCGTGCACCTTGCACAGTTGGAAAACTGTCACGGGATCCTGTGGCTCTATTAGTAATTTAGGAGAGCGGTGGTAGGCATATGGTCGGAGGAGAACAGAGAATGCCGATCGGTCGAGAAACGCGGGCACGTAATTGCGACGAGCCCTGCCCAGAGGATCCGTTCAGACATCGGGCCCTCTTAATGGGCACGTTGTTGCGTGCGGTGGAACACGCTCGGTAATCGCGCGTTGTTAGACCGAATTAGAGCTTCTCTCGCGTGTAAAAAAAAATTGGGGGAACCCTCGATTGGCCGGAGTACAATAGCGCGTGGCTGTTGGAGGGGGACGTTCGACTGCTTCGCGTTCCTACCGAAATAATACTGTTCTCCTTCCGGTGAATTGAACACGCGACAAAGTAGCTTCATTATCCGCACCTTTTCAGTCTTGTTTGCAAATCTGGTTGAACCGATCAGACCAATTTATAATTGGGACCTGATATCGCGATTGAATCTGACAGATGCGACTTCGTGTCAGTTGGAAATACGTCTCGTTTTTTTTTTGGTAGAAAAGAGAGCTTCGTGTTTTGCTGATAATTTGGTTTTGCTATTGATTTACAAAGTAAAAATAAACTGAAATCTTTTCAGTAGAGTATGATATTCTTTTTATTTATTTATTTACTTACTCTACTTATTTATTTATCTTATTTATGTACTTGCTTTCTTTCTTTCTTTATTTACTTTTATTTATATATTTATATTTATATATATATTATTGTATATATATATATATATATTTATATATCATATGATTTTTATTTATATAAATGATATATATAATAATATATACAATAATATATAATGATAATATATATATATTTATATATCACATGCTTTTTATTTATTTATAATTCGAGCAGGAAACCCATCGATATATACAGTATATAAAGTCATGTGTTCGGTTGTGATAGAAAACAAGGATTGCAGGGATAAAGCGAAATGTAATAGAACTACAAAATTATGCACCGTCCAAGATAAAATGGATATCAATATAAAACTGCAAATTCTGCTTATCGATTCAGGCGAGTCTAGTCCGGAAGTAGCAGAATGTCGATTCGGCCGGAAAATTGGGAAATTTCTCAAACGACTCGTTGGAAGACTATTTCACAATATCGAAGACAATACAAGACTATTTAACACTTAATAACGATTAACAATACTCGGAAACTTTTAAAATTAGTTCTTTGCAATAAATAATCCGCCGGGTTCCTACGAAGCTTCCATTTTATCGTTCGAACGTAGACGTAAAAGCGCGAGCGAATAAAATCCACGACATCATAATTAACGCGTTTCATCGTTTTCCAAATTCTGCGGCAGAAGTTAGGTCAATAGAGCATACTTCTGGTTTACGATCCGGACTCTCTCGTTTCTCGAAGAGCGGCGGCCCGGATGGCGGCACGGCGCAGCAGCAAAGGTAACAAAAATACGAGGGCAACATCGCGAAGCAAAACTCGAAATCCGATTTTCCGTAAAATTCACCATTCCCGTATCGCCGCTTTCCGTTTCCCGGCGCGAGCCCGGAGTTTCCCCGGCCGTTCCGCCGGAGAGTTTGTTCCACTAACGAACAATATATTACGGTATAAAATAGTTCGGAGCATAGAGGGGAACAAATTCTGTGAAAACAGAACTCCGAAACGAGTACCCCCGTAAACCATAGACCTCCATCGAAAATGTTACCCGGCTGTCGGGCCAAACAAAAATGGACGCGCCGCAGAATCCGCGGATCGCTGCGGACTTTTTATCGATCTTCCGCGCGATTTTTCGAAATACCAGGGCAACGTCGAGGGGCGGCCGGTGTGATCCATTTTGCGCATTCTATTATGGGAACGGAAATTTTCCGCGAAGTTAGAAAGGAAATAATTGCTCAGAAATCGAAATCGGACCGAACGGAAATGGAAATGGTCCCGAAATTTTGTTAGAACAAAACGATCCTATCTTAGAGCGGATTTTTATTCGCGCTTTAAATCAGGCTTAGTAAAATTCGAAGATTCTCGCGATAGTGTGACTTACAATCGATTCGGAGATTTTTGAAAATCGTACCATTTTTTACCGAGTCAGAGGTCGAGATTTTTCGAGCTTTTAAAATGATGTTGCGATTGTTTTTGAAATCTAATCTATCCTTTTTTGAAATAGACATTTCAAGCTTCAATTTCGCAGCTTGAATCGATTAATTTCTCTACGAATATGTGGTCGAGATTTTTCGAGCTTTTAAAATGATGTTGCGATTGTTTTTTAAATCTAATCTATCCTATTTTAAAATAGACACTTCAAGCTTTAATTTCGCAGCTTGAATTGATTAATTTCTTTTCGAATATGTGGTCGAGATTTTTCGATCTTTTAAGATGATATTGCGATTGTTTTTAAATCTAATCTATCCTATTTTAAAATAGACACTCCAAGCTTTAATTTTTCCAGTTTGAATCGATTAATTTCTCTTCGAATATGTGGTCGAGATTTTTCGAGCTTTTAAGATGATATTGCGATTACTTTTTTAATCTAATCTATCCTATCTTAAAGTAGACACTCCAAGCTTTAATTTTCCAACTTGAATTGATTAATTTCTCTTCGAATATGTGGTCGAGATTTTTCGATCTTTTAAGATGATATTGCGATTGTTTTTTTAATCTAATCTGTCCTATTTTGAAATAGACACTCCAAGCTTTAATTTCGCAGCTTGAATCAATTAATTTCTCTCCGAATATGTGGTCGAGATTTTTCGAGCTTTTAAAATGATGTTGCAATTGTTTTTTAAATCTAATCTATCCTACTTTAAAGTAGTCACTCCAAGCTTTAATTTCCCAGCTTGAATCGATTAATTTTTCTCCGAGCATGTGCTCGAGATTTTTAGATTATTCGAATTGCTTCCATAAACTTTTTAATAACTTCGACGACGAACTCTTCGAGCTTAAATCGAGAGCAGTAACCTGTAAAAAATTCTCACGCTGAGACGACAAGGAATTTATCAAATAACTAATCAATAATAACCAACGATAAAAAGAGTCAAAGCCAAATTAACTGGATGGAGGTCCAATATTTTCGCGGATGTATTTCCGTGTATCTTTCGCCGTTTGCCGCTGACAATGACGGGGACGCGCGGTGGCGGAAGAACGGGGGCGGCGGCATTATCGACAGAGGGAACGTAACGTGGCTTGCAGCGCGAATTCGCTCAAAGAACCGTGTCCGCTTACGGGCCGCTTTATTCGCCAACTGCGTCAAACAGGATTCTTTTGAAGAAGGGACGATCGTATTTCGTACAATAAATGTTCTCCGTTTTCACAGCCGGGGCTCTGTCGAAGGAATCCCGTCGCGCCGGAAGGTGCAGCCACGTCCTATTATAGTCGCGCGATCACCCTATCGGAGGAATCTTCGCGAGAGATATGGACGAACGGCGGCAGCGTAATAAGAGATGAATTTTTCAGAGCCGCGCGACCGTCCTCTTTAATTTCTAACGCGACGCGTCCTGCTTGCGTCGTAAATCGGTTCGTAGACGCGTTATTGGCTGCTGGAAAAAAAGTGGTCTCGCTGAGTGATCTCTCTCTAAATGATCTCTCTGAAGCGATCTCTCTAAATGATCATCACTAAAGTGATCTATATTGTATTCCAAGCCTTCTGAATTCGCAGCCGAATCGATATTGGAGGTTAAATGATTGCTTCACCCTTTGCACTCGAAGCCATTTTAAACGTGAATCAAATATAATTTTGCTCACTTAGTGTAGTATTCCGATTTTATAAAGAATTAGACAAAGTGCATTTTATGCGCATAAAATTGAGTCTTGCGGCGACTCGTACAACAGTTACACTTTCAACAATTTTTTAAATTAGACTTTGTTGATATAGAAATGATCTTGGAAGGTGATATAACAATGCCAGTGGTGCCTCGGGGTCACCATTCGAGTGCAAAGGGTTAATATAGCATAATTTATATTATATATTATTAGCATACTATAAATTATAGTATAATTTATATTATATATTATTAGCATATTATAAATTATAGCATAATTTATATTATATATTATTAGCATATTATAAATTATAACATAATTTATATTATATTATTATTAGCGCTTCTCCGTAATAACGCGGGACAATTTTCGATTCTTACACGTTTTAATTCAGTTTTAGTCCTGGATTTTAATAACATAGAAATCAAATTTCATTTCGATTTTGAAGAAACGACTAACGTTCATATATAGGGAGTCCCAAAATTATTTTCAACGATTTTATTGTGCTACATTCAACTTCTCGAAATTATTAAAAGAAATCATTTGTTTTCATTTATACTCCTTCTCTTGAAATTATCTTTGAAAATTTCTATTTTGCAAAAAGAGATCCGTAGTCTATCGATTACAAATATTTAGTCGACTCGACACTTAGAAAATGAGTGTTTCTGATTATTAAAAAGTGCATCGATGCAAACTGCATCTATGAAACTGCAACTATCTGTTTATTTTATGCATCTATGATAAAAATAATCAGATCAATTTACTTATATATACAGAATTTAAGAATATTATTGTATTATTAGCAGCTCATCGAAATTATTAACCGAAGAAATAAATATTTCTGCAACTCCTGTATCTCGCAATTAATCCGGGCGATCTAATTATACACAATAATCCACAATCTGTCGATTATCACGAAGCCAGAGACGCGAAACAAAGCGGCGCTGCAACCGTCGCAGAAACGAATTTTCTATCGCGATTCTTACACAAGCTAGAACAAATCTCCCTTCGTTCCTCCTGCTCTTGACAAAATCGCTGCAAAAACATAATCCTCCGCGGACCAATAATTCACAATGAAACTGATCGTTGCAACAAATCGTTTCTGCGGCGCGACGCGCGCCTTTTAAAGACCGAACAACGCGCATTAAACGGCGCGCGTCCACCCCCGCAGCGCGTGTCTCCCCCGACAGGAAGAAAAAAAAACATTTCTCTTGATCCGACAGTTAATCACGACACTATAAAACTGCTGATCAAGACACGGGGCGATCAAAGAACCGTCGGGATCAGCATGAGCGATGACTGCCCGCCGCGGCTCCCTCGCATTTGTCGTTCTCTCCTCCACCCCTACATTGTACATCGTCGAAAAATATCAAGCCAGCAGCCACCCCTTGCCCGGGATCCGGACGGGGCTGGATTTCGTAGGATACTTCCTCAAGGGATGACATTCAGACCGTGTTGCCTTGACTCGTCCCAAGCCGTCTTTCCGACATTTTGATGAGGTGGGATTTGGCCGAGAGCCAGTGCAAATGCCGTCCCCGTTCCCCTCTCCTCCAGCCCTCTATCCGTTCTTCGTCTTCTTCCCTGTCCGCTCTTCTTTCCCGTTCTTCCCTCTCGCCTCTTTCGCTTCTCCCGCCGCTCGCCCCTCCGTTCGCGACGACCCGCGCCACCCTCGCCACTCAGATTCTCGTTATCGCTAAGCTACAGTTTGTTCTGATTCGCATAATACAAAATAGAATCCACCGGTGGAGATAAATTGCTGCAGCACGACGCTACCGGCGCGGCGCGGCGCGGCGGCGCGACTTTGTTGATCGAGTGCCGGCAGGGGGATGATTGTCGACCAGCCCCGGCAACTTTCTCGAAAGACGCGTGCTGCGCGATCAAACTTCCAATCGGGATCCCAATAATCCGCGATCCACCGGCTTGTTCTCCTCGCGGAGTTATTAACGATATTTTTTACCGCGCGGTCCGTTTTCTACGCGGAGATCGAAGGAAATCCCGTTTTACGTCTGAGATATCGTGATATTTGATTTTATGCAAGATCGAAGTTTTATTCGTGCATTCTGCATCTTTGTGCGGGATACTAATTTATAATAAATAATATGTAATTTGTTATTTATATTATTTTATAATGATATATAATATAATATTATTTAATTAATTACTTATTATTATGTGATGATATATAATGTAATATTATTTAATTGATTACTTATTATTATGTGATAATATGTATTGTAATATTATTTAATTGATTACTTATTATTATGTGATAATATGTAATGTAATATTATTTAATTGATTACTTATTATTATGTGATAATATATGTAATATAATATTATTTAATTGATTATTTATTATTATGTGATAATATATAATATAATATTATTTAATTAATTACTTATTATTATGTGATAGTATATAATATAATATTATTTAATTGATTACTTATTATTATGTGATAGTATATAATATAATATTATTTAATTGATTACCTATTATAATTATTAATGATAAAATGATATAATAATAATTAATATGCAGGATACGTAGACGGTGGAATTTATGCGAGATGAACATTTTCTATAACAACTTATATCATTATATAATAATTCATAATATAATATTATTTAATTAAATATTTATTTATTATATAGTAATATATAATATAATATTATTATTTAATTAATTACTTATCATTATTAATGATGAAATAATATAATAAAAATAAAAATGCAAGTTACGTAGACGGTGGAAATTATGCAAGATGAACATCTTCTACGACAATTTCAACGAACAGAGATAAAGTGGTATAAATCTATAGTACTATAAGAACGATTTTCATAGAATTTTCTAATCGTTTTTCTTGTTTCGTTCTTAACCAATTAGCTGTGCTCGACGAGTATACTCGTCACGTAGAAATGGCAGGTAATATTTTCTGTCACGACGAGTATACTCGTCGCGCGTAAAAAAAGATAACCATTGGCTATTTAAATTGCAATTTCAGTGAAAACAAAAGCACACTCTCGAATCTCAAAATGCTTACAATACAACTATAACTCGTCATCACACTCGTCGAGGTACGACACGCGGTCGAACAAGCCGCGGGAAAATCGCCCCGGCGCGCAAGCTTCGGATTGCGTCACCTAAACGGCCCCATCGGCCGCGATCTATCAACCCCATAGCAGCCCATAAAAACTCGCCTACGAGCGAATGATTTCGCCGTGGTCTCCCGTCCGCGTCCGTCCCGACATCTTCATTCCCGAGATTGAATCGGAGCCGAACCTGCCCCAAGAAAATATTCGTTTATTCGAGTCCCGGCTGCATCGTCGACGTGTTCCCCCCCAAAAGCCCATAAATAACGTCTCGACGGGACACACCGGCCGCCTCTGTGGCACCGATAATCTTCTAGAAAATCATTAGAAGCCGCAGAATCCGGCGGGGGGAGGAGCTGAGGGGAGGACGCGCGGAAAACGCGATGATCGCGTACCCCAAATCTTGATCGACCCCCGGCATTTTATTCGGCAACGGCGCGGCACCACGTCGCGAGATAATTTTTCACCGGGCATTAGCATCGCCTGGGAGACACGTGTCGGCTCGATTTGTCCGCCCCGGCTTCGCAGGCTACAACTCTATCCTCGAGGAGTGTCCCGCGGCGAGGCGACACGATCGAGCAATAAACGCGGCCCGCCATCGCCACGCTTCGCAAACACGGCCGGGCCGGGTCACGTGTTTTCACAGCGGCCGGTCCTCCGGCTTCATAATAATCCCGTAGAAATTTATTAAAACCCCCGTAATCAATGGCCGTGCGCTCACGTGCACGCGCATTCGCAGCCGGTGGTTTAATGCAATTTTAATGCGGTCGGGTCGCGTGTGCCCGGCCGACAAATATGTTTTCGCCGGCGCGGCGCGGCGCCGCGCGTCTCCGCCGCGGGTTCTCGCTGGTAGCGGACGACTCGATAAAAATCTTCGGTCCGCTTCTGTGCGTCGGGTTTCCAGGATCTGGGAGCGTTCGTGTCGGACACGAAGCTTTGTAATACTAGCAAATACAGGTATTAAGGTTAAATTAATTGTGGACTGATTTTATTTGGGATTAACGCTTGATTTACGCAGCACAAAAAGCAGCTGTTTTATGTTGGTTTATGAAGGTAAGGGTGAGACGTTTATTCTGATTTTTAACTAGTGTTATATTGTAACATTAGTTGCGACATAAGTAACATGTGAATTAGATAAATAACTCATAAATGTATCGTTACTGTACGAATGATCGTAAATTGAACCTTTGCACTCGAGTGGCGACTCGAAGGCGACATTAAAAACTGTAATGTCACGTTTCAAATTAATTTTGTCAATTAAGTTTGTTTATGTTTAAAGAACTGTTCGAGTGGCGACTCGAAGGCGACATTAAAAATTGTAATGTCACGTTTCAAATTAATTTTGTCAATTAAGTTTGTTTATGTTTAAAGAACTGTTCGAGTGGCGACTCAAAGGCGACATTAAAAATTGTAATGTCACGTTTCAAATTAATTTTGTCAATTAAGTTTGTTTATGTTTAAAGAACTGTTCGAGTGGCGACTCGAAGGCGATATTAAAAATTGTAATGTCACGTTTCAAATTAATTTTATTAATCAAGGTTGTTTATGTTTAAAGAACTGTTAAAAGCGTGACTGTTGCATTAAATTTATTGCATAAAATTCAATTTCATATGTATAAAATGCACTTGACTATATAAAATGGCGATACCGTGGGTCATAAAAAACTATTTTGGCCTTAATTTGGCATCGAGTGCAAAGGGTTAAAAAATTAGTGACCCGCCATTTTGACTCCAGTGGCAAGTCTGAGACGCCACTAAAAATTGTTACACTACTTCTCAAAATAATTGTAACTGTACAATATATATGCCAGTAGGAAAAATTTCGTATGCATAAACTGCATTGAATCGTACAAAATGCAAGTATCGTAAATCTGAAAATATCGTTTCGATTTCGAATTAAAATAGCTTCGGCTGCAAAGTATATTAAGTAAAGTTAATTAATAAAGTATATTAAGTATACACGCGCGTGTCGAAATATACGAAGAGATTGATTACAAAAGAAAATAGTTCTTAATTCGATTCTTTCCGCATGATGATGCAAGAAGAAATGCAAAATCGATACCGTACTAAAAATTCGTCGAAATTAAAAGGGATCAAAACGAATCCATCGGTAAACATTCACTGACTTCCGTACCTTATCTCGTCATCCACAAAATATTCTAGAAAAATTCTCACCAAGATAATATAATAATATTATCTTTAATATATATATATATATATATTATCTTTAATAATATTATCTTTTTAATATAATATTCCCTGGAGATCCTAATACTTCGTCGACAATGTCTAACAAATAATTTCCAACTGCTGTTTCCAACTGCATTCCTCGCGATCTTATCTTCCTTGGATCCCAACACCAAGCGCGATGAAAGGAAACATCTATGCTCCGCATGAATCAGCAGAATTCAGTCCCACGAATTCAGAAAAACCAGCCCGAAACCATTCGTCGCTAAATCCCTTCCATGGGGATAATTACCAACGCGCAAAATCCGTCCTCCAGCGATCGCGATAGGTCGCAGGATCATGAATCCCATCATCGGAGCACGGTTCAGCAACGTCGGTTCCTGTTAGGCATTGATCGTTTCGCGCTAGGATTTGCGGGCATCAAAGAACACAGCCCGGTCCCGTCCCACGAACCCTCTCGATTCGCAGAGCGACGTGTTCCCGGCTCGTATCGTAGGATAATGATCTAAATCCTAGGAGAATCCGAAATCCGATCCGCGGTGCCCCATTGGAACCGCTCGAATTCTCGGCCATGGTTCCTCCTGGACGCCGCTCATAGGGGGGGGGGGGGCACGAACGAGCAGGAATGGCATTGGAAATAAAGAAATATGATATACAGGGTGTCCCAAAATTATGGTAATATATTGTTACGGCGACTGGTCCAAATCAAGTCGCTGTAATGTGAAACTGCCCTGTTGTGAACAACTCCTTAAAGAATAATAGAAGATAGGGGTTGCCACGGAAGAGTGTTACCAACGGACAATTGAAGAGTCGAACGAGCAACATTTCAAATTGAAAGATCTAAGATATAATTGTATCGGGTTGTGTTATAGTTAATATTCTTTATTGGAAATAAAATGCCGCGACGCGAGAGAAATGGAGTAATTCGCAACAATATTATGGTAATATATTAATATATTATAGTAATTCCGGGAAATGAGGAGTTCCTGAGATCATTTCGAGTCACTTTCTCCTTAGCGAAAATGCAATCCGAGGCTTCGTTTACGAGTTATTAATGAAAAGCGGTGACCAATGAGAGGCGAGCACTCGGCTGGCGCTAAGCGGCCGAGTCAACGAGTAGGGGAAGTCCGATTCCGTTGATTGGCTCGGCCGTCTAACGCTAGGCGAGCTCGCCACTCATTGGTCATCGTTTTTCGTTAATAACTGGCAAAGAATGCCGCGGATTGCATTCTCGCTAAGGAAAAAGTTACTTCAAATGACTTCAAGAAGCTCTCATTCCTCGGAAATACCATAATTTTGGGACACCCTGTATATTTATATATAGGACTGCGTACTGTGAACCTAGTTTGCAAATTTGGCCGCGCCGGATTGCACGGAATAATTTAGAAGCTGTAATTATTATACTAATAATTGTAACGCTAATACGGCATTCTATGATTCTCTTTGTCGGCACAAATTGATAATATGAATATGAAATTAATTGTGTGTTATTTACACATGTTGCGTAAATATGTTATAAATATGTTATCGATCTAACTATGTCACATTCGTAACATAACGATAATACATTCGTTTATTTGAGAACGCAAAAATGGCGGATAGAAAGACTCGACACAATCGTGACGAATGACTTACAGCATCGTGATGTTTTCTAATTACAGAATGTACAGTAAATTCTTCATAATTGTTGCTCAAATTGTGCACAAAAAAGAACAGTTTGCGAAGAGGAGATACGATTATTCGAGCCTCGAGGCTCGTTTTTATAATTACAGTAATTTCTCCCAGAAATGCCAAATTTCGGGCCGCTGTGAATTTCCCTGTGCTACTCCTACGCCCATGTGATTTATTGCTACGTCGATGCTAAGATTGTTTCGGTGTCGATCGAGCTTGTGATGCGGCACGCGACGCGAATTCCTGGAAAATAATGCAAATACAATAATCGAATAATCGTATCTCGTCTTCCCAAATTGTCCATTTTTGTTAAACAAACTGAGCGACAATTGGAGAGAATTTACTGTACTTGTCAACAAAATCATCTCATTCCTCTGCATCATTAGCATATTCGCAACGTCTAAACCGTGGATTTTTATGCAAAATAAAAATTACATCTGTCAAAAAAAAATACGATCAACTTAAAAGTTTCCTAATAATTTTAACAAATCTAAGGTAGTATGCCAACATAATCGATCGCTTTCAATCTCGCTGCCCTTTCAAGCTAGAAACAACGCTGTTCGCGATGACTGCATAAAATCCGCGGTTCGGTAATGGCAATTTTTTACCAATATCTTCTCGATCATCGCCGAGGCGAAGAAATACTGGCTCGCTTCCGAGCCCGTCTGCGGCGTATCCAGTGTTGACTCAGGTTTTCGAAGAGATCCGGGAGCTGACTTTTGGTCCGTTGATCCGCCAGATACGTCATCGGCACGGCTGCGCGTCCAGTGCCATAGAATTACCCTCGAAAGAAAGGCCGGAGGGGGTGGCAAGGAGGAGGAGGAGGGAGGATGGGGAGAAAATCGACCGATTACGCGGGATTTCCCTGAATATATTTTCGGCGCGATAAAATATAGGACGCGGGCCAAGAATGGGACAAGAGGCGGCCGCAGGGGAGGGGAACGGGGTCACGTGGCGACCGGTGCAGCGTTGCGGTGAAATTTATTGCTCGGCCGAGCGAGACCGATCGCCGATTGCACGGTCTCCCCGAAAAAACTTGGAGTTTTCCAGGGCGTTATTGGCCCCCGACGAAAATACGTTCCCCGGCTGTTTCACCTCTGCCCCCCTCCCTCCTCCTAACCGCCGAAACTCTTTTATTGTGGTGCCAGAGTGGTGGGGGTAGGTGGCGAGTCTTGGATTGCCGGCTCGCAGGCGACCGGCTCGATCGAAACGCGTTAGTTATGGGTTTCCTTAAATAAACATTGCCGATGCCGGTGCTTTATACGGTCGCAGCGCCGCGACTCGAACTTGCGCCGCTCGATTCCGTCCGGGGGAAAGTTCACGCCGCCGAAGAATGAGGTTCCACGGCGCGACCTGTGCGCGCGGTTGTTTGACTTTTGTGTTGGCGACCGAGGGGAGCCGGGATAGGAGGAGCCCCGGTGACTGGCGCGTATCGATCATCGGCCGGAATTATTTAGCAGCCGAGCGAATCCGCTAGAAAAAGTGACGGACCGCCGAGTGAGGCGCGACCCGCTGACACGATTTTCGGTGGCGGATTATTTTCGAAATTTAATATCGGCTATTAAGCGGCCGAATTTCGCGCCATTAACCGTTCCGCCGGCGGTTCGGTATGCGCGAAATTCGGCCACGAATTGCGGACCAGCGAAATCCCTTGAATATCGGCCCGCCCCTGGCGCGGCTGTTTGTTCCGTTTCGCGCCGCGTCGTTGGACTGCGGATTTCGGTGCGAAATAAAGATCGCCGGCGCCAATCGGAAGACAGCCTGGTGTGGCTTTTATTCGGTCGACTTGGGATAATTAGGCTGGGTTGGGACAGATGTACATCCCAGTGCATAATTATGCGGATACTTCTTCAATTATAATGGTCTTCTATCTTAGCTAGTGATCAATAATTAAGCTATCTAGAGCTTTTGTAACGATTTTAGTTCAGGTAGATCACTCTATTCAGGTAAATCTGTTAAAATTCAATGGTTTGTTGCGTTTCTGTCAGTACAGAAATCCTGGTGCAGCCTTTATTCGGTCGACTTAAGATAATTAGGCTGGGTTGGGACAGATGTACATCACAGTGCACAATTATGCGGATACTTCTTCAATTATAATGGTCGTCTATCTTAGCTAGTGATCAATAATTAAGCTATCCAGAGCTTGTGTAACGATTTTAGTTCAGGTAGATCACTCTATGCAGGTAAATCTGTTAAAATTCAATGGTTTGTTGCGTTTCTGTCGGTACAGAAATCCTGGTGCAGCCTTTATTCGGTCGACTTGGGATAATTAGGCTAGGTTGGAACAGATGTACATCCCAGTGCATAATTACGCGGATACTTCCTCAATTATAATGGTCATCTATCTTAGCTAGTGATCAATAATTAAGCTATCTAGAGCTTGTGTAACGACTTGAGTTCAGATAAATCATTCTATTCAGGTAAATCTGTTATGGTTCAATGGCTTGTTGCATTTTTGTCTTCGCACATCGGTTCTTTCGTCTTGCAAGTTTGCTGCTGGTTGATTTGAACGATTGCTGAATATTTTTGTAGACTGACTGCTAATTAGTTATTTAGCTATTTCACATTTCAGTGTTGGAACTCTCGATTCATCTCTTATAATTTCGTTCGCGACGAATCATGGAGCGTTTGCTATTGTCTGAATTTTTGGCTGAAATCTTTCTAGCATAGTAAATTCTCCCGAATTTTCTTTCAGCTTGCAAACAAATTCGAGTCTTGCGCCTCGTTTTTTATAATTGACGACGATCGGCGACTATAAAAATGAGCTGCGAGACTCGAATAATCGCATCTTCTCTTCCAAAATTATCCATTTTTGTTTACAATCTCAGCGTCAGTTAGAGAGAATTCACTGCACTCTCACAATATCAATGTCGTTCCAAACCATATAAAAAACATTTTAGTTTCTTGAAAGTTGCAGTAACATTCGGTTCGTTGAATATGTTGCAACAAATATGAATTTCCAAGCGTAATTAACACTAGATGTACGAAGCATAAAAAGCAGCTGCTTTATATTAGTTTATAAAAGTAACAATAAGACATTTATACTGATTTTTAATCATTATTATTGTATCATTTGCCGTAAGTAACATGTAAATTGAATAAATAAATGTATCTTTACGATATGAATAATCGTAAATGAAAAAGGTAGTGTCCCGTCATTTTGACGGGTTCCGTAAATCTAGCATTAATCATTCTGATAGATCGAAGATAATACATTAACGTTTCCGACACTGTACGTTTTTTGAAAAATAGTTCTAAACATTCGGATACGATTTATCTGGAGCTCTCAGATCGATTACATCTTAGCTCGAACGTCGGGACGACGGTTCGAATTATGCATAAAATGTTTGCTCGGGAAAACTCGACGCGGAAGTAAAAGTAGCAGCGCGTTGGAAATAAATCGAGGGAGCGCGCGCGGGACGGGGAGGAATTTTACATTTTAATTTATTTATTGCGTCGCGCTCCAGTTTGGACTTCGCGATGCCCCGGCACTCGTAAATCTTGGCCGGTGTATTCGAAACAAATGTACTAACTGAAGTTACCCCGCAAGCAATATAACCAAATAACGCGGCCATTCCGCGCGACGGAAAACGAACTTCGTCCCGATATAGGACCGTTCGAATGAAGATTGAAACGCCCGCCGCGATAAAATGTTAACTTTGATCGTTCGCTCATAGAAAATTGCTCCTCGATTATTCACCGTGCAGCCGCGAGCACGGTGTAATAATAACTGATGACAAGCGGCCGCGTGCTAACTTTTTTTTACGGGTTTTCGAAGGCGGCTCGAAGTTCTCGAAGAAATAAGAGCAGGACGGGCGAAAGTTCGAAGACCGTATCGAGGTCGAAAAGATCGTTATCGGTTGAACGGCGGCACGAAGAAGACTATAGCTCGCGGGAAGATGGATCCGCGACGTCTCCTGTCGGCGATATACAGGGTGTCCCAAAATTATTGTATTTCCGGGAACCGAGGGGTTCGTAAGGTCATTTGAAGCAACTTTTTCCTTAGCGAAAATGCGATCCGCGGCTTCGTTAACGAGTTATCAACGAAAAACAGTGACCAATGAGAGGCGAGCTCGGCGAGCTTGGCTCGAGCCTGGCGACGCCCAGTTCCGCTGAGTGGCTCGGCCACCGCGCGCCAGCCGAGCTCGCTTCTCATTGGTCAGGCGTTTTTCGTTAATAACTCGTTAACGATGCCTCGGAGAACATTTTTGCAAAGGAAAAAGTTACTTCGAACGATCTCAGGATCCTTAAACTTCCCGGAAATACCATAATTTTGGGACACCCTATATATTTATTAAGAACAGAAGCGGTCGGGGATTTAACGAGGCCGACGCGCGACTACACGGTTTCAATCAGCCGCGTTGGAATATCAATTAATTCCATGAGTTACCGCTCTGATTAGTCGTGATTAGTAAGTATTGCTCACTAACTTCCCATTTGGTGGACGTGCGCGACCTCGGGCGGGACATCTGGGCGATGCAGCGTAATTAGAACACGAGTTCGACCGCCATATTTTACATTGTATTAGGCCGGCCCGGGCGTCGCATCGTCGCTGCCCGAATTTCACGCATCCGCGGCCGTGCAACACGTTCGTACGAAGACTCGGGGTATTTGCCGCAGAATTTAATGGCTCCGCGCCGATAATTCTCCGACCGGAAACAGCTTAACCCCTCGCCGTACCATTTTCTTCGTAGTTACGATGATTCGAAGTTTTCCGATTGTAATAATTTCTCAGAGGAAATAAGACAATTTTTATTTATCGCGCGTCCGACATTTATTTGAATGTTTAAATAGCGACGGCAAGATGTCAGAATTTTATTCAGACTATAAAGAACTGAATAGTACTCGCGCTTAATTGTTATTAAAAATCTCCATCACGAGTCAGTCTCGTCAAAGTTATGGCAAGCAGTTAATGCGTGAATTTCATCCCTGAAAAAATTTATTCTTAGACTCAAGGCTAATTTATTAATAATAAGCCATAAGCTTAACTTATGGTTTAGACGTCGAAGTGACACGAAAAGCGGGAGGAACACGAAACGATAGACAGCTTCGAAAAACCTACGACTGTCAAACATTAAAGAAAAATAAAATTAAAAATTATAAAATTTAATAAAAAATTAGATATTAAATTAAAATTAATATGAAATATTAAATTACAAAGATTTATTATGCCTTACTCGATCAATGTAAAATTAATTGCGTCCGAAAACGCAAGCACTGCACCCCACAGTAACCGGCTCCACTACTATGTTAAATATTAGCTTGCCAGTTTGAATTTCATTAATCACATCGATTCACTCTGATTTCGTGACTCTCTTCGAACAAATTACAATAGAAACGGATTTCGAAAAGTAATTAAAAATGAATGCCAGTCATTCTATTCCCTTTCCACCGCTCTTCAACGGTCTTCTCGAAGCGTGCGCGACGGATGGTCAGCGAGAGCATGGGCGTACGCGCGGAGCATGATCGCCGGCATTGAAACGCGAAAGTGCGATCTCCTCCAGACAATCTAATTAAGGTAAGATAACGTTGTAAACAGCCCCGGGGCGGTAGCGAAGGGTTGCGTCGGTGTTCCGCTCGGCCCATCCGGCGTCGTCAACAAAGCCATAACTCTTCCGACAACGGAGCGACAGTAACGATTTCCGCGGAGCAGCTAGATCTCGGTCCCGGTGCATTTGGCATTTATGAGAACTGCTCAGAATCGCCTGGTTTCCGGTTGCGTGCAATCGCCTTCGAGGCATTGTTTCCGGGGGTAAAACACGGGGGGGGGGTGGCCTGCGTTTCGCACCCTCCATCCAGCCGGTTCTTAAAAAGGGAACGGTTCGACTGGGAAATATTCTAATCACTGGGAATGGCAGGTGTACGTCTTCGTTAACGACCTGCTGGATCGCGTGTTTATTTAACACGCCACTGGTTTACGCGCGCCCCTTCGTTTCTTCGATTATAAATGAAAAAATAATGAGAGACGACGAAGCGAACGGCTTTCAACGCCGTCGCTGTTTCCTGATGGAATTGTCTTGTTAGGCTCGATCGGTGTGATTTGGCGTACATTGTGGTTCGATGCGCACCTTGATTTACTTTTCTATTTCATCGTTTTTTAGTTTATTCATACGTCGGATCGTTGATCGCGCGTCGCGTGCGATTCACAATTAGAATCGGTATCGAATAATCTTCGCCTAAAACACGCGCTAAATAAAGCTGGTGGTATGGATAGGAAACGATTTAATGGATGATAGTCGACGAATTAAGTGATCAGCCAATGTCACGATCTTCGGGGTTATCCTGAAAAGAGTCTCACGGTTAATTTTCACAAAATATAATCGTGCTCTTCGATTGCAAGTAAATTCTCCCTAATTCGCACTTAGATCGTACACAAAAGTGGACAATTTGGGAAGAGGAGATGCGATTATTCAACTATAAAAATAAGCCGCGAGGCTCGAATTATCGCATCTCTTCCCAAATTGTCCATTTTTGTGCACAATCTGAGCAATTGACGATTAGGGAGAATATCCTGTATTCCTCTTACGGAATAAGAAAATGGATTGACAAAGAAAAATCATTGCCAGACCGTGGATATTCGGATCAAGATCAAAGTTGTCCGCTTTATTTGCAAGATAGAAGAGTTACAAAGACTCTCGCATCGCCTCCAAATCATTTCAATGGTTCGACAACACTAAATCGTTGTTTCGAAATTCTTTAATTTTTATCAGACCAAATTCTTCGATCCTTCGGAGAATCTGGAGAACCTAAACCAGCGGATCTATGCGCTCGTGACTCTCATATATTTTTAAAATATCGATAAGCATCCACGCTGTAAAACGTTGATGACATTTCAATTTAATTTGCACCGCAATCTTTCGGCGCAATCGTCGTCAATATTGTTATCGGTTATTTCAGAGGCATTATATAATTAAGACGCATACATCATCTAGCGAAAAAAGCTAAAACTATTAGGTAAAATATGGATATATTAGCTTGTGACTTGAAAGTCACATAGAGGGAGAGAGTTCATAGAGAGTTAAACGCCATTTCGCCTACGACGGAGGTCTAATCCGCGGCAGAAGAACAAAAGCCTATGAACAAAAAGCCAATCGCTCGAAGAGTTTCAATAGCGGCATCGAACGTATTAGCAGCGGCGGCCTCGAAATCGCCGAGCCGGAGTCCTGCGAACCTTTCTCTTGACCATCACAGTGTCCATCACCCTAAACCCGGTGTCCCTTCGCATTCGGCATCCTCTGTCTCCCTTTGAATCCGCGCCCCGGTCTGGTCTGGTCGCGTTCGTTTTCACGGCGCTGTGCGCTTCTGCCAGCGGCTGGCGGATCGAACGTGCACGCGTTTGCACACGGACACGGACAGACGTGTGCGGACAGGGTGCACCGGCACGCGGGTTGCACCTCTATGCGATCGTTCGCGGACAACGGCGGCCTGAATAGAGGCGGCATTAGATGGTACATACACGAATTACGCGAGTCGGGGCCGTGTGGCGGCCGAAGCAGCTATCCCGTCGATTCGGGTCGAGGACAGGGAACGGTTTGACGTTCCACGGTAACGACCTTAATTCCGCTAATGACGAAGAATATTCGCGGGAATGCGTGCACGTCGATCGAGCAGGGACAGGTGCGCATGCTGCCGGCCGCTGCACAGGAAATAGTCGCCGGGCTTGGTAACACTTGTGACTCGAGAGCACGTGCTCCGCAGTGCCGCGGCGATAGAATCGTTGCCGAGCGTAAACTCTGCCCGGCGCGGCGCGGCGGTGATAGCGGAAATAAATCCGTGTTTAATTCCCTGGCTTTCAAGTGTCGCGTCGCGACCCTTTAAAACAGACACGGGGTTCCGCTAATGACGAGAGGTACACCATGCTTGCTCCGCGCGCGAAAGAACCGCCGATGCTCGGCCAATTACCGGTGACGTCGAAACGATGTCGCGCGCGATAGAACGCTTCGAAACGAACGGTCGACTTTCGTTCGCCCCGAAAATCGAACTTACTTGTTGCGTTCGAGATGGCAGCCGTGGAATTTTAATGCGAACAGAACGATACATTCGGCGATCACTTTCGGACGTCTTTTCGTCGAACTTTGGAACCTCTGCGATGAAAATTGTTTTGGAATTTTGTTGAGAAACCGGTTTAAATATTTACAAGAATATTGGATATAAATGATATCAACGAGAATAACATGAGCTCGATTATTCGTTCGCAAATTAACGCTAGAAGTACCGAACAAGTCGAAATTACCGATTCCAGATCTTTTTATTTATAATTACTGATATCATAAACATGTTCCTCTGGGTATATTTCAGATGAATTTCATTATTTAAGCATATGTTATAATGAAAATCTTTCGAAGCTCGAATAAATGCAATCTTCTGATTGTTATAAGACAATATACATTAGTATCTGTTTCCCTCTCTCTCTCTTTCTCTCTTTCTCTCTCTCTCTCTTTTTCTCTCTCTCTTTCTCTCTCTCTTTTTCTCTCTCTCTTTCTCTCTCTCTTTTTCTCTCTCTCTTTCTCTCTCTCTCTTTCTCTCTCTCTCTCTCTCTCTTTCTTTCTCTCTCTCTCTCTCTCTCTCTCTCTCTCTCTCGTTAAGAGTTCGGTAGTTAATATGACGACAGCAGAAGTTAATTTCATTATACCAACGGTGACGCGATGTTATTTGAGGAAGATCAATTTGGAAGGATTTCATACTCTCAGTGAACTGTTTTTACGAGTTATTAACGAAAAACAGTGACCAATAGGAAGCGAGCTTGACTGGCGCGAGGCGGCCGATCCAACCAGCGCACGGCGCTCGGTTCTGCTCATTGGCTCGGTTGTCTATCGCCGAATGAACTCGCCCCTCATTGGTCAGTGTTTTTCATGGATAATTCATTGACGCCTCGGAGAACATTTTTGTAAAGAAAAAAGTTACTTCGAATCACCTCAGGAGTCCCTCATTTCTCGGAAATGCCATAATTTTGGGACACCCTGTACAATATATTATTATTACATTATTACATACTATATTCATTACTGTATTTCACGTAACATCGAAATTGGAAAACTATGACTCCCGCAGTCAACTATTATATTTAAGCAGTACGATATTTCCATTTTTTATGGCAGAAGGAGCGGACCCGAGGAAGAACCCTTTCGGAAGAATATCGTTAATAATTCGAAAGGCGAGAGCGGTGCAGGAAATCCGTGCGAGGAGGGTGTCTGTTTCGCGAAGGAGATATTGGCCGAAGGTATCGGAGGGCCAAGATGTTTTATCGGCGGGCCAATAATCGAATCAGCCCGCTGAAAGTCGGCCCCGCGAAGTGCGGCTGCGAACCAGCGGCGGCGGAGACGCGCCGATCCGCGCACCCCGGCGCTCTCCGCCGCCTTGGGGCCGAGCTGAAAGCGAGTTTCCGTAATTCTCGCTGATCCAATTACGCTAACGCGGGGAATAAGTTAGCGCTAACGCGGGGCTATAAGTGCGCGATTTCTAAACAAAGCACGAACGGGGAAACGGCGCAGCGCGGCAGCGAGAGCCAGCCAGCCACTCTCCACCATCCATTCTTAAACCGCATCCAGGCGGCTAATTCGAACTCAAATAAAAGAGTTTCGAGGCGGCCTCGCAGCCGCGGAGATCCTCTCGCCCACGGTTCGCCCGTGCCCGTGCCCGAAAGTTTGCCCTCCTCAGCACCGGCGAACGTTAGGTAAATGTTACGCGATCTCGTTTAAACGCTGACGCCTCCGGCGGAAATTCCACGGCAAGTTTAGACGATTGTTGCGGGAATGTGGGACAGAACGGTGCCGCGGAAATCATATCGATCGCGACCCGCGAATTCATCTCGCGCGCTCGAGAGATGCGACGCGCCTTTGCTAATTAATTGGTCCTGTTTCACTTCGGGCTCGCGTGGGTTTTATTCTTTATTCTTTAAGCAGGCTAAATATTCTCCGCAATTGTCTCTGAGCTTCGAAACAAAAGTGGACGATTTGGGAGGAGGAGATACAGTAAATTCTCCCTAATTAATTCTAAGCATTAATGGTCCTGTTTCACTTCGGACTCGCGTAGGTTTTATTCTTTATTCTTTAAGCAGGCTAAATATCCTCCGCAATTGTCTCTCAGCTTCGAAACAAAAGTGGACGATTTGGGAGGAGGAGATATAGTAAATTCTCTCTAATTAATCCTAAGCATTAATGGTCCTGTTTCACTTCGGATTCGCATTTCACTTTATTCTCTAGCTAGGCTAAATATTCTCCGCAATTGTCTCTCAGCTTCAAAACAAAAGTGGACGATTTGGGAGGAGGAAATATAGTAAATTCTCTCTAATTAATCCTAAGCATTAATGACCCTGTTTCACTTTGGACTCGCGTGGGTTTTATTCTTTATTCTTTAGCTAGGTTAAATATTCTCCGCAATTGTCTCTCAACTTCGAAACAAAAGTGGACGATTTGGGAGGAGGAGATATAGTAAATTCTCTCTAATTAATCCTAAGCATTAATGACCCTGTTTCACTTCGGACTCGCGTGGGTTTCACTTTATTCTTTTGCTAGGCTAAATATTCTCCGCAATTGTTTCTCAGCTTCGAAACAAGAATGGATAATTTGGCAGGGCTCGAATAATCGTATCTCCTCTTCCCAAATTGTCCATTTATTAGTACAAACTTAGGATCAATTAGGGAAAGTTTACTGTATATTTAAAGTAATTCATTTCACTGTTTTACGTTTGCTTTCACGAAAATTATTATTATATTATTATTTTCGAGCACGAAGTGTGACATTTCTTGGACTCGAAAGCCATTCGTCGAATAGATTAAGCGAATGCGGTGTTTTTCGGTCGCAGAAGCGGCTAAAAACCAATCCTAAAACTGCGAAATGCTGAAATCGGCGACTATAAAACGTCGCGCCAGGTTCGAATAATCGTGTCTCCTCTTCCCAAATTGTCCATTCTTTTAGACAATCTTAACGTCGGTAAGGAAGACATTACTGCAATTATCTTCTCGAATCTCTGCGCGCGATCTTCCGAGACAATGAAGTCCGTCTAACCAAAAAAAGAAAAAAAACACGCGCGAAACAACAACCGTGAAGAAACTACGACCGGTAAAAAGCGGACGAGCGACCGCGGATAAAAGGTAAAAGTACATCGACCCCCGGCGAGCTTTCGAGAGAAACGAAATCGTTCGATATTATTACCATTAACCCGATTGGTTTTCTCAAGGTCTGTCCGGTCGTTGGCCGGCAGCGTCGAGGGGTCCTCGAAAGCCATCCCCATCGGTTCCGGTGGATCCCAGCGATCGGTGGACACACGCAATTCGCAGAACGTTTAACCGCTAAGCACTCGGCTCGTCGATGACCGGCTTACGCGCTCGAGAGTCCGTCCGCGGAGAAATAGGGGCGCGGAGAAAGGTCCGGGGACGGCGAAAGTCGGCGCAGGGGAGAGAAAGTAAACGGCAATCTACTTGCTTCCATTCAATCAGCCATCGATTTCTTCGATTTATTGGGCGGTTTAGGGAGAAGACGTATGGACGCTGCCCGCGTCGGCTGTCGTTACTTTCGTTTAGGGGATGACCGCCTATATTTCCATCTGGTCTGCGCTCGCGCGCGCGCGCGGGCTAGCACGCCGCTCTTTCCCTCTTTGAGGGGAAAGAGGGACGACCGGTGGGTTCGAGACCGAACTTCGGACTATCCCGAGAACCCGTCCGATTTTACGTGGCGTGCTACCCCTACCGACCGTCTTCTCGAGCCCGCCGGAAACTCGCTGACGGCCCTCTTTCATCCCCGCTGCCAGCCGCCGCGGCTATCTCTCCTTTTTCCTAAAGGAGGCGAAAGTTTCCCAAAAGTCAGCGAACCGGGTCGACGACGCGCGACGCCTCGAATTCGAGAACCGAGGTTCGAACCCGTGTGCTTTGCTCTTGCTTGCTTGCTTGCTCGCTTGCTCGCTCGCTCGTAATGCGACTACATCACGGGGGCCATTCCTCGCGGGTCGATGAACGACTTATGGCTCGCGGCACGACGTGGATCCAGGGATTTAGGGATGTTTTGTCGCAAGGTCTTTCTTCTTCTTCTTCTTCTTTCGGCTTGAATTCCGTCCGTCGATATATATACACACACACACGCGTACATACTTGCGGACAAAAGCTGAGAGACACCTTCCAAAATGCAATAACTTGTTTAGTAGTAAATCACTCGAATTTGTTTCAAATGTTACGAGGGACTAGAGTTTACTGTACCACGTCTGAAATGCTTTTTCTTCAATTTTGTTATTACTTGGAATAACTCTTGTTTTTTCATTTTTCTATCTGTGGGTCTGTAACGAAAATTGAAGAAATATGTTTCGTATTTTTCAATAATTTATATACACGCATTGAAAATTTCATTGAAATTGGTTATTTTAGTTATTCCGAAGTTGCTGGTAGGCAGTACTCGAGAAACGCGCGGAGCGCTAAGGGTTAACCCTTTGCACTCGAAGCCATTTTAACTGTAAATCTAAAATGATTTTTCTGACCTACGCCGTCTCTATTTTATATGACAGAGCGCATTTTATGCGTGTGAAATTGGGTCTTGTGACTTATACAACAGTTACACTTTTAACAATTTTTCAAATCTAAGTTTTCTTCATGTAAGAATTATTTACCTGACTTCCTTTATCTCAGGCGCTTCGCTCCAAAGGGCGCTTCGCTCCAAAAGCTAAGGGTTAACTAGTTTTCCAAAAATATCTTATATCTTCACAGCAATAACGTTTTTTTTTTAAATCTAAAAACACTAATTGTCTAAACATGCAACCCTTAACCCTAGAAAGATAATCATATGACAACGTACGTAAAAGTTAACCATACGCTTCAGAGGCGCATGCTTTTCTAAGGCGTCAATTTTATACTAACAATGGATATTTATTTAAGTTAATCTAGTCATTTTAAAGGTTTGGCATTATTGTAAAAATAAAATGCATTTATATTATATTTTTTTATATTTCAAGTAATTTTAAACTTAAATCACTAGACCTCTATGAAAAATTAACAAAAATCAACAGTCTTCGCAGGCGCCTCTGCGACGTAGGTTATCTTTCTCGGGTTAAAGTGGCTAATTTCCAATGTCTCGCGAAGATCGATGTAAACAGATCAAGGCAAATCGGATTACGATGTTCCAGAGAATTTGCGTCGCATTCGTAGCAGTACCGAATGAATATATTTAGAGATATTTTCGGCAGCTGTCGCCGGAAAAGGCGTTGGCCGCGCATACCTCCGGCCATAAACTGGTTAGAAGAGGGCAACGTGACATCCAAAATTGTTTGCACACACAAAATCAATAGAGGAACAAGCGGCACACGCTCCGGCACCACGGGCCGCTTCTTTCATCCACCGTTGGAGAAGCACTCGAACCCGGTGTTCCCTCGCCTCGGCACGGAACCGTCCGCAAAAGGCCACGTAGCCCCGTCGCCTTTGTGCAACGGAAGACCGTGGCTCGTCTCGCTTTTATTAGATCCCCGCGCGACTACCCACCTACGTGTACATGAATACGGGAGTTCGACGGGCGCCCGTTTAGAGCCCCGGCCCATAAATCCTTGTAAACTTAATTCTTCCTTAATCCCCGGGAATTAAGGGGCATATGTCGCCGCGAACCGAATCGCAAAAAATCCCCGAAATTCCCCGTCCGTGGCACAACTGCCTCCACCGATCTCGTACACCGAACCCCCTCTTTTCTATGCTCGTCCACCTGTGCAGCCCCTGCCTTCTTTCCTGTTTCGTCCGGTCGGTGATCGCAAAAGAATATCGAATACGGGATTTCGATGCCGAAACGACATGTGGTTGACTCGGATTTACCATTATTGGGATTATAAAGATAGTTTTGAGAAGTCTTCGCAACTTCGAGTTTCAACTTCTTCTTAGCCGTCTCGCTGGTTTCTATGAACTTGAATTATTCGAGACACCGTGGTCCATAATGCATGGATTCAATGAATTCGTTTGCTCTCTCTCTCTCTCTCTCTCTCTCTCTCTGTATATATTATATATATATGTACTCCGCCGATATTAAAGCGAACGTACACCCGAGATATGAGGCGGTCCACGTCCAAGGAATCAAAGCAATGAAAATTTCAGTGCCGCCGGTTGATTCGTTCCTGAGATTGAGTTGCCGGTACCTTTTGCGGGGCAGGTGGAAACACGTCCTCCGGGAGCCAGTGATTTGTAGATACTTCAATCGGTTGCCGGTTGTCGCCGGCGCCGAGTTCAAGGTGCACAAAGGCGGCTCGTGGCACACAGGAATAAACACAACAGCGGTTTGTAACGGGACACCGACTCGGATCTCTTTAACTTAATTATCACGCCCCGACGAAGAGCTGCGACCCGATGCGAACAGATGCAGACGCGTTAACCCCGTTTTCTCTTGTTCCGTTGCATCGAAACTCCTAACAAAAATTGGAGACGTTGTCGACGGATGCGCGCGTGTCTACGAATTTTTTCGCGATTTTTCGACAACTGACGCGTTCCGAGAAAATTCCGAAACAGCCGTTAGATTATCCGCGCCTGCGACGTCGCAATTCGAGTTTCGCTCGGGGCAAGTCAACCAAAGCGAACCGATTTCATTCGGAACACATTTTTCAAATTTTCGTTATAGGCTCGGATAAGAAAGTTAGAAAAGTCCTGTTCGATGCACGTAAAGCTAAATGTGCCCGAGAGCAAACCGAGGGCACAGCAATTGGTCACCCTACAGTAACCGGCACCGCGCACCCTATCTACAATTGACGCGAAACTCGCTTTCCTCTTCTCATATAAATTTAATTCTACTAGACAGTAAATTCTCCCTAATTCGCGCTCGGATTGCGAATTAGGGAGAATTTACCGTACTTCGCAAGCTATTTAGTATTTAGTAGAAATTCTGCAGTTCAAAGTCTCTCAAGAATTCGCCGGGAAAATTCGACATTGCTCTGGCAATCTTTTAATATTCGGAGACTGCGAAACATAATTTTCCAGTTACGTTTCGACGAGATTCCTTGCGGCGTTGCCGATTGTAATCGAAATTACGAGGACGCAAGGGGGCTCGATCTCGAGTATCGATTACCACTTAAAAAAATTTTAATTTTCGCAGCTGCACGTTGCCAGCATTCCCGTTGCATTATCCGCGATAGAAATGCGGAGGTTCGTCCATGGATCATTTAAAATCTCCCCATGGCTCTCGGTTGGCTCGCGATGCCTGGCGCGATAGAACGATCAACGATCACCGTAACCCCTTGAAATTCCGTGCTCCCTTCCTAATTCCGATTCCAAGGGGGGTGGCGACCCTGAAACGGTTGACGCTGACAGTCCCCCGCGAATTACAGACTTGTTCTGTATTATTTAGCCCAGAACAGGGTATCAGAGCGCAATATGTTGTTTGCAATTGAACGTGCAGCTGAAATCGGACGACGCCACGCGTCACCATATTGTCTCGCAGGAGCAGGCTCTCCTTTTCCCGTCCAAACAGAGGTCGTTCGATCTTTATCTACAGAGAATAACATTCAGATTTGCAGCAACTTCTCCCTAATTCGCGCTGAGATTGCGCAGAAGAATGTTTGACAGTTTGGGAAGAGGAGACACGATTATTCACGATTATTCGAGCTTTGCGGTTCGTTTTTTTTATTGTTAACGATTGCCAGTGGAGCAATAAATCGCATAGGCGGTAGGACTAACCCGAGGAAATTCACAGCAACCCGAAATTTGGCATTTCTGGGAGAAATTACTGAAACTATAAAAATGAGCCTCGAGTCTCGAATAATCGTATCTCCCCTTCCCAAATTGTCCTTTTTTGTTTACAAGCTGAAGGAAAATTGAGGAGAATTTACTGTAGTTCAAGCTGCGCGACGTGTTAAAAAGTGGAGCAATAAATCGCATGGGCGTGGGGCTAGCCCGAGGAAATTCACAGCATCCCGAAATTTGGCATTTCGGGGAGAAATTACTGTAACTATAAAAATGAGCCTCGAGTCTCGAATAATCGTATCTCCCCTTCCCAAATTGTCCTTTTTAGTGCGTAATCTGGACGCGAATTAGGAAGACATTACTGTACAGTAAATTCTCCCTAATTTCCTTTTATCTTGTAAACAAAAATTGAATTTGACACGATTATTCGAGTCTTGCGGCTCGTTTTTATAGTCGCTAACAATCGGTAATTCACTATGCAGTAATTTCTCCCTAATTCGCGCTGAGATTGCGCACAGAAGTGGAAAATTTGGGAAGACGAGATGCGATTATTCGAGCCTTGCGGCTCACTTTTTTTAGTTGCCGATTGTCGATAATTATTAGAAATGAGATGCAAGGCTCGCACAATCGTGTCTCCTCTTCCCAAATTCTCCATTTTTGTGCGCAATCTGAGCGCGAATTAGGGAGAAATTACTGCGGTTCGCAAAAATATTACAGGAATATTACAGGAATACTGTTTTCACACGTGTTTATTAGAGCAATTTCGGATATAGCTAGGAAACAAAAATGGGCAATTTGAGAAGAGGAGGCACGATAGTTCGAGCCTTTTGGCTCGTTTTTTACAGTTGTCGACAATCGGAAACTATAAAAACGAAAGAGAAACGAATTATTGAAATGAAATTGTCCAGTTTTACGTACAAGATTAGCATCGACTAGGGAGAATTTATTGTTCAACGAAACAAGATGACGGTCTTTACTACGCGAACAAGATTATTCCAAGTCTCATTAGCGGAGAATCGCAATTAATGCGAGCGATTCAGAGAGATATTTTATGGTAGTTCATCGCATTTCGTGATAGAGCTTTCACAGTTCCAAGAAGGCAGTAAGATGCTCAGTAAATAACCTCAAATATATATATTACAAGTATTACAGAATATTACAAGTATTACAAAAATTCGATAATTTGAACTTTTGCGATTTTCTCGAAAATTCACTGATTCCGGAACGCGCGAAAACGTGCTCCGTAATTTTTTCACGCGGAAAACATAAAATCGCGGAATGATCAAACACGAAGTTCTTAGCCCGATTCACAGCCTCGCACCGGAGACATCGAACTGTCGTCTGTAATGGTTGAAAATTAATATCAATTTCCCCGTTAATCCGGAATTTAAAATTGTCCGCGTCGACCCTTTTGTAATCCCTAATACGAAGCATTTTCTCCCGCCAGTTTCCATTAGATAACCCTGACGTTACGCACGGTCTACGACCCTCGACCGACCCTCGCTTATAATCCTCTTAACCCTATTTCTTTTTCGAAAATCCGATTCGATCGCGGAGTCGGCGCTGTTTTCTTTTTTTTCATATTTATCAGGCTACTACTACAACTTCAATCGCGTCGAAAGCTTCGACGACGTCGCTCCGCGGTAACAAAAAAAAGGCCTCGTCAAAACCGGACATAATCGAACCGCAGAGTAGCCGGCTCGCTGTCAAAAAATCAAGGATAACCGGACTTTAATAAACCGGCCCGCGAAACTCCATTTGAACTGTCCACTTCGAGCGCAACGCTAATTGTCATTTTCACCGTTTCGTTCGCCGCGTATGAATAGCGGAACGCGGTCGCGAAACGTACTCGTGTTTAATGAGCTCGGGGCTCATTAAAAATCTCCCGGCGACAGGCGGGGGAACGAAATCATTATCGAGTCCACGGTTATTACCATAATATGTCCACCGGATCAAAAATCCTCGACAAATAAATCCGCGCCATCGGGTCCCCCGGTCGTCGTCGCGTCCTGGAAGATTCGATTAAATACTCTCCCGAGGAATTGTGTACGCTCGCCGTCTTTTTATGACTTCGTACTTGAACCGCGCTCAAATTAATGTGCCCGGTATGGAAGAAATTATTTCATCCGCGAACCCGTATCTGCTGCATTGTGTTTAATGTCTGTTTTTATTCGTTGCACTGTAATCGGTGACAGTGTACAGATCCATTGCAATTCGTATTATAATTACGCTCTTAGATCGATTTTTGTAGTATATTTGTATATTATATTCTATACGCATATTTTATATTATATTATATTATATTATATTATATTATATTATATTATATTATATTATATTTTATATTATATTATATTATATTATATTATATTATATTATATTATATTATATTATATTATATTATATTATATTATATTATATTTTATATTATATTATATTATATTATATTATATTATATTATATTCTATAATATATTCTATTAATTCTATTCTCGATTCTATATAATATATCCTATATAATATTCCATATAATATATTTTCTATTATATAATATTCTATTATATATGTATAGAATATATCTAGGATATATAATATAATATGATATAATATAATATAATATAATATAATATAATATAATATAATATAATATAATATAATATAATATAATATAATAATATAATATATCCTATATAATATTCAATATACAGGATGTCCCAAAATTATCGTTTTTCCGAGAGAAGGAATATTATATAGAATATATTATTATTATATTATATTATATATTATATTTTGTATTAATTATCTATATCAAGAGACGCCAATTCATCGCGGCAGCCTCTGAAATTAATCGCTCCTCGTTCCATTATCTTTGCACAATTGTTGAAACGTTTTTCGTGTATTTACCGCGTGGCTACATTTACACGAACGTTTCAATATTAACAACAATAGTACAGTATTTCCAATCTCAAGTTAAAATCGGGACAACATTTATAATTTAACAGGTTATCATCAGTATTCTCTGTCGCGATTCAAATTAATCAAAGTACGTCATTAAGTTCCATTGCGTTCTTATTATTTATGCGCATCTGCACAATGAATGCGTATACATATAATGCACGAACGTACGTTAACAAGCTTCCTTAATAACAATATGCAACGACGCATCTAATTCCAATCATTCAACTAACTCCGATCATTTTTCGCAGCCCGAAACGCTGCCCCATTTAATTCCACGAAAAACTTATAAAATCTTCGCCATTATCTCGAGCTATTTAAACGATGATCACGCGACTACGGGAAAGTGTCGCGTACAATTCGACGTGTTGGTACCTTCGCAGAGGATTCTCGGGGCCTCCCGGAGTCTATCCGTAGCGCTGTCAGGGTGCACCGGAGTCGGAGAATAAACGCAGTTGAAAAGTAGTCGGTACGGGACCCTCGGAGAGATTGATAAAGTCCGATGGAGAACGTACGGGCCGGACTGAAGTTAGTAACGAATTTGTAGACAATATTTGAGACGGTATAGGAGGCACGTGCAACCTGATATCCATCTTTCATGACACCGTTCAGATTCAATTTGCTTCTCAATATGAACGCCGGCGTAGGAGGGGTGCCGCCGCCGCCGCCTCGTCCGGGACCTGGACCCGATACCTCTATCCCCTTTTCTTTCATCCCGTTCGCCCCCGTCTCGACAATCCTGGCGGCTCTGGTTTATAGAATAGAGACCGGCCTCCACGGTTTGTTGCGATATATTTCAGCAACTTAGAAATATTACATCGCGAGAGCGAAGTACGCCCGGTCTGGCAACTCGGGAAATGTAATCTTTATCTTCTATTGGAGCGACCGGGGTCGCAGCCGGGCCAGGAACTTCCGACATCAGAAACCGATCGCGTCCGATGCCTGTTGGCCTCTGTTCCTCTCATCGACGAGATTCACGGGCTATTTCGCCGATAAATAAACGTCCCACGGCGGCCTCGCGCACTGTGCGAGACTGCGAACGGAATTGCAGAGAAACGTCGGCGGACATTTTAAAATTGCAGCGAATTCTCCGTAATCCGCGAAGAGGATTTCCTGAGCCCTAATTTTCTCTGTTACCTAATTTTACGATTATTCGAGCCTTCAGAAACAGTCGGTCGAATTCAATGTGATCGTTTCGTTTAACATTTTGAAAGATTTGAACTTTGCTAAATGTTGCAATTGAGAGGAAAGTCGCGAATTAATTCGATGCCTTGACAGTGTATAATTATTAGACAAGTATATAAAGCACGATAAAATTGGTTCGAATAGTTCATTAGGCTTGAATAATCGTATCTCGTCTACCCAAATTGTCCATTTTTGTGCGCAATCTGAGTGCGAATTAGAGAAATTACTGCATAGTAAATTACCGATTGTCGGAAACTATAAAAACGAGCCGCAAGACTCCAATAATCGTGTCTCGTCTTTCCAAAAAAATTCCACGTTTATTTACAAGTTAAAAGAAAATTAGGGAGCATTTACTGTACAGTAATTTCTCTCTAATTCGCACTCGGATTGCACCCAAAAATGGACAATTTGGGAAGAGGAGATACGATTATTCCAGCCTAGCCAACTATTTTATTTCGCTTCGCATATTTAACAGTGTCATTGACGCTCGAGATCCACCGTTTAATAATAGCAAACTGTTAAAATCCTTCGAATTAATTCACAACTTTCTCTTCGCTTGCAACATTAGTCCAACTTGAAGTCGTTCAAATTGTGAAACGAAACGATCATCTTAAATTCGACCGACTGATGACGCAAACACGCGACGAACTATCGATATCACGATGTCGCAGATTCTCTTCAGAAGTTGATTCGGAACTCGTCGGCAAAATAATTTACGCGATCGCAGTAACCGGGTAAACATGTCGTTAATGTTGTAACAACGTTCCCCTTTCGATTTTGCTTCTTCATTTTCCGTATAAATATTAAACGGCGCGCAACATTTACATCATTACATCATTCAATCGAACGTTACGAATCGCGTTCATTAGCAGCGCCGCGATACAAACCGCGCGACAATGTTATCTCGACAAATTTGTAAAATATCCATTCGGCGGCGGGTTCGCGTAATCGTCGCGCGGAAAACAGAACGAATTTTCGAAAAACTGCATTGAAATCACACGATTCTTGTGCCGTCAAAGGAAGCTCGTTAACGGTCCGGAGTAATTAGTAATAATATCAATATTGAACCGCTGCCCCCCACCCTCCCCCCGCGCCAAATCCCTCTGGCCGAGGTATCGGCACGCCGAACAGGCCCGCATTCCAAATGACGGATCAGCGCGCGCGAATCGGTCATTACTTATGCGAATTACCAAGTGCGGCGCGGGCATTAGCGATGGAAACGGAGAATCCCGGAATCCCGATATATACGCGCGCGCCCCGATTCTGCGGTGCGATGTCGATTTATAAATGATTAGAGGAACAACACCGCCGATGGGAAGATTTTATAAATAATCGGGTAGAGCAATGTTAAATAGCGCGGCTTTGTAACTGTTACCGCGAACTATTTATGGGCCGCCGGCAGTGAGCGCGCGTTACGAGCATATATTTAGTCCGGTCTGCATTCGTCTATTTTAGATGTAATTATAATTAACGAGCAGCCTGAATAGCTTGTAGTATTTCTGGCCCGGCGAAAGGAACGAGATACGGTGATCGGCTATGCGAGAGAACACGTCGATCGATGGGACGTAACTTTTCACGAGTCTTTAGCTACGGTTCAAGCGCATTGCCGTCGATTTAAATCGAGCGCAGTTGGATGCACCTCGTTGCCGGCTACAATTGAGTTAGCCGCCGCTAAATGAAAATGATCTTCCCGCGTTTCATCGATACTTTCGGCGGGAATTATTACTTGTAACAATTAGAATTGTTTATTGAACGACGTAGACGTTACCCAACAAATGTAACTGTTACTTGGTTACGATCTCTGAGGAATTGTAATTTTAATTAGGAAGTCGACTTATATAGTAGATTGAATAAAACATATTAGAAAAATTGCATTGTGATGAAAATAGGAACTATAGATTCCGATGATCATAAATAATTCTGTACAAACCAATGTCTAAACAATTTCGAATGCCGCCTCCAAAATAGGCGCAGCTAATTTTCTGGCTGCAAAAAAGAACGTCGCAAGTCACGTGGTCTTCACTTTCGAGATATTGTCGCCTTAAAGTTCTTATCTCAAATTGCACCATTTTGTTCGGTCAATATATATAATAATTTATATTATATATAATAATAGTAAATATTATATATAATAATAACATGTCATTTGAAGCAACTTTTTCCTTTGCGAAAATTTTCTCCGAGGCTTCGTTTACGAATTATTAACGAAAAACATTGACCAATAAAAGCGGAGTTCGGCTGGCGCGCGGCGACTCAGCCAATGAGTGTACGGAGTCCAGTTCCGCTCATTGGCTCGGCCGTCTCGCGCCCAAAATGATCTCGCCTCTGATTGGTCACTGTTTTTCGTTAATAACTCGTAAACGAAGCCGCGGATCGCATTTTCGCTAAGGAAAAAGTTGCTTCGAATGACTTCAGGAATCCCCTACTTTCGGATTGCGAGACATTTTTGGGAATACCCTGTATATATAGACCTACGTTCTTCATTTTTAGACGTATCTTCAGCTGTAAGGAATATTGCTAGAGTTTTTATATCCTTGGAATAAGGCCTGTATAATAATAGTATATATATAATAATATATTCTATACAAAATAGTAAATAATTATATATATATAGTAAATATTATATATATTAACTGCAGCATACAGGATTGTTATATATACATATAATAATAATAAATAATAACAATCCTGTATGCTGCAATTCAATGAATGCATCAACTAGACTTCCTTTAAATCGCGTCGCTAAAAATCGCCCAAAATCTCCCTAAATCTTGCGTCGTCCCACTTCGTAGCCGCAGAATTTCGCGACCGGTGAACGCGGACGCAAGCCGCGAGTCCCGAAAATTTCCAAATCAAACCGAGTCCAGCCGGACCCGCGTTTGTAAATATTCCCCCCCGGCCCTCCCCCCCCAAAAAGAGTTCCCGGTCTCGCGCATCGCGCTCGGCTCGGCCGCCGGCGAAAATGGTTCAACATTTATCGGCGCGCGCTCTCTCACGGACCGCCGGCAATTTCTTGGAGCAAAAAAGGAAATCGAATCACTAATTTACCATGAAACGTTCAAAATAAAATCCACCGGTAACCGGGTTTCGGGCATCGAATAATTCAACGCGGAACAAGTTCTGCTGCCGCTGCCCCATCCCCCGCCCCTTTTACCCGGCCCCCTCCGACCGCCCTCTCCTCTCCATCCAATTTCCTCGACGCCGGCGTTCAATTTTAAATACCATTTAAGCCGTCCTACCTGGCCGAAAATCGAAGTCCTCCGCAACAAACAGCGCAACGCGAGACGGCCGGGCACGCTGCTCGCCGCGCTGGATGTTTTCTCCGCTCTGCTCGCCGCATCAAATCAATTTCGTCGTGCTCGTTTTCCCGCGAAAGTAATACGGAGAACGAGCGTGCGAGATGGGCGGCGAGAAGGGAGGAGGAGGAGGAGTAGAAGGTGAAAGAGGGAGGAGATGCCCGCGGGTCGTTCCATTCTTCGCGGCGAAGTGAAAAGTAATCGACAAGTACCGATAAAAGTTGTAACACCGTTCCGACCATCGAGGCGGCAGTAACGTCGCGCGGAAACCGTCGAAGACGGAGCCGCGCTGCCGCAGTTGCTAGACGCGGATCGATGGATCACTGGGTTCGAATTGGCGAACCCGCTGAAACGACACCCTGGGGAACGCGCAGGAGGCAAAAAGGGAGGAGAGGACCAAGCTGAAGAAAAGGAGAAGCGAAAGAGAAACGGACAGAGAGCGAAAAAGAGAGAGAGAGAGAGAAAGAGGGGAGGGGAGAAGGAGAGTAATATCGGGCCAGGATTATTATGGTGCGCCAGTCTCTCACAATGGTTATTGTACGGGGATACGAGAGGAGGGCATGAATATTTTGTTGGGTTCCGCGCGTCGCTGTAATCTTTGCCCGGCGAAAACCTGCAGGATGAGGGAAAAAATGGCGAGACAGTCGGCGGCGCGGGGGGATATCCAGGCCGGGGGATTCGTCAGCGAGAGACTTCTTTATTATCCGACGCGAGACCCGCCCTCGGAAAAAATGCATGCATCTTCTGATCGGCCGCGTTTTCGGACCCCTCTTTCCCTGTGTCCCGATTCTGCACTCTCCTTTCTCTTGCACTCTCTCTCTTTCTCTCTCTCTCTCTCTCTCTCTCTCTCTCTCTCTCTCTCTCTCTCTCTCTGTCTTTTTCTGCTCGCTTATCCGCAGGGGGTTCGTAAATTTTTCGAATGCTAATGCCCGGAGATCGACGGAAACGGCCGAGTTTATTTCCGTGGACCGGACCCGGTTGCTCGAGCAACCCAGTTCCGAAGCGGATTTGCAGCCATCGGGCGGCCGATTAGGGTTGCAGTCACGAATTTAGGCTGGGCTTGGTATGCTTGGCTTACGCGATCATTCTGCGACCGAGAGTTTAGGCTCTGAATATTTCATTCGACTGTTTTCGCCGCGCGGTCGGCCCCAGTGCCGGGAAATGGACGCAAGTTTTGCTGAATCGATTGTGGTATTTCATTCTAATGAACGCTGATCGTTGACGGTGATCGTTAAAAAAGATTGCCTTTAAAAGAATTTTTGATAGTTCCGTTCGATATCTGACCCAAAAAAAACTCATCAGTGCAAAATTTCAAACAAGTTATTACCAGAAATTTTCACGACGAGTCGGACTCGTCAGAGTACGGCGAAGGGTTAACCCTTTCCACTCGAATGTCGACTCCAAGGCGCCATTAAAAATTGTTCTGTCACGTTTCAGAATAATTTTATTAATTAACTATATTCATATTTGAAAGTCCTGTTGAAAGGATAACTGTTGCATCCGTTACAAAATTCAATTTCATACGTATAAAATGCATTAAGTAATATGCAATAAGTATAATAAGTATAATATAAAATGGAATATAATAACATAATAATATAATATAATATAATATAATAATAATAATATAATATATAATAAGTATAATAAGTGCAATAAGTATAATATAAAATGGAAATGCAGTGGGTCAGAAAAAACAAAATTAAATTTTCCGTTGAAAATTTAAAATTTGACCTCGAGTATAAAGTATTAAAATATAAATAGTATTGGAACATATTATTATATGCAGTGCAGCAGTCGTATTCGTAAATAACAATTCGGCTTCTAGCCGCCCGCTTCGAAGACGACCGGCGAATGTTCACGCGCACGTCGGACACATTCCGCGGTTGCGGAGCCAGGGACAGTTAATAACCACGTTCGCGTGTATATGGTTTCTTTGGTTCATCGACTCGGTGAAAAAGCTGCTCGACGAGATTTTCCATTTCTTGCGAGCGGCGATAGCGGCGTGCCCGCGACGCCGTAAAAATAGGTCTCGTTAGCGACCGCGGTAATTAATAACCAGCGCGGGGTTCGCCTAATCAAAAAACCAGGCGACGCCGCGTCGTCCGTAGGCCACGGAAAGCTGTCGGAAAAGAGGAGGAAATTAGACTGCTTTTATTACTCAGCCCTGGCGTTCGACAAATACGGGTGCAAAGATAAAAACGGTACTGGCTCAGCCGGACCGGAAACCTGTTTTATTCATATTCATCCAGGAAGAGGAGCGAAAGAGAGCGAGAGCGAGAGAGAGAGAGAGATAGAGAGAGAAATAAAGAGAGAGAGAGAGAGAGAGAGAGAAATAAAGAGAGAGAGAGCGAGAGAGAGAGATGGGATGGTTCGGTGTTGGCGCGATGTAGCTCGCGGAATTTCTTCCATCGCGACAGTCACATTCAATCAACGCGTTGCTCGCCACCCACGCGCGTTAGTGATCCGCGCGCGAGTTTCCAGCCGACTCGTATGGAAATACACTCGGGCGCAGTTTTTTGCACGGCTGCCGCGTCCTAGGGGACCGCGAAATCGCCGTCCCCTTTCGAATGTTTAGCGAAATATTTTATGCGTTATGGGATCGGCGAGAGTTACGTGTTTTCGAGGCGAGCTCCGCGAGGAAAAAGACCAGCGGGACGCGACGCGGCGCGGCGCGACGGCCGCTCGTCGTTCGACGAGAACTTTTCCACCGGAGAATAATAATACTTTCCGAGGCACGCTGATGGCACACACAGCGCGCCTACCGTCACTCAAAAAATTCCACAGCGCACCTGATCGCACCCAAATGTCTCAAATATTTAGCCGTTCGCACCTTGTCGTCGCCGCCGCTCCGGCGACGTTTGCAATCTGCTATTCGAGATATCTGCGCTCGGTAACTTATGGCAGAACCGCGAGACGGTGATTCGACGTACGAAAATATGGAATAGTATTTTTTATTCGATAGGGATCGAGCGACCGGTCGGACCATGACATAGCTAATTCTAGTTCTCGTCGTAAAATGTGCGCGAACTTGGCGCATTTTTTGTAACACAGTTTTCTGGAAAACGCAGCCTTCGGTGAGAAAATGTTGTTCTTTTTTCTCGACTAATTTTTGCATTTAGAAAAGAAAAATATTGTCAGACTTATTCCAAGGATATAAAAACTCTCGCAATATGTAGGTCTATATATATAGGGTGTCCCAAAAATGTCTCGCAATCCGAAAGTAGGGGATTCCTGAGGTCATTCGAAGCAACTTTTTCCTTAGCGAAAATGCAATCCGCGGCTTCGTTTACGAGTTATTAACGAAAAACAGTGACCAATCAGAGGCGAGATCATTTGACGCGAGACGGCCGAGCCTATGAGCGGAACTGGGCTCCGTGCGCTCGTTGAGTGGGCCGCCGCGCGCCAGCCGAGCTCGCTTCTTATTGGTCAGTGTTTTTCGTTAATAACTCGTAAACGAAGCCTCGGAGAAAATTTTCGCGAAGGAAAAGGTTGCTTCAAATCACTTCAGGAACCTCAAAGTATACTGAGACAGGTTGACAAGTGCTCATTAGTCGAATTGTCGGATGCAGCGCTGTTGCACAGGGTGGTCAGTAAATTAGGATGCAGTAAATTCTCCCGAATTTTCCTTCAGCATAGTATATATAGTATAATAAATATATATATAGTATAATAAATATCGACAGAGGCCAGAATAATCGTATCTCCTCTGTCCAAATTGACCATTTGTGTTGACAAGCTGAACGAAAATTAGGGAAAATTTACTGCAGTCTGTATTAAAGTCGACTGCATGATCGTGCATCCTCGTGCAAATGATTTTTGGACTGTCTGTAGTTTAGCGAGTGGCAGCATGGCCCGTTGGCTGAAAAACGACACGAAATTGGAAAATGGTCGATCGCAGGCCGGATATCGGCCTATATCAAGGCGAATTATTGGCGGGGATGGGAGGGAGGACGGGGCGACATTGGGGAATAATAAAACGGATCCCGCGTCCGATAAGAAAGGAGACGATATCGCGCTCGCGACTCCGAGCCGGGCTAATAATGCAGACATCGCGATCCTCGGGGCGCTTTGCGCCGTTAAAGCGCTTAAATAACCGTGGAAATTCGCAGTCGCGAGCGACGCGAGCAACGCGCGCGCGCGCGAGAGAGAGAGAGAGAGAGAGGGAGAGAGAGAGAGAGAGAGAGAGAGAGAGAGAGAGAGCAGCCGCCTGTCCCCGGAATATTGCGTCGCGGGTTGCGAGCGTGTTATTGGAAACGGCGAGAACGAGCACCGGCTCCCAAAGCGGAAGCTGAAAGACCAGTTAGAGTCCTTGGGCGCAAAGGAAGTCGAGGGAAAACGAGCTTCGCTCGGACTCGAGCAAGAATCGACTTTCGGATGGCCACGCATCTTTTTGATACAGCACTGTTCCTCGGACAAAGAATTTTTTCCTTGCTTCGTTGTTCGATCGGCACAGGTGCGCTCCGGGAAATTGGCATAATCGGAGGAATCCTTATGAATCAACACTAGAACTACCGAACTCTTAACAAGGTCTAATGTATATTGTCTTGTAACAATCTCAAGATTGGATTTGTTTGAGCTTCGTAAGATTTTTATTATAACATATGCTTGAATAATGAAGTTCGTCTGAAAACTTCTTAGAGGAACATTTTTATAGTATCAGGAATTGTAAATGAAATAATCAGAAACCAGTCATTTTGACTGGTTTGGTGGTTCTAGTGTTAAACTAAAAGTGTGTTAAACTAATCTAGCGCGTTAAACACAGGAAACTTTCCTGCAATAATAAATCAATCGAATAATCTCTACAGTAATACAACTTACATTCCCGTCTTCCAATTAACACAGATAATTTTTATTCCGCAGAAAAATCCGCAGCCTGCTAATAATTCTCATTGTGCCTAGACACGAGGGAATTCTTTCGATCGTTTCTACAGAAGTAACATAAAAAATTCCATCAAATATAACCCATTAGTCAATGCACAATACGATCTTTTGAATAAAATAGAGTCTCGCTAATGGACAGCAACATTTTCACTCATTTACGACGAAAATTGCCGGATGAAATATTGTACAAAAGGACAGGAGTTATCGGAAGAATTTGAATGCGCCGCGACGCGGTTTTCGGCGCTGTTTTCGGCGGAGTTGGAATTGCGGTGGCGGCGAAGATTGCCGGTGTGTCCGGGACTGGAGGCGTGCGATCGAGAACTCGAAGTGGCCGGATGCGAAAGGAAAAAAAAGAAAAGGGTGTTAGATTCCGGGGAGGCAGCCGGGAACACGAGACAATGGGCGAAATTTCTTCTCGAGGGGTAGAATTTTCTCTCGACCCGCGTTTTCCGGGGTTAAACAAACGAGAGCCGACGTAATGCCTCCGCGGAAGAATTCCATCCTGAGATTGAAAATAGAATGTCAGACCCTTCTCGGTGTGTTTCTTCGCCGCGGCGCCCGGTTACTTTTGTTCCCTCGAAAACAGTCCGCCGGCGTTTAACGCTTCTCGCCGCGCCCTTTCGAGGCCGCGTTATCCGCCGTTAATCGCGTTTAACTCTTTCAGCGTCCGCTCGTAGAAAGCTTCGAATCGGACGAATTTTCGAGACACCTTCGGCTTCCGTTTCGGTCCGAAATCGAACCTCGCCGCGCCCTTTCGGGACGCGTTATTCGCCGTTAATCGCGTTTAACTCTTTCAGCGTCCGCTCGTAAGAAAGCTTCGCGACAATCGAATCGGACGAATTTTCGAGACACCTTCGGCTTCCGTTTCGGCTCGAAATCGAACGCGGGACCCGCTAGAAGCGTCTCGGGACCCGCTAGAAGCGAACGGAAGCCGTGCTTCGCAGCGTCATAGAATTTCAGCGGAGCCTGTTACGGGTAGTTAGATGGAGATCGACTCGCAATTAATGTTTTTTAACAAGGCGGACCGCGAACCGTGCAAGGCGTCGCGTTAATTGGAACGCTATTCGCAAGTTGCGTCGAGTGCCAGCAAGTCGGGACGCATTGTTTTCTTCTGGGTGCGTGCCGCGCCGCCTTTGGTGGCGTCATTAGTCACACGTATCGCACGGTTACGCGATAGGTTCGTTTCATTTGCAAGCTCGTTCATTAATCCACGCGGCCGTTCCGCGGGAGCCGTGGAAATTGATGTCCATTTTACCTTTCCCCCTCCCTCCCCGGGCCCTTTGTTTTCTCGAGTCCGCGGCCGCGCCGCTTAGCGAACGCTCGAACGCTCGGTATCACTTCGCGTCGTTTTTCGCCGTTTCACGCGATCATTGTCGTTCGAAACGGTCGAACATTCGGCGAGCGAACGTTCGGCGTAAATCCGCAGTTTCTAAAGACAATCGTATCAGGTCCCGAAGAAACGACGTATGCTCATTTTTGTACTCTTCTATCGTACGGGCGAATTCACCGATTCGTACGGAGAAGGTTAAGTTCGAATGATCGCGAAACTTAGAATAATTATTTAACACGTTGAATGCCACGGGGGTCACCGGTGACCGGCACTTAACTTGACGGTGACGCCATGGGGGCCACCGGTGACCGGCGCGCCCAAATTGATAGAAATATATATAATTTAAGACAAATGTCAATATCTAAAATTTAGTATTATTACCATCGTCAATTTAAACAGTGGCCCCTGTCGCAATTAACATGTCAAACATAGTTATACACTGTAACTTATCTATTGCAGATAATATTTCAACATTATATGTATGTATCACATAAAAGAAAATTTTGCATTTTGCAACGGGACCGAACAAGGTTAATTACAGGGTGTCCCAAAAATGTCTCGAAATCCAGAAACGGCGGGTTCCTCGGATCATTTGAAGCAACTTCTTCCTTTACAAAAATGTTCTCCGAGGCACCGTTAACGAGTTATCAACGAAAAACAATGACCAATATGAATCGTGTCCGGCTAATGCCTCGCCTTCGCGACCACTGTCGCTGCGTCAGGCGGCCTAGCGCACGAACCCCAGTTCCGCTAATTGGCTCGGTCGCCTCGCGCCAGCCGAGCTCGCCTCTCATTGGTCACTGTTGGTCGTTAATAACTCGTTAACGGTGCCTCGGAGAAAATTTTTGTAAAGGAAAAAGTTGCTTCGAATGACCCGAGCAACCCGCCACTTTCGGATTGCGAGACATTTTTGGGACACCCTGCATGCGCGTGCCGAAGAGCAAAGTTTCTGGTCACCGAACGCATCGTAAATACGTTGGATTTCGTTTCGATTCATTTATCGCGTGAATTTTTTACTTGTGCGCGCGCGAACGCGATTGCGAGTTATTTTGACGTCGAATAAACGAGTCCGGATCGTGGTAATTTAATGTCGAAGCGTACAATGGCGAACTACGCTTGCCACCAGGCTCGAAGTACTAATTAATCAGATTTACCTTGCGTAAATTTGTTCATTTTACAATAGTTTGGGAACGGGGACAGATACGGGGCCGCGATACGCATGAAATATCGTTTTTATTCGACCGAAACGCGTTCGAAAAGTCGGACAAATTTATTTCTGTTTCGCCGGGCGCGACCCGCTATCTCGACAACCGGAGGAACATTAAATCCTCTGCCCTGTCGCTGATCCTTCGGCTAATACTTTTCCCTGCGAGGAACCGAAGGAGCAAGGAATCCATTTAATTGTGAGCCACGTTCTGGATGGATCGTGGACGAAGTTCTCGTTCGGTTGACGTTCGTTCGCGGTTATTGTTGCCACGTTCCTGTTCGCGCGATCAATGATCGAAGAGGATTCGAGCTTCGAGTTGTAAAACGATGGCTCGAATTCTCGCTTGTTTTGAGATAGAGAAAATCGTAGCAGAAAATAATCGGTAGGAAAAGGAAAAGCAGCGTATTCGAGATTCGTAATGAGTTCATGTTCGCCGTTCGATGATTCCTTCTCACGATTTTATAGCAATTTCTGTCGAGTATTCGCGTTATAAAGAAATGAATATAATTTTTGTGAAAATTTGCTGTTTAAATTGCAATTCTAGTGGAAACTAAAATATGTTTGTAAGTTTCAAGAAGTTTTGCATTTTTGGGAAGTGAAGACGAAATTGAATGACAAATAGAAGAATATTAATACTTATTACGAAGAACTTTTATAGTTTATATTATTATAGTTATTATTATTTGTTAGTTATATTATTACATAATATAAACTATATTATATTATAATATTATGTAATAATATAAACTATAATATTACAATATTATATAATAATATGATCTATAATATTACAATATTATATAATAATATAAACTATGATATTACAATATTATATAATAATATAAACTATGATATTATAATATTATACAATAATATAAACTACAATATTACAATATTAAATAACAATATAAACTATGATTAATCAAGAAATAATTTCAATATAATCGTCGATGGGGTGCATGCGAGGGTGCCGGAACAAGGCTTACGGCGTAAGATTGTCCCTGCAGCCGATTCTCTGACTAATCTTTCTCGCTCGTGGGACCAGGAAAGGCTAGGAAACGAGGAGAAAGCCGATGCACTTATTTAACCGGAGGGAGCGGATCGATTTCTCGGCCGTCGCAACTGGTGGAAAAACGAGCGGCAAGAAGGCGGACAGGGGAACATCGGTTGTCTTGCGAGACACGAAAGAATTACGGAGCGAAACGGTCAGTATTAATGGACGCGGTTGCAAATGAAACGAACCTATCGCAGGACTCGTGCGGCCCGCGTGATAAATGAGGCTGGAGCGGGCACACGAGGCTGTACAGGCCGCGGACAGGGAAAAGAAGGCGACGCTGGGCGTCGCGTAGTCGGTGGCGACGCGACGCCCGGCGAACACGCAGAAACTGTCCTCAGCGAAGAACGACGTCGCCGTCGGTGCCGTGCTTAACGAAAGTGGTAATGGAAAGGGGAGACACCGGTGACTTGTCGGCCGACATAATGGCTCGATGTTTCTCCTCGAACGTTGGAATTACTGGGAACGTGCTCGTACATACTCGCCGACTTAAAACTTCTGCTCGATTCGCGTGCGCAGAGCCTTTCCCTCGACCCCTTGTCTCGCAATCTTGTTAATTTCGTTCGTTCCGTTACGCGAAAACGAAACGTCTTTCTGCTTTCGATATCGCACTGTCGGCTTTGCTGTTTGTTTCTTGTTTCTTTCGTTGTCGTTCGCGGTGCTGAACGATGTAAAGCTCTTTAAATTTAAAGTAAAGCGATCTATAATTCTATGTATACATATATATACATGATGTCCCAAAATTATGGTATTTCCGGCAAATGAGGGATTGCTGAGGTAATTTGAAGCTACTTTTTCCTTTGCGAAAATTTTCTCCGAGGCTTCGTTTACGAGTTATTAACGAAAAACAGTGACCAATGAGAGGCGAGCTCGGCCGGCGTGACGTGGCCCAGCTAACGAGCGGTCGGAGCCCTGTTCGGCTCATTGGCACCGCCGCGTCGCGCCAGGAGAGCTCGCGTCTTATTGGTCGCTGTTTTTCGCCGATAACTCGTAAACGAAGCCGCGGATCGCATTCTCGCTAAGGATAAAGTTACTTCAAATGATTTCAGGAACCCCTTATTTCCTGGAAATGCCATAATTTTGGGACACCCTGTATATTTATGTAACATTACTTTTTGTTCTTATTTTATTTAGACGTGATTTCTATGATCTATACGATCTATGCGTTGCTTACGTTTTAATAAAATTATTGAATTTTTGCACATGAAATGGCGATTTTCCAATTTAACATTTACAGTAAATTCTCCTTAATCGGCGTACAGATCTTACACGAAAATTTAACATTTGAGCCTTGCGGCTCGTTTTTATAATTACCGATTGTCAACAACTGTAATCCGCTTCCAAAATTATCCATTTATATCTGAGCGTCAATTAGGAAAAATTTGCTGTACTTAGAAATCAGCTGTTTCATGCGCAAAAAACCGCTGCAAGTTTTCGTAGAAAAATGCTACGCCATTCTTTCTGTGCTGATTTTCAAGTTTGAAGTCTCTACTTTCACACCCAGGAACTCAACTTCTTCGCTGATGCTTCTCCGCTGTGAGACGAAGAGAGAACTAAAGTTGCTTCTCTCCTCCGCGCAAAATATGAAATCTTTCGAGTATTTAAATCTCTCTGAGGAGTCACAGAAATTTTTTTCCGGTTCTGTGTTACAGTGACCCTTGAAATAGATGTCTCACCTTTACACCGACCTCTCAAACATCGATCTGCGATTTTTTTCTCGCCGTTTTATCGTTGCTCAATCACAAAAGAGTGTGCACCGACAATGGGAATAACTATGTCGAGCGATGCATTATTAATTGTTCAGCGTGAAAAAAATGAAGTGTTCTTCCGTTAAAATCGACTGAAAACGTGGCAGCAATTTACGACCGATCGGGTTTCACAGGTTCGCGCAAGTCAACATAGCTTTTCCACAAGCTTTTAAACATTTTATCGATTGTTTGGCGCCCATTGAAATTTGTATTCACTATGATTCGATACGTCCTTTCATGCGAGCCTTTCACATTTTATGAACGACAAATATATAAATCCCCGCGAACTAAACTCAATGGAAAATACATACATATGGAACACGGAGGCCCTCGATCGAGGTTTCCATTCAATTCTATAATGCAGCCGAAGAATCACTTACCGATTGAAAAACAGCGAAAATGTTCGAGCCGAGATAAAAATTCCTGAAAACAAAGTTTCGAGGATTTGACGAAATTTCTTCCGCGGATCTGGTAAACGTAATTCCTCCGACTCTTAAAAATACTCGGTTCACTTCTCACAATATTTAAACAGTTATCCTCTTTGAAAGAGTATTCGAATGTTAAAAGATATAATTATAATATATATATATATATATATATATATATATATAATAATAATAATAATAATATAATATATATATAATAATAATAATAATAATAATAATAATATAATAATATATATAATAATAATATTATATATATATATAATAATATTTAATTATAATATTAAAAGATATAATTCAGAAAGAATATCTGTCTAGTTAAAAAATGCATCTGGACGCTGTCAAATACATCAACAGCGCAAAGATTCGACCCGATACGACGCACGTGGGTCACTCTCAAGACCCACACAAAATTCAATGTTACATAGAAGTTCTGCAAAAAAATAGTAAATATTATCTATCTTTTTATATATACAGTAAATTCTCCCTAATTTTCCTTCAGCTCGTAAAAATAGACAATTTGGGCAAATAAAAATAAAGGGCAATTATAAAAATGGGCCGCAAAGCTCGAACAATCGCGTCTCCTCTCCCCAAACACTCTCCAATTTGTATTACAATCTGATAGAAAATTAGGGGAAATTTACTATACTTTTCTCTGTCCTCGTTAACAATTTTAATCACGAAACGCGGGAGAAAAATTAGACTTTCGAGGCAGTGACTCTGTTTACGCGAGTTTTAACCGCGGGTCAGAAACGACCCGGTTCTGCGAAGTCCATTCACCGAGGGTTCAACGAAGATTAATGAAATCCGACGCAAAAGGGCGATTCGTAACATTCGCATGAATATTTGATTAGTTTACGGCGCGATGGCAGTCGGCGCGCGTTGTCGCACGCGTTTATGATTTAGATCGCCGGGATAATAGTTTCCACGATCGCGTACACATACAGGTGTACACGCGTGTCGAACGGACACAGGGAGAGACAGAGAGAGAAAGAGAGAGCGAGAGAGAGAGAGAACGAGAGAGCATGGGAGACACGGCGTCTGGTTGAGTCAGGTCGGTACGGAGGACTGCGTAGAATTCGTTTGCGTTTTAATGAACATGCGAATGATCGCGGTTCTTCCGCTGTTCAACGCAGACCAACTTCCGCGTCCACCTGTTTTCCGCGCGCGTCATTCACACGGAATTGTAAAGCGGGACAGGGGAGAAGAAACTCGTTTCCATTTTGGTCAACTACGCCGGGGCTGTTCGAGTTCGGGGTGTTATTCGACGATCGCCGACGCGAGCAACGGCGTCGGACCGGGACGCGTCGCGTCGCGTCGCGGCGACGGGAAACGACGTCGCTTCTATATTTTCCGTTTAATTCTAATTACTGCAACAGGAATTACCGTGTCTTCCGATCCCGGTGGAGAGCGTTTCTCGCACGCGATTTTGCATCGATCGCGACCTTGCGAATTCCCCGCCGGAACGTTCGCCGCGCGAATGTGAAAATCCTGTCCTCCGTCTCTTAAAAATGATCGAGACAATACAGAACACTCGAGTGCAATACAAAAGATATTAAAGATATAGTTCTTTTTTTTTAAATATATTTTACGACGTTCCCGAAGGCCGTCGCATCGAAAGGAACGCTTTCGAAATGGCAATCATTTCGCGAAAATTAACCTTTTAGGCACGACGCGCCACTATAGTGGCTTCCGCGGATAGTGGCTTATATATATACTATACTATACTATACTATACTATACTATACTATACTATACTATACTATACTATATACTATATTATACTATATATACTATATTATACTATACTATACTATATATACTATACTATACTATATACTATACTATACTATATACTATATACCCTACTATACTATATATATATATATATAATATATATAGTATATATAATATAGTGGCTTACTCTAGTAGCTCACTCGGTCATCGTTTGAATCAAATAATCGTCTTCATATGCATTGTTTCTTTTGTCTTCACATCGATTTACAATATACAGACTTTTATCTTAACAATATAACTGTATCTTAACAATATACAGACAGAATGTACAGAATATACAGTACATATCAGACTCTGTCGTCCAGAGAAATAGCCTCGCGCAGAATTCAGCCGTGCCTAAAAGGTTAAATTCCCTTCTCTTCCCTTCTCGGAAACGTTGTTCCAATGGACAAAGCCATGTAAATGCGGTAACATGACATGATAACGTTGAATTACTAAGCTCGAGTTTTTGTGCGATCGATCGTGCGATTGTCTCGAATTTGTATCAAATTGATGCGGTGCAACAATCGGCAGAATGAAGCGCTACCGATCGCAGGAAGTAAACAATGATGATTATAACGAGTGATTAAGGTTCAATCGGTTGCTGAAATTAGCCGTCGATAACTGGGGTGGCAAACATCAATCGTGGATTATTAATCGCTGATCAAAAAGAACGAATCGTTAATCACGGACCGCGAGTTTCTAATTGATGTTCAATTGAATTTCTATTTGATGTTCGCTACCGTTAAATCACGCGTGTCCGAACAATCTTCGCGGCACTCTTCGCTTTCGGCTAATGCTTCGATTATGATAACAAAACCCACAAAACCGTACGTATATATATATATAAATAATTAATTCAATTAACAATCCAACTGATAATACGTACTTTATTTTGCTAAATGATGCATCGATCGAATTGAAAATTCAGTCGTTAATAGAACGCGCTGGTGAAATATTTCAATCGATAATGAAATATTCAGTTGCATCGAATGCAGTAAACACTCCCTAATTTTCCTTCAGCTTGTAAACAAGAATGGACAATTTGGGAAGAGGGGATACGATAATCGTTGACGGTAGGCAACTATAAAACGAGCCGCGAGGCTCGAATTGTCCGTTTTTGTGTACAATCTGAGCGCAAATTAGGGAAAAAAACCGCCATTTTATGTGCAAAAATCCGATGTTTTTATTAATTTTATTATTATATATTAAATTATATATAATATATATAATAATAAAATAAATATATATATATATATATAATAATAAATAAATAATATATATATAATTAATTATAATATAACAAATATTATTTATTATTTTATTATTATATATTAAATAAATATATATTTATACATGATGGAAAATTAGGGAGAATTTACTGTACTGTCCAATTGATACCAACGCAAAAATGATTCAGATAGGCTTAGCAGTAGCATAAAAAGAGTATTGCGTCTTTATTTACTACTTCTCTCTATATTATTTCACCGCATTTCACTGCAATTATTCGAAGATGAATGTGTTATGCTCCTGCTTATTAATTAGGCAGCAACGGTGCAGGATCCCTGGCTCGCATTCGCTGGAACCAGATTTCACAAAGGTGCAACAGATATATATATAGTCACACCTTCCAGAATAATGCGAAAAGCAGAACAAGAGAATTCCGAATGCGCCGAGTGCAAGGGGCGAACCGCTAGAAGAGACAGACGTGCAACAAGCATCGTGAGCAAAATAAGAAAGAACTGCATTTAAATAACAATCGAGCCGGTTCTAAATTACTCGCACTTGCTAAAATCGTGTTTCAAGGCACAATCAATGTCGAAACTATCTTTCGATCAAATCGATATTACGCGAATTTTATTTGGAACGCATTCGACACTTTTTAATTTAGCTGTTAATTTTACAAGACTTTTCCACTCTTTTAATTATTTCTTCGTTTCTTTATTTCACGGACAGAGTCCTTCTATATTTGGTAAATAAAGAATTTTGTATAAAATTGGTGCTATATTAATATATATAATATTATATTATTTATTATATTATTAGTTATATTATTAATTATATTATTAGTTATGTCATTAATCGTATTATTAGTTATATTATTAATTATATTAATAGTTATATCATTAATCGTATTATTAGTTATAGTATTAATTATATTATTAATTACGTTATTAATTATATTATTAGTTATATTACTAATTATATTACTATGAATAATATCGTATAATTATTATATATAATATCGGTTGCAATTTTGGGCGAACATTTCGCAAAAATGAAGATTTCGAAAATCCGTCTCTGTAATTCACGCCGCTTCCCGTTCAACTATTATCCGTATCAACGTGAATCATTATCGCGATACGTTAGTAATTAAGAGGCTCGCGCAGCGGGCTTTGCAAACGACAGAATCGCCGTAATTTGGAATAACGGATATATCTGCAGAAACGCCCTTAATCCGAAGAGCGGCTCGCCGATTGCAAAAATATCGGCGGCAAAGCTGATTCAGAACGAAAACAGAGAGGAGGACGGGTTTCATTCTCCGTGCACGCGGCTCGATTCCCGGCGAGCGGTAAAATTGGCAAGCAGGTTCGTTTCGTAATTAGCGCGCCGTTTAACTGCGACGATTATCGCAAATATCCCCATCGAAGGTTGTCAATGGCGTTATTATTAGGCATCCGGTTAAATATGCACGGTACACAATTCACGGCTAGGCAGTCTCGCTGGAAATTTTCAAAACGTTGAAACGCTAATCCGATAAACACCCACAGCGCGGCACAAAGCGGGTCACTGTGTAAATTTAAAACAATAGAGCGCGTGGGCGGGCCGTCACCGATCCCATTTCCAGATGAAAGTCCTTTGAGCAGGCCGAAACTCAAATTCCGTAGCTATCGCGCGGGCACTTTATAACTTTCGACGAGTTCGTTCGTTCCTGCCGCCGGCCGCTTCGTCACCGGTCAAATCAAATTTTTATGTCGCGCGCCGAATGAAACAACTTTCCCATTTATCGGACCGGCCGTACGAGATACAGATTTTTCGGATCAACGTTTACCGCGCGCGGCCGCGAATATTAATAACAGTTTAACGGCCGCCGATAATAATCCGACGGAGACACCGGCCGAATCGTTCTACGAATGCTTTCGCTCCGATTTGCCGTCGTTTTTAACCCTTTCGCGCCGAGCACCGCATATAACTTTTCTAACTTATAGTGTGTCTCGTATAGGGTGTCCCGAAAATGTCTCGTAGTCCGGAAATGGCGGGTTCCTCGGATCATTTGAAGCAACTTCTTCCTTTACAAAAATTTTCTTCGAGGCATTGTTTACGAGTTATTCGCGAAAAACGGTGACCAATGAGAGGCGAGCACGACTTGCGCGTGGTGGCTCAGCCAACGAGCGCGCGGAGCACAGTTCCGCTTATCGGCGTAGCGCCAAGCCGATCTCGCCTCTCATTGGTCACTGTTTTTCGTTAATAACTCGTTAACGGTGCCTCGGAGAAAATTTTTGTAGAGGAAAAAGTTGCTTCAAATGACCGGAGGAACCTGCCACTTTCGGATTGCGAGACATTTTTGGGACGCCCTGTATAATAAAGTTCATTTCATGCATATGAAATTGAGTCTTGTGACTCGTACAACAGTTGAACTCTTAACAGTCTTTTATATCTAAGCTTTGATAATGTAAAAATTATTTTGGCACGTGGTGTAACAATCTCAGTGGAGCGTCAGAGTCACCACTCGAGTGCAAAGGGTTGATACTGCACAATGTAGCCAGCCCTATCAAAAAGCTTTTATAGGATCAATTTTTTTAATAACTATAACTCTTTCCGAAATATCCTGCTGTACTCGAGACATCCGACACCCAAGACACCGTCAAACGCTGCTGTCAACAAGACACCCTGTATAATCTTGACCTAATCTAGGTATATTTTATCTGAATTCCGTTGAACGCGATGAAGCTAATTCGGTTGAACGAATAGCTATAACATTAGGAGCGACAGAAGGCTCAACAACGAGTCAACAGCGAGACCTCGAAAAATAATTAAAGACTGTTCTCCGGACAAATTCGTCTCCGCGAAGATGCAACGAGACTTCGAAACGCCGCCGTTCGGCGGCTCGTCGGGCGTTCCGGTGTAAATTTCAACAATGTGAACTAGCAAATTGAAACGGAGCTCTCCGATCGATTCGCGCACAATTCGAAAAAACTATCGTTCCGCAGCTTTTGCTTCCGCAAAATCCTCCTCTCCGTGAAACTAATTTCGACGGATCGGGTTACGCGATCCGTTGTTACGACGAAATCGTTCCGTACTAATTTAAACGCTGTTTGAAATTCGTAAAATCGAACGATGTAAAAAAATACGAAACGCGATCCGCGAGCGTCGGAGCGAGGACGAGGGACGTCGATGGGCGGCAAAGGAGGTTAACGAAGCGAGCGAAATTATTAGGAAAGCGCATCCGGCATAAATTCGACGGCGGGGATAACGACGGTGCCCGACGGATATTCCCGGACGATTCACGGAATCGTGGCAATCCGGTTTTTATTTCTGATACGTTAGCAACGTCTCGCCGGCCCGTATTTTCTCTCACGGCGGCGCGACACCCGGAAAAGGGAGACAGAATTATGGAGATAGCATTAGAAAATTTATACCGGCACCTCCTCCGAGCCCGGGCTGCAACGAAGAAATATGCGCGAAGGGGGATAATCGGATTGAAGTTACTGCACGTACGTAAACGCGCATCGGAAACACGTTATTCGGCTATTTTTAAAAGCTGTTTTCCACCTCATAACACTGAATTCGACAAGTGCCGGGGCTGGCGCGGCCCGTACCCGGCATCAAATGCGGGCCGGAAGTTGCGGAGCGCAGCAGAAATTTTACAGCCCCCTTACTTCATCCGACGTGCATATTGCTGTCTTTCCGGATATCTCGCGCGAAGGAACGTTTCTGGTTACCAGACGCACAATTTTATTCGGGCTCTCCTCCCTTAGCCGACCGAATGGAGAGACTTCTTCGCTGGCAAATCGGAACCCCGTCGCGATTTACGGTCGCGGCCCGAAACCCGTTCGATATGTATATATATATTTCGAACTGCTCGCTCGAATTCTTTAACCGATATCTCGACGTTTTCGATTAAACCGTGCTCGACTTTATCACGAAATCGTTCATCGTTCTACGCTAATGTCTCTCTAATTGACGCTCGGATTGTCTACAAAAATGGACAATTTACGTAGAGAAGATACAATTATTCGATCCTTGCGGTTCGTTTTTATAGTTACGAATTTTCAACAACTATCAAAACGAGCTGCAAGGCTCGAACAATCGTATCGCCTCTTCCCAAATTGTCCAGTTTTGTTCAAGAACTGAAGGATACAAATTAGGTAGAATTTAGGGTAATTCTTCTGCTATATTTTTTCATTGTATATTGTCAGCGCTAAAAATCTTCCGTATATTTGAATATAGATACACTAAATTCTCCCTAATTGACGCTCAGCTTGTCCACAAAAATGGTCAATGTGGGAAGAGGAGATACGATTATTCAAATCTTGCGCCTCCTTCTTACAATTATTCACAATCGGTAACTATAAAAACGATCCGCAAGGCTCGAACGATCGTATTTCCTCTTCTCAAATAGTCGATTTTTGTTTACAAGCTGACAGGAAAATTCGGGAGAATTTTATAACATTTTATATCATTTTTAGGACTTTATAATATATTTTGTGTCGCATGAGTTCAACTCACGTTACGTTCGTATTATGAATCATATAAAAATCATAGCGAATTAAATTTTTCATAATTTAAATTTTTCACCTCCTTAGGATTAACGTAGCAATAAATTACATAGGCGCGGGACTGACGCAGGGACAATTCACAGCATCCCGAAATTCGGCATTTCCGGGAGAAATCGCCGTATTTAAAACTACTCGAAAGCTACCGAATTTTCTCGAGTAAACAGAATATCACTCCCACGATCCGAATAAATATCACGACACAATCTGTTCATTTCAATTACAGAGACGCGAACTCTCACAATTTCACGCTCGTACACACACACACCGCATCGTCTCCTCTGTCCTCCGTCGTATTTATTTTCACCGTTACGTTAACGCCGTTCCCGATCCGTTCCCGTTAATTACCTCGTCTCCGCGCCAAAGTACAATCTTCTTCATGAAAAAGAAAAAACAATTCCTTTCAATAACGACCTATGAAATCTACATTTCAGTCGAACAGAATTACATCCTTTGCAAATGGAGCACAGGGGTTCCCGTTTAATCCGCCGTTCCCGCGGATGAACTTACGCGAGCGCGAAGCTCTTTAACCTTTTAGGTACGGCTGAATTCTGCGCAATTCTGAATTCTGATACTGTATATGCAGGGTGTCCCAAAAATGTCTCGCAATACGAAAGTGGCGGCTTCCTCAGGCCATTTGAAGCAACTTTTTTCCTTTACGAAAATGTTCTCCGAGGCACCGTTAACGAGTTCTTAACGAAAAACAGTGACCAATGAGAGGCGAGCTCGGCTGGCGCGAGGCGATCGAGCCAGTGAGCGGAACTGGGCTTCGCGCGCTGGTTGACTGGGCCGCCTCGCGTCGGCCGTACTCGATTCTTATTGGTCACTGTTTTTCGTTGATAACTCGTTAACGGTGCCTCGGAGAACATTTTTGTAAAGGAAAAAGTTGCTTGGAATGACCTCAGGAATCTCTAATTTCCTGGGAGTATCATAATTTTGGGACGCCCTGTATATAGAGAGAAATAGAGAGCGAGAAATAGAGAGAGAGAGAGAAATAGAGGGAGAGAGAAACAGAGAGAAAGAGAGAGAAACAGAGAGAGAGAAATATATAGGGAGAGAAATATATAGAGTGAGAAATATAGAGAGAGAAATATATAGAGAAAGAAATACATAGAGAGAGAAATAGAGGGAGAGAAATATATACAGCTTCTATATTGCTTCAAATGATCCGAGGAACCCGCCATTTCCGGATTGCGAGACATCTTTGGGACACCCTGTAGACTGTTGTAAATCGATGCGAAGACAAAAGAAGTGTGAAACAATGCATATGAAGACGATTATTTGGTTCGAACGATGAGCGAGTGAGCTACTAGAGCAAGCCACTATAGTGGCGCGTCGGGCCTAAAAGGTTAAACAAACATTCGAGTCGTTAAAAAAAGAAACCAACGCTCTACATCGTTATGGAAAACATCGTAGACGACGACGCCGGGGGCGAAGGGCTCGAGCGACCACGAATTCGCGAGTAGTTCGCGTTACAAATATAAAACTCGTCGGGACAGTCGAGTCGACGCGAAGTCGGCGTGCGACGGTTTCATAAAATGATAGAAATACCGAACGGAGCCGCGTAAACAAAAAAAGAAAAAGACGCCGCAGTTCCGCGTCACCGGCCGCAAGCGTGTTAACAAGGTCGGCGGGGAACGGTTGTTTTCGAAAGCTGACCTACAAACCGGCTTATTTACGTCGGTTTATTAAAGTTCCTCGAACCGGCGAACACACAACGACACAACCGCGGCGAAAGAAAAAAATGCTGGAAGTTCATGCGATATAAAAGTTCCGGCGAGCGCGTACAGGAAGCGCGGGCGGGGGGATTCGTCATTCGTACGAAAAAAAAGCGACGGGCGGCGGGGTAGGTTCCAGTGCCACGCGAAATAACGATGCAAAAGTAATGGAACGGAAGAAACGTTCGCGGGCGGGGAAGACCGGGGTTGGCGCTGGTGGGAGGGGTGGGATTCTATTAGATATTCATGGCGAGGACTATAACGCGCGATAAATGACCAAGAAAACAGCGCGGCAAAGGCGGCCGGAATACAAAATAGGCGGCGGTGAATGAAGAATCCATAGGAAGTCATGTGAAGCGGGAGCCCCGGAGTGCGTGTATTGATCTTCGGGGTTTAGGCGGCCAGAAGGGGGGTGGGTTGGACGCATCGGTAACGGGCCACGGGGACGAGGGGCGGAAAGGATGAGGTCAACGAAGAGTTACAGTCAGCCGGCCTCGTGTCATTTCCCTGCTACGTGTGTGTTTGCATACCGCCGCCGACGCCGACGCCGACGCCGACGCGCTGCCGAGGCCGCCGATGCCGCGTGTCCCAAGGACGACCTTGGGGGATGCATCGACGTCCATGGAAATTACGACCATCAATTTTTATCCTGCAGAAAAATCCAGCGATATGTTAGACACCCGGGTAGGGAACGAGCGCGCGAGAAATTGCTCCCAGAGAAATATCGCCGATGAAAATTCTGACACCGATGTGACCGCTTCACCCTCCGTCATCATGCGCCGCCGTTCTGTTCGTTGTAATTATGCCGCTGTAATTGCACCCTCTATGTTCATTTCGATTCGATTCTTTGGGATACTGAATTTATTATTATTATTTATTGTCATTATTATTACTATTATTACTATTATTACTATTATTACTATTATTACTATTATTAATTATCATTATTATTACTATTATTAATTATCATTATTATTACTATTATTACTATTGTTATTATTATTACTATTATTACTATTATTATTATTATTGCTATTATTATTATTATTACTATTATTATTATTATTATTATTATTACTATTATTACTATTATTATTATTATTACTTTTATTACTATTATTATTAACCACCACCTGTATAAAAATACATTAAATTACATTGAACGCTGCATCGAAGGTCGTTCCAGTTTTATGCAACGAATTGAGATGTTTATTTACATATTATTATTATTGAGCAGCCTTCGCGAGCCCTTAAAATAACAGCGTAACGACAGTCACGAAGTAACATGGTCGAGTAAAACGTAGGACGCATTGTTTCAAGTAAACAATTTTTCCCAAGGTCCGTCGGGAATTCTGGGTCATCGATGTTTTTCAATGGAGATCGCGTATTTTCATTGGCACCGTGTATTCATCCGGTGACCTGGAATATTGTGTCCTTCGCGTGCTCTTGAATATAAAACGTGAACGAAATGGACGGAATAAATAGATCGAGATGAAGAAAATTTATTTCAACAGATCTCTATTAAATTCGACAAATTGTTATATTATACACAGTAAAGGACGTTCAAATGTTGTATACTTGAGATCACACCATCCGATAGAACAGTTTACGTTAAAAATGTTGTACGACCATCTGAAAGATCCAGTAATAATTTCCATAAAAATGGAAATTTGCACGAATTACAAGAAACATTTAATTACAAGCATTTGCAAGAATTACAAGAAACATTTAATTACAAGAATTTGCACGAATTACAAGAAACATTTGAAGAAAATGGGTTATATCAATCTTGACACACAGTATGTAATCCAATCGTCCGCAGTATTGAGCTCGCAGTAATAGGTACATAACCGCGGTAATACATGCACGTGTATCGTTTCTTTATACAGTAATGTCTCCTTACCTGACGCTGAGATTGTCCACAAAAATGGACAATTTGGGAAAAGGAGATACGATTATTCGAGCCTTGCGACTCGTTTTTATTGTTGCTGACAATCGATAACTATAAAAAAACGAACCGCAAGGCTCGAATAATCGTGAGTAATCGTGTCTCCTCTTTCCAAACTGTCCATTTTCGTGGACAACCTGAGCGTCAATTAGAGAGACATTACTGTATTACACTTCTTAATGAAATTCGTGCTTTTAGAGATCCAATATTTTGAAAAGAAGTAAACATTCGAGTTAAAGAATAACAGGTACAGCTCAAGTTGTCAATTTATCGTCGTAAAAATGTCTTATTTTCCCCATCAAAATTCTTCTTCATTAAGAAACCGCAGTAATTAACCTACACTTGCCCCAACACGTCAAGACCTATCATTTACAATGATTTAGAATGATTGAACAGTTAAGGCAGCCGCCGGAAGTAGCTGAAATTCTTTTACTACCTTTCTAAGGCAGAAAAGAGCCTTTCAAGTTTTGCGACCGGTATCCCGGTCCCATTCTGCGGTCTCGAAGGACGAGATAAGCTCTTTGAAGTGAACCGGAGTCCCTTCGAACGGTAACTAAAGAACCGTACACCGGCTCCTCGACTTAACTCCGGTACGTCGGGAAAGGTTTAGATAAGAGAGTTGTAATAGCGGTGACGTGCTGTCAAGACGAAAGAGGATTGGCAGTCACCGATGACCGAGTCGGTTCCGGATTGGAGGTCAGAGAGGTGCACGAAGGGACACGTGTAACCGAAGACAACCGGGAACGTCCCTAAGGGAAGCTCCTCCGATGTCTCAACGCGGACTGTCAATTTTCGGCTTCGCTGCGCTATTTATATTGCACGAGCGAGCATTCGGCATCCCACCCTCCCCTCCCCCGCCCCCATCGCCGTCAAACGGTATCGACCGTCGAACGTGAAACTTCCTTTTTAAAGATTTTATTTATTAATGGAATCGGGACCGTCGAATTCAGTTCAAGCTGAACGAAGTTCAGTGGATAAAGAAGCACGTTTCGTCGGTGCATCGATGCAATTTACGGGAAAGAGTATCACAATAGAACGATAGATTTTTCTATTATCTTTCTCCATGATACGTGTCATATCGAAATGTGTCATTTAAATCGCTAGGAGATCGTTTGTAAACGTGGTCTGTTTAGAGAAACGACAATTGAAGCGATTGAACGTTCGCGGTTCCATTTTCTTCACAGATTCAAAGAACAGTTTTGTAATTGTAATAATTGATTACGAAAGAATGAAAATTCGTTTGTTTCGCGGCTACGTTTACTCGAATGTTTAACCCTTTGCACTCGACTGTGGCGACTCTGAGGCGCCACTAAAAATTGATATTGTTACGGCGACTTGTCCAAATCAAGTCGCTGTAATGTGAAACTGTCCTGTTGTGAACAACTGCTTAATAAATAATAGAAGATAGGGGTTGCCACGGAAGAGTGTTACCAACGGATAGAATCGAAGAGTCGAGATCGGACTGTCGAACGAGCAACATGTCAAATTGAAAGATCTGAAATATAATTGTATCGAGTTGTGTTATAGTTTATATATTGTAAATAAAATGCCGCGACGCGAGAGAAACGGAGTGATTCGCAACAATATTATTCCAAAATCGTTGTAAGAGCATCAGATTCGTTCATATTAAAAAAAAATAAAATTGCATTAAAATTGCATTGTACTTGCCAATAGGATCAATTTCATACGCACAGATCCCAATAAATTATATAAAATAGAAATACCGTAGATCAGAAAACGTGTTTTGGATCTCGAATTCAAATAGCTTCGACTGCGAAGGGTTGAATATCGACGACACGAAAACGATACTCCGTCGCGACCTAAAAAATGGAATAGCACGCATACTCGATCTCAGGTCGGAGTGTGACAAGGATCGTAAATTGTGCGCCATAGAAAGTGATTAGAACCATTTCCCTAATTAAAAGATCCTCTTCTCTAACGGAAGTTTTTACGTGCTCAGGCAATATCCACAATTTTGAGGACAGAACTAACTTTCCTTTGTTTTCGAACGGATGAATAATAAATGCGAAAGCAACGACGGATCTTAGCTTCGCTGAAATTTGCCGAAGCATCGATACTTCCCCTATGCACGTGATCCCCTAACGTCTTCCGGGAGAATCCGTGCCTGTATGTTAAAACCTGCTTATTTCTACTTATATCTTTCCACGCGTTCTCCCCTTTGGCTCGCCTGTAACGCAAGACAACAACGGCAACTCTTAAACCACGATTACCATCATCGATTCTAAAGGGAGCTTTAGACAAGAGTTTAGAATTCTCAAGGAGATTTCATCCCCAATATCTTTCGCCGTTCTTCTTCAGCTCGAGTACATCGCCCTAAGAACTGTTTTAACAAGGCTAATTCCTGCTCTTTAATATCTTCAAACAGCGCAAGGTTAAGGTTCGCTCGCCGCGAACATCTAAGCACCCTCGCGGCGAAGGGTCCGACTTTAATGATCGCGGAAATCGACCGCGGAAAATTGCTAATTTTCTTCTTGCTAATCGAGGGTCGCTTCGGTCGAACCGATCTTTATCTTGACGCATCTCACGGGGCAACGATTTAGGTGAAAATAACCTCGACGCGATCTTTCAGAAATATTTCTAGAACTACTTCTTTTTTCCTTTATCGGAAAAGCAGTCTCTAAATTAAACGCAGACGCTAATCGACGCTCAGCTTGTACACGGAAATGGATAATTCGGGGAGAGGAGACACGATTATTCGAGCCTTTGACAAATTGTCCAGTTTTATTTACATTTTGTGCGTCGATTAGGGTGAATTTATTGTACCATTGATCCAGTCTTGGGGCCCCTCTTTTTACAGTTGTTGACAAATCGAATAATCGCGTCTTCCCTTCACAAATTGTCCATTTTCGTTTACAGGCTGAGAGACAATTGGAGAGAATTTACTATATCTTAACTTTCCCGCAAGCATTTGTTACGTTTTCCTTTTTCATTTCGTTGTGGCAAGATTGTTTCCGATATGTTACACGATCGTTATCTGATTTTTACACTTTGAGACGGTAGTCTTATTTGTAGCAATTGGTTGTAGGTTATGTACGATTTGATGCATTCACGAGAGAAACGATTAGGTGAGGCATAAATAAGTAGAAGTGCCATAAGAGTGTAAGAATGTGTGTGGTGACATTGTAATTGAAATTATTAATAGGAATATTATATATGTATTATTATAACAGGAATATAATAATATAATAATTATTATAATAGGAATATAATAATACATTTTTCTTTAACTATGACGAAATATTCTAATTATAATAGGAATATAATAGGAATATAATAACATAACAATATAATAATTATTATAATAGGAATATAATAATACATTTTTCTTTAACTATGACGAAATATTGTAATTATAATAGGAATATAATAACATAACAATATAATAATTATTATAATAGGAATATAATAATATATTTTTCTTTAACTATGACGAAATATTGTAATTATAATAGGAATATAATAGGAATATAAGAACACAATAATATAATAATTATTATAATAGGAGTACAATAATACATTTCTGTTCAACTATGACGAAATATTGCAACGAAGACGTATGTACTTACGAGACTGCAGTAAATTCTCCCTAATTGACTCTCGGCTTGTACACAAAACTGAACAATTTCATTTCAATAATTCGTTTCTTTTTCGTTGTTCACAGTACCGATTGCGAACAACTATAAAAACGAGCCACGAGGCTTCCAATAATCGTATGTCCTCTTCCCAAATTGTCCATTTTCTTGGTCGATCTGGCCGTCAATTAGAGAGACGTTACTCGTAAAACCTTCGAAGTTCTGCCGAGCCGATCGTCGACCAACGACTGCCGTCGCGGCGTTCCGAAATCCTGTCGAAGCCTGTCGGGAATTCCTGATCCGTCGCTATTAGTTCGCGAAAGATCTCTAATCTGGGATCTCCGTGTACAAAATGGCGGTCGGTTGTTGTGGAGCACGAGGAAAATTATTGACACAAGTGTCGCGCCGATAGGAGAAAGCCCCGAATATACGAGGGTAGCAAACATTTCGGGCCGCTGCCCGAAGAAGGTTCTGCGACCCCAGCTTAATCGCGCTCATACCATATGTCCTAGCACATCCGGCACACGGTTATGGCGAGAACGCGTCCACGTTCCTCCAAATTGCCTCGCCGTCGCGACGTCTCCCGTGGCCCGGGGTTTCCGCACGGAATCGCGCGACGCCGCGATCTCTTTTTCGAATCTTCTCGATTATCGCGCAACGCGCGCGGCGCCCGCCCAGCCCGATGCCAATCTATGCAGATTTTATTCGGCGAACATCGGACAGATGCCACGGAACTCGTTCCTCCTGTTGCATATAAAGATCATGCATTCGTTTAAATTTGTTTGCCCGCGGACCGTTATTTATTTTGTATTAAATCGTTTTAAAGGGGGGCGGTTTATATTTCACGAAGATGTCTCGAGAAAATGTTTCGCTCGCGAAACCATTCGGCGAGCCGCCGGTGTTCCTCGATTTGCAAGCCATTGCGGTTCTCTTTGGCGCGAGGACGAAACAATGAGAAGCTGTTTCGACTAAAAGGGTGCAGCATTCATTGGCAGGGGGTCGGTCGCGAGTCTCTGTGCATTTTGCGTAGACGAAATTCTGTAGAAACTAAGAAGATTACGAGTCTATTGTAATTTATAGAATTTCTGTTTCCTAGCGCGAATTGTTTCGCTCGGTTCTTGTTTTTAATTTTGGAGGTGCGATGGTGCGACGTTTTCGGAGGAACGGTACGATACGATTGAGTTTTTCCTGATCGACGCTCAGCCTGGAAACAAAAATGGACAATTTGGGAAGAGGAGATACGATTATTGGGAGCCTTGTGGATTGTTTGATGATTTATTATGAAGGCAATTCGGAGGCAACGCGACGGGATTCGAAGTGAAATTGGAGGCCACATGACAAGATTCGAAGGCAATTTGGAGATCACGTGCTATGATTCGAAGGCAATTTGGAGATCACGTGCTATGATTCGAAGGCAATTCGGAGGCCACGTGCCACGATTCGAAGGCAATTCGGAGGCAACGCGACACGATTCGAAGTGAACAAGATTCAAAGGCAATTTGGAGATCACGTGCTATGATTCGAAGGCAATTCGGAGGCCACGTACCACGATTCGAAGGCAATTCGGAGGCAACGCGACACGATTCGAAGTGAACAAGATTCAAAGGCAATTTGGAGATCACGCGCTATGATTCGAAGGCAATTTGGAGGCCATGTGCCACGATTCGAAGGCAATTCGGAGGCAACGCGACGGGATTCGAAGTGAAATTGGAGGCGAAATGACAAGATTCGAAGGCAATTTGGAGATCACGCGCTATGATTCGAAGGCAATTTGGAGGCCACGTCCCACGATTCGAAGGCAATTTGGAGGCCACATGACAAGATTCAAAGGCAATTTGGAGATCACGTGCCACGATTCGAAGGCAATTCGGAGGCAACGCGACGGGATTCGAAGTGAAATTGGAGGCGAAATGACAAGATTCGAAGGCAATTCCGAGGCCATGTGCCACGATTCGACATCGAGTACAAAGCAAACGATGTTCTAGAACGTTCAAATTACATTCTGAAATATTTGGGTCCCGACAGCGCGGCTGGTTTTTCAGCGACAGTTGTTCGAAAACTGGGTCATAGTGACCCGGTGCGGCATACGTGTTTCGCGTAGGAAGTGCGACATCGGCGTGTTCAATTCGAGCGGCCTCAAAGGACCTTATTGTATCAAGTATACCGCCATCGTTGTTTGCACAAGCTGCGAATCGTCGACCGTTCATCCTCGACGCCGGAAAGAGCCGATAACCAACGACGTCCAATTATCCAGAAAAGATTCAGCCGAGCCGTCGACGACGAAGCCTGCGCGCGACTGCCGAACGAAACGGAGAGCCCTTCGAGACAAAGCCGGGATAACCTGGAAATTAGGCCGGCGAGTGATCGAGCTCGGCTGACATTAAATTCGCGCGCTATCTCTGTTGTCGTTACCGTTAAACACCAAAGAAGCGGCAATATGGAAGACAGGGGGCAATAGAGAAGGCAACGCTTCCCGGATCGCGATCGACGTCCGCGATACAGCCGAGGACAAAGGGTAGGTAAAGTGGTAACGGCGTTTCGGACACCGGACGCACTCGATGTTATCTCCGGCTCGCGGGAATTACTTCGCGCCCCGCACGCCCCCCTCCCACCCCCCACACGGCCTTTATGCCGGTAATATCGACGCGTGTTACGCGGCCCGATCGCTGCCGACCGATAACGATGTTTCAGCGGACGTGTGTCCGCCTTGGGCCCCTCGCGCGATTCGCCCGGCAGAAAAAAAGAATCGGCAGTGTGGGAGGGGATGGAGGGGGCGAGGGATCGGAATCGGGGGCGAGCCGTCACGTGGCGGGAACGAGGGTGCGAGAAGCACCCAAGCACGGGGCTCGAAATCTTGATCGCGTCACATCGGCGGCGTGTCGAGGCGCGCGTTATTCGCGCTGACAGTTATGCAGCTGAGATGTTCCCGTGATTACGCCGCCGCGCCGCGCAGATAAATCTTCCGACTTCTCGCCCGCTGCCGCGTCTGTCCGGATACAGATGACCGGCCACGCTCGTGGAACGCGAGCTGACGCGTCACGCCGTCTGCGCCGTCTCTCTAAGAGGAAATACGACGGACGTGGACGTTTCCCGTTCAACCTTGCCCGGGCTTCCTGTGTATTAAATGGAAAAGGCGTCCTCCGTGCGCCGCCGGATTTTCGGCGGTGCTTTCGGGCTACCGGGAATTCGCGCCGATTTTTCGAATGTTTTGCTGTTCCTGTTTTTTTTTGGGGGGGGGGGAAGCGTTTCCAATGGAACGCGGTTGTCGTTAAAAATTGTTGCATGGTCAATCTGTATGAAAGATTCAGTCGGCAAGATGGACATTTGCACGAATGCGTCGAAAACGATTGAAATGTTTTACGTTCTATTTTCTTAGCAAGTAGGGTAAGTGTGGGTATTACTGCGGACGGTCCAAATACTGCGGTATTTTATAAAAGTGAGAAAATCTAATATTTTGCAGCGTGTAATCTTCTAAGAATGAATCTCATGATTTTGTATACGTTTAATATTGATAATTTGTGACATGCGAGTGACAGCAATTGCGATTTTAATTCATTTATTGAATTTTCATGTTCGGAAACTTGCTGCGGTTACCGGAAAGCTGCCGTAATTCAACTTTGTCTAATTAACAGTAGATTTACGGAGCACGAAAAGCAGCTGTATTGTATTAGTTTATAAAAGTAACAATAAGAGATTTATTCTGACTTTTAACAAGTGTTATTGCAACATTTGCCGGAAGTAACATATAAATTGAATGAATAATTCATAAATATATCTTTGCGATATGAATACAATAATCCATTATTATATTATATTATATTATATTATATTATATTATATTATATTATATTATATTATATTATATTATATTATATTATATTATATTATATTATATTATATTATATTATATTATAATATATATATATATATATATATATACAATAGTCCATTTTTTATAGTCACGAATTGTCGACAACTATAATAAAAACGTGCTGCAAGGCTCGAACAATCGTATCTTCTCTTCCCAAATTGTCCATTTTTGCGCGCAATCTGAGCGCCGATTAGGGAGACATCGCTGTAATGGTAAATTAAAAAATTAGTGACCCGCCATTTCGAACGGGTTCCGTAAATCTAGCATTAGATCGTGTAGAATTATTCACCTTTTTAAATCCCTTACAGCAGCCACTGAACCCGAGAAACGGAGGAGGAACAATATCGAACTCTGTTGGGAAAACTATTACATTGGGGGTGGTCGTAACAACGTTGGAAAATCTTTTTTTCGTGACCGAGCTCACCATGGTTTCGAAGATTGAAGCCTCCCCTTCAGGACAACACCGCGAAACTTGATATACGATTTTTTCCCGGTCGCTTTATTGAGTTTTAAATGAAAGGTCTACCGCAAAGTTTGCAGTAATATGAGTTACACAAGGAGGGTATCGCACGAACCTAACTCGTGCTCCGTACCGCGAAAAATCGCGCATAAAGTTTTAGGGGGCTGCGTCGTTGCGACGGGGAGGCTTCGATCTTCGAATCCATGCCAAATACAGTCCGGAGAAAAATTGTTCGACGTCGGAGTCGCTTCGATGTATAGCAGGGGTGTCGAACTCAAAAGCTAACTTGGGCCATAATAATAAATAAAGAATGCTTAACTTTAGGTGGGCCGCAAAAAAAAATCAATGTTCATAGAAACAAATATTTTTATTTTGACTAGTACATTGTAATAAACATATATATAAAGTTAAATTATTGTTTACGTCCTGATACTTGACATCAAAAATGTTCATCTCGGGCAGCGAGTTTGACACCCCTGTCCTAGAGGATCTCTCAAACTACAGTAATGTCTCCCTTACTGACGCTCAGATTGTCCACAAAAATGGACAATTTTTGGAAAAGGAGATACGATTATACAGAGCCTTATGGCACGTTTTTATAATTGTTGACAATTTATAACCATACAAACGAGCCGCAAGATTCGACTAATCGTATCTGATCTTCCCAAATTGTCCATTTTTGTGCTCAATCTAAGCGTCAATAAGGGAGACATTACTGTAGTCATCTTTGAAACAGTGTTGTACCATGTACAGTAAATTCTCCCTAATTGACCCTCAGCTAGTACCAAAAATGGACAATTTAGGAAGAGGAGATACGTTTATTCGATCCATGCAACACGTTTTTATAGTCGTTGACAATTCGTGACTGTAAAAATGAACATAGCAAGCATCGAACAATCGTATCTCCTCTTTCAAAATTGTCCACTTCTGTGGACAATCTAAGCATCAATTAGAGAGACATTACTTGAGACAATGCGTTAGATTTCTCGATTTACCGCATCGTGCCGCAAGGAAACTTAGGACAAGATAATCGCGCGAAACTAAAAGCAGCCGCGTTTGAAACGCTTCGAACTGCATTCCCCTACGTCGTATCATAAATTACAACGAAACAAATCTATCGACGATTACTCACGAATCAGAAATATAACGGCGCCGAACCACTTTTCGTAGCCGCTGCATCCCGTCGTTTATTTTATTGCCGCGCTGCCGGCTCGTTCCTTAGGCGCTCCGGACGAGCACGGAGAGGACCAAGTTGCCGGGTCGTAAGGGGGCCGAAATAAATCCGTGGAGCTGGCAGATCAACGAGATCGCGGGACAGAGTGATCGCGGCGAGGTGCATCGGAAATGGGCCGTGCGTCAAGCGAGCCGTAACGACGCGGCAATCTGCGGCGCGGTTGAAACGTAAACAAGCATCGGTAGCCGGCATCGCGGCGCTGGTTCTGCATCGGCTCTGCTCTGCTCGCTCGCTCGCTCGCTCGCGGGTCAACCCCCGTAATGACGCGGTACATTTGAACCGGGGGGCAGATATCAGGCCTTGCCGCGCCATGCCGCGCCGGTTTCGAGATAACCGGGTGCGAGCGAGCGAGCCGGGGCAAGAACGGCGACGACGACGACGCTCCGACGGACGGGAATAAAAGCAACAGCCTGGAGAGAGCGTTTCGCAGATATTCCGTCGGGCCCTGCTATCTCTCTTTATGGTGGCCGATTGCGCGCTCGCGTGCTCCCAGATAGCCGTGCACGCTCGGAACGGGACGAACAAGGGGAGGGAATGTCCACGCACACGCGCTCGTGCGAGCGTAGGCCTCGCGAGCACGTGAATATGTACCGGTAGAAACCGTACACGGTGGTCGAGAAGTTGGACGAAATGCCAACGAAAAGGGCGAACGTTGGAAAAGGTTTCCTGATTTAGGCTGGCAGCTAAATCGATGCTGATTTGTAATTGATAGTTAATTATTTACATTGATGGCGTCGCGGGTAGGCCTCTTTTAGAAGATCTGTGCATGGTGATCGAGAAATTGGACGACCTTTTACCGAGGAAAAGGGCTAACGTAGGGAAGAAGTACGTCAATTTAGGCTGACATCCAAATTGAAGCTGATTTGTAATTGATAGTTAATTATTTCCACTGATCTGTACACGGTGGTTGAGAAATTAGGCGACCTTCTACCAAGGAAAAGGGCAAACGTAAAGAGGAACTATCTCAATTTAGGCTGATATTCAAATTGAAGCTGATTTGCAATTGATTGTTAATTATTTCTGCTGATGGCGCCGCAAGTAGAACTCTTCTTCAAGATCTGTACACGGTGATTGAGAAATTTTATCAACGAAAAAGGCAAACGTAGGGAGGAACTGCTTCAATTTAGGCTGGCGTCCAAATTGAAGCTGATTTGCAATTGATAGTTAATTATTTCCACCGTTGGCGCCGCAATTAGGACTTTTCTACGAGATCTGTACACGATGCTCGAGAAATTGGGCGACCTTTTACCAAGAAAAAGGGCAAAAGTAGAAAGAAACTGCCTTAATTTAGGCTGACATCCAAATTGAAGCTGATTTGCAATTGATAGTTAATTAATTCCACAGGTAAGGTTACAAATAGACTTTCATCTAGAAGACAGGTATTATTCGTAGTCAAGGTTATGTCAAGGTTATGTCAAGGTTATGTCAACTCTATAGGTATTTTTCTTTTTCAACATATACGAAATTCTCCCCAATTGTCCCTCTGCTTGGATTCGAGCTTTGCGACTCATTTTTATAGCTGTTGAGTTGCAAAGCTCGAATAATCGTATCTCCTCTTCCTAAATTGTCCATTTTTGGTACTAGCTGAGGGTCAATTAGGGAGAATTTACTGTACATGGTTGTTCATCGAAGCCACTGTTTCAAAGATGACTACAGCAATGTCTCCCTTATTGACGCTTAGGTTACGCACAAAAATGGACAATTTGGAAAGAGGAGATACGATTAATTTGAGTCTTGCGCCTCGTTTTTATAATTACCGATTCTCAGCAACTATAAAAACGAGGCGCAAGGCTCGAGTAATCGTGTCTCCTCTTCCCAAATTGTCAGCAGAAATGAAGGAGGATGAAGTGATAAAAGATGATGTGGCTAGTTGACAATGAGATTAATTTATAATTTCTGTGTAGCAGCTGAAACAAGTTTCTAGGAAAGAGAAGACGATGTGTTCTATCCTGAGCCTGATAGAAGGTTCATCAGTAAGGCTATCTAGTCATTAGATTCTACAGGAACCTTCCACAGTCGCAGGGGTACAGTAATGTCTCCCTTACTGACGCTCAGATCGCCCACAAAAATGGACAATTTGGAAAGAGGAGATACGATTAGTCGAATCTTGCGGCTCGTTTTTATGGTTATAAATTGTCAACAATTATAAAAACGAGCCATAAGGCTCTGTATAATCGCATCTCCTCTTCCAAAAATTGTCCATTTTTGTGGACAATCTGAGCGTCAGTAAGGGAGACATTACTGTCGTTTGAGAGACCCTCTAGGATGACACCGTTCCTCACCATCCAGTATTTAAGTCGTTAGTGTCCAGCAATAATTTAACAATTGCTACACCCGATCTCCTGTTTTCCCACTAATTCAAACATCTCGAAATCGCATTCGAACCAATCGCATCGCCCACTGCTCGCCCTTCGACTCTATCTCACCATCGACCTCTGCGACATAAACCCGACCTCGCCCTGTCAGCTCACAAGTGCTCGAAATATTCATTTCGAGAATCGCCCTAAATTCGTCCTAGAATCGTCTAGCGCCTCGTCCCGGAATCTAAGGCACCGGCATTGTCCTAGAATCATCCACCGTCTGGTCCTACGATAATCCAGCGGCGTTTCTACACGCGGTCCACGCGTCCCCGTTCCAATTCCATTGTCGTTATACAATATTCCTGCGCGTAACAAAAGGATTGCTTAGACGCGCGGTGGTACGCGTGTCGAATGGCGAAGATGCGGAAGCGACGTTTAATTATTACATTGTAACGTAGATGAGATGGTTTCGTTCCAGCGTTTTTGGGACACCGGGTAGAGAACGCGCGGTAGCCGGCGTCGCTCTCTCGCGCGTCCACACATACCTGAAATAATATTACATGCGGAGGTTATCCGCCGGCTTCGGTGGTAGTGGTGGCGGCGGTCGCGATGATGGGGATGCTAGCGATGGTGGTGGTGGCGTTGATGGCGTTGCTGGTGGTAGTGGCGGCGGCATCCTGGCCGTGGCGGTGCCACTGCCAGCGGCGGCTGCGATAGTAACGCGGGCGGAGGGTAGCCGCCACCCCGCGGTGTTCCTCGCCCGTCCGAGAGCTAATCGTTCACGCGATATTCCTGTTACGACGCCAGATTTAAATAATATTCACTTTAACAGATTTTTAAGCGAGTTATGCCCTCCCTACGCCGTCCGTTGCCTGACGGGACACGTATATACGCTTCGTCGGGGTGTTGCCGGACGTTTCTCGTATTTCCCCGGCACCCTTCGCTGTCGCCTCGACCGCTCCTTTTACGGGCAGAATTGGACAATGACGCCGATTGGACAATGGCAGCGGTGCTCGCGAAATATATTGGAATATGAAATAATTGTTTATAGAAATACGTGTGAATTTTAGTGACAGGTAATGCAGATAATTCGATACTTGGCAAGGTTTACTATGTTATACATAAGCTATATAGGAGCTATATAAAAATATAGGAGCTGTATAAAATATATAGAATATATTTAGGTATATTTATGTATATTTATATAGAGTTTAGGACTATATTTATATATATTTATATAGAATTTAGAACTATATTTATATATAGTCCTATATAACAATATAGAAGCTATATAGAATATATAGGATATATTTATATATAGTCTAGAACTATATTTATATATAGTCCTATGTAACAATATAGAAGCTATATAGATTATATAGGATATATTTATATATAGTCTAGAACTATATTTATATATAGTTCTAGATATATTTATATGTAGTTCTAGATATATTTATATATAGTTCTAGATATATTTATATAAAGTCTAGAACTATATTTATATATATAAATATATAGGACACGCATATAATATTCATATTCACACCATAAATTACACGACGATAATCTAAACCAGGGCACGGAATTTAATGAGCAAGAATCCCGAATCTAGATCAGAGCTCGCAATTACCTTGCACGTAATACGAGGAGCGCGAGGGCCACGCCTCCTGGCCCCCGTCGCGCGTCGCGCTCCCCGTAATCGTTACATTCAGCACGGAGCACCTCAATACCATATGCCTGTTGCTCTATAAATGCACATGTATAGCATTTAAGCAATCATCGGAGAGCGAGACTTGCGACGGGACTCAGGAGGCGTGGCCCTCGCGCTCCTCGTGTTGCGCGCAGGGTAATTCCGAGCCCTGATCTAGACACGGGACTCTCACTCATTAAATTCTTGTTCCGTGCTGGTTAATTCCGAGTCGCGCCGTCATCCCTGTCGATCCCGCCATCTTTTTCATCAGCAACGGTGACTCCGTCGTTTCACCCAGGTTGTCGCCTCGACCGTCGGCCCGGGTAAAACTTTTATCGCGGCGTCGCGTCGTTCGCGTTTATAAGCGAGAATAAGGATCGAACGACGCCCTCGCGCGTTATGAAATTGAAATCCCGCCGTGGCCGGCGCGCAGAGCCGTTCCCGCGTCCCCCGCGACCGTCGGTTGACCCGCCGTCACGGTTATGGGCACTTCCGGGACGGAATGACTCGGGATCGGGACCGTCTACGAGACGTTTCGCGTTTCTTACGACGGGCATTCGGCCGGAGTCAGTCGGAACCGGCCATCGCGGAGCCCCGTTGTACAGGGCTTTTTGTTTCGCGGGGACGCGCAACGAGGCGAAACCCGGCGTCGCTCGTTACCGACCGCCCCCTCCTATCAACCCCATGACCCGGTCTTCCACCGGGTGAACTTTCGCCATAGCGCGCGGTTAAAAACGGCCATGAATTCTTTATCCCGCTGTATTAAGCCGCGAGCCGCCGCGCGGCCCGATCGCCGGTATTAATTATTCACGGAGGAATTCATTTAACCAACGGCTGGAAATTGACCGTCATTTATGGCTCGGCCGAGATTGCCGCGAGGATCGTGATCGCACCTTGACAACGGTTTCGCGGTGACAGGAGATTCTGGGAGCTTGCTCCGCGTGCCACTTCGCGCGGTTCTGGAAATTATCTAATATTCGATCTTTTATTCTACTCTCGGTTTCCTTTTACATTTTTTTCTATCGGTAATTATAAGAACGGTATTTAATATTAAACTTATCCAGCCGGTCAAAATTAGGACAGGATGCGCGTGTTTTTCTTGAAAACTGTAGACGTTATAGAGACTCCTTCTCGTTGGAAATAATTGAATTAATTTGCTCATTCTGTCATATTTATTCATCATTATTAGTCATCTTTATTATTATATTCTTGTCATATTTGTAAAGTAACATGCGCCAGTCCTTTTTAGTAGTCGAAAGGTTTAGCGTCGAAGTGGTTAAAATATCTTGGCACCACTTCAGAGATTATGGCTGGACTACGGACTTGATCCATTAATTTTGCTAATTGTTACTATATGGGGTGTCCCAAAATTATTGTACAAAAGGGAATTTAGGGGTTCCTGAGATCATTTGAAGTAACTTTTTCCTTTACAAAAATGTTCTCCGAGGCATCGTTGACGAGTTATTAACGAAAAACACTGATCAATACGAGCACAGTTCCGCCTCGCGTCAGCCGAGCTCGCTTCTCATTGGTCACTGTCTTTCGCGAATAACTCGCAAACGAAGCCGCGGATTGCATTTTTGCTAAGGAAAAAGTTACTTCAAATGACCTCAGGAAATCCTCGTTTCTCGCTTATATAATAATTTTGGGATTAAATTAGTTATTTTAAATTATGTGTAAATTATGCCGGAATTGCACGACAGATAAAAATAATTCTAGTAACTCCTCAGTTAACTCCTCCTAAACAGGTTGCAAAATATACGACGAAACCGACTGAAATACAATAAACAACAATTACAATATTGTCAATTGTAATTGTCAATATTTGTCAATATTGTCGATTGTAATAGTCAATATTTCTCAATACTGTCAATTCTAATAGTCAATATTTGTCACTACTGTCAATCGTAATACTCAATGTTCGTCAATATTGCCATGAACAATATCGAAGGAACTTGTCTGTTCAACATCTGCCTGTTGCAACCGAGACAAGCAATTGTAACGCACCGTTTAAACGACGCAGCGAACATGAAATACGAAACACAATGTGACCCCCGACGAATGTCTCGCGACAATCGTTTTAAAACGTGGCAATTCCACCTCACCCTCGGCCACCCTGTACTGCAGGTCGCGAAAACCTGTCGCCGGTGTTCCGGTTAATTCGCGAGTCCATGGCGCATCGTGCTCCCGTAAACGCCAACGAAATTATCCCGTCAGCGCGCTCGGTCGACGAAACTCCGGCGATTTAGCCGGAAAGATTGCCGTTCGAATATTAACGAGCGGGGACACGGGAGCGGCAGGAGTTACGGAATCTGACGTTAAGCAGCGCGACAGGATTGGCTGTTGTCGGCGCGGCGGTTGCGTGCCCGGGAAACCGTCGCTCGGATTTCGCGGGCGCAAGGTGTGTGTGCGCTGGTATGGCGCGGCGTTTTCGGCGGAGGCGGGCTTCGAGAAGAGAGGAGAGATCTGTCTGGTGGCGGTCGACGGGCCGACTGGGACGAAAGAGGGTGCGGAAAAGCCCTTATCTTACCTGAACTCTTGCGCCACGGTGCCGGGGCATTCATAAAGTCTCGGGTTAAGCCTCTGCCTCGACAGGATCCCGGCTCCTCTCTCTCTCTCTCTCTCTCTCTCTCTCTCTTCCCTTCTCTCTCTCTCTCTCACTCTCTCTGACAGCCACTCGAGGTCCTCGGCGCGCGCTGGCTTGTACCGGCTTGACCGAGAAGGTATAATCCGCTGCACACACTAGTTACAACCCATTAGTTGCCGTCCCCCCGCACCTTTCCGCGCCTCGTCTCTAACCAACCCTCTGGCTCGTCCACTTTCGACCCCCTCAAACCCCGTTGCGCGAGGCAGCTCCTCTTCACCGCACCCTTTAGCCGGTACCCTTAATAATGCATCCGGAAGATGCTTAATCGAGTCTCGCAACTCATTTGTGATTCGGTGGATGTGCTCTCGTCACTCTTCCCTCTCGCTCCGCCCCGCCAGAATCCTCTGACCCTGTACGTCCTGCCTTCCAGCCACCCCCGCGAGAGAGTACCGAGTGCTCCGCGCTACCGCCCCGCAGCTTCTGCTCTCTCTCTTGCTTCCTTCTTTCGATCTTTCTCTCTCTTGAGCTCTCTCTCACCCGCGCTCTATCTCGCTCTCACATTCGCTCTCTCGCTTTCTCGCTCTCGCGCTCTCTCCCTCGAGCTCTCTCTCTCTCGCGCTCTCTCCCACGAGCTCTCTTTCTCTCGCGCTCTATCACTCTCGCGCTCTATCACTCTCGCTCTGTCTCTCTCTCGCTCTCTCCCTCGCGCTCTATCACTCTCGCTCTGTCTCTCTCTCGCTCTCTCCCTCGCGCTCTATCACTCTCGCTCTGTCTCTCTCTCGCTCTCTCCCTCGCGCTCTATCACTCTCGCTCTGTCTCTCGCTCTCTCTCGCTCTCGCTCTCTCTCGCTCTCTCTCTCTCTCTCTCTCTCTATCATTCTCGCTCCGTCTCTCTCGCTCTCTCTCTCTCTCTCCCTCTCATCGACGTTCCTTCTCCCACCTCCGCCTAACTCTTCCATCGGTGTCTCGCTGGCCAGAGAGAACTTTTCGTTAGCCGGCTCGCATCAACGAAAGCCTTCCAGAGTCGGCGAAATCGAATGACCGCGACTCGCCGTGAAGTTTCGATTCGTTGATTTAATCAGCCCTCCATCTGGCCGCGTGACCCTGCCCCGGAATTTGATTTCCGACCGAGCAGCGCCGTCACGGGCAATCCTGTTACCGGCGCACCGCTCTTTTTCGGCTTTTTCGACCGGCTACCGGCGACTGTTTTCCCGAAACTTGAACTTCGCAAGTCGCCGAGCAGCTGGGGACTTCGATCGCGCCTATAGGACGCCCTGCGCGACCGTTCTCCTGCCCGGAAGTTCGGCTCTGCGAATGCAGGACCGCGGATGTTCAAGTAATTTCGAGATCGTTTGCTTTTTTTTCGCGACCATAACGCGCGAGTTGTTTTTTTGATTTTTAGACATGGAACGTGTCGGTTTCCCCAGTTAGTTAGTTAAATCTTATTCCCTATTGTAGTCTAATCTTATTAAAAATCTTAATTTAAAAATGTCTTAATCTTATTAATAATTAATCTTATTAAAATTTGATTATAGTAGTTTAATCTTATTAAAATTAATTCAGCTAAATTTGTTAGTCAATAGTATGTTAATTACGTCGCATGCGATTGCTAAATACAACGAATTGTCTCTTGAATTGTCGTTCAGCTTGGAGCTGAAAACGAGCGAGCAAATTCTCCCCAATTGTCGTTCAGCCTGGAAATTAAAATGGACAACTTGGGAGGATGGGATACGTTTTTTTGAGTCCCGCTGCTCGTTTTTATAGCTGTTAACAATCGGCAACTATAAAAAAACGAACCGTAAGGCTCGAACGATCGTATCCCCTTTCCCCAAATTGTCCATTTTCATCTCCAAGCTGAGCGACAATTGTGGAGAAAAGAACTTACGCACTTCTCGAAGAAATTGCGACAGCTAATGGATTAAAGACGATGCTTGATTGCCACCGGTTCGATCACAATCTTTGTACCAATTCAATGCAGAACTCGTTTACAAAGAATTACTATCAGGTAGACACAATGATCGATCGATTGATCTACTATTCATTCCAAGATCACGAATTTCAATGCCGGTGAGAAAAATCGAAGACCTCGAATTCGAGGTCCTCTTCAGAATCAAAATTTAGCAGAACGATCCCAGTCTCTGCCAGGGTGCGAATGAAACGTAAGCGGTGAGCGATCGCGTGCACCAGGCCTGTCGAAAAAACGTTTTCCTCGGCCGGTTGCGCCCCGCTTCAGGATCGTCTTCAGCAATCCCACCCGGCCGAGGCAGGGCCGACGGTGTTCGGCCACTTGAAAGTTACGAGATTAATTTTTTCCGGGGTTCAAGTTGCGAACGACGTTGCCCTACAATGTCCGGGGGGCAAAAAGCTGGCCAACTCTCGACGACACCGATAGGGCGAGAGAGAGAGGGGGAGGCTGCGAGGGGTCGGAAATAAAAAGGTAAAACGCGTGGGAGATAATTAGCAGCGGTGAGTCGTAGATAACGAAGTGTACGTATAGACGAAGGCAATTATACGATAGTCGAGTGGCCGTGAGCGCGCGCGGTTGTATAATAATGAGAAACGCTTACCCTCGCGCTCGCTTGCTCGCTCGCGCGCGCGCGCGCGCGTGCTCGTCCCTGCGCACACCGGCGCGTTTATTTGTGTCTATTGGAATGCAACGATGTCATCCGCGTTAATTGGAGATGCCGCATAGGTGCATTATATTCGCGTTGCAGTGCCACGATCGACCGCGAAACGACGCGGTATGCCCGCCAATAATTTGCAAAACGATGATTAGGGCAGGGGAATTCGGGGGTCGAAGGAGTGGCCGGCCGGCGAGCAGAATAAATCAAGGTTTTCCTGCCGGATTCGGTTGTCGGCTCGTTAAAAAAAAAAAGAAGAAATCCCCGATGAATATGCAGAAACTGACGCGGCGCCGTGCCGGCGACCTTTAACGATCAGCCGCCGCGAATTAGAGCACGCTCCGCGCTCTCTCTCTCTCTCTCGCCGCCGCGAGAAAGTTATGTAATTTCGCGGCTCCCTTGTAATTAGTGGGCCAGACACACTCCGAGGAATCCGTCGCGTCGGCAGTGGTTTACTTTCGGCCGGCTGTATATCTTTGCAAACATTACGCCGCCGAAGGAATGCGCCGACGTTCACGCTGAACACCGAATTATCCGTTAATTGCGCGCCGCCTCTACGATTCCCGGCGATGAAATTCCGCGCGCGACCGTCCCACGATTTTTAAACAACACGCGAGCCCGTTAAGATCGTCTCGAGCACGTTCGCTTTCGAAGAAATATTCCGGAAGTCGAACTTCGGAGGAGACTTCGGCTCGCGTGATTTGCGAAAGTGAAAGCTCGCTTCTAACGTAGTAATTAGTGCTTCTCAATCTTAACCGGCCAGCTGTGGCGAGTCCTTTCCAGAGCGCGCATCTGCGTGGGTCGCGAGAAGAAAGCGATGACGAGTATATTCGTTGTGAGACTAAATACTGTCATTTCTTCGTGACGAGTATACTCGTCGTGAGACTAAATACTGCTACTTCTTTGTGACGAGTGTAATCGTCGTGACACTAAATACTGCCACTTCTTTATGACGAGTTTAATCGTCGTGACACTAAATATTCTCACTTCTCCATGACGAGTATACTTATTATGAAACAAAATACTACCAGTTTTCCATGACAAGTATACTCGTTGTAACACTAAATACTGCTACTTCTTTATGACGAGTATATTCGTCGTGTCACTAAATACTGCCACTTCTTTATGACGAGTTTAATCGTCGTGACACTAAATACTCTCACTTCTCCATGACGAGTATACTTATTATGAAACAAAATACTACCAGTTTTCCATGACGAGTATACTCGTTGTAACACTAAATACTGCTACTTCTTTATGACGAGTATATTCGTCGTGTCACTAAATACTGCCACTTCTTTATGACGAGTTTAATCGTCGTGGCACTAAATACTCTCACTTCTCCATGACGAGTATAATCGTCGTGACACTAAATACTGCCGCTTCTTTATGACGAGTATACTCGTCGTGACACTAAATACTGCCACTTCTCCATGACGAGTATACACGTTATGACACAAAATACTACCACTTCTCCAAGACGAGTATACTCGTCAATCACAGCTAACTGATTAAGCATGAAGATCAAAACTTTCAACAGTGTCGATTAACGTTTCAGAGATGCTTCACGATGGATCGTGACACAGTTTTCAACACTAAACGTGGCGAGATCTAAAGGTGACTAACACGTGCCACAGTATAAAAATGATTAGACTGAATTTTCTCAAGTTTACCACGATTTTAATAACAGAATTTTCCCGAATAAAGAAATGTATCCAGAAAATTCCGATGGAAGAAGCATTGTAATTTTAATGATTATCAAGAGTTCTTCGGTATGTTGTCGAGCGTTGCAACAATTTCTGATTCGTCTGCAGGAATAGTTCGAGTTAGCGACACGTTGAAATAGTTAAGAGGAGCGAGGATACCCTGATACGGTGGAGACATTTTTCCCATGGGTAAACAGAGGGTCCTTCTTTTTTAATATCGCAGTTAGCTAAGTTCACACGGTGTTTCTGCTTCAAAGCGGAAATTTTTTAATACAGGTTTGTTGAAACCGCTCCGAGGAAAGTTTCTACCCGTCTTCACGGAAACACGCCTCCATTCTGTCCACATTTCCCAGGGAACCGACGGACCTTTTTTCCTCCGCGAATATTTCGGAGCTATTAAAATGTAGCCTTTGAAGATAGTTACTGCCACGGCAGCGATGGTTTACATTCGTCTGTCGCGGAAATGGGAAACAAAATTGGACGCCACTGACCCGAATTTGACGAAACACAGTGTCCCCGTTTCGCGCCGCGACGAACGCTAGTTTCTCCGTTTCGGTACACTAGCAATTAATAAGATATTACCCGCAAATTCCGTTCCTAACGATACTAAATTAATTCGCGACGCGCGAACCATGCGGCAATTTTAATACGTAGAAATTATAATATTAATGCTGCGTTTGTATTCATTCTACGTTTATATTAATATGCTAAATATACGGGCGTAACGTCGAAGAGTTTTATAATGAAATCGCAAATTGTGCGCTCATATAATATTCACGATGCCGCGAATTAAATAACACCGCTGAAAATTTCGATGATTTTCATTGCGCTCGGCGTTTCGAACGTTTCTTAAACATGTATAACCTTCCCGAACAGAATCGTTCTTCGCTAAAATCGTTCCTCCAGCTCTTACAAAATATAACAACACATTTTTTAAACCTTTGCGCAACCCGACACATTTTTGGAGCGGGGCGCGCCTGAGATAAAGGAAGTCGGGTAAATAATTCTTACATGAAGAAAATTTAGATTTGAAAACTTGTTAAAAGTGTAACTGTTGTATAAGTCACAAGACTCAATTTCGCACGCATAGAATGCGCTCTGTCATATAAAATAGAGACGGCGTAGGTCAGAAAAAGCATTTCAGATTTACAGTTAAAATGGCTTCGTGTACCTATTATCGTTTGTCGCAGGGGTTACTGCGACGGTTTATATAAAATAATCCGAGAGTTTTTTTGGTTTTTGTATAACGAGAACTTTAATATAACTTGTAACAAAAGGCGATGAGGTACAGTGTGTAGAAGGTAAAGGTAAACGAGTGACGGATGATACAGAAATATGGACACGTTGAGAGTCGGAGGAAAACTTGCTAACTGACTTCTCTCGGTCGAGGTCCTCGTATTTATTGGTAGGGAAAGTCCTTGAAATTGGTAAGGGAAAGTCCTCGGGAAGGGCGAAGGCCTTTCCCGAAGATTTTCCGACCGGGGTGATCCGGGACCTATGGTCCGAAGCTGTGTCCCAACGTTTTTATTGTTTTATTGCGGTGTGTACGCCTTGCGTCGGGAAATCCCGAAAAAGGCATGTGTACACCCCGCTTTTGAAGGACGTGTCTTTTCATGTCTGGTCCGCCACAATCGAAACGGTGGAAAGAAGTTATTCGGTCAGAGTAGCGTTTTATTTGAAAGTGGCCGCAGCTGCGAAAGAAACGCGGTTCCGTCGGTAACGGAGTAGAAATGGAGCGTCGAGGGCCAATCGATTCGGCCTTATCACTTTTTTCCGCCCCTATCTTTAATCGCTCGGATGATGTAGCCGCGTCCTAGTTCGCTGGAACGCGCGATACGTTTCGACGCTTTTCTCTGCTCGACGCGATCGTTTTCTCCTCTGTCGATGGACGGCGCGGCGTCGCGTCGGGGACGATCCCGAAGATGTTTTGAATGATGAATGCGCCGCATCACCGAGGGCTACAAAGCGGCAGAAGCGAAACACGCCCCTGGGACAGCCGAGCGTTTCCCTAAAACAGGCCCGATGGCTCGTCCCTGTCCAACATACGTCAAAACCGAGCCGCGGTACGAACGCGCGCGCACGCTGCCCGGCTCTGGAGCTAGCCGCGCCGGTTTCTCCGGCGATGCATCATACGTTACAGATTGGTTTTTAGGTAAAACAACGGCGCCGTAATAGTGTGGACATTCGACGTCAGCGAGGGGGCGAAATGGTCGGAAAATAACGAAAGTAAAGCGGCGGCCATTCATCGTCACGTACGCGCGTTCGTTCCCGCCGATTTATCAACGCGCGCGGCGCGGCGCGCCGGTGATTCGTACTTTTATGATTTCGTTTAAATTACACGACCGCCGGTGCTACACTGCCGGGGCATATTACTTCGGCAAATTCAGGGAAACGCCGCGTGCCCCCTGCCCCTCCGTTCAGGTCCGACGTGTTATTTCCATGAGCGTTTCCATGCGTCAAAAATACGAGGCATGCTCGAACTTCGAAGCGAGCCTAAGCGGAAATGGGATTTTTTCTATTGCGAATTTCCCGGTTCTGGTCGTCTTACGTATCGCCTTGCAAGTGTAATAAAAAAAATAATAATAATAATAATAGTAATAATAATAATAATAAAAATAATAATAATAATAATAATAATAATATTATTATTAACCGTTTGACTGCTGAGGAGCACTATCGCGCGCTTCTTATGTCGTTCTGCTTATTATGAAAAAATACGTCAGCAGCCAAACGGTTAATAATAACCAAAATAATAATAATAATGATAATAATAATAATAATAATAGTAAAAGTAAATCTTCATTATGCCTCTGCCTAAATGGAAATGTGAACGTACGTGGAATTCTTATCGCATTTATCTCAGCTTCCTTCAATATTTTACGCACTTCTATTTACTGTGCTCTATTTACTGTGCATACGCGTCTTTTAACGCAACGCCCTGAATTTATTTCTCTCGATACAACGTTATTTATTACTTCGGTCGATTGTTTATAGCTGCCCCCCAACAGGAAATATTTAATTATTCGAATGAACACGAATGCTCGATGGTCTTTCTTGCAGAATAATGCACCGAATTCTATTATACATCGCTGTTAACCCTTTGCACTCGACTGGTGACTTCCACTCAGCGCTTAAAATTGTTACATAACGTTTCAAAATAATTTCAACGTTATCAAAATTATTTAAATCTTAAAAACTGTTAAAAGTGTAATTGTTGTCACAAAATTCAATTTCATACGCATGTATTTAAAATGCACTTGAGTCGTATAAGATAGAAATATCGTAAGTCAAGAAAAGCTATTTTGAATTCAGAGTTAAAATGGCTCCGAGTGCAAAGGGTTAAATTATACAGTATATTACAGTATATATACACTATATACCGTATGTATTACAGTATATACAGGTACAATTATACAATATGATATATGAATGAATATAATTATATTCTATATTATATGATATAATTACACGCGACGAATAAAAGCATTCCAGTCGATGGCAAGGTAATGGAACAATTTAACGTCGTAACAGTAGACATTTAATCTGATAATCTCAACGTTCTAGAGGCCAAAAATTGAACAATAAGCGCGTTAACCCTGGAAAGCTTAAGGGGTATCAGAAAGTTCAAGGTCTGCTTAAAAGAGGTTTTTCTAGTCTGCTTGAAAGTGATTTTCTATCCAGGTAAGAAAACGTGCAACAAATATTAACCCTTCGCACTCGAAGCCATATTAACTGGAAAATTTAGATTAACTCTTATCACTTATGGTATTTCCATTTTAGTCTTGCGAGTCTTATCGAGTCTCGAGACCTATACACCAGTTAGACTTTTAACAATTCTGTATACCTAAGCTTCGATATTATCGAAATTATTATAATTATCGTACGTGGCGTAACGACTTTAGCGATGTCTCAGAGTCACCACTCAATTACAAAGGATTATTATATCTCTGTTCGCAATACATTCATTTACGCGATACCGTTGAACAATGCCATTTCAGACACCTACGAAAGTCAACAATAAGATATAAAAACCGCGCGAAGAGGAACGTTGCAGCAACGAAACTACGGGCGCAGAAATTCTGCGGACACTTTCCAGCGCTCCCTAAAGCATTCCGGAGTTAATTGAATAGAATGAAATATGCGATGTCAACACGCGTACCCTCCTAAGCTCGACTGTCAACTGAAAGACGAGGCAAGGTAGCTCTTGCTCCAATTACGGCTCACCTTTTCCTAGAGCCGGAGGAGAGGGTGGACCGGGGCGGAGGGCAGCAGCGGAGGCTAGGGGAGAGGAGCGTGGGCCGGTTCATTAATAATACATCGGTCCCCATAGATTTGCCGTATTTTTCTGGCGATGCGTTTGCAGCGATTCATTAATTGCTGACCTTGTTAGCGTAGCATTGTGAAGCGGTGGTCCCGCGACGGTGCTTGAGCGGCGCCCGCGGGAGCCCGGCGACCATGGGACAAAGACGGAGCGCGGGCACGAATAAGAGAGAGGAACCGACGAGGAGGGAGAATCTCGCTTGGCATTGTCATGCATTCAGCCCCGGCAGATAATAATGCCGGGCTCCTTTGTCGTTTATGCGCCCTCCTGTTTTCTGGCTCGCTCTAGTCACGATCGCCCGGCCACCGTTGCCCCGTATTTCCAGTGTCCCCGCAGAGGTCGCCACCCCATCCCGTGACCCCGTGCGCGCAAAAACCTCGAGGATGAAGCGAGAGCACCAGCATCTAGGGAATTTGGGGACTTCGACGGAATTGCCTCGCGCCCCGGTCTATTAATTCTGACTGCGATATCTCCGGCGAATTATTCCATTTCTTACGCAACCGTGGCGAGAACGGAGCCTGTTACTGTGGGGCTGCCGATTACCGTGCCTTTTGTTCGTTTTCGAGCATGATTCGCTTCGTGTTTGTCGCGCAAGGCTTGTCGAATTAAAAAGTAGAATAAATATTATATATATAATAAATATTAAGTAAATATTATATATAATAGATATTAAATAAATATTATATAAATATTATACATATAATAGATATTAAATATATATTATATATAATAAATATTAAATAAATATTACACATATAATAGATATTAAATAAATATTATATATAATAAATATTAAATAAATATTACATATATAATAAACATTACATAAATATTATATATTAACTAAATATTATGAATATTTAAAATATTAAAATATTACATATTATTAAACATTATATTATTACATAAATATTATATATTGTAAATATATTTGTTAAATTAATTGTTATTTATCGAACGACAGAAGTTCTTAAAATTTCACGAAAATTATTTCAATCTCTTGATACCGAACTCGCGAATTTTCTGCGAAGCTTCTGAAGAAGCTCCGGCAAATATTGAACGAACGAAGATCAACATTCAAGTGAAATAAATCGTTCCAGGGAAGATGTGACAACGTTAATTGTGTTGATAAAACGTATTAAGATCATGAAAAAACGAGATAGTGATTATTTATTTGAATTGTTGTTTCTAGTTTCAATTTTCGTCGTCTATTTGCTGTGCACTGTAATTGAACCTATTTTTGCTATTTTACAGTAGAAACGAATTTTGAAAATTTTGATCGACGCAGCACGTAACGTGTTACACAAAATGTTAAGCAAAAAACGTGTTATCAAAGTATAACCAACTCTTAACCCTTTGCCCTCGAGTGGAGACTCCGAGGCGCCATTAAAAATTGTTACGTCGCGTCTCAAAATAATTGTATTAATCAAATTTGTTTATATTTAAAAAATCGTCGAAATCGTAACTGTCGCAATATTCAATTTCATATGCATAAAATGCACTAGATCAAATAAACTGGAAAAGCCGTGGGTGGGGGAAGAGCTATTTTAAATTCTGCGTTAATTCGGCTTCGAGTGCAAAGGGAAGAGAGAATTAGTTATTATCAGAGAATTATTATTAGTAATTATCAGAGAATTAGTTCCAGCTTATTGAATTCGGATCGCTTCTTCTCTCAATTCCATAAAAATATCAACGCGTGCAGGCGCGTGACGTCAAAGCTTGACGTCCAAAAAGATTGACAAACAATGGTCCGGCGCGAGCTAACCCGACGCATCCGGTGTATAAACAATAAAAAAGTAATTACCATGTAAATCGAGTAAAACGGAGGCGAGGCTGTCAAAACTGTGGCTGCTTTCTAGAACGAACGCGCGACTTGAAAACTCGCGTGAAAAAGGAATCGAGACGCGCGCGCACGAGATTACAGAGCGCACAATTAACGAGGGCGACCTTCCGCGACCCGGTTTCCGCGAAGAACACGAGCGGTAAGAAGCGCGCACGCTTTTAAAATTCTTCGAGTCCGCGAGATTCCCCGGGAGGTCGTATACTAATTTCGCAGCGTGTACAAGCCGGCGCGAAAATCGTGTAGTTTTGCGAGACGGGGAATCCCGTTCAAAGAGCAGTTGCCGGAGTTAGATGGATCCCGGCGAACTTCCGCCTTGTTTTGCCGGAGCCGGTCGAGGGGGCCCGTCTTAGCAAAAAGCGTCGCAGTCGTTGGATCGGGCAAAGGCGAATCAATTGCACGCCGGTCTACACGCCGCCGCGCGGCCGTGGACTCCAATTTCTGTGCCCGGGATGCTCGAGCGAAGCAACTTGCCCGTCGGAGGACAGTTACTAAACTGCCGGATCCCGATTGTAGACGGTTGTTACGCAATTCGGAATACTGCGAGAACTTTCGATCATGCTTGGGAAATCCACCGGGCGACGTTCCGCGCCCTTCCGCCCGCGCTGCTCCGCGGGCCCACCCCTTTCTCGATCGTCGGGGCGCAATTTCGAAAGGATGAACCGGAGCGCTCGGATCGACGGAGACCGTTCGCATGATCGATCGGCGACGCTTTCGAAGTTCTGCTGAATATTTCTGCGAGCACCGTGTACAGACGCGAGCCCGGTAAAACTACGACGATCCCGGCCGTTCGAACAACGAAAGCGAAACGGAAGCGTGAAATCGGTTTAGAATAATTCATGCAGATCCGGCTCGCGAAATATGGACGTTGGCTTCGGTTGATCTACGCGCGAGATGCGTTTGCCTCGCGACGATTGCACTCGATCCGTCGAAACTCGGAACAGCGTCGAGTTGGTAGACCAATTGTGACGTCACGAATGCGTCTCGGATCTCCCGTCATACGATTTTGTCCTGGAGGATCGAGTTTAGGAATGTCGGCGATCAGTCTTGGTTTTGATGCGTACTTCTGGATCGACGATTTTCTAGGCGAAAATATGCAGCGAGTGCATCGGTTGCTACGGCCACCCCGATGTAATATTATAATATAATGTTATTATAATATATATAAATATATTATTATAATATAATAATAATAATATTATAATATATATAATATATTATAATATAATATTATAAATTTTCGATATTGTCCTCCGTTTCTTGGGTTCTTAGCTGCTGCAAGGGATTTAAAAAGGTGAATAATTGCACACGATTTAACACTAGATTTACGGAATTCACGGAATCCGTCAAAATGGCGGGTTACTAATTTTTTAATTTACCATTACAGTAATTTCTCCCTAATTCGCGCTTACATCGCGCACAAAAATGGACAATTTTGGAAGAGGAGACACGATTGTTCGAGCTTTGTGACTCGTTTTTATAGTCGTTGACAATCGGTAACTATAAGAATCGTATCTCCTGTTCCCAAATTGTCCATTTTTGTGCGCAATCTGAGCGCGAATTAGGGAGAAATTACTGTAATCTCATTTTGTACTAGGTCACAAATAATTTGATGCTACGGCCCTGGAATTAATATCGTCTTTAAAGACTGCAGGTGCATTCGATTCGGCTAATAAAGATCGCATCTGTGCCTTAAGAGTTTCGGTTCACTGTGCAATTGAACCAGTAAACGTTGCAAGAACCAGCACGTGACTCTGATCTTGTTAACAAATTATTATTTATTATGCTCTATTATATACTCTACTTATTTATTATACTCTATATTTATTATACTTTAAATATCAAGAAGCAAAAAGGACAAGATAATCTCAACGGCATCTATCGCTGATATTTCTTTCAGCCAACAATGCCATCGAAGCATTAACAATTTTATGCGAACGATCGTTTTCATATCCAACGTTGGTATGTTGACTGTTGCCGGCGTCGTTGACCCAGGTTCCAGTTTTAATCAATATGAAACTCGCATCGACCACGACGTAACTTTCCCCATACCGGGTCACCGGTGACCCGGTGCCGTGCGAGCTTTAATATACCCATCAGATGCTGGCCGGTCATCAAACTCGGCTAACAGACGTCCTATACAGCGCGAGCTCGAGCACGTTAACAGGACTTGGAAGCGGAACTAAGCCAGGGCGCGCGCGCGTTGTCAAAGCCGAAACACGTTCTCGATCCTGTAGGAAGCTTCCATCCTCGAGTCGAAGAAGAAGAAGAAGCAGAAGCAACCGCGTCAAAGAGCGAGCGAGAAAGCTGCAGAGAGAAAGAAAGGATACCGCGAAAATTGCTATCGATCAACGTTGTCATCGATTAATCTTGCCATCGGTCAAACTTCGATCCGGCGAATCCTCTTCGGCTGGAACCTCCGCCGTCTGGGAGCCTGTATCGACTGCTGTGTAACGCGACCTCGTACCAGGCCGCGAATAATCCGTCACCCTCGTCCAAGGATTAATATCTCCGACCAACGAGCGCTGGTCGGTCATCAAACTCGGGTAACAAATACGTCCGATACGTCAAGAGTTCGCCGATGCGACACTGCGAAGCTGAAAAACATCTTCGCGTCTAAACGACACCTTTATGTCCTGGTCGATCGGGAAAAGGATGAGGAAACGAACGATGCGACGCGCGTGTCTTTGAAGTCTAGCGAGATGACTCTACGTAACATTAACCCTTAGCGCTCCGAAGGCTCCTCTACGGAGACATTTGTCATTTGTTCCGTAACTCCGAAGGCTCCGCCGCGGTGCCAAATGATTTTAGCGTACGTTATCGTCGGCGTTAGCAATTGTTGTCTGTAGTTGAAACGTGCCGAGTCTGTACCATTACGATTAAACCATTTTTTCATCTTTTCTATGGTTAGCAACATGGAGAAAAATAAATATTACGATGAGAATTTAGAGCCGAGCGATACCGAAGACGTATTTGATTTGGAAGAGTTAAAAGACATTGCGGAAGACAATGTTGATTATGATTCCGATTATTAATCGCGACACAAGATCCGAACAGCGCGATCGCGCTGCTTGGGACTCGAACGGTTCATGTTCTAACGATCGTCGGACTTCGATATTTCTATCGATATTTCGGCATCGATATTTCTAGACAGCGATAAAAAGTGAAGCCAAAAAGCCAAACGAACGCGATGGAAGCCAGAACTTTGATTGATGATCGATGAAAAGTCAGAGCTGCGCCTAGCAACTGGAGCTAAAGCTAGATCTCCGCAACGAATTGGAGGAACAACAGATAATGAGGAACACCTTCGGTATTCCTCGGAGACTGCGACTGATCCTCAAGCTCGGCGCACAAAGATTTGCCACGCAGCGATTTCTAAAAGATTTCTAAGCAGCGATAGAAAGCGGAAGCGAGCCGAGTAGTCTAGTCGCAGCTAAAACATATCTCGAAACGTGGCAAAACCCTGGATCCGAGCCGTTCAAAGAAGAAACAGCCGAACCAAAGCCAGAGTGGAGTAAAAGAAGAAGAAGAAGAAGAAGAAGGCGAAGAAGACGACGAAGAAGAAGGCGGCGAAGAAGACGGCAGTGGTTAGGATGTTGGCGCGACGGCCGCGTTCTGACGAGGGACAACTGGGCCAATCGATACCGCAGCCAGTGGCGGCGGGTCGGATGAAGGCGCGGGGGTGGCTGGCAGAGCCGGAGAGCGGCGGCGGCGGTGTAGGCCGGTTGAACGTTTGCCTCGCGGAGGATCCTGGAACGCGGTGCCGCGCGGGATAGAGGACGAAGTTGGCCGAACAGGGGAGGGTGGTTGGTTGCCGGTGGTTTCTAGGTGGCGCCAGGTGGCGTTAGGCGGCGGGGCCGGAGTGCAGGAGGGTGGTTTAGGGCTCGACGCTGCCGCGGATGGCGCCGCGATCGTCCCGGCTGCGTAACGTGGCCGCCGCCGAGGTTTCCGCCGTGCGATCGAGACTCTGCGCAGAATCGACCACCTCGCGGAACCGTCGCCGTTTCGTTTTCCACCACGATGTTCTCGGACCAGCCGTTTCGACCCGTGTTGCGATCGTTGTTGATGCCGACGTGCCGTTTTACGAACCTGAATCGGGCCGATCGATCCGCCGGTTGAACACTGTGACCGGACCCAACGACAGCCGCCGGCCGCACGGGGCCCCCGTAGAACGCGCGTGCACCCGAGTCCAGCATCCCCATTCACCGACACCCCGAGACACCCCCGCGCCTGCCGCTCATAACCTTAAAACCGAGGGACAAGGACCTTGTTGTACGCGTGGTTGCCGCGTTCGCAGTGACCGGGCTCTAACACAGAGACACGGACCTAGCTAGCCGCTGCTAGCGTGGGTGGCTCTTGTAAACACCCCTAAGGCCGGCTGCCGCCGGGCTGGCTGCGTGCGTGCGTGCGTGCGTGCGTGTGTATGCGTGCGTCCCGAGCCAACCCAGGAGCCAACGCGGAGATCGCGGAAGGTGTGTCGGTTTCCCACACGAGCCGCGAGGATCCTCCATTGCACGAATGAAATCGATGATCATGTTTTCCCATTCGATCCCGAGGACTCCTCGATAAGGTCCGTCCGCCCCCATTCGCCCTCTCCTCCGGATTTGTTTCCGACAGGCGTCCGTTCTACCCCGTAGTAGAGGGTGGCGTGTCCGTTTCTTTTGTTTTGGGACCGATCGCGCGGCTGCTGGCCCTTCGGATCATCAGGTGACTCGGTAGTGTGCGTCCGCGAGAGAGACCTGTAACCGAACGGAGACACCGCCGCGGGCACGACACAATACGGTGCAGGAAGTGGTGAATGGGCGGTCTCGCGACTGTTTGAGATGGAAGTGAGTAATAGCGGAGTAAAGTGACCGCTGTATTGGTCGTGATGATCATCGTACGGCCATAAACTGTCGCCCGAGTGATTCAATTGCTACCGCAAGCCGACCCAGCAGCGACGATGCATCACTACTATACGCAAGAAGACATAGATCGTGTCGGTGAGTGGGATCCCTGAAGAATTAATGTTTATCCCCCTCCCCTCCCCACCTCGCCGCCCTTCCACTCATCCCGTCGCCGCCGCCGCTGCCGCCGATATTGTGCACCTTGTTCTCGACGTGATTCACGGCCAGCCAGGGAATATTTATTCGCGGGACGCCCGATCTCTCCGCGTCGGGACGGACTCTAACTATTTAACGCCGCGATGAATGATAACTGTCCTTGATGTGCGTTCCAGTTGCCACGGGCGACCCCGATGCTTCATTCATCGACCGCGAATCTTTGAGCGGTTTTCGCTCGATGCGAATTGCTCGAAGGAATTTCGTGATAGAGATCCGTTTCGTCGACCGAAGCCGATTTCTTTGCGGGGGAACAGTGACGCATGCTTGCACGAGTTTCCCTCGTTCGAAGTTGGTTTTATTTGATCAGATTTGAAGTTACGTCGAACCGATAGACTCTTTGTTTTTGTTACGTTATGGTGTAATGCTGTTATGATTGCGCGAACGAAATGATAAACGATTTACGTTGATTTTGGTTGACATTTTATCTGGATTAATATTATACTTAATCTACCAAGCAGTAATACTAATTGGCATGTACTGCTTCACAAAAGTGAGAAGACCGATAGACTCTTTGTTTTTGTTACGTTAAGGTGTAATGCTGTTATGATTGCGCGAACGAAATGATAAACGATTTACGTTGATTTCGGTTGAGATTGTATCTGGATTAATATTATACTTGATCTACCAAGCAGTAATACTAATTGGCATGTACTGCTTCACAAAAGTGAGAAGACCGATAGACTCTTTGTTTTTTTTTGTTACGTTATGGTGTAATGCTGTTATGATTGCGCGAACGAAATGATAAACGATTTAGGTTGATTTTGGTTGACATTTTATCTGGATTAATATTATACTTAATCTACCAAGCAGTAATACTAATTGGCATGTACTGCTTCACAAAAGTGAGAAGACCGATAGACTCTTTGTTTTTTTTTGTTACGTTATGGTGTAATGCTGTTATGATTGCGCGAACGAAGTGATATCGGATTTACGTTGATTTCGGTTGAGATTGTATCTGGATTAACACTAAACCTACCAAGCAGTAATACTAATTTGGCATGTACTGCTTCACAAAAGTGAGAAGACCGAATTTATTTAGAATTTGTAGAGTTTTTATTATAAAACTTGCTCCAATAATATAACTTATTCAAGGGTTTTCCACGAAAGAGACTCGGAACTTTGCAGAATTGCAAAATAAGAAAGCGGTCGCTTTGACCGCGGTAGGTTCAAATACAGTGACAATACAGTACATGTAGTGTTAAATAATTAATAATAAATAAATTAAATACAGTACATGTAGTGTTAGATACAAGGTGTTTGTATGCGTCAATAAACGTGTGTGGAAACGTGTAATCACACCTACGTAGAAGATGTGATCACACCTTCTATGGTTAAATTGCTAGAAAGGGTTACTTTCTATGGTTAAAACTAGAAGGTTCTGTCATCCGATAGAACGATTCGTTTCACTTGTTTTTCTTTGGAAAATATAGGACTGCCTTTTTAATCAATTTCAATTTTTCGTATCATAATTTCGCGCGATACTTTTCTTCTTCCACTGTCTTTTTCTAATCGAATAACTTCTCCATTGCGATTTCGTAATATTTCCAATGCAGAAATGCGGTATTCCACGATAATTTCGCATTGACCAAATCTTATTCATACTTAATTATTTTTCGAGGTCTCGCTGTTGACTCGTTGTTGAACCTTCTATCGCTCCTAATGCCATAGCTATTCGTTCAATCGAATTAGCTTCATCGCGTTCAACGGAATTCGGATAAAATATACCTAGATTATACAGGGTGTTTTGTTTACAGCAGCGTTTGACGGTGTCTTGGGCGTCGGGTGTCTCGAGTACAGCAGGATATTTCGGAAAGAGTTATAGTTATTAAAAAAAATTGATCCTATAAAAGCTTTTTGATAGGGCAGGCTACATTGTGCAGTATCAACCCTTTGCACTCGAGTGGCGACTCTGACGCTCCACTGAAATTGTTACACAACGTGCCAAAATAATTTTTACATTATCAAAGCTTAGATATAAAAGACTGTTAAAAGCCTAACTGTTGTACGAGTCGCAAGACTCAATTTCACACGCATGAAATGAACTTTATCCTATAAAATGGAAATACTATAAATCAGAAAAACTATATGCGGCACTCGGCGCGAAAGGGTTAAAGAAGCTTATGATGCGGTAGATTCGAAACTTGAGTCGCAGTGAACGAATTCTAATTATATAGAATCGAATAAATGAACAAATAATCTCTGAACACGGCGACTAATTAGTAAATAAGTTAACGAGCGACGGAACCGTGTATGTGAATTATTATAGTTCGAGGATCGACGAAGAGCGATTAGGTCGACGGTGTCGCTTTGAACTTTCACCCGGTGATGTCGAGGACGACGCGTTGGAGAACGTCTGGGTAAGAGGTCCGCGACGACGAGACGACGCGGGGAGGGGGGTGCGGGGGCGTTAATAATTATTCAACGAAAAACCGCCACTTCGAGAATTGTACGCGATTACAAAGTTTGTCGGCGTTCCTTAAACGATCCGGCCGGCGACATCGCAATTTACAATGCAAATGCTGTCAGCGCATAACTTCGTAGAATTATCGGTCAAATCGCGAATTTCATCCCGGCGTTCCGACTGTAAATTATTCGTTCGCGTATTTACACGGAATTAAAGGCGGCCCTTCGAGACTGCTCGAATTACGTTACGCCGCGGCGTCTAATTTATCGAATTAACGAACGCCAAACGCATCGCCGCGAGCGCCGAAATTCCATTGTTAACGAACGCGAGCTTCTTAGCGACTTTTTACCGTTCTTAATCAGCGGGGGCTTGCGTTGTCCCGTAAATCAGGTGATCGGCATCGATGCTTCTTAAGAGCTTAGGCTCCGATATTGTGGACATAAGTATGTATTTTGTTTAAGTCTTTTTTGTTTTGTGTAAGTTTTGTATAAGTATTTTTTTAAACGAAACGTTGCACGGTATCGTGCTGAATCACAGTCTTTTATGCAATTATGGTATAAACAAAATTTTTAATTACGATCGTCGCGACTATCGAGCATCAGTCTGTTCAAGTCTGACCAAAGTCGTCCGTTTCTACTGATTTCTACTTTACTCCTTTTTACAGCGAAACATGGCGTACCCGACACTTTTCCGAAGGTTAAATTAATTTAATTAATATAATTAAAATATATATAATAAATTATATATATAATTAAAATATATATAATAAAAATAATATAATTAAAATATATATACAATAAAAATAATATAATTAAGGAAACCGCAAATCGACTTCTTTGGAAACCGACGAAATATTTAAAAAGTACAGAAACGCTCGAAAAATGAAAACCTAAGGTTACGATCATTTGAATTGTCCGATTTTCCAGGGATTTTTCGGGTCTCTAATTTTTCGCGAGCACGAAGCGGCGGCCGAGCGTTAAAGGGCGAATAAACAGAATTTAGTAGGGCGTCTTACAATGGAACGAAGATAAGGGAGGACGTATCCGGCCGTGGATTTAGATCCTGCAGCCCCTCTAACATTTTCGTCACGCCTTATTTTTTTACGATCACGGCGTGAAAACACGCGCGCGATATTCTTAACATTAACGCGCCTATTTGGGAAATGTATGCAGGTTGGATCCCGGCCGTGTGCCGGCTGGCCCTTGTACCCGGGATTATATTAGGTCCTTCAGGCTTTCCGCGTGAGAGTCTCCTGCGGAATTTAAATTGGCCCGGATAGGATACCGGCGGAATGAAGGAATGGAATAAAATTCGCGGCGCCTCTTCCGACCTGAACGTCGATTCCTCTCTCTCTCTTTCTCTCTCTGTCTCTCTCTTTCTCTCTCTCTCTCTCTCTCTCTCTCTCTCTCTGCTCTCTGCACTCTCTGCTCTGTGCTCCATCTGCTCTTTGCTCTCTCTGCTCTCTGCTCTCTCTGCTCTCTAATCTCTCTGCTCTCTCTGCTCTCTCTCTGCTCTCTGCTCTCTCTGCTCTTTGCTCTTTCTGCTCTTTGCTCTCTCTGCTCTTTGCACTCTCTGCTCTTTGCTCTCTCTGCTCTATGCTCTTTCTGCACTCTCTCTGCTCTCTTTTTGCTCTCTCTCTCTCTCTCTCTCTGCTCTATGCTCTTTCTCTTGTTTCTCTCTCTCAATCTCTCTCTCGCTCTCTCTTTCTGTCTGTCTCTCTCTCTCTCTCTCTCTCTCCCTCTCTCTCCGCCATCACAAAAATTGCTTAACTTAGGCCCCCGGATGCGCACAAACCACGATTTCAATTTAACATATACAGGGTGTCTAAATAAGTTTGGGGCAAACGTATGTTACCGAGAATCTAATTGATGGAAAATGTTAATATAATTTGCGTACGAAAATGTTTCATTGAAAAGACACAAGCGTTCGAAATGTGTACAATCGTTGCTTTATAAAAATGTGATGAGAACAGAAGATCAGTTTCGGGGATGTACTCGAAACGCATTCACTATTATCTCCAATGATGGAATACTCGAAACACAGTTCGATGATCGTTAATTCGATAAACGAAAGCCCGCATTCTCGCTGCGGCAGGAATGTTCGAACATTCCTTATAATTGTTGCAATAATTCATGAATATAATTGAAAGCTTATATCATCGCAACAAAAATATTTCTGAGCATGCTTAGGATCATTTGTCATTCGATGGACAGTAATGTCTCCCTAATCGACGCTCAGATTCTGCAGAAAAATGGACAATTTGGGAAGAGGAGATACGATTCTTCGACCCTTCACGTAATCTTGACAATTCGTAACTATAAAAGGCTCGAGTAATCGTATCTCCTTCTTCCTAAATTGTCCATTTTCGTGCGCAATCTGAGTGCGAATTAGAGAAACATTATTGCATATAATGTATATAAATTAATTATATTATATTATATATATTATATTATATTATATTATATATATTATATTTTATAATTTTTTATATATTATATTATATTATATATTATATTATATTATATATTATATTTTATAATATTTTATATACTATATTATATTATATATATTATATTTTATAATATTTTATATATTATATTATTTTAAATATTTTATTATAAATTGCTCCCTCCGATCGCAACGATTTTCCCATAAATCCCGAGCAACCACGCGAAAATCGAAATGAATCGCCAGAAATCAGAGAATCGCGCAATCGCGATATTTACGAGTCGAAACGAACCCGTGGTCCGCGGCACGTGGTAAAAAAATACGCTGCTCGTCGCAGAAAATTACGAGGTCCATCGTTCAGCCGCGCGGATGCCGAGCAGTCGAGCTCGAAAAAAACGCCTTCGCCCAGAGCGACTCCGATCGTCGAAAGGGTTAACGATCGAAATTCCGGCGAGACAAAGGACACACTCGCGCGCATCCGAGGGGACCGCCGTATTTCTCGCGCCGACCGCCCGGCCCCGACGGTCACACGATTACTCCATCAGCGGTCCCGGCGCCCTATCGTTTCCACGCGTAACCGGTAGCCATAGAAAAAAGAAAACAAAAAAAAGAAAACGTCGAGCCGATTGTCTTCGCGGCAGCATTTACGGGATCGCGGGGATTGTGCCGGCGCGGCGGTGGTACGCCACTTGACTCCTTTATTTAGGCTCGCGTGCCCGGCTCGCTCGCCCCAAGTTTCGGGCTCGGTAACTAAAACTGCGAGGAGGGAAGAGAAGAAGATAAAAAAAGAAGCAGGAGAAAATGTCGGCCGAATGGATCATGTCCATGGTCCCGGCCGGGCGGAGAAACAATAAGGAGGCGAGCGAGCAGAGGACAGCGGCGCGGCCGGCATTGTTCGGCGTCGCGTCGCACGTATTCTCGGCGTCCCCGTAACGCATTCTGCTTTAAGGCCGGCCGGGGCCGCTCGTAAGCAAATTAGAATGGCGCACGTGGCCCGCATAAGTCGGCTCGGTGTCTGCGTGCTCCGTGTGGGGCACGTCGGGCTGGATTTGTAAGGCCACCCCTTTTCCTGACCGCCTCTCCGGCCGCCCCCCCTCCCCTCCGCGCCCCGATCCGTCCCGCCGCCGCCTCTCACGCCAATGGGCTTTTCTCCTCTTCTTCGCCCAAAGGGCACGGACACATCGGCAATTACGCCACTTTATTGCTAGGGTTACGTGTCGTGCCCGGAATTAATGCAATCCGCCGCCGGCTACGGGTTACACGGACGTTTCTTCGTCCGCGAAAATGTTTTCCTCGACGACACCCAGGACGGACACTTCGTGTCTTCCTCGGCTGTTGCGACTCTGTTTCTGGATCATCGACGGGCTTTTGGATCACCGTGATCGACATCTACGTTTGTAGGCTCTGCTGATACATTTTTTTTTGTGTGGCGATTTTTCTAATGTTATCGGACGGAATCGTCGTACGACGACTTTTGATACCTGTTTAACATACTTTACACAAATGGACAATTCGGGGAGTGGAGATACTATTATCCGAGCTACGTAGCTCGTTTTTATAATTGTTGACAATCGTCCATTTTTGTTTACAAGCTGAGAAACAATTGGGGAGAATTTACTGTGCTCCTAATTTTTTTAAATAGATTCGATGATCAAAAAATAACCTTCACGTAACCTTGCCGATTTTTTAGCTAATTTTTGCGATTTTGGGTTAGTTTTGTCAATTTTGCACTAATCTTGACGATTTTGAATTAATTTTGGCGATTTCGGGTCAAATTTGTCAATTTTGCACTAATATTGGCGATTTTGGGTTAATTTTGTTAATTTTGCACTAATCTTGACGATTTTGACCTAATTCTGGCGATTTCAGGTTAACTTTGTCAATTTTGCACTAATATTGGCGATTTTGAGCTAATTTTGGCGATTTTTAGTTAATTTCAGCAATCTTGAGATAATATCGGTGATTTTTAGTTCATTTTGACGATTTTGAGCTAATTTTTCCGATTTTCAGCTAATTTTGGCGATTTTTAGTTAATTTCAGCAATTTTGCCACTTTCAAAATAAACGGCTCATATATTCAAAGTAATATTTTAATAATTTTAATAATATATTTTTTAATTTTAATCATTTGGTTTCACCAGCCAGATTATACTTCGATTTCGTCGCCAGTTTTAACCCACCCGAACGTCACAGCTATCGCTTAATCGTTTCGACGAACAGCTTTTTCGGGTCCGAGAACTGTGTCACACACTTGCTGCTCGAAAATACAATTAAACGGGAGCCGGTTTACTTTGCGTTTCGCCGGCGATATTAGCGCACAGAAGAATCATCTTATTAGACGGGTCACTCATTCAATCATTGACCACGTCCTCCCATCGACGCGGCGGTCCGGCACACTTTGATCGACCTGAATACGCCCGGCAACTAATTGAATTCGAGGGAATCGATTATGCGGAGCCTGGCCTGGCCGATGTAATATTTAAGAGCGTGATTACTACCGACCGAAGGGGAGAGCACGACGGCACACCGGCGGCGGCGGCGGCGGCGGCGGCTCCTTTCTTCTCGCATCGATTTCGTTTGTTCGTTTGTTTTTAAAGCGGACCGCCGCCGAAGAAAAGCGACGATTCTCTTCGTTCTCGCCCGTTCTCGATTATTACAAACATCGGAATTTATTTCCCTTATTGGATGCTACTCGACACTACAACGGCACAGTTCCGTCGCAGATTATTGTTCGCGGACACAATTATTAATTAAGTCGCCCTTAACTACCGGAGAACAATGAACTTCGCGATGGGATCGAGCATTTTATACAGCATGTCCCAAAAATGTCTCGCAATTCGGAAACGGGAGATTCCTGAGGTGATTCGAAGTCACTTTTTCCTTAGCGAAAATGCAATCCAGGGATTTGTTTAATTATGGTATTTCCGGGAAACGAGGGATGCGCGAGGTCATTTCAAGCAACTTTTTCCTTTGCAATAATGTTCTCCGAGACATCGTTTACGAGTTATTCACGAAAAATGGTGACCAATGAGAGGCGAGCGCGACTTGCGCCAGGCGGTCCAGCCAACGAGCGCGCGAAGCACAGTTCCGCTCATCGGCGCAGCGCCAAGCCGCCCTCGCCTCTCATTGGTCACCGTTTTCCGTTAATAACTCGTAAACGAAGCCGCGCATTGCATTTTCGCTAAGGAAAAAGTTGCTTCAAATGACATCAGGAATCACCTCGTTCCCGGTGTTTACATAATTTTGGGACAAAAGAACAAGTCGTGTGATACATGATGCTCTAAAGTGCTCGTCAAATTTAATCGAATCGATGCTTTAATACTTCAAACAGTATATTTAATTCAGGAACCTTTCATTTCCGGATTGCGAGACATTTTTGGGACACCCTTTATATTCCGCGATGTATTCGAACGGCAAGCGACTCGGTTAACAAGTATTTCCCGAGTTATTTTCACGTTCATCGAGACGTTCTCCTATTTTTACGGCTGATAAATGTGCCAGCGTCGCGAACATTTCGCTTTAAAAATTACGAATAATTTTGTCATCGTACTTTTTAACAGAATTTCCCGCTAAAACAAGAACATCGTGTATTATATATACGCGGGAGAAAGCACTTGATTTTTCGTAGTTATTGAAGCAGCCGGAGGCCGGGTCGGCAGACGGTCCCTCGTTAATATTTAAAAACTATTATCCTTGATTACGGGCGAGCGGTGATTCCGAGTGCAATCTCGAGGGTAATCAGACGAGAGGCTGCTGCTTTGAATGCGCGTGCGTCTTGTAAAAACTTCCGGTAACCGTGGAGCGACGCGACACGAGCCCTGGATTCTCGCAGGATCCATGTAAATTTTAGAGCAGGAAGCGCAGGGACGACTGGGACGACTGGCCGTTGTCTCGCAGGATCGATAGAAACTTTGTAGGATTCATCGTGCTCCACTTGCTCCACTATCGAGAAACGAGCGTTAGTTTGCCGCCGGTTTGTCATGTATGCGCACACGCAGGTATAAGTATTCCCTTTTCAATCGCAGGAGTTTACGAAACGACGCGACTACGCCGCGTTTCCCCGCTCCTCTCGACCGTTCCCGATTACTATGGTCCCCCGTTGTTTCGTGTTCCGCCTTGATTCGCCGATCCACTTGATCGACAGTTCTCGGAATAAATCATTCGACCGTGGCTTTTCACTTGAAAGCAATCCTGATTGTGAAACGGTTCTTGCTTCTCGCAAACTTCTCGATTGCAATCGTTTCTTGGAAGGGAAAAATATTGGTATTTATTGTGTGACTAAGTTTATCGGAATGTTTAAATAGTGACGACGAGAGATTAGAATTTTATTGCAGTTTTAAAAGACAGAATAATATTTATACTTTATTAGTTACTGCTAGAAGTGACTCGATTGCAATCGTTTTTTGGAAGGGAAAGAAAATTGGTGATTATTGTGTGTGTGGCCAAGTTTATCGGAATGTTTAAATAGTGATGACGAGAGATTAGAATTTTATTGCAGTTTTAATAGACAGAATAATATTTATACTTCATTAGTTACTGCTAGAAATGACTCGATTGCAATCGCTTCTTGAAAGGGAAAGAAAATTGGTATTTATTGTGTGTGACTAAGTTTATCGGAATGTTTAAATAGTGATGACGAGAGATTAGAATTTCATTGCAATTTTAATAGACAGAATAATATTTAAACTTTATTAGTTATTGCTGGAAGTTGGGGTTAATAGGTTAGGGGTTAATATGTGAAGCAATAACGGGAAATTCTCTCCAATTGTCCCTCAGCTTGTACACAAAAATGGACAATTTGGGAAGAGGAGATACGATTATTGGATGATAAATTAATGAAAAAAAATTGATGAAAAATTGATAAATTTACTGTACTCTGCTGGACTACTTTCGTTTAATGAAGGCGAATGGTCTTAAATTTATGGCAAAAGGTCACACATACATCTCACATTTTCGCCACATCCTGCCAAATTTTCCGAAATATTATATATTAATATTATTATATTAATATAAATGTTATTATATTAATATAAATGTTATTATAATAATATAAATATTATTATATTAATATAAATATTATTACATTAATATTATTATATTAATATATTATTATCGTCCGACGTTCTTAACATGTTTAGCGCCACGTCATTCGCCGACTGACGACATAAAATTAAAAAGATTATATTCTACCATTTAAATAAATTTTAAATAATTTGGCGATCATAAAAGGATGTACGCAAGTATTACTTGTTGTCACCAAAAGAAATTTTAACGAGCATTGTCAGAATAAAGCGATGCTAATATCAAATAAAAATCGAGAAATATCCTTTAAAATTTGCAACGAAATTAAGAGAAATATTCTCAACATAATTGAAATTATTGTGAACAACGTTCGCAAACTGTTTAAATTGCATTGCAATATTGTTTATTCTCTAATAATTCGTTGTAACTATAACGACACGATTCCAGACAGAAAAGATGGCAAAAGAACGTGTAAATATATGTATAATAAATCCTTTTTTTCTTATTTTAACGATGCGACAGTAAATATTCGACAGGAAATGACACAGCGACGTTTAAGTATCCCGAATAATTGTTAGACGTATCGAAGGGTAAGAGTAAAATTGACTTTATTGAATAAATGCATCGAGCAAACAGCATCGTCGGAAGAGGGTTAGTTGCTCGAGAGATAAATTTTCGGTAGGGGAGCGTCAGAATTCGAAAGTTCGAAGATCAGCGATTGAACGCGTGCGCAGCGCAATTAGGAAGAATGATGATCGCTTATGGAGACACTTGTTAGCGTCGAGGCGCGGCCCCCGGGGGGTGGGGAAGGAGTCGTCGAAACGAGGGACGACAGAGCACAATTGACGACCGCGGCGATAGCAATGCCCATTTTATCCCCAAGAGGATATAAATAAAACTCAAATTGAGCGAGGGGCGCGCCGCACCGAGTCTACAATGTATTCACGCAGCTAGCACTTCCGCCAGTAATTTCATTCTAGATAAAAGTCCTGCCCCGCAACCCTTCCCACGCGAATATTTACATTTTGCTCCGGCTGCCATTTTTCTTATCGCCGGAGAACGGTTTCGAACACGATCATGGTCGTCGATGCCGCGCCCTACAGCCCTTAAACCGTTCATTAATTGAATACCAACGACCACCTGCAACGTTATCAACGAAATTGTCTGCTGAACAATTTTATGTTCAGTTCAATCTGCGACGTGGTAATACGGTTCTGAATAATGTAATTATATTTTTACATGCATTGAAATATCGAGTGTACAGGATGTCTCAAAATTATGGTACTTCCGGGAAATGGAAGTGGAAATGAAATACTTCCGGGGATTCCTGAGATCATTTCGAGTAACTTTTTCCTTTACGAAAATGTTCTCCGAGGCATCGTTAACGAGTTATTAACGAATAAACACTGACCCAATCAGAGGCGAGCTCGGCTGGCGCGAGGCGGCCGAGTCAATGAGCGGAACTGGGCTTCGCCCGCCCGTTGGCTCTCATTGGTCGGGGTTTTTCTTTAATAACTCGTTAACGACGCCTCGGAGAACATTTTTGTAAAGGAGAAAGTTACTCCAAATGATCCGAGGAACCTTAAATTTCTCGGAAGTGCTATAATTTTGGGACATCCTGTATTTTATAGATTTAAGGATACAAAAGAATATCCAAAAGAAACAGTATTTATTTTAGCAGAATCTAAAATAATGTGTCACGAAAAACACTTTTCAACGTCACCTGCTGTTAATGATACGAGAAAATGTCTAACAAAAGCAATGCTCACGAAAAAAGAGTCAAATGCATTATCATCTTCATCGCTTCATTTTCATTGTAAACGGAAAATGATCTCTGCTCTTAGCACACGTATAGTTCCTCTTCGTTTCAGAAGTATGCTTATAAATATAAATATAAAAAATATAAAAATATAAAAAAAATATAAATATAAAAATATAAAAATATAAAGATATAAAAATATAAAAATATAAAAATATAAAAATATAGATCGATATGGCATTGTCCGAAATATCCGAAGGACTGGAGAAGAACCAAAGAATGAACTGAAAATAAATGTTAAACAGCAAGTTGAGCGAAACTAATTCAAATAAAGATGGCAATACGTATTTCCACGAGAATCGTCTCAGCTGTCGTTATTAATTCAGTTGTCGCAATGTTCGTTTCGCTCTTAAAATATCCCGAACAGCGACCGAGTTGAGACAATTTCGGTTGCTAGGTGACTACCACGAAGTGCGCGGCAGTAAAAGCACCGACCTTGGAGTCGCTATTCCCGGTTCCTGATAGAATTCGGCAGATGAATGGAAACCGTTCGCCGCCGTCCAGCACTGAATTACCTTCGAATCGGCGGGGTTCGATCCGCGGGATTAACCGTTCGAGCTCGAAAAAAATCCCGGCCGTATGGCACCCCCTTAAAAAAAAAAAAAATACCTTCGACTGATACGATTTATACAGCAGCGAAACGAAATATTTAACGATTATATCGCTTCCCGGGTCGAAGCGAGAGCGTATTGTTCGCGCGTCGATTGCGCGCCGCGCCGTTCCGTTCCGTTCCGTTCCGTTCCGCGCCGGTTTTGCCATCGGAGCCGATAGCCGGCTATATTATGCGGCTGATGGGAATCCGTTTCTCCTATAAAAGTCATCCCCGTCGGCTGAGGGGGATGAGGGAGGGGAGGGGGGGAGGGGGGTAAATATAAACCACTTTCCCCATGGAAACAATATTGCCGGGCGAAAAAGACCGTTGTATTTTTATCTCGGAACGAAAGGCTTGTCGTGGGGACCGCGCCGGCTCATTTATTCTACGCTGTTTGCTCGTCAAACAACCGACGTCCCATCCTAAGGATCGGTTATTAAAACACTGCCTTTGATGCGGGGGGGCGTGGGCTGCCGGCGGACGCATGGGTTATCGTCGAAAAAAAAATAATAATCGACGCGAACCTTCAAGTTCAAGAATTTTTCCCCAGCAAGAATTAACCGCAACGGTTGCATCAATCGTTCTCGCATGATATAATCCTTTCTCTCGGAAACGATGCTGTATCTCTTTGTGACGTTAGAGATAGTTGTTCGATGAATATTTAAAATATAATAATAATAACAATAATAATATATTACGTTAATATATCGATATATTATATTATTATTATTATTATATTTTAAATTTTTCTATACCTAAATATAAAAGATTATTATTATTATTATTATTATTATTATTATTATTATTATTATTATTATTATTATTATTATATACATTATTATTATTAATATTAATTAATACTATTAATACTAAAATACTATTAATATATTATATACTAAGGTTATGTCAAGGCTTTTTGACATATCAAGCTTAAATATTTTAGTATTTTTAGTATTTTATATTAGGATAGTATTTTAATATTAATATTATTAATTAATATTAATCAATACTATTAATACTAAAATACCATTAATATATTATATACTAAGGTTATGTCAAGACTTTTTAACATATCAAGGTTAAATATTTTAGTATTTTTAGTATTTTATATTAGGATAGTATTTTAATATTAATATTATTAATTAATATTAATAATAATAATAATAATCTTTTATATTTAGGTATAGAAGGTTTTTTGCTGTATTTGATAGATATAAATTATCATGTATTTGTTCGTATAGCATGATGAAACCTTGAAATGACCTTGGACTGCAACAGTTTGTAATAACTTTGAAATTCCATGTTCAAGTTTAATATTTGAATAACGATCATTGTATTCAGAAACGATTCTTTCATCATTGCAGTTGAAGATTATAATTAAATGATCTGTGTTTGGTAAAATAGCGTGATAAAAGCTGTTTTCTATTCTTTCTTGAGTTAAATGATAAATTTACATCAATAATAGCAGTCCGATAATTCCATTCTACAATAAATTCTCCCCAGTTGTCCTTCAGCTTGTAAACGAAAATGGACAATTTGGGAATAATCGTATCTCCTCTTCCCTTATTATCCATTTTCGTTTACAAGCTGAAGGACAATCGGGGAGAACTTATTAAACGAAAATGAACAATTTGGGAATAATCGTATCTCCTCTTCCCATATTGTCCATTTTCGTTTAGAAGCTGAAGGACAATCGTGGAGAATTTACCGCGTAATTTTACGAAGCATTGCTTCCTCAGCAGAAATTTTCTTACTGGATCGCGTTTCGCTGGCGCGTAGCGGGAAGCTTCCATCTTGATTTCAAAGGAGACCCGTCGCGTTCCGTTACCTACTTCGGGGACCTTTCCCTTCGATTAGCAATAAACTGGGTTTCTGGATCAGACACTTCCACAACCATAAATCCCGCGTTCCCCCGCCGCGTTCGGCCCGGGGGACGCTCCCACGCAATTAAAAAGAGTTACCTATCAAAGGAGCACTCAAGAGATCGACCGCCTCTTGAATACTCGTCCCACATGCAGAAACGCGCGATTTAATGGGAAACGCGCTCGCCGAGATTAGCCTGACTCCCAGCCGTCGAGCATGTCGCGATACTATAGATCCGCCAATTACCTGGAAACTTTCCGTCTCGGTTCTCAAACCGACGGGAATTAATTCTTGTTGCGCGACATATCCGAGGTTATTTTCGAAACGTCTGCCCGCCGGAAATAAGTCGATTAACATTCCGTATCTCGGTTGAAAATCGTCGCGGTTATTCAAGCCGGACTTTTTTCATCGCGTAGGGTACTTAATGTTTCGTCGCTTTGCCAGGATATCCGAGCGACTTCAAGATTATCGAAGCACGGCCGAAAATATCGGCGAGCAGAAGCTGTTCCAACGGGAACGAGAGATCCCGAATTTGGCTTGTTATTAAATGCACGCATTTTTTATTCAGCTGGAATTTATCCTCGATACGGGAAAAGCAAAATCTCTTCGGGTCAGCAATCCGGAATGCGAAATGCAGTAATCGGACTGTTGCATTTTCAAAATTCATTTTGTCGAGTCCACGAAGAGTTCGATTTTGATTTTATATGTTTTCGTATTTTGATTTTATTGATATAATTTTTATAGATATAATTTATTATAGATTATTATTATTATTATTATAGATTAATTATAGATATTATAGATATAATATATAGATTATTATTTTTATTATTATAGATTAATTATATAGATATTATAGATATAATATATAGATTATTATAGAGATATTATTATAGAGTAATTCATTATTATCATAGATATAATTTAAAGATATAATTTTTATAGATATTTCTAAGCTCTTTCGCTTAGCACTGAATTCCTTTAAAATTTCTCAGCTGGCAAAGATTAAATTACAAGGTTCCGTCATTTTCGTGAGAGCATTTTTGCACAAATTCTAATAGATTTCGCGCGGGTTTATAATAACTTTTAGTATTTCGCGGTATACTTACGTTCCCGCCTGCTCTTCTCAATTTGTTCAATTTTTCCTTTTTTTTCACTGCACTCGTTCTCTCACTCTTCTCTTCTTTTTCGCTGCACTTGCTCGCTCGCTTCGCACCGCCACTGCGCGCATCCTCTTGTTGTCGGGCACGATCCTGCGTCGTCTCCGCCTGAACGCATTTCAACGCCGATTTATTCGGTTATACGCTCGCGTACAAACAATCTCGACGCATTACAATCTTTCATTATCCTTTCATAACCCATTCTCTCAGATCTACGCGCGCGCATGCCACCGTCGCGAAACCGTTTCGAATATTACGATTCCGTCGCGCCGGTGATAATATTCAGCAGATCCTGTATCTTCCGTCGAAATCGTTTCGATTGTTACTATTTTATGCCATACAGTAATACAATAAATTCTGTAACGGTGCGGTATAGTGTCTGCGACGGTGCAGTGCGGTCTGTAAGTTTATGCGAATCGATTGTAAATAGAAAATTCTATGAAATTTGCGAAAACAATAGTCTCGTAGATGGTACCTCATTAGTCAAGGGTTAATAGGGTTATTTTTTGAAGATATTCCCAGCAATAAATAATTGCTTACAATCTTGTAGTAGACTACGTACAATAATTACTCCCAGAAGTGCCAAATTTCGGGTCGCCTTGAATTTCCCTGTGCTAGTCCTAATAGATTACGTACAATAATTTGTCCCAGAAATACCAAATTTCGGGTTGCCGTGAATTTCCCTGTGCTAGTCCTCATAGACTAGGTACAATAATTTCTCCCAGAAATGCCAAATTTCGGGTTGCCGTGAATTTCCCTGTGCTAGTCCTAATAGACTGCGTACAATAATTTCTCCCAGAAATGCCACATTTCGGATTGCCGTAAATTTCCCTGTGCTAGTCCTAATAGACTACGTACAATAATTTCTCCCAGAAACGCCAAATTTCGGGTTGCCGTGAATTTCCCTGTGCTAGTCCTACGCCTATGTGATTCATTGCTACGTCGATGCTAAGGTTCAACAGAAGACAACACAAAAAGTTCTGTTTGAGTGTCGATCAGGTGAAAAAAATCGCGCAACTACATTTACGTACCGCTAAATCCATAAAATACAGGATACCCGAAAATTATGGCTCCGCGTAAAATTATGGTATCATTCCGGGAAATTAGGGGTTCCTGGGATCATTTGAAGTAACTTTTCCCTTTACAGAAATGTTCTCCGAGGCGTCGTTAACGAGTTATTAACGAAAAACACCGACCAATGGGAGCCAACGGGCGGACGAAGCCCAGTTGCGCTGATTGGCTCGGCCGCCGCTAAGCGAGCTCGCCTCTCATTGGATCAGCGTTTTTCGTTAATAACTCGTAAACGAAGCCTCGCAGAACATTTTCGCTAAGGAAGAAATGATTCCAAATGACCTCAAGAACCCGAATTGCTAGACATTTTTGCGAGACCATGTAAAAACGATCCGCGACGCCAGAAGAATCGCGACATACTATTCTCGGATCTGCCGGTTTCAATACCGACCTCCGAACATTTCCGAAAGAAATGACCGTACTTTAACAGATCGTTCGTTCGCCGGCATTAGGGCCGCCCATAGCCAATGAGAGCCACGCCGTGGCAACGTGTTAACACGCAGCAAAAACTGTCCGCTAATTCGCCGCAGCTCGATGAGTATCGCGTTCGGCAATTACTGTTCGCGGATCGTACGGCACAAAGCGGGGGACTAATTCTAAATTTAATGGGGACAAACGAGCCTCGATACACCGCGGCTCGAATAAAATATCATTAATGTAATGAGTCGGACGAGGAGTCGTTTAAACAACGCAGCTCGCGCGACACAAATGATCCGATCGGTTAATGCAGTCGGACTAGATGGGAGTGCTGGCGCGCGCGGGGCGGGGCAGCCGGGGCGGGGGCTCGAGGTTGAATTAGTTGCCGAGGACAAACGATTATCCTGTTTAACAGGTCGCGAAACGCGGCCCGATATCATTTTAATATAATACGTTTCATCGCCCCCACCCTTCTTCGAATAATTTCAATATTATCCCTGGGGCTGTTCCACACGTGCAAACTCGTCTCTGTGTGCGCGTGTGTGTGGTTGCGCGCGCGCGCGCACGCGCGTGGATTACAACGGAATTGGCCCGGCGCGAAAGAATTGATACGCCGCGTGTTAAATTCGGTTTCACGGTGGCGCCGACGGTGTGCATTACACCGGTGGAGCCAAATTCCAGCCGGCCGCGGATAAATTGCACCGAGGCTGCCGACAACATCGGGTCGCGCCGGGCTTGCAACAGCAGCCGGCCCGCGGAATCGCGCATTTGCGTCACGTAACTTGTTTTATGCGGCCGCTTTTGTTGCGAGCGAATCTTATTATGTTCGCGGGCCGGTTCCCACGCGGTTTTTACTTTCCGACGGCCGACCACCGATTGATAATCAGCCCGCCATTGCGGAAACTTGCCCGCGAAAGTGAAACAACGCTGCACCCTACGCTCGCCGAACTGTTGTTGCACGAACGCTTCGTTGCGCGGCGCCCGTTCAATTTTAGGCGGACGTTTCCGAACTTGGAAATTAATTAATTTTTGTTTCAGGATCGTTGATTGTGTTACAGGCCGCCGAAATGATTTGCGGTATTTAATTTTCGCTGGAATTATTGTATTTGAAATTGGAGATAAATTGTGTTGTTAAAGATTCGTTTGAACGACGAATCAACGCTCGATCTAGGAAGCGTCTTTTTTAGACGATTAAATATTTTATTTTATTTTATATCTTACTACATTATATTATTTTATTATATTAAATGTTTTGACTCGAACAAAATTTGTTCGAGTCGGCCACTTAGGCCACTTTCAAAATAAACGGCAAATCGCCAAAATTAGCTCAAAATTGCCCAAATTAACCGAAAATCACCAAACTTATCTCAAAATCGGCAAAATTAGCTCAAAATTATCAAAATTAGTGCAAAGCCGCCAAAATTAGCTCAAAATCAGCAGTCTAGTTACATCAAGGTTATTTTTTTTATCGCCAAGTATATTTAAAAGGATTAAAAGCACAGTAAATCCCCCCCAAAAATTGTCCCTCGGCTAGTAAACAAAAACCGACGATCGTCGGCAACTACAAAAACGAGACGCAAGACTCGAACAATCGTATCTCCTCCACCGAAATTGTCCACTTTCGTTTACAAACCGAAGAAAAATCGTATCATAAGGTTCCGAAAAATTGAGACGGCCCTGAACACGTGGCCAGCGTTACCCGAGTCCTTGTTGAATTATCGGCACGATCAATTAATCCGAACGGCGACGGATAATTCAATTCTTTTTTTTGTCGCGGCGGGGCAACACACGCGTGTCCTTGTGTTGTTCCCGCGCGGTAATTTCGCCGGCGTGATTAATCGCGGAAACGATACGCGAATTAACAGATTACGCGCTTCTAACCGGGCCCGGTTTATTCAATTAAACGGACAGATATATCCGAGGAAGAGTTAATTGAAACGTTCCGTCTTGCATCATATATCACGTGAACGGCCATTCCGAAAGAGAATGAACTTTTCCTTCTCTCTGTGTCAACAAACGTCTCCTCGGCTCGCTCTCGCACCCCTGCCTCTGTCCGGGGATCGGCGGCCGTGCCCGTTGCCAATATCCCCGGGTTCTCCTATCGGTTTGGCGACTAATGAATGTTTATTAGTACAGGATCTGCTGACGTATCGTTCGGGACTCGAGACGGATCGATACCGGTCTAGACGTTTGTACCTCGAAATAATTGATTCTAACCTGATCCGAGGGATCCTCCAGCGTCGGAATTTAATCGCAATAGTTGCCCGAACTTCCGCCGAAATCCTCCGCGCTGTTCACAAAACGGAGAAACAACTTAATAGCTCCTCATTTGCAAAACAACCGTCGAACGTTACGATCCCGACCCCGGCTATTATTAGGACGTTCCGAAATAAATTCGGGATATCCGATCCGTTATTATAGTCGCCGATGTTGGCCACCGTTCCTGTTTCTCGTGTATAATATAGTAATGTCTTCCTAATCGACGTGCACAGAAATAGACAATTTCAGAAGAGCAGATACGATTGTTCGAGCCTTGTGACTCGTTTTTTTTCATGGTTTATTATGAAAGCAATTCAGAGGTCTCGTGACACGATTCAAAGGCAATTCGTAGGCCACGCGACGCGAATCGAAGTCAAATTGGAGGCCAACTGACAAGATTCGAAGGCAATTTGGAGGCCACGTGCCACGATTCGAAGGCAATTCGAAGATCACGTGCTACCATTCGAAGGCAGTTCGAAGACCACGTGCCATGATTCGAAGGCAATTCGGAGGCCATATGCCACGATTCGAAGGCAATTCGGTGGACACATGACACGATTCGAAGGCAATCCGAAGGCCACATCACACGATTTGAAGACAATTTGGAGGCCATATGCTACGATTCAAAGGCAATTCGATTCATAACACTATTCGAAGGCAATTCGGAGGCCACGCGACATGATTTTAAGTCAAATTGAAGGCCAAGCGACAAGATTCGAAGGCAATTCTGAGACCACGTGATATGATTCGAAGTCAAATTGCAGGCCAAATGACAAGATTCGGAGGCAATTCGGAGGCCACGTGCCGCGATTCGACAGTTACTTACCTAGTACAGTAATTTCTCCCTAATTCGCGCTCATATTGCACACGAAAATGGACAATTTCGGATTAGGAAATACGATCTTTTGTGGCTCATTTTTATAATTATTGACAATTGTAGTTTATAGTTATTGACAAAAATAGTTTCAAATCGATGGTGTCGCAGAGCCACTTTCGCAGGGAAGAATTGAACATTCAAGCCCTATATATATATAGCACATGGAAGATTTTTCTGATATTTTTACCAATATATCAGAATTTCTCGACAATTTCAACAAATTTCTCGACAATTTCAACAATACTTTACGTCTAGACTTTTATAATATAAAAATTACCTTGGAACGTGATATAACAATGTCAATGGTGTCTCAGAGTCGCCACTCGAGTGCAAAGGGTTAACCTAATAAACAAATAGACTACGAATCTTAGTATAAAATAAAAAAATTCTCCGAAATCAATTGCAACGAATTGAAAACAACAACGATCTTAAATTCGTGCAACGTTTCTACCGTTCCCACCAATGCCAGGACACTTTCCTCGCGAACAGAGAAATCCGCCCCGCCTGTGACGAGGTCCCCGAAAAAGATTTCCTTCGGATATTAAACTGCTCGGAATAATTAAACCGTGTAATCGCGATTGGCCCGGCGTCCCCGAGATAGCCCGGGGACGGGAGCGGCCCGATTTTCGGGGGCGCGGGTAGATCGATTATTTTTCTCCCCGGGAAGCGTAGCAACAATTTAATCAGTGACGTCTTCCTGAACGTTATCGCGCGGAGGATCCGAAGGACGAGCTCTTCGTGAGCCGTTTCCGGCGACGATAACAGGCCGGATTGGCGGAGGGTTTCGGAATAACCGCGCGCGGCTGATTATCATTCGCTTACCGTTTTCATAATTAACATATTACCGGGAAGAAGTTCGTGGGGGGTGGGGGGTGGGGGGAAGGGCAGAACGAGATAAATGGGACGCACGGCTCACGAGGACAAGCCAGCAGCCGTACAGAAGTAATCTGGACGGGGGCCAGAAGCTAATTCCCGCAGTTTCAGTTGATGAAGAGTACGGGACCATTTCGCCGCGGAGCTAGTTAAAGTTCAACCACTTCTATTTCCGGTTTTGTTCCTAATAGCGGACACTAGACGCGCGGGTCCGTACACGTGGCCGTGCGGTTATGCGGCCTTAAACGCGGCGCAGACTGCCTGGCCCGGCACATATTTTGATCCCGGCTGGATAAGAAGTTTCGGGCGAACGAGCGCCGCGAGTAAATCTCGCCGAAAGAATATCCGAGCCGGCCGCTTTCAAACTGCCTCACCGGCGGCGGAAATTCGAAACCGCGTAGGCTTAAGAAGCGCGCCTCCGCAATTTCCCAGGAAATTAGATGGGCCGTTTAGGGAAACTTCGGGAAACTGTTCCGCGGATTCGTCCGAACTTTTACGATTGATCGACGCCGTCGCGCCGGGCGATAAATATCGTTTTTCTTTCAACGAAACGATCGCTATTATTATCCAAGCACAGGCGGCCCTCGATATAATATTATATTAATATTATTATTATATTATATTATATATTTTATAATATTATATATATATATATATATATATATATATATATTATATTATATTATATTTTATAATATTATATATATATATATATATATATATATATATATATATTATATTATAATAAAAAATATAATATAATATATATAATATTATAATAAAAAATATAATATTAATAAATAAATATAATGATAAAATTCAACTTTGCAAGCCTTCGCGGTCGAATGTTCCCTCTGAGCGGACATCGCGAGTCGAGCAGGCTACAGTAATTTCTCCCTAATTTACGCTCGGATTGTGCACGAAAATGGACAATTTAGGAAGAGGAGGTAAGATTATTCTAGCTTCGCGGCCCGCTTTTATAGTTACTGACAATCGGTAGCTGTAAAAATCGAGCCACAAGACTCGAATAATCGTTTCTTCTCTTTCCAAATTGTTCATTTTTGAGTCGAGAGCTCACTGTCAATATTCTGTTCGCGTAGAATTCTCGGTTCAGCCACGTGAATTACATGGGAAATTATTACAACTCCTAACATTTTCTTCTCAGAATTTTTTGGGAAAATTAAAAGACGGTTTACTCGCTTGTTAAAGTATTAAATACAATTTTTATTGGAACAAGAAGAGAAGTATTTGTCTCCAAAATAAAAGTTCGATTCGTGTTACATTTCGTTCATGAATGCGCCTCGCCGCAACATCAAAATTTTGATGACGGGTTAGAGAATTTTCGTTCAGGGTCGTATGCAACCGGTTCTTCTGAAATTTTAAGGGTAGTTCACGCTCTCGTTGATACACGATTTCGGCTTCAACACGCGCTAATATCGGGCACAGGTCTAAAAATGAACCGCAATTGTTCCTTCTTGAATCTCGCATCCGAGCAGCGCTTAACATTAATTCTACAATTTGTTGATACACGATTTCGGCTTCAACACGCGCGAATATCGATCGCGCGTGTAAAAATGAACCGCAATTGTTCCTTCTCGAATCTCGAATCCGAGCAGCGCTTAACAATCAATTCTACAAATCCAATTTCTAAATCCGTGGATTCCCGCGGAACCGGCAGTCTAATTACGAAAATCGTGAACGTAAGAAACCGGCGGAAGGAGACGGGTGCAGCATACCGGAGATAAGTAACGCGTTCCAAGGGATGAAAATTAATTTGTTGAGCGATATTAACAGGGGAGCGCGGGCGAACTAGGTCAAGCAGAAACCTGATGAAATAATGGTCCGCGATTTGTAATCGAATCGCGAGCGAAGCGCGCGCGGGGTGCTCGCCGCGATGAATCTCGGGTAAATTACCATTTTCGGTTATATCGTTCCCAGTTGGATATATCTATCCGCGGCAGGAAGAAACGCGGAGACGTCGGCGGGGAATTTCGCGAAACCAAGCGACGCGACGCGAGGCGCGGCGAGGCAAGGCGAGGCGACGCGACGCGGGGTTCGGTTTGTGTGCGCGGTTGCTGAATCGAGATGCGGATACACGGTTGATCTTATTGTGAATGGGCTTTAGAGAAGCCTCAGCTCCTCTGTGAACGCGTACAGATTAGTGGTTGTCAGTTTCTCTTGGTGCGCGAGATCAGAAGCGGAAAGGAATCGACATAATGCCTCTCTCTGTGGATTAGCAACACGCGCAAACCTTCCGTCCCGAGGATCCAACGAAACAGGATACGGCGGTTAATGCTGTCGAATAAATTGCGCGAGCTTTCAGTGCTGACTAGTCGAATTACCGTCGCTTCGCAATTTTTAGTGAAGTGGGTATAATCAATTCTTTTGTAATTTTAAGGAGTGATTTTTACGTTACTGTGTGGAACTGATGAAGGAAATGCTTCTTGGTCGAGTGAAATATTTATTGTCCGAATGAAAATGATTTCTATTGAAGAGTCCTATTGAAAATTAGGTGGTCATTTAGGATCTTTTTGGGGGAATTGTTCTGCCGTTTTGTTTGACATTTTAAGGGTACTTTACTCCGTCATTGATACAATAAATGCAAGCTATTTTCTGATGGAAAGACTGTCTATTGTCTATTCAGAAATATTATATATATATAATATAAATATAATATAGAATATATTATAAGAATGTGTATAGAAGAATATATAGAATATAGAATATATAGAAGAATATATAGAATATAGAATATATAGAAGAATATATAGAATATAGAATATATAGAAGAATATATAGAATATAGAATATATAGAAGAATATATAGAATATAGAATATATAGAAGAATATATAGAATATAGAATATATAGAAGAATATATAGAATATAGAATATATAGAAGAATATATAGAAGAATATATAGAATATAGGATATACAGAAGAATATATAGAATATAGAATATCTAGAAGAATATAATAGAATATAGAATATATTGATACCATCCATGAAGCTTATACATATATACATGTATATATAATTTTTCTTCTGACAAAAAGACTGTCTATTGTCTATTTATAGTAGTTATTTTATAGACAATAGACAGTCTTTTTGTTAAGGTTATATTAGAAGGCGATTAGAAGGCAATTCGGAGGCCATGTGCCACGATTCGAAGACAATTCGAAGGCAATTTGAAGGCCACGTGTCGTGATTCGACGGTCACGTGCCTAGTACAGTAATTTCTCCCTAATTCGCGTTCATGTTGCACACGAAAATGGACAATTCGGTATTAGGAAATACGATCTTGCGGCTCATTTTTATAGTTTTGTCAGACGAAAAATTTTTATATACATGTATATATAATCTTCATGGATGAATTACATTTAATACGTTGAGAAATGTGCAATCTTCTAAGATTTTCGTCTAGCAACATATACAAGTAAATCATCAAAAATTTTAGGGACAATTTGCACCATCATCGACATGGTAACTACAATATTTCTTTCGACGAAAAAGACTATTTGTTATCTACGAAAAACATTATTTACACAGACTTCGTAAACGAATCACGCGCAACACGTAGAAAATGACGAGTCTTCGAAAAAAGAAGTATGCCACTAGTTCGTTTAAAATTTAAGAACAGTTCACTTCATCACTGTGAGACGAGAAACGAAATATTTTTTAACTTCAAAAAAAAGCTCCGAAGGTCCAAATAAAAAAATATCTTCGCGCGTAGTTTGTCCGCTATGATCCTGTTCGCCGAAGCTTCCCGTCGACTGATCCTAATTTACAGCCTTCCAATCGCGCGCCCCCCTGCCCCCCCTCCTCTATCCCCGTCCTTTCCCCGTGAAATACCCGCAACTTGATCGCGGAGCCTTGGAGCCCGGCGCGCAAACAAAATCACGGGGATCCCATTTAAGAAAATAACGTTTCAATCCCGGCGGTGGCGCTCCGATCCGAATGAAGCCATACCCGGCCGATAGATATTCATGAGCAGCTATTATATGCGATTCGGTTCCAGCCATCCGGAGATGCAGCCTCATGCACCAACGCGAATGAAACTATTAATTCACATACACAGCCCCGGCGCGGCCGGCACCCACACACGGGCGCCGCGTGCACGTGGAGACAGGTCTGCGGCACGAAAACAAGAACTCATCGGCCGATCCAACGATCGTCGATTAACCACGGCCGGCATACGGTGGTCGGCCAATATCCGTGGGGTACTTCGTCGGTGGTGGCAGGGGGGGCGGGTGACCGGGGCGGGGGGGTGTTAACGATCATAACACATCATGCAAACCTATAAGAGGTAAAGCGCTGATCAGAATGCCGGAGCACGCACCCCTTTGGATTACCTTCGCCGTCCGTCGTCCCACGGGCTGCTTGTTCTACTGGTAACATTTCGTTGCACCGACAGCTTGCCACCCCGTTCCCCGGCCCCATATCGGGCCGGCGTCGTTCCTACGGCTCGCAGGGCCATCAGCCCGGCCATCAACTCTCCCCGGGCCACCCTAAACCCCTCCCGGTTCAAATCCCACAATCGAGTGGCGGGCTATCGGGAATCGCCCTAGATCGCCATTATCGTTAATCAAGCTAGTGTTTACGGAGTCTTAAGCGACGCGGTGTTTGCCCCGCGAACGCGCCTGCATCCACGGCACGGGGGACACGCATATGCTCGCCGGTTTACGAGCGGCGTGCGCTCGGAAATGAAGAAGAACGGCGAGGTTACGAGGACGTTGCTCCGCGATATCGCCGCGAGTGCCTGGGCCGCGCCGTTTGCGATCTTATTACGGGGGATACCGGTCTGCGAACTTTGAAGGCGCGACGATATCGGGAAGCGGAATGGACGAGCGAGACGATGCTACTTGATCGATCAGTGCTTTCTGGTCTGTGATCTTGGATGTTCGATTGTTGATGATTTGTTAGACTGTCAGGATTATTCAAATTTTAGTGAGCGTTGTCGGAGGAGTATAGATTGTTGTATAAGGTGGATCGTTTGTTTGGGTTCGTTAACTGTGTTTATTAATAGTGGTTGAAAGTGTTCGCAGATTTTTTGACAGCTTCTTCAAGATTCCTCTTGTAGATACATTAGTGGTTGCTAGGAACGTAACAGAAATTCATTTTTCTAAATTTGGTTAGAATTAATTCTAACAAAAATTGAGTTTGATCGATTAAACGACGACTTTATTGTTTCAAATGTTTTGCTGCGATTCGAAAGCAAATCGGAGGCCATGTGCCACGATTCGAAGACAATTCGAGGGCAATTCGAAAATCACGTGCTACGATTCGAAGGCAATTTGAAGGCCACATGACACGATTCGAAGGCAATTGAGAGGGCATATGATACTATTCGAAGGCAATTGAGAGGGCATATGATACTATTCGAAGGCAATTCGGAGGGCACATGACACTATTCGAAGGCAATTCGAAGAACACGTTCTACGATTCGAAGGCAATTCGGAGACAATTCTGAGAACACGTGACACGATTCGAAGAAAATTCGAAGGCAATTCTGAGAACACGTGACACGATTCGAAGTTAAATTAGAGGCCAAATAACAAGATTCGAAGGCAATTCGGAGGCCACGTACCTAGTACAATAATATCTCCCTAATTCGCGCTCCTATTGCACACGAAAATGGACAATTTCGGATTAGGAAATACGATCTTGCGGCTCGTTTTTATAGTAACCGATTGTCAATGATTACAAAAATGAGACGTGAGACCCGAATAATCGTATCTCTTCTTCCCAAATTGTCCATTCTTGTGCGCGACCTGTGCGCACATTACAATTAGGAAGAAATCACTATACCTATCACGTAAACAGACCATTTCATACCATCTCCCGAACATCGACTTAGCAATAAATTACACGAGCACAGAACTCTAACCCAGAGAAATTCGCAGCAACCCGAAATTCCGCATTTCCGGGAGAAATTACCGTACTTCGTTCCGACACCCAAATTCCCTAACAGACAGCAAACCCAGTATCGAACAACGCCGCAAGTCACATTGGGTTCGGAATACCAGGCAACGCGAACCAGCAAATCGTTGACCAGGCAAAAAACTTCGCAGGAGGATAGCCGAAGATAGCGTGAGCGGAAGCGGGGGCACAGTGATTCGCCGTAAACGCGGCCGATTACATTCACTCGCGTCAGAAGCGTCCGTAAAACGATGATAGCCGCGCGGCGATCATGAAGCGACATTAGAAGAACCGTTCCCGGGGGAACAATTCGCGGATCATAAACCGGGGAAGCTGCGGAATAGACCGGGTCTCTATTCGTCGCAATTGCCGTATCCGCGCGAATAAACGCTGGCGACCTAACCGGGTGGCCGAGGCGGGCCGGGCTATAACGCGTGGGGCGATATAAATCGCGTTTAGCCGCGACCTTGACGGATGACTGCGGCATCGACGAGAGAAGAGAGTCGGGGAGAAAGTTCGCGGTTGTTCGATTCGGGAGAAGAGGAAAAAGATTTTTCGAAAGTGGCGAGCGTAACGACGGGGCCGGGCCTCTGGCTTGGTAAAACAGCGCCCTACGTGGCCGTGTACGCGCGCACACAGCCGAGAAATACGCGATATATATCCTGGCTACGTGGCTGTGTGTGCGCGTGTCTCTTTCTCTCTCTCTCTCTCTCTCTGTGCAGAACCGAAGAGATCTCCCGGAGGAGAAAAAGGTAACCGTCGCGCTCCAGAGATTCTCTGGCGGACAGCCAAACACCCAACAACCAAGAAACCCTCAGACTCAACTGTATCCACTCCATCCACGGACCTAGCCATCTACTAGAGCACTCCTCTTTTTCCTTTCCTTTTCCCCTCGCCGCCACCTGCCGACCTTCTCCCCGTCCTCCGGCGTCCCCCCGCACTCTTCCCTCTTCCCTCGTCTCGTCCACCGCCCGCACAGTTCTTTGCTCGCATCTCCCTCGCTACCGAAATTCCATTTTCTAACGTCCTGCCCCCCCCGCCGCCCCCTCCCCTATCCCGCTTCTTACTCGCCCTTTCGACTGTCACTCCGACTACTCGCTATCGCTCTTACGCTATCGTTCCAGTTATCACTCTCCCATCCGCTCTCCCATCCCCTAACCTTCTCTCCTCGCCTCGCTCTTCTCTTCGCCTCACTCCTCTCTTCTCTTCTCTCTTCTCCTCTCTCTTCTCTTCGCCTCTCTCTCTCTCTCTCTTATCTTCTCTTCGCTTCTCTCTTCTCTTCTCTTATCCTGTCTCTTCTCTCTCTCTTTCTCTCTCGCTCTTCCTGTCCGCGTTCTACCAGAGTTCCACGATCCCCATCCGACGCGTTTCACACCGCCGCCGACTGCATTTCCTACGCTGACGGGTCTCGTTCGTTCTTGTTAAGAGAGTCCCGCGGCGCGATTAAACAAAGCGCTGCATTCACCGAAAATGCTGGCCAAAACAGGCGGTTCTCGAATCTCGTCCGAACCGGGAAATTTTTGCTTCGCGAAACGGCCCGGTGTCTGACAACAATCGCCGATCTTGTGGTCTTCTTGAAGCTGTTCGTTCGTAAATTACGTTCGTTGTCGAATGCGAACAATTTCCGTGTGTTACCGGTTTCTGTGTTGTTTGGATGTTTTATTTGCTGGCGAGTGCCCGTTGCGCGGTGAAACGAAACGAATCGTCGAACAAAACTGGGGACAGCGATGCTAATAGCGAAAATATTAATCGAAGTGCTGTAATTGGTGGCAAGAGCGCGTACAGGTACGACAGGTGGAATTGTTATTAACACTGGATTGTCGGAGCTAGCTAATTTTGACTCATTTATGATTTCATTGCTGTATATATATAGAGAGAAAAAGTTAAATAACTTTTCTATATATGTAGAGAAAAACTTAAATAGTCTTTTCTACATATATAGAAAAAATAGTTATTTTATATATATTATTTCATATATATTATTTTACATATATTATTTCATGTATATTATTTTACATATATTATTTTATATATATATATATATATATATTATTTCATATATATTATTTTATATTTAAAATTATTTAAGTATTATTGATTATTATATAAGTATTATTTAAAATTATTTAAGCATTATTGAGTATTATACAAGTATTACTTAAAATCATTTAAGCATCATTGAGATTATATATAAGTATTATTTAAAATCATTTAAGCATCATTGAGATTATATAAGTATCGTTTAAAATCACTTAAGCATTATTGAGATTGCATAAGTATCATTTAAAATTACTTAAGTATTTTTATATATATAACAATAAAATCGTAAATGAGTCAAACTGACTAGCCCCGGCGATCCAGTGTTAACGTCGCTGAAGTAAAAAGAGGAGCCGAAGAGGAGAAGTTTCGTTACTCCGGAAGGCAGGAAAAAGCAGCAAATATTCGTGGAAAAGTTCTCCTCGCGAAGTTTCCGCTGCGAAGCATCAGCAGCAACTGCGGATCGCAGTCACTTTCCTCATTTTCCGGGATCGTGGCTCAACGTTGATTCGGAGAGGGGCGCGACGGGGGCACGGTTGATCGGTTAATCGCATCCCCCGAGTTTTAATGGGGACCGAAGATCGCCGGTGATGCCTCTAATCTTTCGGACAATTCGGTATAGTGGTTGAACGAGGGTGTGCATCAGCGAGGATGCATCGGCCGGATCGCAACAGCGGCGGGGAGAGACAGGAATGGCACACGATCGACGGAACGTAACAGCGGTGTCATTAACCGGGCCGGTGCATCGACCCAGTTGTTTCCGCGCCATTAGCGAATAATGACACTTTTTTCATGCCCCAGGTAGAACCGGCCCGGGGAGAGCGATCGATGCCGATCGTTCCGACCACTTTGCCCGGCCCGACGCCATGGCCGTTCGTTCGCCTCCCCTGGAATCAGCTGGACCGCGCCTATTCAAACGACCTTCTCGTCCGATAGGACAGAGGCGAACAAGCCGGCTTCTTCTTCGCCTTCCGGGCCCGCGCAATTCCATCTTCTTCTCCCCGCTTAAACACGACCGAGATGATTGATCTTCCTACCCCGTCTCCGTCGATACATTTGCTTTCGCCCCCAGGGTGGGTGGGGCGGGGAGAAAAAACAGCGCCGATCGATGTGTCTCTTATTCCGCGGCGGACAGTTTGATCGATTCGAGTGCACTCGAATCTATGCATGACCTTTTAGGCGGCGCACCGACGCTGTTCAGGAAGTTTCGAGCCTCGGGCTGGCTGCTCGAGTGGCCTTTTCCTAGAAACAAAATCGCAATGTCTCTGTAATCGACGCTCAGATTGTGCACGAAAATGGACAATTTTGGAAGAGGAGATACGATTGTTCGAGCCTTGTGGATTGTTCTTTTGTGGTTTATTATTAAGGCAATTCGCAGGCCTCATGACACGATTCGAAGGCAATTTAGAGGCCACGTGCCATGATTCGAAGTGAAATTGGAGGCCAAATAACAAGATTCGAAGGCAATTTGGAGATCACGTGCTACGATTCGAAGGTAATTCGGAGGCCACGCGACACGATTCGAAGAGAAATTGGAGGCCAAATGACAAGATTCAAAGGCAATTTGGAGATCACGTGCTACGATTCGAAGGCAATTTGGAGGCCACGTGCCACGATTCGAAGGCAATTTAAAGGCCACGTGCCATTATTCAAAGGCAATTCGATTCATAACACTATTCGAAAGCAATTCGAAGGCTACTTAACACTATTCGAAGGCAATTCGAAGGCTACATGACACTATTCAAAGGCAATTCGGAGGCCACGTGACACGATTCGAAGTCAAATTGGAGGCCACATGACAAGATTCGAAGGCAATTCGGTGGCCACGTGCCGCGATTCGACGGTCACGTACCCAGTACAATAATTTCTCCCTAATTCGCGCTCATATTGCACACGAATATGGACAATTTCGAATTACGAAATACGATCTTGCGGCTCGTTTTTATAGTTACCGACTGTCAACAACTATAAAAACGAGTCTCGAGGCTCAAATAATCGCATCTCCCCTTTCCAAATTGTCCATTTTTGTGTACAATTTGATGGAAAATTAGGGTGATTTTACTGTATTCGTACTCCTTATTGAAATTGAATAACTGTTTTATAATTGATCCAAGCGATCTAAATTTTTTCTGAACTTTTTGCGCATCGGTTCGCGGCTTATTTTCATATTAATCTGAGCATCAATTAGGGAGAATGTTCTGCACCTTCGCGTGAATTCTCGTTCTCCTCGATCATTTCACAAGACTCTGAATAAGACCTGAATTTAGCCTCGTTGATTGCGAATCTCCTTCCGGTGAAATTGAAATAGAAACGCCGCCATGAATGTCCAGAGATATTGGAGCCATTTTTCTCCGCGCCCACGTTCAGCCTAACTCTATCGTCTATCTCATTGTCAGCTGTCCGTCTCTGGGAATCCCTCTCGGGCCTCTCATATCGGGAACACCCTTTCCGGAAGCGTCGCGAGAACGAGGAGCCGAGGGAGTAAATAGCAATAACTCGAGCTAAACGATCATATTCAAATTTCTGGGAAGGCGCGATCTGAATTCGATCCGGCTTTGAAGACGACCGACTTGTCTCTAATAACGCCGAGCCCCGAAACTTCCCGACCATTTCGAGAGCGGTCGAACGCGCCCTGGAGTCCCGTGCCGACCCCTCCGAAGCCATTTTTCAATGGGCAATAGCATTCCACGAAGAAACAGCGAGCGTTGCCCCTTCTCGCGAACCGTATGAATACGCTCGATGAGCGGACATCGGTGTAGCGGGAGGGGTGACCGCCGGAAAATATGAGATATCGGAAAGGACCCCGTTGATCGACGGTAGCCACATTCTCCGTGTGATCGCCATGGCTACCGAAACAGGCCGGACCCTCGCGAGAGCTCTTTGACAGCGATATCAACGAGCTTTCTTTCGTTTGACTCGTCGCAAAACGTTTTGCCGGACGGACAGAAATAAGATTCCGAACGCGGGCGCTCTGAAACATTCCGAAACATCCCAGGATTCCGTACGAAAGTGGGCTGGCGGAAGACGATTACTTGGATCACTTCGGTTTGATTGTTTTTTTTGGTCACAATTAACATTATATATAATATATAATATATAATATAATATATAATAATATAATAATAAATAAAAAAATATATATAATTATAATAATTAAATATTAATTATAATTATATATTATAATATATATTATAATATAATATAATATATAATATATAATATTATAATATTATATATATAAGAAGCGCCGAATCTTTTTACTGAAAAGTAAGAGCACAGCAAAAGAATGACAAAATTGCCACAGGAATAAAGAGTAAATGTAAAGTTAAATTCTCGGAAACAACAGACAAATCGAAGGCACAGTAATTGGTCCAACTACCTACGGTAACCGGCTCCACTGAGCCAAAGCAAATTCCCGATTTCTGCACGAAACCGGAGAAGCCGCGCGGCGTCGATTTCCTCGATTTTCGCCGAGCCTTCCGAATCGATTGTTTACGCGTTGAACGCGCGTCCGCCGCGCCGCTGCGACAATTTCTGCCCCCGTTACAAAGGGAAGAGAGGATCCCCTCGCTCGGTCTCGCCCCGGCTCTGTTTCTCCCACGGCCGCGCCGCGATCTGTCACGGTGTCTCTTGAACGCGCAACAACGCGTGCCGCGATCAAAGCCTTTGATCTCCGCGCGCGCGCCGCGCGCCAATCACGCTGCAATTCCGATCCCGGCGCGCGGACCCGAGCTCGAAGGATCGTAAGGCACCGCTTATGCGAACCCCTGCTCCCGCGTTTCCGTGTGCGGCTTGTTTGACACGGCCGCAAGTCGGCGCCGTAATGGACACCGGCGCGGCGCGGCGCGGTGCGGCGCTCTGATTGCGACGACGCGACGCGACGCGTCTTGAGTCTTTTGACCGGTTACCGTCGCGCCACGGCGAGCGCCGGGGAAAGATAGTGAAGCGTTTTGCCGTCGGGTCTGATTGCTGGCAAAGGATACGCGCGGATTCGGGGCGGTGAAAGGACTCCGACGATGCTCTGTTCCCCGCCTCGCGGAGACTCCGTTGCTCCCTGTTAGAGATTCCAGACGCTCGCCGTTTCCTACGATCCCGCAGGAAATCGATGCGGTACTATTAACCCTTCGCCCTGCAACCACGTCTGGGAGACGTTGTTAGATAATCGGGTTAGGAATGATTATCACGTTGAGAGACGTGGTACAAAAATCGGGCTAGAAGTGATTATCACGTCTGAGAGACGTGGTAAAAAAACGGGCTAGAAGTAGTCATCACGTCTGAGAGACGTGATCAAAAGATCGGGTTAAGAATGATTATCACGTTGAGAGACATGGTATAAAAATCAGGCCAGAAGTGATTATCGCGTCTGATAGACGTGGTAAAAAAATTGGGCTAGAAATAAATATCACGTCTGAGAGACGTGGTCAAATATCGGAGCAGAAATTATTACCTCATGTCTATGAAGTGTAGTCAAAAGATTGGGCTGGAAATGATTATCACGTCTTATCGACGTGGTCAAAAGATCGGGCCAGAAATGATTACCACGTGTGAGAGACGTGGTCAAATATCGGAGAAGAAATTATTATCATGTCTGTGAGGTGTAGTCAAAAAATTGGGCTAGATATAATTATCATGTCTGTGAAATGTAGTAAAAAAATCGGACCAGAAATGATCATCACGTCTGAGAGACGTGGTAAAACATCGGGCCAGAAATGATTATCATGTCTGTGAAATGCGGTCAAAATCACGGACCACAAATGATTATCTCGTCTGAGAGACGTGGTCAAAAGATCGGGCCAGAAATGATTATCACGTCTGAGAGACGTGGTCAAAAAATCGAATCAGAAATAATGATCACGTCTGGGAGGCGTGGTCAAAAAATCGAACCAGAAATGAGAGCCGTGATGCTTCAGTCGGGGCAAATATAAACATAATAGAATAATCCTCGTGTAACCGACCCCGGGTCACCATTGACCCGGAACTAGTCAGGCGATGATAATAAATACTAGACTATGAGTCAAAAGTGACCCGCTGTCGGCTCTCCGCGACGCTCATTTATATCGGCTATTGCGAGAGTCGAAATGGAGCAGCGAGAAGTGTACATACTTCATGAACAGAAATTAAAGGTGTTCCAGAATGGGCGTTCAATTTGACCTCGACGATCAAGGCAGAAGGACACTTTGGATCTCCAATCTCAATTCGAGTGACCTTGCAATAGCTCCTACGAAAAATTCGCAATGACGGCGTTAAAGTGCCAGCAGAGAGAACGAAAAACGATAATTCATCTTCCTCCGTCTGATCGCTCAAGACAATCGCGCGCCAATCTCGACAATTTCGACTTGGGTCAATGTCCCGTGGGTCGGACGACTGCTAGATGTATCTGCTACGCGAAAGAATTGTCCAAGTCTCGTCCGGGAGGATCCCGAAACCGGGATCCAACAAGCAAACGAGGTCCGAGTGTCGAAGTTCGAAGTTTCTCGAGGAAATGCGCGTTATCAATTAAGGCAAGTGGCCGAAAAAAAAGGAGTGAGGGAAGGAAGACAGGGCGGTGAGGACGGGGGTCGGTGCTGGACGAGCGTAGACAGGGCGCAGGGGGGAGGGAGGGACGGTAGGTGAAGCACGAAGTTGCGTTCCGAGCGGAAAAAATTACTGAAGCTGAACGGCGAGTCATTAGCGAGCGGGAGAAAGGAGGTTAACGTTTCTTCTTACGCTGCCCGGGCGAAGTTTCGTCTTCATCGGGCCGACGTAGTTGCTCCGGACTGCCTTCCTTCCGTCCCTTTATCTGCCCCGGCAATTCGTCACTGTCTTCGCGTTTCAGGATTTTTACGAAACTACCCGGGATCCAGCGGGCACGCCTCGGTACACAACGGCATGACGAATCGTCGTCGCGATATTGTTCTTTCGGAATCTCCTGGATTTACGAAGCTTCGGAGCAGGGGATCGGAGGATGCGCTCGCTTGCGGGGCTCGGTTTTCGGGATTCGGTGATTTCGCGGAGCGTCCGGGGCATCGAAGAACAGTTGCGGCTAATTTCGGACCGGCTAAATCCAATTAATCCTCTGGGATGTTCGGGGGACTTTCTTGCGATTATAATACGTGCGCAATTTTTCGAGGAAATGAATCCAGTTAGGGAATTTTTTGGCTAATGGATACGCTATAGGTGTTTCTGTTTTCAGAGGAATACGCATGGGTTCTTCTGTAATGATACAAGCATCAAAATTTGGCTAATTGTAATGATTTGAGGTATATTATCTATTCAGGGTGTCCCATAGGGTGTCCCAGATTCAGGGTGTATCAATATTCAGGGTATCCCATAATTATGTTAACACTCGGAAAAGGCTGATTCTTTCGGTCATTTGAAGCAACTTTCTCCTTAGCGAAAATGCAATCCGCGGCTTCGTTCACGAGTTATTAACGAAAAACAGTGACCAATGAGAAGAGGCGAGCTGGGCTGGCGCGAGGCGGCCGAGCCAACGAGCGGTCGAAGCCTAGTTCCGCTGATTGGCTCGGCCGTCTGGCGCTAAGCGAGCTCGCCGCTCATTGGTCAGTGTTTTTCGTTAATAACTCGCTAACGATGCCTCCGAGAACATTTTTGCAAAGGAAAAAGTTGCTTCGGATGACATCAGGAGTCACCCTTTTCCACGTGTTAACATAATTTTGGGACACCCTGCAAAACAAGACGTGTGACATATGACGCTCTAAAGTGCTCATCAAATTTAATCAAATCCATGCTTTAATTCTTCAAGCAGTATCTGCAATTCACTAACCCTTCTTTTTTACTCAGGAGACGCACTGTTCACTTGCTTCTTTCTTTCACTTCGGTGTGAAAATTCCAGTGAACACGTTTCTTCAATAATTTCTGGGCTATGAATTCTTTCTATATTATCATTGCAAAACGCAAGATACAAAATTAGTTCCTTCGAGAAACAGACAAAAACACGGACTGACAAATAGTAAGTACACTATGCTGCAGATTTCCTGCATTTTTAAACGATAATTTAAGGATTTTACTATTTTGTATAAAATGGTTAACGCTATGTTACCTAATATGCTTATATATATTATACTATATATTATATTAACGCTATATATATAGCGTTATAGTTAACGCTATGTTACTCCATAAAAATAACAAATTCTAAATAACGAATTTATTTAGATCTTCCGCCATATTAATTACAATATGAGCTCAAATTAAGAAATCTATTCGACTATTTTCTATGGATACTTTTCCTTCTAAAACTGTTAAAATGCGGACAATCCACGCTTGCAATATTAACCCTTTGCACTCGAGCGGCGATTCTGAGGCGACGCTAAAAATTGCTACACTATTCTCAAAAGAATTGTCACGTTATTAAATTCGTCTATATATTCGATAAATTGTCAAACAATAAAAGTCTTCCATAAGCGTATTCTAAGCGTATATAAATGTATACACTGTCGGTTGAAACAAACGTCTTCATTTTCCAGTTAAGACAGTCTCGGGTGCAAAGGGTTAACCTACGCAACGCTGATTCATCGCGTTCCGCGAATCGCGTATTTCCGTGACGGTCCGAGGAAACGGCGGGAGCACCGTAAGCGCGACTCTTTCGCGTGGGCGAAAAAAAAAGAAGTGGCCGCGCGGGTAACTCGAGCCGATCGATGGGAGAACGTCAGTAGCGGTTACATTACTTATGAGCTCATTAACTATACAGATAAAGGGAAGGCAGTCCGCGACGTTCCATCAGCTAGAATATGCATTGCGATTCGGGGCAGCGGCGCGGTGGACCGGGACTATGCGCTCTGGATACCAGAATTGGATTGCAACGACAGACCGACATCGAGCCGGAAAAGGAAAGCTGAAAAATTAACCAACATTCTCGGCCGTCGCTACGTTAATACGCGCGCCGATGCTGATTTTACGTCGCTGAACGGGAGTCGTGCTTACTTGGCCCTGTATCGACGCGAACACGGTTTACAGCATGCAGATTCGTTTGATGGATTCTCCGTAATGAGATCATCCGGGAGAGACACGATCACCGGACCGCGTGCGTCGAGATTCTGAGGAATGGCGGGCGAGAGGATCGACGACTCGAAACGCACATTTAATTCGTTATTTATCGTTTTTATTGCGCAGAATGGCGATCGAACGGCTGAACGATAACGATAATAAAAATAGATATAATAGATATAATAGATTCTGCACACGAATGGACAATTTCGGAAGAGGAGATGCGATTATTCAACTATAAAAACAAGCCGCGAGGCTCGAATGATCGCAACTCTTCCCAAATTGTCAATTTTTGTGCACGATCTGAACAATTGACGATTAGGGAGAATTTACTGTATTGTACTCTTGCGGAATATTGTACTCTTGCGTACATTGTGGTTCGATGCGCACCTTGATTTACTTTTCTACTTCATCGTTTTTTAATTTATTCATACGTCGGATCGTTGATCGCGCGTCGCGTGCGATTCACAATTAGAATCGGTATCGAATAATCTTCGCCTAAAACACGCGCTAAATAAAGCTGGTGGAACGGATAGGAAACGATTTAATGGATGATAGTCGACGAATTAAGTGATCAGCCAATGTCACGATCTTCGGGGTTATCCTGAAAAGAGTCTCACGGTTAATTTTCACAAAATATAATCGTGCTCTTCGATTGCAAGTAAATTCTCCCTAATTCGCACTTATATCGTACACAAAAGTAGACAATTTGGGAAGAGGAGATGCGATTATTCAACTATATAAACAAGCCGCGGGGCTCGAATGATCGCAACTCTTCCCAAATTGTCAATTTTTGTGCACGATCTGAGCAATTGACGATTAGGGAGAATTTACTGTACTCCTCTTGCGGAATAAGAAAATGGATTGACAAAGAAAAATCATTGCCAGACCGAGGATATTCGGATCAAGATCAAAGTTGTCCGCTTTATTTGCAAGATAGAGGAGTTACAAAGACTCTCGCATCGCCTCCAAATCATTTCAATGGTTCGACAACACTAAATCGTTGTTTCGAAATTCTTTAATTTTTATCAGACCAAATTCTTCGATCCTTCGGAGAATCTGGAGAACCTAAACTAGCGGATCTGTGCGCTCGTGACTCTCATATATTTTTAAAATATCGATAAGCTTCCACACTGTAAAACGTTGATAACATTTCGATTTAATTTGCACCGCAATCTTTCGGTGCTTAAAATCAATTTCTCAGTTCACGCGAATCTCACGATAGAATCTACGAAAACAGCAATTCGTATATTTTTAAAGAACTTAATTATTGAACGATCCTTTCTGCAAAAATAACGAGTCGACGTCTTATTCGTTCTCCGTTCGATCGACGATCGTAAATAAATCGTTTCACGGCTCATAAGCCGTTTATTTTGAAAGTGGCATAAGTCACTTTATCTGATATTTTTCTCGGTATAAATAATTTCGTATAAACATTAAAAAATCACCACTTTTCATTGCGGTAAAGTGACTTATGCCACTTTCAAAATAAACGGCTCATATGTTTCTCTCATGCAAACTTTATCTCGCTTCTTTTCGTTCGATCTTTTTGGGAACGTCGGTTCTTCGATTTCAAGCATCGTTCGCGCAACGAACTCAATTAACGCGAGACGGTGCCGCGTGTGAAACCCGACGCCGGCGATCCTGCCGGCGTCAAAAAAGAAAAAAGGAAAAAGGCTGGAAGATTATAGGCGTAAATCGCGGCGCAAAGGAGCCACGTAACGATCATTCGCGGAACACGGCGCGCGGCGGCGAAAGTCAGGCGACTCGTATCTAATAAATTCAATTATCTCGGCGGGTGGCGCGGGTCAAGTTCCCGCTACCGGAAGATCGCGTAATACCTTCTGCCGCTTGTCCCGCTAACAAGACGCTAGTTACGAGGTCGTTACTTTTACGGAGGGGATCCTCGTTGCTAATCTATAACGGCGGGAACACCGCAGGGGCGTTCGGTTACCAGCAAATAACTGATTCTCTTCGGCTCGTTACCGACCCGGTTACGCCTCTATAAAAAAAAAGGAAAAAAAGAAAATGATACAAGAACTTCGTCTTTTACAACCAATTGAACGCCGCCCGGAAATAATAAATAATAATGATCGGGAGAAACAAGCCGCCCCACGTTTCGCGCGGGCCTTCTCCTCCGAGTAATTCCAATTTGAATGCCGATATTTATGAATGATATTTAATGAATGCCGAATTATTATTATATTATTATATTATTACATATATATAATATATAATAATATATATAATAATATATAATATATAATATATATATATATATATAATAATATATATAATAATATATAATATATAATATATAATATATATATATAATAATACATATATTATATATTTCTTTTCATAATTTTTCAATCACAATGTCTCCACATTCTTACACTCTTTTATGGTACTTCTACTTATTTATGTCTCACCCAATCATTTCTCTCGTGAATGCATCAAATCGAACATAACCTACAACCAATTTTCGCGTCCCCGTTTATATCGATTCTATTCCATTGGTTCGGAGATGTTCGCGCGTCCACGGCCCCTTTGCCGGACTCCCGGAGATATTAGTAATTTTATTGGAGAAATTTTTCTTTTTTTTTTAATGAGGAGTTCATTAGTCGGCCGAACGGATTTTTCATTCGCGCTAATTAAAGATTATTATTAGGTCGATCCGCCCGAGAATCCACTTCCGGTTGTTTCGTGAACGGCCGGCGACTATCTTAAAACCAATACACGCTTCGTTAACCCATTTTCCAGAGAAACGGCCACGGGATAATGCTTCGCCCATATTTCCTCGTCACATTTTCATTCAACAGGCCGTGTGTTTTCTTTGCGGCATTAAATTTTAAAGAAACACAAGAAGAAGCGAAACAATTTTAACCGCGTGCTGGAAACCGGCGAATCTTCGCGAGCTTCGAGCCAAAATGCGTTTCACGGTTGCACGAAAAATTCCGAGAAACCCGCCGACAAACCCGATATTTCACCCTTTTAGTGCAGAGCGAAAGTATCGCACTTATGCGAAAAATTCCAATTTAAATTTAAGTAAATTCTCCCTAATTGTCGCTCAGCTTGTACACAAAAATCGACGATTTGGGAAAAAAAGATAAAATTGTTGTTGATTGTTATTATAGTTGTTGACAATCGGTAACTATGAAAACGAGTCGCAAGATCGTATTTCCTAATCCGAAATTGTCCATTTTCGTGTGCAATGTGAGCGCGAATTAGGGAGAAATTACTGTACTAGGTACGTAACCGTCGAATCATGTCACGTGGCCTCCGAATTGCCTCCGAATCTTGTCATCTGGCCTCCAATTTGACTTCGAATCGTGTCACGTGTTCTCAGAATTGCCTTCGAATCGTGTCACGTGGTCTCAGAATTGCCTTCGAGTCTTGTCATTTGGCCTCCAATTTGACTTCGAATCGTGTCACGTGGCCTCCGAATTGCCTTCATAATAAACCATAAAAAAAACGTGCCAAAAGGCTTGAACAATCGTATCTCCTCTTCCTAAATTGTCCATTTTTGTGGACAATCTGAGCGTCAATCCACCCTCTGATCGCAACGATTTCTCTATAAATCTCGAGCAATCGTGTGAGAATCGAAACGAATTGCCAGAAATCAGAGAATCGCGTAACGATATTTAGCCGAATGCCGAGTCCATCTTCTCTTCCCAAATTGTCCAATCTCGTTTCCAACCTGAGCGTCAATTCGGGAGAATTCACAGTAGTTGATCGTCGTCGCATACGCAGCGATATATCGTCGTTCGACCCTAAAAGGGTTAATTCCCCGTCACAACGAACGTTCGCGGAGAACCCGGAGCCCGCTTACATAATCTTCACCCGAGGAGAGCTTGATTCTCAGTCGGAAGCGTTACGAAAGCGTTACGAAAGCGTTACCAAAGCGTTTCTCTCTCTTTCTCTGTTACAGAATACTTGATGTCAGGAAGTCCACGGAGCTACCCGGCCCGTTCTCCAGGGGTGGCAACCACGCCAACCGTGACCAGGTGAGTTATTACGAGCACGTGTGCACGCGAAATTGGCCGCGCGACCGGGCGAGCGCGCGAAACCTTCGAAGCCGAGCAGAAAGTCGAAGCGGGTGCCGAAGCCGAAGCCGAAGCTGCCGGCGCAGCCTCGACACATCCATATTCCAGCAGGCAATAACACAGATTTCCGCGTAAGCCAGATCACGTAAGCGGATTTTTCGCGCGGCGGCTGACAAATCCGCGAGACTTATCGGTTTACCTAGTTGCCGGATTTCCCGCGGTTGAATTAAGCTCCGAAAAATCGACCGGGCTGTTGACTCTGCCTCGGGAACGCCGGCTCGGCTCGGCTCGGCTCGTCGCCGCTCGTCGCCGTTCCGCGCCGCACCGCGTCGGGCCGCGCGACGCGCTCCACCGATTGACGGCCCATCGTTTCGGTGTTAACACGAACGGCTCGTGTTCCCGTCTTCCCTTTCGGCACCGGATTCCGAAACGATTTTACCTCCACCAGGCGCCCACCTTTCCACCCGCTTTCCGTTTCGCTGACGGTTCTTCCTTTTTCTTTTTTTTTTTGCCGGGGAACAGTTTTTCCGCGCATCGAAGATGTTTACTTTACGTCAGGATTGTTTTGTTCCCCGGAGGCACACGTCGGAAATTGTTGCACGGAAAGCGATAGGATAGGATTATGCCTCGACATATTTACCGTACACTTTTTGTCAGAATCTTTGCTTCGCGTACGGTCCCAGTGTTTGGAACAATCGAACTAGTTAACGCGTTCCGTGCCGAGCTGTTTTAGCTCGACTCTTTACACTGGCCATTTGATATTTTACTAAAATTTGATATATTGTACGTAATTATTAATTATTGTATATATATAGTTTTAGTAAAATATTAAATGGCTAGCATAAAGAGTCGAGTTTAAATAGCTCGGCACGGATATTATATATATATATATATATATATATATATATATATATATATATATATATTATATTATACGATATAATTATATAATATAATATATAATATATAATATAAATAATATTATAATAATATATAATATATATAATATAATACAATATTATATATATATATATATATATTATGTATATATATAACAATGAAACAAACTTATTATGACCCATTCGTGTGGTGGAAATTATTTCATCAGTTCTAAAGTTGCTATAAACTATTTTCATAACGCGTTAAATAAACATGTATGTATGTACCATCGGTGGTACATGTGGCACGGAACGTGTTAAATTAAAATGAGAAAGGACTTGAATTAATAATTAATATTAATATTATATTAACATCCACGTAAAATATTTATGGAATTTCGAAGAAGTACATTTTAAAACTATGAATCTAATTTATCCTGTAACTATCCTCACTGGCAAGCGACAGGGGTTGACATTTTGCGAGGCCATATTTGACCAGCTTATCCGGCTAGACCCTTCCAGATTCGAAAGAATTTATGGACTTCCGGCAAATGGATTTCGGTAAATGGATCAGAGGTGCTTGTTCAATTCAAATTCCAATAAATACGTTTATAGAATTTCCACCAAATTTATATTAATTCGGTGAATTGGTAATGCGGTGCCTAAGCCCCGTGTTCCAGGAACGTCGTCCTGAAACGTGCGAATCATCGTAATAGGATGCAAAGAATGTGACTGATTCGTTTAGCTTTACCAAAAAGAAAAAAAGAAGAAAAATCAGAAACGGGTGAAACATGATCGATACGTCGAGCAAGGTGCAACAGAAACAAAGGAAAGACTTTTAAATTTTGAAAGTATCCATCGATGTACAGTATTTTCTTCCGGAAATGCCTAATTTCGGGTTGCTGCGAATTTTCCTGTGCTAGGGAAATTGTGCTACGCCAATGTAATTTCTTGCTACGTCGGTGCTAAAAATCGACAAAGTCGGTCGAGCGTGTGATGCCGCACGCGATGCGAATTCCAGAACCTCACTGCTCGCTTTTTCTAGTTACTGATTGTCAACAACTATAAAAACGAGTCGCAAGGCTCGAATAATCGTATCTCCACTTCCTAAATTGTTCATTTTTGTGCACAATCTGAGCGTCAATTAGGGAGAATTTAGTATATTAGGTACGTGACCGTTGAATCGTGGCAAGTGGTCTTCGAATTGCCTTCGAATCGTGGCAGATGGTCTTCGAATTGCCATCGAATCGTGACAGGTGGCTTCCGAATTGCCTTTGAATCGTTGCGCGTGGTTTTCGAATTGCCCTCGAATTGGCTTCGAATCATGGCACGTGATCTTCGAATTTCCTTCGAATTTCCTCCGAATCGTAGCATGTGGTCTTCGAATTTCCTTCGAATCGTGGCACGTGGTCTTTGAGTCGCCTTCGAATTGCCTTCGAATCATGGCACGTGGTCTTTGAATTGTCTTCGAATCGTGTCATGTGTCCTCCGAATTGCCTTCGCATCGTGTCACGTGTCCTCCGTATTGCCTTCGCATCGTGTCACGTGGCCTCCGAATTGCCTTCGAATCGTGTCACGTGGCCTCTGAATTGCCTTCGAATCGTGTCATGTGGCCTCCAAATTGCCTACGAATTGCCTTCGAATCGTGGCATGTGGCCTCCGAATTGCCTTCCAATAGTGTCATATGCCCTCTCAATTGCCTTCGAATAGTGTCACGTGTCCTCCGAATTGCCTTCGCATCGTGTCACGTGGCTTAAAAAATTAAAAATATTATTCCTATATTATTCATATTAACGTCATTTTGGCCGCTGCCTCTTTTTTTGCCGACTGCCCCTAGTTTCCATAAAACCTCTCCGCTTAGCCCGAAGAATCGCGACCTAGTACTCTCGGATCCGCCGGTTTCAATTCCGACCTCCGTACATTTCTGGTAGAAATTACTGTAACAGGATACAAGGAACGATAATAACGCGCGATCTAGTCGTTCGAGGGCGATGTTCCGGAAAAGAAAAAAAAAGATCGGCGAAGCATCGAAGCCGGTCGATATCTGTTGGCACAACGGAAACAGAGAGAGAGAGCCGAGGGACTTTCATCTCGTTTGCCCGTCAGAATCCCGGCTAAAAGCGTTCCCGAAATCGGAACGAACTTATTACTCGGCCTGATAGAATGAAAGTAAGGACGCGGAATAAAGAGCAGGCTAATTCGATATTTCGCGCGCGTCGCCGACTGCGATCGAATCGGCACGGAAGGCGGAACGGGAACGGAAAGGGAGGAGGGTCGTCGTCGTCGTCGTCGAAGGAGGAGGAGGGGACCGGCGAAATACGAGAGAACGCCGGGACGACGTTCTAAATATTTTAAAAGTTCGGCTCATTTGAATTGAAACATCTTCGACTGCGGCTCTCTCTCTCCTTGGTCCCCTTCCGATCGCCGCAGTATTTTCTCTGCGGTTATTGCGCTTCCAGCCACGTCCGCGCCCTATTCAACCGATTGATTTAAATTTTCCAAAGTTTCCGCGCGCCATTTCCTCCCCTCCCACCCTCTTCTACCTTCCCTCTTTCCGCAGAAAGAGCCGGCGCGGTGAATTCCGCTACGCGGGAATTGTTATCCGGTCGCGGAAGGGTCCGGCCGGATAAGCGATCGGCAGCGCCGCCGTTTATGCTGTTTATGTTTATGGAATCGCGGCGCTCGGTGTGTGAAATAGCTTTCTGCGATGTTCCGGATCTCTCGTTGTCCGTGTCAAAAAGATTCACCGCTGCGAATCGCTTTGCTTGGAAATGGATCGTACATTTTCCGGATCTATGGCATCGTCTTCGATCTTCCAAAACTCGGTGGAATTAGGCGTGAGACGTTCGCAACGTTTTCATCATTGCTTAACTGCGACGAGGAGAGTTCGTAAATAGTGAAAAAAATTCATTTCGGTTTAATTGTCCACGAATTTGATCAAGAATCGCTCGAAATCCGCGTCTTCGTGAAAACTCCGTTTCACCGCCCATAGCTCGCTCGCGCGCGATTTTGCGGACTATCATCTGACATAATCGAATGAAACCAAAGGCAAATGACAAAGCGAAGGCTTGGCCTGCTTCATGTATTTTTTTTTAAATTTTCTGCCTCGCGTTGATAGTGCGAACTAATTATTTTTTGGCAACTGATGCTTGAGAACGATTTCTTCGGGCGATACCCGTGCGAAATAAATTATAAGCGACGCTTTTGTCCTGAATCATTGTTCCTAAAAGTACAACGGTCGTTAACGGAACGTTCCTTGGAAACGGTGTAATTAAGGCGGGTTTTGATTTAACGTATAAAACGGGGTATCGCGGGAGAAATTCTCGAAGCAAAACTGGGTCAAAAATGGTGAATTTCCGTTCGGTTGGTTTTAGCTTCGCGCGCCGATTTTATCGTCGCCCCCCGGCATCAAGAGAGCCACGTAGCTGCTAATGACTCGCTAATTGCCAAAAGTGGCCGGCCGAAGATTTGTAATCATTAGAGAGACAGCGAACGACAGCCTCGCGTTGGATAATGGCACTTCTGCGGCCCGATACCGACTCCTACTGCTGTTAATATCGACCATGAATGAATAAAATATCGGCTAGGATATTAGCTTGACATTTCGCACAAATTATCTCCATTTTTTTGCGCGGTGTAGCAAATTACACCCCCTATTCGAGATAGCATTGCCCTCTCTGGACTTGCTTCAAGGTCGTACTTTGACGCTTCTTTTGAAAAAGCGAGGTTATGTCGAGGTCATTACTTATATAATGATTACTTATAATTATTTAATTATATATATTTATATAATACAATTATTATTATATTATATATTATATTATATTATATTATATTATATTATATTATATATTATATTATATTATATTATATATTATATTATATTATATTATATTATATTATATTATATTATATTATATTATATTATATTATATTATATTATATGTATATAATTATATATAAATAATTTAATTATATAATCATATAATATATAATATAATAATAATATATAATTATTGTACAATAGTACACAGTTATCTTCGCATGTTTACACCGTGTCCTGGACTCTTTACACATCGCCGACGATGAAATCGATAAAATTCATTGCGTCGAAGAACGAGTGGTTTAAAAAAAGTGTCGTTAAATCACGGGAAACAAAGGTAACAATATATTTTTTAAACCTCATCGATTTGCTCGATTACGAGATATCGAGAGAATCGTGCAAATAAATATCGCATTTATACGTCGAATAATTCGTACGTACTCTTTCAACGACGAACGTAATAAAAATTCACGAGCACGCCGTAGACGCACGTAAATAGACTGCGATAGCTTCGCGAAGATGGAATCTTTGATTTACGAAAAAATAATGTTCGAAGTGTATAACTCGAAACTGGCTTCCTTGCAACGAGCACCCGGCAACTTTGGCAATCTTAACGCTGCAGATCATTGAACAGTTTCCGGCATGAAATCGGCCGTTCAAACTTTCGTAGATCCTACGATTTTATCCCGGGGAATGCGGGGCTCACCATCGAATTCAATGAAGAAACATCCACTTCCCGGACGATATTAAAATGAAGCATCCCGTAGAACGCGGCTCGTAATTTAATTAAACATTCATTTGCGCGCAATTTAATCCAAGTTCGGCGAGACTCCGGGCCCCGGCCTAACTCCGGCCCGCCTTGAGATACTATGAATTTTTTAAGGGAGCTGTATGAACTTCGTATCCGGATTATTTCCGCGGCAGTCTTCTGTCGGCGAATAATGGCCGCCGCGCGAATGAATTGCGCTTGCGTTTAAGTGATATTTAAGAGTGACTTAATGGAGTTATACTTGCGATTAAGTGAATGCGGGGACTAGACCGAATGGCCGAGCGTAAACCAGCTGCTGGTTTCACCCCGTCTTGGAAACGAGCTTTCGCTGCACGCTGGCGACAAACTCGAATCGCATAATCGAATCGCCGACGCTCGCGATGGAGTTATTAATTTTTCGCGCAATAATCCGCTCGGACGTGCGAGGAAATTCGTGAGGATATTTTCAAGCGCGTTGTTCAACTTGGAAAATGACAGAAAATTATACAAATTTTGAGTATATTGTTTGGAAGAATATTCAATTTAGCATAGACGCGTTAGGATATCGCGTTAAACGAACTTTTGTTATGGCTGACACTTGTTGCAATCGCTGTAGGAAATTATTGTGTCTATAAAATTTGTAAACTCTTTCATTTCTATCAAATGTTTGAAATTCATAGTTCTACGGGGTGTCTCATGATTATATTAACACCCGGAAAGACGTCAACTCCTGTTAATTTCAGTTAATTCTTGAGGTCATTTCAAGAAACTTTTTCCTTAGCGGAAATGCAATCCACAGCTTCGTTTACGAGTTATTAACGAAAAACAGCGACCAATGAGAGGCGAGCGGGCGGAGCCCTGTCCCGCCCACTGGCTCGGTCGCCTCGCGTCTGCCGATCTCGCGCCTCTCATTGGTCACTGTTTTTCGCTGATAACTCGTAAACGAAGCCGCGGATCGCATTTTTGTTAAGGAAAAAGTTACTTGAAATGACCTCAGGAACCTTTCATTTCTCGAAAATACCATAACTTTGGAACACTTTTGTATTTTCGAGACCATCACAGGCTCCAATCCTCCAAAGTTGAGCGTAGCTTTAAAATCGCACGCTGATCTATCATGTTTTTAAATCTAGTTTCATTTTCTGTCAGAATAAAATATAAATAAATATAATAATGAGAAATGCGATAAATATAATAAATATAATAAATATGATAAATAGAATAAATATAATAACTGCAATAAATATAATAAAAGTATCCCGATTATGTATCTTTATCGCAATCGGTTTCAATTCTCTTTTACATAATATATTATACATAATAATAATATAATATACATATTATTATATAATATATTATATAATAATATATAATAATATAATAATATATTATACCATATTATATATAACTATGTATTCCTTCTTAATTTATATATACATGTCGACACTCCCAGTTACGATTTTTACAAAGTTACACGCGTATAAAAAATACAACGAAGGGACAACCAATCGCAAGACAGCACAGTCGTTCATCGAACACCGAGAACGTGCAAAAATGGCACTCGCAACTGTTGCTGCAATTACCGTGGTCCACGGTGCTCGGCATCCGGCCACCAGACGTTAGTATTTCTTATCCCGGCCGATTGGAGGAGGCTGCGAGGCCGTTTAAGGGAAGAATTTCCGCGAGAAGGGCCGCGCATGAACGGTCATTACCGGTGTCCCCGACGAAGTGGGTCGTTAACAATCCGGCGTCCCGTGAAAGAAAACAGAAGCCCGGGTCCGGGGAGGGTTGGAATAGCGGGAGGAAGGAAGGAAGGATGGTCGGGGACCGCTTTGGTCGCCGGCGGAGGGCCACACGCGTGTTCCTTCGGCTCCGTTGCCTCAGCAACAGAGTACCTTCCGTCTCGCTGACCCACCGTTTCCGGTGACACGGATGGCCTCTCCTTTCATCGAACTTCGGCCGAGACTGGAACACGGCTTTGAAGGGAAAAAATCCTGGAATCAGGGAGCCCGGTAAGGGTCGCCGCGTCCATTGTTCGCCGGTCAACGAAATACTTTTTTTTTTCCGCCCGGCGAAAAAGTTCCCCGATTGTGCGACGCGAAACTTCCAGCCCGCGATGGTTCTCCTTCAAGAACTCATTTTTATTTTACTAATACGCGGACAATGCCGCGGACGTAAACAGCTTGCAATTTCAGGGAAGAAGAAGGGAAGCTGCCGCCGGAGAAATGGTAATTTTCTGTACCGCGGGGTTTTACACGGTCGTGGCCGGTTGATATGGACTATCGAGGCTCCAATGAAATTGTTGGAAATTTATTTACGAAAAATTCATTCGTTCATTTATTTAGTTATTTGTAATAGGTTTGTTTTGACTTTTAACGTTTCCGTTCGAAGAAAACAGCTGCAAATGCCCACGGAAACTTTTATTTCCCGCATTTATGCGTAATCAGAAAATTCGTGCTTTTTCTTGGGAATGGGGGAAAGTTGTAGTTTAATGAATAGTTTGTGTTAATAAAATTGGATTATATAATTAATGGAATTATAATTATGATTAATAAAATTACTCTGTTATAACTGATAAAATTTATAAAAACTTACAGTTATAACTCTAAAAAATACAATTATAATTACTAAACTTACAATTATAACTCTAAAAAATACAATTATATTTAATAAGCTTACAGTTATAACTATAAAAAATACAATTATAATTAATAAGCTTACAGTTATAGCTAGTAAAATTACAATTATAATTAATAGACTTACAGTTATAGCTAATAAAATTAAAATTAAAATTAATAAACTTACAATTATAATTAATAAAATTACACGTATAACTAATAAAATTATAGTTATAATTAATAAAATTACAATTATAATTAATAAACTTACGATTATAATTAATAAACTCACAGTTATAATTAATAAAATTACACTTATAATAAATAATCTTACAATTATAATTAATAAAATCACAATTATAACAAAATAACATCACAGTTAAATCACAATTAAATTCCGAAACCAACGGAGACGCCAAAAGACTCTATCACAGCAACCATTGAAACACTAACAACCACATTTCGAAGACATTTTTTTCCAGAGCGCATTGGCGGCGCAACGGTATGGAACCAGAATAAATTTATCTCTTGTTCCCAGACGTCGTAAAACGGTCCGTAATCAATTCGTCGTTCGGAAGACGCGGTCCCGATATTCATCACGAATTTCTCTCGTTCCGGTGAACCAAAAAATGGCGAATTTCCCTTCCGCGCTCTGGAAAATCCGAATTTTCGTTACGCGGTTTATCGGTCGCCACCCAACCCCCCCTCCCCCCGCCGGGGGTCGGACGATTATTCCATGGAGGACATTAATTTCGAAAGTTTACGGGGCCGTAAAGCCGGCAAGAGAAAACTCGGCGAAATTAGCATAGAAGATTCGAAGAACGGAGTTTAACGAGGCAGTAAGCGAAATAGTAGTAGACTGCGCGTTTCGGCGATGTTCCCGGCGTAGTCGGTTCGACGCGTAATTTTCCGGCGTGCGCGCCGGTCGCCGACGTCCCGGGGTCGATACGGTCTTTATTTTGTAAGCACCGGCGTCGGACAAAGGAGACGTCCGCCGTTCGCATTTATCACTTATTAACTGAAGCAATTCAGCTAAAAGAACACCGTCCGCACTCGACCGGGAGCAAAGGCTTTTCTTCCTCCTCTTTTCAGCGGCGCCTCCCGCACCCTCCCCCCCTCCTCCTTGCTCGCGATCGCTTCACCTTATCCATCTTTACCTCCTCAATATCGTTTCTCTCGAGGCTGCTGCGCTCGCCGAGAGTCTTCCGAAAACAAAACACAGAGCTATCGTTATTGCCCCCGGAAAGGGATATCGCGGGAAGGGTGGGAGCGAGGGGGGAGAGGAAAAGTTTCGCTCCATGTATCGAGTATGTGCTCCGATACCGTGTATCTCTGCTTTTATTGCCTTCCTCTCGACGAGCCGGTGCGTAAGCTTCGCTAAACCGAACCGAGTCCCCGCGGAACCATCGGCGGACCAGGTTTCTTCTTTCTGAGAGAGCGTTTCAAGGTCGCGCCGCGAAACATACGCGATCACCGCGGGAAACAATAAGTCGAGAGAAGGACGATTTATTATTCTTCGCGGTGCTTTTGGGATACTTTTCTGGCAACGCGGAAAGAGATCTGACGGAGCACGGTTTCTCGTATTTTAGTGGCTGAACCTTTGCCGTATCATCTTCTTCGTAGTCGCGATCATAAGCGCCATTTCGATTGTAATAACTTCTTAGAAGAGAAAGGAGGATTTGTATTTATTGCGTGTTTATGTTTAGTGGAATGATTAAGTGTTGGTCACGAGAGGACGGAATTTTGTTACGGCTTTAAGGAATGGAGTGATATTAATACTTATATAACTCATAACTTATAATTATTATAATTATTATAATTATAATTAATACTCCTACTCGTTAAAGTATGGCAAAGGGTTAATATTTGCGACTTGGATTAGTATTTCTTTTCATTTCAGAAGCAAACATGTATTTGAGGACAGATTTCGATGTTTCGGTCTGGTTGTTACTGGAACGATCTCAATAATTATTAATGAATAGAGTGAACAGAATTATGAAGTTGAAGGATCAGGCATTATTTCAGTTAACATAATTATAGGTATAACCACATAAAGATACATTTCGTTTCTGTTAAGAGTAAACAGGAACGTTCAATTTTTCCATTTTACTGGAATGGTCTCAACAATTTTTAACGAAAAGAGTGAACAGAACTATGAAATTGAATTATCAGATATTGTTTCGGTTAACATAATTGTAGGTACAACCAAATAAAGTCATATCTAATTTAGTGTAGTACTAACAGCGAGTAGGAACATTGAACTTTTCCACAACGCTCCAACCATTTTAGGAGTCGCGAAAAAGAACGCGCTGTAAGAAAATTAGTCGATCGAACGAGAAAAGTCTTGCATAAAAAAATTGAATTTTCGCGACGCGTTCCCGACGATTCCGGAGTAAAAAAAGTGTTTTCATCTGGAATATTTTCACGACGGAAAACACTGCGCGGCCGCGGTTGGCGGTCGAAGTAACAAAGAGCCGCAACTTACCCCTTCCGAAGTATCGAAGAAGAACGTCACCGTCGTGTTTTACACAGGATGTGAAATTATGAGGCGCGGTGATAAGAGCGGAGAAGATTTATGGCCGGGCGCCGCTGGAGAACCACTTTTCTTCGGGGCCTGCACTTTAATCAGTAAACCTAACTGTACACGCTCATCCATATTCCCGCTGCTTCGTCGTGTACTTTCATAAAACTGGCTGGAGTCAAATGTTTGAAGGATTCGTTGCTGCGACGCGTTAAAATAACACTGTACACCGTGTTTGATAAAACCCGGGAGTGGAAAACCAGCGGAACGAGCGGGCCCCATCGATCAGGGGACCCCGTCGCTCACGGATAAAGTAATTTCTCTCGGAAATGTTCGGAGACCGGAATTGAAACCGGCAGATTTGTTTCTAATTTTTTGCCACGATTCGAAGGCAATTCAGAGGCTACATGACACTATTCGAAGGCAATTGAGAGGGCTCATGACACTATTCGAAGGCAATTCGTAGGCCACGTGCCACGATTCGAAAGCAATTCGATTCATGACACTATTCGAAAAAAATTCGAAGGCTACTTGACACTATTCGAAGGCAATTCGAAGGCTACTTGACATTATTCGAAGGCAATTCGATTCGTGACACTATTCGAAAGCAATTCGAAGGCTACTTGACATTATTCGAAAGCAATTCGAAGGCTACATAACACTATTCAAAGGCAATTCGATTCATGACACTATTCGAAAGCAATTCGAAGGCTACTTGACACTGTTGGAAGGCAATTCGAAGGCTACATGACACTATTCAAAGGCAATTCGATTCGTGACACTATTCGAAGGCAATTCGAAGGCTACATGGCACTATTCAAAGGCAATTCGAAGACTACATAACACTATTCGAAGGCAATTAAGAAGGAACATGATACTATTCGAAGAGCAATTCGATGGCTACATGACACTATTCGAAGGCAATTGAAAGGCAACATAACACTATTCGACGAGCAATTCGAAGGACACATAACACGATTCGACGGTCGCGTACCTAATACAATAATTTCTCCCTAATTCGCGCTGAGATTTTACACAAAAATGGACAAAATTTGGGAAGAGTAGATACGATTATTCGCGTCTCGTGTCTCGTTTTTATAATTGTTAACAATCGCTAACCATAAAAGCAAGCCGCACGGCTCGAATAATCATATCTCCTCTTCCCAAATTGTCCATTTTCTTACGCAATCTGAGCGCGAATTAGAGAAGAATTACCGTACCTTCTGGGAATAAATAAAACAGCAATAAATCACATAGGCGTAGACTTAGCACAGTGAAAAATTCCCAGCCACCCAAAATACGGCATTTCCGGGAGAAATTATTGTACTTATCTCGAGCAACCACTCCGCCGAGACACCGGTTTCAAATGGTGCCGAGGATCGGAGCTGTCTGCAAAGAAATTCCACGACGCCGCGCCGCGATTATTTCATCGAGCGACACGGCCCCCGTCGCCGCGTAATCCCGCGTCAACTCGGTAAAAGTTTCGCAGGAGCACACTTCATTTAACTCCGCATTACGCCGCTTAATTCTTCGAGACCGCCTCTGAAAACTGAGTTGTTTACTATGCATCTCTCCCACGGCGACGAGCGTGCCTTTGTCTGCCGCCATGCCAGAACTATTTAAATTAATCAACATGGAAACCTTAATCTCCCCAGACGTCTTAATCTCGGCTTCAATTTGTGCGACTCGAGCCTCCCGTCTCCTCCTCCGAGCTTCCTCGAAACCGCCGTCGCCGTCGCCGACGCCGCCGACGCCGCGCGGCAGCCGGGTCTCGTGCTTTTCACGAAACGTAAAACGCGGCCCCCACGGAACCGCGCGCTTACTTTTCTCCTTTTTTCTCCCCCCGCTCCCCCATTTCTTACCCCCACTTTCGACGGCCGGAGCGCGGCAGGGCGAGAACGTTTCTCCGGCTGGCTTCGACGAGACGCGTAATTGCGTTACAATATCCCCTCGGTTGTTATAATTATTATTCCTCGTAACACCGTAACGTGGAATTCTAGCGAATTCATCTCGCCGGTAATTGAGCCGAATATTATTATCGCACATTATGTGCGGGTGGGGTTTTTGCCCGGTCGATTCGCGTCGAGTCGGCTGCGAGAAGGGTGCTGGATCACGCGCGACCGGGATACAGCGAATCCGGCGGATCCTCTGTTAGCGATTCTCTAAGTGATTATAGGATCTTTTCAACAAATTTTCTCGCACGGAAAATCTACTTTCTCTGTGCAAGTCGAAAATATTTCGCGGCTAAATTCGTCACTCGTTACGCGGCGTTAGGTTTAATGACAACGATTTCACTGAAATCCCACCTATTACGTTACTAAACTAATTTCGTAGGATATTACAACGTGCGTGGGCGCGCACACGTGTGCGAGGGGTGCTCTCTTCTGTGCGAGTAATGAAGCCGTACAATAATATTGACGATAATAGTAATAATATTCACGAACGGCCGTATCGAATATATATAGATATAGATATGTATACGTATATATATATATATATATATATATATATAAATATTTCTGAGCGGTGTGAGCATCATTGTTAAATCCGGATATCTAACTGTGTTTACGATTAGCGCAACCCGGAAGAAAAACAGAAACGATCCAGGTTATAATCTCGCTCGCGGTCGATGTTAGTTCAAACTGGCGTTGCAATTTAGCGATACCCCGCGGAATTTAGCCCGGAATATCGGTAGATTACGCTACTCACAAGTTCTGTTGTCAATAATCCGTCACCGCCGAAACAAACTGTATGAATCATTCGTACAATCTTTTTGTCCGAAGCGGGACAAATTCTCAAAATTACCTGCGAGATGCAGAAGCTGCGTAGATATTGTTTTTATTATTTCGGTTCATTTTAATAAGTTGTGGAGATAATGGAAGCAGTGTTTTGAGGTTCTCGATTGTCCCACGAATGCATGAAATCCGCAGTGCTAATCAGTGCTAATGTATAATACTATACTATACTAATATAATAATATAATATAAGTAATATAATAAATATTATACTTACAATATACTTATATAAGTATGCTACTACTAATTAATACTACTACTTACTAATATTTTATTATATTAGTATATTATAGTATTATGTAACTAATACTACTACTAACTAATATATCATTATATTAGTATATTACAATACTATATTATTATATTATATTAATATACTACTAATATATACTAATATATAATCAATACTATTTGTATAACTAATACCACTACTTTCTAATATATTATTATATTCGTATATTACAGTATAATATAGTATTTTATGTAACTAATACTAGTACTTACTAATATATTATTATATTAGTATATTACAGTTTTATATTAGTATATCATAGTACTATATTATTATATTGTATTAATATACTACTAATATATACCAATGTATAATCAATACTATTTGTATAACTAATACTACTACTTACTAATACATTATTATATGAGTATATCACAGTATTATATTACTATATTAAATTAATATATTACTAACACATACTAATGTATAATCGGTGCCGATCAGAGAAATTTATCTCAAATTGACAGGCTCGACAGTCCGACAAAAGAAGACCAGCAATAAGAGTCGTGTTTCGCACCCCACGCCGAATCAAAGAGTCAATTTAACCGAAGCCCGCAGGCGGAATCGTGCGAGCAGGCCGTTAGCGTCGCGGGGGTCGGTTTAATTGGTCCCACGAATCATCCGCGTGCAATCTTCGACGGTCACTCGGCGTCGTTGGGTTCGATGGTCGGATAAAATCGCGTCCACGCGAGGGTGTGCGACGACGGCGACGCGGCGCGCCGCGGCGGCTGCATCCTAATTTAGGGGACACAGAGAAGACCCGCGAAAAATAGAAACGCGATGTCCGCCGGGAGAACACGGGCGTGCCCGGGGCTCTCTCTCTCTCTCTCTCACTCTATTTCTCTCTTTCTTTCTCTCTCCCTCTCACTCTCACTCTATTTCTCTCTTTCTTTCTCTCTCTCTCTCTCTCACTCTATTTCTCTCTTTCTTTCTCTCTCTCTCTCACTCTCACTCTATTTCTCTCTTTCTTTCTCTCTCTCTCTCTCACTCTCACTCTATTTCTCTCTTTCTTTCTCTCTCTCTCACTCTCTCTCTCTCACTCTCTCTCTCTCACTCTATCTCTCTCTTTCTCTCTCACTCTATCTCACTCTATCTCTCTCTTTCTCTCTCACTCTCTCTCTCACTCTCTCTCTCTTTCTCTCTCTCTCACTCTATCTCTCTCTTTCTTTCTCTCTCTCTCACTCTATCTCTCTCTTTCTTTCTCTCTCTCTCACTCACTCTCTCACTCTTCCTCTCACTCTATCTCTCTCTTTCTTTCTCTCTCTCTCACTCTCTCTCTCTCTCTCCCTCTCTCTCTCTCTCTCTCTCTCTCTCTCTCTCTCCGGCCGCGTTAATAAAAATCCGCGGCGGCTCTCGCGTGACACCGCGTGATACCGTCGGCAATATTTTTCAAGCGGCCGCGCGCGCGCGCCTTTTGGCCGGCCACCGCGGCGGCGGACTCTCGCGTCACGGGCCCGTGTAAAATTTTCGGGCGTAAATCCGCGACAATGGAACGTAATTTCAAGCTGCTCGGCCTAGCCGAGAGCTGCCGCGCGATCGATAGCAAAACGCGCGAGGAATAGCAGAACGCCGGATCGTAAAGCAAGAGAACACGACGCCGAGAACCGACGACAAGCATTCGCCGCGGTGCCCGTTAATTTATCGCTGGCGGCGTGACGAACGGACCCGGCTGTCGTAAGAAATCTGCGGATGACGAACGGCGACGTTGCTTTCCGGGGGGCGAATCGATCGAACCGGGCTCGAATCGAGTTTTGTCCGGGATTTAACCGGCCCGCGACCTTATATTTCACCGATCTGCCAGCACTAGATTGAATCACGATAATGATCCAGATGGACGAAATCGCGTTACCCGGGGATTCGATGATGGAAATTGCGGATTTACGGTGGAAACGCGGGTGGGAGTATTTTTAAATAGTCAAAGATTCGGTGGATTTTGGGCAGCGTCTTACGAGCGCTTGTTCGATCGTAGGGCTTTGTTCGTCTGTAATTTTCTGATCATTGATCGTGCTTATTCTACTTGTATAATCGCAAATCTTCCGTAATTTCGTACTGCGAATAAATTGTGCGGTTCACTGGACTTGTTTGTACACTTTCGGAATTGTTATGTTGCGCTTGACGACTGTTGCGATACCATGATGGCGCTGTATAAGTTCTGTATACATTTTTGTGGAATGTATAATTGTGTAATTTTTGATTCTGAATTTCTAAATTTGGAAATTTCTAAATCTCTAAATCTCTAAATTTCTAAATTTCTAAATCTCTAAATTTATAAATTTGTAAATTCGTTAATTTAGAAATTTGGAAATTTCTAAATCTCTAAATTTGGAAATTTCTAAATCTCTAAGTCCCTAAATTTGGAAACTTGGAAATATGGAAATTTCTAAATCTTTAAATCCCTAAATTTGGAAATTTGGAAATTTGGAAATCGGTAAATTTGGAAACTTGTAGATTTGTAAGTTTCGAAATTTGAATATTTGGAAGTTTGGAAATTTGGAAATCGGTAAATTTGGAAATTTGGAAATTTCTAAATTTCTAAATTTCTAAATTCTGAATATCGTCGACAAACAAACAAACACACATTACACCTATCATAATACAAACAATTTCTTTATTTGCTATAAAAGAATTGCAGATTGCCTCAGCGAAATGCGATTAAACCGCATTAAAACGTTCTTTCCAACAAGAATAAAGACATCACCGGTTGACAAAATTCCTACGGGGTCTGCGAAGTCTGCGACGAAGTTCGACAGCGTTTGAACGGCAAGAGTACGAGCGTGCTGGTGGCCGATCTCGAGACGTTTAGGGTGGTCACGCGACGCCGAGACCTCGGAAGTGGGTTAACAATCGCGCGAAACTTCGTGGGACGAATTCGCGTGAAATATTTCCGTGGAAGCAGTTCGGCCGACGTTTCCCGGTAGTCCGTTTCCTTTTTTCGCGGCGGTCGGGCTCGAAACTATGCGGCTGTCGCCGCATTCGTTACGCGAGCGACGTCCGTTCCGCTCCGCGGTACGAAACGGGCCGCGTCGAATCGCGCGGCCGAGCCGGCCCGATTAACTTTCGCTCCGTGAAACTTTCTGTCATATTGGCAATTTAAATTCGTAATTAAACAACTTCCGTAACTAATCGTTAATTACGCGCCGCGGCACAATAAAACTTCTTGCCGCGGAACATCGCGCGCTACGCGACGCTCGGCGTCGCGCCGCGCCGTGCAAAAATTAACGCGTTCCCGTTGAAAAACCCGGAATAGGGGAAACACGAGAGAACACCGGACAGAAAATGTTCGGGGCCTGTTTCGTGCTTGGTAAACACCGGCGCTCGTGCCAGCTTTTCGTTAACACTTCTACACGCGAAAATACCGGATATTAGAAAATGTGTTCACATTTTAATGTTAACTTATTTCTTCGCTCTTGGATTCGTTCGAGACAGACGGAATATTAAGGTTATTGTTGTTGATGCTCGCTCCGCGCGGCCGCAAATTGTACTCGGGAATCTGGAACAATGAGGCGAAGAAACATTTTACGAATTGTACAATTCGTTCTTTTTATAATAATTCATATATTCGTTTATCGAAAGCATTTCCGTTTATTTGTGCAAAACAATGTTGAGACCACAGTTGGGCACGATGCAAGTTGTTTCGGATAATTGTTTATCTAAGATAATTTTTCGAATGAATTCTATTTAGTTGAATAATTCATTCGAATAATTGGATTTGTTCGAGACAGAACATTAAGGTTATTGTTGTTGATGCTCGCTGCATGTGGGCGCAAATTGTACTCGAGCATCTAGAACAATTAGGCGAAGAAACATTTTACGAATCGTAAAATTCGTTCTTTTTATAATAATTCATATTTTCGTTTATCGAAAGCATTTCCATTTATTTGAGCAAAACAAGATTTAGACCAAAGTTGGGCACGATTCAAATTGTTTCGGATAAATGTCTCTCTAAGATAATTATCCGAATGAATTCTTTTTAGTTGAATAATTCATTCGAATAATTGGATTTGTTCGAGACAGAAGATTAAGGTTATTGTTGTTGATGCTCGCTGAATGTGGGCGAAAATTGTACTCGGGAATCTGGAACAATTAGGCGAAGAAACATTTTACGAATCGTAAAATTCGTTCTTTTTATAATAATTCATATTTTCGTTTATCGAAAGCATTTCCATTTATTTGAGCAAAACAAGATTTAGACCAAAGTTGGGCACGATTCAAATTGTTTCGGATAAATATCTCTCTAAGATAATTATTCGAATGAATTCTTTTTAGTTGAACAATTCATTCTAATAACGATTACTCATTATTTCGATTATTATTCGTTATTCATTGTTTCACTGTACTCGCTCAAACTGCTCTAAATTTCAATTCTGCTCATATTTAATTTTCCCGCATGTAAATAAAAAAGATGCGTCAGAATATTCCATATTTATTTCAGTACAGGGACTAACAAAAAATATTACCAAATAGAATTTATTGAAATATTTCGCAATATTTATCACAGCGTGTGCTTCGACAAAGAAATATGTTCAACAACGTTTAATGGAAGCCGCTTCGCGACTGCAACAATTACGAAATAAAAGACCGTGAAACCGGTCGTCCGACCGGGCGACGTTAGGTTTAGCGTCGAGAAGATCGTCCGCGCCAAACATGATCGCAACGCTCTCGTGGGCGCCCCACGCCGGCTTATTGTGTTTTTGTATCCTCTTACCGAGTGTTAGGTAGCGTCGTTTTTAATTAAAGTTCCGCCGCGAAATGTTGCACGCGTTTTTATTACGGCAACTTCCGCGCGTAACGCGTAATGCAATACGGTGCCGGAATATGTAATTCACGTGTGCCCGGGAATTTCTGCACAAGTACGCGATACACGGATAGTTGCACCGATTTAAAATGTGTTAACCAACTGGCCGCCTCAACCGTAGACAACTTAACCTGTTTTTATCTGCGAGCGGAACTTTTACGGCCGCGTTCTACCTGAAACTTCGCCGGCCCCCGCCGGCCTTGTAGAACCCGCGCGGGAACGCGAGGCGGGTCGAGTTAATGCTTCGGGTAACACTACGTTCAGGCCAGCCTAATTTCTTCCGGAATTAACTTACCCGCAGAATAATAAATTCTTCGACGCTCGGACTACGCCGTTGCCTTAGGTCTGCGGAGAAACGAAATTATACAGATTTAACAAACGTGAGTATTCGAATAATAGTGCAGCGGTAGAATAGTATAATGGTTTAATTGAATAAATAGCATTTAATGATAATTTGATTAATTGAGATTGGCAAATTCTTCGTATATTTTTATATATTGTCAATAACATTGTCGATTATTAATGAATGTTATCAATCGATATGATCAATAATATTATAAATCAATATTTTTAATTATTTTATAAATCAATGTTATCGATAATATTATCTCGATCAGTATTATCAACAATATTATTATCAATAATATTATTATTAATAATATTATCAATAATACTATTCTCACTAATATTATTATCAATAATATTATCATCAATAATATTGTCAATAATATTATTATCAATAATATCATCAATAATATCATTATCAATAATATTATCATCAATAATATCATTATCAATAATATTATCATCAATAATATCATTATCAATAATATTATCATCAATAATATCATTATCAATAATATTATCATCAATAATATCATTATCAATAATATTATCATCAATAATATTATCAATAATATTATCATCAATAATATTGTCAATAATATTATCAATAATATTATCAATAATATTATCATCAATAATATTATCAATAATACTACTCTCAATAATATTATTATCAATAATATTAGTAATACTATTCTTAATAATATTATCAATAATACTATTCTTAGTAATATTATCAATAATACTATTCTCAAGAATATTATTATCAATAATCTTACCAATATTTTTATATCTTTTTTACTAATTACAAATAAGAGTGTCGTCTGTTCTACTCGTCTGACCACATGTCGTACCAATTCTACTTCATTCGCCAGCAGCGTTGATATTTTGATATTTTTAAAAAATTGAATCATCTTGATTATGCTAGCATAATCATTGTATGTAATCTCTCCTCGACTATTCTGGTCACAGTCCATCCCTATTCTACCGTACATCGTTCCTATTCCACTTGCCTGACCATAAGCAATCTTCATACTACTTCCCGCCGGACAAGCGCCAGGTTTTTCTCCGGTTGCCCGACCACGCAACGTCCCATACCACTCGGACAAGCGATCCTCGTTCCACGTGTCCGGCCATCCGCCGGCCTATTCCACTCGGTTCTCGTGATTAGCGCCGCATATTTTCGCGGAAATTCCGGCGAAAAAACCGGCGGCCCGAACGTTTTAATAGCGGGTAATAGAATTCTCGCGACAAAGTATCGCGGACACGCGACGAGTATGGGTCTCTTTAATGCGTGCTCGTTGACCGTGTGCCGGTCGGTCAACGTTCACGTGCGGGGCCGGCCTTTATTTCTGCGCCGAGAATATTGAAACAAACGCAAGGAGCCACCCACCACCAGCGATTACGGCCGGCAATTGCGGCGTCGCATGCGAGGGCCCATTGTAATCGGCGAGCGACGGTCACTATGACGCGACGCGTTCGCGTGGAATCTTTCGCCGGGCGGAAATCGAAGTGCAAGAGATCAAATGCCCGCCACCGGTTCATCCGTTCGACGCCGGCTCGGAGTTTCATTCGAATTCGAATCAGCGATCGTTGACACGCGGCCGACGGAAAATTTATCCGCTGGCTAGCCGAGGAAATTAACTGCCGATCCCAATTGTCCCCGCGCCCTCGAGTCGCCGCGCCGTAGATTCGGCCCGTAATTGCGAACGCGCCGCCCGGGACAATGAAGATTTCCATTAAACCGGCTCTCTTCTAGTCAAACGCTATGAACACGTTGTCGGGATTTAAACACGCGTATCGGATCCGCGCGTATGTCTATCTATCTGTACGGTCGTCGCAAATTCGCCCCCCTCCGTCGATGTCGCTGTCGATGGAGACGAGACCCCGAACCGCGACGCCGATCTGCGTTTCCCCGCAGGCTTCGCGTTGCCCGCGTCCATAAACCTCTCTCCGCTCGTAAACATTCATCAGCAAGCTCGCACGCGTGTCCGTCGTAATTATAATTGATGGTATGTTAATTACAATTTACGCAAAAACCTGTTCACCCCACGGGGGAACACGCGTCGCGACGCGTCCGCTTCCACCCTCGTGCTCCTTTTAATCGTTTTAAGTGTTTTATGAAGTGTTCCGGCCCCCGAAAATTAATTATCGGGACGTCGCGTGTTTCCGAAACACGCACGGGTAGCGCGGACTACGCGACTGCGGTGACCGACTTTATTGTAATTCATTTTGCAATTGGTTTCGTAATTGTTTTTATGAAATTTGCGCGGACTCGAATCTTTCGCGTGCTTCTGAAGAAGTTATTATAGAAGATGTGAAATAATTATTACTTATTTATATTATTATGTATATTATATATTATTATTATATTATTATTACATATATTATATATTATTATTATTATATTATTATTATATATATTATATATTATTATTATATTATTATTATTATTATTATATTTTATATTATTTTATTTCTTTATTCTTTTTCTGGTATTCGTCTTCGTTCGATCCCAGGCTGTCATTCTACTTCTTCGATTACAGCCGAGCTTTGTTCCATTTGCCTGATTATATGTGCAAGTGTTCTACTTGTCCGGCCATAGTACAGTCCCTTTCTACTTGTCCGTATTAGATCGTTCCTATTCTACTAGTCCGTCCAAACCGTTCTTCTTCCACTTGTCTATTTCAAGTCGTTCTTCGCTTTATACACACGTTCTTCCACAATTTGTGGAACGCCCTGTATAAAGTGTCCCAAAATAATACAATATATATACTTAATAATAATATAATAATATAATATAATATAAATACTTCCGGGGGAAATGAGAGATTCCCGAGGTCATTTGAGGTAACTTTTTCCTTTACGAAAATGCTCTCCGAGGCTTCGTTTACGAGTAATTAACGAAAAACAGTAGCCAATAGCAAGCGAGCTCGGCTGACGCTAGGCGGCCGCGTCATTGGCTCGGTTCCGCTCATTGGCTCGGTCGCCGCGCGTCAGCCGATCTCGCCTCTCATTGTTCACTGTTTTTCGTTAATAACTCGTTAACGACGCCTCGCAGAACATTTCTGCAAAGAAAAAAGTTACTCGAAATGGCCTCAGGAAACCCCTCATTTTCCGTATGTGTCATAATTTTGAGACATTCAAAATACAAAACATAAAACATTTCACGAGCATTTACAGAAAAGGAAGATTGCCTAAAATATAGCTTCTAGTATCCGTTCTACGAAATATTTATGGTACAATGTCCCCCACGTCGGTCGTAAGAGTAAGAGTTCCTAAAAAGATTACAAAACAAAACTCGAGAGAGGATCCTTCAAGGGCTCGCGAAGGACTCGCGATTGCGTCGACAAAGGAGCTGCTTTCGTCGGACTCTTGTTCATAGGGAATTCGACAAACTCGACAAAATTCCCCCTCGTACGATTTCACTTGACAGACTTCGCGTTCCCTGCCGTCCGTCCCATCGTCTGCACAATAAATAAATATCCCGAGTAATTCGAAACCATCCGAAGAAAAACAAAAAGGCCGGGAGCCAGGGTACAGTTTTCCGTCGGATAATTGAAATTGGAGCTCTCTCTCTCTCTCTCTCTCTCTCTCTTTCTCTGCGTACTTTTCCTCCGGCCACCGCCCTCGTCGTTCCTCCGACGAAGCAAGAGCTTCTTCTTGCTCCGTTCTTTTTTTTTTGTTTTCATCGTGTTCCCTACCAGCAGCGAGAGATCATCGTTACAATTATTTCTGTTCCGTCGTCGGCGTTCCCCGATAAACAACATGCAACACAGAGAGTATTTATTGCAACAACGATCAGCCAGGCATCGTGGAATGTTATTCATCGGATGCGCAGGGCGCCGCTTCCTTTCGACGGCCCGTCGGTGTTTTCTTTCAATTATCAACTTTCATGAATTCTTAATTAGATGCTGAACCTTTCGGAACCCGATTGCTCCGTTTCTTCGGCAAAGTGGCGATCCCGCGAGGCGCAATTAATTGAAGTCTGAAGTCGTCGCCCGGGAAAGTTCGAGGACGATGTTTGTCGGTAGTAATTGAAGAGAAAAGAAGAGAATTATTGGAGAACGCTCCGAGAGCCGGGAGAAGGTGGATGATGGTGTCTGTTACACGTGAACGGGCTTCGACGAAATGTAATCACACTTTTATCCTTCTCGATTGGACCTTCGTTTCATCATAAACAAACTGCCGTAAATTCTCCCCGATCTCGTTCTTCAGCTTTTTAAAACGATAATAGAGAATTTGGGAGGAGACGATACGATTCGCGATTTATTTATTTGTCGACGACGTAGTCTCGGCGTCTATACGATTGTGCCACCGATTACACGACACCCTGTATATACCGTAATGTCTCTCTAATTGACGCTCTTTTTACTTGACGCTTTTTGTGGATTGTCCACAAAAATGGACAATTTCGGGAGAGGAGATGCGATTATTCGAGCTTTGCGGTTCGTTTTTATAGTTACGAATTGTTGAGGTTATGTCAAGTTTATGTGAAGGGTCGAATAATCGTATCTCCTCTTCGTAAATTGTCCATTTTTGTGCAGAATCTGAGTGTCAATTAGGGAGACATTACTGTATTACCTCGGTTATGTATTTATTACAGTTATGTCTCCCTAACTAACGCCAATTTTGGAAGAGGAGACGCGATTATTCGAACCTTGCGGCTCGTTTTTACAGTTACCAATTGTCAACAACTATTAAAACGAGCTGAAAGGCTCGAATAATCGTATCTCCTCTTCCCAAATTGTCCATTTTCGTGGACAATCTGAGCGTCAATTAGAGAGACATTACTATACCTGTAGAATCATATCAATCGAAAGCCTATTCACAGAAAACTGCACTGTATAGGTTAGGGTGCGCGGTTCGGTAAAGCATCGCAGTAATATATACGCATAATAAAAATCTATGCGCCAAATACTGTGTAGTAAATTGATATATTTATTTTATTGATTATTAATTGATATATTATAATAATATTTGAGGACAGCTGATAGTGTCGGTGTGCGTCGATTTCTTTTTGTAAGTAAATGATTATTATAGTAATGATTATTAATAATAAGTAATGATTACTAAAAAGTAATGATTATTATAGATACTATATCTAAATATAACGCTGAAATTAATAGTTCATTATTTAATTAACAATATAAATATTATAATATATGCATATAATAATATATAAATTGTATTATACTATATAAATCATATAAAAATAAAATAAATTATATTATACAATAATAATACAAATAATTAATAATATAAATGCCTTTCGAATCAGTGTTCACAGCTTCCAAATATGAAAAGTCGATAAACAAATTAAAACTACAATTTCTATTACTCGTACGTCACAAATCATCAACACCAAACGTACCAAAAATTCCGAGATTCATTCTCAAAAGATCACACGCCACAAAACCTTCGATTTCGTTACTTCTCTAAAACAACCGCAGTATTTGGGTCAGCCGCGGTAATACCCACGCTTACCCGATCAGCAGTCGAGCCATCAAAATCGTCGCTTCCGAGCAGCACGCGATAAAGCCACCATTCTAAATCAACCGGCGAGCCGCCGTCGATGCGGGGTACGGTCGCGTCACGCCGCCCGACTTCGATTTCATCGGGCGAGCCCACCGAAAACGTCGATAAAAAAAGAATGAAAAAAGGAGAAAAAAGAGCTAAACAAAATACGATGCCATGAATAACTATGCACGGGGAAGATCGGCAGATCGAAGCCGGGGCGCAGCGATGGGGAACCATGCATCTCTCGCCGGTTCTCCCCGTATTTCCTGCGAATAGGTGCGTCGTCCCGTGCTGACTAAAGGTCTGGGTTAGGTATTCTTTAACGGTGCGGAGGGGGCCACCAGGAGCAACAAAACGTTCCGGAATAAGAGTCGACGGCGGTAGACGAGTTACGGACGAGGGAGGGCAGGGGGAGGGCTGGGAGGCGCGACGACGACGACGACGACGACGGTATGCAGCGACGGCGGCGGCGACGGGAGAAAAAGTTATGGCGTAAGAAACAGAAGAAAAGCGGAAAAGGAACGGCGCGGGCGGAGGGTTGGCCAGCGAAAGCAAGCGCACGGGAGAGATTCGCGAAACCCGATATGAAATACCAGAGGAGACGGCGCGCGCGGGCGCGGGCGTGCGTGGTGTACGGAAGACTTGCCGCAGTCAATATTATCGTTCTGCCGGACGTGGAGCGAACGCGAAAGGAACCGATCGATAGGGGATGGGAACCGGCACCGCATTCCTACGCTGTTTTTTGAGACATCGGCCACCGACAGCGGACATTTTTCTAATCCAATACCGGCCCTACGGTCCGCGAACGCCGAAACTTAGCTCCGGCACCGTGGGGACAGCGAGAACCGCTTTCGCGGACGCGTCGCGGCGAATCGAACAGTTCTGCGATTGTTCGTTTCAACCCCTCGCCGTGCATCGACGAGTGTGACTCGTGAATGAAGATTTCTAGTCGATTATAAATGTTTTAATTATAAATTTTAATTGTAAATTTCTGTCAATTATAAATGTTACTCCATTCTTTTAACCTTTTAGTCGTTGCATTGGACTTGATCTTGGCTTTTACATTGCGACGATAAAAGTTGCACACAAGTAAATAGATGACATTATTTTTTGATTAGATTTATAAACAAATTTGTGCGATTATTTGCCATTTTACTGTATTTTAGCTTTGCTTTTCTGTGTCAATTTGGGTGACCTTGAATGACCTTCATAAAATAGTTCATTGTATTCGCCTCGAAACAGTCTATCAGATTGTAAGTAAAAAAACTTACTGTACCATTTAAAAAAACAGAATTGACCTAGGTGACCTGTTTTAAATGCTTCCACCCTGTATACACGATAAATATAAATTATATTCTCCTTCTACGAAATGATTAAAATCGAGAAAATTACGATCATTGTTACTGTGAAGATAATGGTACGGCAAGGGGTTGACCTCAGAGGATCGTAGAATAATCGCGAGCGAAAATTCGGTAACTGAAATCGCAGGAAATGAAGCGACCTTGATTATATCTCTGATGGATGGACGATAGAGTATTATACTACCTACTATTGTATATTCTTGCTCGATTCTTCTGTGTTTTCTCTTTTTATTGTTTTTTTTTTATTTTTTATTGAAGCTGTTTGGCTTGAACGCTGTTGCATATTTTTCTAGAGTTTGTGGCAGGAACTATCTTGTCCAGTTGGTTTCCCGCAAAAACAGGCGTTTTCGAACCTTTTTTACATCGGTTTATGTTATTTTTTGACGGTTTGTCACCGTTTCGCGGCTATGTCTCGTCGACGGCGTTCTTCGTCACCGTTTCCAGTAAACACAGAGGTTATGTCGAGGTTATTTTCTTCTCGCGTGAGAACAGTACAAGTAACTAATGGCCACAGGAATAACGCAAGGCAAAGAATCAGGATCGTTTTTTACATAAAGTTTGATCTGTAATTTTCATAACCGAATCGAAACTACAACTTCCTCAGACCTGTAAAAAACTAACAATCTAAATTTTTTATAATAGTTCCAAGCGTTTTCGCCTCTCTCTCTCTCTCTCTCTCTCTCTCTCTCTCTGCTTCCCACACACACACACACAGAGCAACGAAATAAACTATCACATTCATAAAACTCGTATTTTCATTGTGATTTCTATTTAAATGTAACGAAATATAACCTTGATGTAAATAAGTAGAGGTATCAAAAGAGTTTAAGAACGTGAACACAGTATATTTCATTGTAACTGAGAGAGAAAGAGAGAAAGAGAGAGAGAGAAATTATTAGAAGGAAAAATACGTTTCTATTTAACTATGACGAAATACTGTAACGAACACGTACTTACGGGACTGTAATAAATTCTCCCTAATTGACTTTCAGCTTGTACGCGCAAATGGACAATTTCTCTTCTATCGTTCTTTTCTATTTCATCTTTATAATTACCAATTGTCAACAACTATAAACAGAGAACTTACTGTACGATGATAGAATCTTTATAATCTCAACAGCTTCAACCCTTAGCACTCGTAACATTTTTCTTTTTATAAAAGTACTAATCAACAACTCGGTACTAACCCAGAATTTTGCGAAAATTCTAATTCTCCTGTACAAAGTTGAATTAAAATAAAAATCACTGCGCTGCTGCGAACATTTCATAGGAATCGATAAATCAAAGATTTCGTAGATTCATTTACGCATCTTACATGAGATTACCTTAAAACATATAATCTAGCGTCGTCGTATCGGCGACATCCGACTGCAAAGGGTCGAAACGAAAGCGGCGAGTCCAGTAATTGGCGACCACCTCTCGGTAGAGTTAATGCAGAGGTAATCGAGCGAGACGATAGAACTTTTCCAATGCTCGGCCATGGTCGGTCCGAGCGTTCGAATTTCCTGGCAGTTGAGACCAGCCGAGAATGACTATAGCAAGCAAAGCCCGCGTAAAATCTCGAAGGAAGAAGACCTCCGCGCCGGTGTCCCGGTAACGTCGTGGCTGCCTTTAAACAGTGAATTCCGTTCAAACAATTTTCGACTTACGTTTTCCACGAGGATGCCGGCCGGCCGCGCCGCGCGCGCGGGGAATCGCGTAAACCGCGGAATTAGTTTTCCCTGAACTTTGATCTTGACTGCGGGGTCGCGTTATTACCGCTGAAATCTGGGGGGAAAAGGCGAATTATTTTCCTCGTTTCGCGGCCGGTTACCTTCGCCGCGGTTAAATGAAGGCGAAAAGAAGCGACGCGCGGAAAACAACCGCTCCGAATCCACCAGCGGCCGCGCGCGCGCTCGCGCACCCCGTCGTCACCCCGGGGGCGGTTTGGGATTTCCTGCCGCGAGTTGCGTAGCAACAGGCCAGGGTCAAATGGAAATACCGGCGAATATTCAAGCGAATCCTGACTCATAATAAAACTCGATTCGCCCGCGTTATAAAGATACATTAACGGGCGTTATTTCGCGGTTAAGGAGGAGGGGCGAGCGGGAGGGGGAGAGCACCGGCCGCTCCCTCTCTCTCTCTCTCTCTCTCTCTCTGCCGCTTCTTGGCCGCCCCATAACTCTCCCCGACAAGTGTGTTTTCTGGCCGTAACTTCCGGCGAGGCATTAACCGCTCGTTTCGCCGGTGCAGCGACGAAACTGCGCCGGGGTAACCAGGCAGGAAGAAAGAGAGGCCACTTTTTTTCACGACGATATTGTGACCGCGAACGCAACTGGACAGAAAAATGCCCCTGGATACGTGACCGCTGAAATATCGCGCGAACCGCCCGGCTAAGACGAGCGCGGTCGCGAAAGCGACACCGTGCCTGTACTACTGCGAGAGATTTTTCGGATCTTAGCTTCGCTTCGATCTTGCCCTCGCTAGCTTTAAAAATTATAGTAACGATCAACTGCCGCGTCTTTCATACGCGGGTGAAGGAATTACTTACTCGTAATTGAAAATTGAGATTTACGACGATCTATTATGTCTTTGTAATGTCTTCGTAGTTTTATTAGAATTTAGAATTGATTAGAATTTAGAATTTATTAGAATATAGAATTTATTAGAATTTAGGATTTATTAGAATTCTGAATTTATTAGAATTCAGAATTTATTAGAATTTAGAATTTATTAGAATTCAGAAATAATTAGAACATAGAATTGATTAGAATTCAGAATTTATTAGAATTCAGAATTTATTAGAATTTAGAATTTATTAGAATTCAGAAATAATTAGAATATAGGATTTATTAGAATTTAGAATTTACTAGAATTCAGAATTGATTAAAATTCAGAATTTATTAGAATTTGGAATTTATTAGAATTCAGAAATAATTAGAATATAGAATTTATTAGAACTCAGAATTGATTAGAATTCAGAATTTATTAGAATTCAGAATTTACTAGAATTCAGAATTTATTAGAATTTATTATTTATTAGAATTCGCAAAACCTAAAAATGTTAAAGAAAGTATAATAATTAATGTCACAGAACGTAACTTCTCAATTATTATATGTTTGAATAAAATACTTTGATTTCATGGACGTGGCTACTGCAACTTCTTTTATCGAAACATTTTTGCTGTTCAAACCGCATGAATTCTGGAAAACATAATCGAACAGTGGTAAACCTCGACTCGAACTAAAGCTCGAAGCTTCATTTTCATCTTAGATATGTTGCACGATGCACCTAATAAGAAAGTAAAGGATCCTTTTCTCGCAGAAGCGTTTCAACAAACATCGGACAATTTGACCTGACTCTTTTCGTCTTGCGTATCGTATCGCGATCGTTTAGCGTTTACCAGCCTCTGTTCATTGACCCGTAACCGCAGGCAGAGCTCCTTCAATGATTCAATACCACCGAGATTCGCGTTAAGGTTCGTACTTACGGCCCCGTTGCGCCGCTCGCAACATTGTTGCAACAGACCGTGCACCGTTGCACAATAAAACAATTCCAGACAAAAGCCTGTGTTTTTAGAAACCGTGTTGTAACTTTAACAAACCGCTGTTTCTCCGCGCGGCGTACCCTCGAAACTCAAAAAAAGAGGAAAAAGAAAAAAAACGGTGCGCGAACGAACGCCCGACAAAGGGACACACTCGAGTAATTAAAAACTGACCCCACCGACGGCCGGCTTTTCTGGAATTCTCGCGAGAACCGGCTCCGCTGAGAAAATATCGCGGAGCAGAGACCGGACGGGCGTCATCGATCGTCGAATTACTGACAGTGCCGGACGATTGATTGCGACGAGCAATCACCGGCAGCCGCGTCCGTTACCGATAATAAGGTAGATATCGGTGTTATTGACACGGATCGGCGGACGGAACTTTCTTTTTTCACGAGGGACCGAATTAGCAACCACGCTCCGACGGATTACCGTGGCGGTCCCCTGCTCGAACGATGGGGTAACTTTCAAATAATTCTGCGGATCCTCGGCCTGCTCCCAACAGCTCAAGAACAGGCCGTCTCGAGAGGCCTCTTCCGCACGAGCACGCTGCTGGGCGTCTGATTGTGAGATCGTACCCGCAAAAAAAAGGAGCACCTCCACCTGGGCAATAAGACTTAACTACTTGGAAAGGGTACGGCCCTGATGGGGCGGATCGTAAACTGTTCGAGCCTGTCTGATTCGAATCCGAGCCGGCGCTGCGGTGTCTTTTCATTAGAGGCCCTCTCGTACCTTCGCTCTCGCCCCCCCCCCTCTCTGGCAGCGTCTAAACATTATTAAGCAATTAGCCCTCGCGACGGTAACTCGGCGACCACGGCGTTCTAAATTTTCCAGAATTTGCAGCATCTAGGCAACCAAAATTGCTGCGATATTGGAGCAATTCGTTCGATCGTACAGAAGTTTGGGACGTCGCTTTTGGCAGTTTTTCGATTGAAATGTGTTCTCAAGCTATTTAAGAAAAATAGATACAGTAATGCCTCTCTAATTGACGCTCAGATTGTCCACAAGAATGGATAATTTAGGGAGAGGAGATACGATTATTCGATCCTTGCGGTTCATTTTTGTAGTTACGAATGGTCAACAACTATAAAAACGAGTCGCAAGGATCGAATAATCGTATCTCCTCTTCCCAAATTGTCCATCATTGTGTACAATATGAGCGAGTTAGAGAGACATTACTGTAGTTGTTCTTCAAACGTTTCTAGCATGAGATGCCTTTGAAAACGAAGCAATGCTTCAGTCGGTGTAATTTCTTTTTTATTACTTGAATGCTGGATATAAAATCCAGAGTATAAATGTTATTATTTAACTGTCTAGTTTTCAATAATTAATTTAGATTTTTACATATTTTATTAAGGTCTATGGAATAGCTGACGTCTATAGGAGTACCGTAAAAGAAATACAGAGTGTCCCAAAAATTTCTCGCAATTCGAAAGTGGCGGATTTCTGAGGTCATTTGAAGCAACTTTCTCCTTTACAAAAATTTTCTCCGAGGCACCATTAATGAGTTATTAAGGAAAAACAGTGACCAATGAGAGGCGCGAGATCGGCTGACGCGAGGCGACCGAGCCAGTGGGCGGGACTGGGCTTCGCCCGCTCGCCTCTCATTGGTCGCTGTTTTTCGTTAATAACTCGTTAACGGTGCCTCGGAGAAAATTTTCATAAAGGAAGAAGTTGCTTCAAATGATCTGAGGAACTCGCGATTTCCGGATTGAGAGACATTTTTGGGACACCCTGTATTCTGAGAAAATTATGGAATCGAACAAGCGTAAATCATTTAATTGTATCTCAATTGTCTCTAATAAAATGAAATTTACATTTCACAATAGCTCTCTCTCTCTCTCTCTCTCTTTGTCTCTCTCTCTCTCTCTCTCTCTCTCTCTCTCTCTCTCTCTCTCTCTCTCTTTCTCTCTCGCTTCGACGTAGCTCGCTCAATAGTAATTCTTCCAGACAATAATTCAACCAGTGATGTCGTAATAATTTCTTCGATTTATTACGGAAAATAGACGCGTTACCGTGCCATACATTTAACGGAGCGAACGCGGCGCTGTCGAAAACGTGAAATACGAGAGATGCCCGTAAAAACCGGTTTCGAAAAAACAACGAATTTCTGCTGAGAAATTCATTATTCCGTGCGGCGGCGGCGGCGGCGGCTAGCGAAAACAATGGCACGATGCTTGAAAAACCATCGGCAACGCGATACTGCTCAACGAACCGCCGATACGGGGATCTCACCGCATAATTCCATGGGACCTAAAAATCCGGACAAGTGGTTTTTCGTCGAGTCCGCGGAGAAACGGCCGCGAAACTCATGCGAAAGCAAGCGGTGCACGGCTCGTTGCGGACTCGCCGCTCGGATCCGAATATACGCCGGGGAGCGCGTAAATTCGACCGAGGATCTGATTTATATTTAATACGGCCGACATGTCTGCGGGAATTAAAGTAAACGAGGCGTGCCGGTATCCGTGATGAGCTGCGCTCCGGAAAACCTTCCCCCGCGAGATTCTTCCACGAGTCAGAGGAGCCGAGAAAAAGGAGACACGTTGGACGACCCTTGCACATTTTCTCCTCGTTTCTTATTTTACCGACGGAAGATTTAGTATAGACGTTCTATTAATAGCGCGTACTCTCTGTTTGTTTTAACGCTAGATTACGTCGCGGTTATTTGACCGTCGAAATGACGGATCGCCGATTTTTTTATTTACGACTACATTCGGATTACGGAGATACGTTTGCGAGTTATTTAGTCAATGTGTGCGCTAGCTGCGGCAAATGTTGCAATTAAACTAGTTAAAAATCGGAATGAGTGTCTTATTGTCGCTTTTGTAAATTAATTAATGTAAAATATAATATAATATAATATAATAATATAATATAATAATATAATATAATATTATATAATATATATATAATGTAATATTATGTAATATTATATAATATAGTTATTATATAATTTTTATATTTTTATTTATATATTTAGTATAAAATCCATATAAAATCTAGCATTAACTATAAGCAGTTGCAGTATTTTTAATATTAATATAAGCAGTTTCCCGTGTTTTCATACGGGGTGGGTCAAATAAAGAGTTCTTAGAATATAATTATTTGTAAGAGAGCGAGAGCGATAGAGAGAAAGAGAGAGAGAGAGAGTCCTTTTTAAACATTTATTTCAAAACATGGTTGAAGATCTCATATTTTCAGAAGACGGTTTGTGACATTTCATTCGATACACCCGGTACATTTTAATAAAGTCCACTTCAATACAGATCAGAAGCTTTCCGTAATTTCAAATTTAAATTAAAAACGATCGAAGGAAACGAACATTCTTCTCAAAAACACGCCAGAAATTCGAGCGAAAGCGTCTGTTATTTTGCCGAACCATCGCAAGATAGTCGAACGTAGGTGCATCGTTGAAAAAGGCCAGCATTCGCGAGCGGAGTTCGCGCGAATTTAATATCGGGCCGCTTTCGCCGAGTTACGAGCGACTTTCGGCGGGCAAATTGCTCGGCGAGCGCCGGCCAGAGAAGAGAGAGGCCGTTGCTCTCTATAGACGTAACTGACACGTCCAATTATTTTTCCTCGGAATTATTTCCTGAAAACGTCAGCCGGCGCGACGCGGCGCGACGCGACGCGACACGTTGCGACGTCACTTTTATCCGGCGAAAACAAGGGAGAACGCGCGAGCGGTTCCCGCGTTCAACGCGGTCGCGCGTGCGGCCTGTGCGCGGCGGATAATTAAAATAATAATTGTGTTTAAACCGAGCGAGAACCGGTCGAATTTACAAAATTACGGTGACACGCCGGCTGGCCGGCCGCGGCGGGGACGACACGCACAAAAGATGCGCGCACGTCAACGGGTCGCGTAATCAAGAGACGTGCCGCGAGTTCGCGGACGAAAGTAGGCTGTGGGGAGGGAGGGAGGGGGGCCGCGGCGCGCGGCGGGCCCGCGATTAAACGAAACGAGTTTAAAATCCAGGAGTCTAATGTACGTAATCCGGGACGCAATTTATTTAGCGATCCCCGCGCGTAAACGGGCGTTTGCACGCGGAACACCGGCCAATCCGTAACGATGCTCGTTTCGGATTTCAAAATATTAACGATTTCATCCGTCCGCGCCCTCGTCCCCGGACCGGGCTGCCTGCCCCGGCTATTATTCGTAATTACTCGCGGCGGCTGGATTGCGTTTCAAACGGGAAAATCGTGCCGGAAAGACGCGACCGAGTTTCGAATCGGCGACGCGTTTTCTCGCGGTTCCGCGCGTTTGTCACTTTACGTTAGGGTGCGGGACAGGGGCTGAACGTGGTACAATCGCTGGCAAAAAGTGTTCGATCGCGTATTGAAGCACCATAATCTGTTTAAGTAGCTAGATTTACGGAACCCGTCGACGCGATGGGATTTTTTGAAAGATTGAATTTTATTTTCATTTCCGATTGTTCAGATTGTAATGATACGTTTACGAGTTATTTATTCAATATACAAGTTGTCTCAAAAATGTCCCGCAATCCGGAAATGACGGGTTCCTCGGATCATTTGAAGCAGCTTCTTCCTTTACAAAAATGTTCTCCGAGGCGCCGTTAACGAGTTATTAACGAAAAACAGTGACCAATAAGAATCGAGTACGGCTGACGCGTGGCGGCCCAGCCAACCAGCGCGCGAAGCCCAGTTCCGCTCATTGGCTCGGCCGCCTGGCGCTAGGCTCTCGTCTCTCGCGCTCGCCTCTCATTGGTCACTGTTTTTCGTTAATATCTCGTTAACGGTGCCTCGGAGAAAATTTTTGTAAAGGAAAAAGTTGCTTCGAATGACCTGAGGAACCCGCCACTTTCGGATTGCGAGACATTTTTTGGGACACCCTGTTTATGCTATTTGCGGAAAATATTACAATGCTGATTAAGAGTCAGGATAAATTATTCTTAAATTATTGTTTCTTTCATGAACTGATTAAAACGCTTTTCTTCAATTTTTCTGTTGCTCGGAGCGACAAAGGAAAATTAGAAAAAACTCGTTCCTTAATTTTCTTTATTTGGAGCTGAAACGAAAATTTGGAAGATGCTTTTTACAGATCGCGGTAATTATACATGCACGCGAGAAATTCTTTACCGAAAGATATGTAAAAATCATGTGTTTTCGCTTGAAATTCGCGATCGGATCGAGCCGACTCGTTAGAACGAAATTTGAAAATTCGCCGGCACCGCCGACAATTACACGTTCGCGGACAGTTCTCGTTAAACAATTTCCGCTTCCTTTAAGTAGGGCGTGATAATTGGAAGAAACGTTCGCGAATTACGCAATGTAACCGATCGAAGACCGTCGCCGTGTCGAACGTTCGATTCCTCCGGGCACTTGTTAAACAAAATTATGCAAAGACGAGCGCAACACCGGAAGGAATTGGCGCGGGTCCGCGTAACGAAGATATATAATTAATTAGTGGCTACTAATTAGTGGCAGGTACAAACAACCCGTTAATTGCTAAACGCCCGACATCCGCCGGCATTTTAATTGAGATTATAATTGCCATCTGCGCGTCGCGCAGCGCCCGGCTAGACAGTGAATTCTACGCGTAGTAACAATCAAAGTAGAAGTCGGCTGTGCTTTCAGGCGCGGCACGGGAAAAACGAGAAAAATTTCATTAACTACTTTGTGCCTCGAAGGGAAATACAATTTCGTCTCTTTTCAGTGGCCCCGATCCTGCCGGCGCGGCGCGGCGCCGCGAAAACGACCTGAATAGCAAATTTAATAATAAATGAACAACAGAGAAGTTTACCGTCAAATTAACGTTTCGGAATCGCGCTATTAAGAAAAGACGGAGGCGCGGCCGCCTGCGCTTGAGCAGAATAATTAACGTTCCCGCTTTAAAAATAGCCGAAACTTACGGACGATCGACCTGTGCAAACTATTTTCTTGCGAGCAGCGTTTTCTTTTACGCAAACGGCGCAGGAACGGCATCTTTCATTTTCGCGACTGTTATTTCAACAAGTACTGCAGTAATTTCTCTTTAATTCGCACAGAAATGGACAATTTTGGTAGACGAGATAATTTATATAATAATTTATAATAATATTCATAATAATATAATTTTGTATAAAAATTTATATAATAATATAATAATATTCATAATAATATAATTTGTATAATAATTTATATAATAATATAATAATATTCATAATAATATGATTTGTGTAATAATTTATATAATAATATAATAAAAGTCATAATAATATAATTTGTACAATAATTTATGTAATAATATATATTTTATAATTGAAATAAATATATTTTAATTATTGACAATAGTTAATTATAAAAACAAGCCGCAAGGCTCGAATAATCGTATCTGCTCTTCCCAAATTGTCCATTTTTGTGAGCAATCTCAGCGCGAATTAGGGAGAAATTAGTGTACTAGAAATCAGTTACAATATTTCATCCATATAATTCATCAAATATTTTGAGCAAATGTTACTTATAATATTAATTACATTTCAATAATACGTGCACAGTTATCGTCACAAAAATAAAATTGCGATGAATATAAACAAATAAAAACCCTCAAATTTAAATTGAACAATTATCCAACCCCTAACTAGAAATGTAGAAATGTAAATGCAATAGGTAACCACGCAAAGAAAAATTAATCTTCACTTACCGATCCCATCAGAATAAACATCGAATAAATTAATCCGAATGATCGCTGCATCAAGATCTGCTTTGCAAATCCCACCGAAGGGTCGAAGTTGTCCTGAACGGCCGATCCCGTAAGAAACGTCTACGCCACGAGCTCGTGGAGGCCGTCACGCGTGAAACTGTTTATTCCTTGGAAGTCCTCCGCGTCTTGGCCTCGCTTTCGCCGTCGAAATCGAGTTTGAAAAAGCTCGTTAAGCCGAGCTCTCTCTCTCTCTCTCTCTCTCTCTCTCTCGCTTCTTCGCTCCCACCCCTCGCTAAGGGGATGAACTGCAAAGCCTGCCGCGTGGTCCAACAATCGATACAACAATGGAGTTATGCAGCTGTATATGAGTCAGGGGTTGCGAGCAAAACGCGAAAAGCATCCCCGTGTAGATCGCCCCGCCGCCCCCCTCCCCCTTTCCCGGCCCGCCCTTCATCGGGCCGACCGGGCCTTTCTCTCTATCCGGCATCGACGCACGATGAGCCTTTGCATAATCCGCCTATATGTATATACGTATTCCCCTGTACACGGAGGGGTGCATAATTGCATCCAGATAAAACAGGTGAACGGTGAATCAAACTTGGATTTGCCCTGCGCCGCGCCCGATTACCGTAACTAATTAAGATGGCGCCTCGTGCCGGACTCTGCCCGACACACACGGCTAATCTAGATGCAGTCTTGGCGGGCCCGTAAAATTTCTCGAACGAATGTCCATTTAAACGCGTTTGCCCGAATGAATATTTTCACCATTAGTTACTATCGCCGGTCTCTGAGATCGGTTTTGATTGCTTAGTCATCTGTGGTGATGATATAATTGTGCGAAAGATTGTAAAAAAAGGGAACGGTTTTAATGTACAAGCTTCTATTCGATAGAACTTGGATCTTTGTTATTGATGCGCGAAGCGAGAATAATTGATTTTTATTATTAAATATATTTTAATAATATGTAATATTATTATTAGGTAATATTAATAATTATTATCACGTAATATCAATAATATTTATATATTATATAATATAAATTCAATAAATAATATTAATAATTATGACCACGTAATATCAATAATATTTATATATAATATAATGTAACTATGCATAATATAAATTCAATACATAATACTAACAATTATTACCTTATTACCATGTAATATTAATAACATTTATATGTAATATATATTATAATTATGTATAATATAAATTAAATAAATAATATTAATAATTATTACCACGTAATATCAATAATATTTATATACAATATAATGTAATTATGCATAATATAAATTCAATAAATAATACTAACAATTATTGCCTTACTACCACGTAATATTAATAATATTTATATACAATATAAATTAAATAAATAATATTAATAATTATTATCACGCAACATTATTATTACCACGTTCACGTCAATAATAACGCAATAAACATAACGAAACTACGAGTCTGCCAATTACGTGAATTTGCATCCCAGCATAAATATTCCTTGCATCAACAGCAACAAACAGCTTTCAGATAAAAATTTATTTCCACGATAGTTTCTACAAGTCCGCATATTTTTTAATTCCTCCATTCGCTGTTACGTCATAAGTGCATAAAACAGCAGAGCAGTCTTACAGAACTTATTGCCAATTTCCCGATGGCGTTCATCGATCGGTTCCTCGAAGAAATCGAATCAGAAGTGCGGCGTCCCGGTGCCGAAGGCGTGGAACAATGGCACTGATTCGGGACTCGGCTCTCGTTCGGCGCGGATATAGTAGGCGAACACTGTCGAGAACTGTCATAAAACCACGGACCGCCTTTAGAGGTTGGACTCTCTGGAATGCAATTGCGTCCCAGTGGAGCAGGTCGAGGTAGGAAGCATTCGAGGCGGCTGAATGCATATCGCTGCAAATTACGCGGTCTCGATACCGATGTGTAAGTGATATTGTTTCTATGGGGGGCGCGAGCATAACGCCGAAGGCTGCGTCCTTACCGGTTGAATCGGTTGAATCGGTTCCACGGGCGTGTCCGACCGAGCGGCGACCAATGAATGAATGAAGCCGTAGAACATATCGCCTAAGTCTCCCTGACTTTCGACGTCGCGAAGACGGAGCACTGTCGCGTTCAAATTATTATACGCGATCCTCCAAGTCATGGCTTTTCGTGCGAATTTCCATTTTCATAGATTGTTGAAATATTATATAAAGTAAATGAACAGAGGTCCTTTCACTGATTAGAAGACGCTCGTAATTAATTTGCGCACATTAACACCTAAATCTACTACGGTCAAATTGACCGATTTTTTATTTTACGATACTACAAACTTTGGAGACTTCTTCGTGGAAAATGATTGAATAAATTATATTATTGAGTATTATTATATATTGAGAATTATATATGAATATTTTATTATAATATTCATATATGAATATATGATAATATTATATATATATATATATATATATATATACATTTATTATATTACTTATTATATATTATATTATATATGTAATGTATATATATTAATATATATAATATATAATATAATATAATATATAATATTATCATATATTATCATATATGATAATATTATATATGAATTATACATTGAGTATTATTATTATAAGTCTCATAATTAAAACTTTACAAAATCCAAATGAATTCTATCTTTTCACTCTTATGAGTCAATGCACGCTAATCATCATTTAGTGTTAAAACCGAAAATTCCGAACATAAAAGTTAACCCTTTGCGCTCGAGTGGTGACCCCGAGGCGCCACTAAAAAATGTGTATATCACATTCTAAAATAATTCTTACATCAATAAAATTTAATTGTTAAAAGTATAAACTGTTGTATAAGTCAATTTTACACGCATAAAATGCGCTCTGTCATATAAAATAGAGACAGCGTAGGTCGGAAAAATCATGTTATATTTACAGTTAAAATGGCTTCGAGTGCAAAGGGTTAATAGTATTTTTTTCTAATTTATCGTCAACGGACCGATATTTCACTCGATCGGAAATCATTTTGACTTTCATGAAATAATCGATGAAAACGGGAATGCGTTGCCGAATTAATGATAAAAATGTAACGGCGCTGTCGCGGCGGTTCTCGTTCGATTACAGGGGCCACGATAGAAACGTCAATATATTTTTATAATTATTTTCGTTTCATAATTCGTCTCTCTTGCGAGTATAGTGTTCGCGCAGGATGCAAACGCGCCCTTATTATAATGTATTCCCTTCGACCGAAGTTGAATCCAGTCGCGGCGTCGGTTCAGTCGTCAATATATTTTTATAATTATTTTCGGTTCATAATTCGTCTTTCTCGCGAGTATAGTGTTCGCGCAGGATGCAAACGCGCCCTTATTACAATGTATTCCCTTCGACCGAGGGCGAATCCAGTCGCGGCGTCGGTTCAGTCGTCAATATATTTTTATAATTATTTTCGGTTCATAATTCGTCTCTCTTGCGAGTATAGTGTTCGCGCAGGATGCAAACGCGCCCTTATTACAATATATTCCCTTCCCTTCGGCCGAAGTTGAATCCAGTCGCGGCGTCGGTTCAGTCGTCAATATATTTTTATAATTATTTTCGGTTCATAATTCGTCTCTCTTGCGAGTATAGTGTTCGCGCAGGATGCAAACGCGCCCTTATTACAATGTATTCCCTTCGACCGAGGGCGAATCCAGTCGCGGCGTCGGTTCAGTCGTCAATATATTTTTATAATTATTTTCGGTTCATAATTCGTCTCTCTTGCGAGTATAGTGTTCGCGCAGGATGCAAACGCGCCCTTATTACAATATATTCCCTTCCCTTCGGCCGAAGTTGAATCCAGTCGCGGCGTCGGTTCAGTCATCAATAGATTTTTATAATTATTTTCGGTTCATAATTCGTCTCTCTTGCGAGTATAGTGTTCGCGCAGGATGCAAACGCGCCCTTATTACAATATATTCCCTTCCCTTCGGCCGAAGTTGAATCCAGTCGCGGCGTCGGTTCAGTCGTCAATATATTTTTATAATTATTTTCGGTTCATAATTCGTCTCTCTTGCGAGTATAGTGTTCGCGCAGGATGCAAACGCGCCCTTATTACAATGTATTCCCTTCGGCCGGGGCCGAATCCAGTCGCGGCGTCGGTTCAGGGGCTGAATCCGACGTTGTAACGTTTAGCAGAAGGAAATCCCGCGGGGTTAACCGGACCCGGCCCGTTCTATATCGGACCGTAAACAGAACGACAGCGACAACGACGCTCTAGCAAAAAACCCGGATTTTCCGCAACGCAACCCTAAATGTATAATATATCTTATGGGGTCGTCGCGGGCGTGGGCCGAGTTACGATTATTTATATCATTATTGGGGCGCGATCCGCCCCTCTGGAACGCCCGGGGTCCTTTGACGAAGTCTGATTCTTTGTCGGAACGCGGGGGCATTTCTGCTATTAAACTTTGAAGAAGTTACTCGCGATATAATTTGTACAGTGGACTGACAGGGATTTGTTTGATCGCATAATTTATGTAAACAGCAGACTACATAAATTCAATGATTTATCGAAGTTCTGGAAGAAGCTTTAAGCTCATCGAAAGATATTTATTTGTTTACCTTTTATTATATTATTTTGCCATTTTTATTTTTTTTACTTTTACCTTATATTTTTACCTTTTTTATTTCCGATGAAGGAAGTTAAAAAATCGTGTTTCTTTATTCTTCGTTGTCATTCCATTTAACTGCAATTTTAGCAAAAATGTTTCTACTTATTGTCTGGTCAATTAGTTCTGCTAATATCTCGAAACAAAAAAATCAAAGTCGTGCAGGAGGTGTGACTGGACCTTTCAGAACGCGATCGGTATTCTCGAACCTTGCTCACCCTGTATTTTCCCATTTTAATTTGCCTCCGGTGTTACGTCGATAGAAAAGATACGATATATATATATATATATATATATATATATATATATATATATATATATATATATATAATATATGCCGCCTCGCGTCAACCGTACTAATATTACTAATTTTTAGGAACCCGCCGTTTATGGTTCGCGAGACATTTTTGGGACACCCTGTATATATGTAATCGATACGATAAATATAAATAAATAAATATAAATCTATAACGATTTCAACCGACGAAACTGAACAAATTCCCTCATTGTAAATAAAACAGGAGCGAAACAATATTACACAAAATGAACGCAGAAGACCCGCTTATTTTACAGAAGCAGTGACGCATGCCACGCAAAAGCCATGCCATGCAAGGATCAGGCGCAAAGGTCAAGCGGAAAAATAAATCTCCGTTCAATTACCTCGGTAAATTTCGATCCCTCGCGACGAACCGCAGTCCGCGAACTCTGCGATCGGCTCGCCAAGAAGCCTAAGCAAAGACTGCAATGTAGTAGTAGTCGGTTCTCGTAAAACAGGAAATCCGCGCGCGCACGCGGCAGCTCATGATTTTTTGCGACGCGTCGGAGGCACCGCGACCACCGATAAAAAGCAGGCCAATTATTTTCCCGCGTAAAAACGCTCTAATTAGCGGGGTTTCGGGCTGCGTGCAAAGTCGCTGCCGAGAGCTTGTCGCTCGTTTTTTCGTTCGTTCGGCCGTCGAACCGGTTAGGTCAGCAGTCGATCGTTCCGGAATAAATGATGCTCGCGGGAGTGGGAGAGGGGAGGGGGGGAGAGGAGGTGCGCCAGTAATACCGCGGGAAATTAACCGACGGTCACCGAAAGCTGAATCCAGATAGATGGCCGGCATTACATCCGGGAATATTATGATCCATTTGACGTTACAAGATGTTATATTACGTCGACGGTAACCAATATTGCACGCTAAGCTTGACGAACAGTGCGCGGCCAATCTCGGCGAGCTTACGGCAACTTCGCCGCTGCGGACCGATTCAGCATATCGTCTTCGAGATGGACCACTCGTAACTCATTGTGCCAGCCCGCGGATGCCGCTACTAATTCGAGTATTACACCCCGCCAATTTATCTGGCTACCACGAGCCAGCTTGCGAGCCACGGAAATCGTGGCTGTGCATTAAGAATTTCTCTGGCCTCGACACTATGAAGCTTGAATTTTATATATTATATAATATAATATAATATAATATATAATATATATTATATATTGTAATATAATATAATATAATATGACAATTTTGCAAATTTTAGTACAGTATAGTTTGCAGACACATATTATATATAATAATAATATATTATATTATATATAATATAACACATATTATATATAATAATATATTATATAATAATATATAATTCGTATAATGTGTCTGCAAACTAGAGTATTAAAATTCGCAAAATTATCAGAACTATACAGATTCGGAGGCCTGAGGAACAGAAAATTATTTGTAATTATGGTATTTCTGGGAACTGGGGGATGCGTGAGGTCATTTCAAGTAACTTTTTCCTTTGCGAAAATGTTCTCCGAGGCTTCGTTTACGAGTTATTAGCGAGAAACACTGACCAATAGGAAGCGAACGCGAGAGGCGAGAGCCTAGCGTTAGGCGGCCGAGCCAATCGGCGGAACTGAGCTTCGTCTGCTCGTTGGCTGGCCCGCCACGCGCCAGCCGAGCTCGCCTCTCTTTGGCCCGTGTTCTTCGTTAATAACTCGTAAACGAAGCCGCGGATTGCATTTTCGCTAAGGAAAAAGTTACTTCAAATCACCTCAGGAATCTCTTATTTCCTGTTTATACAATAATTTTGGGACAACCTGTACGCATACAGTAAATTCTCTCCAATTTTCTCCCAGCTCGAATAATCGCATCTTTTCTTCCCAAATTGTCCATTTCTGTTTACAAGCTGAGGAACAATTGTAAAGATTTTACTGTACTCGGGAAACACGAGTTATTAAACAGTGCGCATACTTTCTGTGCATCACATTCGAGATCATTTCGAAACCATCCGCGTGGTCTACCGCGACATTGTCCGATCGTTGTGCTCTCGAATCGACGTTTCACGGGCCGAAGTACCGAAAATACCGAGAAGAATCGTTGCGAAATGTGTGTAAACAATGACTCGAAGAGCTCGCGGAAGAGTTAAAATTCTAAAGTGATTTTCCCCGTGTTGGTGGCCATTGTTTTTCCAGCGGAAAATTTCAAGTAATTTCGAAAATTCAACGGGCCACGAGCACACTTGGGGAATGGAGGTCGTGTTCTGAATAAACGCTTTCGGAAAAGTGCTCGGCGAGAATAGTAGAATGTTAAGCGCACTCTGGGCGGATATTTTTTTTTTAATTCATATATCCCCCCCCCCCCTACCCCGCCTTTGTTCATCGAAGCTCGCGATGCAGTGAACACCGCGGATCTCGACCTATTGCGAATTCAGGATTATCCGCTACTAAATGTGCCAGTATGAATCACAATTTTTCGGCCCCGTTTCTGCGGATCGTTAGGATCGATCGTTTCAATAAACCAAATCCTTGGTGATTAAAGTTCCTCAAATACACTCGATACATCCCGTCGGACCGGCCCTTCTATCTATTAAATCCGGCCCGACGATCCGTAAGGAGAAAATTACGGTTTTTTTTTATAGAAATGCTTTCGCGGTTCGTGAAAGCAGTCGGTGGTCCAATTATATCGGAGTAAACAACGACGATTAAATCTTTCGTTGCAAACATGTAAGCTTTCCATTTTATATTCCCCGGGTTTGGATCTGTTTATTCCCTCATTGCCGACCCGATTTCTTAAACGTTCTGTATAATGTCTAAACAATTTTTCTAGTTCGTATAAATTACAATATCTTTAATATTCATAGAACCTGTATATCCTCCTGTTAACATCAGCCAAAAATATTGTCATGTTTCGATATCAAAATTCTTGCAATTATGATAGATCTTTTCAACAAGGATGATACTAAGCTGCGAATAAGTGCAAATATCTCGAGTATAAAGTTCTATGTTATTAATTGTAATGTTAAGTAGGTCTGCACAAAAGTTATACAAAGTTATACATATGCAGTAATTATGCTGGAACAAAGATATTGTTATACTTTAATTTAAGCATCCAGATCTACCGTCTTAAAGCAGTCTAAGATCTTTTTGTAATCTTTATTTGCATGAAGAATCTTATAAGAGAAGAAGAACGATTCGAATCGCGCTAATATTTCATAATAAGAGAAAAGTTGATGCTACTCCTTTCAAATGGGGGACATTTGTCAGTGAGAAATATAGAACAGGATGCATTCGTCTATCGTGCAAATAGAAAGGAAAGGGAATACAGTAAATTAATTTAATTTAACAGTAAATTAATTTAATTTAAATTTTAGTAAATTAATTTAAATTAACCTAATTGACGCTCCGATTGTGCACAAAAGTTGAACAGTTTGGGAAGAAGAGATACAGTCATTTGGACCTCGCGACTCGTTTTTATAATTGTTGACGATCGGTAACTATAAAAACGAGCCGCGAGCAATCGAATAATCGTATCTCCCCTTCCAAAATTGCCCGTTTTCGTGGACAATTTGAGCGTCGATTAGGGAGAATTTACTGTAAAGCGATCGCAATACAGTAAATTCTCCCTAATTGACGCTCAGGTAGTGCGCAAAAATGGATAGTTACCGATATTGTCGACAATTAAAATACATTTATTACAATTATAAAATATAAATTACTATACAAATGATATTATTGCAAACACCATTATAAATTGTTACATAAAATATAAATTATTATACAAATTACAAAAACGAGAGAGACGCGAGGCTCGAATAATCGTATCCTCTCCCCCAGAATCGTCCATTTCGAAGTAAAATCGTGGAGAATTTACCGTAGCTGTCGCGAAGCCCGAAAGTTGTACGGTAACGAATTGCACGGAGCATAAGCGGCGGCATAGGTTTCGGGGACGCGAGGAAGGCCGGTCATCGAATTCGCGATTCCACGGAAGAACTGTCGGGTAGCGAGACCGCGAAACTTTGGTATTCAACCGGCAATTTTGCGCACAATAGAATTTCAAACTAACGATACCCGCGGGACAAAACGAGCTTTCGCAATTTCGCCGGGTTACAGGCGGAATTCGCGCGGCTCTCGTGGAACGAAATAGGTCAGCATTAAGATTTCATCGCGATCCCGAAAGTTCCGATGGGCCGGCAGCGAAACCGACGACGCTCTCGGGCCGACGTTTCCAACCTGTAAGACACGTTTCAGCGATGCGATGCAACGCGATGCAGCAGCAACGGCCGCGACGCAGCCGGGCGAACGGGACAAGGACCGACACGTGCACGCGGCCGAGCACGTCGGTGTGCACCCTTCCCCCCGCCTCCCCCGCGGCTCCCGATTCTTTGTTTGCCCACGATTTACATTCGCCGCCGGTGAAACGCATCCGGCTTGGTTCTCACGCGGCGATCCGGCGCATATAGAAATTGAAATTAAAACGCGGCCGGCGCAAATTGTTTCTCATTCGCTCGCGAATTACTCGATTACACGGCGGCGGCGCGTGCCCTGTTTGCGCAAACCGGCCGCCCCCCCCCCCGTAAAAACGCCGGATTACGGGCCCGTGAATTATTATTACGCCGGTGACCGATTAATCGAATCAATCGATGCCTCTCCTACGGCGCGATGCCCGCCCGTCCGCTCGCCCGCTGAAAAGTTAATCTCGAATGCACGGAGCGCAGCAACAGTCGACTTACGTTGTTCGGAATCCTACTTTAAACTTCCGCCATGGAGCAGCTATCGCTCAAATTTTCATCGAACCGCCGACCGCGCGAACTTTGCTTAAGTTTTCGACTTTGTAGTCTGATCGGCAGTCTGCGAAGTTACCCGCGATTTTTTCGGTAACTTTTGCGGATCACCTGGAATTTGTGCCCGTCCGAAACGGCTGAGTTTTCTCTAGGACCTATTGCGTGGTGATCTTTTCTTTTTGTTCTTTTGTTTCGGAGAATAGGGACGATTTTTTGGCGTTTCTTCTCTGCTTTTGCAGCGAAGTAATACTTCGTTGAATCGGATTGCGTGTAATGTTCTGTCGAATCGGTTTTTAGGGTCAAATGTTGAAAATGTTTAGAGTGGGTGGAGTTACTGTTTTTATTAGAGATTTTGAGTTTTATTTATACATTGTAACAAGAGGAACGCTTCATTTAGAATTCTACGATTTTACGGGAACATTTTATACAGTTAATACTTTTGTGTATTCATCGCGAGGAAACTTACAATTCTCAACGAAATGAGTAAAATAACAGAGAGAAAATATAAGTAGGATCATTCGGATTAAATTCCGCAACGCGGGGGCTAGGTCAATTTTGACCCAGATTACTTAATTAATAATATAAACTATTTAGTACAGAAAATATTTAATAAATATTATTACTCAATATTTAGCAATTAAATAAAATTAATTTCTGTTATGTTAAGAACGACCCAAATTTTGACCCAGATTATTTAACTAATAATATAAACTATTTAATACAGAAAATATTTAATAAATATTATTACTCAACATTTAGCAATCAAATAAAATTAATTTCTGTTATATTAAGAACGACCCAAAGTTTGACCCAGATTATTTAATTAATAGTATAAACTATTTATTACAGAAAATATTTAATAAATATTACTCAATATTTAGCACTTAAATAAAATTAATTTCTGTTATATTAAGAACGACATTAAAGCTAATAAGTTTGCAAGAAAAATCTTCAGAAGAATACGTTTTGAAAAATTGCCGAATAAAGCTTAGAATTGTTATAAACATCGTCGATAATACAATCGTGAAAGTGGTCCGTCGTCAGCGAGGTTAAGCGAATTTGTAAGATCGTCTATCATCGTTTGAAACCGTCGCTAAAAAACCACTGTAAAAATTCGACTCGTGCATAAAGCTTTGATGAAGGTGATTCAGAGGATTGTCCGAGTGTCCATAATCGCCTAATTCACTAGAGACACTTGTACCCCCAGAGTTATGGCGATGGAGACGGATTCGGAGAATGCAATAGATCATGCACCCCCCTCGGTCTACTCAATCCACGTCGAAGTTAATATCCACCGTGGTATCTAAATGGTCCAGCTATTGGGTCTGCCGTACGTATGCGACGCTTCAATTTTCTCAACAAACACATATCTTGAAAACCACAGCGGGACGAATTCGAAGAATGTGCTATTGGATTTCACCCTTGGATCGCTCAATCTCCGTCGCGGTTGATACTTCCATAGTTATTCGTGTAAATTACATATATATATATATAATTAATATAAATATAATAATATAATAATATAATATATATATATATATATATATATATATATATATATATATATATATATATATATATATATAATATATTATATTATTATATTATTATATTAGTATATATATATATACACATATTATACATACATATATCATTACATATATATTACATACATATTTACTACATATATATATTGGGTCGTTCGGAAAGTTATTTCGTTTTTCATAAAAATTTTATTTTGTAAGGGTGTTAAAAAACACTTGATTCAGTATTTTTCCAAATGCAAAACAAGATTTCAAAGCTATCAGAAAAATGTCGGAAAGATTGCTTTTACTTGTAACATTAAAAAAATCGTCTTTCATTTTCTCAAGAAAAAACGAAACAACTTTCCGCGAACGACACAATATATATATGTATATATAATATTATGCACATGGTTCCCATTCGTGTACACTGTACAGTGTGCTCGTTTCGAAACAATGAATCATCCGGAAAGAAATCAACTCAGTGTATTACCTGCTGGAGCTGAAAATTCTTTTATAAACTTATCAGTGGTAATAATAATTTTTATTCTCTTAATAAATAAAAAGAACGAATTTACTTTCTGTGTCACACATTATTTGTATCGGACGACTATATCGTTCAGCATCTTATTAATATCACTACGACTTCGATAGAAATGTTTGTTTGAAAAAATTCCAGAACATTGCTCTAATATTAGTTAACAAGTGTGCCAAATTTCAATTTCTAATACTGAACATCCTTTTGTTAAAAAATTCCCAAAGATTGCCTTACAGCAAGAGATCATACTTTAACAATCCGAAGAAAGTGCGATTTTCGCAAGGCCATCGCTCAAGCATTTTATAATATTTCGTATCGCAAAAATTGCTACAAGTTCTTCGATATACCTACTTTCGAATAGGGTAGTCGTTTAAGAAGAAGAATTTATTAACCATATCAGAAAAAATTCCCAAAGATTGCCTTACAGCAAGAGGTCATACTTTAACAATCCGAAGAAAGCGCGATCTTCGCAAGGCCGTAGCTCGAGCATTTTATAATATTTTGCATCGCAAAAATTGCTACAAGTTCTTCGATATACTTACTTTCGAATAGGGTAGTAGTTGAAGAAGAAGAATCCATCATCCATATCAGAAAAAATTCCCAAAGAATGCCTTACAGCAAGAGATCATACTTCAACAATCCGAAGAAAGCGCGATTTTCGCAAGGCCATCGCTCGAGCATTTCATAATATTTCGCATCGCAAAAATTGCTACAAGTTCTTCGACACACCTACTTTCGAATAGGATAGTCCTCGAAGAATAAGAATCCATCATCCATATCAGAAAAAATTCCCAAAAATCGCGTCGTCGTCCGGGTAGCCAACAACGGCCCCATAAAAAGAAAGAGAGAAAAAAGAAAGAATGACTTTCTGATCGATTCCGTTGATTACCAAGTGTTCCTCGGTCCCGAGCTCGGCCGAACACCCTGTATGCACGCGATCGTGCTCACCCACACACCGGTGCCGGGTGCCGGTTGTATGGGAAGAGCGCCGGTCTGTGCCAGGATTACCCAGGTAACGCATCATTCTCCCGTGTACCCATGGTAACCGGCCCAGACTGCGATCTCTCCCATCAACAAGCCTTTTCGCATTCCGTGCTGATCCACGGGGGCCGGCAATTGCGACTACACGGGGGAAAAACGACTACGGGAAAGTCGCGTGCGGGCCACGTGATATCCGCCGACTCGCCGGGCTCGCCGACCGGAAAGCTCGACGGCTCTCTCCACGTGACGAAACCTTAGGGCGGCACTGTCGGGGGTGTCGAGCAGGTGCGACCGGCTCGACTGAGCGTGAATCGACGATTAACGGTTACGTAACTCCATTACCGGGCGGAATCCGTTCCGTCTTGGCGGAAACTTGGCACTCCTCCTGGCTTCGAAAGTGTTTCTCGCGGTGGTGGCTCTCCTCTAACCAGAGGAGGGGGCGGGAGGGGGGTGGAGTTTTGGTAATTGGGCGGATAGTTCCGGCGCGGCAGTCAAGCCGCTTGGATTTCGTCCCGTCGATTGTTCCGCGCGAAAATTGTCCTTGCCAACGGTGCGAATTACCGTCGAACAAATTCTCGCTGGTTTCGGTCGCTGCTTTTACAAAATTACCATTTTGGTGGCCGCCAGGCGGCTCGCGTATCTCTGCGCGCTGAGCGTGTGTCTCGTAGCCATTTTGTTTCTTTTTCTTTTTGGTTGGTCTCAGTTTTTCAGATATTTAATCGTCGTTGCTTGAATTATAACCATTATATAGGTATAACTATAGGTATAACTGTTTTAAAACTAAACTAAATAATCTGACTCTGTTTTTGGATGATTGATGATTTCTTCTTAAATCTTGTTATTACTTAGAATAACATGAAAAAATAAGATTCTCGTTTTTTAACTGTTTTATAGGAGCATATAGTTATCTAGATCTGCAAGCAGCATTTCTTAAATTTTCGTTATAGGCTCAGATAAAAATGTTAAAAAACGAGGGTTTTTAATCTTTTTTCTTAACATTCCAAGTAATAGCAAAATTAAAAAGAAAAAGCTTATCGTCTAGTAGACTAGTCCCTCTGTCATCTAAAAAAGAATTCATGTCATTTAGTTCAATTCTCAAAAAGTTATTGCGTTTTAGAAGGTGTATACACACTTTTGTGGGCCACTGTACGTACATACGCGAACGCGGGAATAAGTTGGAGCGGAGTTTAAAAAGCTTCTTTACTTCGATAGTAATAAATTTGGAAATGATTATTGCGTGGGTATGATTCTACCGACTTTCACGAATGCACCGATATAATCTTATTTTAGTTTGTACACATTTAAATGCGTTTGAAAAATATTTAAGCAGAGCGGAACGCCTGACGAGCGACAATTTTCTTGGGCATCTTTCGATACATTTTACTTTGCCGATCGAAAACGAAGTTCTCTCTCTATAGCGCGCATCAAAATTAAATTAAGTAGTGTTTAAGAAAATTGTTGCGCCAGAAATGTCCGATCTAAATGCATCGAACGCGTGCTACAAAGTACAGTAAAGTCTCTCTAATTGACGCTCGGATTGTCCACAGAAATGGACAATTTGGGAAAAGGAGATGCGACTATTTGAGCTTTGCGATACGTTTTTATAGTTACCGATCGTCAACAACTATAAAAACGAGCTTCAAAATTGTCTTCCCAAATTGTCCATTTTTCTGCACAATCTGAGCGTCAGTAAGAGAGACATTACTGTATCATAAAAGATAATCGACGGCGTTGGCCGTTCTACGAATTCTTTTGTCCTCCGCATAGAAATTCGCCTGAAACTCACTCAAAATAATGCAAAATATCTAACATCTACTTTTCTCGACACATAAAATTCAAAATGAACTACAACTGATCGGTTCAAAACGCGCAGTGAGAGAGAAAGGACGAAGTTCATTGCAGCGGCATTCGTAGCAGCATTTTGTAGGATCGCGCGAGGGTAAACAATCGAATTGTCTGCGACCCCGGCGGCCGATTCGCCGAATTATCGGGCCATTACACCCGGTTCATAGGCGGGATCGAAAATTAAAAAGGCGAAAGAGGCAGAGCGACGCCTAATCGATGCAGTTAAGGTCCGTCCCGTCCCGGTGGCGGGTCCCCCCCCCCTCCCCCCAAACTTGTTAACATCCGTCGAATCGCGAGATGCTTTAACGAAGCAAGGAGTATCTCCAGAGGATACAATAGATGCTCGGCGCATCCCGAACCGGGGAGAGATGCCGGCGTAATTGCGACTAGACCTTGCGACCCGGTGCTTGCCGAGCCACCAAATAATTTCCTCTCATTAACGCAACGTAACGACGGTCAAACAAAGCATAAATCTTCCGTTCGTCTCAGACCCGTGGAGCGGGTCTTGATGGAGCAATTATTTTGATATCGGGACCACTCGGCATCGGCTCTCTCCCTCTCTCTCTCTCTCTCCCTCTCTCTCCCACTCTTGCCCTCTCTATCACTCTAGCTCTCTCTCTCTCTCTCTCCCACTCTCGTCCTCTCTATCACTCTCGCTCTCTCTCTCTCTCTCTCTCTCCCTCCCACTCTCGCCCTCTCTATCACTCTAGCTCTCTCCCTCTCCCACTCTTGTCCTCTCTATCACTCTCTCTCTCTCTCTCTCTCTCTCTCTCCCACTCTCGCTCTCTATCTCGCTCCCTCTCCCTCTCTGCCTCACTTCCTCGTCGTTTTTGCCGTCCAACCCCCTCCACGGTCCTCCTCAGCCCTCATCCGGCCGTTCTCGACGTCCGCCTCGATCCTCAGGTCCTCCGCTGATGATAGCTGCCCCAGCTATTCCACTCTTATTCCTGTCGCCGGCGTCTATTCTTCGTTAAATCGGACTTAATTACTTAAATCCCGTCGGGAAATGCTGATGGATCGGTTATAATTAAGGGGATTCTTACAGAACGATTTCTCCGGGTCCCCCCTCCCCCGCCCCGCCAAGCCGGACGAATCCCTCGGCAGCGGCCTCGTTCACGAAGATGGCCCTTTTTCATCCCGGACGATAAACGCGGCCGACGTCCAATCCCGCCATGTATTTCTCGATGACGGGAGATTCGGGAGATGAGTTTCCGGAGTTTCGGCAATGTTAGCCATGGACCACGAGTGGCTCCCTCGCGTCTCCTCGCCTCTCCTCTTATGATAGGATGACCATTTATTTTGGGGAAACCAGGCGAAAGACAAAGAATATAATTCATCTTAATTCGCTACGCGAGGGTGGAATTTATTCTGAAAAGCTGCAGAAATTCGACAACTCGCGTCCGCTGGTCCCCGGTGTCGAGGGTCTTTCGAATGACCATGGCCAATCAGCGTCGCCCGCTCTTACTTGCCGTCATTACGGAGCTGTCTCTCTCTCTCTCTCTCTCTCTCTCTCTCTCTCTCTCTCTCTCTCAAGCATTACTGTTTTAATTAGCTCTGCATCTCCGTTTGAAAACCTTACGTTTTACTCGAGCCATAAATGCACGTGGAAAGTGTACGCTAGCTTGAAACATTCTTTATTCCAGAAGCGATGTTTAAATGAATTTGGACAGTTGAACAGTTGAACAGTTGAGTAGTTGAACAGTTGAACAGTTGAGTAGTTGAACAGTTGAACAGTTGAGTAGTTGAACAGTTGAACAGTTGAACAGTTGAGCAATTGAACAGTTGAACAGTTGAACAGTTGAGCAATTGAACAGTTGAACAGTTGAACAGTTGAGCAATTGAACAGTTGAACAGTTGAGCAATTGAACAGTTGAATAGTTGAACAGTTGAACAGTTGAGCAATTGAACAGTTGAATAATTGAACAGTTGAACAGATGAACAGTTAAGCAGTTGAGCAGTTGAACAGTTGTTTATTGCACTATATATCTTGTTCTATCTATATGCATCCTTTTACTTAATATTATTTCAATTTGTTTCAGGTAACTATCGCTCCAGATCTCTGACCTTCGTTGCTCAGCCTTGACCCGGACCAAGGTTTGACCGATTTCATTTTCATAAAACAGTCAATGCTCGTCCACAAAAATTGCGAGTTGCGAACAATTCTTTCCGATACCGTCCGACTGATACAAAATAATCTGGGTGGATACGAAGTATCAAATATGTTTATTCGAAAACAAGCAAAACGAAAGAATAGAAATCGCGCAGCAATTGGTCGTCCCGCGATAACCGGCTCCCCTGCCTTATTTCATATATAAAAGAAGCTCTCCCGTCTTCGATAGCGTTCGAGGCAATCCGTTGTACATACTTGTAGCAGGGTAGCATGTAGATCGCCGGCACCTATGTGTCTGGTCCCGCGTAGATAGGTACACGGACAGCCATTTCGCCATTTACACCGGTGTGCTCCCTCCTTCGCCGTGTCCGACCCTACCCGCCTTCCGAGCCTCCCTTTTTAACACGGTCGCCTCCGCATCCTATTTCTCGCTCACCCCCCCCCCCCACCCTTTTCGGCCCCGCTTCATTGCTCGTCCAATCACATACCATTCAAAGTGACGAGACTTCGAGCCCTGCCGCGATCAATTACGATCGTCCGGGCCGAAGGTGTGGCGGACGCCGCCGCCGCCGACGCCGCCGCCACCGGAAGTGGACTTTTTAACGCGACCGAGTGGTCCGTGTCAATCGGGGCTATTTCATCGGGTGGGCCTCTAATCAATCGTCGGGTCTCAATACCCCGTGGGCTGCGCGAGTCTCTTTTCAAAAGAACTCAGACATGGAGAATAGCTGTAATCAAGGGTGCCTCCCAAGTTTTGTGATTCGGGGCTAATCAGTAAGGGAACTGGACCGATCAATGACAGACGCGACGCCGGCAGATCGTCGGGCCGGTACACGGGGCCTCTTTATGCCCGTTCCGGAAATATGCCATCGTCCCTTTCGGCCGGCGATTATTCCACCGTACTGAACTGCTTGAAGATGTCTTCCGTTTCATTGTTTACGGGCGCTTTGAGCTTTTATTTATTTGTTCGGCGGAAACTATGTGATAATACTTTATAATTGTAATAATAGTAATAGGGGTTATTATAATATTATAATAATAGTAATAATAATAATATAATAATAATAGTAATAATAATAGTAATAATAGGGGAATAGTTCGGAGACTATCTGTGGGAGAGAGGGGGGGTTAGGGCCTTAGACTCCGGGAGTTCCCCACCCTGTGCGTAAGAACATTTCCCCTACTCCACCAAAAAGAAGAAAAAAATAGTAATAATAATAATAACAATGATAATATAATAATAGTAATAATAATAATAATAACAATAACAATATAATAATAGTAATAGTAATAATAATAGAATAATAGAATAATAATAAAAATGGAAATTAAAAGAATATGTCTACAACGTACAAAGCAAGCGCAAACGAAACATCCTAGCCTCCGATGGCATTATATATACTGTCGATTTTTAAATTTATTAAAATCGTTGCCGTAAAATTTAATGTCGTTAGCATAAATATTACGCAAATTGAGAATCCTATTCAAAGGATCAGTATAAAGAACACGAGAGACACGCAGCGACGAGGCACAAAAACTCCAGCAATTCTCCTAAAAGATCGCGGCTTTTTAAAGATCTCGATACTACCGATATAGCGATTCTAATTAATAATAATCTAAATAATAATAACAATAATAATCTAAACAATGTATTTTATTCCCGCACGCGCCGCACACGCGATATCGAATGAAAATGAATACTCGACGTTTCCAGATCGAGCGATTTCACATAAATTTAACGTTTATAAACGTTATAAATCGTCGATTATTTATCATTCGAATCGGAGTTTCGATTAACTTCGCCCGTAAAGAGTTCGATGAAATTGGCGAGACTCGTCCAGGGACAGTTCCCGTCGCAAAAAAATAAAAAAGAAAGAGTGAGCCGTCTCCCGGCGAGCCGCCCTTCAATTTCAGACAAAAGGGCGACTACATTAGGCCCGCGAACGAGATTACTATCGCCGTGGTGGGCGAGAGGGGCCGATAGATATATCGTTACCTGGGCGCGATACTTCGCGATACACTTTCCCCGGGTCCGCCTCTCCACGCACATTCGTTTGGTAATTCGCTTCATTGCCCTCCCAATCACGTACCATTCAAAGTGACAGCTGGATCCTCGAGCGAGCACGAGCCAGCCTTTACCGACGACGCGCGACGTCGGCGACGGCAACGACGAGGACGAGGACGAGGACGACGACGACGTCAATTACAATCGTGACGACAGGAAAAATTTCGCCCCGGCGATATTAACGCAATCTGAATCGAGCTTCCATCCCCCCCGACTACGAGCCTCGGGGCGCTCAAAAGACGTCAGCAGATCTCACGAGAGCTACTTCGAGGAATGCTTGACGGTATAAACGAGGAGACGGGGCTGGCACGGGTCGAGTTCGAATAGGATTTGCAGGATGCTTAAACGTGTACAGATAGAAACGCCCCTTTTATCCCTGCTATGAAACCCGGCCGAATTCGATTTGCCGCTGATCAGCCGTGAAAAGAATAGAGAACTCGATTGTTTGTGCTACGGAATATAGTTCCGAGGAATTGGCAGAATGATAGGGCCGGTTGCGGGGCCAGAGGTCGCGGATTCTCGATCGTAACCGGAACCCAGAGAACCGATAATACCTGACACTTCCTTCTCGAGGCGAACTACACCGACGAAGCTGATAAAGAATTGCACCGAGAAATATCTGTCGTTTCGATCGTTGAATTAACGGAGACAAGCAGCGTCCGTTATCCCGGTTGAAAGAGGTATAATAGTTCGATCTGCGGTAAATTCTCTTCCCAAATTGTCCATTTTTGTGTACAATCGGAACATTTACTGTACTCCCGAGTACAGGCTCGTGGCAATTTTTTTAGAGAATCGCCGCACTGTTTCCGATCGGAAGACTTCGCTGAGACTTAGGGTCGACTGACCCTAATCTCGGAAAGATATAGACCGTCACTGTGCCTTTTGTACAAATTCCCTGATTACTTAAAAATTATCTTATTAACCCTTATTAACCTTTCGCGCGCCCCGCCGCACAGTAGGCCGGATTGAAGATTTTAGTGACTTTTTGACAAAATCCTAATTCTCTCATATCGATGTCCAATCAATTCTTATTGCTTGTTAACTCTTAGCGCTCCGAAGGCTCCGCTACGGAGACATTTGAGCCGTTTATTTTGAAAGTGGCACAAGTCACTTTACCGTAATGAAAAGTGGTGATTTTTGAATGTTTATACGAAATTATTTGTACCGAGAAAAATATACCAGTATTTCTCATCGTCGATGACAAAACAATGAAACGTTGAATATCCTTCGTTTCGTCTCGTCCGACGGATCTGACGTCAGCGAGTGCCGCAATAACGCGGCGATAAATTCAGGTTAAAAATCTCGTGCTACGGACAATAGCGTGCCGATATCGGAGGAAAAGGCCATTATCATCGACGTCGTCAAGAATCGCAGTTGTAAACTGCATTCGCGGCTACGAATGTAAAGATGCGGCCATCAATTGCTAGCGGAACATAACTTATCGTCTGTACAACCCATTCACCGAGGAACATTCCCCTGCCCAATAATGCCGGCGTGAATTGCGACAGTCTTAATGACGCCCGCGCCCCTAGACAGCAACGATCGATCCGATCGGTAATCTATACGTAAATCACGGCACGGAGAACGGCCGAGGGCGGCCGATTTGACGGGGAATCAAGAGTCGAATCACGAAACGACTTCTCGGTACAATGGGCCGGCTACTGCGCCATCCATTCCATCTGAAAGTATTTATTATTGGATTATTGGAGGACTTTAATGCACCACCTTCCGACCACCCCCGCTATTTTATTTCGCGCGAGACGATCGCGGCACCGTTCCGATCGTACCCGACGCCCGCCCGTGCGCAGAGCGTCCTCGAAAATGTCTAGAAAGAGCTTCTGTTTCAATCGGAACTGATTCGAGCATTGGACGAGTTCTCGCCGAGAGTTTCGTTTCTAGCGAGCCATTATGCGCCGTGGAAGTAAATAAGAATAAATAATATACAGAGAGTGCGTATTCACATATCTTCTTTTCCATTCAAGTTAACGTAGAATAGAATTAGGCATGAGGCTTTACGCATAACGCAGATGGGAGTTAGCTTATAATTATAAGTATGAAATAAAATCGCAATTAAAATAACGCTTCTTCCGTTTTCTTGTTATAGCAATTTTCGAAGTCGTTGCAATGCTTTATTGATAAGTAGGGTGTACCATAATTATGTTAATATTTGGAAAGGGCTGATTCCTGAGATCATTCGAAGCAACTTTTTCCTTTGCAAAAATGCAATCCGAGGCTTCGTTTACGAGTTATTGACGAAAAACTCTTGACCAATGAGTGGCGAGAACGGCTAGCGCTATGCGGCCGAGCCAATCAGCGGAACTGGGCCGTCTTGCGCCAGCCGAGCTCGCCTCTCATTGGTCAGTGTTTTTCGTTAATATCTGGCAAACGAAGCCTCGCAGAACATTTTCGCTAAGGAAAAAGTTTCTTCAAATGATCTCAGGAATCATTTTCCTGATTCCATATTATTCCATATTCCTGATTCGTCGTTCAGGTAAATAAATAAAATATATAATCGGATATATAATAAATGTTACATTGTATTTTATCGTCTTCAAAGATATATCAATATATTATTATCGGAATTATAAAGAAACATTTATAAGGAATTTGCCCAACTCGTTTCACAGTCAAATATTACAATAAAAATTGCTAAAGATCCGAATTAAAGCGTGCTTGTTATCTTCACGAAGCAACGTAAAATAGTTGATCTTATTACTTCGCGAACCTCGTTTTAATAAAGACGAATTTAGAGGCGGTTAGTCAAGAGTTCCTCGCAGCGAGGAAAACCGCTCTGGCGCGGCACATTTTTGCGAGCTTTTCGCGCGCAATTGAATCGCGGGACGCGGATGGGTTAAAGTCGTTCGCGTAATTGCGGCGACGGAACAGGAGACTTTCGTTCGAAGAGCGTTCAATGTTTGCCTCTCATAAATGTTTCTGCCTCCCACGAGCGCCGTAATGTCGTCACAGTGAACACACGCCGAGCCGAGCCGCGCCGCGCCGCGGCAGTTTGAACGGCGTGCGCGCGGGTAATCAAATCCGAAACCGCGAAACGCGAGCGGAACGCTCGATTCCCAGCACGCGGAGTCAGATTTCAGGCGTCTGGATGGCTCGGCAGACTCCTACGCGGCGTTTCCGCCGACTCGGTTCGTTCCATTTTATCGGCCTGATGCATTTACGCCGGCCGGGACATTGCGGTGCACGCGCACCCACACTTATGCAACGAACACAGACCTTCCATCAAGCAGACCATGCTTTCGCGGCCGTGCAAATCACTTTTCACGCGTTGTGTCGGCGAACAGCGCACCAACGTTCCTGCGATACTGCGCGCGACGATCCTTCTTCGAGGATATTTGCCGAAACAACCCAACGATTCGAATTGTTGTTCCGTGATAGATGAATACATTAATTAATTCGGAAAGGATCGTGCCTCAATCTTCATTCATTTTCGTTTTAAAATTCTATTTAAGCGTTACGTTCGATTCCAAATATTACGCAGAATGTATCAAAAACGTCTCGCAATTCAGAAATGTGGATTCCTTAGGTCATTTGAAGTAACTTTTTCCCTAGCGAAAATGCAATCCGTGGCTTCGTTTGCGAGTTATTAACGAAAAACACTGACCAATGAGAGGCGAGCTCTAGGCGAGCTCGGCTGACGTGTGGCGGCCGAGCCAACGAACCGTCGACGCCCAGTTCCGCTGATCGGCTCGGCTGCCACGCGCCAGCCGCGCTCGCCTCTCATTGGTCAGCGTTTTTTGTTAATATCTCGTAAACGAAGCCTCGTAGAACATTTTCGCTAAGGAAAAAGTTACTTCAAATGACCTCAGGAATCCATATTTCCAGTTTGCGAGACATTTTTGGGACACCATGTACTTCGAGTAAGTGCTACAGATGTGTCGGATGCGCAGAGCTGTGAAAAATTTCGCAATATCCGAAACAGGAAGCTCTACTGAATTTTTATTCAAGCAGAACATGAGAGCAAAGTGGAAGCAATAAAAATTAGTTGAATGCAATCCGAGTTTAGTCTGATTACAGAATTCGAAGGTCAGGGTTTGGTACTAACTTAGGTACTGGTGTCTTATTATTTTGGAAGATAATTGCTGTCGCTTGTGTTATAGTCCACGTTACTGTTATAGATACAGGATTTAGGTTTCACGAAATTTTGGAACATCGGATCTGAAATTAAAATTGTAGAACGATCTGCGAGAGTATCGAATTCCGGTTCAATTTCCCCTGTTTCGAGGCATAAGTCGAGGGTCAACGGACACTTTGACACAGCCCTGTGCGAAAGCCTAGAACGATGTCCGATTACGTTGAAAACCGACCAGTCAGGTCGATTAGTTGCGGACATTCGACGGAGAAATGCGATTTTCCGGGTGTCGTGATTCATTAGCCGTTGCGTGAGCATCGATGGCCGGACGATAGGGAGGCAGAGGGATTACGAGACCTTTTTTTCCTCCTTCTCGAGCATTTCGTCGGGGAGAAAAGATTTCTGGGCCGCGTACAGAGGTTTCTTTCTGTTACGTGGAACCAGTGTTTCAGTTTCTATCTGCGAACCGCGAGTACTGTACTCCAGCCGAACGGCGACTCCAAGGAGACATTAAAAATTGTTATGCCACGTTTCAAAATAATTTTGTCAATCAAATTTGTTCATATTCGAAGAACCGTTGAATGAATAACCGTTGCATCGATCACAAAATTCAATTATAATTCAATTATTTTATAATAAATATATATATATATATATATTTCATTTCCATTTTATATAACCTAATGCATTTTATTAAATTATAATAATATTATATACATATATATATTATAATTATAATTCAATAAAATGTATTAGGTTATATAAAATGAAAATAAAATTATATTAAATTTTGCGTTACTTTTGGCTTCGAGTGCAAATGGTTAAATCGATCGTTGGCAGTTTAAACAATCTCTGCGCGCACATTCGATTCCCACGATCGACGCGAAAGATTTTCATTTTGCACAGAGATTCTCATTAGTCGGCATTAACTATGCAAACTTGGCGTTCAGATATCCATAACAGTTAAAAATTGACTGAAACAGAAACTAATTACAGCAATTTCACAAATTAAATATTCATGCACACACGATCCCGTCGGAATGTATGAAATTTTCAGCGTGCACACATTATAGCTTGCCCGGTTCTGCAAAACGCAGTTTTTTCATTCTCGTTACACGCTCGGCTAAAAAGGTTAAAAAGCGCGAGTCTTTTCAATTACCTTTGTCTCATTCCAAGTAACATCGAAATTAAGAAAAGGTATTTCAGTCATTGTCCAACAGACTAATCCTATTATCACTTGAAAAGAGATTTCGTTCATTTAGCCCAGTTTCAAAAAGGTTATGGCGTTTTAAATGCTGGCAACGTACGTTCCAGCTTCTGAAGCATCGCGTTGAAACCAACCACGACGGTCCGAAAATAAATTCAGCAGACCTTTTAACAACAATTTTTACTGGGACGAAGCAATTAGCATCTCCATCGATCCAATTAGCAAATCCACCGAACGAATCGCCCGATTAGCTTAATAAAGACGGCGTGGTGTATCGTCCGCTTAGCAACTCGGTTCTCGAAATACAGTAAAGTCTCCCTAATTGACGCTCGAATTGTGCACAAAAATGGAGAATTTGGGAAGAGAGGATACGATTATTCGAGCCTTGCAGCTCATTTTTATAGTTGCTGAGAATTGGTAATTACAAAAACGAGGCGCAAGACTCAAATTAATCGTATCTCCACTTCTCAAATTGTCCATTTTTGTGCGCAATCCAGGCGTCAATTAGAGAGACATTACTGTAATCTGAGCGACAATTAGGGAGAATTTATGTTTATATTATATATATAATAAATGTAATACGTATAATCGTAATATATATATTATTATGTTTATATTATATATATTATATATATATTACGATTATTCGAGCTTTGGTGCTCACTTTTACAGTTGCTGAGAATTGGTAATTGCAAAAACGAGGCGCAAGACTCAAATTAATCTCTTCCCAAATTGTCCATTTTTGTGCGCAATCCAAGCGTCAATTAGAGAGACATTATTGTAATCTGAGCCACAATTAGGGAGAATTTATGTTTATATTATATATATAATAAATGTAATACGTATAATCGTAATATATATATACATTATTATGTTTATATTATATATATTATATATATATTACGATTATTCGAGCCTTGGTGCTCACTTTTACAGTTGCTGAGAATTGGTAATTGCAAAAACGAGGCGCAAGACTCAAATTAATCTCTTCCCAAATTGTCCATTTTTGTGCGCAATCCAAGCGTCAATTAGAGAGACATTCCTGTAATCTGAGCGTCAATTAGGGAGAATATATATATATATATATATATCGTCCCGTGTTCTTAGTGCACACACGCGCGCGCGCCCAAATCGCGTTACGAATCAATTTCGTCCCTCTTTTAAATACGTGTATCGCTGTTTTGTCGTGTCGCTATTCAGCGAGCGCCACCGCGGCGCGGCGTCTCGAATGGAGACGTCACGGTCCGCGATCGCATCGACATAATCCGATCCCGAGGACGGTGCACCTTTGATTCCGTGATCCGTGTACCTTGACGAGCATCACAATATAGCGACGTTTGTATGTTTCTCTCCGGGTGCAGCAGATGTTACGGGAGCCGTAAGAGGCTCATTGTTGCCCGGCATTCGGGCCTAACAGCGTCGCGGTACCGTGCTCCTTCGGCCGGATCGGCGAGGATTCACAGTCGACGTGATCGAGGACCGAAAAGAGATTATCCTCGGACAAATATATCGGCCGGACGATGAATAAAAAGCGACGAGTGCCGCTCGGCGTTGTTGTGTGTCTCTGGCCCGCGCCGGTAATATTTGCTATGCGAACGGGACCGTTTCTCAAAATTTCGTGCAGCTTCCCATGACGATTCTTCTGTCCTGCAGGTGCTCAATAGTACTTACGACTTTTTTGGGGGCTTTGCACAGATGTAAGGGACCTTGAGAAGAAGGATCAAGGATATCTGTTGGCCCAGATTCGGTTGTTCGGAGCGAAAACTTCGAGGTAAACGTTTACTCGAGCTGCTCCGCAGCAGCGTTTCGCGGGAGAGAAATCTGCCGAGATTTTTCAACGTTAAAAGTGTTATTATCATTATCATTATCGTTATTGTTATTATTATTGTTGTTGTTGTTATTATCATCATCGTTATTATTGTTACTTATCGAACCTGTTATAAGCGAGGAATTTACTTGCATTCAACTCGTTACACAATAGAGGATATTTCTCTTCGCAGTAGGAAGCTGGTTGGTTAGTAATAACAATAGGAATAACAAGGTAATAATAATTACTAATTTATAATTAGTGTCATTTAATTTTATTTTTTTATAGGAATAACTATAACTATAACTTTTATAGGAATAATTTTATAGAAATAAGAAGGTAATAATAATTACTGATTTATAATTAGTGTCACTTAATTTGATTTTCTTTTACTTTATATACATACATATATATTTATTTTTTTTTATTTTACATGTTTTTGTTATTATTAGAATTTAAGAATTTAATTCTATCAACTAATTTATTAATTAAATACTAATTTACGAAAGTAATAATTAATAAAGTAATAACGAAGTAGTGACAAAAATCTCTTTCCACTCGTTGATTATGTATTTTGACAAAATATTTTACGGCATATTTAGAAAATACTTCCAATGTACAAAGAATTGATTAAACAAATTGAAATAATTATTTCGCGATACAATAGTAAACAAAACAGTAATGTCTCTCTAATTGACGCTCAGATTGTGCAGAAAAATGGACAATTTGGGAAGAGGAGATGCGATTATTCGAGTCTCGCGGCTCGTTTTCATAATTCTTGACAATCGGTAGCCATAAAAAACGAGCCACAAGACTCGAATAATCGCTTCTCCTCTCCCCAAATTGTCCATTTTTGTGCACAATCCGAGCGTCAATTACAGAGACATTTCTGTATCTCTCGAAGCAATGAGACAATATCTCGCAAAGCAGCATCGCAGTCAAGACACCAATAATCTCGATGCTTTTCGCAAAGCCTTTCGAACAGCTCGAATAATTTATTCCCTCCAGCAATAAACATATTCCCCAGAGAAAAAAGAAATATTCTTGCAACAGATCGCACTTTCTGCATTCGGATAGGAAAACGTTCGACTTGATTCGTCGAGGCATCTCCGCGCTTCGAAAATTCGTGCAACCGAGGACCCACTTCCGCGAAACGGCGAAGTTCCGTATTTTTACAGGCGAACCCGAAATCGTCGAAACCCGTGCGTGCATTTTAAAAACGGAGATCAACGAACTTGCGCAAAAATGTCTGCGATACGTGAACCACCATCACAATTGGCCGCCGGTGTCGCAATTGTGCAAAATATTCTGGTCCCCCGCGCGATCCCCGCGACGAAATTTTCCGCCCTCGAAATTTCGGAATTTCGTTTCTCCTCTCCTCGCGGGGAGAACGGTTTCGAACTCGGTCGGCGAACGCGTGTCTCGAACGCGGAACACCTCGTTTCTTTTGGCCGCGTTTACAAAAATTACCGGAGTCACGTCGGCGAACAATGCCCGGCAGAAATCTCTCTTTATTAAGTTCCCTCGGCGCGCGCGGCAGATTTTTGTCCGACAATGTTTCCGCGCGTTGAAGTGGGTCGAACGAGTGTTCAAGCACCAATTACTCCCGCGAATGGCGCGACGAGTAAAACAATCGCGCTTATTCAACGCATCCTATGAAATAGAATTCTGTGATCTGGAACGGAAGGACGCAAGATCGTCGGCTGTGTTTCTGTGTCTCTGCTCTGCGCTCTCTGTTCTCTATTCTCGCGGACCGTTCGCGCCGTTTCAATGCCCATTATATCGGGACGGGACAAAGCCTCCTGACAATTCCGCGCCGGGGATAGAATCGTCGATACACCGAGCCTAGATTCCTCGAAAATGCCGAGATCCGCCGGAAAAACATCTCCGAACGCAATTAGAGAGCCGGGTACAGTAGCTGGCAAAAATATTCGAACGCTTGACGGTCGCGAGAAATTGAAGAATCGAAGTTGCGTCGAGTCGATGGTGACTTCGAAGCATGTTCCCGTGAGAATTTCGGGGATCCCGAGGGCTCGAATTGTAGCTGGAAGATCGCTCTTTACGAGTAAAATTTCATTCGGAGTTACGCTGTAAAATTATAGCTGTTCTTGGGCGTTAGGCTGAGACATTGCCATATGGCATCCAGGCGGATCAGGCGGTGTGTTCTCCATTTCGAGTGCGATAAAGAAGCAAGAAAATATGGCAGATCGAGTTTACAGCGGTAATTCTAAAGCGGAAACTTCGCTCTATAAGATGATATTATAATCATTGTGAAAAAGAGATTTTGTGGGCTGTAAGCAGGCGTTTGAATGTTAGGATCAGAGGAAATCAGAGGAACAAGGCAACGACTGTTTCTCCCTTTGTGTTCTGAAAAGACGAGTGTTTCGAAAGAAGCTAAAATAAAGGACGTAAAAGTAGAGGCTTCGCTCTTTAAAATGAGCATAGACAGAATATTTTAAGATTTTTCTAGACAACGTCACAAGGATCCAAAGATCGACCATTTTTCCATCCAGTATTCCTTGAAAACCTACGGTTGCCCGATGTTAATAATTAAATTTCGCAAGATATATAATTATTACAGGGCGCAAAATGAATCGGAGAACAACTCTCTATTCTACCGAACAGTAATTTGTATTAATAGATTCCCTAACTATCAGAAAACAGTCGGCGATCAAAGCGTCGATGTGGAATTCATCGCAAAGTTTGCGCGACTCTCTCGACGCCTGAAAAGAACAATGCGAGTGGCTCCGAAAGCCGCGGGAGACGTGGTTCCGCGTCGATCGGGTCACTTGACGGCCGACTCGGCTCCCTAATAAACGGGCCAGGTGTCGGTAACGAGCGGCCGCGGCGACAATGGTCCTAATATCGTGCGATATTTAAAAAACTCCCACCGCGTTACGTCACACGTGTGCGTCGCGCTATGGGAAGTCCTATGGGTCAGGGGTCGCCCCGTCAGAAACCATGGTACCACGGGTGCATTCACGGTGGCCGCAAGGGTTGCGAAATCAGCTGGCTGGCTGGCTGCCTGGCTTTTTTCAAATCCGAGCGCACAAGGGTGCTTGTGTATCGGCGTAACGAGCCCCGTGGAAGGACCACGGGCCGCGTATACGCAACGCCGAGCCGGGGCACAGCCTGTGTGCTGTGCCCCTTCCCCCTCGACAGATATTGAATAAACGTTTAAGGGCTTGTAGCATGTTAGCGGTTTGGGGCGGGAGACCGAACGCGACGATGACAGAGAGCCGGCCAGAGATGGAATCGGACTGGCGCGAACGGCGTAGGTTAAATTAAATAGGCACGCCGCTCCGACGGACTTATTAGACACCGCGATAATTGAGCCGTTTATTTTGAAAGTGGCATAAGTCACTTTGTTTTTAAGTCGGTCACTTTGTTTTTAAGTCGATATATTCAAGGGTTTGCGTTTTAACACGTTTAAAAATACGGATGCCAACTGTTGATTATTTGCTTGCAAATAATTAAAGGCAGAGTTTTAAGTAAAAGTATATTTATTGAACAGCTCGCGGTGTTTTTGAGAAATGACTTAGGCCACTTTCAACAAAAATCCGGGTTATATTCGTGACGTCGATGTCCAGCGACGCTCGGAACGGCTGTATTTTGAATACGTTCCAGCGGACAGAGAAGAACGTGCAGCGACGAGGCAAACGTTTCAAAGAAAAATGGAAAGCAAAAGCAGAAGAGAAGGACCGAAAGAAACTCGACGATGGTTATATCGATCACAAAGCTGTGTTTACCGGCACGTAACGAGACGTCGCGCAAGCGGCCGTAAAGTTTCGAGGGTGTTTTCCTTCTATCCCGATCCCCGCCCCCTCGCCAGCCGTTTTTTCGCCCTGTTCGCATTTAAATTGAGTAATATCCCGAGGAGGAGAACGACGACGTCGACGACGAGGACGACGAGAAGCTTTCCCGCCGCTCAAAGTTAAAGACTTTGCATTTAATGGCGCGCACATTTCATTCTTACCTGACTCCACCCTGCCTTCTACAAACCGTATCCACTTTCCACAAAAGTGGACAATTTAGGAAGAGGAAATACGATTATTCGAGCCTTGTGGCTCGTTTTTTACGGTTATCGATTGTCAACGATTGTAAAAACGAGCCAAAAGGCTCGAACAATCGTGCGTCCTCTTTACAAATTTCGCATTTTCGTTTCCAAGCCGAGCGTCAATTATGGAGAATTTACTGCAATCGCTTTGCTTCGCCGAAGAATGTTACGGTGACGGAATTACAGTAATGTCGCTCTAATTGACGCACAGATTGTCCAGAGAAATGGACAATTTGAGAAGAGGAGATACGATTATTAAAGGCTTGCGGCTCGTTTTTATGGTTATCGATTGTCAACGATTGTAAAAACGAGCCAAAAGCCTCGATGCTTCCTCTTTACAAATTTCGCATTTTCGTTTCCAAGCCGATTTACTGTAATCGTATTGCTTCGCCGAAGATTGTTACGGTGACCGAATTACATAATCGTATTGCTTCATGTCAAATTGTCCATTTTCGTTCCCGAGCTGAGGGACAACGCGGGAGAAATTACCGTATCTCGCGACTCCGCTGTAAAACTAATCGTTGCGAACGTGAAACAGATGCTTATTCGATGCAGAATATTAATTAATAAATATCATTGGCGCGACGCTTCTTCGCAAATAGCCACGGATTAATTAGAAATGTCGCAAAAGTTGTCTAGCGAATCTTTCTTAAGGAACGGAAAAATTTTGTTTCGCTATTAAATACGAATATCGCGCGTTTCTCCCAAACTGAAACAAAATTCTATTCTTTCAGTATCAAAATCTAGAAACGAGAGCAAATACTCGAGACAAAAATTGCCTGGTACTATCAGGGAAACGATCGAAGACGAGGGAGCGCTAATTCCATGCAGTTGCGAGAAAGAAAATCATAGCTCGAGAAATTAGTCTATATAATTAACGATCGAGTCCGGCTGCTAAAAAAAGAAGCTGTAATTCAGACGACGGGAAAACGTTTCTGACCTCCGTATTTGTATGGCGCCGAGTCCCAAGTTTAAACGAAGAGTCGCCTCTTTAAAATCTTCTAAAGTATGCACACTTTATTTAGCGAAGAGTCGCGGACGTTTCTGTGGGGCATGCATCGGAAACGGCAAATACGCTGCTCGGAATAAAACTGCCGGCAAAATCAGTTAAGAAGAACGAACGAACGAACGAACGTCTCTGCGATAATTGAGGGAACGAGTTCCCGTGGAACCGACGCGTCGGTGTCTCAGTTTCTTTCGGAGCGTTTTTCGCCGGCACGAGACACGGGTTATTAGATTGTACGAATTATAAAAAAAAAGAGAGAGAGAGCCGCGTCGCGAGACGACCGAAAGTTGCCGGGGCCCGTCCAGGAAATTTGCGCCGAAGAATGCAATTCTAATTTGATCGCAGAACGTCGCCGAAGGAAGTTTTAACGAACCCGTCGCCGCGGGAGAGCCGGCTCTCTCTCTCTCTCTCTCTCTCTCTCTCTCTCTCCCGGAGAGTTTCGATCGTCGCAGACCGCGTCGAGTTTATGCAACCCCCCCGGACTTTTGATACCGTGACTTTCCCCGTCCTTGAAAATCCATCCCCGGCCGGCAGACACGCTCGTAAAACCACCGACGCATCCGTCTTCCCGGCCACCAATCGCTCCCATTAATGTTTGAACAATCTTTAACGGTGAATAACTTTCGACAATCGGGCGACGCGACTCGAGCTCCCGCGATAACTTAGGATCGCGCGGTTCATTCGTAACGAGTCGCGAACACTTTCGCTGTCGCGTCGGCCGCGTGCGGATGATGATATTCGCGTCGAACTTTGATCAATTTTTTTGCCGTAATCTGTTCACCGGCTAGCCGTTGCAATCTTTTTGAAAAGTGCGCAAGTTGCTTTAATTAGATTGCGTGGGTTCGATTTTCTTCATATTTTGTTCAAATAGACGATCGTGAAATATATACTATTACTACTATTTATATATATATATATATATATTTATATATATTACTACTATTATTATTTATATATGTTTATATATATATTACTACTATTATTATTTATATATGTTTATATATATATATTACTACTATATATATACTACTATTATTTAATCAAGAATATCGAAGTACAATGGCAGACAAAAGTGTTCGCATACTTTTTATATATATAATATAATAATATTATTATATATTATATTATTTATAATAATATAATAATATAAAGCTATATATATATATATATATATATATATATATATATATATTATTTAGCTATATATATTATTATTAGACTATATATATTAGACTATTACTGTTCATTCGTTGCTCCTCCGACGTACATTCCGATCCAGCATGGTAACGAATTCGCTCGCGCAAACATCATTCGGAGGATTACAATAACGCCGGCCGAGCGAACATTTTAAGAAACACGCAGCCCCGACGTTCATTTACCGGCGATCATTGTGAAATCATTCGGGTCCGATTTACCGCGGAGCAAGCCAAATATTTACGCGGCGTGCGGCGCTCGCCGCGCGCAGAATTCAATATCCTAGTTTGCGCGCGGCGTTGAAGTCGATTAATCAAGAAGCGGGCCGAGCACACCGAAAAGCTCGAGCAATTTCATCGCGCGGCGCGCTTGCACCGCAATCGACGCGAGAGGGGGGGGGGGGCCTGCCTAATTCTCGCGGCAACAACGTTCGATCCCCTTTTTTCCGGGAAATTGAGAAAACACATCCGGCCGACGCGATTTACCTAAACCCCTTATCGGCGCGCACGATACGATGCGATACGATCCGGAGGGTACGAAGCGATCGCCGCCACGGCCGCCGCGGCCGGGTCGCACAATGGGGGCTGGATCGAGAAATTCAGTGACACTCTGTTATAACTTTCGAACCGTCGAAGATATTGCAATGAAATTTTCACCGAAACTATTTAAAAAATAGTATTATTAGTAATATATTTTAATATTTACTATTAACACTATTAATTAATGCCAAATACTATTATTACTATTTAATAAATAGTATTATTTTAATACTATATTATACTATATATATAGTATATTATAGTATATTCTATACTATTTATTAAATAATATTATACTATTTATTAAATAATATTATACTATAATATATTATAGTATATTATATATATATGTATAGTATAATATATATAGTATATTATAGTATATTATTAATATATTATAGTATAATATTATTTAATAAATAGTATTATTTTAATACTATTTATTAAACAGTATTATTAATAGTAATAATAGTAAATAATAATAAATATATATATATAGTATATATATCGCAGATATATCATCTTCGTCGAGATTATATATGAGCTGCAGATTTATTGAAACAATAACAAAATGGTAAAATTAATTAACGTACTCTACATTTTATCAAAAGTTCGAACTGTTGAAATTTGCCAACTACATACGATGCATACAGAGAACTTTTTCTGGGACGCGGACTTTATTGCAGCCACACTCGTTACGAGGACCCACTAGTAATTCCAGGAACGTTGGTATTGTAATGTTACAAAGTTTGTTTCGTTTACTTATATTTTTCATGTTATATGGAATAATTAAAAATGTTAAATATCTGTCGATTTGCAGCTGAAGAAGGGAACACAGAGAAATTATTTTCGATATTTCTAACCTCAAAGTAACGTAACGTTGATATCTCTAAAACATAATAATTTACAATCTGGTTAGTCTTGTTATGTAACTTTTACAGAATTATGTAGAGGAGGGTATCCTGAAAATATACCGTTTGTCCGAAACTGCGAGTCCTTGGGCGTCAAAAGATATTCCTTGTCGAATGTAAAGAATTTTTGCACTTTTTGTATTTTATTAAACATTATATTTTTCATTTATAGGATACGATAATCTTAGTTTAAGCTACTGTATCCTAACGAGAAATATTGCCTCCGAATGCTAACCCTTTGCACTCGAGTGGTGACTCTGAGGCACCGCTAATATTTCTTACGTTTCAAGATAATGTTTATATCGACAAAGTTTAGATATAAAAGATTGTTAGGGGTGTAATTGTTGCGTGACTCCCAAGAGTCAATTTTCATATATGCACAAAATGCATTTTACCGTATAAAATAAGAACACTATAAGTTAGAAAAATGATTTTATATTTACAGTTAAAAATAGCTTCGAGTGCAAATTATTAAAAACGAGAGCAAAGGAAAAAATTAATTAGGTTCGTCAGGACATTGGCGAGGGAAAGAAGAAGCATATTTTCTGACGTCAAATGTAGCGCTCGAAATGTTCAACATTAAATTGTCGTATCTATTACAATTTATAATAATTTTTATCAATATCCCCACTTTCGAGGGTAAGTGACATTTAAAAATCGACTAAATCAATTTTTAAAAAATCGAAAAATCGACTAAACTAATCGGCGACAAAAATCGACTGGGCATCGATACGAGAAGATTAGATTTTTATCACAAAGTCACGAAAATCTTCGATCCGGCCCACTGTGGGCCGCTATCGTCAGCTTTCCAGGTGCTCGAGGGGAAAACGGCGCGCGGGAGGAGATCGCGATCGCGATGAAATTCGGCGGCGAATCGCGAAGAATCGCGGGATCGATGCGCCGCGCTCTCGCGCCGATATTATTATTATTTCTGACGCGGGTGCAACAGGGGCTTCGCGAGCGCGCGCGCGCGTATACGACCAAAACGAACGAACGAACGAACGAGAACGTCCCGCCGGCTGCAATCTCGTTGTTGCACGCGAGGTGTGACCGGACGAGATACGCTGCATCGCCGATTGTTTGCGATCCCGGGCCGGGAATTAATTCACGCGAGGCGTCGCCGAACAATAACCGAGCCCGTCCCGATCCCGATTCCCGTTGCACCATCCCCTCCTCCGCCTGCACCCTCTGCCCGCCGCGGGATTCAATATGATTTTCGAAATCACGCGCCATAAGGTGCAAAAACTGCCTCCACCTCCTCCTCCTCCTCCTGCTTGGTCTCTCGTCTGGCGAACGCTCGCGAGCATTTGTTTGTTCGACGGTGCCCGGCCATATGCCGGCTACGCCGCGCCGCGTAGAGAGATGCATTATGTGCATGCACCGTGATCGCTCGTTCGCCTCGCTCGCGCCTGCACCACCGAGCCCAATGGGCCCCTTTGTTTTCGTTACGGTTCAACGGACATCGGCTGGCCCCGACCCTGCACACGATCGCGCACTTCAGCCTTCGATCTGCTCCCGCGGACTCGAACCTGCGCCGTTTCTTCGCCCTCGGACTTCCTGCACTTCCGGCGACTCGCGTCGCGTCGCGGCGGCGAGGCAATATGTATGTTCTTGTCGAAGTGGCATCTCTTTTTAATTATTAATTTCCTTCGTACCGCGAGGCAATCGCGTGAAATGCGCGATTAAAAACACAAAATCTTTCGTTCATCGGTTTCTATAACATTTTCGAGCGGAATGATATTTTATTCGATTCGATTCCGTAGAACGAGATCTAAATGTTTGCGAAATTCCGCGCCCAGCGTCTGCAGAAGACGCGCTATGTTAATCCTTTGCACTAAAAGAATGTAACAATTACAGTGAAAACTGCTGCGTCGTGGTCGATAATAATTGTTATGTGTTGCGAAATTTGATTGTATTTAGAATGCCGTTTCAATTGTAACTGCATACAATGCCATAAGTCGTGTATAATGCAAACGCTGCAGGTCAGAGAAATTATCTAGGATTTTTAGAGTTATGATTTCATCGAGTGCGAAGAGCCAATACGAATAGAAGAATATTTTTAATTTATAGGAGAATACTTTATAGAATTTATAGAAGATATATATAATATATATTATATAATTATAAATATATATTATATAATATATAATATATATTATAAATTCTATAAAATATATAACATATATAATGTTAATTATTATATATATAATTATATTATATTTATTATTAAAAATATTTTTAATTTATATATATAGGAGAATATTCTTAATAATAGATATAATATAATTTATAGAATTATATATAATATATAATATTATAAATATTTTTATAATTATATATATTATATATAATATAATTATATTATTATTATTATAATTTATAAGCTCTAACAAAAGTTCAGCGTATTTGACACTAGATCTACCATAAACAAATGAACCGTTTCCCATTTTGCAAACATAAAAATGATAAAAACACCTCCATGGGAATCGATTGAATAAATCACAATTATCGGAGCAACTACTATAATAAAAATTGTACGGATCGAAGTGAATTTAATCTTGTCAAGTTTACGAGACGATGCACTCGATGCATTTTATTGCTCGGTACGTCCAGCGTCAACAGACCCTAACAAGGAAATTTTATAACTATATTCGAAGGTTGTTCTTCTTGTATTCTGTTGCATTCCATCGTATTTTTACTCGCATAATTCACTGTATTTTATTCGTTGCCCGAATGCCTCTCACGCTTTGCTTTCAAGAGGAAACGCAAACGCGCGAATGTGTTCCTAAATTTTTCGATCCCACCGGCGAACGGCTGCAAGTTTCCGCGAACGCCGGTGCAGAAATTTTCAATTCGCACGTCCGCAGACCAGTTGTCACACCCGTGTCCACGAACGAAGGAATCGAGCGCGACACGGTTCGGACTATTTATACAGAGTTCCCAGAGACCGACTACCGTCGACTATCGCGCGTTAACCGGTCGTTTCAACCCCTCGGCGAACACTTCCGACAGAACTGTCATTTCCTGCGAATTATGAATTTCGATACAAGCCGCGCGGGGTGCACGCTCTCGGGGTGAAAAGAAAAAAAAACGTTCGGACGATAATGAGACCCTTATTGCCCGGCCGGCGAGCAATGGAGATAAAATATTCGAAAATTTGTCGAGCGTCGGATCTCGTCGCGAGATGCGGCTAAACTCGAGTGCTGAGTTTAACTCGGCAGTTACTTAACCAATTTGGATCATAAGCGCCGGATACATGAAGTGGATTTACAACTAAATGGGTGAGTATCTTATTGATAATATGATTCATATTTCTCTAACAAACACATCCCTTACGTCCTTTAACACGATTATTATTTATTATTATTTATTATTTATTAAATTAGCTTTGCGAATCATTTCATATGTTGACCTTGACATAACCTTGACATATCAAGGTTTCGTCAAGGTTTTGTCAAGGGTATGTGAAGGTTATGTGAAGGATATGATGGAAACCTTGACATATCAAGGTTTTGTCAAGGTTTTGTCAAGGTTATGTCAAGGTTATGTCAAGGTCACTGTACTCCTTGCTTAAAAATTTCATACGTTACACAAAAGGTGTCATGCACACTAGAAAATTAAAACGGCCGTCACGGTTAAATTACTTACTATTTCGGGTCCGAAAAATTAGTAAATATTCTTCAGACGTTCTAAAGTAAAGGTGAACAGATGAAAACAGATTTCAGATGAAAACGTTCGCGACACTTTGTCGCCAAAGCTGCGAATCGAATGGCGAATTCGATTATCGGTGGCGAAGCAACAGGAGCGAGCCTAATTTGCAGCCTAATTTAAAAAATTGTGTTACCGCGGTAAAACTAAATTTTCCATAATTCCATAATAAAAATGCAACTGTATTTTAAGGTCCGTTCACAACTGTACAATTGACGATATTTTTGACGATTCTCAGCTTTATTCAACGATTTCTCGAAACGTTATTTTTAATGTTGCTTTATATAGATTTATTAGTCTTTCCGACATTTGTAATAAATTACAACGGCCATTTATTTAACGCTATTTCTACTGAAGATGTCAAAATACAGCTCTCATTTCTATTTAATACTATTTTTACCGAAATTTATTAAAGGATTTATTAAAGGACATCTTCCAATAATTTTCAATAAAGACTGTTTCCTGTGTTCTAGGTTTCCCTTGCAATCATTTCTCGACTCTATCTATAGTCGCAACAAAATTAATTCGGTAATAATTAAGGGACATCTTCCAATAATTTTTAATAAAGACTGTTTCCTGTGTTCCACATTTTCCTTGCAATCATTTCTCGACTCTATCTATAGTCGCGACAAAATTAATTCGGTAATCATTAACGGACATCTTCCAATCATTTTCAATAAAGACTGTTTCCTCTGTTCTACATTTTCCTTGCAATCATTTCCCGACTCTTTCTAACAGTCACAAAATTAATTCGGTAATTTGCACGATACAAAACGTCGATAAATGTTGAACGAATCGCTAAAAATGAGCGTAAAAGCTGGATTAAAATGACTCGGTAACCGCGATCCAATCAATTGTTTCCCAAACGGTCGATTTCCCATAAAATCCACCGTCCAACGATGACACTTCCTTCCACGTTCATTGTTGTTGGCCTTCAACATTGTTGTTGTTGGAGCACAACGCGAGCATGATGCGAGCATGATGCGACAGGCGAGAGTCTCCACGGAAGCCGATGGTCACCGGAAGCCTAAACATCTGGGAAACCTAATTTCCGCGCGGCAACGCCACCCCAGGGCGGATCGACCGGAAAGTCGCGTAACTGCATCACGAAAAAAATAACGAAATTTCCAAACAATGTCGTTTCGGCTCGGGGACGGGTCGCAAAGGCTCGAAGGAGGGGAGGGGGGCAGGCACGGGTCACACTCCCTGGACAAAAATTTGACGAAGCTTTTAGCTTGTAATTCTATTAGCCGACGCTTTCGAGTGCATTATACATGGGAGCTGTGTGTGGCCCTGTCATTTTCAGCAACTACCGACAGCCTCTAAGAGGGCGACTGCGATAGGGGCCGGGCGAGGGGGGCGGAGGGGACCTCGGCGGTCGCGGGAGGCCGGTCTCTGGTTTGCTTTTGCTTTTTCACTCTCACCATCGTCCATGCAAACTCGACGCGGGGCATCGCTCGTAGATAGCGGCCTCTTGGATCGTGTCATCTCTACGACAGCGCGGAAAAACGACGAGCTAACGAGAGAACGGCGACAAAGAGGCACGGCAATTTTCTGGCCGGCCACTCGAGCTTTCTTGCGTGTCACGGAATGCGTCGCGGCATGTTTGTCTTCGCTTTTTTGACCGGTTGCTGTTTAATCAGCCCCTTGTCGTACTTCGACGAGTGCGACTCGCGACGGAGATTTCTAGTTAGAAACATGGATGTCGTTCGATTCTTGAGACTGCGCTGGCTTACGACGATGAAAAGACTGTATTTGTTTTGACTTTTTGCTAGTTTTTATGTAATCTAGGGTGAGTGCAAGTATTACTGCGGTTTTTCAATGATGGCGACATAACAAGATCTTTTATGGCAATAGATTGACTACTTGAGCTATATTATTCTTTGACTTGAATACTTTTATCAAAGTACTGATTACTTTATTATTATAGTAGTTATTACTATAGTACTATTATACTATAAAATAACTACTATTATAGTAGTATATATATATATAATACTATATATATATATATTTATTTATTTATTACTATAGTAGTTATTACTTTATTATTATTAACGAATGGTTTATTATTAATTACCGAAATATAAATTTAAGATATGAGAAAATATAAAAATATAAATAATATATAAAATAAAATAATATATAAAAAAAGATATGAAATATAAAAGTATAAATAACCAAAATATAAATTTTCGAATCAGTATTGACACCTGCCAATAAATAAATTGAAACTGTGATCGCTGTTATTTGTATGTCACAAATTATCAATATTAAACATATAAGAAATTACGAGATTCGTTTTCAGAAGATTTCACGCTATAAAATATTAGATTTTATTATTTTTGTAGAATATCGCAGTATTTGGGGCATCCACAGTAATTCCCACACTTACACTATGCTTGGATTAAGACGTTCATTCAATTATTATTCCACGAACAATAAAATTGAAAATAAATCTTCGTAATTATTTCAGCAGCTGTAGAAATATTAAAATGTGGAACCGGTCATTTTGACCGATTTCACAGTAATCCAGCAAATGTCGCCACGCGATGGATATAAATTTTCTTCGTCTTCCATGAAATCGTTGCAATCGAAAAAGCTCTAAACGTTGTAACTAAGAAGACGCGTTAATTGCGACGTTAACTTATATGCTTCAGCAGGAGAAATGAGTAAACGAAATGAATCAAATAGGCGGATCGCCGCAAGCGACGTATAAAACGCACACTTTTCGCTCGAATTACAATAAAACCGTGAGAAAAAGAAATCGCAGATTAACTTCTAAGAAGCTACTGCACAGGGGAAACTTCTCTTCATAAAATCACATTAAGGCGAATGTGGTAAAAAATCATTCTTGAACACTGCACAGTCAGTCGTTTGAATTCGTCGAACTTCAATAGATAAAAAGAAACATTGTTTTTCACCAGGAGCAACTCCATACTTGTTTTATAATACGAAAGAAGTGGATCCTTAAAAAAATTCATAAGAAGAGCGTAAAAGTAGAGACTTCGCTCTTTGAAATGCGTAATGTAAGCAGGATATTTTTCTAGATTTTCTAGTCGAAGTTACAGAAGCTGATCATTCAGTGATCTTTTGATTTCTGTTGATTTTGATTTCGTGTACGTAGTTACAGCGAAATCGAAGTTAAATTAAAATCTAAGGTAAAAGAATTCTATTCGTTCAACGTTAGATTTACGGAGCACAAAAAACAGCTGTTCTATCTTAGTTTATAAAAGCAACGACAAAACATTTATTCTGATTTTTAACAAGTGTTATCGGTAACATTTGCCATAAGTAATAATTAAGTAATAAATTGTATAAATAACTCATAAATGTATGAGTCAAAAAAGCAACGACAAGACATTTATTCTGCTTTTTAACAAGTGTCATCGGCAACATTTGCCGTAAGTAACAACTAACTAATAAATTGTATAAACGACTCATAAATGTATCTTCACGCTATGAATAATCGCAAACGAAAAAATTAGTGACCCGCCATTTTGAGGGGTTCCGTAAATCCAGCGTTAATCCAGTTTCGAGCTAGTTGCGTACCTCCTTAAAACGCGTCCCCATTTTCGGCCGCCGTATAAAAATGTCGCGGAACAAAAGAGACGTTGATAGCAATCTTCGAGTAACAATCCCGAAGTCCGTCCGTGTGATCAGAGGCAGAGGCCCGTACACTCGATTCTTTGTCCCTCTAGTCTCTCTCGCAGCGGAGGTTTCTATTACAGATGCGCATTGTTCTATATTTCCCGGATACCGATATCTCCGTCAATAAAGATCAACTATGCTCCCGATGAAAACAGAGGGCTTTTTAATACCGGCGCGCAACCAACGAGCATCGCGATTGAAAAGAAATCTAGAAATCTAGATCAAAATGCCGGGGCGAAAGCTCGAGCCTCGGCGCGCACACACACACACACACACACACACACGTTCTCCGAGGAGATTCCTTCCATTTCGAACGTCTACTACGCGCGTTCCCGGCGACGCGCATGCATCGCTAGCAAAGTTATACGCGCTCTGTTTTGCGAGATAGGGAACTGGTCTCGACTTCAAAGAGAGAAAGAAGCCTCTCGGGGGGCGTTGTCGTTCGCGGCGCACCAGTTTCCGCGCCCGCGAAAATATGCGACAGTCGCCTGAATCGCGTGACCGTCGGAAATATCGCCGCCACCGAGGAGTCGTTGCGCCAACCAGTTTCCACGTGTATTTCGCGACGTACCGCTTCGCGCTGCGAATTCGGAACTCTCAAAACATTCGCTCAGTTTTGCGGCGATGTCGTCGAACCCGACACGGTTGGTCGACTGACATAACTCCTTGCGATACGATATTATCCTTTGCAGTTGCTTCGATCGGCGTTTCTTCGACGTTAATAAATTTCTGTACGGGAAAGACATTTGAGCTTTGTTGTATGCTAATATTTATATTAATGTTTAAATATTGATAATTGGAGAGACAATTTTATTTCGATTTAAATAATGAGATGGACGTAATATCATAGTGCACATGATTAACACAGAGCGTCGAAGCTTTACCGAAGCTTTACTTTTTAAGCTTTTACCACTTTATGATTTCTGCATAGCTATCATGATCGCAGCTGATTTGCTTTTAATGACTTGTTAGGAGAAGGAAATGTTTATATTTATTTCATGTGTCTACATTTATTTTAATCTTCAAGGTTTTTAGAATTATTAGGATTTAATATTGATACATTTATTGATATATTAATATTGATATATTTAATTTAGAATTATTAGAATTTTATACTGACTTAAAAGACGGGAACAACATTCATGGACAGCGTGTCCCGTAATTATGTTAACACTTGGAAAAGGAAGATTCCTCAGGTGATTTGAAGTAACTTTTTCCTTTGCGGAAATGCAATCCGAGGCTTTGTTTACGAGTTATTAACGAAAAACGTTGACCAATGAGAAGCGAGCTCGCCTAGCGCTAGACTTCCGCGCCAATCAGCGGAACGGAGCTTCGTTAGCTCGGCCGCCTTGCGCCAGGCGAGCTCGTCTCTCATTGGTCAGTGTTTTTCGTGAATAACTCGTTAACGATACCTCGGAGAATATTTTTGTAAAGCAAAAAGTTACTTCAAATGACCTTAGGAACCTATGTCAGGAGCTATGGATCTATATTAACACTCTTTTCCAGGTATTAACATAATAATGGGCCACCCTGAACATTGAATTCTGCTCTAAATTTTCGTCACAAATCTAGCATTATGTTTTCCTAACATCTTCAGTAACTTCGCAGCTTCTTTTTGGTCAGAACAATAATTCTCCCAGATTATCTTTATCATAGCATTCTGACTGATGTTTATATATGTGTACTATATACAATAACATCTACATAACATATTCATGTTACATACGAACCTCGTCAAAAAATCATTGTATTCATAATTTTCATTTCTCTTGTGCCACGTTTCGTTAAATAATCACTCTTGCGACCACTCGACAGGTTAACAGTGATCATCAAAAAATGCGCACGTGTCTTCCCGTCATTTTTCACGCGCGGCCGATTTGGAAGCCGACACGTAAATCACGCTTGAAATAATCCCAAAAGTGCTAACGCGATTAAATCGTCTCTTGCAAGATTGAAACAGCCGCGGGCCGCCGACATCTCATTAGATGTAAAAGTAGCTTGCGAGTCAACAGATTTTCAACTATGCATTGGCGTCTGTCTGCCGTTGCGATCCATTGTTAATGCCAGTCAACGCCGTTCCGCGAAACCATCGCGCCCTTTAATTTATCATCGCGATCAATCGGCGAAACATCTCACACTCCTGTCCCGTTCTAAATACGAGTCTAAATAGCAGCATCTGTCCACGCCGATCCACTTCAAGTCAGAATACACTTGCCCCCCTCCCTCCTCCCATACACAGGCCACCAGTACCAAACGCCTCGGCCACTTCAATTTTCGACACAATCGATCGAATTACCTCGCAATCGGAAGTTCTCGCTCCCGATTTCGTCCCTTGTAACACCTGGACCGTCAACGACCTCGTCTGTGTCCGACCACGACTCGTTCAATGTATGTATTCGTCTACACCTAGGACGTGGCATCAATGATAGTGATTAACGGGCTAAGGTTCCGCGCGTTTATTGCGCTCTGGAATCATTTAAGTTATCGGAAATTAATAGAATTTTTGCGAAAGGAATTTCGACTTCGGTCGGTGTTTCGAATTTTGGAGCTGGATGAACAGGAAACTGCATCGAAATGTCTGATCTCACGTGCATATGTATAGCTCACGTACATATAGCTAATTTTAAAGAAACATATGTGTTTGTTTCGCGAACGTTTTAGCGTATTATTAGCATTTGTTGGCAATAATTGTGGATCCTTCTTGGTCGAAATCATTATTTTTAAATTCTTCGATTCGAACAAATTAATAAAATTGGCTCAGGGTTCGAAAATGATGTATCAAATATACTTGAGCAAGAAAAGAAAAATCTTGCTTAACAATCTTGTTTGGAAATCGTAAAAATCGTACAGTCTCGACTTTCTATTTAATTCAATCAGTGAACATCGAAATGAAAATTTCGTCGTCTACAATTTCGTCCCACAAAATTGTTCGTACACCTTTTAAAACGCAACTTTTTTAAAACTGGACTAAAATAACTCGAATATTTTTTAGACGATAGAGGGACTAGTATACTAGACAATGATCAAAATGTCTTTTTTAAATTTTGCTATCACTTGGAATGACGATTTTAACTTTTCCATATTACACGCATGCTGAAAATTTTATCGAAATCGGTTGACGTTATTACGAGTTGCAACAAATTAAAGATCGCAAAAATCGGAAAAATCATTTATCAAGATTTTGACCAAAAACTGAAAGAAATGTGCAGTTTGTTTATGCAGCAAATTTTTGGTACACATGTAAGTTACCGAGATCTAGGAAAGATATTTTTTAAATTTTCGTTGTAGGCTTCTATAAAAAAGTTTAAAAAACGAGAGTCTTTTATTTTTTTATGCCATTCCAAGTAATAGCAAAATTTAGAAAAGACGTTTTGATCATTGTTTAGTATACTAGTCCCTCTGTAATCTAAAAAACATTCAAGTCAATTAGTCCAGTATTAAAAAAGTTGTCTTAAAAAAAAGGTGAGCATATATTATATTGTATATTATATATTAATAACATAATATAATATAATATTGTATATTATATATTAATAATATGATATAATATAATATTGTATATTATATATTAATAGTATGATATAATATAATATTGTATATTATATATTAATAGTATGATATAATATAATATTGTATATTACATGTTAATAATATAATATAATATAATATAATATAATATAATATAATATAATATTGTATATTATATATTAATAATGTAACATAATATTGTATATTACATATTAACAATATAATATAATATAATATTGTACATTATATATTAATAATGCAACATAATATTGTATATTGCATACATACATTTCCTTTTCCATAACATACTACTCCATATGTTCCATTGCTTGAACAATCCTACTTACAATTACACCACAGATTGTACTCATTTACGACAAAAACTGAATAGGTACAATTTAGAACAGCGCATTCCTTCATGCATTCCAGAACTAGCGTGATCCGGCTCGTTACCGAGGCCCATCAAATCGACGCCTCCAGTCGATGTCTAAAATTATTGCGAGGGGCCCGAGCGGCGGGCACAATGCGGCCAGTGAAATATTGCGTTCGAGGGGACCGATTTCCAGGTTCTCGAGGGCGCACATCCGTCGAAAAGAGGGGCGCATCTGGGACGCATGTGCGCCGGGGCGCCCCGCGGCGCGACGCGCAACGAAATTTGTTGCGCTCCGAATTTGTTTTGGATCCTTCACCGGGCTCCGTGTTTTCCTCGGTCCTCCTCGAGTGCTTGCCTACCTATTACAGCCGCGGCTGGGAATCACGAGGCCTCTTTTGTAACGGTTTCCTACGAGTGCTTTCCTTTCCCTCCCTTTCGCCCCCATCCCTCTCTCTCTCTCTCTCTTTTTATTTCACCCCGTACGAATCTCCGCCCCGCTTGTTTCGACTCGCCGAAACCGAGCGCACGTCGTTCACGAGTGTTTTTTCTATACAGTAGCGAATCTGGCGAGCCCGTGACGCGCGGCCGGAGCAACATTGTTACGAGAAACGAGGGAAAAGGAACGTTTTCGGCACCGTACCGCCGCCGTACGGGGCCCCTTTTGTCCCATCGAACGGTAATTCATCGAGTCCCGAACGAGAAAAGACGGGCACAGACCTCTCGAGAGTGTTCCGCGATTTTTTTTCGGAAACTGGTTTCAGAGCCGAGATCGATTCGTCTTGCATCGGTACCGGTGCATTCTGCACCGAATTTGTCCGTTTCGGTTTTCGTGTGACATGTGGCGTTCGCGAGAAATTAACACTGAACCTAGCGCGGTCAAAGTGACCGCTTTCTTATTTTGCAATTCTGCAAAGTGCCGAGACTATTTCGTGGAAAACGCTTGAATAAGTTATATTATTGGAGCAAGTTTTGTAGTAGAAACTTCGCAAATTCTAAATAAATTCGGTCTTCTCGCTTTTGCGAAGCGGTACATTACAGTTAGTATTATTGCTTGATAGGTTTAGTGTGAAACGAAAATTTACTGTGAACGAGCATGAATTTTAGACGCTCGGATCGACCAGAATGCTTGGCATTCTGATTCCGATTCATATGAGAGCATTTGACAGGATTCCATGAGGCAGGCTTCAAACTTTATATTCTTCTGTAATCGTTCGTAAAATTAGAATGGTTAAAAAACTACGTTATTCTTCTCGCGAAGCCAAACGAGGTTTCTCTTAATCCTTTTAGTGCCGAACAACGATTTATCGTTGTTGGCCACACTTGGGAGAATGTTGTTTTCTCGGTGCTTTTTAATGAATAACAGTTTCATATTTCAATTTATATTCCTTTTTTAATTTTACAATTATCAGTTGTCACAGTTTTATCATTTCTTTCCGGAACATTGTAAAACTAAATTGAACAGGTTTCGTATTTTTCGCTGAGGTATTCGCGATTTTTTTGGTCGACACTAGAAGGGTTAAAATGACAATGATCAAAGATAAAGCGAACATTTCTTCGGAAATAATGGACCGATTCATTTCAAATTCGTCACAAATTCGACACAACTGATAGGGTAATCTAGGATGTGTAGAAATATTTTTCATTTAAACGTCGCAGAGAACATCGTTTTTTAATTTTTCTTTCGTCATTGCAGCCAATTGCAAATTAAACAAATTTTTGTGCACTTATTCTTCGGAGAACTATAGTGATTTCTCCCTAATTCGCGCTCGGATTGCGCAGAAAAATGGACAATTTGGGAGGAGGAGATACGATTATTCGAGCCTTGCGGCTCCTTTTTATGATTACGTCAAGGTTATGTCCAAAAATGGACAATTTGGGAAGAGGAGATACGATCAACATCTCCAAGAAATTCAAGTTATTGATTGTTATTAAGTATTATTATTAAGTATTAATCAAGTTAATTTTTAAGCCCTTAAAATATTGTACAGTTAAATATAAATAATCATATTAAGTTAAATTATTAGTTGGGGCGATAATTTAACTTAATAATGAAATAAATTAAAGTTTTCATCAATAAATAGTAGTAATAATTTTTAATTTATGAATAAATATGAAAATGAGATTGAATAAATTTAATTTTCATTTAAAGTTAAAAATTATAATTGAAAAGTAAAAAATGAATGAATATTGTTTAATCAATAACAAATCCAAGAAAACGTATTCCGTTTCGAAAGACGTTAACATAGCATTTCGGAACAGCCCAAGGATCGGAAGAATAATAAAGGAAGGAGAGCATAATCATTCGGCTAAATTAATCGGAACAACAACAACGCCAGATTTAAATCCTAATCGACGAGACAGCGTTCGCCGGGCGATCGCGACAGAAACTTGGCGTGAAATCGATTCGTATAAAATCGGCGGGGGCGTATTCGCGTCGTTACTTTAATCCCCCGTGGAACAAGGGTACGTTAATTAACGGGAGCATTATGTAAAATTCCCGAACGTGTTCCTATCGTGGCCGCTCTTAATAAAATCGTTTCTCCGCGGGAAACACACGGGGGAAGAACCGCAAAGAGAGGCGAACGAGTGGAAAGTGAAGCTCGCGTGGAAATGCTGAATACTAAGCGCGCCCTTGCGCGGCTCGCGCGGACTCGCGTAACAACGTCCCCGACCGTTGCTTTTCCAATTATCGTCGCGAAATGAATTACCGTCCCGAGACGCGGGCCAGCTGATTAAACGCCGGAAACCGGGCAAGTTTTGGATTCGGAACGTGTACGTGGCACCGATTCAAATAATTGTCCCATTACACGGATACTTTCGATTACGGTCACGGCGCTCGATCAACGGCGAATTCGCGATGTTTTGATATCTTCGCCCCGCGATTTGTTTCACGCAAAATCGTGTAAATCAGCCTCGAGAGCATTGACTTCGACATCGACAGTGTTTCAAATATATGTTTCGGATAATTGTGTGAAATGAAATAACGTGATATTTGGAATAATATTTCGAGTCGTTATAAGGTGATATAACATGTTATTTGAAATAGTATTTCAAATCATTATAAAATAAAATAACATGTATTTGAAATAATATTTCAAATCATTGTGAAATAAAATAACATGTATTTTAAAGAATACCTTAAATCATTATAAAACAGAATAACATGTTATTCGAAATAATACTTCAAATAATGTTATTTCAGAAAGAATCACATGCGTGAAAGCGACTATAAAATAAAATACCATTTTATTTTACATTTTACATTTACGAAGATGGCATTTTTCTTCACGCAGAAATAATTGACGCGCATTCCTATCCCACGCGAGTGCAGTCAAGTAAGATGTACGAGAGAAAGTATCAGTTTTATAGGTTAATGTTTTAGCTTTCGGTCTTTTAATACTGCTTCATAGAACACGATTTAGATAACAAAAAAAAGTGTGTCGATACGATAGAAATATATAATTCCTTTTCAAATTCGATAAGGAACCCTACTACATCAATTGAAAAAAGTAATTATTCTACTTTATTATAGTAAGTAGTACTATAATGAGTACTACTACAATACTATATATAATGTAATAGTAGTACTATAGTAGTATTATATATAGTATTATAGTATATATATATATACTATAGTATTATACTACTATACTATAGAATTATAGTATAGTATAATATAGTAGTACTATATTATAGTATAGTAGTATACATATAGTAGTATTGTATATAGTATTATGTAGTATAGTAGTGTATTATTATATAGTATTTATTAGTACTTATTATATAGTATTATGTAATATATATATATATATTATATAGTATTATACAGTAGTATTATAGTAGTACTATATTATAGTAGCAAGTAATTATTCTACTTATTCGACTTTCTCCAATCTTAATTGAGACGATTCCAGAAAAAATATCGATCCCCGAATGCGATTACACAGACGAAAAACTGAAACTGCCACAAGCAAGAAAATTCAACTCCATCCCCGTGGAGCGGCATGAAACACGGCTTCCGGCAATTGAAAATCTCGTGCGGCGACGCTGACGAACGTCCAGCGGTGAAACATCGTGGCAATCGAGTAAGGATCAAACGACAGGTCCTCGAGTCCTGTTATTAGTTCCGTGCGTTAAAGAGCAATCGACAGAGGGTCGCACATGTTGCTATTGCTTTTGCGTAAATAATGCTCGCCACTTAGGCTGAACGGCGCCCATTCGTCGCAGGTCGCAGCTGTCCGGCGCAGAAAACCGGCGCGACGCCCGGCGAATAATCGGCCGCCGCCCCGCGGTAATTGTAACGAAAATGATCGGCGGCGTGCCATTGTGCCGGGCACCGGGGCCCGTTTAATTTCGGCGCGTTAAGCTTTACCCGATTGATCCGTCGCTTCCGTTCCGCTTCGGGGCCGACGCGACGCTCTTTACGCATCGTCCGTCGCGGCGATGTTTGCTCGAGGCAGGCCGCGACGGCCGCACTCGAACGCCGGCGCACAATGCACGCACGGCCCCGCCGTTCTGTAATTCGAATGGACGATTACGAGTGGTAATTATTCCCGTCTAGCTCGTTTCGAAAGTTTCTGCTCGGCAGAAAATACCCCCCGGGTATCGATTGCCTTCGGATTTCTCGAGGGTTTGCGTGCGCCTTTCGCGCGGACAGCTGAAACACCGCGCCGCGCCGCGCCTCGCCTAAATGCACTTTGTTTCAGACGCTTCAACGTGAAACGGTATTTTCCACGATCTTTCTCGCGGGTTCTCGATCCTTACCTTGACAGTCGTTAACTGATAGATCTAACTGGTGGCTTCGCGTTCGATTTTTACCGGAACAAACATTGCCAGTCGATGGAACTCGTTTTGTTCCTCCGTGGATCTGCCGTGGATTTTTATGAAAAGGAGAACAATCTGATCATGAAAAATAATCGTTTGATTCTTTATAATATCGTAAATTACTCCGTTAATTTATCTGTTCCCTGTGTTTCGTGCATCAATTTTTGGCCATACATGCACTGAAATCGTTTCAAAAACGGCGCGCGTTACAAACGAGACGCGAGATAACGTTTGCCATTTTAAAAAACTGAAATAACATTTGATCTATATTTCTTGGGTGTTAAACGGCAGCAAACTAATTACAGCATTGTGCTCATTTAACTAAGAATTAAGTACGAAAATTCTTGGACGACACATCTTAATTTTACGAATTTATATTACCGCCATCTTCGAAATTTTTGTTTTCAAATCTAAAATTTCCAAGCTACTATGCCGGCGTCGAACGAAAGAATCGTATCTAAGATCCGCGGACGGTATATCGTTAATTAATTAATATCTGCCGCATGTCGCGGCAGAGAACTAGCGGAGAGCTTACGAGTGCACGTTGCAATTTGCGCATTTTGCGCGGATTCAACCGGTGGCCCGAGCCGGGCGTCGATTATGCGCCGTTGTCTGACTGGCGCAATTAAAAATTATCGATGCCGGGGCTGGAGCGTGCAGCTTTGTCAACAGCGTTGATGAATTCAACGGAACCGTGTACTGACCCCCACGGGTAAACACAAAGAGCCGCGCAATGAAAGCGTGGAAACTGCGACAGAGCGAAACTAGTGCACCAAGGAGGAGAGAGAACGAGATACGGACGGTTTCGAACGGCGGACAGAGAGGCGAGAAGCCGCGAGAGAGAGAGAGAGAGAAATAGCAGAAGAAAGAGAGAGAGAGAGAGCGCGAGTGAGAGAGCGCGAGAGAGAGCGAGGGAGCGAGAGCGCGAGAGAGACAAATATAGCAAAAGAGAGAGAGATATAGCAGAAGAGAGAGAGAGAGAAAGAAAGATAGCAGAAGAGAGAGAGAGAGAAAGAAAGATAGCAGAAGAGAGAGAGAGAGAAAGAAAGATAGCAGAAGAGAGAGACCGAGAGAGCAGAAGAGAGAGGGAGAGAGAGAGAGAGAAAGAAAGATAGCAGAAGAGAGAGCGAGCAGAAGAGAGAAAGGAAGAGAGAAAGAGATAGCAGAATAGAGAGAGAGAGTGAGAGAGAGAGAGAAGGATAATTGTCCGCAGTGTCTTCTCATTTACATTCTATTCCAGACGGCTGGCCGGGCGAAATCTCAGTTACACTTTTGTGCGAGAGGATAGGACGAGGTTATTATTTAAATAACCTTTACTTTCAAAAGGCAAACGAAGGGAGGACCTTCTCGACTTACTCGTTACGGAACCGGGAAAGGGACTCCTCTGTCCCTCCGGTGCGTGCGCGACGTGAAGGAGAGCTAGGAGAATATGCTGGCCGAGAATGGAAGTACCGCGAAGACTGCGGAATTATTCAGAGAACCTGATCCTGGCGGGCGGCTCTAGCCTCGGATTTCTAGATGCGCGACCGCGGAGGACCAAGTTTCCTGTTTGTCTCTGCGCGCCAGAAATTAACCCATCGACGAACTACCCGGCGGGGATAAAAAATTAAGCAGCTCTCCTAACGACGAAAACACGGTTTCGGATGTTTGCGCGACTGGAACCGCGCCGGAGTTTCAGTTCATTGTGCCAATGGCACGTTGGGAGGCGAGGGAAAGTTAGGGAGCAATTAAAGTTGGCATTCTGCTGATCGAATTGCCGCGTGTCTCTTGGAAATTAATCTCTTATGTGTCGACGGTGGCGAACGAAGAATTTTGAGGATCTTTTTTGTTGTTGTACGTTTGTAGCAACGTCGAAGGATTTTGTGGTTGTGCGACGGAAATCTGAGGAAGCGCTAAAAATTGACTGTATTCATTGTATTGTACACATTCGTTTGTATTTGAGAAAAATTTTGTTGAACAAGTTGCCACGAATTATGCGAAATGGAAATACCGTTCTGGAATTTCGAATTGAAATAGTTTTGAATTCGAAGGGTAAATTCTTGGTTGTTGCACTTGCAAATACGCGTTGAAGGGACGTAACGAGACGATTGATAATTAAAGGCGATCGGAGAAGATTCTCTGAGAGCAAAGGGTTAAATTGTCGAGGAGAAGAAATAATTTTCTGCGAAGATCTTTTGTGTTGTCTCTCGCAATAAGTGCAGAAAATAATTACAGTAAATTCTCCGCAATTGTTTCTCAGCTTGCAAGCAAAAATAGACGATTTGGGATTTTTATAGTCGGCGTTTGTCAACAATTACAAAAAAGTCGTGTCTCCTTTTTTCAAATTGTCCACTTTTATTTACAAGCTGAGAGACGATTCAAGAGAATTTTCAGAAAACGTGTTCCGGAATTTCGACTTAAAACAGCTTCGAATTCAAAGCGTTAATTCTTACTTATTTCACATGTAAATTAAAGGATTAACAATCAAAGGCGATCGTAGAAAATTCTCTGAGAGTAAAGGGTTAAATTATCAAGCAAAAAGGATAATTCTCTATGATGATCTTCGTGTTATCTCTCGCAATAAGTGCAGAAATTATAATTACAGTAAATTCTCCGCAATTGTCTCTCAGCTTGCAAACAAAACTGAGATTGCTATAAAATAAAAATAGACGATTTAGGACTTTCAAAGTCGCCGTTTGTCAACAATTACAAAAAAGTCGTGTCTCCTTCTCCCAAATTGTCCACTTTGAGAAATTGTCCACTAAGAGAATTTACTGTATTTTACTTTCGACTTAAAACAGCTTCGAATTCAAAGCGTTAATTCCTACTTATTTCACATGCGAATTAAACGATCGACAATCAAATCGTCGATCGTAGGAAATTCTCCGAGATCAAAGAGTTAAATTGTCAAGCAAAAAAGATAATTCTATGAAGAATCACGAACCCCAGATCTTCGCGTTATCTCTCGCAATAAGCGCAGAAACAAATTACTTCGCCGAGCGACCCTCCTCTAAAACAGAATTTCCACGAGAAAAGTATAAGTGCTTCGCTCTCGTGGAATATCAAGACTGCTTGGCTCGCGTTAGCGGACCGGAGACAGTGTTTTCGAACGCTTTCGCGGGGCTCGGGCGCAAATCCTAGAGATATAGGGGCCGCCGCGCGTGGCTCCCCGGGCGAATCACGGCTAAAAAATGGTTTGGTAAACGCGGCGTAGACCATTTGGCCGAGCCGCGTCGGAGCATTCTCCGGCGGATTCAGCGGCGGCAAACAGAGCGGGATCGGCGCGGAAGCGCTCGAAAAAGCCTGTCTCCACAATAAGTGGCACGCAAGCGAGCGCGACGGCACTTTTGATCGTCGCTGGCAGCTCGCGTGGAGCAACATATTTAACAGGAGTGCGGGATGCACACGGCTGAGTGGAGGTAGGATTGGGTAAGTGCGTTCCACGGGGGATGGTTTTGCAGCTTTTTACCCTCCTCGACCCTAGCACGGTTACTCGGGGCTCCTGCGACCGCCGAGAGGGTGTGTTGTCCGTAAAATTGCTTGCACTCTCTCCGCGAAGCCGCCGCCGACGCCGACGCCGCCCGTGTGCCACACGTACGATGCGTCCGCAGCCGAACGTACACACCCGGAGTGTACATATATTACAGCCGGAACGTATAACGTACACACAAACACACGCATACGCACGCACACGCGTGGACGAGTAGGTTCCTTCATGGACACGATGGTACACGCGTGCTTACCGGGCGCGCGCGGCCGCGGGGATGTATACATAATACAAACCTGCCTACACATGTATGTACACAGCATCAGCCGCGTACGTTCCACTGTAATATTCCTCATTGAGTATGCTGAATTCTAGAGTAGGAATATTTTGTCACGTCGTTACGTTACCTGTTGGCGGTCCGAGACTTTCATCGGAAATAATCGCGACTGCCGTTCGCCCGAGCCTTTGGCTGTGCATCAACGACTGCGACAATCGTTCGAGAGTCATTATGCGAGGAGACTGTGTGTTTTCACTGCTTTCGGATCGATCCGTCGATCTTCCCGTTTCATCCTAATACGATCGGGTCAATGCTTCGAGCCGGCCTCCTAGAAAATTAGAATTTAGATCGAGCGCTTGTAATTATCGGTTCGATTGGAACGCTGCTACGATCGTACTGGGGTGCTGCGAATCATTGCTTCGTTTAATCGGGAATTGATTCGTGTTACAGTCGCGGGAGTCTCTTTGTGATTCCATGATTCCATGATTCCAGTTTATACGTGCTAGAAAATTCCTCGCGGTCGATACAGTAAATGTCTCTCTAATTGACGTTTAGATTGTCCATAAAAGTGGGCAATTTGGGAAGAGGAGATGTTACGATTGTTCGAGCCTTGCGGTTTGATTTTATAGTTACGAATTGTTGAGAATTGTAAGAACGAGCTGCAAGGCTCGAATAATTGTGTCTGCTCTTCCCAAACTGTCCTTTTTTTGTGTGCAATCTGAGCGTCAATTAGGAAGAATTCACTGTACAGGTTAAATTTGGGAGATCAAAACATGCGAGAGATGCGAAACGATCGCATCTCCTTTCTCCAAATTGTCCATTTTTGTACATAATTGGCAGAAAATTATCTGAAAATACAGTAATTTCTCCATAATTCGCGCTCAGATTGCGCATAAAAATATGAACAATATGGAAAGAGAAAATACGATTATTCGTATTATAATATATATTATTATATATTATATTATATATATATATATATATCCTCTTCCTAAATTGTCCAATTTTCTGCATATTCTGTATATGCATATTTTCGCATAAAAGCTGAGCGTCAATTAGAGAAACTTTACTATATATCAGTGCACCTCACCTCCCTCGAATCCCCAAAAAAGTTCCCGAACATTTCCAATCCCCTCGTCGTCTCACACCTCCGTCGCTGCCACACCTCCGCACCCAAGCTCCCAAAAAGTCCGCGCACAGTCCCAGAGCATCTACCGCAGAGAATTAAAAATCTAAAGTCGAGGTCCTGCTGCTCGATAGGTGAGAGCCTCGGCGACGCCCGGAGGACTCGAAAAGCTATAGCGCTACTTTCTCGAAGCTTTGCGACGACTGGGCGTCCTCGGACCTCTTCTCGTCGGCTTTCGAAGCGTTCGAAAAGCTTCGAGAGATCGAGAGAGCGAGAGAGCGAGAGAGCTGTCCGTGATCCTTGATCGGTGTTTACCGGACGCGAAGGGACTCGTGGAGCCCCAGGGGCATTCGTAATCCCTCGGAAGATCCTCAGAAATCAATGTATCGTCTTGATGAGGGACATTACTCCGAGCGTAGGAGCGTCCTCCTGCCAGCACACACAGCCATAAACGAGTGTCGCGTCGCGCGTCTTCTCTGCGGAACACACCGGCACGTGTACACGTGTGTACACAGACGTTCCCGAGACCCCTTTCGCCTCGGCCGCGTCTTCCTCTCACCCCAATACTCTCCGCGACGCGTCCAAAATAAACTGACCGTGCAGAGATTTTCACGTCCAGCCGGGCTCGAATTGGGGAAACGTCGAGGCGTCTCCGTGGATCGGCGAAGAGAAACAGAGGGAAAAGGCGGAAACCACCTCCCGGGGTGGTCCGTTTTCTTCTTCGAGATCCTCTCGGCCGGAACACCCGCTCCGGTCCATTCACCCTCGACCACCGGGCGCACCGAGACTTTTATCCATAGCCGGTTCGATTCGCGAGCACACAGTTCTCAGCCGGGCCGCCTCTGTTTTCCCGGGCTGTTTATTTATTTTGTCGCGGTCCGTCCGGCTCGAGATTTTTTCGCGAGCCGCGGCCAAGTCTAAACATTTTCGCCGGCCGTGATTTATTGCGTTCGCCGGGGCTTTTATCCGTCCGCGGTACGCGCGGCTCGCGGCTCCGCAGAACTGGCTTCGGTATTGGACTCCGTTCCGCGGTTCTTCAGGACCCGTTTTGCGGCGGTCCTTCGTTACCTTCGACGATGCCTGCTGGCCGAATACGTGAAACCAAATTCGTGTGCTTGATAGGTGCACGTTTTTTGATTTCGCGATATACCGTTTTTCTCACTTTGGTTTCGGAGAGTTGTGTTCTTTTTTATTAGCGCGGATTGGTGGATTCATTCTTTGGCGCAGAGGATTTCTGAGAATAGAATAGACTCGTGTTGCACAGAAATTTGTTTGCGCTTTAAGTTAAAGAAAATTAGTGTATTTTTATTGATACTAGATTTATGGAATCCGTGAAAATGACGGGTTTACTAGTTTTTTAATTTACGATTATTCATAGCGTACGGATTCATTTATGAGTTATTTATTCGATTTATATGTTATTTATTATATATTTATATAATTATTATTTTTTTATTTATTATATTATATATTATATATTTATTATATTTATTTATATGTTTATACACTTACGGCTTAAAATCAGAATGAAATTCTGTAAAAATTCTTCGGAATCAGAATAAATGTCTTATTGTTACTTTTATACACTGTTTTTTGTGCTTCGTGAATCTAGTGTTAACAAAATGGCTGATCTCTGATTTTTTCTTTCACGGACCCAGATGCGAGGAAAATATTTCTAGGAGAAATTTTTAGGTACAGTTTTTTTTATTGAAGTATATGTTATGGTATAAATCGTGTAACAGCTGTTTTTGTGCTCCGTAAATCTAGTGTTAACAAAGGAATCGCATAATATAAAAACATAAAAGGAATAAAGGAATAATTGGGAATAATAATAGGAAGAAATAATAATAATAATTAGGAAGGAATAATAATAATTCATAAAAGGAATAACGGAATAATAGGGAATAATAATAGGACGGAATAATAATAATAATTAGGAAGGAGTAATAATAATTCAACTTAATATATAAAAACATATAAGAAATAAAGGAATAATAGGGAATAATAATAGGAAGGAATGATAATAATAATTAGGCAGGAATAATAATAATTCATAAAAGGAGAGAATAAAGGAATAATTGAGAATAATAATAGAAAGGAATAATAATAATAATTAGGACGAAATAATAATAATTCAACTCAATTTGTTGTTATAGGGTGGAACTCGAATAGGTCTTACCGTGCCACGACTCGAGCAACAATTACACTTCGTAATGTTACACTTCAAAATATAAACAACTTCGATAATGTTAAAATTACTTTGAAACGTGATACAACAATCTTTGATAGCGCCTCAGGGTCGCCGCTCGAGTGCAAAGGGTTAATGCAGTGAATTCGGTAAATTTCATTGACACATTGAACGGGTCAACGCATTTTATAACACAGTACAAAGCAAATAACAATTAGCAAAATAACAATAAAACTGTACGGGACAGCTTTATTCTTCGTTAGTCAATTTAGGCAGGAGACGGTAAATTTTATGGAATCAGATACATATCAATACATACACAGCTGTTCTCACAATTTTTATTTATGCCACCGAGACAACCGAACTCTCCAGGCATCGCGCGCCGCCCCTATTCGTCAACCCCTGGCTCCTGTTACTGGCCTGTATCTATATTGCGGATCTTCATGCGAATATAAATTTTGCTGCAGTAATTTAGGGAGGCCGGCGCGTGGAGGCGACACTTTTATTCTCTATTATGGACCCCATTATAGATCCCGAATGTGGCAAAAAGTTTATTAACTCCCGAAGTACCCATCGGACCCGAAATTAAATCTGCCCGCGCTACTTTACCACTTCGTGGTGTAGGTACGTGATCTCCGGCACACCGTAAACCTATAAATAGACGCGCGGTCTCGTCACATATCCGGGGAGTCGCACAGTTACCTGCTAATTGATCGAACACTGGCCGACCAACGATCCCGCGTGTCAATAAAATATTATACAGGCTGTCCCAAAAATGTCTCGCAAACCGGAAATGGCTGGTTCCTCGGATCATATGAAGCAACTTCTTTCTTTACAAAAATGTTCGCCGAGGCACCGTTAACGAGTTGTTAACGAAAAAATTATCAAGCATGATTTTAAAAAATTGAAAGTTTTGTAAATATCAATTATTATTGGTTAGTACACCTTTCTGCTTCGGTACAATATATAATATTACAATATATAATATAATATAATATAATATAATATAATATAATATAATATAATATAATATAATATAATATAATATAATATAATATAATATAATATAATATAATATAATATAATATAATATAACATAATACAATATAATATAATAATACAGTACAATAGTATAATATGTAATATATATGGTGTTATTTTTAGCTTGATTCACCATTTAGATGGCGAATCAATTTTTTTAAAACGCAAATTTAAAGGTGGACCTCGTTGATTCTAAAGAGTCAAATTTTTAAGAATGTACTCGTGCTCTCCTACTCTACAGGATTGCCCAAAAATGTCTCGTTACCTGGAAATGGGGGATTCCTGAGGTGATTTGAAGAAACTTTTTCCTTAGAAAAAATATTCTGCGAGGCTTTGTTTACGAGTTATTAACGAAAAACAGTGACCAATAAGAATCGAGTACGGCTGACGCGAGGCGGCCCAGCCAAGCAGCGCACGAAGCCCAGTTCCGCTCATTGGCTCGGTCGCCTCGCGCCAGCCGAGCTCGCCTCTCATTGGTCACTGTTTTTCGTTAATAACTCGTTAACGGTGCCTCGGAGAAAATTTTTGTAAAGGAGAAAGTTGCTTCGAATGACCTGAGGAACCCGCTACTTTCGGATTGCGAGACATTTTTGGGACATTCTGTATTTTTGTAAGCATGTCCCTTTTGCAAGTTAGTACCGAAACGTTGTAAATGCGTAAAAAAGTGTGACACGTCGTCCTGACGAACGGAACGTGAACGGAGAGGGAAGGGAGGGGGGGGGCAATTATTCTGTATTTTCCTAACGTTCCATTTGTCGCGTTGCACGCGCTCGAACGACAGAACAAAAAAAAATGGGATTCAAGCAGATCATCGTGCGTCCGCGTAGCTTTCATGCTGAGGAGACATCGGACGCGACAATAAAATCGTTAAGAGTACAATGGCCATTGAGCGACGCGAAGGACAGAATGCACTCTCGATTATTCGGGCGTAGCGATGGCGAAAAAAAATAGAGACGGGGAAGAACGAAGAGAGAGAGAGGAAGAGAGAGAGGGAGAGGGAGCAAAAAAAGCGGGAATTCGTCTAAAGGAAAAAATGCGAACGCTTTTATATAGTGGCCGTATTTACCGCTCGCAATTCACCGCGAAAGTGTCGCGATTTTTAATACGCTTTTTCAAACGACCGTCGAAATCGCGACTGTGCGCGCGGATGTGCCGCGAGCGCGCGCGCGCGCGCCAGAGTGATTTGCGTCGAGCCGCGCGCGGGATGACACGCGAATCGTACATTAGGGTTGAGTTTATATGTAAAGAGGGAAGGACGCGGATCGATGCTGTGTTCCCGGCACATGCCGGAATGGAGTCGTCGTCGACTCGGTTTGCAAGCGGGTAGAGCCGACTCGAAACTATACTACGCTCCGCGACGCGAGTTTCTGAAACTGTACTTCGAGCGTTCAATTAATTAGCCGTTTCCGAATCGAGTGAAATTTTTCTAGCTGGGAATTTTCGTGCCACGGAAGCCTGTGTGTGCCGGGCGTTCCGCGATACTGCTTCGAAATTGTTTAGCTCGTTCCTTGCCTCTGTGCATACTGCATTCAGATCATGTTGTGGACGAAACTTTGCTGAAACATTGCTCGCGTCGACTAGATTGCGGATCTTTATGCATAGATGAGAATTGTTTCAGTTAATTGTAAGAAACGTAAGGCTGAACAGTCTTCTCTTTTTGAACACTGGATTTACGGAGCACGGAAAACAGCTGTTTTATATTAGTTTAGGAAAGTCACGATAAGACGTTTATTCTGATTTTTATTATTGTATTATCGTATAATTCCTCTTTGCTCTGTGCATACTGTATTCAGATTATGTTGTGGACGAAACTTTGCTGAAATGTTGCTCGCGTCGACTAGATTGCGGATCTTTATGCAAAGATGAGAATTGTTTCAGTTAATTGTAAGAAACGTAAGGCTGAATAGTCTTCTCTTTTCGAACACTGGATTTACGGAGCACGGAAAACAGCTGTTTTATATTAGTTTATGAAAGTAACGATAAGACGTTTATTCTGATTTTTAACAAGTGTTACTGTATAATGAATAAATAACTCATTAATGTATTTTTGCGATATGAATGATCGTAAATGAAAAAATTAGTGACCCGTTATTTTGAGCGAAACGTTCCGTAAATCCAGTGTTAATAATTTGAAAGAGTATAAGAGCATAATTTGAAATATCAAAATATTCTCTAATATTTTGATAATTTTCTAATTCTCTCTTCTACTGTCTTTGCAGTTTTGCATTCGACCTATTCATTTTTACTGAAAATGCATAAAATCCTCATTATAGTGATAAGGTCGTCGAAAAGGTTCTTTTGTCGGAATGCGAAACAATTGTTTCGAAAGGACGAAACAAGTTGTTTAGTTTTTCAACGAAATTTAAAAAAAGAACACTTGGTTCGGTATTTTGCCAAAATAAACAACAGGAATTCTGCGAGCAGACGATTTCAAAGTTGCCAGGAATTTGTCAAAAACTTTTTTGTTGAACATTGAAAACGTTGAAAAGTCGTCTCTCATTTTAAGAAATATTATAATATTAATAAATACGGTAATTTCTCCCTAATTCGCGCCCAGATTGCGCACAAAAATGCACAATCCTTCCTCCTTTCCTTCGCGCCTAAAACAGTCGAGCTGTTACGATTGGGTTGAGGATCTCTGTCCATTTTTTAAGGAGGATCTCTGTCCATCTTCTTCTTTTTTCACAGTAAATTCACTCTAACTTTCCTCCAGCTTTTAAAAGTGCACAATTTGCGCCTCGTTTCTGCAGTTGTTGCCAATCGGTGACTATAAAAACGAGCCGCAAGGCTCGAATAATCGTGTCTCCTCTTCCGAAATTCTCCACTTTTGTGCGCAATCTGAGCGCGAATTAGGAAGAATTTAGCCTTGAATAATTCATCTTGAGAATGATTCTAGATAGAAGAATTATAGTTGGCAGTTTCATAGCGACTACTGGCAGCGCGAATTTATCGCCTCCGAAACATCCGCTGTCGCCGCGAATATTCGCGTTGGTCTGCGGGATCCTTTACGCTGTTCGCCGGAAAGTTAGCACTCATTATCGCTGATAATGAGATCCACGCAACCGGCTGGAGGAACCCTTCGAGGGAGGAAATGGGGTGGAGCTTGGGAAATGAAACTTTTCCACGCGCGTGGGGTCACAAGGTGTACCTAAAATTGGTGTGCAGTGTACACGAGATAATTATACGGTTTTTGGATAATTATGTCGTGTATAAAGAGAGCGAAACATAATTTGCGCATTCCACCTGTGCGGCCGTAAATAAATCTAACGATGAATAATGTTGCATTCTGCCCGTCAAAAGTGTAGTCGCACAATAGCGCGTCTTCCATGTCAATTAAAAAGTTTGTAAAAGTCACGATTTTTGCCGGAAAGAAATTGCAACTTCCGACGATAACTCGCGACAACGTTCGTTTCTCGTATTGTTTAATTTCAAAGAATATTCTTATCTGCCGCAAATAAATTATGTTGCTTGATAACAGGTTTTTCAATCGTTGTAGCATGTCTAAAAATAGAACTCTCATAATCTTTTTTTCTCAAAATTAGAACTTCCACAGAAATGGTCAGATTACGTTTCCCGAGGTGTTCATTTATAAATGAAGCTGTCTAAACTCGACGATTTTCGATCTTCTAACGATCAATAAATTATGATCGATAGATGAACCGTTAAAATTAGCCCGGATATTACGAAAATAGTGTTTCAGTTGCAGGAACATCTCGAACAAAGTTACTTCGTGATCGACGCAAATGGAATATCGATGCGAGTTACTTTCTTATTAGAGATCATTTCTGACTAAAATATAACTAAGTATACTAGCAATAGGATCTGACCTAAGTATACCGACACTAGGATCCCTTCTAATTTTACTCGTCAATTTTTTCGACACATTTTCAAGGCAGCATTTTCTATAAACACTGACAAAACGTGTGAAAACCTAAATCAATTATCAGGAGTTAGACAGTTAAATAGCGCATCTTCGTGATCGACGCCGATGGAATATAGATGCGAGTTACTTTCTTATTTAAGATCATTTCTGACTAAAATATAACTAAGTATACTAACAATAGGATCTGACCTAAGTATACCGACACTAGGATCCCTTCTAATTTTACTCGTCAATTTTTTCGACACATTTTTAAGGCAGCATTTTCTATAAACACTGACGAAACGTGTGAAAAGCTAAATCAATTATCAGGAGCTAGACAGTTAAATAGCGCATGTAGATGGGAAATGTCGTCGTCCGAGTGTTAAGGGATCGGGCCAGAAACGTCACCGGGTGCCCCGAAAATTAGGTCGGCGATATTATTCCAAACGATTGAACGTTCGAGGCGCGTCAAACGTAATTACGGAACTTTAATTTGCAGTATGCTTCCTTTACGCCGGGACTCTTTCGCGAATATTTTTTCGCCCCGCGGGAAATTCATATCGGAAAAGACATTAGAGCTCGGAGTCGCTTTGAGATTCTGGGTCAACGAAAGCACTAATTAACATGCAAATTGTACGTATTAATCTTGTAAGGTTTCGTTTCCGGCCGTCGGTGAAACGGGGCTTCGTAATCAAAACGCGGCGACGATTACGCGCCGCCAGCCGAATGCAAATGCGATCGCGAAAGCGGTCCGGTTTGACGGGATCGAGCCGAAACCGCGCACGAAGAAGCTCCGCGGCTCGGTTATTCGAGCCATTGCATTTTTTATCGGTTGTTTTATTAAATCCGTTCGGTCGGTTTCTCTCGATACAGATTGTATTGTACTTCCGTTTCAAAACGTTCCCGGTGTCGTCGTATCTCCAAGTCCGATGTCGTATTTCACGTCGATTTTATGTCTCCGAAGACGTAAATTATTATTAGATCGCGGCATTCTTTTTTTTATGCACTCATCGCGCACCGAGATTTTTAGAATGCGGGATATCTCGATCAAGTCGATAATATAAAATTCGTTCATATATATATATATATATATATATATATATATATATATATATATATATATATATATGAACGAATTTTATATTAATATATTTTATTATTATATGATATTAAATGATCACAACTGCTGAAAAGAGAAAGATATTCGAATCGAACTTATGTCCTTTATAATTAGCTCGGGCAACTTTTATTATATATATGTTTTTTACTACGATGCATGTTTCGGGTAATTGCGTCAGTTTCCCATCGAATCCTAGATTACGATTAGACAAGCAGATCTTTATGGAAAATAAAAGTTGCCCGAGCTAATTATAAAGGACATAAGTTCGATTCGAATGTCTTTCTCTTTTCAGCAGTTGTGATCATTTAAAAATAATGCAACGATGTCCCTAAATTCTTTCAACGTCTTCACGGTTCTCCATTTCGCTTACTTCGTAGCTTTTTCTTTTTGTTACAATCGCATAAAATCCGCTCTCCGATTATCAAGCATGATTTTAAAAAATTGAAAATTGTGTAAATATCAATTATTATCGGTTAGTACACCTTTCTGCTTCGGTACAATATATATATGATCCACCTTTAAATTTGCGTTTTAAAAAAATTGATTCGCCGTCTAAACGGTGAATCAAGCTAAAAATAACACCATATATATAATAATTGATAATAATTAATATTTGATATTGTTATGCATTGTTATGCATTGCCATGTTTTCACGATCGCGTCTCACTTGACAATGACACGAGAGATCTTCGTTTCAGTTTATTTAGGAGAGTACATGTGCGTAAATGCAACGATAAAGAGAGACAGTCATATATATCTCAAATCAACATGTGCATATAGATTGAAACTCGAAGCGACACTATCGCACAGAACTTTCCGGTAGACCTAATACTTTCGAGGTCATTAAAATCAGCGACTCGCGGCTCTCGACCAGCTCGAACCGGAATGGAAGGCTTGGTGGACGGGTTTTCACAGTTGGCCGTTTACCAAAATGATTTTCGCGCGCATGCGAAACGCATTAGCGGCCGGCCGGGATTTTTTCAAAGGAGAATAACCACGGTTGATTCTATTTACGAGATTTCCGGCGCGCGCGCCGCCGCCGTCCCGGCCCCCGCGCCTCCGTGCCCCGTGCCCGCCGTTCGTTGTAATGAACGCGAATTACCCGCGCGTACGAATATTTTTATAACAGCGGCGCGGCCGGCCGGAATAAAGATATATAGAGGGCGGCCGGCTCTCTCGTTTGAATAATGGAGAAGCAAAACCTCGTAACTTTGGCCAATGTTATCTCTCAAAGCTTTGTCCCGCGGCTGCACCTCATCCAAACTCATTTTCATAATTGCGTGCCATGCATACCCCCCCTTTTTCGGAGTCCTATTTCTGCCGCGCGTTTTTCCTCCCCCTTCGTCCGCGTCTCGCCCGTTCCCGACCCTCGGGACCCGCTCATTTTTCAGGGACACCGCCCGCCGCGACGTTGAAACATTTTTAATCACTTTAAACTTCGCTTCCCGCGGACGTTTATCGCCGGCGTTCCGCGGGTGTACGATCAACGTTCGAGCTATTCGAAGATTCGCGAATCGGAATATCGAAAACGGAAGTTCGGTTTACTGTAGGACGTCATCTCTTGCATCGTCGAATCTTGCTAGAAAATGATTCTGAATGTTACTTCATCTTTCGTTTCTGTATCATTTACGTATACACAGGGTGTACCGTAAATGTCTCGCAATCTGGAAATGAGGGATTCCTGAGATCATTTGAAGTAACTTTTTCCTTAGCGAAAATGCGATCCGCGGCTTTGTTTACGTGTTATTTATGAAAAACGCACCGACCAATGAGAGGCGAGCTCGGCTGGCGCGAGGCGGACCAGCCAACGAAGCCTATTCGTTGGCTGCAAGGCAATTTCAAGGCATTTTCGGGAAATGTGGGGTTCCTGGGGTCATTCGAAGCAACTTTTTCCTCGGCGAAAATGTTCTGCGAGGCTTCGTTTACGAGTTATTAACGAAAAACAGTGACCAATGAGAGGCGAGCTCAGCTGGCGCGAGGCGACCGAGCCAGTGAGCGGAACTGTGCTTCCTCGTTGGCTGGGCCGCCTCGCGTCAGCCGCACTCGCCTCTTATTGGTCACTGTTTTTCTGTTAATAACTCGTTAACGATGCCTCGGAGGACATTTTTGTAAAGGAAGAAGTTGCTTCGAATGATCCGAGGAACCCGCCATTTCCGGATCGCGAGACATTTTTGGGACACCCTGTATATTCAACTTGAAGCTTCGATCCGCGATAACATCGTTTCTCTTTTTTTACATCTTCCTTCACTAATGCGCACGTCACGGTTAATGTCGTGTTCACGGTCGCCAAATGGACGCTTGCAATTTGCAAACGTTAACGAAGCGGTTCGTAAAAGGATAGTGATTATTCGCTGTATCTAGGCTGTCAGTTAAACATGTTCTGTCGGGAATCAACGATAAAATCATGTCCAATGCGTACCGTGCAACTTGTCTTGTCAAGGTCGTTGATATCGTCGATGGGGGATCCCCGCGCGGCTACGTAATTAAATACATTTTTGGCGGGTGGTTCGTTCCGAGGCGTTCCGCCGCGGCATTATTTCGTGTAATAATAATGATGATAAGTATTGGTCGCGCGGTGAACCAGGCCCTGTTTGCTTTTGTTAAAATCCGCCACACCACCCCGTGTTGCGCCGGCATCGTCGGTGTTTTCGGGTGTTTACCTGTATCTCATTACGTCTGTGTGGATAATTAATGCTCGAATTTATACTCGCCGTATACACAGCCCTCCATAGACTGACGAGGCTCTTCAGCAGTAACTAATAATCATGGTTTGTTCCATGCTTTCACGGTTAACCCTGCCACCGCTCCACTGATAATGAGAAACAAAGAACGCGCGCGCACCGTTAACGACTCTTGTATTGTATTTCTCTCGAATTTCGAGCGGCTCGCGATAGATTGTTAGCGCAGTGATATTTCGTTAGGCGAAAGAAATTGTCGGATCGTGATAACGATAGGATGCTTCGTCTGCTGCATTGACTTGTTTGTTAATACTGTTAGAGAGAGAGAGAAGAAGAGAGAGAACAGAGAGAGGGCAAAGAGATAGAGCAAAGAGGGAGAGAGAGCAGAGAGAGCGAGCAGAGAGGGCAGAGTGCGGAGAGAGCAGAAAGCAGAGAGAGAGCAGAGCGCAGAGCGAGCAGAGAGCAAAGAGCAGAGGAAGCAAAGAGCCGGGAGAGCAGAGAGAACAGAGAGAGAGCAAAGACAAGAGAGATTAGAGAGCAGAGAGCAGAGAACAGAGAGAGAGAGAGAGAGAGAGAGAAAGACAGCAGAGAGCAAAGAGAGCAGACAGCAGAACGCAGAGAGAGAGAGAGAGAGAGAGAGAGAGAGAGAGGGAGAGCGTCTTCTATTATATTTCGGTGTGCAAAATCCGCTGCTTAATTATTAGTGTACGTTTATTATAAAAGTTTTGCAACTTCCTCCGAGACTAAAGGAATCGGACGAGATGAAAGTAGAGTAAGATCCTTCGCATTGTTCAGGAATAATATAATGGCGCGCAGGACATATTGCTTTACAAGGAACAAGAAAACGGAGGGAAGTTGAAAGTAAGAGCGGCCGAGAAGTTCTTAGAAATTGTTAAGGTTCTTCGGCTGTAAAAAGATTAATAACAACCGTGGAATATTTGCGCTTGTAAGTTCAATTTGATAGCTTCGCAACTAATTCGACGTTACAAGCAAAGTTTCATTTAGCAGCAGATAGATGCAGATTTATTCGAGTTAGCAACGAAGAGACTACGCATTTTGTTCATGCAATTGTAGACTATTTATGCCAAACGTAGCGAGCATTCGAAGCGACAAACAGCGTTGCTCTGTAAGAACGACAACACCGAATTGATTTAGATTTTTCGCCGTTTCTCTGTTACGATAATAAAATATTTATTGAAATTATTTCCTGCAGAAGCGTGTTTATAACTTCGAGACTTTTAACCCTTTGCACTCGAAGCTATTTTAACCGTAGATCTGTAATAATTTTTCTGACTTACAGCATTTTCATTTTACATGACAAAATGTATTTCTTGCACATATGAAGTTGAGTTTCGTGACTCACAGAACAGTTACACGTTCAACAACTTCTTAAATCTAAACTTTGCTAATATAAAACAAATGTAACAAATTTATATAACAAACTTTAATGGTGCCTCAGGGTCATCACCCGAGTGCAAAGGGTTAAGAGACAAAATGTGGAACCTGTCAGTTTAATCGGCACGGCGGATTTAGCGTTCAAACGCAGTCCAATTAAATTTCTCAAAATTTCTCTGACTACATAGAGTGGCCCAGAAAAATGTTCGTACACCTTTTAAAACGCAATAACAATTTTAAAACTGAACTAAATGACTTGAATTATTTTTTAGATAGTAGAGGGACTAGTCTACTAGACGATGACAGAAATGCCTTCTCTTTTAATCTTGCTATTACTTGGAATGACAAAAAGAAATAGAAATCTCTCATTTGTTAACTTTTTCACATCCGAGCCTATAACAAAAATTTAAAAAATGTCTTTCGTAGATCTCGGTGACTTTTACGCACGTTGAAAATTTCCTCGAAATCGGTTCACGTTGTTACGAGTTACAGCAAATTAAAGCTCGCAAAAATCGCATTTTTATCACGATTTTGCCCAGAACCTGTAAGAAATCTGCATCAATATACACCCGAGAATAATAATATCAATCATCTACCACTGTCCGTCTGCAAAATTCAATTGAAATTCTGTACCGCCGAATCGACGTTACGAAGCGAATTTAACGGCACAAAGGGGCCAGTTCGTCGTTAACACGTTCCGTGCCGAGCTTTTTTTACTCGAATCTTCACACTTTGATATTTTACTAAAACTTGATGTATTACGTGCAATTATTAATTCTCGTACACATAACAACGTAACAAAAACTTATCAACGCCCATTCTTGCGGTGGAAATTGATTCTTCGGTTCTAAATTTCTTGTAAACAATTTGTTCAGTTCACTAAGTAAACATGCAAGCGTGTACCATCGATGGTACACGTGGCATGGAACGTGTTAAAAGACGCGGGGCGAAACGCGTGCGAACGTCTTGCCACCTCGCCAATTAAGAGTCTGAAAAACGCCGGCCGTATAATGGCGGCTAACGAATTCGGATTCATCGGACGCACGAAGAAATAAACACGCGGGCTCGCGCCTATCCCCCCGGACAACGTACGGCTGCAATCCGCGCCGAGGGGAGCCGAGATTTTTAATCGAGTTTCGTGACATCAAAGTGCTCCTGTCATCGTTCCATCTCTGTCCGCGGGCCCACCCTCCGCGCCCCCGCGAAACCGACGGGACGGGCTCGTTTTCATGCTTCGCTCGTAGCGTCGTTCATCAGCTCGTTCGGCGCTGGAAATTAATCGTCGCTTCTGAAAATAAGAGGCGACCCGAAAAAAATCCGTGCGAGCCACGTCGACGTCGACGACGACGACGACCGTGAAAAGAAACTCGACACTGTTCACTATTTATGAACCGCGCCGCCAGTCAAACCTAATTCGTATGAAAGATGAAGTGCCGCTGCCGAGAGATTGAGAATCCGGGGAATAAGGGGGAGCCCGGTTCTTCGCGGAGGAAAACATTTAGGCGCGACTGACCGAACGGAAACGTCGCCGGCGTGTGAACGAGACGGAAAAAACGAGGCTTATTTGCGGCCCCGAAAAGATGGCGAAAGAATCGTCCAACTGAACGTACACGGGCGAAGACGGATTTATGTTTGTACCGAGAAGTGAATTTCGTTGTTGCTCGAATTTTTTCTGATTTTTCGTTTTTTTTTTTTTATACGGTGAAAAGGTGGTTCAGCTTTTTAGTAGTATTTGCGGACGTTTTTACGTTCTTTGAAAATTGTGATCTTCGTTCAGGTATGCAGTTTTGTGGACTAATTTACGAAGCCTGTTTGTTGCTTCTGCTGAACCAATGTGCATACAGCGAGGGTGAAAGGTCGCCGAACACTCTTTAAAATAGTATTACTTTTTTAAAACTGGATCAAAGGACTTGAATTTTTTTGTAGATGTTAGAGGGGCTCGTTTACTGTACAATGATCTTTTTATATTTAAAGTAAAATTTTAGACTGAAATGATCTTTTTAAATTTTGCTATTTCTTGGAATGATCAGACAAATAAAGAAAAAAGAACACGTTTTTTAGCTCTTTTATCTGAGATTATAACGAAAATTTAAGAAATGTGTTTCGTAGATTTCGGTGACTTGTACGAGCTTCTTATTTTTTCATCGTGCCGAGCAGATGCATTTTTAGGAATATTTATATATTATATTTATATATATTTTATATATAATATATATTTATATATTTTTTATATATATTTAAATATTATAATAATATTTATATATTTATATATTTTTAGCAATTCAAGATTTAGGTCGTTTGGTCAAATTACGAAAAAGTTGTTTCATTTTAAAGAGTGTACGAATACTTTTTAATCCTTTGCACTCGAGTGGTGACTCCGAGGCAGCAGTAAAATTGTTGCATCACGTTCTAAGATCATTTTTATATTATCGAAGTTTAAATTTTAAATATTATTAAAAGTACAATGCAATTTCGTATGCATAAAATGCACTTTGTCGTATAAAATGGAAACACTGTATGTCAGAAAAATTATTTTAGATTGACTGCTAAAATGTCTTCGAATGCAACGGGTTAAAACCGACCGTAAACAACTTTAGAGATCGTAATACAAAGATTTTACAATGCGACATTTAACCCCTTAACGCAGTTTAAAAAAAAAAAACCGGCCAGAAAAATCAATTTTTTTAAAACGTAAAAAGACACTATTTAGAACATTGTCTTGGCAAAAGAATGAAAGAAATACAAAAATAATCAAAATTTTAATTTTAATTTTGGATTTTGATCCACATTGCAGAGAAGAGCCGAATATTTCGGAAAAAACATATTTTTATCAGTAAAAATATTTATTCATACTTTTACAACATAACTAATAATAATACTAGTATTTATTTTAAACAATTATTCAAAATTTTCTTTTATGCGATATATCTCGAAGCAAGTTGCAGCACACGGAAAAATGCTATATTTTATTCTTGAATAAATAAGTGTTATAGCTTGCAATCCCACGTAAATGATGAATATCAATAAAACGATTTCTTTTCTTTGCTTTCACATTGTTATTATCAATCCTCGTCTATATTCAAGTGTGAAAAATTACAGCAGCATAAAATACAACGCCGCTCGAATGATCTCGAGTGCGCACAGTTTTGTCTGTTCAGCGCGCTCGAATTAACCCGAGCGTACAAGTTAAGGGGTTAATCCGATGTTCCAAAATTGACATCCAGAATTGATAATTAGACGCGCGATTCCGCGATTATGAGATCGGTATCGCGACGGATTCGCGGAGGGATTTGTTCCTGGATAAATTGCGAAGCCTTTTCGCGGCTCGTTTCTATATTCCGCTTGGTAAGATTTTCCACGGGTGTGGGGGGAGGGAGGGAGGGAGGGAAATCGGCGGGCCCGCGTAGCCGACATTTTAATTCCGCGGCGGGTGACTAAGGGCCGTTGTAAATCCATTTAGGCGGCGGGAAAAATTCGCGGAGGGTATCGAGCGTGTCTTCTGCCGATAGAATGACTCGCGTCCATGAAATTTTATTGCTACAATATTTCAGCGCGGGGCGGGGGACGCGGGCCGCGGGACATCGTAATACAGCGCGCGGAAACTACGTGCCGCGGTCGGTGCCGCCATTGTGGCCGGCTCGCAATCAGTAAAGTGCCATGCCGCTATTGAAACTGCTGCTAATGAAAATTCCTGGGGACGCAAATAAAACTGACTGGTATTCAGGTATTCCAATAATTAATGAAATAAAAACTGCCGCGTCATCTCGCCTCGTCGAATTCCGTCGAACACGATGTGGCCGGGGATGGGGAAGGGGGCGGTTGCGAGTGGCGGGGGGCTAGAAAAAAAGAAAGCGCCGGACAAAATAAAAGGATACACGCGGAAACAGGGCTCGAGTTTTTTCGTCGCGGCGAAATGTTTGGTTCCGGGGACAGTTAGAACGAGCTACCCGCCGAAAGAGAAGTTGCGGAACGCCATTCGTTCGGTGACAATCGCTGCGACGCGACGGAAGTGGGGGGGCATGTGCATTCGTTCCTAATTAAAGCAGCGGGGCTGCCTATCGCGACGCGTCCCGTTTTTTACGTCATTAGACGGGAACGTGAAAAATTGAAATCGGGGTGCGAGGCTGCCGCGCGAAGCGCGCGCGCTACGAACTCGGGATGTACAATGCGATCGGTCGGTAATGAACAAATTTAGTTTGAAATGAAAATGTGATGTTCGGAAGAAGTTCAAATTTTATTGAGGAACGTCTATGAATGTTTTGGAATATAAGTCATTAATCGTGTGGTTATCGATTATTGTCTAAAATAGTAGTCGATCTAATCATTCGATTTTTCGGAAGACAGTCAATTATTCGTCCAAGCATTGTTGTTAATTACAGCAATATATATCCTAATTTGTAATTCCCTGAGTGTAAAAAGTATTGATCAAGATGCATTAACTAGAGTATACGAAACAAGAAATTACAATTCTGTCTATATTTATAAAAATCGTTCTATGTAATTATATATATTTTATAATATTTTATAATATTTTATAATATTTTAGAATATAAGTCATTAATCGTATGGTTATCGATTATCGATTGCGGGATGTCTAAACTAATAGTCGATCTAATCATTCAATTTTTCGAAAGACATTCGTCCAAGCATTGTTATTAATTATAGCAATGCACATCCTAATTTGTAATTCCCTGTGTGTAGAAAGTATTGATCAAGATGCATTAACGAGAATGAGCGTAACAAAAAATTACGGTACCGTCTATATTTATAAAAATCGTTCTATGTAATTATTTAAAGCTCTTCCCTACACCAATGTGAAATACTTATACACTAAAAATCAATATATCCATTATCACATGGCATCGCGTACTAAATTAACAGCTATTAAAATTGTTAAATTTTTAAACATCCGTAACTTCGTTGTTTCTTAATACATTTCGATATTATTGGACTCGTCGGGACGGGCGAATCCTACGCTTTCGAACGAGTTCCGGTTCGTTTCGATGTGACTTCCGGTTCCGAAGGTATCGTCGCGCAAAGACGACTTAATTTTTCCAACACGGATATCTCTGTTTCTCTCTCGCACGCTCGGACCTCTCGCTCGCACTCGTTGTCCGGTATGGCCGTGTCACGTGGTCTACCGCGGCGGCACAAGTTACTCAATGGGTTTTTACTGTTACTTCACTATTACTATCAGTCCCTGCGCGATGTTTTAAGTGTTGCGGTAGGTAAGGCACGATTTCCCCATTCATTTACGTGCTGTACTTTAAACTCGAATATCTCCGGAACCAGTTGAGATATCGAGGTGGACAAAAATGCTGCGTCAACAGGACAGTCTCCGCTATCTCTGGAGCACAGTTTCATGCTAATTACGATTATTGTTCGTATAGCATTCTTTGCCACACTTCGGCTGCTGCATGCCCCAGATTGTTGAACATTTTTAATTATATCCCAGCACCTTCGTCGATGCTCATGAAGCGTTCAGAAAATTGGTACGTCCGTACGGTTTGATGATTAACCCTTTGCACTCGAGTGGCGACTCTGGGGCGCCACTGAAAATTGCTCTACTATTTCTTTAATTAATTACAATAGTATCAGACTCGTTTGTATTTAAAAGACGCTCAATTTCATATGCATAGATTGCAAATAAATCACATAAGAGACAATTAACACTGTGGATCAGAGGATATGTTTAAAACGTAATTAAAACAGCTTCGAGTGCAAAGGGTTCAATTGAGTCGAAGTCGAAATTTCGATCTGAAAAATATTCAATGATATAAGATCAAAAATACACAGGGTGTCCCAGGTTTTAATGTTCAAACTGTTATTACAAATAATAACAGCAACTTGATTACTATTCCTATTCTGAATTTTTCTTATAACTTCTTAACAAAGCTCCGTATGACCTATGTTTACATAACATTTTTTTCTCACTTCGTGCCACAGAATACGCTGACAAAGTTTGAACATTAAAACCTGGGACACCCTGTATAATTACAAATAATTTGTATGCTAATAGTAATACCGGGTGCTCTCACAGCGTGTCCCGCGAGCGACAGATAAGATTTCGTTGGACCGAACTCATCTCGTTCGCTATAGTCGACGCCTCGTAGCCCTCCGTCAAGCCGCCCACAGATACCAGCGTCTCCGCCTAAAACTCTCTCGGTGAATAGAAGCCCGGTGTAAAGAAAAAGCTACACGGAGCCAACGGTAGTTTTTCCTTCCATCGCATCGACGAGAGGAGTTGGCGCGCGACCCCTTAAAAGACCGGATGCGAAATAAACCTAGTTTTGATTTCAATCGGAGCCTGTGTGCCCGGGCGAATCTGGAGCATCGCGATGGCCGCAGATTTCGCAGCCCGGGGAAAAATGGAGTAACGAAATTAGAGAGTCGCCTCGTCAGGAACGGACTCTCCATTGAATCAGCCGATCCTCCTTTCGCTTCTCGCCGGCCTCGGCTCGCCGCCCCTTCGCCCCTTTCCCCCCTCCGGCCCCTCGGGTCCTCTCGCGAAGTTCTTTCCAGCGTTCCTTCCGGTCAGCCAGCAATCTAGGGATCTATGATTCAACGGCACTCGTCCCCTGGCATCTGCTCTACCCCGATGGACGACGCTCTTCAAGCTGTCCCCGGCTTCACAAAGCGATCTCTGTTCTTAGGAAATAATGTTTTCGCCGCGATGCGGTGTCGCGTCCCGACCAACGCTCCTTTCTCTCTCTCGAGGCCGTTAATACCTTGCAGATGCCAGATACCAGAAGGAATAAGTGCGCTCGACGGGGTCACAGGCGACCGTGGTTTTGTTCGTGCCCGTCTAACAGGTGTCGAGTGATTTGACGTAGAGCTTCCAGCAGCAGCAACTTCCGAGATTCGGATCGCGGGAATAGACCTCGTTACCGCGACAGCCAGCTGTGAACGATAAGCTCGCGGTGCCGGCCGCGCCCGCAGATAGTGCAACCAGGTGCTGCGCTGAAAATTGGTAATTAGTATGGTTCTGACAATGCAAACATTTTATGCGGCAGTCGCGAGAAGCGGGGTCTCGAGTTCAAGAATACCGAGGTACGGATTTCAGCCTACGGAGTAAGCGCGAGCGGAACGTTTTACGATGTTTTTACAGAAAGTTATGGGAGAGCGATGATCATTTTTTTGGCGATGATTTTGCGATGGTTCAATGTCTGAAGGACTAGAAAGACGGTAATAATTGGACTGTGAATTTTTCGCATTTGCGACCGAAATGAATAAGTCGATTACACAAAACTGTGAATTTGTTAGAAGATCTGATCAACGATTTTTTGGCGATGATTTAGCGATAGCTCAATGCCTGAAGGACTGGAAAAACAGTAATAATTGGACTGTGAACTTTTTGCACAAAACTGTAAATTTGTTAGAAGATCTAATCAACAATTTTTTGGCGATGATTTAGCGATACCTCGATGTCTGAAGCATGGACTAAAAAAACAGTAATAATTGGACCGTGAACTTTTTGCATTTGCGACAGAAATGAACAAGTCGATTACACAAAACTGTGAATTTGTTAGAAGATCTGATCAACAATTTTTTGGCGATGATTTAGCGATAGCTCAATGTCTGAAGCATGGACTAGAAAGACAATAATAATTGGACTTCGAACTTTTTGCATTTGCGACCGAAATGAACAAGTCGATTACACAAAACTGTGAATTTGTTAGAAGATCTGATCAACAATTTTTTGGCGATTATTTAGCGATAGCTCAATGCCTGAAGCATGGACTAGAAAGACAATAATAATTGGACTTCGAACTTTTTGCATTTGCGACCGAAATGAACAAGTCAATTTTACACGAAACTGTGAATTTATTAGAAGAATTCAAGGATATTGTTGCATTATTTCCAACTTGTTTCAATCGTGAAAAGAAAAAGAACATTTTCATACAGTTAGTGTTTCTTACGATTTCAACTTCGATAATTCATCTTTCGCACAGTGTCTAGTAAAAATTGTACGAAGAGTTCCGTAAACAAAAATGATGGGATTATATTTTTACGTCGGCGTTAAAGCCCCGCTCCGGGCTCTCCGGGCAGGAAACGCGGTCGTGGCTGACGGTTCGCCGGAATTAGAGGGCCTTCGATAGCAAAAGTTTAATAGGTACATCAACGGATTCGTAAATTCGACCAGGCGAGATCCTGTTTCATACTTTCGATCGCGTCCCGGGGCTTTCCGCATTCCTCGGATCGTGTGTAATCCGGGCCCCGATACTGGAGCAATTCGCGAAATATTAATTGCCTTGTCCACGTAGATAGGACGGGAATTGTATTTCTATCTGTTGGAAACTCGGACGGCGAACCGCCGCGCCGGGCCGGATCCTTGATCGCGATCAAAACCGTGAACGAAGATTGACGTTCCGGCCGACTCTCGGACGTGGGAAATTGCTGAAATTTTTCGTCCCCGAGCGACAGGTTTATCATGGATCCTTGTAACCGCGGCGCAGATCCCTCCACCCCCTTCTCCGACGTCCCGAAGATTTTCGACGGTTCCTCCGAAGGCGGAAGCTCGGCTACGTGAATTTTAATTCCGCGGAAGTTCGCGAACGGGGTCAGTGGCAAAACTCGGCGAATTAGTTCGTCACGAACGTTCGATAACTTCGTCGTATTAAAGACTGCTCCCTCTCTCTCTCTTTCTTTCTCTGTCTCTCTCTTTCTCTCTCCCTTTTTCTCTCTCTTTTTTTCGCCTCTCTTTCACTCTTTCTCTTTCTTTCTATCTATCTCTTTTCCTCTCCCTTTCTTTCTCTTTTCTATCTCTCTCTTTTTCTATCTCTCTCTTTCTATCTCTCTCTTTCTATCTTTCTCCTTCTATCACTTTTCTACCTCTCTCTTTTTCTATCTCTCTCTTTCTATCTCTGTCTCTCTCTCTCTCGTCCTCTCTCCCCTTTCTTCGGCTCTCTCTTTTTCTCGCTCTTTCCCTTTCTCGTGCTGTTTTTCTCTTTCACTCTCTCTCTCTTCCTCTGGCTCTCTTTTTCTTTCTATTTCTCTCTCTTCCCCTCCTTCTCTTTCTCTCTCTGTCTCTCTCTTTCTTTATCTATCTCTTTTTCTGGCTCTCTTTTTCTCTCGCATCTCCCTTTTTCTCGCTCTTTTCCTCTCTCTCTCTCTCTCTCTCTCTCTCTCTCTTTCTCTTTTACTCTTTCTTTTCCTCTCTCTCTTTCTCTTTCTTTCCCTCTCTTTCCATCTCTCTTTGTCTTTCCCTATCACTTTCCTTTTCTCTTTTTATCTCTCCCTCCTTTTCTCTTCTCTCTCTCCCTCTCTCCACGTCTTCCAATATCTGCCAGACCGGCGAAAAATTAGTCATTACGTCCGCAGTGGACCGGTTTAAAGCGACGCACCTTCCGCACCATCTTCCCGGGACCAGGAAAATGTTAATGCGCTCGTTCGACGCCGATATACGCTTTTCGTTCCCGCAGACTTTATCTATTACCAGGCGGTCGAACGCGAACGCGATTAAATATTAATAAACTTCCACTTTGGACAGTGCACCATTAAAGTCTGTCGCTTGTTCGAACGAGTTTAGTAATCTCATACTAGACTTCGCGCATTCGCGCATATTTAACGCCGTAACCGCGGGCGAGTTTCTGATTTCTCGGTATGAAACGGCGGGACACAGTTCTATCTGTTACGCAGATGCGTCCTAAGAATTGCATCGAAAACGATGTAAAAAGGAGAAACAACAAAAGACTTACAATTTTTGTTCAAAGACAGTTTTGCTTGTTAGCAGATTTTACAAAATATTGAGAACGCAAATTCCACGTTGTGGAATCTTATTTTACTTTCACCACAAAAAAATCATTAAAACATTCACCCCTTTAATTCAGTCTTTGTTGCAAACGAACTTCGCGCAGATTTCCATCGCGACGTACACAGTCTTCCAAAACGCATGACGGAATAATCTCTCGCGTTCTCCGAAGGATCCTTCGCGGTCGAAATAAAAGCGTTACATCAGTTTCTCGCTGTCTGTCTTCGCCGGGTACATTATTCAAAACCGCATACATATGTACCATGCGGCGCTGCGTACAACGGAGTTACTTGGTTCGCGAATGCTTTAATAAAGTCGCGCGGCGCGTCGACGAAAGTCCTCGAAGCGGCGCGCGAGTATTCGGCCGGTTTTTAAAATTTGCCGGGATAACAAACGGCCGCGAGTCGCACTCGGCCGAAACGGAAGCTCTCGGGGCCTCGCGACTTTGATGCGTTAGAACGATCCTTCAGCCGGATTTGATTTACAAAGTATCCGGCGGGTAACGACGTTACGTTGCGACGCGGCCGCCAGGTGCGTTAATCCTTCTGATTAGAGGATCGAGGTTTTCTGGAGCCCGCCGAAAGTCTAATGAGCTTCGCGTATCACCGGCAGCTTGCGGAGACTGCACAATTGGTGCAATCGGTACAGTATTAGCGTCCGATTACCGATCGCTCGAATAGGGATCGGTGAACTGTTGATCTTTCTGCGGCGGAAAAATGGTGCGCTTCAGTTGCAACAAGCAAGATTAATTACGTATTTATCATTTAAATGATTTGAAGATATACTTGGACTTTTGTCGTGTTTTACTGCTTCGATTTTGGCGATTATTCATTAATTAGCTGTCTTCGACGAGTGAACTGGTCTCGACACAAAATGTTGCCGTTTCTTCATGACGAATTAAGAAGACTGTCCGGGGTGTCCTAAAATTATGATATTTCCGGAAAATGTGGGGTTCTTGAGATTATTTGAAGTAACTTTTTCCTTAGCGAAAATGTTCTACGAGGCTTCGTTTAGGAGATATTAACGAAAAACGCTGACCAATGAGAGGCGAGCGCGGCTGGCGCGTGGCGGCCGAGCCAATCAGCGGAACTGGGCGTCGACGGTTCGTTGGCTCGGCCGCCACGTCTCTCTCTCTCTCTCTCTCTCTCTCTCTCTCTCTCTCTGTTTGTTTTCCGCGATGCGGCGCCGCGCCGGGAATTAAAACGTCATTGTTCCGGCCGGGATTTTTCCTGTCGGCGCGCGGTGCAACGCCGCTCGCTTATCTCGAATTCAGCGCGGATAGATCCCCAGCGCGTGCCCCCGGAACGGGACTCGTTAATACGAATTGTCTACGCGTGAAACGATAGCGTCAGGTGGCGAGAGGGTGGCCCGTGGACGGGCACCGAAGTAGCCGAGTCAGTGGCGGTGATTTATAACGCCGCCCGGGCAAGTTTGGCAGCCGTGGTCTGTTGTAGTCAGCATGACGGTGATTCCAAGTCACGCCGGAGCCCCTTCCCGGAGTTAATAAGCAGCAAATCTAGAGCCGGTTCGCCGAGTTTAGGGCATTCGGGGCTGGAATGATACTCGGGGTTTCTTGGTCGAGGGTCGAGAAACCAAGGCTTGTCCTGCTCGGACCCGGAACGAGGAAAGAGACGCGCGCTGATTTATCCTGTTGAATGCAGCGGCATTGGTGTAATTAAAATAATAATTTGTTGAATCGCGTGGAAGATTACTGCTGGTTCGAGACGGATGCTTTTGGAGCTACCGATCGAAGGATTTATTGTACTCTGCGCTAGGAAATCGTATATTTAATATTTTAGGATACAATTATATTATATTATATTATATTATACTATATTATATTATATTATATTATATTATATTATATTATATTATATTATATTATATTATATTATATTATATTATATTATATTATATTATATTATATTATATTATATTATATTATATTATATTATATTATATTATATTATATTATACTATATTATATTATATTATACTATATTATATTATATTATATTATATTATATTATATTATATTATATTATATTATATTATATTATATTATATTATATTATATTATATTATATTATATTATATTATATTATATTATATTATATTATATTATATTATATTATATTATATTATATTATATTCTACTTTAATTTATCTTGTTCAACATGGATGTCAGTAGCTAATACTATTGCATTGACACTATTATTATTATGACATTTAGACTATTATTATATTGATTGATTTAATACTATTTCTAGAAATGGCGGGTTCCTCAGATCATTTGAAACAACTTCTTCCTTTACAAAAATTTTCTCCGGGGCACCATTAACGAGTTATTAACTAAAAACAGTGACCAATAAGGATCGAGTACGGCTGACACGAGGCGGCCCAGCCAACCAGCGCACGAAGCCCAGTTCCGCTCATTGGCTCGGTCGCCTCGCGCCAGCTGAGCTCGCCTCTCATTGGTCACTGTTTTTCGTTAATAACTCGTTAACGGTGCCTCGGAGAACATTTTTCTAAAGGAAAAAGTTGCTTCGAATGACCAGAGGAACCCGCCACTTTCGGATTGCGAGACATTTTTGGGGAAATTGACGATCCGGCCGTGACCAACGGTTCCCAATCAAACGAAATATCATTTCGCCGGATTAGAAAGTCCCATTGAACGGCGCAGGTACGGATCGGGCGCATTACGCGGCGCATCCGGTATTATAATTTCTCTATTGAATCGGATTTCCAAACACGTAACCCGGTGTTCGCGAAGTCCAAAACCGGCGGCAAGATGGAATCGGCGCAGCGGGGATAATGTCGTCGTCGGAGCAGAAGAATTCAAGAAAATTGCAAGCGATTCCGAAGCGACTCGCGAACGGGAAAGAGGGAGCTTGCCGCCGCCGCCGTCGTCCTTCCCTTCAATTATTCTTTCCGCTTTACGACCGCTTTATCCTGGACGCTGCGGAAACCGCGCGCGTGCTTTCGAACGGCGGAACGTCGGCGCGCGGACGCCGCGCGGGGGGGAGCGACGGGGAGGGAACGAATTTTCGTTAAAGATCGCGCAACAATGAGCCTGAAGTTCGAGAGCTCGAGTCGACCCAGTTTCGGTCGAATCGAGCCGGTTTTACGGTCGAAGCTAACCCGACGATGCTTTTCAATCACCCCGGAGCTCGCCGGAAAACTTTCGACCGGGGAAGAGATTATTTTTTCGAGGCCGCGGAATAAGGTCGCGAGTCCGGGGCCGGGAGGAGGGCGGCCGAAGGAGCTAAACTGTTTGCGAGATTATACGAACGGGACTTCCGGGGGACGCTTCGAATCCCGCTAATCCGGTTTCATTCGATTCGCAATCGGATTTCAGCTCGTTTCGAGAGCCACCTCTCTCTCTCCCTCCCCCCTCCGGATCGAACTAATGTCGCCGGGGGAATCCTTTCTCGTGACCGGCGAGGGGGGCGACGAAAAAAAAAACGATCGAGAGGGCCAGCTATCTCTGTCGGGGACAAGTTGGCGAGAAAAATCGGGCCAACCCAGTTCCGAAGCCGATGGGATGACGATTCAGCTGCGAGCGCCGACGGAAGTCCGATTTATGTACAGAGCTCTTTCGCGGCCGTCCACTCTCGCATTTTTTTTTTCTCGACGCCGCTCGACGGCCGTCGATCTTTCCGCGCTATTTATCTTCGCCTGCTGCCGCTGTCACACCGTGCACCAACAAGTAAGTCACGCGTTGGTCCACCGTGAAACTTCCGGGCGTGGAGGAATACGCAACGATTAGACCTCGTCTTGATCGTCGTGCCAATTTTTATCGCAGGATTCATCGATAGCGAGTTAATTGTTGATTTTTAATATATGTTGTTTTATGGATATTGTTTTATTCGCGACGCGAATATGCTTGTTTCAAGCTCTTCAATTTTATACTGGATTTTCGTAGCGGAAGGAGAAATTTACAAATAATTTTATGCGATCGTCGATTCATTTATTGTTTGATTCGAATAGATCCTGGCGAATGACGACCGTTGCTATGATTGTTATTAGAATGCAAAAAGTATAGAAAGGAGTTATAAAAGAGGATTTAATGGAAGATTTAATGTTCGCGTAACAGTATAATCTGTGCACTCAATCTATGCAATCTATGCAATCTATGCAATCTATATAATCTATGCAATCAATGAACCCGATATCTAATTTAACCCTTTGCACCCGAAGCTATTTTAATTATATTTTAAACATATTTTCTGATCTATAGAATTAATTCTTTCAACTCGAAGCTATTTTAATTATATTTTAAACATATTTTCTGATCTATAGAATTAATTCTTTCAACTTGAAGCTATTTTAATTATATTTTAAACATATTTTCTGATCTATAGAATTAATTCTTTCAACTTGAAGCTATTTTAATTATATTTTAAACATATTTTCTGATCTATAGAATTAATTCTTTCAACTTGAAGCTATTTTAATTATATTTTAAACATATTTTCTGATATATAGAATTAATTCTTTCAACTCGAAGCTATTTTAAATATATTTTAAACATATTTTCTGATCTATAGAATTAATTCTTTGCACTCGAAGCTATTTTAATTATACTCTAAACATATTTTCTGATCAACAGAATTAACCCTTTGCACTCGAAGCAATTTTAATTATACTTTAAACATATTTTCTGATCTACAATGTTTCTGTTTTATATGATTTATTACGATTTATGCATATACAAGCTTATTGGCCAGTACAAAACTTGCAATTTTAACAGTCTTTTAGATAAAAACGAGTCTGATACTATTACAGTTATTTTGAAAAATAGTACAGCAATTTTTAGTGGCGCCCCGGAGTCGCCACTCGAGTGCAACGAGTCACCGCTCCTTTGCACTCGAAGAGACAAATCCAGAAGTCTGTACACTTCGTCCAATCTTGAGATAAGTTCTACTATCTCCTAATATCTATTTTCTTCTCGAAAAATTGAAACGTGAAAACAGAAAATTGCACGCTTGCTCGTCACGGTGCACCGCGATTTTCAACAGCTTCCGAAACAGCGAAAAATTTGTTAATGTAAAAATCGTTTGATGTCACGGCATAGCGAATCCGATTAGCGCCACGGAATCGCCGGTCGAGTGCGAAGGGTTAATAATGATAATTCGGAGAAACAGTTTCCGTTTCAACGGGTCGCGCCGGCTCCCAAAAGGGAGTGACTCTTTGAACTGCGCTCAAAGTGTAGTTAACTCGCGCATGATTCAGTGGCAGGATCCAACCGGGGGGAAAAAAATGGCGCGAGTGGACGTTCGCGACAGGACAGCGCGGGTCAGTTGCTTCTGTCGTCTCTCACGCACTCCCTAATTAGACGGTCGGGAACGGCTCTTCGAGAAGCAATTTCACGCGAGTGGAATGAACGGCCGATGGGTTGGGAAAGCCGGAACAGGGCGGAGATAGAGAAGATAGAAAAGAGAGAGAGAGAGAGAAATTGGTTGGCAAATAGAGGCAGAGAGTGAAAGAGAGAGAGAGAGAGAGAGAGAGAGAGAGAGAGAGAGAGTGCGCGAGTGTGAGAGCGCGAGAGAGAGGGAGAGCGCGAACAAGAGAGCGCGAACAAGAGAGCGCGAGTAAGAGAGCGCGAGTAAGAGAGCGCGAGTAAGAGAGCGTGAGAGAGAGAGAGCGCGAGAGTGAGAGCACGAGTGTGAGAGCGCGAGAGAGAAAGCTCGCGAGAGAGAGAGCGCGAACAAGAGAGCGCGAGTAAGAGAGCGTGAGAGAGAAAGAGAGCGGGAGAGAGAGCGCGAAAGAGAGAGCGCGAGTAAGAGAGCGCGAGTAAGAGAGCGCGAGAGAGAGAGAGAGCGGGAGAGAGAGCGCGAAAGAGAGAGCGCGAGTAAGAGAGCGCGAAAGAGAGAGAGAGAGAAAGGAACGCACAGCTGTGCAGAAGCGAGAGGTCGTTCAACGGCAATCACCGGGGCGTAGACTGGTCCCTCCCACGGGACCAGAATGTCCAGTCTGTCATTCATTCAAATTAATCTCCTGAATGTTTCAACGGGCGTCGCGCGCGTCGTAAAATTCGCCGGTTTGCAGCGGTATAGCCGGACAACACAAAACGCCGCGACAAATTCGGGTTAATAAGTCGTATATACGCCGTTTAACGAGGTCACGTGTCCTTCGATTCAGCTCGGCTCTACTGAACCCTTTCCGCGAGCCACCTAATTGGCGAGGCCGACCCTCGCTCTGATCGATACTACTCGCCTTCATCGCAGTTTTCTACTCTCGGTTATTTCTATTCTTGCACGGTATCGCGTAATGCGAATTTAATTACTCTCGCGAATTGCTTCGTCCGATCTTTACTGTACGCGGACGAACCGGATCGAGGACAGTGCAGATTCTTCGATATGCAGCATTGCATGTGCGAGCGACAAGATCTGGTTAAAAGAAGCTCCTTTTGCCTTGAAACGTTCGTTTGTTGCTTTTTTTTCGTAAGCGACTAGACCGTGGATTTTTGTGCGAAATAGAAACGATGTGTAAGAATTGCTGGGTTATTTTAGGCATCTATTGTAGACATATATTTTTTACCTCAATAGTTGTGAATGAAGTGGGTACAGTAATGTCTCCCTAATTGACGCTCAGATTGTCCAGAAAAATGGACAATAAGGGAGACATTACTGTAAAGCGCAATGGTATTCTTCAATTCCTCGATTGTTTTTACCGCGTTGCATTTGTTCCACTCATTTTTCTCCACAGTTCAGTGATCAAAGACTACAAGACAGATGGAAGATAAAGATTGGAGACGCTCCGTGTCGTCAAAATGAAAAACAAGCTCCACTAATTTTCGTCGAAACGTCTCTTTACATCATGATAAAATAATGTAGAATAAATATTAAAACTGAAAATAAATTAGATTAAAATAAATGTTAAAACTAAAAATACATTGAAATTAATATTAAATGTTAAAACTAAAAATACATTAAAATAAATATGAAATGTTAAAACTAAAACTAAATTAAAATGCTATATATAATATACTATGTATATATAATATATATAATACTATTTATATATATATATATATATATATATATATATATATATATATATAATACTAATAATTTTAATTACATTAAAATAAATATTAAATATTAAAACTAAAACTATAAATTAAAATAAATATTAAGTATTAAAACTAAAACTAAATTAAAATAAATATTAAGTATTAAAACTTCCGATTACGGAACGAACCACCTGCTTGAACGCAGGTCGCGGTCGAATTAGTCGCCTACCTGCAGCACTTCTCGAAATTGTAACAAAGTAACCGATTCGAGCGCAGCTGGCAGGAGCGTCTAGTCGACGAACGAAAAAAGAAAAAGCGATTATTACCTGGGCAAGAAAAATGCGTTAGCGCGATTAAATACCGATGGAAACAATTACCGGCGACGCAGCTGTCGCCGGGGGACCAGAAATTACAGGCCGAGGCCGGAAGGAGCCGAATTCGTAACGTCATCGTGGCGTCGTCGCGTCGTCGTCGTCGTCGTCGTCGTCGCAAAGTTTTCTTCGAGGAGCATCTAATTTCGAGAAATCACAGGGAAGTAGTGCCGACTTTCGAAGCTCGGGCAGGTGCTTCTGTAATTTGTGTCAACCGCTTATTAGATTCCGAACGGGATTACTGTAATCGGCCGGGGAATTTCCGGCTCTGCGGCGAGAAACTTCGGTCCCGGAATTTTTCCAACGTTTGAGGGTGCTGCTGCGCGCGCGCGCGCGAGCGCGAGTCATCCCGAAATTGTTACCTTCCAATTCCGGGCGGACAGGTATATGTCCCCGCCCGTTCCTGCGGGCGCTGACTTCGAATATTCTCGAAAATAAAATGAAAAATACCTTCGGGGCGTCTATTTCCTGGTTCATCGAGGAACCGGGACCTGGATCACGGGGATCTTGACAAATCTACGATCTTCCTTTTTCTTTTTTTCTTTTTTTTTCTTTTTTAATGGCACCCTCCGGCTGAAAAATCAAATTTCCTCTCGCACATTATCGAAGCGTAAAATCTCAGGCATCGTGACAGCGGGTTAATGGCCAAGGTAGACGATTCAAAACCTGTGGGAATAGAAGAATATCTTTCGGTTACTGTGGTGTGACCGATTGCTGTGCCTTCGATTTGTCTTCGGGCGTAATTGACTTTATATTTATCGAATAAGACGTGTTGAAGCGTTTTTTAGTCAGAAATAAACGAAACAGAAGAATGAACGATTTGTTATTCGGAAATAGACAAAATAAAAGGATAAGAAATGTTTTATTCAAGAATAAACGATTTGTCATTCAAAAATAGACAAAATAAGAGAATAAAATATGTTTAAAAAGAATGGAAAACGTTTTATTCGAAATTAGGCGAAATAAAAGGATAGAAAATGTTTTGTTAAAAAGGAAACAAAAAAGAATCGTTCAAAAATAGACAAAATAAGAGAATGAAAAAATGTTTAAAAAGAATAGAAGACGTTTTATTCGAATCTAGGCGAAATAAAAGGATAGAAAATGTTTCGTTCAAAAATAAGCAAAAGAGAATGAACGATTTGTCGTTCAAAAATGGACAAAATAAGGGAATACAAAAATGTTATATTCAAAACTAGACAAAATAAAAGAATAGAAAACGTTTTACTCAAAAATAGACAAAATAAAAGCACAGAAAACGTTTTACTCAAAAACAGACAAAATAAAGAACAGAAAACGTTTCATTCGAAACCAGCCAAACTAAAAGAACATAAAACGTCTGGTACAAAAACCGAACGAACCAAAAGACTTAAAAACCTTAATATCTCTAATTCGATGAATACAGAGTTAATTACGCCGGCAGGGTAACTCGAACGGTCCTCGACGCTCTCGCCGGGAATCTCCTCCGAATTTTCCGCGGGGTTCTCCGTTCGAACGATAATTACCCGGCACCCTTAAATTACGTTTCGCGCGTCGCGCGGACAGTTCCATCGAAATACGAGCACGCCGGCTAGCAAATCACCAAAACGGAAATAATGGCGGGTTGTCCGGCAGCAGCCCCGGGTTCTCGAGGAGGAGCAGCAGCAGCAGTCTGTCCGCGCGGCTGCAGCGGTCGCGGTAATTACTAAACCGGTTTATTCGCGAGCGAGGAGCCGCCGGTTTAATTAGGCCACCGATCTGCAGCAGATCTTCGCACGAACGCGATCCGCGGTGCCGGACACGACGCACGACACAACAATAAGAGTCCACGGACGACCGGTATATCGGTGTGTCTTCGTGGACGAACGTCAAGCGCCGGGCGGAGAAGAGGAGGGTGCTGGGGCGGCGAGGTAATAGAGGGAACAGCGTAGGGATGGCCGCGGCTCGAGCAGACCCGGGGATCATTTTCATTAAGACCCGGTCAATTAGATGTGCTTCGAATGGCGTCCAGTCTTGGGTAAACTTGGACAGAGCCCGCCGCCGCGCGATGCCTCGAACGCGATGGTCCGATAGAACCCTGGACAAAAGGGGAGGGAAAGACGTTAGCCGGAAGAGATTCGCGGGGGCGGCCGAGGGTGGGAGAAACGAACAGACCACTCCTACGGCCTCGACACGAGAAGCCCGCCATAACCTCGCCACTAGTAATTGAACGCAAGTGGTTGAAAGTACTTCTTGGCTCCCGGAAACATCTCCTCCTCGGCCACTACTACTCACGGCTTTCTTCCTCTTTTTTTACTTTCCCTACTCTGCCTCTTCTCCTTCTTCTTCTTCTTCTTCCTCTTCTTCTTCTTCTTTTTCTTCCTCTTCCTTTTCTTCTTCTTCTTTTTCTTCCTCTTGCTCGCGTACTTTCTTTCTTCCTCGGTCCCGCGACCACCCTCTTTTTAACCTGCTTCCGTCACCACAATGTTACACGGTCGTCCCTGCCTTCTTTCCAGAGCCCGACAGAGCACCGTGTAGATTACGGAGTGTTTACCTGTAATCTGAAAGGGATTGAAATTACACGAGGTCCTCTTTGGTTGCCTGAATGTCGCGCACTGGGCGAAAAGGCACGAAGGTGTCGGACTTGTTCGGAGTTCTTCGCGAAGAACGATCGGCAAATTCGAAATCGATGAATTTATTTGACTCTTCTGTGAACCGTTTTTTCTTTTTAATTGAACACTAGAGGAATATTCGGTTCTTGCGCGCGAAATGAGGGTTTTTTAAATTAATACTCACTTGGAAATTCGTCGTTTCATGCGCGATATTACGTACGCGGAATGTTTACGATCGTATGCACATTGTTCTCCGAGTGCGACCATGAACGAGTCATAACGGGACCTTTAAACAATCTAAAGTTAATGCATACGGGGAACAATAGGGACAATTTTACGCGTTCAAGTTAAATGGCGAAGGACGAGGCGGGAACAATGGCTACCTTGCTCAAGTTCTAAGCGCTGTTACGATTGCGAGATTTACGATTCGGAAGCGCCTGCGTGCTTGAATTTGTAAAAAGTATTTACTCCGTTTTATTTATTGTTTATTATATATGTAGTCCGCTGATGCGGAATGTGTTAACCCACACGGTGCCGTTGGCGCCGTATAAAGAAGTGAACATGCGATACGAAAAAATCTTGTAACTATTTACATATGAGCCGTTTATTTTGAAAATGGCATAAGTCACTCTTTTTTCTTTTTTTTTAAATGAAAAGATACCGTTCGATTGTAATTAGTGTTACCATTAACTCGATTTTGTTGAAAAAGTGACTTACGCCACTTTCAAAATAAACGGCTCAAACGTTAAGTTTCATCGAGCACAATTTTTGTCGCGCGACAGAAACAGAAATCCGCGCGGTTCGTTCGCAAGCTACGGACCATTGCTTTGTGAGCGTTTTTTGGCATCGATGGCCTCGATTAAAGGCCTCGGCGTAGCCGCGATTCAGCCGAAAGTTCTTCGAGATTCGAATCGGGGGGCCGCGGATTAAGTTCCAAGGGAAACTTCCCGATGATTATCTGTTGCTCGAAACCACGGTGGACCGGTCTCTCTGCGGCCCCCGATGGTTTTGATGTTACCGCGATACTCGCGAGCCCACCCGAGCCCGATCCCAGATTAGCACGTGGAAACTCCGGCTCATTACTGAAATACTGAGAGATACCCTGGGCAACGACGTAGGGGGAAGGGGGGGCTTCGAGGCGGGCTTCTGAAGCGAGCAAAACGCTGGCTGGCTCCGCAGGCGTGGGGCGCGAAGAGGATTCGACGGGGCGAGGGATCGCGGAGGGTAGCTTAGGGGTGGCGGAAGATCAAACCGCGACGAAACGGTAAAGCTAAAGGCCGCTCGGGCCTCGTGTATGCATTACCGCAAGGTGGATAGAAGAAATACGAAGGGGAGGATGAAGAAGCCGGTCACTGAGTGATTCCAAGTGGTTCTAGGTCTACTTTGCTACACTCCGCTCCGTCTCTTCGCTTTCTTCCCCCCTTCCACGAAGAACTCCCTCCGACAACCTTGCCCCTATACTTTTTTTCCTGCCTTAAGGCCGAACGGCGAGGTTTGCGACGCGCGTCGCAATTTTCATGCATTCTTCGTTCATTATTTCTGTTGGAAATTTGTAATTGTTTATTCGCTAATAATGCAATACAAATATAATACAGTGACTAAAAAAAGCACCTAGCGGATATAAAATGTAACTGTATGCGAAGTCGCGGAGATACTGTCCGACTGATCGTCTTCTAGGCTGATGAACGCCTCTCTGTAGTTCTATGGGAAGTGTTTCGCACTGGAACGTGCAGTCCTTTTATACTATTCCTTCAGGTAAATTCCAGGTAAATGAGAGTCCTATAAAATATATAATAATAATAATAATAATAATAAGAATAATAATAATAATAATAATAATAATGATAATAATAATAATGATAATAATAATAATAATAATAATAATAATATATTATTATTATTATATTATTATATTATATATAATTGCTTCACTATTTCTAAAAGAATTTCAACGTTCTTAAAATTAATATTATAATATATAATATAATATATATATTATATAATATATATTATTGCTACGCTATTTCTAAAAGAATTTCAACGTTATTAAAATTAATATTATAATATATAATATATATATATAATATTATAATATATAATATAATATTAATTTTAATAACGTTGAAATTCTTTTAGAAATAGCGTAGCAATTTTGAGCGTCGCCTCAGAGTCGCCGCTCGAGTGCAAAGGGTTAAACCTCCAAAAACTCTGAACCCTTTTTCGGAGACCAGGTTCGCGGAGTCTGCCGGCCCTACCCAAGCTCCAGCTATCGTTCTTCGAGAACCGATTTCCAAGCTGGCTCTTCTGGTAAGCTGGATGTGACGGTTCCCCCTCCCCGCGTTCAACCCTTTGTGTCGTAGGGCCGTGCGCCGGCGTGGTACAATAAGTGGCGGGCGTTATCATAAATAAAGAGCGGCTAAATTAGATTTCCGAATCAAGATGGCGACCGTATTGTCTGCGACAGAGGATGAATTAATTGGATTTCAGAGCCAACTTTGTCGCGTCTCCCGCCGATCCCTGTGCACCCGTTCTTCTCCTTCGACCATTTTCCACCCTATCCGCGCGGTGTCTTCCTTTCTTCGGGACGCGCGGCCGTGAACGTCGTCGTCGACGCCGACGACGACGACGGCGACGTTCGTTCGATAACTCGATCAGGATGTCCTCGAAAGCGAGTCTGGCACCGGGGAGGGCATCGTTCACGAACCGTTCACCGCGAGAGCCAATAGCGAGAATTCGGGGCTCGCCGGCGACGGTTTTCGAGGGAGAGAGGCGCCGGTGAATGGACCGCTCGAGGATTATTAAGGGATCACCGGCTCGGACAGATGGAAAGATAAACAAACCGAGCGTAATGAACGAGCCCGGGATCGTTGAAGAGCTGTCGGAGATACGCGGGCACTTATTGTCGCGAAAACTCGCCCCTCCTCCCTCGGGACAGATACGCGGGAATGGACAATGGCAGAAACACCTTGCGCCTCCCCTGACCTTTCGACTGTTCAGCGCTAGACTACGGGTGTTCGCTAGGGTGGCACTCGTTTCTCGAGTTTCTATTTTTCCTGGGGTACATTGCAAAAAACACGTGTCGAGTATTTTCTCGCAGAAATTTCATCAGAATCGATGTACTGTATATTTTCTACAATTTTCCTTCGGCTTGTAAACAAAGCTGGTTAATTTGGGAAGAGCGATGATTCGATTACTCGAGCCTTGCATCTCGTTTTTGTAATTGGTATAATAATTTATATTTTGTAGAATAATTTGTAATAATGTTTGTGATAATATAATTTGTATCGTAATTTATATGTTATTTATATGTTAAATATTATTTATAATAATATATAATTTGCATCGTAATTTATATGTTATTCATATGTTAAATATTATTCATAATAATATTTGTGATAATATAATTTGTATCGTAATTGTTATGATATTTATATGTTAAATATTATTTATAATAATATTTATAATAATATAACTTGCATCGTAATTTAAATGTTATATGATAATTTATAATAATATTTATAATAATATAACTTGCATCGTAATTCATATGTTATATAATAATTTATAATATTTATAACAATATAATTTATATATTTTATAATCACAATAAACATATTTTAACGAATGCTTTAATGAATATTTTAACACAATAAAATCCACGAGGCTCGAATAATCGCATTCGCTTTCTCCAAATCGTCCACATTTGTTTACAAAACGAATAAAAATTATGGAAAATTTACCGCATTCAGAATAACATATTTCCATTGCAAATTCCAAGGGACTTCTAATATCCTATACTTTCCTAAAAACAGTGGCCACATCTATCAGTGCAAAAGTCTATCAGTACCTCATTTAACCGAACTAATTACGAGAAAACTAACGTTCGAATAACCCTGCAATATATTAAACCTGAAAATTCGGATAAACACGGGTTCACCGTAAGGATCTCCAGCGAAGACCGCCGACTCGTTCGGACACTCGTTTCTCCCTTAGAACGAATGCAGATTTCCGGAGCCACCGAGATAACCGATAATTGTCGGCGTCTCGGCCTTTGATAAGCTGCAATTGCCGTGGAAGAGGAAACGTGTTCGGGGCGGTTTGATGTAATTCGGCCAGCAGATACGGCTCGCCGTTTTCGCCAGCTCGCCACGACGGCCTGTTATCGTTGATGCTGAGGACCCTGATTCGATGGCTTCGCGGCGACGCGACGCGTCCGCTGCGTGACTTCTGGACGTATGATCGCCGAGATTAGGCGTGTCGGGGGGCTGCTCGCACGATTCTCGGTAGCTCGAGTACAACGCTTTGTTCGATTGTTACGTCGAGAACGGTGGGGTCCGAAGGATATTTTTCGGACGAATTAAAATTAGAAAAGATAAGAGACGTTTTCAAGATTGATCTTCGCTGTCGTCTATTAGCTGAACGCGTTAGTTCAACGTACTAATTAGCTCAACGTATTCTATATAAACATTGCTTTTACACGGCAAGAAATTTTTCTGCGGGGGGATCTGCAAGGAATTCCAAGGAATTTCCGAACATCGCAATTCCGCCGCGATCATAATCCGAGCGTCGTTTGTCTCGCGAGTTGTTTTCGTGATAGCTTAAGCGCCGTGTTAAGGGAATTCCAGCGGAACAAGATGGGAACGAGCGTATGCATACGCGAGGACGATAAGGGAGCCGGTCTTACGGCCTAGAATCGTAAAAAGCAACGAGAAGCTGCGGACGTAAATGACCGTAAAACACGTCGTTCCCCTTGCTCGATTGAAGGTGCTCGCATGGGTCGCGGTTCCTTTGCTCCGGATCCGCGAATTCCTCGCGTAAAAATCCGACAGCGTCTAGAGAAATGCACCCGGATACCGTTTTCTGAGGTGCACACAGGCGAACGCGACCAACGCGTCGCTTCGACGGTAACGCAACGGTAATTTTCTACAGAGCGCAGCATTTTCGTAACGTAAATGAAAACGTGTAGTATAGTTGTACAGTAAATTCTCCCTAATTGACGCTCAGTTTGGAAAGAAAACTGGACAACTTGGGAAAAGGAGGTTATTATTATTATTAAGACGATTATTTGAGTTTTGCATCTCGTTTTTATAATTGCCGATATTCTGCCGCTATAAAAACGAGCCGCAAGACTCGATCAATCCTATCTGCTCTTCCCAAATTGACAACTTTTGTGTACAATTTAAGCGTCAATTAGGGAGACATTACTGTACTAGTCGTGATACTCCATTAGAATTACATTAATCATCGGAAGAGCTCGACCTCTTTAACTCTCGAATTTTTAAGGGATCATTAAGTCGCGATTAGTCTGTGGATTTGATGCACTTATGGCAAAGATGGGTACAGTGATGTCTCTCAAACTGACGCTCAAATTATGCACAAAACTGGACAACTTGGGAAATGGAGGTACGTTTATGCGAGTTTTGCACCTCGTTTTTATAATTGTTGATAATCTGCCGCTATAAAAACGAGCCGCAAGCATCGAATAATCGTACCTCCTCTTCCCAAATTGTCCACTTTTGTGTACAATCTGAGCGCCAATTAGGGAGACATGTTAGGGAGTACTTGTCGTTATACTTCGTCAGAATTAAATTCATCATCGGAAGCTCGACCTCTTTTACTCTTGAATTATTAACCCTTTGCACTCGAGCGGCGACTCCGAGGCACCACTAAAATTTGTTATATCACGTCCTAAGATAACGTTTACATTAACAATGTTTAGATCTCAAAAAATTGTTAAAAGTGTAACCGTTGTGTAAGTCACAAGACTCAATTGCATGCATAAAATGCACTTTGTCATATAAAATGAAAATATTATACTATAAGTCAGAAAAATTATTTTAGATTTACAGTTAAAATAGCTTCGAGTCTGCGGAGTAGCTACCAGTCTGCGGATTTAATGCACTTATGGCAAAGATGGGTACATCTGTTAATTTAAAAAAAAAGAAAAAAAAGAAAGATTGAATTAATGTCGATACATCCACTTGCATCGATTATCGAACAAAGGAAGAGATTCCTAAGCGACTCTCGATTCTTCCAACGAACGTAAACAAAATGTTCATTTCGCATAAACATCCGCAGCCTGATCATGACCAAGAGAATAAAATGTCGGAAATGATCGGAAATAATTATAACGAAACGATAATCGGATCCATCGAAACAATTCAATTTGCGCGAAAGGGCGAGCAATCGTCGAAATGGCGAGTTCTTATCGAGACCGTAGCTGCGTCTGGCAGCTCGCGAGACACCCGTATATAGTAATCGTTGCCCCATCGCCCTTAATATAATCTAATCTTCGATCCGGAGTAATTTCGGGGGCGATTCCGCGACGGAGCCGAAAGGCCCGGGAATAGGATACGGCCGGCCGTTGCGCATGCTTTATTGGCGACAAATCTCTTTAATGGCAAGCCGGCGTTCGTTCCTTAACAGATAAGTGGACGGACCGTGGTGTGCGCGGGAAATTGATTAACGCAGCCGACGACGCGGCGACGGCGGCGGCGGCGGACGCAGGAACGTGGAGGAGCACCGGTCGCGCGTAAATATTAATCTTCCCGGGTCGGCGTTAATCGGCCGGGAACCGAATAACTCCGCCATAAAATTTCATAAACCGTCGTCCAATTAAGCGACTGTGCACTGGTTACTGGCTATGGATTCTGGTGGGATGGTCACGATGCTTGAGCATCCTCGTTGACGAAAATGAATTGCCGAACTGCATTGCCTTGCGGTGCGCGGGACAAAAATGCAGAATCAGCGCGTCGAAAGAACGAAGGAAAATCATGTAAATGTGTTTGCTTACATTGTAAGGTAGTGGAGGTTTTAATTGTATCTGGGGAACAATAATTGTTGGACCGTTTTTGGAAATGATTTGTGCAGAGCTTTCGGTCTTTCGATTGTACTATTGCTGTGCGCATTGTGCATTTAATTTGTAAGAATGTTATCATAATTTTTGTAAGAATGCACATTGAGGCCTTGAAAAATGTCTACGTTATATATAGAGTGTCCTGTGATTATGTTAACACGTAATTAAGATTCTAAGGTTATAATGAGTCAATAACGATTCCTGAGGTCATTTGAAGCAACTTTTTCCTCAGCGAAAATACGATCCGCCGCTTCGTTTACGAGTTATTGACGAAAAACACTGACCAATGAGTGGCGAACTCTAGGCGAGCTCTAGCGAGCGGTCGACGCCCTGTTCCGCTGATTGGTTCGGTCGCCGCGCGCCAGTCGAGTTCGCCTCTCATTGGTCACCGTTTTCCGCTAATAACTCGTAAACGAAGCCTCGGATTGAATTTTCGCTAAGGAAAAAGTTACTTCAAATCACCTCAGGAATCAGTTTTTTCCAAGCGTTAATATAATTATGGGTCACCCTGTAGATAGCAGTTTTATAAGAAGGTTCTACGTTGAATTCTTTAAAAATATATACAATATTATCCATTCAACAGACATCAGTTTTACGAGAAGGTTCTACGTTAAAGTCCTTAAAAATATATAGAATATTATACCTTCAACAGATGCCAGTTTCATAAGAAGCTTCTACGTCGGAGCCCCTAAAAGCGAGTACAATAGTCTTCGTCTCGTAGCTACCACTTTTGCAAAAACTGTTTTACAGACAAATATTTAAAAGATGTACACGATGAATTATCCAAAGATTCTTATCTAAACTATCTCGATCCCTTTTAACGGCACGAGAAAATATAAAACGAAAAGATCGCTCGACTTAGAAAAGCAACAATCTTGAGAGAATCGTTTTTCTTAAATGCTTTCTCGAGTCGTCGAAAGGAACGCGGATGTTTTTCGGCGAATAATAATGCGCGTTCAGTAAGTCTCCGGCGGGAAACAATTTAATAAAAGACGGAATCCAGATCGAAGCGTGCCGAGGGCAGAATTCCCGTTTCGCATTGTCTCGAAAATATCGACGAATCCGGCGATCCTTCTCGAACCGAAAAGCGCCCTTTCGGTGGCCTTTTCCGCCGCGCCCCAGTCCCACGGCTGCCCCTTTGTGCCGCGGCATCGAATACCTCCTCTGTGGGATTCCCCGCGAGCCCTTGACACGGCCGGGCGAGGAATGCTCGCCTCTAATCCGCGATCCTTCCACTCGTCGGAGCCCTGGCCACGAATCATCAATGCGCCGTAATTTTCGCGAGTGACTCCGCTGATTCTTGAAACGTTAATCTGCCGTGGCCTAGGGGACCGTCACTCGAACCCGAGGGAAGTGCCGGTGACTCGAGCCGTCGCGGGAAGGAAGGGTTGCGGAGGCCCGAGGAAGGGAGGAGGAGGAGGAGGTGGATTGCGTTTACCGCGTCTGCCAAGATAGGGGCTGCATAATCCTCTTGATGAGCCGCCTTCCACGAGAGCACCCGAGCTTTGTACCCACTTCTCGAATGTATTTAGCCCGAGGGATCCCATCTTGGGGTCTGGCGACCGTGTCTGCCGGCCCACAAAACAATTTGGTTTCTCGCTAGAATTTCGATCCTCCGATCCGAGCATCCGGCCGGTGCTCTTTTCGTTCATTCGCTGGCAGTCGAAGAACGAGTTCAGGGCCTCCTCGAAATTTCCTGAATTTGCCGACGACGCGCAGCGAATTTCTTATTGCTTTTCTTCGCTTTTCTACGCCTCTAATGGCTCCTGGTAAACGGGACTAGGGCCCCTAAATGGTCAAATACGCGCGTAGAGTTTGCGAATAGAGACAACCACGTTATCTGGCAAGGTTATTTCGTTCTCATGAATTTTGTTACTTTCTTGTAACACGTTACTATGTAACTCTGTACTTGTTTCTCCTTGCTCTAGAGCCGCGATAAATTCACGCGTTGTAAATCATAGCTGATACGTAGAGATAAAAGTGCCGGTTATTAAAACGAAATCTGTGCTAAGTGTATTTTAACGCGGAAGAGTGGAATAAAGATCTGCGATCTATTGACAACCTATACGAGTCATAATAAGCTAAAGAGATAGTTCAGAGTTATTTTAGTTATTCTCATTGACTCGTTGTTGTGGCAAATGCTTTCGAGCTGCAGAAGTGTGGAACTGAAATTACTCTTTAACCCTTCCATTGGCACTTTTCGTGCGCATATGGACGCTGGGCTTATATATTCCCGTCGTAGAAATGTGCTACCATCTATACATATATAGGCCCCATCACCCCTAATTTTGAGGGGTGCAAAATTAAAAATAACAGGAAAGCGAATAACAGCTGCATTATTATATGATTAAATTATGGTAAGTGGATATTTCAATTTTTTGAAAATTCATGTCCTGCCCATGAAAGGGTTAACCTTATAGGTCCCTTAACCCTTTAACCCAACTATCTCGGAAGTTGCAAACATATCATTTGATTGTGTGTATATTACAAAAGATCGTTATATACAATAGTATTCACTTCTTCCCATTATCGAAGTTTCTTGGTACGTAACACATAATTTAACGAGGAAAGCATAAAGTAATTATTCTCGACTTCGAAGTTGAGAGCACGACTCACGCCGGAACTGGAATCTACGGCGAGAATCAGATTCGTTATACTTATCGGTTAAAAATTATGACAAGAGGTTAAGTGCTCTACGGTGGAAGATCCTCGTCATGTTTAATATTCTTACTCAAACTCCATAAATGACCGCGTCGCGTGTCCTGAAACCCTTCGCCAGAACCATTTGTACGTGTCGTCGAACGTACCGAAAACCGCGGCCTGCTTCCGACCCAGATAATTCGCTTCTAGATTCGAACATAATGACCTGATAACGAAAGTATGCCGTCTAGCAAACAAGTTCGCTCTCTCTCTCTCTCTCTTCTTCTCACACACTTACACACACGCACACACACATATGGAAACAGTGTTTTCATACTTTAATCGCTGGATGCCACCGTTTTTCTACGAAAGTATTCGCTGAATGATATCTAGCCACGCTTTCAGTTTAACCTCTGCAATCAAACCGCCACTTTCAACACCGTCCGCTTAAGTATTCTCTTTCGAAGAAAAACGTTCCATAAAATTTTGAGCACAATGCGCGCTCTCTCGCGCCAGTGGAAAACTGTCCGCGAACTCCTCGCGTAATTAATTCGTGGTACACTGTCGTAATGCTCGTCCAATAAACTTGGGATCGTAACGGGACGGCGAATAATCTTTAGGAAATTCCTCGTTTTCTCTATCTGTCTCTCTCTGCCTTTGTCTCTGCTCTCTCTGCTCTCTCTCTCTCTCTCTCTCTCTCTCTCTCTGATATTTGCTCTCTCTGCTCTTTGCTCTCTTTCTCTACTTTTTGCTCTTTCAGCTCTCTGCTCTCTGCTCTCCGCCCCCTCTGTTTTTTGCTCTCTCTGCACTCTGCTCTCTCTGCCCTTTGCTCTCTCTCTCTCTCTGCTCTTTGCTCTCCCTCTGCTCTTTGCTCCCTCTGCTCTCTGCTCTTCCTCTCTCTCTCTCTCTCTGTCTCCCTCTCTGCCTCTCTCTCTCTCTCTCTCTCTCTCTCTCTCTCTCTCTCTCTCTCTCTCTCTCTCTCTCTCTCTGACGAGATATCGGCAACCATAAAAACGAGCCGCGAGGCTCGAAGAATCGTGTCCGAGTGTCCGGCGATTGCCGTTTTCAATTCGAAGCTCCGGGCCTTCTACGGAGAATTTACGAATAAAAGTTCAGCGTGAAACGCTCTGCTTCAATTGAATATCCGTGGAACGCAACTTTCCGGACAGGGGACTCACGAGACCGTGGTATGACAAACGACCCGAAGTTGAAGTTCAAGTTTCGCATGAGCCACCGAATGCGCGGCTCTCGTGATAGCGCCGCGGCCAGGTAAATTACGCCGGGAGACGGCTTGTTTAGCGTGCAACGAAATTGTAAATGCTAATATCGAATGATCGTATATCGTCTCGAAGGTTGTTCAACCAGCGACGATCGCGTGACCGTCACGCTCGTGTGTTGCGTCACCCGCTCGCGGAGTAATCATCCCCCGAACTTCCCGCCCCCCGAATTTTCCCCCAAGAATTCGAGCGAACCGCCGCTTGCCCCTCGGCGCAATTAAATCATTATCGGGAACGTCTAAATAATCTTTGAAATACACGGAACACATCGCGAAGTCCATCAACTTGTTGGCTTTCTGAAACTTGTTGCAAAATTTCGGTTGAAAAAAACTGTAAAAAAAATGTTTATTATGCTGCTCTTAATAGAGTCAAGAAGAAGAGTCTCAGATTCTATTTTCTATAAATTAATTTGTCAGAAATTATATGCGCACAGTGATCCACCGCGTATTTTGTAAATTAAGAGTACTAATTAGTAATTTAGGATAATTTATAATAAAAAGAATCTTTCTAAAACCTTTGTAACATCTTTGGTATCTTTTATACGTTCTTACGTTTATGGTAGAATGCACTTTTTTATGCATTTAAAGCTAGCGAAAAGCGAAAATTAAACTTCGAATAAAAGCTAAAATCGCGAGAAATAATATATTTCATTCCGAGAAAGGGATAGAGAGAGAGAGAGAGAGAGAGAGAGAGAGAGAGAGAGAGAGAGAGACAGCACGAGAGAGAGAGAGAGAGAGAGAGAGAGAGCGCGAGAGAGTGAGCGCGAGAGGGAGAGAACGCGAGAGGGAGAGAGCGCGAGAGGTTGAGAACGCGAGAGAGAGAGCGCGAGAGAGAGAGAGCGAGAAAGACAGCGCACGGGAGAGAAAGCGAGAGAGAGTGAGAGAGAGCGCGAGAGAGAGAGAGCGAGAGAGAGAGAATCGGAGGAAGTAGAGCAGAGTAAGAGAGAGAGAAAGAGAGAGAGTCTCGTAGCCTCCGCTACGAAACTGTGCATTCCCGCACAAAAAGATCCATGAGGCAGCGAGTAAAATTTTGAATGCCGCATTCCTGGGAGATGTGTATACTTCCTAAGCACGAGGACGCGGGTCTTAACCACCGAGAAATGAGATAAAAATTTCAATAGAGTCTGGCAACGTGTAAGAAAAATATCTTCTTATTCTGAATTCGCTTCTCGGCCGCATCAAAATGCGCACTTTCAGAAGAATCCGTCGAAGCGCGCGACCGGAAATTTGAATGATACAGCACGCCGGCGGAATTAAAAATGCAAGGCTATTATAGTCGTATGAAATTCAAGACGCTTATGAAAGTCAATAACGCTGACTAGTAGTAGTAGTAGTAGTTGTAGGTCGCCGAAAAATGTCGCGAGCCCGTGCGTTCTTTGCTGCTGCTACTGCTGCTGCTGCTGTTTTTTTTAACATGTCAAAGGAATAAGAAATGCTGGCAAAGTGGAGGAGTGCATCAAGACGGAGTGCGTTTCGTCGGTGAAAATCCTTGCTTCTTGCGCTCGTGAATTAATGTGCCCTATGGACGAAGAAGAAGGGTGGGGGCGTAGGGTGCAGGGGGCAATGGCGCAGGCCGAAGGGGGCAAGAGGAGGCGGCTAGCCGCGTTCCGCGTGTTTCAGGGCTCAAAATATCTCGCTGCGATATTCACTTAACGTCCGTAAACCGCTTAGCCGGCGGGGTAATCAAATACAGCCCCCCCCCCTCCCAACCACCACCTACGGAGAAATCTTAATAAATTCTACAATCGTCCCAGGAGCAATCTCCGCCTCTGCGGCTCCGTTCCTCGCGTGCACGAGGACATTAAACGCGAACGCTAAACGTTCCCCGTTGTTTCGAGGATCACGCGACAGACCCCTATCCGCTGGTCTCGTCCTGGAAACGGATTCCCAGGACCTGTTCCAATGCAGCCGGCAGATTAGGTGCGCCCCATGCAACCGAATACCGTTCGCAAAGTACGGATAATGATTCCCCCTTCCCCCACCCCGCCCAGGTGCATTCGCGATCCGGATTTTTAACTCGCGGAATCGCTTCTCGTTCCTTTAAATCAACGAAGAACCGTACGGGGCACGGTTTAATACGATTTTACACGCTTCGATAGAATTTCACGCGGTCCGACCGAAATTTCACGCGATTTATTAACGTAATTTCATGCCATTCGACGCGATCCCGTATCATCGTGCGCGACGTAAATTTTTGACCGTCGGAAGCAGCGACGGTTCGACTTACCAGTGAAAAAAACAGGGTTCGAAATAAGGGACATTCGATGATACGGTTTTGCATCATGTTTACAGCGATATTTTTCAGCTTCCTCCATCGTGATCGCTTTCTTCCAATATCGTGATTATTTTTTGATCTTATTTTTGTAACAGTGTAAACACCTTCGCGTAGGATCGGTTCTATCAAAGTATCTATATATATATATATATATATATCTACTATAAAGTATCATAAATATCTTGAAATTCGAGAATACGTTTTTGTTTCCACTAAAATTACAATTTAAATAGCCGGTGGTCACTACTTTTTACGCACGACGAGTATACTCGTTGGGACATAAAATACTGTCACTTCTGCATGACGAGTATACTCGTCGTGACATAAAATACTGTCACTTCTCTATGACGAGTATACTCGTCGTGACATAAAATACTGCTGCTTCTCCATGACGAGTATACTCGTCGTGACACTAAATACTGCCACTTCTTCATGACGAGTGTACTCGTCACAATACAAAATACTGCGACTTCTCCATGACGAGTATACTTATATATATATATAAGAAATAATATAATACTATAATACTATATTTCCATTATAAGATGGAAATATCGTAGATCCGAAAACATCTTTTGGATTTCGAATAAAAATAGCTTCAAAACACTTTAAACATAAAAATTCAGCACTGCCATCCCGTGCATGCGCTAATCGAAGTAAATACATACTCCTTAAATGAATCATTTGCCTGCATTCCGTCGGACAAAGTTTTGACGATTAAACTTTAGATACAAGAGCTCGAAGATTACACGTCGGATTAAATTAAAAAGAAGGAAGAAAAATCGTACGAGCATAATAATGTACCGAAAGGCAAGCACAGCCGCGACCATGCCAGGGAAAATGGCAATCGAGCGAGGCAGGGTAGGGAGGAGGCTGGTTCCCCTAACGCAGTCGCATGTCGCCGAGCGTAACTCCCGGGGTAGAATTAATTCCGCGCGAAATAAGTCGGCATCGGCGCAAAGGGTGCTGTTTATCATCGGTCCGCGAATGATTATCGATGCCGTCTGCGAATTTCGCCGGTCGTGCCTCGAGAAAGAAAGCATCAAAGGCTTTACGAGTATTTATTAAAGCCGCGACTTTTTCGTCGCGTTTGTACACGGCTCCGGGGAAAAATAAATTATTTCCCGCGCGCCGCCGTCGTCGTCGTAGTCGTCGACGACGGCGCCGTGGTAGTCGTCGTCGTCGTCCTATCGACGAGGGGCGAACGTTTCAGCTTGAAACGAGCTCCGTTTTTTTGTGAAGTGACCGTATTAATCTGATTTCGCTGTTTTTATGTTTCAGGTACGTAATTCCCCGTGCGAGCCACTTTGGTATTCGTTGGAAGCCGCGGGCGGGGACGGGTGGGGGAGAGAGGTGGACGCGAACGGCGGCCGACCAGGTAAAGCTTTCGGTTACTTTTTGTCGTCGACGGGGTTTTAATACTGTCACTTCTAATTGAAGAAATTCATTATTTCTCGGCAGCGCCCTTTGCTGACACACGCGGCGCGCGTCTGAAAAGCGTTTGCACGTTGATTCTTTGAATGCAGTTCCCATGGCGGATATGCGAGGGATCTTTTACACGGAATAGGCTGCACTGAAAGCGATATCGTTTATACTCTTCGAGAATAATTGAAAATATACAGTGAATTGTCCCCAATTGTCCTTCGGAAAGAAAAGAAAAATGGACAATTTGGGAAGAGGGGATACGATTATTTATTATTATTTGTTATTATTATTTATTATTATTTACAATTATTATTTATTGTTATTCTTTATTATTATTCTTTAATATTCGTTATTATTCTATTATCATTCCTTATTATTATTCTTTATTATTCTTTATCATTCCTTATTATTATTCTTTATTATTCTTTATTATTTTACTATTATTCCTTATTAATATTCTTTATTATTCTTTATTATTTTATTATTATTCCTTATTAATATTCTTTATTATTCTTTATTATTTTATTATTATTCCTTATTAATATTCTTTATTATTCTTTATCATTATTCTTTAATATTCTTTATTATATATATATATATATATATATATATTCCTTATTATTATTCTTTATTATTCTTTATTATTAGGCCTCGTTTTACAATACTTGCATCGATGATAATTGCACCTCCACTTCCCAAATTGTTCAAATTGTCGACTAAAATATGCCGAATTATCCGAATAAATAAATCAGAATAATTCGCGCCATGGATAATAAATTATTGTTACCGGAATAAAATATTAGACTAAAACGAATTCATTCGAATAACAATACATCAAACAAATATTTTTTCCAAACAATTCGACCAACGCCCCCAGCTCGTCTCCCAAATACACCGCGTACGTAACTCAACGAATGAAATTAACGACGATAAATTGATTCGTTTGATTGAACAGCTCGCCGTGAATGGGAGCTGACAGCATCGATCACGTGTTAAGACATGCCGCGTCATTTTATAGGATCGCGTTACGCGGCCCCGGTTCTCAAATAGCGCGAAAACTTCGAGCGAATAGTCTCGCTCGCGCCCTCCGCCCCTCGCTCTTCATTTTAATCCCGCGTCAATCGACCGACAACGGGGTTGATGTTGCCCGGGCGGCGAAGGGACCTTTTCCGCACAGGCTTCCGTGACAAATCGAATGATTGCAAGCTGCACAGGTCGTGCGCGGATCGTCGCGAAACTATCGTGTTACAACAAGAATCACCCCTGTCCGAGGGAGAAAAACTAAGCAACACGATCCACGGCCAGGAGATTTCAAGATAGATGGCCGGGCCCTGACGGGGCATCCAGCTGTCGCTAGATAAGGAGGCCGTTGTAGATATAACAATGACGCATATAATAAACGAGAAAGGAAATAATAATGGTTTCCCCGGCCGGAGATAACGCGGCGACCTACATAGGACTAAGAGGAATTGTCCCCGGTATCTGCTTTTATTTCCTCTTGCTGTTCAAATTCCGAGATTCAAAATTGTCTGACGCGAATTTCCATTGTTGTGTTTGCTCCGGGTGCAATCGCGAGAGAGAGAGAGAGAGAGAGAGAGAGAGAAAGTCGTGTCGCCATTAGTCATCGCTCGGTCTTCAAAGTTTGCGATGCTTGACACAGTTCTCCTGAAATTACGGGAGAACGTACCTAATCCGCGCGTGCCGAGTCCCGCGATTAGGCGACCGCGGATTTTTGTGCACTCGTGCATGCGCAAATTCGCGAACTGCGAGGAGGCCATCGCGAATCCATTCGCCGTTTACACCGAAGTCTGTTGAATTATCCGTGAATGTGGAAGTTCGCTCGAACATTCGCCTAATTATTGAATTAAAATGCTCGCATTATCCTCGGTCGAAATTAGCACACCCGGGATGATTATATTCGGAGAAAACCGGCGGTAATTTTTATACAGAAGGATATTACGTAGCTTAATTAGCAAAACGTGTGCCACTTGTTAGGCGCGTTTTTGTCGAAAGTTTCAACGGGTGTTCCGTTAAACAATGAAACCGTCTTGCAGTCGGACTAAGTCAGCGTCTGAGTTCACCGTTCGTAGATCCTGTTATCGAGATTAGAACGGGGCCAGCACGACGCGTCCCGCTATCGGGACCTCAAACAGAGGCCAGTTGTTACTTTATGAATATTTAGGGGGTTTTCTATTGTTTGAGAAGCCGATAGCGGTGTGTATTTTCGAGGAAGTCGAGCGGCCGGGAATTTTTCGGAATTTATGGATTCAGGAAGCGATAATTGTTGAACAAAGATAGCCCGGCCGTGTTTGGACAACTGTCGGGGCCCGTGTGAACAGCTTACGGACGGTTTGTATTAGAATCGCGTGAACTATTTATAGGGTGGTTGCTAAACGCGACGGATCAACGTGGCAGTTCTCGAACTAACAATTGAGATGCTCGGATGCACGGTAATGTCTCTCTAATTGACGCTCAGATTGCGCGCAAAAGTGGACAATTTGGGAAGAGGAGATACGATTAGCAGAGCCTTGCGGTTTATTTTTATAGTTATAAATTGTCAACGATTATAAAAAAAGAGATGCAAGGCTCGAATAATCGCATCTATTCTTCCCAAAATTGTCCTTTTTTGTATGCGATCTGAGTGTCAATTAGGGAGAATTTATTGTACAGTAATCTCTCTAATTGACGCAAAGATTGTCCATAAAAATGGACAATTTGGGAAGAGGAGATACGATTAGTAGAGCCTTGCGGTTTATTTTTATAGTTATAAATTGTCAACGATTATAAAAAAAGAGATGCAAGGCTCGAATAATCGCATCTATTCTTCCCAAAATTGTCCTTTTTTGTATGCGACCTGAGTGTCAATTAGGGAGAATTTATTGTACAGTAATCTCTCTAATTGACGCAAAGATTGTCCATAAAAATGGACAACTTGGGAAGAGGAGATTCGATTAGTAGAGCCTTGCGGTTTATTTTTATAGTTATAAATTGTCAACGATTATAAAAAAAGAGATGCAAGGTTCGAATAATCGCATCTATTCTTCCCAAAATTGTCCTTTTTTGTATGCGATCTGAGTGTCAATTAGGGAGAATTTATTGTACAGTAATCTCTCTAATTGACGCAAAGATTGTCCATAAAAATGGTCAACTTGGGAAGAGGAGATACGATTAGTAGAGCCTTGCGGTTTATTTTTATAGTTATAAATTGTCAACGATTATAAAAAAAGAGATGCAAGGCTCGAATAATCGCATCTATTCTTCCCAAAATTGTCCTTTTTTGTATGCGATCTGAGTGTCAATTAGGGAGAATTTATTGTACAGTAATCTCTCTAATTGACGCAAAGATTGTCCATAAAAATGGACAATTTGGGAAGAGGAGATTCGATTAGTAGAGCCTTGCGGTTTATTTTTATAGTTATAAATTGCCCACAATTAGAAAAACGAGCCGCAAGGCTCGAATAATCGTATCTCCTCTTCCCAAATTATCCAATTCAGTGGACAATCTGAGCGTCAGTAAGGGAGACATTACTGTACATGCGAAAGTGCGGGCATTGGCGCACTTATTGTGATCGCTACTCCTTCGTAAGCATTTATTCCGACGATTTTATTCGCGATGTTAAATTTTTTATTAAAACCAGACCTGGCAACGATTGAAATGACTTTATTTGCAATATCAATTCGAATAATATGTCGTTTTATTTCATAGTAATTCTCATCGCTGCGATCCCATCTGAAATAACATTGTTTGAAATATTTGAAATGTGTGTTACTTGAAGTGACACGTTAATTTAAGTAACTTTATAATTATTTGAAATAATTTGAAATAAATTATAAGGATAAATTTAATATTTCGGGTCGATTTGCGCCTAATATCTAATCTTCGCATAATAAAATCATTCATATATAATAAAACTTCATATAATAAAATCATTTTTATAATAAAGCTTCATATAATAAAATTATTACTTTCTGGATTATTTCATATCGAAGATGGCATTGCTTCAAACAATTTTTTGCAACGATTTCATGCAAACCGAATTCTTTTCCTTCATTATTATTTCCAGCCTTGTTTCTTTCGGCGATTTTGAACTACAAAAATAAATAACGAAATAATGTATTATTCGAAATCGCTCTGTCTCGAACGAATCGATGCTATTTTTATTTTCAAACGACGCTGCTGAAAACGGCTGTCTAAAATAAATCGAATCAACCAGTTTATTTAATATTTTTATCTCGAATAAAATTCGTCGAGCTCTGGTTATAACGCAAATCGAATGTCCTAACGTAATTCAACGAATCGCTAAACATTTACGTCGTCCCAAATCAACATCGATGAAAATGATAAGAAAGTTGCCGAAGCGGATGATCAGCCGATAGTCAGCAGATAATCAGCAGTTCTAAGTTTTCGAAGAAATTACAATCAACTTAGAGCGGTGATTTCCCGGCGCAGCTCGTTAAATATTCCACGCGTCATCGCGCGTCCGCCACAACACAGCGCGAAGTTTTCCGATCCGCGGGGGCCGGGGAATATGAAATTTTTCCCTCGAAATAATAAACGACCTATCTCCAAATGAAACACCCGCGAAGACACGGCCAGGCGAACATACGGATATATAATTCATACGGCGTATTTGTACGGAACTCTTTTACAAAGCGCCGGTATCCTGCCGCGTAAAGTAAAGGATTACGGACAAGTTATGTAAAACGGTCGTGAATATGTAACGTATGTAGATCGCGGTGCTCGCATAATAACGTTGGCCGGTTCCTTTTTCTTTATTCTCACCTTCCCGGACCTTTTTTTTCTTCCACCGCCGCGGCCGTCTTGAGACTGTTTTTACGATTGCAATTTTCGCATTTGCATCGGCGACGTTGCAACGCCGTGCCGCGCGCCCGTGACGCTCGTCGGATCTTTCGTTCCCGATCGCAAAATACGTCCCCGCGGAACTGATTCGTTTTGCAACGTGTCGCACGGCGAAGGCTGATTTATAATTCCGGCCAACTGGCGCGCCCCGCTCGATCCTGTGTCTACGAATTCGACGTTGTAATTGATACTTTGCGATCGATATTCCTTTAAAAATCGCAGATTAATAGCTCAGGATTTCTTAACGGATCGTCGATTTCACTTGCAATGCTACCATTTTCTTTTCTTTTTTTTCTTGTTAACCTTTTGCACTCGAAGCTATTTTAGCTCTAAATACAAAATCAATTTTCTTATAGTATTAAGTATAGTATATAGTATTAACTATAATATTAAGTATTAAGTAGTAGTAGTATAGTATCAAGTATAGTATAGTATATATAGTATTAAGTATATATATATATATATACTCTATATACTTATACTATTAGTAGTTGCATTTTATACGATAAAATGCATTTTATGCGTATGAAATTGACTCTTGGGACTCGCACAACAGTTACACGCTTAACAATTTTTTGAATCTAAACTTGGTTAGTATAAAAATGATCTTAAAACGTGATGTAACAAATTTTAGTGGTGCCTCCGAGTCGCCACTCGAGAGCAAAGGGTTAACAAATGATGGTCGTTTGGTGTTAAACATGGCACACGTATGCTTTGATAAAACAGGAAAATAGCAAAAAATTAATTGTTGCCGATTACATTGCTTAAGGCTTATACTATGTGTTATCTTTTATCAAAATATGCGTGTTCCATGGTTCGTCAAGCGACAATCATTTTTTAACAGAAAAAGAAAATAGTAAGAAATCAATTGCTGGCGTTCGTGCTGCTTTTTATTCCAAATGATTTTTGTTCGAAACATTTTGTTCGTGCAACATGTAGTTTAGAAGAAAGATTCAGGCTCGAATAATCATATCTCCTCTTCCCAAATTGTCTACGGTAATGTCTCCCTTACTGACGCTCAGATTGTCCACTAAATTGGATCATTTGGGAGCCTTGATTTGCGAGCCTTGCGACTCGTTTTTACAGTTACCGATTTTCAACAATTATAAAAACGAGCCGCGAGGCTCGAATAATCGTACCTCCTCTTCTCAAACTGTCCATTTTTCTTGCACAATCCGAGCGTCAGTTAGGGAGACATTACTGTACTACGGTGGGGCATTTCGTTGTTTCTTGTCCGCGCTGTGGGTGCAGACACGAAGTTTCCAGGATGAAACGACGAAAACGTCGGTCCAGAAGTTCGGATTGACTGGAATCTCGCGACTGACCCGGTTTCACACGATCCATTTACTTCTCGGACTGCGGTTCTCGCGCTCGCAGTGTATCAACTCCATTGGGCGCCGTCAAAACCGAAAGTCATTGGGAGATCGGTAAAAATTGAAGAATGCCTGGCATCAGTTTCGATCGGACGGGAACGACGAAGCTGCCGGCGCCACTGAAGACGATCGTGGCCACAATGGGGGTCATATTGAATGCTCCGGATGAAGTATACGATGTTATAAGGTGAACGGACAGGGAATCGACTGTTCCATTCGACTTCCATCCGTGGAAGATGGAAACTCCCTAAAAATTAAATCATCGGACGCGGGAATGATTCCTTTTCGACTTCGAAGAGGGATAGACAATATTCGATTAAAAGAGTTAAATTATTTAAGAGCTAGATCATCGGCATTCTTATTCGTGATTTCATTAATCGTCAACCGAGGCAACGTTCTACCAAATAAATAAAACATTGAAAATAAAATAAAACATTAATAAAACAGTACTATGAAATATTGTATAAAAAAATAGTATATATGATAATACTATATATAATATAGTATTTTATATAGTATAATATAATACTATATAATATAGTATATATAATAATATAATAATATAGTATATTACTATATAATAATATAGTATATTACTATATAATAATATAGTATATTACTATATACATATAATATAGTATTATACAGAGTGTCCCAAAAATGTCTCGCAATCCGAAAGTAGGTGATTCCTGAGGTCATTCGAAGCAACTTTTTCCTTAGCGAAAATGCAACCCGCGGCTTCGTTTACGAGTTATTAACGAAAAACAGTGACCAATCAGATGCGAGACATTTTGCCGCGAGACAGTTGAGCTAATGAGCAGAACTGAGCTCCGTGCATTCGTCGGCTGGGCCGCCGCGCGCCAGCCGAGCTCGCCTCTTATTGGTCAGTGTTTTTCGTTAATAACTCGTAAACGAAGCCACGGAGAAAATTTTCGCAAAGGAGAAAGTTGCTTCAAATGACCTCAGAAACCTCCCATTTCCGGATCGCGAGACATTTTCAGGACACCCTGTATATAGTAATATACGATATATAATATATTGTATAAAAATATAGTATATATAATAATACTATAAAATATTGTGGAATAAGCTATTGTCAATAATACTGAATCACGCTCGAAACACGTTGCAAAACGTATTCCATCCCCGCACCGTCCATTTTCCCTGCAACGAGTTCCCTGCAAAGTGTCATCGACATTTGTGCGATGACTGGCAATCGAATCGAAGACCAGCGCCCCTAACAAAAATCACTGAGAAACGAGTAACAGGATTAAAAACGTTCAGCTATCCGTCAAACCGATCGAAACAAAAGAGAAGAGGCGGGGGTCGTCGCTTTGATCCACGGAGCCCGAAGTTTCGAGTCATCGCATTAGAAGCCGGACACCGTCTCTCGCCCGGAGAAGAATGAACGCCGTGGAAACAGAGAAAGAAGCTGGGGTGAGGGGGGGATCGAACCGCGAAAAATCTTGACCGGCCTTTGATGTGCATTGCCACGGACGCGGCGACGGGATAAACCACTCGGTCGCCTCGGCATCCGGCCGCTGATGCGAACCACCGCTTTGCGGCTTGATCACCTGACCTCTCTCTCCCGGGGTGTCTCGGCGTTCGAGCAGAGCCACTCTGTTTCGCGAACGAAGGACAGACCTAGCCAGGAAGTAGCCGGCTCTGTAATTAGTGTCTTCGTTCGCCTCTTTGTCAAAGCGGCCGGATCCTAACGAGCGCGGGGAACATCGGCTAACAGGTAGAGCCGGGGAACACACCGCTGGAAAACCGTGCGCCCGTCGTTTGAACCGGCTCGTTTTGCGAACCTTTATCCTTTAGCACTCTCTCTCTCTCTCCCTCTCTCTCTCTCTCTCGCTTTCTCTCTCCGTCTCTTTCTCTCTCTTTCTCTTCCCAGGATTTTCTTCGTGATTTGCGATAGCTTCGCAGGAAAATATTTGATCCGTTCGTGCTCGCTGCTGAACTCGTAATCCTACGTTCGATTCGGTTCGGTTTTCGCACTGTACATTTCGATACATGTACAGTACGTGTCTCTCTAATTGACGTTCAGATTGTCCACGCAAATGGACAATTTGGGAAGAGGAGATACGATTATTCGAGCTCGTCGATTCGTCCATTTAATTGTCTCGTGCCGCGACTCGATTGTTCACGATTGAAATTTTCATTGACGTTGAGAAATTGATTAAACGGTTTTTAAACGAGCAACTTGGTTTATAAGATACGATAATGTTCTGCTGAAAGTCGATCTGTACAATTTGATTATTCGAGTGTTACGTTGTTCGAGTAGCACTAGTCGAAAATTTGGAGCAGGTATTTGAATCGAGAAGAACGTGCCGGTAATTTTTTCGAAGACAATTGTCTGTTACGAGCCGAGGGCCAGGCGTGGTCGGAGGTTTGCCGCGATTTTGGAGTTTTGGTGAGGGAAAAACGCGAAATAGCCGATGCATCTCTCGACACTGGGCGTCAGTTTATAGTGATTTGGGGTCTGGTTGCCTCGTGACTTTTTACAAGAAAAATTGAAGATACACCTCGAGCAGTAAAGGTATATCTCCGTGGGTTTGTATCAACTACAGTAATTTCTCCCTAATTCGCGCTCAGATTACGCACAAAAATGGACAATTTGGGCAGAGGAGATACGATTTCCGGTGCAAGAGGAGAAAGTCTCGAGCCGCGTTCGATACTGTTATAGAAACGCGTCGTCGGGGCCCGCTCGAAGAAGCCTTATTGTCCATCGAATTCCGGGAACCGTCGATACGTTCGATTCTCTCGTCACGTCGATTTGGAAGTTCTCGAATCGGCCAGAATTGGCTCGAATCAGAAGAATCATGAATATTTCGCGAACTTTGGAATGCACGGTCGCCTTAAAAAGCGGGTCGACGATCGCAGTTTATAAAGTAACCCATGGATTTATTGGGAAAGCGAAAATATAGTAAAGTCTCTCTAATTGACGCTCGGATTGTCCACAAAAATGGACAACTTGGGAAGAGGAGATACGATTGTTCGAGCTTTGTGGTTCGTTTTTATAGTTACGAATTTAGGGAGTCATTACTGTAGTGACCATGATTCGGCGACCAGCAATTAGATGTACAAGCCACTTGAATTTATTTTGATAGACAATGGCTAAAAAATTGTCTTGAAAAATTGCAATCCATTACGATGACAACAAAATGAAAGAAGTGACGTTCCCGGACATTTTATGTTTCTCAACAAGTTTTCTGATATTTTTATCCTATAACGAAAATTTAAAAAATGCATTTCGTAGACCTTGATAACTTGCGCGTACACCGAAAATTCCATCGAAATCGCTTCTACAATATGTATATGCAGAAAATTCGAGCTGTTGAACGCAAGTTCAAAAATAGAGAGCCGAAATTGCAGTAGAATCTTGTAGGAGAAGTTGAACGATCGAGCAAAGAAACATTCGCGAGACATACATACGTCGCTAGACGTCATCGTTACGCGAGAAAACGCGAATTTCGCTGATTCGGCGAGTGGACCGCGCGCAGAATCGGGGACCGTAAGCGATGAAAAAAATTTCGCCGATAAAAGCCCGCGAAGTTTGTAATTACGGCGGGGCCGCGCGGCGATAGATTGGCCGGAAATACGAGATCGCCGGCTGAGAAAACAATCTCTCCATAATTGTGTACGGTTTCACCGAGACGAGGCATTGTCATTCAGATATCGAGTGGCTTCTTCGTCCCGCTCTTCGGCCCGGCTCCGCTCTCGTTCCGCCTCTCATTGAACGCAGGCGCCGAGCACGATTACTTCTAAGTACTCCGGGAGGAACTTCCGGGCCCGTGCACCGCACCAGCAACTTTTATTCGCTCCTATATTACGCCGTGCTTCCGACAACGGTCGTCGAATCGCGCGGAACAGAGACCGCTGGAAAAAGCTTTGCTGTCCGACTTGAGAAGCTACTCCAAAATGCTTTAATTAGCGAGACAACTTTCTGTTTGTGGAGCAATGAAAATGGAGGAGACGCGCACGGCTCATCGGCCGTTGCGAGCCGGATTACGGGGAGCGATTCTTTTCTTTGATTGTTAATGCATTATCTGCCGGCGCGGAGGTTGTTCGATGCTTTTCGGAAAGCTATCGTTCGCGGATAATTGTACGAACTTCCCCGGTAATTAGCGGCTAATTAACGTTTACAACGCCGGCTCCGTGCCGAAGACTAAAGCTCTTTAATTCCTTTACGGCTTCCTTTTGATTTACGGACTTTCTTGGTCCCTTTATCGAGCTCCGAACGCGATCGATGCGCCGTCAGACTCGAACTCGTCGAAACGATGGGTCATCGATTTTTTTAATTTATTTTTGTAATTTGTTCAGATCGCGAAGATACATTTACGAGTTATTTATATATATGTCAGTTGTGGTAAATATTACAATAAATACTTGTTAAAAATCAGAATATATGTTTTATCGTTACTTTTATAAACTAGCATGTAATAGCTGATTTTAGTGTTCCATAAATCCAGTGTTAAGATAACAAAAGGTACACCGTTACGCGACCGAACTTCCTCCCCTGTTCCATAAAGCGGCCCGAAAAAATCGTACGTCAAGTTATAAAGGCGTCGTTGCAAAGGGGAGGCTTCAGTCTTCGAGTCCGTGGCAGAATCGTTCAGGAAATAGATTTTTTAACGTTCACAGAGACGTTTCAATTTTTAGCCTGAGCTACTGTTCTCGCCATGATTCAGTGCATCCTTGCAGCAAACATTTCACTACTTTCACGAATGTTATCCGATCGACGTATCGACGTCAGATTTTTCGTATTAATCGTGTGAATTGTATCAATTGTATCAATTGCATCAATTGTATCACTTATATCAATTGTATCAATTGCGTCAATTGTATCAATTGTATAAATTGTATCAATTATATCAATTGTACCAATTGTATCGATTGTATCGATTCTTTGTATCATTCGTGTCAAAGTGACGCCCCTCTTTCATGATTTTTTTTCACACAGTAATCATACAATAAATCGTAAAATACATAAATAAAAGCACAAGATCTTTGATTTATATCCTATAGAATCTCGCAGCGGTATAATGATCTCCGTGTCGACTCGACTTCGTACAGCAAAATCGCAATTCTTGCAATAATTTGCCGCAAGCTGCTGGTGATCGAAGCAACCACAAGATTGCTATGAAAATTACACGATAGCATATATTTTCAAGTCCCGCCATTCGATAGCGATCGTTCAAACGCTCGCATTCCCGACCGCGTGGCATAGTATTAACGGAACACGGTCCGGGCGATCGTTTTCTCGGAGCAAGTCAATTCCCATTAACCGTTTGCGTACCAGACGGTTCTGAAAAAACAGTATCGAAAAGCGCCGAAGAGCGCAATAGCGCTCCTTCGATTATGTGTCGAAAAAAGCCGAAGAGCGCGATAGCGCTCCTTCGATTATGCGTCGAAAAGAACCGTAAAACATAAAATAAAACGTTACTAATGAAAACATACATTCTATTAATTTAGAACAGGTAACAACAAAATGCAAATCGGATTACTGACAGCGATGCGACGCGCGACGTATACATGCGTCCGAAAGACTGAGCACGTTTCGACAAATTTCGGGTGGGCCGTAAGTCGTCCGTTTCGGCCAAATGTCCTGGCTTTTCTCGACGCAGAATCTGAAGAGCGCAAAAGTGGCTCGTGGTACGCAAACGGTTAACTTGAAACCGTTCGCGAGCGTGTCCACGGTGCCGGGTTCTCTGCGAAGCGCGACGTCTCGCGCGTAGAAAAAAAAAGTCCGCTCGGGTTCCGTCTGCTCGCGAAACGGACGCATTTTTCCGCGGTTGGAACGCGAACGGTTGATCAGGGATTACCATCACGGAAGTGTCACCGGCCGCCGCCGTTACAAGAACGCTAGCCTGGCCATTTAATTCCCGGCGAGGCACACCGATCCATCGGGACATTGCCAATCAGCGCGGCGCGCGGCGCGTAAAAAGCGCCGTCGAAACGGCCATTCTTTCAGCGTGCCGGTGGCGTCCAGCAGCTAGACGGCCGGCGAAGGCGGAAATAACATTGATTTCACGTCCCGGGCACACCTTGCTGTCGCGCGGCGCGTTTCATCCTTTTAAACAGGCCTGTCCGTGCCACCGGGACGACCGCGTTGCAACGCGCGGCACACGCTTCCGCGTAAAATGCGGCGGGGGTCGCGAGAAATAGGCGCGGTGCCCGCGCCCCCATTGTGTCAACGGTCTTACAGCGTGAACCCCCGTCGCGTCGCCGCGACGATACTTAACGCTGCGTTTCTTTATTCGAACGGGCCTCGAGAGTACGACGAGAACACGGCGGAAATAATCTGATACAGTGGCGTGCAATACTTCCCGACTGTTCCCATTACTTTCTCGCTTTCGCCGCTGAAATTAACCCCGGAGAGAAAAAACTAACTGCTGGCCTTAGCGAGCGAGCGAACGAGCGAAAGAACGAGCGAGCGAGCGAGCGAGCGTTCGTCCCCGCGTGCATAATTGTTTTGTTATCGCGGCCCCGTGGTTCTTGGAAATTTGTGTGCAGGTCGCGGGCGAATTTAGAACCAGCGTATTGTGCGCGATAAAAAGTGTTCTGTCACGTTGCGTCCTGTGTACGATGCATCATACTTTATCGCCGTTCGATCGTTTCACGCGAGAATCGTCCGTACGAATCCAATATCTAAATCTGAGAGAATCGCGCGTTGTTTAGCGAAACGCGAGATCGATGTTGCACGGTTTTATCGATGTCTGGGTTGGCTCCGTTTTTGTAAATGTTATCGGCAAAGTGGTTAAAGTTGTCGTTTGTTTAATAGCGCAAGCCTGACCGATGACAGGTCAACATCCATATACAGATATTTCTTCCGGAAATGCTACAATTTGGATTGCTGTGGATTTCCTTGTGCTAGTTCTACGTAAATGTGATTTATTGCTACGTCGATGCTAAGGTTTGATAGGAGACAATATAAAATGGTCTGTTTGGGCGTGAGTCAGGTAAAAAATAACGTGGTGCTACGAGGTACGTGAACAATCTCCATCGAATCGTGGCATATGGCCTCCAAATTATCTTCGAATAGTGGCATATGGCCTCCGAATTGCCTTTGAACCGTGGCACGTGGTCTACGAATCATGACACATGGCATCTGAATTTCCTTCGAATCGTGGCACGTAACCTTCGAATTGTCTTCGAAGCGTGGCACGTGGTCTTCGAATTGCCTTCGTATCGTGTCATGCGGCCTCCGAATTATCTTCGAATTATCTTCGAATAGTGGCATATGGCCTCCGAATTATCTTCGAATAGTGGCATATGGCCTCCGAATTGCCTTTGAACCGTGGCACGTGGTCTACGAATCATGACACATGGCATCTGAATTTCCTTCGAATCGTGGCACGTAACCTTCGAATTGTCTTCGAAGCGTGGCACGTGGTCTTCGAATTGCCTTCGTATCGTGTCATGCGGCCTCCGAATTATCTTCGAATTATCTTCGAATAGTGGCATATGGCCTCCGAATTATCTTCGAATAGTGGCATATGGCCTCCGAATTGCCTTTGAACCGTGGCACGTGGTCTACGAATCATGACACATGGCATCTGAATTTCCTTCGAATCGTGGCACGTAACCTTCGAATTGTCTTCGAAGCGTGGCACGTGGTCTTCGAATTGCCTTCGTATCGTGTCATGCGGCCTCCGAATTATCTTCGAATTATCTTCGAATAGTGGCATATGGCCTCCGAATTATCTTCGAATAGTGGCATATGGCCTCCGAATTGCCTTCGAATCGTGGCACGTGGCCGCCGAATTGACTTCGAATCGTGGCAAAAAATTTGGAATAAAAAACTTAAATCACGCTTCCTGCATAAGAATGACAAAGAGGAGAAAAACGTTCATACTGCGCATCTTTCTTTGTCCCAAATATCCTGCAATATCGCGTTAACTTCGTTCTCGATATTCGTTCCGTAGATTCAAGATCAGCGTACGCTAGATACAAATTTTTCGAGTTACCGAGGACAACGAACCTCGAACTCGCGCATCTCTGAAGCAAATGATACGACGAGGGATTGAAATTCACGCCAACAATGCAAGCGTATCGACGTTGATCCGATGTCGCTCAAGCACCGTGCTCTTACACGATTAACCCTTTGAGGACGAATGTCGACACAGCGATGACATCGGAACTATCTTACTCCGCGAACGTATAATTTGATTACGCGCGTGACAAAAGATCGCGATGTATTGTTTATTCTCTTAAACACAATATGATTGAAGTATTTGACGCATGTTCTAGTCGTTTCAGAGAAATATTCTTAGCGCTCCGAAATATCTTCCTCCGCAAAGGATAGACTTCTTTCGTTGTTTAACCTAAATACAGTAATGTCTCCTTAACCGATGCTTAGAGTGTGCACAAAAATGGACAATTTGGGAAGAGGAGATATGATTATTCGGGCCTTGCGGCTCGTTTTTATAATTGTTGACAATTCGTAACTATAAAAACGAACCGCAAAGTTCGAATAATCGTATCTCCTCTTCCCAAGTTGTCCATTTTTGTGGACAATCCGAGCGTCAATTAGAGAGACTTTACTATATTTTCGCTTTCCCAATAAATCCATGGGTCGCTTTATAAACTGCGATCGTCGACCCGTTTTTTAAGGCGACCGTGCATTCCAAAGTTCGCGAAATAGTCATGATTCTTCTGGCCGATCCGAGAACTTCCAAATCGACGTGACGAGAGAATCGAACGTATCGACGGTTCCCGGAATTCGATGGACAATAAGGCTTCTCCGAGCGGGCACCGACGACGCGTTTCTATAACAGTATCGAACGCGGCTCGAGACTTTCTCCTCTTGCACCGGAAATCGTATCTCCTCTGTCCAAATTGTCCAATTTTTGTGCGTAATCTGAGCGCGAATTGGGGAGAAATTACTGTAGTTGATACAAACCCACAGAGATATACCTTTACTGCTCGAGGTGTATCTTCAATTCTTCTTGTAAAAAGTCACGAGGCAACCAGACCCCAAATCACTATAAACTGACGCCCAGTGTCGAGAGATGCATCGGCTAGTTCGCGTTTTTCCCTCTCCACAACTCCAAAATCGCGTCAAACCTCCGACCACGCCTGGCCCTCGGCTCGTAACAGACAATTGTCTTCGAAAAAATTACCGGCACGTTCTTCTCGATTCAAGTACCTGCTCCAAATTTTCGACTAGTGCTACTCGAACAACGTAACACTCGAATAATCAAATTGTACAGATCGATATTCAACAGAACATTGTCTTATCTTATAAACCAAGTTGCTCGTTAAAAAACCCTTTAATCAATTTCTCAACGTCGATGAAAATTTCAATCGCGAACAATCGAGTCGCGGCAGGAGACAATTAAATGGACGAATCGCTGTTTAAATAAATAAAAAATTGGACCGAGAAACACCGACAGAGAGGACGGAGAGGACACCAACCGTGGAGAACAAGTTAACTTGTCCAACAGACAAGAGCCTAACATTATCATTGAGATTAATTCCAAAGGGTCGATGGTATCTCGACGAGGTAATGTTCAAACTCTTCGGAAATATTGCTCCGAGGCGGAGAGTATGTTTTAACGAAATCGAAGCACGGGCATAAGCGAACAGCTTGAGCCGAGCAGATCGAGGAGATATCCGTCCCTTTCCCAGCAGGACGTTCCGAGAATTATATCGCGTCGTTCTCCATATATATTTTTTTGTTATCCTGTTCGTTGTTGCCTCGAGCGTTCTCGATCGTCGTGGGAAGACGATCCGGACAATTTATCGCAGGTGTAATAATTTAATTGGGACGTCCGATCTAGACGCATAGGAGCTTTGTCTTGGCACTGATACACCTCCACGAATGTCTGTATCCCCTTTCCTGGACACATTTTATCCCGTGTTTCGTGGACAAGTCGGTCGACGCGAGGAAGACGTAGATTCAAATTTCGAACGTACACGTTGGAACGCATTAATTAAGCATTCAAAGCCATTCTCCGTCTCTCCGATAATAGAGGAAAGTATAAAGCAGTAAAATGTCACGATGCAACACTCGCGAGAGCATACATCGTGGGACGATTCGCCTCGCGCCGCTGCATTGTTCTCCAAAAATACCTTCTAAACGATCTCTCCCCGTTTCCACGGTCGGAAAGCGCCGCGTCCTTCGAGCATATTTTTTCTTACGCGCATCCATCAAGCCCGAGGACGCATAAAGAATGTGTTCGGTTAATTAAAAATTACACGGGACACTCGATCTCGATGGTTCCAAAGCCGGCACTAAAGAGAAAAAAAAAGGAAAAAAGAAAGAAGAGGAATTCGTCTTGCCCGAGCCACCGCGTTAGAAAGATCCATCAGATCTCAACCGAGCTTCATCCTCTTGCCGCGGAAGACGGTGGATCACCATAAAAAGGCTCTCGAGCGAGCCCGGTGTCGATTCACCGATTAGAATCAGTCGTACGGCGAAAGAAGTCGGGGACCGACCGCCGCGACGGCAACGCATCCGAGATCGAGTTTTCTCGCGGCGTGGAAGCGTCGGCGTCGGTTTTCTTTCAGTCGGCTCGAAAATTAGAGACACCGTATCCGCGTGTGACGCAGCGAGGGCGCGCTAACAAGAAGCCTCTGCGGCAAAAGGAATCAAGAGCGAGAAAGCGAGAGAGAAAGAGAGAGAGAGTGGCCGTCGCCGTGGATCGAGATCGTATCTCCGGGCATGTTAGAAACACATCTCCCGGTTGTATTACACATTCTCTCTGCGTGGGGCAGATTTTAAAAAGCTTCTCGGATACGGAGCGGCACCGAGGGAATCTTTATTTATGAAGTCAAGTAGCATACTACACTTTACCCGATCCGCCATGTCGTTTTACGGTGATATAGCGGACGTCTGCACCGGCTGGATGCGAATCGCGGCGTCCTTCATGGATCTATCGGGTGCCGTCGTGGCTTGCCACGTTATCTGGACACTCTAACGCTCCAGGAAGTAGCATAAGTTGTCGGAGATCGACCCGCTCGAAGAAGCCTTATTGTCCATCGAATTCGATTAAAGGGTTTTTAAACGAGCAACTTGGTTTATAAGATACGATAATGTTCTGTTGAAAATCGATCTGTACAATTTGATTATTCGAGTGTTACGTTGTTCGAGTAGCACTAGTTGAAAATTTGGAGCAGGTATTTGAATCGAGAAAAACGTGCCGGTAATTTTTTCGAAGACAATTGTCTGTTACGAGCCGAGGGCCAGGCGTGGTCGGAGGTTTGCCGCGATTTTGGAGTTTTGGTAAGGAAAAAACGCGAACTAGCCGATGCATCTCTCGACACTGGGCGTCAGTTTATAGTGATTTGGGGTCTGGTTGCCTCGTGACTTTTTACAAGAAGAATTGAAGATACACCTCGAGCAGTAAAGGTATATCTCCGTGGGTTTGTATCAACTACAGTAATTTCTCCCTAATTCGCGCTCAGATTATGCACAAAAATGGACAATTTGGGCAGAGGAGATACGATTTCCGGCGCAAGAGGAGAAAGTCTCGAGCCGCGTTCGATACTGTTATAGAAACGCGTCGTCGGTGCTCGCTCGAAGAAGCCTTATTGTCCATCGAATTCCGGGAACCGTCGATACGTTCGATTCTCTCGTCGTGTCGATTTGGAAGTTCTCGAATCGGGCAGAAGAATCGTGAATATTTCGCGAACTTTGGAATGCACGGTCGCCTTAAAAAACGGGCCGACGATCGCAGTTTATAAAGCGACCCATGGATTTATTGGGAAAGCGAAAATACAGTAAAGTCTCCCTAATTGACGCTTAGATTGTCCACAAAAATGGACAACTTGGGAAGAGGAGATACGATTATTCGAGCTTTGCGGTTCATTTTTATAGTTCCGAATTGTCAACAATTATAAAAACGTGCCGCAAGGCTTGAATAATCGTGTCTCCTCTTCCCAAATTGTTCATTTTTCTGCACAATCTGAGCGTCAGTTAGGGAGACATTACTATAGGTGACCATGATTCGGAAACCAGCGATTAGATGTACAAGCCACTTGGCTAAAAATGGCTAAAAAATTGTCTTGAAAACTTGCAATCCATTACTCCGCCATGTCGTTTTACGGTGATATAGCGGACGTCTGCACCGGCTGGATGCGTCTTTCGTGGATCTATCGGGTGCCGTCGTGGCTTGCCACGTTATCTGGACACCCTAACGTTCTAGGAAGTAGCATAAATTGTCGGAGATTGGCCCGCGAACTGGCCACGGTAACTCAATGTTCCTGAACGCGGCGGATTCGACGAAGATCCGTCGGATTCGATGAAAAATCTTGTCACGGATTTCCAGAGTTTCGGAGAGCTTCGCTCTCGTTAATCATCCCCACTTCGTCTTGTTTGCGAAATTCTCGCCTTTATAATGATTTCGGATGATGGGCTCTTGAGAAATGACTCGGCCTTGTACACCGTACTCGCCGCTCCACCGGAATTATCGAACTTTCGGAGAATGATTTGTTGCCAGAGCCAGTTTTGTTCCACTGTCGAAAAGAGTCATAAATTTCGATGGGAACATGCTTCCTTGGGGAACGAATTATCTTCCAGGAGAAAATAAAGATGCCTCGGACACCGCGGCGTTAATAGTTAACGAATTCATCGACGCGAACCATTCATCGTATCGCGTCGCTTCGTCTTTGTGTAAATCACGGAAGGGCGAACGGTTCCACAAATTTCAGTCGGATCTGTTCCGGAGATTTTTGTCCGCAAGCTGAAGGAAAAAACTGAGGAGAATTTACCGTAATTGTATTCAGAAGATCGTAACTCTAGCATGTTTATTATTATGTACGCATAATTTATATATCGCCTAGCGACAGCGTCCGTTTCTTCTTTCGAATAATTCCGGCTTCAATTCGTACGCTCGTGTCTCGCTCAGTTTCTGTTGTTAATCTCACAACAGTAGTTTATACTTTATTTTCATCGATAAATTATTTATTATTTGTAACGAATGTTCTTGCAATTGGAACGTTGAGCGTCGCGTCAAATACGGATTTACACGAATTTTTGACTCGGTTTGAAATTCATTTTTATCGTAGGAAATTCGTGCGAACGAAATGTTGCTCGGATTTTTAGAACAGATAAATTTTTAGCAATAGATTTAAGCTACTGGGTTATTTGTTAAGCTACTAGTCTTGTCGGATTCGCTATTCTCTCAGAAAACGATTCGAACGCTTTGTTAATTCGAGCATCGACTGCGATAAAAATGAAAGAAAAAGACTAAATAAATTCGATAAATTCAGCCTTGCCATTTTCGTAGAGCAACAATTAGTCGCTGTTAACCATTTTAACCCTTTGCACTCAAGTGGCGACCCCGAGGCGCAGTCAAAAATTGTTACATCGCGTTTCAAAATAATTTTAACATCATCGAAGATGTTTATAATTTTAAAAAAAGACATTCACGACGTGTAATTGTTGCTCGAGTCGTACGCATAAAATACAGTAAGTTATACGAAATGAAAATACTAAGAAATTATTTTAGACAAAGAAACTATTTTATATTTCGAGTTAAATTTGCTTCGAGTGCAAAAAATTTGCTTCGGCGTGCACGCGTTAAAGGTCGTCGCGTCTCGAAAATGGACCGCGCGAGTCGGCCACGGGTCGCCAAAATCGCGATCCGCGAGTTCGCCGGATCGATCGCGGCCGCCCGACCGAAAATGATCGAGCCGGATCGAGAGTGCGCGAGTGGTCCGGCGCGAGATTTATCGCGTCGATCTCGGGGACTGGAAGCATCGCGGGAGACCGCAACTCGGGAAGAGTAAAAGTTGCTGGACGCGGACGTGATTTCGTGGCTCCGATGGGAGCCCGGCCGTGTCCTAGGAGCCGGATAAACGTAAGAATCGCGGGCCAAAGGTGGCCCGGACGTGGCCCGTACGTCCGCGGTATCGACAAATGCCGGCGCTCCTGTGACCAGAACCAGAACCAATATCCATCCGTGATTCCGGTGATTTATCCCGTTGCGGGAATTTTCGGTTTCCACGGGACGGCCGGAACTAGGTTATGAGCCGCATATTTTCCCGGCGAAATAGCGCCGCTCCCGCTTTGTTCAAGGCGGGGTGCTCGACGGTTCTAGGCCGGGCTGTTTCGATGCCCGAGCGGATCATAAAGACTCGTCGAATTCGCTCCACCTTTGTGCCCGGACTCCATTCACGCTGCCGCTGCTCCTCCTCCCCCGGTGCCCCGGACCGAAACTGTTGCGCAGAATTTTAATCAAATATTAATCGCCGGATACCCGGATCGAAACGATAACAAGGCAAATATAATGTAAATTGGCGGATTGCGGCCGCGCTTCTCGATTTTCAAACGATTCAATTAGACCTTTTCACGGTAATTGCGTTTAATCGAGAGAGAGAGAGAGAGAGAGAGAGAGAGAGAGAGAGAGAGAGAGAGGAAGAGAGAAGAGAGAGAGAAAGAGAGAAAAAGGCGGGACAATGGACTGTCTACGTTGCCGCGGTGTAGAAGTTTCGTTCGAACAGCCCGCGGGGAATTGTTTAAAATGTAAGGCATTGCGTGCGCATATTATTATAATTATTTCACGTCGCGTTTGTAATTAAACCGTGGATTTTCCTCGATCGCGGAACAAACGCAGCGGGTGAAACGCGGAACCGTGAGAACACGGAATGTTCGCGACGAGCATCGTTCCGTTATTCTCATCTTGTTAACCCTTTCGGTACGAGCGCCGGATATATCCGGCATCCATCTGGTCACTTGTGTGACCGAGCGACGGATTTACAGGGTGTTCCAAAATTATGGTATTTCCGGGGAATGAGGGGCTCCTGAGATCATTTGAAGCAACTTTTTCCTTAGCGAAAACGTTCTACGAGGCTTCGTTCACGAGTTATTAACGAAAAACAGTGACCAATGAGAGGCGAGCTCTAGGCGAGTTCAGCTGACGCGAGGCGGCCGAGCTAACGACCGCGCGAAGCCCGGATCCGCTGATTGGCGCGGCTGCCTTGCGCCAACCGAGCTCGTCTTTGATTGGTCAGTGTTTTTCGTTAATAACTCGGGAACGAAGCATCGTAGAATATTTTTGCTAAGGAAAAAGTTGCTTCAAATGACCTCAGAAATCATATACCATATATCATCATATACCATAATTTCGGGACATCCTGTATACCGGCACCCATCTGATGACTGGTATGGACGAGTCCCGAATACATCTGGCACCCATGCGAGCCATATTTCTGACATATTAGAAATTATTCTAATAAAGTCTTCTCTTACAAGAATTCCGAAAAAACAGCTACAGCTATAATCGTCGTTTGATCCGAATTGATTTACAAAATTTGAGGTTACATTTCTGTTCGAAACTTGTTCATAGATTTTAACATATCGTAGACCCTTTACAGAATGTTTACAGTAAACGAAAGATTTAGAAACGGATTGAGCACAGTTGTTGCTTAACGCTTAAGAAAATCTTCGTACAAAAGTCAATAGTAATACTTCAAACAAAAGTCCCAATCAGTCTATGTTCGCATTTTCGGCGCGGCACCCCGTCCAATGGGAGTGTCACGGCGGACAGCGCGCTCGTACCGAAAGGGTTAAAACCGTTAGGAAATATACGTATAATATTTTTGCGTAACGCGATCACCGTGCAATCGACACGGGCGATCATCGCGTAGCCCGCGATTCTCGCGCACGCGAAAAAGTAAATTGATCCCGACACCCGGGCAGCGATCTACGCGCGGGCGGCGGCCGCGCGATCCGTTTCTACGCAGGCTTTTATAATCTTCGGAACGGCAGTCCACCCTCCGAGCGAAAAATCCGGCGAAAGCCGGCGAAATACGACTCGTCATCGGTCGATCCCACGAAAATTGTTTATTTCACAAACAGATCGCCGGCCCCGTTCGTCCGTGTAGAACCGGCGGCCAGGGGCGAAGAAAGGCAGGGGAGGACGGCGGAGCGGGATGACCAATCCGCTGAAGCTCGTCTAGCACGTGGCCATGACAGTCGGTCTCAGCCCTTCGATCCCAGCAACTATCGCGGACATTCTGCCCGTCATTCGCTACGAACTAATTCAACGGGAGCGATGATATCGAACGACAATAATTGGAAAACTTATTAAACCCTTTCCACCGTCCCTCGCCGCCGTAGACGGACAGCGTATTATTCTTCGACGCGGAAAGAGCCCCGGCGCTCTTCGACAGGGGGAGTAATAATTTCTCGCTGAATATTGTGCTGTTCCATCATCCTTTATTACCGGCTGGACAGAAAGTTGCCTCGTCGCTTTGTTTTCTGGGTATACAACGCGCGCGCCCCGCTATTCTCACTCCCACGCTTTCATCGTCGCGAGCCTTTGAGCCGGATCGTCCTCTTAAAATTAGTTTCCGATGAAACTCGAATAGACTTGTTGACTGTGTCTATACTATGGATTCGTAGAACGGAGCTTCCTCTTTACAACGGCTACCTCGAACAGTGAAATACGATTTTTTGTTATTGTTTTATCGAGCTCCGAACGAAAGGTACGCTGTACTGGTACACGATCGGACAGGTTCCTCGTTTTCCGTCGATAAAACGGTTTTAGGAAAATCGTAGGTCGTGTTTCGAGAGATCGCCGTGAAGAGGAGACTTCGATCTTTGAACCGGTGATAAATTTAATTGACCAGAAAATTTGCCGAGGATTTCGGGCACGCTTCAATTTGTAATACTTTCGAAGACAAAAGTGTCTTCGCTTTCCTATCTACGAGAGATATATATGTATGGTGTCCCAAAAATGTCTCGTAATCCGGAAATGGTGGGTTCCTGAGGTCATTTGAAGTAACTTTTTCCTTAGCGAAAATGTGATCCGCTGCTTCGTTTACGAGTTATTAACGAAAAACGCACTGACCAATAAGAGGCGAGCTCAGCTGGCGCGAGGCGGGCCAGCCAACGAAGTCTAGTTCTGCTCATTGGCACGGTCGCCTTGCGCCAGCCGAGCTCGCCTCTCATTGGTCACAGTTTTTCGTTGATAACTCGTAAACAAAGCCGCGGATTGCATTTTCGCAAAGGAAAAAGTTACTTCAAATGACCTCAGGAAGCCCCCTCCCCCATTTCCGGATTGCGAGACATTTTTGGGACACCCTGTATAATATATTAATACGTATATTAATAATAACTATTATAATTAAATTAATTATAATAATCATTATATAATAATAATATAATATATAATAATAAATAATAATAAATAAAAATATATAATAATAATATATAATATATAGATATTATAAAATAAATCTTGGAACAAAATGAACGACGGTTTGCAAAGTTAGGGATCGCATTCTTTAGCACGTGTTCATTGCCTCGCGATTGCATTTTTATGAAATTTTTCGAGAACCGAATCTTCTCTATTGTCCGAATCTTCCGGTAAGCAACTGCGTAGCTCGCTCGACGAAAGCGTCTCATAAAATATTGGAAGCTCGTGCGCCGCGTGTTCCGCGACACGCTGCGAAAAAGACGTCGCGGCCCGACAACATCCAAGCGAAACATCCCGCGAAGAAGCGGCCAGGTAGCCGAACATTCGCGAAGCCGTGCGCGCGTTCGCACGAATCCCGGCGTTTTTCCCGCAACAGATTTGCCGGTGGCCGGAGGCGCGTGACTCTACGACAATTCCTCTGTTCGTGGATCCCCATTGATCTATCGAGGGGAAATGGTGTGGGCGAGCGACGGAACGCGACGGGACGCGACGAGACGCGACGAAATGCGGCGCGACGCTGCGAGAGCCCGGCTTATTATTCATTTTCGAACGGGCTTGCGAGCGGGCCGAGCGAAAAACGTGCGTCCAATGTGAAAGCAGGCGAGCCAATATCCTATAAGAATTAATCATCGGCGAGCGGGCCGAGTAAAGAAGCAATTTCCACGCGCTAATAGGCAGCCGCGGCGCGGGGAATTCAACGGAGCCATGGATCCCGCGGCGATCATCGACGCGTCCCTCTCGCGAACTTATGGAACGCCGGTGTTTGTGTGTGTGTGTGTGTGTGTGAGCGATCCAGATTGGCGGACCCGCCAAGAAAAAAACGAACGAAAACCGGCCCCGCAGATCTAGACGTAATTTCCATCTCTTTTCTGGCATTTAATTTCCGCGGAATTATCCGGCGAACGAGTCGCGAGCCGCTCTCGTCCGCCCCCGCCGGGCGACGCGCGGAATATACGAAACGCCGCGCCGCGCCGCGCCGAACGGGGATGGAAAAACGGGGATGGGACGCGCCGCTTTCGAACCCGACTGACAGCGAGAATTATTTCATTCTATCCTGTCCGAGGATCGGTCGCGAATCTCGTCGGCGGCTGGCTTTTTCACCCGTCGCCCCCTTCCCTTGCCGGCGACCACCATCGCGCTTTCTTTTTCTCTTTTAGTCTCCCTCTCCCCCCCTCTCACTCTTACTCTGCTCTACTCCCTTCGATTCTCTCTCTCTCGCTCTCTCTCCCGCACGCTCTCTCTCTCTTTCTCGCGCTCTTTCCCTCTCGCTCTCTCTCGCGTTCTCTCCCTCTCGCGCTCTCTCCCTCTCGCGCTCTCTCTCTCCCGCTATCTCTACTCTCTCTCTCTCTCTTACTCTGCTCTACTCCCTCAGATTCTCTCTCTCTCTCTCTCTCTCCCTCTCGCGCTCTCTCTCTCGCGCTATCTCTACTCTCTCCCTCTCTCTCTCTCTCTCTCTCTCTCTCTCTCTCTCTTACTCTGCTCTACTCCCTCAGATTCTCTCTCTCTCTCTCTCTCTCTCTCTCTCTGTCTCTCTCTCTCTCTCTCTATTTGTCTCTGTCGCTCTCTCTCGTCCTCTCGCCGGTTCCGGCGTTCGAGGTGTTCGAGGAAGGCAGAGGGTGCGAGCGGCCGGACCAGCCGGGTTCTATTTATTCGCAATTATGCTCCCTCCGGACTTTATCTCGCGGAACAAACGACGTTTGCTCCCTGCCATCAGCGGAACGCCTTGATTGACGGTCGTTTTTTCGTGTTTCCAAGGGTTTTTTTCGAAAGCCGTGCAGAAAGAGAGAGAGAGAGAGAGAGAGAGAGAGAGAGTGAGAATGTCCGGGGACATTGTGTCGCGCACGGAGACGATACCGGCAGGATGCCGGAGGGCCGGAGATTATGGAGATTCCTGAGGAACGGTCGCGACGGACCCTTCGAGAGGATGATACAAGGCTGCATTCATCGAGGATCATCCCCGTTGTGTTTGGATGCGTCGCGGAGGGGCCTGTCATCGGCGGCTGCTCTCCGGGATGTCTTATCCTCTCTAAATAATCGCGCTCGCATCTATCCGCTAGCGTTTTCAATAGAGCGCAAGGCAGGGCCACGAAGTGCCCGGAATCCGTAGAAACGGAAACTCTGATGAATGTTTCGACGTCGTTGGACGGATCGAGCGGAGGATCTTGAGAAGATTTCGTCCCCGTTGTGGGTGTCTATTTTTATAAATCGGCTGCAATAATCGATGCACAATTAATTTTCTGAACAGACTGTCAAGGGTCAAACGTTGATGTAACTAGTGTATTCGAAGACGGTCTTGACTCCATCTCCGCGGTTAGGATTGTTGCTATTTGTTTTAGCAGCAGTTGAAACTACAGTGAATTCTAATCCTAATTGACGCTCGGATTGTACGCAAGAATGAACAATTTGGAAAGAGGAGGTGCGATTATTCGAGTCTCGTTGCTCATTTTTATAGTTGCCGATTGTGAATCATTGTAAGAACGAGGTGCAAGCATCGAATAATTGTCTCCTCTTCCCAAATTGTGTATTTTTTGCGTACAACCTGAGCGTCGATTAGGGAGAATTCACTGTACAGTAAATTTGGGAAGAGCAGACGCGATTGTTCGAGCCTTGTAGTTCATTTTTATAACAGTTGACAATCGGTAACTATAAGATCGAGCCACAAGGCTCGCATAATCGCATCTTCTCTTTCCAAATTGTCCATTTTTTGCATACAATCTGAGCGTCAATTAAGAAGAATTCACTGTACAGTAAATTTGGGAAGAGCAGACGCGATTGTTCGAGCCTTGCAGTTCATTTTTATAACAGTTGACAATCGGTAACTATAAGATCGAGCTACAAGGCTCGCATGATCATATCTTCCCTTCCGAAATTGTCCATTTTTGCGTACAATCTAAGCGTCAATTAGGAAAAATTCACTGTACAGTAAATTTGAGAAGAGCAGACGCGATTGTTCGAGCCTTGCGGCCCATTTTTATAACAGTTGACAATCGGTAACTATAAGAACGAGCTACAAGGCTCGCATGATCACATCTTCCCTTCCGAAATTGTCCATTTTTGTGCGCAATCTGAGCACCAATTAAGGAGAATTTACTGCATTCTCTATCATGGTTGTTGACCATGGAAAGACCTAGAGCCCTACACACAGCCTGTGCAAGACTCAGTGTTAATTGTCAAAAGGAGTTGCTTCAAGTTATATCGGAAGACCCATTATTTAGTATGAATAGACGTGAGATGTAACTTCATATCCTCGAAGCTACGATTTTCCGTTGCTCTCACGAAAAAAATCGGATGGTCGCCTACGGTCGCTTATGGTCGCCATAGCCCTGTTAACCACTTCATTGAGGGAGTCATTTCCCGATCTCCACCACTTCGTAGCTAGGGTTGAACTTTAGAGACCAGAAAATCCTCCACAATTAATAAAAATAGCCACCGATTGTCGACAATGATAAAGATGAGCCGCGATGCTCGAACAAAATACTTCTGTTTACAAGCATAAGAAAAATTAGGCAGAATTTACCGTATTTCTTTTGAATAATCATCGATCGGAACTTGCTCTCTGCGTACATCCCGCATTATTCGGTTCGAAATCAAATGTGACCGTGACGGCACCGCGGTCGTTTCGATTCGTATTCTTGGAGCGGGAGGGAGGGTGGGAGGGGTGGTCGCGGATCACAGGTGGTCCGCTATTTCGTCGGCAAAAAGTCGAGGGTGCCTTTCAGAGCGGCCGGGCATCGCTTATTACCGCGCAAGGCCGTGTCACCGATAGGAAAAAGAAGAATTAAACGGGAAGATGGGGTGGCTTTGGGCGGCGGCGAAGGGAATGAAATTCGCAGGGAGCGCAGCAGATCAAAGGGCGTCCGCGTCGCGAGAACAGGGGCGGAGGGATTTCGCGGAGAATCTCTTTCGCTTATTTTCAGGCGAGGTCGATTCGCGCGCTCCGCTGGATCGTATATTATCGCCGTCCGTCTCCTGGATACACTCCGTGGAAAATCGCGTGGGGACCGTGGGGACGGGGCGGGGGACACAGCCGAACCTCTCGGCGGCGCGCCCCGAAAATTTATTAGCTTTAATTCCTTTCATGTTATGGTCAAAGGTAAATCTCCCGCGCGCGCGGCTCCCGCGTGTCCTTTGAAAAATTCTCGGGGATCTTTATCGGCGGGCTTCTCCCCGCTGATAAATCCCGCTCCTGATAACGGGAACGTTCGTCGATGAAGTCCGCCGATTTTGAAGGATGCAGTCGCGGAAGCTGCGACCGAGATCGAAGCGATCGGCAAATTGTTTTCGGGAATCATTTTTGCCAATAATCGTATCTCCTTTTCATTTGCAAGTCGAAGGAAAATTAGGGAGAATTTTAGAAACTTTTTAGAAACTATTTGAAACGTGCATTTCATATTATACATCTTAATATATAATATATATATATATATATATATATATATATATATATATATATATATATATATATATAATATATATAATATAATAATAATAAATAATAATACATAAATAATAAAATTATATTATATATAACTAATATATATATATATATATATATATATATATATATATATATAAATTATATTATTATATATTAATATATATTATATTATTAATTATATTGATATAAATATTAGTTATATATAATATATATTATAATAATATTATAATATAATATATAATATAATATATATATATATATTATTATATAACATATAATATAATATATATATTTATTATATATAAATTAATATTTAATATTAATTATATTATATATAATTTTATTATTCACACATTATTTTATTTATTTATATTATATTATTTTTATGATTGTACTGCACATATTAAACTATTTCTCTGCATAATATTTGCATAATTTTTTCATCTGCGCCAATTTTTCAATTCCCCGCCGCCTGATAAGAAAGCCAAGCGTTAACGTCATCTTCGACAGCCAAGAAACATTTTTAGATGAAAGAAAAGGCGAGAATCGTTGCTATAAGGAAAACAATCAAATGTTGCCAAGCGAATAATTTGATCGTTTGCCGGAGTTTTGGATCTCCGACCATCGCCTTGGAGTAATTGGGAACGACACAGGAGAAGCAATTTTATTTCGCACGAAGTTCCAGTCAGTAATTTTTTGATATTGTGAAACTGAAATCGTTCGAACGAAATAACAAATCGTCTGACGGAAGAGACGAATGTACTTACTTCTGTCGGTTCACTAGAATTGCCGAGACACCAATTTATTAGAATTCGGTAGTTACAGAAGCGTATGTTCCTCTTCGACGGCACTCGATCATTTTTTGAAAAGTTACGAACGAATGGCTAACATTGTTCATCCTCTTTATATACGGCAATATATGCTAATACGGATAACAAATATTCTAACGATCCTTTACCTTCGAATAAATTGTTGCGGAAGCGACAGGAACGTTGGACGACGAGATAGGAAAGCGGGAAATGTCCGACAGACAATAGAAAAATGGAAATGTGAAACATCGACGGACAGATTATGCGAGAGCGAATCGGCGGAAATAGGAGACCTATGGACAGCGTTGTCATTTTTCTGTAGAGTCGACGGAGATATTACTCGCCGGGTAATATCGCCCATACAGGGTGTCCCATAATTATATTGGAATAATAATTATTATGTTAATACCTGGAAAGGGATGATTCTTGAGGTGATTTGAAGCAACTTCTTCCTTAGCGAAAATGTACTGCGAGGCTTCGTTCACGAGTTATTAACGAAAAACAGCGACCAATGAGAGGCGAGCTCGGCTGTCGCGAGGCGGCCGAGCCAGCGAGAGCGGTCGAAGCGCAGTTCCGCCGATTGGCTCGGCCGCCTAGCGCTAGGCTCTCGCCTCTCGCGCTCGCCTCTCATTGGTCAGTGTTTTTCGCTAATAAGTCGTAAACGAAGCCTCGCAGAACATTTTCGCTGAGGAAAAAGTTGCTTCGAATGACGTCAGGAATCCCTCCTTTCCAAGCGATGAATAAATGACATAATTATGGGACTCCCTGTATATTCCCGGACGATCTTTGTGTTTGAACGTATCTGGCACGGATAATTACCTCTCTGGAACGTATAAAGTTCTTCTCCTTCATTTGATCAAACGTAGACGGGGAATTTGCGCGAGGCCACAATGGCCACGGCGACGGCTAACAGAATTAATTATGGACAAAGTTCTCTGTCTCTCGAACGGCGCGCCTATAAAACGCCGGGCAAATCTAATATTTATAATTAGGCGCAAAACGAGCAAGACCGCGAATAAATTTAAACTGGAGACGACGAAGTGAGCAGAGGCGACGCCGGCAACGGCCGGGGAAAACTCTGAATGAAACCTGCTGGGACGGAGGTAACTAAATCGCAAATGGAACGCTCGACGATCCTCGTCACCCCTTTTATACCACGACGGTGTGACCTTGTTTCCCGTTCGAGTTTTGTTTTTCCGCTTGAACTGGCCCCGATACGCGGAGCACTCGAAAAAAAAAACGATGCACAAAAATAGTCGCGTCATTGGACAGGTAAATATTTTCGTGCGCGGCGCTCGAACGAAATGAAAAAAAGAAAAAAAAGGAAAAAATGGTACCCGCCGAGGGAACAATTTTTCGTCATCGTTACGGGGCACCGATATGAATTTATCGGGGATCGGGCCCATCGGCACCTTGGGCCCCGACAATTTCGAACGAAAATTAACAGCGAAATTATAAAAGAAGGTTTTTAGCCATCGTTTAGTAGACGAGTCCCTCTGTCATCTGAAAAGAAAATTCAAGTCATTTGGTTCAGTTCTGAAGAAGTTACAGTAATATCTCTCTAATTGACGCTCAGACTGTCCACGGAAATGGACAATTTAGGAAGAGGAGACACGATTATTCGATCCTTGCAGTTCATTTTTACACTCGCGAATTGTCGTGAGTTTTTTATAAAACCGAGGAGATACGATTTCCGGTGCAAGAGGAGAAAGTCTCGAGTCGCGTTCGATGCTGTTATAGAAAGGCGTCGTCGGGGTCCGCTCGAAGAAGCCTTATTGTTCATCGAATTCCGGGAACCGTCGATACGTTCGATTCTCTCGTCATGCCGATTTGGAAGTTCTCGGATCGGCCATAAGAATCGTGAATATTTCGCGAACTTTGGAATGCACGGTCGCCTTAAAAAGCGGGTCGACGATCGCAGTTTATAAAGCGACCCATGGATTTATTGGGGAAGCGAAAATACAGTAAAGTCTCCCTAATTGACGCTCAGATTGTGCACAAAAATGGACAACTTGGGAAGCGGAGATACGATTATTCGAGCCTTGCGGTTCGTTTTTATAGAATAATCGTATTTCCGCAATCTGAGCGCGAATTAGGGAGAAATTACTGTTCACGTTGAGTGACATTTGGGGAGAATTTAGTATACACTGCAAGGAAGATGAATGATTAGTCGCGTTCCTCGCAGCACACTAAATTCTCTCTAATTAGCGCTCAGATTACAGTAATTTCTCCCTAATTCGCGCTCAGATTGCGCATAAAAATGAACGATCAGATTGATTTGTTCGATAGTTTTCTGCCAATTATATTCAAAAGTAGACAATTCGGAAAGAGGAGGTTTGTTCTTCTTTTTCTTGCGGTTTGTTTTTATAGTTACGAATCGTCAAGAATTATAAAAACGAGCCGCAAGGCTCGAATAATCCTATCTCCTCTTCCCAAATTGTCTATTTTTCTGCACAATCCGTGCGTCAGTTAGGCAGACATTACTGTATTGCGTTTTAAAAGCTGTACCAACACTTTCGTACGTGCCATTTTAAGTGTAAAAGTCCAATCGAGCAACGTCGCGAATAGAATCGCAGTAATCGCGAGATGTCGCAGCTTCTCTAGGAAAGCAGCGCCGAAAAAGAAACCGGCGATACAAATGCCTTTTTGATTCACAGTATGTTCTCCAAGTGGTGCTCGCGACCTCCGCCCCATCACGTTGCACTCGCGCGCAGAATTCCATCGAGGGTGCTCGCGGCGCGCCGGTGGAACCGCGGCTGTTTGAGTTCCGCCACCCAGCCCATTCTATACGAGAGAAGAGAGAGAGCGAGAGAAACCGAGAGAGAGAGAGAGAGAGAGAGGCCACCTAGGGGGTGGCAGCCCATCCAACTTGACGCAAGTGTGCCGCCTATTTGGATCTCCATCCGTGTCTGTTTACCGGCGTCGACGGTGGGCGGCGACGCGGCGTGTCTCCTCTGAGAGAATCCGGCGAAGTTCGCGGGGCACGACTTCCTTTGCGGTGTAAACTATATAAAGAGGAGCTTTGGCCTGGTCTGGCCTGGCCTGGCCTAGCCTGGCTGAGGTCATGGAGCGCGATAAGCGGCTGGAGACGAGAGACAGACGCGCGACATGCGCCAGAACGCTGATGAAGAGAAAGAAGGTCTGCTGCTGCTGCTACCACTGCTGCTGCTAACATTGCTGCTGCTGCTAACACTGCTGCTGATGCTACTCTAGAGCCGGTTTCGCTCCCGGAGCCCACGTTTCTGCTTCTGTTCCCTGAGCGAGCAGATCACCGCCGGATGCGATACATCTGGTGTCTTCCGTACGCCGGATTAGACGCGGCTGCAAACGCTGCTACGGAGTCGGCAAAAGTCCGCAATAAAACGGTACCACTACCTCGCTACGGTCACGCACCTGCAAATTTGCGAATTCAGGGACATCGGCGGACGGTCCTTTGATTGGACGGTGCCCGGTGCAGATGCGTTCGCCGATCTATTCTCGGTGGAAGAAACAGTTTGTGCGGTCGTGGCGAAAACGAGTGGACGAAATGCGGTCCCATTTGTTGGCAATTATTGCTGACGTTATTTATCCGTCTGTCTGACTGTGAGTCAAGATGCAGTCCACGTTGCAATTATAAATGTCGATGAACAAATGACGAGGATCGGGATCGAGGGAACTAAATATCGAGTTGATATGAAAATTGGGATTCGACAAGATAGTCGACAAAAATGGAAGAAAATTTTGTCCACTAAAATTACGTTTCCATACAAATTCTGAGGTTTCTGGTTGAATGACTGATCCAGGTGGTTCTTCAAGTCTTCGAAGGAAGCGCTAGGAATGGGAAGAATCGACCTAATAGAATTGTTTGAATTTGTAAAATCCCTGAAATCGACTTCTCTTCGGGTTTACACACGTTCAGTTTTTCGCACGTTTCAACAAGAAAAAGGTGTCCTTGAGCAAATTAATTTCGAAAACGCGAGAGTCTCCCCCCTTTAACCCCTTGCGAACTTTAACCAGTCCGACTCGTCGTGAAAATTTCTGGTATCAACTCATTAAGTATAGATATTATTTTGTCCTTTGAAATTGCAATAAAATTCTATTCTTTTGTCATCGATATTTAAGCATTCTAAGCATTCTTAAGCATTCTTAATTCTTAAGCATTCTATTCCAAATTTAGGCGCGCAATAAGCATTAATTTGTTTTTCTTTCTAAGAGATTATTGCAATCGAAAAATTTCGAATCGCAGTAACTGCGAAGAAGATGGTATGTCAAGGGGTTAAAATGAACTCGGACAGATCGTCTTAAGATCTTCTAATATCTTCTAATAATCTATTGACAACTTCCATGCTGCATCCAGCTTAAGGCTTTCATTGAGCACCTTGATCGGTAGAAAATCAGTATAATAAAGGCCGGTCAGCTTCCGAATCGGCCGGCGTAATTCGTCGACCGGAAGCTGCGGGAGCGATTTGCTGCAACGCGAATCAAAGAAACGGATCAAACGGTCAATTTGTTCGGCGGCGGGGCGCAGAAGGTGCAATAACATTGCCATTAAGGCGGCAGCGCGAGTACGATTCCGCGTACGAAACGGAAGAATTACGTGCACGCGTGCGCGTTTCTCGATCGCAATCGCTCGAATAGCTTTCGCGGAACTTGAATCATCGCATCGACAGACACCCGATTCACCGGTTCCGACGGGTCTCTCCTCGTCCTCCGATGGACGAAAATTCGCTTCGCACGCAACGAATTCCAAACAATCTTTAATGACACGTCTCCGGGACGGCGCACGCCCTCGCCCGCGAAAACAGACAATTTTCGACGGCAGCCGCTCATTAGTCCCGGCCCCCGACACGAGAGCCGAACGGACAGTTTTTCCTTGCTGCCGATTCGCACGCGATATTGCTGAAATAATTTGCGAAACGGCGCCGCGGAGACTGCGAACCGGCGTGCTCGCAACGTTGAACGAGTTTGTTCGGTTTCCTCTTAGAAGCGACGTTACCCGGATGTCCGATTTATTTCGAATAATTAACGAGTAGAAGTTATAGTTCGCATCTCCTATTAACTATCATGATTCCTATCTGCTTGGAAAATTTTATTTTCGTCAGAAAAGCGGAGTCAAAGCTCGTCATATAAGTATTTTTTTTAATAAAAATGTATTATTCTTTTTACTATCTTATTATTTATTATTTATACTATTTAATAGAAGTTATAGTTCTTACCTCCTATCAAGTGAGATGACTGCCATCCGCTCGGAAAATTTTATTTCTGTTTGAAAAATGCAGTCAAAGTCCGCCATAAGTATCTTTTTAAATAAAAATATATTATTCCCCCCTTTTACTATTTCACTATTTATCAGAAGTTATAGTTCCTACCTCCTATCAACTAACACGACTGCCATCCGCTCGGAAAATTTTATTTCCGTCCGAAAATTGCAGTCAAAGTCCGTCATAAGTATTTTTTTCTAATAAAAATATATCATTCCTTTTACTATTTTATTTTGTGCATTTTTTAATAAACGTATACATTGTTCCCTTCATCCTTCTCTATTTCCTTTACTTTTAACAGAAAATTTAATATCTCTTACCCTAGACATATCGCTAAATATAAAGGCACAGCAATTGGTCATCCCACAGTAACCGGCTCGCACCAGTCCCAGGAACATCGCCGCACAATTTGGCCGAAACTGGTCCAGCAATCTCCCATCAGTTAACGTCCGAAGTTTCAATTATCTATTACCTGCTACTCAGCGTACGACTGCACTTTCGCGGCCATAAATCTTACAATTCGCCGAGTTTCCGAATCAAATTTTAGGAGCGTATTCCACGTAAAGCTTATCAGATTATATTCCAGTAAAGATTATCGCGGAAGTAACACATCGCTCGATAAGCCTCCGGTCTAACTAAGACTCTAACAAATTTTTTTCTAGAAATTCCACTTTATTCCTCTAACTTTTCGATGCTTTATATAAAACGATTTGTCTTTGCTCTCAAAACAAGCCTCAGTTTCGGCGATCACTTCTTCGTTTGAGCCAAATTTCTTTCCCTGGGGCATCTTTCTCATGTCTGCGAAAAGCCAGTAGTCGCTGAGGACCAAATCTGGAGAGTACGGTGGGTGGGAAAGTACAATTCAAAGCGTAATTCATCCAATTTAACCATTGTTTTCATCGACTTGTGACACTTGGCATTGTCCTGGCGAAACAGCACGTAATATTCACTATTGATAGCAATTGATGCAATGTAACGTTCACTATTGATAGTTTTGCCTTCCTCAAGATAGTCGATGAAGAAAATTCCACGCGCGTCCCAAAACACAGACGCCATAATCTTGCCAGCCGACTTTCGAGTTTTTGGTCTTGATTTCTTTCCACTTCGCAAAAGCACAGCCTGGCGAACACAGTTAAAAACGCGATGAAAGACGCGAGCGATCGAGACAGGAGACGTTCGACCGGCACGCTCGCAATTAACACTAATCGAGCCGTGGATCAATAAACCCCCGTTGACGCGTAGCGTCATAAATCCTCTGTCCTCGTTGCGCTCGTCTCCTTTTGATCGGCTCGGAGCAGCGGCGCGGAGAGAGTTCCTCGTCCCGACAATGAGCCCTCGTCGGAGGAGCCCTGGAAGTTGGCCCGCTTATCGGCCCTTGAAATTTTTGCGGACGAATGCCGAAACGTCCCGCGGAATTAATTCCATTCCTTTTAAACGGCAGATTTAATAAACACCCCTCCGCGAGCGTATCGCGTTCCCTTTCAATATCCCGGCAACGGGGTCCCCCCGCCGCTCTGCGGCCCTCCGAAACCACCCTCGGCCGAGTTCCGTTTCGTTCTTTCGCGATATCGCTCCGACGGTGGCTGGGGGCTCCCTTTCTCTCTTCTCATTTGTCTCCCTCCCCGCCATTCTCTTCGCGTTTTCTCTTTCCCGCGGAAAATTAATATAATAATATAATTAATAATAATATCAATTATAATATAATATATAATATTAATATTATTATTATATTATTATTATATATATTATATTATATAATATTATTATTATATATATTATATTATATAATATTAATATTATTAATATTATTAATAATTATATTATTGATTAATAATATAATTAATATTGCCTCCTAATGCAAAAAAAGCAAAGGAAAAAATCAATTCTTTGGCATCAAATGTGACGTTCGAAATATTCAACTTTCAATTATCGTATCTATTACAATTTATGGTCATTTCTCGCGTTTCTCGAGTACTGCCTACCAGCAACTCCGGCTCTAACTTCTCATCGTAATATTTATTTTTCTCCATGTTGCTAACCATAGAAAAGGTGAAAAAATGGTTTAATCGTAATGGTACAGACTCAGCACGATTCAACTACAGATAACAATTGCTAACGCCGACGATAACGTATGCTAAACTCCGTAGCGGAGCCTCCGGAGCGCCTAAGGGTTAACAAGCAATCAAAATTGATTGGACATCGATATGAGAGAATTAGGTTTTCGTCAAAAAGATCGACTAAAATCTTCGATTCGGCCCGCTGTGCGGCGGGGCGCGCGAAACCCAGCCGACGGTGCATCCACCGTGGAGGATGGACCATGAAACTGCCGCGATTCCCCTCCCGCCGGGCAATTACCCTCCGCGAAACGATCCCCGAGACCTCTCGGACGCGACTGCTCGAGTATGCACGCGGTATTCCGCGTGAAATCGATGATGGACCGCCACCGGCTCGAACGACGCATTCGCCGAGTTCTCCGACCATGGTGGCCCGTAACACCGGCAGCATGGGCATTTAATGCGCCGTGGCCAAGACCGAAGGGGCGCGACTCCTCGATCGGAGCCCGGTCGAAATTGCGGGATACGGTTCGCGTGAACCGATTCTAGGGGGCCACGCTGACTAATGTTGTTGTGCACGGTGAGTCACGCGACGACGGGATACGCCGTTTTTATCCCAACTCTGTTCGCGATTGTGCGACAGTTGTTCATTCGAATGGACGTACAGTGATTTTTCTTGCTTCGGTTTGTAAGCTAAAATGTTCTGCGGAAGTTTCGAAAAGTTCGAGAGAAAATTTCGAAAACTGGCAAAGTTGTAGTCTAAGGACGAGGACGGTGGGCTATTATATTTAAGGGCGGATTAAAAGTCTCTATTAAAAAAACAGGGTCCGAGTTGCCGTAAACAAATTAAATGATCTGCTACGAGACCGCATAAAGCCTAAACGGCTGAGATAAGTTGGCAATTATACTCGAATTTGTCCGATAATGAATTATCAATATTCTTTCGCTTCGATATTCGATTTCAATATTTTCGATTTCACGAGTCATCGGTTTCATCATTTCATATTTCTAAGACATCGTTAACCTGCAACGGGGCAAATTCGTACGTGAAATTTAAGGATCGCGCGCGTGTAAATTAATTCTGTCGGAGCGACGTTTATTTGCGTGGAACAATCGTAAATTGTTTAAACGGTCGACGAAGCGTTACCTTTCGAACGGAGCAAAAATTAAATCGATCCATCGAGCGGTTTCTCTTGGAAAAATTGTGGAACGAGCGGCTACGTCGGCGATGCCAATCGCGAAGATGTTCTGCGAGGCTTCGTTCACGAGTTATTAACGAAAAACAGCGACCAATGAGAGGCGAGCTCGGCTGACGCGAGGCGGCCCAGCCAACCAGCGCGCGAAGCTCAGTTCCGCTCATTGGCTCGGTCGCCTCGCGCCAGCCGAGCTCGCCTCTCATTGGTCACTGTTTTTCGTTAATAACTCGTTAACGGTGCCTCGGAGAAAATTTTTGTAAAGGAAAAAGTTGCTTCCAATGGCCCGAGGAACCCGCCACTTTCGGATTGCGAGACATTTTTGGGACACCCTGTATATACAGTATCAGACTCTGCCGTCCAGAGAAATAGCCTCGCGCAGAATTCAGCCGTACCTAAAAGGTTAATCCCTAAATCTGTTATCGAGGCATCGGTTGCTTTCGATCGAACGAAAACAGATGCTTCATTGTGCTCGGCGAAATCGCGAAATCACGACGCGGAGCCGAAGTATCGCGAAAAAGGAAGGAGAGAAGGAACCCTTCGAGGTTAAAACCTCACTTCCCAGAGGCAGATATTGCTCGTTTAACAGGGTATATTTTAACGCGGCTACTTTTTCACGGCGAACTGTACGGTCGCCTGTAGTATCTCCGGCGAGAAATCTCGCAGCCTCTCTGTCGCTCCACGAACGGCGCGGGCCGTAGTTACTCGGGGAGCCCATCTTGCATTTTTATCTTAATGCACTCGAGGACGCAACAGGCCTCTTCGGCCCGCTACGTAGATGATATCGCGGCGGCGGGAGCGCCTTAGGAACGCTTAAATTAATATTCCCCGACTACTGTCCCCTCGAGTACCGCGGAGAAAAAAACCGTCTGATATCGTTGGAATCGCGCTCGGAACGACGGCCCGCTCGTAGGCGGCGCGATAATGCCCGGTGTTCCCGTCACATTCGGCCAATTGAACCGAATAGCCCCCGTGAAAGCGTCGAATAGGCAGAATATTTTGTGGAGAAGTCACCAGACGCGGCAGTTCCGAGGAAATTGCCCACACGTTTTCTGTATTTTCTTGCGGCTGGTTCTTCGCGATTGGCAACGCCGACGTAGCCGCGCTCCTTCCACAATTTTTCCAAGAGAAACCGCTCGACGGATCGATTTAATTTTTGCTCCGTTCGAAAGGTAACGCTTCGTCGACCGTTTAAACAATTTACGATTGTTCCACGCAAATAAACGTCGCTCCGACAGAATTAATTTACACGCGCGCGATCCTTAAATTTCACGTACGAATTTGCCCCGTTGCAGGTTAACGATGTCTTAGAAATATGAAATGATGAAACCGATGACTCGTGAAATCGAAAATATTGGAATCGAATATCGACGCGAAAGAATATTGAAAATTGATTATCGGACAAATTCGAGTATAATTGCCAACTTATCTCAGCCGTTTAGGCTTTATACGGTCTCGTAGCAGATCATTTAATTTGTTTACGGCAACTCGGACCCTGTTTTTTAATAGAGACTTTTAATCCGCCCTTGAATATAATAGCTCACCGTTCTCGCTCTCAGACTACAACTTTGCCAGTTTCCGAAATCTTTTTCTCGAACTTTTCGAAACTTTCGCAGAACATTTCTCGGACTATGCGCGACTAATTAAGTGAAAAGTTCGATTTTTTTAATCCCACGAAGGTATGAAAAAGACGCTTTGAAGTTGCCCAGGGTGGCTTCCCCGTTGCAAATACCAAGGAATCTGGCCGGCGCCTCTGTCCAAAGAGAAATAAAACCGGCCTTCGAATTTACTTTACGCCTCCATACGGATCGGGTTATATCAGATCTCTTTGACGCTTTAGATGAAAGTTCTCCGGTCGAGTTCTTCTGCGAGAATCGCCAAGGTCAGCCCGATATTTCTGTACTATTTCTGTCGTGCGCTCTCAGACGACCGATTTGTTATGGCCTGAGAATGATCCCTCGGAAAAGGACGATAGCCACGGTTATTCGTCAAAATCCAGCACCTATAAATTTCACGTTTCCGAGAATATCTCCGGAAAATATCCGCTGGAAGCCTGTTCCAAGAATCACGAAAAACCGCGGGACTGCGATCAGCTTCGGAAATCATCGCTGAAAAAGAAGTATACGTATACATTTCGTCGCTGTCTTCAAGCTATAGTAAATTCTCCATAATTGACTCTGAGATTTGGGACAATTTGGGAAGAGGAGGGACGATTATTCGAGCCTTGCGGTTTATTTTCATAATTATTGACGATCGGTAATTATAAGAACGAGCCGAATAATAAAATGAAATATTGTCCATTTGCTCGTCCAATATTTCAGAATTTACGACAAATGTACCAGCAAGTCGAATAGTTCAGACAATCGAAGAATTGAACAATTTTATAAAAGCTTCATCAACGAAAAGACATTTTCGGAAAATATTTGTTGGATAAATGATATTTATAATAATAATAATAATATTATGTATATATTATATAATATAATATATATAATATTATATATAAATATATATATATATATATATATATATATATATATATATATATATATATATATATATATATAAATACATAAATAAAATATATATAATAAATATATATATATATATATATATATATATATTTATATATTTAGCTAAACTTTTTTATAGCACAGTTGTGACAAATATTATTATAATAATATACAATATATATTATATTATAAATATATATATATATATATATATATATATATATGTTTATAATAATAATATTTGTCACAACTGTGCTATAAAAAAGTTTAGCTTAACAATGAGAAGTGCAAAGGTGTGAAAAAAATTATGCGAGATTTAACTCGAAGGCGACAGCGAAACTGCGAATGAAAGAAACATTCGTTTGAACAAATTTTCGACAGCCTTAAGAAAGTTGAACGGGGAAAAGAAAACTGCGAAATCGGATACTTTAAAAGTAGGAGTAAAAATATGTTCGTTGGTACGGGAAACGTGGATTGATTCGGGCGCGTTACAAGCGGCGTTGATATTGCTAAATGAAACGCGTCGGTGTTTAGCTAGGTATATAATTGGAATAGAAAGGTATTCTCATTGAAGATTGTCGAGTGCGCGACGAATAATTGTTTCGCTGTAATTCGGTCCGATTTCGGATCAATTAAGCGATCCTATTTACGGGTGTCGAGCGGCGGCCCGGGGTCGCAGTGAAAATTTTAATTACGATGGCCGGGGGTTCCGGCGTTTGCTCGTAATAATTCGATACGCGGCCAGTTTTCCCGTTGAAAGGCGATAAAGCGTGATGGCCGTGAAGTCCTGCGCGAAATTAATGTCGTCATTAGGTTTGATTAAAGTTTTTACGAGGTGTCAAGCGCGGGCGTCGGGTCTCGCCATTAAACGATACGGTATTCCTGAACTTGATCCATGTTGTCACGGGGCAACCTTACACCCTCTATTTTTTAAGCATATTACAACGATGTAATATAAATCCCGAATGGCGTCTGGGAACATTTGCCACCGGGGACACCGGCGACCCTAGACCACCCTGTCAAATGCAACAAAATAGCGTCATCACGATCAAATTTATTTAAACCTCGCGCCGCCATAGCGACGCTCGCGATCCTCCTCTACAACGACAATGACAAATACGTCGGATTAAAAAAAAAAAGACGAAAATGCTTTAAACTTCGAACGCGAATATAAAAATCCGTCGCACCCGAAGCGGAGGCACCTCGATCCGAACGAAAAACAATACGATATAGTTTTTCTTCATTTTTACATTAAAATGTAAATTCATTCTTCGCTTGTCTATTTTTACTAAGAATTCCTTTAAATACGTAAAACGATGCGTTCTTTAAAGTTTCGATATTTTTATACGTTTTATAAATCAAGTTCGAGTAATATTAACACTAGATTTACGGAACCCGACAAAATGGCGGGTCGCTAATTTTTTAATTCGCGATTATTCGTATCGAAAAGATACATTTACGAGTTATTTATTCAATTTATATGTTGTTCAAGTTATATGTCTCATTGTTATCTTTATAAACTAATATGAAACAGCTGTTTTTTATGCTCCGTAAATCTAGCGTTAACAAAACTCGACAAGAATAAAACTGCGCTGAATATTATCTTCTGTTAGGATTTATGAGTTATTTATTCAATTTACATGTTGTTCAAGTTATATGTCTCATTGTTACCTTTATAAACTAATATGAAACAGCTGTCTTTTATGCTTCGTAAATCCAGCGTTAACAAAACTCGACAAGAATGAAACTGCGCTAAATATTTTTTTCTGTTAGGATTTATGAATTATTTATTCAATTTATATGTTGTTCAAGTTACATGTCTCATTGTTACCTTTATAAACTAATATGAAACAGCTGTTTTTTATGCTTCGTAAATCCAGCGTTAACAAAACTCGACAAGAATAAAACTGCGCTAAATATTTTTTTCTGTTAGGATTGTCGAAGATTTAATCTGCTCATCGAAGGCCAATACTTTTACAAACTAATATAAAACAGTTGTTTCTTGTGTACTCCCTAAATCTAGCGTTAACAAAACTCGACAAGAATAAAACTGCGCTAAATATTTTTTTCTGTTAGGATTTATGAATTATTTATTCAATTTATATGTTGTTCAAGTTATATGTCTCATTATTATCTTTATAAACTAATATGAAACAGCTGTTTTTTATGCTCCGTAAATCCAGCGTTAACAAAACTCGACAAGAATAAAACTGCGCTAAATATTTTTTTCTGTTAGGATTGTCGAAGATTTAATCTGCTCATCGAAGGCCAATACTTTTACAAACTAATATAAAACAGTTGTTTCTTGTGTACTCCCTAAATCTAGCGTTAACAAAACTCGACAAGAACAAAACTGCGCTGAATATTTTTGTCTAAGATCGTCGAAGATAATCGGTGAAAATTTGTGGGCCGCGCGGCGACTTCGCCATTTCGCGGGTCCGTAGAAGCGTTTCGTCGCTCGGTTCGGTTAATAGGGAATTATTTAACGGGACGCACGCGGGACCGTTTCCATTTCGCCGCGGACGAGAGGCTTTGTCGGCGCGTCGCCCGGTGTAATTTCGAATCCGGTGTCGGCAGACGGCGCATATTTCGCGGCGCTGTGTATATTGTATTCCGTTTCGCGGGGACGTTACATTTTTGATGCATCTGGACAAACGGAATCGAGAAACGTTTTATGACAAACGCGGGACACCATGACGGGCCTTTGATGTTTCTTGCAGGGACTTTGTTGCGTAACAACGCGGCGCGGATTCGCCTTGCGACTGGCAGCCGTGTGCCCGCGCGTTGTAACGAGCCCCCCGGAATTCGCGATGTTCCTCTGTTTTCGCGGTTTCTGGAGGACCAGGCAAAATGTTACGGCAACCTTAGACTCCCTGAGTCTACTGTTACACGTTTCTTTAAGTTATAGTCTTACCTGCTTCGCCGCTGCAACGAATATTTCGTCGTTGCGGCTCGAAAAACATTTCAACTTAATAATATTTTCTGTCGAACAATTTATTTTTCTAGGAAAAAAATATTCTCGCCATGCTGATTGCACTAAAAAAAAGAAAAATAGGATTCAGTTGTTATCATAGATATTGAATCGTTCAGAAAGTTGCTTCGTTGTTGCGCGAAAAAAATGAAGGTCGACTTTTTAATGTTTCAGAGTAAGTAAATAATTTTTGCCTTTATTCTGGTAGCTTTGAAACTTTGTGCTCTTAGATCTGTTGTTTATTGGCAAAATATTGAATCAAATGCTTTTTTAACAGCCTTACAAGACGAAATTTTCCGATAATAATAACGCAATTGCTTCTGAGATAAAAATTGAGAAGAATAAGGGTTACTTTTTAATGTTTCAGAGTAAATAAAAACTTTTTGCCTTTATTCTGGTAGCTTTGAAACCTCGTGCTCTTAGATCTGTTGTTTATTGGCAAAATACTGAATCAAATGCTTTTTTAACAGCCTTACAAAACGAAATTTTCCGATAATAATAACGCAATAGCTTCTGAGATAAAAATTGAGAAGAATAAGGGTAGTTTTCGTCGAGAAGAGCGAGCATTGAAAAATCGAGGGTTCCGTTTAGAGTGAAATATTTTCGTCGCAAGTCGAGGAAATGATGGCCGCCCCTAATTTAGCACATTTTACCAACAAAATTGGGGCGAAGATCTCAGAACCGTATACACAATCGTTTGATTATTACTCGCAATTACTTACATTCTCGTACATTTTTTTGTTTCAGGTACGTCATTCGCGCATGCAATCTGCCGGCGTGTTCGTAAGAAAATCTCACGTATCGAGGTAAGATCGGCGAAAAGCCGAAAAAATTGTCAGACGGAACCACCCCATTCCGGGCGAGGGAATACCGGGACGATTGGCGAATCCCCGGCGAAGGCACGTGTTTATGCGTTCCGTTCGTCGATATCGGTCCCCGAGGAGAGAAACGAGGTCTCCATTTTCCAGCGCGGTTCGAAAGGTCAGGCGGAAATCCTTTGAAACGGAGAGGGCGCGTGGGTCAAGGACGACCCTTCTTTTAGGGCTTCCACCGAGGCTCGGTTAAGAAGCGCCGGCCGCCGTCAGAGAAATCGTAGATAAACGTTACACGACACTGGACTCTCGTGTTCTGGGACACCGGGGGACACGTGTTCCTCGTCTGGAAGCTGTTGTAATTGTAGAACAGGCCCGGCCTTGTATTCGGACACCTTTCTTCCAGGCCATAACGCCTTTCCTGTTCCGTCTGTCTCTTTTGTGAAACGACGCCCGGGTCGCCTGGACAAATATTGTGCCAGCGAGCAGCGGGAAATCTCTCTTTGCTGCGAAAAATGTTTATCATTTATTTACGAACGGGCCGCGGAGGAAAAAACAATATTTAGAGATCCCTTAAATATCTGTTACGATGCTCTTGCAATTGATCCGAATTATTAGCAGAAGAAATATACAGGTCTGAAACAACTTCTAAAATAAACTCTTGACGTAACCTTGACATAATCTCGTTTTATAATATCGTTATCACGCTGGAAGATTTGGAACATGATCAGCTAAACGTTGATATTTGATCACCAAAGAAAATGTTGACATTCGATAAATACATTCATATTAACTAAAAGTTACTTTAAAATTGAAAACGACGAAAATTATGGAAGAACTCGAGGACGTATGCGTATTATTTTCACTTAACACTAAACCAACCGACCTGTAATGATGATTAGCGTGCATTGGCTCATAAGAGTGAAAAGATAGAATTCACTTGGATTTTGTAAAGTTTTAATTATGAGACTTGTTTCAATAATATAGCATCGTAAAATAAAAAATCGGTTATTTTGACCATGGTAGGTTTAGTGTTAAATTAAAAGAAGAAAAAGAAAAAAAGAAATTTCTATCTAACCGACGATGAAATGCAATACCACTTAGCGCCTGCCCCACCTTTCTTCAGGGTGTCCCAAAAACGTCTCGCAATCCAGAAATAGAGGGTTCCTGAGGTCATTTGAAGTAACCTTTTCCTTAGCGAAAATGCAATCCGCCGCTTCGTTTGCGAGTAATTAACGAAAAACACTGACCAATGAGAGACGAGCTCGCCTAACGCTAGGCGGCCAATCAGCGAAATTCGCTTCGACCGCTGATTGGCGCGGCCGTCTCGCGCGACAGCTTCTCTCGCTTCTCATTGGTCCCGGTTTTTCTTCAATAACTCGTAAACGAAGCCGCCGATCGCACTTTCGCAAAGGAAAAATTTACTCCAAACAACCTCAGGAACCCCCTATTTCCAGATTCCGAGACATTTCTGGAACTTCTGTATATCGAGAGAGCAACACCCCTTCGACAGCGAAATCCGGCAAGGGCCGGTAATTAGGAAGCGAACGGAGCAGCTCCGCCGGACCCAATAATTAAGGGACGCTTATTAAAAATCGTAACCGGGGGAGTGGAACCCACCCCAAGATCGCATTACGCGTCGCGCCGTGGAGCACGCAGCGTCTTCTTAGCCGGCTCGGCGGCGGCAGAAGAGGGAGGAAACACAGGCAAATCAGCAGGAGTGGTTGAGGAAGAAGAGGCGGCGACCTTCGGTAACGATGCAATAACATTACCATTGAAGTTCAAAGCCAAATGAATGGATGTATTCCGCGTGTGTAGGAGTTTCTGGAAGGTAGTCGGGAGCAAGGGTAGCCGCGCGGTAGGACCGTGGAAAATAAAAGGGCGCCGGTAGAAAGAGCCGCGTAATAGCCTCTGTTACCTGCCCCCGCTGTCTGCGTCCTCGCCATCCACCCAGCGTTTCATGTTTTCCCTTTCGCCCTTCCCCCCTAGGAACCCCCCTGCACTCATCTTCTCTCCGGCAGCCAGCCGTTCGCCGCTTCGATAGTCTTTGACCGCCATTTTCTCCTACCACTTTCGCGTTTCTATCGCGTATCCGTCGTTCGGTTACCTTTTTCGGTGACCTTCGCCCACGCTCTGTCGCCTCCACCCCCCGCTCCTACCCCAGCTTTGTCCTCCTTGCCGTTCGCGTTTTAGGACGCGTCAACCGCCCCCGCTGAGAATGGACCGCTTTCGGTGACGATGAAACCCGTACGCGGGCTTTGAATAATTCTCCCGTTCCCCCCGCGATTCCTCGGATCCGCTTTGTACGCCGGCATTTAGCCGCCGGCGCGGCCGCGCGAACGTCGTACGTTTCGATTACATAAATTTCGATTTGAAGAACGGTTCGCCAATGGAACACGGAAGAATTTAGCCTGTGTTCTCGGTCGAAAAATTCGTACAACGAGGCGGCTCCTTCGAGAGAATTTTTTCAAGAGATTGCGGCGAGGGTCGATTTAATTTTTGCTTCCTTAACCCTTTCGCTACCGCAGCTCCATCCACCGAAGTACCGTCATCGTCAACGGAAACTCGCTCCGGAAATATGCACGGTGCGCGTGGTTTCTGTATATATGTTGTTCCAAGTCTTAAATAATAACTGTGCCGAATAAAACAATCGTTGCTCCAATGTGACAAGTATATTTACATTTTTAATCGAATAAGGCTCACAAAATTATAGGTAACATAGGTGTTTGTATGATTACAAAGCCTAACGATTAAACGTTTGATATAATTAATAACGAGACGAAAATGATTATCCTCTTCCCAAATTGTCCATTTTCATGTACAATCTGAGCGCCAATCACAGAAACATTACTGTAATTCGCTCAGTAGCATGTGCGTTACCCGGCCGCTCATTATTCCTGCCGTTCTATCCAACACTCGCGACGCTCGTATCGCTGTTGTTTCCCGTTTCGTTATCTCTCTTTCGATGCCTCATCCCTCGCGCCGGTGGCCCGTCTCTCTTTCAGTTCTCTCTGCAAAACGGTGTCCGATCCCGCGCGATAATTGGCACTCTCGATTGAATTTCCGAGGCCCGGCGTCGAAGCGCGGCCGGGGGAATATTCGACGACGAACGTCCGTCGTAACGTCGTCGACGACGACGACGACGACCTCCGGGGAACGATGGACACGCCGTCGCGATTTCCCGCGTTAAATTCGCCGAACGCTGCTTTGCAATTCAATGAAAGAATCCAATCCGTAGGAAGGCCGAGACGCGCGTCTTCAGACTCTCTTCCTAGGTTTCCAGCCTGACGGCCCACACCCTCCTGTCTACTGCTCTCGCCGGCCTCCCCTCTGGCCACCCCTCACCATCTAAGAGGACCCCGGCCCAACCCTCGCGCGAATTCCTACGCTCCGGCCCGTACACGCGAGACGGCGAATTGGAATTTCGTGAGGATCGAACGCGGTCGACGGAGAACGCTTACCCCGGGGTCTAGTCGCGATTGTTATTGCGACTGAATGGAGCTTCTGTTCTCCTGGAATTCTATCTTGGAAATTCATTTTTCGCGCGGCTCTTTCCCGCGACCGTGGACAAGGATGCGCGCGGGTCGATGCGAATTGCCACACTTAATAGGAAAATAATGTATTTCAGGGTATTAGTACAACGAAAATTGTGCTGCCGCGTTCTCATTCTTACTTTCTCCGCGACTCTCTTCAGGGTTTTACTGTTTCATCATTCTCGATTCTTCTCTTGTAATTAAATTGCGGGTTTTATGCGTTTATGGCAAAATTGGATCGCCGCGATTCAAAATCGTAGAGACGTTGAGAGAATTGGAAAATGCCAATGTATTATTTTTAGTCTATTTAAGTTATTGCAGGAAGAAAGAACTTGATGTTTAGTTCATATTTGTTTGTAATTGGTGAAGACAATTTGTACATTGAAAGAAGACCGCAGAAAAGTCCGCGGTCTACTTGTAATCGCCTACTTGCAATCTATAGGCGATTGCACGTTTTTACGGATTTTTCTGAAATGTACTAATTGTCTTCTACTAATTGGAAGAAATATAACCTAAATGGCAAGATTATATTATTATATTACTATATATATTACTATAATATATTATATATTATTATTATATTATTACATTATTATATTATATATAGTAATATATTATAATATAGTATATAATATAATAATGTAATAATATAGTAATATAATAATATAATAATAATTGTCTTCACCAATTGGAAGAAATATAAACTAAATGGCAAGGTTATATATTATTATATATAATATAATAATATAATGTAATAATATAATAATATATATAAATATACCATTATTTTCTTGACTCGATTCTACATCTACATATATGGCGAACCGACTATTTGCTCATAGAATCAATTATCTCGCAACGCCCAGTCATTATTTACAACATTCCACTAGCACCAAATTTATTTGAACAAACTAAGAACGGCTCGATCTTTCGATCTCTCGCAATGCGACAAAAAGATCGGAGGGTTCGTAGAAGTTCGCACAAAAAGGACGTAATAATTGGTAATTATGAGACGGCCGCGAAAAAGCCTCGACGAAGGGCGGTTCGACAAAAAGATGGCAAAGGGTTAGGGTTTGAAAACGGAAGAATAATGAAGACAGAGAGTGAAATATAAGTACGAACCAGGCGAAGAACCAGAAGGAGAAAGATGATCGAAAGCGGAGAAGAAGATTGGACGGTTTTGGCCAAGGATAAGAACGAAACGGAAAGTGTTTGGAAAACGGTGCGGAGGAAACTGCGGTGCAACGGCGAGGTTGGATTCGTGCCTTTGTCCTTTCTCGCCGCAGGTATTAATGATTTCGGCGCGATCGGGAAGGGCTGCAGCGCGCATTCATTCGTTCAGCCTGCGTTCCGTGAACGTCAAACACAGTCGACTTCCTCGCGGAAATTCGATCGCGTGATTCGAGCTGTTAGGCGCAAGACCGTACCGGCGATCTTCGTTAATGAGAAATTATGGGCTCGAAGGGCGACCGTGGAGCGAATTTACGACCGGCGACATTAAAACTTTACGCAAACTGGGTCTCTACTTCGAGTAATTCGCTAATTTACAGCAACGTCTGCAATTTTTGTATCAGTTCTACAAATTCGTTCTTCGTTCCAGCGATCTTTGTTAATGAGAAATCGTACGTACTGTAAATTCTTCCTAATTTCACTCGAGCTTGCGAACAAAAATGGACAATTTGGGAAGAGGTGATACGATTGATCGAGCCTTGCGACTCGTTTTCTATAGTTGTTGGCAATCGGTAATTGTAAAAAGGAGACTCTTCTTCTCAAATTGTACATTTTTGAGCGTAATCTGAGCTCGAATTAGGGAGAAATTACTGTACTAGGTACGTGACCGTCGAATCGTGGCGTGTAGCCTCCAAATTGCCTTCGAATCGTGTCACGTGGCCTCTGAATTGCTATCGAATCGTGGCATTTGGTCTCCGAATTGCATTCGAATCGTGTCATGTGGCCTCCGAATTGCTATCGAATCGTGGCATTTGGTCACCGAATTGCCTTCGAATCGTGTCATGTGCCTCCGAATTGGCTACGAATCTTATCATTTGGCCTTGGAATCGCCTTAGAATTGTGGCATGTGGCCTCCGAATTGCCTTTGAATAATGGCATGTGGCCTGCGAATTGTCTTTGAATCGTGGTATATGGCCTATGAATTGCCTTCGAATCGTGGCACGTGGCCTTCGAATTGACTTTGAATCGTGGCATTTGGTCTCCGAATTGCTGTCGAATCGTGTCATGTGGCCTCCGAATTGCTATCGAATCGTGGCATTTGGTCTCCGAATTGCCTTCGAATCGTGTCATATGGCCTCCGAATTGCCTTCGAATCGTGTCACCTGGTCTTCGAATTGCCTTCGAATAGGCTCGAACAATCGTATCTCTTCTCTCAAAATTGCCCAATTTTGTTCACAAGCTGAGTGACAATTAGGGAGAATTAATAGATCAGACATTTTCATCGAAGAACAATGAAATTTTTAAAGATTAGGAATCCAAAATTTCAGAATTTACGACAAATGCACTAACAATTCGAATGGTCCGGATTGTCAACGACTATAAAAATGAGCCGCAAAGCTCGAACAATCGTACCTCCTCTTCCCAAATTGTCAATTTTCGTATCAATTATAATTCACTATATTTCAGAGTCTCTTAGTCTACTAGAAAATGGCCGGCAATTTCGTGTTCGCTGTTTCGCGAAACTAAACGGAGGAAAACCGAACGAAGTCGCGATAAAATATTCGCTGCAGCATATTTCGGGATGATTCGCTATCGCAGACAAATGTCTACGATTGATACAAGACCGATCGCAGGATCCCTTCGCAGAGTCCCAAGCGCTGGGACCACATTATCGGCGATTCGCGCCGAAATCTCGGTCAGGTCTTTGAGATCCATCGTTCGCGGAACAAGAAGCAGAATTTTCGCGCTCCTCCGACGGTTCTCAGTGAATCTCTTCAGCATCTCCTCCTTCTTTTAATAACCTCTGCCGCTCTTTTCTCCGTTCTCCCCGCGCCGTTGGCCCCGCTCGCTTTTTCCATCATTTTCATTCTCTCAGCCCTTTTCACGGTTTTCATTCCGTTTTCAACGACTCGGGCCGCGCGAGTCGTCGCTCGCTCGCGAGCCGAACAGGGGGTCGAGCGGGGATCAATCGTCGGCGGAGGAAAAAAGCCCGATCGAAGAGTGAAAGTGCAACGACGGGGCCGAGGGGTCGGCGGGACCGAGGGGCGGGCGAGATAGAAAGGCCGGCGAGGGTGGCAAGAACCGGCAGATGTTTTATCGACGATGGTGGTGTGATGGATCGTTGCTATATTATTGCGTAGCGCGACGCACCGCGGCCAATCGAATACGTGCGCAGGGTGCAGGGTGCAGGGCGCAAGGTGCACCGACTCGCGACGCCCCTGCAAGCTGCGTCATGCATTAAGGGCGCCGCGTCGCGCCTCCGCCCCGGCATCATTCGATCTGCTCGCATAATGCGCCGCCGCCGCCAGAAAAGGAGGGCAGAAAATGCGGATTCCACTTTCACCCGGGCGATTGTCTTTTTCTGCTCGCCCCACGGCCATTGTCTCCCGCGTGGTTCTTCTCCGAGGCATTGTCGGTAACGACGCGCCAGCCCGCGCGTTGCGTGACCGCTCCCTTCGGTTTCTTACGGTGAATGCACCGTAATTCGCTGCTCTTTGATGCCGGGCGCCTCCCGCGGTTCGTGTTGTCTGAGGTATTCGGTTCCAATTAATGAATTATTGGAATCGCGCGTAGTCAATTGAACTCGGGAACACGACATCTTGCGAGATAGGTAACAAGTGTTTGCCGCCGACTTTAATGAAACTTTGACGGGGTAGCTAGGACGAGGATAGTCGTTTCCTTCAGTTCCATTAGGCAGGGTGTCCCCAAATTATGGCATTTTCGGGAAATGAGGGGTTTCTTAGGTCATTCGAAGCAACTTTTTCCTCAGCGAAAATGTTCTGCGAAGCTTCGTTTGCGAGTTATTAATGAAAAACGCTGACCAATGAGAGGCGAGCTCGCTTAGCGCTAGGCGACCGTGCCAATCAGCGGAACTGAGCTTCTCGGCCGCTCGTTGGCTCGGCCGACTCACGCGCTAGCCCAGCTCGCCTCTCATTGGTCACTGTTTTTCGTTAATAACTCGCAAACAAAGCTTCGGGTTGCATTTTCGCTAAGGAAAAAGTTACTTCAAATGATCTCAGAAACCCTTCGTTTCCTGGAAACACCATAATTTTGGGACTCCCTGCATATCTTGATTTTAAAGCTAAAGTAACGCAGTTGTTTTGGCGTTTCAAGTGACCGGAACAATTTTTGAATGAAATATCGATTTAGAAGAAATGAATAGTATTTACATTGAGTAGATTAGATATAAAATCTTCATCACGAGTTTGATTCGTTGTTTTAATATAAAAGACTAATGCTGTTTTAAGCAATTTTTAAATAGAATACTAGGGGCAGTTTGCTATAGATATTTTGTATGTATATATATCGCGAGAGAAATCGTAGAGCAAGCAAGCGCATCGCAGTGCAATTGACATAATTCCCCTAAATTAGAATAGTGAATCATCTGCTGAACGAAAAAGTATCGACCCGCGTTTTCCGAATTCCGAAATTTAACAGGACACATTTAGACTTCCACGACGGTGCACACGAGACCGGAGTTCGGTGTCACCTGTAGAAACGAAGTTCGGCAATCGCGTGGCGGATATTTTTGACGCCGGTCACGACAGTCCGCCGGAATAACCAGCCCGGTAACTTCCCGGGATTGGTAACTCCGGATCCGAATACGGGACGACGTAGGAAAACCGTCGGAGCTTCTTCATTCCGATGTCTACTTTTCCCCCCCGGAAGATTTCCTTCGATTTTCGAAGACGCTCCGCGGGAGAACAGCCCGTCCGTCGAACTGTTCCACGGTTGCTTTCGACGAGAAAACCGGGAACTGCCGGGCAAGTTTGCCGAATGTTCTTCCAAAATATAGGAACGGCTTTAAAAGGAATTCCGAAGGCCGGCGCATAAAAGAGTACGCGACGTACGCGAAATTTGGGAAAACCGATTCGCGGCTGTTCGCCGGTGATAAAAGCGAAATAAAGAACGAACGCTCTGAGAAAGTTGTGCCAGCGTTTTCTCTTCCGTCATTTCGCCCGAGAAATGTTGTTCGTCTCGCGACGCGGATCGATTCGATCGATTCGTTAAGGCTAGATCTTTGTAAGCGTTGCAAGTTTCTTAGGAATTCTGGCGTAAAAAAGTTTCTTTCGGGATGTCGAATTTTGGAGAAATATAGAATGAAATATTCTGGAATGCAAATAGAAAGAAGTCGGCCGCTTCGAACGATCTAGAAATAGAATTATTATTAGGATAAGATTATTATTATTATTCGTTGATTAATCGGAGCAAGATTAACCTTGCTACAAGAAAATCCTTAAGATCGAATGTGAGAGATCGAATGATGCAAAATACGTGATTAGATGTAAAGCGTGCAAATGAATAGAAAAAATCGAACGAGTCTCTAAAATTATTAAACGTTGACGAAGATGTCATTTGCAGGATGTTTGATGAATTTTCTTCGTAAACGTAAAAGGGAACGTTTCTCTTTTTTTTTGTTGCTAGGATATTGAGCTCCTCCGAGACGTGGATCAATTTTTCTGAATTTGATCAACATCTTAAGGCGCATCGATCACTTTTAAGAGAAACGGGAACGTGCCACGGAAGTTTCGCGGATGTTCTTCGAAAAATAGAGACGGCTGTAAAAAGTATTCCGAAGATTCACGTACGACGGAATATGTGACGTAAAGTTCGAGAAAACCGAGTCGTGGATTTTATCGAACAGAAATAACGAAAGGCTGCGCTGAAAGAATGCAACTATTCTTCCTTTTTCGCCGGGACATTTTGCTTGCTTCCCGAACCAATTTCCGAAGGGAACTGTCGGAAAGAGAGAAAGTATAAAAATGGACAGAATTCGGAAGACGTCTGTCCCCGTAAACGGATCGCCGTTGAAACATTGATCAGGAAACCCTCAACTAATTCAACTCGGGAAACTGGGATTATGAACTCTAATGACAACCGGTCGGCCGGCAACCCTCCTCGCGACAGATCCTCGTCGCCCACGGACGACAGGTTTCGCGACCTTGAAACTCCGCTGGAGTACAATGAGCAGAAAAATTTACGTATTTATCGGAACGAAAGTCGTGGCAACGAATTCCATGGAATAGAAAAGATTTTAGAAAACAAAGGGACTTAGAAATTGATATTTGAACTTCGAAATGCTGCGATCTTTTTAACGATCATGTTTTTTTCTTCTTTTGTTATTCCTGCGATTGTTAAACGCATCTTAATTCAGAAATGACAAATGAAACATCGGAATCATGACCACCATAAGGGCATCTTCTCATTATGCAGGGTGTCCGAAAATTATGGTATTTCCGGGAAATGTGGGGTTCCTGAGATCATTTGAAGTAACTTTTTCCTTTACAAAAATGTTCTCTGAGGCATCGTTAACGAGTTATTAACGAAAAACGCTGACCGATGAGAAGCGAGCTCGGCTAACGCGAGGCGGTGCAGTCAACGAGCGCGCGAAGCCGAATTCCGCTCATTGGCTTGGTCGCCTCGCGCCAGCTGATCTCGCCTCTCATTGGTCAACGTTTTTCGTTAATAACTCGTTAACGATGCCTCGGAGAACATTTTTGTAAAGGAAAAAGTTACTTGAGATGAGCTCAGGAACCCCACACTTCCCGGGAATACCATAATTGTGGTATTATTTTTATGGTATTATTTTTACAGTCAATAACTATAAAAACGAGACGCGAGGCCCGAATAATCATATCTCTTCGTCCCAAATTATTCATTTTTATATGCAATCTGAGCGCGAATTAGGGAGAAATTACTCTATTTTAATTCTTGACAATCGGCAATTACAAAAAAACGAGTCGCGAGGCTCGAACAATCGTATCTCCTCTCCCCAAATTGCCCACTTCTGCGCGCGTTCTAAGCGCGAATTAGGGAGAAATTACTCTATTTATAATTCTTGACAATCGGCAATTACAAAAAACTGAGTCGCGAAGCACGAACAATCATATCTCCTCTCCCCAAATGACCTATTTTTGCGCGCGATCTAAGCGCGAATTAGGGAGAAATCACTCCCTATTTTTATAATTCTCGATTTATAATTCTCGACAATCGGCAACTCTAAAAAAAACAAGCCGCAAGGCTCGAACAATCGTACCTCCTCTCCCCAAATTACCTATTTTTACGCGCAATCCGAGCGCGAATTAGGGAAAAATATTACCGCACCACGACAGCGAAAACGCGTGACGCGCGCGCGGACACCGTTGTTCATCGCGGCCGCAGAAATAGCATCAGCCTCGGCCCGATAAGGGACAAATAAATATTCCACGAGCTTTTTTGCGCACACCTGCCGGGACGCGTGCGCCGGTCGGCGAACCCAATCTATTTTTTTCCCCCCGTAGCGCGAGATCGGATCGCATTCGGTAGAGCCGTTGCTCGCGTTTAGGTCTCTGGCATCGATGACAGGCTCGAAAACAGTTTCCAAATAGAGGCGAGAGAGCCCAGGGAAGAGCCGTAGACTGCAGAATTCTACATCGCGCGCGTCAAACCGCGTCGCGTGCCGCTGACAGTTCTCGTCTGTCGTTGGAATAAGTGCGACACAAGGGGCAGGGGGGTGGGAGGGGGCGAGCGATTACCCTCTTTGTTCTGGTAGCACCGGGCTTCCCCCCGTCCCTCTGGCCAGGACTCGTTCGTCGATGGGACGGTAATGTATACGTCAAAAATAGCAGTTCAGGGGTCTACGACGATGAACGATTCCGATCGTTCCGAGAGCGGAATCGATCCGAACGCTCGTCCCCTTCGAGACGGTCATCGGGCGCGCATCGACGCCGTCCCCGTTGTTATTGCCTGTCCCCGGACGTTCCCTCGGCCTGTCATCGGGCTTCGCCGTGAGATTGTTAGTCCGAGAACGTCGTTAGACCGCCGGGATGATAGCCAGGTACCTTCGAGTGCCACTTACAGCCCGCGCGGCGTACAAGAAAACTTGAGTGGAAAATGACTGGGTCCGATGGATCCTGGGGCCGCGGAACAGTCCTCCGACCGCCGCAAAACTTTCGAGTAGAAAGTTTTTTCCACGTCCGAATTCAACCGGATACTTCTCGACCACCAGCGAGATTGATTTAATACGGGCATTTTTCCTCGGCAAGGGAAAGTTCGTCCTTGACTCGCTTCGAAATTCCATTCCTTCGAATTTCCATCCTTGATCGAAGTATCAACGTGTTAGAATGGTTGCGAAGGGATTGGGTGTCGAATTTTTTGGTTCGTCGCGAAGGGCAGGATCGAGTTTGTAAGTCCATGGTGGTTCGAGTCGCGAGGAAATTGTTGGAAATTCTGTGCGAGCTATCGAAGTCGCAAAGTTATTCTAGAACCGGGGCGATCAAAGCGTCTTAGTCTAATCAACGTATTAGAATGGTTGGAAAGAGATTGCACGTCGAATTTTTTGGTTCGTTATGAAGGGTAGGCTCGACTATTTAAGTCCATGGTGGTTCGAGTCGCGAGAAAATTGTTGGAAATTCTGTGCAAGCGATCGAAGTCGCAAAGTAATTCCAGAACCGGGGCGGCCAAAGCGTCTTAGTCTAATCAGCGTATTATAATAATTGCAAAGAGATTGCACGTCGAATTTTTTGGTTTGTCGCAAAGGGCAGACTCGACTTTTTAAGTCCATGGTGGTTTGAGTCGCGAGAAAATTGTTAGAAATTTTGTGCAAGCGATCGAAGTCGCAAAGTAATTCTAGAACGGGGCGACCAGAGCGTCTTAGCCTAATCTTAGTCGCCAGGCTGCCTAATAATATCTATATTTACTTTAAATTTGAACTCATTTTTGCCTTTAAATTGCTACGTTTTTTATCATCACTTAATGCATGCAGTGTCGATAGACCGCCGCCTGTAATTAAAAAAAAGCAGATCGCCCGCAGTGATCGAACATTTGGCCACCCCTGATCTAAATGAACCGTCTCCAGTTCTCCCACATTGTTGCTACTTTCGCAGCGACCCTTTAATTTCGCTTATTGCTTGTTGCTAGAATCAAGGGAGCATCGCGCCTGTCGGGTAGTCTCGTATCGCATCGGTACACCGTCGTAATCGACGGGCACCGAACACGTTCAACGACACCGTCGGCCATTGACACGCGAAATAAAAAGGTCTCGTGACGCTGCTGCCATGACACGGGCGCATCTGTCAACGACCGAGGAATATTAAAAACAATGATGAATGCGGCACCAGCGGACGTATTACAGACGTGCCACTGAAACGTGTTTCACGCGATTCGCCTTCAGAGCCGAGTGTACATTCTTTAGACGATCATGTAAATAAGGTGAAAATACTTTCTTTTACAAAATCCAGAAAATTGGTGACAGGTGTTCCATTCGCTGTACGCGGCTTAAATGTAGCCGGTTATTGTGGGACGACCAATTGCTGTGCCTTTAGTTTGTTCTCGGACGCGATTAACTGTATATTTATCGGGTAAGATCTGTTAGAATTATTTGTGTTAAAAAATTATCAAAAGTAAGCAATTCACCAATCAGTTTCACTAGTCTAGATTAATTGACTTTATATTTATCTATTGAGACATATTATATTTTCATATCGAAGGAATAATGAAAAATAAGCAATTGGTCAGTACACAGTAACCGGCTCCACTAGCATAATTGACTTTATATTTATCTGTTGAAACATATTACATTTTCTTATTTAAAGAATAATGAAAAATAAGCAGTTGGTCATCACACAGTAATCGGCTCCACTACCCTAGCTTAATTGACTTTATATTTATCTATTGAGATATATTACAATTTTTTAAAGGAATAATGAAAAATAAGCAATCGGTCACCACACAGTGACTGGCTCCACTAGCTTAATTGACTTTATATTTATCTATCGAGACCCCCTACATTTTCTTATTTAAGAAATAATGAAAACTAAGCAATCGGTCACCACACAGAATCCACAAAATAGATGCACGCGAGTAACTTCTGCACAGCTTTAACACTCGAATCGGGAAAAATTCTTGGAAGTTGACATTGCGTAACCGGTCATCGAACCGCAAAATTGCTATAGAAGAACGTTACTTCCACCGTTCTTCTTTGGACGTCTGTTTGCGGAGTGGTAATGGACAGCAAACCGATCCCCGAGCCCCGAGATCCAATGAACGATCTGGTCCGGGCCGGGTGAAACGAGCCGCCCGACGGAGCCCCAATTTCCGGGGCCGCGTTATTCCGGCGTTCCGCGTAAACACGCTGGGAAAGGAGGCGCGCGCGCGCGCGCAAAGGCGTGGGTGCACGTGCAACTCCTGAAACACGATACGGCCGCGGCGAGGGAACGAAGTTCCGCAAACTCGGCTCGTTCCAGCGCGTTAGCCGGGACGTGCCTAATCCCGGTGGTTGCAGATTCGTCCCAGGACCCCTCTAGGGTCGCGAGTTATCGCCGCTGGGCCAAACTTCGGAACCTGCCGGAGAGCACTGATTTACCACGCCGAGAATAATTTCTTTCGGACCCTCCTGCGGACTCGTCTCGACCGTCTCTACGTCGTTCGCGGCCCTTGTAAACGACACCGTGACTGCCCTCGATCGTCGATCGTACCCCTCCCCCTCTTATCACCAGACTTTTGAATATTCATCGGGACACAGTAATTAGAGGACTTTTGACTTGCCCGGAAAAGGTCGCACGGTTCTTTCTTGGATGGTCTAGGATGGTTCGTTCGTTTATGGCGAAAGTGATACAGGAGACGGTGAAAATGTTTAAAGAATACTTGACAAATGGTGTATCTTCGTTTAACGGCTGTTTGTTGTTAATCGTGGCACTGTAAATTCTTCCCAATACAAAATTGGATTGTTCTTTTACAAAAGTTTAGAATGAAAGGAAATAGAGACAGCATTATTATTATTATTGTTGTTATTATTTTATTATTATTATTTCTATTATTATTATTTTTATTATTATTATTTCTTTTATTATTATTTTTATTATCATTATTTTTATTATTAGTGGTAGTAGTATTATTATTAATTAAATAGCCAATGCTCGCAGTAACTGCAAGTTGATTACTATTCCTATTCTGAATTTTTGTTATAACTTCTTAATAAAGCTCTGTATGACCTATGTTTACATAACATTTTTTTCTTACTTTGTGCCATAAAATACACTGACAAAGTTTGAACATTAAAACATGGGAGACCCTGTATAGAATAATTTACGTATTTGTATTTATCATTGAAAAGACCGAGAGAGGGAGAGAGAGAGAGAGAGAGCCATCGATGCATAATGACTCCGATACTTGTTGCTCCGCCCGGGGAACAAACGCGAGCGCAGATAGCGGTGTTTCGTGCGAGCGTCTGCGAGTTCAATGGCTTCCCCTGCTCGGCAAATAAAAGAACCAGCGAGAGAATCATTACCAGAACAAACACTCGGAGAGAATTGGAGGAAAATTGCTTAGAAAGTCCCCTTATTCTCGCCGGGCGCACAAAGACGCGATAAACTATTATTATCGGCGAACCCAGTCACACCTTCGGATACTTTGCGACTTCTTTTAACAACAAAAAAAAGAATCGATTGATACAGCTGAACAAACCGTGACTGGCATCCCGCAGTGTTTCCCAACCATTTATTTCTTGGTTAAACTACCCTGAACGATCGAGTCATTCGGACATCCGCATAAGTAACATCTTCGATTTCCCACGAAACATGTGTTCAACGGTGATTCTAATCTTTTTAGACGAGTAGGTTAGAATCGTGGCGGCGGTACACACATTTTTCTCATTGCGAGAAACGAGGATATGGATCACTGACCTTTATCGTTTATTGTGATTTTAATTTGTATAATTACAGTAATTTCTTTCTAGAATGCCAAATTTTTGGTTGCTGCGAATTTCCCTGTGATATTTCTACGTCTATGTAATGATAACACAAAATGTTTGGGTGCGATTTAGGTAAGAAAAACCGAGGAGTTACAAGATACGTGACCAATCTCCGTCGAATCGTTGCACGTGGCCTCTGAATTGCCTTCGAATCGTGGCATGTGTCCTCCAAATTGCCTTCGAATCGTGGCACATGACCTTCGAATTGTCTTCGAATCGTGGCATGTACTCTCCAAATTCCCTTCGAATCGTGACGCGTGGCCTTCGAATTGCCTTCGAATTGCCTTCGAATCATAACACGTGGTCTCCGAATTGCCTTCGAATCGTGGCACGTGGTCTCCGAATTGCCTTCGAATCGTGTCATGTGGCCTCCAAAATGCCTTCGAATCGTATCGCGTGCCCTCCGAATTGCCTTCGAATCACAGTAAAAAATTAGAAATGAGAAAATTACATTATCATTTTTATTCTCAGCATCTCAGAGATCTGCGCGCTTCGATTCCGACTCCGAACAATTCAGAGAGAAATCACCGTAAAATAATGTTGACTTACGTTGATTTACAGCAACTTCGTAATATACATTTCAATCGTCTTTCCGCTATTTCGGCACGAATTACATTTCACGGCGCGAGCCGCCGTTCTTCAAGGCGCGAGTGCGCTACGTTTCCGACTCGCTCAATTAACAACAAATAAATTGTCGCGCTGTCGGTGGAAACCGTGGGCGCGGCGAGCGTCGATTTAGAACAGAAACGAACGTCACCCGCGCGCACCCAGACACTCATTGTCATCGGAGCGGAGGAGAGAAAAAAAAGCCCGCGGCACGGCAGAGCCGTTGCAATGAAGTAGTCGGCGTCCCATCGCGAGGTCCGTTAAACGTCAACGCATTACAACGGAACACACGAAGGCAGTCCGGAACGCTACGAGCCGGTAAATAAATTTCCCTGTTCCCCTTCGACGTCGCGAACTTATCACGCAGCCGGGGGTCCTCCCGCGCGATTTCCGCGCTCCACGGGACGAGATGGGGGCAGAGGCGGGGATGGGGAGGACGAGGGGCGGTCGGCGGAGAAAAAAAAGGAACGTCTCGTTTTTCCGAGCTTTCCCCGTCGTCCGCACCCTATTCCCGATGCCGCGACGGCCGGACCCCCCGCCAGAAGAATAAACGCGGGCACGGGACTCGGAGAAACGGCTGCGCGAGACGTAAACGAGCGTAGGTAGCCTCTACGCGAAACACAGGGCAAACGCCCGCATTCATGGCCGACTACGTAGAACGTGTGACATGTGCACGCAAAGGGAGAGAGAGTCGCTTCTCCCCCGCGCGCGCGCGCGCGAGCGGACCGCCGTAATCCCGCGCGGCCGTTTGATGTTCCCTGAGAACTTTGACCCTGCGAACACCCCCGCAGCCGGGGCCGCAGCCGGGGCCACTCGCTGTCGCGTTTTCATAGTATCCTGCCGCGGCACTCTTGCCCTCGCACTACCGTTTCCGAACGCGCACTTTGCGACGCCGGCACAGTTTAAAAGAACACGCTTTTATACGGATTGTTCGACTTCACTTCGTTTTTACGCCAGCCGCGATCGCGGCTGCGAGCTCGCTGTTTCCGGGACGCTGGTGTCCGAGTATCTGAGATCCTTGCTTTCTGAAATTCGTCGCAAATGGTGGGAAACTGTGATCGGACGTGAAATGCGTAGCAGAAGGGAACTGTTCAGCGATGTTGTTTTTTAATTGAAAATACTGTAATGTCTCTCTAACCGACGCTCAGATTGTGCACAAAAATGGACAATTTGGGGAGAGGAGAGGAGATTATTCGAGCTTCGCTGTTCGTTTTTATAATCGCCGATTGTCAACAATTGTAAAAACGAGGCGCAAGGCTCTAATCTCCTCTTCCCAAGTTGTCCATTTTTGTAGAAACAACTCGGAGCAGTCTGCAAAAAAGGACAAACTGACTTAACTGTTTCATCTCTAATTTTTTGCCACTATTCGAAGGTAATTCGGAGGCTATATGATACGATTCGAAGGCAATTCGGAGGCCACGTGCTACGATTCGAAGGCAATTCGGAGGCAAATCAGAGACAATTTGGAGGCCACAAGCCACGATTCGAAGGCAATTTGGAGGCCACTTGTCACGATTCGAAGGCAATTCGGAGGCCATGTGACACGATTCGAAGGCAATTCGGTGGCCTCATGACTCGATTCGAAGGCAATTCGAAAGCCACAAGCCACGATTTGAAAGCAATTCAGAGGCCACGAGCCACGATTTGAAAACAATTCAGAGGCCACTCGCCACGATTCGAAGGCAATTTGGAGGCCACTTGTCACGATTCGAAGGCAATTCGGAGGCCACGTGACACGATCCGAAGGCAATTCGGAGGCGACATGACACGATCCGAAGGCAATTCGGTGGCCACTTACCACGATTCGACGGAGATTGGTCACGTACCTTGCAGCCCGCGGTCTTTTTTACCCGACTCAAACAGACCAAACAGACGTCAAACAGATCAATCTGTGTCGTCTTCTGTCGAACTTTAGCATCGACGTAGCATAAATAACAGACGCGGGGACGCTAGCGCAGGGAAATTCACAGCAACCCGAAATTTGATATTTCCCGGAGAAATTGCTCTATTTAGAAAGAATTGTTTTAGGTACAATAAAAGACTGATATATCTTCGAACACAATAAAATACGATAACAATGTTCATTATACACCTAATTAAATATTTCATTTATTCGCCTGAATGCAGCGAAAATATTTACTAATATTTGAGGTTTAAGAATCCTAACTTGACATAACCTCTGTAATAATAAAAAGCGGTGATAAAAACGCTAATAAAAGAAAGCTGTGTCGAATATACCATCGATTCTTCTTCTGTTTCATAATTGATCAGCGCAAAGTGTCGTTGAGAGGTGTTTATACAGGGATCTCCCTTAGTTATTCGGCGAGGCGATTTCATTGCCGATGTTTCTCCACAATTGCAGAAACGGTCGATACGCGCGAGCCCTGCCGCGCGATGTTTTATGTCCTTCCAGGAACAGGGTAAAATTCATCGAGGGGACTGTTCCATTAGCAACACTATAAATATGGTAATTCGCTCAAACGATAGCGCAATAATATCGTTGCAATACGTAGGAACTCATTCCCGGGGTTTGACGTTAACGTCAGTAATGGCGCGCCATCCATCAATCCGCACCTGTATTTTACGCACTCTCTCTCTCTCTCTCTCTTTCTCTCTGTGTGTACTTACGTTTCTTGTGCAACCGTTGTAAGAAAACGGCCGATACCGAGGTATCTCGAATAGATCGTTCCTGCAAAAAAGATGCTACAAGCTTTTAAGCGTATCGTTACCGGGGCCCCGTAAATCGACTTACGTTATAGCAAAAGCGAGGTCTCGGATCAAACATATGGCGCGACGACGTGGTCTTCCCTAGTTTGGACAAAGTCGATCGTCGCAAATCGACCGTGACACTTACGCCCCCATCGGGACCTGATTCCATTCATTATCGCCGGCATGAAAGGAGACAATTTATTCATGTTGATCAGAGCAACTTGGTTATACACTTCGTTATGCCCCATGAATAAATAGCGAAGCCGAAGAACTGTATCCGGACAATGCGAGAGATAAACGATATTATCGCGCAGTCCCATCGAATAAATATTTGCAGTATCGCCCGTTAGACAATGGAAGCTAAACCGAATATTTGTTTTTATAGGAATTTTTGCTAGAGCGACTGATATTTATCCTTATGGGAATGACCAAAATTTTCTGTGACGTTTAACGCTAGATTTACGGAGCAGAAAAAACGGCTCTATAAAAGTAACAATAAGACATTTATTCTGATTTTGAACACATGAATAAATTCAATAAATGACTCATAAATGTATCTTTACGATACGAGTAATCGTAAATTATAAAATCAATGATCCGTCATTTTGACGGATTTTTCCGTAAATCTATTGTTAACAATCTTTCCTTATTATTTATTATTATTTTGCAATTTATATCTTTATTATTATTATTATTACTATTATTTGTATTACTAATTATATTTGTATGGCTCGCAGCAATAAGACATTTATTCTAATTTTGAACAAATGAATAAATTGAATAAATTGAATAAATGACTCATAAATGTATCTTCTTATTATTTATTATTATTTCACAATTTACAATTTTATTATCATCAATTTTATTACTAATTATATTTTCATGTCTCGCACGTTAATTCAGCGCGACTGAAAAGTAGACGCGCACAAGAATTTTGCAGCGCGTCCGCGAGAAGAGCGTACAAACAATTTCGAAGACGGTAAAGTCTTGTTTACGAAGAGCATAAGCGAACTTTCGAAAACTTAGCATTATCCTTCGCGAACGTCCCGGAATGCGGGAAAGTTCGACCGTTCGAGACTGCCGTAAAAAAAGAAGATTCTTCGAATATAAAGCGTTTTAAACTCGCCAGCGATCCAATCTACCTTGCACGCGACGCGAGATAAAGGCGCGTCGTTAGGCTATCGCTTGGGATAATTCTTGTCGCAATTTGGGACACGGGGTGAAAGACGCCGCGTAAAAGGGCGCTGCGAGCCGGCCGATTTACAACTTTCCCTTTTTTCCGGGTGCAAGGCGCGCGAATTAACCTTTTAGGCACGACGCGCGGATAGTGGCTTCCGCGGATATCATCTTTCAGAACGACACGCCACTGTAGTGGCTTGCTCTGGTAGCTCACTCGCTCATCGTTTGAACCAAATAATCGTCTTCATATGCATTGTTTCACACTTCTTTTGTCTTCACATCGATTTACAACAGTCTACAGGGTGTCCCAAAAATGTCTCGCAATCCGGAAATGGCGGGTTCCTCGGATCATTTGAAGCAACTTCTTCCTTAACAAAAATGTTCTCCGAGGCACCGTTAACGAGTTATCAACGAAAAACAGTGACCAATAAGAATCGAGTACGGCCGACGCGAGGCGGCCCAGCCAACCAGCGCGCGAAGCCTAGTTCCGCTCATTGGCTCGATCGCCTCGCGCCAGCCGAGCTCGCCTCTCATTGGTCACTGTTTTTCGTTAATAACTCGTTAGCGGTGCCTCGGAGAACATTTTTGTAAAGGAAAAAGTTGCTTCGAATGGCCCCAGGAACCCGCCACTTTCGGATTGCGAGACATTTTTGGGACACCCTGTATATACAGTATCAGACTCTGTACAGTACACATCAGACTCTGCCGTCTAGAGAAATAGCCTCGCGCAGAATTCAGCCGTACCTAAAAGGTTAAAGGGACGCGGGGACTCCGCGGACCGTTTAGAAGTCGCAACGCGATAAATAGAACGCGTTTAAAGCGGTCCCGGGCTTTCAGAATGGCCCGTTAATTCTCGAAAAACGGTTATGAGCCCCGCTATTTGGACAGCCGCTCTCTCTCTCTCTCTCTCTCTCTCTCTCTCTCTCTCTCTCTCTCTCTCTCTCTCTGTGTGTGTCTAGCTCGTTGTTTTTATGGCTAACACCCATTACGCGACAAGGCGAGCCCTGCGCACGGTAAAGAGCCTCGCGAACTCAACCGTGCCCTAAACATGTACTTGAACGGCGGAGGGGTTAAGAAGAGGGTAATTCTCCCTGCGAGAACGCAGCCGAGGGACGGCTGTGAACCAGCCGCGATGGGTCGAAGATAGATTATCGTGCGCCGTGGCGCCCCGCAGACTGGTTTATTAACGGGCTGGTTGATGTCGCGTCGACAACCGATCGAGTCTTTCCAACGGCCGGCCGCGTTTGTCGCGTGTGTACGAAAAGTATCGGCGAAACAACGGGGTTGCCAGAAATCGCCGGCGCAACCGTGTCATTTGTTTTCCATAACGCGATCCCCCACCCTCCCGCGAACGGATAGTCGACATTGATACACGCCCTTTGAAATGCGTCAATGTTTAACTGTTTCACTTGTTCGAGGAACGGCTACGTAAAGCGGATCTTATCGCATTTCCCGGAACAAAAGATTTCTCAAAATGCCATAACGTCGTCACAAATGTCATCTGACCTCTTTTTGGAAGATATGGCCCATTTTTTCATTTTGGATTACTGTAAATTTCTCGGTGTTAATCCAACGCGTATGTAATTTATTTTTCTGCATTGCCTTTGAATAGTGTCATGTGCCCTCCGAATTGCCTTTGAATAGTGTCATGTGGCCTCCGAATTGCCTTCGAATCGTGTCATGTGGCCTCCGAATTGCCTTCGAATCGTGGCACGCGGCCTCTAAATTGCCTCCGAATTACCTCCGAATTACCTTTGAATCGTGGCTTGTGGCCTCCGAATTGCCTTCGAATTGCCTCCGAATTACCTTCGAATCGTGTCATATCAAAATTAAAAATCAAAAACACACACCGGTATGCCGGCCGCTGCCTTTTTCGCCAACCGCCCCTAATTTCTACAAAAACCGCGCCGCGAGGCCCGAAGAATCGCGACTTAATACTCTCAGATCCGCCGGTTTCAATTCCGGGCGCCGAGCATTTCCGGGAGAAATTGCTCCGTTTCTCATGGAAAGGGACAATCGTCGAAGAAAGCGACAGTTAAGCAGTCGCGCAGAATCGACGGTAGGAAGCGGCGTTCTTGTACGAAATTCAGGGTGCCGGCGGCGTTTCCAATTGCTGTCCCTTTCCGATATCACGCGGGAAAGTTGCGCCCGTTCGATGGGCAGAGGTCAGTGAACAGAGAAGGCGGGAAGGGACGGCTGCCGACCCGATCGATCGCTAGTCGAGGCAAACAGTCGATCGCGGCGAATTGATGGTACGTTCTCGCGAGACACGGGTACGCATAAAGCAACCTATCGACCCTGTCGGTGCTGGTAGTTTACGGACCCGCCGGTGGCCGACTCGTTAATAAGCGATATTCGATGATAGGGGTTGCGTTTGTAATTGCATCGCGGTAGAAACTCCGGGCGCGCTGTTCTGGGACAAGAGAAACGCCCGGAATTGATGGAAATGTAACTGTAAATCGAAAATTCAATATTAAAAAATCCCCCGTCTACGCTATTGACACCCGCTTTTTGCGATCCTGTTTCCGCCTGGATTCCACTGACAGTCTATCGACAGGGTTTTTCGAGACCGACCCCTCCCCCTCCCTCACCCTGCTGGAAAACAAATGCTTATCCCGCGCCGCAAATGCGATCCTTCGCGGCGGCACGTTCATCAATTTCTGCAGAAAATCAGATATCCCACAGACAAGAACTCATTCGGTGTCCCTGAGATTTGTTTACCCGACGACAGAAATCGCGGAGATTCAATTGCGATGCTGAAGCCGTTCAATAATCTAAATTTTCGGAAAGTAAAATCGGCGAATAGAATGCCAAACGTTGTGGAACCAACTTCTTACTGATTAACCCTTTAGGCACGACGCGCCATTATAGTGGCTTGCTCTAGTAGCTCACTAGTTCACCGTTTGAACCAAATAATCGTCTTCGTATGCATTGTTTCACACTTCTTTTGTCTTCGCATCGATTTACAACAGTCTCCAGGGTGTCCCAAAAATGTCTCGCAATCCGGAAATGGCGGGTTCCTCGGATCATTTGAAGCAACTTCTTCCTTAACAAAAATGTTCTCCGAGGCACCGTTAACGAGTTATCAACGAAAAACAGTGACCAATAAGAATCGAGTACGGCTGATGCGAGGCGGCCCAGCCAACCAGCGCGCGAAGCCCAGTTCCGCTCATTGGATCGATCGCCTCGCGCCAGCCGAGCTCGTCTCTCATTGGTCACTGTTTTTCGTTAATAACTCGTTAACGGTGCCTCGGAGAACATTTTTGTAAAGGAAAAAGTTGCTTCAAATGGCCCGAGGAACCCGTCACTTTCGGATTGCGGGACATTTTTAGGACACCCTGTATATACAGACAGAATATACAGTATCAGACTCTGCCGTCCAGAGAAATAGCCTCGCGCAGAATTCAGCCGTACCTAAAAGGTTAACTTTCGCGCCACGTATTAGCAAAAACGTCTGGTCAAAAAATTTCGCAGAATCTTCAGGAATATCCCGGTGCGGCGGGAGGATCAACAAACAGGAATAACACGGTGCCGCCCGGGCGTCCAATAAGTCGCGGGGAAAAATATGCTCGAGCATCTCCGCGTCTCCCCGGTAATTAATTCACGAGCCAGGTAAGGTTGGTCGCCGGCAAACCGCCTCGTCTAACCGACGACAGTGTTTAAGAGAGCGTCGCCGGCGTGTGCGCGATTCATAACGCACGAGGACAGCGGTGGCGTCGCGCGATAAAGCATGACGAAACAAGAGGGGTGTGGGCGGTTTTGCGAGACGACGGAGGACAAGAAGCCGGTCCGCAGGAAGTTTAAGCGAAGGCGGGAGCAGGATGCAGATAAAGTTAATGGGATTTTATCGGAACGCGTTGCAATCTTAGGATGCTGACCAGGCTGGACGTGGTCGGTGGCCGCGACAGGGTGGAGAATCCCGTTAGAGGCTGAAGTAGATTCGCCGGGTACTCTTCTCGTTTCCAGCCGGACTCAATTAATAAAAGGGCTTTCTCCCGTTCCCCCGTCCGTTCCCCTTTCCCTCCGGCACCCTTACGCAGCCCGGGTCCCACGTACGTCGGCAATGGCGGACGTTGAACAACGAACTACGCAACGGACGGCAGCAGCCCCCCCTACGAACCACTGCCGTCCTCCTCCAGACGTTCCGGAATACCGCCGGGTAGCGATGGGTCCTGGTACCGCTCGAGTCGAGAAGCATCGTAGCATTCGCCACTGGATGCTCTTGGAACATAATTTTATTTAAATGGGAGCGGTGATGTAGATTTTGGAATATAGAGGGTTTTCTATAATTGTGTTAACACGTGGAGAGGGATGATTCCTTGGGTTATTTGAAGCAACTTTTTCCTTAGCGAGAATTTCCTGCGAGGCTTCGTTTACGAGTTATTGGCGAAAAACAGTGACCAATGAGAGGCGAGCGCGGCTGGGCGCGAGGCGGCCCGACCAACGAGCGCGCGGAGCACAGTTCCGCTGATTGGCTCGGCTGCCTAGCGCTAGACTCTCGCCTCTCGCGCTCGCCTCTTATTGGTCACTGTTTTTCGCTAATAACTCGTAAAGGAAGCTTCGGATTGCATTTTCGATAAAGAAAAAGTTGCTTCAAATGATCTCAGGAATCACCCCTTTCCGAGTGTGAATCTTCTGTAGTAGCGACTCTGTGGTACCGCTAAAATTGTTATATCACGTTCTAGGATCATTTTTGTATTATTAAAGATTAGATTTAAAAGATTGTTTAAAGTGTAATTGTGACTAAAGTGTCACAAGACTCAATTTCATGCGCATAAAATGCACTTTGTCGTGCGAAGCTAATTTCAATGATAAAACTCTGCGAAAGTTATTCATTATATTGACAAATACGATATAAATTTTAGTACAACTACCTTTGGATAGCATTTGTCGTAGAAGAACCGGTTCGGCCGAAACTGTTGATTTCTCTCTTCAAGTAAAAAACAGACACGAACGGAATTACAGTAAATTCTCTGCAATTGACGCTCAGATTGCGGACAATTTACGAAGAGAACGTACGATTATTCGAGCCTCGAGGCCCATTGTTACAGTCGCAGGTTATCAATAGCTAAAAAAACAAGCCGCAAGGCTCGAATAATCGTATCTTCTCTTCCCAAACAGTCCATTTTTGTTCACAAACTGAAAGACAATTGGAAAGAATTCACCGCTAAATTCCTAGCGAGATTTAACGAGCGCTTGTCGAACGTCTCATCAAAAATCGACGTTCATCGATTACCGCGGTTCCTCGTGAGAGTTTTTCGAGCAAAATTCTATTTGCTGAACACGATTACGTTGCAGAGAAGTTGGACGACAAATGGCCGAGTAAACAGCGGGAAAATGGGACAGACCTGGCATCGATGCGACTCCGTTAAAACGACAATTTCCGTCGCACTGAACAAACCCGTGTGCTGAACTTGTGCAAACCGAACAATTTATATGAAATAAACGCTGTGTGTACCACTTTTTAAGATACTGGATCAAGCTCCGTCTATTTGAGGACGAGGTTCGTCTCGCAGTTTCGAGCAGCGCAAAGATCGAACGATCCGAAGGAGAAAAGACAAGTACGTATACAGGGTGTCCCAAAAATGTCTCGCAATCCGGAAATAACGGGTTCCTCGGATCATTTGAAGCAGCTTCTTCTTTTACAAAAATGTTCTCCGAGGAACCGTTAACGAGTTATTAACGAAAAACAGTGACCAATAAGAATCGAGTACGGCCGACGCAAGGCGGCCCAGCCAACCGGCGCACGAAGCCCAGTTGCGCTCATTGGCTCGGTCGCCTCGCGCCAGCCGAGCTCGCCTCTCATTGGTCACTGTTTTTCGTGAATAACTCGTAAACGATGCCGCGGATCGCATTTTCGCTGAGGAATAAGTTGCTTCAAATGACCTCGCGAGCCCCTCACTTCGCGGAAATACAATAAGTTCGGGACATATATAATATATACTACATATATACTCCCGACTTGCCACTTCTGACCCGACCAGCAGAACTTGCAATCTTCCCAATGACCGTTCAACAAAGCTTAAACTAATTATATTAGGTCTACCGGAAAGTTTTGTCCGTTTGAGAAATGAGAGGAAATAATAGATTTTTCATAAGTTTAGTAATATTTATTGTACAATATAATTTCCGTCGTTACTTACGACCTCTTGCCAGCGTGATGGCAATTTGTGAGCAACATTTTTCATAAATATATGTCTCAAATGAATAACGGCGCCTCGGAGAAAATTGTTGCAAAGGAAAAAGTTGCTTCGAATGACCCGAGGAACTCGCCACTTTCGGATTGCGAGACATTTTCGGGACACGCTGTATATACTTAGTTTTCGTCTTTAAGAAAATCGACGGAGTAAATTATGATTGCCGATCACGTGGAACAAAATCGTGGTGTCGCGCCCATCGCTACCGCCAAGTCCGGGAGACCACGATCGACGACGACGACACCGGCTGTTATCGCTACCAACGACCGGCGGATCAGCCTCGGGCGGCGGCCGAGGGTGAAAGCGGGGAGGTGGGGTAATTGATAGACGCGCGAGGAGACGCGGATTGTTTACTCGAGGAAGGATTGACCATCGCGCGAAGGCACTCAGCTCCCCGGCGCTGCTCCTGAGTGGAGACCACGGCCGCCAGCTCGTTTCATCCAAGGCCATTCGTTCCCGTGGCGTCCTGCGGACTTCGGCCACCGACCGACGGGATTGGCCAGCCGACCCCCTTCTCGCGAGGCTCCCCCGTAATTAATGCCGCTAATATAGCCCGGATCTCTCGCCCGCTTCGACACTTGTCCCTCCAGCGTTCGTGGACTCGGCGCGAGCGCCCCTAAAGTGCCACCACGACTGGCCCGCGCGCAATTTCCACGGGGGTGGATGTTAATGGCATCGGCAACCCCCGCCGTTTCCTTGATTTTGATCGACTGCCGCTGGAGCGATGCCTTCCTTCCGATAAGTCCAAAGAATAACGCCTACCAGGACGCCGTCCTGACGGGACTTGTTGCTTGCCAGGATTTACGAGACATGTGCCTGCGACGCTACCTCCTCTCCCCCTTGGTCTTCTCGAGCTGCCGCACAGCTCGCTCAAGGCAGTTGCGAATCTTTCGCGGATCTTCTTTTTTACGGTGATTCTGCGCTCAGGTTGCAGATATTAGAAACCGCGTCCTTTTATCGGCCCGGGCTGAAAATTTGCTACTTTACGGTGATCTTGATAGACTGTTTCGTGAATATACAGAGTGTCCAAAAATTATGGTACTTACGGGAAATTATAGCTAGGGAAAATAGAGACTAGGTCATTCGAAGCAACTTTTTCCTTTACAACAATTTTCTCCGATGCTTCGTTCACGAGTTATTAACGAGAAACGCTGACCAATGAGAGACGAGCGCTCGGATGGCGCGAGGCGGCCCAGCCAGCGAGCGCACGGAGCTCGGTTTCGCTCATTGGCTCGGCCACCTAGCGCTAGCCTCTCGCCTCTCGCGCTCGCCTCTCATTGGTCACTGTTTTTTGTTAATAACTCGTAAACGAAGCCTCGTAGAACATTTTCGCTGAGGAAAAAGTTGCTTCAAATCGCCTCAGGAACCCCTCATTTCCCGGAAATACCATAATTTTGGGACACCCTGTAGAATGCTTCGATTTCGTCGAACTTTCGACGAGCTAATTTTTGGAATTTGCATGAAAATTTGCGTGAAAATCAACGGTCATTAGGATTTGTTAATTTAAACGTTTCCAAGCATAATTCGGTGATATAATTGCATAAAAATCCGCGTTCCAGTGAACGACGAAGCGGGCGGCTGGATTTCTTAGCGGACAATGAATCGTCGGTGGCATGAACTCCGTGAACTCGATTACGGGAAAATAAATTCTCGAACTCGCTTCTAATTATGAATCGCTAGACGACGCATCTTAATCGTCCCAGTTTCGCCGGGTCCGTGCGCCGAAGGGGCACTCGTTAATCGGTCCGCTCGATCGCGAAAATTCGCCGGCGTTCAATGCCCGTTGAATAATTGCGCCAATTAACGAGACGTCGATCGTTTCGCCCGGCGTCGAAACAACGCTCCGCCGAGACATCGATCTTCCGTTTTATGGATCCGCGAGACCATTTCTAATTTCTGCCGACCGACTGGCCTCTCCGGCTTCTGCGAAAATACGAAACGAGCTGTCGGTGGGACCGTCTTATTAAAATTAATGGAAATCTGAATTTTCGATGGGGTGACCCGCGGACAGCCCAGCTGGAATCAGTGGACTGGCCAGGTCTTCGCTAAAATCTGTTTGTCAGATAAAATCAAATTTTAAACACTGTTACCTCTTGAATTAGTAAATTGCTTAAATAGTAATATTAGTATATTATTAGTGTTAATATATATTATAATACTATATAATATATTACTAATTTATTATATAGTACTATATAATATATTATTAATTAATATATAATTCTATATAATATATTATTAATTAATATTGATAATAATATATACTGATATTGGAATATCAGTAATATAATAGAAATATTAAGAAATTAATTAATTAGTGAATAAAATTAATTATATAATATATTAATAATTTATTATATAGTACTATATAATATATTATTAATTAATATTGATAATAACATATACTGCTATTAGTATATCAGTAATATAATAAAAATAGTAAGAAATTAATTAATTAGTAAATTAAATTACGTAGTAAATTTCATCTTCGCTAAAAAATGAAATTCTCTCACCAGACTTATTTAACCCTGGCACGTTCAGGGGAGGGTCAGAAAATGTCCATAGAATTTTAAAGATGTACTTTCGTTCCAACAATGTTCCTTTATAAATTTTGTACAATTGATCAGGTACCTAAATGTATTATTTAACAGCATCGTATAAATAAATACACCCCGAACATAAATAACAATATCTACAGCGCTTTTTCTTCCACGGATACGAGATGACCCCGCCTTCGGCATCGGGCCACCAGTTTAATTTAGCGGCAACCGTGAATTATAATTCACGATATTTCTTATCATCAATTTCCACCGCCCCTAATTTTCCCTAGTTCCGTAATACATTCATGAGAAATCAGTGTTCCCACAAATCACGGGGAACCGCGATAAATAATAATAACCGATAAAGTGGGCGCACGGCTAAAAATGACAAACGATAGAGGAGAAGTTTTAATTACCGGCGACGCCGGCGAATACGATATTCGAAACGGAGCAAATACGATGATGAATTATAATAAGTGATAAAATTCCGTGGCGACCGATTTGTCAGAGAAGAATTTGAGGGAAAATGGCGCGGAGGTTTTCGGCCGCGCGGCGTTATTTTATTTATCGGGCCGCGGCGCGCCACGGAAAATGTTGAAGAGGTACAACATTATAAATTATACATGGCGGCGATTGCATTATCATAATCGCGGAACACACTGCCGCGGCATTTTAAATCGTATATTATATATGATCGCGCGGCGAATGCGAAAAACAAGTCACGCCCTTATGCGCGCCGTCCGTAACGCGCGGAATTCTTAACGAACGTGACGGGAACAATCGAGCGATCTGAAACGGAAAGGGCGAAACGGAAGAAGGGGCCGCGGCGGGAGGGGGGAGGGGGAGGTGGTCGACTGGACATCCTTTCTCCGAAAATGGATGCTTTCGGCACACGTGCGGCCGAATCTCCGATCGTCGGGCCGCGCCGCGAACGTGGCAGGACTTTCCTCTGGGCCACGTCAGTTTCTATTCGAATGTAAAAACCATTGTTGCCGGGCGGCACTGGGTCAAAAAAATATTTGCGCACCTACCTGCAAAACCTGCTGCCAAAACGACTTCGCGACGGACAGATTCGACGGATCTTTCGCGAAACTCCCGTTTCAAATATCATTTCCTGCAACATTCGGAAACAATTTCCCAAAACTTTTCTGACAGTTGATCCGACAAAAATTCTCCGCCGGGTGCAAAGGGTTCGATATTTTTTGAAAATACGAACTTCGATCGCTCACGTGTACAGAGTCGAGATCAAAATTGTTCGCGTCGTGGTTAAATTGATTCGTCGCTCTGCGAATATTTTTAATCATTTCAACGTGCGTGATTACGCGACGCGCAGCTTTGTTTTATAATATCGTAGGCGAAGCTTTTGAACAATTATACAGGATGTCCCAAAAATGTCTCGTAATCTGGAAATGGCGGGTTCCTTGGATCATTTGAAGCAACTTCTTCCTTTACAAAAATGTTCTCCGAGGCACCGTTAACGAGTTATTAACGAAAAACAGTGACCAATAAGAATCGAGTACGGCTGACGCGAGGCGGCCCAGCCAACGGCGCCAGCGGTCGAGGCGGTCGAATCCCAGCTCAGCAGCCGCGAGCCGGCCGAGCCAATGAGCTCGCCTCTCATTGGTCACTGTTTTTCGTTAATAATTCGTTAACGGTGCCTCGGAGAAAATTTTTGTAAAGGAAAAAGTTGCTTCCAATGATCCGAGGAACCCGCCACTTTCGGATTGCGAGACATTTTTAGGACACAGTGTATATGCTATTGTAATATTCGCAATTCGGTCGTGGAACATTTTTGACGATATTACAAGTCGGATCGCTGAATAATTAAATCCATTATGGCGAGTATTCAGACATTGATTATGACATTCTCTCTTTAAAATATTGCAATCCGACCTCCTGTCGAAGAATTAAATATATTATACATATATTATAACAGTGTGCCCGTGTTTGAATCGAGCATTTAATACTTGCAAGAACCGATTTGTCATGAAAGAGCTATGATAAGGTAACTATGACTAATGTTTCATTGCTCGCTCCATCCTTCTAATTAAAAATAAAACGGTTCACTATTTCGTAGATCCGCATATAAAATATTCGACCAATCGAGATCGACCTCGAGATCGACCTTGAACTAATCTCGAAGTGAATAGTTCTTTCTGACAAACGTCGAAACCGATATAATGATTAATAGCATATATTTAGCTATTTATATTCGAGCTATATTTAATATTGAATAATATTTAATATATTTTCATACCTGCAGAAACCGAATAAAGAAGGTAATCGTCGTTAGATGCACAGGTACGACCTTGGAATCAGCTGGAATCACTTGACCCGGCGCTAAGAAATTCGTCAGTAACGTTGCCTAGGGGACTCGTGCTCCTCAGACGCGGGGACGTTCGACAGCGGGAACGGCGATCGATTTGAAGGGATTGGTGGCTAGATATGAAACTTTCATAGAACAGAGATTTCTCGATTGGCGAGGGAATCCTCTGACGTCGGATACGGGGAGATGCCACGCTTTAATATTTCATATTTCTCCTTACCGTGATGTACAAACCGTAACGACCGCCGGAATCCATCTGAAACAAAATAAAGTTTGCAAAATATATCCTCATGTCGCGTGTGTACGGATATATGTATAATCATACCTCGAGGAACCGCCGCCTCTCTGCTGCTATCGTATTCATACTGTTTATGATAACTTTATATTTTGTATATATTTTTATTTTATGTATTTTATTTTTATATTTTTATATTTTTATATTTTTATATTTGTTTATAATAATTCAAGGCATTTTTTTGTATCGTACATTACGATAAAATTCAAGGTCACGGTATAGCGAATTATTGAATAATTTTCTTTAACAATAAAGAACAGAATTTTTTGACTCTGTTATTATTATTATTATTATTGTTATTGTTGTTGTTGTTATTATTGTTATTATTACTATTGTTATTATTATTGTCGTTATTATCATTACTGTTATTATTCTTATTACTATTATTGTTATGAAAATCACAACACCAATTCTGGAAGGACACGATTGGTTTTAACAACAACAACAACAACAATAATAATAATAATAATAGTAATAATAAAAATAATAATAATAATAATAATAGTAATAGTAATAGTAATAGTAATAATACTAATAGTAATAATAATAATAATAGTAATAATAATAATAGTAATAATACCAAAGTTAAAAATTCTGTTCTTGATCTTTTTAACCCTTTACGCTACAAGAATAATAACAAAGTCCTTCCAGAGTTGATTTCGTCGAGAATTAAAAGCGCAGATTGAAATACGTGTAACGAACACAGCGATAAATCAGTATGAAGCATGCGGAATATTTTCGCACGCGTGACAGTCGGAAATTTTGGGCCTCGCCGCGGCCCTCGCGGGATGCGCGGAATTTTCTTCCCTTCGCGCACGCAATAAACGCCGATAAATCCACGCATCGAGCTATCGCCTCGGAAATTACGCGCGCGGTGATTTAAGCGGTAAGCGGTTCGGCCTAATATGGTTTCCTAAGTAGAAGAGTGTCATCGAGCGTGTGATTCCCCGTAATGGTCTTTCGCTTTCCGGGCCGTTAACCGGGCGACGCGCCTCGAAGGCCGTGGCGCGGATCGCTCTTCGAGCAGTTAAGATGTCGTGCCGGGGCTAACCCGTTTCCTCTTTTTCAGCTTCCACGAAACGAGGCCGGCGTTTTCGAGAACCGCCAGCGACGCAGAACCCCGATTCCAGCTGATTCCGGACTTTAAAGACGGCTCTCGCGGTAGAATCATCGTTTCCCGGCCAATTTCAGCGAGCCCCGATCGCTCCGAAGAATATTCCACCGCCGTGGAGCGCACCGGGGGGGAGATTCATTTTTCTATCAGCCCCTCGCCCCGCCCCAATCTGGCCGCGTTTTCCCGGTAACGTTCGCTTTGAGATGAAAATGCGAAAGGATACGAAAATTTTCGTTGCTGTTCAACCTCGATCTAACAGGCCGTTGGGGCCGCGCTAAAATTTTCGACTCCGACTTCTCTACTCGTAACTGGAAATCGATGGGCTGACTAATTTTTGTACGATGATTTCATAATTTTGTTGAACCGTTTAGCCTGGATCGGCGCGAGAGAATTTATTTAGGATGGAAAATACGCTTTCGAACGCAAGATACGACGAACGGACCTCTGATATTTGGATATTGTTTCACTACATATATATATATATATATATATATATATATATATATATATATATATATATATATATAAAACAGTTCACTATTTATTCACTATTAAAAATAAAACGGTTCATAATTTGAAACAACTTCTTCCTTTACAAAAATTTTCTCCGAGGCACCGTTAACGAGATATTAACGAAAAACAGCGACCAATGAGAGGCGAGCACGGCTGGCGCGAGGCAACGGAGCCAATGAGCGGGACTAGGCTTCGCGCGCCGGTTGGCTGGGCCGCCTCGCGTCAGCCGTATTCGATTCTTATTGGTCACTGTTTTTCGTTAATAACTCATTAACGGTGCCTCGGAGAACAGTTTTGTAAAGGAAGAAGTTGCTTCAAATGATCCTAGGAACCCACTATTTCTGGATTGCGAGACATTTTTGGAACACCCTGTATATCAAATATTGCTTGAAATTACGGTGCTGCAATTTTTATCGGCGCCTCGGAGTCGCAATTCGAACGCAAATAATTGCGAAAGTGTCTAGAACGAGCAGTGAACTGTTACAAAAATAGCGATCTAATTAAATGCTCTAAGTACGTACATACCTGGAAAATCGCGCGCGCGCGACACCAAACGCGTTTAGAGACTCGTAAAGTTTTGTCGCCAGTCGATAAATGGACGGAAATGCATCGAGGTATCGGAGTCGACGACGGACAATCGACTGTAATTGCGATAGAGCTATAAGATAATGGCGGAAAATCATGGTGCCGCTCACCGGAAGAATTAGTCGGAATTGCGGCGAGTTTCGAGCGAGTAACTTCAGAAGTTCATGGAAAACTCTCACACCATGGCTAATTGGCGAAGTTTATCGCCGGCGTTTACAAGTTAGGATAGAAAACAATTTCACTTAGTACTATAAATATTTCGTTCGGAAAAGGGGGGTTTGAGCCGCGCGGCTCGGGAAAAGGTTATAAGGGATGATCGGAGGAAAGTTTATCTGCCGAGTTATAAACATTTCAAGGTCCCCTCCGGGCTTTTTGTTTAGCATACTCGCGCGAACTTATTGGACGCTCGATTGACTTTCTTCTGCCGCAAGTTTTAGACAATACGTTATTTTTTAGAGGTCGCACCGTTCTTCGGCGAAGCTAATTCTTCTCTTTCCAAGGAATTCTGTTGGAGGAGCGATATTTTGATCAGTTAGACGTGGCCATGACGAGTATACTCGTCGAACACAAAAGTGTTAAAATATTGGAAAAAGGCGGTTTTATTTGGTGAAATTGACAATTTTATTACCAATAAAATTATTATCAAAATTATTATACAAAATATTGACTCTTCTCCATGACGAGTATACTCGTCGAACACACAATAAGCGTCGCTGTTAAAATATTGGATCAAAAAGACGGTTTTACTTGATGAAATTGACAATTCTATTACTAATAAAATTATTATCAAAATTATTATACAAAATATTGCTATTTCTTCATGACGAGTATACTCGTCGAACACACAATAAGCGTCGCAGTTAAAATATTAGATCCAGAAGACGGTTTTATTTGATGAAATTAACAGTTTTATTACTAATAAAATTATTATCAAAATTATTATACAAAATATTGCTATTTCTTCATGACGAGTATACTCGTCGAACGCAGAGTAAACGTTACTGTTAAAATATTGGATCAAAAAGACGGTTTTATTTGATAAAATTAACAATTCTATTACTAATAAAATTATTATTAAAATTACCACACAAAATACTGCCACTTCTCCATGACGAGTATACTCGTCAAACCCAGCTAACTGATTAGAAAACTTCTCACAGCTTTCAATTCCGCCCGTACATTTTCTTAATGTACGCAAAAATAGATTCTGCAGGCATTAACAAACATACGACAAAATTTTGCTCCAAGCTAATCAATTCACCGGTAATTCAATTACCTTGAAAATTAGGTTAGAACACGCGGTCCACAGAAAATTCTGTCCAGACTTTTCAGGATAGTGCTTCAGTCTACGCAGCATCGCTCCAAATGTTCAATCATTTCGTCGCAGTTACGTTGCAGCTCCAAATTCGTTGACAAAATTTTGGGAGAACATTTTTCGAAATGTAACACTTTCGATGCGATCGTTTCACCCTTTTCTCGCCCCATTCCGAGAATAAGCGTCGCCTTCTCCTAGAACGTACAGCGATCGCGATCCGATTATCGAAACGCGAAATCGCGATTGGGCAACGTAATCGCAGATGACGAAGGCGGGCGCCGACTTCGCGGTTTTACGGCCGGACGAACGCGCGCGGGGCGTGTTTATCGCGCGAAGATCGAGTAAACCGCTCGAACACGATGACTTGACTCGAGAGAGCCGCGGCTGGAGCGGAGCGGCGTCGCCGTTAAGCGATCTTGACGCAGGCAATCCGCCAGTCATTTTCGACAACGTAAACGCTATTCATTATTTACCGCGCCACGCTTCCAGCTACTTGCCAGCCTCCGTTATAATTCATGGCTCCGCGGCGAGATGCAATCGATCTCCTGAGCGAAGCGGAGTGAAACGCGCGCGCGGTGCGGCGCGGTGCAAACGCGGTGCAGCAGGATCGAGCGCGATGCGGCGCGGTGGTTGCATTTCGAGGAACGAAATTAACCCCCGTTGTTCGGCTGACACTCTGCCGAACCGTAACAGACACGTGGATACATCGATCCCAGTGTCCTCTCTCCGCCCCTCCTCCTCCTCCTCCTCCTCCATGCCGAAAGTAATCATTGTTCGATCGTAATGCCACCCCCGAGTGACACAATTCCACCCCTTTACGCCGCGACGGCCGTGTATCACAATTAAAAGCTCTGGTTAGGGCGCGACGCAATAACTGGAGCAATCCGGGGTAATAAATTAATAGAAACCGGCCATAAGCTAATAGAAAAATTCGATCACCCTCCGAGGAAAGACGCGCGCGGACCGCCGCCCGCGCCGCAACCCCCGAGAACCTTTTGGCTCCGCTAACGCAATAAACTTTCGTACATGGGGTGCCATTAGGAATGGAACGAGCGCGGAGCGACGGTGTCTGGGGAACGCCGGGGTGTCTGCGATTTTTCTACCTGACACGGTTTGATCTCGGCAAGATTAACTGTCCCTGACAGACGATATAGACATGTATAGAGGCAGAGAAGACGTGCGGCTCGTTTTATAATTATTAACAGGCTCGCTGTCGAATCACGGCCCCCGAGGAATTCCCGCGGGGTCGCAATCGTGTCGCGATTAACCCCTTGCCGCGCTTCGACGAGACCGGCTCGTTGTTAAAAATTTCTGGGGTTAACTTATTTGGTGTAGGTGTTATTCTGTCATTTAAAATTGGAATCAAATTCGAATCTATTTTGTCTTCGATGTTTAAGCGTTCGAGTAAATTGAGAATAAAAGGCACGCGATAGGTAACAATTCTGTTTTCGCTTCGAAGAAATTATTGCAATCGAAAGATTTCTAAGCGCAGTAACTGCGAAGGAAATGGTATGTCGAGATAAAAGGGTGAATTTATGTTAAAGGGTGAAAGATTTTCGGGTGATCTTAAATTATAAACGTGGATCTTTCGTGTTTCATGCATTTTTTAATATAGACACAGTCTCTCTCTCTCTCCCTCCTCTCTCTCTCTCTCTCTCTCTTTTCTTAAAATATCTGGAAAATATCTACTATTTAATAATAGCAATAATCTAATTAATAATATAATGTATAATATAATATATAATATAATATATATAATATAATATATAATAATATAATATATAATATAATATATATAATATAATATATAATAATATAATATATAATATAATAATTAATATATAATATATTATATATCTAATACAATAATAGCAATATCTACTGCTATCATTTTAGCTACCAATCTTCCAAGAAACTAAACTGAAACTAGAATAGAAACAATAAATTCTCCCCAATTTTCCTTCAGCTTGAAAATAAATAAAACAATAAACAGAAGAAATAAAAATGGACAATTTAAGAAGAAGAGATCCGATTCATTCGAGCCTCGAGCCTCATTTCTATAGTTTCCGATCGTCAACAATTACAAAAACGAGGTGCAAAGCGCAATACAGTAAATTCTCTCCAACTGACGCTCGGATTGTGCACAGAAATGGACAATTTGGAAAGAGGATTATTATATTTAATTCGAGAATTATTCGAGTCTTGCGGCTCGATTTTATATTTATTAGAAAATTATATTTTATAAATAACCTTGGCAGTCGTAAATATAAAATCGTGCCGCAGGGCCCGAATAATCGCGTCTTCCTTTCCCAAATTTTCCATTTTTATGTACAATCAAAGCGCCAATTAGGGAGAATTTACTGTACAGTAATCTCTCTCGTCTAATTGACGCTCAGATTGTCCACAAAAATGAACATATTTGCGAAGAGGAGATACAATTATTCGAGCCTTGCGGCTCGTTTTTATAATTATTGACAATTGGTAACCATAAGAACGAGTTGCAAGGCTCGAATAATCGTATCTCCTCTCCCCGAAATTGTCCATTTTTGTAGACAATCCGAGCGTCAATTACAGAGACATCACTGTAATCGTATCTCCCCTCTTCCCAAATTATCCATTTTTATGTATTATACAATCCGAAGGAAAATTGCAGAAAATTCACAGCGCTCCTGCGACCCTGCCGACCTTCGAAATTTTAATCATTTTCCCTCTCTCGGAATAGCTATAGCTGTTCGACCCTGGGGTCTGGCCCTAACTAAGGTCGCAGAGGCTTCGAGGAACCATGAGCTGGCTCGCGCGTCGGTGGGAACACACGCTACGCGCCGAACAATAACGTTTTTATAACTCGGCGTCTGGAATGTCGCACTCTTCCGAAGGGAGGGTCCTCGCCGAGTAGGATGGATGAGCCTGTAACGCGCGCCCACGGTCACCCCCTAGTCGCAATATCAAGCTACGGGGAATACGAGGGAGCGTAACCGGACTGTCTGATTCCTCTGGCATGGCGCATAGCGCGCCAGTCGGCGCCGGGGATCTCGGAATTGTTGCAGGTAGCGATGGCAGCTCTCGATCCTTTCCGACTCGCATTCTAAAACAACTCCCCAGGATCCTCGATTATCGACCTATCGCGCGGACTTTCGCCGAGATGCATCGGACTGGCTGCGCCAGACTTTCGAATCCGATTGGGTTCACCCTCGCGGGCCGGTTGTTTCGTGTGCCATCTTCGTAGCGGGGTCGTGAGATTGTCCGCTTATGAAACTCATATCTTGCGTATTTCCAACGTTCTGTTCTAGGATTTATCTCGCGATCAACTTCGTAAGAGCTGCTGCAGCTGCAGCATCGACGCACTGTTTAACCAGTTTGCTGTTGCAGTCTCTTCGAAGAGGGTATAAGTTACTGTTATTATGCTGTGTTACGTTTGATCATGTTCGTATTTTGTTCAGATACGCCGCTTTTATAAAATGCGTAATTTAATCATGAATATCGTATTTAATAAGGAATATCGCATTTGATAAAGAATATCAAATTTAATAGAGAATATCAAATTTGATGAAGAATATGCTTCTTTAGCAGTTAGCTCTGTTTTCGACGAGTATTCTCGTCGCGAAGAAATAGCAACACGGCTAACTGGTTATCGAATCCAAAATGATTTCTTGCGTCGACGTCAAATACTGTGTTGTTCGGAGAATAATTTTGTTCTTCGAGAACATTTCCGGACTTCTACGAGCATGAGATTTCGAAGCTGCCAGTAAAATGACAAAAAACGTTATAAAACAATAGATTATTAAATAATATTTACACTAAACGTATTAAATAATATTTACACTGTCTATAAAATCGTGGAAAACAGTTCGCTTTTTGATGGTGCATACGATGGTATCTGACGGTGTATATCAAGCTATAAGAATTGCTTCACTGATTCTGAATTTCGTTTAACCTTTAACCCTTAGCCGCGCCGTGTTCTTCATAGTAATAGCGATCAGAACAACTTTTTCTATCGTAACAATTTCCGAGAAGGAAAAGAAAATTGAACACTTGAAGATTTACCACAGGAGAGCAGAATATTATTCCGACTTAGAAGAACAGAATAACCTTCGTAATTTACCCCTTGCCATACTTTGACGAGTCTGATACATCACAAAAATTTCTAACAATAAGTTATTTAGTGTAGATGTTATTCTGTCCTTTAAAATTGGGATAAAATTCTAATCTCTTGTCATCAATATTCGTCAAAATTCGAGTAAACTTAGGCACACAATAAGCATCGATATTCTTTCCCTCCCAAGAAATTATTGCAATCGAGAAACTTCTAATCGCAGTAACCGCGAGGGAAATGTTATATCAAGGGGTTAACAAGACAATTTCACAGCAAAACAGTTGAAAATAGGAATAAAAATACCGTCTCCGATGAATCGAACAATTAACTCAGCAGGGATTCAACGCGACTCGAACCCATCGCTATCCGAGGACTGCTAGCGTCCGATGCGCAACATCGTGGACCCACTCGTCTACTTCTTTCGCTCGACATTTCTCGCCCGTGCCACCCTCGTCCCGGAGAGGGAAAAAGCGAGCGAGCGAGAGAGAGAGAGAGAGAGAGAGAGAGAGAGAGAGAGAGAGAGAGACATAAAAAGAAAGGAGGACTGAGAGAGAAAAAGAGAAAAAGAGAAAGAGAGAGAGAGAGCGAACCGTGGAATCTGACAGCCGTAGGCCGTAACGCGGCGCGACCGCTTATTAAAAGGAACGAGCACGGTTTATTTCGCGGAGGGAAACAAGCGGCAGAGTAAATATGTCGAGTTGATGCGGCCGCTTGTGTATCCACGTTGTTGCGGAAACGTGGCGCCCTTCGAGTGGCTCTTGCAGCCCGATAGGCGTTGATGCCTCGTTTGCTCTGTGATTGAACGGGTCCTCCTCGCTCGCCCAGGGCCGACCGGGCATTCCCTGTCTTCGTAATTCCCGGCGATGTGCTCGTGCGTGCGCCACGCGTGTCTGTTTATTAATTCGTGACGCACTCGAGGATACTTCGTTATACGCCGTATCGAGGAACTCGGCCGAACCGACGCGCGCCCCGACGCCATTTTCGCGCGGAGCAGATGCGATCGGCCGGAGGTGGGATTGTTGCGATAAAGAGGATCCATATGTCTATCCGCGAGGATAGAAGGCTCGAGAGACGCCCATTACTTTCCCCTTCGTACCGTCTCTTCCTTTCGTTCCTATCCTTTCCCTCGTTCCCTCTTCCTTTCTGTTTGAGCACCGGCTGTTTGAGTTACGCGCTCTGTTTATTCTGTATTTCGGCGAGAGCCCACCGCCGTACACATCGCGTTCCACCGAAGAATAGCCTGGAAGAATCTTGCCTCTCCCTTCCTTGAATCTCCTTCATCCTTCGTTCCGATCTTCTTCGATGGTTTCGGGATTGCACGTTAGGCCGGGTCATTAGCGGACCGCGCTGAACGCGGATGGTCTATCAACGGGGCAATTTTTTTCAAAAAGCACAGACTGGAGAGCAACCGGGTTCCTTCGTTCTCTGTGTTCTCGAATTTAACAAATTTAAACGCGCCCGAAAACGAGCGGAACGCGCCCCGCCTCCGTAACTCGGTTTTCCAAAATGAAAGACACGCGCGAACGAATTTAATTGAATTCTATTTTATTGACTCTTTAGCTGCGTCCCCGTGCGATATTGTTACTCTTTATTAAAATTCGCGGCAAACAATATACATGCGCCCGATAGACTGCCAATAAAACTAAATTAAATGAATCTCGTCATTCCTGGATATTGCATACAATTAAATTGAATAACGTGCGCGAGATGGCTAGTTGCAAACATCGCGCGAACGAGCTTGAACCTCCATAAAGCTCCGAACGTAGCGCATCGTTTGGCACAGTTCGCAGAATCGTTTCTATTAAGAAACGATTCTACAGGGTGTCCCGAGAATGTCTCGCGATCCGGAAATGCTTAAGCTTCGGAAATTCCTGAGCTCGTTTCAAGCAACTTTTCCCTTAGCGAAAATGCAATCCGCGGCTTCGTTTGCGAGTTATTGACGAAAAACAGCGACCAATGAGAGGCGAGCGCGCGAACTACGCGTGACGCGAGGCGGCCGAGCCAATGAGCTCCGATGGGCTTCGCGCGCTCGTTGGCGGAGCTCGCCTCTCATTGGTCAGCGTTTTTCGTTGATAACTCGTTAACGAAGCCTCGGAGAACATTTTCGCAAAGGAAAAAGTTACTGCAAATTACCTCAGAAATAATAATGTGTATAATAATTGTTATTCCAATCCATAATTTCCGAATTGCGAGACATTTTTGGGACACCCTGTAGAGTAGGAGAGCACGAGAACGTTCTTAAATTAAAAAATGTGTTTCCTTGGGATCCGCCTTTAGATTCGCGTTGTTTAATTGAACGAAATTGATTCACCGCCTAAATGGTGAATCACGAGCCGAGAATTTCCGTGGGAAGCTAGCGCATCCCCGGGCCGCAACGAAATTCCGTAATCAGAAATCAAATAAAATCATTACGGTCGGAGGGGAAATATATAAAAATTCAAAGAGATTTCACGGTGGAACGTCGCTGCCTGCCGCGCCAAAACGGAGAGCCAGGTAAGGCATTGCGGCATCGCATAAAGGAGTCTCCCTCTCTCGGGGGCTCTTCTTTTCAGCAAAAATCCTTCCGCTGAAAACACTCGTCGGAGGCACACAGTGCGCGGGAGATTCCTCTCGCGGCGGAATGAAATTCGCCATTGGCACGAACGGCGGCCGGTGATTTAAAGAAGAGGAAGACGTTAAGGAGGTTCGCGTGGAGGACCTACGTTCGAACGGGCGCGCGGTACGGGCTCGGCCGGATTCATTCGTGTGCCCGCCATTGTCTGCTCCTCGATTGCCCATTAACCGTGCAACCGGCATTCGTCGAATAACGGATCGACCTTTCAATTGTCGTAGGCCTTTCGGCCGTGCTCGCGCGTCCCCGTTGCCTCCGCCGCTGCCGTTTCGCAGCGGCGCGGCCGCTTAATGTCATATCCTGGCGGATATTATGACGTCTGCGCGGAGAGTGGCCACCTTCCGCTCGGTTCCGCTCCGAACCCGACAATTTCAGGCAAGTTCGCGCGCTTGTTCCGCTTCTATCTTGCGGCTGTCCGCGATAACGCAGCCCCTGGACCACCGCCAATCCCGTGTATTTGTCTTCAGCGGTCGAGAAATTCTTTCGACCGGCCTCGGGCTTCCCCGCCCCTTGTCGCCCCTCCGCACCCACCCCCCGCCACCACGGGCGGGCTTCGTCTCTTTCCTCTTTTGCGTTCGTCCCCTGGTAATTTGACTTTGGAAACAGATCGTGCCGTTGCGCCGCGATTTCGTGGTTTTGCGAACTCTGTTTTATTGTCCTTCGTTTCCCTTCAGGAAGACTCCTCTTCCTTTTCCTGCGAATTTATTTCGGTCCTGTGGTAATCTCTGCGGCGGCGCTGCCAAAATTTCTATCGTCTTCGAACCGCCGTTTTTGTCTGACACGGATTCTTATCGTTTATTTAGCGGATTTGATCGTCGGCCGATTCACCGATGTCGATTTGACGATACTTTCGTGTTTTAGTATTATTATGTATATTATTATTATGTGTATTATTCTGCCATTTTTGGGATCACTTATCCGGGACTTTATTTTTTTAACGTTAGGTACAGGTGTAATTATCGATGCAAAAGAAAGTATGACGCAAAGAGAGAGTCAAGAAGTTTACGACCAGGAGACTGCCAGTTCTCTTTTTCTCGAAAAAAAGCACCTAAGTATTATAGCGAGTTCAAATCTCATGCAGTAATTTCTCCCTAATTCGCGCTCAGATCGCGCACGAAAATGGACAATTTGGGAAGAGGGGATCGTTTCTATAGTTACCGATTATGAATAACTATAAAAACGAAAAACATGAAACAAGAAATCGTGTCTCCTCTTCCCAAATTGTCCATTTTTGTGCGCAATCCGAGCGCGAATTAGGGAGAAATTACTGTACTTTGGAAGATATTTGAAATGACGTGAGCGATAAAAAAAATGCCTGAAAACTTGAACGATGACCAATAGTAAATGACGGAATGAAAATAGTGTCATAGTCTACGTGAAAAATGCGAAGAGAATGTGCAAATATGTTTTTCTTCATTTCCATTATATATACATTATATAATATAAATAATACTCTCATTATATTATATATTCATTATACATTATATATGTATACTCTCTCATTATATCGATTTTGCACGATGGCGTCAATTTGACAGACAATGGCCACACCGAGTCGGATAAAACGAGGGCCGGACGAGGGTTAACCCATTGCACTCGAAGTTACTTCAGCTCTAAATTCAAGATATTTTATTTTCAGGTTATACAATACAATACAATATTCTTATTTTTTGATTATATTATCACCATCTGACACGATTTATTGCACTTCATGCGTTCATAAAATTTAAACTATTAAATCTCACGATATTTCCAGTTTCAACAATTTCCAAGATATAAAGAAATTCAACAATGTCAAAATGACGTTGCAACGTGATATAGAAATTTTTAGCGGCGCCTCAGAGTGGTCGTTCGAGCGCAAAGGGTTAAACGTGAAGCGACGATTGAAAGAAGATGTTTCGGCGATAAAGAAAGCGCGCGGGCAACGAAGCTTCCGTTAAATATTGATTACGACGAACGCGTTGCAGGTCGTTTCGCTGGCCTGTGTATAGCGCGCCTAAAAAATGCATCGTAAAATAATCCAGCCTTTCGATAATCAACACGCCGGGGCTTAAACATGTTCCATAGAATGTTTCCAGAAATATCGCGCGCGTCGATTAAAAATACCCACGGAATTTTAAACTGTCGCGTGAAATTACAATCCGTCGTGTACTTCGTAAAGCGGTTGTCGCCTGCCTGTTGTAAATACGAGAAATCCGAAAGCCTGTAATGCAGTGAAACCGAACGTGTTCAACGGTGGCGTTTTAATAAACTATCCCGCCCGTTGATCGAGCCAACCGTGTAACACGAACTTTTCTGGTCAAATCGCTGTACCGATGCCGAAATTGTTCGGCGAACTCTTTGCGAAACCGAATTCCGGATTCCGACGCTATTAATTATTATATAGGGCTCTTCGGTCGACAAACGTTTGCTGGACATTCTCGAAGAGAACGAAATTGGCGGAAACGTTGCTGCGTTCTCGGAGACGCGTTTTCGTAAATCGTTTCACGATTTAACCCTTAGGGGAACGAAACTATTTATTTACAGTTTACACCGAGTCCAGTCTGTTTTTTTTCAGACGAAGAGTAAATTTTTAATGAAAATTTTTGTATCAAATATACAGGGTGTCCCAGGTTTTAATGTTCAAACTTTGTTGGTGTATTCTGTGGCACGAAGTAAGAAACAAATGTTATGTAAACTTAGGTCATATAGAGCTTTATTAAGAAGTTATAACAAAAATTCAGAATAGGAATAGTAATCAACTAAAAAAAAAAATAAAAAAGAACGTTCTTCCAACGTTTCCCGCCAGATTTTACGGTTTTATTGATTTCTGCCGCGTGTACGGCGGCATTGGACCGTTAAGGAATATAATATATAATATAATAATTTATAATATATAATATAATAATATATAATATAATATATAATATAAGGAATATAAGGAATATAATATAATATAAAATATAAGGAATATAATATAATATATAATATAAGGAATATAATATAATATAATATAATCCGGACCATAATTGAAACGAAAGCGAATCATTTTGCTGATATCCAGACCAAAGATCGACTCGCATTGTTAACAACAAAGCTGTAAAATCGATTCGTCCGCGGACATCAATTTTATATTTCTGCGAGCTTAATTCGACGCGAAAGGGTTCGAGACTGAACAGAACGGGGAGGTCGTGGTAGTCGCCATTTTGTTGGTTTACCTACGGAAGGGCACGTGATAGCCACGCGAGGACAATTAAGGGCCGTCGACGGTTTCGCGCATTACCCCCGGCGCGGCGGTCTTGCGCCTTTTAAATCTCCCCCGCGCCTCTTAATTCAATTTTAAACTAATTTCCTTAAACCGTTCTATATGCATGGATATTGTCCAGCTTCCAATCTTCCCGCTAAGTTTTTTAATTTAATTTCAAACTAATTTCCTTAAAGGCGGCGGACCCCCCGCTCGCCGTTTCTCGCTCGCTCTTTCGCTCCGCGGCCGGTTACGCCGCGCGAGCCGCGCGCGGGCTCGCTTAGTGGCGTCATTAGCGTTGCATAAAAGGAGAACGGGCCAAGTGGGAAGTAAAGTTATTTTTATCGACACTTACACTGCACCGATGCCGAGTATTACCTGGTCACGGTGACCGCCGGCGACACGCTATTATCTGAAAATAACACCGTGGATCCGCGGTGGTTCCCTCGTTAACGCGGAACACGGCGAATTCGCAAGAGTCGAGGAAAAAGAGCTTATCTTTCCTGGAAGCTGCCTGGAAACCGCTGCGGCAAGCGTCCGCGGGAATTTTCTTGAAAACACGAGGGAAGAATAGTTGATAGAACGTGCAAGCCGATAATAGGGAGCCGATGCGGTAAATCAAATTACACCCGGCGACGAAGATCAAGGGATCGCGGAATCTCGGGGACAGTTCGCGACGCTCGTAACATCGCGAACAATGGTCGCCGAGTAATTTGCCTGGGCCTATTTCGAAGGGCGTAGCTTCTGTTTTCATCGTCGCGGGCTGATTTTTATCAAGGATTCCTTTTGCAGCGAGCAACCGACGAAAAAACGTGGACGGTCCTTTTTGGACATTTTACAGATTCGCGCGGTTCTACGATGCTGATAGACAACTTTTTTCCAGGCTCGAACCGCCGGGGATTTTTAGATTACAGTCTTCTTTTTACAGAGAATCTACAAAATTCGATGCTGCGATCTTTTATCGCGGTTTTGTCGTGTTTGAAATGAGACGTGTGCTATTTGCAGTCATTATGCTTCGTGCAAAAATACGAATTCGTTGCACAGTACAATTTTGACAGCGGTCTTGTCAAAAATTCCCACGTTATAACTTTAATGTTTACAGACAAGTCGTTATATTTTCATAAAGATGAACTGTCTAGTTTTTTGATAGAAAATTCGCAAAGAGCACCCTTCAGTAGACTAACAATCGCAGCATCAGTAAAGCGATCATAGCAACATTTGGAATAGTAAATGGAAGGGATATAAGGCGCGCTAAAAAATTACAGATTTTTTAAAGAGGAAGAAGGTGCAAAAAATCTGAACAAAGAAGAAGGTTCAAAAATCAACAAAGAAAGTGAAGGTGATATATTGTTCAACCAAAAAGACGTTCTCGTTTGATTGCACTTTCTCGTAGTGACGAGGAAGAAATTTATTAACCCTTTGCCCTCGAGTGGTGACTCTGAGGCACCACTAAAATTGTTATGTCATGTTCCTAGATCATTTTTAAATGAACAAAGTTCAGATTTTAAAAAATTGTTGAAAGTGTAATTGTTGTATGAGTTACAATACTCAATTTCGTATGCATAAAATGCACTTTGTTATATGAAACAGAAATACTGTAAATCAGAAAAATTAGTTTAGATTTATGATTAAAATGAATTCGAGTGCAAAGGATTAAATTAAGGTTACAATAATTTTAAATATAATTTTTTGATTTTCTTTTCTTTCGTTTTATGTTACACATGCACATTTATATCTTCAATACAAGTTAAGTTGCTTACATGGAATTTCAGAAAGAAAACGTTCCCTTTAATAAGTTTTCGGTACGTGCCCCCCCTTTTTTCTCGTTTGATTGTACTTTCTCGCAGTGACGAGGAAGAAATTTATTAAATTAAGGTTACAATAAATGAAAATAGTATTTTTCATCTTTCTTTTCTTTCGTTTTATGTTACACACACGCACATTTTTATATCTTTAACACAAGTTAAGTTTCTTACATGGAACTTCAAAAAGAAAACGTTCGTTTTTAATAAGTTTTCGGTACGTGCCCCCCCTTTTTTCTCGTTTGATTGCACTTTCTCGCAGTGACGAGGAAGAAATTTATTAAATTAATGTTACAATAAATGAAAATAATATTTTTCGTCTTTCTTTTCTTTCGTTTTATGTTACACACGCATTTTTATATCTTTAACACAAGTTAAGTTTCTTACATGGAACTTCAAAAAGAAAACGTTCGTTTTTAATAAGTTTTCGGTACGTGACCCACCTTTTTGTATCGACTCTGACTTTATTGTATCGACCTCGTATTGACACAACGCGGCATTTTCTAGGAACCCGTCTATCTATCCGCCATGGGGGGAGGGTTACCTGTATATAAAATCTACTGTTAGTTCTGCAGGCGGGACACAATACTGGCACGGATTCGAGCCGCTATTAACGCGTCGCGATCAGGCACTCGTTATGTTTTTACGTGTTTGTCTCGCTGGTGTTCCGGCAAACACGCGGCGTCAAGTATCCGTGTTTCCCATCGGTCGCTAGTTCGCCAACGAGAGAGAGCCCGGTACAATAAAAAAAGAAAAAAAAAGCGGAAAAAAAGAAAAAATACACGCGGCCACGCAGACGACACGTGTATACACGGCGGCGGCGGCGGCTGCGGGGAACAAAACAAGGCGTCGCCGTGAAAACGGTGCTCGCTCGTTTCGAGTGCACGCGCGCGACGGCCTGTATGGGTCGCGTCAGCACTTCAGAAATGCAAACGTCATTGTCATGGGAGATTTGACACGCTATAGCGAACGGCAACCGGCGGACGAATTAAGGAAGAAAGGAAAATTGCGATATCCGGAGCCCCCGCGCGTTGTTGCGAAACGTTTTTCACGTTTACCTTTGGTTTCAGCTCGCTACTATGCGCTCACTCGACTTGATCGATAGAGATGCTTGCTGCTTGCTTCTTCTTCTCTATGGATTATGGCTGCCGCAATCAGGAGCGAGCTGTATCGTTCGCAGATCCTAGCCACTTCGCCGAAAACCCTGCCGTCAGCCGTTTCTGACAGTTTTCCTCCTGTAATAAGACGGTTTTTAAACGGATGATTCACTTTTTGTCGTTCGTTTAATGAATTTGTTAATGCGAAACGGCCGAATGTTGCGAGCTAAGTGGCCAGTTTCACAGTTTTTAGTTCATTATTGTTGAGATCGTAAAGATGTTTGCATTGGGAATGATTGAAAAACAAGAGCGAGCTCGTGATAAACACTAGACTAAATAATCAAGACTAAATGCGCCGCCTTATAAAAATTACAAGATCGAATTGATTTAAATTTTTTGCTATTATTATAGACACACGCTATCATAATAATAGCAAACAATTTAAATCAATTCGATCTTGTAATTTTTATAAGGCGGCGCATTTAGACTTGATTATTTAGTCTAGTGTTTATCACGAGCTCGCTCTTGTATTTTGTTCACGTTTGCTCTAATTTCGCAACTGCATTATACCGGATGTCCCGAAAATGTCTCGCAATCTAGAAACAGGAGATTCCTGAGGCGATTTGAAGTAACTTTTTCCTTTGTGAAAATGCAATCCGCGGCTTCGTTTACGAGTTATTAACGAAAAACAGTGACCAATGAGATGCAAGAGCAGTTGGCGCGAGGCGGTCGAGCCAATGAGCGGATCTAGGCTTCGTTGGCCGGGCCGCCTCGCGCCAGCCGAGCTCGCCTCTTATTGGTCAGTGCGTTTCTCGTTAATAACTCGTAAACGAAGCCTCGTAGAACATTTTCGCTGAGGAAAAAGTTGCTTCGAATGACCTCAGGAACCTATTTCTAGTTAGCGAGACATTTTTTGGACACCTTGTAGAGGCTACGTTTGTTATAGATTCTAAAGTTCGTTCAAAAACCGTAAATTTTTCGAAGATTCTAAGCAGATTTCCGTTTCCACGGACTATAATTTCGTGCAGAATCGAACGGGCATCGATTTCACAATTTCACGAAAGTTTCGATCGCGCCGCGTATTCCGATGAACGTCGAAACATTTTTCCCGAATCCCAGGGCACGGTGCCTAACGCGACTATTGCATAAAGCGAGCCCGGCTGCGATTCATCGTTGAAGCATTCTCGCCGGCAAGTACATATACAAAAGGAGAACAAAGATAGGAGAGAGCAGATAGTAGATATCGCGGTGCTGTTGAATGTGCAGTCCATTTTGTGCCAGCCATAGTAGAAAAGAAAGATAATAGTCTGTTGGACATAAATCCTCGGGATCGTCCCGAATGTTCACTAACTCCTGAACTTGCCGCAGAAAATCTCTTCGTTAACGTTGCACGGGCGGATTTCGGAACGGTAGGATCGCGTGGAACGGTCGTTTTCAACCGGTTTCGCGGAATGTATAGCGCTTTAAACGATCCGCCCACGAAATTCGAAGAAATTCGCTTCGATTCACCGCGAATGCAACGCGCGCGCGCGCGCTTGTAACTACCCTATAATAGCAAACGCAATTTAATCCGCAGCCGGTTCAAAATTCATTTAATCGACTGAAACGAGATATTAGCCAGACTCGCAGCTTCCAATCAACTCGCGGCATTTGAAAGAAATCGCTTACTTTTGTGCCGTGCGATCGCTGTAAATCGAACGATTATTGGCAGAGATGATTCGTTCGTGTGTTGCGTACTCGTTGTAAAATAAAAATGTGTGCGCAACATTTTCATAGGTTTTTTTAATTTATGGTTTTAAATAGCTGCAGTAAAGAATTATGTTGTATAGTAAATTCTCCCTAATTGATGCTCTGGTTTGGACATAAAAATGGACAATTTTGGAAAAGGAGATACGATTATTCGAGCCCTGCAGCTCGTTTTTATAGTTGTCGACAGTTCGTAACTATAAAACTGAACCGCAACACTCGAAAAATCGTGTCTCCTCTTCCTAAATTATCCATTTTTATTTATTTTATTTATTGTTTTATTTATCCAAATATCCAAGGCTCCAAGGCTTCTCCTCTCCCCGAAATTGTCCATTTTTGTGGACAATCTGAGCGTCAATTAGAGAGACATTACTGTAATGGCAACTGAATTAAAGTGAACGGTTAAAATTAGCATTGCAAATTAAAGGTTTAGATTTCGAAGAATTATAAAATCATAAGTCATTATCCGCAGGAAATCGAATCAGAGTTCGTGTTTAACAGGCGTCTCGCTTGTGTGGAACTTAGTTTCGTTTCGATAAGTTGAACGGAGATCTGTTCGCTGGATATGACATTGAATTGAAATTCATGAATAATATAAAATAATAATAATAATAATGATAATAATAATAATAATGGTAATAATAATAATAATAATAATCATGATAATAATAATGATGATGATGATGATAATAATAATAATAATGATGATGATAATAATAATAATAATAATAATAGATAATATTCGACGCTATTTCGAACGCTTCAAAATTCCTTTCGGCAATTCAACAACGATCCAAAATCGAAAACATCTGCCTAGAATCTATGTTTAATATCACCTGTAAAAATTGACGCAATTGCAATCGCACCTTCGCTAAAAAAAAAGCGAAAGAAATCCCACTACTTACCAAGTACGTAATTTTTGCGTCCGTGTGTTTCGAACTGGGTCTCCGGCGGGCCTCGCGAGCCCTTAAAGTCCGTGCACACGAAGGGTCGTCACGGGTTCCTGGTAAGACAATAAAATTTCATTTCCGCGCGAATTTCGGTTTAATCTCGCGTCGGCCGTGGAACTTCTCGAACGCGGTGTGTGCATAGGTAGGCCGCGCGGGGTTCCACTTGCCCGGATTCCGACATCTGTATTACGCGCTCGGTCCTCGCGGGCCTTAAATTTCCGGTGGCCCGTGCCGCGCGCGGGTCGCGGCCGGCGCGCTGCTACGGAGAAAAAGTGGCCCGGGATCGAGTCAGCTCGTAATACCGGCGGCATGTCGGGCGAGGAACGACGAGCACGGGGAAGATAGGTCGTCATTACCGGAACCAATTTTCTACGACGGAATACTACATCTCGAGTGTCCTCGTCGGGATTTACCGTAGCCTGGCATAGGGTGCGCGCGGCGAAGACGAGTACCGGCCGCCTCCCCCCCCCCCCCTCACCCCTATGCGATGGAAGGGATACACGAGGCCGACGGAGAAGTCGCTGGAAGAATGGTCGATTTCATATGAATGCATTCCATGCAAATGCTCCGGGCCAGGGGGAGGGGGGAGGCGTCGAGGGGCTGCACTGCGGGAGCGGGGGGTTCGAGAGGGGGGAGGAATAGGTCGGTTGAACCGTGCTAGGCCGCGGGGGAGGGAGCAGACGTTCGGCACGCCGATGCGGAGATAATTGGGTGAATACATTGCGGCCCTTCGTACCGCGGGTGTACAGGGTGATCCGAAAAATGCGGCTGCGACCTCTGCTTTGCTTCGCGACCGATGCGCGAGCATCATTTCTCACCCTTTGCGCTCGGAGGGTAAATTGAGAGAAATGGAAATTTTTGGTTTTTTGGAGAACGGTAAAATGTTGATTTTTATAGTAAATTCTTTGTAACTGACGATCGGATTGTGCACAGAAATGGACAATTTGGGAAGAGGAGATACGATTAATTTGAGTCTTGCGCCTCGTTTTTATAATTACCGATTCTCAACAACTATAAAAACGAGGCGCAAGGCTCGAATAATCGTATCTCCTGTTCCCAAATTGTCCGTTTTTGTGCACAATTTAAGCTTCAATTAGGGAGACAATACTGTATTACTGGACCGCGGACCTTTGTGCAAAATAAAAGTTATTTAACGAGGGATGACCTCTAAATCGGATGTTGAAAATTCGGCTAGCTTTTATTTGATTGCTATAATTCGCAAATTGTACAAGAAATGAAAAAGACCTTCTAACAAAAGTTGTTTATTTTATTCAAGTCCAATGAATCGAAAATATCGAAAAATATAGATTGCTTGATTATAACTTTTTCCAATTGCTTAAACCATCCTGCACCATGTGACATATTTCGACAAAAATAAATATTTATTACTATAATATTACTGAATAATAATAATACTACTACTACTAATAATAATACTAAATATTTATTATTATAACAATATTTAGACAAAAGTAACTTTTGTTCGAAAAAAAGGTTACTTGTTACGTTTCACAGGATTTTTACTCGAAATACAAATTATCTGTATGAAATTTATTTCTAAACTCGACGACTGGATTGCGTTCGAATCATTTCCATCGCTAAACCGCAGAGTTGTACTCGCATACACGACGTGCACAAGACAAGTGACGAGTTAGTTAGGACCACTAACCGAGTACATTTCTTCGCGAATTAGACCGTAAAATGACACCGAGCACGTTTGCTCGCGGCAAGGGAAAGAAAATCTCTTGCTCTTCCTTTCTTGGGCGCCCTTTTGTCGCCGAAGAGGTTCTCCTCTATCTGACCGGAGAGATCCTCTGTACATTCGATTCTTCTTGGACTTCGATACTTTCTTTTCATTTGCCAAGAGCCCGGAATGGAAGTAAATGTAACTACCTGTGAAAATTGAACGACGAGAGAAAGAATGAGTAGTAGATTCCCGGAGAATCAAACTTAAATAATACAGCTTTTTGATGGGATTCCGTAGCTTCGCCGAGAGGTCGACCGTTAATACATAATGTAATCGCATTTTTCAGAGTGGGGTCATACATATTTCAATAGGCTCGTGTTAAAAAAAAGAAAAAGAAAAAGATAGTCCGGCTACTACCCGGAGCGGAAGCCGCTCAAACAGTCGCCACTTCGAACGTCATCTGCATAACTAGAGGAACCTGAAGGACTAATTTACAAACCGCTTTCATTATTAATACGTGTGCATTAGTTTCGATGCACGCTTCCCGGCGGAAATGTTCCAGAAACAGAAACCATTTCCGTAATGATCGCTGGACGACGTTTCGCGCGAGCTGCTCTTAAACGCGTCGACGAATCCCGTACGAATTCTTCTGCGATCGCTTTCGCAGCCACCGACGCTTCAACCCTTTGCGATCGGCGAATTTCTCTGACGAGAGGACCGGCTAATCGGAGCACAAATTTAGCTTTTCGGCGTTATTTCTCCCTTGGCGATTTAAAGCGAATATATGGATATTAACCCTTTGCACGCGAAGCCATTTTAACTGTAAATCTAAAATAATATTTCGGACTCACAGCGTTTCCATTTTATGTGACAAAGTGCATTTTATGCGTATGAAATTGAGTCTTCCGGCGACTCGTGTAACAGTTACGCTGTTAACAATTTTTTCAATCTGAACTTTCTTAAAAAATATATATATATATATATACTATAAAATATACTATATATACTAAATAAAAATAATAAATACTCTAAATATATAATATATATATATAATAATAAATACTATATAATATAATACTATAATACTATATATATATATATATATATATATATATATATATATAATAATAATAATAATAATAATAATAATAAATACTAAATATATATACTATATATACTATATATAATATATACTATAAAAATGATCTTGGAACGCGGTGTAACAATTTCAGCAGTGCCTCAGAGTCACCACTCGTGGGCAAAGGGTTAACAAGCACAGAATTCGTTGAAACTGATTTGTCGTCTTTAATAGTAATCTTTTATAATTAATTAATTCTTAACCCTTTGCACTCGAGTGGTGACTCTGAAGCACCACTAAAATTCGTTGGATCACGTTTTAAGATAATGTTGATATTAACGAAGTTTAGATTTAACAAAATTGTTAAGAGCGTGACTGTTTTTCGCGAGTCCCAAGAATCGATTCCATGCGCATAAAATGCATTTTTTCATAAAAAATAGAAATACTATAAGTTAGGAAAATGATTTTATAATTTCAGTTAACATCGCTTCGTGTGCATGTAAATGTAAATGTAAATTTTGAACACAAATTTTACGATATACAGGGTGTCCAAAAAATGTCTCGCAATTTGGAAATGGCGGGTTCCTCGGATCATTTGAAGCAACTTCTTCCTTTACAAAACTGTTCTCCGAGGCACTGTTAACGAGTTCTTAACGAAAAACAGTGACCAATAAGAATCGAGTACGGCTGACGCGAGGCGGCCCAGCCAACCAGCGCACGAAGCCCAGTTCCGCCCATTGGCTCGGTCGCCTCGCGCCAGCCGAGCTCGCCTCTCATTGGTCGCTGTTTTTCGTTAAGAACTCGTTAACGGTGCCTCGGAGAAAATTGTTGTAAAGGAAAAAGTTGCTTCGAATGACTCGAGGAACCCGCCACTTTCGGATTGCGAGACATTTTTGGGACACTCTGTATAGAGTCCTTCTTAATTGCATACATCTTGCCGTCAAACTGGCGGCACCGACTTTTAGGACGACTCGCGAATACCGCCACTGCGAGCCGAGCGTTATTTAAAGAATGTTGGCCAACGTTTGACTCGCAGTCGGCGCTCCCTCGAAATAACACGGTTAACAGCCGCCCAATTTCGCGGCAGCTAGCACGCGCAACCTAATCGGAGACGATACGACAGCCCGAATGGCAGTAACAGCATCAAACGGTGTTTCCGTAGCGTGTAACCCAAGCATCGATCTCACGGGTCGTAATTCATCATAGGGTAATTGAACGGTTATAGTTCATCCAACTCCGCGGTATTACAGGACGACGTCTCGTATACATCTGAGGATCAGTTTACCCAAATCCAGGAATCAACGACCTGGCCACGGGGAGGAAGAGGGAAACGCGTAACGCGTGTATCGATTTCCCAGGTCCGAATACGGGTTTCTGCGCTCGAACCAACCCGCGAAAAGAACAGTCCCGCCGCGGAGCCTCCTGTTCCACGCGCTGCGAATGCAACAATCCGTTTGTCACGCATGCACAAAAAAAAAAAAAATGGGCGCCGGCATCCGAAAGCTCCGATCTTCAGAATCGGTTTCGATTAATCGACGTTCTACCGTGAACGGTTCTGACTTGTATAAAGCGGAATATGTAATAGCTTCTTGAACACTGGGTTAAACGATTTGAATATTTTTGCGACGTTGGAAGGGCTAGATTGCTAATTATCGCGTGGCAGGCGACACCGGCGTATTCAATATGAGCCGTTTATTTTGGAAGTATTATATTATTATTATAAGATTTTAAGGATTATAAATAAAAATACCATCATTATAAGTGTGATGGTGTTTTTAAAATTTCGTATAATTCGGCTATTTTTCTTATCGACGCACTGCATCGATATTTTCGTTAACACGTGCTGCTACTTTTCGTACAATTTGATTTATATCATCAGTATTACTGCTTGGTAGGTATAGCATTCAAAGGTGTACGAAAACACTTTCGCGGGCCACCGCATCTCGTCCCGTGCTCCGCGGACCTCGATCCACTCCCCAGCGTCGTCGCGATATTTCCCCATAACTTTGCGAGCGCGTCGAAAATAATCGCGCGGCGCGTCGAAGTTAGAAAATTCGTAACGAAGCGACCGGGTCGTAGAGTCCGGCTGGTGGGTCCGGACAACTGTACAAATTTCATTCAACAAACGTCCGCTCACAAAGGACGAGTTAACTCGCGGTCGACGGGCAGGTTTCGGGCCGGTCCGTGGAGCGAGCGCGGCGGGGGTCGGCGGGGCGTAGTCGGGGCGGTTAAAATCACAAACGCCACGGGCAGTCGGGGTCGTTTCTCATAAAACGAGCAGAAATTTCACACAATGCCCGCAGCGTGGGCGTCTGCAGCAAGAAACGCGTCCCCGTCAAAGCGGGCCGGGCCGGGCCGGGCCGCTTATCGTCCGGAGAACGGCTATCGTTCGCCGATCTATCTCGAAAAGAAGCCGGCGCGCGCCGGTTCCAGCTTCGCCCTCTCCTCTCCTCTCCTCTCCTCTCCACTCGGCGCGACTCCGGGCCGCGGGATCTGCGGATCCCGGAGCGCGGAAGCGGACCATGCAAATTCCGTGAGGAGAGACCGGGCCGAGGTTGCTCCGCCTTGTCCGCCGGTTCCCAAAGGCGGAGAAGTGCCTATCGAGCCAGATAAGAGGAACAAATGAGTGCTTATGGCAGGGACAGAGGCGGGAGGGGGAGGCCCGGCTGGGGGCTGGCCGGCCCCGAGATGAGAACGATATCTTCATCGTCGCGGGGCTCTGACGGTAGTCGCGGCGCGGCCTCTCAAAGCGGCCAGGACTAAAGGACTAAGGAGATGCGCGGCGATAACAGTGCGGCTGGTGAACGGGGGTGGAGCGAGGAGATTCAAAGACGCGCGAGACGTGCTGCGAAGGCAGACGAGCGTAAGAAGCTAGCTGCCAGAAAGAACGGAGCCGGGCGGAGAGGGCTGAGAAGGAGGAAGGAAGGAAGGAAGGAAGGAAGGAAGGAAGGAAGGAAGGAAGGAAGGAAGGAAGGAAGAATCTAAGCCCGGCTTGGAACAGCAGGGGCCGACGTTTTCTGTTTAAGCGACATCAAAGGCCCTGTCGCGAATTTTCCTTTCGACCCACCTCGCGATCATCTCCGTGCCCTCCCCTAGCTCGCGGGTCACGGCTACAAAGTGGTTCGCGTACTTGCCTACAAGTGTGTGTATGGATAGGGTGGCTCGTTGCTCGCCAGGTTTTCTAGAGCTGGTGCTCGTTTCGTTACCGGCAATTTGTTTGCAGCTTTCGAAGCGCTGGGCTTCGCGTTCCAGCATGCGTCTTCGGGATTGCTGTGTGCTGGACGCGATCGGCGATCGTTTTTGGGGCCTCCGCGGCGAGGATGGCCAGCGATCTTTACTTTTTGGACTGCTCTAGTTTATGTGGCTTCTCGGCGAAATTACTCGATTCGGTTCTAATTCGCTCGCTCGGAGCGTTGTCTATGTTTCATTGGACCAGACTATTCTTGTTACGCGCAAGTTCATAGGTTTCTTGTTCCTAGACTTCGATGATCCTAGATTGAAAGCTTGTTCCTAGATTTCGATGATCCTAGATCGAAATCTCGTTCATAGGTTTTAATGATCCTAGATCGAAATCTCGTTCCTAGATTTTAATGATCCTAGATTGAAATCTCGTTTCTAGATTTTAATGATCCTAGATCGAAATCTCGTTCTTAGATTTCGATGATGCTAGATCGAAATCTCGTTTCTAGATTTTAATGATCCTAGATCGAAATCTCGTTTCTAGGTTTTAATGATCCTAGATCGAAATCTCGTTCTTAGATTTTAACGATCCTAGATCGAAATCTCGTTCCTAGATTTCGATGATCCTAGATCGCAATCTCGTTCCTAGATTTCGATGATGGAAGAGTCAAATTTTGTCTCGATTTAGAAAACTGTCGTCACTAGGAATTAAGTGCTCTTAACACCGGCTGCCATAAGGAAACCCTATAAGGGTGGCGGAATTATTTGCTCGCGTTAGTAAATCCATTGGTACGCTGACCTTTTAAGTCTTCCTAATTTTATTAATTGATGGCGTGCAACTTAACTTTACAATTTTAATTCGATTAAATAAAACGCTTTAGTTCCATTAGATGATTAATATATTATAATTATTATATTATTATTATTATTATTATTATTATTATTATTATTATTAATTATAACTACGAATTTAAATTATATTCAATATCAAGTTATTTAAATAAGAGAAAGTAATGATTTCTTCTCACAAGCCAATCAGCTTATAAATAAAACAACATGTCCTTTTATTTTCTCATTTTTCCCAGAAGTCCCAAACTCATGCCCGAAAACTCAGGCGAGAATAAACATGATCGTATCGTCGCGAATTAAAACGAATAATTAAAAAGTGTCGCATCAAGACGCCACTTTCCCTAAATTCCGACGCGGCTAGTCCCGCGTTGCCATACGGTGGTTGTGCGAGAGCGAAGAATAGCGAGGGTCCGCGAGCGGCAGAAGGAGAAGGGGAGGGTCCGGCCGCTAAAAGGGTGAGCGTTGTCGGCGGCGGCAGATTTCGGATAAAACAACTTCTCCATCCATCTTGCCGGGTGTCCCTCCTTGGTCCCGTTGATCGACGCACGGCTCGTTGCGATCCGTTGGATACGGGGGGCCGAGATACGCGAGCGGGCTCCGCGCACCGCACGCTCGTCCCGGGCTCTCTCTCTCTCTCTCTCTCTCTCTCTCCCGATTGTTCGTCAGTATCAACGACCAGCAGGATGTACCGAAGGGGATAATTAAACTTCCCGGAGAACGCGCTCACGAGCGGCGCTCTTGCCGGGAACAGCTTCGAGAGTCAATAGTATCTCTATAACCCTCGACGCGTCTGTAAAGATGCCTAGATAGGGAAAAGGGTGGAGCCCCCGGGATCAAGGGCGAGCGGGAAGGGTGCAGGTCGATCTAGGAGATCCAACGACGCCGGGCAAATTACCTAGGAATATTTAATTATAAATTCGAGAGCCGCTGGTGTATCCCGGGTATCCAAAATACGGCGGGTATCGTTCGTGCGTGCGCTAATCGGCTGAAGTGGATGCTTTCGACGACGCGATTTAATCGACGACCGACCGAGGATCACGCTCTCTTTGACGTCGCAGTTGTCGAAACGAACCGGCGCGGGCGGCGCACCCGACAGTTCTCGACGCTGTCGCTCGCCGCTTTTGCCGTTTCTGCTTCCGCGTCTGCTTCTGCTTTCCGTCGCTGCTCTCCTCGCCTCGTACCGAATCTGTTAAGATGTCTGGAATGTTCTGGTTACGGTTCACCTGCACTCGATGTTTTCCAGAGCTTCGCCGCGATTCCGCGGGCAGTCAATTCGAGGACGAGGTGTCCCCTTCGACTCTTCGGTGAAAGTGCAACCGGCGACCACGCGGAGGTCGGAGTCCGATTTGTTCGGATTTTTTGCACGAGCACGCGATTTCCGCGACCGAGCTGCGAACACCGGTTTATTACGTTTAACCCTTTCGGTACGAGCGCCGGATATATCCGGCATCCGTCCGACGACCAATATGGACGAGTGCCGAATACATCTGGCATCCGTGTGAGCCATATTTCTGACGTATTAGAAACTATTCTAATAACCGTTCGAGTCCCAAGCAGCGCTATCATGCTGTTCGGCATTTTTCGACCGTGTTTTCTGAATAATCCCTGGGACTCGAACGGATAAAGTCTTTTCTTACAAGGATTCCGAAGAAACAGCTACAGGTATAATCGTCGTTTGATCTGAATCGATTGAAAAAATTTCAGGTTACATTTTTCTTCGAAACTTGTTCGTAGATTTGAACATATTGTAGGCCCTTTACGGAATGTTTACAGGAAACGAAAGATTTAGAAACGGATTAAGCACAGTCATTGCTTAACGCTTAACACTTCCGCGACCGCGCTAGAAACCTCAAAAATGTTCATAAAATTAGAACATTTCATTCGATTAAACAAAAATTACGAAGCAAACTTATATTGCATCAATTACTTCTTCAGCATTAGTACCGCTTTTAAATCTTAATAAAATTAAGCAATCACTTTTAATTTTTCATTAATCACCCATTCGGCCATCAACCGACTGAATTTGAAACGGGGAGATTTACCCATTCGATTGGCTAAGTGTTAAGAAAATCTTCGTACAAAAGTGGACCGACCCTGCGTTATGCGCGCATTTTCGGCGCGGCACCCCGTGCAGTGGGAGTGTCACGGCGGACAACGCGCTCGTACCGAAAGGGTTAATTAGAGAAGTTCGCGGTGCCTGTGGCAATTTTTATAGTGTTCGAACGAGCGGCGATTTTGCTGTTTGTTCGCGCCGGACCGATTGATTGCTCGAAAATGCATCGTTTTCGGTGGCGGAATTTTCCTTCCGGTCTTAGCGGATATCTGAATCAGGGTTGATTAAAAGATCGGTGCGTTATTTATTGTTGTCGTTAGAGTGTTGTTCTATCGGAATGGATGCGGCCGATTCGGATGCTGAAAAGACTCCCTCGTCAAATCATTTAATATCAGCGTGACACGCGATGACACGCGGCGAATTATTTTTTTACGAGCGGAGCGTTGACAGAAATTGATTTATTTATATTTTATTTACAAGAACAACCGCTGAAACAATACGGTAAATTATCCGCAATTTTTCCATATAAATAATAATATTTTGCCATATAAAAATTAATAATAATATTTTTCCATATAAATAATAATAATTCGTGGCAAAGTTACGCTCAGTTCATTTCAATTTTTTAATCGACGTGATTAATTATTGTTTATTATTTTTCCATACAAATATAAATATTTTGGGTCCATTCGTGGCAAAGTTACGCTCAGTTCATTTCAATTTTTTAATCGACTTAATTTAACGATTCAAGTAACAGCAGAAAAATACTGATTGCTTCTTATGGAAATCTCGAAGTAAGATAATTTATATTTTTATAGAAGCGATATTACAGAGTGCTCCAAAATTATGGTATTTCCGGGAAATGTGGGGTTCCTAAGATTACTTAAAGCAACTTTTTCCTTTACAACAATTTTCTCCGAGGCACCGTTTGCGAGTTATTAACGAAAAACGCTGACCAATGAGAAGCGAGCTCGGCTAGCGCGAGGCGACCGAGCCAACGAGCGCACGAAGCTCAGTTCATTGGCTCGCCCGCCACGCGCCAGCTGATCTCGCCTCTCATTGGTCACTGTGTTTCGTTAATAACTCGTAAACGAATCCTCATAGAACATTTTTGCTAAGGAAAAAGTTGCTACAAATGGCGCCAGGAACCCATCATTTCCTAGAAATACAATAATTTTAGGACACACCCTGTACAGTAAATTCTCCCTAATTTTCCTACAGCTTGTAAACGGAAATGGACAATTTGGAAAGAGGAGATACGATGATTGGAGCCTCATGGCTCATTTTTTGCCGATTGTCAAATAAATACGAGGTGCAACGCTCGAATAATCGTGTCTCCTCTTCCTAATTTATTTATTTTCGTTACAACTCATAAGCTATGGGAAAATTAAGGAGAATTTACTGTGTATTCCTTCTAAAAAATTATAAATTATTTCAGATTTCCATAAGAAGCGAGCAGTTTTTTCCTGCTAAAAACTCACGTCGATCAAAACACTGGAATATATAATCTGCGCGCAACTTTGCCACGAACGGATCCAAAATATTATTCGTTCGACGCGAAAAACATCGAATCAGCCATTTAGCACACGCGCGAAACCGAACAACGCGAACAACGAAGATATTCAAGACGAGCGAAATTATTATCGTTGCGCCGGCTGTATTTGCAGGTGCACGGCGGCCGTTCCGCTGGAAGTCGAACCGGTCCTCCGCTTTTCTTTCGACGAACGGTAAACATTGTAACGATATTGATTCGCCGTCGGCCCCGTTTCAGCGTGAACACAATTGTAACACGATATTACTAATTACACAGTGCTCGTAATTAGCACGCGTCGGGTAACGCGTTTCGCGTTTGCTCGATCGGGACAGTAATAGGAGCTCCGTAGACGTGCCCGTCGCCAAGTCCGCGGGAACAAGTTGCATTTAGGCCTGGCAGATAATTAAATGAGCCGAGCTTCGAAGGAAAGTCGCGGCGGTCGCATAAACGCAGAAACGGGAACGGGGAACGATTTTGGGTGAAACGATTCGACGAGAAGCGTTTCTCTGCCGCGGCGATGTTTACGCGGCGGCAGATGCTTTCTTGCATTACAGCCGCGTTTTCGCTCCGCGATGTTCGAATAGTTCGCAGTCTACGCGGCGCAACCAGTCTAAAGACTGGGATCTCCAAGAATATCACCGGGCCCTGTTAGACCGGAGACTTATTCTTGCAAGTGAGCGAGACCGAAACCTACCAGTCACTCCAATTATATGAATACGTTTAACCCAGAACCGCGCCTAAGAGCGTCAGACACTTCGTACAATTTCTTGACGCGTTCGCTTGCCCCACGCCGGTAATCAGAAATACTGTAATGTCTGTCTAATTGACGCCCGGATTAACCACAAAAATGGGAAATTTGGGAAGAGGAGATATGATTATTTGAGTCTCTTGCGGTTTATTTTTATAGTTATGAATTGTCCACAATTATAAAAATAAACCGCAAGGCTCGAATAATCGTATCTATTCTTCCGAAATTATCCATTTTAAATTATAATCTCAATTCAATTTAAATGATAAATTATTAATAATTACTGTTATATTATATAATTATAATAACATTAATAATTAAATGATTAATATATTATAATTATTATATTTTATTATATAATTTATTATATTATATTATATTATATTATATTATATTATAATATATTATATTATATTATATTATAATATATTATATTATATTATATTATAATATATTATATTATATTATATTATATTATATTATATTATATTATATTATAATTATATTATATTATATTATTATTATTATTATTAATAATAATTATAAGTACGAATTTAAATTATATTCAATATCAAGTTATTTTAATAAGAGAAAGTAATGATTTCTTCTCACAAGCTAATTAGTTTATAAATAAAACAATATGTCCTTTTATTTTCTCATTATTATAAATTAACATTGATATTAACCACACCCTGCGATCCAACGTTCGAATAACACAGGCTCGACACCTTTTTCCCAGAAGTCCCTAACTCATGTCCGAAAACTCAAGCGAGAATAAATACGATCGAATCGTCGCGAATTAAAACGAATAATTAAAAAGTGTCGTAAATCAGACTGACGTAGACACAATTTTTCAAATTTTGCTTTAGCGTCTGTTGTTTCATCCTGTTTTATGTGATCCTCATTATTCGTTTCATTAGACAGAGCCAATGGTGATAGTAACAATGTCGATGGGGCTACTTGAAGCTTTACAAGCGACTAATGAAGTTAAACAATTTATCGATATCATGTAGCAACAATATCTCATTAAAGCATTGTAACAAAAGCTAAACGGCAGATTAAAATAAAATACAAATACAAGTCGAAATAAAGTACAAATAGAAATAGAAATAAAATAGAAATGCAATTCAAATAAAAGACAAATAGAAATGGAAATAAAATACAAATAAAATAGAAATAGAAATAGAAATAAAATAGAAATAAAATAGAAATAGAAATAGAAATAGAAATAAAATACAAATAAAATAGAAATAGAAATAGAAATAAAATAGAAATAGAAATAGAAATAGAAATAAAATACAAATAAAATAGAAATAGAAATAGAAATAAAATACAAATAAAATACAAATAGAAATACAAATAAAATAGAAATAGAAATAGAAATACAAATAGAAATAGAAATAAAATACAAATAAAATACAAATACAATACAAATAGAATACAAATAGAATACAAAGAAAATACAAATAAAATACAAATAAAATACAAATAGAATAAAAATTAACGGAGCAGCTGAAATTACGTCGATTGCCCAGTATAAACAGTGGAGAACGAAAATATCCGTACACCTTTTATAAAACCGCAATACCATTTTTAAAACCGATCTAAACAACTTTAATTTTTTACATATGTTATTACAAGTCACTTTACTACGCATTCGCTAAAAAAAAGAACCTTTTCCTAATTGTTCCTATTACTTAGAACGTCAGAAAACAGATAAAAAAAAGACTCGCGTTTTTTAATTTCATAAAGTGCAATTCAAAGAACGTCATTGCTTTTATCCAGTGTAAATCGGCGACAGATTTGCATAGAGAAACGAAAGTCGAAAAAAAGCTCGCGCCGGCTTCTCGCGGCGGCTCGTTTCGATCTTCCTCTGTCCGCGTCCCGGAGCGGAATGGAAAGCGGCGGAAACCGAAAGTACGCTATTCTGGTGACTCGATTTCCAGCCATATCGAACCGGTTCGAATCTGGCCGACGCGATCTCCGACCCTAAATCGTAAATACGTCTCCTCCACAATTCACCGGGCACGTCTTCGGTGGCTGGCGCGTGCGCGTCCCGCCAGCCCTCGCCGCGGGGGTGGCCTGTTACACGTGGAACACCCACCACCGTCGGGGCTCTGTACGTGTCCATCGTCTACGAGAAGCCTGTTTCCCGAAAACTTCTCAGCCCCGCGATTCTCCTCGCCGGTGAATTAATTCGTTCGCGTAAAGCGTTGCGCGCGCGCTTAACGCCGCGCCGGCCAGCAACGTTTCTCGCCGCGGAAAACGCGTGAATGATTAAGGCACTCCGTCGAAGTTTCCGCCGAGAGCGTTGCGAAATTTCGAATTAGCCTCCTTGGTTCGCCGAGTGCCCTTTAGTATTGCTCAAGTCGAGTCACGAGCATCCCTTGTGTTTGTGTAGGTGGCCACTGGCGCGCGTTGGTCAAAGGCGACCAGTTCTGAATTCCTGTGCTTTAGAATTATCGTGAATGCGGGTAGATTTAATGCCAAATTTCTACCAAATGAATACATTCATTTCGGACGGGCTGATGATCCGTCGCTCGCCCGTTGCCGGACCCAAATTTCTCGCGAATCTAAGCTTTTTTGTCGCGGCTGTGCTTTTTTCTTTTGTGTTGTTTCTAAGTCGCGCGTCTCGTCTTCCGTGAGAATCTTGTCAGAAGGGTTTTTCTTTTTTTTGGTCGAACGGAAGACAAAACTTCAGTTTTATGGTAGTTAATATTTGAGCCGTTTATATATATATTTTGAAAGTGGCACAAGTCACTTTACCGTAATGAAAAGTGGTGATTTTTTAATGTTTGTACGAAATTATTTATACTGAGAAAGATATCAGTATCCTGAGATAACGAATACAAGTAAATCTTCTCGAAAGTTAGCATCCATATTTTTAAACCTGTTCAAACGCAAACCCTTAAATATATCGACTTAAAAACAAAGTGACTTATGCCACTTTCAAAATAAACGGCTCGTTTGTTATGTTCATATTTATTATGTTTTTTATATTTATGGTAGACAACGAAATATGTTGATGAGATCTTTTTTAAATTTAAATGGTAAACTGTTTTCCAGGAAGAATTCCGAGCGTTAGACATTATCGGATTTATAATAACTCTCGAGTCGATATATTAACCCTTTGCACTCGAGCGGCGAGTCTGAGGCGCCACTAAAAATTGTTACACCATTTTTCATTGCATAATTGTAACGGTATCATATTTGTTGTATTTAAAAAAAAAACTATTAAAATTGCAATTATTGTAGCTGCCAATAGGCAGAATTTCAGATGCATAAACTGCACTGAATCGTGTAAAATAAAAATACTGCAGATCAGAAAGCATCTTTTGGATTTCGTAATTAAAATAGCTCCGTCTGCAAAGGGTTAACACGTTTAGCGTGTTAATATTTGCATTGTTTAACTGTGTTTAGTGACACTAATTTTTGACCAATTTTGAAAATTCGTATTTATTGCAATATACATATTCGAACAAACTGAGTTCGACTAGGATGTTTCGAATGCGAAAGAGTTCTAATTCCGTTCGCTCTGATAAATTTTAACTTTCTAGTTTCGGTTTAATTAATTAAGTTGCTTTGACTTTGCGAAGCAGAGAGAGAGAGAGAGAGAGAGAGAGAGAGAGAGTTGTGCGAATTTTCGTGGTTGATTGTCGGCGTTGAACGCGTTAATGCTGACGCGAACTGACTATCTCGACTAAACTAGCTTTTTTTATAAGTAAAATCTTCGTATAAGTTTTTAGAATCTTCAGATTCGAGAAGAATTAAAGAATTAAAGTGGAACAGTGAAAGAAAACTGAAGAATAGTACGAAATTCAAGACCTTTTTCGAATGCAATGCGCGCAGATTTAAAGTCCGATAAAAATCGAGAACAACTAGATTAGATAGATAGACTTTTCTAAATTATTTATCTAAAATTCTTTGCCGCCTGCCAGTCGTCCGTCTCGCAACGAAAACGTTCCGCAAATTAGAAAACAGATTCAAGCATCGCACAATGTCGATAACTCTGCACTTCCAAACTATTGCCTGATCGCTAGACTGCACATTTTATGCATTTATGACAAAAGTAAACGGATGCGATTTGAAGCAAGTTAAAACAATCGAACGATATCGATGTACAATTTTCAACAATGTATCAACCCCTTGCCGAACTTCGACGAGTCCGACTCGTCATGAAAATTTTTAGTAATAACTCATTCTATGCTTTAAAATTGAAATAAAATTCTTGTCATCAATATTTAAGCACTCGATTAAATTCAGTCACACAATAGCCATCAATTCTCTTTCCCTTTTAAGAAATCATTGCAATCGAAAAATTTCTAATCGCAATAACTGCGAAGAAAATGTTATGTCAAGGGGTTAAGATGACATCGATATACAATTTTCAATTAAAATAATTTCTAGTAATAACTCATTCTATCCTTCAAAATTGAAATAAAATTCTTGTCATCGATATTTAAGCACTCGATTAAATTCAGTCACACAATAACCATCAATTCTCTTTCTCTCCTGAGAAATCATTGCAATCGAAGAATCGCCCTAACTGCGAAGAGAATGTTATATGAAGGGGTTAAGATGGTATCGACGTGCAATTTTCAAGAAAAAAAATTTCTAGTAATAACTCATTTTATTCTTTAAAATTGAAATAAAATTCTTGTCATCACTATTTAAGCACTTGATTAAATTCAGTCACACAATAACCATCAATTCTCTTTCTCTCCTGAGAAATCATTGCAATCGAAGAATCGCCCTAACTGCGAAGAGAATGTTATATCAAGGGGTTAAGATGGTATCGATGTGCAATTTTCAAGAAAAAAAATTTCTAGTAATAACTCATTTTATTCTTCAAAATTGAAATAAAATTCTTGTCATCAATATTTAAGCACCCGATTAAATTCAGTCACACAATAACCATCAATTCTCTTTCCCTCCTGAGAAATCATTGCAATCGAAGAATCGCACTAACTGCGAAGAAAATGTTACATCAAAGAATTAAAGAAAGAAGGAAACCCTCAAACGACAATCGTTCTTGAAAACAGATACAGAAAACATTTATTCTGCATATATAAAGATCAGCACTCTATTCCTCGCTAGACAACGGATCTCCGTGCAAAACCAAGACAGCTGCGTCAATTCTACGAAACAGAAGCCACTTGGTAACCCTTCCCTCCTCGTAACAATCGTTCCAAGTCGAGAACAAGGTATCGTCACTCCTTAATCCCGTTTCAACCGCATCCACTTCCGTCGTAAATGCGTAAAACCTTCGCGGAAACTTCTTCGACTTCCACCATCGGAAAATAAAACTACCGAAATATCCCGAACCTGTCGGTACGTCGTGGAACCCGCGCCGACCGAGTCATTCAAGAATACCAAAAAGAAAAAGAAAGGAAAGGAAAAAAGAAAACCGCGTATCACCGTGCAATTTCAAGGTTAATATTAATCCATCGGTCGTCTGGGGTCTCAGGCATCGGACTGAGAGGGTCGTCGGCTCTGCGAGGGGTTAGTGTACGCGCCCCTCGCATGGCGGCGTTCCATTCCAAGGGTTCGTCTCGCGGCGGCACGGTGCCGAAGGGGGTAGGGAGGGTGGTCGGGGACGCGGTTATCGGGTCGGGCGCAGGCGCAGAACTTGGCCCGTGGAGGGGACTTCAGTGTCATTCGGTGCCGGGCGTTGCGGCGCCGTGGCCCTTCAGTCTTTGATCCGCAGCTGGCGCGGTTGTGTGCGTTGCCCTCGAGCGTACTCGAGCCTCGAGACGAGAGAGAGAGCGAGCGAGCGAGCTAGAGAGAGAGAGATCGTTTTCACCGTTCGTGCGCGGAAAGAGGGGAGAAAGCCCGAGCGACCCGGTGGTGCAGTAACCTTTCAACCCTCGCGTAACACGGTAGATCCTCTGCCGCGTGACCGGAACTACCACCGGCGGAGGCTGCCCGCGATCATCTTTAGAGCAACCCCCGCGTCCGAGCCGCGCGCGACCAGTCCGAGAAGCTCGAGAAGCTCTCCGCGGCAATCTCTCGAGCCTGCGGCCGACACCGTATCGTCATCATCGTCGGGGCTCGATCACTCGCCGGCCTCTCGCCGTGTCAGGTCGGTGTCCCTTCGGCCCCCTGGGATTCTCGGGGGCACGCAGCTCCTCTCGCGCGCTCCGAACCAGCACGGATTTGCGTGCGGTTCCCGGCCCCCTGACCCAATTAGTTGCCGGTGCCGAGAGTGTCTGCGCGGCGTACGGGGACGTCCAACAGCTAGTTACTCGCCGGAGAAACGAATTGCCTCTGTCAACGGGACCCGTCCACGCAGCCGTGCACGTGAAACATTGTGTTAACGAGGCTCGTTAACCCGCGCGCGGAGAAAGAGAGAGAGGGATATCTCGCCCGGCGGGTCTCTCTCTCGGAGTTGGTGAGCGACAGTGGCACCGGTGTGAAAAGTATACGTCCGTCGTCCAGTGTTTACAGTGTTCACAGTGAAGCAGGATCCCCGGGATCGAGGATCGACCGCGACAGACAGGATATCACCGACACAGAGAGAGAGAGAGAGAGAGAGAGAGGGAGAGGAAGAGCGACAGAGGCAGAGAGAAAGAGGAGAGGACTGTGTCGCGCAACAGTGAACCCCCTTTTCGAAGAGCATCGCTCGCGGGCCGGGAGGGTTGAACTTTCTCGCTGGCGTTGACAGATCGATAACAAAGTTTGCGTACGCGAGTTTCCCCCTTCGTTGCCGCCGGCTGGTGATACGCTCTCGCTACCTTTTTCGTGGACGCGTTTACACCGGCTACGCGCTGACACCCAAGTGTCCTTAGGCGAATCTCTCATATCAGATCCATCCCCCCCAGTCGATCGTTTGTTTCATCGACGATCAAGACGTTCGGAGGATCGGTTCAGTCTCGAAGTTCAGTGCCGAGACAACGAACGGTTTTTCGAAGTACCGGCCGGACCGTCTCGCCGATACTTCACGATTCACCCTTTAGCGATTTTAGAGGATACCCTCGAGTGGACCAACCTTGACGCTTCCAATTCGTAGACGATGCTCGGTGATTCTGAGGACCAACTCGCCCCGTCTAGGAGTTTCTTATAGATTCGAACTCGTCGATCAGGATCCTCGACGTTGCGGCGAACTCTTCGACTCCTCGCCATAAGGATAAAAGCAGCCGTCGAAGTACTTTCGCCACGTTTTAGAAGACAATAGCAGACGTTCCCTCGTCTTCGGAAGCCTCTGGCTCCTGGTGCCGAATATTCGGAGTACCGGAATCTTCGCGTAGATCGTTGATATCCATAGTCCAGGTGTCATATAAACCGTCGGATCTTGGCGACCAAAGAGCGATCTTTCAAGCTCCGAAAGAGAGAAATTTAACCAGTTCGTTCGATCAACTTGTCTTTCGGGCAGATCGCGGCGAGTCTACGCGCTAAGAGCCCGCCGCGAAGGTGGTGCGAAGAGCCTTCGGCGAGCAGCCGCTCTCTCGTCGACGATCGAGAGACGATCGGAGCGATCTTCTAAACGCCGGAAGAGCGGCAGAAGAGAGAAATTTCACCAGTTCGTTCGATCGACTTGTCTTTCGGGGCAGATCGTTGCGGATCGCGGCGAGCTGACGCGCTAAGGTTCCGCCGCGGGGGTGGTGCGAAGAGTTGGTCGTTGGTCGTTCTATGCGGGTCGCGACCCCTCCGCAAATCTGACGCCCCGTCGCTCCAGCGAGCGAGGCAGCCTGTCGTTGTCGCTGCCCAGCAAACGGCAGTACCTGGTGAAATACAAGCGGAAGGAGGGCAGGCAGCAGCAGGGCGAGGAACGGGGCTCCGCGTGGCCCGGTCTCTCGGACGATCGTCGTAAAAAGTGTGCAACGGTGAAGGGTAACGGTGGATTCGGCGACTACTCGGCCGCGGGCGAGTTCGAGGTCTGGGGCGACGACCAGCACGCGTCGGATGGTGTAGATCGCCAGGTGAGGCCGCCTTCGCGGCAGCAACGATGCGAAGGCGGTTCGTCGCTGAGGCCGTTGCTACACGTAGCCCACTGTGAGCTCCACTCGCCCCGCGAGCCCGAGCTTCTACGGCTGGACCATCTCGAGGCGTTGGACCACAAGTCCGCCGACCACGACTCCTACAACATGATGGAGAACTTTCGCAGCCCCGTGCCGCCGCCGCTCCCGCGACGCCACGTTCGGTAAGAGATTGTTTCTTTCGACTTTTCCGTCAACGATCGCCAACGGCCGGACGAGCATGTTCGAGGCTCGGAGCTCGTGTCGCGATGAAGCGATCGTGGCCAACGCGATCCGTGCGGAACAGTGACAGCACTTTTCGGTGCAAACGCGTTTCGAAACCACAGTTCGGACAGGTTTTTAGGGGATAGTTTTAGGGTACCTTGTGAAGTGGAAACGTTGGATATGTTCTAGATGCGATTTCTTTAAAGTGTCGTTGCAGGTGACGAACGTGGAATACTCGGAGAGAGTGAAAGTGTGCATCTTTGCTTATGGTTTTGTTCGTCTGGGAGATTTTTCTGCTCGCGAACGCATCGTGTTTCGCTTAAGAGTTTTCGCTTAGATCGGCGAATCAGTGGAGGATCTCTGTATAAAATCGTGACGATCGGTCGTATGGAAGTCGTGGTTGATGTTCTAGGTTGCTAAAAAGCTGTCGGGTATCGTTTTAGGGTATTTCGGGATGCGGAAATGCTGGAAATGCTCGAGACGCGAATTTTTTAAAGTGGAATTTTTTTCCTCGCGTGGAAAACGATCGCAAAGCGAAAATGTGGAGACGCGTGTCTTCGTGTACGTTTTGTTCGCCTGACAAAGTTTTCTGTTCGCGAATGCATCGGATTCCTTGATGTTCGACTTGCGAGATAATTGACGAATTAGGAGAGGATTTCTGTAAAAATCGCGAGGGTCGTTCGTATGAAAATGGTGACAAACTTGCTAGGTTGCTTCGAATTCGTCAGATATCTTTTCAGGGAATTATTATAGCGATTGGTGAAGTTAATCTAATTTTGTTCGCGAATGTATTGAGTTCGTTGCTGTTGGACTTGCGAGATGCTTTCCTAACTCGTCGAGCATCTCTGTAAAAATCGTGAGGAAACTTTGTATGAAAACGGTGACAGACTCGCTAGGTTGCTTCGAATTCGTCAGATATCTTCTCAGGGAATTAATATAGCGATTGACGAATTGTGCACGTGCCTTCGCGACAAAGATTCGCGCACGAAAGGAAGTAGAAGACAGATTTCTCTAAGGAACAAAAATTCGGCAGGTATCGTTCCAGGGGACGATTATGAAGCAGTCGACGAAGCGAGAGCGTTTAACTTTCTTCATCTGCATTCTCTTCGTGGCGACACTTCGCCGTTCGCGAATAAAACGTGCCCATTCGTCAAGCGTCGTTTTCGGGGACGATAATGGACTTCGCGGCGATTCTCTGCGAGAATAGCGATGATCGCGCGCACTTCGTTCTAGAAACAGAAGATTTTTGTACAGCGCGGCGGAGTGACAAATTTCTGGGATTATCCAATGTTCCTCGGGTGACGCGTCCGTGGAGGAATGTCCGGCAATTTGTGAAGCAGAGAATGTTTTACCTTCGTTCGCTCGCGATTCTCTTCGCGACTGGTACTTTTGCTGGGGCAAAAGAACGGTCTTCGTTAAAAGTCGCCTCGAGGATTGACCGTGAGCGATGCGACAAAAAAAAAGTGTCATACGGTCGAACAGCGTCTCGTTTCATTATAAATCGACCGAGACTGCTCGTCGCGTTCTACGTTCGCGACGGTTTAAAACGCGCGGAATTCTGCCGGTGTTAATTCGCGCGAGGAAGAACGTCGAACTGCATCCGAGTTTCAAGTTCATCTGCCGTAACTTTCGAGGAGCGGTTCGCCGAGCGGTTGTGTCGGATTTCTGTAAAAAAACATTACGACGATCCGCTTCACCGCTTTACGCAAAGCGCGCGGAATTTTCGGAGCGGCGAACGTTCCGTCCGGCGTCCTTCCGGCGAACGATTAGCAATCGGCGAAGCGAGAAACGCCGGAGACCCCCCCGTCTCTCTAGAATTTCCTTCGCGCGCGCGCGCGTCAGAATTTTTCCGAACAAAACGTGTTCGTCGGATGTCGTTTAGGGTGGCCCCGGGGGTGAGTGGGTGGGATGATTACGGAGAGCAGCCGGTGAAGTGGAAATGTTTAACCCCCTCCGGAATTTCTCTGTTCCGCGAATGAGACGCGTCTCTCTGAGGTTTCTTTAATATAACAAGCGGTACGGAAGTTGTATTAGTCACCGGGCCAGAAAGTTTTCTAACATGAAAGTTTCGTTTGCGGGGCGGGCGATTCTTTTTCCGCGGTGAAAACGTGATGGTTGCTCCCGGCCGCACGTGGAATGCACTCGTTATTGAATCAAAGTTTCGAGTCGTCCGGCGTGTGTTCCGAACTTCGTGCGTCGGATCGAAATAGTTTCCGCGACGTTTCTTAAGAGATTAGACCAATTTCGTCGAGTTATAATTCATCCCAGATATGCAACGTTCGCGGAAACTCGCCGCGGATTCCTCCGAGGATTTCCGGGCCGGGCGTCTCGATACAGTACCCCGCAATTTTCCACGCTTTTTAATGAGATTAGTTATCGATCGTTTTCATGGTTTTCGGCGATGTCTATTTTTTAGATATAAAAATATTTATATATTTATAGAAGATATATATATATTTATTTATTGTTATATAATATATATATATTTTTATAATATTTCTCGTCGGCTGCTTTTCGAATGCCAGACACTCGTGTTCAAGGAATCTCGCGATTTCGAGGCTCGGGCAATTATAAACTGGCGCTCATTCTGCAGATTCCTTGCGATTAAATGCACGTAACCCTTCTACGACACGGTAGATAGGTTCCTAGAAAATGCCGAGTTGAAACTGTGCTATGTGAGACCCAAGGTCAGTACAAAAAGATTAAATTACGCTCCGAAAACTCATTAAAAATAAAAATTCATTTTTAATTCCATATTAGCAACATAACTTTTATTAAAAATTCAAATGCATGTGTAACATGCATTAACAAGGAAAAATATTATTTTCATTTAATGTAACCTTAATTTAATCAATTTCTTCCTCGTCACCACTCAATACAATCGAACGAGAACGTTTTTTCGGTCGAACAATATCGCCTTCGCTTTCTAAACCTTCTCTTTTATTCAGATTTTTTGCACCCTCTATCCTCTTTAAAAAATCTGTAATTTTTTAACACGCTTCATATCCCTTCAAGTTACTATTTCAGACGTCGCTATGGCCGCCTTGCTGATGTTGCGATTGTTAGTATACTGTAGGGTGCCCTTAGGGAATTTTTTGTCAAAAAACTAGATAGTTCATCTTTATGAAAATTTACTTTACGAACGTTCTTCTTCGTTCAGATATTTTGCACCTTCTATCCCCTTTAAAAAATCTGTAATTTTGATTCGTTTCCTGGTTCTTGCAAGGTCGTTGTAGATTTCGTGATACGAAGATAGACAATTTTGCAGCTACCTTTCGAATTTTCGGCTCCTTTCAGCGGAAGGGCATACATTTATATATCCTTAATTATAATAATTATATTTTCATGCAAAGACACTATAGTTCATTATTCCCTCCCTCCCTCTGTCATTATTTTAAGGTAATTTAGTTTTGAAATATGTTAAACAAAAATCATGCTATCCAGTGCTGTAAAAGTGCTGCTAATCCAGTGTCGAACAAAGGTTTTCGGGTTTTTTTATCGTGTTAGAGCGAAACAGTGTTATTATAGATTAGAGTGCTATACGAGGACTCCCACAATTTATTCTATTGTGTTAGAGCGAAACCGTGTTATAGCATGCAGGATAGAGAATAGGTGTTGCAGAGGGACTTCCTGTTCTCCTCATATCACAGTAGTGCATGAATTCCGTTAGAGGAGCGAACGTATTTCGGCGATATCGATAAGTAAGTATGCAAGCAGGTTCGCAGTTCGCGAATTTCTTTGTTTGAAAATAATCAGCAGGAAAGTTAAAGGGGGCAGAGTTTCCGCTTTGGTCTCGCTCGCCGGCACTGATTCGCCAAGTGTACAAGTGTCTGCGACCCGCAGGAATTGCGGTGAATTTTCTATTTATTGGAAAGTTGATTTCTCCGAAGACTTTCGTCGCTCTTCGCGTCCGGGTTTGTTCGATAATAAAACCGGCCGACTTTTCATCGCGGAATTGAATCGTCCGGCGCATTCGGGGACTGGCTTCGGATCGCTTGATTGAAACCGACGACGACGACGACGGTCCGAGGTCCGAATCGATCGTTCGCGGTTTAAACAATCCGCGAGAAATTCTGTTAACCCGCTCTGTGCGATGCTCTTGCGCTTCGAAGTCGTTCGTTTCGATGCCAATTTTTCAATCTATCATCTTACTTTCTCCGTCGCGTCTAAAAATCTATAAATCGCTTATACAGGGTGTCCCAAAAAGGTCTCGCAATCCGAAAGTGACGGGTTCCTCAGGCCATTCGAAGCAACTTTTTCCTTTACACAAATTTTCTCCGAGGCACCGTTAACGAGTTATTAACGAAAAACAGTGACCAATGAGAGGCGAGCTCGGCAGGCGCGAGGCGACCGAGCCAATGAGCGGAACTGGGCTTCCCGCGCTGGTTGGCAGGGACCGCCTCGCCTCGGCCGTGCTCGATTCTTATTGGTCACTGTTTTTCGTTAATAACTCGTTAACGGTGCCTCGGAGAACATTTTTGTAAAGGAAGAAGCTGCTTCAAATGATCCGAGGAACCAATTTCCGGATTGCGAGACATTTTTGGGACATCCTGCTCGTGTCTATAAATCGTCTATAAATCTCTTACATGTAAATACGTGGCACCTGAAATTCTCTTTTTTTTCTCTTTTGTTTTGTTTTAAATTTAATATTTCTCGAAGTTCTACGACAGCGTACTCTTGGAATCCATTCCACAGGAAGCGAAATTTTGCTTCTTTCGCTTCAACGTTTATAAAATGTGCCCGGGAAAATTCTATCGCCGCGCGAAATGAAACGAATTGTTTTCATTCTTAATGCAGCGAATCGCGGGGATTTTATTTTTACGGCGACCCAGTACGGCGACTGTGCACGCGACACAATAATTTTCGCGTGATATTTTCGTGGCTCCTCGCTAGAAATTTTCAAAGCTTCCGGTGTTACAATTAATACTTTATTTTCCGTTGCCGCGGTGTTTTATGGCCGTCGTTTGTCCTCTGAAATTATCCGCGGGCTATCTCCGCCGACCAAAAGGAACGCCTCGTCGATGAGACCACACACAGAAACGAAACGTGTATTGTCACCGGCAGCGATGCTCCGCGAAAACTACGTCGTTGACGTCGCGGCAAACGGTATAATGAACGACGATATCCACAAAAAGACACCCCCGGTTCCCCGTGGCGGTGGTGGGGATGGTTTGGCGAAGCAGAAGGCTGCCGGAGAAGTAGCAGCGGCGTCAACAATTAGCCTCGGAATATTAATCGACAATTATCTTTGAAACGGGGCTCATTATTTAAACTGAGTTTATCGGTACGCTCGCCCGCGCGGCGTCAAGCAATTCCGGCGAGGCCGACCGATAGACCGTGAATAAATAGGAACCGTTGCAATTAGCTCGCGTCATTTTCCCCGCGAAATGTTCATCCGCGATAGTGTCCATATCCTTGAGACTCGAATCGATGCGCGGACAAGCTTTTTCCGGCGGAGCTTTATTTAATTAGCGGACTGTGCGGGGTTCTGTGCAAAAAGTACAAAATCTCCGAGACGATTCTGACGAGCGGAAAACAGAAACGAATAAATCGTTTCTGTTAATCGGTTTAGGAATCTGAGGATAGTGTAATTATATTATTAAATTCTTCTTGCGTCTTCAAAATTATATATTTAATTATTAGACAGCGCTGCGACGAGACACTCTGACGTCTTTCGTGTACAGTAAATTAATTTTTCTTAATTGATGTTCGGATTGTACTCAAAAATTGACACTTTGGGAAAAGGAGATTGTTTCTGTTAATCGGTATAGTAATATATGAATAGCGTAATTATGTTATTAAATTCTTCTTGTGTATTCAAAATGATATATTTAATAATTAGACAGTGCTGCAACGACGCTTTGACGTCTTTCATATACAGTAAATTAGTACTCCCTAATTGATGCTCGGATTATAAACCAAAATTGACAGTTTGGGAAGAGGAGATGCGATTATTCGAGTTTTGCACCCCGTTTTTATAATTGTTGCCAATTGGCAGCAATAAAAATGAGCCGCGAGGCTCGAATAATCGTATCTCCTTTCTCCAAATTGTCCACTTTTGTTTAAAAGCCGAAGGAAAATTGGCAAGAATTTACTGTATTTCCAAAAACTATTTTATTCGTTTTATTTAGAACTTCGTGACGGTAATATAATTGAAACCATTATTAAAAATACCGTGTATCGTAGATATCGGTAAAAATGTTTAATATAAATGAAAATTCGAAATAACTGTTCAATTACAGCGAGAAATTATCTTAATTGCCTTTAGCCAACTTCTGCGAAATGCGGTAAAAATTCTCTCCGATTGTCCCTCAGCTTGTAATGAAAAATGAACAATTTGGGAAGAGGAGACACGATTATTCGAGTCTTGCGCCCTCGATTTTATAATTGTTGCCAATGTGGCAGCTATAAAATTGAGCCGCGAGCCTCTAATAATTCAATAATTAAATCGTCCATTTTTGTTCACAAGCTGAAGGAAAATTGGAGAAAATTTACTACACTTGCGACGCCATTGATCGAGTGTAATAGCAAACAAAGAAATTCTTAGATATTTAATTCTCATAGTAATCAACAGCGAGAACAATGAATTCCCTATTTCTCGTCCAGTGTCATTGATCTCACTACAGTCGAAAGAAATTTAAAGGGCAATTACGGGGGCTTTGTGGGCGAGCCCGATAAAATCGAAACTTCGCCGAACAATTTCAGCGAAGGAATTTTCAGGTTGAGCCGTTCGACGCGCGGAAAGAAACGAAACGTCGGGAAAGCATGTAGAACCGGCGCGACCGTTTGATGTTCGTTGGCTCCACCGTTTTAATTAGCTTTGCTCGCAACCTAAAGGCTAAACGTCGATAGATCTTCATAATGTCCTTTGTGCGTCAAAGGGTTGAACTTGCAGGAAAGAAAAAAATGGCGGAAAGCTTGCTGACCGGTCCGCGGAGGAACGCGGGGATAAATGTTTGTTAATTGGACAAACGAACCGAGCCGAACCGATTGGCCCGACGCCGATAAGTTTTCCGCGGTTCCGCTCGGCTCGGCTCGGCGCGGCGCGGCTCCCGGGCGCGGCGCAATAACGCCGCTCTGCCAAGCCTTTCGTTCAAAGGGGCATATCCCCCGTTAGTTCCAAGTTTTCCGTTTCGAATCAGCGCGTTCTCATCGAACACGAATCGATTCCGAAACGCTCTTGAGAGCAGGCTTGTCATTAACCCCGTTCTTCGGGCGTGAACCTCCGAAACGAGCTACAATTCCAGCGTGCGAGCCACCTATATTGGCCTTCCAGCAGACTCGCGACCCTTTTCCACACCCCCGTTCCACTCTCACCCTTCCTCGTTTCACCCCTATCTTCCCGCCACACTCTCTCCCTCTCTCTCTCTCTAGCGCGCGCGCGCTCTCGCTCTCTTTCTCCCTTTCGTTCACCGCGGGACGAAATCTTGATCGTTCGAACATTTACCGCGCGAATGAAGTGGCTCGTTCGTTCGACGATTCCCCGTCCTTCTCGCGTCGTAGCTCGCTGATTTGGACAAATGATTTTATTCGCAAGTGCTTCTTCTAATGGGGCGACAGTCGGTCGTGTGACACGGTTATTCCTTTTTCTCGCGGTACGGTAAACTCTCCCCGATTTTCCTTCAGCTTGTAAACCGAGATTTGATCATTCGGGAAGAGGAGATACGATTATCCGAGTCTCGCGGTATTTTGTTTTATTTATATGTTCTTTGAACTCTTCGACGACGTGTACACACGTCATAAAGAAATAGCAATTTTACGTGTTACAATAAAAATACTACTAGTTCATCTTCCGATATCAGACCTGGCACACTGTAGAAGAAGCAAGAAAGGCACCATTCAGCAAGCTCCTAATTTTATTCGATGATATCGAGTTATGTTTACAACGCTTTCGCATTTTTGGACAGAAGCGTCGTGGCTATTGAAAAAGCAAAATAGAGTGAAGAAGAATAGATCTAATTAGAATTAAAGCGGTGAAGTAGGACGTAACACGTACATGTTTATACAAACAGACGTTTCGAACAAAAGTTGCGTTTAGTTTACAGAATTGCATACACTGCACGATTATCCGAGCCTCGCGGTTTACTATTATAGTTGCCGATTGCTAATAATTATAAAAACGAGGGCGCAAGACTCGAATAATCGTGTCTCCTCTTCCCAAATTGTTCATTTTTCATTACAAGCTGAGGGACAATTGGAGAGAATTTTTACCGCATTTCGCAGAAGTTGGCTAAAGGCAATTAAGATAATTTCTCGCTGTAATTGAACAGTTATTTCGAATTTTCATTTATATTAAACATTTTTACCGATATCTACGATACGCGGTATTTTTAATAATGGTTTCAATTATATTACCGTCACGAAGTTCTAAATAAAACGAATAAAATAGTTTTTGGAAATACAGTAAATTCTTGCCAATTTTCCTTCGGCTTTTAAACAAAAGTGGACAATTTGGAGAAAGGAGATACGATTATTCGAGCCTCGCGGCTCATTTTTATTGCTGCCAATTGGCAACAATTATAAAAACCAGGCGCAAGACTCGAATAATCGTATCTTCTCTTCACAAATTGTCCATTTTTGTTTATAATCCGAGCATCAATTAGGGAGAATTAATTTACTGTACAAGAAAGACGTCAAAGCGTTGTTGCAGCACTGTCTAATTATTAAACATATCATTTTGAATACACAAGAAGAATTTAATAATATAATTACACTATTCACAGATTACTATACCGATTAACAGAAACAATCTCCTTTTCCCAAAGTGTCCATTTTTGTGTACAATCTGAGCATCAATTAGGGAAAATTAATTTACTGTACACGAAAGACGTCGCAGCGCTGTCTAATAATTAAACATATAATTTTGAAGACGCAAGAAGAATATAACAATATAATTACACTATTCACAGATTACTAGATCGATTGACAGAAACAATCTCCTCTTCCGAGCATTACAATCCTTCATTAACGGACGGCTTGTAAATTTTCCGCGCGAATCGGGAAAAACATTCGCTTCAGATTTTGCATTTTATCTGTTCATTCTTACCACCGTGATCACGCTTTAATCACACGCCCCTTCTAATTATGCTCCAGTTTATATTTTCTTGTTCCCATTAATCCTTCGCACTGCGATTTCTTTCACACGGACACGTTCGTTAGCAGTTCTTCAACATTAACGATCTTTCCGGTAAAAAACGAAACAACATTTGTTTCCCGGGGGTACGTTTTTATTTACTTTCGTTCCTGGATTTTAATAACGGAGAAATCGAATCTGCTTTTTTCGACAGCTTTATTTAACGAGCAGACCGCGGTTTTTCGCGCACAATACAAATTGCGTACGATGATCGCAATATATCCGTGGGAACTACGAAGACGTTTATTTCTTTCCTAAATACTTTTAATAAGTGCACAAAATGATGCAATAAAGTATTCGAGTCGTTACAAACGTTCTTGCTGTTTCGCGTTCGATCCGTTCATTTCTGTAATAAGTGCATAAAATCCGCGGTCCAGCGATAAATGCATAAATCGGCGCTTCCGTAACACGCGTATAGTCCCCGCGTTTCATTGATAAGTTATCGTGTTGCGCATTAGTCCGCTGCATAGACAGACGAACGCTTTACATCATGTAACAACATCCGATTACGTAATCGCGACTTGGTATAATAATGTCTCCCTTACTGACGCTCAGATTGTCCACTAAAATGGATAATTTGGGAAGAGCGATTATTCGAGCCTTGCGGCTCGTTTTTATAATCGTGGACAATTTGTAACTATAAAAATAAACCGCGAGGCTCGAATAATCGTATCTCCTCTTCCCAAATTGTCCGTTTTTGTGTACAATTTAAGCGTCAATTAGGGAGAGATTATTGTATTTATAATCGTTGGCAAAATCGGCAAGTATAAAACCGAGTCGCGAAGCTCGAACAATCGTACCTCCTCTTCCCAAATTATCCACTTTTGTGCGCGATCTAAGCACGAATTAGGGAGAAATTACTCTATTTATAATTCTTGACCATCGGCAATTTCTTTTGTATCGTTGAATCGCGGTGGGTAATAATGGGTTACAATTTGAATAAATTGGAAATAGTATACCAACGTTCTAAAATTCTTCCAACGTCTTCGTTGATGTGTAATTCGCTTGCCTATTATCCCAAAAATGCACAATACACAAAAATGGAGAATTTGGGAAGAGGAGATACGATTGTTCGATCCTCGCGGTTCATTTTCATAGCCACGAGTTGTCAACGACTATGAAAACGAGCTGCAAGGCTCGAACAATCGTATCTCCTCTTCCCAAATTGTCCATTTTTGTATCCCAAAATCGCCCGCGCGAACGCTGAAGCCGAGGCAGCCACGCGAACGCGACGAAAAATGAACTTCCGTCGCGACTCGGGTCGCGTCGGCTTTCGAATTAAAAGAACCCGTCGAAACAAAGTGCTGCGATGCATAGGATGGACTCGTGCGGAGTTTCTCGAACTTCCGTGAACTCGAATCCGGCGCGCGGAGGGGCGGAAGCGTGTCAGGAAAGTGGGCCGCGGCGAAGAGTTAACGCCGCCAGAGAATTTAAATCTTGCGCCAGCAGGAACCCGATAACCCCGCGAACCTAACCGTCTCCGATAGCGTGTGAGAACAACAAGACGCTTATCCGCGGCGCTCGAGATAAGAAGCTCTCGATGCACGAGCCCCGCGAGTTCTCGCTCGCCCGCGAGCGTACGCGCGCGTCGACTACCACCTGAGAGGTGTATCGAAGCTCGGAAGGCAGGAGGGCGCCGTTAGGGGGTGGGGTGGGGGGGCGAACAGCTAAGACAAACAAAGTGATACGCTGGTGGCAAACCCCCTCGAAGCCTGTTCCACGAAGTACAAAACGAGGAGGCGCGCATTTGCATCGGCGCAAACACGGAAATCCCGATGCAACCTGTTTGCCGCGCGCCAAAACTTCGGGGAACGTTGATGGAAGACTGCGACGCTCTCCCGATGCGCCCGTAAGTACGATTCCGGCTCTATCGGCCGACATCGATCCAATTAAAATCGTCGCTCGTGGAAATAAGACGCAGCCGATGATATCCTGGCTGGAAGCGGGCCCAAAAATCGCTTCCGTTTACCGCGACCGAATTTTACTGATAAAACACCGATACTGCGAAAGAAACATTTTTATTTATTCATTTATTTGTATCTTTATGTGTTTATTTGTTTGTTTATGTATTTATTTATTTTTGTTTGTTTATGTATTTATTTGTTTGTTTGTTTGTTTATCTATTTATTTATTCGTTTATGTGTTTATTTATTTGCTTATATATGTATTTATATGTTTGTTTGTTTATTTATTAGACAAGAGCTATCGTAAAATATAAATGAATGAAAAAATAGCAATCGACATGCAAAAGTATGGCAACGAACTTAATTTTAGTACCTGTTCACAATGCTAATTAGTTAGCTCGCAGCTTACTGAATTAATATACACAATTAATATTAATAACACAAATTCTTCTTAATTGTCCTCCAATTTGTAGAGAAAGATTGACAATTTGGGTAGAGGAGATATGATTATTCAAGCTTTGCAGCTCATTTTTTATAATTGCCGATTGTCAACAACTATAAAAACGAGACGCGAGGTTCGAATAATCGCATCTTCGCTACCCAAATTGTCCAGTTTTGTTTACAAGCTGAAAAAGAATTCGGGGAACTTGTAATTACATTGTAATTATGAATTTGTATATTATGCATATACATTATTAATTATATATTATACATATTTATAATAAAATTAAATAAGTATTACGTATTTATTTATATGTAATATATCTATATACTTGTATATTATATATAAAGAATATCCGAGCAGGTCTTCCCAACACTTTGTATTTCTCCTCCCCCGCTTCGTTGTCGATTATTAAAATTTACGGTCGAATAACATTAGCAAGAGACGAATTTTTCCTACCATTTTTGTTTACTCGAGACTGGTTGAAAACGCGTTGAAAAATCATTCCTGCGGAGGGTGCAATCGCGGAATGATTATAGACCGACGATTGCTGGATAATAAGCTCTTCTCGCTGGTTATGAATTCATAATCGCCTGCAGGAAGTTGAAAATTGTTTCTGCCCGCGGCGGGTGAATGTTTGGTACGATTACAGACTTTAATAGCTAACGATTGCTAGGTAAGAACGTGTCTTTAGCTAGAATCGATGTGTAACTACGTGTGGAAAGAATCGAAGAATTTTTTTCCTTCCGAGAGGTTGAATAAACTCCTTGCTTTAATGCCGTACACCTGGTAAGAAAGTCTACGTATTATACTTAACTTCATTACTGTACAAGTTACAGGCCACGTCGTTCTTTGTTTTACATTTCGTTGATTACTCGCCGCACGGCAACGCATTTCGATCTACGGGGCGTTTCAAAATTATTGTACGAATCGATTCCTGCGATCATTTGAAGCAACTTTTACCTTAGCGAAAATGCAATCCGCGGCTTTGTTCACGAGTTATTAACGAAAAACACTGACCAATTGGAGGAAGAGTGCGTCCGGCGCTCCGCCCTTGCGGCCAATGCCGCGTCGCGCCGGCCACATGACGCGGCGGCAGTGGTCGCGAGGGCGGGGCGTCAGCCGTACGCGATCTCTCATTGGTCAGTGTTTTTCGTCAATAACTCGCAAACGAAGCCGCGGATTGCATTTTCGCAAAGGAAAAAGTTGCTTCGAATTACCTAAGGAACCCTCCACTTGCGAGACATTTTTGATACACCCTGTGTAATTTGCCAATCGGACAGCATCAATCGCAACAATCGCGAAGGTGGAAGGTGCAAACCTGGTCGGAAAGATCGCCGAATAATTTTTGAACAGCCTGTACAAGCATACTCTCCACGACCAAACAAATTTCCCGCCGTATCTACATCTCATAGAATCCGGGAAACCCGACGATTAAGTAAAAAAAAACCCCGCAAAGACTGTCAGAACTATCCTAATGAACTATCAGAGTCTGCGCGTCCGAGGGAATTACAGTTCGCGGATCGGAAAGGGTGTCTAGACTGGCGCGTGGAAGCGCCTAGAAGCGACAGCGCCAAGCCAGACCCATAGAGAACGGGAGAAAAAGTGCGGACAAGATAGAGAGAGAAAAAGGGTGAGTGAGAGAGAGAGAGAGGGGAGAGAGAGAGAGAGGATCGTCTAACCGCGTCAGAAAAGGCGGTTTCACGCGTATCCCGGTTCCGCGGGTTCTCTCGCAGGTCGATCGATATGCACGGCGCGGAACGAAAGGTAACGCGGCGTACGAATGGCAAACAAAGTGATACGGGGAGAGAAAAAGAGAGAGAGAGAGAGGATAGAGAGCGTAGAGGTGGGCAGCACCGCGTCGAGTATGTAAAAGGCAAGCAAGCAACGCGGGGCGGCTGCTCGGCGCCGACATTTCGCGGTGAAGCGACCGACCCCATAGCCATGAATCACTCTGTCCTACCACCGACTATACCTACTATACCTACGCGAAAACCTGCCCCCCCCTCCCCTCCACCCTCCCGTAACTTCGTCCGCACTTCGTCCGCTCTCTTTCCGCTTTTCTGGCCCCGAATCTTCCCTCTTTTATCCGCGCCTCCTCTTGGTCCTCCGTTTCCGCTCCCGTCTCCGTCGGCCCGTTCATCCATTTTGTTTCCGACTGCCCGCAGCCCCGTCCACTTTTTCCACCTTCTCCCCTCAACGTGTTTCCTATGGCCCCTGTGTCTCTTCGTGCCCCGTCACCGAAACCCCGTTCACCGCAGCAGAGAGCGTTTACAATGGCCCGCCCGTCATAAAGAGTCCGTTGTGTTTCTTCGAGCAATTTGCCCGTTTGTCATCCACTCGCGCTGCCCTAAACGAGTTCCAACCAACCCCTCCCCCTCCGACGACTATCGTCGTCGTCCCCGCCGGTTTTTCCGCGTCATTTTGTCGGGCCCCCGCGTCGCCTCCCCATTCTTATCGGACCGCTTCGACGAAGATGACTCTCCGAGCTTTTGTTTTTGGCCCGCGAAAACCAGCGCCGCCCCCGGTTCAGCCCGCGGGGACGGGGGCGTTCTCGTGAACGATGGGACGGGGCTGGGTGTTTTATATGGCCGCGTGACGGCAGTTCTCTCCGACACCGCGGCGGTAACTGATTTCGGTGTTAACGTTTTCGTTCGCTGCGTTTTCGGATTGCATTCGGATTTTACGGCGGAAAGCGTCGGCCGACGTGTTCAGCAAAAATTAACGAGTCGATGGAACGTTTCTAGGCGAAATTAGAAATTGTCTGCGCTGGTTGCTGGACACAGGAGACATTTGTTTCGTTTCTCAGTCGTTTCTACGAGGCGGAGATAATGCAACTGGGTTTTGCAATTCTTCGAATGTTTCTGCTGTTCGCATAAAATTCGCGGTCTGGTGATGACGTTCTTATTCGGATTTTAAGTGAAAATATTTTTCGATCTTCTAATTTTCTTCCGTTATTCTTGTTTCTATTGAAAAATACGATAATAACTACGAAGATTACGAATTGACGCAAAGATTCTGGCTCTGTTCATTAGTAAGATCCAGAATGTGGGATGATAGAGGCAGAAGAATTTTAGATGTTATTAGATTGTTAACAATTTCTTAGAACTGTCAAAAGAAAAAATATATATATATATATATATATATTTATTTATTTACATAGATATGTTTTTTATTTATACAGATATATTTTTTTCGCTTCCATTTCTTGAAATTTCTATTCTATTAATAATATTCTATTCTAAGACTATTTTTATTTTGCACGAAGATCCACAATCCAGTCTCACGTTTTTTATAACAATTTTCAAGCTCGTCTTCTTAAAGTCATCGCAAAGAGTTTTCAAGTCGATCTAAAAAGTGTATCCCTTCCTCAGATCTTCAGAAAACGATGAATGCAATCGAGATATTGCATAAATCTTTACGGAGTCTGAACTAATTACATCGTCTTACACGAAGACTGTCGACATCGCATAATCTATCTACCCGAGACATCCGCTATTTACGAGATACTTCCATGACATCAGCAAAATATAAATACCTGGCTATCTACAAGATGTCCCATAATTATGTTAACAGCCGGAAAGGGGCGATTCTTGAGGTAATTCCAAGCAACTTTTTCCTCGGCGAAAATGTAATCCGCGGCTTCGTTTGCGAGTTATTAACGAAAAACAGTGACCAATGACAGGCGAGCGCGAGAGCCTAGCGCTAGGCGGCGGAGCCAATGAGCAGAACTGGGCTTCGGCCGCTCGTTGGCTCGGCCGCGTCGCGCCAGCCGCGCTCGCCTCTCATTGGTCACTGTTTTTCGTTAATAACTCGCAAACGGTGCCTCGGAGAAAATTGTTGTAAAGGAAAAAGTTGCTTCGAATGACCTCAGGAATCTTTAATTTCCCGGAAGTACCATAATTCTGGGACACTATCTCGATACCTGGATATCTATATTTATATATATTTATATCTATCTTATATTTATATATATATATATATATATATATATATATATATATATATATATATATTTATAAAGAAAAAAGCGCAATATTTAAAAATTGTCTCCAACTATTTCGACGCGATGATAATTCCGTTGGTCGGGCATTAACGCGCTGTCCTGTCACTCTATCCCCGAACGGTACGCGGTTTGATAGATAGACCACGCGAAAGATCGAAGGGACAGGAGCACCACCGGAGAGGAGCGCGGAGAGAGAGAGAGGAGAGGGAGCGTTCTCACAGCTGAGATAAGGGCTTTACATTCTATGTTATGCCAGCGGCGGATGAGCGATGGTACGACTTTTCTTTCCGCCGGAATACTCCACTCGCTGGGATATTGGTACAACGATGGTATTTTTCTACGAGCGGGGAACGATCACGTTTGAAACGTATATTCGACAAATCGCGGCCCAGGGGTGGAAACGTTCCTCACCCGGCATGGAAACGCGCCTGAAGGGCTTTCTATGGTGAACACCGTTCGCTCCGATGCTCGGCCGTTAATCGATTCCGTTTTACATCGCGGCGGTGTTCTTCTGAAACAAATTCGACGAATCATTTCCTTTTGTGCAATCGAGCCCTCGCGCCGACGAACACGAGGAATCGTTCCGAAAACGAGCGTATTCTCTGCTATAAATTAGACCGGTATTTTTCGTTCGCGGTGGAAGAAGAAGCTTCACCTTTCGAATCTGTGGGATGACGAATGTAATCTGTAGAATTTTACTATGTGCTTTCGATTTAACCCTATGCCGTACTATTTATTTGCTTTTTTGTTATTATGACTAGAAGTTTCTCGATTATTATATAAATTATTATAAAAATTATTTATTTTATAAATAATATTATATTATAAGATTATAATAATGTATTAAATATTATTATAATCTTATATATATATTAGATAAATTTTGGGAATATAAAACGCCGTATTTTTAAACGAATAATACCGATACACATTTATATTAATAATTCCGAAATACAGAATAAAAACTCAAGGATTTCGTGGTTCTGCCACAAAAAATTCCCCGAACCTAAAATACTCAGTTTCGAACGTGGACGCGCGGGGGGCTGAACACGATCGCACGGTTAACAAGCGTAATTTAGCCCGAGTCCGGCGTCTAAAAATTTGCGAACATTGTCGGAACGGGAATGTAAATCTCCCTAAAAGTTCGATGCTAAAAGATTTTACGATTCCGCCGTAAAAAGCTCGCAAGCCGAGCCTAGACCGTCCGTCGAATAACATCGCCATAAGGGGGAGGTTAGTATCATGCCCCATTCCAATCGAATTGATGAGCTCCTCTCCGTTTCCCCTGAAACCGAATCGCTCAAAGATCTCGTATTTTTACTTCGCGAGCTCGCCGAACGCGAACATCCGAAGTCACAACACGCGGACGACGACCATTCCGCGGAAAAATAGAAAGCGTTGACGTAAGAAAACATTCCGCGTCGACCGCGAGATGTCTGCGACGAAATTCTCGGAAAAATTCGAGTCAGTTTCTCGGACGATTCCCGCGCGCGAGGTGTCGAGAAGGTGGTTGTGGTGGTCGCGTCTAGATATACCCCGCCGAACGGGGTGACGCTTTCTGTGTCGCTTGCCGCGTCGCTTCCGGTCCGATTAAGGAACATCGCGCGCGTCGAAACCGGCGCTTTCAGTCCCCGCGATCGCGATTAATTAGCGCGATCTGCTCGGCGCGATACGTTTGCTTGCGCGGCGTATCTCGCGTGATGGGAACAGCATGTCGCCGGGACCCGACGAGCGTTCGGTCTCTGCAAGCGAGTAGAGCGAGCGAGCGAAGCGAAACGTAGCGGAGCAGAGCAGAGCAAGCTAGTAGAGCGAGCAAGCGAGTAGAGCAAGCTAGTAGAGCGAGCAAGCGTGTAGAGCGAGCTAGTAGAGCGAGCAAGCGTGTAGAGCAAGCTAGTAGAGCGAGCAGGCGAGTAGAGCGAGCGAGCGAAGCGAAGCGTAACGGAGCAGAGCAGAGCAAGCTAATAGAGCGAGCAAGCTAGTAGAGCGAGCAAACGAGTAGAGCAAGCTAGTAGAGCGAGCAAACGAGTAGAGCAAGGTAGTAGTGCGAGCAAACGAGTAGAGCAAGGTAGTAGTGCGAGAGAGCGAGCGAAGCGACGCGTAGCGGAGCAGAGCAGAGCAAGCGAGTTAGAGCGAGCGAGCGAGTAGAGCGAAGCGAAGCGCAGCGGAGCAGAGCAGAGCGGAGCAGAAGCGCAGACTCTCGCAAACAAACCGCGTCCGCCGAGATCTGAGATATGTTATCGGAACCGAGAAACTGGAAAGAAACGTCAGCCGCGAGACTGTTTTCAGCCGGTGCGCCGATGGGAGCGTGTAAACAGCGCGGACGCGGCTCGCTTCCGCTCGAGAAGCGGGACGACGCTCGGCTCTTAAGTGCTCGTACCGTGAAAACATTCCTAGACAGTGATTTGCGGATGGCTTCGGAGACCAGGGGAACACGAGACGACTGGCTCGGGGTAAATTCGTGCTGATGGGACCTGAATAATCAGTCAGCCGTAGGTGCGGACCTTTTTTGTCGAACGCAGTCGAGCCGGAGAACGATTCTTCCGCAGCCTCGATACAGATGCGTCGCCGCATCCGTTGGATAAAATATGCGCGCGATACGGACGTCGAACAGGCATGTCTATGGCGCGTGTACACAATGGACGTACGTGTTTGGGCGTGTGGCAATAGAGGAAGATGAAGTAATTCTCGTTCCGCGTGGAACGGCTTCGTCGGCAGGATATTGAGGAATTGTCCGAAGTCGCGGAATCGGAATTTTCAAATTCATTTCTGTTGCGATGTTGTGTTCGGATAGAGGGAACTTTACTTGGATGCATGGAATGCAGACGAAGTGAACTATCAATTAGTTTTCATCAAATCTTAGTTTCATTGGACAAGTTACTTTGATTTTATGAGAATTTCTGGCGTTGATTCTTGGCATCGATGACGCCGGCAACGCGGCCAACGATGATCATTTAGCTTTTAACTTCTGTCGGATTTTTATTACATGTAAATGTTTGTCTCTCTAGATATGTTATATTGTTTTTATTGTCGATTATGACGCAACCTCTTCTACGGTTTTATCGTGTACTGCCAGTTCCGTATTTTTAATACAGTAAATTTTCCCTAATTGACCATCAGCTTGTACACTAAAATGAACAAATTGGGAAGAGAAGGCTCGTAGCTCGTTTTTATAGTTGCCGATTGTCAACGATTATAAATACGAAGTGCATGGCTCGAATAATCGTATCTCCTCTTCCCAAATTGATTATATTTGTTTACAAAAGCTAGAGGAAAATTAGGGAGAATTTACTGTACTTTCATCTTTTTATATTTCATGTGTCATTTCTGGTCGTAAATGAGTGAAACTGTTTCTGTCCATTAGCAAATCTATTCGTTAGTTCAATTTTTAGTACAACCTTAGGGTCAGTTAAGTAGAATTTACTGCATCTCTTCCCAAATTGTTCATTTTTGTTTCCAAGCTCATGGTCAATTAAGGCAAATTTAGTTTTACTTTAGGAAAGTAGGGAGAATTTACTTTTTCTTTTTTTACTAATTTACTAATTTACATCCTTTTATATTTCATGTACCAATTCTGGTCGTAAATGAGTAAAACTGTCTCTGTCTATTGTATTACTTATATTACTTGCTAGTCCAATTTTTAGTGCAATCTTCGCATCAACTAGGAAGAATTTACTGCATCTCTTCTCAAATTATCCATTTTTATTTCCAACCTCATTGTCAATCATCAAGAATTTACTATACTCCAAAAAATAAATAAATAAATCAGCTTACAATTATATTTGTCACCGTTGCCCAACGAGCACCCTCGACAGCGTATCGAGCAAAGGGTGACTAGAGAAGAAGCCCGGCGGAGCAAAAATTCAAAATTCTGGAATCAGCCATCATCCGGCTGGTTTCCCTCGTCCGCCGTCCTGTTGCCCCATCCCCCGCCGCTGTCTCCCTTCATTCCAGCCTATCTCCTCCGAATTTCACGGCGCGGCGTGGCGCGGCGCGGCGCGGTAGGAAACAAGCGTCCCAATAAAAAGCCCAGAAAACGTGTCTCGCGGCCGGTCACGTACACACGGGATGACGCTATCTCGGCGTATTTACGGAAAATCGACGTCGGGTAGTGTCTGTGGAATATCGAAACGGGGCGGGTGGGCGTGGAGGGGCGGTGGGGGGGTATATCCAGCATCGCGTCACTTAGGCGGGCTAGACGCAGTCTCGGCAATTGATAGGTAGTCACGCTAGGCTGACCTCAAGGGACATCGGTTCGTATAGCGCGGCGCCGCCGCCGCCGCTCGCAACCCCCTTCTTTGCCCCTTTCCGCGCTTCCCCGATCTATCCGGCTTCACCTTGGTAAAATCTACTCCCAAGCCGAGCCTTCCCGTAGCTTCCGCCTCGTATCTTTCGCCTCTAACCACCCTTTCCTCGTTCCCCAGCCCTGCAGCACTTCACGTCGGCCTTCTCCAGTGGCTCTACCTCTAACCCTGCGTTTTCTGCTCCTCCTCCTCCTCTTCCTTCTCTTCTTCCTTCTTCTTCTTCTTCTTCTTCGTCTTCTCCCTCCGCGTCTTCGCCGGCTGCAACCCCCCTCCGGCTCGTCCTGCCGCCCCTCTTTATCCTTTGTGCAAAAGCTCGGCCCCCGTTCCGGGCGTCTCGAGTCTCGACGTGTCGGAGAACTACCGGTCGGATATCTCGCTGCACTTTTACCATCGCGGTTAAACCACTCCGCATCCTTTTTCTTCATCGTGCCTCGCCCTCCCCGCCTCGAAGGCCGCCGCCGCCTCCCTTCCACACGGCCCCCTTGTTTCGATCTCCGGAATTTCGCGATCTTTACGCATTTCGCCGGCGTCGTCCCCACCCCTCGTCCCGGCGGACGTGTGTGTGTATGTGTGTGTACGTGTGTGTGTGTCGGCACACGGGAAGAACGGCTGAACGATTCGAACGAGTTTTCGGTGTCCTTTGATCCCATTCTTCCGGGGAACCATCCGCCCGACCACCGCCTCCAGGTGAAGCGGTTCGATCTCGCGGCTCCTTTCGCCGTTTTGTTTGAGATGGAATGCGGGGGAGGATGCGAACTTCGCCGGGCCACGGGCCCCGGCATCGAATCGTCCTGGGAGGAGGATGTGTTTCGCGAAGTTTCACTGGCCGGGCATGGATTCGCCGGCGTAATTACAGTAAATTCTACCGAATTTTCTTGGGGATTGTTAAACAAGGTGGATGATTTGGGGAGGGGATACGATTGTTCGAGCTTTGCGACTTGCTTTTTATAGTTGCCGATTGTCAATGGTTATAAATAGAGTAATTTGTCCCTAATTCGCGCTTAGATTGTGTACAAAAGTGGATAATTTGGGAAGAGGAGGTAGGATTGTTCGAGTCTCGTGGCTCGTTTTTTTGTAGTTGACGATTGTCAAGAATTATAAATAGAGTGCAATTTCTCCCTAATTCGCGCTTAGATTGCGCGCTAAAAAGTGAACAATTTGGGGAGAGAAGATATGATTACTCGAGCTCCGCGACGCGTTTTTATTGTCAACGATTATAAATACAATAATTTCTCCCCAATTCGCGCTCAAATTACGCATAAAAAAACGGACAATTTGGAAAAAGAAGATATGATTACTCGAGCTCCGCGACTCGTTTTTATTGTCAACGATTATAAATACAATAATTTCTCCCTAATTCGCGCTCAGATTGCACACAAAAATGGACAATTTGGGGAGAGAAGATATAATTACTCGAGCTCCGCGACTCGATTTTATTGTCAACGATTATAAATACAATAATTTCTCCCTAATTCGCGCTCAGATTGCGAATAAAAATAGACAATTTGGGAAGAGCGGGCACGATTATTAGGGCCTCGTGTCTCGCTTTTATAGTTGTTGACAATCGATAACTATAAAAACGAGCCTCAAGGCTTCTCCTCTTCCCGAAATTGTCCATTTTTGTGCGCAATCTGAGCGCGAATTAGGGAGAAACTACTCTATTTATAATTGCAAGGCTCGAATAATCGTATTTCCTTTTCTCCAATTGTCCATTTTCGTTTACAAGCTGAAGGAAAATTAGGCACCACGATTGGCACGATTTTTATATTTTTTGGATACTTGTTGCAATTTTGGTATTTGTTCGTATCCTTCGTCGCTTGGAATCGTTAACAATAATTTAATATATTCACTGAATTCGGTGTTGCAGGTGATATATGTGTAGATGGCACTTGCAAATCTATAATTAGATAACCTATTATTATGTTAATTAATATTGTTAAAATTAAATAATTTGACGGCCTTATATTCTTATTAGAGGAACCTGTAATTAATTGATATTGCAATTAGGATATCAATTTTAGGATATGCTTAAATTAAATTTATATGTCGTCGTTTTTAATAATTATAATAAAATTGAGACCGTAATACCAATATTTTGGCAGCGAGAAAAGTTACAATTTTGAAAGTTAATATAAATAAAAGAATAAAAAAGTTTAACATGTCTCATTCAGATAAATATAAAGTCAATTACGCCCGTCGTTTACTCAAAAATAAATAAAATGAAAAGACTCTATTACCCCCCCTCTATTACCCTCATTATAATTTAGCTGTGATAGCAGCCCGCAAATATTCTGTAACGAGAACCGTTCCACTTAAAATGTAACCAACACCGAGACGAAGATTGCCAAATTCTCGAATCAGAGAACCCTCAAATGCCCTTTCAAGCCGCGAATTCATCCCGGGAAACGTCGAGTCCCATTTTTATGCAGTGGGTCTGCGACAACTTCCCGAGATCCCCGAATTTTAAGAAGCTGTCGGTGTCGTTACAGTCGGTGTGAAATTAACATATTGAGTTTCATGAGTCAGTCGTCGAGTTTGGGAGAGAGGGGAGGGGGTTTGGAATTCATCCTGTAAGTTCCCGGGGCTGCGCCATTTCCGCTTTCATTAATCCAAATATTCAGATTCGTCTCTCTCTCTCTCTCTCTCTCTCTCCCTCTCCCTCTCCCTCTCCCCGACAGCTAACGTTCTGTCAAATATTTGAGCGAGGCTCGAGGAGATTTGGAATTTTAATAATTCAGAAAACGTCTTAGACTGTGCTTCGGCGGGGTGAACCTTGTTACACACCAGCGCGACGGCAGACACGGTATTACGTCTCTCTGGGCCGAGGATTAGAAGGCGGCGTGGCCCAGTTCCGCCGAGGAACGAAATTTATTTCATTAGAAGCGTCTCTGTGCGCCAGACGTAAACGGATCCTCGAGCTGTTTTCGAGTTAGCCGACCGAACCCCGGGCGAGAGAGAGGGGGGCTCCGAAGGGATGAAATTTTTCGGTCCACTTCAATGGACCGCGATTAATTTAAACGGAACGCGGCGGATCCTCCAGGATCCGGCGGAGCTCGATCATTCTTTCAGCTGCTGCTGCTGCAAGAGGTCTTTGCGCCGTTTCGAAACGTTCGCGGATATTTCCGGATCTCGTCCGCGTATTTTTCGGAACTCTTGATGATCCTCCCCCGAACTGGGTCAGCCACGGTAGGAGAGCGAGAGACAGAATAGAATTTTTCGTTCCACTTCGAAAACCGGAAATTTTTTACCCGCACCCGCGTCGTCCTTTGTGCGCCCGAAACGCGGCAGACCTTTTTCCGCGGATGCACCGGCAACGGCGCACGAACGCCAGCCGCGTTCATCTAATTGTAACCATTTTTTTCGGACAAGTAGTTTCTGTTTGCGAGATCCGAAACACTCCGCGGGACGCCGCCGGCAGCTTTTTCACGCCTCGGCGGACGTTTCTTTGCCGATTAGGCGGCCCCTCCGAACCCTCCGTCGATAGACAAATTGCTCGAGCGCTCGCGATGATTTATTTGCTCGAGTACACCTTCGGACGGCGTGCGGAAATTTTTAATGGGAACACTCGAGAACATCGGAATCGCGGATGATTCACTTTGACGGCGGCGGCGCCGATTTTCGAGTTTTTAATCCCGCCCTGCCGCGGCGAAACGTCCCCGTTACGCCGCGGTTTAATTACGATTAATTCTGTAAAGCATCCGGCAGCGCGCTCGTGTTTGTTCCGAACGTCGAAAATAATGCAGTCGCGCGAGCTTGAAATTTTAATTCCGCGCCCGCTAAATATAATACACGAGATATTTCGCGTTTCACGTCCTCGGCGCACGCGCTTCTCGCAATAACATTCTCTACGAGGAATCGCGACGCGTTCGCGATAAAACGTTCCCGCGCGTCTCGCAATCCGAAAGTCGCGGGTTCCTCGGGTCATTCGAAGCAACTTCTTCCTTTACGAAAATTTTCTCCGAGGCACCGTTATTCATTTGAGACACACATTTTTGAAAAATGTTGCTCACAAATTGCCGTCACGCTGGCAAGAGGTCATAAGTAACGACGGAAATTATATTGTACAATAAATATTACTAAACTTATGAAACATCTATTATTTTCTCTCATTTCTCAAACGGACAGAACTTTCCGGTAGACCTAATATAATTAGTTTAAGCTTTGTTGAACGGTCATTGGGAAGATTGCAAGTTCTGCTGGTCGGGTCAGAAGTGGCAAGTCGGGAGTATATATGTAGTATATAGTATATATATCCCGAAATTATTGTATTTCCGCGAAGTGAGGGGTTCGCGAGGTCATTTGGAGCAACTTTTTCCCCAGCGAAAATGCGATTCGCGGCATCGTTTACGAGTTATTCACGAAAAACAGTGACCAATGAGAGGCGAGCTCGGCTGGCGCGAGACGACCGAGCCAATGAGCGGAGCCGGGCTTCGCGCGCCGCTTGGCTGGGCCGCCTCGCGTCAGCCGTACTCGATCCTTATTGGTCGCTGTTTTTCGTTAATAACTCGTTAACGGTGCCTCGGAGAAAATTTTTGTAAAGGAAGAAGTTTCTTCGAATGATCCGAGGAACCCGTCATTTCCGGATCGCGAGACATTTTTGGGACACCCTGTATACGTAGACTCCGTAAGACGGGCTCCGTAGGGAGGCTCCGATCGTTCTTTTTTTTTTCATTTTCAAAGAGACAAAAATCCTCCCGGCGGGTAGGAAGGAGCCGCGTCGGCACAAAACCAGAACGCCGCATTCCTCATTCACGAGCCGAACAACATTCATAGCGGTCCTTTCTGAACTCTTGCACAATAAGACAACTTTGGTAGCCCACGGTGCGCCCACGAAAATGGCGCCCGCCCCGGCGCGAGCCCCCATAAACCGCCGGTATATTCCCGTTCGAAATCGCCTTGAACGGTGGCAGGCGTCCGCACAAAAGGACCTTCCATTGGCAAGAAAAGTTTCAAGGGCCGCGCGCGGCTCGCCGGCGACCGTGTTTATAATTACAAGAATACAAAGAATACAGGGCTGGAAATTGGTGGCGCCGCGAGGGGAAATTCGCCCGCGCGCGCGCTCACAAAGACCGCCCCCCTCTCTCCTTCTCTCTGCCCCCCTGCCCCCTCTGCACAAAGAACCGTTTAGTCGAGAGGGCCGGGGCTCGCCCGCATGCCGGGGCCGAAAAAATTTTAATAAATCTCGTCGACCGTTAAATTACTCGTCGCCCGGTTTCCCGGCGCGGGGCCGGGCCGCGCTCCTCGAATCGATTCCCGTATTGTTTACGCGACGTCGCCGTTGTCCGGATCCCGCGACACGGATTAACTTTCTTTTAATTGCGTAATTAGAGCGGCAAGGGGGCCGTGCGCGCGGAGTGGAGGGGGAGGGGCATCGGGGGCCGGGCGCAGGTCGCTCCGCCACACCGGCGCGACAATTAATGGGGAAACGCTGCGGGGGCGTAGTCGCGGGCGTCGTAAGTGCGGGAGAAGAGCAGTCGTCGGACCACCTGCCGGCCGTAAAACCGATTTCGCGACGTTTCTGCACCTGAGGGGCATTCAGCCGGCCCCCGCCTGCAACGGACTTTGTAATTTAGAGTCAATCTCCTTTATTATCCGTAATGCGCCGCCGCTCTCCTCGTCCGAGATTCCTGCGTAAAATCTATCTCCTCTGCCTCGCCGGTCCGCGAGGAACATTCTCTGGACCCGGGGATGCGACGAGACACGACGACGACGACGAGGAGGACGAGGACGAGGACGGACGGGGACGGGTTGCGTCGACGAACCCCAGGGAGAGATGCTCGATAAGAGAAGCTTCGGGTTACTTAATACCGTCTTGTCTCCGAGGAGCTGCCCTCGCTGATCGAACTCTCCTCTTCCTCGAGTTCGGATCGGGTGTTGGCCACCTTCCTCCCTCTCTTCCTCCCTTCTTCCCTCTTTCCCCCCTCTCTCTCTCTCTCTCTCTCTCTCGCCTCTTTCTCTCGTTCTCTTTTTGTTCTCTGCCTCTCTTTGTTCCTACCGTTTTTCCGTTGAATCTTACCGTGCCTCCTCCTCCTCCTCCTCCTCCTCCTCCTCTTCCTCCTCCTCTTACCGTTGTGAAATTGCATCTCGATAATCAGCGAGCCGGCCTTTCGTTCGATGAACGACTGCGTCTGATTTGACATCTGATCTCTGATTACCGCGAGTCCTCTTTGTCGCCGGGAGCACCCTGGACAAGCCCTTTGTACCTAGGATTGATCCGGGGCGCCTCCACCACCCGTCACACGGTCGCCGATCCGCTGTCTCTCTGCGATCGGGAGCATCCGGATTGTTCTCTTTCGAGGACAGAGGTTTTGAATGAGCCGGCCCGGAGAACGGCCGAGGATTAATCGGTGATTTTTGTTTGGTGATTAGCGTCGATGGGGTTTGACGAACGGCTGGAGAGCCGGGACTCGCTCGCGAGAGTCTTCGGGATTGATTGGTTATTTTGGAGCGGTTGGTTTTATCTCGTTAGTGTCGGTCGCGTCGAGATCTCGAGATTACGGTTTCGTTGAGTCGCGGCGGAAGCGAATCGTCGACTTGGAAAGCGATTGGAAGTAAATTTGTAGAAGGCGACAGATTTTTTCGAAAAATTGTAAAATCTGATGATGGCTAGTAATGTAATCCTTGAAGACTGAAGCCTTTTATTGAGATGAAAATCCATGGTTGAATGCAACGAGTTTCGCGCAAACCGCCTAAAAAATTTGCAGAAAGTCGAAGCATTTTATTCGATGAAATGAAAATTGAAAAATTAAGTTGCGCGACACCGATTACATTTTCAACGTTCTTACAGGGTTCTTAGGGTCTTCCTAAATTAATAAATAATAAAATTAGGAATATGTAATGGATCAATCAATTTCGAGTTTGCATACCGCTATTTCTCCAAGCTATTCTTCATGCGAAGAGAAATTACGCACCCAATATTCTTATATCAGATACAAAAACACAAAATAAAATTTCATAATATTAATTAATTATATCTAATATTAATTATCATTAATATTAATATATATTTCAATATGAATTCATCGATATATTTTCATAAAAACCATCGTGTCCACACCTCCAAAGACTCCTGCCAGATTCATCGCGTACGCGACGAAAATTAATCGTCAAGGGTTAACAGAACGACGCACAGAACATACAGGGTGCCCCAAGAATGTCTCGCAATACGGAAATGGTGGGTTCCTGAGGTCATTCGAAGAAACCTTTTCCTTAGCGAAAATGCAATCCGCGTCTTCGTTTACGAGTTATTAACGAAAAACAGTGACCAATGAGAGTCGAGCGCGCAAACTACACGTGGCCGGTCGCACGAGCGCGACGCAGTGAGCTTGTCAGCAGCCGACAAATCTGAGCATCGATTGGCTAAAAATCGCGGGGAGTGGAGCGCGCGCCCGTGAACGGCCCCGTGAACGGGGCAATACATTTTGCAGTCTTGAAAAGTGGGAGTCGCGTGCCTGCCTGCCTGCCTGGCCTCCCGGTCGATTCCCAAAAGATACCAGCGAGCGCGGCGGGTCCTGCCGGCGATGCATAATGAACGAGGTACAGCCGTTATCGAAAACAGAGAGGGGCCGGAAACACGCGGAGCGTGGAGGCATAGCGGAGCATCGGGTGGGGGAAGGGAGGAGGGCTCTTGAATCTTGCAGCGGCATTAATACGCGGCGGGTCGGCTATGATTCGTGCCCGAGCGTCGCCACCAAGTGCAAACGCCTGAATAAATAAACGGAATAGACTGCGTGGGCCTCTGAATCCGCACTAGCTCGCGAATATCCAGGCATGACGGACTAACGCGGGTCGAGCGCGCTCGTGTATCGGCAAGTTTATAAATACCTGAAGACAGTAAAACGGATACGGGGCCGGCGAAACAAAAAGCCGAGAAACGAGGCGAAACGTAGAGAGAGAGAGAGAGAGAGAGAGAGAGAGAGAGAGAGAGAGAGAGAGAGAGAGAGAGAGAGGGTTAGGAGGGTGAGAAGAGACGGGGAAGGGTTGAGACACGCGTACAAAGATTCCGCGATGGATGGCGGCAGATCCAGAAGGTTATAAGTAATTCATCGCCTCGTAGCTGCGCCGAGCTGCCCGTGTAAATAGCGACGACGCGAAAACTCGCTGGAACTCCCTGACATCCGCGACTGCATCTTTGGCTCGGTGTCTTACCCTCTATTTCTCTCTGGCTCGCCTGCCTCCCTTCTCTCTCGCTCTCTCTTTCTCTCGCGCTCTCTCTTTCTCTCGCGCTCTCTTTCTCGCGCGCTCTCTCTCTCTCGCGCGCTCTATCTTTCGCGCTCTGTCTATCGCGCGCTCTCTCTCTCGCGCTCTCTCACTCGGGCTCTATTTCTCGCACGCTCTCTCTCTCTCTCCCGCTCTGTCTCTCGCACTCTCACTATCGCGCTCTGTCTCTCGCGCTCTCTCACTCGCGCTCTGTCTCTCGCGCTCTCTCTCTAGCGCGCTCTCTCCCTCTCTCTCTCTTTTGTTTCTCCTCTTGCTTTCAGCCCGGTCGCTTCGGCTTGACAGTGTCCCTCTAACAAGAGCCCTGCAACTTGACTTGTCTTCTAACCGTTAAGTGGAGTATTGGGGTCTTTGCGGTTTTCACCCCTGAACGATCCCCGACTTTCACGATTTGATGGCGAGTACGGCCAGATTCATTCATTCAAATGCTTAGGCATCGTTCTGGAAGCCGCTCTTTTGAGGTGCCGAGAAAATTTAGGGTTTAACATTGTAGGGTTGCGGGCAAGCCAAATTAAGATTTCGATAATTGAAAGATCTTTTTTATCATTTTCAAGATATAAATATAACCGGAAACCCAATGCAAACTTGCAGAAGAAGGATTTTTTTTCGCTTGCTTCGTAAGGAGAACCTCAACGTTTTAATACATATTTACGTTTACACATATTTACACATATTTTACAAATATTTACACTTAAACATATTTACATTTACATATGTTTACACATATTTTATGAATATTTACATTTACACATATTTACACATATTTTATAAATATTTACACTTACACATATTCGCACATATCTTACAAATATTTACACTTACACATATTTGCACATATTTTACAAATATTTACACTTACACATATTTACACATATCTTACAAATATTTGCACTTACATTAAACATTTTGTAGGACAGTCAACGACTCCAAGGATTCGTTCCAGAATTAAAATTCGCCCATCCAACACTACACATATACATACAATCAATACCCAATAAAATCTACTCAAGACGAAGAAACCTCTAATCTCTAACCTCGATAAATGTCAAAGTCGGTCAGCGAACGGTGTGAAAGCTGCAAAAAAAAATACCGACTGCCCACGAAAACTCGTTTTCGTGGTCCATCGCAGCCTACTCGCAGACCGCGTACCTTGGCATATCGTACACACGTCCTAGCGTAAATAAAAGCAGTCTACGTCCGTTAGCCGTTAATGACGAAGGGGCAGCTACAGAGAACAAGAGGACGATGAGAGAGCGAGATAGAGAAAGAGAGCGAAAGAGAGAGAGAGAGAAAGAAGTAGCAGAGCAATGAGGAGAAAACGCTTACGCGCGCAGCGTGCGCGACAAGAAAGCCGTAGAGTCGAGAGCGGTTCGGTTAGGGTGGAGAGCGCGAGAGATGAAAAAGAAACGGGATAAAATGTGACCGTCCCGTACTCCGTCGATTCGAAAGAGCGAGAAAGAGAGAGAGGTAGAGAGAGAGTGGGAGGGGGGACAGTAGGGTGGCACATCGACACACGCAGACGCAGTTATCTGTTCCAATTAACCTCTTACATTTCGTTCCCTTCCAGCGTTTCGCTCTTCCTCTGTTCCTCCTCTGTTCCTCGCCATCTCCATCCTCTTCCCCGCCCTCTTCCCCATCCCTCCGGCAGCCACGTCCCTCGATCTTCACCCGGTCTGTCACCCTCCGCCAACCCCCGGCCCGTCGTCCACGGTCTGGAACGGTGAAATTGAATCGACGCTCCTCGTCCCGTGTCCCTCCGATCGGAAGACGCGGCCAAGTATCGTTTCTGCGGGATTTCAGAAAAAAAGAACACACACACACACACACACACACAGAGAGAGAGAGAGAGAGAGAAAGGACGAGGAACGCGAAAGAAAGAAGCAAATAGAACCGAGAGAGGGAGAGAGAGAGAGAGAAAGGACAAAGAACGCGTAAGGAAGAAGCAAATAGAGCAGAGAGAGAGAGAGAGAGAGAGAGAAAGGACGAGGAACGCGAAAGAAAGAAGCAAATAGAGCCGAGAGAGAGAGAGAGAGAGAGAGAGAGAAAGGACGAAGAACGCGTAAGGAAGAAGCAAATAGAGCAGAGAGAGAGAGAGAAAGGACAAGGAACACGGAAAGAAGAAGCAAATAGAGCAGAGAGAGAGAGAGAGAGAGAGAGAGAGAGAGAGAGAGAGAGAGGGATCCGATATTTTCCAGCGCGAAGACAATGCGCGCGTCGCGTGGCTCCCGCGATCGGCGAAACTCGGTGTGTTGTCGGTGGGATCGATGAACGCCGGCATCGGGAGACCGTGAAACTGACGCAAATTAATTGGTTATGGAAATACGGTATAAGCTTCGGGACGAGGAATATTAATAAGCACGCTGCTTCGTTCTCTCTGTGCGAGTGTGTGTGTGGTTATCTTTTTCTTTCTCTTTTTTCGCCGCTATTCCTGGTCCGATCTTCGAATCGATAACGGGTCCGAAGAACGGTCGCCGGAGTCGCGCCGATCGTTTCCGTTCTTTCCGCTCCCTGCCTTCGATCGCTAGACGGATTTCCGAATGTTCTGCCGGGTGTCCCAAAAATGTCTCGCAATCCGGTAATGACATGTTCCTCGGATCATTTGAAGCAACTTCTTCCTTTACAAAAATGTTCTCCGAGGCACCGTTGACGAGTTATTAACGAAAAACAGTGACCAATAAGAATCGAGTACGGCTGACGCGAGGCGGCCCAGCCAACCAGCGCGCGAAGCCCAGTTCCGCTCATTGGCTCGGTCGCCTCGCGCCAGCCGAGCTCGTCTCTCATTGGTCACTGTTTCTCGTTAATAACTCGTTAACGGCGCCTCGGAGAAAATTTTTGTAAAGGAAAAAGTTGCTTCGAATGACCCGAGGAACCCGTTACTTTCGGATTGCGAGACATTTTCGGGACACCCTGTAGAACGAAACGCGATCCCGTCGCGAATATTTTACATTTATGCCCGAATGCCATTTGCGGCCGGGAATGCCTAGTTGAACAGATATTGCGCGAGGTAATTGAATTTCGGGACCGGTCGACGCGCCCGGTGACTCCGTCGATGCACACGGTGGCGCGGATTTTTTTTCCGACGCGGTTTATCGGCGCGTTCCGCGAGCGGAATCCGGAGAAACTCGTCGCGCGGACGCGCGAGTTCTCTCGAGTGCTTTATCTCGGAGCTACTGCGAGCATTGTTCCGTGTTTGTTGGTCACGTGATTGTTCAACTGAGTCTTTTTCGGAGGGCACGTTTCGAAAAGATTCGGGACACCTTGTACATGTGGGGAAGTTCTACCGGAGAGCTCGTACCGAATGATCACGACCACGTGAAAATTTGTGTGTAACAGGCCCCGGTCCCGCTGCTGCCGGGTTTTCGCCGTGTTATTTGCAACTTCGTCGGCCCGCGACGTTTATGCAGATTTGCTGGTTTGTTTATGAATTTGCTACCTCGCGTTGTTAATACACGGCTGATGCACTGTCCCCGTTCCCACGTGCATGTATGTGTATGTATGCCGTAAAATGGACGGTGGATGGGGATCTCTCTTTTCGCGTATCTGAAACAGTAGGAAGAATCATAAATAATTTCTGTTTTCAAACGGAATACATTTCTACTCGTATCGAAGAATCATCTGAATTCTGAATTATTTCCACAGAAATTCGCAGTGAACTTGTCGCTGCACAGTGGTCATTGTGCATTTTTTGGGACAATGGGCGAGCGAATTATACATAAGCGAAGACGTTGGAAGAATTTTAGAACGTTGGTGAAAAGTATTTTCAATTTATTAACACTGTTAAAAGAGGAGACGCGCTTTGATCTGACGTCACTCTTGTACAATCGAAGGATATTGTTCTTATTTTCCATAAAGATTCGCAGTCTAGTGATTACTTATCGATCTTGCAGATCACTCGCAAACGGCACGGTGCAGTAATTTCTTCCAGAAATGTTCGGAGGTCGGCATTGAATCGGTCGGCGAATCTGAGAATACGAAGTCGCGTTTGTATAAAAACTCGGAACAGTCGGCAGAAAAGGCAGCGACCCGCCTGCCGGTGTACATTAACATGAATACATAGTAATGCTAGAATAAAAACGATGATTTAACTTCTTTATTTCCAATTTTTTGCCACATTCGAAAGCAATTCGGAGGCCACGTGACTCGATTCGAAGGCAATTCGGAGGCAATTTGGAAATCATATGACACGATTCGAAGGCAATTCGGAGGCCACGTGACACGATTCGAAGGCAATTCGTGGCCTAAACATACTATATTTTGTGTTGTCTTCCCTCGAACCTTAGCATCGACGTAGCACAAATCACATAGACGTAGAATTAACACAGGGAAATTCACAGCAACCCGAAATTTGGCATTTCCCGGAGAAATAACCGTAACTCGATTCTCTGATTAATTTCAATCCGTCCAGAGAGATAGTCCAGAAAACGTAATTTTCATCCAAAAACTTTAAACATCGATTCAACCTATTATTAAACATTTTTCCAAGAACCGTTTCTCGCGTAAACGCCATAAAAATCGTCGCGTCCGACTTCGACACGCTTCCGTGCTAATAATTGATTACCACGATACACGAGCGAAACTGCGGGAAACAGAATCGTGTTCGCTATCAATTGCCATCTAGGATAATGAATTTGCATCTAGATGAACGGATCGAGTGGTTAAAAAAAATCTTGCCGCCTATCCGGGACACGTAAATTCCAGCCGAATCGCGATGCGGCGCGTTCCCGTCGAACTTCCACGGCGCGGCCGCGATTTAAATTTCCGCGGATCGACGGAGCTCCGTTTTGTTTATCGCGGCACGAAAGGCTCGTAATTCGCGTCGGACATCGGCCGGCCGCTTTTTATTTTCCCCCTCGTCGCGGAACACGCCGTGTCTCGTTTTTCGCGCGGGTTTTCGCGTAACGCTGGCGTGCTCGTATGCGGTCGCAAACGACGCGGCGCGGCGCGGCGCGACGCGGCTCCTCGGCTTTAACGTATGCAGCGGCGTGAGTTGCAAATATGCGTCGCATTAAGTAAGCCGATACAGTTTTACCATTGCATGCATGTAACGCACGTGCCCCTTGTAATACCGCGGGCCCGCTCCCCGCGTAATTCTTATGCAAGATTGTCGTGCCACGTCTCCGGGGAAAAAATTAGCCGGCGCGGCGGCGGCGGCCGCCGGGGACGAAATTAGGGGACCCGGAGAGTGCCGGTGCAGTCCGGGGGATGAAATTAGATTCGCCGGAGACGGAATTTGGAATGCATACGGGAACCGAAATTAGACTTCCGAGTTCGATTTAAGGAATATTCGCGACCCGTTGCTCAACGGTGTTTCTTCAAGTCGAGCATTACATTTTTAATCGTTTGCACTCGAGACCATTTTAACTCGAACATGACGACATTCGCGTTCCAACCCTGCAGTATTTCCGTTTGGTATGATTCATTTTGTTTGATACATATGAACGTGTACGTTTATAGAAGGCTTCCATTATTTGACAATTTATCGAATGCAGACAAATATTGAATAATGTGGACATTCTTTTGAGAATAGCGTAGCAATTTTTAGCATCGCCTCAGAGTCGCTACTCGAGTATAAAGGGTTGATATTTTTATTTGATACATATGAAATTGGACGTGTACGCTTATAGAAGGCTTCCATTATTTGACAATTTATCGAATGCAGACAAATATTGAATAATGTGGACATTCTTTTGAGAATAGCGTAGCAATTTTTGGCGTCGCCTCAGAGTCGCTACTCGAGTATAAAGGGTTGATATTTTTATTTGATACATATGAAATTGGACGTGTACGCTTATAGAAGGCTTCCATTATTTGACAATTTATCGAATGCAGACAAATATTGAATAATGTGGACATTCTTTTGAGAATAGCGTAGCAATTTTTGGCGTCGCCTCAGAGTCGCTACTCGAGTATAAAGGGTTGATATTTTTATTTGATACATATGAAATTGGACGTGTACGCTTATAGAAGGCTTCCATTATTTGACAATTTATCGAATGCAGACAAATATTGAATAATGTGGACATTCTTTTGAGAATAGCGTAGCAATTTTTGGCGTCGCCTCAGAGTCGCTACTCGAGTATAAAGGGTTGATATTTTTATTTGATACATATGAAATTGGACGTGTACGCTTATAGAAGGCTTCCATTATTTGACAATTTATCGAACATACAGACAAATTTAATAACGTGAAAATTCTTTTAAAAATAGCATAGCAAGTTTTAGCGTCGTCTCAGAGTCGCCACTCGAGCGTAAAGGGTTAATCCTTTTATCGCAGCGGGGTATCCTGCAACGAGCGCGAGGAAATGCGATAAAAACAAAATCGATGACTTCCGTTCTTCTCCTTGTTTATCTTCCTTTTTTATAAATTTACACACGTGTCCAATTTATATAAAATGTAAGTACAATAATTTAAGTTTATACCGCGAATATTTTCATGCTCTTATATTTTTTTATCTCGTATCATTATGCCCGAAAATATCTGCCGATTGGCCCAAAGCGAGCCAAACAAATTTCCGAATAATTTTGCTATTTTAGAGTCGACGATTCGCGAACGTCCAGGCGCCGCTCGCAGTATAATCACCAAAAAGTATGTGCCGGCATACTGAGCAGAACGGCCGAGGATAATTTTCCCGGGGAATGACTTGCCGAATAGAATCTCGTTTCGAAATTCCAAGCAGCACTAAATAACCGAATCAGCGTGGTTCATCTAAATGGCCCGGGGAAAAAATTAATTATCCAGGAAACGCGTCGTCGTTCGCGGCCGGCCGACAAATCGCGGGCCTCGCGCGGTACGGCGCGACGCATCGTTCCTCAGGTCCCTAACAAAAGTCATGACGTATGCAAATAAGTTCTGCATAATATTTTGCCCGGCACGTGCAAGTCGGCGGAGGCGGCAGCGCGCGGGCACAAAGTAATAACCGGGCGTCACGTCGTCGGATCAATATCGGGCCGTGGAATAGAAAACAGAGAGACTAGACGGAGAGCGAAATGTGACGTCGACGTAGGCCGACGTCGGACAAGGGAAGCGCAAACGAGCCGACGGGCTCATCGAGTTTTGGAACTCGCGCGATCCGCCCGCGCGGGCTTCTGACCGCGACGAACTCCGTCGGTTCGACGGTGTGCGCGAAATGTCGAAGAAACGGTCGAAAACGAACTTGAAAATTAGTGTTGTCGATCGCCGGTTCGACGATCCACGTGCCGTCGATGTGTCATGTGTTTTGTCCCAAAAATGTCTCGCAATCCGGAAATGGGTTCCTCGGATCATTTAAGGCAACTTCTTTCTTTACAAAAATTTTCTCCGAGGCTTCGTTTACGAGTTATTAACGAAAAACAGTGACCAATAAGAATCGAGCACGGCTGACGCGAGGCGGCCCAGCCAACCGTCGCGCGAAGCCTAGTTCCGCTCATTGACTCGGTCGCCTCGCGCTAGCCGAGCTCGCTTCTCATTGGTCACTGTTTTTCGTTAATAACTCGTTAACGGTGCCTCGGAGAAAATTTTTGTAAAGGAAAAAGTTGCTTCGAATGACCCGAGAAACCCGCCACTTTCGGATTGCGAGACATTTTTGGGACACCCTGTATAAATGCGATTGCGCCGAGAATTTTTATGCGAGATTGTTTAATGATTTTTATGCAGTTCATTCTCAGATGTAATCGTAAAATGCACGATCTGCGTAAATGATTATTTCTTCTTTTAATAATAATAATTTCACCATTACCGTGCCCAGTTTTGTTACAAATAGATCGCGGATTTTATGGAATTATAAGAAAAGTCGATGGAATGCAGCTGGCTCGGATGGTGCTCTGAGATTATTTTCAACCTGTCGTGAATGTTGAGAATGAAACGAATTTCGCTTGAAAATTAAACGATTGAATTACGAGTGTTAGAAATGCGAATCAATGTTGATTGAAAATGGAATTATTAAATTACAAATGACAAGAACGAAAATCCATTTAAAATTAAATCGCGGAATTACAAATGGCAGGTACGAAAATGAATTTTGATTTCGAATCGAATTATTAAATTAATAATATCAGGATCCGAAATGAATCTTTATTTAATTCCTGTCTGTTGCAGACCAGCTGAAATGTTTATTTTCCATAAAGATCAGCGGTCTAGCTGCAAATGCATAAATATTCACAGTCTAATGGTCCACAAAGAATTAGCTTTATGTAAATTATTGTAAAATGTTTTTTGGCTTCGAATCTTTTGAATCCTTTATCTCGAATTTCGAATTCTTCGTAGAGAAATTCAAACTTCGAACGTCGAATTTCGAATTCTTTTCGCGAAATTTCAAGCTTCGGATTTCGATTACGCGGAGTTTTTTTAAACTTCCGATTTCAATTTCGCGGAGTTTTTTTTAAACTTCGGATTTCGATTTCGCGGAGTTTTTTTAAACTTCGAACATCGAACTTCGAATTCTTTCCGCGAAATTTCAAGCTTCGGATTTCGATTTCGCGGAGTTTTTTTAAACTTCGAACATCGAACTTCGAATTCTTTCCGCGAAATTTCAAGCTTCGGATTTCGATTTCGCGGAGTTTTTTTTAACCTCGAACGTCGAACTTCGAATTCTTTCCGCGAAATTTCAAACTTCGGATTTCGATTTCGCGGAGTCTTTTTTTTACAAAGTTTGCCTAGGGTTTGTCTCTCGGGTTGGTCCGCGTGGGCCCGGGTTCGTCCGAGTTCGTCCGACCAGGTTTGACCCAGCCAGGGACTCGGCGCTGGAAATATCTAGGGAATTCGGAATTTTCGTCTGAACGCCGCCGTTCCCCGCAACTTGCTCGCAACTTTAGTTTGATCGAATTCTTCGGTGAAAAGCGGAGAACTTTTCGAGCGCGCGCCCCGGCAGGAACGACGTCGCGAGAAATGCGGCGACCACCCGACGCTTTATTGAAACTCTCGTTTGGGGATTTTATTGTTGCACACGTGTCTGGTCTGCGGGTTCGCGGGACTTCGCTGTAAAAGATTTATTCGTCGGCGGACGATCTTTCCGATTGTAATTGTTTTTTAGTTCGCGCTGTTCGGCGCGCTTATGCAGATCCGCGCGGCCGCTTTGAAAATCCTTTCCGATTCGATTCTCCGCTTGAAACTCTCGCGACGCGTTGTTCCACGGAGATGTAAAAATTCTAGTACACGAGATTCGTCTCGTAGAAGCGGAACAACAAATCTTCGAGAATTTCATGCTCCCGGTCCGGCAATAATAATAATAATTTTATAATATAACATTTACGGATATCATAAAAATGGGAGTGAGAGACATCTATAACTGAAATCGGCAATTACTTAGTTGCCAACCCAATAGATTAATAGTTGAAATACGAAATATCAAACGATTTGTGAAATATGATTGGTTACAACTGGTTGTTACATTTAAATTAGCGATTGAAACCGGCAACATCTCGTTTATTAAACGATATTAAATATTTCATTAACGCTGGTCCAACATGCTCGCGATTCGAACCTTGCTTATGTACTTGTTTACGAGGGGCCCGTAGATTTGGCAGAAATGTCTTTTGCATTTTAGGGGATGTCTGGGGAGATCATATTTATGTAGGAAAAGGGTGCGTGTAATATTTATTCTCGAGAAATGTATATACATGCTTAAAAAATGCTCTTCATACGAGAAGGGTGTAGTAATATACATGAATATGTACGATCAGAAAGGGCGGGAAATCTATTGGAGAAAGGTGCGCCCGAAACTTCGCCCAAAAAATGCGGAGAATTTGTGGTAAAATCTGTTTCAATCGTTAATTTAAATATAACAACCAGTTGTAACCAATCGTATTTCACAAATCGTTTGATATTTCGTATTTCAACTATCAATCTAAATACATGTTGGACCAGCGTTAATGAAATATTTAATATCGTTTAATAAACGAGATGTTGCCGGTTTCAATCGCTAATTTAAATGTAACAACCAGTTGTAACCAATCATATTTCACAAATCGTTTGATATTTCGTATTTCAACTATTAATCTATTGGGTTGGCAACTAAGTAATTGCCGATTTCAGTTATAAATGTCTCTCACTCCCATTTTTATGATATCCGTAAATGTTATATTATCAAATTATTATTATTATTATGCTATTTTTTATTATCCGCGAATGTTAGCAACTGGACAAATTGAATGCAGCGGTCAAGGAAAAGCGACCAGAATTGGTCAACCGTAAAGGTGTCATTTTCCAGCAGGAAAATCCGCCGCTTTCCAGGACGAAAACGGCGGACTTTTCGGCACCACGATTATCGAGGTTTATGATTTCGAATGGCAGCTATAGTAATGTCTCCCTAACTGACGCACAAATTCTGCACAAAAATGGGCAATTCGAGAAAAGCAGATACGATTATTCGAGCCTTGCAGCTCGTTTTTATAGCTGTTAACGATTCGTTTCCATGAAAAATGAACCACAAGAATCGAATAATCGTATCTGCTCTTCCGAAATTGTCCATTTTCGTGGGCAATCCGAGCGTCAATTCGGGAGACATTACTGTAATGCTTCCCGCGTCTCGAACGAAGCGCCTAAATAAAGAAGCTCGAGGAGAAGCGCCGCGTCAAAGAACTTCTGGACTGTTATCATTCCAGCGTTCCCGAAAAATGATCCGGCGACTCGGTGTATCAAAGGCAGGCACGCGAAAAGCGGGCCAGCCCGGGGCCCGAGCGTGGCCACGCGGTTCCATCAAGAATTTGCTCAAAGGAGGCTCGTGGAAGAAGGTCCGAGGCTCGACGGAGTGACATACGACTGCGAGCAGTTCCGAGCGAGCCTTATTCTCCCATCAAATCGCCCGAAATATGGGTCATCTTCCCGAATTTATTACGGGACGACGGTGTGAGACGGAGCTGTAGAAATTGCTGCGATACGTTCGAGCATGATTGACAATGATAAGCAAATTTTTATGGCGCGATACGTTCGACGATGTTTATTGTACACGCAAAACTTCGACTAGTGGAAAGAATTTATCTCTTATAAATTTCTTCTCTAAAAAAATTGTATTTTCGGAGCGCTGTTACATATTGTAGCTGGCAAAGATATTTTTCTGTAATATTGAAATGTGTTTAAATATACGGCGGAAAATTTGCTTTGGTTTTGGATCATAATGATACAATAATAATTATTATTATTTTATTCATGAAATGCGGATAAAATCCTTTGTTACGAAAAGGGGATTTTCTGTAGCCGTCACACGAGTATAAAAAATATAAATAATATAAAAATTTGTCTCTAATATTAAAACATGTTTATATAAATACACTGCGGAAAATTTGCTTTGGTTTTGGATCACATAATGATATAATAATAATAATAATGATTTTATTCGTATGCGCGGATAAAACCCTTTGTTACGAAAAGAGGATTTTCTGTAGCCGTCACACGAGTGTAAAAAACATAAATAATATAAAAATATAATAGTAATAATAATAATAATAATAATAATAATAATAATAATAATACAATACAAAAATTGAGACAGAAAATATAATAAATGTAAAATGTAAAATGTAAAATTACGGATTAGTACCGTTGCTAAAATAAAAAGTAAAAAAGGAGAAGTAATAAAAACCGTGTATGCGAGCTTCGAAAATAATCAATAAAGAGTCCACAGCGATTTGCCCCGACCAGTAGAAAAAAAACAGTTAATACGATCATTTTAACAGCTTTTCAAACAATTAATAAACCTGCAACAATAATCACGTCAAAGAAACGAAGAGATCAAATGAAAATCTTTACGCGATCCTTAAAAAAGAATCCCAAAATCTTTGAAGCATTAAAGTTCTATTTTAGTTCTATTCTTACGGCATTCCGATATAAATATTTGTCCAACCATATATATATATATATATATTTCGAGGATGTATCGTCGGTCCGATGTTACAACAGGACGCCGTGGAGAATCGATTTTTCGAAGCTGCGACACCGTGTGTACGTACTCTGCCCTCGACGCCGCGGCTTTCGGCTCGCGGATTCGGACGGCATGATTAATGCAGACCTTTCGTCGGCGCGACGTATCCCAATGACAGGAGACACGACTCTAAAATTTCTCGGGACACCCTCGGGTCGTCGGGGCTCGTCTCCCGAGGGGACGCGCGCGTGGGTGGAGCGGAAGGGGCCGCGCCACAGGAGAAGGCCCGTGTCGAGGACGGGGTCGTCGTCGCGGCGGCGCGCGACGGTATAAATAGATAATGCGTGGTGGTTAAACGTCGGTGACTAGAATTCGGTATGAAAAGGCGGCCAGCCGGAACGTTAATGACGGTCCAGCCCGCTCGTAAATTGAAGGATCCCGGGTCGATACGCTGATCCAGCCTTTGCGTGGTATCCCGTGTGTTCATGCCGCGGCACCCGGATTAAACAAATATGACATGGATTCCGGGTTAAGCTCGGTTCACGCGTCGCAATTGTCCATTGATGCGCAGCTTGCGCCTCGTGCAACAGACAGAACCCAACCATATTTCCGCGTATTTGCGTTAATACTTAGATAGTCGACGAGCGCTGTTTAATGATCTCCATGCTGGAAGGATATCGAGAGCGCGGGGGCGGGACTGGAGGGGGTGGTGGTGGTGAATATCGGTTCGTTGACCGTTGTTCGGAGTTCCATCGGAGCAATTATCGGCGTTGAATTTACGCGGATACTGTGCCATCGTAACGCCGAAGATAGATTCCTCTTGTTTTAAGCGCTTCGCGAATAGTCGAATAGCCAGCCGGTCGAGAACCGGGCTCTCTTAACCCGAGAAAGATAACCTACGTCGCAGAGGCGCCTGCGAAGACTGTTGATTTTTGTTAATTTTTCATAGAGGTCTAGTGATTTAAGTTTAAAATTACTTGAAATATAAAAAAATATAATATAAATGCATTTTATTTTTACAATAATGCCAAACCTTTAAAATGACTAGATTAACTTAAATAAATATCCATTGTTAGTATAAAATTGACGCCTTAGAAAAGCATGCGCCTCTGAAGCGTATGGTTATCTTTTACGTACGTTGTCATATGGTTATCTTTCTAGGGTTAAATACAATCGTTGTCCGTGGCGGGGTTTATATTTTCGATCACGGTAAATTCTCGCTAATTGACGATCGGCTTCGAAAACAAAGATCGGCGATTTTGGGGTGCGGAGGTACGATTGTTCGAACCTTGCTTTTGTTTTTTTATACAGGCTTGATTTCTTCTTTTCTGTTTATAGAGATCGAAAACGCGTGCTAGAAAGATCGCGAAAATGTTAATTTAACATGTTCCGTGCCGAGCTGTTTTAACTTATTGATAACTTAATAACTTGATAACTTAACTAAATTTGATATGTGTTATACGTGATTATTATTTATCGTATATATATAGCAATGAAACAAACTTATTATGACTTATTCTTGTGATGGAAATTCTTTCTTCTGTTTTAAATTTGATATAAACTAGTTTTTTTAGCGCATTAAATAAACATGTATGCATGTACCATCGGTGGTACACGCGAAAATGAAGTTCAAAGTGACTTTTAAAGTGAAAATGAAGTGGTCACTGATTTTTTCATTTACGATTATTCGTATCGTAAAGATACATTTATATGTTACCTGCGACAAATGTTACAATAACACTTGTTCGAAAATCAGAATAAATGTCTTATTGTTACTTTTGTAAACTAATATAAAGCAGCTGTTTTTTTGTGATCCGTAAATCTAGTGTTAAAGTGTTACCAAGGCTTGATCTGATCTTGAGAGATCAACAAAGAAGGGAGGAAAAATAAGGGTGCTGACTTTTGTTTGCAGTTTAGTTTATGCCTTGCTGATCTAGCGTTGCGGCTCGTTTTTATAGTTACTGACAATCGCAAGACTTAAATAATCGTATCTTCTCTTCCCAAATTGTCCATTTTTGTGGACAATCTGACAATTAGAGAGAATTGATTGTATTGTTGCTTGGTTTGTGATTATAAAACGCCGCATTTTTAAACGAATAATACTGATATACATTTATAATAATGTATAATAATTGTAAATAAAATAATAATAATAATAATAAATATAATAAAATAATAATAATAAATAATTCTGAAATCCAGAATTTTGAAAACAGTTCGTTTAGCAAAAATCCGACACAGGCAGTACAAGATAAGACCGTGAACAAGGTTATACCATAAACGACAATATAGCGTAGACAGGGAGACAGACATTTACACATAATAAAAATCCGACAGGAGTTGGAAGCTGAAGATCGTCGTTGACGCGTTGTCAACGACGACATCGATGCCGAAAATCAACGCGAAAAATTCCCACAAAATCAAAGTACGTAGCTCGATCGGTGAAATCCGAAACACAGCGAAACTAACTAGATGTTCGCGCAGCTTCCGATTATCGAGGATAAATTCGCGATAAGCCACGGATTTCTAAATTCGTACTCTTCGGGCGAGGTTCGCTCGATCGAATTAGAGTAGCGAGAAGTGTACGCGGGTCTCTAGAAAGTGTATGTCAAAATGCCAGGAAGAGCACGTTTCCGAATTAACTAATTAGAACTTTCGACTTTGCCGCGGTTAAACTTCGGAGACACGGCTTCGATCTAATTTGTTGGACCTCGCGCGTATGTGATTTACAGCTCTCGGAAACGAATTTTCGAAGACCGCCGCGAGACGGTATTTTCCGTCTACCGGAGTTATCATTAAAAATTGATCGCTCCTGGTCTCACAGTCCGCTGGCGAAATTATCACCGCCGATTTTCACTTTCCGTCGCTCCGTCGCTCTATCCGCCTTCTCGTTCGATCGCGGAGTAAAAAAAAAAGCAACAGAAACTGCATCGATTACTCAATATTTTGCTAGCTGCATTGCCGGCGCAACTCGATTCCCGATATGCACAATTTGATTGCACAACGTTGCCGATTATCTGGAAACCGTGTGTCGAATTGTCTGGGGACACCGCCGACAATGTTGCACAATGCGATTAAACGACCGTGCCTGCGATTGTGTACCTACATAGATTTTAACAGGAGCGCTGGCCAAATTACTCGCCAAAAAACACCGATCATCTGCGCGTTCGGGTCAAATTTCGGAGAGCGACGAACCAGATTCCAAAAGCGTATTCTCCGCGGTGACGAGTGCAAGCTATGAACAAGTCCACGTTTTTGCTGAATTTTGCTTTCTATGTTTCATGGAATTGTCAAGGTTGATTCTATAAATCCTATAAATCGTTATAGATCCTAATTATAAATATTAGAGTTTATTACGCAATATATATTGCCAATTTCAAAAATGTAAATTCCATAAAGGTATTGATCTTCACATTAGAGTTGTCCAATTTTCCAATTTTCTGTGCCTAATCGATATATAATATATGATATATACTACAATAATATATATATAACATAAAATAATAATAATAATAAATAATAATATCTATATACTACAATAATATATATATATAACATAAAATAATAATAATAATAATAAATAATAATATCTATATACTACAATAATATACTATATATCTCGACTATATATAGAGCGTCCCATAATTATGGTATTTCCAGGAAATGTGGGGTTCCTGAGATCATTTGAAGTAACTTTTTCCTTTACAAAAATGTTCTCCGAGGCATCGTTAACGAGTTATTAACGAAAAACGCTGCCCAATGAAAAGCGAGCTCGGCTAGCGCGAGGCAGCGCAGCCAACGAGGATCCCAATTCCGTTCATTGGCTCGGCCGCCTCGCGCCAGCTGATCTGGCCTCTGATTGGTCACTGTTTTTCGTGAATAACTCGTAAAAGAAGCCGCGGATCGCATTTTCGCTGAGGAAAAAGTTGCTTCAAATCACCTCACGAACCCTTCACTTCGCGGAAATACAATAATTTCGGGACATATATACTATATACTACATATATACTCCCGACTTGCCACTTCTGACCCGACCAGCAGAACTTGCAATCTTCCCAATGACCGTTCAACAAAGCTTAAACTAATAATATTAGGTCTACCGGAAAATTCTGTCCGTTTGAGAAACGAGAGGAAATAATAGATTTCTCATAAATTTAGTAATATTTATTGTACAATATAATTTCCGTCGTTACTTATGACCTTTTGCCAGCGTGATGGCAATTTGTGAGCAACATTTTTCAATCAAATATATGTCCCAAATGAATATGTGCATATCTATTGAAATTTGCAATGACATTATCAAACAGAACTTTCCGCTAGACCTAATACTTAATTATTAATATTAACATCTACGTTATTTTCTTTCTTCTCCCATAAATTTCGTTCCCTGTCACAACTAATAAATCTTTATCGGTACAACGTCTAGATAAACAAATAAAAGAACGAGAGGACCGCGCGGAATTCATGCCACGAAACAAATCGCTAACACATAGCCGAGCGCGGCTCGAATAATGTTTCGCGCATCGTCGGCTCGTACAGCAGATGGTACGGAACGCGGCTCCCACAGGCGCGCGCGCGCGCGCGCGCGCGTGTGTGTGTGTTCACTTATTAGGAACTTCATTCCGGAATAGACGCTATCAAGAAGTTCCTTCTATTTATACGGGCTAATGGGAAGATATTAAACTCGGGAGAAACAGGAATCCTCTCGGCGTATGTCTAACGGCGATGCTGAACGGGTATGAGAAGGAGGAGGAGGAGGAGGGTGGAGGAGCGGAGCAGCACAGTGGCAACGAGGTTAATGATGGAAACGCGTGGTGGAAAGAAGGTGGCCGCATCTCTGAATAAATCAGAGCGGAACGCAGGGTCGCTTACATGGCACAGCTAACGAACCCACTTCGCGGAAAAACAAGGGGTTGAAAGAATAATCGATCATACTTATGTGCAGGCTATACAAGCGTCTCTGACCCCCTCCGCCCCCCGGATCCCCCTCCGGACGATCGAGCGCGCGGCGCCGCAATATTTCTAGATCCCGGTTGCGACGGAACAGAAACGTGCTAGACAGAACGTGGTGGTAAATCGCTTTTAATAAACTATGAGTCCGCCGTTGATTTTTCCGACCGGTCTCTCTCTCTCTCTCTCTCTCTCTCTCTCTCTCTCTTTCTCTCTTTCTCTCTCTGCGCGCCGCGTCGGTGTGCGACCGCGCGCGCGTGTACGCGCTAGGAGAGGCGTTGACAGGCGGCTGCTATAGCTGCTAGGCAGCCGGTCGCTGAACGTGACCCGGCATAATTAAATGCATTTTTCGCAGTGTCAATAATTCGAAGGATGATTGAACGTCTCGCTGTGTAATACGCGCTCTGAATTCAATCGGCGCGATGCCCCATATTTTACGGGATCCTATAATAACGCCGCCTCTGCGAATTTGCTCGCCATTTTGCTCGGACGTCGTTGTTCCTCGACGCTAACTATCCCAGCGAGAGATTCTTGTCGATGATTCTTTGCGATGAACGCAGAAACATCGTAGTTTGTTCTTTCATGGTTTCGGAGCTGCGTCGGTCGACGGTTCGGATGCTGAACGGATAGCGTTCGGTCGCTGATAAGAGATTCGCGGAAAGGTTGTCTCTTTGTGAAATGATCAAATTCGCCGGTTTCGCACTTCTTTTTTATTTTAAAGTGATCAAAATTACGATGGCTTTCTCATTGGAAATGATTCTGTAGGAACTTCTTGATTCAAGTACGGTAATTCTTCACAGAAATTTTCAAAGAAATTCGCATCAAATCGCGTTAATACGAGTACATGATAATTCTAGAATAAAAACGGTGATTTAACCCTTTATGCTCGAAGCCAAATTGACGCAAAATTTGAAATGGCTCTTGTGACCCACGGTATTTCCATTTTATGTAACTTAATGCATTTTATGCACTATAATATATATATATATATATTATAGTGCATAAAATATATATATATATATATATATATATATATATATATATATATATATAAACAAATAAAAGAACGGGAGGACCGCACAGAATTTATCCCACGAAACAAATCGCAATTTAATATATATTAAATTGAATTTTGTAACTCGTGCAACAATTATGCCATATGCTCGTGTAATAGTCCTTTAAATATAAACAAATTTGACTAATAAAATTATTTCGGAACGTGACATAACAATTTTTAACAGCGCCTTGGGGTCGCCACTCTTTCATTTCGCATTTTTTTTGCCATGATTCGAAGGCAATTCGGAGGCCACGTGCGACGATTCGAAGACGAACAGGCCCCTTAGTCTTGTCTTCGTCGATCCTTAGCGTCGACGTAGCGACAAATCGCATAGGCGTAGGACTATCACAGAGAAATTCGCAGCAACCCGAAATACGGCATTTCCGGGAGAAATGACTCTATCTACACGCTGTAAAAAAATGGCGAAAGCTTCGAATAAATTCGGTGTCATCATTTTTACATACAAACGAGCATCAGTCGCTCTCAAAACTCGGTATATTCGGTGTCTAAGAAATAAAAAAGACCTTCGAGCACGAGATCGACGCCCATAATTCCGAGACGCGATCAATCTCCCCGACCAAACTAGTTTAACCCTCTGCACTCGAATGGCGACTCTGAGGCGCCACTAAAAATTGATATGCTATTTTTCAAAATCATTCGAAGAGCATCAAACTCGTTTATACTTTAAAAAAGACTATTAAAATTTCATTGTACTTGCCAATAGGCCCAATTTCATACGCATGAGTCGCGATAAATTATATAAAATAGAAATACTGTAGATCAGAAATCATGTTTTGGATTTCGAATTCGAATAGCTTCGACTGCAAAGGGTTAACCTTTTAGGCACGGCTGAATTCTGCGTCTGTATATTGTCAAGATACAGTTGTATATTGTTAACAGTTATATTGTTAACATAAGTCTGTATATTGTAAATCGATGTGAAGACACTATAGCGGCGCATCGTGCCTAAAAGGTTAACAAACGCGAAGCTACAGTAAGACCGCTCGCGTTTCTCGTGTCCTCCGTGCAAACACAGTTCCGCCGGGTATCGGAGGCCCGCGGCGAACACCGTGGGTCGGTGTGTCCCCCCGGGATTTTAATTATATCCCAATTAACGAGGTGGGCCGTGTTGTGTTGCGTCCGTCTCCTCCGTTGATGTAATTAAAACGCGGTCGCGTTCCGAGACGCGTCTCGCCGCGCGGCAAAAAGTCCGGTCTGCCGGCCGGCCGACCGGCCCGCCCACGCGGCTCGCATTTGTCTGCCGGGCCGTTTTCGGGCCGGCGCGGCGCGGTGCGGCGCGACGGCGCGCGGAGTTAATTTCACGCGGCACGGACTCCGCCGATTGTGCTTGTCCCATCGTTAAACCCGCGGCCCGTGCGCTTACCCGAATCGAAGCGGATTCGAAGCTGGTTCGATTCGGTGAACGAATGTCCCAATTCGGGGGCGCAGCCAGCGAGCCATTTCTCGACGGCATTATCCCCGCGGCCCCGGAATATCTTGCCCTCTCTCTGTGTATACATATGTATATATAGCCTCCGGTGGCGCACGGCTACCTTTTTCAAGGAGATATTGCCCGCGCCGTGGGAACCGATGACTCCGCGGGCTTTATGGACCCCATTATGGACGCCGAATTCGGATTCGCATCGGACTAATCGAAGACCTCGGAAGCGCAGAGAGAATTGCCGCTTCCCCGCCTCGTAAGCCGCGATATCTCAGATGTTATTGGCTGTGCTATCCCCTTAGCATCCGCTCCGGCCGAGATTAGCAGCTGTTAGGTGTATCGGCCCGGCGGGGATAATAATGATCGCGGCGCCCGTTAAATATTCAGCCGCGAGAGAACGAGTTCGTTACATGTTATCAATACGGTCGCGCGCGACACAGCTGGCGCGGGGCGACATTTTAAATGAAATTCTATTGCCGGTTTGACCGTTGCCGCGGCCACCATCAGCGTTCCACGGTCCACTATAATCCTCTTAGCAGAGATACTAGCCATTCTACAACGAGATCGCCGCGGTTAACTCGTGTCTCGAGTTCCGAGCGACGCCGCGCTCCGGCCATCGGCCACCCAAGTCGATCTCTATCACCGCCTTCTTTCCTGGAACGCTCGCCGGAGAACTGTCCGACGACTTCGATGGGCTTTCGCAGCTTGATTGTGTACTACAGGCTAGCGATGGTGTTCGTGAAATGTTAGGGGAGAGCTGAAATTCGAGCGGCGCCGCTGGAAGTAGCGCGTTGCTGGAACTACGTTCATATTTTTCTTCTCCGAGATATCTGGGATATGCTTCGGTTTTCGACACGGTTGTGTGCTTGCATGCGTGTTAATTTAACGTAGCTTCGTTGTTTGGTCAGTTTAGTGTCCTTGATGAGTACATTTGTCGTGACGCAGCGACGATATTGCAAATTCTCCGTGATTGTCCCTTAGCTTGTACACGATAAAGGACAGTTTGGGAAGAGGTGATGCGATTGTTCGAGCCTCCTCTTTCAAAATTGTCCATTTTTTATCATATATTATATATCATGTATCATATATCATATTTCATATATCATATGTTCATATATCATATATCCATATATCATATATTCATATATATCATATATCCACATATCATATTTCATATATCATATATCCATATATAATGTATCATATATCATATATCCATATATCATATATCCATATATCATACATCCATATATCACACATCCATATATCACATATCCATATATCACATATTCATATATTTCCAAACAGAGGATAAATTAGGGAAAATTTAATGTAATCTAAAAAGCAAAATAAGTCAGCTTATGATTTTATTTGTCATTGTTGTCCAACAAAAATGGACAATTTGGGATCAGAAGGCTCGAATAATCGAATCTCCTCTTCCCAAATTGTCCATTTTTCTGCGCAATCTAAACGTCAATTAGGGAGAATTTGCAGTAGTTACAATTTTCTGTTCAAACTTAAATTTTATTGAAAACTAAAATGTACACACAAATTTTAAAATATTTCAAACATCTCGCGTTCAAGGCGAAATAAAACGCACAAACAAAACTATATAAATAATCATCACGAAAAATACTATACCATAGCATAGGTAGTATACCAATCTCACTTAGTATACTACTACTACTAAGCTCACTTTTCGCGACACATTGTGTCACAGTCACTCAGTTCTCAAAGAGGTCGCAACAACTAACTGATCAAGGAGTAAGCCTCCCGAGTTAAATATCGTGGAAGCCACAAAAGCCGAAAACGTAAGTCGATCAGCCGGGTGAGCCATGAAAGCCCGGACCGTAGTGACAGCTTCGGGAAGAGCGGCGTGGACACCCCCGCGAGAGGCCGTTTCATCTCCGGACCCATCGCGGCCGAGCGATTTCGCTGAAAGCCGAAAGCCCCTAATACCCGGCTGGGCATTACGAATGCCGAAATTTAAATCACTCCGAAAATGTCGGCGCCCGAATAGGACAGGCTTCCGTATTTCATAGGCGGCTGTACCGCGCGCTGGCCCCGCGACGCGTAGCGCCAATGGCAAACATTTCATCGGTTCTGCGGTCTGCCATCGAACGCCGGGCGCCACTTGCGCCGGGAATTCTTCGGCCTCCGAAACGACCGTCGGGCCGTCGGACAAATGGTCGCGCGAAATGGTTTCCGAAATTTGTGTCCGCGTACCAGTCAATTCGTCCCCGCTAATCAGGGGAACACGGCGGCGGCACGCTGTGCCTGAGCCGGGGCTAAGTATTATAAAGCGTGCGCGCCGGGCAATCGATAGCCCGGGAACCCCGCGCCGTTATATTTACGTTGCGCCGCCGCGCATTTCGACGATCGCGGGTGTATCGTCACGTTCGTTTGATGATATTAACGGTTGGCCGGCCGCGCGCGGATACATATTGCTGCCTTGTCACCGAAAGTCACGTGGCTTTACAAATGCGCCGAGTCGGCCGGCCTATGTTCGCAGCGGCCATTGTTACGCTCGGCTCGATTTTCGATCGACGGATCGCGGGGATATCGCTGTTTTCCTGATTAATGTTGTCGGTAGAAGGCTTGTTAATTACAGCGATTTCTCTCGGAAATGCCAAACTTCGGGTTGTTTTGTATTTTCATTGTGCTGGTCCTACGCCTGTGTACAGTAATGTCTCTCTAATTGACGCTCAGATTGGCCACGAAAATGGACAGTTTTGGGAAAGGAGATACGATTGTTCGAGCCTCGTGGCTCGTTTTTTATGGTTATCAATTGTCGACAACTATAAAAACGAGTTACAAGGCAGAGTAACATTTATACTCAATAATTTATTCCTAGAAATTTTCACCACGAGTCAGACTCATCAAAGTATAGTAATGTCTCTCTAATTGACGCTCATAGATACGATTATTCGAGCCTCATGGCTCGTTTTTTATGGTTATCAATTGTCGACAACTATAAAAACGAGTTACAAGGCAGAGTAACATTTATACTCAATAATTTATTCCTAGAAAATTTCACCACGAGTCAGACTCATCAAAGTATAGTAATGTCTCTCTAATTGACGCTCATAGATACGATTATTCGAGCCTCATGGCTCGTTTTTTATGGTTATCAATTGTCGACAACTATAAAAACGAGTTACAAGGCAGAGTAACATTTATACTCAATAATTTATTCCTAGAAATTTTCACCACGAGTCAGACTCATCAAAGTATAGTAATGTCTCTCTAATTGACGCTCATAGATACGATTATTCGAGCCTTGCAGCTCGTTTTTATGGTTGTTGACAATTCGTAACTATAACAAATGAACCGCAAGGATCGAATAATCGTATCTTGTCTTCCCAAATTGTCCATTTTTGTGCGCAATCTGAGCGTCAATTAGAGAGACATTACTGTATCCATTTAGTAACGACAAGTTCACTGCGAATTCCTCTAAAAATAATTCAGGATTCGGGTCTCTACGATTTAAACAAATAACAAATGAAAGAAAATTTGCTTCTTCCATTAAAAAAATTCTAAACATATTTCAATGAATATAAGAATCTCGTCGAACGATTTTCCTCGAAAATCCTGTGCAAAGATGAGCTTCTAAACGCTTAGAATGCACAGAGTATACAGACGATCCTGCCCAACGAAAAAATTAGGAATCTCGCTGCGCGTTAGTTCAAATTTCTCCCCGAAAATCTCCGCGAAAGCTGTTACGTTACAGGGTAAAGTCGCGCGGTCTATCTTAGGATCGTAATCGACGCCTATTCGCATCTAGAATCCGTCTCGCTGTGAAGCAGAAATCAACCGGCGCGCAGTTACAGCTTGTTAAAGCGAAATTCCCATTCCGTGAAACGGCGGCGAAGTATCTGGTCGCCATAACGACAAGGATCGCGAACAACGGGCGCAGTTTTAAGTGCCATACAGAAATCCCATCGTACGCAGCATCGCGGGAGCAGTTTCCGACAAGTTCGCCGTATCCCTCGTTACCATAATCGCGTTTTTCCCCGAACAACGAATCGTTCCTTCCTTAACGACAAGATTGCCCGGGCGGTATCGCTCCCGGAGCCCTTATCCGTTCCAAATAATTATTGTAATCAGCCCGGGGTCTCGTCGAATATTAGCAGTATTATGCATAATATTGAATAATTGAATCATCGGGACGGGAGGTGCCCGCGGCCAAGATAGCGAAAGCGGCCCCATTTCCTAGTAACCCGAGACGAGCCCTTCTGATTCGAGGGCTCTCAGGAAATTGTATCGTTTTGCGCCGCTTCGAGATTACAGTAACTCGACGGTTCGCTATTAACTCGTACGGATCGCTCTCTCTCTCTCTCTCTCTCTCTCTCTCGCTCTCTCTCTTTCTCTCTCTCTCTCTCTCTCTTTATATCGTCTCCCTAATTTGGAAAAAGTTGTGGTTCAGATTACTTTACGGTTCGACTTCGTTTCAAATTTCAGAGATAATGCCCGAAATAGATGGTTTGACACAGAAAGTGCCAAAATTGAAATTACAATATTTATATTATATTTATTATATTATATTTATTAATATTATATTTATTATATTATATTTATTAATATTATATTTATTATATTATATTTATTAATATTATATTTACTATCTATAATGTACCATACATATATACTATCTATAAAATATATAATTTATAAAATATACTATATATAATATATATATACTATCTATAAAATATACTAGTAAAAAATATACTAAAGTACCATACTATAGTAAAAATATATAAAGTAAAAATATACCAAAAATAATTATAATTATAATACTTTAGTATATTTTTTATAATTATAATACTTTTTATTATCTGAAAGACAGCCTTATAACTGAACAGCGAATCGTATGCATTTATGGTTAAAATGAACAAGTGAAACTTAAAATAGTGAACAGATCAAAAGAAACAAAGAATATCGATGCATATTACTTGTAACTTACTAAAATTACTTAAAAGGGAAAAAGTGTTGCTCTTGGCATCTGCATTCTCGAATCGATGCAGGCAATTTTGACTTTGCAAGAAGATCCGCGTTCTGCTTATATAACCTTGAACATATAGCTGGAGCGATCAGCGATAAGCTTCCCCTTCGTACGCTAAAGTACAGTAAATTCTCCCTAATTGACGCTCAGCTTTTACACAAAAACGAACAATTTGGGAACAGGAGTTATTGTTTATAGTTGCCGACAAGGCTCGCAAGGCTCCAACAATCGTGTCTCCTCTTCCCAAATTGTCCATTTTTTGTGTAAAAGCAGAGCGTCAATTGTTGGAAATTTATCGTAATTATTATAGCTCGCTAAACTCCGAGTACAAGTACTAAACTACGTCTTGAAACAGCATTTAACAGGACAACAAAATTCGAGATCATAATGATCGATAAAATTGTCGTAAAGTATTTCTAAAGACAGCTCTGCAATCGGTGCATCGAACGGTCGTTCAACAGTTCGCATAACGTTTTCGTAAGCTGCCTCGCGAATTGTGATACTAAAGAGACGTCTAGACGACTTGGATCGGTTCCAGAGATGAAATAGCTTGACTGATAATCTTCTCTTTAGCGCACGCTAAACCATAAAGCGGGGCCGGAACAGTTCTTCGGGGGCTAATTTTCGGCGAGCGGGGATCAACTTCTGGGAAACTCGGAGCGAAGGCGTTTCACGAACATCGGATCCAGCGTCCTAACGTCCCCCCCCCCCCCCCCCCCACCCCGTTGTCGCAGCAATCCGATCCAGCTTTGGATCTCAATCACCCAAAGGGTGGAGGAATGCGTCCAGGCCCGCAAGTGGCGAACCACTTAAACCATCCTGCATCATCCTAAAGATCCACTTTCGAAGCTGCCTCGTATCTTGGTGGACCACTTGAAATACCTTGTGCCCGGGCCTCGACTGTCCGTCGCCTCTCCGCGACTGAGAAAAGTAATCCTCCAATAGCCTGGGAAAGTCAATTAGCTCGAGTTGGGGACTGGTTTATCAAATCCCGAAGACGCTGGGATAGGATCTTCCGAGAGTCGCTCGTTTTTAACGCATTCAAGCACTTCGGCTGTACAAAATGTTTCCTTTTTCATCGAGGAATACACAGGGTGTCGCACAACAGAATAATTAATTCGTTCTCTATAAAACTCTGTTCAGTATAATGAAAATAAAAAAGCGCTGTCGTATTTGCAATATCGAGAGATTTTAGTCGATCAACTCGTAGGAGATATTCGTCGGATTTTCTACAAGAGTTTCTACATCGATTTCTGAGATCGGATTGAACAGAAAGCTTCATATAATCGGGAAAGGTGAAAAAAAGGAGTGCGGCGTGTGTTCTGAAAGCAAAGAAATGGGCGACAGTCGTCAAACAAAGTGGTCGTTATGACACTTGCCCAAGTAAACCTAGAATATGCACGGGGGATTGCCTCCAAAGATATCGCGTCATGGTGAATTAGAAGATTAAATAAAAATTCGTATTTATAAAATGAATAAAATCGAAAGCATTCACAGAAGCACGAAATAAGACTTCTTCCACGCGAAATAAGGCTTCTTCTCAGACGCTCCGCTGCAAAAATGCGCCGGAGTTAGTTCGTTAAACTAGCGTCGCTTCTTTCGCAAATGTCGTTAACCGTTTCAAGCATCTTATTATCTAGCTCTCGCAAAAAGCCGTCTATATCGCACGCCGGATTTCTTTCTGATTCCATAAGCTCTTTAAGAAGTATTCCCCATTTGGGATCGAGGGGATTATAGGTTCACTTAATGCGTTGTCTGCTGGAAATATCTAATGGACCATTAATCTCGGGATTACTGGCGGAGGTTCTATCGGCTGCATGCATTAATTTGACGCCGGTTTCGAGATGTTGAGGCGATAGTTCATAGAGAAATTGTGTTTCAATCTTCGTCGATTCTTCAATTCGCTTTGTTCGAGATTTTATACTTCGCTTGTTATGTTCTCGGTGACGTTTCTTTATGGATTCTGGGCTTAGTTATTTATTTAGATTATTATTATATTAGCTAAATATAATAATATATATATATTATATTTTAGCTAAACGCTGCACTACGACACTGTGCTACAGACCAACGAAAGCCGCGTTCCGGTTTTTCACATATTACAGAGTGTCCCAAAAATGTCTCGCAATCCGGAAATGGCGGGTTCCTCGGATCATTTGAAGCAGCTTCTTCCTTTACAAAAATGTTCTCCGAGGCACCGTTAACGAGTTATCAACGAAAAACAGTGACGCGAGGCGGCCCAGCCAACCAGCGCGCGAAGCCCGGTTCCGCTCATTGGCTCGGTCGCCTCGCGCCAGCCGAGCTCGCCTCTCATTGGTCACTGTTTCTCGTTAATATCTCGTTAACGGTGCCTCGGAGAAAATTTTTGTAAAGGAAAAAGTTGCTTCAAATGGCCCGAGAAACCCGCCACTTTCGGAATGCGAGACATTTTTGGGATACCCTGTATATACAGACAGAATGTACCAGTATCAGACTCTGTACAGTACATATATCGAAATCTGCCGTCCAGAGAAATAGCCTCGCGCAGAATTCAGCCGTACCTAAAAGGTTAAATTCAGAGTAATAATATATGACAATATTAGACAGTGGGTCGGGCGACTAGAAATAGTTACGCGGTCGATCGGTCGACCGCGGTCGATGTTTCAGCCACCCCCAGCTACATAACCTTCCTCCGAAACGGCTCCTAAGACCGCAGCTCCGAACTGCCGACTGGTAAAAATTCGCGCGGGCAAAGGTTTTACTCTCGACCGGTTTCTAACCGTCACCTCGTTCCTCCTATTTCCGGACGGAGCCAGGCAAAAAGCGGAGACAATTCGTCGAACGAGCACCGGAGTATTTTCGTCGTTCGGCTCGCTCGGGGTGCAACGACGACGGGGACCACCCCCAAGAGGTCACTCGGCCGTCGCGCAATCGCCGGGCGCGCCATCCCCGGTCTCCGTTTCATCAAACATTACGTCATAGCTCGGCGGGGAGGAAAAAACAGTTTCATCGGGATAGAAGCGACTTTTCGTACAGATTTCTCGAGGGACGGTTCCCGGAAGCTCCGAACCCGTGCCGCGGCGGCGGGAAGGAGAGAACGAGAAAGAAAAGCCGCGGAACGGGGGGGTTGGGGGAGAGCGTGACGCGCGCCTCGAAGCCTGGAAATAAATTAATCGCGTGCGGGCAGACGAAACGCGGCGTGTGGCGCGGCTCGGCTCCGCTTGGCGCGGTGCGGCCGTGTAATTTTCTAACAGGTAGAGAATTCTGTCGAGTAACGGGTCGAAAGATGGAGAGAGAAGCGGAGGGGCGACGGTGGCCGAGAGAGAGAATGGAACCGAATTGGGGAAGGAGAAGATGGAGGAAGAAGAAGGTCGGCGGTGGGGTGTAAAACGGGGGCGCGATCACGTGAGTTCACGGAACGAGCATAATACCATCATTAGGAGGGCGTCGCCGGATTCTTCCGGCATACAAAACTCGACACGGGGCAGAGCCGCTCTCTCCGCCTCGTATAAATAAGGTCTAAGGGGTAGGAAGAACGCGAGGCGAGGCGTGGAGGAGGAGGAAGACGAAGAAGAAGAAGAAGAACGGAAATCCCCCACTCGACGGTCGATTTTACCGTAGAGAGGAGAGGCGGCAGCTCGCGAGAATAATATCTCGCGCGGAGGAACGAGGAAGAGAGGGCCGCCACGGTCGCGGGATAGAGAGAAGTGCAGCTCGATAATTAATTGGCTTCGCATAAGCTTCGCTCCATTTTTCTTCTCTCTTCTTCGCCAGCCGTCCGACGCCGCGCGCTTCGCTCCGCTTCTTCGCTCCGCTCCGCTCTGCTCCACGCCCTCTTCTCGCCGCTTTGCTCGGCGAGCGAGCGCGCCGCGTTCCCTCTTCGCTTCCTCTTTCTTATCCCGCGGAGAATTCTTCAAACCGCCGGCTCTGCCGATGGCGGTGCTCTGCCAACCTACCCCGAGAGCCCAGACCAACGAGGAGTGTCTGAAGCGGGGCGAACCGATTCATAATTTAAACGAAAATCTCGGGAACGTCCGCGCTTCATGGCTGCCGGTGTCGTTAGGGGCCGAACAATGAGACGGGGTTAGCTGCCGCCTATTGGGTGGCCGAGAATGTCGCGCACTCCACGCAGACTCGCGGGGGAAAAAAACGCATTGTTTTTCGGCGATTTTTACTCCCAGGTTTCCAGACATTCGACGAAACTTTTGTCGAATTATACAGAGTGCTTCAATAGTGTCTTGCAAGTGGAGGGTTCCTCGGGTCATTTGGAGTAACTTTTTCCTTTGCGAAAATGCAATCCGCGGCTTCGTTTACGAGTTATTGACGAAAAACACGGGCCAATCACAGGCGAGCTCGCCTAGCGCTACGCGGCCGAGTCAATCAGCGGCTTCGCGCGTTCGCTGGTTGAGCCGCCTCGCGCCAGCGGAGCTGGCCTCTCATTGGTCAGTGTTTTTCGTTAATAACTCGTAGACGAAGCCACGGATTGCATTTTCGCTAAGGAAAAAGTTACTTCAGTTGACCTGAGGTATCCCCTCCCCCATTTCCGGATTGCAAGACATTTTTTTAGGTTTACTGTTTAGGTTATACTGTGATCGATAGACTGCAGATTGCATTTAAGACTGCAGAAAAGCATTTAAAGAATTAAAAAATATCGTTGCTTTATGTCCGATATTGTTGCTATATTTTGTACGCCGATATAGCTTTGCAATTGTTACAGATAGTTTTGAAATATTCACAATAAAAATTGTACAAATTGTAGCAAATACCAATTGCAATGAACACCGTTCACGATAATATAATAGTCTAGAGTATTATAATACTAATATAATATAATAATATATACTAATATAATACTTTATTTACCCTATAATAATATATGTATAATAATATTTATTACTCAGATATAATACTCTAGAGTATTATATTATTATATATTAGTGTTATTATTATTATTATAGGGTAAATTAGGGTATAAATTAATTAGACTAGAGCAGTAAATTCAGCTAGAGTAAAACAGAACTCAGAAGTTCGATTTTCTTTCGGTTCAGCAATCACGATGAATTTGTACGTACGGTGTACTCATTCGTGCAACGTTCCTCGTCGATCTATTCCTCGGATAGCACAGCAATTGTGAGCGACGATGAATGCGGGCCTCTTTTATAGCCCCCGAATGTCACATTAGCTCGATACCCGTATTTTGTTAGTCTCGCGTTCGTTCGAACTTTCGATTGCTTGTTCTCGAATAGCAGCTACAGCCGAATTCCTTCCGTTCGCGTGTGTGAATTAAATCGAAAACGTCTAATTCGCGGTCCTCCCAATTAGGAAATCCGAACGAAATTCTATCGGGTCGTTGAAATCCAGCGAATCCAGCTCGCGCACAGTTTTCGCAAAATTGGAAATTCAATCCTTCCCGGTATATAAAGGCCCGGCTCGGTTTCGTTGACCCGTTCCCCTCGCCTACTAGGATTTAAGATTCCATATTAACCGCGACGGAAAAGTCCGTCTTTATTTGCATCCTATCAAAGGGCTTTTGAACCGCTTTAAATCCGCCGCCCGCTCCGCCGCGGGAACTTTTCATGTAGAATGCGTCCAATCCGCGTCGTACCTCAAAATTTCATTGTGATGCCAACAATATGCCCTCCCACCCCACCCCACCCCCATGGAGGTCCGATTAAAAGTCTGTGGAAGTGGTGACCGCCCCTGGATCCGAGAGCTCCACCGGCAAAAACTCACCGCGAAGAACAATATTCGCAGGAATTGGACGAATGAACCGTTTAAAGCGCTTTCACGTTTTCGAATCTCTTGTGCGTTGACCAATTTTTTTTTAGACCAGCGTAAGTCGATTAACGACCTTAAAATTCTGGCGAAGAAGGATTTTGCAAATTGGCTGCAGAGAAATAGCAATGTCATTAATATTGAAAAGCATAATTTTGGTTATAAGATGACAGGCAAATGAACTTAACCAGAAGAGAAACAGAAGAAAATTGTCAATATATTTAAAAAAGAAAAAAAAACAATTCAATTCGAACAATTTTGTTTAGCCATCGAACTTCAATTCTTCTTAAAATTAACAATCTTAAAATTCTGGTATAAAAGGATTTTGCGAATTGGCTGCAGAGAAATAGCAATGCCATTAATATTGCAAAGCATAATTTTGCTATGAAAATATTGACATGAAAATTGTCAATATATTTAAAAAATGAAAGAAAGAAGACAATTCATTCTGACGAATTTTGTTTAGCCATCGAACTTCAATTCTTCTTCAATTTATTTCCTCTTCAATTTAGCCTTTCGGCAATATCGGCGATTCAAAGTAAACCGAATTGCTTGCTGAATCGTCCATTTGTATTAACCCTTTGCACCCGAAGCCAAATTAACGCAAAATTTAAAATAGCTTTTCTGATCCACGGTTATTCCATTTTATATCACCTAAAATGCATTTTATGCGTATGAAATTGAATATCGTAACGCGTGCAACAGTTACGCTTTCGCCTTTAAATACAAACAAATTTGATTAATAACATTATTTTCAGACGTGACGTAACAATTTTTAACGGCGCTTCGTACTCGTCACTCGAGTGCAAAGTGTTAAATGAAAAAATGTTCAGAGCTTTTTCTTCGACTTCAAAGTAAAGTCACCTTTCAACCTTCGATTGCATTTAACCCTTTGCACTCGAAGCCAAATCCAAGGTGGCTTTTTTAACTCTAACTTTAACTTAACTTTTTTTTAACTCTAAATCCAAGATGGCTTCTTCTGACCCACGCTATTTCTATTTTATACGACTCGGTGCAGTTTGTGCGCATAAAATCGAGTCTTGCAACTTATAGAACTGTTACCCTTTTATCGGTCTCTTAAATATAAACAAACATGATAACGTAGAAATTATTTTGTAACATGATACAAGAATTTTTAGCGGTGCCTCAGAGTCACGACTCGAGTACAAAGTGTTAAATGAAAGAATGTTCAGAGATCTTTCATCGACTTCAAAGTCACCTTTCAACCTGCGATTGCATTTAACCCTTCGCACTCGAGTGGTGACTCCGAGGCACCGCTAAAAATCAACGATAACATAGAAATGATTTCGTAACACGATATAAGAATTTCCAGCGGTGCCTCGGGAGTCACCACTCGAGTGCAAAGGGTTAAAAATCGCGGGGCCTTCCCGACAGCCGGCCACCCTCTCCATCCTATCTCGAGGTCCCTGTATCAGGACACCGAGCAACCCGAGCACAATGATCCCCGAGCCCGTTTCGAAGCTTATGATGCGCCGATTCGGCTGAGCACCGAATAAACCGACTGCGACCGTTTCTCCGTCGAGCACGTTCGAAGTGACGTCGATGGGGAACGACAGTGGTTTAGGTATCCAGCGAGGCTTATCAGCGGCGGAGCTCTCGAAAAATCGGGTCCTCGGGAGAGGAATTCCGTGAGAGATAAGGTGGCTGGTCGGTCGAACAGTGTCTGGGAGGGCCGAGTGGTTGACTGAGGGTCCCGGAGTTGCCGGGATGGCGGCGCCACCGGGAGCCTTTTAGGAAAAACTGATATAAAGTAATGGATTTCCAAGGTGTTCGGTAATCACACTCGCGCGGGACGGCGGCGGGGCGACGGGAGGGGGCTGTTACGGAGGGGTTGGTTTCGTGACGGTGGGCGTGAACCGGGCTTCTAAGACGAAAGAAGTGGATGGCAGACCGAGGAAAAGTGGCGGATACCGAGGGAGCTGGAGGGACAGTCTGAGAAGTGGCATTACATCTGTCGATATCTCCATCACTTTGCGATAAAATAAAACTACGGCGAACCCTCTTCCGTCTCCCGTTCCTTCCTCTCCCTTTCACCTCGATGCTCCCTCTCCTTCTCTCTCTCTCTCTCTCTCTCTCTCTCTCTCTCTATCTCTCCTTCTCTCTCTCTCTCTCTCTATCTCTCTTTTTCTCTCTCTCTCTATCTCTCTATCTCTCCTTTTCTCTCTCTCTCTCTCTCTCCTTCTCCCTCTCTCTCTCTCTCTCTCTCTATCCCCCCTTCTCTCTCTCTATCTCCCCTTCTCTCTCTCTCTCTCTCTCTCTATCTCTCCTTTTCTCTCTCTCTCTCTCTCTCTCTCTCTCTGTATCTCCTTCTCTCTCTCTCTATCTCTCTAGTTCGACCACTTTTCTTCCTGTTTCTATATACTACCCCCGGTCTGATCTATCCCCGTGCCGCTCCCCCCGCCGCCCCCCTCTTTCTGTTCATCACCCACCCGCGGTCTGTCTTCATCTCCCGAGTCGACGAAGTAATTACAACTTCGTCGATTAGATCCCATAGAAACTACGCGGTGGAAGTGTGTGCATCGATGTGACAGTGCACGCAGTGAAGTTGCCCTGCCCTCCGCCACCCCCCGGTTTCACCGACGGTAGGCATCGGCATCGGCAGTCAGACGCCAAAATCCAGCAGACGGATTGGCAGCGGTCGTCTTCGCCGGCGAACTTTCCCGGCAGAAATTGGAAATCTGACCGCGGAAGAAGAAGCCGCGGCCTGCGATCGCCTGTTCGCGTGTAATCACGCTGTTGCGATATCGAAGGGGTTTTTGTTCCGATGGGGGATTTCAGGGGGACGGGGTGGGAATGGAGCGATCGACGATGGGATTCGCTGTCGACCTGCGAGGAATACGTGTGTCATTTTAATCACCGGCGGCCGACGCCGACGCGATATTTCTGCCGACTGCGTTCAACGGTAATTAACAAATTGGCGCAGCTTCTGGTACGCCGGACGATGGTGGACGCGCGTTTTCGAACTCGTCGATGATCTCGTGTTTGTCTTAGTTATGGTGCATGGGGCATAATGATGATAAAAATGTCGGCGACAGTGCTGTTATTTCTGTTTACTTCGTGCTCGGATTGCGCATAAAAATGATCAATTTCACGCGCAAGACTCAATTTCACGCGCGTAAAATGCACTCTGTCGTGTAAAATAGGGACGGCGTAGGTCAGAAGAATGAGTTTAGATTTACAGTTAAAATGGGTTCGTGTACAAAGGGTTAATCTTTGTTGCAACGATAAATATACAATAAATTGTCCCTAATTGACGCTCAGATCACGCATAGAAATGGACGATTTTGGAAGCGGAGATTCGATTATTGAAGCTTCGAGGCTCGTTTTTATAGTGACAATCGATAATTATCAAATATCGTATATCCTTTTCCCAAATCGTTCATTTTTCTGTATAATCTGAGCGACGATTAGGGAAAATTTACTGCGTATTCGTCGTTGCAACGAAAATTGAATGAGACGTTCATCTTTCCAAAGAAATGTACCGTGAACGTGCTAATTCAAAAAATATACTATGATATTATTTATACTGTTAAAAATATACGGAAAATATTATTAATGCCAGCGGAAATAATGATATAAATCAAATTGCACGAAAAGTAGTAGCATTTATTAAGAATACGGAAGCTGTTAAGAATATACGAAAATCATTGTTATAATGCCACCGGAAATAATGATATAAATCAAATTGTACGAAAAGTAGCAGCACGTATTAACGAAAATATCGGTGCAGTGCATCGATAAGAAAAATATCCAAATTATACAAAATTTTAAAAATACGATCACACTTATAATGATGGTATTTTTACTTGTAATCCTTAAAATCTTACAATCCTTGTAAAAAGTGTTCCATTCTGAACACGTGTTCATTTCGAACGTCCTGCTCCAGCCTGGAAGCACAGTTTTTTAAAAAATCGTATTACTCGCACCTTAACACTGAACCTACCAAGCATTAATACTAACTGGCATGTACTGCTTCGCAAAAGTGAGAAGACCGAATTTATTTAGATTTCGCAAAGTTTTTATTATAAGACTCGCTCCAATAATATAACATATTCAAGCGTTTTCCACGAAAGAGTCTCGGAACTTTGTAGAATTGCAAAATAAGAAAGCGGTCACTTTGACCGCGGTAAGTTCAGTGTTAAACACCCTATTTAATGCTTCTGTATCGTACATTACCTTGACATAAAAACCAAACTGTCACATAATGACCTAAACGAGTTCACTCGTCCCGTGGCTTGCCGAGAAATATTCTCGTCCCTCCGGCCGTTTCGCGGCGACAAAAGCAAGTTCCACGGGTGTTTCGCCGACACCGTCTTGGTGGAATCGATTCCGGAGGCCAGTGGTTCGAGAGCAATCGTCGAAAGTCCGTGAATCTAGAAGGATTTCGCCGAGGAAACCGGAATAAATCTTTGCGTCTTCTGCCGGGAATACCGCTTATCCTGGAATCGAGTTATCGCGATTTCATCGCGCGAGAAAATCGCGACCCCTCTAGACCCCCCTCCCGCCCCGCTCGCGCCATCGTAGAACCGGGACCCGGAATGAACCATTTCGGGGAGAGCCTCGGGCGACGGCGGACGCCTCGACCGCGATTGAACAAGTTGGAAAGTCGTCTTATTTCGTTTACTTGGGAAACGGCTCTCTGATCGCGAGCACGATTCTACCGAGTGCTCCGCGCGACGTATCAGAATACTCGATAAACATTCGAATTAAACCCTTTCGCTAGTACGGGCCACTATAGTGGCCCTCCACAAAATGCCACTGAGGTACTACGGGCCACTATAGTGGCCTTCCATAAGATGCCACTGAGGTACTACGGGCCACTATAGTGGCCTTGCATATGGTGCCACTGAGGTACTACGGGCCACTATAGTGGCCCTAGATAAGATGCTACTGAGGTACTACGGGCCACTATAATGGCCCTCCATAAGATGCCACCGAGGTACTACGGGCCACTATAGTGGCCCTCCATAAGATGCCACCGAGGTACTACGGGCCACTATAGTGGCCTTGCATATGGTGCCACTGAGGTACTACGGGCCACTATAGTGGCCTTGCATATGGTGCCACTGAGGTACTACGGGCCACTATAGTGGCCCTAGATAAGATGCTACTGAGGTACTACGGGCCACTATAATGGCCCTCCATAAGATGCCACCGAGGTACTACGGGCCACTATAGTGGCCCTCCATAAGATGCCACCGAGGTACTACGGGCCACTATAGTGGCCTTGCATATGGTGCCACTGAGGTACTACGGGCCATTATAGTGGCCCTCCATAAGATGTCACTGAGGTACTACGGGCCACTGTAGTGGCCCTCCATAAGACGCATTATATTGCATAATATTATTTCCTCTCATACTGTAAATTAAAGAGCGCATGTTAAGATAGTTATTTAAATTATAAATACCCTGGAATACCCTTTTTAATTATAAATACCGTTTGGAGACAAATTTTGACGATCGGCGTCGCGTAGCGTTCAGTGATGTCGCGGCGCTCCGTTCAGCGGAAGTACCGCGGCGGAGAACCCGCCCGTAGCGAAAGGGTTAAGACGGCGCGCCGGTCTCGGGGACGCGTTTCTTTCTCTTAATCTCGGCCGCCGTCGAGTCGCTGAATTAATGGCGGGACAGGTCTTGAACTTCCGCCAAAAATCGAGTCCGACGTTCATTGGAACGATTTCCGTAGATCGATTCCTCGTCCCGAATGCCCTCCTCTGTGTCCTCCTCGAGCATTATCTCGTCGACTTCGGGCTTAGTCGTTTATTTGCCCCGTTCCGCGCGGATCTCGTGCTCCTCGAATCGATTCGGATACGAGCTGTGTAAAGTTTAGAAATACGAACCACTTGCCCGACTGATCTATTGCACAGTCTGCTTTAGATCCGCCACAGACTTGTCTGTAGCGTGCAGATACACGTATAAGAAATGTACAGGTTCGGTTGTTTAACTGTTTCACTCGTGATTTTTCTTGTAAACTGCGTGGTGCATTGTTATATCGTCGCGACACTACGGGAGAGTTTTGCAAGAAATGCGAGGAACCTGTTGATTATGCGAATGGATCGAAGGATTTAAAGCTAATTGCGCGTCTAAGTCGTGTCGTCTTTGTTGGACGCACCAGATTATAAAAGAAGCAAGAAAGACTGCGAATTTACCAAGACTCGTTCTTGATTAAACTTTCTTTATTTTAGCAATTATTTCTGAACGCGTTTATTATGCGAATAAATCGAAGGATTTAAAGCTAATTGCGCGTTTAAGTCGGATGCACAGTTCTCGTTGACTTTTGCTACTTATTCGACTAATTTTGCTATCCTTGTTGGACGCATCAGGTTATGTCCAAAGAAATTTGGAGACATTATCTCCGACTTATTCAAATCGTAGAAGGAAGAACCACGTTTCTAATCAACCTCGATCCCTAACTTAATTCACCTTCGAAAGTATCCGTTGAACAAATGGATCGTGGATCTCGGCGCACGATAAAAATGTTCCGCATCGTTTCGCAATTTAAATCGCATCTGTTCGCATTTGTCAGAAATGCCGGAAATCCGTAGTTAATGTCAACTCTGACGAGAACCTCGCTCTGGTCTAATGACGGGAGCTGCGCACGATCCCAAAAATTCGGCCCGGAATACCGGGCAGCCCCGATGCCCATAATTCTTCGAGTTTCAGCCCGGAATAGTTGCAATCCTGTGAGTTGCGATCGAGCAATCGAGACGTCCCGAGCCACGGTCGCGCGGAGTTGCGAGCGTGCCTAATATTACAGTCGGGATAATTACGATTCTGCGATGGGTGGGCGCCCGGTCGCAATCCCGCGAATTGTGGTCCCGCGATAGTCGAGTTTCGGTAAGTTGAAATCAGGCGAGTTGCGACACTTAAATCACGACGTTCGAAACGATCTTCTTCCACCTCTGTTCTGCTCCCCTTTCACGAGAGAGAGAGAGAGAGAGAGAGAGAGAGAGAAGGGGGGATAGAGAGAGAGAGAGAGAGAGAGGGAGAAGGAGAGATAGAGAGAGAGAAAAGGAGAGATAGAGAGATAGAGAGAGAAAAAAGGAGAGATAGAGAGAGAGAGAGAGAGAGAGAGAAAGAGAGAGCGAGCTCCGTAAATGAAACTTGCGAACATTTTTTTTTTTAACGGGCGAATCGTAGCAACTTATTATCCCGAGTTCCGGAACTCGGCTACGAAAGTTTCACGAGTATAATTTATTCGGTAAACAAGCAAACAGGAGTCGAGAAAGCTCGAGTTCGATTCATTAAAATCATCGAACTGAGGTTAAATAATGGAATTTCTTGTCCCGATTCATGCAATCGACGAGGACGATATTTGAGCCGTTCATTTTGAAAGTGTTTGCAGTCGGAGCTATTTTAATTCGAAATCCAAAAGATGCTTTCTGATCTGCTGTATCTTTATTTTACACGATTCAGTGCAGTTTATGCATCCGAAATTCTGCCTATTGGCAGGTACAATAATTGCAATTTTAATAGTTTCTTTTTTTAAATACAACAAATCTGATACTGTTACAATTGTTCAATGAAAAATGGTGTAACAATTTTTAGTGGCACCTCGGACTCGCCGCTCGAGTGCAAAGGGTTAATACGCCGACTCTAGAGTTATTATAAATCCAGTTTATTATCCATATTATATTATAATCCATATATATATATATATATATATATATATATATATATATATATATATATATATATATATATTATAATCCAGAAAAACAGTTTACCATCTCAATTAAAAAAACATCTCATCAACATATTTCGTTATCTACCATAAATATAAAAAACATAATAAATGAGCCGTTTATTTTGAAAGTGGCATAAGTCGCTTTGATTTTAAGTCGATATATTTAAGGGTTTGCGTTTGAACACGTTTAAAAAATATGCATGCTAACTTTCGAGAAGATTCACTTGTATTTGTTATCTCAGGATAGTGATATTTTTCTCAGTATAAATAATTTCGTGTGACTTATGCCACTTTCAAAATAAACGGCTCATTTATTTTCCACGAAAACCCGTGGTCTTATTCGTTACGACACTTCGTAATTCGTTTCGATTTGTTAATCGAGTAATTTATTCTCCTAACATTCCATTCCAGCAATTATTCTCCTAACTGGCGGCCGAAAAAAATCCTGACGGACTATCCTGCGGCGAATAAATCCCGTCGGAAGTTAATATTCACGTTCCCCGACAAAGTGTCCGCCTAAATTTTTAAACGCGCGGCCCAAAAATCGCGCCGCTTAAATATTCTATCGCCTCGAAACCGTGCCCGTCCATTCGCGAACGACCGGCATTCTACGTTTAACGGAAACAAATTGCATTCAATAACGCATTCGCCGTTCCATTCGTCAATTCTTCTCTATCTTCCGTTTAAACGACGCGATCGGCAAGCGTTAAACGCGAAGGCTCCGCGGATATTAAAGAATCATAGCGCGCCCGGTAATCGTGTACATTTTTCAGCGCGGCGAACGGAATTTTTACAGAGCGAACACGTGGAGTAAGTGTATTACTGCGGACGTTCCAAATACTGCGGTGTTTCATAAAAGTAATAAATATTATTGTAAGTATAGTAACAAATATAAGTAATAAATATAGGTAATAAATATAAAGTAACGTGTAATCTTCCAGAAATGAATCTCATAACTTTTATACGTTTAATATTGACAATTTATGGCGTACGAGTAACAGCAATTTAATTCAGTTTTAATTCATTTATTGACTTTTAATATTTGGAAGCTTATGAAAATGTTCGGTCTTATGAGATTCTCGTAACTCTGCACGCAGCTGTGAATACTGATTCGAAAGGCATTTATATTGCGGTAATTAATAATAAGCAATTCATTTCAGCGTTATTTTTAGATAAAGTAATCATTACTTTGATAAAAAAATATTGACGTACACTATCGCTATCATCTGCCTTCGAATATTATCTACTAACACAGTATTTGGCTGCAGAACGTCCGCAGTATTTGGCTCGCAGTAATAGGTGCATAATAAGCAATTCATTTCAGCGTTATTTTTAGATAAAGAAATCATTTCTTTGATGTAAAAAAATTGACGTACACTGTCGCTATCATCTGCCCTCGAATATTATCCACTAACACAGTATTTGGCTGCGGAACATCCGCAGTATTTGGCTCGCAGTAATGGATGCATAACCACAGTAATATATGCACGCGTATAATTCCTTTACATTGTGCTTTTCAATGAAATTTGTGCTCTCAGAAATCCAATATTTCGAGAAAAGTAAATGTTCAAGTTAAAGAATAATAGGTACACTAATGTCTCCCTAATTGACGCTCGGATCGTCCACGAAAATGGACAATTTTGGAAGTGGGGATACGATTATTCGAGCCCTGCGGCTCGTTTTTATAATCGTTGACAATCGATAGCCACAAGGCTCGAACGATAATAAACGATATTAAATCAAAGTCAGCAAAACATAAACTAAACTGCCGACAAAAGTCGGCACCCTCATCTTTCCTTCCTTCTTTGTTGATCTCTCGAGGTCACATCAGACCTTGATAGCACTTCAAATTTACATTTCCGTGATCTTCCTAGCATGTGCTTTCGATCTGTGCAAAAAAGCCATCGAATCTACATAAAAAAGAAGCAACGAGTCGCAAAAGGCTGGAACAATCGTATCTCCTCTTCCAGAATCGTCCATTTCCGTGGACGATCTGAGCGTCAATTAGAGAGACATTACCGTATGCCGAAGTTGTCAATTTATCAACGACAATTTGTTAACATAAAGTAATACCTACACTTACAGACGTAATACGTACACACGCGCACCGTGTACACACACACAGAGAGACAGAATAAAACCGGAACGGTACAGGGCCGAGTTAAATGGGGCAGAGAGATGTTCTGTTGGCGACCGCCGATATAACGGAGCCACTTAAAGCCACGTATAACAAACAATCAGCGAGCAAACAGATCAGCAGACGCTTATTGCCTCGCGGAAACGCGGTTACGGCGATAAGTGGCAATAAAAAGTTTGGCCGGATCTAGCCCGGCGAAGACATCAGAAATTAAGAAGGGGCAGCTTTCCTTATCTGGCCCGAAGGGGCGGCGGCGGCGACGGCGGGAGGGGTTGAACGGCGTCGCAGAAATGAGAAAACTCTCTCGCATTATCTGCGAGCATTACTTGGCCCCCACCGCGAACTAGGTCAATCCATTCGACGTTTCAACGAGGTCGGCCATCGACCGTCGACCGTACCTGGAACAGTCCAAAACAAGTTAGAAAAATGGTATCCCGCCCGGAAAAGAGATTGTCGGAAGCCGCGGTGGCGGAGGATTGAAATAAAAGTCCTCTCTCGCTCTCTATCCCTCTCTCTCTCTCTCTCTCTCGCTCTCTTGCTCTCTTTCTCTTCTGCTCGCTCCATCTCTTTCGGCTCTGTGCCCCTCTGAAGCTGCCAGCCCCGCGACGTGGATAAACATTATCCGTTCAACCGGCTCTTCTCCATTCCGGCTTACGCGCCGGCGATGCCTAAAAAATTTCGTCTCTACTTAGGAGACTTAATTATCGATCCTGTCAAGCTATCCGCGGCGAGCAATTCCGCAGCCTGCGCGACGACCTCCCGGCTCCGAATGGAGACGGACGCGCAAAGTTTCTCGCAACTGCGAGCAGCACTCCGCCGAGAGAAAGAAACGAGAGTCTCGGCGAACTTTCCCCGGAAATATTTCCGCGATTTGTAGAAATAAGATTCCCGGGAATCATCCCCCCTCCTCTCTTCGTGCTCCCTCGGAGTCGCGCGTTTTTTTTAATATTTGTCCCGGCGTGTAACGAGATGCTGCCAGAAGAAATCTATGTATGTATGTATGTATGTATGTATGTATGTATGTATGTATGTATGTATGTATGTATTACCAATTCGATCTGTTTGACGTTTTCATCGATGCGATGGCGCTGATACAAATATCACTAGTTTTTAAGCGAAACGTAAATCCTTAACCCTTAAATGCATGATTTTTTGTTTTGAATTTTAAGAAATCGTTTTTTATAGGAGTGTAGTCGTAGGTTACATGAAAAATAAATAAAAAGTTCTAGGTAATAATATTGAGTATTTATTTTGAAAACAAGTTGTATGTAGACTTTCGGCAACGATATGCGTTTATTACTAAAATTATTGTAGACGTAAACAAATGGTCATGTATTTATATTATCTATTAAATAAAATGTTCAAATGCGACATCAAACATTCGTAGCTTACCTGACAACAGATGAGAAGTAATTGTTTTTTTTCAATCAGATAAATCACTTCTTTAAATAAATATATATAAATATAAATATAATATAATATAAATATGTATAATATATAATATTATAATATAATAATAATAATATAATAATATAATATAATATAATATAATATATAATATAATATAAATATATATAAATATCTCTCCAAGTAACGCATTGAAGGTTATCACCCACCACATTCAAATGTTAAAAAACATAACTTACTCGCCAAAAGTAATGTCAAGTCTTTTATTTCACACACGGTCTATTGTCTATTGTTATCAACGTGTGTTCGGAAACGCACATACTCAGGTTTTTGAATAAAATTAAGTGGAACTGGAATGTAGACAATTGGCAACAATATGCATTTCATTTTCGTATCAGGAAGATTTTATTAGACTAGATAAGCGACCCATTGAAGATTCCGCGAATGTGTGCGAGACGAAATGTGGGACTTTCAGCCGCGAGATTGAAACGAATGGTACTGTTCGACGATAAAAGGATTAGTTTACTATACGATGTGACGAAAATAAGTAAGAAAAATCATGTTTTTCTATTTAGTTTTCTAGAAAACTAGTCTTTCTACCATCTCAAATAGATTCAAATCATTTAGTCGAATTTGAGAAAAGTTATGGCGTTTTAATGGAGACTGCGAATTTTCGGTAATTTGTTATAAAATTCGGTAGATACGATTTAAAATAGTGCAAAGACTCACAGCGATTTAAAACTGTATTATTTTTATTATTGTGTATTAATATTATTATTATTATATATTATTATTTTACGTATATTATTCTGTATTAATATTATTATTTTACATATTATTATGTATTATTATATATTATTTCAATTTATTATTATGTGTCATTTCAACGTATAATTTTTAACGATGATATTCATCTTAATAGATGCAGGCAATTGTTATGCATCATAAAAATCCAGAGTCTATTCATAAGGCGCCCACACATACATACATACATACATACGTATCCAGAACTGCGAACGCCTAAACGCGACAGCTTCGTGAAATTTCGGTTCCGCAGACACACAGAGAGAAATCCCGAAATCGCGAGTCTGTGGATTTGAATTCGGAGACTCTGGCCGCGAAGACATTTCCGCGGAAAGTCCCGGGGATACTCCCGGGGTCGGTCGGAGACACCGGTAAGATTCTTCGCGGGTCGGCCTCGACATTTCTGTATCAGCCGGGGGATTGTAACGCATTTAAAGCCAAAGAGAGAGAGAGAGAGAGAGAGAGAGGTTGTCACGGTTCCTATTCCCGGCGATATTTCTCGCGCCGAAATCTCGTTGGCCGCGCGCGCGCGCGCCCGGCCCCCGCGTTGCATTTCCTTCTGATTTTTTCGCGGGAACGAGGAGCCGGGGATAAACCGGGCGAAGCCCGAGGAACCGTAGTCTGCTCTTTCTGGGGCGCTTTTAAATTCGGATTTCCCGGTGTTCCCGTATCCCGGTCTGCCCTAGTTCCCGCTGATACCGTTCTGCGTGTAACGGGATGGAATACTGTCGGCCAAAGAGAGAAAAAGAGAGCGAGAGAGAGAGAGAGAGATAGATAGATAGATAGATAGAGAGAGCGAGAGAGAGAGATCCAGGAAGAAAGATAGACGGACAGAAAGGGAAAGAGGGAAACCGACCGAACTGTTTCAGGACTTCAAAGCGGCCCTGTCCCGGAGAATAATGAAATGTATACAATACGAATGATGGCGCATCAAGGGATATTCCAGGTTTTCCTGGGTATCAAGAGCTCCCGGTTCCCTCTCTCTCTCTCTCTCTCTCTCTCTCTCTCTCTTGCTCTTTCTTTCGAATTTGGCGTTCTCCCGAGGGCCGGGGACACGCTGTTAGGTGATAAATCGAGCCGCGATATTAACCCCGTTCCAAGGCGACGCCGCTCCGCCGACCGCAAATTACACGAACCGCCAACCGGCGGCCGACTTTTATCTCGAAAGAATTACGCGATCTAGGGCTTCGTCGTTTAGGGACACGCGTTGTCTAAACAGTTCCTCGGGAAGGGTTAAGTTATGGCCGCGCGGAGACGATGTTTATGGCCGGCTCCGGGAGGGCTGCCTTCTCGCTGCATAGACTCGGACGGACAGTTATGAAGAATAATTGAAACGGCTGTTTCGTGGGACTGGGGCTTCTTAAACTGGATCAGGAGATTGTCAACTTGAATCGCGATGGACTTTAACCCTTTTTTGGCAAATCGCGCGTGGATACCAAGTGCGGTGTATATATATAAATTTAGCAAAACAATATATATATATATATATATATATAAATTATTTTTAAACGTGATATAACAATTTTTAATATCGCTTCAAGTCGCCACTCGAGTGCAAAGGGTTAAAAATTGGTACTTGCAAGTAGATAAATTTAGCAAAACAATATATATATATATATATTATAATAATAATTAAAATTTGGTACTTGCAAGTAGATAAATTTAGCAAAACAATATATATATATATATATATATATATATATTGCTAAATTTATCTACTTGCAAGTACCAATTTTTAACCCTTTGCGCTCGAGTGGCGACTTGAAGCGATATTAAAAATTGTTATATCACGGTTTAAAATAATTTTAACATGATCGAATTTGTTTACATGTCATGCGGTCCAAAAGAGGCCTTTCGCGACAAAATTTGTACGAATTGTGATGGAGTTCTATTTCTTTGTATCCGGATATAACGTTCTGCTAAATTTATCTGCTTGAAAGTACCAATTTTTAAACCTTTGCACTCGAGCGGCGACTCTGAGGCGACATCAAAAATTGTTATATAACGTTTCACAATATATTTTGATATCATCGAATTTGTTTACATTTGCTTGAGTCACAAAATTCAATGTCGTATGCATAAAATGTTCAGTTAAGGTTATATGAAATGAAAATACTATAAGACGAAGATACTATTTCAGATTTTGAGTTAATGTTGCTTCGAGTGCAAAGAGTTAATTAAAAAGTTTCTTCGTATTCAGATATAACATTTTGCTAATTGCATCCACTTGCAAGTGCCAATTTTTAATTATGTTTCGAATCTCATTTTTATCGCAATAATATTGACTTTTAGAAGATATATATTTATTTATTATATTTCTGTTATTATATTATTTATATATTATATATTTATTATTATATTATATTATATATTATTATATATTATATTATATATTTATTATATTTTATTTATTTATTTATATATATATATATATTTTAAGAACATAAAAACAGTTTCGCTTTCATTAATTAAATATCACTTTAATACTGTAAAAGTTTCGAGGATTGCTATTCGACGCGTGTGAAATGAATTTCCAAATTGAATCGTAAAAGCGTTTTCACCCGGACTGCTTCATCTTTGAATCACTTTAAACATCCTTCGATTTTAATCGCCAATCGATGCCTCCCTTGCCCTCCCTCCAACCCTCGCTCACTTCTCATCGACCTCCAAATTTTCACCCAATCCAACTTGATCTCCGAAACACAACGGGTCCGCCGTCCCCGAAAAACTCGCTCGAGAATTCAACGTCCTTGAACGTCCGAGCCAGCCGTCATTGGCCTGCAGGGAGACGAATTAATCATCGAGAAGGCAACGTCCTGGTAGCTCCTGCGCGGAGGTCTCGCTCGTTAAGAATGAAAAGAGCCATTCGAGACCCCGCGTCAAACCGGTGTCTGGCCCGGTCAAATATTTATTTTCACCGGAAATAAAGAAGTTTCTTTTGAAAGCTGCACCCTTCGTCTGAACCAGGACGAGACGAGTCGAGAGCGAAAGAGAGAGAGAGAGAGAGAAAGAAAGAGAGAGCGAGAGGGTGTAGAGCCAGCTCCGGCACCGGCTCGACCCCCTTTCACTCGGGCGAAAGCAAGCTAACTTTTTGGCAAGTTGAATCAGCCTGGAACAGGTTGCATACGTAACTCCGGCGACTTGCTCGCTCATTTCGGATTCTTCTTGGGCCGAAGTTAAAGCGTGGCCGCAGGAATTATTAGCCGCCGCCGCCGGTTCCTCTGGACATCCGACCGGCATTGTTCGGTCGGCTTTATCTCTTCTTTTTTTTCTCCCTCGGAGAAGATCTAAATCACCGGGGCGACAGGATTGATCCGGCCGGCGAGCAAATAAATTTACATCCGCTCCCGGGGAGAAGCTTCCGGGGCATATAGATGAACTTCTTGCAGTTCTTTTTCGCTAGACGACAATCCTCTTACGCGGTCGCGCCGGTGTCGCCCGGACCTAGGAGAGGCCGGGCACCCTGGATCCGCGTTCCAACCCAGATCCAAAGGGTTGCGCGGTCGGCGACGATCCCTCGCGGTCAATGGAATCCCCTAAAAATCTTGGTAGCTCGCCGAGGGAAATCGGCTGGCAACGACAGTGTACCCTTTCGCGGGCAGACAGATAGGCAGACGGGCAGACAGCGGGACAAAAAAGACCAGAACAGAACAGAAAGGGAATCGCGGCGCGCGGAGGCAGCGCACAATGAAGGAAACCTATCGGTGCCGTGTTCTACGCTGCATCTGGTCGCATTGTGATTTCGATGGGGCGGCTCGAATAACCGTGAAGACCGTGGCTAACGATAACAATACGATGATGAATGCTCACTAACTAACGACCGTGCAGTTGCCCCGAAAAGCCTCCGTATCGCCGCTTTGTGCCTGCCACCGTGTGTACACGCACTCTCCTCTCCTTCTCTCTCTCTCTCGCTCTCTCTCTCGCTCTCTCTCTCTTTATCTCTCTCTCTCTCTCGCTCTCTCTCTCTCTTTATCTCTCTCTCTCTCTATCTCTCTCTTTCTCTCTCTCTCTTTCACTCTATCTCTCTTTCTCTCTTTCTCTCTCTCTCTCTTTCTCTCTCTCGCTCCCTCTCTCTTTCTCTCTCTTTTTCTCTTTCTCTTTCTCTTTCTCTCTTTCTCTCTCTCTTTCTCTCTCTCTTTCACTCTCTTTCTCTCTCTCTCTTTCTCTTTCTCTCTTTTTCCTTCTCTTTCTCTCTCTCTCTCTCTCTTTTTCTCTTTCTCTCTCTTTCTCTCTCTCTCTCTCGTCTCATCGAGCTCGCGTGCACCGGCACGCGTGTGCGTCTCGTTTAGCCCTCCGAGCGTCTTCCCTCTGTCTGCTCGTGTTCTCGCGCGCGGCGCGTACACTTGGCCTCGATGCGGGAGGGTGTGTCACCGTAACGACCAAAAAGGATACTGATATATTGCTCCACTGACAGCTTTACGAATGATCGGAGTGTCGCCTTGTTATCTTCCGAGATACAGTCGACGCCCCCGACGGACCACCCTGGCAATATTTTTTCCAGCTGTCGCGGAATATCCGCGGAGACGGCTCCGGTTCCCGCTCGCACGTACCCCGGGAATGATTGCCGGATTAGGCGAATCGCGGAGTTATCAATCGAGGCGGTCGGACATTTTCTAGTCCAAGGCGGATATCGGATGCGTTTATGGGCCGGTGAAAATGGAATTCGAACGATTCGGTGTTTATGCGGTGTTCGTTTTCGATGGTGATGCTTGTTATTTTCAGTGTATTTGGAAATCTTTTTTTGTAAGGGCATTCGATTCAAGATTTGGCGATCTTCTTTGCTGGGAACTCGTTTCCGGCGGAAATGAGACAGAAACAAACGTTAGCCCAGACGTTAGACGTATTTGGACAACTTTGACCGCATTACGGTGAACACGTTGCATGGGACCATGCAATTTTGACGCTAGAATTACCAAATGAGTCAAAAGGAAATCAGGATACTGGTTTCTGATTTTTTTCTTTCACAGTTTCTGACGTTATAAAAATATTTCTAAGAGAAATTTTTAAGTTCCTGACTTCCTTACTGAAATATACAGGGTGTCCCAAAAAATATTTAAGGATATACGTAGAGACATACACTTTAACATTACACGGACATTCTGCTTTTCATAATCTCCTCGAAAATCTTCTATAATATTTAGACCAAAGATCTGCAGCCTACTTATCATCGACACACACCAATCCCCGTAAACGCAGATCACCATCTAATCTCGATGATCCAAAACGAGAAAAACAATTTTCTTCTCCACCAACAAAAACGCGAATAACCGCAAAGCCTCGAAGCTCCCGCGTCCAAAGGCTCGACGAAGGAGAGCCACTAAAAAGAAAAACAAAAATTAGCGTGACTTGTAGTTATAAAGCTTTCGGTTCGCGCCGACCGCATTCGACGTGAAACGCCGATAATTTTTGTAGCGTGTTGCCAAGCAATCAGGCCGCTTATATAATTTTTCGTACATAAAAGATCGGAAGGTGTGCGCCGCTAATATTTCCCCGTGCAATCTTGGCTCTGCCCCTTTAATCCGGTTCGAGATTAAACAGAAAATTAACATCCGATGAAATATCGCGGTTTTCACCGGCGAGGGGCGCATCCTCCCGGCCGCGCGAGGACCGCGGCGAGAAAAGATTTAATCAAAAGAGAAGCTTCGCGCGGATCGGATCGGATCCGGATCGGATCTGATCGCGCGAAGGGTAGCCCGCGAATTCCCAATCTTCTAATCGGAGGAGCGAGAACCGGCTCCTCAATTTTCCACGGTTTAAAAGCCGCTCATACGGAGCCGCTGCACCCTCCGGCTACTCCCTCTTAATTGGAAGGAGCCCAGGTGCGAGATAAACCGCGTCCATCTTCGACTTCTATTTCTCGGGCCGCACTCTCGCCGCCTCCGACTCTCATCCTTCGATTTCACACTTACGTTCCCTCACCGTGGAACGCTCTTATTCATCGAGAATGGAATCACCATTCCCCGACCAGACCCTCTCGTGTTTTTCTCGCCACCTTCCTTCGCCACGGTTTCCGTTCCAGTCGGTCCAAGAGGTGTTTAACCCTTTGCACTCGAGCGGAGCGCACTTCGAGACGCTATTAAAAACTGTTGCGTCGCGTTTCAACGATTATTTTATTAATCAAATTTGTTTACATTTGAAAGCGCGAGTCACAAAATTCAATTTCATATGTTTAAAATTCACTAGGTTATACAGAGTGTTCCGGAATTGTGGTACTGGAAATTAGAGATTCCTGAGGTGATTCGAAGCAACTTTTTCCTTTACAACAATTTTCTCCGAGGCTTTGTTTACGAGTTATTAACGAAAAACAGTGACCAATGAGAGGCGAGCTCGGCTGGCGCGCAGCGGTCAAGCAAACGAGCGCGAAATCCAGTTCCGCTTATTGGCTCGGCCGCCTAGCGCCAAGCGAGCTCGTCCCTCATTGGTCAGCGTTTTTCGTTAATAACTCGTAAACAAAGCCTCGGAGAACATTTTTGTAAAGGAAAAAGTTGCTTCGAATCGCCTCAGGAACCCCTCATTTCCCGGAAATACAAAGTCACACAGAAGAAGTATTTTAAATTTTGCTACTTTTTGCTATTTTTAATTTAGCTTCGAGTGCAAAGGGTTAAAGTTGCAGTCCTCGTCCATTCCTCGGACTTCCTCCTATTGGCTCGGCATAATGTTCGCAGCTTCTTAATCATTTGCCTCTACCGGTAGCCTAAGAATCTGTTAACCAATTAGCTGCTTCTATTTCAGTTTCCATATAAATTACCGAGAAGTACCGAACGCATTATTTAAATTTTCGTTCCAGGTTCAGATCTTTTCTTATAATTCAATATAATATCAAAATTTAGAAAAGAGTATGCTAGTCACTGTACTAGTAAACCAGTCGCTTCAACGCCTAAAAAAAGACTCAGCATCAATTATACCAGTTTGAAAATAGTTACTGCATTTAAAAAGGTAATCAAATTACACTTTTCACCAGGGATGCTAGTCCGTATTAGTTGGTATTTTAGAGGGTACCCTCGAAATTACGAGGCTCGAGAATTCTTTAAGAATCGACTCTTCAACCGGCGACAACGGAGCTCCCCCTTAACCCCTCTAACCGGTCTCGAAATAAACACGCTGACCTGCAAAGGGAGGCAACAACCCTCGCGGACTCGTGAAGGAGATACGGGCCAAAGAGAGGCGGCACAAGGGGTTGTGGGACGAGCAAGGCCGCCGGAGATGGAAGTCATGTGGCGAAGGTGTGTACATAGGTGCACATGTTTGTGTATGTGTGTGTACATAAGGGCCAAAGACTTATGGCGTACACATGGAAACGTCGTGGCGTCGCGTGACAGATTGGACGCGAGGGACTAACAAACTCTGCCGGATGTATCCGTCCGCGGCCGCCAATTCGTCGATATCGGTCCTCGATCGATTCGCATTGTTACCGACACTCGGTCACCACGCTAAAGTGGCTTAGCGACGTTTCGCTGACCCCGTGTCGCTAGACCCAAATCTCGGAGACTAGCGCGAATCTCTAGCACCAGGGATGATCGCGAGGGGATTCTGCGATTCTATTGGGCGAGGCGAACTATAGTAAATTCTCCCTAATTGATGCGCAACTTGTACACGAAAATGGACAATCTGGGGAGACGAGGTACGATTATACATAACATTGCAGCTCGTTTTTATAATATATATATATATATATTATAATATAATAGAGGGAGAATTATATATATATATAAATAGAATTTGATTATAAAAATTATAATATATATTATAATTTAGAATTGGTAATGTTTATATTTAAATTTAAATTTGGTAAATTTTAAAAACATGTGTTGCGAGAATCAAGCGGTGAAAATATTAAAATATTAAATAATTATAATTATTAATACCCAGTGTTAAAATATTGGATCAAAAAGACGGTTCTATTTTATAGAATTAACAATTTTATTAATAACATTTACTCATTCACTTAACATTAACATATACTACGTACGCAATAAACGAGGAATGCAGGAAAAGTCAAATACTTATACAAGAGAGAGTTAAAAATTCATTTCATTTTCACATAATGGCGCTTTGCACGTCGTACACCGATATCGTGATTCTTCTTTCAAAATATTCTGAATATCTCGAAATTTGAGAGTACGTTTTTGTCTTCGCTAAAATATATCACAATTTAAATAGCCGATGGTCCCAACTTTGTACAGACGACGAGTATACTCGTCACAACACAAAATAAAGGCCACTTCTTCACGACGAGTATACTCGTCGTGACACAAAATAAAAGCCAGCTCTCCATGACGAGTATACTCGTCAAACACAATCTAACTAGTTAAAAAGCGTTCGAACACTGTCACGAGCCAAAGATTTGGCGCACAGGAAAGATGCTTCCGCTTTCCAAAAAGATTCCAGAGATCGCGAACCAATTTCTACGAAAAGTATTAACCCGGCGCTAATAATTTATCGAGCGAGACAACAACAGCTCCCCGAACGGTTATTTACAATTTATCCGTCGCCGAACGCGATCGTAGGAGAACGTTGTTTCGACGAAAATCCGGAAGATCGCGAGCGAATCCCCGGATATCGGAGGCGGTGAAAGAGCCCATCGTCCCTCGGCGAATCTCGGAACAATAAATAAAATAAACGCTGGCCGTAAACGTCGACTCTCCCCTAGAGTCGGATACTTATTTCTCCCTCGTTTTCCGTGCCATTTCGAACGCAACAATAACATCGGGAACAAAGTCTGGAGCCGCGGCGCGGCGCGGCGAGGAGTTACCCTCGAAAGCGGAAAGTTACCGTTCCGCGCGAAAATAACCCCGTTCCGTTCCGCTGGACCGCGCGAGCTGCTAGCTGCTCTCCCAAGTGCCGTGGCGAGGGTGCGGCGCGTGCGGGGGGGATCTGCGACGATGCAGAATGGTCACGTAATTCTCGCGGAATTATTCCGCTCAGCCTGACGACTCGCGGGGACCGCTCCTCTCGAAACATTATATTTCCACTCGAAGTTCCGAACTCGGGCGCTCTCTCCGCACGGCTGTTTGCGAGCGCGTCGGTAAATTATCGCCAGCCGTCGCGGGAGAGGGTTGCAACCGTGGGGTGGTCGGTCGGTCGGTCGGACGCGGGCCGAGGGGTAGGGTCGGATAAAACGACGCTCGCCTTTTCCGCGCCGCGCCGGTCCCGGCGTCGAAAGTTCTCCGTCGAACCGGCACGAACAAACGTCTTCATCAGCGATCTTAACGAGACATCTCCCGGACTTAATTACCTTCCTCGACGTTTCCGTGCTTTTTTACACCCCGCCGCGTCTCCCCCGAAGCCGCCCCTGTCGGAAGGAAGCGTCCTCGCGCTTCGGTTCCCGCCCCTCGCGACCGAACGAACGCGGCAGAGACCCGTCGCGCGCCGTCGATCCGACGATTGATCTCTGCAAATCGTCCGTGCGTCTGTCTTCGCCAGAGGCTAAATTGGTCGGCCGAGCCTGTTCGAAGGCCCACAGTGTTCGGGTCCTTTATCGAAATGCCTCTGGGCGATACTGTGATACTGTGTTCGCTACCGGGACCGCCCTTGGTCTCTTTGTACCACGTGTTTGTCGCAGCCTGTGACCGTTCCTCCGGGGAGCTGACGAATTTCGTCGCGCATGCTGCCGCGACCAACGCCAGGCCCACAATGCGACTAATGCTGTTTGGGATCGCGAGTCTTTGTGCCGACGTGCCACCCACCCTTCGCGATGCTTGCCGGTGTGTTGCGGACCGTTGGGTGGGGCGTTGTTTTTTGATTGGAGAAACGATGAAGAGGGCCGGATGATCCTGTTTCTTGTGGTTCGCGGAGTACAGTAATGTCTCTCTAATTGACGCAAAGATTGTCCATAAAAATGGACAACTTGGGAAGAGGAGATACGATTATTCGAGCCTTGCGGCTCGTTTTTATAATCGTTGACAGTTCGTAACTAAAAAAGCAAACCGCAACGTTTAGATTTTGATAGACAATGGCTAAATTGTGCAGAAGTCAGTATACGACACGACACGTTATTAATCGCTCAGCTGCGACGATCTGTTTTCAAGATCAATTTTATACGCAATTTTTCGATCACGCTGGTTACAGTTTCTTTCTGCAAGTTGTTCTAGAATTGATCGAAGATGCGCGGAATTTGAGGATATGTATGTTACGTCCTGCTCCAGCATTTAATCCTAATTAGATTTCTTCTTATTATTATTATTACTGTTATTATTATTATTATATTACTGTTACTATTACAGTTACTATTACTATATTACTATTACTATTACTATATTACTATTATTATTACTATATTACTATATTACTATTACTATATTACTATTACTATATTACTATATTACTATTACTATATTACTATTATTATTACTATATTACTATTATTATTACTATATTACTATTACTATATTACTATATTACTATTACTATTACTATATTACTATTACTATTACTATTACTATATTACTATTACTATATTACTATTACTATTATTATTACTATATTACTATTACTATTACTATATTATTATTATTATTACTATATTACTATTACTATTACTATTACTATATTACTATTATTATTACTATATTACTATTACTATTACTATATATTATTGTTTTTATATCGCTTATTATCGTCAATGTTATATTGCATACCAACATCATTCCGCGATCATCACTTATCACATTGTATATTAACGTCATTTCACTATCTACTTATCGAGCGTCCTGAAATCTTGCTTGCAAGTCATCACACCTGATTCCACCATACTAATTCTTATGATCACCGTAACACCCACCGGTCAAGCAAGAACCTATATATGTACACATCAATTTTCCCTCATCGCAAAACCCTTCAAAACCTGTACCAGTGCAGTTTCCTTCAAAGCTTGCGTCAAACGAGACACACCGATCTAAGAAATAATTACTAAAATAAAGAAACTTTAACCCAGAACGCGAATCTTAGTAAATTCTCCGATTAGAACAAGAACCCTCAGATTTTTTTGGAAACTCTCCCGTTGTGTCGCGGCGACATAACAATGCCTTTATAAAAATACTATTACAACAATTTTAACCCAGATCGTAGTATAAAATGCTTCCAATAAACAATTCCAATAAATATAAAATAACCATTTCCTGATGCCGCGTATACACGCCAAGTCCACAGCCAACAAAAGAAAAAGACAAAAGAAAACTGTTCAAACCGCCCCCGGACGCGATCCACTAAAACTGGAAGCTTGCTAGATTGAGTCATCCTTGCTTCTCCCGTAACGCTGGCGCGTCCAACAAGGAGAGCAAAGTCAGTGAAACAAGTATGAAAAGAGTCACCGTGAACTGTGCATCCGGCCTAGACGCGCAATTAGGTCTAGCAAAAAAAGGGATGAAAAAAAGAAGAGGCGGCGCGCGATGACCGTGTGTCATCGTCGCGACCGATCGAGAACGGCAGCTCGAGCGAGACACGGAGTTTTCCGCGGGTTCTCGGTAGCGCGTCGCGGTACGAGGACCGGAAGCGGGTAAATACCCGGCTGCTCGTCGTTTTGCGGTGGGTCTCTCTTTCCGCGGCACGCGGTATCGCGCGGCGGCCGTGGTTAATTTCGTCTGGCTAGGTGTCTACCAGCAAGAGAGATGTAACCGCGTTGATAATATCGTGTGCGTGAGTTCGTGCGCGCGCGCGCGCGCGCAACCGATGCCAAGACGGAATCTCCGGCGTTGGTGCGGCATGCGAGCGCGGCTCGCGGAGACGGCACGGCCGAGAGGGAACGATGAAACGACAATTACGTTGAAATAGTGCTTCCGCTAGGAGGAGCGCCAATGCCCTCGGCCGCCCCTCCCCTCCCGCCCCCGCCGTACGAACGAGCCATTGGCGTCCAGTTGCGGCGGCGAGAGGCGACGCGGACGGTATAAGCGTCTCCCGTGTCTCTCCGAGCAGGACGAAACGGAAAGCTTCTCCGTTTCTGCGCTCGCACGGAAGAGATATCCTTGCCGCGCTAATGAGAGGGCTCGCGCAGCACGCGGTTCGAATTGATTTACGCGACGCCCCACGGCCGCCGGAATTAGCGTCGCCGGGACGACGCGTTTCCGCCGGGGAACCGTTTTCCGGGGAAACAGGCTTTCAACGGTTTCTTGTTATCAATTTAGTGGGGAGCGACGATCCGACGCGCGGCGATTCACGCGGAAAAGGGAATTTTGTTGGTTACAGTTGTGTTCGGGATCTCGAATTGCTGTCGCGCGAGGATTCTTATTTATTTAGATTCGTTCTCGTGGCAGAATTTCGGTCGTTTCGGTGGCCCTTGGAGCTTCGACGGTACACGAAATTGTAGCTAATTGAAACTTGGGAACAGAAATGGTCAATTTTGGGAGAGGAGGTGCGATTATTTTATAGTTGTAGATTTATTGTATGTATATAATATATAGAAGGATATGAGGATCTATAATGTATATGATTATATGATATATATATATATATATTATATAGTAGTAGTAGTAGTAGTAGTAGTATTATATATATGTATTATAGTAGTATTATATATATATAATTATGTTTATAATGAATAACTATAAACTATAATTATATCTATATCTATCTATCTATCTTTATATATCTTTAACAATGCTATTATAACAGTTTTAACCTAAATCGTGGTATAAAATTCTTCTAATAAATTAAAAATCTATTATACTTTATATATCTATATGTAAATATATTATTATATATCTATTATATTATATACTTATTATAAATATAATTATAAATATATAAACTACAACTATATTTATATCTATCTATCTATATTATTATATATCTATTATATCTATATATTATATATTTATTATAAATTACATTTATAATAAATAACTGTAAACTATAACTATATCTATATGTATATATTATACTATAGAGATAGATAGATATATACACATAGATATAGTTGTAGTTTACAGTTAATTAAGTTAACTAAGCTATAGTTGTAAACTACAACTATATCTATATTTATTTACTATAGAGATAGATAAATATATACACATAGATATAGTTGTATTTTATAGTAATTTATTATAAATAGAATTATAATTTACTATAAAATACGACTATATATATTTTATATATACTATAGTATAATATAACTATACTATACCATAAAACTGTATATATATATATATATATATATATATATATATATATATAACTTTATAGTTGTTAACAATCGGTAACTATAAAAATAAACCACAAGATTCGAACAATCGTCTCTCCCCTTCCCAAATTGTCCATTTCTGTGTACAATCCGATCGTCAATTTCAGAGAATTTACTATACTTCGGTATTTGGCCCGCGTCCGTCGGCTTCCACGTCGCATCGACGGAAAGCGTATTCGTGTCCAGCCCGGCCGATCATTACCAGAGCAAATGACGCATTCAGAAAATTTTACTGAAAATCAGATACTGCGAACGTACAATGCATCCGGTATATGCTTCGTATTGTTCAAAAAAAAAAAGATCTCATAAACGGAGAAATCAGGTTAACACGTCGTTGGTGTCCGGTACAAGCTCGTAACGAATCGAACGTGTTACGCGCGTTCAACGTCGATCGATCGATCGGTGAACCAACGGTAACGAGCTTCTTCGAACGCGTTCGAGCCAGAACGCTGCATCGAAGGCAGCCCTCAATTTCGTGTTAGTCCCTCGCGAATTCTTCTGTAAACGTTTCGGTGCGTATTTCCGTAACGTCGTACTTTTCGATTCGCTTGGAACAATCGATACACCGTGGGGCGTTCCAGTTACGGAGGAATGTTCCTTGAAAGCGGTGTGTGCACCGCTGCATTCATTTGTATCCGGCCACCTATTTTCGAGTCGCCGGGCCCCTTTGACAGAGCGAAATGTTTCCCCGTGCTAAAGAATTCCCTCCGTTTGATATGCATTTTTATTATCGACGGAGAGGAATGGGCCGCCTTTCGTAACGGAGACAGTGTTTATTGTTTCCGAGTTTGTCGCTGACGGTGCGCGGCGGCCGTCCCGCTCCGCCCCGTCGGAGAGGAAAAAATGGCACCGATCCGGTGGGAAGCTTATTTCGAGATATCCAGGGGATAAGTTCCGCGGGAAAAAAACTGTAAAGTACATGCTCGGATAAAATATTGCCCGCGGATAGATTTGCAACGGATCGAGCCGGGTTTTCCAGGTGTCATAAATCTTGCTCGGCCGCGCAGTTTGAGGGCAATAAATAGGAAGGATCCGCGCGGTCCGACGGAGTTTAAAGGGATTTCTTTCGTGCTTGTCGATACCGAGGCTTTGAAAAAGGGTGATTTAACAAGGGCCCCGGATCGTCGTGCGCGTCCCGCGTTTAGCGCGCGCAAGTTAAATGGAAATGAAATATACACATTGCGCGGTGAATGCACAGTAATGTCTCCCTTACCGACGCTCAGATTGTTCGCTAAAATGGATAACTTGGGAAGAGGAGATATGATTGTTCGAGCTATTTTAATGCCAGTATTTTATTTGGAAGTTGCAATTTTTTAAAGATAAAAGTTTGAGAAAGTGTCCCGAAAATGGGACATCGGCGGATAATGGGTCAAACTCGCTTTTTAGGCTCGCGTCCATTTCGTGCTGTGCTCCGAAAACTCTGACGAGCCTATCATCGGCATAGCAATAAATTACAGTAATGTCTCCCTAATTGACGCTCAGATTGTGCAGAAAAATGGACAATTTGAGAAGAGCCTTGCGGCTCGTTTTTATAATTATGGACAATTTATAACTATAAAAATAAACCGCAAGGCTCGAATAATCGTATCTCCTCTTTCCAAATTCCCTATTTTTGTATATAACTGGCAGAAAACTATCGAACAAATCAATCTGAAAATACAGTAATTTCTCCCTAATTCGCGCTCAGATTGCGCATCAAAAAATGAACAATTTGGAAAGAGGAAATACGATTGTTCTATAAAAACGTAACGGTAACTATAAAAATAAACCGCAAGGCTCGAATAATCGTATCTCCTCTTCCTAAATTGTCCATTTTTCTGCAAATTCTAAACGTCAGTTAGGGAGACATTACTGTAGTTCGCTGAAATCCGCGCTTCGAAATTCGAAAATTTGTTGAAAATTTCTTCCTCGCTACCGTCTGCACACGCCCCCCCCCCCCCCCGGAACTATTCCACACTTTTACGAAACCGCATCGACGGCCCGTCAACGAACAAATGACATTTCTTTCGCCCGCAGCGAATCGGTCTCCGCTTTAACGAGAATTTGTTTCCATCGTAATCCACCGGATTCTTCGATTTAATAATTGCTTCCGTTCGTTTTATCGCTCCGCGCGCAAATGATTTCCATTTTTTGTTTCAATTAATTAATCTCTGTTTTCACCGTGGTTTCATTTCAGAAAATAAAATATCCATACCTGCATCGCGTTATTTATCGGTATTTATAAAGCTTCCCGAGGATGCCGTGGAAGCCGAGCGCGGCCTTCGAAATACCAATTTAAACGGGCGCACCTTTGCAGCCATATGTTCCGCTCGATCATGACCGGCGTAAACTAATTTTACCAGGCACCATAAGTGTCACGATCGCGCCTCCCCCACGGCTTTCGCGAGCCGACGCGAAAATCGCTTGATCCCGGCGAGCTTTCGCTTCGACTTCCGACCACGGATTCCAACCCCTTTCTGCTCTGAACGGTGCCCGGCAGAGTGTTTATCTATTTATAGTCGAGAGTAGCTTTCTTCTGTGTCACGCGCCATTCATTCCGGCGATCGCTGCGGGGGAGAGGACAGACTCGATGATAATTCACCGGCTAAAACGCCGGTCGTTATTCAACTCGTAAAGGCTGTCCCGATCTGTTGACAATAATACGGTCGGCCCTCTTTTCCGCGTCTGTCACGCCCACGATAACTTGATCTCTGAGCTTATTTGAAGCAATTCTTTCCTTAGCGAAAATGCAATCCGCGGCTTTGTTTACGGATTATTAACGGAGAACGATGACCAATGAGGGGGCGAGCTCGACCGCTTCTGATTGCTTCCAATGACATCGGAAATCTCTAATTTCTCGGAAGTATAATTTTTGGACACGATGTGGACGTTTGAGCTTGCTGGACGCTGTTTGATATTCTCATAATGATTTCAATTTAAATTGAAAGAATATGTGATCATTTAAATTCATAATAATTTAGATTTAAATTGAAATGATATGTGGTCATTGAAAATCACAATAATTTCAATTTCAATTGTAATAATATGCGGTCATTGAAACTCATAATAATTACAATTTAAATTGAAACAATATGCGGTTATTCGAACTCATAATAATTTCAATTTAAATTGAAACAATATGCGATTATTCGAACTCATAATAATTTCAATTTAAATTGAAACAATACGGTCATTCAAACTCATAATAATTTCAATTTCAATTGAAATAATATGTGGTCATTGAAACTCATAATAATTTCAATTTAAATTGAAACAATACGCGGTCATTCAAACTCATAATAATTTCAATTTAAATTGAAACAATCTGCGGTCATTCCAACTCATAATAATTGCAATTTAAATTGAAACAATATGCGATCATTCAAACTCATAATAATTTCAATTTAAATTGAAATAATATGTGGTCATTGAAACTCATAATAATTTCAATTTAAATTGAAACAATCTGCGGTCATTCAAGCTCACAATAATTTCAATTTAAATTGAAACAATCTGCGGTCATTCCAACTCATAATAATTGCAATTTCAATTGAAACAATATGCGATCATTCAAACTCATAATAATTTCATTTTAAATTGAAACAATACGCGGTCATTCAAGCTCACAATAATTTCAATTTAAATTGAAACAATCTGCGGTCATTCCAAATCATAATAATTTCAATTTAAATTGAAACAATATGCGACCATGTAAGTGTTAATATCGAAACGTGGCCAAAAAGTAACGTCCGAAAATATTCTTACAAGACTTCGTCGAACGAATTAATATCCGCAGGCTAATATTTAGAAAAAAATAAATAAATATAGCATACTGCAGATTAACGCGCATTAAACATTTTCACAAACTTTTAATGCTCGCACGAAGTACAACGAAGTTCGGGATTGTGCGTTCCGTACGACGTTGCGCCGTGTGTGTAATTTCACGTAGTTGTTCGTTATAATTATAAACTCGTTAAACCGATGCTTGAATAAAGAACGAGTGAGGGTGCCATCCGGGCAGTTTTTCAAAATGGAGATAAATTCTTCGTTAGCAGAAATAGAATGGGAGAAACATTCGGTGTAAATAAAACCGTAGAATTTATCAAGGTGGCGGGACGCTTTCTGTGTGCGTATGTATGTATGTGTGTGTGTGTGTTCGGGTGGGGGTGGAGTGTGGAATTTTCGCTCGGGAACGATGCTCGATCAACCGTGGTATTATTGGAGACAGCCGGGGGATGGAGGTCGACAAAATTGGGACATATGTAAACGCGATAAATTTATGGATCCGGGGATATCGGTATCCGCCGTGCCGGATTTAGGGGATGATTTTTGGGGATCGACCCGGCGCTATTTGAACTCGGCCGTGTGTCTTCGCGGCGCTAAGCGTTCCGATATTAAGCAGTTAAATTACCAGATACGAAGACGAACGCTGTTCATAGAACACTTTACCTTTTCCTTCGTTTTCGCAGAGAAATGCACAGTTCTGTAGAATTACTTAACCCGAGAAAGATAACCTACGTCGCAGAGGCGCCTGCGAAGACTGTTGATTTTTGTTAATTTTTCATAGAGGTCTAGTGATTTAAGTTTAAAATTACTTGAAATATAAAAAAATATAATATAAATGCATTTTATTTTTACAATAATGCCAAACCTTTAAAATGACTAGATTAACTTAAATAAATATCCATTGTTAGTATAAAATTGACGCCTTAGAAAAGCATGCGCCTCTGAAGCGTATGGTTATCTTTTACGTACGTTGTCATATGGTTATCTTTCTAGGGTTAATCAGTTAAATAGTTATACACACGAGTCGCGAGGATCGAACGACGACGAGTCTACTCGTCGAACACAGAGAAAGCGTCGCTGTTAAAATATTGGATCGAAAATTTATTTCATGATTTATTTTATAATTTTATTTTTAAATTTATAATTTATTTTATAAAAATTAATAATTTCGTTACTGGTATGAACACGTTTCATTCACTTAACATTAACGTATGCTACGTACATAATAAACGAAAAACGTAGGAAACATCAATAATTCTGATGTTGCAAGGAAAAACACCGCATGTCACAATTTCAAAATCATTTTTACAATTGTTCCTAGAGAGCACGGCGCAGCCAATACCTTGCCCGATGAATTACAAATGTCGAACAGAAACGTGTAACTAGAAAAAGGTTGAAAAAGGAACCGATATCCCGATATCCACTGATCTAATTTCTTTGTACAATCCCTGACAAAAGGTATTTGTCCACTGTTTAAAATGCCAAACTGGTCCGATTGACTTGAATCCTGTTTAAGGATTAAAAGTGTTAAAGGGAGAAGTTTACGGTAAACTTGTTTTTTAAATTCTGCTATTATATAACCTTGAGAACAAAAGATAAAAAACACTCGTTCGAACGCTGTTTATGGAACACTTGCACTTAGCCTTATCCTTCATTTCATCTCCACGTGAAAATGCATAATTCTGCAGAGTTATTTAAAAATAGTCGAAATCCTTATTATAATAGTCATAATAAATATTATACATATATAATATAATTATAATAATCCTTATAATAGTCGAAATTCTTATCCTAAATGCATTTGTTCTGCAGAGTTATCTAAAAATAGTCAAAACCCTTATTATAATAGCCGTATAATAAATATTATATATATAATATAATTATAATAATCCTAAATAGTCCTAAATAATAATCCTTATAATAGTCGAAATTCTTATCCTAAATGCATTTGTTCTGCAGAGTTATCTAAAAATAGTCGAAACCCTTATTATAATAGCCGTATAATAAATATTATATATATAATATAATTATAATAATCCTAAATAGTCCTAAATAATAATCCTTATAATAGTCGAAATTCTTATCCTAAATGCATTTGTTCTGCAGAGTTATCTAAAAATAATCGAAATCCTTATTATAATAGCCGTAATAAATATTATATATATAATATAACTATAATAATCCTAAATAGTCCTAAATAATAATCCTTATAATAGTCGAAATTCTTATCCTAAATGCATTTGTTTTGCAGAGTTATCTAAAAATAATCGAAATCCTTATTATAATAGCCGTAATAAATATTATATATATATAATATAACTATAATAATCCTAAATAGTCCTAAATAATAATCCTTATAATAGTCGAAATTCTTATCCAAAACATCCACCAGAAAATTGAAATAAAAGATAATGAACGAAGTCGACTGAAGAAGACAAAATAAAGTCGAAACGAAGTAAAAGAGGGTGGTTGGGGGTGAGTAAACAGAGAGCAGACTTTTCTCTACACAAGTCTGGCAACGTTGGGCCAACCGTCTCCGTGACAGATGAAGATTAAAGTTCCTCCGGCTTCGGAATCAAAACAGTTCTTGTTTCGTCACGGACACGCTAATCCATTATTAGAGTAGACTAGGCAAGACGAAATTCAGTTAACCGAAGTAATAACTGTAATTGTGTGCGCGCTCCGTCGTGTTAACCCCGATCTCGCAGCGGCGGGACCGAGTGCCGGGGGAAATCAGCTTCACTTTCTTATCGTTTCGCGTCGTGTTATTACTAACGGTCGCTGCGATTATCTTTAAACGAAAAAAAGGAAAGAAGGAAAAAAAAACACAAGAAAAGAAAACTCGCGTGTAATCTCGTCGACTCGGTTTCAGTCGACTTGCCACTTCCTCGGCCGATGTAACCTCGTGGAAAAATTGTTCGTTTAAATATCAATCGCGGTTAAATTATACGTCGCGACGCTGGACATTGTTATTTTTGGAATTGTTTTTAATAGCGAAAAGGGGGAATACATATATAATTGTGCAGAATTATTTTTAGCTGACAAGCTGAAATAACGGAACAATATAAAATTATACCGGCGTACACGGTATTATCGATTTCCGCAACAAAGTGAGCTGAAACATTAAGTTTAAATGAACTTTCTCGCAACAAGTTCGGGCGAGCTGAAAAACAGGGAACAGATGTCGAGCCCGAAAGCTGCCGCAGTCTGTTCGAAATGGACGGAGCACCGGATGAATATTAATCACAATTACATTGACTTCGTTACCCGGTGTAAATCAATACATACACTGCGGAATTAATCGCGTCCATCTCTAAATAGGCGAATAAATAAATAGACTCGCGGCTCTCTCGATTTTCCGATAGCTGCGGCAGGGAAAGAGAGGGAGCGAGAGAGAAAGAGTGAGAGCGAAAGAGAGAGAGAGCGAGAAAGAGTGAGTACGAGAGAGAGAGAGAGAGAGAGAGAGAGAGAGAAAGAGAGAGAGCGAGAAAGAGTGAGAGCGAGAGAGAGCGAGAAAGAGTGAGAGCGAGAAAGAGTGAGAGCGAGAGAGGGAGAGAGAGCGAGAAAGAGTGAGAGCGAGAGAGAGAGAGAGAAAGAGTGAGAGCGAGAGAGAGAGAAAGAGTGATAGCGAAAGAGAGAGAGAGAGAGAGAGAGAGAGAGAGAGAGAGAGGTCCGCCGGCTGAATTCGAAGTTCCTTATCGATCCGGTTGTACACGTCTAAACGATTGCTCCTCTCTCTTTCTCTCTCCCGCTCTCCCTCCCTCTGCCACCCTGCCACCCGCGCTCTCTCACCTTCTCCATCATCCCTTCCCTCAATGGTTTCGACGGGCTGGTGTTAAATTAACTTGAAAGCCTCTGGTCGCGAATATTGTGTACTTGGCCGGCCGCGCGAGCGCGAGCGTGTACCGCCGACGAGGACCTGCTAAACCTTTGAGTTTCAGGCGGCAGATGTCCATTCGCTCGATCCGCGTTCCCGGAATGTTTGTACTCCGTGCGATCGACAATTTAACAATCGCCGCGAATTACCGTAATTGTTTGGGAACACCGTGCCGCGGTCGCGAAAACGGCGGGAGATATTCGTTTCAGAGATTCGCTGCGATTCCAGGCGCATAAAAGCCGTACAAAAAGCTGTGTTTCTACGATCCTCTACGAAGCTCTGTGTTGAATTTTGAACAGAGGATGCTGCTCTCAATTTCATATACAGGATGTCCCAAGATTATGGTACTTCCGGGAAATTAGAGATTACTGAGGTGATTCGAAGCAACTTTTTTCTTTGCGAAAATTTTCTACGAGGCTTCGTTTACGAGTTATTAACGAAAAACAGTGGCCAATGAGAGGCGAGCGCTCGGATGGCGCGGAGCGGCCTAGCCATCGAGCGCACGAAGTCCAGTTCCGCTCATTGGCTCGGCTACCTAGCGCCTGGCGAGCTCGCCCCTCATTGGTCATTGTTTTTTCCTCAATAACTTGTAAACGATGCCTCGGAGAAAATTTTTGTAAAGGAGAAAGTTACTTCGAATCACCTCAGGAACTCCTTATTTTCCGGAAAAACTATAATTTTGGGTCACACTCTGTATGTGTAAGAAGCAGGAATGAAACGCGTGAGAACTAGAGCGATTTTACGAATTACACAGAGAACAATCTGATTTTTCAATCTAGTATTGCTTTTTTAGAGTTTCGCTTTACAAACTTGATGGCTACAGAATAGACTGCAGTAGTTTTTCTCTAATTCGCGCTCGGATTGCACAAAAAATGGACAATTTTGGATGAGCCGACAATTGCCGAAAATTGTAAAAACGAGGTGCAAGTCTGAAATAATCGTACCTCCTCTCCATTTATGTGCGCAATCATGAGCGTCTATTAGGAAGAAATTACTGTACTTTCAAACACAAGCATCATCAAGCTGCAATCATTTTTGCTCCAAGCAATAATTAAGCTGCGGACTATGAACATTTATACGAAAAAAAAATTACTAGATGAAACAGAAAAAAGATAGTTTAAACGTCACAGAAATGAAACATCGATATTTATCCCAACCTCAACAATTTCTATTCCGCGCCATTAATAATCGGCCGGACTGCGAGCGATGATATTATTTCGCCTAATTAAGATGGCACTCGCGGAGCCGAGGATTATGGACGAATCTAAAAACTTGCTCCGCGCCGACGATAAAATTGACATTCGAGAGAAACGTCGGGGCGATCGTAAACGTTTCGAAAGAATTATTTAACAGCCGGGGCAGGCAAGCGGGAATTACGAGATCGCAGCTCGCAGCCTCGATAAAACGGTCCGCCGAGTAATCTTTATTACGCGTAATCACCGAACGTAATTATTAAAGACGTCGCCTCTGTCTCCCACGGTCGAGCGACACTCGCCGTCCCGGCGCGGCGAGGCGCGGCGAGGCAAGCCGAATTCAAATTTATTAGACTCGCGAAGGAATCCCCGCGAACAACGTAATTAATGAACGCCGCCCAGTCGGCCGGCAAGTGAAATTAATCGATTCGAGCCCCGGCTCTGGCCGTGTTGCTCGGTTTTTATCTACGGACACTTTAAATGCTCGACAGCGGCCGCAGCTGCTTTCTTCGTCGGTATTGTTACTACCTTCTTGCCCCACTTTCGTTTTATTTGCACGTTTTTACGATTAATCACCAGCCCCCCTTCCCCCTCCCACCGCGCTCATAATTACGGGCGAGAGTGTGTTATCAGCCGACCGAGCGGGTCCGCGCGAGTTTACGCCGCCGGAGACAAATTTCCGCGCGGATCTTTCTAAACGACGCCGGACGAAAATCGTTTTTCATGCTATTCGCCCGAGAGAGAGAAAGAGAGAAAGAGAGAGAGAGAGAGAGAGAGAGAGAGAGAGAGAGAGACGAAAATCGTGTTTGCTTCTCGTTAAGACGACGCGTGACGAAAGAATGGCGTTTAACCTTTTAGGTACGGCTGAATTCTGCGCGAGGTTATTTCTTTGGACGGCAGAGTGTGATATGTACTGTACAGAGTCTGATACTGTATATACAGGGTATCCCAAAAATGTCTCGCAATCCGAAAGTGGCGGGTTCCTCGGGCCATTTGAAGCAACTTTTCTCTTTACAAAAATTTTCTCCGAGGCACCGTTAACGAGTTATTAACGAAAAACAGTGCCCAATGAGAGGCGAGCTCAGCTGGCGCGAGGCGATCGAGCCAATGAGCGGAACTGGGCTTCGCGCGCTGGTTGGCTGGGCCGCCTCGCGTCGGCAGTACTCGATTCTTATTGGTCACTGTTTTTCGTTAATAACTCGTTAACGGTGCCTCGGAGAACATTTTTGTAAAGGAAGAAGTTGCTTCAAATGATCCGAGGAACCCGCCATTTCCGGATTGCGAGACATTTCTGGGACACCCTGTAGACTGTTGTAAATCGATGTGAAGACAAAAGAAGTGTGAAACAATGCATATGAAGACGATTATTTGATTCAAACGATGAGCGAGTGAGCTACTAGAGCAAGCCACTATAGTGGCGCGTCGTCCAGAGAGATGGCATCCGCGAAAGCCACTATAATGACGCGTCGTGCCTGAAAGGTTAATTTCTCCGTTCGATCGCACCGCTGTACATCGTCGAAAAATTTCCTAAAAATTGCAAACGATCCACAACAGTTTTTCCTCGCTCGATTCCACGAGATTTGTAATTTCCACGTTTCGTAATCGTCGTACGAACATCGTGCGACGCTGTATTATCGTGTTCGTCGCACAGAGGCGGCCCAATTTGTTCGTCGTAGTGTTTCCGGCGCAAAGAATAATTTCGATTAATTTTGACGTCGTGTCAGCGGAGGCGGCCGAGAGGGGGGGGACTCTCTGAAACATTTTTAATTAACGCACGACGGGTCCCGGATCGAAAATAAAGGAGCGTGCACAAAGTAATTTCGCGAAGAGACTAATTGGCCTCTCTTACAAAATTTTCTGGACGGGATACAGTTTTGGTTAATTTTTGTCGCGCGCGCGTCCGAGGCGGAAGGGGAATTGCAGAATATTTTTTAATTAATTCAGGATGTTCCAGTTCACGGGCCAAAAGGAGCGAACGAGCCGCGCGGGGGTGTAAAGGGACCTGGAGAGAGAGAGAAGAGAGAGAGCGAGAGAGAGAGTGGGGAGCGTGGACCGGTAGAATTACAACGCGGGGTCCTCGAATGTTCGTGAAAGCTGATGAAAGATAAATTAACGGTTACTATAGGACGAATGGCCCGGTTGATTGACAAGAGATGCTTCGTGTCAGACAATGGACTGTCGGCATGACTAAGTGGCTACTCGGAGAGCTCTAACCGTACTCGGCTCGCGCCGGCACTCGTATGGAGAGCAAATATTATTTATCCCGTAACAACGTTCGCAACGTAATTACGGCGATACGAATGTTTCCACGCAGCCGGACGCCACTCATTTTCTACCCTAATTCACCCGGGTTTTTAGCCATCGCGCGGACGGCGAACCTGCATTTTTCGTGGCAGTCAGATAGATAGATCGGCGCTGGCCCCGCCGCGAATTGGGTCGAAAATTACTTAAATAAAAAACTCGTCGACCTCCTGCACTCCAACTCGGCCCGCATTCTAGCCCCTTTTCAGCTTTCCTCTTTTATTTCTCCTCTTCGATGCTGTATCCTTTGCTTCGAGAGTTCCTCTTCTTCTTCTTTTTTCTTTCTTTTATTTTTGTTACGACCATGCTATTTTTAACAAATTCAGAAAATTCGCTTCCTCGCTGTGTTCTACTTTCTACGGCGCCGAGGGCCGAGAATCGATTACGACGTAATCGATGTTGGTGAGAGATGTTCTGGGCTTTTTGCGAGGATTATTATAGGCCTGAGAATTTCGATTTCAGTCGATGCGATCGACGTTGGGAGAGATTGTGGATGAACGCAATTTTGTTATTTTACAATGACTATTTTTCACGCGTCTCTTTGTCGATTTTAACGATTTTTTAGAATTTGTACATCGTAAAGGATTTCATTGGATGATAGTAGAAGGTCGTCGTTTATCAGTCTTCTTGTGATGACGATTTAAGGAAAAAATCGTGTACCATTCTATCTGTTAAGACTGTGATAGAAGTCGTGTTCACTTTTTCACAAGATAATGGAGGTCAAAAATGGTGTTCAATTTTTTCAAAAACAATGATGAACGAGTATCGTGCTCGATTCTTTCGAAGACAATGAAAAATAAAAGTCGTGTATATCTTTCTTGAGATAATGAAGGACCACAAAAATGACAGTAAATTCTCCCTAATTGGCCTTCAGCTTGTAAACAAAAATAGACAATTTGGGAAGAAGAGGACACACGATTATATATTTATACGATCATACGATTATAGTCGCCGATTGTCAATAATTATAAAAACGAGTTGCAAGGCTGGAATAATAGTATCTCCTCTTCCCAAATTGTCCATTTCCGTCTATAAGCCGAGGGAAAATTGTAGAGAATTTACTGTACTTCGAACACAATTAACCCTTTGCACTCGAAGCCATTTTAACCGTAAATCTAAATTAATTTCTCTGACTTACGTTATTTCCATTTTATACGACAAAGTGCATTTTATGCACACATCAATTTAGTCTTGCGACTTATACAACAAATTAGACTTTTAACAATGTTTTTACATCTAAACTTCTATAATATAAAAATTATCTCGGAACGTGATGTAACAAATTTAATAGTGCCTCAGAGTCACCATTCGGGTGCAAAGGGTTAAATCCAAACAATTCGCAGTAAAAAAAAGAGTCTCCGCACAATTTTCCGAAACGATTCTCCATCCCCAAAAACCGCACACTTTCCCCACAAATCCCACCGATCAAGACTTCCTGCACGAATCACCGACGATCAATGTTAAAGAGACTCGCTCCATTTAGCTCCGTCTCATCCCCTCGATGTCATCCAAGGCAGAGTGGGGCACCCCATGCGAGTGTCGCACGGTTTCTCCGAGTTTCGAGCGGCGCCGCTAACAAGTATACACACGGTGCCGCCGACGAAAGGGCAAAACGAGTAGAGAGCGAGGCCGAAAAAAAGTCAGCGGCGGCGGCAGTGGCGGCAGTGGCGGCGGCGAAGACGCAAGACGAAGTGGCTTGCAAACAATTAGACGTCGCGGCGACGGTGGTGGAACCACGCCATGCCACTGTGTGAACCGCCCCTTGTCCCCTTGTCTGGTCGGGCGAGCGCCGGTTCACGGGTCATTGAAGCCAGCTGCCGAGCGAATCGCACGCGTTAATGTCGCGTGCCGCGTAACGATCCGGCCGCATTTGTTATTCCACGGAAATGGGACGAGCAGAGAGACGGAGGAGCGAGCCGTGCAAACACGGCATTATCATCGTCGTTAGAGAAAACACCGGCCGCCCTTTTCGAACGTTTCCCGGCTCGTCGGCTCGGCGCCGCTCCGCCCGGCGCGGCGCACTCAAAATAATGACGGCTCGCGCGCTCCGATGCCACCGCCCCCCCATCGACCATTTCTACCCCCATTCTCTCTCTCTCTCTCTCTCTCTCTCTCTCTCTCTCTCTCTCTCTCTCTCTCCCCCTTTCCTCTTCCACGGGTCCCTTTCCGTCCCTGCACCCTCCCGTCTCTGTCTCCGTGGCCAACCCTCGCGTCGTTAGATCCACGCCGAGATATCCTTCCGCGGCAACTCCTCCTAAGATTTTTCTTCATTACGTCACCGGCTGACCGGCCACGCGAAAATCGAGTTTCACGGAGCTGCGGACCTTGCCGAGGGTCCACGACCCACTGGATCACCCCCTCTCCCCCCACCTCCGCGGACATTCAATTGTCCGGTCGGCCGCAAGTTTGCGAACGATTTGGTTGCGTAAAGATGAACGGCCCGGAGTTTCCCTCCGAGGGAGGGCTTTGTCTTCGAGATGCGTTCTCTCCGGGACATTGACCTCGAATTTTAAGCGGGCACCACACTCCCTTTGTTCTGGTTGTCCAGATTTCCCGGGGAAACGTCCGTGGACGAGATCGAAACGAGTGCGACCTGGAAAATTGCATCTGGAACTGTTAAATTGTTTGAATCGTCGGAAATGTACGTTTCAACCCCTTCGACGTGGCATTGTAATTCTTTGCGCGAGCGATCGACTTTCGCACTTTCGATGGTCGTCGCAATATTAACCAGTTAACTGTGGCGCCTTCATTTCAGAGCGCGCACCTATATGTGTCGCGAGAATCAAGCGACGACGAGTATACTCGTCGAACACGATGTAAGTGTCGCTGTTAAAATGTTGGATCGAAAGGACGGTTTTATTTGATAAAATTAACAATTTTATCGCTAATATTTACTTATTCACTTGACGTTATCGTAAAAAGTATTTTAATTAATTTATATTATATATAAATGATGTAATATATAAATGTATAATAATATGATAATATAATAATTTATATTATATATTATAAATAAAATATTTTTATTAATTTATCTAACGAAAAACCCAGGGATAATCGAATACTTATAAAAGTTAAAAATTCAAATTGCTGCTGTAGAGAGATAGTGGTATTTAGCAAAGCAAGGAACAATATACATATTTTTGTACAAATGTCTACAGATTTCTGCAATCTTCAACTTGTTCTCCGCGGTTCCGAAGCTGCGCGAAGATTTCGCAACTCGCTCGCTGATTCAGGGTGAATTAGGGTGCGCGACAAGGGTGAATCGGAAAACCGCGACGGTGTATTTTAATTCGCCAATGGTATTTCTCGTTCCGCGAGAGGCCGCGGGAACCGCGCGTTCTCGCGACTAAGGATATCGGTTAATATTATTTACGTTTTACGCGTTTCCCATTCTCGTTTATTCCACGATAAATTTCACTCGAACGATTCCGCCGGCGAATTTTATGCCTCCCAGCAGCTTTGGCGTGCGCGCGCGCTCGCGCTCGCGCCATATTTTGTCGGTAATCACGTTTCCGCTGAAAGGCAGCCGAAGAAGGCGCGCCTTATTCACGAGTTCCTCGAACGAGAACCTTTTCCAAAACCTCCAAGTGTCCCATTAGCCTGGAAATCCGGGAAGCCGCCGCCGCCATCGTCGGTCAAGTACGGTTCACCGGAAAGCCAGAAACAAAACGAGCCGAGCTTTGACGTTTCTCAGTCGGTCCTCCGAGCTTTCCCCGTCATCGACCGGCTCCAACGATGGCTCCGAGGCCCTTTCGAACTCTTCGCGTACGTCCACAAAGCTTCCGGGTCACTTCAATTATTGTTCCAACCCTTCGATCTCGAGCGCCGATCGAGATGCCCACTGATCAAACAATCTTACCCTGTGCTTGACTCGAGGAAATCGAGACGGAGAAAGCTTCGCGGCCGATCGTCCTCTTGCTTTGAATAAACGATGATCCGATAATTGACTTCGATACTTTCGACGCCACCCGGTACGTCTTTATCGCAGCTATTTGTGTAACGCTATTTCATACATTTATTTAGTACGCGCTGTTTAATTAACGCGTAATTTAATATATTTCTTCAGTTAACTGTTCTCAACATTGATCGCAACTGCGGCGTGTTATCGCAACTGCGGCGTGTTATCGCAACTGCGGCGTGTTATCGCAACTGCGGTGTATTATAGTAATATTTTTCAGAAAAACGCTGTTCACCTTTACTTCAGAACGTCTGAAGAATATTTATTAACTTTTCGGACCCGAAATAATATGTAGTTCAACCGTGACAGCCGTTCCAATTTTCTGGTGTGCACGACACCTCGTGTGTACCATATGAAACTTTTACGCAAGGTGTACAGTGAAGATTAACGAATAATTTGCAAAGCTGATTCAATAATAAATAATCGCGTTAAGGGACGTAAAGGATTTGTTTATTAGAGAAATATGAAAAATATTATCGGTAAGAAACTCACCCATTTAGTTGAGGATGCATTTGCTGGCTGAAATTGTGGCTCACGATGTCGAAGGGCACCGACCTCGTACAACGTACAGCTAGCTGATCTTTCACTGCACTGTCACCAAACACTGGCGGACGGGTTAAAAAAGGAATTGATCCTAATCGAGCGCTGCAGCCGCAAGTAGAGCACGAGACGTTTCCACGGTGTCGTTACCACGCTCCAAGAACTGTCAATTAAACGAAACGGTCCACTCGCTTTTACGAGTCCTAATCGAGCCGGTGGAAAGTATAGAATTGATCGATATTCATGAGAGAGAGAGAGAGAGAGAGAGAGAGAGAGAGAGAGAGAAAGAGAGAGAGAGAGAAAAGGAGAGCACACACGGGCCGGGTACAATCGCAGCAATCGCCTTCCGATAATCGAAAGCTCCGAGCCCGGTGTAATCGTTCCTCCGCAATGCCAAAGCGGCGAATCTCGACGTCTTTAAGCGGTTCTTCCGTAATTACAACGAGCGTCTAACTATTTCAAAAGCAAACAGTTCAAAGTCCGGGCGCCGCGCGCCCGCCCCCAAAAACTCCCCTTAATTGCGAGTTACGGAACAGCCTCCCTCCCCCCTATAATTCCGTAACACCCTGAGCCTCTCGAACGACTCCGGCACAAAGCAGTCGGTATCAAGCTTAATCAGACCGCGGAACTGTCCCGTACCGAAATTACCGCAACAAGCCCCCCCCCCCGGCCCCACGGAATAGGGGTTGGTGCACGGTAATCATCGCGGAACTAAATTTAAGTTTTCCCCGATGCGGTGGACGCCGAGACGGGGAGGAGAGGGGGGAGGGCTAAGCTCGTAATCGCCGGGCAAAAATGAGACGCGACGAGGCGAATCCGACGGCCGGGAGGTGGTGGCCCTGGGGTGGGTGGGGCCCGGGGGTGGCCACGGGCACGCCGAGATAACGAGGAAACGAAGGAAAGCGAAAGAGACGGGGAACAAAAACGGCGTGGAAGGCGCGGAACCCGGGCCTGGCCCGGGTATTTTTGCATTATCGTCACGCGCGCAGTCTTATTACTGCCACACGTGGTGTAATATTCCCCCCCCCCCGCGCGCCCTGTTCCCGTCGCGGGCTTCTTCCCGACGCCTCCCAACCCTCTGCACCTCCCGGAGACTCGCATTGTTAGAATGCGACAGGCGGCGCTCGTCCACGGCGGAGGGGGATGATCGAATACTGGCAAAGTTTGCCGCGGATGATACATCCCCCCGTCGATCCTTCGACGCGTACAACTTCCACGATGCGTCGGCAGACACCAGCCCGTCAGCCCGAGCCCTTATCGGTCTCCCTTTATTCCTCTCGTCTGCTCGGTCTCGTACTCCTACGCCGACGCCCCGCTCTCTCACCCCCCCGGCTCGTAACCGAGACCTTCCTCTACCGAGCCTGTTCCTTCTCTTCTTCTTCAGCCGCGGCGCCTTCCATCGGCTCCGTCCTGCTCTAATAACGTCAGCCATTGGCCGAGCCGGCTTTTTTTCCTCTCCTCTTTGCTGCGCCCTACTGAGGTCTCGTTTGTCCCCACCGATGCCAACAGGAGTCGCGGACGTGATCGGGTTCGACAAGGTGTATTATCGGGGGCTTGTTGATCCGATCGGGAAACTACGGTTTAAATATTGCCTACAAGGGGGTGGGGCTCCACGAGGTTGATGAGGGTGGATTCGTTTTACTCAGAGCCGGCGAAGCTATTGTTCGGACACATTTCTACTTCGCCGGGAATTTTTGTTAAACTGGAAAGTGCTTACTTTTTTAGTTTCTAAGAGATTTTTTGGGGGGAGGGGGAGAATGTTTAACAGATTTACAAGTATTTTGGTGGAAGAAATGTTCAAGATTGTGGTGCATAGGCTACTTCGAAACGGAGAGTTTTGAAGCGATGCGGTGTCCGTGACTGCGGCCATTTTGTTCGTTCGAAATGTGGAAACGGGTACGAGCTTGCAGGAACAAAAGCGAAAGGTCGATAATTTAAAGAAATGGCGATATTTTGAGAATGGCGTCGATTGTCGATAATTCTAGAAACGAGATTATGTCAAGGTAATTTCAAGGTTATGTCTAATTTTTCTCTCGCGTTTCGCGATTAAAATTATTACCGAGAAAAGAAGAACCAGTACAGTAAATTCTCCCAAATTTTCCTTCAACTTGTAATCAAAATTGGACTATTTGGGAAGAGGAGACACAATTATTCGAGCCTCCTCTTTCCAAATTGTCCATTTTTATTAAACAACAGTGACAAATAAAGTAATAAGCTGACTTATCATTTTTTTTTAAACTACCTAAATAAATTCTCCCTAATTGACTCTCTGCTTGGAAACCAAAACGGACAATTTTGGTTCGAGGAGGCTCGAACAATCGGCTCTCCTCTTCCCAAACTGTCCAATTTGGTTTACAAGCTGAACGAAAATTAAGGAAAATTTACCGCGGTTCTGTTGGAACGTTCCGAGGAAAAATAGGGGCACGGTGAACATTTTTCCCATGAAACAACCGCGAGTACGGAATTTCCGCGGGACGTTATCTAAATATAGCGCCGGGCGCAGGAATGATTTCGCAAGAACCCCGCTAAAAACTTATCAAGGTTTCTGGCTGAGAATAATATGGGAAAGGGTGTGCAGCTTCCATCGGGTGTTCAGCGGGATTCAAAGAGGTTTTAGCAGCCGCGTATGGCCACGGAACGGTGGCGCTTTTCAGTCAGACTGCAGAGAACAAACCCTTTCGCGCGGATGTTCACTGTGGCAACAGAAGGTGTGCATTTTTAAGGGAGAGGCGCGGCGTGCGCGTCTAAGAAAGAGGAACGGCGCAACGGTTGTCATACATGGAAACCATCACGCCCGAGTAATTTCGCAGCTAGCGGCTTTGGATTCCATGGCCCCCGTGGCAGCAACGGCTGGGAGGGGGGATGAAAAACCCGGGGACTCGTTGATCAAGTTCTCCCGTTCCCGCGACTGCGAAAAAGTCTGTCTATTCGAAATCATTGACACGTTCCATTTCGAGGCTGGTAAATGTTTCCACGTTGAACATTCGATTAACCGGTCAGTTGTATGTTCGACGCGTATGGTCGTCATAGGAGGGGCGGCAGTATTTTGCGTCACGACGAGTATACTCGTCGCGCGTAGAAGGTAGCGACCCGTGGCTATTTAAATTGTAATTTTAGTGAAAAGTTTGAAGTTTTTTAGGTTTAGTAACAATGTATTCTCAAATTTCAAGATGTTTGGAGTATTTTTGCAATTTGAAGTTTTAACTTTTATAAGCATTTGATTTTTCCTGCGTTTCTCGTTTATTATGTCAAGGTTAAGTGAATAAGTAAATATTTAAATATATTATATATTATATAAATATTATATATTTTTATATTATATTTATATATTTTATTTATATAAATTAATATTAATATATATTTCATTAAATATACTAATTAATATATATATATATATTAATATAACCAGTTAACTGCTGCGTCTCGCTGTTAAAATATTGGATCAACAAGACGGTTTCATTTTATAAAATTAATATAATTTTATTTTATAAACCTTATTTATAAAATAAAGTTATAATATAATAATTATAAAATAAAACCGTAAATATATATATATATTATATTATTATATAACATTATATAATATATTATATTATATTATATTATATTATTATTATATATTATATAGATATTATATATAATATAATATAATATAATATAATATAATATATATGTAATATATATATGGTTCGACGATATTCAAAGATCTTCCAGATTTCCGAGCGTGATTTTCCTCTTCACACGAACGTAGAAAGTTCACGGTCCAGCGACGATTCTCTTTGGCTGAAAGACCGGGCGCGCAGGATAAAAGATTCGAACAGTTACAATCGATTTATCGTCGAGAGCCACGAATTAATCTGCACCGCTTTAGAATCGAGGTCCGTGTGTAATCGCATCCGAAGTGCTGCTCCTCTTCCGTCCTGCCGGAAGCACAAGCCCTGTAATCCACGAAAATACTATGAAACATTTATCGACGCGAAAGGCGGGCGGCTGGTGGCCGTTCACCTGACGCAGGTAAAAAGCTTAAAGGAAACCGCAGGTGGAACGGTTCCGCTAACCGTTCCTCGTTAACGCGTCCTCCAGGTCCCGACGTCGGACCGTTTGAAACCGTTTTTCCCCCCCGGGATTATTCCCACCGGGGCGCGCGGTTTTTGTCCGCGCGTAACCCGGCCGGCGCGCACTTCGAAACGGCGCCGATTTTGAGGCCGACAATGGCCTAGTAACGAATCGAAACGGATATTACGATGAACCCGAACGCGCAGGACCGGCGAACGAAGGTGTAAGACATATGGGTGCCGATGCGGCGCGGCGCGGCGCGGCGAGGCGCGGGCGCTTTGATTTCGCATTCGAGTGCCGTACACGGAAGGGGCAGCCTTTAACGCGTCACCCGTGAATACCGGGTTAACGACAGAAACACGTCGACACACCCCGGGCCTTTGTCACGTTTTCAAGCGACACAACACTTTTTTAAATCGCTGGCTCTCGTTCGCGCCGAAAATCGGCCAGAACTCTCTATGGCTAAAATTAACATGGCCGATTTTCACGGTGAAGTCGGAATTGCGTCGGAACAACGTCGAACGCAACGATAACCGTGGAATTTTCGTCGGTCGCGAACGGTAACTGCGATCTTGCCGTGTGTTTAGGTGAGCTTAAATGTTTATTTCATTCGTTTACTCGGCTCGTTTAATTTATTTATCGCGAACGGGACCGAATACCGTTAGTGTACGTTCGGTGCAGATGCAATTGGAACGTAACACGTAATGGGTAATATATAATTTACGACGATGATTACATGCGATAGTGCGTAATATACAACACAATACACAATACACAATACATAATACAAAATTCATAATACATGTTGGTATATCAACGATACTCACACACATACACACACACACATGTCTACAGGGGCAATAGTATGAAAGAACTGCACGTTCCAGTGCGAGAAGCTACTTCCCATAGAACTACAGAGGCGTTCGTCAGCCTAGAAGACGATCAGTCAGACAGTATCTCCGCGACTTCGCATACAGTCACTCTTCTTCACACAAAGTACATTTTATATCCGCTAGATGCTTTATTAAACACTGTATCATATTTGTATTGCATTATTAGTAAATAAACAATTAGCAAATTCCAACAATACATAATACACAATACACGATACGCGCGGTCTGCATATTTAGTGGACAATCCGAGCGTCAGTAAGGGAGACATTACTGTACTTCGATTACGAGAAGTCTGTCTCGAGACGGCGAGTTAACCCTTTGCGGTCGAAGCTATTTGAATTCGAAATCCAAAACATGATTTCTGATCTACGGTATTTCTATTTTATATAATTTATTGCGACTCATGCGTATGAGATTGAGCCTATTGGCAAGTACAATGCAATTTTAATAGTTTCTTTTTTAAGTATAAAAGAGTCTGATGCTCTTAGAATGATTTTGAGAAACGGTATACCAATTTTTAGTGGCGCCTCAGAGTCGCCGTTCGAGTGCAAAGGGTTAACTGAACCTGAGCAAGCTATTCGGACGTTCGAGGATTTCGCGTTTCGAAAGGAAAACAAGGTTCGTCGGGGACGTATTGAGAGGAAACGTTTCCGCGGCCGTCATCCCCGACGCTCGCGGCAGCGATATAACCGACGGAATCTCGCCGGGGAATCGTCGCGTGCATTACAATTCGTTTTATTAATTCCCGTAAACCGGGTTCCTGATCACGCGGTGCAGCCGGCAGAAGCGATGAGATTTCGCGGACGAATCGACGAGTCGATTTGGCAGGCTTGTCGGTAGATTGCACCGCCGCGACAAAACGAAGAGCTCGGCTCGATCGCTCGCTCGTTTCGACGCCTCAAAACGAGGAGCCGTGATTGTCAGCGCGCCGGGCGCCCCATCTGAAATGCCAATTCTGTTCCGACACTCGAAAAACGAAGAAAAAAAAAGAGAAAAAAGAAGGGAAAGAAAATCGACCGCGGCCGCGCGGCCGTTAATTTTTACGCGCTAATCCCTTTTTCGACGGACCCACAATACGATCGATAGAAATACCAATAACCACGTCGCGGACCGATTTCTCAATTACGCGACGCGAATCTACGCGCCTTCGTCGATCCGTGGACCGTCTATTTCTTGTTTGACCGGTTGAACGTTCGGTAAAAAGACGCTGCTTTTCTTTTTGCGAGATGCGCCGCGTATTTGGACGATGATATTTGTGCACCGATTGGGGTCGTTTCTTGATTCTTCTGTCTCCCACTGAGAGGATCGTTTCTTTAACGCTAGAACACTATCGATGATTGGCGTGTATAGTAATTTTGACCTAATTCGCGCGTAGATTGCGCACAAAAATGGACAATTTCGGGAAGAGATACGATTATTACCGATTGCCAACAACTATAAAAACGAGACGCAAGGCTCGACTAAGGCAAAAAAATGTCTTCGACCTTTATGCGTAATTATTTCTGAAATTATTGTTATTATGTTAGTACTTTTATTCCGTTTATATTCAGTTTGTATTCAGTTTTCGCTCATAAAATTGGAAAGTATATAAAAACGTAAAAATTGCTACGTCTTTTCTTAGACGATTTATTAATTTAACACTAGATTTACGGAGCACGAAGAACAGCTTATAGAAATAGCAATAAGACATTTATTCTGATTTCTAACAAGTGTTGTTGTAACATTTGCAGTAAGTAACATATAAATTGAATAAATGACTCACAAAGTATATATATATTATAATATAATATAATAATATATATATATATATATATATATATATATATATATATATATATATATATATAACATAATATATAATAATATATATATAATATAATATATATAATAATATATATATATATATAATATAATATATAATAATATATAATATAATATATATAATAATATATATATATATATATAATATAATATATAATATATATAATTTATAATAATATATATCATATATAAGACAGAAAAGTTAATTTAGATTTACAGTTGAAATCGTTTCGAGTGCAAAGGGTTAAGTTTTGAAAATTAAGATATTTTCAGCTGTTATAGCACGATTGAAATACCGTAGATTTTCCTGAATTTCGTTCGAACACAAATTCATAGTATTCTCCCCGCGAGATCTGCGTCCTTCACGGAATTCCTTGGAAGCAACGCAGCGTGCGCGTCCACCGGCAAAGTGATTAACCAAAGGGCTCGGGAAAAAAATAGGCAAACAAACGCGACCATCTGCGACGCCGAGAGTCAAAAGCCGAAATATCAAATAACAAATTCCGCCCACGGCTTGGCGCTCCTCTCGAGCGACGCGCGGAGAACAAAAGGACCACCGGGGCCGGGGCTCATTTTCATGCAGAAAATAGCCAGAAAATTCCTTGATCAAAGTAACACCCGTGTCCCTTTACAACATGTCACAGTGAAAAGGAACGCGGATCGCGTCTAGCGCGGGGTCCGGGTGGCGTGCGCGGCGGGGGTAGGAGGAGGATGAGGAGGGGGGGGGGAGGCGACGCGTGAGCACAATATGAAATATCAATAGGAAGGGAGATTACGCGTACGCCGTCCATGCATTAAATCCAGCGTGACGAGGAAAGATTGGATTTTCATTCGAAACACGGTCCCGTGAAAGGGAGAGCAATTCCTCTCACGTGCCGCGCGATTTTATCTCGCCCCGTGGGCTAGATCCTCGGCCAGATCCTCCACGCTCCCGTGGATCGTTCGTTCGATCCTGGGGAGGAGGCTGGGCGTGGGTGGCCGATGCATCTCTCCGCGGCCAGATTTCGTCAAGTTTTGCAAAAAGGGCCGAAGAGGGAAAACAAGAGAAAGTGAGACAGAGAAAGAGGGAGAGGCAGTCAGAGATATAGAGAGATGGAGTGACAGAGGGAGAGAAAGGGAGAGAGAGAGTGAGAGAGATAGAGAGAGTGAGAGAGAGAGAGAGAGTGAGAGTGAGAGAGTGAAAGTGAGAGTGAGAGAGAGAGTGAAAGTGAGAGTGAGAGATAGAGAGAGAGGGAGGCAGAAAGAGTGAGAGCGAGACAGAATGATCAAGAGAGAGAGAGAGAGTGGAAGAAAGTGAGAGAGATAGAGAGTGTGAGAGAGAGAGAGAGTGAGAGTGAGAGTGAGAGTGAGAGTGAGAAAGAGATAGAATGATCGACAGGGAGGGAGAGTGAGAGAGAGAGTGAGAGTGAGAGTGAGAGTGAGAGTGAGAAAGAGATAGAATGATCGACAGGGAGGGAGAGTGAGAGAGACAGAGAGAGAGTGAGAGAAAGAGGGGGGGGGGAGGTCCAGGATGTACAACAAACGGACTCGTTATCAGCTATCACGGAATTGCGAACCTTGCCGCGATACATTACCCTCGGATCTCTGGTCGAAGGTCGTCCCTCCCCGTATTTGCATAAATTTGCATCGGGGGTGGCTCACCCGCGCGAAAAAAGAACCGGTGCCGAGCGCCGAACGCGATTATAATTTGTAAATGAATGTCCCTCGTAATTGTTGATGGCCGCTGGACTCGTCGAGGGCCGCGAAGCTGCTTCCGACTTTATTTCAGAGGTTAAGTGGACTACGACGCACCGAGAGCGTCTTCTGCTCTCGGAACAAAGTCAATTGATCCTAATCGCGACGCTCAGACTGTGCACAAAAATGGACAATTTCGGAAGAGGAGATACGATTGTTGGAGCCTTAACCAAAAATATAAAAACTCTTTGATCGAGAATAATCGAACAAATTATATTAACAAATATTATATAATATATATTATATTATATATATTATAATATGTTATATAATATATATATTATATAATATTATAATATATTGTAATATAATATTATATAATATATATATTATATTAATATAATTATATATTAATTAACATTATATAATTCATATAATATAAATATTATATGAACAAATTATCTCGATTTTAGCATACACAACAACAAAAACGAGGAAAGCTCAGACTAGTCTCATTTAGCTCGCTGAACACGAAGAAAAAAAAGAGAGACGTTCGCGTCTGCAAGAAATTACTGACAGCCATGGAACGATTTCCCGCGATCGATCGAGTGCAAAGAACGACCATCTGTGACCATTTCAACAGCTCTTAAACAAACCTCTGAAGTTTCGATCGTCTCCGCGGCGGGAGGACGGTAATAGCCTAAAGGCCGTGTTAACGAGGAAAACGAGTCCTCCGGAAAGTGTCGTCTCGCAGTTCCCCTTCGAGGAATCGGCATAACGCGAGACCGGACGGTTCGTTCGACGGAGGCCGTTCACGGTCAGCGGTCCTCTATTAACAGAGAAGGGTCGGCGGACGAATCTTTAAATGGGCACCACCGCGGTCTCAAGTAGCAGCTACGTATAGTCAAGTTGAACCTGAGAACCGGACCCCGGGAGCTAATGTCACCGGCAACGTTATAAAATGTGACACCAGCCAGCTGCCGGCGCGGCTCCGTAATACAATCCCGCGTAAATCCTGTCGCCTCTTCTTCGTCCGCTCTCTGCGCCAGTTTCCGTGGTTTATTGCTGGCCGGGCGTCCGACCCGCCGTTCAACGGGTACCAGCTGCGGCACGCGTTACGCAGAAATCGGCGTCGACGACTCCGTTATGATAAGCACCGAGAGTCGAAATCTTTCGTGCCAAGAATCATCTAGATGGTACATATTCTGCGCGCGCGTTATGGCCTTTTCTGCACTCGTTATGGTCTTCTATACTTTTTCTGGTATTCTATACTCGTATGTGCTTTGCTATAAATCTGTGACGATGGGCTGCTGATTAGGATGCGGATTGATTTCGCATTTTTATGACTTTTTCTAAGATGGAGCCGTTCACTTCTGTGTAAGAATTAGACTGCAGGTTTCATGCTGTTCTGACTTTTTCTAAGATGGAGCCGTTCACGTCTGTGCAATAATTAGGCTGCAGAATTCATGCTATTCTGACGTGCTTTGCTACAAACCTGTGTCGATGGGATGCGGATTAGGATGCGGATTAGGATGCGGATTAGGATGCGGATTGATTTCGCATTTCCATGGCTTTTTCTAAGATGGAGCCGTTCAGTTCTATGTAATAATTAGGCTGCAGAATTCATGCTATTCTGATGTGCTTTGCTATAAACCTGTGCTGACGGGCTGCTGATTAGGATGCGGATTGATTTCGCATTTCTATGATTTTGTCTAACATCAAGTCTATGTAATAATTAGACTGCAGGTTTCATGCTATTCTGACTTTTTCTAAGATGGAACCGTTCACTTCTGTGTAATAATTAGGCTGCAGAATTCGTGCTATTTTGACGTGCTTTGCTATAAACCTGTGCTGACGGGCTGCTGATTAGGATGCGGATTGTCACTTCTATATTCACTTCTATATAATAATTAGACTGCAGGTTACATGCTATTCTGACTTGTTCTAAGATGAAGCCATTCGCTTCTATGTAATAATTAGACTGCAGATTTCATGCTACTTTCACGTGCTTTGCTACAAACCTGAGTCGATGGGCTGCTGATTAGGATGCGGATTAATTTGGCATTTCCCCGACTTTTTCTAAGACGAAGCCATTCACTTCTATGTAACAATTAGACTACAAATTTTGTATTTTTAATAGTAACGACGCATCGCTGCGACCATACTGAAATGAATAAAACAGAAAACAATTGTTTCCTTAAATCCTATTTCTTGCAATTCGTGCAGAAACTTTTTATTTTCGTATAAAGATGTAACATACAGATATAACGACATCACTTTCTTATCTTTATCATGCCGTACAGTATTATAAAGAACGTACAAATTAATAATTCATCCATCCATCAATAATTAATCAGCGATACCGAAGAAACTAGCGACGTCTCCGTACCGGAGCCAACGGTGCGCAAAGAGTGAAATTTTTCATCGTGAAATGGCGAGAAATCACGGAAGCACGTGAACGCCGAAGTCAGCTCGATCAGTATAAAAACGTCGTCACGGAGCGGCAATTACAGTTTCAATCGCGGATCCGTAGAATCCGTTGCCGGCGTGGTAGCGGGAACGGGCCGACTATTAGCCACGAAACGGGCGAAGAATCGCAATTAACCGCGGCGCTGGTCGAACGTATCAGAGGAGCGTAATTATCGCGTCGGAAGCAGAGAGCGGCCGTTCTCGCGTCTTGACCGTAAAAGAGCGAGGGTGCCGGTGATCCGTAGACGAGAGCGCCTTTAACGCCCCCCCGTCCCGCTAATTATTAATTTCGCTCTTTTAATATTAATTAGAAGCGACCCGGGCCACCCCCGAGCCGCGTCGCTACAACGCCGTGATTACGCCGAGATTATAATTTTAATCGGCCGATTACCGTGCCGCTGGCGTCTCGTAGCGTAACCCGCGGAACACGTTCAGCTACAAGACCTCCTCCACCCACGCCTTCCTCCCGCCTTCTCTGTTGGCTCGCCCGCAGCAACCGCCCCCATTTCTGAAAGAAGGGTGGCGCCCTTAAGGGGCGAGCCTGCTAATAATAGACGCGGTGCCGGTTAATATTCCAGGTGACGGCTCCGAAGGAAAAGGGCGGCCGCTATCGCGAATTTAAAGGCGGCCAGGATCTCTACGGGTGCTTTCTCTCCTCTGTGCTCGATGACCTGTGCAGTTCACAGCCGTTAGAGGCTCCCCCACAATCCCAGTGGCCCCGGCGTTCTCCTCTTTGAATATTAATCTCGCCAGGTAACGAGGGAGCCCACGCGCCGCAAGGATATGTGGAACGTGGGTACGCCGGCACGATGATTGGCCCGCAAACGCGCTGATGATGACACCTGGCTCTCTCTCTCTCTCTCTCTCTCTCTCCCTCTCTTTCTCCCCCCGGCGAAACAGTGTCATTAGCTAGCTAGACGCCCCCCTTTAGCCGAGCATCGAATTTCTGATATCGCTCTCGACCGTTCGACCTGTGCATCGTGTTTTTGTCGATCGACGGGTACAGTAATGTCTCCCTAATTGACGCAGAGATTGTATACAAAAAGGGAGAATTTGGGAAGAGCAGATACGATTATTCGAGCACATTTTGCGGTCGCACCTTCGCGAACTGTAACCTTTTCGGGTCCAGTGGCCTCTCGTTTTATTTCAGAGCTGGCCGATGGAGGCGATAGGATTAATTAACATGGGCTGATGCGTGGCAATTGTAATCGTAAGCCAACAGGTTATATTCTGGAGCGTTACGATCTAAGATAGCTTGTAGATGTGATGTAGAGATTGGATAACTTGTTACTAGGCTTTCTAAAGCACGAATTTTTTAGTCATTGTCTATGATAATAAGCCATTGTCCTTCTATCATCTGAAAGAAATTCAAGTGTCTTGTACATCTAATTGCTGGTCTCCGAATCATGGTCACTACAGTAATGTCTCTCTAATTGACGCTCAGATTGTACACAGAAATGGACAATTTGGGGAGAGGAGACACGATTATTCGAGCCTTGTATCTCGTTCTTATAGTTACGAATTGTCAACAACTATAAAAGAAACGAGCTGCAAGGCTCGAATAATCGTATCTCCTCTTTCGAAATTGTCCATTTTTGTGCACAATCTGAGCGTCAGTTAGGGAGACATTACTGTATTTCGATGAATTCACGCGTTCGTTATTTTTGTTATGATTCGCAGTCCAGCGATCAGCCGAATCATCGTGTCCCAATATTTTTGCAACAGATCAGCACTTTGAACTACCTTTGCACTCGGATATCACCGACACGCCGACACAATGTATAATATTCATGTCAAAGTGGCATCTTTTTTTAATCATTATCATCCTTCGTATCGCGAGCTAATAAAATTATTAAATTAAATTATTATTATTAAAATTAATAATTAATTAATTATTATATAATATATATATATTATTTATATTATTATATATTATTATTATATATTATATATTATTTGTATTATTTATATTATTATATATAATATATAATATATAATTATAATTAATTATTATTATATAATTTTAATTACAATTAAAAGCCCAAGACCTTTTATCGATATCAATTCCTAAAAAAATTTTCCAGCAGCATAATGATTTTCCTTTCGATTCGACTCCGTGCACCGAAGTCTCGATGTTTGTAAAATCTGTACACCGAGCGCGCGAAGGCTTAAAGAATCATCTCCGGCCTCTTTTACCCGGCATTAGATTCCCGATAAATTTCATTAAAACGGAGGGGTTTTCGCTGGCGATCATCCTCTCACCTTTCGCCTCTACCCCGACGGGGAAGAGCGGACTTTCGTTATTCCCGGCGCGACGGTCATAATTTCTTTCGTTTTTTTTTTCTCTTCCGCCTCGGAACTACGATTCAATTTCAACCGGGGACCCCCGCGTCGGGTTACGGATCTTTGTGTTGCTTTATCCTTCTTTCGAGAATGCTTTGCACACCGGTGTCAGATTTTTATTAGAATTCTTTGTACGTATCCCGCCTTTTTGCCCGCGCGAGCGAGCGAGGAACTCGCGCGTACCCGGCTCTCCTGCTCGGAGATCAGATAAACCGTGCCCGTAACACACCTCTGTTCCGCATCTTTTTTTTTTTGCAACGATCCATCCCCGCGCATACGCCGCGTGCGCATGCATGCATGCATGCATACATACGTACACGTTCCGTCGACGATAGCGAAATTTTTCGAAGAAAATCGTGAAAGCTATCGGTGAAATTAAAACCCGCGCAATTCCCTGCTGCGCGACCGGAGTGTATTCATACTTTCCAGTTATTTCAAATGTTTGTTTAAATATCCGGACTACCGTCGAGATTATTGCCCCTTCAAAAAAACTGACAAAGGTACATCCCCGGTACCGTGATAATAAAGGATTTTATTCTACCGCGTATGCATGGCGATGATTAAAAGGTAGCTCGTGTTCGGTGTATTGTCCCGCTGTGATCCGAGGAGAAGAGAGAATTCCAGTCGGTTTTATTAAATTGTCGTCTTTTGAACCGTATTTTGGAAGTCTGCCGTTTCGCGGGCGCTCTATGTACGGTAATATCTCTCTGAAATGCCAAATTTCGGATTCCTGTGAAATTTCATTGTGCTAGTCCTACGCCTATGTGATTTGTTGCTACGGCGATGATAAAGTTTGACGGAAGGCGACACAAAATGGTCTGTTTGAAGTCCGAATTACGTTCGTATCGTTGCTTGTGGCCTCCGAATTTCCTTCGAATCGTGGCAAGTGACCTCCGAATTTTCTTCGAATCGTGTCATGTGGCCTCTGAATTGCCTACGAATTATGGAAAAAATTAGAACTAAAAAAGTTAAGTCATTCTTTTTCAAATCGTGACGTGTGGCCTCCGAATTTCTTTCGATTCGTGTCACGTGGTCTCCGAATTTCCTTCGAATCGTGTCATGTGGCCTCTGAATTGCCTACGAATTATGGAAAAAATTAGAACTAAAAAAGTTAAGTCATTCTTTTTCGAATCGTGGCGTGTGGCCTCCAAATTGCTTCGAATCGTGTCACGTGGCCTCCAAATTGCCTCCGAATCGTGTCCAAAAGTTAGAAATAAAAAAGTTAAGTCATCATCTCCATTCTAGCATAACTGCGTATACGTATCAACATCGGCCTTTTTCCGCCGACTGCCACGAGTTTCTACAAAAACAAGCTACAAGGCCCGAAAAATCGTGACTTAGTATTCTTAGATCTGCCGGTTTCAATTCCGGCCTCCGAACATTTCTCGGCGAAATTACCATATTCTTAAATCTACAATCAACTCAATCAAAAACTCCTCACGAATTCGTCGAAATACTTTCGAACACATTCGCTGCATAAAATTATGCCATTCGCGATCCACTTCTCTCTCATTCCATCCCACCTACACCCTAGCTATTACAAATACAATCTCACCACCACTGTTTCACGTATCAGCCAATCTCAATTCGTCCTCGCTATCAATCTCAAAAACGTGTTCCTTCTTAAAAACAAAACGCCCGAAACTTACGCTTTTCACAGCGAACCGATGCGAAACGAGTACATCAAAATCTCCATAACTCAACGGCGGTTTCCTGCTTGTCACCCATGCAGCCGTCGCACCCGAAACCATCCGGAGTCCGTAAAGGCGAGACTTCCTCGGAAGTGAGCCGTCGAATGACCGCGGGTGACCTTGAGAAATGACGTGTCCGTAGGAACGTATCACGGCGGGCATAGCCCCTTATCCAGTACGTGACAAGAAGCCGAGAAGCGAAAGTAGCGGCTCAGCCGTCCGTAATTCGGGAGGGAGGGGCCGAGGACGGTAAAGCGATCCGAGGGGGTCGGGATCCTTTGGCCCCGGCCGTGATACTAAATTTTCAGTAGTTCCCGTGCCTTGTCCGCGTTCCCTGGCCGCGTCCAGAATCGCGTCCGTTCTTCTCTACGACCGGTTTCCTCTTCCGCTCGCCCTGTTTCGTGATCCTCTCTCGAGCGGGCAGGCGAAGCGAACCGTATCGGCCGGCAACGAACAAGAAGCGAAGGATGAGGCTGAGGAGGATGAGGAGAACTAGCAGGCGGAGGAGGAGGAGGGAGAGGAGCGCGACGAGGAGGAGGAGGAGGAGGAAAAGGTTGCGGATGAGGAAGAGGAGGAGGGGGAAGAGGTTGAGGATGAGGAGAACTGGGAGGCGGAGGAGGAAGAGCAGCGCGAGGAGGAGGAGGAGGAGGAGGAGCGCGAGGAGGAGGAGAAGGAGGAAAAGGTTGCGGACGAGAAGCAGGAAGAGGTTGAGGATGAGGAGAACTAGGAGGCGGAGGAGGACGAGCAGGACGAAGAGGAGGAGGACCAGGAGGAGGAGGAAGAGTAGGAGGAAGAGGTTGAGGACGAGGAGAGGGGGGAGGTCGAGGAAGAGGAGGAAGAAGAAGAGCCCGGACGAAAAACAGACGAGTCTGTTAACGAAGTGGGCCGGTGTAGCCCCGACAGAAAAGAACGTTTGATGTCCGACCCATGGTCCACGGAGGCTTGGTACGCTTGTTATCGAGCGTTTCGAGTAACGACGCGTTCGTTACATCATAATTGGATCACACGCTCTCCGGCCCTACATACCCAACCGGCCGGCAACTCTGCCCGGTCCAATCTTCCACTCAGACAACACTCGACTCAATATGTGACAGCAACGCCACCCGCAATTACCTTTTTAACTTCCAATATATCAGACAGCCGGTCAATTCGCTTAATCGGTGTAGGTGTTGCACGCACGGGCACGCTCGCTTCGCGCGGCGAACGGACTCGCGTTTCCACGGACCGCGCGAAAACCCGGGACACCCGGAAGTTCGTCCTTGTTTGTCCAAGTTTGTCCCTTGCTCGACCGATTATTTTTCCGCGAATTGTTTGTACCGATTGTAAGACGCGCTTCAGCCGCGGCGACGCATTTTTGCGCGATCTTTCATAAATGTTGTCGCGTAAACTAGTTTCCATAAATACACAAAAAAATTGAGATTGTTGGAAACAATTTGTGGAAAGGTTGTTCCGTTTTTTAGTTTGGTAATTTTAGAGGCTTGGAAACGGTGCTACGGTATCCTATCGATATTTTAATAGACTGTGGATTTTACTGGAGATTTGTTTATTTTTTACAGCAATTTATTTTTCTTTTGTGTTACTTTAAATATAGATAACAGGAAATACTTTTTAATACTATTTAATATTATTAATTATATATAATATATTAATATATATATAATTATCTCCAGCAGACTAATGACTAGCCTGCCGATTTTTATGCAAAATGAAGATTATTCCTATCATTTACAGAATACAGTAGATACATAGGTAATTATTATTATAAATCATGTATGTCAACCATCATCTATTAACAGTATTGCTGAAACAGAAATACTGAAAAAATGTTTCGAAATTCTTTGAACGTTTGCGCTATTTTGCATTCGTCTTGCTCATTTTTGTCACAAACGCGTAAAATCCGCGGGCTAGTAATGACACTTACACAGGGTGTCCCAAAATTATCATGCCAAATTACGACCTCAAAATGAGAGTTTCCTGTGGTTATTTGAAGCAACTTTTTCCTTAGCGAAAATGCAATCCGCGGCTTCGTTTACGAGTTATCAATGAAAAACACTGACCAATAAGAGGCCAGCTCGATGGTCAAGCCAGCGAGCTCACGAAACCCAGTTCCGCTGATTGGCTCGGCCGCCTCGCGCCAGCTGATCTCGCCTCGCATTGGTCACCGTTTTTCGCTAATAACTCGTGAACGGTGCCTCGGAGGAAATTTTTGTAAAGGAAAAAGTTGCTTCAAATGACCCCAGCAACCCCTCACTTCCCGAAAATACCATAATCTTAGGACACCTTGCACGCAGCAGCTTCTTATTGCGAACAATCTTCCTTACTTAACCTGACTTATTGCAACCCCTCCGTCCTGTCGAAATAAAAGTATTAACTACCCCTGGCGAACAAAGAAATTTAACCAGGACCCCGGACGCGTTACAGTACAATTCCCGGAGACGTCCGAAGCGAAGGGAAACATTTTTAATTACACGTTGATAAATCAGAGAGCCGGCGAATTCGTTTAATCGGTGTAGGTGTCGCCGTCAGGGTAACGTTTACAGCCGTCGTGGCAGCGTTCCCAGAGACGACGACGGAGGTGGGGGAGAGGGGGAGACGCGGATGCGAGCCACCTGAAACGTCGAACGTGCCTCGAATTTGAATGCAGTTGTGGGAGGGGGGTGAAGGGGCGAGGGATAAAGCGAGAAAACGGGGCGCAGGTAGCGCGCGGGTTGGCGACGCTCGAAGGAGGAATGTTGTAGCGAAAGCAGAAATTTTATCGACGCCCCGAGGGATTTCTTGACTCCGGGAATTGTTTGAACGTACTGTTTCATTCGGGACTTCCGTGCCCGCGCGCGCGCGCGACACTTGTGCACTTTGCTCTGCGAATTCTGTTATTGTCGCGGGGCGGAACGGGGCGGATTTTATAATGGCGTACCCGGCGAATCTCCCGTCCTTTGCGTCACGCGCTGCGTCGCGTTCGCGTCCGCGTCCGCGTCGCAGAGGCGCGGCTTCTTCTTTTTATTTCGGCGGCGATGCTGCTTCGCCGTTTTAAACGGGCAGCGCGCGCGGGAGGGCGAGGGGGGACACACGACTGTCGGCATTATTAGCTTTTACACCGGAGAAATAATGTTAATGGAATTTAGCCGGGCGAACGTGCCCCGCGTCACGGCTCGTAGAGAATTTTTCTGCGGAACGTTTCATGTTGGAATCTGGTTTTGCATTCTACCGTTCGGCGAAATAACGGCCAATTGTATCGGCGCAATTAGGGCCGGGCCAAACAGGCTTTAATTATTCGACGGCGGATTTTTACGGCGGATTTTCTCTGGCCGCTGGACGAGAAAACGCGGAAGCGTCGCGAAGGATAGACGAAACTTTTTGTACAGTGGTGCACAAAAGTGTTCGTACACCTTTTAGAACGCATGCAGTAGCTGTTTTAAAACGGAACTAAGTGATGTGAATTTTTTTTTAGATGGTAGTGGGACTAGTCTACTAGACTGAAATGCTTCTTTTTTTCAATTTTGCTATTACAGTAATGTCTCTAAAAAAATGGACAATTTTGGAAGAGGAGATACGATTGTTCGAGCCTTGTGGCTCGTTTTTTATGGTTATCGATTGCCAACAACTATAAAAACGAGCCTCAAGGCTCGAATAATCGTATCTTCTCTTCCAAATTGTCCATTTTTGTTCATAATCTGAACGTCAATTAGAGAGACATTACTGTACTTAGAATGACAAAAATATAGAAATCTCTTGTTTTTTCAATTTTTTTATTTTTTATCAGTCTTTTGTAGATCTCGATAACTTATAAGTTACGTTGAAAATTTTTTTCGGAATCGGTTTACGTTGTTACGACTTTCAACAAATTAATGATCGCAAAAATTGCATTTTTAGGCCACTGTAGCTTGCGTAGCACTTTTATTCAGCGAACCTCGAACAGTTCACCTTCAAGTTTCCCATTTAACCCTTTGCACTCGAAGCCATTTTAACTGTAAATTTCAATCAACTTTTCTGACTTATAGTATTTCCACTCTATATGACAAAGTGCATTTCATGCGCATGAAATCGAGTTTTGTGACTCATACAACGATCAGACTTTTAACAATACTTTTTACATCTAAGCTTTGATAATATAAAAATGATCTTGGAACGTGGTGTAACAATTTTAGCGGTGCCTCAGAGTCACCGCTCTAGTGCAAAGGGTTAATATTTAACAATTAATACTACTTTTAATACTTACTACTTAATAGTTAATAATTAATACTACTTTTAATACTTAATACTTAATAGTTAATAATTAATACTACTTTTAATACTTAATACTTAATAGTTAATAATTAATACTACTTTTAATACTTAATAGTTAATAATTAATACTACTTTTAATACTTAATACTTAATAGTTAATAATTAATACTACTTTTAATACTTAATAGTTAATAATTAATACTACTTTTAATACTTAATAGTTAATAATTAATACTACTTCCAATACTTAATACTTAATAGTTAATAATTAATTCTACAATAGCAATGTCAATCATTGCTCCAGATCTCATCTTCAACAAAACTACAGCGGATCAACAATATTCCATAAAATCAGACTAAATTACAAGCACACTAACACGTTCGAACTATCGCATCCTTTCATCACATCAATTACAGAATATTGCAGGAAAACGAATTTTCGCTGCAATCATTCGAGTAACCCAAACATTCTCTACTGCAACAAATCTAGCCTTCTCAAACAGTCCCGATTAAGTTCCCTCGTGGCAGCTGACGTTGCAATTAAATCGCGTTCACGAGATTACGATCGGAAAGAGCTAGAATCTGTTCCAGGAATCATTTGCTCGCAGCAAACCAGCGCAAAAGTATTCCGGGATCGGTTCGGCGAAAACAATTTTTCGGGGGCAAACGGGGTTCGGCAGTGCCGGATTGTCAGCCAGACGGGGCGTCGCGGTTTGCCCTTCCGTTTAATTGTCATCGGAAACGCGCAATTCCGTAACGCGCAGCACTAATCAACCAGCGGCGTCGTCGTCGTCGTCGTCGACGTCGGTGGCGCGGATAAAGCTTTAATGAGATTGCGAGAGAGCGAGCCAGAAACAGAGAAACAGAAAGAGTCTGTGTGAGAGAGAGAGAGAGAGAGAGAGAGAGAGAGAGAGAAGAGAGGGCGACAAGGGTGGTACGCGACGAATTTTCCGACGGAGACAAATAAATACAGCTTAGGTTAAGAACCTTCAGACACTGCTGTACCGGCGTGTTTCACTCCGGACAACCGGATTCCTGATTGCGCGTAACGGACAAATGAACCGAGGGGGAGTAGCTGAAAACAAGATGAACGACGAAGCACCGGTTCGGGGATGGGCAAAGGGTGGGGGGTGGTACGGGTGGCTGTACGAAGGGCTCCGGAAGGGGATGAGACGATAGAGGGTGGCGAACGCGGCGGAGAAGCGCGCCGGAAGAACGGAGTAAGCAGCAATTCGGCGTGTTAACGCCGCGCGGCCCCTCTTCAAGCCGGGTTAATCCGTTTGCGCGAGTAAATCAGTTAGCCGAAATTGGGTTATATTTCCTAATCGATACGATGGATTAGGTTATCCGGCTGGCGCGGCCGATGGATCCTCCGTAACGGTTCGCGCAGCAGCAGCACCCTCTTTCCGAGCGACGTCGCGCGCACCGCGCCATTATTTTCAGTCGGCGCGATGACATTAAACCGCCCAAATGACCCATTTTCGCCCTCTCTTGCCGCCTATCCGCAGCGCTTTGCTTTATCTTGTCGCGCCGCGAACGATATGCCACTCAATTTTTTTGTTTTAACGTCGGAAAGCAAATTCTCCCCCCGGTTACGTTCGCTGCCCGCGTTCGTCGCTACGTTCTCTGACCTCACTTCTCACAATTGCAGAACCGGTGCGAACGATTCCGAAGGATTTCGCAAGAAATCGATGGCGTTGCTGCGGCGACGAGCAAAATTCTTGATACGAAAGGCGGAGTGGAATGTTCGTGCGACTTTCGAAACGCGGTGCGATTTTCTTCACGATCTTCCCGATCTTTTTTCGGCTTGTAGACGAAAGTGGACGATTAGGGAAGAGGTGATACGATTATTCGAGTTTCGAGGATTGTCAGCTTTTTGTTTAGAAGATGAAAGAGCGTGATTAGGGTAAAAATGTACTGTTACCGAGCTCGTTACATAGATCTGTTATAATTGAGAAAGATGGTAAAATTTTACCTGAAAATGTGGTATTCTTTACGACAATGCAATGAATAACGACAATAAAGCGAAGAATATTTGTGGCACAGGTTTCATAAACGAGTCTGTGGTACATGCTCTGTTAAGATAATTGTAACTTGTTAAAACAGTCTTCGACTTTTATGCGTAATAATTTTTCAAATTTTTGTTATTATGTTATTATTCTTATTCAGTTTGTGTATTCAATTTTCGCTCGTAAAATAGGTCTTTATAGTATATATATTTATAGTATATAAGATTTGTAAAAGACTATTATAATATAAATATAAAGTATAATATAGTATAGTAAAATCTAGTATATATATATATATATATATATATATATATATATATATATATATATATATACTATTATTATATAGTATAGTATATACATATATATATATATATATATATATATATATATATATATATATATATATATATATACTATACTATACTTTACTATACGTTATAATATAAATATAAATATATAAATATAAAGTATAATATAGTATAGTAAAGTATAGTATATATATATATACTATTATAATATAAATATAAAGTATAATATAGTATAGTAATATATATATATTATACGTGTAAGTTACAAAGATCTACAAAACTTTTTTCTTAAATTTTCATTATAGATTCAGATAAAACAGTTAGAAAACAAGAATTATTTCTGTCGCTCGAAATAATAGTAAAATTTAAAAAAAGAAAAGTATTTTAATCACTGTACAGTAAATTAGGCTCTCTATCATCTCGAAAAACTACAAACCCTTTACTCCAGTTTTAACAAAGTTATTAAGCGTTTTAAAAGGTATAAAACCTAAACTTTAGTCCGTCATTGTAGATGAACCCCATAAAGACGTTAAACCTTGAAAATATCACAGACTACCGGTTGAATCGTTCCAACATCTCGTAACAAAAGCGATCCCCCGCATTCTAACGGCCAAGAAAATTCGGTGGACCCGGTAGTCTAAGTAGCTATAGTTACTTGCGAGCCTTGCAACCCCGGCGAGAATTTATGGCAGTCTTCCTGGCAGCCAGAAATCCGGGGAAGCGGGCAATAAAATCATTTTCGAGGATTCCGGGCGCACCGCCTTATCTTTAGCATACGAAATAGATAATCTCTGACGGTGAGAGAAAAATAATGGCAGAGTCCCGCGGAGAAAGTTCGCCTTTCGGCCTTGTACCGTTTCGAGTATACGTTTCAAGTACGCGAGCGCACTATATCAGTATTTTAATCCTTTGCACTCGAGCGGCGACTCTGAGGCGTCACTAAAAATTGCTGTACTACTTTTCAAAATAATTGTAATAGTGTCAAACTATTTTTTATATCTAATTTATTATTATTTTTTATTATTAATTTATTATTTTTTATACATCTAATTTATTATTGATTTATATCTAAAAGAATCTTAAAATTGCAAGTTTTGTACTTGCCAATAGGCTTTCATATGCATAAATCGCGATAAATTATAGAAAAAATATATAAATCATAATCTAAATATATATATATATATATATATATATATATATAAATATACAGAGTGTTCCGAACAATCCGGAAACGGGAGGTTCCTGAGGTCATTTGAAGCAACTTTTTCCTTTGCGAAAATTTTCCCCGAGGCTTCGTTCACGAGTTATTAACGAAAAACACTGACCAATAAGAGGCGAGCTCGGCTGGCTTGACCGTCTCGCGCCAAATGATCTCGCCTCTGATTGGTCACTGTTTTTCGTTGATAACTCGTAAACGAAGCCTCGGGGAAAATTTTCGCTAAGGAAAAAGTTGCTTCAAATGACCTCAGGAATCCCCTACTTTCGGATTGCGAGACATTTTTGGGACATCCTATATATACATAAATATAATAATATAAATATAATAATTTTTATATATATAATATATATAAATATATATAAATATAAATAAATATATATAAATCGTAGAAAATAGAAACACTGTAGATCAGAAAATACGTTTGAAATATAATTAAAACAGCTTCGAGTGCAAAAAGGGTTAAAATCCGTTTTTCCGAACGGCACGAAGAGCGTGTTCGGTGCCGCAAACGTTAACGTTCGCGGTGCAGTTTTACACGCGCAGTAAAATTCCGCAGGTGGACCGGTCGCGCTGGGCGTTACGAAGGGTGACGGGAGAGGGAGGGCCGGGAAAGCGTTGGTTGGAAGTATATTTTTTCCGTTAAATTGCACGCGGCGGACGCGGGCAACGAGGTCTCCGAGGCGAGACGATTCAAACATCGAATAAGATGTCACTGGCCATCGTCCAACTTTTAAGTCCCCCATTATTTCGCCATTAAAGTTCTTTCGCTGGCCGGTTGTTTTTTGCCGGCGCGAGGGCCGAGGGGGGTACGGGGGGCACGCCGATACTTTTAGTAAATTAATTTTCTGCCACCGTCTGTTCTCAACTTAATGATCCCCGAAGAAAAAGCAATATTTATTGCGCGAGAGTATTCCTCTCCGCGTTTCTTCTCCCACTCGGCTAAGCAACGACGCCGGGACTTCTGCCAGCGATATTTTCTTTTTTCTCCTCTCGGCTTCTCTCTCCGTCTTCCTATCTCTCTCTTTCTCCCTTCATCTCTTTCTCTCTTTCTCTCTCTTTATCTTTCTCTCTCTTCATCTCTCTATCTCTTCGTCTCTCTCTCTCTCTCTCTCTCTCTCTCTCTCTCCGTCCTTTCCTCGTTTCGTTTTTTCCTTCCCCGCCGCACTCCTCTCCTCCTCCTCTTCTTCTCTCTTTGCGTCGTGTCTGATTGCTTCCTGCTCGAGGAAATATGAGCGGACGTTTATAGGATTGCGAAGCGGCGAGAGCCGGGCGCGCGATTATTTATGGTATTTGTCGAGCGTTGTTAAATAACTTATACGTTACGCGAGAGCGAGGTGAGACGTCTTAATGATCCGGAGCCTGGACAAACACGGGGAACCTATCCCGAGCGCTGCGACGCACCGAAATTATTAAAAAAAGAGATACGAAACGCGAGCCGTCGAACGGAATTCCTCCGGGGCCGATTCATAAATACTCTAGCCGTCTACGAGATCAAAGAATGCGCCCGGCCCCCTCGGATAGTTTGGTAAATTGCCTGTCAACCGGGCCGAAAATTGCCGGGAAGTGGATGAAAGCCTCTGGACAACTTGCGCGTAAAATCTGTCCGCGAAGACGAAAAATTGTACGTTAAACGGTTACTTTAAGTTGCATTGTTTGTCAGAAAGTGATTAAAAACTGTGATCGGACAGTCAGGAAATCAGGCGCCGCTTGAAAGAAATATTGTAGAAGTATTTTAATGCATTATCGAGCTGTGTAAATTGCAGTTTTTAACGATAGGCGATCTCTATTATTTTATATTTGGCAACAAGGCGAAATTATCCGTCATTTTATCCTTCAACGCTTACGCCATTTTGTCTAATACGTGTAAAATACAATTTTTCCTGTTTAATCGTGTCAAAAAATTGTCAAATATATATGTAATAATCTTAATAATAAAAAATAATAATAATAAAATAATAATAATAATAATAAAAATCTTCGTTTTAATAACTCCTCGAACAATCCTAATTTAACTGTGAATTTCGCTTCGCGCCTAATTTAACTACGAACTACTCGCGGAAAAGAGATTACTATAATCAGACCGCTGATTTCTACGCAAAATAAAAATTGTTCGCATTTATTATGATATACAGAAACTACAGAAATATTGATTTTTACTTTTAAACAATTTTAACGACTTTAAGGGAGCACGACAGTATTTCCAAGTTCTTCTAATTAATTACTTTTCCATTCGATCCGCTCGTTTTTATGAGAAATGCACAAAATCCACAGCCCAGCCATGAATTAGGTTTATTTAGACACTGGTTCCCCGAACGGCACGGTTCGCAACTCGAAATCCACGATATCGTTCGCACAATTACCAGAGAGTCACGGGGGCGCGCCTTTTAAAATATTTCAACGCTGCGTCCTTGTAATCATAGTTCGTCGCGACAAATCCCTGTTCGGGCGCGCCCCCGTTCATCCCCCTCTCGATACAGGGGGGATGAAGATAAATATCGGCCGTGATGAAAATAAAATCCTTGACGTAGGTCCGACGGGGCGAGGCTTTAACCTGTCACCCCCACCCCCCCCCCCGCCCCCACCCTGGCGAGTGAACCGGTCTCTCCGAAACGCGTCGACTCGTTCGCTTGTACACACAACCCCCGAGCCCGGGGGTTAATGGGAGCGATTTTTACGCGCTGTCTCGTTGTCACCGGCCGCTGAACGTGCTTACGCCTCTTTTTCCGCGTTTTCTCCAACGTCCCTCCACCCCCCCTTTTTTTTCATCCCGCGGCCCAACGATCGGCGCCGGATACAAGGTTCGCTTTTGTTCGGGCCGGGCTCTCGTGAACGCGTCGACGCGGTTCAATGGAGTTGTCATTCGGGAGGGGTGGGTTAGGGGGAAGGGTACACGGCTAATAAGAATAGACGTGGAAAGTGTGCGACGCCTGGAATTAGGACATCGCCGCCGACTTTTCAAGGCCTGTCGGCCCCGATCACGAGCTCCATTGAAATATTTCGGATTTAGGGAATTTTCGGATTAAGTCCTGCAGTCCGCGCGCTTTGTTGACGAAGAATCGCCACGGAGGGCGGCTCGTTACGGATTACCGCTGATTTCTGAGAACGCCGGGGCGGATATTCTTCCGTGACTTTCATAGTTCGCGCGACGTAATACTTTAATACAATCGCGCGCACGTCGAGCTACGGAGCTTTTTGTGCATTCGTAACGAGAACTGGATAAGGTAGCGAACTCTGAAGACGACGGCGTGCGTTGTTGGTGTTTGTATTAACGATACGAAAATATTGTTACAGTGTTTTTTTCGATTTTCTATAATTGTTAGGAGACAGATATAAAGAGCTGTTTCGCTTCGACGCGATGAGAAAATTGCGAAAATCTTTGTACGATACTTTGTGCTTCTACAGCACTATAGATAGCATGATTTTTGTTCAACATGTTTGAAAACTAAATTACCTTGAAATAGTGCCGGAAAGGAATAATGAACTATAGTGCCTCTACATGAGAAAATATAATTATAATAATAATTAATAATAATATTAAATAATAATAATATATTAATATAATTAGAATTAGAATTATATATATAATTATAATATATATAATTTATTATATATAATAATATTTTTCGTTTTTTTTTCATTCTATGTTATACAAGCATTTACATTTTTAATAAAAGCTAAGTTGCTTATATGGAATTTAACCCCCTTTTTGTACCGGCTCTGGGTCCTTTTTGGGGCCTTCTGGGACTTCTGGGCCCTTCTGGGGCCTTTCGTACTGGGAATTTTCTAGGAACCTATCTATCATATTATTATAAAAGGGTTACCTGTAATTATCTTCTACGAATCTAACCCCCTTTTTGTACTGGCTCTGGATCCTTTTTGAGGCCTTCTGGGACTTCTGGGCCCTTCTAGGGCCTTTCGTACTGGGAATTTTCTAGGAATCTACCGTATTATTATAGAAGGGTTACCTGTAATTATTTTCTACAAATCTAACCTCCCTTTTTGTACTAGCTCTGGGTACTTTCTGGGACCTTCTGGGACTTCTGGGCCCATCTGGGACCTCTTATACTGGGCATTTTCTAGGAACCTATCTACCGTATTATTATAGAAGGGTCACCTGTAATTATCTTCTACGAATCTAACCCCCTTTTTATACTGGCTCTGAGTCCTTTTTATAGCCTTTTGGGACTTCTGGGCCCTTCTGGGGCCTTTCGTACTGGGAATTTTCTAGGAACCTATCTATCGTATTATTATAAAAGGGTTACCTGTAATTATCTTGTACGAATCTAACCCCCTTTTTGTACTGGCTCTGGATCCTTTTTGAGGTCTTCTGGGACTTCTGGGCCTTTCTAGGGCCTTTCGTACTGGGAATTTTCTAGGAATCTACCGTATTATTATAGAAGGGTTACCTGTAATTATTTTCTACGAATCTAACCTCCCTTTTTGTACTAGCTCTGGGTACTTTCTGGGACCTTCTGGGACTTCTGGGCCCATCTGGGACCTCTTATACTGGGCATTTTCTAGGAACCTATCTACCGTATTATTCTAGAAGGGTCACCTGTAATTATTTTCTACGAATCTAACCCCCTTTTTATACTGGCTCTTAGTCCTTTTTATAGCCTTTTGGGACTTCTGGGCCCTTCTGGGGCCTTTCGTACTGGGAAGTTTCTAGGAACTTACCGTATTATAAAAGGATTACCTGTAATCATTTTCTACGGAAACGACGTCGCAACTTGAACAATTTTCATAGAAAAAATGTTCGAACGGTTATTTTTAAACGATTGCTGGTGACTTCCGGTTTCTACGACGAACTTAGAAGTTATTGCACCACCGTCTTCGTTCATTGGAGGAAAGGACATAATTGATATCGAATATGATCCCCCCTGGTGGGACACGTGTCATCGTCGTTATCTTCCGTGACTATCGTGAACGAGGCGCCGGTTATAAAGTATCGACAGAAGGGGGCGGTTCGTTCGTGGAGTAATGATTATTTGATTTTCTGTTGCAGACTTCCGCCACCCCAACAGCAGGTGACAGTCGGCTCCCTAGGTGGTGGTCTAGGGGTGGCCGCCGGGAATGGCGGCACAGGCACGGTCGGTGCCCAAGGTCAAGCCATGGCGATGCCAGGATTTCCACTCCGTGCTGCAACGGTGCCGCATTATTCACCGTATTCACCGTCACGTTTCAACATCGACAAACGCTGCCAGCACAGATGCTCCTGGAAATGTTTCTCGATCGCTCTGATCCTCCTCGCTGTTGCGCTGACAGCGATGCTGGCTTACTTCGCTAGTAAGTAGACGCGCTACGTAGAACGTTGATGTCGAGCGACTGCCGTGTGCAACACTAATTTTCACGGGGGAATCTTCATGGGGCATCCCCCGTCCTGGAATTTCCGCGCTTTCGACGAACCGTATCGTTACGAATTCCGGCCTCTTTTACCGTCGAGGCGTTGGAATTAGTTTCAAGCTTAAATTTAACCCTTGAATATGATAATTTTGTAATAAGATATTATTTTCCTGAAGATATAATCTTTTCTCTTTATTTTAAGCTTAATATATACTCATTTTTTAGCGAAGTTTGATGAATAGAAATTGATAAGGAAATATCGTGAGTTTAAGGGTTAAATTTATGCGGAATAGTTTGACACTAGAACTACCAACGCAGTCGAAACGACTGATAACTTTTTTCTTTATTTTAACCTTAATATGTACTCATTTTTTAGCGAAGTTTGATGAATAGAAATTGATAACGAAAAATCGTGCGTTTAAGGGTTGAATTTACGCGAAATAATTTAACACTAGAACTACCAAAACAGTCGAAACGACTGATAATTTTTTTCTTTATTTTTCCCTTAATATACGCTCATTTTTTTAACAATGTTTGATGAATAGAAATTGAAAACGAAAAATCGTGCGTTTAAGGGTTGAATTTACGCGAAATAATTTAACACTAGAACTACCAAAGCAGTCGAAACGACTGATAAGTTTTTTCTTTATTTTTCCCTTAATATATATTGATTTTTTAGCGAAGTTTGATCAATAAAAATTGAAAACGAAAAATCGTGAGTTTAAGGGTTAAATTTAGGCGAAACAGTTCAACACTAGAACTACCAAAGCAGTCGACTATTTTTTACAGTTCCTGATGCTACCAAATTATTTTCGCTAGACATTTTTATATGAACTTCTTCATTGAAGGACGTATTGGAACAAAAATCGTAGGAAGTATAAATAAATTCAGTTATTATTATAAAACAGTATACACATTAGTCGCGTTTAGGGCTCGATAGTTCTAGTATCAAGTATTAACGCTCGCAAAGCGGGGCCCGGGTCCGTTTGGACCCACAATATAAATATCGCTACTATTCGACCATTTAGTTTCTGACAAATTAATTTAGATCTTCACACGTCCAATCGACGTTTATACAAAAACTAACGTATCTAGAAGAACTTAAAAAAATAAGTAAATAAGATTATAAATCGTCCTAAAAATACGCTCTTAAAAAATATACATTTTTATCGGACAGATCCGCCGTTCGAGCGTTGAAAGTTTCGATAATGCCGCGCGAGTCAACGAAGACACGATCGAACGTTCGAATTTAAAACTTGATGAATGGCCTTCGTCGTTCCGGGAATGAAAGAGCAACAATGTGGCGTGTGCCGAAAGTCGCGTTGATATTTTTCACGGAGGACACGGACCGTCGGCTACGACGATACATAGATATTTCGCGATATTATTGGACAGAACGCGGTTACACGATTATGTGGCACGAGTCTATATTGGAAGGCAGCTGCGCCGATTTACGATCACGCAGGTCAAAGCAAACAAATTAATGCGATCTATGAGCGCTGGTTCTATTTGCGGATAGACACTGTATACCGCGAGTTAGGCAAATCAAAGTTCCGGTTGAATTTCGAGGACGGGAATCGCGCCGCCTAACCGAATCTGCAAGTTAATAATGAGTTATTGTATCGTAAATTGCAGATTAACGGGTAGAAGGATTTTCCGGGCGGGGGAGGGGGGGGGAGGGGTTGAGTGCCGATAAATTACAGTGCAATGCACGGATAAATAAGAGCCATTCACCGAGAACCGGGAATCGACGAAACTACTCATGCATAATAGATGAATGGACTGTGCTTTGACTTCCGGACGATCAACCCATTGATTCGCCGACTTTATGTCGTCGTTAGTCGCGGGGCATCGCGTCATCCGAAGTTTGCAACAATTTTCTTCGCAGCGAAAGACAATCAGAGATAATTCGGAAATCGTCGGGAATCAGCGAGGCGTTTACTGAGATCTTACGAGCTTAACCCTTCGCGCTCGAAGCCATTTCTGGCTTATCGTGTTTCTATTTTATATGGCGAAGAGCATTTTGCGCGTACGAAATTCAGTCTTGCGACTCGTATAACAGTTAGATTTTTAACAATTCTTGATATCTAAGCTTCGATTGTAGAAGAATCATCTTGGAACGTGGCATAAAACAATTTCAGTGGCGACTCGAAGTCGTCACTCGAGCGCAAAGGGTTGAAAAATGTTATCGACATTCTCGAAGGACTTCTACGCATTCGAGAAAATTATTATAGTAATTTCTGTCAACAATGTTAGGAGTCGGAATCGATGCACGCAGATCTGAGAATACTAAGTCGCGCTAAGAAACGATTCATCGAGCAGAGAAATTCAGAGCAACCCGAAATTTGACATTTCCGACAAAAATGCACTGTATTGTTTTTAAAGAACTGCCGCGTCTAAAAAAATCACCGAGGCTTTAAAACGATCCTACAAAGCTAAAAATATTGGCGACCGAAAACTGTCGGAGAACTCTGACCTGTAAAAAAAATCGTGAACGCTTTAGAAGAATTTCCATGCGCCTAAAAAATTGCTCCGGTCTTTGGAAAGCTTAGATCTTCAATCCTTAATTAAACGCGCGATGTCGGCGTCAGTTGCAGACGCAAAAATACCGTGAAGCGCAGAAAGTGACGGTAAAATGTTTTTTTCTTTTTTCGTAAATTGTACCACCAGATTCGATTACGGAGATCCTATTGGTCGAATTACGAGTTCATTGATAAACATGGGATTGTTATCAAGCTCTCGCGTCCGATAACGAAAACGTTGATCACCGGCGAGCATAATTTCGAGAGCGAAAAAAGAGCATACGTAGAAATTACTTTTAAGTAGACCGTCCACAGTGAATCACATTATCCCATTCGGGGGTTGAAATTTATTGTCGCCGTGCCGATAAGTTCCGGCGCGGTCGGCCGGTTTTTGAAATTTGTATTTCCCACGGGCGGCATCCCGGTATTTTATGAATGAACTGTAATGGATTTGCAATTAAATTTCGCTTATCATTTGTCCGGTATCGGCGTGCACTTAACGCCATTAGTACATTATACAGGGCGCGCGCGCGCGGACATTTTTGATCGCGACATCGATCGGACCCACCGGCCGTGTTCCGTTCTGTTTCCCTCAATCAAATGGAATTTTTATCGACGCCGGATTGCGCCGACGTTTTCCCCCTTGTTACACAAATATTCCGCAAAAATCGACGAGCCGCGCCGAGCAATTAAATAACACGACTACTTTGCGTTTCCCGCGCACGGGAACCCGTGAAAGTTAACTACACGCTCGCGAAATTTCCACTCGCGGAATCGATTCGCGAACATTTCGACGCAACTGAAATTTGCCGTTTTATTATTGGCGCCCGGTCGTCGCGATAGTGTCGCGGAGTCGTCTATTTTAGCCTACTTTGTACCGCTATTCGTTGACTCTTTTTTTGTGGCACTGTACGTTGTGCCTTCGAACGCTCCGCTGTTTTGGCTTTACGTATTTATAATTGTATTTCTAACGGACAATTCTTTTTTCCGTCTTTACAATAAATTAAATTGAATTGAATTGTATTGTATTCAATTTTGAATTGAATTGAATTTTAAATTGAATGTAACTTTGAATTGAATTGAATTTTGAATTGAATTGAATTGAATAGAACTTTGAATTGAATGGAATTTTGAATTAAATAGTACTTTGAATTGAATATAACATTGAATTGAATTGAATTTCGAATTGAATTGAGTTGAATTAAATTGAATTTTGAATTGAATTGAGTTGAATTGAATTGAATTGAATTGAATTGAATTGAATTGAATTGAATTTTGAATTGTATAGAATTTTGAATTGAATATAACTTTAGATTGAATATAACTTTGAATTGAATTGAATTTTGAATTTAATTGAATTGAATTGAATTGAATTTAATTGAATATAACTTTGAATTGGAATGATTTCTACTTGGAGGAGGGTCGCCGAAAATAATTTATGCGCCGACGGTAGTTTGTCACAAGACCGAAAATCGCTCGTGGAACCTGCGTTACAAAGCTGATTCTCGCGGGAAGGCACAAAAATGTAGCCAGGTGCTCCTCCTACTCGAGAGGATAACGCGAACTCGATTATCGCGAAGAAAGGAGGAGAAAACGAAATTTTACCTGTACTCCCCACGTCCGCCGAGCCGGCAGGCACCGGGAATACTCCCCCTGGCTCCCGGTTAATGCCTATCGCGGAATAGAGGGATTTTTCTTGAATCGACATTATAAGCTCCGAAGATCCGAAATTTATGGCAGTTAAAACCTCTCCGGCGAATCGTCCGTGTGTTTCAACGTCGCAGCTATTCCGCCAGACATCTTATTAGCGGACACAGAGGCTTGCGATATCGATTTGCGCGCGAATCTCTCTCTCTCTCTCTCTCTCTCTTCATCCCTCGCTTTCCCTCTTGCTCGCCCTTTCTACGGAGTTCTCTCACCCTTGCTGAACGTGAACGATGCGTCCCGTCTCTGGCTCGATCATTATTGGCCGAAAAGACCTGTGCCAGACGCTCGGATCGCTCGGGAAATATTTATTCAGGGTTGCTTGAAAACCTGTCTCACAAGAGGAATTTAACGGAAGCATTACAATCAACTGAACGTGTAAATCTGCTAACAGAGCGGGGACCCATGGTCGACTTCGTCCTTGGATCTACGAGCACTTTGGCCGTTCGCGATCCCCCTCGCCTTCTAATGTCAACTCTGACTAGGGATGGTGATCTTAAATTGAACGGAAACCTGATTAGTACGATAATTATACGAAGATATATTGTGTTTTAATCGAACGTGACAATTTGGCGTTAAGAATCATTTCTTCTTGAGAAATTGTACTAATGATCCTTGCTTGGAATAATTTTATAGACTGAGAAATACAGTAATGTCTCTCTAATTGACGCCCAGATTGTCCAAAAAAATTGGGCAATTTGGGGAGAGGAGATATGATTATTGGACCCCTACGGTTCATTTTTATACTCACGAATTGTCAACGACTATAAAAACGAGCTGCAAGGCTCGAATAATCGTATCTCCTCTTCCCAAATTGACGCTCAGATTGTCCAAAAAAATTGGGCAATTTGGGGAGAGGAGATATGATTATTGAAGCCCTGCGGTTCATTTTTATACTCACGAATTGTCAACGACTATAAAAACGAGCTGCAAGGCTCGAATAATCGTATCTCCTCTTCCCAAATTGACGCTCAGATTGTCCAAAAAAATTGGGCAATTTGGGGAGAGGAGATATGATTATTGGACCCCTACGTTTCATTTCTATACTCACGAATTGTCAACGACTATAAAAACGAACTGCAAGGCTCGAATAATCGTATCTCCTCTTCCCAAATTGACGCTCAGATTGTCCAAAAAAATTAGGCAATTTGGGGAGAGGAAATATGTTTATTGAAGCCCTCTCTGCGGTTCATTTTTATACTCACGAATTGTCAACGACTATAAAAACGAACTGCAAGGCTCGAATAATCGTATCTCCTCTTCCCAAATTGACGCTCAGATTGTCCAAAAAAATTAGGCAATTTGGGGAGAGGAGATATGTTTATTGAAGCCCTCTCTGCGGTTCATTTTTATACTCACGAATTGAGAACAACTATAAAAACGAGCTGCAAGGCTCGAATAATCGTATCTCCTCTTACCAAATTGTCCATTTTTGTGAACAATCTGAGCGTCAGTTAGGGAGACATTACTGTACAACGTGATATTTTTTATAACATTCTGGACACTCGAATATGTTTGAATAATATTGCACTACTTTCAGTCAACGTACCACGGTTGAGTTTGAGAGATACTATGAAAAATAATTTATATTTGCAGTAAAAATTGAATGCACGATTTCTTTTATAATTGAATAATATTTTTCGTTGAATACTAATCGCGTTCTACGTGCTTCGAAAACGATGCAAATCGTTACCAAATCATTTCTTCGACACGTTGAAGCACGCGGAACGATGCTACAACGCTTTCGGCACGCTGAAGCACGCGGAACGATGCTACAACGCTTTCGGCACGCTGTGGTCGGCGTTACGACACGAAAATCTAACGGCGGATGCTAAGAAAAATTAATTTCTTCGTGGACGACGTAGCAAGTGCGGCTTTTCTCGGTAGGAATTTTCACCTAAGGGGTTTTGAAAGTAGACTGCGAAACGTGCCACGGCACGTTCGTAGCCTAGGAAAATGTTGCCGTGAATGAGTTCCTCCGACTTCCATTACCCCTTACGTCCGTTCTTTATAAACGAACACCGTTCCGAGGCCGAAAAAGGCCGGGGTTTAATGAAAACCGGGCGTAGTCTCATCCTGTAACTTTTTACCATCAACATCAAATTTTCATCAAAACCGTCGAGCCACGAAATACGGCCCGATGCCGCGCGTCGCCTCTCTTCTCTTCTCTTCTCATCTCTTCTCTTCTTTTCTCTTTCTTTCTTTCTTTTCTCTCACCGCTTTCTTTCTTCCCTTTGTTTCTTTTTTCATTTTTTAATTTTAGAAATTTTTGATATCTAAAGTTCGATTGTAGAAAAATCATCTTGGAACGTGGCATCAAACAATTTCAGTGGCGCCTCGAAGTCGTCACTCGAGCGCAAAGGGTTGAAAAATGTTATCGACATTCTCGAAGGACTTCTACGCATTCGAGAAAATTATTATAGTAATTTCTGTCAAAAATGTTAGGAGTCGGAATCGATGCACGCAGATCTGAGAATACTAAGTCGCGCTAAGAAACGATTCATCGAGCAGAGAAATTCAGAGCAACCCGAAATTTGACATTTCCGGCAGAAATCACTGTATCGTTTCTAAAGAACTGCCGCGTCTAAAACAATCACCGAGGCTTTAAAACGATCCTACAAAGCTAAAAATATTGACGATCGAAAACTGTCGAAGAACTCTGACCTGTAAAAAGAATCGTGAACGCTTTAGAAGAATTTCCACGCGCCTAAAAAAATTGCTCCGGTCTTTGGAAAGCTTAGATCTTCAATCCTTAATTAAACGCGCAATGTCAACGTCAGTTGCAGACGCAAAAGTACCGTGAAGCGCAGAAAGTGACGGTAAAATGTCTTTTTCTTTTTTCGTAAATTGTACCACCAGATTCGATTACGAAGATCCTATTGGTCGAATTACGAGTTCATTGATAAACATGGGATTGTTATCAAGCTCTCGCGTCCGATAACGAAAACGTTGATCACCGGCGCGCATAGTTCCGAGAGCGAAAAAAGAGCCATACGTAGAAATTACTTTTAAGTAGACCGTCCACAGTGAATCACATTATCCCATTCGGGGGTTGAAATTTATTGCCGCCGTGCCGATAAGTTCCGGCGCGGTCGGCCGGTTTTTGAAATTTGTGTTTCCCACGGGCGGCATCCCGGTATTTTATGAATGAACTGTAATGGATTTGCAATTAAATTTCGCTTATCATTTGTCGCCTCTTGTCTTCTCTTCTCTTTCTTTCTTTTCTCTCTTCACTTTCTTTCTTCCCTTTCTTTTTTTTTTTTTGCCCCCGCGCGCGCTCCCCGGCCGCGTTGCGGAAATTTCAGTGAAAATCATCGGCCCGCGAAATATCCGAGGAGGATGCGCTTCTGGGCTGGAACGCGCGAGGGTAAACACCAGGAAGGGGGATAGAGAGAGAGTGTTCTGCTCTCTCGGTTGACACAGATGCTCCCGCGGGCCGTGCACCGCCAAATTAAATACTGTTTAACGACGGAAGTCCGGATCTTTGATAGGAAGTGCAGCCACGGCGCGCTACGTTACTGGCGCAATGGCTCATTTAGCCGCGGTTGCCTCCATCCGGCTTAGGGGAGAGGTGAAAATATTGCCGGCCGATGGTGAGGAAGCTCAGGCTCGTGAACAGGATCGCGTTGGCTCGAAGAATCGCGCGTCGATTCGACGATGGAAGCAACGAACGGTCGGACCGAAATTATCGTTCGCGTCGTTTTGCTGGGAGAATCGCGAAAGCGGCCGCGCTTCGTCGAACAGGGCGATTATTTTGCTCAAATTGCGTTCACCGGACATGATCGAAGTAGATGTTTCGGATTTAGCTCAAATTTGTCTTGTCTAAGCGTAGATTTTCGCACGACGAAGTGTTAAAATGCAGTTTTCAGTTTTCCGCGATTCTTTCTAATCTGAAATTAATAAAAAAAGCACAGAAATTCTCATGAATTCAGAAGTGATGAATTTTGGTCAGATTGTGTTCACTAGACACAATCGAACTAAATGTTAGGAATTTAATTCCAATTTTTGTTATCTAAGCGTAGATTTTAACACGATGAAGGGTTAAAATACAGTCTTCAGCTTTCCTCGATTCCTTCTAATTCGAAATTAATAAAAACAATCTCAGAAATTCTCAGGAATTCAGAAGTGATCAATTTTGCTCAAATTGTGTTCATTGAACACGATCAAGCTAAATGTTGCGGATTTACTTCCAATTTTTCTCATCTAAGCGTACATTGTAGCACGACGAATTGTTAACCCTTTGCTCTCGAGTGATGACTCTGAGGCACCGCTAAAATTTGTAATATCGCGTTTTAAAATCATTTTGACATTAACGAAGTTTAAATTTAAAAGATTGCCAAGATTGCAATTATTTCGCGAGTGCCAAGAGTCAATTTCATGCGCATAAAATGCATTTTTTCGCTTATAATAGAAATACTATAAGTTAAAAAAATTATTTTATATTTACAGTTAAAATAGCTTCGAGTGCAAACAGTTAAAACACAGTATCGAGCTTTCCGCGATGCCTTCCAATCCGAAATGAATAAAAGAAACTTCAGAAATCCTCGATTCTCAAACTCCCGATAAACTTTGCTCAAATTGCGTTCACGTTGTCGCACCACGAAACGCGAAACGAATGTGTTGAAACGTTTCGTCTGACGTCTCCAATTTTTTCCGGCCCCTAAAGGACCATTCTATTCTCTCCGGAAGGGTGTAGATTAAGGGTCGAAACGTTGGAAACGTAGTGTAGAAGCTATGAAGTGGCTCGGCCCACCCCATAACAGGATAATTGCATCCCTGGCGAAGGAGGTGTGGCAAAAACGAGCCCGAGACCGATCAGAGAAATTAACTCCGCGCGAGTTTATGTTTCTTCATCCCCTGCGAACCCCGTCAACGAACGAATCTGCTTCGCTCGACATTTGCCCCCGATTTCGCAGATCTACTTGCGAGATAGAACCGATTATGATCATCTATTTATTGATTATCGACAAATATTATGGATCGCGCGAGAAACGGTCTCTCGAAAAACGTTTTCCAACGCTCGACGCGCGGCGCGTCGTAAAGCGCGCGGGCGACGGTAACGACTCTAAAATTGAAACGGTAACAATTCTACCCTCGATTCTCCAAACGGCGTCGCGTGAAAACTCGTTTCTTCTTTTTCTTTCTTTTTTTTTTTTCGTCGAAGCGGCAGTTTGTTTTAGCCCCGATAGAGCGTTCCAGCTCGCCGCCAGGGGTGTACAAACGAAGGGTTGAACGGGTAGAAACGAAGTAGAAGGCTGCCGAGTGGCTTAGCCCGCCCCGTAACACGAAAATTGCATCCCTGGGCGAGGAAGGTGTGGCAAAACCGAGCCGGGGACCGATCAGAGAAATTAACGCCCCCTCGTTATCAGCGAGAAACAGAGGAGACCGTGGAGGAGCGAGGGGCGAACGGGGCCGGCGGGTGGGTGGCCACGGAGACGGGCTTGAAATTGTGTTTTTGCATTCAGCCCGAGTCGACAAATCCCCGAATCCAAACGCGGCGGTCAAGGTCTCCGACGGAGTAGCATTACGGTTTATCTTTCGAGGGCGGAGGGAACGAAGGGGATTCGAAGGGGACGAAAGGGGCGGCCGGAGGGCGGGCTCCTATTGTCCCACGGATACGCAGGGTGGGCCACCATAAAATATCCGTTCGCCGCACCAGAGAACGATAGACTGTGAAATTTACATGAGTAGACGTTTAAAAGAAAATTGTTCAAGTTTCCACGCGCAGGGAGGGGGGAGCGGGGGGTGGGAGGCAGTTTGTGTCACGTGAAACGATTGCCATCGTACGCTCGCCAAGTTTCGAGCGCGCATTTTATTTTTTTTGTTCACTCCCCGTGGAAAAAGATAGAAATTGCTGCCTTTTATCGCCTTTTTTGTCTGTTTTTTTTTTTTTTTTTTTTGATCAGCCGGACCTTTTCCCTCATCCGACAAATGAGCGGTGCTTTGTAAAATAGTGACAGAGGGTTTCTTTGTAGGACACAATGGGCCTCGCGCGCCCTCGAATTTTCAACCTGCCGATGAACGTAACGCGCCTCGCGCACTTCGCTCTCGCGTTTAATTGAAATTGCTCCAATGGAGCCAACAATACTGTTTTCACGTCGCAGCACTTTTTCCAACGAACGCGTAGCCGGTTTTCTTTCTTTCTTTTTTCTTCTTTTTTTTGTTTTTTTTTTAATGGCTCGATCGCCCCCGCGTTCGATGCCTTTCGCTTGTTTTTTTCTTGCGTTTAACGGCGACGATCGAATCGGCGTCTTATCGGCGCAGCTGATAAGTTATTTGCTCGTTACTATGTAAGCATCGTTGCTCTACGATATTGTGGCGCGGGTGAGATCTTTCTTTTCTTTCATTGGTCGGCGGAAGATCGCGAAAATTAATATTTTTGTTAATTAATATTTTTATTTATATATATTTATATTATATTTATATTATATTGATTTCCATTTGTCGCTCACAAATTAATAAAAATATTAATTATTTAAAATAAAAATATATATAAAATAAATTAATAATATATTATATATATTATAATTTATTTATTTATAATATATATATTAATATATATAATTATAATTAATAATATATATTTATATATATTTTTATTTTAAATAATTAATATTTTTATTAATTTGTGAGCGACAAATGGAAATCAATAACGCTTGCTCGATTAGAATTTTCAATGACGAAGCTTTCGCCCAAATCTCCCGCAACTGAAATTGAGTGGCGATATGATTCATCAACGTCAGCCTTGCTGATATAGTTCGTCGATTATTCCGCAAATAATTTCTGCCGAATACGAACGTTCAAATATAATATCTGCGTCGACTACTGCGCCGATTCAATTTATTCGGAGAAAAGACATCGATGTATAACAGCTTTTTTTTTTATTGTAATCAAACTTTTTCATCGATCTTTGACGCCCTCGGAAAGCACGTTTCATAAATTGCTTCTTGAAAAAATCTCTGACGTAAGAACGTTATTTATTTTTCTCACTGTACTAATCGGAGTAAAAAGTTCCTCTGTAAAAAGCTTCTTAAAAATTTATAAACGACGAGAGAGCGTGCAGTTTTCCACTGCAAATTTTGAAATGAAAGATCGTGCAATTTTTTCAAACTATATTCTATGTAGAATAAGTATAAAATTAATAGAGGAAAACAAACTGTATTCTCAACGATAAATATAAAATTAATAGAAAGCAAATTATATTCTCAATTATAAATATAAAATTAATAGGAAAAACAAACTATATTCTCAACTATAGATATAAAATTAATAGAAAAAGCAGACTATATTCTAAACTATAAATATAAAATTAATAGAAAAAACAAACTATATTCTCAACGATAAATATAAAATTAATAGGAAAAACAAACTATATTCTAAACTATAGATATAAAATTAATAGAATATATTCTTAAAATCCTGAATTATATAATTCATTATATAATTATATTTATATATTATTATTATAATTATATAATTCATAATATATACGTATATACCTTTAATTGAGGTACTTATTTAAGAATAAATTCAATGAATTATCTCGGAATAAACGCCCGGAGAGAGTCGTGTCCTCCCAAATTCTTAACTATACGCGCTCTCTCTCCTAAATCATTCTAATAAATTCCAAAGTCTGTAAACGGCGGTTCTGTAGGGTGGGTTCCGGTCACTCGGCAAGACCCACCCCGTATATATAACATTCTCGTGCACACCCGAGTTGTCCCCCGGTTCCGGCGTGTCTGCATTCTTCTTCCTCCGTCGACCGTCTCGTCCCACCCCCACCCCCACCCCCAGTCCCTCCCGGCGAGTGTCTGAAAAGCGGAAGGAAGAAAAGAGGAGGAGATTGTAAAGCCGGATCGGCCTCGGGGAGACCTCGCCAGCTGTTATTTCTACATTCCGGTAAATCGAGTCGGGAATCCAATCTGCCTGTTTGCTACTGCATCCAAACTACCCTCTTCCACGCTCACGCGCCGTCCACCCCCGCGCGACCCTCGCGCCGCGCCGCGCCCCCTCCCCACCTCTTTCTCTCTCTCCGCCCGCCAATACTTCCCTCTCCAGTCTCGAGCTCTGTCGACGATTCAGACTCGTCCAGGACGGTCGACGTCGCCCGGGCTGCCTCTGCACCGATTTTCAACCGGATTTCGCATGCACGCGAGCCGCCGTTGCTTTTCGGTAATTTGATTTATGCGGGCGCGCGCGGGTGTTGCGCCGCTGCGAGAGCGTCTCTCCCTTCGCGTCTCGCTCGCCTGGGCGCCACCCGCGCGTCCACCGGCTCCGAAATCTTTTCCGGATTCCCGGCTCGCCTCCGGGGAGAGGACGCCCGCCCGACCCCTCCTCGATGTAATTTCCGAGAGCGAGAGTAACGAAAACCCTGCTACACACCCCCGCGGACGATCGATCCGCGCGACTCGCGACGCGATCTAGCGCGGCTGAAATCGATACGAAATTCGCGATTGCGCGATTAACCGGTTAGCTGTGTGCCGTGTGCTTCTCGGAGCGCGAGAATCGAACGACGACGAGTATACTCGTCGAACACAGAGCAAGTTTCGTTATAAAAATATTGGATCAGAGGGGCGGTTTTATTTCATAAAGTTAACTATTTTATTACTATTATTTGAGTATTCGCTTGATATTCATAAATAGTTGTAACAGTAGTAGTAGTATATATACTACTATTTTTTTTCATTAAGTAAGAGGTTTCCTTAGTGTTAATAAAATCAGAGCGAGGATAGCATATTTTTCGACGATTCCGTTTACAACTGCGATGATCAGCCCTTTTTCGTTCTTAATAATTTCCTTGATAGAACGAGACACGTCTGCTAAAATTATACTAATATTTAGACTAATACTATATAGATAGACTAATACTATATAATATATATATTTAGACTAATACTAATACTAATATTTATATTAGATTATTTTATATAGATTTTCTTATTATTTTTAATTTATTTATTTAAAAATAGGAAATGCTGACTAAATTGCTGCTGTAGAGTGATGTTTTCAGCAAAGCAAGGAACAATAAACAACGACACTTCGCACGTCGAACAGCAATATCGTGAATTATTCATACAATTATTTATATTTTTTATTTGCTTGTTTTATTCTGGCCTGGTCTCAAAATAATTCTAAACATCTTGAAATCTCAGAATATGTATATTTTCACTAAAATTACAATTTATATAGCCAATGGTCGCTACTTTTTACGCGCGACGAGTGTACTCGTCGCGACACAAAATGCAGTGATATCTCCCTAACTGACGCTCAGATTGACGTGCAGAAAAATAGACAATTTGGGAAGTGGAGATACGATTATTTGAGCCTTGCGGCTCGTTTTTTATAGTTGTTGATAATTCGTAACTATAAAAACAAACCGCAGAGCTCCAATAATCGTATCTCCTCTCCCCAAATTACCCAATTTTTTTGGACAATCTGAGCGTCAATTAGAGAGACATTACTGTATCGCCACGTCTCCATAACGAGCGTACTCGTCGAACACGGTTAACTGATTAAGGGAACAGAGCTGCGGAAACCCGCGAAGCTTGTATGAAAATTTGAAATACGGACTTCCCGATGCGCCGACGGTCTGCAAATGTACTGTAGACGTGCACACGTGCAGATGTGCACCGTCTTGCCACCATGCGATGCAACTTTGGAACGGACGCATAATAATGCTGTCGATATTTCACGGCCGTAAACATTATTGCGGTTTGCCAATAAATATTGACAATATACGCCGTCGATATTGATTGACAATGTCGTCTGTCTATTGAAATAGCGTCAATATTACATCGACAATATGTATCGATTATCCGAGGATCTAGTTGCAGGTACAATGATGTTGAGGACAATGATGTCGAACGGCCAATGGCGTTCTTGCACTAGAATCGCGCGTGCGTAAGACAAAGCGGCGAAATTATTTTTAAATTCAAGATTATAGATCGATTTTGATCTGGGAAGCTTTTATTTGATGTGACCGTTCTCTTAAAGAAGCACGAGTCCGTCGGCTTTGTAAGGAAGCTCGACTTCAATAAATGAAGAAATTTCTCCCAGAAATGTACGGACGTCGGAATTGAAACCGGCAGATCCGAGAATACTAAGTCGCGATTCTTCCGGCTAAGCGGAGAGGTTTTATAGTTGCCGACTACTCGTGAGAGAGAGAGAGAGAGAGAGAGAGAGAGAGAGAGAGAGAGAGAGAGAGAGAGGGAGAGAGAGAGAGAGAGAGCAGACGTTAATCATTTATTTCTAATTTTTTGTCGCGATTCGAAGGCAATTCGGAGGCCACATGCGACGATTCGAAGGCAATTCGGAGGACACATGACACGATTCGAAGGTAATTCGGAGACCACATGCGACGATTCAAAGACAATTCGGCGGACATATGACACGATTCAAAGGCAATTCAGAGGCCACAAGCGACGATTCAAAGGCAATTCGGAGGACACGTGGCACGATTATAAAGCAATTCAGAGGCCATACAACTCGATTCGAAGGCAATTCGGAGGTCACATGACACGATAATAAAGCAATTCAGAGGCCATACGACTCGATTCGAAGGCAATTCGGAGGCCACATGCGACGATTCGAAGGCAATTTGGCGACCACATGCGACGATTCGAAGGCAATTCGGCGGCCACATGCGACGATTCGAAGGCAATTCAGAAGCCACATGACACAAATCAAAGCTCACATGACACGATTCGAAGGCACTTCGACCCTTAGCATCGGCGCAGCAATAAATTACATATGCGTACAACTAACCCCCCCAGGAAATTCACAGCAACCCGAAACTTGGCATTTCCGGGAGAAATTACTGTATTTCGCATATCGAATCATACATTTCCCTCTCTCTCGTCAATTTCCCTTTAATCCACCAAAACTCAGCTTCCGTTCCAGAAATGCTTCACCGCTCGATCTTAATTCCGCCGAATGCTCTGCAATATTGTCGTAGAAACGGCGAGACGTCGGCCACAGTGCGCCACGTCGCGCCGGTTTTTCCTGTCGCCGGCTTAAATATCGCCCTCGTTAAGGTTCCCGGCTATTTGTTGATGGGCCCGGGGCACCGGTCGAATGGTCGCTATTAATAATCGCGAATACATTTTCGCGCCACGCGCCGGTCTTCCCACGACTTCTCCGGGGAGCGATCGCGCCGCCGCGGCCCACGGTTCCCGTTCTGCAACGTATTGCCGGCGATCTCGGCCATTTTTCCGAACCGTCCGATGCGTGTGCTTCGATTTCTCTTCCTGTGCAACTTATCGTTGCGGTGTTACGCGGCCACGCCGCCCTCCCGCCCTCCCCCCCGACCGCCCCTCCTCCGCCAGGGAAACTTGAAGCGAGCCGGGATTCGGGGATGGTCGAGTTATGTGGGTCGGTGACCGGTGTATCGTAGGTGACCGTTCTCTTAAAGAAGCACGAGTCTGTCGGCTTTGTAAGAAAGCTCAACTTCAATAAATAAAGTAATTTCTCCCAGAAATGTGCGGAGGTCGGAATTGAAACCGGCAGATCCGAGAATACTAAGTCACGATTCTTCGGGCTAAGCGGTGAGGTTTTATGGTTGCCGACTACTCGTGAGAAAGAGAGAGAGAGAGAGAGAGAGAGAGAGAGAGAGAGAGAGAGAGAGAGAAAGAGAGAGAAAGAGAGAGAGAGAGAGAGAAAGAGAGAGAGAGAGAGCGCAGCCGTTAATCATTTATTTCTAATTTCTTGTCGCGATTCGAAGACAATTCGGAGGCCACATGCAACGATTCGAAGACAATTCGGAGGACACATGACACGATTCAAAGGCAATTCAGAGGCCACATGCGTCGATTCAAAGGCAATTCGGAAGCGAGCCGGGATTCGTAGGGATGGTCGAATTATGTGGGTCAGGTTCGAACATTTTCGAGGCTCTGTATTTGCCGAAGCATTCCCGGTTTTTCTAAAGTGCCGCTGTTTGCGCGCCGCTCCGTTATTATTTCCGATCCGGACGATCTACGCGCGCGCGCGCGCGCCAGCTATTTAAATATTTTCGCCGCTGAAAATGTTTGCCGACCAACCGAAAAATGATACGCGTGCTATTTTTACCGTGCCGAAAATATTTACATTGCCGGAACGCCGCGGAAAAAAACGGGACGCATTTTTCGGCTCGCGACTTCTTGCCCTCCGGGCTAATATTCGTTATTTTCTTCGAGCTCGTTTCGGCTTTTATTTGGACGAACGTTGCAGTTAAGCAGTTATCTGCTGCGAACCCTTTAAAAAAGCGCACGCGCGGCTGCGATGATATTGTACATGGAATTAAGCTGTCGCGAAAGGGCTGTTTTATTTTTCAATTTTATCGCTAACGTTTGTTTATTGATACCATTTTTGCCATTTCTTCGCGAACGCGGCGAAAACGGCGAACTGGTTGAACGGTGCTGAGTCAACTCGAATCGTTAACCCTTTCCTCACGGCAGCTCGCTCCGCTGGAGTGACGCCACTGCATGGGGCATCGCGCCGTGAAGCGTGCACTTTGCACTTTGGTCTTCAACAACTCGTTTTTAAAATTGTTGAAAATCAGTAACTATAAAAACAAACCGGAAGGCTCGAATAATCGTATCTCCTTTTCCCAAATAAACGCTCAATTGTTCAAAAAAATTGGGCAATTTGGGGAGAGGAGATATGACTATTGGAGTCCTGCGGTTCAATTTTATACTCACGAATTGTCAACGACTATAAAAACAAACCGGAAGGCTCGAATAATCGTATCTCCTCTTCCCAAATTGTCCATTTTTCTGCACAATCTGAGCGTCAATTAGGGAGACATTACTGTGCAATGCAATTTTAACAGTTTTTTCTTTTTAATATAAAGGAATTCGATGTTCTTACAATGATTTTGAAAAATAGTATACCAATTTCTAGCGACTCTTCTCAGAGTCACCAAAGGTTTAACAAGATTCGAGTGCAAAGGGTGAACAGATCGTCGCGCGAACGCCGACTATAGTCGCACCGTAACGAAAGGGTTAAACAGTACTTTAAAACGGTCGTAAAACGGGGCGAAATTTCTCCAACGGAGAGGGTCGACTGCAACGTTTGTCGGAAACGTTTCCGACGTTATCTAACGGATTCAGGAATCGATCGATTCGGAGGTCCGCTCGGGAAGATGATCATCCAATAAGATTATTTTTGCGAGCATAAAAAGAAATCCATTTGGTATATTATAGGAGCCCGGGGCCGCCGGTGGCTCGTATCTGGAAACGAAATCGTATCTCCGTCGGCCCTATAACGTAAGGAAATATTTTCTACGATGTATCCAATAATTTTGATAGAGTAACCCAATAACAGCTTATCCAGACTACCATCCGCCACAATGAAACATTCGTTTCTCCAGATGTTCAATAGCGAACAATGGCTCTCTCTCTCTCTCTCTCTCTCTGTCTCTCTCTCCCTCTCTCTCTCTCTCTCTCTCTCTCTCTCTCTCTCTCTCTCTCTCCTCTCTGGGCCGTGGCTCCGGCCGAGGCGGCGGAGGGCAGAGAAAACGTATCCGCGGAGCGATATTTCGACGGATAAGAGCGAAACGATGGTACACCGGATCGATAGTAAACATTTCATTATAACACGAGGAAAGAAAGCGGAAGTATAACCGGAGCGTGGGAGGGCGGATAATCCGCCGATAATCCGGGAATCATTCTCGGGAATGAATCGTTCTATCGATCCGAGGGAATATAATTGAAAAAGTTGTTCCTTTGCCTGCCAGCGAACGAGCTCCGGCTGTCGTTCCCAGCCGACTTCACCTTTCCCGCGGCCCGAATCGAACCGGGAATCAAGGTGGTGAAACATGGGCCCTCTCGGATCGGCTCGATTCACCGCTGACTTTATTATCGCTGCCCGGTTTTTCGCGGCCGATCGTATTACCGTGCTTTCGCTTAATATTCGGTTGGCAACTAAGTAATTGCCGATTTCAGTTATAGATGTCTCTCACTCCTATTTTTATGATATCCGTAAATGTTATATTATAAAATTATTATTATTATTATTATTATTATTATTGTTATGTTATTTTTTATTATCCGTAATTTTTCATCAGCTTGTAAACAAGAATGTTATTATGGTTGCGCCTTATCCGCGGACGAATCCGCGAGGTATTGTCTCTGCTGTAACATCGATATCTGCGAGGTTCGCACGCGGTTTTTTCGTAAACTGTTCGGACGTTTTATTGTAAAATTAACGACGTCGAGATTGTTCGAATTTCGTGAAAAAGAATTATATACGACAATAGTAACCTGATCTCGTTTCACAATTTGCGAGCACCGCGGTAAATTCTCCCTAATTTTTCATCAGCTTGTGAACGAAAATGGTCAATTTTGAAAAAGGAGATGCGATCGTTCGAGCCTCGCGTCTCGTTTTTATAATAATCGTTAATTATAATATACTACAAGCTGAAGGAAAATTGAGGAGAATTTACCGTAGTTACCTGGTGTTATGGATTGAACAGAGTTGAACACGTTTTATACAATATTATTTATTTTATATTGTATATAACAATGATAAAAGAGACTTTTTCATGTGTTCTCGCGAGGTGCAAAGATCGATTTCGTTTAGGTAGACTGTTACGGTAGACCCTAAGTAGACCAAAGCTAAACCTATCGCGTGTCAGAATCAGGCTTCGCTTTCAAAGACTACTAGATCATTAGCTCGAGTCTAAAGTAGACACAAGTTTGTCTATCGGAGGCCCAAGGTCTGCTCGAATCGTGGGCATAGATTACGTCAACAGTTTGCTGGTAAATGGTTGGCAAGATAAGTTTGTCAAACTAGAAACAATTCAAGCTATTTAGAACTCGATTCAGCATTGAAATTAACACTAAGAAAAATTAGCAAACTATAATACGTTGCCACTATAATTCTCGAACGTCCTCTTTGCTGTCCAGATTTAACACTAGATCACTTAGAATAACACCAGATTAACTTACGATCACTGCTTGTTTCAAACATTACAGACATTGCAAGCACATTATTTCAACGATAACACAAATTGGAGCCTCGGCGACCTATTTTCTGCGATCTTGAAAAAAAAGAATTAACAATATCCAGTGAGATAAAAGTATACAGAGTTTCCCAAAATTATAGTACTTCCGGAAAATGAGGGGTTCCCGAGGTGATTTGAAGTAACTTTTTCCTTTACAAAAATTCTCTCCGTGGCATCGTTTACGAGTTATCGAGGAAGAACACTGACCAATGAGAGGCGAGCTCGGCTGGCGCGCGGCGGCCGAGCGAATGAGCGTAACTGGGCGTCTACCGTTCGTTGGCTCGGCCGCCTCGCGCAAGCCAAGCTCGCCTCTCATTGGTCACTGTTTTTCGTTAATAACTCGTAAACGATGCCTCGGAAAAAATTTTTGTAAAGGAAAAAGTTGCTTCGAATCACCTCAGGAATCTCTACTCTCCCGAAAGGAACTACAATTTTAGGACACTCTGTATATGTACAAACAGAAGTTTCATTTTTCGGGGACTCGGCCCGAATACGAAATTAGGCGAGAAATCCGTGATTTGCCGTGACGGCAACGCGTCGCATATAAAATCGCTGATCGACAATTTAGTTTCCGTCGATCCGGTGCCGAACCTGAATTGGCCGCGAGTGTTCGTACGAGCTGCACGAAGATATCCGAACGCGCCGGGAATCGGGGACAGCGAACGCTGCGCGATGCGCCGCGCCGCGCCGGTTACGTTTGATGCTCGCGTAATAAGGTCATTGCACAGTTCACTGCAACTCAATTTCGATAGTTACGTAACGTGCATCGCCGGTCCCCAAGGGGGGAGGAGGGGGAGGGAGTGGATGCTCCTTCTTTTCCAGTTATTTCGCAGTGTCTGCTGACCGAGTCGATTCCCCGGCGACCCCGAGAACCCCGCATGCGTGGACTTTTCCACGCGATGCGGACGCGACGCGACGCGACGAGACGCGACGCGGCGCGGCGCACGGTAATTTGTCCGTCACGGTTGACACGCGGAATCAAAGGGACACGATGACCGTAATTGCACGCGCACTCCATTGTTGCTGCCGCTTCCTTTGGAAAAAATGCAGCCACGCTGACGTGTATGGATGAGCCCCGGCTGCGGCAAATATTGGTGCCGAGCAGCCGTGCGCTGTCCCGGCACTCTGATGAACGCGTATCAGGCCGACCAGCGCTGAAAATATCCTTCTGTTGTCTTCGGATCCACCAAGATTCAAGCCCGAACACCGTATACAGTGATTCCGGAGTCTCGGCGCGTTTTCGTACGACCGAGAATTTCGATGAGAACGATTAAATCTCGTGATTGGTGCGCGGACGTTTTGTTGGTTCGCAGCGTCCTTCGAGTTTCCAGGAAACGCGTCGTCGAAGTCCTTGTTTATCTTTCTTTTTTATAAATTTACACACATGTCCAATGTACCATGTCCCTCTGTACTCGAGCGGCGAGTCTGAGGCACCACTAAAAATCGTTACACCATTTTTCATTGAATAATTGTAACAGCACCAAACTTGTCGTACTTAAAAAACTGTTAAAATTGCAATTATTTCACTTGCCAATAGGCACAATTTCAGACGCATAAACTGCACTGAATCGTGTAAAATAAAAACACCGCAGACCAAAAAGCATCTTTTGGATTTCGAATTCGAAAAGAGCTCCGACCGCAAACTGGCTTAATTGCCTGTAGCATTTGCCACGGGTCATTTCTCGCCCACGTGTCTCGAAAGATGGCGACAGGACGTTCGCCTCGATTCAGCGTGAAAGCGAAGCGGATTGTCCGCTCGGAAGCTCGGCATCTATCTGCGAAAACTGGCGGTACGCGAGCGTCGAACGGCCGCGCGTTTCCTCCTCCGATCCATTTATATTAATGTCTTCCGGGCAATGAGTGGCCGGAGTGGTCGAAACGAAAACGCGGCGATGAATTCCATCCGTGGAATTCTTCTGGCCGGCGGGCCGGGGGTTATCGCGGCTAAATTAATTATCTGTCCCGGTGGCGCTGCGCCCGGCCGCGAATTAATTACGCGGGGTTAACGAGACTTTTTAAAAAGCGAAAGCTCCCGAGCGATACACAACGTGCCTAACGACCTCTTGGCTTATCAACGCGCCGGTGCTTTCGCGCCCAGCTAATTGAATTCGCGTATTACTGCCGGCAGAACGATCTGACAAATAGAGGAATCATGCGCTGGTCATCAATATTTCATGTTCATTCGTCTATTTTTTTTTCCTCCATACACCCACCCACCCACACCCCCCGTCGTGTCGTCCTTTTCGTCTCCCAGTGCACACATAGACAGGCGCGCGCGCGCGCGTATGCACACACGTATATATACACGCACACACGAGCGTGAACAGGTTCTCCACCCCGTGGCCACCCCTTTCACCCGCCCGTGGCCGCCGGTTTGATTTATTGCGTCCGCTTTATTGCGTTTGTTGTGTTTGTTATCCGCGCGACGCAGTCGAACCGTCCAATCGGGAAGCCCGATATCACCGACGGAAATGGAAATTTGCTATACGAAATCCCTGTATTTTCTTTTCGGGGGAGGGGGGGCTGGGGGGGGGTACGGCCGAACGGGTTCATAGTTCGGCAAATATTGTATCCGGAAATGGATTTACGAATTTTACAGCTCATGTAACATTCAATGTTTACACGTTACCGGCCCCTCAAATCCACGGCCGCGTTGATGCGCCGCCCCCGATCCGAAACGAATATTGTTCGGCAAACCCGATAAACACGCGCGTAATATTTCATCTCGAAGATCACTTTTTTTTTTTTGTTTTTTCGTCGGCGGCCGCGGCGGACACGGAAAAAACCACGATCCCCGCCGTTCGATGTCCGACCGTCGACCTATTTTCCCCGAAACAATGCCGGCGACGACCGCGGTTGCTCGCGATTGTCAACGGTTATAGCATTAATTTTGCAGCGAAAATGTTGGGTTGGCAACTAGGTAATTGCCGATTTCAGTTATAGATGTCTCTCACTCCCATTTTTATGATATCCGTAAATGTTATATATTATAAAATTATTATTATTATTATTATTATTATTATTATTATGTTATTTTTTATTATTCGAGAATGTTAGCAACTGGTCCCAATTTCGCTCTCGGATTGCGCCCAAAAATGGACAATTTGAACAAATGGATAATGATTATAAAAAGCTAACTATAAAAAACAAGCCGCAAGCCTGAAATAATCGCATCTCCTCTCTCCCAAATTGTCCATTCGTCCAAATCGTCCGTTTTTGTGCGCGATCCGAGCGCGAATTGCGGAGAAATCACCACCATACAGATAATCCGGTATATACCGGGTTGCTCACGAAGTCTTCTCGCTTATTGTTCGAGCAAATGTTAAAGCTTAATCCCAAATTACAGTAATTTCTCCCTAATTCACTCTCAAAAATTGATAATTTGCCCAAATGGACAATAATCCTATAGTCATTGACAATCGGTAACTATAAAAAGCAAGCCACAAGGCTCCAATAATCGCATCTCCTCTTCCCAAATTGTCCATTCCCCCAAATCGTCCATTTTTGTACACGATCCAACCGCGAATTACGGACAAATTACTATATTCCCTAATCATTATTATTAACGTTGCACGAACAATAAACAAGAATACTTCGCGGCCGACCCGGTATACACAACAGAGCCACCCTTCCGTCGACGAACTCCAGACCGCGCAATCACCATAAGAACATCATAGCGGGCCACGTATCCGCATGTGGTCCGGAATGTCCGACTAAAACCATCCTGACCCAGTTATGGGGCGCGGAGAACCCGCTAAGCACTTTTCCATGCAAACGCGTGTAATCTGCTTCCTGTGAAAAACTGCACGACAAAAGGACAAGGTAGCGCGAGCGAGCCGGGCGAAGCGAGCGAGAGGGACAGCCTCCTCTCGATAAGCCGAGGCTCGAGCGATACTTTCTGCCGTATAACGGGGCTGGATTTATTTTTAAGGAACACCTTGCCGGTAATTGGTTGCCCCGACACATGTCCACACAGGTGGGAATCTCCCGTGCATAAATATTCATGGGGGCTCTCGCAGCCAACTTCCGTTAACTACCCCATTTACCTTCTAGCTGTATGTAAATAACATCGGTTTCTAAAAGTTCGCGCGGAAAATTGCGTTCCCGCGGCGTGATGGCTCGTTTTGCAACTCATGCGTTCCCGGTTGTAATGAAACTCGCACACGGCCGACGCGCCGACATACAGGGTGTCCCAAAAATGTCTCGCAATCCGAAAGTAGAGGATTCCTGAGCGCATTTGAAGCAACTTTTTCCTTAGCGAAAACGCAATCCGCGGCTTCGTCTACGAATTATTAACGAAAAACAGTGGCCAATGAGAGGCCAGCTCCGCCGGCGCGAGGCGGCTCAGCCAGCGAACGCGCGAAGCCGCTGATTGGCTCGGCCGCATAGCGCTAGGCGAGCTCGCCTCTTATTGGTCAGTGTTTTTCGTTAATAACTCGTAAACGAAGCCTCGGAGAACATTTTCGCGAAGGAAAAAGTTGCTTCGAATGACCTCAGGAACCTCCCATCTCCGGATTGCGAGACATTCTCGGGACACCCTGTATACTCGGGCCGCGGTTTTACAACAAAAATTACACCGGCAACGCGCGCGTACGGCTTCCGCCGGAATAGTTTACGGCGAAGATCGCCGCGCGTCGCTTCGACGGTGATTTACAAACGCAACTCGCCGCGTAGGAAATTCCGCGTTCCGGTTGGCTCCCGGCCGCGAGACCGGATCTCCTCTCGCGTAATAAAAATCACGACGCGCGTAAGGAACGTTTTACGCTCGGAATTTCGGGTCACGCGCGTGTAAACGCGCGCGCCCTTACCCGCTCGGCGGCGGGTACGTCGACGGGAACGCGGGCGTAACATCGGGTTTATGGCGAAATGTCAGCCGGTCGACGCCGAGGGGGAAGGGGGGAGGAACGGGAGTCGAAACATCCATCGACGTTTCCATCGTTGTTCACCATTTTCACCCTCCTCGCTGCGGAATCGCCGCGCCGCTGTTCAAACGCCGTGATATGTGAAGAAACCCGGGATAAAAATGAATGCGGAATGTCGATGACCCCTTGTTGCAATGCCGCACATGTCACGCGACCACTTAAGCTCCTACGACTGATGACCGTTAAGTGTTGTTATGGTTGTGCCTTATCCGCGGACGAATCCGCGCGGCGCACCGCCTGTGCCGTAACACATCGATATCTCCGCGAGTTTCGCACGCGGTTTCTTCGTAGACGCGCGTTCTATTCTTGGCGTTTGTGAAATCTTAAGGCTCGTCGCCTTAACCCTTTCGCTACGGAGCGGTTGCGTCAAAATGTGATCGCTGCGAACGGAGCGTATTGTTGCGAATTACGCCATTTCTCTCGCGTCGCGGCATTTTATTTACAATAAAGAATATTAACTATAACACAATTCGATACAATAACAATTCAGGTCTTTCAGAAGCGGGATGTTGATCGTTCGACGGTCCGATCTCGACTCTTCGATTGTCCGTTGGTAACGCTCTTTTCTGTGGCAACCCCTATCTTCTATTATTCTTTAAGGAGTTGTTCACAACAGAGCAGTTTCACATTACAGCGACTTGATTTGGACAAGTTGCCGTAACACTATTGAGTAGTCGGCGCTGAAGTACGGAATGTATTTCTGGTTCCAAGTTTTCCGTAGTCCAATTATATTCAGATTTTTGTGATCTCGAGCACGTTACTGTTTGTCTCGCATGGCAAACGCTTTCAGTATCGTTGTTTTCACTTTCAGTATTTTCGCTGTCACTCGTGAAAAATATTCTCCTAAATTTTCTTTTCCCCGTGATTTGATAACGGGTCTAAAAAAATTAAATACTTAAAAACTCAACATTGTTTTGTCCGTACGTTCGGTTAGTCGCCTAACGTACATGCGCGACCGAACTATTGTACGCTCGATTCGCGCTTCCTACGGCAAATTAATGACGTGGAAGGGTCTCTAGTAGTCTTAGAGAACTTTATTTTTTGTGTTGTACTCTCTGCGAGCGCTGGTGGAAGAATGCTCTTCCAACGCTGGAAAGTCGTGGAAGAGCACCCGTGGATGGAGGTAGATTGTTTATTATTGGTCAAGGCACGAATCACCCCTTGGAGGGGGGTGTCTGCCTTGACCCTTGTTGGGGCCTGAGAGGGTTTCCCCAATGGTGGGACCTTTTTATGGCCCTTGTCTCTGGACGCAACAAACATATCATCGCAAAGGCAGAAATTGAGTATTTACCCGCGAATTATTGAAATTAAGCCAACAAAATTATTTCAGAATTATAAATTCGTGTAAACCTTTTAATCGCTACTATTATAAATTGCTGGTATATATTCGTCGCTGGCAATGTTCTAAAGAAGACTGAAACTGTGTATCGTTGGAATAAAACGCAATATCGTCTTGTCAATTGTATTATATTTCACGATAGTCAATTGTTTAAGGCACGCAGCGTTGCCAGATACTCGATTAACAAAAGTATCTCATGTAAAGTATGAAATAGAAGTATATACATGGTATGAGCGTATATATACGCTCTTCGTACCCGCGCGTCCACTTTTCCAGAGCGTATATATACGCTCTTCGTATATGAATGGCCATTCTTCGGGGGCGTATATATACGCCCATCGGAGCGAAAGGGTTAAGATTTATACCAGGACTTTTGTTGCTCTAAAACTTCTAAAACCAGAATTTGGAATTCTAGAGATCTCAGAGTACGAACTTTCGATTTTAAATGTGAAAGAAAATATCGTACGCAAAAGTTCAGGGTGTCGTTGTCGAGAGCAGGCTACGATCTTTAAATGAATCGTAGATTCAGTAGTAAAGGGTGTCCCAAAAGGGTGTAATCTTTAAGTGAATCGCAGATTCGGTAGTAAAGGGTGTTCCAAAAAGCTACAATCTTTAAACGAATCATAGATTCGCTAGTAAAGAGTGTCCCAACGTTCACACGAGAAGTAATTTCGATAGAAAATACAGGTTCATAATTAAAAATTGCAAATTTTGCATCGATTTTATAAAGCGCACGGTAGATGGTTATGTATGGAATAGCATGTCGGGTAAATGGCCTCCACGGCATTGCTGGCATACACGCGCTCTTTTGTGGAAATTTTCCATAACCGTTTTGCATAAATGTGGCCGAATTTCGTTGATGCAGCGCTCAATTTCCTTCTTCGAGGCGCGGTCGGTCGTGGGCTTGTCGGCATAAACCTTAGACTTCGAAAAACCCCAACGAAAAACATCCAACGGCGTTGAATCGCGTGATCTGGGCGGCCAATTCTGATCACCGAAACGGGAAATTACACGACCGGGAAACGACTCGTTATTTTCCAAATATTGCTCAACAACGAAAACGCGTTGTTCTTCCGCGCGGCGCTTCATTTTTAATAAACCCCGAACTGTCAGCTGTCACGCTGTCTTTCTCTTTCGCTGGCAACGCTTTGCCGCGCAAACGGCGCAAAATTCGAATCTCGCGCGAATTTTGGGACACCCTTTAGCTTGGGCCTCAAAATCCTGCAACAAGGAATTTGGCGCGTCAAAGTCTAAAAGTTTTGTCTAAAATAAGTCTAATAATAATAAGTCTAATAAGACTAATAATAATAAGTCTAATAAGTCTAATAAGTCTAATAACAATAAGTCTAATAAGTCTAATAATAATAAGTCTAATAAGTCTAATAATAATAAGAGTCTAATAAGTCTAATAATAATAAGTCTAATAAGTCGAATAATAATAAGTCTAATAAGTCTAATAATAATAAGTCTAATAAGTCTAATAAGTCTAACAATAATAAGTCTAATAAGTCTAATAATAATAAGTCTAATAAGTCTAATAATAATAAGAGTCTAATAAGTCTAATAATAATAAGTCTAATAAGTCGAATAATAATAAGTCTAATAAGTCTAATAATAATAAGGCTAATAAGTCTAATAATAATAAGAGTCTAATAAGTCTAATAATAATAAGTCTAATAAGTCGAATAATAATAAGTCTAATAAGTCTAATAATAATAAGTCTAATAAGTCGAATAATAATAAGTCTAATAAGTCGAATAATAATAAGTCTAATAAGTCGAATAATAATAAGTCTAATAAGTCGAATAATAATAAGTCTAATAAGTCTAATAATAATAAGTCTAATAAGTCGAATAATAATAAGTCTAATAAGTCTAATAATATATAAGTCTAATAATAATAATTAAGAAGTCTAAAATTAGTCGCGCGCGCGCGCTTCCGGTCTGCCAACCCTAAAACCAGAAGTCTTCGCTCCGGGATCCCTGGAATTCCAAATTCCGGGTTTAAAAGCCTCGGTGCGACAAGTCTTGCTATAAATCTTAAGGCGACGAGCCCTAAAAGTAACGGATCGTAGGATCGCAATTGCCGCGGTTACAGCGAACATCAAAAAGTTCGACGCTTCGTTGACGCGTTGTTTAATATTCGGCCCGACAGCTGCGAAAGTTTCCGCCACGGTTTTTGCATGCGAATATTTTGCCCGGGCGCGACTCTGGCCGAGCCCTCGCCGATACGATTTTCCTTTACAGGCGCGGCGACCGTGTCAGAAAGCCGGCCGCGATCGACTCGTTATATTCTTAATGCACGTGGCCGGCACTCGAGACAAAATAGCGCCGTTACGGGACTCTTTTATTGCGGGCAGGAATCAGGAACGGAGCTTTGGTCGAACGTCCCGGGGCGCACTAATGGCTTCATAAATTCGAACAATCGCTTTCGAATTACGCCGAGACACTAGGCTTCTCCTACGGCTTCTCCGCGGCCGGCCAACCTTTCTTTTCTTTTTTTTTACCGAAAGAAATTCGAATGATGTAGCTCCGTTTCCACGGTTAATGTACGACCGTGTCGCGCGGCGGGTAATTGTTTCGTTCGCGTGGGTGGATGCGCGGCGGAGGGGCGCGGTTTCCGTGTAGGCAACAGAGCCGTCGAGGATCGCGAACTGAAAATCTTGAAACGCGGGTCGCCGACACGCGACTGTAATTCACTTCTGCTAGATTAGTTCCGGATGGCTCGGCGAGAAATATTAATGTGTACGATTGTGTGTACCAATTATCATCGGAGTACTTTCCGCTCTTTTCGACAGAAACGAGTACCCCGCCCCCCTCCCCTCTTTCTTCGAATTAACCCTTAGCGCTCCGCGCGTTTCTCGAGTACTGCCTACCAGCAACTCCGGCACATTTTTGGAGCGGAGCGCTTGAGATAAAGGAAGTCAGGTAAATAATTCTTACATGAAGAAAATTTAGATTTGAAAAATTGTTAAAAGTGTAACTGTTGCATAAGTCACAAGACTCAATTTCACACGCATAAAATGCGCTCTGTCATATAAAATAGAGACAGCGTAGGTCAGAAAAATCATTTTAGATTTACAGTTAAAATGGCTTCGAGTGCAAAGGGTTAACCCTTAGCGCTCCGCGAGTTTCTCGAGTACTGCCTACCAGCAACTTCGGCACATTTTTGGAGCGGAGCGCCTGAGATAAAGGAAGTCTTATTTTCAGCGGAAAAGATTACACGTCCTTGCGAACGCATTTGATATTTTATTGATTTTATAAATATACATTTTCCTATTGTAAATAAAAGATAAATTTTCAATTCTGTAATTCACCACGGTGCGATATCCTTGGTAACAATCTCCCATGCGCATTCTGGGTTTACTTGGACAAGTGTCACAGTATTCGCTTTGCCAAATAGAGTTACTAGATATTTCTTTCAAGTTTAGAACATTTTCCGCGTAATCGTTGGTTTCCTTTATAATCTCATTTACCAATTCGTCCGTGAAAAATAATTTAAAATATCGTATCGACTGTTCAACGTTTGTAGGAACTTGTGGTCCAATGACCTGTGGCAATACACTAAAAAGTATTCTATCCGGAATATGTAATTCATCCGTAACATCGCGCCATTCGTCTAAGTCTTGCAACGAATCTTCGCTTTCACTTTCAATAATTCTCATTCTTCGTCTCTTTGGTAGTATAATTTCGCTACTACTACTCGAAGTGTCGGAATCATACCCAACATTGTCTTCCACAATGTCTTTTAACTCTTCAAAATCAAATACGTCTTCGGTATCGCTCGGCTCTAAATTCTCATCGTAATATTTATTTTTCTCCATGTTGTTAACCATAGAAAAGGTGAAAAAATGGTTTAATCGTAATGGTACAGACTTGGCACGTTTCAACTACAGATAACAATTGCTAACGCCGACGATAACGTATGCTAAAAACACTTGGCTCCGCAGCGGAGCCTTCGGAGTTGCGGAACAAATGACAAATGTCTCCGTAGCGGAGCCTTCGGAGCGCTAAGGGTTAAACACTCTCTCCCTCTCTCTCTGTCTCTCTCACTTTCTTTCACTTTCTCTCTCTCTCTCTCTCGATTATTCTGTCTCTTTTTCACTCTCACTCTCACTCTCTCTCTCTCTCTCTCTCTCTCTCTTTCTCTCTCTCTCTCTGTCTCTCTCACTTTCTTTCACTCTCTCTCTCTCTCTCTTGATCATTCTGTCTCTCTCTCTCTCTCTCTCTCTCTCTTTCTCTCTCCGTCCGAAAGGCACGACGCGCCACTATAGTTGCTTACTTTAGTAGCTCACTCGGTCATCGAATTAAATAATCGTCTTCATATGCATTGTTTCACACTTCTTTTGTCTTCACATCGATTCACATCCAGAGAAATAGCCTCGCGCAGAATTCAGCCGTATCTAAAAGGTTAAAAACCCTTCAAAGTGTTTCAGAAAACACAGGAATTTATTCTGCCGATGATCGATCGGCCCGATGCCCTCCCCTCAAATTAATACGGACGATTAATTATTTGTCCCGATCGTCCGCTGTTATCTTCGATCCTCCAGCCGGCGTGTATTGCTTTTCGAACGAATGTGAAGTGGCTCGAGATGAACTTTTTCGATCGTGTCATTGTTGATAAGTTATTACGGATCGTCAAATATCGCGAAACCGCGTATATCCGAAATAAGCCGAGTTCGACGTTGACGTGTCTACGGGAGAATCGCGGTTATTTTTAAAGTCTCGCTCGTAAAATATCATAGAATGTGGAGCGAGAGAGACGCGAAATTTCGCGGGGTCCTCGTTTTAGTTAATTAACGGGTAAGATTGTGAATTCGCGCGAACTGCCGCAGTCGGGTCATAAGAAAAAACCGCGCTACGGTTCGCGCGGTACGCAAGAACCGCGTATTTGCGCTCTTGTTGTACGAGCCAGTTTTTGGCGCGTTATACGCGAGAACACACACTGTCGCAATTTTTGCGGCGCACGCTGCGCGAATCCGTGTTAAACGACGCCACCGTGTTATACGACGGTCTGATACACGTGTATATGTATACATACATAATGAATGCAATAACATGGGCCATCGGTGGACCAAGCGACTCGGATAGAGAGAGAGAGAGAGAGAGAGAGAGAGAGAGAGAGAGAGAGAGAGAGAACCGCGTGAAATTGGCACCGCTTGCGACACGTTAAAGCGTTCGATCTATGAAATATGAAAGTGATCAATAGATCGCGCGATATTTATGCAAACTCCTATTTTTCCAGCGGTTTCGTTCGGAGTCTATTTTTTCCAGACTCTTCCGGGCGAACGGAATATGATTCTCTTAATCAACGTTCACGCTCCTCGAGGAAACATGAAGTAGAAGTAGCAGATTATTATATTTTCTAACAATTTTTAATTGCTTCAAATTTGCCCGGGATTTCAGACTAGAGGTTCGCTTGGATAAATATATAATATAAAATAATAATATAAATAACATAATATATAATATAAAATAATAATTTCAATAATATGATATGTAATATAAAATAATAATATCAATGATATAATATATAATATAAAATAATAATATCAATGATATAATATATAATATAAAATAATAATATCAATAATATAATATATAATATAAAATAATAATATCTATGATATAATATGTAATATAAAATAGTAATATAAATAATATAATATATAATATAAAATATAAAAATCTGTTTACGCTTTTTATTGCTTTAAATGATTAAAAGATCGTGAATCTAATAAGCAGTGAAAGACATGTATTATTACAATTTTTATAATCGTTAAGGATGCCTGCAACATTTTTTCCCATTGAATAAATATTGCCGCCTTGTTCGTGGGAACTTCGTATATCATTTTTTTCAATACACATATATAAATACATATGTACAAATATCGAATGTATGCATCGAGTGTAAATGTCGAATTTATCGATATTTACACTCGATACGATTACGCTCGTCGTGAGATTGATTTGAAACGAATCGATCCGTACGAAGCGTTGAACAAAACGCGCGTAACTTTATAGAATTCTGCGTCGCGATCGTATTTCGGGCCGCGGAGTGTCGGTCAGTGGGATGCGACGAGAACGGCCGTTTTAAAGCCGGCATTCTGTTTTCTTTTCAGCAGTGAGCTCCATGCGTCCGATAGACAGCACGAAATGCGTGGTGGTCCAAGATGTCAAGGCTGTCACTCACGAGAACGCGCATGTTCACGACCCGATATCAACGCAAATACCCACCGAAGGTAAATATCGAGCAGTATCAATTTGCATCCACTCTGCATGATGTAAATACTCCCGTGTACGGCGTCTCACGGTAATTGCTTTTCGGTGGCGTCTGCCACGTTCGAATGGCTTCCTCCGCTCTGATGTCGCGTCTACACCGGCACACAATGGCTGGGCCACGAGAATATTATCGATCCGAAATTAGATACTTCTGACTTTAGCCCCACTTGTCCCAAGTATTTACGACCCCGTCCGAATAAACTGCGATCGTACCGATGCCACACACCCTCCCTGGTTTTACTCCTGTATTTCCAATTACCGTAAATTCTCCCCAATTGACCCTCGGCCTTTTAGTGAAAAACGGACAATTTGGGAAGACGAGGTGCGATTGTTCGAACCATGCGGATCGTTTATATAGTTGTCAACGATCGCTGACTATAAAATATCGTTCACTATTGCTCACCCATATTGTTCACTTTTAAGTACAAGCTGAGAGTCAATTAAGGAGAATTTACTGTACTTTCGTGCATGTATTCGCGCCAGAAGCTGTTTGTATGAAACTGCTAATCTTTTTAGACATTCTAATGCCTTCGTAGATAATATAATCCATGGCTTGTTTAGCGGATCGTTGTATGGTATATAAATATGCTTAACTATCATTCTAGGTTAAATTACAGTTAAAGACGAATGTTGGACATGACAATCTACGTACTCCTTCATTATCAAAATAATCAAATTCTTTCAATTCTGCACATCAATTTCTGCATCACGTACCCAAAGACGCACAGTCTACTGCGTTTTCTCCACGGCATTTTTTATACTTTCGACAACGGCGTCTACAATACAGTAATTTCTCTCGCAAATGCCAAATTTCGGGTTCCTATGAATTTCCTTGTGCTAGTCCTACATTTATGTGATTTATTGCTACACAAGGTTCGACGGAAGACAACACGAAATGGTCTGTTTGGCTTCCGAATTGTCTTCGAATCGTGTCATGTGGTCTACGAATTGTCTTCGAATCGTGTCAAGTAATCTACGAATTGCCTTCGAGTCGTGTCAAGTGGTCTACGAATTATCTTCAAGTCTTCTCATGAGGCCTCTAAATTACCTTCGAATCGTGTCACGTGCCCTCCGAATTTCCTTCGAATCGTGGCTTGTGGCCTCCGAATTGCCTATGAGTCGTTTCACGTGGCCTCCGAGTTACTTTCGAATCGTGTCACGTGGCCTCCGAATTGCCTTCAAATCGTGGCTTGTGGCCTCCGAATTTCCTTTCAATCGTGGCAAGTGGCCTCCGAATTGCCTTCGTATCATGGCTTGTAGCCTCCGAATTTCCTTCGAATCGTGGCAAGTGGCCTCCGAATTGCCTTCGAATCGTATCACGTGTCCCCCGAATTGCCTTCGAATCTTGGCAAGAAATTAGAAACAAGAAACGCACATCGGCATGCAGGCCGCTGCCTTTTCCGCCGACTGCCCCGAGTTTCTTCAAAAAACGATCCTCAAGGCCCGAACAATGAAATCGCGACTTAGTATCCTCAAATCCACCGGTTCTCAATTCCAACCTCCGAACACATCCCCGGGAGAAACGACAGTATTCATCCAAGTAGTCGCCCGAATTCGCGAACGTTCCGCGGTTTGTCCTCGCTCTTCCAAGAGCCGCGTTTCTTTCCTCCTTCGTCACCATAAAAGAAACAAATAGCGGGCGAAATTGCATAATCCTCGCGGAACGGTGTCGCCGTCAAGAATTCGGTGGCCCGGTTCCCCGTAGCAGCTGTAAGCCGGTATAATTCCGGCCGGTGACAAGTAGTTTCGCGTGTCCCTCCTCCCCGCTCCCTCCCCCCCCTAATAACTCAGGGATTCGCGGACGCTGATAAACGCATTTCCACGTTCCGCTGTTCCGCAGAGTCGCTGCCCACAAGCACGGCGGAACACTCGAGCGCGTCGGACAGCGCCGGGGACCAGCAGAGCGATCCTCAGATCCAGCAGTCGGCGCAACAATGGCCGGCGGTGCTCGAGCTGCAGGCGTACAACGTGGCCCACTCGGCCGTCATACCGCCTTACAACTTCTGGAACACGGAGTTCCGTAACAAGCAGCCCGCGTTCATCCGGTTGAACCTGACTTTGCCTTGGGGCGTGAATTTCGCCGTCTACGGACGTCGCAACGTCGCGCCGAGCGTCACGCAGTACGACTTCGTCGAGTTCGTGAAGGGCGGCCGTGTCGACCACAGGCTGAAGAGGGACACGGCCTCGGAGGCGGTCAGTTTCATGAACACGGTCGGCCAGGACCTACACGGCGATCATCGACGTCGCCGGCAGCCGTCGAGCTCGCCGGGCGCTTCTTATCAGCACGTGCTCATCAAGCGAACGATCGTCGAGCCGATGATGGTGAACGTCAGCCTGCTCCAGTACCTGGACACCGGCCGCTGGTTCCTCTCCGTCTACAACGACGAGCTGCAGCCGTACAAGGTCACCCTGGTCGTCACCGAAGCCGAAGGCGTGTCGACTACCTGCCCGAACGACTGCTCCGGACGGGGATCGTGTTATCTCGGCAAGTGCGACTGCATCGACGGGTATCAGGTGCGTACACGGGGTTTCCGTTAAGACAGCCGGCGGCGCTTTGAGCCCACGGCGACTTTGATCTTGTCTGGCAACCCCCTACTCCCACGGCCGTGTTGTCCGACAGGCCTGTTTTAAACGGTTAGGCTTATCGGTGTTAACACTCGGCTGAAGGCCCGCGCCCACGCCCGCCTAGGGTCGCGCCGCTGTTAGGGGTGTCTGCAGATAAGCATCGCGGCGAGTATAATGCTCGGTAAACGGTCGACACCCTCGCTGATCCTTCTTCGATGTCCGCGGACTCTACGGGGTGTCCTAAAAATGTCTCGCGATCCGGAGAGGTGCGGTCAGGGGTCCTCGAGGTGATTTGAGGGAAGCTTTTCCGTGGCGAAAATGCGATCCGCGGCTTCGTTTACGAGTTTTCGAGGGAAAACGGTGGCCAATGAGAGGCGAGCTCGGCTGATTCGAGCTTCGAAGAGCGCTCGAAGCCTGGGGGTAATTATGGGGATTAGGCGAATTAGGCGATTATGGCGTATTAGGCGATTATGGCGTATTAGGCGATTCCTGAGGTTATTTGAAGCAACTTTTTCCTTAGCGAAAATGCAATCCGCGGCTTTGTTTGCGAGTTATTAACGGGAAACGCTGACCAATGAGAGGCGAGATCAGCTGACGCGCGAAGCTGACAAGCCAATGAGCGGAACTGAGCTTCGCGCACTCGTTGGCTGGGCCGCCTCGCGCCAGCTGATCTCGAATCTCATTGGATAGCGTTTTTTATTGATAACTCGTAAACGAAGCCGCGGATCGCATTTTCGCTGAGGAGAAAGTTGCTTCAAATGATCTCGAGAATCCAGATTGCGAGACATTTTTGGGACACCCTGTAGATCTGCCGGTACCAGAACGAGTTTTTGAAAATTTCTCGCGGGCTCGACGCTGCCTGCTGTTTTCTGGGGTTGTTAACTTCGTGTCCTTGATCCAGCGATTTAACTTTTTAAGAATTTTTAATAACCCTTTCGGTTTTCTCGAATCGCCTCGTTTAAGCTGACAAAATGCATTGGCTCGTTGATCAGTTACAGCTAAACGGGGGCTGGAACGTTCCTTGCGCGAACTTATGAAAATTCGAAGCAATTACCTTTGAAATATTAACCTGAATATTTGCTGGGATGACGGTATTTATTTAATGGAATAAATCCCTTGATACGTTGTTTGCGCGGGCCGCGGGAGAACGGTCGTATGATTAACAAAACGTTGAAAACATTAACCGGGGTTTGTTGCAGCAATATTTCCGGAAGTAATTCCTTCTGCCATTTCACAGCCCTCGGGAATCGCACGGTACACTTCCATGATTTTATCTTTCCCATACATTTACATTTTTGGCGAACCCGCACGAGCAACCATTGTTCTCCCGTCGGATTCCGTTTAATTCCCGATGAGCTTGTGAAATCGTAGCTGGATCGGGTGGATCAAGCGAATATAGCTTTCATTATTAGCCAAATTATGTACGAAATTGCCCACCGAATCGCGTGACAAAGATTTTTAATGAAAACAACGAACGAGAATTTTGGCGATGTTTGTACGTCGAAGGGAGCGTTAAAGGGAGCGTGGTGTTGAAGAAAGGACGCGGAGTTGTATCAAGGTTATTATAGTGTGACAAAGATTTTCAATGAGAATAACGAACGAGAATTTTGGCCATGTTTGTACGTCGAAGGGAGTGTTAAAGGGAGCGTAGTGTTAAAGGAAGGACACGGGGTTGTATCAAGGGGTTATTTTCAAGGTTATTATAGTGTGACAAAGATTTTTAATGAAAATAATAAACGAGAATTTTGGCCATGTTTGTACGTTGAAGGGAGTGTTAAAGGGAGCGTAGTGTTAAAGGAAGGACACGGGGTTGTATCAAGGGGTTATTTTCAAGGTTATTATAGTGTGACAAAGATTTTTAATGAAAATAATGAACGAGAATTTTAGCGATGTTTGTACGTCGAAGGGAGTGTTAAAGGGAGCGTAGTGTTAAAGGAAGGACACGGGGTTGTATCAAGGGGTTATTTTCAAGGTTATTATAGTGTGACAAAGATTTTTAATGAAAATGATGAACGAGAATTTTGGCGATGTTTTTACGTCGAAGGGAGTATTAAAGGGAGCGTAGTGTTAAAGGAATGACACGGGGTTGTATCAAGGTTATTTTTATCATTTTTTATGTTTTATTGTTTTTATATTTATTGTTTTTTATGTTTATTATTTTCAAGGTTATTATAGTGTGATACAGATTTTTAATGAAAATAGTGAACGAGAATTTTGGCGATATTTGTACGCTGAAGGGAGTGTTAAAGGGTGTTGAAGGAAGGACACGGGGTTTTATCAAGGGGTTATTTTCAAGGTTATTGTAGTGTGCCAAAGATTTTTAATGAAAATAATAAACGAGAATTTTGGCGACGTTTGTACATCGAAGGGAGTCTTAAAGGGAGTGTAATGTTGAAGGAAGGACACGAGGTTCTATCAAGGGGTTATTTTCAAGGTTATTCCCGGTAGAACCGTAATGGGTAAAGACGAGCGTCGATCACCTTTACGACTGGAATGACGGAGATTACGGAGGTGCCGATGAAAATTTCAGGGGGCCGATTGCAGCAAGAGCGTGTGCCCGGTGCTGTGCTCGTCCCACGGGCAATACGGCGGCGGTATGTGTCACTGCGAGAACGGCTGGAAAGGTGCCGAATGCGACATACCATTAGGCGACTGCCAAGTTCCTGATTGCAATCAACACGGACAGTGCGTTAGGGGATCGTGCGTGTGTAATCCCGGCTGGAAGGGCGACTTCTGCGACGAACGTAAGTCAACCGCTCTGATTAAATCGGCGATTCGATCGTCGCGACATGCCCTGATTATCGTCCCTTGCGAGCGAGATTCAAATCGCCCTGCACAGCCTTCTTAACCGGTTAGCCGTGTACGACGAGTATACTCGTCGCGGGGAAGTGGCAGTATTTTGTGCCGCGACGAGTATACTCGTGCGTCAAAAGTAAAATGACCATTGGCTATTTGAATTGTGATTTTAGCGAAAACAAAAACATATTCTGGAATTTTAAGATTTTTAGGATATTTTGAGGGCAGGATGAAACAAACAAATAAAAAATGTGAATGATTGTAGGAATAATTCACGATATTTACGTTCGACGTGCTTTGCTGAATATCTCTTTACAGCAGCAATTCAGCCAATATTTCCGTTTTTTATATATATAAATTGATAATAATAGGTAAATCCTTTTTTTATTAGTAATAAAACTTTAGCAGGCGTGTCCTGTGTTCTATCAGGGAAATGATTAAGAACATAGTTTTACAACAGTTTTACATTTCACGAGCTTTGTTGAATATCTCTTTACAGCAGCAATTCAGCCAATATTTCCTTTCTTTAAATAAATAAATTGATAATAATAGCTAAATCCTTTTTTTATTAGTAATAAAACTTTAGCAGACGCGTCTCACATTCTATCAGGAAAATGATTAAGAACGAAGAATTGCTGATCATCGCAGTTGTAAAAGAAATCGCAGAAAGAAGTGCTATCGTCGCCCTGATTTTACTAACACTAATGAAACACTCTTACTCAATGAAAAGAAATACCCTCATACTAACATCCCTAAAACGAAGCACGAGAATAATAATAATTTGTCCAAAGAATCGCTATCCTTTGTTGAACCTCCTGCTTACAATGCACGACACGAACGAAACGAATCGAAGTGTTAAAAATGTTGCAATTCGAACGGTTCGTTCAAGATTAAAGAACTTGTTTCGCCCTCGTTAATTGCACACCGTCGAACTCGAATGTTGCACACCGAGCGCGAAGTAAAATAAAATAAAATAAAATAAAATAAAGTAAAATAAAATAAAGTAAAATCGCGGGCCATTACCGCGGTCGTTTTTGGAAATCCGTGTCGAGCAAATGGCGTTCGAAAGTCGCGCGAACGGCGGCAAGTGAAGCAGCGGGGCTCCATTAACAGGACCATTAAAAGGTATCCAGCGGAAACGCGTCGGAACGTCTACCTCGGACGGTCTATTTCTGCGTCGGATGTTGTTTCTTCATATTTGTCACAGCGCCATTAATATCACCGGTAATTCAGCCGTGCGTCCTGCACCCCTCCCCCCTCCTCCCTCGCTCGCTCTATCCAGGGATGTTCAAGATATTAGTAATGCAGGCTCTCCCCGGTGAACACAGCCCGCCTGTTCCCATAATTAATGCGCGAGAGCGGCACCCGCGAATTTCCATACGGGTCAAAACCTACTGACTCTGTGCCGCGTTGCCGTGGAAGATAGCAAAAGCGGGGGGGCCCCGGCGGCTGATCAAGACGAATCGTCGAAGACGAGACAAACTCCGCGAACAATCCCTCGTACACAGTGAAATAAGTCGCGGATAAAAGTTTCACCGTTGCCCCGGCCCGCAGAGAAATGACGTTCGGAATGAATGGCGAAATTATTCGCGGGAACGCGAGACGCTTTGTCCCCGACATCTTCACGGTCGCGCGTTACTCACTTTCATTTTTCCGAGCGCACGGTATTCGTTTCCCATTAGCGACGCTTCTGCGGATGATGGCGAATTTGTACGCCGATCGAAGAAGTCCGCGGCATTAACCGGCGGCAAATCGCTTTCGCAGTCGACGTGGAAATTTGTTATCTTCGTCGATTACGGTGAACAATGATAGAAATTTTGGCTTCTTTCTTAAACGATTTCGGTCTGTTGAGAATTCGCACGTGGATGGCTGTAACGCTCGACTTACGGAACCCGTCAAAATGGCGGGTCACTAATTTTCTAATTTACGATTGTTCATATCGTGAAAGTACATTTATGAGTTATTTATTCGATTTATACTTACGGCAAATGTTACAATATTGTTGCAAATCTTGTTCAAAAGATTAATATTATTGTGAATATAATTCGTTTCGTTCGTGTCGTACAATGTAAGCAGAAGGTTCAACAAAGATTCTTTAGACGATATTTACAATATTGTTGTAAATCTTGTTCAAAAGATTAATATTATTGTAAATATAATTCGTTTCGTTCGTGTCGTACAATGTAAGCAGAAGGTTCAACAAAGATTCTTTAGACGATATTTACAATATTGTTGTAAATCTTATTCAAAATTAGAATAAATATCTTATTATTATTTTTGTAAACTAATATTTACACTATTATCTTTTGTGCTCTAAATTTCACCTAACTATTTTTCTTAAACTTTTCTTAAACTATTTCACTTAACTATTTTATCGATCGAACAAACAATTAACAAATATAAATAATTACTGTGACTTCAAAGTTACAGATGGTTAAGTATTAATGTGTTGCAAATATCAATGCAAGTTATATATATAACTTGCATTGATATTTGCAATATATATATATTTCGATCGAACTCAAGAAATGCGAGTTTCTCAATTATAATAGATTAATAGTGGTCAGACAAAGACGCGGAGATTTTAAACACATTTCGATTGAAAATTGCATCGGTTTTTTGCCCGAGGAACTGTCTCCGGAGGGTGTTACGTGTAACAGGTATCTCGCAGAAACATTATCCAAGTGCACACCTAGCTTCACCGGTCAAACATTAGTACAATACGAAGTGAATCACTTTGATGGACAGCTTCGAAATGCCCCGACGTCGAGAGGTGCCCTTGATGGGTCCACAAATTATCTGGTGCCCATAGCCCAGCAGCGCTCGAATGATTCATGCAGCGCGGCTCATATATCGTCCTTCGCGCGACCGGCAAAGATCATTAGCCCACACTGTATCTTCCCTCGGAACAGTGCTCGGTAACACAAAATTATTGCCCTTGGTCATCGAATTAGGATCCTGGCGGATGTATGCAGCAGAACCGTAAACTGCGAATTGTCAAATCGTCATTTTTGTACATTGGCCCCGGTTTTCGATTTTTGCTTTGTCTAAAGAAGCCTGGTTTTAGACACGATCCTTAAAAATTAATACTAATTAGCTGAAAAGGCGGAAAACAAAACTTGCAAGAACTTGCATCGACATTTGCAACACATTAATATTTAACTCTCTGTAAGTTTGAAGTCGCAGTAATTATTTGTATTTGTTAATTGTTTGTTCTATTTCGCCTTTATTTCGCCAAATATTCAAAACCTCTTAAATTTTACGAATATATTTTAGCTTTCACTAAAATTTTGCAATTTAAGCAGAAAATTTGTGCCCACGACGAGTATACTCGTCGTAACGTAAAATATTGCCACTCCTTTATGACGAGTATATTCGTGGAAACGCAAGATATTGCCAATTCTATATGACGAGTATAATCGTCGTAATATAAGATATTGCCAGTTCTTTATGACGAGTATACTCGTCGTGACACAAGATATTGCCACTTCTATACGACGAATATTCTCGTCGTGACACAAGATATTGCCACTTCTATACGACGAATATTCTCGTCGTGACACAAGATATTGCCACTTCTATATGACGAGTATAATCGCCGTAACATACGATATTGCCACTTCTCTATAACGAGTATATTCGTCGTAATACAAAATATTGCCACTTCTTTTTTACGAGTATACTCGTCGCAACACAAAACATTACCACTTCTTTACGACGAGTATACTCGTCGTAACACAAAACATTGCCACTTCTTTACGACGAGTATACTCGTTGAGAACACCTAAACATGCAAATCCTAGGCAACTCGTTGGCGAAAGCCGCGCAAAGGGCTGTTGTTCGAGGCAAGCTGACGTCGAGCTTCGGGGAATCTCTTAGCCGACACTCTGTACATCGCGCGCGGCACAGTAATTTATTAGAAAAATTCCGATCGCGGATCGATAGGCGGCCCCGCGTTCCCGTGGCTCTAATAAAAACCCAGCGAACCTTGGGATCCCGTTCGACGAACGTGCCGCATACGTAACGGGCGAAGAATCCACGAGGAATTTCCCTCATCTCGGGCCAACGAACGTCGCCAGCGTGTATACATATAACCGGTCCCGCGCGGAATGGTACGACGCGGATGGCACCACGCGACTAGACGCTTCGCTCCGCGCCGCGCCGCGCCGCGCCGGGCCGCGTCGTGTCGCCAGGACGCTTTGGAATTAAGTTTCATAATTTCCCCGGGGCAGCTGGGATCCGCGGGAATAATGCAATTGTTCCGATGCCATAATTTAAAAAGTTGGCCCATTCGTCGGCGCCCAGGGCGCAATCACCGGCACCCGCCTCCGCCCCCACGGCTCCGGCTCGACCTCCTTCCGAGGCGCCTTGAAAACAACCCTAAGGATGCTGCGACTCGCGCGATTTCCTACGAGTCTCGGACAAAAACGAGCGTCGCGATCCCTCGAATTTCATCCCGGCCTGATAAATGTGCTGACGGTCGCCCCGACTTTGACAGTTCACCGTTCAGGCTTGATTGCTAGTTAGGCTGCATTACGTTCTCCTCGCTGCCGCCCTGTTCTTATCTTTGATGTACTTTCAACCGATGTCTCGGTGGAAGCTGCAATCTATTTTTACAGTTACAGATGTCTCTCACTCCCATTTTTATGATATCCGTAAATATTATATTATAAAATTATTATTATTATTATTATGTTGTTTTCATTGTGTGAACGATGGCTCTCCCAATTTTCATCCCCTCCGATTAGCCCCTCGCGCTATAATAAGTCAGACTGGCAATAAACTGAATCATTCGTCTTTGCAACCCTTAAAACTTAGCTCAACCGAAGCTACGCTATCAAGCTTCTTAAAATCACCGCAAAACATTTAATCAGCTTCTATCGCAGCAGCTGAGGGTGCCTCAAAGGTCAAGATTAAATTGACCCGATCTTCGACAGCACTGACAGCAGACGCCGACTTGCGACCGGTGTTCTTCCACGGTAAAGATGATGATGTGTTGTTGCAGCCGATTGTCCGGATCCGAACTGCAGCGGACACGGCGCCTGCGTTTCCGGGAAATGTTACTGCAAAGCGGGCTGGCAGGGCGACAAGTGCAATCAGGTCGACCAGCAGGTGTACCAATGTCTGCCTCGTTGCTCGGACCACGGCACGTACGACCTGGAATCGGCGACCTGTGTCTGCGAGGGACATTGGACCGGCGTGGACTGTTCGCAACCGAGCTGCGGCCTCGACTGCGGGCCACATGGTACCTGCGAACAGGGTGTCTGCAAGTTAGTATACTGAATAATCTACGGGGAAACCGCGACGACTGTCGTCGCGGTTCAGCCAAGCCTATGGTTCTTGAAACCTTGACCGCTTTATGGATGACCTTGTTGCCGATGTTTCCGATTTTATCTTTTCGACATCTTGATCCTGTCACGGTTATCGAGGCGAGAAAACGCGTAAACGTGTAACAATCTAAGGAAGAACGATGGAAATAATTGTTTTAACCCTTTGCACTCGAAGCTATTTTAATTATATTTTAAACATATTTTCCGATCTACGGTATATTATATATTATATATTATATTATTATAATTTATAATATATATTATATACTATATTATTATAATTTATAATATATATTATATACTATATTATATATTATATTATTATAATTTATAATATATATTATATTATATATTATAAATTATATTATATATATATTATATTTTATATTTTATATGATTTATTACGATTTATGCATACGAAAGCCAATTTTAATAGTCTTCTGGATATAAACGAGTTTGATACTATTACAATTGAGCCGTTCATTTTGAAAGTGGCATAAGTCACTTTACCGTAATGAAAAGTGGTGATTTTTTAATGCTTATACAAAATTATTTATACTGAGAAAAATATCAGTATCCTGAGACAACAAATACAAGTAAATCTTCTCGAAAGTTAGCATCCATATTTTGAAACGTGTTCAAACGCAAACCCTCAAATATATCGACTTAAAAACAAAGTGACTTATGTCACTTTCAAAATAAACGGCTCAATTAGTTCGAAAAATATTGGGTCGTTCGGAAAGTTGTTTCGTTCTTTCGCGAGAAAATGAAAGACGATCTTTTTTTAATGTTACGAGTAGAAGCAAACTTTTCGACAGTTTTCTAGTAGCTTTGAGATCTTATTGTTTTTTACATTTGGAAAAATACTGAATCAAATGTATTTTTGAACACCCTTGCAACATGAAACTTTTATGAAAAACGAAACAACTTTCCGAACGACCCAATAGTACAGCAATTTTTAGTGGCGCCTCAGAGTCGCCGGTCGAGCGCAAAGGGTTAATCGGCGCAAGGTCTAGCTGACGTCGCAAGATCTCCGGTTTCCAAAGTGGACTTCTGTTTTCGAGAAAGAGGACAAAAAGTCCAGTCTTCGCATTTCCGAACGACGAAATCCAAGAGTATAATTGCGACACTTGTGTCTCACTTTCCGAGAACATGAAAGATTCGCGTTGCTCGAAGGCGGTCGCCTGGTACTCGCTCAGAGGATCGCGAGTTGTCCTTTGTCCCCCGAGGACAGCTCGAGGTCCTTCAGTGAATGTATCCAGTGGCGTCGGACTTTATCGCAACAAGTCAGCAGCGATCGGAAAAAATTGTGACTCTGCGAAATCGAGAGCGAGGGGTGGGGGGCGAAGGGAGGACGACGGGGACGGATCGAGGGGTTGGAGTACCGAAAGAATGGGCTAAAAATGGGTAAATTGCTGGCGCGATCGTCGGCACGAAAGTTCTCCGACTAAGAAGGTGAAAAATTGCAAGAAAAAGGCTCTGTCTTCGGGCGAGGAGAGCCGACTTATCACGACTCGAAGGACCGTCCCGCCCTGGCTTCCCTTTGTCAGAATCAAGGACGCGAAAGAGGATCTCCTTTCTCATATTCTAAAGCTGACGCCTCTCGTCTTCCCTCTTGTTCCATCGGCCGCGAGCCTCCCCGTGAAAGAGCCTCTAAAGCGCAAAAACTTTTCTCCGCGAGTGGGCAACTTCGAAACTGAACTCGAACTCAAACTCTCGCGCGCGTCGACCTCTCCCCCTCTCACCCTTCCCCCGTGATCCTCACCGCCCCCTCCCCCTCCTGTCTGTAAAAGATCGAAGAGGCGGACGCGCGCGAATCAATTTTACATTCGACGATAAAGCTTCGCGACACCGAGGGAACTCGGTTCCGTTTTCGGCATCTTTGTCACGTTGTCGAGCCAATTCAAGTTTTACGACCTTAGATCCGGGGCGAGGAGCTTGCGGGACCGGGGACCCCGGAATCTAATTAATCGGGATTTCCGCAGGTGCAACGACGACTGGACCGGCACCAAGTGCGATCAGAAGCCCTGCGATCCGAGATGCGCCGAACACGGACAGTGCAAGAACGGCACCTGCGTGTGCAGCCAAGGATGGAACGGAAGGCACTGCACCCTTCGTAAGTGCGACGACACTGTCACCTACCGAGCGATTTCGCAGACGAGACGTAACATTTCGAAGTTGATACTGCAGGGTGTCCCGTAATTATGGGGATTAAACGAATTAGACGATTCGTGAGGATATTTGAAGCAACTTTTTCCTTAGCGAAAACGCGATCCGCGGATTCGTTTGCGAGTTATTAACGAAAAACGCTGACCAATGAGGGGCGAGGTCAGTTGACGCGCCAAGCTGACAAACCAATGGGCGGAACTGAGCTCCGCGCGCTCGTTGTGTGGATCGCCCCGCGCCAGCCGAGCTCGCGTCTCTCATTGGCCACTGTTTTTCGCTAATAACTCGTAAACGAAGCCTTGCAGAACATTTTCGCTGAGGAAAAAGTTGCTTGAAATGACCTTAGCAATCGCCCCGTTCCAAGTATCAACATAATTATGGGATATCCTATATACTAACTTGGTCAAGACACCGCAGAAATTCGGAAAATGATCGAACTTCGCGAATATTTGGAACACATGATTAATCTTCCATTTCCAAATTCATAAAATCTTTCACAATAGTTAATCATACTTAAAGCAAAGAAAATTGCACGATACCTGAAAGTTTCATTCCTTTCCGAATTTTCTGAACATCTTGCCTCGTAAGGGACTACAACCCTTTCTGTCTTCCGCAGTCTAGCAACACCGTTGCAGTAAAATGCGACGTTTAGTTACAGTAACATAAATCGTATCGGCAAACGAGAAGCGAGTCGTGCTCGTTTCTAAATAACATTTTCATCTTCCGAGGTAGACGGCGAAAATACTCTACAGAACGTACAGACACGCAACAGTTATCGGTAATGTTTAATGAGTTTTAAATGTAGCACCCCGTGCTCAGCGGATGCTTCGGGAGACCTGTAGATTTGTCTCGCAGTAGGATAACAGTTTTTCCATCGTGGAGCGCTGCGAGGCGCCGGCCCGGAGTAACTAGAACGAAAGGAACATCGGTTTTCAATTAGCATTAATCGTCCGACGACAGCACGGATTAAAGTATTTGCTCTGGTTTCTTGATAGCCGGATGCGAGAACGGGTGCAGCCGCCACGGGCTCTGCACTTTACAGGACGGCGAGTATAGTTGCGAGTGCTCGACCGGCTGGGCGGGTAGAGATTGCAGCATACGTCTCGAAATGGAGTGCAATGATCTCATTGACAATGATCAGGGTGAGCATTATCGACCGCACTGTTTTACTATTTTCAACCCCTGGACGATCAATTCTCCCGTTCACCGTTTCGACGAGTCCAGCTTTTTCTATCGAATTTTCACGATTCACCCGATCGAAACGATGCTTCGTCGGCGAAGATGATAAAGCGTGCTTTTCCGAATCATCGACGTCGCTGTTGACATTTCTTTCTCCGATGATTTTACGTTCTTTTGACACGTTCAGATCCGACGATTGGCCACTGAAATTCCCACAAATTTAATGCAATTCAATTAATTGAACCGAAACCAGAAAGTTAAAATTAAACATTCTAGAAAAATTCAGTTTGTTCGAATATATTTGCAACGAAAATGAATTTTCAAAACTGGTCAAAGATTAGTGACAAAAATTACCGTATTCATGTGTCTTAATGATCGCTCGTCAGACTTAACCCTTTGCACTCGAGCGTTGACTCTGAGGCACCTCTGAAATTTAACCCTTAGGGGACCAAAACTATTTGTTTCCAGTTTACACACTGCCAAGTCCAGACTGTTTTTCAGAAGAGAAATTTTTTACTGAAAATATATTATTATATATATATATATTATTTTCTATTATATTTTCTATTATTAATATACATTAATATATATATATATATATATATATATATATATATATATATATATATATATATATATATATATATATATATATATATTTACTCAAATATAGAGAGGAGATATTCATTTTTTTTAATAAAACTTCGTTGATATATATTTTCATCGAAACAATCGTGCCTATTCTTCCAATGTTTCCTTCCAGATTTCACGGTTTTATTGATTTCTGCCGCGTGTACGGCGGTATTGGACCGTTAAAGGTTAAGATAATTATTACATTAACAAAGTCAGATTTAAAAAAAATTATTAAAAGCGCAACCGTTGTGCAAGTCGCAAGACTCGATTTCGCGCGCATAAAATGCGCTTTGTCACATAAAACGAAGCTACTATAAATCAAAAAAATTATTTTAGATTTACAGTTAGAACAGCTTCGAGTGCAAAGGGTTAAAAAGACTCTACAAGAAGGTCTTCCCCCCTCCCCAAAAAAATGAAGCGAATCTATACTGAAAAATCAACGCGAACAACAATAGAAAACGCCGGACTCCGTTCTATCCCGGCGATCTAGACCGATCGCGATGTTTCCCCGAAAATCCGCGAGTCCTTTGAACGTTCGCGAGACAAAGAAATCCTTGATCATCCCGTAAGCTCTTATCGCGGGAGCCGGCCGGCGGAACGGGCCGCGCGAACAATGCCGCGCCGTAAAGCTGGCGGCGAGAGGCGTTCTAAGAAGTAATGTTCCTCAGATGGCATGGTGGACTGTTCTGACAGCGAGTGTTGCTCGCACGCAGCTTGCGCAGCGCATATCATGTGCCTTACTAGTAATAATCCCGTGGACGTGCTTCTACGCAAACAGCCGCCCAGCGTGATGGCGTCGTTTTACCAGCGCGTGAAATTCCTCGTCGAGGAGAACAGCGTACAGAGCTACGCTCACATGAACGAGTACACCGAAAGGTAAGATCGATCACTTCTTCACATTCGGTTTACCATGACTATAATATATACTTATAAATATATATATATAGAACGCTTAGTTACCTTATTTTTACGATCAGTAAGAGGATAATGTGTAGGCGAGCCGGCCTGACCTCTTCGCGCCGCAAAAATCGTTCGGACGAAACGTTCCGCATCGCGATCGAGCCTCTTGGAGCCAGAATGGCTCAAACGACGATACTAATTTATAACGATACTGATTTAGCCCGCGCGATCGTGTCGCGAGAGAATTAACGATATCTTCCTAGCGCGACGATCTCGAAAACGCACCTCATGGGTGCCGCGGCGCCTCGGACAGCGGCGTTCGAATCGTCCGCGAGGGTTCGTATCCGCGAAGTATCCGGTAACCGGTGATTTTTGTGCGAAGAGGGCAGGCCGGTTCGCAACGTCGACATACATGATGCGTACCGTTTGAACAAAAGGAGTTTAACGGGGGGCCTTAGCTGCCCCGCCGCAGCGCGTGAATAAGTTTGGCCTCGCGAGTAGCAAACCACGAGGTTTCGTTCGGCTCGGCTCGGCGCGGTTTATTTCCACGTTTTGTCAAATTGAACATCATCATCATCATCCACGAGAACTCTGCCCGCGGATCAATTGATTCACCATACGCTCCGGGGCCGGAGCGTTTTTTTATTTCCGTTTCCGCGGTGTCACGGCACGGCACGGCCGCGCTCGACAGAACGCTTCAGCGATGTGCAGAGTTACATGTATATGTAAATATAAATCATTCCGTGTGTGTGTAACAAACAGAGAAACGGGCGATGATGAGACCGTTGCATCGTGTATTCTGATGCGCAAAACGAGTTTTGATCGCACAGACGATGCCGCACCCACGGCTTGACGATGGTCTCGCTTGTAACAACCGGCTTGTTGTTTGGGCGCGCGTCGCATTTTTCCCGAGGCGAGGCTGCTGCTTCACGATGGGACGAAACGCGGCAACGAAAGAACCGTATCCACCCCCATCGGCCGAAACACGTGCGCGAATCTAAAGCAGCGACGATCTCTGGATCGTTGATTGCCAACCGTGTTCGACGTTTATGGAACGCCGAAAGGGAAACGGACCCGAGCGCGACGCCGAGTGTCCCGTTTTCATCGTCGCACTTGTTCTCCCCTGGAAGGAAAGCGAGCTTCGTTCTCGCGTTCTGTCCCCGTCGTGAGGCGACAGTCCCCGCGAGTCGCGCGGAACGACGAGAAAGAAAGGAAAGAAAATGAGAAATGATAACAGAAAACGGATTCAATCAGATTGCACCGCATATAACCAAGCAATCCGGTATAACCGTGACAGCTGAATTATCAAGAGAGCCCCCGGTGGGTGACAACCCGGCCAAAACACCCTAACCAGCCATCCTGTTCTCCTCGTGTTTCGCCCCCCTCCCTCCCCCGAATGCCAAACGCGTCAGTGATCATCTCGGAAGCATTGTCGATCAAAGGAGCCTCTCGTAACGCGCAACGCGGCCCGATATTAATTACTCGCAATTCTCGGCGGCTGATCGATACGCATCGTCTTAGACCGGAGCGGCGGCGGCGCCGAATTTCCGCTTAGCCACTTAACGGCGAAACCGAACCGGAGTCCCGGAAGTTTCGTAGATATCGCGGAATCGAAAAGTGCGCTCGGACCGGCGCTTTCCATAGACAATCGATAACTAACGAGATCGCTAATTACGACCGCCGCCGCCGCCGCGGCCGCCGCGGTTTCTTCTTCCGTCTCGCGCGCGTTCTTCAATTCACTCGAGACTCGAGTTACTCGTTAGCGACGCGAGCAACCAGCATACAACTTGACCGTGTTCGATCTCTCGTTCTATTTGCACGATAGGTCCGCGATATCGGTGTTCGCGCGTTTCCATTATTTTCGCCATTGTTGCTGGCGGAGTCTGCTTTGATAAATCGCGAGATTTTAGCGAGGTTTTAGCGTCGACGCGGTCAGCGTCGAGAGAATAGTTGACACGTGGTTATTTGAAATCGGGGCGCTTTCAGAGGAAGTCGAAAGGAAAGGAAATAGTTTCGATAGTCGAAACGTCGTTGATGTTAAGAAATTGAGATATATGCGCGGCTGAAAAGGACGTGAAAAAATTGAGAAATATGCGCGGCTGCAAAGGACGTGAAAAAAGGATCGCGAAACTGCGTTAACTTCTTTGTTAGTGTTACGGATCGAAGCCTTTTCTTTTTAAATTTGCTGTAGAAAGGGTATCGTAGGCAGGGTAAAGTTTCGGGTAAAGATTAGAGTTAGGACTTAGGGCAGGGATCGCCTAAGCGTCTCTGCGCGGACAGCGGCCTTTGTTCAACACTGATGAAGATTTGCTCGGGACGCGGGCGGCAGAGCGGCTGCGAGCGCATTTCGGGGGATTCGTGTATTTTGTCTAGTGTTTATCCTCTGTGTGTACCCTTGCCACCACCAGATCACCATTCACCCCACAGCCGAAGACCGAAAGAGGCTCCGTTCTACGTTACAGACTGAACGAACGACCGAGAAACCGAAAAAAGAAAAGAACGAAAAAAAGAACGAGAAAAACAGAGAAAAAGCAAACAGAAAAGTTAAAGAAAACCATACATACGAAAACGGAGAACAAACGAAACGAGGAAAGAGTGCCGAGAAAGGCGAACGAAAAAAAGAAAAGAAAAGAGTAACAAAACGAGATCGAAAATCGTGAAAAAAAGAAGGAACACGAGAGGAGAAGAGAAAAGAAACGAGAGAAAAAAAAGTCTGCACACGGAGAAAACGCTCGAGAGACTCGCTTTTTTATCGTATCTCGATCGATCGGTTTAATTAAGTTCTCGGCCCGCGTATAGAAAAGTTTTACACGTTCTTCCAGGCTGACTATTGTTCTTCGCCGCGAACTGAGCGCGCAGTACCAAAAAAAAAAATATATGAAACAACCAAAAAAAAAAAAAAGAAAAATAAACGAGAAACTTCCGTACATATGTTGTCAAGCAACAGCAGCAGCAAAGAGTTGTTGAAAGAGCAGAACAAAAATATATGTATATGAGAAACGATGAGAAAGAAAAAATGAAAAGAAACACGAAAAGAGACGAGATATAAAAATAAAAAAAAAAAGAAAGATGAGTGTCGTTTTATATCGTTTTGCGTTTCTTCAAAATTCTTGTGATTCACCACAGTTGTGTTCTCGGCCACTTTGTTTAAGCAGTTTCACCAAACGAAAAGAAAAGGGAGATTCATAGATAAAGGCGATCACGAGGGCGATCGACTCCCGGTCTCGTTCGGCCCCGATCATTCTCGGGCGAAATCCCGTTCCGTCCAACCACCACTGCCGGCCGCGATTGTTGGACAATTTAATCGGCGACGACGACGACGACGACGACGACGCCGCGGCTCGATCGTCCGAGTGAAGTTATTTCTAGAAATGGCGGACACAAGTTTGAAACTTCTCTGTGCTACTGCCGCGCGTTCCAGCGCGCTTATAACAATACAGATATATAAATATATATATATATACCATGTGTTTACGACCGGTTCCGTTTCTGTCCGAGAAAGAGACGTTGTGGAGAGCGGGATAAAAGTTTGTTTGTCCCTGTTGTGTGTGTATCCATTGTTTCGCGGCGTCTCACACGCCGGTATTGATCACCGTTTCCGAGCACCCTCGCCGACGCCTTCGAAACGCTCTTCCTCTCCTTCGATCGGCTCGGGCACAATAAAGCCTCGTTTCCATGAAACATACCGAAGCTTCATCGCGGCCGAGAACCATCCCCGATCGCGCGCTGCATCCGCGAGCCAGTTGGCCGCCCAAGGTCGTCGAGAGTTCACACCTTTGCTCACCCTAACGTCCCCCAACGATTTCGTCAAATACTGCCGCTTGCACTTCGAGCGCATTTTTGTCGTCGAAGTCGACCCTTGTCGCGCATACGTTCCATACGATTTTAAAGTCCTGATCTTCCTCTTTCGGACGCATTTTTTATTTTATTTGTAACTTGTGGCATCGCGGCGTTTAATCGAAGAGAGATTCAGGGGACGGAAATCGCACTTGAAATAAGTGCAAGATATACTGTAATGTCTCTCTAATTGACGCCCAGATTGTCCATAAAACTGGACAATTTGGCAAGAGGCGACAATTTGGCGGCTCGTTTTTATAGTTATAAATTGTCGATCATTATAAAAACGAGCCCCGAGGCTCGGATAAATCGTATCTCCTCTTCGCAAATTGACGCTCAATTGTTCAAAAAGATTGGGCAATTTTGGGAGAGGAGATATGATTATTGGAGCCCTACGGTTCATTTTTATACTTATGAATTGTCGACAACTATGAAAACAAACCGGAAGGCTCGAATAATCGTATATCCTCTTCCCAAATTGTCCATTTTTCTGCACGATCTGAGCGTCAGTTAGGGAGACATTACTGTATGTTGTGTGACAGTTGGAGAGTTCCTTTATACTACTACTTTTTACAGTTAGAGATTAATAGTTAGAGCGATTAGATCTAATCGCATCTTCTCTTCCCAAATTCTCCATTTTTGTGGACAATCTCTGCGTCAGTAAGGGAGACATTACTGTAGTACCTTAAAATTCCTCGAATATTTCGAATCGATTTCTCTGGTTGCTATATTCGAAAACACGTTTCCTTAAGACAATTCTTTAAACGATCTTTCGCTTTGTAATTTAATCTATATCTATTTTTGTCGCAATATAAAGAAGTGCACCTTGAAGAAACAGATAAAGAGCGCGTTCGACGCAGTAGAATTTCCAGCCAGTAGGATTTCCACTTCGGTCATCCGTTTAGCACGCAATTTGCTAGAGCCACAATTTTCGATCAAGAACATTTCGAAAAACCCGTAGCATCGGCACACGCCGACAGGATCCGGCAGCGAAACGCGCGTCGCCGCAGCCGGCGCCGCGCCGGCGAAAGCAATTTCCCTGAATCTCTGCTCTTCGAGGTACGCCGCAGTCTGATCACGATCGCGAAACCTTAACAATTTACATTCACCTTAAAATATTAATCCCCCCGGTGAAAGAAGGAAGGTCGGCGAAGAAGCCTTGAGAGACCAAAGCGACTCGTCCCGGCTCGACAAAGGCCGGGCTACCGGAGACCCGTGGATATCGTAGAAATTAATTCAGCATAAATGGCGTAAAACGAAGAGTCGTTCGCCGGTGGAACGGGCGACCGGTTCGACCGTGGGGTGGCGAAGGGGAGGAGGGAAAAAAATATTCGCTGACAGCGAATGAAGCCGTCACACCGATCGAACCGTTCGCGAGCAGAATTCTTATCTGGAGACGAGCCGAGACGAGAAAACGCTTTCCCCCACACCCCCGCTCACCCCGCGCGCACCCGCCATTCCCAGAGTGGAATCCCGAACCGGACAGACAGAATACAAGTATCCGTGGTCCGTGAATCAGAAATTCAGGCTGGGATCGCTCGGACACCGTAATCAATATTCCGAAGATCGTCGTCCCCCGCGCCCGTCATGGCGGCCGGCTCGATGGAATCTCTCCTCTCCTCATTGTCAGTCGAAGGCTTCCCTCGAGCTGGGCCAACTGGCGATAAGAGAGATCGAACGCTGTCGTTTCGGGAGCGTCGTCGACTTCTGGATAAGAGGTCGATCGGGGACGAGACGGTGAATTCCAAACGAAACGGGAAACGCTCTCCCGGCTGTGTGCCGCCGTGAAAAGGGCACCGGACGCTGGGACGCGGCTTTTTAATTACTTCGACCCGAGCGAGGGTCTACGGTTCCCGATGAACCGGCGGGGGCATCAACCTTTTGCGAACCTAATCGGCAATTCCTCAAACATTTCTGGCTCTCTCTCTCTCTCTCTCTCTCTCTCTCTCTTTCTCTCTTTCTGTCTCTCTCTGTTGGAATACGACCACCTGGTTATTTGCGAATACTAGTTTCTTTTTTGTTTCTTTTTTAATGCAACATTGGATTTCTTGCTGGTTTACGCGGTTGCTCGATGTTTTCGCTCGACGAACGTCGATAGGAAAATTAGGATAGAAAACGGAGAAAAACTAAGTGGAGGTCGAAGTCGGTTCGAGTCGAGTTTGTTAAGGTTTTAAGAGCTTCTTGCGCGATGCTGATAGAGCTAGTTTAAATAATGTTCTTTTTATGCACTGTCAATTGAAGAAGTCTTTGTTCACCCTTTAATTTCCGGAAGCAGAACAAATGATTTTGTTTATATTTAGAACTTCTGTTAGACGTGCGAAAAGGTTTTGGAAAGCTTGCTACGCTATTCTAGAATATTAAATGCTTTATTCTGGAATATAATATTTTAGAATATTAAATGCTTTATTCTAGAATATAATATTCTAGAATATCAAATGCTTTATTCTAGAATATAATATTCTAGAATATTAAATGCTTTATTCTAGAATATAATATTCTAGAATATCAAATGCTTTATTCTAGAATATAATATCCTAGAATATTAAATGCTTTATTCTAGAATATAATATTCTAGAATATTAAATGCTTTATTCTAGAATATAATATTCTAGAATATTAAATGCTTTATTCTAGAATATAATATTCTAGAATATTAAATTCTTTTTATGAATGCATAAGATATGCAGTCTAGCAATTACAAGAGCAAAATTCGTTTACGTTAACGAGCCCTTCCTGGCTTCAACTTGCCACGTCAGCATTACAGAATTATATTTATATTATTTATTAAATTATTATATTCATTTCGTATGTTCTCGCAATCGTAGAAATTCGCCAGATTTGTATAGACTTTTGTGTACATTTTCCGCCTCCCCGCGCTATTTTGCTCTTAAAAGTACAGAATATTGAAGTCACTCGTAAGAGATCGTTCACCGAAAATTGAAAAAAAAAGAAACCCGAAAATCATGACCAATCATTTCGCGAGAAATCAATAACGCGACGTCGATTCCGACAGAGGAGGAAGCCCAGCTTTGAGCCTCATTATTTCATTGATCAATTCACACGGTCCAAAGGTTTGTGCCTCGATCCGCTCATTAAAAAAAGTCATTAAAAAAGCCGCGTCTCGACTTCCGGTCCCCGGAAGATCGGGGTCAATCATGGCCGAGCGACAGCTCAATGACTCTCCCACTCTTTCTCGCTATCTCTGTATCTCTACATATATTATATATCTATATATATACACGCAGACACAAAATCGTCTCTCTCTAAATATACATATAATATATATGTATGTATATATACATGTATACATGTATATACAAATATATACATATATGCACATATATACATACACATATATAATATCGTATAAGTATATATAATATCGTATACATGATGTGTGTGACGTAGTTTCCAACTTGTGTCTGTCACGTGTATACCACTCTATGTTGGATGAGTCTGCGGGTGACTGCGTTCATGTTGGCGTGACTGGCGAATACAGCGTGTGTGATGGGTACGCTTGATTTAGTGTGTGTCTACGTCTATTGTTTCTGTAACGGCGTGCGGAACATTGCGAAGGAGCACTCGATTTCGTGGCGATAAAGGCTCGCGCGCGTGTTCAGGCGGGTCGAGAGAGAGCTCCTGACCCCTCCCCCTCCCCTGGCACCGTGGTTCCGGAAGCCGTCGTCCTCCTGGGAGCCAGGAGGTGCCAGAGGTCTCCCGGAAGCAGGATCCAGAGGTCTAAGAAGGGTCTAGGGTTCCGCTCGGTCGGCGGGAGGGAGGAGCGCGTCTCGATCCGTAGCAAAATCCTTCGCGACACGCGTGCACACATGTATATACGACATGTATATGTCGCTGTTTCTCGCTCGATAGATTCGCTGGTCGTACTGGCTTCTTAAGAACGCATCGAAGATTCATTCGATGGCGATGCTTTTAAACGGAAACGATTGCTCGCGCAATGCTGCGTACGCGCGTCCGTTTTTTGCCCGCTACACGCGGGTTCTGTGACCGTGGTAACGCCCTTTCTTCTCGTTGGTTTTTCCCACACGTAGTACGTTCTGGAATTCCTTTACACCGTGGTAAGTTGCAGCTCAAGCTCTCGCTAATCGTTTCATTTAACCAAGCAAACTTCTTTTGCCAAAAAAAAAAAACAAAAAAAAAAGATAATACGAAAAAAAAAGACATAACTAATGACAATGCTAAGAACATGAATGAACAGAAATATGCTAAAGACAATGAAAACCAAAAAAAAAAACAAAAAAAGAAAAGAAAAAAAAGCAATGAACAAACGTGTAACCATCTATTGCTCGTTTCGCTCGTAAAACATTCATCTTACATGTTTTTTCGTATGTCCCGTATTTGTATCTATCTATTCTATTCTATTCTATTCTATTCTATTCTATCTATATATGTATACGTATGTTGCCACCTTTAGCCTGCGTTTTTTCGAACTGTATGGTCCACTTGTTTCTTTCTCGTTTCCATTTTTTCGATCACGACCCCCTCCACCCCCAGTTGTCTCTGTATACCTTCGGTCGCCTCGTACATACGAAACCTGCCTGTTTCTCTTCATTTCTCTCTCTCTCTCTTCCTCTCTCTCTCTCTCTCTCTCTCTATCTATCTATCTCTATCTCTATCTCTCTCTATCACTCTCTCTCTCTCTCTCTCTCTCTCTCTCTCTCTATCTCTCTCTCGATTCAGTTTGTCGTTCCTCGTTTTTGTTCGCCAGTGTTTGATCATACCTCGCTTGTTCGACTGGTCGCCTCCTCCGAATATGATTTCTCTTTTTAAAACTGCTCTATATCTCTCTGTCTCTTGTGCCCCCTTTGTCTTTGTTTGATACTCTGTCGCTCTCTCTCTCTCTCTCTCTCTCTCTCTCTTTCTTCCTGTACGTACCTGTCTATCTGTGTATCTGTTTCTGTCGTTCTCGGGCCCTCTGGGGCCGCGCTCGCCGGCAGACCGGGCTCCCGGCAAACCGAAAACAACGACTTCAAACGATTCTATTTTACGAAATTGCCGCGTCTACGGTCACAAGAAGAACATGCTCGAAATTCGCATCGTTGCGTACGATTTCGTTCGGCCCGCGGTACGGCCGCGTCCGTGAATTTTCTCCGCGTTCAAACGCGTTCAAACGCGAAACGCGCCGTCGTCCAACGATTCGCAGCTGTTCGAAATTTCGCGGCCGCCGGTTTTCGAATGTATTCTTGCAAAGTCGTGTTCGCGACGATTCGAGACGATACACGAGCGTTCGGTTCGTGTCGGTTTGACGCGGTTTGATCCCCCGGAATCGGCCGGCGAGTGGACGCGAGAGGGTCCTCGCACACCAACATTAAAGGAAACTACAATCGTACGAATTGTCTCTGTGTTATCTGTGATATGTCGTCGGTATGTTGTCATCCTCGCCGTCTCCCACAATGTTCTGTTTCTGTTTGTGTTATGTACTGTCTTCGTGACCCTGTTAGCGCCACATTTAGCTACCACCACCGTGCTCCCGTTAAACGGCAATAGTATGTTTGAGAATCGTGTACTTAATATACAATTCGAACTCTATATATATATTTCTATATTGTATATATATATATATACACACATATATATATACATCTCTATCTCTCTCTATATATATACATATACCTGGTCTTGTGTTGTTTTGTGTTGCCAGGCTTGCACTTTTTATGTACGTTACCGAAAACCCTTTGTCTCGAGTTTGTCTCTCTAGCGAATATGTATACTTTTTACACCCCGTCCCACTAGCATTATTCACACACGAATACGCTGAATTTAATTATGCGCGCCTCTTGTTGCGTCCGAGATTATTATATATATATATTTCGTGTTCCATACCACACAAACACGCACACACACACATACATACACAGGCATATATGTATCATACATATACAGTCACGTGTATGTGTATACATATTTTTCTTTTTCTTCGATTGTTCCTTTCCGTCGTGTTACGAGATCGATCTCATTGCCACACACACATAACGTACACGTACGCGAGCGCGCGTATACACGCAAACGCGCGCACACACGTACACAAGATCGTCGATCGACGATATTAACGAACAGTGACGTCGCAACGAGAAAGCTACCAGATAATGCGAAAAGAATGAGTGTACTTTTGTCGAAAAAGAGAGAAACACGACCACGTGGAAACGACAACCATAATTGAAACCAAAAAAAAAAAAAAAAACAAAAAAAGACAAAAAAAGAATACAAAATACAAAATAAACAAACTGTGTAAACGGAACGGATGATATCGAGCCACACGTCGATTCGCTTTTTTTTCGAACGGCCGACAACGGATCGGTGAGCGTACGAAATCTTCTAAAAAAAACCCGGGGAAAAAAATCAAGTGTAACAGAACAAAAAAACCAAAAAAAAAGATATATAAAAAAAAGAGTAACAAAAACCGTCACACACGATATCAGCTTTTACGAAAAACCAAAAAAGAATAAAAAAACAAAAAAGAAAACCAAAAAAAAAGCAAAAAGAAAAAAGAAACGACCCGATCGACCATTCCCTCCTTGTCCCTTGTCTACGTCTGTTTTATCACCTGTCTTACAATGTGCCAACTAACCCCGTACACCAAACGCCCTGTGTCTGTCTTGAACCGATCCGTGCTATCTCTAACCCACCGAAAAAAGTATTTACCGCAATTATGTCCAAGAGAGCTAGAAAATAGAGAACAAAGAGAACAACGACAACGGGAACAACAACGACAATCAAACAAACAAAACAGAAAAGAAACGAGAATGAGATGAAAGTAGAAGAAGAAGAAAAAGATGCTAGAAAGAAAGAAAGAAAGAAAGAAAGAGAAAGAAAATCCTCTTCGTGCGATAGCAAAACCGGAAGCCGTCGTGCTTGCCGCGCTGCGTCCCTCCGCCATTACGCGACGCGACGGTGCCGAAGTATCCTCTCGGATCAGAGTAATCTCCGCGCATAATCCGCGGGAGTAGTAGTCGAACGGTAAATAAGAGGAAAAGGAAACGGAACGGAACAGAGAAATTGAAAGCAAAGAAGATAACACGGAGGGCGGAGAGGGGAGAGAGAGAGAGAGAGAAAGAGAGAGAAAGCGAGAGACGGAAAAAAAGAGACGAGCTCTCGAAGAGAGAAAGAAAGAAAGAAAGAGAGAGAGACAAGGAGAGACGCGCGCGGTTCCTCTCTCTTAGCCGGGAACACCGTCCGTTCTCTTTTTAGTTCCTTCGATTTCGAAATTCTCGAGCCCGGTTTCCCCGACGCGAACGAAGCTTCTCTTTTCCTCCCCCCGCCCTGCGGCACAGATTCGCCGATCGAACAGCTAATTAAAACTGCGCGCGACGTTCAAGCTTCGTTTGTCTCGGCACGGTGCTCGAGATTTTCAACGGCGCTTGTACAACGGCGTTCCTCGACGAAAGGATGCTGCGGATTCGCTCGTTCGCGGAACGAAACAACGGAGCGAGCGAAGAAATGTTCGCGCGAACGCGCGCTCGATTTTCTCAGCTCGGGTAGCCTAATTCCGCGTGATCGGACCGGGGCATTCGTAGCTCGAGAAAGAAAAACGAGATCGTCGGATGCACGGTCGCGCGCGAACTTTCTTCGATCTCGCGCGAGTTCCGCGAATCGACGATCGCGCCGCGCTTTCCGGCAGCTCGATTCAGACGAGCGAGTCTCTCTCATCCCGATGCCGTAATTAAAACGACGGGCACCGGCGAACGCGTGCGCGCACAAAGCGTTCCACGCGTGTCCGCCGATTCGGAAGTTACCGAAGAAAATGTTGTTTCGGTCGTCGAGCCGCTCGCCGAAGACGGACGCGAAGAACGCTTTCGCGAAGGCTCGACGGATCCGATCGCTCCGTTCCGCCGTTTCGCGACTAATTATCATTCTCGCGAGTTCGATTTTCAGTTGAAGCCGCTCGTCTGAACCAAGCCGCCGAGAGAGAGAGAGAGAGACGCCGTGTCCAGGCTTCTTCTCGGTGTCCATCGCGCAAAACAATGATCTCGCTGTTGTGTCCGGAACCGTTCCATCGATAAAAAAAATCGCGCCCGTTCAAAAGAAAAGAAAAAAAAAAGAAAAGAGAAACCGTCTTTCCGTTCTTCATTCTTTCGATTGGTTCTCACTGTTGCGTTACCTTCCGTTCATTTTGGAAACCATTCCAGATACTTATGGTTTTGGACTTACCAGTAGTGACGACTGTGCCTGCCACCTTGCTGTGCTCGTAATTGGAGGATCTGCGATCTCGAACTCGATCCCCGTAGTCACCTAAATCGGTGGCAGGGTGGCGCGTGTTGATATTATTGATCGTCGCGCGTAGTCCGTCTTGCGTTCTCGCGAGAGAGAGAATATCGCACGGGAGATCCTCCAAGAACGAATCATGACACCCCATACGCAATCCCTTAGGGACAGATTAATATATATATATTTACATAACGAACGCATCTATACAGCCTGTTAGACCGCCCCGAATTCTTGTTGCCGGGCCCTTCTTATCGCGCTGGTTTCGTTAAGGGGTTGTTGGCAGAGCGTTGCAGAATTGATGGGCCAATTACCGGACAGAGTAGCCGGAATAATGGTGCTGTTTTATTGTTGTAGCATAAGTTCGTGGACGCCAAGAAAAGAGGAAAGACAAAAGTGATTTTGGAAGAGCAGAAAGTTACGGATAAATTCGAAGAAAGTAGTTCACGAAAAACAGCTTCGGATAGTAAAGTTGGAGCGCGAGTTAACGAGCAAGATTGTGTAAAAATATGAAACACAGGCAGCTCGATTTTTTATTATATCGCAACGTCGGTGTTTTTATTATTAATTATTATCTGAAACCTTTCGAGACGTTTAGTCTTCTCTTTTTGTAGTCTTTTGCAAGTCTTATACTTTACTTTGAAAGTATTCAAACGAACTATAGCTGTGCAAGTATTATCTCGATGTAGTCTTGGATTAATAATTGATATCATAAAGTGTTTAAGATAATACGACGAATATTTAGAATGTTTCAAATGTTTCTAATTTCTTCGAGTTATACTTTGGAAAATATTTAAAACGTTTCCGATGATCCATTATTGAAGATTCTACGTCGAACGCGTTCGATAATCCTTGGGCACGGGGTAGAATTTTTTGAATTTCGCGCCTCCACCCCTTGCAACGCTCTGAAGTCTGCCGCAGGTCAGGTCAGAGAGGTCATCGACCCGTGCGCGGGCTATTTAAATCTCCGAATCAATCCTGCAAGCGAAACTGTCCTCCCACGTTACATCTTTTTTCACTAATTTTTTCGTTCGAGATCGGCAGATCTGTTCGCCGTGAGATTAGAATTAATGATGACCCTGTAATTTTTTAATCGTTGCTTGTTATCACAGCAGTCCAGGGGCACCGTAACAAGCTGCGTAAGCATGCGCGCGACACACCGCATATTTTATATATTCTTCTTCTTATTATTATTATCATTATATTATTACTATTATTATTATTATTATTATCTACCTACCTATATCGATCTCATTATATCTCAGCACAAAACACAGATCGCTTAAATAATATTCAGCTTAAACATACTTCCAACTTTATATATCGCAGATAATCCAGCCCTCAGATTTTACTACTTAACCACATATTTTTCATTATCGCCTATTACGTATCTACTAAACATGATTATTATATGCATGCGTTCTTTACTTCTCACGAAAAGTAACCGAACAAAAAATGAAAGTTCACCCTTCGCCCTGCCCGCCGCCCCTTGCCCGCCCGCCGCCCCCACAACCCCTTTAATTTACCTGCCTCAATCGAGACGATCGTTCTAGTTCTTTTTTTTTCTTTGTTTGTTTGCCGAATGATAGCTATCTATATATTTATCTATATCTACATATATATATTTATATATATAATTATATGTGTATATGTGTACATGTATACATATATATGTGTATATATATATATGTATATGTATTCTACTGTTTTTGATTCCCCCGCCCACCCAAACATTTTTTGAGAAGCACAGTGCTCGACTAAAAAAAAAGTACGTTTGCGAACCACCCCCGCAGACACGAGACCCGATGCACAAGCATTATACAAAGCATTATTACATGTAAAGCATAAAGCAACGAACGAACGAACCAAAAAAAAAATAATAACACTAATAATACTAATAACCACGCATAAGCGACAATGCAAATGCAAAAGAAAAACAGAGAACAAGCAGAAAAGAAAAGAAAAGAGCAGAATAAAATAGAAGCAAAACCAAAAAAAAAAAAAGAGAAAAAAGAAAAGGAAAAGAACAAACAGACGAAAAAAAACAAGTGAACGAACAGAACGAAAAAAATGCAAAGAAATCAAAAGCAAGCAAAAAGAAAAAAAAAGAAAAGAAAAAGCTCGTACGTGTTCCCGCTTCGTTGCCGATACTCGCGCGTCGCAGACTAGCACCCACCCCCTCCCCCCTCGCAACACGCGCGCGAGCAGTAGTATAGCATAGTGTACATACATATATATATATATAGAAAAGCCGAGGAGAACGCGTGCGGAGATAACGCTGAATGGCGGCCCCCGCGCTCGCGCGCGCGCGCGCTCTCCGTGTTCCCATTGTTCCGTTTGTAAAATCAATTTGTATCGCTTCCCGATTCGAGCGGAGGCATTAGCTCTCGCGAACCGACGGGGAGCGCCGGCTTCGAATGGAGTTGCGGATCGTATTGGCAGCGAAGTGAGAATATTGGATCGCATTGAACCGTTGACCGCGGAAGCTGATTTGACAGACAGAATCGATTGTTCGCGCTCTCGCCGTCTGCCCTTAGGATACAACCGCGCCGCGAGAGATAGATAGAACGGCGGCGAGAGAGAGAGAGAGAGAGAGAGAGAGAGAGAGAGGGCTAGGAGAGGAGAGAGGAGAGGAGACCACCGCTCGTTAAATTGATTCGATGTGCGCTCGGAAGCCACCGGGGCCCTCGCCAAGATGCAGCTAGACGCGTTGACCGCCGCCGCAACAATATTTAGAGAAAAAACGATTCAGACATCCCCCTGTTTGTTCGAGCTTGTTTTTTCCGACCGGAATTTTGTTCTGCTCCGATCGAAAGTTCTTTTTCGTCCCTCTGAAAGTCGGAAAAACCGGCATGCGGCTTTCTCGCAATCGCGTTTTCGAACCGCGATTTGTTTCCAACCGCGACGAGGATGCTTGCCCGTGCTGTGGACTCTGCAGGATCGATACACTCCTGCAAATTTTATGAGTTCATTATTCCCGATGGTTTCATATTCATTGGATTGTCCGGAAATAAATTGTGGATGGCCCCATGCATGATGAATGTTGATCCTCCTTATCGGACCTAATAGAAATAGCCAATCAGCCGAACTGGGTCGCGGAAAATTAGAATTTAGACGAGAAGCTTGCACAAGTGTCGTTGCTAATTTGCAGATGGTTCCGACGAAATGAAACGCGCGCGGTGTTATCGATCCCCGCACCGTGATCGGTACGATCAGCCGAGACCTGGTTCTTTCTAATGACCCTATTTTTTTAAGTTCTTTTTTTCCACTGGGAACATCGTTTTTTAGCGAATTACGCGCGAGATTCCCGAAATTGTGTCATCCGCGAACTGCAATCGGTTGCATTGCGTGCAGAAGAAACGAGTAGAATTTCAGTGTACGGTAATTTTTGCCTAATTCGCGCTCAGATCGCGCGCATAAATGAGCGATTTGAGTGGACTATAAAAATATACAGTGTTCCAAAATTATGGAACATCCGGGAAATTAGAGATTACTGAGGTCATTCGAAGCAACTTTTTCCTTTACAAAAATGTTCTCCGAGGCATCGTTTACGAGTTATTGAGGAAAAACACTGACCAATGAGAGGCGAGCTCGGTTAGCGCGAGCCGGCCGAGCCAACGAGCGCACGAAGCTCAGTTCCGCTCATTGGCTCGGCCGCCTAGCGCCAGGCGAGCTCGCCCCTCATTGGTCATTGCTTTTTCCTCAATAACTCGTAAACGATGTCTCGGAGAAAATTTTTGTAAAGGAGAAGGTTGCTTCAAATCGCTTCGGGAACCCCTCATTTCCCGGAAATACCATAATTTTGGAATATCCTGTATAATAATCCTGCCTCCTCTCCCCAAATTGTCCAGTTTTGCGCGCAATCTCTGCGCGCGAATTAGGGAGAAATTACCGTACCGCCTCTTCGAGTCTTGTCGCAGTTAAAAAAGCCGCGCGCTAAAGAACGTTGAACCTGCTGTTCTTAATGCGATGCAGCTTTTAACGAACAGAGCGGATACGTTGAAATGGCAATTTTTCCGCGGTATTCAAAAGTTGAGCTCGTTAGCAATCGCTGCTGGGAACGTAAACCGGATGATATTTTCGTGTCAACTGGATGAGCACGTGGCGAGGGTTCGTTTCATGAAGCATGCTGTTCTGTTACTTTCTTCGCGTAGCCTGTGCAAAATGTTCGTTCTGTTTGCTACGAGAAATGAATGCGGCGGTCGACGCGTCGTCCGCGGTGTTTAATTGATTCGTTCGCCTCGAACGAATCTTTCTATTCGAATCAGCATTCCGCGGCGCGACGGATCAACGATACGATCCGACTTCCGGAGGCATGGATATATTTTTGATTTGTAACAGTCGAGTGGCGGTGATGCGAGGACAAGTTGTAACCGAACAAGGAATCGGAATAGTAGGCATCCGGGTGTCCGTCGACAGGGACTCCCGCTTCGGATTCACGTTGACCAGAGCCGATGGATGGTAAGTAATATTTCCTATTCTTTTCTTCAAATTAATACCGAAAATTCGACCGGGTTTATTTCCATCCGTGCGGCGGAAATCCATTCTGACAGCGATCTTTCGGCCGTTAATAGCGTTCACGACTCGAAAGCGTCGCCGAGTCGAGGAATCGTTCCGGAAGTGCAGAATATTTCGGATACCGTTGATATTTTGGAATAACCGAGTATTCTGGACCGATTGTAATTTTCACCTGTCCTGCGAAATACCGGCCTCGGTGTAAGTTTACCAGTTGTTATTGCGTCCCGTATTTTTCTAAATACAGTAATGTCTCTCTAATTGACACTCAAATCGTACACAAAAATAGATTATTTGGAAATAGGAGATTTATAGTTTTCTTTTATACTACTACTTTTCATAGTTACAGGTGCGATTAGATTTAATCGCAGCTGTCCTTCCCAAATTGTCCATTTTTGTTTCCAAGCCGAGCGTCAATTAGGAAGAATTTACTGTACAGTAATGTCTCTCTAATTGACGCTCAGATTGTCCACGAAAATAGATTATTTGGGAAAAGGAGATTTATAGTTTTCTTTTATACTACTACTTTTTATAGGTAGAGATGCGATTAGATTTCATCGCATCTCCCCTTCCCAAATTGTCCATTTTTGTTTCCAAGCCGAGCGTCAATTAGGAAGAATTTACTGTACAGTAATGTCTCTCTAATTGACGCTCAGATTGTCCACGAAAATAGATTATTTGGGAAAAGGAGATTTATAGTTTTCTTTTATACTACTACTTTTTATAGGTAGAGATGCGATTAGATTTCATCGCATCTCCCCTTCCCAAATTGTCCATTTTTGTTTCCAAGCCGAGCGTCAATTAGGAAGAATTTACTGTACAGTAATGTCTCTCTAATTGACGCTCAGATTATGCCCAAAAATGGACGATTTAGAAAAAGAAGATACGATTATTCCAGCCTTGCGACTCGTTTTTATAATTATTGACAATCGGCGACTATAATCGTATGATCGTATAAATATATAATCGTGTCTCCTCTTCTCAAATCGTCCATTTTTGTGCACAATCTCAGCGTCAGTTAGAGAGACTGTATTCTGTACCTTCTCCAAATTGTAACTCCGATAAATTCGTCGAATTTGAATTTCTCACGAATGAATCCTCGCGCGAATACAGCGTTCTCAAATCGTCGGCGCGAAGATGAGCTCGAAAAGTACAGTAAATTCTCCGTAATTCGCGCTCGGATTGCGCACAAAAAATGGACAATCCCGGAAGAGGGGACACGATTATTAAAATAAAAATTAAATAATCTCACACCTCGTTTTTACAGTTCTTGACAATCGGTAACTATAGAAACGAGCCGCAAGGCTTGAGCAATCCTACCTCCAAATTGTCCTTTTTTTTGTGTACAATCTGAGCGTCAATTGGTGGGAAATTTACTGCATCAGCCTATAGAAGTAGGGTGCTTGAAACGCGATGGCGCGTCTTTCGTTCGTTTAAACGGTCAACTAGATGAACCTCTTCATTGAGACCGGCTCGTCCTCAAAGGTACCATTTCCGCAATCTCAATTCATCGCGGACCTAAGGTGACGTGGCTTACATTATGCTCTAATCAAGAGATAAGTGACAAGATGCCTGTTAGCAGTGCCGTAGAACGGCACAAGCCACGCATTCACCGCTCGTGCATTCCATTCATTCGAGAACGCTGTGCAAATCGCGGTCAAAGACGCGCCGTTTCCACCGAAAGGACTACTCAAGCTCAATCGGTATTATTTAGCTGGCTTTCGGTGAAATTATATTTTATAAAATATTGTTTTTATAATTGTTTTTATAATCGACAACTATAAAAACGAGCCGCCTGGCTCCAATAATCGCGTCTCCTCTTTTTAAAGATTAGGGATAAAAGGGTTAAAACGAGCCACAAGGTGACTCGAGTAATCGTATCTCCTCTTCCCGAATCATCCATTTTTGTTCGCAAGCTTGCGGAAAAATTGAGGAGAACTTACCGTAAGCAAAAATGGACAATTTGAGATAATAAAAATGGGACGATCATTTGAGCCTCGTTTTAATAGTCGCCGAATTGTTTCCTTCATGGTCAAATCTTCCATTTCACTCCTCCTTGAATCAGCTCCATTGCAAAACACAAATGACCGAAACCGCTAATATCAAGCCGACGACGATTCAGCGCGAAAATAAAACCGTCGCGGAAACGCGTATCACGCGACCCAATACGTCGATGCACGCGTCGCAACGTATCTCGGTATGACGGATAGGGGTCGTTCGGATGCTGGGCGCCGGGAGTCCCGCATGAGGAACACGCGGCAGGAACAAAGGCGAGAGGACACGCGTTATCCTTTCCGCTCGCGGATGATAGTTTCCCTGTTGGCGCATCGGCGGAACCGTATGCGTGACATTAGTATTTGCGCACGACGATAGGCGGGAACCGTGCACGCCAGCTTGGACGTTCTTCGTAATAGGATCAAGGCTGCATTGTAATGAAGGGTGGGGAGAGAGTGGGAGGTGGACGGAGACGCCGCGCAACACCTATATATCGAACAGGTATATAGTAATCCCGGCGAGGATAATCCTGAAACACGGAGCCGGAGGAGTTGGCCCGGCAAACCACATCAAAGCCCCAGCTAATGATGTCGAAAGCTTCCTAATTACTCCGTGCAAACCTGCGTGATTAGTCCGACCTCCGTTTCTCCCACTCCTTTCCCGCCGACTGTGCCCACTGTGCCCACCCCCTACCACCCCCCTGCCACCTACCCCTTCCACCGCCGTCACAGCCGCTATCCCGATAGCTGTCGAAATTTTACCATAATACGGTGAAACTGCGAACGCGAGATTGTATCGCGACGAAATCCCGGGCGAGCCCGTCGCGTCAGACCGACGGGCCGCGTCGGGTAATCCGAAACTCGGGCCCGGGCTTCGAACCGTTTCCATTCACCTTCAATGAATTCCGGCGCTACGCGCGCTAATAGATTGCCGGTTATTAACGCCCGTCGCGCCGATAAATATTATATATATATATATATGTGGAACTTGTTCGAGGGTGCTGCGATGCGAGTCGTCGGGAGACTTTTGGTTTGGTGACCTTCTGCTAGGGACTTGCTCCCTAATTGACGTTGCTCGGTTTGGAAACAGAAATGGACAATTTGGGAAGAGGAGATGCGATTTATTGAGCCTTGTGGCTCGTTTTTGTAGTTGTTGAGAAACGGTGGCTGTAAAAGGCTCGAATAATCGCGTATCCTCTTCGCAAATTGTTTATCTATGTTTATCTATCACTTTGAGTGACAATTGGAGAAAATTTACTATACACGGCAAGGAAGTTGAATGATTAGACGCGTCCCTCGCAGCACACTAAATTCTCCCTAATTGACGCTCAGATTAGAGTAATTTCTCCCTAATTCGCGTTCGGATTGCGCACAAAAGTGAACAATTTAGGAGATAGCCTTGAGGTTTATCTTTACGTTTACCAATTCTCAAATAATCGTATCTCCTGTTCCCAAATTGTCCATTTTTGTGCACAATCTGAGCGTCAATTAGGGAGAATTTACTGTACACGTTGAGTGACAGTTAGAGAGAATTTACTGTACACGTTGAGTGACAGTTAGAGAGAATTTACTGTACACCACAAGAAAGTTGAGTAATTATACCAGTTCCTCGCAGTACAATAAGTTCTCTCTAATCGACGCCCAGATTATGCCCAAAAATGTCTAATTTGAAAAGAGAAAAGATACAATCATTCCAGCCTTGCGATTCGTTTTTATAATTATTAACCATCACCGACTATAATCGTACGATTATAGTCGGCGATGGTCGTATAAATATACAATTCGCATCTCCTCTTTCCAAATTCTCCATTTTTGTGTACAAACAGCGCGTCAATTAGGGAGAATTTACCGCGCCCGTCGACAGATTTCGAGATAACGAGACGGTCGGTGACTTCCAAACAATAAATCCAATGGAAATGAACAAATCCTGGTTTGCGACCCTGTTACCGGTGCATCGACTTGTTGGTTCTCCGTTCGGCCACGACTTCAAACCGTTCCATTTCCTCAACAACGCTCCAATACTAAGACCAAAGGACGAACGAGTAACGTCCGAGCCGTGTTAAAAATGAAATTCCGAGCGCGTAACACGTTTCCCACGAAGCTCGCCGGTAGTAGTACAATCGGTATCACTCGGTACAGTGATATCTCGGTTATCGAAAACTGGCCGGCTCGAATCGGTCACGGTCGAGCTAGAAACCGGCTTGGTTGTCCTTTATCGATCGCTTTGGGCACCCGCGCGACGTAATACCGGAAACGGTGTGGTATAGTTTGAAATGCATTCACCTACTTCGATCAGGTTTGACGTGCTGGTCAACGGCGGCGGTGCAGTGACGCTTCAGTTCCAGCGCAGCCCCTTCATACCCCTTACGAGAACGGTGTTCGTGCCGTGGAATCAAATAGTGGTTCTGCCTCCCGTGGTGATGACCCTTAACATGGACGGCCAGCCCCATAAATCGAACCAACCCCCCAGCCCAGCTGTCGGTAAGTATTAACCCCTATATTATGTTTCCGTTTCGTTTTTCGGTACTTTTTTTCGTATTTCGTTCACGTTGTATCGCGGCTGCCCCATTATCGTCACCCTCCCCCCTCCCCTCGTCCCGGCCCGGACCCCGCCGGGCCGCCCCCTCTGTTAACGAGACGAATAAATGGCTGAGAAGCTTTTCATAGCGGAGACGCATGCATTAAACATGAGTGCCGCCGCGCTGGCTGAGCCTCCTCCGACGTGACGACCGAAAATTACTCGTAAATCATTGACTAAACATCTCGAACGGAACCTGTTATATTAACCCTTTGCACTCGAAGTCGTTTTAACCGCGAATCAAAAATAATTATGCTCGCTTACAGTAATTCCCATTTTATGGGAAATGCACGAAGTGCATTTTATGCATGTAAAATTTCGTCTTGCGGCGACTCGTACAACAATTACGCTTTCAACAATTTTTCTACATCAAACTTTGTTGATTGAGGCGAGCTCGGCTGGCGCGAGGCGATCGAGCCAATGAGCGGAACTGGGCTTCGCGCGCTGGTTGGCTGGGCCGCCTCGCGTCAGCCGTACTCGATTCTTATTGGTCACTGTTTTTCGTTAATAACTCGTTAACGGTGCCTCGGAGAACATTTTTGTAAAGAAAGAAGTTGCTTCAAATGATCCGAGGAACCCGCCATGTCCGGATTGCGAGACATTTTTGGGACACCCTGTAGACTGTTGTAAATCGATGTGAAGACAAAAGAAGTATGAAACAATGCATATGAAGACGATTATTTGGTTCAAACGATGAGAGCTACCAGAGCAAGCCACTATAGTGGCGCGTCGTCCAAAGGGATGACATCCGCGAAAGCCACTATAGTGGCGTGTCGTTCTAAAAGATGATATCCGCGAAAGCCACTACAGTGGCGCGTCGTGTCTAAAAGGTTAAAGGAGCCGCCGACGCGTTGACTTGTTCCTCCTCGCGGAGGAGGAACGACACTTACGGCGTAGTCCGAATTGTTTGATCAAAGTAATCGCGGCGATGCTAAGCATTAATCGGTAATTTGTAATCCGTGATACGAATGTTACGCGGTTAACGATTATTATTATCGAATTATCCACGCCGGTTACCGATTACATTTGCTTTGATTACTCCGGCGAATCATGTAGTCGTGGATACCGGATTACACGCAATTAGTAATCGTAATCATTAATCGCTGACCTGATTTCGCGAGCGTAGCCGTCGCACGGTCAATAATTTAGAAATAATTTGAAGCCGTCGGCGTCAGAGGAAATCCGTTCCCCATGCGCGTGTGCGATAAAAATTGTTCGTTATAATTTCACCGAGTTATAATTTATCCTCGTTTCGCGCGTTTCGATCGTTTCGATTTTTCTTTCTCCCGGAAACGTCTGTTCATGATCAATAATTTGGACCATCTCCGTAGACGATAACGCAGGACTTGCTGATCGTGTGTGCCGTCTTTGTTCCGTCCTTAAGTGTTTTATGTTTTTAAGTTCCTTACCATTTATGGCGTACAATATAATAGGCTTCCCAGGGATCTCGATGGGACTATTTAGCGAGCACGGCCCGTGCCTCGAACACGATCACGAGCTGCTCAGGCCGATCATCATCAGCACCTGGATGCCCGAAAAGGTGGGCGGGCTGCCCGGCAAGAGCGTAGTATTCGCAGAAAGTCAGGTAAACTAGACCGATTCGTATCGCTTCTTTTTTTTATTAATCCCGTCGTCGATGTTTCACTTGGCATTTCCGTAATGCATTCTTGCGCATAAACAACGCTAGAGTCTACCGACCGTAACAATGGCCGACGCGCATTGCCTCGCAAAAATGAGAAGGTCGAATTCATTTAGATTTTGTAGTTTATTAATTTGAAATAATTGATAGTAAGTAATATTAATGTTATAATGATATTAAGCCTTTGCACTCGAAGCTATTTTAACTGTAAATATAAAATCATTTTTCTGACTTATAGTATTTATATTTTATATGACAAAATGCATTTTATGCGTATGAAATTGACTCTTGGGACTCGCACAACAGTTACGCTCTTAATAATTTTTTAAATCTAAACTTTGTTAATATCAAAATTATCTTGAAAGGTGATGTAACAAATTTTAGTAGTGCCTCGGAGTCACCAATCGAGTGCAAAGGGTTAATAATAAGTAATAGTAAATAGTATTAATATTATAGTGATATTAATAATAAATAATAGTAAATAATATTGATATTATAATAATATTAATAATAATATTAATATTATAATAATATCAATAATAAATAATAGTAAATAATATTAATATTATAATAATATCAATAATAAATAATAGTAAATACTATTAATATAATAATAATATTAATAATATTTATTAATTATAATAAATATCATAATCTTTGCCCCAGTAATATAATTTACTCGAAAATTCCCCGTGAAAAAGCCTCCAAAATCTGCAGAATTGAAAAAGAGAAGAATCTAGTCAGTCCTAAATTTTTGACACTGAACCTGCATTCGGTGTCCAAAAAGGTCCACATATAGTTAAATTTCACGATAAAAGAGTTCTAAATTCATCCAACTCATGAGCAACAATCGCATCGAAAAGATCGCGCCAACACCAAAAGACAATCTTTCCAACTCTTTCCGAAAGAATATGATCCCGAAAAAGCGACACCCAGCCCGGGGGTTTGGATACTCTAAATTCCGGCCGGCATTAGCATCCGTATCTTGTCCAGCGGCTATACCGCGGCAGGTCAAGCCATCAAACTCCAATCTGTTATTTGGACCGGCTCCCCGAAACGCATGCAAGATCAGAGGCTGCATAACAGCGTCGGACACTTTGTAGCAGCTTACCTCCTCGGGTGCAGGTGTATGTATGTGTCTGTGCGTCCGCATCTGTGCCCGGTCGGAGGCCCAGCCGTCGTAGGAAAAGCTGAAGTTCGCCGGCTGATTTAAAATTCAAATACGTCCACAGGCGTCGTAAACAAGATTTTCGAGTGACCGGGTCTCCCCGACCGTTCTCTTACAGATCGTCCAGGAGAGCATCGCGATCCCGGGCTCGAACCTCCACTTGATGTACCAGAGCAGCCAGGCGGCCGGCTACCTGTCCACCGTCAGGATGCAGCTGACCGGCCCGTTCATCCCGAAGTCGCTGACGCACGTGCACGTGCACGTGGAGATCGAGGGCTCGTTGCACACGAAGACCTACGAGGCGGACCCGAATCTGACCCACACGTTCGCTTGGAATAAACGGAACGTTTACAAGCAGAAGGTGTACGGGGTGGCGCAGGCGAGGATCTCGATCGGCTATCAGCACTCCACTTGCACATCGGTGATATGGGAGACCCAGACGGCCAGCATGCAGGGATTCGACGTCGACATCTCGGACATCGGCGGCTGGGGCCTCGACATCCATCATCACTACAACTTCCACGAGGGCATACTGCAGAAAGGGGACGGCACCACGCTGCACCTAAAGCAGTATCCGAGGACCGTGAAGGTCGTGATGGGCACTGGCCTGCAGAGGAACCTCGTCTGCCAGGATTGCAACGGCCTCGCCAAGGACGCGAGGTTGCTGACGCCGGTGGCGCTTACCAGCGGGCCCGACGGCAGCATCTACGTCGGAGATTTCAATCTCGTCAGGAGGATTACGCCCGAGGGAAACGTCTACACCGTTCTGATCCTGAGGTGGGTCTCTTGCGATCTCTCGGAAATCGGTGCTTCCCGGCGCACCGCGAGACCGAAATATAGAAATGGCTCCCACACTGACGCTCGGATTGTCCACTAAAATGGACAATTTGGGAAGAGGAGATACGATTATTCGAGGCTCTTGCGGCTCGTTTTTATAGTTGTTGACAATCGAGAACTATAAAAAACGAGTCACAAGGCTCGAACAATCGTATCTCCTTTCGCAAAATTGTCTATTTTCGTGGACAATCTGAGCGTCAATTAGAAAGACATTACTGTAGTAATGTGCCGACCTCGCAGATCAATGACGGCCACGTCCAAACCGCCGTGACAATTCGTGACTATAAAAATGAACCAGAAGGATCGAATAATCGTATCTCCTCTTCCTAAATTGTCTATTTTCGTGGACAACCCGAGCGTCAACTAGAGAGACATTACTGTACAGTAAATTCTTCCTAATTGACGCTCGGCTTGGAAACAAAAATGGACAATTTGGGAAGGACAGATGCGATTAAATCTAATCGCACCACTAACTATGAAAAGTAGTAGTATAAAAGAAAACTATATAAATCTCCTATTTCCAAATAATCTATTTTTGTGTACGATTTGAGCGTCAATTGGAGAGACATTACTGTACCCTGCGCAGGGCGGAGCGCACGCGGCGGTTCTTGTAAACGCGCATAATTTGATGTTGCAGCGCGACACAGGTGGCTTATCAGTACTACTTGTGCGTCTCCCCGGCCGACGGACACCTTTACATCAGCGATCCCGAGAAACACCAGATATTGAAGGCGTTGACCCTGGACGTTGTGCAGAGTCCCAGCATCAACATCGAGCCGGTCGTCGGCAGCGGCGAAAGATGCATCCCTGGCGATGAGAGCCACTGCGGCGACGAGGGGCCGGCCATTCGTGCGAAACTGGCTCATCCGAAAGGTAACATGGCGACCTCGAGCTTTTCGACCATTAAGCTCGTTCAACCCTTTGCAGTCGGAGCCATTTTAACTCGAAATCGAAAATAATTTTTCCGACCTATAGCATTTTTCCATTTTATATGAAATAGAATTTTGTAACTCGTGCAACAATTACGCTATCAACCCTTTGCACTCGAAGCCATTTTAACTGTAAATCGAAAATAATTTTTCTGATTTATAGTATTTCCATTTTGTATGACAAAGTGCATTTTATGCGTATGAAATTGACTCTTGCGGTGACTCGTGCAACAGTTACACTTTCAACAATTTTTTAAATCTGAACTTTGCTGATATAAAAATTATCTTGGAACGTGATATAACAATTTTAGTGGTGCCTCAAAGGTTAACCCTTTGCACTCGAGTGACAACTCCGAGGCGTCATTATAAAATTGTTACGTCACGTCTGAAAATAATGTTATCAATCAAATTTGTTTGTATTTAAAGAGCTATCGAAAGCGTAACTGTTGCACGGGTCACGATATTCAATTTCATACGCATAAAATGCACTTTGGGTCATACAAAATGGAAAACCCTGGGTCGGAAAAGTTATTTTAAATTTTGCGTTGATTCGGCTTTGGATGCAAAGATTCCAGAGTTTCATAAGTATAAACAAAATCCGATAACGTTAACATTATTTCCAAACATGACACAACAATTTTTAATAACGCCTTAGTGTCGCAAAAATTCAATTAAGTCATCGTATGTGTCCAAGAACGTAGACTCGTCGACCCACGAAACTTCGTCCAATAAACGCGCTCCGTTTTTCAGGCATCGCGATTGCGGCGGACAAGACGATGTACATCGCGGACGGCAGGAACATCCGAGCGGTGGACCCGCACGGCATCATCCACACTCTGGTGGGTCACCATGGACACCATAACCACTGGTCCCCGGCGCCGTGCGTTGGCGCGATATCCGCTCACCAGGCTCAGCTGCAATGGCCGACAGGATTGACCTTGAGCCCGCTCGACGGTTCGCTGCACTTTATCGACGACAGGCTAGTCCTGAAGCTGACCAGCGATCTAAAAGTGCGGGTGGTGGCCGGGACGCCTTTGCACTGCGCCAGCAACAGCAACGGCAACGACGGGGAAGCGGCTAAAGCGAACGCAAGCAGCGTCGCGAACTCGAAGAAGCCGGACGAGGTGTTGGGCTCGGTGCTCGCCGTCAGCTTCAGCCCGACCGGCGAACTCTACATCGCGGAGAGCGACTCCCACAGGGTGAACACGATCAGAGTGGTGGACAGCTCCGGGAAGATGTCGCATTTCGCTGGCCAGCAGCAGGAGAGGCTGCGAGGCCAGTGCGAGTGCAACAACACCACACCCAGCACCAAGGACCTGGAAAGCTGCTCCTGCACCGACGACACCAGCAGCACGGAGACCTTGCTGTCCTCGAACGCCAAGTTCACCGCGATCTCCGCCATCGCTATCTCCCCCGACGGTATCCTGCACGTGGCGGACCAAGGCAGCCTGCACATCCTGGCGCTTCAGCCGTATCTTCCCAATCTCGACGAAAGCGGGGAGTTCCATATTCCGTTCCCGCCGACGAACGAGATCTACGTGTTCAACCGATACGGTCAGCACAGCTCCACCAAGGATCTGACCTCCGGGAAGACGCGCTACTCGTTCCTCTACAGCAAGAACACCAGCTTGGGGAAACTGTCCACCGTGACCGACAGCGCTCGCAACAAGATCCAGTTCCTCAGGGACTACAACAGCGTGGTCAGTTCGATAGAGAACACTCAGGATCACAAGTCCGGTCTGAAGATCTCGGCTGTCGGATTCCTGGAGAAGCTCACCGAAAGGGGTAGATCAGAGATCGTTCTTGGATACGATGGGTCCACGGGGTTGCTGACCAGCCGATCAGGGGTGAGTATGGACATTCGATGGGTTTTCTAGATCCCGGAGCATTGTTGTTCAGTATTGTTGTCCTGTTTGTTGCAGGGCGGAGAGACGTATATTTACAATTACGACGGTCTTGGTCGCGTCACCGACGTGATCCTACCTACCGGGGAGAGGCTGAAGCTCTCTTCGGACTTGTCCGGCGACGAAGGCTTGTCGGTGAAGGTCTCCGCTCCTCTGCAGGCGCTGTCCAAGGGCGACAAACAGCGAGCCGTGGAGTTCAACATGAAGAACGAGAGGTCGAAGGTGTTGACCATCACCGACGGTGAGATTCGAGGGATTTGATTCTGTGTGGTCTATAGCCACTGTGAAATTCTTGTGGAGCTTCGCTTACTGTTCAAGGATCCGAGAACCGAATTGCTCCATCGCTCTTGGTTTTCGGGAAATAACGCGCTTTTGTAAAAATCCAAAATTTTCCAAGAACGTTAGGAAGTTCTAATCGGTGTTAAAATATAGGGGAGAGTTTCCCGAATATAGTGGCATGCAATTTATTCGTTGTTTTTGCTCCTAAATAGCAATAAATTAATGTCAAAGTTTTAAAAATTGTCGAGGTGCGCAATTTCTTCGCGATATTTTTCTACTTTTACGAAAAGTTGTTTGCCCTGCACAAAAACTCTACCTCTAAAATTTATAGTTATTTAGGACCAAAAACAATTAATAAATTGCATGCCACTATGTTCATAAAACTTTCCTCTATCTTTTGAGATCGATTAGAACTTTCCAACTAACTAAGTTTATACTTTCCATACCACATTTTTATCGACAATTTTAAATTTTTACAAAAGTTCATTTTTTTCGAGAACTGAAGTTGACGGAGCAATTCGTTTTTCGGATCTTTGATCGGCAAATAAATCTCCACAAGAACTTCACAGCGTCTTTATAAAATCAGAAAAGCAGTTTGATTTCGTCGAGCAGCGTCACCATCGGCATAATCTAAAGAACAATTCCGATTCGCAGGTGCCAAGATCAAGAAGGCGATCGCGTTCACCAACAGCAGCCTCGAGGTCCTTCTCCCTGGTGGCGGCCGAGTGCTCAGTGCCCCAACGACGAAGCACCCTCTGTTGGAAGCCGCGCTGCCGGTCGAAGCCGAAATGCTACCAATGTGGAGCTACCAGTTGATGTCTCTCGGAGAGCTGACGAACACCATGACGACCACGTACAACCTGGTCGGCGACGTGAGCCACTTCCAGCAAACCCTGAACAGAGAGATCTGGGTGAACGACACCAGAGTGATAGGCGTGGAGTTCGAGCAAGCGTTCAGCCGCGAAACGTTCTACGACAAAACGAGGAACCCTTTGCTGACCGTCACCTTCGACGCAGCCGGGCTACCGTTGACCTGGCAGCCTCACGAGCAAGGCTGCAACCTGAGCATAACTTACGACAGGTTCAACCGCATCGAAAGTTGGAAATGGGGCGTTTCGGACGAGTCCTACGGCTACGATCGCCACGGCCAGCTGGCCGAGGTGACCAACAGCCAGGACGGCACCAAACGGTACACGTACAACAGCCTGAACATCCTCTCCAACATCACGCTAGCCAGCGACCGGAATTTCTCCTTGGAGTACGACGACGACGGCGGCCTTCGTCACATCATACTTCCCTCGGGAACGAAGCACTCGTTCTCCTGCCACGCCTCCCTGGGCTTCCTGAGGGTGACGTACACTCCGCCGGGCAGCATCCGTGCCTATCTTCAACACTACAGCCACGACGGCAATCTGCTGCAAACGGTGTTCCCGGGCGACGGAGCTAGAATCGTCTACAGATACCACACTTCCGGCCAGCTTGCCGAAGTGGTGCACGGCGACGGGAAGAGCGAGATCCGGTACACGGACAGCGGCCTCCCGTCGGAAGTGATCCACTCGGAGAGGGACGTCGAGTACAAATGGGACTACCAGTACAGCGCCGGCCTGCTGGTCGAGGAACGCATCGATTTCGGGGCGAAGACCGGTCTCAGCAACGCGAAATTCACCTTCGACTACGACTCGAACTTCAGGCTGATCAACGTCCAGGGCAGAATCGGGGGGCAAACGTTGCCCGCCCACACGATGGCCTACAGTCCGAGGACAGGCATGCTGGAGCAGATCGGACAGTTCAAGATCGCGAGGCCGCAGAGCAACGAGACCACCGTGTCCGACGGTACCGCGCTGTTCTCGCGGATCACCGACGAGAGGTACTTGGAGACGCAGGTCACCCTGACGATTCATCAGCTGGAGGTCTTCAGGATGGAATTCGCTCACGACTCGCGCGGTCGCATCAATCAGACCAGGACGTACACGCGCAACGTCGCCGTGAACACGTACACGAACGTGAAGAACTACACGTGGGACTGCGACGGTCAGCTGACCGGTGTCGAGGCTCAGGAGCCGTGGGGATTCAAGTACGACGCTAACGGGAACATGCTGTCGTTGACCTACAGAGGGAACACGATACCGATGGAGTACAATAACATGGATAGAATACTGAAGTTCGGCGAGGGTCTCTACAAGTACGACAATAGAGGACTGGTGGTGCAAAATGCCCGTGAAGAGAGGTTCAATTACAATGCCAAAGGTCTTCTGGTACGCGCCAGTAAACGCGGCCGTTTCGACGTTCGCTACTACTACGATCATCTGGATCGTTTGGCAACCAGGAAGGACAATTACGGGAACGTCACGCAGTTCTTCTATAACAATCAGAAACGTCCGCACGAGGTCAGCCAGATCTACAGTCCGCGCGACGGCAAGCTGATGTCATTGGTCTACGACGACAGGGGACACCTGATCTACGCGCAGGTCTACAGGCACAAGTATTACATCGCCACCGATCAGTGTGGCACGCCTATCATGATCTTCAGCCAGTACGGCGAAGGCATCAGGGAGATCATGAGATCGCCCTACGGACATATCGTTTACGACTCGAACCCCTATCTTTATCTGCCCGTCGACTTCTGCGGAGGACTCTTGGACAAGGTGAGATTATTGATTATTATACTATATTAATAAATATTATTATATTACAGTATATTATATTATATTATATTATATTATATTATATTATATTATATTATATTATATTATATTATATTATATTATATTATATTATATTATATTATATTATATTATATTATATTATATTATATTATATTATATTATATTATATTATATTATATTATATTATATTATATTATATTATATTATATTATATTATATTATATTATATTATATTATATTATATTATATTATATTATATTATATTATATTATATTATATTATATTGTATTATATTCCCTGATTACTATCAGGGAACGCCGATGTTTCCTAACCGCCTCGTTCGCGCGAGAATCGCCGACGATTCCCGAAGATTACAATGAACAAATTCGCAGGTAACATCGTTGGTGCACATGCCGAACGGCAAGGTCTACGACCCGTTGATCGGCCAATGGATGTCACCGCTCTGGGAGAACGTGTTGGACAGGGTGGACACGCCGACTCACCTGCATTTGTACAGGTTCAACGGGAACGACCCTATTGACGTGAGGCACACGGACAGACCGAACCAACCTACAGGTAAGGACCGGGTATCTTCATCGAGATCAATCGCTTTGTGCAAGATTAATAGCTTGCATAGGTTCGGGGGGGAGGGGGGGTCAATATTGATGCGCTCTCGCGGTAGAGCCTGGCTTCTGAAACCAAACGGCGTCTGTAGAGCGACGGTCCCGTGATTTAGCATCCGCAATAACTGTATCCAAGAGACACACAGAGAGAGAGAGAGAGAGAGAGAGAGAGAGAGAGAGGGAGAGAGACACCAATGTTCGACGCGTCTTTCAGATCACATATCATGGCTGAAGCACCTGGGCTACGACCTGAAGAGCCTGGCGCCGCAGCTGTTCCCCGACGAGCTGCCGGACAGCCTGGTGCCGCCTGCCTTGGACCCGGGCACCTCGATCTTCGGCAAGAAGAAGCGAACGCGCAACCTCGGCGTGCAGTCCGGCTTCCTGGCTCACATCGCGCAGCGGCACTCCGGCGACGCGGTCAGCCTGTCCGCGCCGCCGCGCTCCGCCCTGAAGAAGGACACCAGCGAGCTGATCCCGAGCCGGCTGGGCGCGGCCGCGGATCCTCCGTTCGGCAAAGGGATCCTGGTTTCGAGGACCGGCGACGGCCTCGCGGTGGTGTCCAGCGTGCCGACGGCGAACGCGATCTACGGCGACGTGTTCACGTCGGTGTTCAACCGGTCGTACTTCCTGCCGTTCACGTTCGTGGTGCACAGCGCGCAGCAGGACGCCTTCTACTTCGTGAAGGAGGAGACGTGGCGCGCGAGCGAAGATAGGGGCCAGCTGAAGCGACTCGGCGGCCAGGTGAACACGACGTTCCACGAGAGCGAGAACGGCAGCGGCAGCAGCTCGCTGATCGACGTGAAGATCCACGGGGCTAGCTACGTGGTGAACCTCCGTTACGGCACCACCGCCGAGAAAGAGAAACAAAGACTGCTCCACCACGCGAAGGCCACCGCCATCCGCAAGGCCTGGCACCGGGAGCGCGAGGCGCTCAAGGCCAACACGCCGTCCACCATCGAGTGGATGGTCGCCGAGCAGGACGAGATCCTGAAGTCCGGCTCCGCGTCGAACTACGAGGGCGAGTACATCCACGACGCGCAGCTGTACCCGGAGCTGGCCGAGGACCCGTACAACATCAGGTTCGTGAAGAAGGCGGTCGACCCGTCCAGCAAGAAACGCCGCAGAAGGAGAGGCGCGCCCACCTGCAAGCTCTGGTGGCTGGACAAGCTCTGCTAGATCGGCGGCCGCTCTCCTAGAAACTAACAAGGTCCTCCTCTTTTCTCCTGGACCGGGAGAAACTGTCCAAAGCGGAAAGCAAACAGGAATTTTCGGGGCGCGCGCGGCGACGCGACGCCGACCACTGGTGCGAACGAGAGGCGGAGGAGACGACACACCGGCCACGGCGCCGCGACGACGACGACGACGACGACGACGATGACGAAGACGACGACGTTGTATACGCCGTGCGCGCGTGCGCGTCGTTATCACGCACCTTGAACACTATCAAACAAAGAAAAAAAAAGAAGTTTTATACCAAAGTCTATTTGTGTATTTCGAAGATGCCAAAAACATTAACGTTAATACGATTATTATGTACCGTGATAGGGTGTAGTTGCGTAAAAAACAAAAAGGCTCGATGTCGCGTGACTCGCGCGCGCGGGTCACCGGTGGTGGTGAATTGATGGGAGAGGGCCGCGAGTCGCGTTCCGGGGACCCGTCTTCCTCCGGGGTCCCACGAGGATGCTCGATCGATGTTCCTTCGATGATCGAATCCGTGGACAATGTCCACGGATGAAAAAGAGGGATTCGACGGAACCGGAGACCGGTGCGCGGAACGTGGTCGTGAACGGCGGTACCATCGAGACGAGGGTCGATTTCGGCGCGGAATCGGAGTACCGGAAGCCAAGGCCATTCGTCGTTGAGGGACGAACCGAGTGAGAGAAACTAGTCAATATATAGCTTTACATTGACGTAGAAACTTTTTTCCAATAGGATAAGGTCGAGCCGAGTGTCACGATCGTCGATGTTAACTGTGTGATGGTGGTGGTGGTGGTGGTACCCTGTCTGTCCGTCTTTTGTGTGGCCGCGCTCGAACCGTACTTAGAACGAACCACGTGCGGTCCCGCCCGTCCACGGAATCCGTAGAGAGATTGATGGCGGAGGGACGGAGGAGGACGGTGCGCGGTGGGTTCGCGAGTGGAAACGGGACACGGACGCGCGAATCTCAACAATGAATGGCCCGATTAGAGGACGAGGATCACGGGAATGGACGACGACAGCGGTCGGCGCTGAGGAGGAGGATTGTCATGATGATAATGATGATGATTATGATTATGATTATGATGATTATGATGATGATGATGATTATGATGATGATTATAATGGTTATGATTATTATAATGATGATGATTATTATGAGGATGAGAATGATGATGATTATAATGATGATGATGATTACGATGATGAGGATGAGAATGATGAAGATGATGAGGATGAGGATGAGAATGATGAAGACGATGAGGATGAGAGTGATGAAGATGAAGATGATGAGGATGAGGATGAGAATGATGAAGATGATGAGGATAAGGATGAGAATGATGAAGATTATGAGAATAAGGATGAGAATGATGAAGATGATGGGGATAAGGATGAGAATGATGAAGATGATGAGAATTATGTGATGATGACGACGATGATAATGAAGATGATGAGGATGATGGAGCTAATGATGATGATAATGATGATGATGATGATGATAAGAATGAAGATGATGGTGCGTATGATGAGAATGATGATGACTATAATGATGATGATGAGGATGATAATGATCATGATGATGATGATGATGACGACGATGATGCCGAGGATCGTTCATACGCGCCTCGAATTGACTAATCCCGAATTTAGGCGGTCGAGGAGGAGACGACGTTAGGGTGTATTATAATGTGGTGCTTTCGGTGCGACAGTAACGAGCGTGACTAGTTAGAGGACATCACTAAATAGCGTGGCTAAGGTATTTTTAACTGATGGATGTGTCCTAATCCCACAAAACCCTATGGTTCCCCGTTCAGCGCCAGCGTGTCTCCACCACTTCCTCTCCTCTGGAGAAAAAAAAAAGAACCCGTGTCGTTCGCGAAACGTCGGCTCTCTGCGGGGACTGGAGAAGAAAATAGCCCGGTTGCCTCCTTGGCAAGGCGAGGTGCGAAAACCGGAAATCGTTTTGAAACCGGAAGGAAGCGTCGGGACGCGCGCGCGCGCGCGCCGATGTCCGTTACCGCGAGCCACGCGAACGCGGACGCGGACTAATTGTCGGTATAAATAATACGTATAAACACAATATCGCAAATATTCGTGCTTGCTGGATATGAATAACGAGCGTTAACTATCGTTTCCTTCACCGAATAACTAAGTGTGTGTATCTAAATTAAACGCTGATCAGTGCCCGGCCGTTTCCGCGGCGCACTGAGAAACGCCATATTAAACGTCTCTACGCGCGTAAGCTATTATTTAGCACCTGCCGAGCCCTTTCGCATAGCCTGCCGTCAACCCTTCCGGCGCTGATCGCGACCGTACAGGGTGGTGAACGGGACACGGTGTACCCGAGGAATAATCTAGCGGAAGCCGATCGCGCGCTTCTTTCGCTATGGCTACTCGTTGCTATCGCCGCCTCGTCTCGAACGTGTTTCCCGCGAATTCGATTAGACTGTTCCGCGAATTATAATCTGCTTCGACCCTCGACTGGCGGGCTGAGATGTGTCTCAGACTCGGTGGAAATCTTTTAAAAAATAGTTATCCGAATCTGCTCGAACAGCGTGACATTTTCGTGGTGTTGCTCTCGATTCGTGTTTGTTGCAAATTGACGCATTTGTAGCTTAGTAAAATCGTCGGAATCTGCGAGGCGCGGAAAGTTTGAATATAAAATTTAATATTGTAATTTTATCTTTATTCATATTTATATTCATTTTTCTCTATTGCTCGCTCTTCGAACCTCCCCGCGAATTCCTGCGCGATCGTAGCCGATACAGCTTCGCCTTATTATTAGATTTGAAGTATAAATCTAAATATAAAATTTAATATTTTCCTTTTATATTGGTTTCATTCGAATCCTTAGGCGATAAAATCGAAACTTCGTTGCTCGCTCGCTCTTCGAACCTCCCCGCGAATTTCTGCGCGATCGTAGCCGATACAGCTTCGTATTATTAGATTTGAAGTATAAGTTCGAATATAAAATTTAATATTTTATTTTATCTTGGTTTCATTCGAATCCTTACGCGATAAAATCGAAACTTCGTTGTTCGCTCGCTCTTCGAACCTCCCAGCGAATTCCTGCGCGTGCCCGATACAGCTTCGCCTTATTATTAAATATAAAGTATAAAAATCTCTGTTTCCATGCGATTCGTCTCACAACAACAACCAACGCAGCCGTCGAGTCGTCCTTGCGCTAAATAACGTCCACGAAGAATCTATATTGATTTGAAAATATAAAGTTTGCCCCGCGAGGAAAGTCGATCGAAAGCCGCCCGTTAAAAAAGCCCCGGTTAAGGGTTGCGAGGATTCATCTTATGTTCGCGATCGCGTCGATGCCCGCAAACTCTCGCGGATCGTGATCGTTGAAGTAGTATACCACGATCTTCGGACTCTTCTTCAGACTCTCTCGAGAGAAGGAAAGCAAGTGGCTGCGATCAAAAGCTGCTCGGATCCACAGCGCGGTTAGGGTTGATAGCCGGCGGTACCCTAATCTCCCGAACCCGGTCCCGCCCACACTCCCCCTTCCCACCCGTCCTCACTTTGTTTCTTTCTTTCGATGTACATTCCCTTCGATTGCCCTGCCACATTCGATACTTTGCGACGGCTTTAGACGGCGCCATTTTAACGGGATTAGATAGGCGGCACCGCGACGACAAAATGAATCGTATATCGCGGCTAGAAATCGAGAAAAACGACAAAACCAAAAAAAATGAATCACACTATACGCTGAGTGTATAAACGTTACGGAAGGAACAAAAAGGTGAGAGAAAAACTATATATATATAGAGAGAGAGAGAGAGAGAAAGAGAGAGAGAGAAAAATTGAGAAGGAAAGAAAAATACGGGAAGAAAAAGAGGAGATGAAGAGAGAGAGAGAGAGAGAGAGAGAGAGAAGGAGGGAAAGAGAAAGATATATAGGAAAGCTTCGTGTAATGTATTTTTTACTCGGTCTCGAGTGTTTAGAGCTATTGTGTAACAGCGAAACTCTCCAAATTCTGCGGTCCAAGGGAGCTCTCTCGTCGGTGAGACGAGGTCGGTGACGGTCGCTCAGTTCGTTTCGCGCGTTTCTCCTTTCGAAAATTAGTCCCGCGGACGATACGAAGGAATGCCGGGACGCGTCGCGATCGCTATAGAAGAACCGCGTCGAGATCATCGTTATCGTCGAGCACCCCACACGCCGGGGATGGTTCGTTCTCGTTCTCCCCCCCCCCCCCTCGGAAACTAACGCTGCCATCGCGACTACCAGCGAGAATGGATGACGCCATCAGAGCTACAGCTTCGATATGTGGACGTCTAAAACACTCACACACTGCCCAGCTCCTTTTTCTGAGCCCTCTCACCCCCAACCCCCCTGTCCCCCAACCCCCGAAACTCCCTTGAGAAACCACACACCCTCCTCGCCCCGTTTCTTCGTATCTGTAACCGTATATATCTATGTAATTTACCAACGCGGATCGGTAAACGGCGTTCAAAGAATCGACTATTTTTTAAAACGCGATAGTAAGCATCGAGTGTCAAATTATTAAATGTGGGAGAGCGAGAGGGAGAGAATGAGAGATCGCGTGACTGTGTTTATGTGCGTGAAAGAGATATATAGAGAGAGCGAAAGAGAGAGAGAGAGAGCCTACGCGGTTCACGGTGGATAATTATGTACTCGGAAAACAAAAAAATGGTGTGCAGGGTCGCGAGAAGCTTGTTCTTCGAGTTCTACGTGTGCGTAAATCTAGAGAAAAACACACACAATGGAGGAAAAATGATCGGGGAGAACAATGGAAAGATAATGGAAAATTGGAGTAATCGCGACGATATTCGCTCTCTAACTTCCGTGAAGTTCTCGTCTCGTTTTTCGCAGGATATCGACGAGGAAACTTTTTACACTTGTTCCCCGACAATGTTTTGTCGTCGACCGCGCGGGGGTAGGGGGGTCGCGATTAAATATAAATATGAATATAAATATATATATATACATATAAATATATATATATATATAAATATAAATACTTCTGGAATTAACGGGGTAGAAATCGAAGGAGTAAACCGACTATTATTATTACTATTATTATTATTATTATTTTTATTACTATTATTATTATTATTATTACGATTATTATTACGATCATTAATTAATTATTACTGCGATTACAGACGTGGATCGTATTATTAATGCGAAAAAGAGAAATTATGTATGGCCGGAAGCTAGCTGAATCCGTCGGACCACGTGATGATGATGGTGATGATGATGATAATGATGTTAATGATGATGATGCTGATGATGTTTGTGATGGTGATGACTATGGTGTAGACGATGAAGATGATAATTGTGAGGCACTCAATTCTCGCGAAGCGAATCTCGTTGTCGATATTCAGAACAGAACTGAACTTTCGGTTGGAGAGTGAGAGAGAGAGAGAGAGAGGGGGGAGAGAGAAAGAGAGAGAGAGAGTGATATACTAAAGAGAAAAATAACAAAAATTAAGAGTGCGAGAGAGAATGAGAGAGAGAGAGAGAGAGAGAGAGAGAGAGAGAGAGAGAGGAGAGTGTATGAATGGCAGAAGAGTCAAGTCATGCTGCAGCTACTATGACCACTACCCCTAAGTAGATTAAACGCTACTTTGCCGCTGATCTAATTGTTTACTGTCACGTGTTGCTGTAAACCTAAACTAACGATACGATATATTTTATTTATATAATCTAATCGACTGTATTTATTGTAAATAGTCACGATGTTTGCTATGATATAATATATCTGTAATTGGATGGAAACCTGCCTGAGACTGCGCCCAAGCCCTGTCCTCTATATCTATGTCTCCCTGTGCTCACGCACAAACACACAACACTTGACACGCGTGTGCTGTGTAAATCGGATCGCCGAATATGTCCAATTCATAGTTTTCCAACCGGAGAACTGTTGCATTTCACTTTACTAATTATGTACTTCGCGTCTTTCCTTCGAGCTAACTTTCTAGAATTCGAAAATCCCATGCAAATCTTCCGCATTGGAGTTTGGATCACAGAGATGGTGTTGCAAAATGCTTTTTAAACGGGGTTGCAATCTAATAGAAAGTTGGAAAACTATGGTCTCGCTCGTTTCGACTGTGTCCACGTCGCTTTCGATGGGGTAAAGAATTATTCCGATGAGAAATCATGATCGACCAACACAATTAACCCTTTCCCTGTCGCGGAGATTGCTAAATCGTTTATGTTGCACAGTCCTACAGCGTGCAAATGATTAATCATTATTGATAATAATAACAATTATTTTATTAATATAATATAATATATAATTATTATTAATATATAATATAATAATATATAATTATTATTAATATATAATATAATAATATATAATTATTATTAATATTAATATAATAATTATTTTAATAATAATTACAATACTTTTCACTCGGTTCATCTCAAATTAGCTCTTACAAGGGACGTTTCACTTTTCGGTCACCGTCGTTGCAAAGATGCACCGAAGAGAAATTAATTTTTATTCGCTAATTTTACGAAAATAAATATTCGCCTGAGCTATTGATCTATCAGAAACGCATAAAATCACAGTATGTACATCTTTAACGAGAAAAAAATCAATGTGATTCTAGTCGATAGACATTATTTTCAACGATCAAAAGCGGCGAGGGCATCGTCGTAGATTAGGACGATCGATCGATCGATTTAGTACAGAGGAACGCGAATGCACACGCAAGTGGACAGGCGGATCTTATATGTATGTATATGTACACATGTATATGTATACAAGGGAACGATTAATTTGCGGGGAATTCGTGGACGAGCAGGTGCAAGCACAGGTACTCAGGGTATCTGGGCGACTAGGAGAGATAAAGACAGATCTGTATCGCGTTCAACGAGTTATTATTAACGATGTCAATACATTTTTGTCGTCTCGCAACGAACGAATTGGGAGTACGTCATGTTGTCGGGACTCTGCCCTCTCACCCCCCCCCGAACCCCACCCACTCTATATTCATCGATTTCACGAAAAAAATGCAAAAAAAGCCAAAGAAAGGACTCGTTTCGGGAACACTTTCGAGGACAACGGAGCACCGATGGCCAGAGAGATAATTTTTTATAGATGTATTTTTTTCTCCCGCGGCGTTCACGACGATCCACGGATCGTCCGCGATCGTCGCGGAAGCTCTCGAAAGAGTTTTAAGCAAAAAAACAAGAAAGAAAAAGTATGAAAACAAAAAGGAAACGAAAGCAGGAGAAACGAGATCGTGAAAGAAATACGTGGAACTCTTTAAATCGCCGCCATGACAGGCGCACACCGTGTCGCCACCCAACCAGCATGTCCAATAAACTTACAATATTACTATCATAAGTACAATATATTAAGTGTTTTCAGAAAATATATGATCTATATATGATAATAAAAACGGGAAAACGTTTCATCGGGCAGTTTCTTATTCTCTCTTCTCGATCCTCGCGCGTATCGATCCTTCGCCCTCGGCCTCTATAATTGTTACATTGCGATTATAGAGTTGTTCTGCTTCATTATTATTCGCCGAACAAGTAGGATGATTTTCATCTGTTGGATCGGCGTTCCTTCAATCGGCACAGGATGCAGAGGGCGAATGAGAAATTCATTACCTGAAAGACAATGATTAATCGTCGCTCGGATTATTGTTTGTTCGGGAAGAACGATAGTAAAATTGTGAAAAACCACGGATTATATCCTTCGTCCTTATAGCGAGCTTTTTAATTCGTCTTCTCTTTCGCTTTCTTTCAATAATTCGTGAGTAAAATAATATAAATATAAACCGAACGCAGTGTTAAATAATTCTCATCGACTCACCAGGATCAGAAAAATCAGCAGAGCTGTTATGCTTATAATATATAAAATAATAAAATTAAATAATAACATATAAAACAATATAAATATAAACCGAACTCAGTGTTAAATAATTTTCATCGACTCACCAGGATCAGAAAAATCAGCAGAGCTGTTTTATAATATATAAAATAATAAAATTAAATAGTAATATATAAAACAATATAAATATAAACCGAACGCAGTGTTAAATAATTTTCATCGACTCACCAGGATCAAAAAAACCAGCAGAGCCGTTATGCTTATGGCATGAACGTGCGACTTCAGCAAAAGCGCAGCGTTCCGAAGACAGCCGACCTTGAACGCTACGGCTTCCGTCATGCTTAAACACTGAAAGCATTAATATGAAATCGCGTTTAAAAGGAATCTGATTAACGAGGTTGCAGACATCTGCACTCGTTCACAAAAAATCCATAAATCCGCCAAGCCAAAGACAGACGACACTGAATAAAATTAATTACTTGTTCAATGGCTTTGGCGCAACAGCTCTTAGGGATACTGATCTGATAATTGGCCCAGTCGTTCGAGGACTTGATCCCGCAGCACTTCAACTGAAATACAAATTTCGATTAACATTTGGAGCGTACGATGCGGCAGGAACAACGTAAGACGAAAGAATCATTTTAATACGGTCTCTCACGTATCTGTGGGTGCTGTCCCAAGACCTTCTGTTCGACGACAAGGAATCGTAATTTTTCATGGCGGTGATCATGTCTGCCTGTACGTTCTTCAGAATTTCTTCGAAGATCCAAAAGCTCGATATAGCGGTCACGAAAATGATGCAGAGAAAGCACAAGCATAGAATCGCGTACTGGAAATAGAATAACGTTCTATACTAATTATTACAGGTTGATTAGTTACACGTTACTTTCCGATTTCTGAGGTAGTATAGTAAATTCTCCTTAATTGACGATTAGCTTGGATACAGAAATGGACAATTTGGGGAGAGGAGATACGATTATTCGAGTCTCACGGTTGTTACCGCGATTAGATTATTATTATATTATATTATATTATATTATATTATATTATATTATATTATATTATATTATATTATATTATATTATATTATATTATATTATATTATATTATATTATATTATATTATATTATATTATATTATATTATATTATATTATATTATATTATATTATATTAGATTAGATTAGATTAGATTATTATATTTATCGATTACCAACAACTACGAAAACGAGCCGCAAAGCTCGAATAGTCGTATCTCCTTTTCTCAAATTGTCCAATTAGGGAGAATTGACTGTATAAGTAATCGAAATTTTAAAGAAAATATTAATTAATCACTGGTCGGTAACGTGTTAAAATATTTTTGTTCAACGACAGTATAGTCGAACTAACAGTCTTCAGGTACATCTTTCGTTTTCGAACAAGACTAATTATCCCAAGTAATGATGTGAGGGAGCCAACGAGACCGACGAATAGTAAAGCGACCAGGAAAATCCGATGTCCAATCAATCGGGACATTATCCTTTCGTCGGTGAGGGTCCACACCGACATTACCACGCCGACTATGCCTGCAAGCTTCATTTATTGTAAGAAAAGTTAAACAAACGTTCCGAGTACTAGTTGTTTCTTAACCTTTTAGGCACGACGCGCCACTATAGCGGTATTCGCGGATGTCATCTTTCAGAACGACACGCCACTATAGTGGCTTTCGCGGATGTCATCTCTCTGGACGACGCGCCACTATAGTGGCTTGCTCTAGTAGCTCACTCGCTCATCGTTTGGACCAAATAATCGTCTTCATATGCATTGTTTCACACTTCTTTTGTCTTCGCATCGATTTACTACAGTCTACAGGGTGTCCCAAAAATGTCTCGCAATCCGGAAATGACGGGTTCCTCGGATCATTTGAAGCAGCTTCTTCCTTTACAAAAATGTTCTCCGAGGCACTGTTAACGAGTTATTAACGAAAAACAGTGACCAATAAGAATCGAGTACGGCTGACGCGAGGCGGCCCAGCCAACCAGCGCGCGAAGCCTAGTTCCGCTCATTGGCACGATCGCCTCGCGCCAGCCGAGCTCGCCTCTCATTGGTCACTGTTTTTCGTTAATAACTCGTTAATGGTGCCTCGGAGAAAATTTTTGTAAAGGAAGAAGCTGCTTCAAATGATCCGAGGAACCCGCCACTTTCGAATTGCGAGACATTTTTGGGACACCCTGTATATACAGACAGAATATACAGTATCAGACTCTGTACAGTACATATCAGACTCTGCCGTCCAGAGAAATAGCCTCGCGCAGAATTCAGCCGTACCTAAAAGGTTAATTCATTCTCTGTAATTAGATGTTTCTTCTCGGAAAGCTGAAAGTTTTTATTTCTCCCGTGTCAAAGTTATTGCGGATCGATGAGATAAAAATATAGTCGATAGCGCCATTCTTTAGGTATCCTTGTAAGTTGTTTATTTAATGATCACTCACGAAGGTCATTGCATTGATCGATAAGAAAACGTTTCTAATGCAGACTTGGTAGAAACGGTCGTGAGGAAAATGGTGGAAACGTATTCCGAGGAAATGTGAAACTTTCTCGGTGGAAGCAGTGGCATTGCTGTCGGTTGCGTCATCGTCTTCCGTTTCTGGTTCATCCTCGCTTTTGCCGTCCCCGTGGTGTCTGGCACCGGTGAAAAATTTGTTCCAGTTCATGTGTCTCCCAGCGGTCTGAACTTCGTCGAGAAAAATAAATGAACAAAGGCGGATGAATAATATAAAAATTCGTCTTCTATAGGTACATACATTTATTCACTCCTTTCCTTGTCCAAGAAAATATATCGAACTATGGCTATAAAGACAATATGTCTTCGATAGATTAATTATTCGAACGTTACTCCGCATCTGAAGTTTCATTCGTTATTTTTACTAAAACATTTGTAGAATGATAAACTGGAGACTGTTCAAAAGGTTGTCTAACAAAAGAAATTGTCAGTGACATTAAACAGCAGGAAATAATGAATTTATTAATCGTCGATCACGATTCGTCGAAGTCAAGCGCAACGTCTTCCGTCTTGCAATCTGTATTTGCCATGCGAAACAGTTTTTGGTGACATTTGCGAATATGGAAATTACAAAATAGCAGAGTTTCCGTCAGGTGGCGCCCCTTGCGGCGAAGTCTCGAAACTCCGTTCGGCGTCCGTACAGCGCCAACTAGTCGGTGGCAAAACGCTGAAACTGTTAACCAAAATCGAACGCTGGTAATTTGGGTAGCAGTTTCAGCATTCTGCCGCGATGCTAATTAACGTTGTACGGGCTCCGAATGTAGTTTCAGTTCTCTACACAAGAGGCGCTGAATATGTTCGGGAATCCCAGATTTTTTTTTAAAATCACAAAATGTTCGGGAATCCTTAGGAACTGGGAATCCCGAATACCTCGGGATCTCGTTCCGCTCAATATTTTCCCGTATCGTACCGACCATCGGGACTCGAGAATTTTTCTGATCCCACACACTTCTAATATTTCGTAATTCGTTTATAATACTAGTTTGTATTTAAAATTCTATTTAACTGCTTTGAAAATACGGAACATTATTAGAATTGCAAATATCGCTTATGTATCAGGGATGTAGTATCATCTGTGACAAACTGTGGGCGTTAGAAAAAGTGGAGAAAGTTATCAGGGCATGTAAAGTACACGTAAAGTACATGAATGCACCGTGTACATAATGATAATATTACGTACACGTACTGTAGATACAAATTATACGCACTGCATCGTGAATCACTTGTAAGCGTTAAATAATTTTTGTTGTACAGAATGAAGAAGATAACACACACGCGTACAGCATCTCGTTAATTGTACATCCCCTACCCTACTCTACCTACCCCCCTCTACCTACTCTACTCTACCCACGCTCATATGTACTGGCGGACTTGCGGACGTCATCAGTATATCAGTATGCTATGTATATCGACGTTGTATGTATGTATATAATCGGCTGTGTAGGATGTCTTGCTGAGATTTGAACAGTTCTATTCCATTGTTCTGCCAATATTCATTCCAATATGTTACGGACAGGTGCTATCTATTATGTTGTGCTATTTATTTGCTCATTAATTGGGGTTATAAATGGTTATGCGATTAATCCTGAAGAGAAGTCGGATGGAGACTTCATTACTCCTCACTACACACATTACGAGGAACTTAAGAAGTTGTTCAATACCTTGTCCGAGAAGTATCCTAATTTGGCGAGAGTGTTCTCCATAGGGAAGTCCGTGGAAGGCAGAGATCTGTTGGTTCTCGAAATCTCCGAGAATGTCAACCAACGAAAGTTGGGTGAGCCAATGGTAAAATATGTTGCCAATATGCACGGTGATGAAGCTGTCGGCAGAGAATTGTTGGTTTATCTTGCTCAATATCTCCTGCACAATTATGGAAAAGATGAGCGAATTACGAAGTTGGTGAACAACACCGATATCTTCCTTATGCCATCTATGAATCCTGATGGCTTTGAAAAATCAGAGGTAACATTTAAATCTTACTATGTACAGTTTATCTAAATTAATTGTATTTGGTAACATGTATGGATTAAATTTACGTCTTGCGTTAGGAAGGGAAATGTGACTCGAAGAAAGATTTCTCAGGACGCGAGAATGCAAATCATATCGATTTGAATCGAGACTTTCCAGACCAGTTCGATAGGAGAACCAGTCAACTACAAAATGGTGGTAACATACTGGATGGACGTCAGAATGAAACAATAGCTGTGATGACATGGATAGCTAAGGAACCTTTTGTGTTGTCCGGAAATCTTCATGGAGGGGCTGTCGTAGCCAGTTATCCATATGATTCTGGGTAACAATATAAAATCATATTTAGTCTTATGTATCGAATGCCATTCCAGGTCGATTTCAGTATTGCATTGCAGCAGTTATTTAATCAAAATACTTGTTCTCAGAATTTCAAGAACCTGTTGTATCGAAAGTAAAAGTCCAGATGACGAACTGTTCAAATATTTAGCCCATGTGTATGCAGATAATCACCCACAAATGCATACAGGCAATGCTTGTCGTCCAGACAATTTTGCAGGTGGTGTTACCAATGGAGCTTATTGGTATATATTGTTTATTACTATTTATAAGAGAACTATTATTTATTCAAGAAATTAACTAAATTTCATATGCTTTAGGTACGAAGTGATCGGTGGTATGCAAGATTTCAATTATGCTGGTTCTAATGCATTTGAGATCACATTTGAACTTAGTTGTTGTAAATATCCACATGCTTCAACGATGCCAGAATATTGGATGTTAAATAAGGAGTCTCTTATAAAGTATTTTGAACAAGCACATATCGGAGTAAAAGGTTCGAAAATACTAATGAAATGTGGTCAATTACCAGTTATGAAATATACCTTAGCTATTCGTTTTAGGGCTTGTACGAGATACTGATGGTCAACTGTTAGAAGCAGCTAATATCATTGTAGAAGGAATTGACCATAATATTTCGACAACAAATCGTGGAGAATACTGGCGTCTATTACTGCCCGGGACTTACTTAATTCATGCAGAGTCATGGGGGTAAGTAACTTTGAATAACAAACATAAAATTAACATATCATTAAGCCGCTGCCTAATAGAATAAAATATTTCGCAATGTTACATTCCTCTTTTTCTCTATTGTAGATATCAACCAAGTAAAACAGTAAGAGTTACAGTAAACTCAGGTGAACCAACTATTGTCAATTTTACTTTGAAACAGGATTCCTTTGATGATCAAGGTAATCAAGACATAGATTATCCTCGTATGTTACCACTTTTAAATCAATATTCTCCACTGTATAAACTAATACGCTCTTATGAAGACATCGACTACTAATTAATTTTTATGCAGCTTACGATATAAGTTCTTTGTGTTACATAAACTTTTTTAAATTATTTTCTCATGTAACTTGATTCTCTTATCCATTTCTTACAAATAGAAATGGTTACTTTGATGTATTACTTTCTTACCATTCATTTTTTATCCATCATCATTCTTCTTGGTTCATTATGTTCGTTCATTATGTGTTTTTATTTCTTTATTTTACAGCACCAATACGATAAAATAGCCACTCAACATCATTTGATACCCTCTGAAATATCCATGCATTTTATTATAGTCTATATTTTACAAGCATACAAAATATACACACAAGGTATGGAGAAATAATGTGTACAAAAATAATTAATTACAAAATATTAGGGGTACAAATAATTGAGAAGAGTCTCTTTCTTTAGTATTTACATTTGTTACAATTTTTATTTGAAACAAGATGTAGGAGTATGAATTTCATAAAAATTTAGTACATTCTTATGTACCGAATTTACATATTGCTAAAGAATTTAACATGTCTTTTTCAATGCTAAGTAACTACCAATTTTTAAGCCATAGATTACTTACTATCAAACACATTGTGAACTGTGATCTATTTTTTATTTGAACGCTCTCTTGTGTCATTTTTACATTGACAAACACTTAAAAATACTAATATATATATTTTTTTATAAATATGTTTTTACACATTTAATTAATTGAATCTTCACATTAGTAAGATTTTAAACATATCCACATACTCCACAATGTTAATAAAAAGACATACGTTACTTATTTCTATGTTATTTTTTTTTTATTTTTTAAAGTACAATGATTTTTTAGTGCACGATACATTATAATAAACATTTATTATGAAATTTCAATAATTATGTTGAAAGAATGTAAAACAGTGAGCGATGTTTAAGATTGTATTTGTAATTAGATGTATAGTACACCATGTTTTAACTAAATGTATATCTGGAATTAAAAATAAAATATTATATTTGCCTCAGAAAAAAAAAGAGTTAGATTCTTTTAAATATTTTCCAACCTTCTCCTATAATTTGTTATCATTCGCTTGACACAATTCATTGATGTACATTTTATTGCTTTCACCTTTATTAAGGTTTTATTTTCTCTGTACCTTGTGTTAAAATGCATTTTTGATCAATCTCTCTGTTCATTTATCTACTCTAATTTATTTGACTTTTCTATTGTTTTACATGAAAAAAACCATTAAATACAAGTTTAATTTAGTCTTATTATTGATATTCATAAATTCTTTTTTTTATAATAATGTATTTGTTTCCGAATAGGCAAATTAAGTTCATCTAAAGTTGAAAAAATAGTAAGACCTATAGATGAATATGGATTCTTACACGATACCAAATTTAAGCATCACAATTATGTAAAAATGGAAAAATATTTGAAGGATTTAAACGGAAATTACCCCAATATTACAAGACTCTATAGTATAGGAAAATCAGTCAAGGGACGTAAATTATATGTGATGGAAATAACAGAAAATCCTGGGAAACATAGTCCAAATAAACCAGAAGTGAAATATATAGGAAATATGCATGGAAACGAAGTTGTTGGCAGAGAAATTTTATTGTTGTTATTAAGATACCTCTGCGAAAATTATGAAAGTAATGAAAGAGTTACAAAAATACTAAAAAATGTCAGATTACATGTAATGCCAAGTATGAATCCAGATGGATATGAAATTTCTCAAGAAGGAGACGTGTCTGGAGGGCATGGAAGATCAAATGCTAGGGGTGTTGACCTTAACAGAAACTTTCCTGATCAGTATGGAATAAATGAAGTACGAATAATAATCTATTAGTAAAACATTTGCTATTATTGTTATTTGTCAGAATCTTTACTTTTGCACAATTTATGTTACAGTTAAATGGTAAACAAGAACCTGAAACAAAAGCGGTAATGAATTGGATCGCAGAAATTCCATTCGTACTTTCTGCTAATTTTCATGGGGGAACATTGGTAGCAAATTATCCATACGATAATACGCCACAGTATGCACCTAATGTTCCAAATGTGAGTCCAGATGATGCTGTCTTCAAAGCATTAGCACTAGCATACTCAAACGCTCATCCCCGTATGCACCTTGGTGAACCTTGTCCACCGCTTCCAAATGAACAACTTAATATGCCAAGTTTGCTCGAGGAACAATTCCCAGATGGAATAACTAATGGAGCTGCCTGGTACTCCGTGAGTGGAGGAATGCAGGACTACAATTACCTTCACAGCAATGATTTTGAGATTACGTTAGAAGTTGGGTGCACAAAGTTCCCAAATAGTACTGAATTGCCAACATTTTGGTTGCAAAATAGGGAACCTCTATTACGTCTTATTGAAATGGTACATGATTCACAATAATACAGTCCAATACTACTATTATCCGCGTTTATATTATATTAGAATAATTATGATTACTACGATTTACAGTCTCGAAAAGGTGTACACGGCATAGTACGTTCATCAATCGGCACCCCTATACCTCATGCCAAAATATCTGTGGATGGAATTAAACATGATATCCACGCAGCCGAAGGTGGTGATTATTGGCGGCTTTTGGTTCCAGGAAAATACAATATTACAGTTAGTGCAGTAGGATATGAACCACAGACGCAGAGCGTAATTGTACCCGAGGGAGATAATATGGGTGAAGGAGAAACGACATTGGACTTCTCATTAATGCGTGATGATCCTCAGCATTGGTATAATTATATGCAGCCTTTTCTCATAATCATGAAATGAGGGAATATCTTAACATTTACAAACGTTAAAATTTTCAGAATAAGATCATAAGAAATTTGCAGATCATATTTAATAAGGAATAATAAGAATTTCGTTTTATGAAGAAATTTAAGCTCCAAGTAACATTAAGTAAATACTTCAATATCTCATGAAACATGTGCTGGATTTAAAGTACTAGATCAGAACATTAACAAATATAATATAACATTTTCGTGCAATTAGTAAATTGTTTCCTGTTGATTGGATTTTAAGTCCTATTTTCAAGTATTGAGAACGATATCGTGTTGTTTACTAGAAATTCATGTTTTTAAACATTAAATATGAAATTTCGAATTTTAAACATTTTTTATTTGATATGTATACATGTTGTCACGTATCAGCATTCATAAAATATAATAAGTTTAAGTAACAATTATAAACTCCTGTTTCAGGTCATCTGCATATGATTTCGGTTTAATAGCAAATTTACAGAATGTATACTTAAAAAATGCAGAATTAAATGCCCGGTTCAGTGAATTAGAAAGTCATCAACCAAACACTGCCGAATTTGAAGCTGGAAGTTCATTAATTAACATGGCTATTCATTCGTTAAAAATTACCCACGATGTAAGTATCTCTTTATGAAAATGAGATGTATTACGACTACATCGAATATTTCATTTTCAATACGTTTGTAGATGGGAGCACCGGAAGAAAACAAATTTCACATCGGTTTAATTGGGGGACTATTTGCTTCCCAACCAGTGGGTAGAGAAATTCTACTACGTTTAGCTACGCATATTCTTATGGGAAATCAAATTGGAGATCCTCCTATACAGCGGATATTAAATAATTCTGTTCTACATATTATCCCCGGTGTAGATCCAGGTTTTGATAATATAGTTGATAATCAAGAATGCAATCCCATAGTGAAAGGCGAAGTTGGCGAGGAAATCTTGCACAAACGCACCACAACTTCTGATCAGATAAATTCAGTTAGCAGCGCATTTAAGAAAATGATAACTAATGAAGAATATGATGTGATCATTATATTAGGAAGTGGAGCGCGTAAAGTTAGGTAAGAAAACACTGAAACCCCCGATTCACTAGATGAATTAACAAAACAGCTTACACTTTCATACCATTATTGTAGTTATACAGACAATAAATTGCATGTGTATAAAACGCTCGCCGAAAATTATGAACATTCAATGCACAAAAGGACGTGTAATATTCTTAATAGCGAAGTTAAAGAAGTGCAAGATTATATTCAGAATGAATATAATATTCCTGTAGTAAGTAATAGATGTGAATGATGTCAGTCCTTACGATTGTAATTTGCCTTTGTATAATTTTACTCTAATCTAAAATATTTTCAGATGAGTATCAACATGGATTGTTGCAAGTATCCACCCGCCGCATCTATTCCAATTACTTGGCGAGAAAATTTACTGCCTCTGATGCAACTTGTTCATAGCTTATCAACTGGTGTTCGGGCAATGGTAACGGATGTTAATAATGTTCCTTTGAGAGAAGCTGTAGTTAAAAACGGAATGATGCAATATGAAGTTTCGAAGAATATGGCTTACTTTAAGACTATTCTACTTCCTGGTGAATATACGTTCGTATTCACCTGTGAAGGATACGTGGAGCAATCTGTAAACGTTCATGTGGAGAATGAAAATATAATCGATCTTACTGTTAAGCTGATAAAAAGTAATACAGACTTGGAGAAATATGAAGAAGATAATGAAGATTCTGAGCCAAATGCTTTGAACAAAGCTTTAACTGAGCTAAATGATAAGTATTCACAATTGTCTATTTTGCACACTATGGGAAGATCGGAAAAGGGTATTCGCATAATGTATTTAGAGATTGGTGCTGAAAATAATTACAAACGAATAGGCCGTCCGTCAATTGCATTTGTAGCTGGTGTTACTAATGGCATACAGGTGACGTCCAAAGTCTTGCTACATTTCGCTACATATCTCTTGGACCATTATAGAAAAAATACTACTGTTACAAATTACTTAGATAAGTACACAATATATATTGTCCCAGATTTCACTCAAAGTCCTAATAAGAACCTATCGTGCTCTTCCCTTGTCGTTGATAATCTACAATTTCCTATTAAAACAAAGCTTTCTAGCGAAGCAAGTATAGTAATTAATTGGTTCAAGAAAGTTAATCCAATGCTAGCAATCAATTTAAATATTGGTGCCCAACATATCGAAATTCCCTTTGCGAGAAAATATGGTAAAACACCGGAACACGTGTATGAAACTGATGATGATGCTGTACTACAAGATTTAGTAACTAGCTACATAAAACACAATGTTCATATGAATTCAAACAATTCAATCTGTGATCATGGGTTAAATACAAATATTAATGGCGTTATTCATGCTGGAAATGGAATTGGTGGGAAGAGAGAACATTCCTTAGTGGATTATATTTACTTAAATACTAGTACTTTGATGATAGATGCATACATTACATGTTGTGCTACAGATGATTCAAGAAACGTATTTGAAGATAATAAAGATAGTTTCTTGGCTATGGTAGATAAGCTGAACAATGGAGTGAAGGGATTTGTTCTTACAAAGAATAACGAACCAGTGGAGAATGCTATTTTATCATGCAATAATTCTGTACACCATGTTAAAAGTGGAATAAATGGAGCCTACTGGCTTCTACTTCAACCTGGAACTCATGTTATAACCGCCAAAGCAAATGGTTACATTCCACAGACTAAAGTTTTCGTTACAACAGATATACATAGTATTTCAAATTTAATATTTAAATTAAGATATAACGACAAGTTCCTAGGAATGCCCAGAATTGTCTTCATTATACTTATAAGTAAGATATTAAATATTAATATATATATAAAGTAAATTTAATTTTCTTGAAGAATAATTATTCAAAATTGCTTTCCCTTAGGTACTATATGCTTTGGAATTATTACTTGTGCTGTGTTCTTGTATGCAAACTGTACATCTTCTGAACAGTCACATAAAAATAATCGAAGCGGATACGCATTCAGTTTACTTAAAGACGGAACAAGCTTTTTTGATGATGATGAGAAAGAAATTGAAATATTTAGAAGGCCAGCAAATGGTAAGTATTACTGCTTCGGAAAAATGTTATCTACACCATAATAAAATTGCATTGTTTGATGTTGGGTGTATTTATCATTCTCTGTATTCTATTTTTATAGGACATATGCAAACGAATGAAGTAACAAAACCGTATTTTGATGATGACAATATATCTAGTTCTGATGATGCCAGTGATTTAGAATTTATTGCACCAGGTCAAGTTCAATGGGAAGACAAAACACCAACAGAAAATAGATAGTATCCTCTGCAAATAAGATTTTAAATTTTAAATAATTTTAGCGTTTACAAGAAAAAATCAATTGCCTTCCGTTATCACATTTACTAGTTGTACTGACTTATTTGAGATATATGTATGTGACAAAATGTCAATAACGTAGAGTTGAAGTGATGATACTATAGTGATGCAAATTGTAGTGCAGCTATTTTTAAGAAAATCGAAGTGTAGATCTTCGATTTATTTCAGTGAATACAGCTTTTAAAAGGAAATTATTTATAAAAAATTTAGACATAACGAAATATAAGATGAAAGGCAGATAACAAAGGAAAATGTTCTTTTTATTTACAGAAAATGTACTTAAAGCGTTGTGAAAGTTATGAAGAATATATATATATATATATATAGTTTAAATATGTATGTATTACAAAATTGAAATGAATTTTATTACACGACAAAGAAGATAGATATGTTTTAAAAATGTAATTAATATTTTTATATATGATACAGAATTAATATTTCATATGCGATAATGCAATATACATTCCAGAATGTTTTGTATGTTATTTATATGCAATTTAAATGCATTTAGTATCATAAATTATTATAAACTTTCAATTTGTAAAACGTATTGTTTATGAATAGCTGTTATCTTTAGACCGATCATAATGAATATACATATCGTATCTATCTATTCTTAAATTCATATAATATTTTGATGAATATTTTATTAAAATCTTTTAATATATTTGTGGATACCTTTACTAATTATTACTTAGTACCATTCTCTGTTTCAATAAAATATATTGTTTGTAATAACGTATATGTAAATCAAACAGAACTCATTCACGATGAGTACCTAAAAAATTGATATCTTATATTAAATAAACAAGCCAATGTTAAGAAACATTAAATTTTATTCAAGAATATATAATCTGTGATTAAGATATCATTTACAAATATATGTATATGTGTTCGAATAATAACAAATTTATAATTTCACTGTGACAACAAATCTGATGTTTTCAATAAAAAGAATGTGGAAAAGAATTATTTATTATTATACAACTGTAAAAAAGAATTATATTACACTTTCTATATTTATTATTTGTACTGTTTATACAATAAAATGTCTGGACATGAGACATTTTAGTTCTTGTTCTTTTACCAGTTGCGTAGGTCAAAACATATTAAGCAGAGTTTATTACAGTAAAAATTACAATTTCAATGAATCAAAAGTGGTGAGTTTTTTTTAAGTAAAATTTTCATTCATCTCACTATTAATTTAGAATTTAAGTTGCAATGGACTATAACAGTATCATTTACAGCATTTATTCATTGTAAGTAGAATTAAAAATGAAAGTAAAAGAATAATAATAATAATAAAAGAACTAAAAATTGTATTATAAACGAATGATGCTAGGTGTTGCTAGGCAATATGTATATATGCATACAGGAAGTTCCATACACATACGATCATTTTCATTTGTTCCGACAAATGAAAATGATCGTATGTGTATGGAACTTCCTGTATGCATATATACATATTGCCTAGCGATGCCCAGCATCATTTGTATACGCGGCGTGCGTGTTATTAAGGTTAGATAGAAAAATTCATTTTAAACATGGTTCTTAAAAAGATGGATAATCGTATTCGAGTTTTACTCGAAAATGGTGTTGCGACTGGACACCGAACGATGTTTATCGTTATTGGAGAAAAAGCAAGAGACCAAGTAAGTAAAAGTCTCTGAAGTAAAATTTTCATTCATCTCACTATCAATTTAGAATTTAAGTTGCAATGGGCTATAATAGTATCATTTGCAGCATTTATTCATTGTAAGTAGAATTAAAAATGAAGATAAAAGAATAATAATAATTAACAATAAAAGAACTAAAAATTGTATTATAAACAGGTTGTTTTACTTCATCATATGTTATCGAAAAGCATCATAAGAGCTAGACCATCTGTTCTTTGGTGTTACAAAAAGGAATTGGGGTTCAGTAATCACAGAAAGAAGAAAATGAAGTCCTTACAAAGAAAAGTTAGATCTGGGAAGTTGGATGTTAACGAGGATGATCCATTCGAATCATTCGTTGTATCCACTAATATACGTTATTGCTACTATAATGAAACTCATAAGATATTAGGAAATACTTATGGCATGTGTGTTTTACAAGTAAGGCTACGTTTCATATTCTTCTGTACCTTATATTTATTTTATTTACTTATTTACTTATTATCTGATTGATATTGTTTAGGACTTTGAAGCAATTACACCAAATTTGTTAGCACGTACTATCGAAACTGTAGAAGGAGGAGGTATTATCATATTCCTTCTACAGTCTGTAAATTCACTGAAGCAGCTGTACACAATAAATATGGATGTACATCAAAGGTTCCGCACAGAAGCACATCGAGTATGTTATATACATTTATCTTATTAAGTGAAAAGTTACTTTATGTAATTAATTCATTATTTCAATCTATTGCAGGATATTGTAGGTCGCTTTAATGAAAGGTTCCTCCTATCTTTAGCATCATGTAAAAGATGCCTAGTTGTCGATGATCAATTAAATGTATTACCTTTATCATCGCACAATTTGAAAATTGAAGCTGTCCAAAAATTGACTACTTCTGGAGAACATGTAGAATTGGATGCACTAAAAGAAAATTTAAAAGACACACAACCCATTTCTTCTCTTGTTAATTGTTGCAAAACAATTGATCAGGTTTGTTAAATTAAATTAAAAGCAACTACTAAATGCTTATATTTAATAAATGACATGGTTGAAATAAATCTTTCAGGCTAAAGCACTTCTTAAATTCATTGAATGTATATCAGAGAAAACATTAAGATCTACTGTTTCTTTAACTGCTGCTAGAGGACGTGGAAAATCTGCAGCATTGGGTTTAGCTATTGCTGGTGCCATAACATTTGGTTATTCAAACATTTATATTTCTAGTCCAAGTCCGGAGAATTTAAATACCCTATTTCAATTCATTTTTAAAGGTAAATTATTATACAATTAGAGCAATGTGTCAGATTTACCTGTGTATTAAATGTTTCTATCAATTTTAGGCTTTGATGCACTTGGATATCAAGAACATCTTGATTATGGACTAGTACAATCAACAAACCCTGAATTTAATAAAGCTACTGTCCGTGTAAATGTTTTCCGGGACCACAGACAAACAGTTCAGGTACAGTCGTCATGTATACTACATTTTGGTATAGATAGAAGATTAATATAATAGATTAGATGATATAATTTTACAAAGGATATTAAAAGAATATAATTTTTTCCAGTACATTCATCCAACTGATGCGCATAAATTAGCTCAAGCTGAACTACTTGTAATTGATGAGGCTGCTGCAATACCTCTCCCTTATGTGAAAGCTATGCTTGGTCCTTATTTAGTATTTCTTGCGTCAACTATCAATGGGTATACACATTATTTCCTTTATAAATTAATTTCTATATTATTGTCATAGAATATACTATTATGTTTATATTCACGTTGCACGATTTAATACACAATTTTCTCTGGACAGATACGAGGGCACAGGTAGATCGTTGTCACTGAAATTATTGCATCAATTACGTAGCCAAACGGTTGGTTCTAATAAGCATGAAAAACTTGATAAGGAGCAGAACGAAAAAACCGTCATTGGTAGACAACTTCATGAACTTACACTCGAAGAATCTATCCGTTACAAACCAGGCGACTCAGTCGAGCAATGGCTATGTGATTTATTATGCTTAAATGCTAACACAAATACACCAATATTATCTGGATGTCCACCTCCCGATTTGTGTCAGTTATATTATATAAACAGGTATTTATATAGGTACTTATAGGAATAGATATTTTTTTTCAATGTTTTAATATGTTATGTTTTTTTTCTAGAGATTCTCTATTTTCATACCACAAAGCATCCGAATTATTTTTACAAAGACTGGTGGCCCTCTACGTCGCTTCTCATTACAAAGTAAATATCACTCTAACAATTCTTATCGAATATAATTGAACAACATAGAATTCGCACTTTTGTTCATATATAAAATTCAAAAAATATTTAATACGAAAATTTTTTTAGAATAGTCCGAATGACTTGCAAATGATGTCTGATGCTCCAGCGCATCATCTGTTTTGTCTTCTGGGTCCAGTTGACTCGAATAAGAAAATGTTGCCAGAGATATTAGTAGTAATTCAAGTAAGCGTATGAAATGTAATAAATTATGATTCGTTGAATATATTTAAGTAACTCAATTACTTAATGTAGTTCCAATGTTTCTGTAATATATAGATTTGCTTAGAAGGTGAAGTGAGTAAGAGCACCATAAACGATGGGCTCGTGCGGGGGCACAGGGCAGCCGGTGATCTTATACCTTGGACTATAGCGCAACAATATCAAGATCAAGATTTTCCTTCATTAGCGGGTGCGCGTATCGTTCGCATCGCGACACATCCGGATTATCATGGGGTAAATTAATTTGTCATTTGTGTACTTTAATTGTGTAAAATGCTGACAAATTAATTTATAATTAATAATTGCTGTAGATGGGATATGGCAGTCGTGCATTAGAATTACTGAAGCAATACTATGAAATGAAAATACTTAATATCAATGAAAAATCTCCGAAAACGCCAACTATAGAAATCTCTAAAGTGCAAGATGAAGAAGTTAGTTTACTTGACGAGAGAATTGGTAAATATATCCATTATATTTAAAATACAATTTTGTGAGAATTTATCATTATCATAGTTGTCAATTTCAGAACCTCGAGCCTCCTTGCCGCCTCTACTTTTGAAGCTAAGTGAAAGACCTCCAGAAAGTCTGGATTATTTAGGTGTGTCTTTCGGTGTTACTGAACAGTTATTGAAATTTTGGAAACGGGCTAGTTTCGTGCCTGTTTACCTAAGGTTCGTATTTGTACCAATAACATTTTCTTCTAAAACATGTGCAATAGAGATAGATGCGTAATTTTGTGTCCCGCTTTCGTTTTAGGCAAACTGCGAACGATATTACAGGCGAGCATTCTTGCATAATGTTGTATAAACTCAGTTCCGAACAGGAGGAGGATGTTAGGTGGTTGCAAGATTATTGGAACGATTTTCGACGACGATTTATTACACTACTGTCTTTCTCATTTAATTCATACCAATCTTCATTGGCATTGAGCATACTAATGAATAAAACATTCTCTGCGGACATCACTAGTTAGTCTACCTTTAACAATACATTATTTTTTACTTCGTCAGATTATACTGTTATTTTCAAATGTAATTAATTATTTGTTTAGCCTTGAAGAAAGAAGCATTGGATGTACACTTTACTTCATATGATTTAAAACGTTTAGCTATGTATAGTAATAACATGGCAGACTATCATTTGATAATGGATCTGTTACCACCACTAGCTCGTTTATACTTTTTAAATATGATGGGCGATACTCATTTATCAACAGTACAATCGGTAATATTTAATTAAAATTTCATGTTGCTTATAGTATAAAAATAATACCTTTATTTTCAGGCTATATTATTAGGATTGGGCTTACAACATAAAACTGTTGATAAATTGGCGGAAGAATTGAATTTACCAGCTTCACAATTGCTTGGTCTGTTCAATCGAATTATACGTAAATGTATACAGTATTTAAATGGTATATCCGAGAACTATATTGAAAATACTATGATGAGGAAGGAACTTAATGCTGAGAATGTACAACTTAATCCAGTAATTGGGAAAAGCTTACACGATGAATTGGAAACTGCGGCTAAGGTATAGTAATCTTTTTACCAATTATTATACAATTATTTCTTATATAACATGTTTTATTACGTCCTTCAGCAATTGAAAGCAAAACAAAGAACTGAATTGGAAAAATTGAAAAGGGAAAATTTAGATCAATATGCCATTAAAGGTTCAGAAGTTGATTGGAAAGACGCTCTTTCTGGAAAAAAGAGCAAAAGTCTCATTTCAATAAAAAGTAGTGAAAAAAGAATATCTGAAGATGACAATGTCTTAGAACTCCAAAAGAAGCAGTCTAAAAAAAGAAAACGACATTCGTTTAAAACTTGACTGGTGTAAAGTATTTTACTTTTATTGTAAATAATATATATTAATATATGTAAATAAATAATATATAAATTATTATATCTTGAACTTTTTATTTTCCTTTTAATTAAGAAAGAATACAAAGTCGAGGTAGATCAGTGTTCATTAAATATTAATTTACCATTAATCAAAAAAATTATTATCTACTATATATTTTATACATTGGCAGATTAAATTCCTTTCATGTTGGATCGATCGCGAAAGCAATCTTTCTAACAGTTGCGAGGTGTATGGTTGTTTTTTCTCTACAATTCTTCTCTGTTCTGTATCTTTTGAATACTGATTTAATTTGTTTCTTTCTTTATGTTTATGTTGTGAAATTGTGGTGTCCTTCGTATTTGAACTTTCTTGAGATGTTATATTTGAACATTGCTCTACATCTTTATTTTCTTTTACATTGTTAACAATTTCACTTATATTTTGTACCTCATCCTTTTCAATATCATCTTCAACTTTTGCTCTTTTAATTGGTACTTCTTCGGGTGGCTCACCTAAGAATATTTGTAATGTATAGTGACAAATATCTATTAAAAATTGTTAACTGATGTTTATACTCACTACCATCAGATGCACTCCCATAATCTGCTACCAAAGTAGATAGAGAAGAGGCAGTAATAACCGGCTCAATTAAGAGAACTGGTGTTCCTTCTTCATCGGAAATAAAATTAACACTCTTGTCACATTCATCATCCACAATTCTGTGATCAAATTCATCTTCCTCTTGCAACTCTGTTTTTCGTAAACTTACTGAAACGTTTTTACATACGTAAAAATATATATGAATGAAAAACAGAAACGATAAATGCAATTATTAAATATTTACATGTCCCAGGAAATTCTTTTAAACCTCTGTATAATTTTTCCTCTTGCACATTATCGCACCACATTTGTGTGGTTGTTCTTGGCATTTTTCGTTTCCTGTTTTGAAACCGTAATGATTTCTGCTTTTTTTGTTGCGTAAAATTTGCCTTCTGTTTAATTATTTCTCCTCTTTGTACTTTCTCTATTTCTTCTGCTTTTCGCAGTTCTATATTAGCTTTTGTAGGATACTTTCTGTAATGCTATTTATTAAAATCTGCAAAAATTTCACTTTGTGATACAACTTACTTTTTTCTTTCTGTTATCCATTTATCAATATCTTCCGGACTAGTTAAATTTTTCATCCTATCATATAAACCACTATTGTGCTGCATGGTGATGTGTTTCTCAACAAGCAATGGATGAGCAGAAAAGGTACACCCAGCAATACCACAAACTCTATGTTGTTTTTTATGTTCAACAAGATCATCTTCCGATGAAAAATCTCTGTCACATAATTCACAATAATATGACTCACATTCTTCTGAACTGGTATAATTTTCGTCTCTCTGATCGTACGGCTCTTCATCGCTTGGATAAAGATGAGCCTAAAAATGGTAACTTCGAATATTCTTATACATTACGTACACCGAGTTTCAATGCAAAAATACTTCTTAATATGTGACCATTAACACTGAATACTCCATTAATTTTTAACAATCTCTGTTGCATACCTTTATTCCTTATAATTTTGTAATATTTATCGATGTTGTAGAACTTATTATTTACAACTATTAAGGAATAATACGCTTTCAAGTCACAAAAACTTCCAAATATGGATAAGTTAATATAATATTAATACACGAAGAACTTCTTTACAAAAACAAATAAAATTTGCTTCTTCCCAAAATCAAAACATGTTTTCTTGTTCGTGGAGTTGTAGAAGTATTTTTTCAAAGTTGCATAAATATAAATGACATTTGTAATACAAAAAAGAATGTACGTATATGTGTATATACATGAAACGATTACTTGTGCTGTTATGTGACACACTTCATCATATGTTACACATTTATATGTTTTCCAGGGTATTCAGAAATTCAGCCTTCAAGTTGAGAGAACTGATACAAACGCAGATTTTCCATCTACTTTCTTGAACACTGATACTCGGTTCAATTTTCCTATCGTTGATGAAAGCTTTCTTATATCCAACACAACGTATGGTATATATTACAATTTGATACAAATATGAAATGTGAAACGGAAGACATAATTGAAAATATAGTTGACCTTAAAATACATATTGAATTCTAAATGTAAATTATTTTGGAAAAACCTAATACATCTAATAATGCACATTGAATAAAATTTACTTATTGCATATAGTACTGATTAAATCTACTATCTGTTCATGTTGCACTGTGCCATAAAATGTATCTAATCGATACAAGTTTAAATAACAGTATACATCTTGCATAAATGGTTCTTTGTTAGGTCAAATCCAAAGAGATCATTTTCATATTTCAGAACGATTATTCGACGCCATGTGTTTAATTGCTGTTTCTTAAATGGATCACAGAGTAATCGGGGACACCAGATTTAGAACTTATAGAAATACGATTTATTCTTACAATACGCATATCTTAATTACAAAATGCTTGTTATCCTGAAGTTCTTTTATGGAAGTCATATATTGTTGAAATTAATAAAAAGTACTCAATACTAGGACATATACTAACAAACAATTACAGAAATTGTCATATTTGAATACAGAGCCACAAGCTATGTAGAAAAAGCATTTACTTTTGAATATGTCAAACAAATCTTGCTTTTAAATTGCTACATGATACATTCTGTAAAATATACCAACAAATGATTTTGAAAATTTGTGTTCGACAAAGTTTACAATAGGAAATATTATAGCTCGCAGCACTGTATACTGGTCAAAGAACATAACAAGAGTTTTACAAGATAAAGCTTCTAAAGACCAGTTCCTAATGTATATAATGAAGAACAAATTATAAACATCTAATACTACTATTCATGAAACTATGTGAAATAAGAAATATACAAAATTTTACATTTCTAAGCGTATACCAATGAGTTAAGAGGACACAAACAATTTCAGTTTTCCTTTCTTATATAGTGTGACAAAGAAATGATAGAATGTCGGTTATTCAAATGTTAATTAAAGTCTATTCTTTCAAACTAATCCATTATGATAGTTTAATTGGCATGCACTTATATTATAAATGCTAATAGAAGAAAGAGATAAACAAAACTTATATTGCAATGTAATGATATTTTACAAATGACAGAAAGCGGATAATACAAAATTCGTGTTTTGACAATTGAAAGAAATGATACAAATATCTCCAAAGAGCAGTATTATCAACATACTGCACAAAAGTAAGAAATAATCGAATCGTTCTGAAGTTTGAAAACAGAATACTTGTGTATGTAATTTCAAATGTTCAATTCTTTATAGGAGGAGTAGCCTGAAGCTTTAAGACTGTGCCTGTTCGCTGGAAGGCTGGTTCTCCTCCGTTAGCTCCGTTTGTTCTGATTGCTCAGTCGCATTCTCAGTTTTCTGAACACCCTCGGATTCAACCGTATTCTTATCATCAGTTTTTTGACCACCCTGTAATCAAAGCAATTTGTCAACTATGATGGTACAGTGTTAGATTAATTTACATAGTGCCGATTAAATATACTGGTGCAAAGAATACTTATTATAATAAGTACCAATTACATAACTTACGGAAGCTACAATATTAATAACGATAAAAATCTTATTTCATTGAGAATATTTAACTCAAAATATATAATAATAATTTAAATAAAGAGATAACATATGCAAAGTTCTGCAATGTGTCCGAATATGTTGACAAACTCAAAAATTGTAAAGAATAGATTATTAAAAACTTAGTTATTTAATGATTTCTATGGTTTACTTACTTAATTAAGTATAACATAATTCCTAGCTTTGTGTCAATAATTTTATGAAAATAAAATCTTGTACAAGAAATTACTGTTGATAATAGAATATTTTTGAGTTTAAAAAAATATTTTCTAATACTTACTGTAAATGGCTAAAAGGAATAGAGAGGTTGTATTACTGTGCCTATGATACACCAAATACAGTCCTTAATCAATATGTTAATATAAACAAGCAATAGAGAAATTTAAGGAGAAGATATTAATTATGCAATAAATTTGTTTAATTATATTTTACTTGTTTGTACAGGGTGGTCTATTTTATTTAGTAAAATTAAATGCATATTATATTAGTAACAATGGCTGTACAATGTAAACAAATAAATGTCAAATATTTATTAGAAGCAATAGAATGCAATATCATAACTTTATATCAATATTATTGATTCAATGAACCAACAATTGGCATTTAATAAAAGTTTCTAGGTATATAATAAGGAATTGTAATACAGTAAGGAACAGAAGTGTCTATACAATAAAAATCCAAAGATAAAAAGAAATATGTTTCCTAAAGTTACATTAATACACAGGATATTTAACTACATGTTTCTGCAAGATAATACACCATCGCAATTGAATGATTTTGTTTCCAAATTTTGATTAATCCAAAATTTCTCTAATCCATCAACTGTGGCAAGAATAACTTACATGAGAAACCAAAACTGAAGTAATTATTATAAAACTAAACACTTAGCAACTACAACAAAAGATTGTTTGATTTACATTTTGCATTTACAAACACTATTGCTCCTTGCTGTGTACATTAATCATTCTTTTATGCAAATATAAGACTGCAGATGTATTATTTTTTAATTGTAGTATGTCAAAGTATGATCATAAATTATTTTTATGAACATTCGCTAACTTTTGTTAGACATACTTTTCAATTAATATCTTTTCCAAAGTATACCAGAAATCATATTCTTTCTTATTAGTGTGAAAAAAGAACACAGTTTATTCATGGAACTGTTAGTTCAAGAGAAGAAAGCATTAACGTATGCTTTGTCTGTGGAAATTTAATGAAAACGGTACCTGTTCAGGATGTTTCGCGAGATAATCATTTTTAGCTTCTCTGATCATCCTTGTGACCTTGTTCCTTAAATCCTTGAATTCTTCCCATTCTTTTGCATCTTTATTCTTTTTTGATTTTGCATACAGTTTATTTTTCTTTTGTATTTCACTACGAATCTCATCGGTCATCCATGGCTTCTTCAGCTCTAATTCCTAAATAATATCTTCTCATCAAAATATACACTTAAACAATTTTAAATTCCAATCGCTTCGATAAATTAGATTTTAAAATATTTTTCATTAAATATCAATTTCAATAGACAAATAATGAATTCATATTTTCATTATCACTAAAATGTGATTCGTTCATAATATTCGAAATTCCATTCGCTAATATTACTAACCGATACAAGTAAAATAAATACACTAAAACTACAACTTAAATGCCATAAATACAATATATAATTTCAAAAAATCATACTTACTTCTAACTTGCTTACTTTTTTCATATTATTCAATGCTTTGCCTTTAGCATTCCCATTTCCTATGGAGAAGCGTGGTCTCATATGTGGTAAAATTTGGGGTGGCAATCCTCTTCTCGACCAGGGCCTCATCGGTGGACCTCTGGGCCCAGCAGCTCGTAGACCCATTGGGGGAACCATTGGAGCCATACCTCTCACTCGAGGACCAAACAATGGCATAGGTCCGCTAGGTCTGCTTACACCACCTGGTCTCGGTGGAGGCGGTAGTCTCTGTCTCATGGGACCGAAAACCGGACTCATGGGTGGCGGTGGCATTCTTGGAGGTAAACCGGGAGGTGGAAGCCTACCGCCAAACCTGGGAGGCGGAGGAGGTCGTATGCCAGCTGGAGGCACTCTAGGTCCTAGCAGAGGTCCCCGATTCAGCGGACTCATTATTATCTTTTGGATTGGCCCTACGGAACCACGTCTCTATCTCTGTACGATCAACGCTTAACGTGTCGCCAAGTCCGAGAAGCGTCCGACACAAGGTTAATAAATTCAACTTCACACACTGTTTAGACACGAAATATCTCTTCCGAAACTAGATCGACCGTTGTATTACCTCCGTGGTAGCCAATTTTTAGTGAGAAACAAATCGCGGCGTTGATTGTTGACGTAGATATCGTGAAATCATTACGAATTTCTACAGTTCAATGCGTGCAACACCGCAAACAGCACCGAATTTCGTGATAGAGTCATTGGAGTCGTAAACCAGAGGGCTGCAACTCTATAGGTGATTTTCGGGGCACTGTTTTAACTGCCACCTATTGTCCATTACGTACATCTACGAACTAAAATCTCCATATGACGATTTAGAAGCGGTAATTCAATTTCTGGATTCTAGAACCAGAACGTGATGCAGATATCTCTTAGAAATTAAGGCAAAAATCGATGATGCCGAAGCCATGGAATCCAAGCAGTTTTATGCCACAGGATAAATCTTGTCGATGAAAGTTTGACATTCGCGTACTGCATCGAACCTTCTCCTTTCGAATGATACCGATAAATAATGAAAAGTACCAATAAGAAATATACCAATAAATAATGAAAAATACCAATAAGAAATATACCAATAAATAATGAAAAACACCAATAAGAAATATACCAATAAATAATGAAAAATACCAATAAGAAATATATCAATTAATAATGAAAAATACCAATAAGAAATATACCAATAAATAATGAAAAAGTTGCTGATTTAAGGTGTTTAAATGTCACCTCGTAAACCCATACCGTTTTGGCATAAAAATTCATGATATCGATAATAAAGAGCAAACAAATTTGACAAGTTTAGTTACACTGGGGTTTACAAGGTGGCGCCTAAGTAGAAGGACTATCAACATGGAATCGGAGGTAGACGCAAGCTTGCGTTATAGTACAGATTCCCAATAGATCGTGAACACAGAGCTCTCAGGCTCCAGACTGTTTTTTGAATTTCTACTCTCAAGATCAGTGTGTCCATTGTTGTTTAGTGTGTCCAATGATGTCAGGGATTCTACTCGGAATTTGCTGCAAGTGGCGGAGAGGAGACCTCACAAATGGGATTTCCCATCGTCGCTTTACTTTTGCAACAATGCAGCAACGATGTCTTGAACTAATATAGAAGAAGTATGTACAAGGAAAACAATTAAATTCCTATAAATTAATTATCAATGATTGTAGCACAATAACATCATCTATGATTACAGAATATTAATATTAAAAAGAATTTAAAATTTGCAGCTATTAGCTCGGTATCATCCTCGACCCAGAAATTCATTGCTATTCGCAACATTTTCTGAGCCGAGGATGATACCGATTGCCCGGGTCTCACCACGAGGAGGTTGCTGCTTTAGAGACCCGAAAGGGAGTCAGAACGAAGACGGAATTCGCTATGGCTCCCTTTCTAACAACGACTACTTATAAACTAACACGCTCGCTAGCTAGCTATCACACATTCCCACACACTCACTCGTTCGCATATGTCAAGTACTATTGCGGACCAAGTGGATCAAAGAAGAAGTTTCTGATCCACGGGGACCAAAATGAATCAGTGCAGAAGGCAGTGATTCTTTCAAAGTGAGAAACAACTGCGAGTCAGTGCAGAAGGCACTGAGTCGTGGGTGACGCGACGCGTACAATGCTTGCACAAGACCGGAGCCTTGCAAATCTCGATGTCCGGCGCGATCACATGAGGAGTGACGATCCAAAGTCGGATCCTCCCACACAGTGGGATGCCATTTCTCGCCCTGCGACCTAAAACTAACTTAGGCCGCCTTACCCGTCTGAATCGGCACTAGGAGAGAGCCTACACAGGCAAACCTGTGTGACCATTTCTCTCCCAACACCCCGCCCCTCATAGGAGCTAAGGGCGGATTACTGGCCGAACAGCGACCAGGGAAGAGCCTTCACGCCGCATGATCACTCGTCGAACATCGAGAAGTGTTCGTACCTACCCAAGAGATTGCGCAAGCAAGGCCGCCACAGCTGTCTGCTGTGGCGGAGTCAAAGACGAGACGCGAAAAAATAAAGCTAAGGCAATAATACTCGACATATGCGAAAGTAGCGAATCGAGTACCTCGAGGACGCTACCCCCCGTGCCCCCCACGGGCGCTCCCGTGGGTCGGGGGCCCCTGAGGGAACTTAACCCCTTGCCGCACCATTTTCTTTACATTTATAATGACTAGAAATATACCGATTATAATTATTTCTCAGAAGGAGAAGAAAATTTCTAATTATTGTGAGACTACATTTCATTGAACAAGTAAATATTGTAGTGAAAAGAAGAGAAGTTTAGACGAAATTGGAAGAATAAAATAATGTTCATTCTTAAGAAAAATCTTTAGTAAAAGCTAGACCCGTTAAAGTACGGCAAGAAGTTAAGAACCTTAAACTAAGCCACACACACACACACATATCAACTAACTCGCACGCACTTAATAACTAAGACGAATCACACGGCGGATGAAAATCCCACGGCGGATGATAATATCTGTAATGAATCTGAAAAGATTGAATTCTAGTTAGTACGAATACAAAATAGGTGACAAGTCAAATTAGGAAACCTAAGACCAGCACACGAGTGCCAAGCTAACCAGCACTCGAGTGCCAAGCTAACCAGCACACGAGTGCCACACTGACCAGCACACGAGTGCCACACTAACCAGCACACGAGTGCAATTTTTGAGAGAATGAATGAAACAAAATTTAACAAACTTAAATTAAGAACCCTAACAACCTACAAGCGCCTCGGGTACCTCGGGGACGCTACCCCCCGTACTCGCCCACGGGCCCCACCCGCAAGCGAGCCCCTGAGGGACCTCCGATCGGAGGAACACCAATTTCAACAATTTACGAACGAAACATTATTTCGTGCCCTAACTTGAAGTATAAATCCACATACTTTTACAATGCACACTATTTTACAATATAAAATTTGCAGCTATTTGCTCGGTATCATCCTCGACTCAGAAATTCATGGCAATTCGCAAGAATTTTTGAACCGAGGATGATACCGATTGCCCGAGTCTCACCACGAGGAGGTTGCTGCTTTAGAGACCCGAAAGGGAGTCAGAACGAAGCCGGAATTCGCTATGGCTCCCTTTCTAACAACGACGACTTATAAACTAATACACTCGCTCGCTAGCTAGCTATCACACACTCCTACACACGCACTCATCCGCATATGCCAAGTACTATTGCGGACCAAAGTGGATCAAAGAAAAAGTCTCTGATCCACGGGGATTCGAAACTAAGAAACAAAGGCGTGTCAGTACAGAAGGCACTGACTCGAGGGTGACGCGACGCGTACAATGCTCGCACAAATCAGGAGCCTCGCAGATCTCGATGCTCGCCGTTTTCACATGAGGAATAATGATCCAAAGTTGGATCATCCTACAATGAGTCGGATCGCCCTGCGCCCCGCCCCCAAAAGAGAGCTAAGGACGTCTTACATTGCGAATACGCGAAGCGAGAGCCTCCCCAGCAGGAGGGTCCGCGTTCGAATCACCATGCCGCATGGTCACTCGTCGAACAACGAGACGTGTCCGGACTTACCCAAGAGTTTGCGCAAGCAAGGCCACCACAGCTTTCTGCTGTGGCGGAGTCAAAAACGAAACGCGAAAAAGTAATGCTAAGGCAATACTACTGGACATATGCGAAATTAGCGACACGGGTACCTCGGGGACGCTACCCCCCGTGCCCCCCACGGGCGCTCCCGTGGGTCGGGGGCCCCTGAGGGAACTTAACCCCTTGCCATACTATTCTCTTTAAATTTATGATGACTAGAAATTTCTCGATTGTAATTATTTCTCAGAAGGAGAAAAAAATTTGAGTTTACTGTGAGACTACACTTCTTGAGCAATTAAATACTGTGGTGAAAAGAAGAGAAATTTAGATAAAGTTGTAAGAGCAAAATAATATTCATTCTAAAGAGAAATCTTTATTAAATGCTGGACCCGTTACAGTACGGCAAGAGGTTAAGAATCTTAAACTATCTCACACACACTTATTAACTAACTCGCACGCACTTAATAACTAAGTCGCACGCACTTATTAATTAAGACGGATCCCACGACGGATGATAATCCCACGGCGGATGAAAATCCCACGGCGGATGAAAATCCCACGGCGGATGAAAATCCCACGGCGGATGATAATATCTGTAATGAATCTGAAAAGATAGAATTCTAGTTAGTACGAATACAAAATAGGTGACAAGTCAAATTAGGAAACCTAAGGCCAGCACACGAGTGCCACACTAACCAGCACACGAGTGCCATGCTAACCAACACACGAGTGCCACGCAAACCAGCACACGAGTGCCAAGCTAATCCGCACACGAGTGCCAAGCTAATCGGCACACGAGTGCATGTTTTGAGAGAATGAAGGAAACGAAATTCAGCAAACTTAAATTAAGAATCCTAACAACCTACAAGCGCCTCGGGTACCTCGGGGACGCTACCCCCCGTACTCGCCCACGGGCCCCACCCGCAAGCGAGCCCCTGAGGGACCTCCGATCGGAGGAACACCAATTTCAACAATTTACGAACGAAACATTATTTCGAGCCCTAACTTGAAGTATAAATCCACATACTTTTACAATGCACAGTATTTTATAATATAAAATTTGCAGCTATTAGCTCGGTATCATCCTCGACCCAGAAATTCATTGCTATTCGCAACATTTTCTGAGCCGAGGATGATACCGATTGCCCGAGTCTCACCACGAGGAGGTTGCTGCTTTAGAGACCTGAAAGGGAGTCAGAACGAAGCCGGAATTCGCTATGGCTCCCTTTCTAACAACGACGACTTATAAACTAGTACACACGCTCGCCAGCTAGCTAGCACACACCCACACTCACACGTTCGCATATGTCAAGTACTATTGCGGACCAAGTGGATCAAAGAAGAAGTCTCTGATCCACGGGGACCAAAATGAATCAGTGCAGAAGGCAGTGATTCTTTCAAAGTGAGAAACAACTGCGAGTCAGTGCAGAAGGCACTGTGTCGAGGGTGACGCGACGCGTACAATGCTCGCACAAGTTCGGTGCCTCGTAAATCGCGATGACCGGCGTGATCACATGAGGAGTGATGATCCAAAGTTGTATCCTCCCACATTGGGAGTGAGTGGCCATTTCTCGCCCTGCGACCTAAAACTAACTTAGGCCGCCTTACCCGTCTGAATCGGCACTAGGTGAGAGACTACACAGGTAAACCTGTGTGACCATTTCTCACCCAACGCCCCGCCCCCAAAAGAGAGCTAAGGACGGATTACTGGCCGAACAGCGACCAGGAGAGAGCCCTCCCAGAAGGAGGATCCGCGTTCGAATCACTACGCCGCATGGTCACTCGTCGAACATCGAGATGTGTCCGGACTTACCCAAGAGTTTGTGCAAGCAAGGCCACCACAGCTTTCTGCTGTGGCGGAGTCAAAAACGAAACGCGAAAAAGTAGAAGTAAGGCAATAATACTGGACATATGCGAAGTTAGCGACTCGGGTATCTCGGGGACGCTACCCCCCGTGCCCCCCACGGGCGCTCCCGTGGGTCGGAGGCCCCTGAGCAATCTTAACCCCTTGCCGTACCATTCTCTTTAAATTTTTGATGACTAGAAATTTCCCGGCTGTAATTATTTCTCAGAAGGAGAAGAAAATTTTATTTTATTGTGAGATTACACTTCCTTGAACAACAAAAAAGAATAAAAAGAGAGAATTAAATAATGTACATTCTTAAGAAAAATCTCTGTTCAAAGCTAGACCCGTTAAAGTACGGCAAGAAGTTAAGAATCTTAAACTAAGCCACACACACACATATCAACTAACTCGCACGCACTTAATAACTAAGACGAATCCCTCGGCGGATGAAAATCCCACGGCGGATGATAATATCTGTAATGAACCTGAAAAGATTGAATTCTAGTTAGTATGAATACACAAAATAGGTGACAAGTCAAATTAGAAAACCTAAGACCAGCACACGAGTGTCAAGCTAACCCGCACACGAGTGCAATTTTTGGGAAATGAAGGAAGCAAAATTATGGAAAATTTGGAAAATTTTGGCGAAAATATGGAACCTAAGACGCATCCCACGGCGGATGCTAATATCTGTAATGAACCTGAAATGATTGAATTCAAATTAGACTGAATACAAGGCGAAATAGGAAACCTAAGATCGAGTGCCAAGCTAACCAGCACACGAGTGCCACACTGACCAGCACACGAGTGCCACAGTAACCAGCACACAAGTGCCACACTAACCAGCACACGAGTGCCACACTAACCAGCACACGAGTGCCATGCTAACCAACACACGAGTGCCACGCAAACCAGCACACGAGTGCCAAGCTAATCCGCACACGAGTGCCAAGCTAATCGGCACACGAGTGCATGTTTTGAGAGAATGAAGGAAACGAAATTCAGCAAACTTAAATTAAGAATCCTAACAACCTACAAGCGCCTCGGGTACCTCGGGGACGCTACCCCCCGTACTCGCCCACGGGCCCAACCCGCAAGCGAGCCCCTGAGGGACCTCCGATCGGAGGAACACCAATTTCAACAATTTACTAACGAAACATTATTTCGAGCCCTAACTTGAAGTATAAATCCACATACTTTTACAATGCACTCTATTTTACAATATAAAATTTGCAGCTATTTGCTCGGTATCATCCTCGACTCAGAAACTCATTGCAATTCGTAAGAATTTTTGAACCGAGGATGATACCGATTGCCCGAGTCTCACCGCGAGGAGGTTGCTGCTTTAGAGACCCGAAAGGGAGTCAGAACGAAGCCGGAATTCGCTATGGCTCCCTTTCTAACAACGACGACTTATAAACTAATACACTCGCTCGCTAGCTAGCTATCACACACTCCTACACACGCACTCATCCGCATATGCCAAGTACTATTGCGGACCAAAGTGGATCAAAGAAAAAGTCTCTGATCCACGGGGACCGAAATGAATCAGAGCAGAAGGCTCTGATTCTTCGAAACTAAGAAACAAAGGCGTGTCAGTACAGAAGGCACTGACTCGAGGGTGACGCGACGCGTACAATGCTCGCACAAATCAGGAGCCTCGCAGATCTCGATGCTCGCCGTTTTCACATGAGGAATAATGATCCAAAGTTGGATCATCCTACAATGAGTCGGATCGCCCTGCGCCCCGCCCCCAAAAGAGAGCTAAGGACGTCTTACATTGCGAATACGCGAAGCGAGAGCCTCCCCAGCAGGAGGGTCCGCGTTCGAATCACCATGCCGCATGGTCACTCGTCGAACAACGAGACGTGTCCGGACTTACCCAAGAGTTTACGCAAGCAAGGCCACCACAGCTTTCTGCTGTGGCGGAGTCAAAAACGAGACGCGAAAAAGTAATGCTAAGGCAATACTACTGGACATATGCGAACTTAGCGACTCGGGTATCTCGGGGACGCTACCCCCCGTGCCTCCCACGGACGGTCCCGTGGGTCGGGGGCCCTTGAGGGAACTTAAACCCTTGCCATACCATTCTCTTTAAATTTATGATGACTAGAAATTTCTCGATTGTAATTATTTCTCAGAAGGAGAAAAAAATTTGAGTTTACTGTGTGACTACACTTCTTGAGCAATTAAATATTGTGGTGAAAAGAAGAGAAATTTAGATAAAGTTGTAAGAGCAAAATAATATTCATTCTAAAGAGAAATCTTTATTAAAAGCTGGACCCGTTACAGTACGGCAAGAGGTTAAGAATCTTAAACTAACTCACATACACTTATTAACTAACTCGCACGCACTTAATAACTAAGTCGCACGCACTTAGTAACTAAGTCGCACGCACTTATTAATTAAGACGTATCCCATGACGGATGATAATCCCACGGCGGATGAAAATCCCACGGCGGATGAAAATCCCACGGCGGATGATAATCCCACGGCGGATGATAATATCTGTAATAAACCTGAAAAGATTGAATTAAAGTTAGTCTGAATTCAAGTCAAAATAGAAAACCTAAGACCAGCACACGAGTGCCAAGCTAACCAGCACACGAGTGCCACACAAACCAGCACACGAGTGCATATTTTGAGAGAATGGAGGAAACGAAATCTAACAAACTTAAATTAAAAACCCTAACAACCTACAAGCGCCTCGGGTTCCTCGGGGACGCTACCCCCCGTACTCGCCCACGGGCCCCACCCGCAAGCGAGCCCCTGAGGGACCTCCGATCGGAGGAACACCAATTTCAACAATTTACGAACGAAACATTATTTCGAGCCCTAACTTGAAGTATAAATCCACATACTTTTACAATGCACACTATTTTACAATATAAAATTTGCAGCTATTTGCTCGGTATCATCCTCGACTCAAAAATTCATTGCAATTCGCAAGAATTTTTGAACCGAGGATGATACCGATTGCCCGAGTCTCACCGCGAGGAGGTTACTGCTTTAGAGACCCGAAAGGGAGTCAGAACGAAGCCGGAATTCGCTATGGCTCCCTTTCTAACAACGACGACTTATAAACTAACACACACGCTCGCCAGCTAGCTAGCACACACCCACACACTCACTCGTTCGCATATGTTAAGTACTATTGCGGACCAAGTGGATCAAAGAAGAAGTCTCTGATCCACGGGGACCAAAATGAATCATTGCAGAAGGCAGTGATTCTTTCAAAGTGTGAAACAACTGCGAGTCAGTGCAGAAGGCACTGTGTCGAGGGTGACGCGACGCGTACAATGCTCGCACAAGTTCGGTGCCTCGCAAATCGCGATGACCGGCGTGATCACATGAGGAGTGATGATCCAAAGTTGTATCCTCCCACATTGGGAGTGAGTGGCCATTTCTCGCCCTGCGACCTAAAACTAACTTAGGCCGCCTTACCCGTCTGAATCGGCACTAGGTGGGAGACTACACAGGTAAACCTGTGTGACCTTTTCTCACCCAACGCCCCGCCCCCAAAAGAGAGCTAAGGACGGATTACTGGCCGAACAGCGACCAGGAGAGAGCCCTCCCAGAAGGAGGATCCGCGTTCGAATCACTACGCCGCATGGTCACTCGTCGAACATCGAGATGTGTCCGGACTTACCCAAGAATTTGTACAAGCAAGGCCACCACAGCTTTCTGCTGTGGCGGAGTCAAAAACGAAACGCGAAAAAGTAAAAGTAAGGCAATAATACTGGACATATGCGAAATTAGCGGCTCGGGTACCTCGGGGACGCTACACCCCGTGCCCCCCACGGGCGCTCCCGTGGGTCGAGGGCCCCTGAGCAATCTTAACCCCTTGCCGTACCATTCTCTTTAAATTTATGATGACTAGAAATTTCCCGATTGTAAGTATTTCTCAAAAGGAGAAGAAAATTTCTAATTATTGTGAGACTACGTTTCATTGAACAAGTAAATATTGTACTGAAAAGAAGAGAGATTTAGGCGAAAATGAAACAATAAATTAATGTTCATTCTTAAGAAAAATCTTTGTTCAAAGCTAGACCCGTTAAAGTACGGCAAGAAGTTAAGAATCTTAAACTAAGCCACACACACACATATCAACTAACTCGCACGCACTTAATAACTAAGACAAATCCCACGGCGGATGATAATCCCACGGCGGATGAAAATCCCACGGCGGATGATAATATCTGTAATGAACCTGAAAAGATTGAATTCTAGTTAGTATGAATACAAAATAGGTGACAAGTCAAATTAGGAAACCTAAGACCAGCACACGAGTGCCAAACTAACCCGCACACGAGTGCAATTTTTGAGAGAATGGAGGAAACAAAATTTAACAAACTTAAATTAAGAACCCTAACAACCTACAAGCGCCTCGGGTACCTCGGGGACGCTACTCCCCGTACTCACTTGCGGGCCCCACCCGCAAGCGAGCCCCTGAGGGACCTCCTATCGGAGGAATAACACTAAATTAAAACGCATCCCACGACGGATGATAATCCCACGGCGGATGATAATCTCTGTAATGTACCTAAAATGATTGAAAATGGTTAGTCTGAATACAAAAAGGGTGACAGGATAAAATAGAAAACCTAAAGCCAGCACAGGAGTGCCAAGCTAACCCACAGACGAATGCAATTTGTGTGAAAATCATTGGAAACGAAATCTAACAAACTTACATTAAAAACACTGCTTGACTAAGACGCAGGCAATTATGAACTAAGACGCGCGCAATTATTAATTAAGACTCATCTTTCGGCCAATGATCCTCCCTCGCGGATGATAAATCGTCGGCGGATGATAATCTCGGCAGAAGGAGTTCGAAGACTTGGACATAAGTAACGTGCATCGCGATTTTACGCCAACTGCTACGACTTGTAAATTCTCGGATCGAAAAAATGAATTCCTACTGCACGCAGTGGTTTCGCGGGCATTTGCACCACGTGCTCGGTCCTGGCCTAAAAAAGTCCGAAGGTACGAATAAAATATTCTCGCTCCCTGTGATGACGATCGTCCAGTGCTTCGCAAGGATATTGTCTGCGAATATAAGAATTACAATTTAATTTTGGATGTCAGAGAGGAAATCAAAATGAAAGTGGCAAAGAAACGCGGACTCCTTTCTCGCAACGCTAATCCACGAGAATTAGAAGTGGATATTAATTCGTGCTAATTCGTCTAAATATTAAATCCGATGTTAATTCGTCAGATCCGGAAGCGAAAACACCCGCGAGCTTTGCTTTGTTTTCACGCAACTCTAAAGGGAATCGTTGACGATTGCGAGACAATGCTGCGATCCTTGGAACGGCAACTCGCAGTGCGGCATTTATTTCGCGACTCTAACACAACGCGTTGGCAGTTTTCGCAATTCTGATACAACGCATTGGCAATTTTTCGCGACGCTAATACAACGCGTTGTTAATTTCGTCTCGCGACTCTAAGGAAAATCGCGAATGCCTGCACTGCGGAGCGTTGCAACTGCGGCATGGGCTCTGAAAGACGAACGAAGCTACTGCAACGCGATTATTCTCGCAACGCTAACTTCGAAACTAATTCGAAGACAAAACGCGATAATTCATTTCGCAACGCTAGGATGGAAAAATCGCGATGTGCCCAACCCAGCTGATCGTTGGGACCTCGGTCCATTGTTGCAACTACGGAATGGGCGCCTGGAAAGACGAACGAAGCTACTGGCAACGCGATTATTTCGACGCTACGCTAATGCATCGAACAGAAATCCGAAAGATTTAACTTTACTTTCTGGAAAGAACGAGTCTGTAGACTTCGAGAAATCCGATAGAATTGCAAAGTTGTAACGCGATTAGTTCGCAACGCTATATTCAAAGCTATTGTGCTTGATAATACAAAGAAAACTCGCGTCTATTTTATTCGCAACGCTATGATTTCTGTTCGAAATTAATTATAACAACGCGTGAATAATTCGCAACGCTATGGCAAGTCGCGGATGTGCCCATCCGAGCTGTTGTTGGGGCGGCGAGGCCCTTCGTTGCAGCTGCAGCATGGGCGCCTGAAAAGTCGGAAGGTAAACTATTGCAACGCGATTATGTCGTCGCGACGCTAATTCAATGAACAGAGATGCAAAAGCGAGTGGACTTTGATGATCTTCGAAAATTTCAAACTTGAAACGCGAGCGTACTTAGCCGCAACGCTATCTTTGACGCTTCTTGCATGTCAAACCAAATGAAATCGCGAATCTTTCATTCGCGACGCTATACTTTGAATAATCAATTTCGATGCTAATGATAATCGCGATGGTTTTATTCGTGACGCTAATTTTCATCTCTGTTAAAAATGAAGTGAAACAATGCGAGATTATTTCGCAACGCTATTGCAAGTCGCGGATGTGCCCATCTGCGCTGATCGTTGGGGCGGCAAAGCCTGCCCGAATACTACTATTGCTATTACAAGAACTACTATTGCTATTGCAGCGAGTACAGTGACCAATTAACAATACATATACATAATAATATACATGATAATATACACCATAAGTTTTGTCTTACGATAGTATTAACCTGAAAATAAAGAATCTGAAAATAAAGAACCTGAAAATCCTAGCTAAAATGGGGTTATTAGTTTCGAATTATTCTTCAAAATTAATCTGTTTCGATGACTACGTGTGAATTTAATTGCTCGAGAAGTAACGGCAATAGCAATGGCAAAAAAGTAATGGAAGTAACGATGATAGAGGTATTGGCGAGGTTAACGGCAATAATAATGTCAAAAATTTAATGGAAGTAACAATGACAGAAGTATTGACAAGGGTAACGGCAATTGAATTCGAACGGAAAACGCAAGTCATTGAAAAGAATACATCCTAACTAAATATACAATAGAATTCGCAACAAGTATGTGGTCACTGTACTCGAAAAAATTGAGAGAACTACTGGTCAAATAAGATCGACTTACATTTCGATGCGATGTTGGTCCTGGAATTTGTAGTAGGAAGAAGTAGAAGAGAGTAACAGCGTAGAGAGAGTAGCAGCGTAGAAGAGAGTAGCAGCGTAGAAGAGAGTAGCAGCGTAGAAGAGAGTAGCAGCGTAGAAGAGAGTAGCAGCGTAGAAGAGAGTAGCAGCGTAGACAGAGTAGCAGCGTAGAGAGAGAAACAGCGTAGAGAGAGTAGCATCATCAAGAAGTGTCCAAGTTTCCATAGCACACGCATTTAAGATTTTAATCGAAAATATTAATTTCCATTCGCGGAAAAGATTTAGAAATTATCGGAAACCATTTGGAAATTCGCGTTGAAATTAGAGATACGATTTTGACAAATAACTATTAATAATTTTACCGAATGTTAAGTAAATTTAGATTCGAATTAGATAGAAAATTAATTAACATTGATTTTAGAAGGAAGCAGAACGAATTTCGATTAACAATAAACTTTCCGAAAAATAAAATTTATTGTGCACTGCCTGACACGTGTGAAAATATCCAATTTACTTCGATTCTGTACACTTTCTGTTATATTCTATTATAGTAGTTGTTCCAACAATTAATTAAGTAATTTAACGCAATAACGTTCCTTGAAAATTATATTATATCTTTATTCTTAACAATTTAATTTATAATAATATCACTTTTGCAAGAGCTTTCCTCAAATGCAACTGATACTTCCACTAAACGAGTAACGACTAATCGAGCAATGACATTGAGCCGAGCGAGCACGAAGGGTACCCCCCCCCCCGCCCCCCTGTGACTTTGACGATCGACATTATTGGAAGAGCTGTCTTGAAACACGTCTGATTCCACCATTAGTCAAGTCCCGACTGATTGAGCTTTGACATACAGCCGAGCGAGCACGAAGGATACACCCCCACCCCCCAATGACTTTGACGATCGACATTATTGGAAGAGCTGTCTTGAAACACGTCTGATTCCACCATTAGTCAAGTCCCGACTGATTGAGCTTTGACATTCAGCCGAGCGAGCACGAAGGGTACACCCCCACCCCCCAATGACTTTGACGATCGACATTATTGGAAGAGCTGTCTTGAAACACGTCTGATTCCACCATTAGTCAAGTCCCGACTGATTGAGCTTTGACATTCAGCCGAGCGAGCACGAAGGATACACCCCCACCCCCCAATGACTTTGACGATCGACATTATTGGAAGAGCTGTCTTGAAACACGTCTGATTCCACCATTAGTCAAGTCCCGACTGATTGAGCTTTGACATTCAGCCGAGCGAGCACGAAGGGTACACCCCCACCCCCCAATGACTTTGACGATCGACATTATTGGAAGAGCTGTCTTGAAACACGTCTGATTCCACCATTAGTCAAGTCCCGACTGATTGAGCTTTGACATTCAGCCGAGCGAGCACGAAGGGTACCCCCCCGCCCCCCAATGACTTTGACGATCGACATTATTGGAAGAGCTGTCTTGAAACACGTCTGATTCCACCATTAGTCAAGTCCCGACTGATTGAGCTTTGACATTCAGCCGAGCGAGCACGAAGGGTACACCCCCACCCCCCAATGACTTTGACGATCGACATTATTGGAAGAGCTGTCTTGAAACACGTCTGATTCCACCATTAGTCAAGTCCCGACTGATTGAGCTTTGACATTCAGCCGAGCGAGCACGAAGGGTACCCCCCCGCCCCCCAATGACTTTGACGATCGACATTATTGGAAGAGCTGTCTTGAAACACGTCTGATTCCACCATTAGTCAAGTCCCGACTGATTGAGCTTTGACATTCAGCCGAGCGAGCACGAAGGGTACACCCCCACCCCCCAATGACTTTGACGATCGACATTATTGGAAGAGCTGTCTTGAAACACGTCTGATTCCACCATTAGTCAAGTCCCGACTGATTGAGCTTTGACATTCAGCCGAGCGAGCACGAAGGGTACCCCCCCGCCCCCCAATGACTTTGACGATCGACATTATTGGAAGAGCTGTCTTGAAACACGTCTGATTCCACCATTAGTCAAGTCCCGACTGATTGAGCTTTGACATTGAGCCGAGCGAGCACGAAGGGTACCCCCCCGCCCCCCTATGACTTTGACGATCGACATTATTGGAAGAGCTGTCTTGAAACACGTCTGATTCCACCATTAGTCAAGTCCCGACTGATTGAGCTTTGACATTCAGCCGAGCGAGCCCGAAGGGTACACCCCCACCCCTCCAATGACTTTGACGATCGACATTATTGGAAGAGCTGTCTTGAAACACGTCTGATTCCACCATTAGTCAAGTCCCGACTGATTGAGCTTTGACATTGAGCCGAGCGAGCACGAAGGGTACCCCCCCGCCCCCCTATGACTTTGACGATCGACATTATTGGAAGAGCTGTCTTGAAACACGTCTGATTCCACCATTAGTCAAGTCCCGACTGATTGAGCTTTGACATACAGCCGAGCGAGCACGAAGGATACACCCCCACCCCCCAATGACTTTGACGATCGACATTATTGGAAGAGCTGTCTTGAAACACGTCTGATTCCACCATTAGTCAAGTCCCGACTGATTGAGCTTTGACATTCAGCCGAGCGAGCACGAAGGGTACACCCCCACCCCCCAATGACTTTGACGATCGACATTATTGGAAGAGCTGTCTTGAAACACGTCTGATTCCACCATTAGTCAAGTCCCGACTGATTGAGCTTTGACATTCAGCCGAGCGAGCACGAAGGATACACCCCCACCCCCCAATGACTTTGACGATCGACATTATTGGAAGAGCTGTCTTGAAACACGTCTGATTCCACCATTAGTCAAGTCCCGACTGATTGAGCTTTGACATTCAGCCGAGCGAGCACGAAGGGTACACCCCCACCCCCCAATGACTTTGACGATCGACATTATTGGAAGAGCTGTCTTGAAACACGTCTGATTCCACCATTAGTCAAGTCCCGACTGATTGAGCTTTGACATTCAGCCGAGCGAGCACGAAGGGTACCCCCCCGCCCCCCAATGACTTTGACGATCGACATTATTGGAAGAGCTGTCTTGAAACACGTCTGATTCCACCATTAGTCAAGTCCCGACTGATTGAGCTTTGACATTCAGCCGAGCGAGCACGAAGGGTACACCCCCACCCCCCAATGACTTTGACGATCGACATTATTGGAAGAGCTGTCTTGAAACACGTCTGATTCCACCATTAGTCAAGTCCCGACTGATTGAGCTTTGACATTCAGCCGAGCGAGCACGAAGGGTACCCCCCCGCCCCCCAATGACTTTGACGATCGACATTATTGGAAGAGCTGTCTTGAAACACGTCTGATTCCACCATTAGTCAAGTCCCGACTGATTGAGCTTTGACATTCAGCCGAGCGAGCACGAAGGGTACACCCCCACTCCCCAATGACTTTGACGATCGACATTATTGGAAGAGCTGTCTTGAAACACGTCTGATTCCACCATTAGTCAAGTCCCGACTGATTGAGCTTTGACATTCAGCCGAGCGAGCACGAAGGGTACCCCCCCGCCCCCCAATGACTTTGACGATCGACATTATTGGAAGAGCTGTCTTGAAACACGTCTGATTCCACCATTAGTCAAGTCCCGACTGATTGAGCTTTGACATTGAGCCGAGCGAGCACGAAGGGTACCCCCCCGCCCCCCTATGACTTTGACGATCGACATTATTGGAAGAGCTGTCTTGAAACACGTCTGATTCCACCATTAGTCAAGTCCCGACTGATTGAGCTTTGACATTCAGCCGAGCGAGCCCGAAGGGTACACCCCCACCCCTCCAATGACTTTGACGATCGACATTATTGGAAGAGCTGTCTTGAAACACGTCTGATTCCACCATTAGTCAAGTCCCGACTGATTGAGCTTTGACATTGAGCCGAGCGAGCACGAAGGGTACCCCCCCGCCCCCCTATGACTTTGACGATCGACATTATTGGAAGAGCTGTCTTGAAACACGTCTGATTCCACCATTAGTCAAGTCCCGACTGATTGAGCTTTGACATTCAGCCGAGCGAGCCCGAAGGGTACACCCCCACCCCTCCAATGACTTTGACGATCGACATTATTGGAAGAGCTGTCTTGAAACACGTCTGATTCCACCATTAGTCAAGTCCCGACTGATTGAGCTTTGACATTGAGCCGAGCGAGCACGAAGGGTACCCCCCCGCCCCCCTATGACTTTGACGATCGACATTATTGGAAGAGCTGTCTTGAAACACGTCTGATTCCACCATTAGTCAAGTCCCGACTGATTGAGCTTTGACATTCAGCCGAGCGAGCACGAAGGGTACACCCCCACCCCCCAATGACTTTGACGATCGACATTATTGGAAGAGCTGTTTTGAAACACGTCTGATTCCACCATTAGTCAAGTCCCGACTGATTGAGCTTTGACATTCAGCCGAGCGAGCACGAAGGGTACACCCCCACCCCTCCAATGACTTTGACGATCGACATTATTGGAAGAGCTGTCTTGAAACACGTCTGATTCCACCATTAGTCAAGTCCCGACTGATTGAGCTTTGACATTGAGCCGAGCGAGCACGAAGGGTACCACCCCGCCCCCCTATGACTTTGACGATCGACAGTATTGGAAGAGCTGTCTTGAAACACGTCTGATTCCACCATTAGTCAAGTCCCGACTGATTGAGCTTTGACATTCAGCCGAGCGAGCACGAAGGGTACACCCCCAACCCCCCAATGACTTTGACGATCGACATTATTGGAAGAGCTGTCTTGAAACACGTCTGATTCCACCATTAGTCAAGTCCCGACTGATTGAGCTTTGACATTGAGCCGAGCGAGCACGAAGGGTACCCCCCCGCCCCCCTATGACTTTGACGATCGACATTATTGGAAGAGCTGTCTTGAAACACGTCTGATTCCACCATTAGTCAAGTCCCGACTGATTGAGCTTTGACATTCAGCCGAGCGAGCCCGAAGGGTACACCCCCACCCCTCCAATGACTTTGACGATCGACATTATTGGAAGAGCTGTCTTGAAACACGTCTGATTCCACCATTAGTCAAGTCCCGACTGATTGAGCTTTGACATTGAGCCGAGCGAGCACGAAGGGTACCCCCCCGCCCCCCTATGACTTTGACGATCGACATTATTGGAAGAGCTGTCTTGAAACACGTCTGATTCCACCATTAGTCAAGTCCCGACTGATTGAGCTTTGACATTCAGCCGAGCGAGCACGAAGGGTACACCCCCACCCCCCAATGACTTTGACGATCGACATTATTGGAAGAGCTGTTTTGAAACACGTCTGATTCCACCATTAGTCAAGTCCCGACTGATTGAGCTTTGACATTCAGCCGAGCGAGCACGAAGGGTACACCCCCACCCCTCCAATGACTTTGACGATCGACATTATTGGAAGAGCTGTCTTGAAACACGTCTGATTCCACCATTAGTCAAGTCCCGACTGATTGAGCTTTGACATTGAGCCGAGCGAGCACGAAGGGTACCACCCCGCCCCCCTATGACTTTGACGATCGACAGTATTGGAAGAGCTGTCTTGAAACACGTCTGATTCCACCATTAGTCAAGTCCCGACTGATTGAGCTTTGACATTCAGCCGAGCGAGCACGAAGGGTACACCCCCAACCCCCCAATGACTTTGACGATCGACATTATTGGAAGAGCTGTCTTGAAACACGTCTGATTCCACCATTAGTCAAGTCCCGACTGATTGAGCTTTGACATTGAGCCGAGCGAGCACGAAGGGTACCCCCCCGCCCCCCTATGACTTTGACGATCGACATTATTGGAAGAGCTGTCTTGAAACACGTCTGATTCCACCATTAGTCAAGTCCCGACTGATTGAGCTTTGACATTCAGCCGAGCGAGCACGAAGGGTACACCCCCACCCCCCAATGACTTTGACGATCGACATTATTGGAAGAGCTGTCTTGAAACACGTCTGATTCCACCATTAGTCAAGTCCCGACTGATTGAGCTTTGACATTCAGCCGAGCGAGCACGAAGGGTACACCCCCACCCCTCCAATGACTTTGACGATCGACATTATTGGAAGAGCTGTCTTGAAACACGTCTGATTCCACCATTAGTCAAGTCCCGACTGATTGAGCTTTGACATTGAGCCGAGCGAGCACGAAGGGTACCCCCCCGCCCCCCTATGACTTTGACGATCGACATTATTGGAAGAGCTGTCTTGAAACACGTCTGATTCCACCATTAGTCAAGTCCCGACTGATTGAGCTTTGACATTCAGCCGAGCGAGCACGAAGGGTACACCCCCACCCCCCAATGACTTTGACGATCGACATTATTGGAAGAGCTGTCTTGAAACACGTCTGATTCCACCATTAGTCAAGTCCCGACTGATTGAGCTTTGACATTCAGCCGAGCGAGCACGAAGGGTACACCCCCACCCCTCCAATGACTTTGACGATCGACATTATTGGAAGAGCTGTCTTGAAACACGTCTGATTCCACCATTAGTCAAGTCCCGACTGATTGAGCTTTGACATTGAGCCGAGCGAGCACGATGGGTACCACCCCGCCCCCCTATGACTTTGACGATCGACAGTATTGGAAGAGCTGTCTTGAAACACGTCTGATTCCACCATTAGTCAAGTCCCGACTGATTGAGCTTTGACATTCAGCCGAGCGAGCACGAAGGGTACACCCCCACCCCCCAATGACTTTGACGATCGACATTATTGGAAGAGCTGTCTTGAAACACGTCTGATTCCACCATTAGTCAAGTCCCGACTGATTGAGCTTTGACATTCAGCCGAGCGAGCACGAAGGGTACCCCCCCGCCCCCCAATGACTTTGACGATCGACATTATTGGAAGAGCTGTCTTGAAACACGTCTGATTCCACCATTAGTCAAGTCCCGACTGATTGAGCTTTGACATTCAGCCGAGCGAGCACGAAGGGTACACCCCCACCCCCCAATGACTTTGACGATCGACATTATTGGAAGAGCTGTCTTGAAACACGTCTGATTCCACCATTAGTCAAGTCCCGACTGATTGAGCTTTGACATTCAGCCGAGCGAGCACGAAGGGTACCCCCCCGCCCCCCTATGACTTTGACGATCGACGATCGCGCGATCGACGGCGATCGATAATATCGATAATTTCGATTATTTCCAATGATTTAATATTTGCGGTAATTTATTTTGCAATAATGCTATCCGGTGCTCGAAAAATTATTTCATCACTTACATTGTTTGTGAAAAGTACCAACGAGGTTTAATTAACAAGTGACTTGTATAAATCGATCGAGTTGTTTAAGTTATTATACCGAATCGCTTTCGTTAATTAATTTATTATTTCTCTGTTCTTAATATTTGCAATAATTCTGCTTGTTAGAAGTATGTTTAAGAAGCACACTGGCTATTTTGCCGTTTAATTTGCTCGCGAAGATAAGTGATAGAGTCAGGAGTATGAAGTAATTTCTCGAGCACGAGTGTTTCGCGAAATTGTTGCAGTTGACGAGCTTCGTTAACAAATTAATTGCTTTTCGATGTTTAATATTAACGAGAATTCTTATTGTAAATGGTATTATTAAATAGTCCCGTGGCTATGTCATAACGAAAGTAATTAATAACGTCAAACGTACAATGCGATTTTTAAACTACGAATTTATCGAAGAATCGTTACATCGAGATTATTCTATCGATACATTTATTAATAATAATTATAAGAATTTCTTTTCCTAGCATTCTCTTGTCTGTTTTACTATCTTATGTTTAAACGAAATTAACTAACACAACTCGAGATAATGAAAAACTTTCGAAGCATAAATATCAGGTAATCCACTTTCACGTGGATGTTAGTCATATACCAAGTACGAGCAAACATCTGCGAAAAAACATGTTTTTCCATACTTTAATAGAATTTTGACAAATAAATCAAAAACTGTTTTCAAGATTTATTTTCAAAAGTCTCAGAGTCAAGAATGATTATTTTTGTAATATTTTTAGTGAAAATTTCATTGCAATACCTCCAATAGTTCAAAAGTTATAAGAAAATGTCACCGCGTTTCTCGATCCGGAGAATATTTCTATATTTGAATTTTCTTTCTCATTCCTGATAGAAAACGCCGGTGTCCCCATCTCGTATTTATCAAGCACCTACACATCTCTAGATAATACCATTTATGTAACGAAATCTGCACAGCAGGTAACGACCCGTTGAATCCGTAAAGTCACGTGACTACTCTAGCCCCTTTAGTATATTTTTCCAAAAATAGTTATACACAGCATCGTACAAACTGAAACAAGCAACATAATGGTGTACATAACATAATTTCGAAAAATGTACTTAATATATTCTGATATAGGGGAAACATCGGGGCACATGCTCTATCGGATACGGATGTGCAGCCATATTGAATTTTAGTTCCTACAAATTTGTAATACGCATAGGTGGCAGCTAAAACGATGCTTCAAACATTGCTTATAGAGTTGTTCTCCCCTGTCATAGACTATATAATAATAAAATAACCTCGGCAATTCATTGGCCGATGGATTCGAATCCTATTCGCGAGGTCTCCTCTCTGCCAATTGAAACAGAATCCGAACAGACCTATCTTTGTGAGCTTAGACCATTTCTTACACTGTCTTACACCGTGGCTTAGACTGTACGTACAATCCTAATTTGACAACAGTAGTAAGTACTGTCTGCTCCTATCAATATGGCCGACGTATCCAACGCCTGTCCTCGCATTCGCTTCACATCCCGCGTCTTAAAGTCCAATTTATGGTCACCCCTTCAGATCCATGTTAGATCAGTCATGGTAAGCAATAGTAAGTCCCCATAGTAAGCAATTCTGCTTCACCATAGCAAGCATTTTTATCTCAATCATTTTAACGCGCATCCAAGCCCGCGCAGTTGCTTTAGAAGGAGAACGAAGATGATCGAGAGAGACAGAACGAAATCAGCGGGCTCTATGTGTGTGCCCACGCGGACGAGAAATTAAGATCTTACGCCTGGTACGGGCCGAAAAGTACAAGTTGAATGTCGCGCCTAGTGTTTTGAACGGAGCTCCAAGCAAATTGATGCGCGAATAGCGTGAGATCGCAAGCATGGTAAATTGAGACAAGCTACATTGGTCGCCGGTGCGACTTGTTTCGCTCGTGGTTGCGCTGTTGCCATGCTCTCTCGCTCGCTCACCACTTCCTCTCTTTGTCTAAAACTGTGAGGGCAGCAGTAGCAGTTTAACCGTGAAGCGTCAACCAATCAGAGGAGAAGCAGTTTCTCTGCACGGTTCATAATTCCAAGCCGGTTGCCTCCGCGTTGGCTTACTACGATGAGTCACTACTGTAGGTACACAGATGGCCTAGACCATGGACCTAAGAATATGCGTCATTGCCATAATAGAATTACATGTTTCGCATCATCCTATTCCTCTTCTGTGATTCCATCGGTTTCTATGATCGAATGGACGCGACCCTCTGGTGGCGAGAATCGGTAACTACGTCACGACTTACCGACCGATACAAAGCGTTTTGTCTCGTCGCCTCGTACCGAGTGGTAATTCTACCAGCACGTTATCCAGTGATTAAACTATTTATGTTAGACTTCCTGCTTCGAGTGTTTAGGATGCGTGCCGTTCGGACGTTACTCGGTAACCGTGATTACGCGAATCTACGAACGTTACCAAAGGTAAATATCCTACACGTTCCATTATAAACGTGAACGACTGCCGACACTCAGAGTAGATTCTATAGTGAAAATTCACGTGCGACATTTGGAATCGAAGCAATTCGGAGCAATGGATTTAATTGGATGACAGTCGGCGAATAAAAGTCACTATACCAGAGGTACGTGTTCGTCGACGATCGATGATCGTGTGGTAAATTTTTGTAGATTTTCTGACGGATCGATAGTTACGGATGAATAAATAAAGTGAATAAATCACTCGTTTGTTTTCGTTACTACGTGCATCGCATTGGCACATGTATCAGGTGACGATACTCTTGTTCTACCGTGTGTAGATCATTCGCTGATGTCGTCGCGGCTGTAGTAACAAAGATGGGGTGGTTTGTTCGTTGTAAGGGAAATGGGGATGACAGTCGAAAAGCTTCGATTATAATATTTTTTAATAGGCAGTAATAAGCAGAAATAGGCAGTAATAGGCAGACAGCTCCACTTATTGATGATATGAATTAAATCGACGGAAATCATTTAATAACCAAGTACTGTTTCAATACGTATTTTTTACACCAAAATAGAGAGAATGGTAAATAAATATCCATCTTAACATTTGAGAAAGCAGCATATTTTATTATAGATACTTATTACACGAAATATACTAAACATACAATGCTATCTATTAAAATAGATAATTATCAAATCGTGATACTTATTGTATTAATTTGTATTAATAAATTTGTTTTAATTAATTTGTATATGAAAGGTTCTATTATATTATGGAAATAGTTGAGAAGGAAGATTTCTTGCGATTTTCAAGAACTCTAGATCGAAATCTTTTATGACACGAATAAATTTGTATTTTCAGTTGACATTCGCAGGTTCAATTTTAAGAACCGAGAGATGCATGTACGGTTCAATTACTACATATTAATATCGAGATATGCGAATTGTTGCATGATTATACATAATAAGAACGGCGATCCGTGACGGTTTTCGATTTATCCCAGGAATTTCGACAAATAATTAACTGATTTCTAATTGTAGATCTCGGCACCTAATCGATAGAGTTCACACGTCAATCATTCTACGAGTCGGGAAATATGTCTTCCATATTGCAATGGCTCGATCATGGCTAGGATGTTTATTGGGCGTGTTAGTACCGTCAGTGGTATTTTACTTGTATTTATTGTTGAACGGTAATACATTTCGACATTGTTTGGACATTGTCGGACGACCTTTCCGAGGATTCTCAAAGTTTATTATTGTAGTGCCTTCCGCCGAGATTGGTTCCTTCAAGCGTGTTGCGAAGTCCGGCGGCGGCTCGGTGTCCGTGGACGACAGAATGAGATTACGCGTCGAGGAGCCCAGCTTGCAAAAGTTTCGCATAGAAAATAATCAAATCGAGGTAAACATCTTTCAACAATCCGGACAGATCGATGCTTAACCTTTTACGCACGACGCGCCATTATAGTGGCTTGCTCTAGTAGCTCACTCGCCCATCGTTCGAATCAAATAATCGTCTTCGTATGCATTGTTTCACACTTCTTTTGTCTTCACATCGATTTACAACAGTCAACAGGGTGCCCCAAAAATGTCTCGCAATCCGGAAATGGCGGGTTCCTCGGATCATTTGAAGCAGCTTCTTCCTTTACAAAAATGTTCTCCGAGGCACCGTTAACGAGTTATTAACGAAAAACAGTGACCAATAAGAATCGAGTACGGCTGACGCGAGGCGGCCCAGCCAACCAGCGCGCGAAGCCCAGTTCCGCTCATTGGCTCGATCGCCTCGCGCCAGCTAAGCTCGCCTCTCATTGGTCACTGTTTTTCGTTAATAACTCGTTAACGGTGCCTCGGAGAAAATTTTTGTAAAGGAAAAAGTTGTTTCAAATGGCCCGATGAACCCGCCACTTTCGGATTGCGAGACATTTTTGGGACACCCTGTATATATAGACAGAATATACAGTATCAGACTCTGCCGTCCAGAGAAATAGCCTCGCGCAGAATTCAGCCGTACCTAAAAGGTTAATCGTGGGGTCGACGATGAACGCGCGATTAAGAGACTTAGGTTTGGACGCGAACTTACCTAGGGATCAGCGATCTATCGGGAAACGAGAGATCACTGAACGACGGTGAACAGTCGATTCTTTTTCTTTCAAGGGGAAATGCGAAACCGTGCACATCGCGATGGTATGCGCCGGCTACAACTCGACGTTCGCTCTTGTGACGGTAGTAAAATCGGTTTTATTCTACCGCACTAAACCGTTGCACTTTCATTTGCTCGTCGATGAGATTGCGAAGAGAACGTTGGCGACCCTGTTCCAAACGTGGGACTTGCCTAATGGTTAGTAAACTGTAGTCGTCGCCGCCGTTATTATTCTCCTCCGTTCCTTAACCGCGAATCGATTCGATTCTTCTTTGCATTAGCGATCGAATCGATATCGAATCGATGCGTACTGGTACCATACCGTACTGTTTGGTACCTTACAAAGGTATCGATACTTGTTTAAAAAAATCTATGATAATTTTAATACCCGTTTGAATATTCACTGAAATATTGATATTTTTCTCTGAAATTAAAAATCATTAAAATAATAATAGTAATAATATTTAACTAAAGTTGTCATTTTCATCTTTAAACTATACAGATAATGCAGATTACAATTTTTATCGAATTAGAACCGCTTAACTAAGCGTACATATAAGTTCTAATTGGGAATATATTATTCAGATGATCGGAAGAGTTTTTTTACTAGAAAGAATATTCAGAAAATAGATAGTCTGAAAACGCACATTCCAATAAAGGATATCCTACTATACTAAAATTTTGCTTTATATTTACCATAAAACCGTATTTCTGTATGAGAAATATTTAAATCATTGAGATAGCCGTATTCAATAACACATGACATATTTATTAATTTCAATTTATTTATTATTAAACGAAGATATATAAACTAGATATTATTACAACTACTAAGAAATAATATTTTATTAACTGTATTGTTTCTTAGTCTATTTCTCTTTTTTACAAATCAATTCTCCAGTTCTATAGAACTCGCGTTCTGCCGGCACTGAAGTTGCCATTATACAAAAATATTTCCTGGCAAATGCAGACATTTTGCTGTTTCTTTTTTTTTACATTATCCTTCCAATAGATCAATGGATCTAGTTTGCGATCTAAAAGCGGTTCTTTTAAATAAATATCTAACTCGAATTAAATACAATTTTGTCTCGTCCCGTTGTAACGTTACAAATCTTTCGTTTTGTCTCGTTCATTTGTTCTCAGTTTCCATGATGAGTGTGACGAACTGGGATTGAGTGAAATAATGTATCAAACAGGTATCGATACTCACATATAGGTATCAAACGAGTATCGATACTTACATATAGCTATCAAACGAGTATCGATACTTACATAGAGGTATCAAACGGGTATCGACGCTTTCGCAAGGTATCAAACAGGTATCGATACTTCCTATCGAGTACTTCGGCATCGAATCGATCGAATATCACCAACGGCATCGGTATCGATCCGATCGCTACATTCCATCGATCTCCTCGCTGCTCGAATTACATACATTGTCCCGGTCGCATTGGCCTATTCGCCGACGGCGACGGCAGAAAAAACATTTAGCCGTCGGTGACCCGGTTCCGACGATTAACCGACTGAACTAAATTACACCAATTAAGCTATTTTCGAGCGCGTCGGGTTCGCTAAGGAACGGTCGGGAGCCAATAACGCCGCGAGTTCTACGGGCGTCGGCACAATTTTTCTCCGGCTGTGTTCCAGTGAATCTGACGTACTACAACGCCGAGCGATGGGTGCCAAAGGTGTCCTGGATTCCGAACAAGCATTACTCCGGCGTGTACGGTCTCCTGAAGTTAATCCTGCCGGACGCGATGCGGGAGGACAAGGTGTTGGTATTCGACACGGACGTGACCGTCCTAAACGACGTTAGTTTGCTTTGGCGGACGTTCGGGAAGTTCACGAACGATCAGGCGCTAGGTTTAACGGAGAATCAGAGTCATTGGTACATAAAGGCGCTGTCTTACGGTCAACGGCCATGGCCAGCCCTTGGCAGAGGGTACAACACCGGCGTGATGCTAATGCAGTTGCAGCAACTCCGTAACAGAAAATTTATGACCCTCTGGGAAACGGTTACCAAGCGCGTGCTCGCCCGCATACCGGAAACTAGTTTAGCCGATCAAGATGTAATAAATGCTGTTATCAGGGAGCATCCTTCCATTATACACGAAATAGAGTGCACCTGGAACGTCCAGTTGAGCGATCACACGATCAGCGATCTTTGTTACCGCGACACTAGTCAGATAAGTGTACGTGGTGTTCGAACGAAATCGCGCGCGGTGCTCGGTCGTCCGATAATCAATTTGTTTCGCTTCGTCGTTTTTCTCCATCATTGTTCTCTACGTGAAATTGATCACGAGGATTGCTCTACTTTCTTTACGCGTTAACGAATTATCAATTTTTAGAACGTTCAGGATTTCAGACGTCTTTAGAACATTTCATCGCTAGATTATGTGATTTGATTCTTGTGGATTTGATGCTCCAAACGCGAGTGATCTTTGAAACAAAAATTAGAGAATTGCAGCAAATTCTCCCCACTTTTTCTTCAGTCTGTAACAGTTAATAAATAATAATTGTCCAGTCTGGACAATTTGCGGAGAGGAGATACGATCATTCGAGCCTCGCGGTTCACTTTTATAAAATTCTTAATAAAATTATAAGAACGAGGTGCAATGCTCGAACAATCGTACCTCCTCTTCCCAAATTGTCCATTTTTGTTCACAAAGTTGAAGAAAAATTAGGAAGAATTTACTGTAATTAGTTGTTACTAGACTGCGGATCTTTATGCAATTATGGTAAAATTGAGTAGGACAATTTAAAATAGTGCGACGATTAAAAGAAACTAAGAGTGTCGATGCATCGACTTGATCTTACTAAAATTATTAACGAAAGAAAAAAAAAACTAGTGTTTGGATCCTGCGTCCTGCAACTGATGCAGACAATTTTTATTTCGCATAAAGATCCGCAGTCTAGTTATTACGTCCTCGTTGCAGCTGTTTCAAATACAGAAAATTCTCCCTCATTCGTGCTGAGATTTATGACGTCAATTTTAGAAAGCCGAGCCTACAAATTCGCTTAGTTTGCAGATAGGATTTCATGGTACGGTAAATTCTCTCCAATTGTTCCTCAGCTTGGAAACAAAAATGGACCATTTGGGAAGAGGAGATACGATCTTTTGTTTGCAAGCTGAGCGTCAATTAGGGAGAATTTACTGTGGATCCAACTGAACACCTGTCGACAGAAATGAAACAAAATGTATTTGTCGATCGCCATCGAAAAATCCTGATGAATTAATGCAACGATTTATAGAGGAACGGTAAAAAAAAAATACGACAATATTTCACAGAAAAGTTGGTAAAAATAATCTAAGAGATATATTTAAGAAATCACATTTTATGCACATATTTTTTATGTATAAATCACCGCACGACAAATGGATCTCAAAATTCTATAAACAGAATGATTAATCATGCTAATTCCGTACACAGTTTATGCAAAAACAGATGTAATTGAACGATGCTTAAAAAGTCTGAAACTATCTTTACAGCATATTCTACAATATTTTTGTCGACAACTATAAAAACGGAGCTCTGTGCTCTAATAATCGTATTTCCTCTTCACAAATAGCCCATTTTCGTGTACATAATCTGAGCGTTAATTACTGAAAATTTACCATAGAACATTTACCGGTGCCTTTGATCATAATTTCTAACCACGTAGAAATCAAAATGCTAAAGCTTCAGTCGATAGATCTCGATCGTAGATCACAGTACAAAGATCGTAATCAGTGCGAAGCGAGACGAAAGAAGATCAGGTTCCACAGAAAATGAAGAAAATAATCTTCCGTCGTCGTCGATGCCGAATCGATGAGATCAAGAATCCTATCCTATCCTGGCCCATAGCTTATCGGACGACCGATTCATTCGCAGAATGAATCCCCAAAATGCATCTGTTCTCCATCACCGGGCTACTTTTAGATCGTGCATTGGAATTCGCCGCGGAAACAGGACGTGTATAATAAGCACATCAACGAGTTTCGCAAGTTGCACAGGGTCTTCCTCGAGATGGACGGGAATCTGCTTCGTAGACGGTTGTTCGGTTGCGATAAACACGACGAGACCGCGTCCCAAGTAAGTCTGGTCCAGTCCCAGGTCGAGCACGGTCCGGGAATCTCGATCGTCGAGCGTTCTTCGACTTTCGAACGCGAGATCGATCCGAGAACTCCTGAGCGCGCGCGCGCGAGACGCTTCTCGTTCGACAACTTCCGTTGCCGGCAGGATAGCAATTTCTGATTTCCAGTACAACGAGTCGAGCCCGTGCCAGGATTTCACCAGAGGCGCGACCATGCTGTACCGCACCCATCCTTTCCTTCTCGAGTACGAGTACAACGTGTACGCGCCGAGGGACGTCGCTCTGGTGACCCAGTGCAGCGTGGAAAGGATACCGTTGTTGGAGGAGCTGTCGAAGCACTGGCCAGGAACCATAAGCGTGGCGTTGTACCTCACGGACGCCGAGGTCCAGAACTTCCTGGAGTTCGTCAGAGGGTCTATCGAGCTGCGCAAGAGGAAGAACATCGCGTACCACGTGGTCTACAAGGACGGGGTGCGCATACTGCGTCTGCGATATCAGCCCGACAAGGCGGGAGTTAAGGCTCGATAAGGAATCGTCTTTAATCCTTTCGTTACGGCAGTTAGCTCAGTCGGAGTAACGCCACTGAAAAGTGTGCATATTGGCCACTGAAAGCTTAACCCTTTGGAGTCTATCGGGACATGCGTGCCCCACCCATGTATTTCGTACGCCTATTGGGAGAAATGAGTCTCGGTTTTCCATAATACACGAATGTACCAGTCTTAGAATGCATTGCATGCACATATTTGTTTATATGTAACCAATGGGCACATATGTCCCAGTCCTTAGCGTCCAAAAGGGATGGCCTATGCTAATAAAATCAGCATTTCTTGTTATTAGCATCTACATGCACGTAAATCTTGACTTCAGATATAATGAAAGTTAATAGAAAATAAATTAGACTTCAAAGGGTTAAAGGGGAACCATCGTGTGGATGCCGACTATATCCGGCGCTCGTAACGAAAGGGTTAAGGCGAGTGTCCATGTGAGAACAAAGCTCTCGAGAATTGCTCTATAGTTTTATATATGTGGGACCCGCCAGGCCCTTATTAAATAACCCTGTCCGCATCTTGTTTAGCTGTATGTGTAGTCTCGAGACTTCAGTAAAACTAGGGCCACTGTCAGATAACTTGTAGTCTCACAAAATAGCTATCTGGCAGTGGTCCTAGTACGACTCTAGCCACGAGACTACACGGCACAGTTGTAAAGAGCCTGGCGGGTCCCGCATATACGAAACTATAGTAATATCTCCCTAATTTGTGCTCAGACTGCGCACAAAAATGGACAATTTGGGAAGAGAAGATACGATTATTGGAAGCCTTGTAGCTCGTTTTTATAATTACCGATTGTCGACAACTATAAAAACGAGTCGCAAGGCACGAATAATCGTGTCTTCTCTTCCCAAATTGTCCATCTTAGCGCGAATTAGGGAGAAATTACTGTACAGAGCGACTCTCGAGAGTTCAACTCTGAGATGGACACTCGGCTTTACTCACGGCCGAGCATGTATATTCGATTACACGAACGTCTTCTCCCCCAGGACCTCTACCCGATCAATTACCTGAGAAATATCGCGATGTCCTACGTATCGACTCCATTCATTTTTCAACTGGACGTTGATTTTCTGCCGCAGCACGGGCTCCACGAGAGCCTCATGAATTACATCGGTAAATTAAATATCACCGAGTCGGACAAAGTAGCGCTGATCGTGCCGGCATTCGAGACCGAACGTTACAGGTATTTCCGGCCGGGCGGCTTGTAAACGCATACAGATCCGTTGTCTGCTGCACAATGTGTACACCCCCGGCGATCTGATGCGATGCATACTCGCGTGAATGCATGAGATGTCTCTAGTGGGCTCCGACTGCCGACTGCGCTCGGCTGCGAGGAACAAACGGTTGTTTGAACCTGTTAAGGTTTGCTCATTGTTCCCGGCGCGATTCTAGAACACACCTTTGTAGCGTGATAAAGGATCGATTTTTACGATCGCGTCACGTTCTCCCGCCTTTTGGGCCCTGTTGCGCGGAATCGTTCCGCGAACCGGAGCATGTACGAAGTCCGGACCATTCTTGGAATATTTTGAGAACTTCGAAGCCATTGTCGTAAGGGACGCGACACTATTTTATGCTTGCTTGTTTAACCTTTTAAGCACGACGCGTCACTATAGTGGCTTCGCGGATGTCATCTCTCTGGATGACGCGCCACTATAGTGGCTTGCTCTAGTAGCTCACTCGCTCATCGTTCGAATCAAATAATCGTCTTCATATGCATCGTTTCACACTTCTTTTGTCTTCGCATCGATTTACAACAGTCTACAGGGTGTCCCAAAAATGTCTCGCAATCCGGAAATGGCGGGTTCCTCGGATCATTTGAAGCAACTTCTTCCTCTACAAAAATGTTCTCCGAGGCACCGTTAACGAGTTATTAACGAAAAACAGTGACCAATAAGAATCGAGTACGGCTGACGCGAGGCGGCCCAGCCAACCAGCGCGCGAAGCCCAGTTCCGCTCATTGGCTCGATCGCCTCGCGCCAGCCGAGCTCGCCTCTCATTGGTCACTGTTTTTCGTGAATAACTCGTTAACGGTGCCTCGGAGAACATTTTTGTAAAGGAAAAAGTTGCTTCGAATGACCCGAGGAACCCGCCACTTTCGGATTGCGAGACATTTTTGGGACACTCTGTATATACAGTATCAGACTCTGTACAGTACACATCAGACTCTGCCGTCCAGAGAAATAACATCGCGCAGAATTCAGCCGTACCTAAAAGATTAAGAGTCGACGTAATGTATGAACCTTCTTGCCATACTCTGTTATCATGCAGCAGTTTGTTCCATTTACGTCGGAACCCAGAAGAGCAGCCACGGAGCAGTCGAAATTTCCACGAGACCATCGTATTCGAAGTACTTGGAGAAAATTCTGTTGCAAACCGGACGGCTGTGCTCGGGGCCCATTTTGATCCAGGAACCATATTTTTTCGGGGCCATTGTCTAGCCAGCTTCGACGATTAATTTCAATCGAACGTTGTTGCGAGCACCGCGAGAAGACAATTACTCTAAATGGACCAACGCTGTTCGCTGTTCGTTCAATCGGCAAATGGGTCCCGTTTTTCGCGGACCACGAAGAAAGTTTTGCATTAATAATACCGAGAGAAACGTACGGCGTGTGCTTCGCGAGAAAAATATGAGCGGCTTTGTGGAAATTTCGGAGAGTGCATCGCGCGCACGAGTGGCATAGTGCTGCACGGCCCGGACCGAATCAGCGGCTCGTATATTTTCTAGGTTCACGTTCCCCGCGACCAAAGACGAGCTGCTGAGGTTCTTGAAACGGGGTGTACTGTACACGTTTCGTTACCACGTGTGGACGCAAGGCCACGCCGCTACTAATTACAGTTACTGGCGGAACACGATGGAGCCGTACGAAGTACGTACCGCCGTTGGACCGGCTCGGATCGTCTCCCTTAAGCTGCAAACGATTAAGTTAATGTGATCGTAGGTCTCCTGGGAGCCAGATTTTGAGCCGTACATCGTGGTCTCGAGATTAGCCCCTAGATACGACACCAGGTTCGTCGGTTTCGGCTGGAACAAAGTTTCCTACGTGACGCACTTGACGATACTAGATTACAAGTAAGAGATCCTTCACGGCCGCCGACGCGTTTAATAATCTAAGCCGATCGGTCGCTATACCGCAGATCCCGTAAACGAAAGGTTTAATATAGGTACATCGTCCTGCCGGATACGTTCATTATCCACCGACCCCACGCGCCTAGTCTGGACATCGGCAAGTTCAGAACCGACTCCATTTACAGGAGGTAACGTATGAAAAACATGATCGTTCGTTAGAACCGCGGTACGGTCGATGGAAAGTGTCCGATCGCAGAGGATAAAGTTGCTCTATCGGACGCGACTTTCCCCGTAAATGGCTCGCCCGTTTTTCCCCAATTAAAACCGGCGGACAACCTTGAGCGACGCCGACGATTGTACTCCGCACAACGTGCTCGGACTCCGTCGTACCGGATCAAACGCAACGGTCGTAATTCGTTCGCTTTTTCTCCCCGGTGCCGTATCATTCCAGATGCCTGAAGAAATTGAAGGACGATTTCGTCCAGGAGCTGCTGGCCAAGTATGGAGAGAGCGCTCTGTCGAAGCTGAGGAAACTGACCAAAGAGGACAAAGTATTGAAACCCGTCGGTGCCAAATAGCTGATAATACTTACGAGATTATGTATCGGAAAGCTCCGAGACGACGATGGTGATGATGATGATGATGCTACTGCTGCTGCTATTTTCTCAATAAAAAGGGAACCTGAAAGTTACCGTACAGTGTTTCTTTCTTGCTCCGTAGGTTAAGAAATTTTGTTAATGCGTCGACCGCTGGTTCGACAAAGCAATTTATACTGAAGCAAAACTGAATTTTCTGATACGAAGAAATAATTTTGATGAAAACAGTAATTTCTCTCGGAATTGGAACCGGCAGATCTGAGAATACTAAGTCGCGATTCTTCGAGCCTCGCGGCTCGTTTTTATAGAATACATAGAATACATGCTAGAATGAAAACGATGACTTAACCTTTTTATTTCTAATTTTTTGCCACGATTCGAAGGCAATTCGGAGGCCACGTGACACGATTCGAAGGCAATTCGGAGGCCACGTGACTCGATTCGAAGGCAATTCAAAGGCTACATGCCACGATTCGTCGGTCATATACCTAGTACTTACCACGTACCTTGTAGCTCGGCATCTTTCCTTACCTGACTCACACTCAAAACAGGCCATTTGTCTTCTGGGAATTAGCATCGAAAGACCTAAATCGCATAGGCATAGAACTACCACAGGGAAATTCACAGCAACCCAAAATTTGGCATTTCCGGGAGAAATTACTGTACCGACAATACTATTACTAAACACAGTGACCGCAAAATAAAATGAGACTCTGCACGACATCTCGATTGTTTTCCGTAAACGCGTAGAGACTTCTGGCGTAATCGCGTAGCAGGATTTGAATAGACAGAGCTCGGGAATGGGGTTGGGAAATATTTATTAAAATTTAACCATCGTAGTGGAGTGTACAGAGTGGTGCTTTCAGTACATTCTCTTAACGTTACAGTCACGCTAAATATTTCATTTATAAAATATGTATAATATTTACAGTGATAGTACATTGACATGGCATTATAAATTATAGTCGGCCGAGAACGTTACACCGAAAACGGAACGGAACGGAATCCGGTTGCGTTACGTGGGTAAAAACTCGCATAGAAAAATAATAATCGTGGCTATAGAACGAATCGCGATGACAATGGGGATACGATGGTGTATGTATAAACATCGCCTAACGTAAACTGAACGTGTGTACCGTACTCGAATCCGTCGAACAAGAGACTATTAAATAGTAACCATAGCAATAATAATAATAATAATAATAATAATAATCATAACGATAGGCAATGAGAAGAAGAACACGATTATCAATAAGACGGCGGTTTGGTCGCGTTACGTATCATAATAAAAAGTATCAAAGGAAATCATCAGGCGCGATCAACGTGTTCGCGGAAATGTTGTTTTACGTCGATATTTAATTCCATCCTTAACGTTTCTATGCTCATCTAGGATCTAATGAAAAAAAGAAAGTGTCTGAACGCTACATACCCTAGAAGAGGTTCCCTTAACGTTTATATCGTGACACGCAAACATAGTTCCTTTACATTTATAATAATCCCTATTTACGATAAAAACACTCGGAATAAGCGTTCTCATCCTGTACAACGAACAGCTGTACGAGATACGAAAATATGTATAATGGAAACGTCACTTGTGTGTGTTTCCGTGACCATCTCAGCCCCGTAAATGTCTACGCACACTCATCGAAGTACAAGAGAACCATTGGACGCGGCCTGATCCACAGAAACGCGCGTCCGACGTCCGCGTTCATATTTTCTCCTTTTTCTCATCTCCCGTCTTTCGTTCGCTTTTAAACAGCTCTATCTGTCAGGAACACGTCTCGCGTTTCTGCACGGCACCGTCCTACGTATCCACTAGTTTTACACGGAAACTGGAGGAAAGTCCCCCCTCTGCAGCGATTCGGGGGACACCTGGCAATGGAATGAATTAGGCAGTTTCGACGACGATTAGGACGCGACTCGAGCGATCGTGCGAGAAACCGGCACGCTTCCTTTCATACTCGCCGTAACTCTCTGCGATCGGATGTCGCGCGATCACGCCGAGAGAGGCACAGCAATGTCTCTCCAATTGACGCTCAGATTGTCCACAGAAATGGACAATTTTTGGAAGAGGAGACACGATTGTTCGAGCCTTGTGGCTCGTTTTCGATTGTCAACAACTGTAAAAACGAGCTTCAAGGCTCGAACAATCGTATCTTCTCTTCCCAAATTGTCCATTTTTAGCGCGCGATCTGAGCGTCAGTAAGGGAGACGTTTCTGTGTGCCGCGGATTAACGATCGTCGCGAAGAATTTCCCCGTAAAAGTTGCGGTAGAGAGAAGAGTCTGATATCGCGGTAAAACCAGAAACTGCGAGCCGAACTTCGGATTTAACGAACGCGATGTTAAAATTGAAAAATGCATTGTCCGTCGGAGATTGAATCGTTCCGCCGCACAATTTATCGCCACCCCGTGCAAAACCGCGGCCAATTACGATCAACCGTCGAGAAACCGCTCCTGCGACACTTAGGCCAATCAGAACTCCGATTATTCACCGCGTCCGCCGACTTTCGCGCGAAGAACGAGCCAAGTACGGTAATGTCTCCCTAACTGACGCTTCATTATTCCGGCTTTAAACTATGTTTTTATAATCGTTGACAATCGATAACGAGTCGCAAGGCTCGAATTCGCAAGGCTCCTCTTCCCAAATTGTCAATTTTTGTGGACAATCCGAGCGACAATTAGAGAGACATTACTATAGTACGACGCGTCAATTAGAGAGACATTACTATAGCTGCCTCGGTCGGCCTTGAACAGCCAATTCGCCTGATCCCGACGATCGCCTGGACAGTCCGGACCGCAAAGAGTTAACTCTGATCGATTGGATCCGCATCTGGCCGCGGAACGATCTTTGTTCTCTCCGTAACGCGATTTCGCCCGATCGATTTCGCGGAATCAATTAGGAGAAAGATCTGTCTCCTCGCGAGAATTGCTCTCGCGATCGTCGCAGACGGTGAAGGTCGTTCTTGTGGTCGTTTGCCAAAGCAATTCCTTCGGACCGAATTGTACATCTAAGAACGGAAAAAGCTGCGTCGCATATCGTTTCTACGTCGGAAAAAATGTCAGTCTTCGAAGAGCGGCTACGACCCGATTGCTGTAAAGAAACTAGCGGCTCCGTCTAAATTAACACGCGCCGACGGCGGACAGTCGATTCTCCGAAATTAGGACATACAGAATTCAAGGGGCCGGGGGCCGTAAACTAAGTCGCGCCACCTTGATTGCTGTTCCCGGGGATTAAATGAACGAAACCGCGAGAAGGAGGAGGAGAAGGAGCTGGAGCGCGCGGAAGAACTCTCTCTCTCTCTCGTCGCGAATGTCTTGGAACAAATGTGCATTCGAAACGGAAAGAACACGGAGACCGCGTAGATCGTCTGGAATGTGTCCGACGTGATCCCGGGAACATCATTCGCGGGTATGTCGATCACGTTGCGGTGTCAATTGTGCTATCGTCGCGGGCAAAAAAACGTCCCGGATGGAACGACGCGTCGGTAGGCTGGCGTTGCTCGGGGGGGAACGCCATGCTCGGTGGTGTGTATCACGTTCAATTAGATTAATTATGCTCGCATAACGTCCAGATGGCTGCGGTTGGATCGGTGTGTTGGACGGTACTTTCGTCTGCACGCTCGCAGATGCAGTCAAGAACTTCGCGCGCCAATATCTCGGTGTCGGGGGATGTTCTGTGGGACTGTGTCGGTCGGGATAAGGTCTCGAGCACTCGAACACCACGGCAAAAACAATTATTATCCCGTTGATACAGCGGATCGAACGTTCGAGCAACAGCAGATGGAACGCCGCGGATGTCGCGGCTACGTTTCGAGGCTGATCGAGCCTGTTGAAAATGTTTTCACGGCGGTGTCGCCGGGAACGCGGAATGAACGCTTGTTCCCAGCTCTCTCTCTCTCTCTCTCTCTCTCTCTCTCTCTCTCTCTCTCTCTCTCTCTTGAGATCGTCTTTAATTGGATTCGTATTTCTTCGCAAGGTTAACGAACAATCTAAATTCAGACAGACGGTCTCTCCCCGCCTTGACTTTCTACGACGATGAACTCGCGGACGACCCTACGCCGCTGGTGCGTCCAATTCCCTGCGAGCTATGCGCTATTGGCTGAAACAGTTTTTCTTCGAGTCAATATTTAACTGGTGCTTTTAGTTAGGCGACCATTTAGGTACTACGTCAACATAGTTGGGCGCAACCGTCGATTTTGCTGGCCGCGTTTCAATTTAGCGTCCGTTTAAAAAGTTTACGTTTGTCGGCAACTAAATGCGTTCCGATTTGCTGAAGTCTCCGGTCGACTTTAGGGATGCATACTGCAACAATTTGCTGGAGCGTTTCTTCCGAATAATTATGCCACGAGAAATTATGGGAGTACGTTTCTCGGTCTGATTTTTTGGTCCACGACAGGAATTACTGTTGCTAAAGAAGCTTTGAATGTTCAACAAATTCCGTCTGATCTTCTTTTGACTTCATAGACGATGCTATTGGTATCGTAATCAACACCGGAGCTTGTTAAGTACACTACAAATGCAGTAAATTCTACCTAATTTTCTTTCAGCTGGTAAACAAAAATGGGCAATTTTATTAAAAACCTTGCGCTTCGTTTTTATAATTGTTGACAGTCGGCAACTATAAAAATGAGCCGCGAGGCTCGAATGAACCCATCTCCTCTTCCCAAATTGTCCATTTGAGAAGCAGGAAGCTGAATTGTCCATTTGAGAAGCAGGAAGCTGAATTGTCAATTTCAGCTTTTCCAAGCTGAAGGAAAATTGGGGAGAATTTACCGTACATACTGCATCAATTTACTAGAATATTTCTTCCAAATAATAATGCCGCAAGAAATTATAGGGTCACATTTCTCGGTCTAATCTTTTGGTCCACGACGGGAATTACTGTCGCCATAGAAGCTTTGAATATTCAACAAATTCCCTCCGATCTTCTTTCAACCTAACAGACAATACTATTGGTACCATAATCAACCCCGAAGCTTCTTAACCGCTACTAGTACATCCACAGCAGCCTTAACAAATGATAAAAGTCAAATCGAGCCAGCTAAGCAAGAAACAGATTTTGATCTCCGCTCGAATAAATTTGCTCTCGAACTTCGATTCGATCGACCCCCATAATCGAACCGCAACTCACGCGATCTTAGGAAGACGGTCGACAATACAGTGTTTTCTCGCGACCGGGAATCGCGAACGTTTCTAGAAGTCTGTTCCGCGAAGCGTTGCGTGACTCATTAAAAATACTAAGCGAAACGTGTCCAATAAGGTCGCGCCGGTATTCGCAATTACACGCGACCCACTCCCCGTGTCCCGGTCTGAGCTCTGATCCCCGTTTGACTTCCGTCGTAACGACATCAAGCGGATATGTACCCGGCGGGTAGATACGCAGAGTCATTAGAGGAGTGAAATGGTAAACGGAGGAAGCTCGAAGTGTCGCGCGGGGGTGCGTATCGATCGCTCGCGATCCGCCGAGCGTCTGCCGACGCGGGGACACACTTCGGCGAGCGTGAACCGTGAATCGCGGAACCCGTTTCGCCGTGTGTCAAAGGAGAGGATTCTCATTTTACCGGCCCACGCCTTCGCCGACTGTCGCACAAAGAGTATTCCGCGATGATAATTGTAGTGACGACCGGTGGTGGCTCGTCCGTCATCCGCGAGCCCCGGTAAACAGCGCGAGCCCGAGCTAATAGCGCATAGAGCAGCACAGCGAGTTGACATCCGCTGTAATTGCGGGCTTGTACGTGTTCCATTTCCATCGTATATACTTGCCACGGTGTCATTAAGTAGGAGTATGTGACGCTAGGAAAAGCCAACGGAAGAAGGGGGAGGAAGGGGAGCGGGAGCTCTGTGTTCGTGCGAAACGAGCCCCGCGAGGGAAAGATCCCACACCCTCTTTTCTCTCTTCGCGGAACGCAAATGGGGAAAATTCTGATTTAGGATGGCTAACGTGTCACACCCTCCGGGCCGGAAAGTAGCGGAATGCTAAATATTTCGGGCATCCCGCACGGACCATTATTCCCGGCGACGACGTTGACCCCGCCGCTCGTTTGAAATCATTTTGGGGAAGGAACGCGCGGCTGTCGACGGGTTCCTTGCGCCTCTCACGGCTGCGAGATTGTCTCTGAGAAAATCAAGCGACTTGCTGGAATTCGATATTTGGCCGTGCTCTATTTGCCACCTTTGCTCGCGATATTCGAACCGAAGATCAGTTTTAGAGTTACGTGTAACACGGCTCGGCTCTTCGATAAGATGTTCAAAGGAAATCCAAATGCATTCGTGTCGTTGTAGTATTTCGTTACGTGAAAGGGGTTACGTTCGCTGAAAGGGGTACTGCTGGACTCGAAAGGAATCCAAGAATGTTCGAAGACATTTAATCGCTTGCTACAGTAATGTTTCTCTAATTGACGCTCAGCTTGTCTAAAAGAAATGGACAATTTTGGGAAGAGCAGATACGATTATTCGTGCCTTGCGGCTCGTTTTTATAGTTACGAATTGTCAACAACTATAAGAACTATAGTATTATATAGCTAACCCTTATAGCACAACTATAAGGGCTCAAATAATCCTCTTCCCAAATTATCCATTTTTGTGCATAATCTGAGCATCAATTAGGGAGACATTACTGTACTTACTAAATTTCAAGTTCGAACGCTCGACACGTCTTACGAAATTGTTCGTCCGAATAATATCGATCGATATTTAACAATGTCTAAAGTAAATAGAAATTCGATAATAATCGAACAATCAATTTTTAAATCGGAATAAAAGGCCGGCACACTCAATGCGCGTAAAAGATTACGACACGACCACGAAGACGGTAAAAATCGGTAAAAAAATATCAGACAAGTTTAAAAAGATCGCGACGAACATAATCCAAGCCAACGGCACCCTAAATCCTAAAGTGAACGATCGCGGTCCACGCAGCTTTAACGCGTCTTCGAACAGCTAATGAAATAAACTAGATTTTCGTTCAGTAATTCGTCAAGGATGAGCATTCCGCAAATCAAGCGCACCTGTCCAAAGTTCTTCCCGGCGAATCCGCTTAAAAATCCGGCTAGAACGTTTCAGTCCCGATCAAAATTTTCAAACATCGCTCGTTAAAACGCGGACTCGAGTCCTTTGAAGTAATCTCCCTCGGTTTGAGTTTGAAGCTCCGAACCCTCGGAGACGAGTTGTATCACCGTGATCGGGAGGGAGATAGGGGGACCGTGAGCGAGAGAGAGGGAGGAAGAGAGAGAGAGAGAGAGAGAGAGAGAGAGAGAGAGCATCATGGAAGCGTGTAGCCGAGTTTAGGAGAGGATCCACAAGCGGCGTGTAGGTCTAACGACCGTTCAATTATATTTTAGTGGCCGTATCGCGCACGCGTGGATCTAGTTAATTCCCCGGGTGTCGTTGATCCCGAAGGGACGAAGAGGGTCGAGAGGTCGCCTCCCTTGGCCGCGGCCGCCGTGTGACTGGACGTGGCCGGAGAACCCGTCAAAATACAAAATTACAAAAATATACTCGTGGCGCCCCTCTGTCAACCGATCGTGCCGCGCTTGCTTTCAACGTGGCCGCATTTACATATAAACAACGTCGTGAATCAGCGTGCAATTAGGGTCCGTGTATTTACAGGGCGCGGCACGACGATTGGTCCCGGGCGAGCCGCGACTCTGCTAGGCCGCTTAAAATGATCCGCGACGATCCCACAACACACAGCCGGTCGTGTAGCCTCGATCCCGAAGCCCTCCTCCGTTCGAGATATATCGCAGCAGGATTTCTCGATCCTCCGTTTCCGAGCGGAAGAAGAGGGTCGGGGCACGTTTCGCCCCCTGTTCCGATCGTCCGGCACTCACTGCGCTACATTCTGCTCTAGGAAATGTCCCGCGTGCTCTGCGATTGGTGGCCCGTCGCAGTTAAAAGCGTTCAAAGGGCCGGGGGAACGAAGTCGCACGACTGCGTCGCGATTTTCTCCGCGTCGTCCCAACGGCTCCGCATCGTCGTTCTCACGTCTCTCGTTCGTAATACTGTTGGGTGCGTTCGCGATCAGGGAAGGCGCCTCGTCGTCCGATCGTGTTCACGCTAGACGGGTCAAAGAAAAGTGGAGCACTGCTGGAAGAGAGCTCGAGGGCGATCGACACGGTCGAAAGCCTCGGACGATTCCGACGCGTCGCGTCGCGTCGCGTGCGCGCACGCGAATTCTTGGTTCTACCGTGACAATTGGTCGGAATTGTCCTGTCTCGAGCGCCGATTGAAGAGAACGGTCGAAGCATAAACGTTTTTCATCGGGGAAAAGGTTTCCGCGGGCACGAGATAACCTCCGGCGGCACGACGTGCTATAGTCGACTAGAGATTCGAACGGTGTTCCCGGGGCTGGATTCTTCTCCGCTCGCAACAAGTTGCGCGCGATCGATCCGGAAATCCCCGGTAAAGGTGGGAAACGCAACGCTAAGCTCCGGATAAAACGCACCGAAAGTGTGACACAAGTTCGTGGCTCACGTGCGACCGATTCCGCAGTTGAGAAACGATCCGGAATCGTGTCGAAGCGCTTCGGCTCCCCGATCGGAAACGCTTTGCCTTGCCGATCGTGTCGAACACGCGTCCCGTTTCGCGATCCCGCGGAACGGCGGGAATTGGGAACACGGGAAAAAGGATGTTCGAGGCGGTGTGAGTTCTCGTTGCCCGGATTTCGGGACGCAACCGAGGGATAAATTCGATTAAAAAATACCGACGTATGTCCTGCTGTTCGCGTCGTTCGCGAATCCGATTCGTCCTTTACGCGCGGGGATTCGTTGGAACGCGCGTCAAGATTCGCTGCGAGATCGCGTCTACTCGTTACAGGGTGTCCCAAAATTATGGTACTTCCAGGGAACTGAGGGGTTCCTGAGGTGATTCGTAGCAACTTTTTCCTTTACAGAAATTTTCTCCGAGGCACCGTTCGCGAGTTATTAACGAAAAACGCTGACCAATCGGAGAGCGAGGGCGGCCGGTGCTCCGGCCTTGCGGCCAGTGCCGCGGCGCGCCGGTCGTCTGAGTGGTCGCGCGGGCGGGGCGTCAGCCGTGCGCGATCTCTCATTGGTCACTGTCTTTCGTTGATAACTCGTAAACGAAGCCTCGTAGAACATTTTCGCTGAGGAAAAAGTTACTTCAAATCACCTCAGGAATCCCACAGTACTATAATATTGGGACTGAATGGGAATGGCGTTCTCGTCGCTCCAAACGGGGCCAGTTCTCGTCGTTGACAGACTCGTCCTATTTCGTACGCCGAAAAATGTCGCGTCTCCTTCCGAGACGAATTGATCCTTGTCGAAACGATCGGCGCGTGGCTCCGATAATAGATCGTCGATCCGATCGCGCGATTAAACGACAAACTATATTTCTTAGGTATAATACACAGTATGTACAAGAGGCTGCAATTCATTTTTACAACACGCGGCCGTCTCCTTTTCTCCGGGTCCGTGAGAATATTAAAATATCGTTCCGGAGGGCAAAAAGGGAGCACCCTGTTAAATACATTCGGCGCACGATTCGGAGCTCGTGCCCTTCGAGAGAGAGTCTACGTGTTCCCATAACGGGTGCGAGCCCAGGAAATTCGCGGAACGGAACGTTCCGTGGCGTGATTATCGTCGAAAAGAAAAACACGTTGTCCGAGAAGTTCGAACTCGTCGTCCGTCGCGTCGATCCTGACGCGAAATTCGGAAATAAATCTCGTTTCGACCCGCGTTCGTTCCTCGCGTTAAAAGTCTCGACTCGCGAATCAGAGTTACACACGCGCATCGAATACACGCTTGCGTTTTACATGTCGCTTCACAACAATATCGTTCCTTACAAGATGAACTCGCGAGAGCGAAACTCGCCGCGAACGATCCAATTCAATCGGGGAGAACGAAGAACGAACGTGGATCGAGGGTCCGATCGAACGTATCGATCCGACGCGTCGAGATTTCATGAATACGATCGCGGTAGTGCAGCTCGGTTTTCTCTGTCCGCGCGAGCGCACCCTTCGAACACGCCCGCAAATAGTTACCCTAACGTCTCCGTTGATCCGCGAGCCGGGGATCATCGGCGTCTCAATCATGATTTACATTGTCGTCGGAACGATCCGGCGTGGCGCGGCGGCGGCCACGCGTCGCACGATTACATCGAAGAACAAACTCTGGATCTTACAAGTAAAAACTAACGGTAAAAAGGATAAATGAAAGTCCCGCCCTTCTGGGAGGCATGCGGGCATCCGGAGGATGAAACAGCGGCGATTAAAAGTCGCGATAAAAGTTCTCTCGCCGCTTCGATACGACACGCGAACAATCATTCGCAAAGTTCGAGGATACAATTCCCGGATCGCGCACCGCATTCACGATCACGTATCGTAGAAAAGTCGTCATCGTCATCATCCGCGGCGCGCGAACAATCAATCGTTGTCCGCGGTCTTCGTTAGGCATGCAAGAAGCACGACGAATGAACTACATGAATCGTATCCGGGAGAGCCGGTGTGCGTCCTTAAACACTAATGTCCGCGCCGTATACAAGAAGGACGCGCGATCCCGAAAAGTCCAGCAGGTTTCACAGAGAGAGAGTCGAGTGTGTCTCGATATCATTGCCGTCACGACGACGGCGGAGTCTCGCTGTGTGGTGGTGTCGTCCACGATGCGGGGGTCCCGGGCACAGCGTCAACGATCAAATAAATTAGAAAACACAGGGAGGGGGGAGAAACAAAAGGACGTGTGAAGGACGAGGAAAGAGAGCGACCGGCGAGAGAAGGCGGTTCTCGCGTTCGTTTCAAGAACGTTATCAGAGCTGGTTTATATCCCAGGGAATATCAGCGACGACGAAATATCCGGCCGACGATACGAAGGATCGTCCGTTTCACCGAACACGTTGAGGCCCGCCCGTGCGATCGTGTCCGTCGTCGGAATTCGCCGGATCGGGCGGCGAAGAAGGTTTACAAGCACACCCGAAGAGGAAAGAAAGGGTGAATCCGAGACCCGGCCCGCCGCGGACGGGTCGTCTCCGTCTTCAAAGGCACTACCGGTTTATTGTGACTGCGGTCATGCGTCCCGTCTCTTCAGCACGGCCACGGCCTCGCGGCCTCAGCTCCGCCGTCCCAGATACGCCGATCATACCTCGGTGCCGTCCTCTCCCTCGTCCTCGTACAGGGGCCCGTTGGTGGACTTCTTCTTGGGCTTGGGCGGCGGCCTGGGCGGCACTTTTCTGCCGAGGGTGCTGCTGCTGCCGGACTGCTGGGCGCCGAGGATGTGGTTGCTGTCGGACGTGGACTCGTCGGCGAGCTTGGCGGGCCACTCGGCCGCGCCCTCGGGCGCAGCCCTGTCTAGCGGGCTGCTGGTCAGTATGTTCGGGGTGCTTCGTTGTATCGTGCCGTAGAGGGAGCCCGGCGTTCCCGGCAGCGGTCTGTTCCTGATCGAGGCCAACGGCTCCGGGCTCTTGTTCAAGGAGAGCATCGAGCTGCCGTCCGCGGTGCTTCTTACTCCCAGATTGTCGTAGACCGGCTCCAGGCCGTCGGTGGGCGACGTGGGCGGCCCGCTGCTCCAGCTGGGCGCCCTCGGCCGGCGCGGTATCGTCACGTAGCCGTGCCGGGGCATCACCGGGGCGATCGTCGAGCTCGCGATCCCGTACGGCGTCACGCTACGGTTGTGCGGCAGGGTCTTGAACGCGGCCGGGTATTGATTCGAGGGCGAGCCGAACGCGGACGTGGTCGGTGTCGCGTGCTGACTCGGAAGACGAGTGTTGTCGGGTGCCGTGGATGCTTGGCTGGTCGGGGATGCGCCACGGCCACCGGAGAAGGCCAATAGGTCCGGCGGATACTGGCGGTAGCTACCACCTCCTCCGCGGGACAGGGTACCGGTACCGCTCTCGAGCTCGGGCGTCGCTCGTTCTTCCCTCTCGTCGTCGCCCACGCCTCCGATCACTCCGCCGCCGACACCGCTACCGATACCATCAGCTGCCAGAACATAAACAAAAAAGAAGGAGGAACGTTAACAAACGGAAAGGTGGATGGTGACAAAGAAAAAAAAAAGTTTGAACAAAAATATAGACGACGTCGCCGAGATCGCCGCGATGGGCTGCGTGGATGCGTGCGTGTGTGTCTGTGTGTATGGCGAGTCTGCGAGGGGTGCGCTTCTGAGATCGGGCGCGAATTCGATCGTGTGCAGGCTGGGGGGATGGGTACGATTGTAGTCTCCGCAGCCAATTTGCCGAGAAAATGGCCGCGACATTGCTCGTGGGTGTCGTGTTATACTCGGTGATTCGGGGGGAGGAAAGCACGACAGGGACTGATTCTTGGCACGATGCTCGAACCGCGCTGCGAAGCAGTAAACCAGCATCCGATTCCGTCCGTATCTGCTCGAAAGCTGTAACGCGGAAAGAAGATCGTGCCGAGTGCACGTTTACGTAGCCCTTTCTTTTTATTCGACCGCGACGAATCAGACCTTATCGTTCTTCCACCCTGCGGAGTCCACCCTTCCCATCGGAGAGGAGTTGGTGGGTACGACTTTCAGCGGATTGCACGGACTTCTATGAAAGTGAAATATCCGTCGGAATCTGTGTCTGAACTATCCGTCTCGCTGGGGATCTGTGTGTCGTGTCTGAGACCGGCCTGTGGCGGGGAACACGCGAACACGTGCTCGCGAGATCACCCCTTTGATTACCGACTCGCGTTCCGGCCGATCGGCTGCGTGGCGATTCGCTCTTTTAAGCTAAGACGACGCCAAGGGTGCGGAACGATAAGGGGCGCGTAACGAGGGTCGCATCCTGTAACGCGGCGAGTTTCGATGCCGGGTGCCCGATACCGCGCGCCGATATCGAGAGGCGTTATACATAATGCGGAGAGGCTGCCGCGACTTGGTATCGCGAGGACACGTAAATCGATCGGGGGTCCGGGCGAGATAAAATTTCATCGCGGGAAAAACTGGGTCGACCCTGCGCCGTAGGAGTTCGTCGGACGCGGAGCGTTCCTGTTTACAAATTAACCGGCCGTAGGGCCGTGACGGCCGTCGTAACGAATCTGTCGAGAAAACGGAACGCGGAAGATCCTCGGCTTTTTATCGCGCTCCGCTCGCTGAAGCCTCGCGGAAGCCTCGCGCAATCTTCCCGTCGGCGAGGACGCGAGTCGATGGGCGCCCTCCGTGTCGCCTAGCTTGCTCGTAGCAGCGATCCAGAGGTAATCATAGAACATCCATCGTGAACACCGAGTGAACACACTCGGGTGTTCACCGAGTGGCTCTCGGGTGCCGTCCGATGGCCAAAAGAGAAAGTGAGACACGGGTGAAGGGAAAAAGGTTGCGCGAGACCCGTCGGCCGGATACAAAGGGTTACGAGGGGGTTAGCCGTTAAACGCGGACCACGTTGGAAGGCTCGGGCAATTTCAATTACCGTCTTCGAAATTGCACGGAGAAAGACACGCGGAAAGGACGCCGGCACACGACCGCAGAGAGCCGTAACGTTTCCCAATAAAACGACGACTTGCTAATTCGACCGGAAGAGAGGAAAAGAGAGCCGGCGCCCTAACGATTATTACTCTCCATCTGTCCTGTTCCGAACCCCGAACATGCCCGCGTACCCCGTTCCTCGCCTTTCCCGTTACCTCTCCTCCGGACACACCGCGTCATGCTCGCAATTCACGGCGCATCTTCTCTCATTGTTAGCCAGATTTTTGTTATCCGTCTCGGGGTGCCGAGACTCTCTCGTCTCGCTCTTGTCTCGCCGCCGCCGCGCGCGCGCGCGCATAAATCAGACGAGCCGCATCCGTCTTTCTCGCGTTGATCGACGCCTATTAATTATGTACAAGGAACAACAACACAGCCGAGCGACGACTACGACACGAGCGCCTAAGAGAAAAACAACGGAATCCTCCCGGAACGGTTCACGCCGACGTATAATTTACTGCCTCTCTTCTTCCCCTCCCTTCCCCCTCGTCTATTTACATCTCTATCAAAATAGTCCACGAAACGGCGCGTTCAGGGCAACGACGATCAGACACGTCGCGTCCAATTAACGACGCCCGACGACGTCGGACGCAGACGCGCGCGCGGTTTTCTTCGGGAACGAGGGGGGCGAATCTCTTCTTCTCGCGCTCTCTTTAGCGCGCGGGAGAGGAAAAACGGTATCGCCGCCAGCCAGACACAAATGACGAATGCCTTTCTCCTCTCTATCATTACGTGTTGCACGCTCTCATTAATCTTGCAACAGTCCCGCGCGGTCGATACTTGTTAACCCAGGATCAATGGCGCCTCGTTTATCTGCCGCCGGGATTACCGAACCCCGCGCCGCAACGCTCTAAAACGCGAATCGTCTTAAACTTAAATACATTCGCCGTTTACAATTCCATTCGTCTCTGCTCTATCCCCTAATTAGCGGTGACACCGTTACCGCGGATGTTAACGCGGACGTTACCGCGGATCTTCTTTCGAAGGAGACCGGAAGATCGATGCCCGCCCCCGCCGTCAACAACGTTCGATTCAACCTCGGCGGTTCATTGTGCGAACGCGTCGTTCGACTGCCGTTCGTTCATCGATAAACATCGATGATACCGGGGCCAATTACCGATCACGGCCGTTACCCTTATGGCTTCCATACGACTCCTCTTTTTTTTGAAACTAATTACAGGGCGAGAAGTATATTCGACGCTTTCGCGTCCCTAGAGGAAACTGTTGTTCGTATTTCTTGGACAGCGCGTTTAACCTTTTAGGCCCGACGCGCCACTATAGTGGCTTTCGCGGATGTCATCTTTCAGAACGACACGCCACTATAGTGGCTTTCGCGGATGTCATCTCTCTGGACGACGCGCCACTATAGTGGCTTGCTCTGTTAGCTCACTCGCTCATCGTTTGAATCAAATAATCGTCTTCGTATGCATTGTTTCACACTTCTTTTGTCTTCACATCGATTTACAACAGTCTACAGGGTGTCCCAAAAATGCCTCGCAATCCGGAAATGGTGGGTTCCTCGGATCATTTGAAGCAACTTCTTCCTTTACAAAAATGTTCTCCGAGGCACCGTTAACGAGTTATTAACGAAAAACAGTGACAAATAAGAATCGAGTACGGCTGACGCGAGGCGGCCCAGCCAACCAGCGCGCGAAGCCCGGTTCCGCTCATTGGCTCGGTCGCCTCGCGCCAGCCGAGCTCGCCTCTCATTGGTCACTGTTTTTCGTGAATAACTCGTTAACGGTGCCTCGGAGAACATTTTTGTAAAGGAAAAAGTTGCTTCGAATGGCCTGAGGAACCCGCCACTTTCGGATTGCGACACATTTTTGGGACACCCTGTATATACAGACAGAATATACAGTATCAGACTCTGCCGTCCAGAGAAATAGCCTCGCGCAGAATTCAGCCGTACCTAAAAGGTTAACCCTTTGGACTCGAAGCCAAATCAACGGAAAATTTAAAATAGACCCACGGTATCTCCATTTTATAGAACGTAATGCATCCTGAACATATGCAATTGAATTTTGTGATTCGCGAAACAGTTACGCTTTCAACACTTCATTAAATATAAACAAATTCGATTCATAAAATTATTTTGAAACGCGACGTAACAATTTTTAATGGCGCCTCGGAGTCGCCACTCGGGTGCAAAAGGTTGATCTAGACCAGTGACGGCGAACCTGTGACCAGTGGGTCCGGCAATGACCCGCGCCGGTTTTTTAAATGGCCCGCGCGTTGATTTTTATCCGGTTCGCAACCAAGTTCCCGTCGTTTTTCTAAATTTTAACGTTTAAAATTCAACATTTTGGCATAATGTTAATAATAATCATTCCAAAGGGGCTGTTTTGTTCTACCAGAATCTACGCTTTCTTTGTTCGACTTAATTTAAGTTAATTTTCAGGACGTTAAAATGGAACCTAAAATAAGCTTACTTCTTTATGTCATGAAAGAGAGAACAGACAATCGGAGGATTTTGAAAGTGAGCACCAAAAAAGGATAGTTCTCAACCATCACCCCTCCCCCTTCGGAAACGACGCCACCGACTAAGTGGCCCTCGAACCAACACTAAAAACAATAATGAACAAAGTTTGACCCACTTCTCGAAAAGGTTCGCCGTCGCAGATCTAGACTGCGACGAAAGCCCGATTCAAGTTCTTGATTGCGGGACGCGACGTTATCGGGGGATATTAAATAATCCGAATATGGACGGGGAACTGAGAGAATACAGTTCCCGGAGCCGAAGGAATGACGTCGAACGTTCTTCGAGGACTCGGTGAAATTGGAGAGGGCCATTCGGCTAACAGCCCCCCCCTCTCCGTTCAAGACCTCGATCTTCGATTCTCGATCAGCTGTTTCCAGCGGAATGGTCCCCTATTTCCTAGCACCCGGTCCCGATCCCCATAGGTCGAGAAGAAAAATCGTTAGGGGCGCCAATTCCGGGCGGCAGCTTCTCGAGAACGGGGCGTGTGGGCCGCGCGCGCGGCCGGGGGCAATTATTCCTCCGTTCTCATCGTGACCGGCGCACCCATCTCACACGCGACACACCATCGTAGCCTGGCGAGCACCGCCCGTCCCGCGAGCGTACCGCGTTTCGCCGTGATCGCCCGGCGGAAGTAACAAATAGTTAGTAGCTAGCACCTGGCCACGCACTGTTTAGTAATGTACGCTGTGTACTGACCAAAGACCGAGTCGTTGTCGAGCAATGTACGGTTCAGCTCCGTCATCTCGGTGCCGTGCGACGTCACGGACGGCGCCTCGTACCGTCTGGGCGGCTTCACCACGGGATTTATGGTCGTGATCAGCGACTTCTCCTGCTCGCCGAGGCCGTGGTGCTCTATCGAGGCGGCCTCCAGGCTCTTCTCGTCGTGCCTGGTTCGACGGCGCCGGCAATAGCACACGCAAAGCGACACGGTGACGATCAGAAGCAGCAACGCCGTCACGCCCAAACCAAGGGCCAACGGCAGGCTGATGATGTTGTCCTTGCCGCCTATGGCGTCGCCGGTGATCGCCAGGGTCACGTTCTTCTCCGTGAAGCCACCGGGACTCTTCGCCTGGCAGATGTAGTCGCCCTTGTCCGAGGCCGTGACGTCCGGGATCGTCAGGTTCAACCAGTGGCCGCTCGACTTCAGGACGTAGCTCCTCTCGCCGTTGTGACGCCGCGTCTCGTTCGTCAGCAACCGTGCCCGGTGAATCCAGGACAGCTGAAATCGAGACACAAGATACCCGTGAGCCCTTTCGATCGCGCCGGGGACGCCGTTCGACGTCGAAACGTCGTCGGCGGGGACCTGATATGTCAAGGTTATGTCAAGGTTACGTCAAGATTATGGCAAGGTCATGTCAAGGTCAATATATGAAATGATTCGCAAAGCTAATTTAATAAATAGTAATCGTGTTAAAGGACGTAAGGGATATGTTTGTTAGAGAAATATGAAGAATATTATCAATAACCCTGACATATGAAGGTTTTGTCAAGGTTATGTCAAGGTTATGTCAAGGTTATGTTTACATAACATTTTTTTCTTACTTTGTGCCATAGAATATACTGGCAAAGTTTGAACATTGAAACCTGGGACACCCTGTATATTATTTTATTTTGAATTCAATTATTAATAATATGTCACAATTATATCCGAAAAAAGCAAAGCCGCAGCAATCATCATCGTTCCTACCGACAAAATCAGTTCACTATTTCCGAGGTGTAAAAGTCTTTTAGGTACGAGATCTAAAAGTCCCATTTTATTAACGGATCGTTGTAGCCAAAGGACAAATGAAAGCAAGCGACGTTCCTCGGTATTTTTGTGCTCCGGTGTAAAATCACAGGGTCGACGAAATCAGAATGCTCCATCTCGAGGCCAAGCTGCCGCGGGTTCCTTTTAAAAAATTATTTGCCGCAACTTGCCGAAAAACAGTGGAAACCAGAGCAATCAGCTTTGCACCGGCAAAGCCGAAAATGTAGGCGAAGTACTCTCGCTCTCTCTCTCTCTCTCTCTCTCTCTCTCTCTCTCTCTCTCTCTCTCTCTCGCGTACGAGCGGACAATGGGAGTTGCGCGGGCAGAATGGTGCGGGCTCACCTTAAAGGTGTTCTTAATGTTCAGTCTTCGTGCCGGGGAAAATCTGAAAGGACTTCGTTATTACACGTAGAGGCTCGCGTAACTACGCTTTCCTTTTGTGCGACGCGCACCAAAAGGCGGCCTTGCCTCTCTCTCCCTCTCTCCCTCTATCTCTCTCATTTTTCCGACCGCGCGAATTCCCTGCGCGGAATCAAAGAAGTTCATTAAATCGAGAAAAAAATTCCGCGTCGCGGTACCAACGGGGACCGCTCGGCGGTCGCACAAAGACGTATGAATTATCACACGTATTAAGGGACAATCCGCAAAGGATAGAGGCCCACAATTTGCCCCGGCTTAACGTTGACGCGGCATTTATCTTCGCGAGCTGGTCGCGGTAGATTTATGCCGCGGGAGAGGGGGGGATCGTCCCGAAAATTTTCAACCGGCAAGAATAAGCTTCCGGGCCGTGTCAATTGAGCCGTTTATTAGTGAAAGTGGCATAAGTCACTTTACCGTAATGAAAAGTGGTGATTTTTTAATGTTTATACGGAATTATTTATACTGAGAAATTATATTTATACTGAGAAAAATATCCTGAGATAACAAATACAAGTAAATCTTCTCGAAAGTTGGTATCCATATTTTTAACCCCTTAACTTGTACGCTCGAGTTAATTCGAGCGTGCTAAACAGACCAAACTGTGCACACTCGAGATAATTTGAGCGGCGTTGTATTTTATGCTGCTATAATTTTTCACACTTGAATATAATCGAGAAATGAAAATAACAATGTGAAAGCAAAGAAAAAAAAGACGTTTCATTGATATTTATCATTTATATGGGATTGTAAGCTATAATACTTATTTATTCAAGAATAAAATATAGCCTTCTTCCATGGAACAAAAGCGTAGTATATCAAAATTCTTCAAAAAATTGATTCTTTTTGGCCGGTTTTTTTTTCAAAAAAACTGTGCGTTAAGGGGTTAAACGTGTTCAAACGCAAACCCTTATATATATCGACTTAAAAACAAAGTGACTTATGCCACTTTCAAAATGAACCGCTCAATTAGAAGAAAAATGTGCGTCCGCCGAGAGAGGATCCGAAGGGGTTTCCGCGACGAGGTTCCTGTTACCGGGAACAAAAAAACGTTCAGAACTTTCCGGACAAGTTGCCCGAGCACGAGTTTAGCCGGCGCAATCTTTTCAGTTGGCCGCATTGAGCCAGATTGTACGCTGAATCGCTACGAAGAGTTAGCTACCGCGGACCAAGCTTTTTATCATCTAACCCCGGTTTATCGTTTCCTCGCTTAGGACGGCTCGATGCAGCGAGAGAGACCCTGCAGCAGCGTATTTAACCCTTTGCACTCCGCTGTCCCCTCTCGTGGGACATCGTAATTCTAGCATATCACTCGGATGTCCTCTCTCGTGGAGACATTAAAGTTTATTAGTGATCACGGGGAATTGAGTTATTTCAGCGCAACTTTTTCAGACATGCATGTTTCCCTGAAGTTTTCTCTTGAAATGGCACAAGAAATCAAATCAAAATATAGTAAAATTACTAAGATATATACGAGAAATGTCAGCGGGTTTTGACGAGAACGTGAGAGGCGTGCTCGCGACGGTCCGAGCACTTCGAAGGCGTCACTTGAAAAGAGCGATAAGGCAAGTTTGTAGAAGAAAGATCGGTATGCGAACATAGCACGCACTGTACAGAGAGATTTATAATCATCAAATCTGGAGGAAAAGATTTTCAAAGCTGAACTCGGTCTGGTTTGAAGCGTCGAGCGGTATAGATAGATCTAACGAGTGAGAAAATCGGAAAAGTGATTCTTCTCTTGGTAAATAAATTGTTTGGTAAAAGTTTTTTTGGTAAATATCATCTTGTGAGTTAGTTATAACAATTAGAAATTTTCAACCTATGTATTTATCCATATTTTTTATTAGAACAATGGCAAAACGTTCAAACACGAATGAGTCTCATGACACAAGTAGTAGCGAAGACGAGCTCCGGATAGACGTTTATACAGATATGTTAGAAAGACTAACTGTAGAAGGTTTTCTTCTACTGTTAGTCTATCGTTTTGATAGCAGCGACAGCGATATCGTCCAAGCAACAAGGCGACGAGAGAAAGAGTTTGCATGGATAGCGATTACAACAACAAAACAAAATTATAAAAAATAAAATATTAATCTTTTTGCAAATTTCTCGATTTCAGCCAAATTCATCTAAGTCCAATATCATTATAATATGTTAGTTAGTTCCAAAACCATACTAAATAACACGAGGCTCTGTAAATGCCCGTTTCTGCCGAAAAGTGGCGCTGAGTAGCTGGTAGCCAACGTCCAGAATGGTTCGGAGTGCTAAAAGGGTTAACCGACTGTCCTAACGAAAAACGGTTACCTTGGGTCGCGGAGTCCCGGACGCCTTGCACCAGAAGGTGACGTTGCCCTTGCTGGTCTCGACCTTGACGGGCGGCCCGATCGAGGAGATCTCCGGCATGCAGGCGAACTGGTCGCTGCTGATCTCGTCCCACATCTGGTCGGCAAGGGCCGCCGGGTACTTGCACATGGTCGGCTTCGTGTATAGCTTCTGCTGGATCGTCCAGTCGCGGAATTCCTTGAGATAGCAGTTGCAGTTCCACGGATTGTTCTGAAGCTCGAGGCTGCCGAGGTTCGGCAGGTACTTGAAGCTCTCCATCTTCAACGTGCTGAGATTGTTGCTCTTCAACGTGATCTGCTGGAGCTTCGAGACGTTGTGGAACGCTCTCTCGTCGATCCGTTGCAGCTCGTTGTTGGACACCGTCACCTTCTGCAGGAAGACCAGGTCGCGGAACAGGCCGTTCTCCAGCACCTTGAGCTTGTTGTTGTCGAGGTTCAGCGACCTGAGCTTCTGGGTCTCGTTGAACGTGCCCGGGTACAGGGTTCTGATGTGGTTCCAGGACAGGTCGATCTCGATCACGATCTTCAGGCCGTTGAACGCGTCCGTGTGGATCGACTCGATCTCGCACCTCTGCATCACCAGCTTGTGCAGGTTCACCAGGGAGACCCGGCTGAACGAGTTGTAGCTCAGCTGGGAGATATGGTTGCCCGTTAGATCGATGTGCTGGATCTCGGACGACAGGTTGCTCGGGATCTGCGTCAGGTTCCGGTTGATGCACTCGGCGGTCCTCTTGCCTTTCGCCCATGTGCACTTGCAAGCCGGCGAGCATTTCGCCGACCAGTCCTCGTAGCTCCAGCACATAACCATCAGCGTCGAGTAAAGCAACAGTTTCACTGTGCCGAGCTCCATCCCGAGGATTTCTGTTAACACGAGAAACATAACGGCGGGGATTAGAGGAGATCTTTTGGCGCGGCGGCTGGATAGAGGGGGGAAAGTAATCGCGACACAGCTTGCGATTCATTCGTTCCGTTAAATCCGGCCGATGTGCAAAGGAGCTAATTATACCGAGAGCCGAGTCGAAATTACGATGCTATGAAATACGGTTTATGGGACTGGCGTGTTCGTACAGGGTGTTCGAAAACGACAGCGATCGTGGTAGCAACGTTAAGTGCAACGTCCTGTTATGGAGGTACTTTCTTAATTCTTTGATTTATGATCACGTCTGAGAGACGTGGTCAGATAATCGGGTCGGGTATATATGGCTGTGGACGCATTGTAGTGCATCTAAAGTGGCCCACAAAATTTTCAGCAGTATAGTATTCATACAAGTTCATATAAATTATCTATAAAAGGCATTTTTTTAATTTTCGTTGTAGGCTCGGATAAAAGAGTTCAAAAACAAGAGTTATTTAAAATTTTCTTTTGTTATTCTAAGCAACAGCGACCTTTAACAAAAGCACTCCAATTATGGTCTAGTAGACCGGTCGCTCTATCATTTAAAAAAAAATTCAAGTCGTTCTAAAAAAGTTCTCTTCTAAAAAAGTTATTGCATTTTGAAAAGTGTCCGAATATTAACAGCAGTCACTGTATTTTACATTCCGTTTTAAATTCCGTATTTTACATTTCGTGCAACCGCGAAAAGACTTTGGCTTACATGAAGCATAATATAATCTATTATAATAGATATACCTATTATAATTTATTATATCTATACTAATTATAATCTATTACAATCACCAAGATTCAACTCGAGATAAAAATACCAATAAATCGTAGCAAAAGATCGAGACTTACATGAAGCATAATATAATCTATTATAATCTATCATATCTATATATAACCAATTATAACCTATTACAATCACCAAGATTCAACTCGAGATGAAAATATCAACAAACAAAAATTCCACTACGCCGTTGGCTAGTCTCTTCTACGTCAATTAATATTTCCGTCCAGCGACCCCGCAATCGGTCGAATCTCTAATCGGCCGGCGGATCAGCGGTGCATTGGCCGGTGGTTTAATTAAAATCATTTTTAACCGAAACCGTCTACGCGACACGATGCGCCCATAGACGCTCGGATAGAACGATCAGCAAGCGGCAGGAGGAACTGAACTTTCCGCTACGTAATCCGAGGAAGTCCGAGCGGAATCGCCGCGCAATACTTCCGGCTGCGGGACCGACCGCCATCTTCGTTTGTCGAGCCCGCCCCCCTGTTTCCCCGAGTTCTTCCTTTTCTTTCTTTTTTTCTCGTGTTTCCTCGTGGCCCCGCCCGGGTTGGTTTCTTTGCAGTTCTTAGCCGGTTCCGTTAATCTCGATGCCGGCAGCCGGAGGGAGTCACCTAAAGCGCGTACCGTCGGCAATTTAGTTTAATATCGTTTCAGTATCCCTCCCCCCCGCCCCACCGACTCGCGTTCCCTCCCCCGCGGCGGCCGGGCGCTGAAGTTAAATTAATACAACACGACGCCCGGCACAGTTTACCCCTTTTATTATCGTTGGGCCCGTGGAGTCCAAGGTTGTGCATCAAATTACTCTTTCCGCCGGAGGGTGGGGGGAGGGGGGCGACGGCGGCTAGTACAATTCATTTTGTGCCTCCCGGAGGGATAGGAAGACCGGCTCGAGGAAACGACGGTTGCAACGACGACTAAGACGACGACGACGACGACTACCGCGACGTCGTTCGTACTATTTGAATTTATTCCAAAACTCCGAGGGGATGGCAGAACCGCCCGAGGAGGACGGGTCCTATCTCTCCCGACTGCGGCGGCAGCGGCGGCCGTGACGAAAAATCGGAGGAAAAGAGGGAAACGCGATGGCGGAGCGACGCGCGACGACGGTTTTCCACGCCGCGGGTAAATCGATTCCCAAGGCCGCGGCAGGACCCCTCGAACATTATAATAATGTCAATTCTCGCGGGCTCGATATGAGCGAACGTTACACAAATTCAATTACGGCCGATGCTTGGGCGACGACAACAAACTGTGTTTATCAAGCACGCCGACTCGCGCGCGCGCGCGCGCGCGCGATTCGGTTTGACTTGTTGTTGTCAAATATTTGTAGCGAGCTCGATGCTCATCGTCGCTCAGGCTTGCGAGTTGTTTCGAACGCGTTTCCGATCCTTTCCATCGTTAGTCGGGCACAAATTTTTACAGAGGATCGCGCGGATTTCGCGTATCAGTTTTCTGCGCGCGTGCGTTTTTTTTAAAACAGGTTTTGCACGGCTGAAAATATAGTGCCTATTGTGTTTATTTGAAATATCTTCGTTACTGCTATTTTCGTTCATTTTGTTTCGTTGTGAAACACGTTCGAAGTATTGATCATTCGTACAGATGTACGGGGTGTCTCAAAAGTGTCTCGCAATCCGGAAATGAGGAGTTCCTGAAGTCGTTTGAAGGAACTTTTTCCTTAGCGAAAGTGCAATTTAACGCTTCGTTTATCGAGTTTAGTACACCTTAACTCGGCAGCACACAGATGGAGGACCAGTGAACCCCCACCATTACAAAGCCTTTTTTCTCCTATTTTTATACTGTATTAATTATATTCTACTATTATACAGGATATCCCAAAATTATTATTCAAGCGGGAAATGAGGGATTCCTTAGGTCATTCGAAGTAACTTTTTCCTTTACAAAAATATTCTCCGATGCATCGTTAACGAGTTATTAACGAAAAACACTGACCAATGAGAGATCACGCACGGCCGACGTCCCGCCCTCGCGACCACTGCCGCCGCGTCAGACTGCCGACGCGACGCGGCATTGGCCGCGAGGGCGGAGCGCCGGCCGCACTCGCTCTCCGATTGGTCAGTGTTTTTCGTTAATAACTCGCGAACGAAGCCTCGGAGAACATTTTTATAAAGAAGAAATTTACTTCGAATGATCTCAGGAACCCCACATTTCCCGCAAAATACCATAATTTTCGGACACTCTGTATATTTGTCAAAAAGTTGCGCCGTTCGAGCGTGAATCGTAATTAAAGTAAACGTCGTTAAACTGCCGGGCGATCGAAAGGCCGTTAGCGCGACGCATCTGAAAAATCGACGTTTACGGATTGGAGGAGCGTATAATTGAAAACGAATGGGATCGATTAAGTCGCGAATAATTCGAATCGTTACCTTTTCATTCGTTAATCGAAATAACTTTCGTCAACACAGCGTTGCTTTCGCTCCACGCGCACGCCGGACGGGAAGATGACAGGAAATTGTCGTTCATTATCGATACGAGCACTTTATTTCTTGAATGAACGACCCGATTGATTATGTAGCAATTGTTCCGTGTCCCTGTCAATATCCATTGGAAATCTCATTGTGCCGGACGAGACGATTGTTCGCGCGTTAGCGACCAGTGATAACGTAATTCTTTCAATACCGCGCCGCGCCGCGCCGCGCGGCCCGTTTATTGCGCGGCCACCCATTCGCTGTCAATTAATGCTGCGCTTTACGGCTAGATATTTTTTACCCGGCTACAATCGGCCCCGGCGGCGGCGGCGGCGGCTTACGCGGACGCAATAAATAACGCGATTCGAAGATAATGCAAATCCCCCGATCGCGCTGCGACGTAACAGCGCGAAATAATCGCGCGGGTGTCGATAGAATCCCCTTTCGCGGGAAACGCAGATGAAGAATAATTATAGGAATATCGTGTACTATACAAAATCGTATTACTGGTAAACCGATAATAGTGTCTACGTGATCGGACTGCTAATGTTCCCCGCATTTATGGAACAATTCGCGCCGGTGAACACGACGCGACAAGGATTGAACGAACTCGCGAATCTTTCTCGAAGCCGTCGAAATTCTTTATCGAAACCGGTTTTGTTTAACGTTAACCGTTTCGTCGATGGAAAATACCGAAAGAGCTTCCTGCGAATAGATAATCGAACAGGACAAGACGCTAGCAAGGTTGGGAATTTTCGTTTCCATATACGGTAAATTCTATCTAATTGTCCCTCAGATTGCGCACAAAGATGGACCATTTTGGAAGAGGAGATACGTTCATTCGAGGCTCGCGACTCGTTTTTACAGCCGCCGGTTGCCAACAACTATAAAAACGAGCTGCAAAGCTCGAGTAATCGTATCTCCTCTTCCCAAATCGTCCATTTTTGTGCACGATCTTAGCGTCAGTTAGGGAGACATTACCGCAAATAAGAGAGTTTAAAAGAATATTCGTGCATGTGCGGCGAGGACGAAAATCTGCAAAATTATTCTGGAGAACGTCATCATTCCCCAAGAACTTGGCGAACGCATGAACTATCGTTCCTTTTTCTGATCGATCGAAGTTCCCCCGGTGATTCCAACAATTACAAATTCTCCTTCACCCTTCCGTTCCCGGCAAACAGTCGCCGACGGATGCGACACAAGCCCCGTTCTTTAAGTCCCGCTCTCCCGTAAATAACGTCGAATTCGGAGTAAAAGTCAGAGAGGGACTCGTCAAGTCCATTAACTTCGGCCGCGCGGAAAAGCGGGCGTCGTCGAAGGCGAAATAAATGGGCAGGGTCGTGAAAATTTATTTCTCGTCGTGGAATCGGGGATTCGGTTGTTGGAGGGGCGGGCTGAGAACCGGAGGAAAAGAGAGAGAGAGAGAGAGAGAGAGAGAGAGAGAGAGAGAGAGAGAGAAAGAGGGGGAGCAGAGAGAGCTGTCTTCGAGTGCGAGAACTTTCCGCATGCATGGCTCGTGCGAGCATTCTGCTCGATTCAGGGAACTTTTTCAAGTCTCCGCCCGCGGCTGGAAGCTCGGTGGGCCCGCGCGCTTTGTCGCGCCGCTGGACTTTATCGTCGCAGGACCTCTCGGAGCCCGCTCCGAGAGGATCCTTTTGTGCCCGGTACCGCGGCGCACCGCTCCAAGACAAAATAAATACGATCCCGTGGTTCGTTGTGCGTTCCATTTTTCTCGTTACATTCCACTTCCTCTCTTTTCTTCCGTTCCGGACCGCCCCGGTCCCCCCTCCACCACCCTCCGCGTTACCCAAGCGCGGCGGTTCTTCTTTCCCCGAGGCTTTTTCCTCGGCTCCGCGAGCCCCGGGTGCCGGTTTCACGCGATCGTTCTAACGGGGCGGCCGCGATCGATCGCATTTGACTTGTAAATATCCGGCCGACGAGGACATTAGATATGCATAAGGCGAAAGTAAAGAGTTTATGTACCCTCTATGTACACTATGTATGCCGGCGAAACCGGGCGAGACCGAGGAGGGGAGAGGATGAATTTCGGAATGGCGTGGTTAACCAGGACGACAGGGGACGAACTGGAAGCACTGTCCTTTGGAAACACCGCCCGGAAGACACCTTCTCTACGTGCCTTGTTCCAGGAGGCGCACCGTCGGAAGGAGTTTGACGTGGACATACGTCCCTTCGCGAGAGTGTGCGTGCTGGTCCCGGCCCACCTGCTGTTTGCATACCCCCCGGGGGTGGGGTGGGGTGGGGGAGAAAAAACCACACCCCATATAGAGAGAGGTGCACTTGCTTTTTCTCCGGCGGAACTCCAAATTGCCGCAGTCTCTATCAATCAAACGTGTCCGCGGGACACGTTGTGTCGGTCACCGTCGCGCGGTTTTCATAAAAACTTCATCGATCATGCCAGCTGGCGAGATTGCTATCTCCCGAGTCCAGTATGGTGGGACCTTTCTTTGGCGTTTCGCGGATACTCGCGAATTTCGTCCTTGGGGATTTATTGAACGGGTTGTTGACGGCACTCGGGAACCACGAAAGTGTGGCGGAGGCGAGGACATTCGTTTAATGCACTGCTGGAGATTATGTGCCTGGCGGATTGGTTCGTGGCATGGTGTTATAATGTGAACGATCAAGAGAATGTGCGATCTTTGATGCTTTTGAGACATTATTTGAGCCGTTTATTTTGAAAGTGGCATAAGTCACTTTGTTTTTAAGTCGATATATTTAAGGGTTTGCGTTTGAACACGTTTAAAAATAAAATAATAAAAAATATAATATTATATATTATTGTTATATATTATATTATATTATATATTATTATTATTATATATTATAATATAATTATAATAAAAATAATAAAAAATATTTCGAGAAGACTTACTTGTATTTGTTATCTCAGGATACTGATATTTTTCTCAGTATAAATAATTTCGTACAAACATTAAAAAATCACCACTTTTCATTACGGTAAAGTGACTTGTGCCACTTTCAAAATAAACAGCTCATTTAGGGACGAGCATTCGTTACTTCGCAGGAGTTCTGTGAATCGGAGCTAAGGATCTGTTGGCGCATTTTTTTATAGTGTGTACTGATTTTATTAATAAATCATTCAGAGTAGGGTAATTTAATAATTTCTTGTCGGATTGCTATTTAGAAGATTTCGAATTGCTATAAGTTGAGATAAAAATTCAGCAGATTCTGGAGGTTTGTACAGAATAAAAATATTCTGTATCGATTGCAAGATGTAGAAATCCAATAAAATGTTATTCTTTTCTTCAATAATTTTAATTGGCCGACTATAATATCTTGGCATTTTTAATTTTATTTAATCTCCTTGCCATTTTAAGTCGCACGCGTTCAATTCTGTCGCGTAAATGCATAAAATCGGCAGTCCACTTATTAACAAGTAGCAACTGAATAAAAAGTGTATTACTTTCTTTAATAATTTTAATTGGCCAACCATAATATCTTGGCATTCTTAATCTCATTTAATCTCCTTGCCATTTTAAGTCGCACACGTTCAATTCTGTCGTAAATGCATAAAATCGGCAGTCTACTTATCAGCAAGTAGAAATCCAATAAAAAGTGTATTCCTTTAATTCCAATAATTTTACTTGGCCAACCATAATATCTTGGCATTCTTAATCTCATTTAATCCCCTTTGATCCTTATTTTAAGTCGCGCACTTTCAACTTCTTCATAAACGCATAAAATCGGCATTCTACTACAGTTACTAATAACTGTTATTTTCGACGAAGAAAAAGAATCATCGATCGAAGCTAATTCGTATTTTCCATATTTTAATTTAAGCACAAGATTCAGAATGCCGTGAAACGTTAAACGAAAATGCGGCGCAACATTGCACGGTTCAGAAGTCTCCAAAAACGAGTCTCCAAAGTTCCGAACAATTAAAAAAGATAAGAAACAGTTCATTTCGACCGTGGATAGATTCGACGTCGACGCGCGAACCGTGAAACGCGAACAGATCGAGAAATCGTCGTAACTTCGTTCCCCTCTCGGTCCGGCTAGAGCCGGTTTCTCCGAGGACAGTGTATCCGGAATTATAGAGCCTGGCGGCCCGAATGAATTTTCCAGAGAAGAGCTTTCCGAGGCGGCGAGAGGCGCCGCGAGAAATTGTAAGCCGGCGATGTTATTTACAGGGATCCTAAAATTGAATTTTCGATCGCCGCGGCTCTCGCAACAGTGGAAGCTGAACTGTTGAAACGCTTCCTCCGGTTTATGCGATCGTCCCGCGGATTCGGAACTCGTTATTCCGTCCGCTAAACCAATCTCTCTCCGCGCCGTTAACAGCGTGGACGGCTTTTTTCCTCGGAGATTTTAGGTTTGCTTTATCTTTTTTTTTCTTTTTTCTTTTTTTTTGGCCCTCGCCATAACGGTCGGATATTAAAAAGAAAAGAGGAAAAAAAACAAGAAAGGAGGAGGAGTAGAAGCCGGATAATTTGGAATCGTTACGGTGCCGCGCGATGATTGGAACTCGGAACCCGCTCGGAAGCTTCCGGAGATCGGTTCGAAATTGCTGGCGCATCGATTAACGTATCTTTTCACATGCTAAAAGGCGTCCACCCCCGCCGCCGCTCCGTTCGGCTCTCGTCGTCCCGACGAATCATCCTCGATTAATATCCGCCATTTCGCGAGCAATCGACGAAGCGCGAGCCAATGAATTATGGGGTGATCGCCGGTTTGCCCGGCTATTATAAATCCTATCGATTGCCGCCCACTGTCACCGATGTACTACGGCCGATCAATGCCAGACCGTGCACGATTCCGTACACAATCGCCGGCCGATCGAAACGGACGCAACGATACAATTATACGATATGTTAATCAAACCGAGACTCGGAAATCTGTTTGCCCGTGAATTCTCTTTCTCTCTCTCTCTCTCCGTGCGGCGCGCATCCGCGGCCCGATCCGAAAACACGGCTGCCGAACGACGACGACGACGACGACGACGACGACGACCGACCGACGACACCGAGGATTGTCCAATGAATACCAGTTTTGCCGGGTTAAATCCGGCGCTGATGTTTAAAATTTCATCTATTGTTTCCATCGGGTGCGCTCTCCCCCCGCGCACACGCTTTCCCGTCCGCGTGTCGGTGCCGTCGATTCAACTGGCCAGCGCGGAGAAGTTAATACTCCCGGATTGACAATAGGTATTAACTGCAGGATAATCGGATTACCGCCGAAACACCTGCATTCAAGAAAATTCAGATTATTCGCCGATCTATTGTAACGGGAGCGCGGATACGAATTCCTTCCGATTAATTTCACGCGATAAACACGCCGCGTAATATTCCGCCGCTCTTCCGTGCTTTTCGAAGCGGTTACGATTTAATGAACGCGCGCGATCTTGCGGGAAACGTGACTCGAACGTGTATTACAACGGACTGGTACATTGTTCGCTTGCTATATGTATGTATGTTTAATATACAGAGTGTTCGAAAAATGTCTCGCAATCCGAAAGCAGGGGATTCCTGAGGTGATTTGAAGCAACTATTTCCTCTGCGAAAATGCAATCCGCGGCTTCGTTTATGAGTTATCAACGAAAAACGCTGACCAATGAGAGGCCAGCTCGGGTGAGAGGCCCAGCACGTCTTCGCTGGCGCAAGGCGACCGAGCCAACGAGCGGTCGAAGCCTAGTTCTGCTGATTGGCTCGGCCGTCTGGCGCTAAGCGAGCTCGCCGCTCATTGGTCAGTGTTTTTCGTTAATAACTCGTAAACGAAGCCTCGGAGAAAATTTTCGCAAAGGAAAAAGTTGCTTCGAATGACCCCAGGAACCTCCCATTTCCGGATTACGAGACATTTTCGGGACATCTTGTATATTACTTACTATATATATTTGGCTTGCTATATATAATATTTAATGAACTTAAAATCATTATTGCAGCTAATTTGCAACTCGTTGAAATGCTTGAAAGGGAGCGAAAATATGTCAACAGAGTTTTAAACGTGTGGTTTTGTTCTAACGAGGTTCTTTTGTAAATCCTTTTATATTTCATTTCTGTATCTTTCTTTTTTCATTTGAGAATATTGTATAAATAAATATACCTCGAACAGGACAAGACGCTTGCAAGGTTGGGAATTTTCGTTTCCATATACAGTAAATTCTCTCTAATTGTTCCTCAGATTGCGCACAAAAATGGACCATTTCGGAAGAGGAGATACGATTATTCGAGGCTCGCGGCTCGTTTTTACAGCCGCCGATTGTCAACAACTATAAAAACGAAGTGCAAGGTTCGAAGAATCGTATCCCCTCTTCCGAAATTGTCCATTTTTGTTGAGACGTTGAGGGACAATCCGGGGAGAATTTACAGTATTTCTTACGAAGGATGGCTGGACGTCGACAATTTTTCAGAGTGACATTCCCGAGGCATCATTCCGTAACCATAAATACTGAAAATGGTTTCGGGGTCGATTGCCCGCTCGTATCCGGTTAGGGCTAGACCCCTTACCTTCGGGGTTGCCAGATTGGCTTAGGATTGATCCAGGATTTCGTGTGCCGGAGCTGTAACCGCGATTGAAAAATGTCCAGTATCTTTGTATAAATGGTTATTACAGTTAAAAAAAAGGGTAATTTATGGATGTAGGGAGAGACGACGTACGAACCACCGACGCTTTCACTTCAGGGAGAGTTCAAGGACGTCCACGAAATTCGAAACATTAATCATATTAGAAGGGGATTCGCGTAGAAATTGAACAGTCTGGCTTTGCATCATAAACAGATATTTCTGTCAACCGATTTAACATTAAAGTTCGGCTTCCGTAAAGCATAAATTATCTATATTAACATATATAAATTATCTATATTAATATATATAATATATATAAATTATCTATATTAATATATATAATATATATAAATTATCTATATTAAGATAATTAATTATCTATATTAAGATTATTAATTATCTATATAAATTATCTATTAATTATCTATATTATTAAATATCTATATTCTAAGGTAAAAGTGCCGATCACGGAACACCGCTCAATTGTGACCCTATCCTGAAACAGAAGCGCGAACAATGGAATAAAAGGTAGACGGAGCACATAAAAGTGGATGCGAAAATTCTATCCATAATTTCGAACATTGTTCTTCACAAATTCGCTCACGCGAATACTGTTATGTAACAATCGACTGCAAGAAGAAATGTTTATTCGAACGCGGATATTTTTATGAGAAAACGTACTGTTGCAAATTGTGTACATCGGTTCGTTCGTTGTTCCAATTTATGGAACAGTTGGCATCCGTGTTTCATATTCAATGCCCGTTCCAAAATAGAGGCATTAGTATGGCATCGGTTTTCATTCATATTAACGCTAGATTTACGGAACCCGTCAAAATGGCGGGTCACTAATCTTTTAATTCACGATAATTCGTATCGTAAAAAGATACATTTGTGAGTTATTTATTCAATTTATATGTTACTTACGGCAAATGTTACAATAACACTCGTTAAAAATCAGAATAAATGCCTTATTGTTACTTTTATAAACTAATACAAATCAGCTGCTTTTTGCGCTATCTAGTGTTGCGTAAATCTAGTGTTAAATCAATATTTCGAATTTATTTTATATTTTTTATATTTTTCTATATTAATATTTCGAACGTTATTTTAACACTTTCCACTCGAAGCCATTTCAACTGTAAATCTAAATTAATTTCTCTGACTTATGGTATTTCCATTTTATGTGACAAAGTACATCTTATGCATATGAAATTGAGTCTTGTGATTCATACAACAATTAGGCTTTCAACAATTTTTTATATCTAAACTTTGACAATATAAATATTATCCTGGAACGTGATGCAACAATTTTCGTGGTGTCTCAGAGTCACCACTCGAGTGCAAAGGGTTAAAACGTCGATTCATCGAACGGTGTTATAAATATTCGAGAATAACACGTTTGAAGTTGCAAAAATATCTATGACAATCTTACAGCCCCTGAAAAACGTTCCCTAATGGAAACACTTTTACCTTATATTTCATCGAAATAATTCGCAAACGCGCTGCCGCCGTTCCGATTAAACCGTAGCAACGCCCGCGCGGATTTTTCATTTTGCGCGTTTAATACGGAGCGGATACCTAAGGGCTCTTCACGCTTAATCGCTTGTGGAAATCTGTCGTTGCATATGCAGCCGCACGAACCGGAGGCTTTCCAGCGAGATAGCAACGAGCCAAGCCCGCTGGATCCAATCGAATAAACTCGATCGATCCTCTGTCGCGACAAACACGCGCCGCGCCGCTGTCCTGAAAGCTCTCCTAATATTCGCCACAATCGAGTGGCTTTCGCGCAACAATCGCTCCGGGAAAATTCGCTTCGCCGTGAAAACGCACGTAGAACGTTTCACGGAGACGCGCGTGTTCCTCTCTCTCTTTCTCTTCCTTATCGCGGCGAACCGTTTAAGAACGCAACGTTCGTGGCAACTCGTGGATCGGATCTGTGTCCCGCGTCGATCTCATTAATTCACGATCCAAGGGGAACGAGGTGGAACCGGGCGAATTTGCTCGCCGGTTTTTGTACCCTTTACCGTCTTCACCCTTTTGCTCCGATGGGCGTATAGATACGCCCTCGAAGAATGACTATTTATATACGAAGAGCTCTCTCTGGAAAAGTGGGCCTTCGAATCGTATCATTTGGCCTCCGAATTGCCTCCGAATCGTCTCATGTGGCCTCCGAATTGCCTTCGAATCGTGTCATATAACCTTCGAATTGCTCTTCGAATCGTGTCACGTGACCACCGAATTTCCTTCGAATCGTGGCTTGTTGCCTCTGAATTGCCTTCGAATCGTGGCATGTGTCCTCCGAATTGCCTTCGAATCATGTCCTGTGGCCTCAAAATTGCCTTCAAATCGTGGCATATAATTGAATTGCCTTCGAATCGTATCATTTGGCCTCCGAATTGCCTTCGAATCGTGTCATATAGCCTTCGAATTGCTCTTCGAATCGTGTCACCTGACCTCCGAATTTCCTTCGAATCGTGGCATGTGGCCTTCGAATTGCCTTCGAATCATGTCCTGTGGCCTCCAAATTGCCTTCAAATCGTGGCATATAATCGAATTGCCTCCAAATCGTATCATTTGGCCTCCGAATTGCCTTCGAATCGTGTCATGTAGCCTCCGAATTGCCTTCGAATCTTGGCAAAAAATTAAGTGGCAAAAAAAGTTTCAAGTCATCGTTTTTATTCTGCGTTATTATTCTCGCGACTTAGTATTCTCAGATCCACCGGTTTCAATTCCTCCCTCCGAACAATTTCCTGTAGAAATCACTATAGTTTCTAAATACAATGAACAGTCTAAAATAATTTTGTTGGCTTAATTTTAATAATTCACGGGTAAATACTCAATTTCTGCCTTTGCGATGATATGTTGAGTTTTTAAGTATTTAATTTTTTTAGACCCATTATCAAATCACGGGGAAAAGAAAATTTAGGAGAATATTTTTCACGAGTGACAGCGAAAATACTGAAAGTGAAAATACCGGTACTGAAAGCGTTTTCCATGCGAGACAAACAGTAAAGTGCTCGAGATCACAAAAATCTGAATATATTTGGACTACGGAAAACTTGGAACCAGAAATACATTCCGTACTTCAGTGCCGACTACTCGATAATACGCTCCGTTCACAGCGATCACATTTTGACGCAAGCGCTCCGTAGCGAAAGGGTTAATCTCAACGCAGTCCCTTAAGATTTCCCATGGTCATCGGATTCCGAGCTATTAATGCGCGCTCGCTACGCCCACGCGGCTCGCGGCGGCCGTAGAATTTTAAAAGGTGATTAAAAAGCTAGAATGTTGTACTTTAATGTTGCGAAGTACCCGGCCGCATTAATATCTACTTAGCCCCATTTTTCCGCGTTTGGTTTAATAAACGGCGATCGTGCTCCTCGCTGAACCTCGCTCTTACACTGTATTAAGGGTACAATTGTTCTTATTGCCGTTGTTTTCCCGACGTCGGAGCTCCATTTTAGCTGGTCGTGCACGGTAATTTATGAACCAACCCGTCGCTGTATTTTCCAGCCGTGTCTACTTATCGTTATTGTAAGCGGGAAGCGATGCTCATCGTTCGAGCTTTAACAGTTCTTCCAGCTTTTTCGATGCTCCTTGAAACGATTGCATCTCGTTATATTCTTTCGTTATTCGAAAATTCGTCGGAACATACTTTTATCGCGGAAGCGCGTACTATATTCTGAAATATTCTGTATGGACTATTTATTTTGAAAATGGTGTGAGTCCGCTATTTTAGTTAGATTCTTCTGAAAATAAATTTATACAATCAAATCACATATTGATAAATTAGTAGAAACATTGCCAGACTCGACATAATTAATTCACATTTTTGAACTCACTAATATGCTAATCTCTAATTTTCCTTAAACAACGAAAAATGGACTTGCGTCATCTTCGAAACAAGCGACATCGAACATTTCGAACAATAAATAAATAATAATAAATAATAATAATAAAATGTTAATAAAGGCTACCGATCGAATTGTTACACATTGCGCATTGTTACGCAACAATGTGAGAGCAATGCAATTCGTTTCTCCGGCATCGTAAAAATCGACTGCGAAACTTCGTCGCTTGCAATAATAAATTAGAAACACTCCATTACGAAAAAAAGATCGCTTAACAGTTCGTTCGTCGATGAATCGCTCGTTCGTAGAAACAATTCGGTGCACAGAAGAAATTCGTTATTGAAACGGTCCGTTAATCCCGATACTCTCTAACCATAGCTTTCGAAATGTCAACTGGAGAATCGTCGAAAATTTCGCGTGATAAAAGTAATCGCCGCGTTGTTTCGACGTAGCCTCGAGGATGCGGTTTAGCATAAGCCCGACTCTCGGAAATGATAGACCGCGGTAATAGCCTGGTATCCATTTGGTAATTGAATACTTGCATGCGTACTCGCAATGATAGTATCTGCGCGACCAAGTTCCCCGCGAAGCTTCGTCCAAGCACAGCGTTCTCTTTTTTGTTCTGTTTCACGCGAAGACGCAACACGGTTCGAACAATCGTTTCGATCTTCCGCGATTTTCCGAATCACCGTCGACGAACTGTTGGATTAGCTGCGGTTCGCGTTTTCCTTTTTTATTCAATTTATTGTTGTACAGACAATACGAGCTATTTTATATACGATACGATTCGAGATGGAATCATGTACAATGATTGAATCAATTGAGACAATGATTATGATTAATTTAAAATTCAAGCATGGAACCGAATGGTACACAGTGCCCGAAATTTCCATAAAATCACCTGATATTGAAGCCATGTAAACATCCTGTTATCATTGTCGTCTAACAATGGTTATTTAGCAATGGCTTTGGTTGTCTTTGTGCGTGAATTATGGCAATTATCATGCCGAAGAATGAATGTTATCGCTTCAAAATTTCGCAAAATGGTATCAACATCATCTACCAATAGTTTCGTATACAGTAATTCTCTCTAATTCACCCTGAGCTTGTACACAAAAATGGACAATTTGGGAACAATTTCAACCAATCATCATCGAAGTTAGGACTCATTGCAACGTTAATTTTTTTGATAATAACGATTTATATCAACCGTGCAATTATTTAATATTTTAATATTATTATAATGTTATATTATATATATTATAATATTATTTAATATTATTCAATATTATATTATATTATTTAATATTATTTAATATTATTTAATATTATCCAATATTATTCAATATTATATTATAATATTATTTAATATTATTCAATATTGTATTATAATATTATTTAATATTATTCAATATTATATTATAATATTATTTAATATTATTCAATATTGTATTATAATATTATTTAATATTATTCAATATTATATTATATATATTATAATATTATTTAATATTATTCAATATTGTATTATAATATTATTTAATATTATTCAATATTATATTATATATATTATAATATTATTTAACATTATTATTACAATTAATATGAAAGGATTTAAGAAAACCTCAACAGGGCCAGAAAATGAAGCCCACAGTTCCGTTCGCTCCTCCTGCACACGCTGTTACGTGCTCGGCGAAGCAAAGTTGATTCTTGGACACGTTCCAGCAAATAACAGTTGCGGCAAGTACTTCTGCGTCGCACAATATGTATGCATTACACGTGACTTCGACGTATTTAAACATGATCTATTATATTACCGCGTCGAAGCGCGGTTCAGCTCGCTTTTGATTTCGAGGGCGAGCCGGAACAGGGAAAACAAGCGGAACGCGGAAAACAGGAACAACAGCAGAACTTCGATTTCGCCGGTGATCGTTTTTTCTTCCTTATTAGAGGGGGGGAAAAAAGTTTCGGCCACGGATCAGGGATATTTTTCTAGGGGCGCGATCGGAGCGCTCACCCACCCTCCCCACCCCCTCCCTCGTTCCGACTTCGAGATCCGACGGAGGGAGAAGTTCGGATAATTATTCGCAGTCCGAGTGTCTTCGAAGTGGAATCGATTTGCTGGCGGCGCACAAGTGAAAGCAGAGATCGGCATTAGGGGATCCTCCCGGAGGCGGTGTCGTCTATATACGGTACATTATATTCCAGTTACCGCGGAAACTTCCTCAAGATTCAGTTTCAAAGTAGAACGGCTCGGGCGTAATAACGAAACCGTGGCGGGGGCGAGGAGGAAAAGTTCTCGCTAAATTGGTTGGTCGAAATACAAATCGGCGGCGAACCTCGCAGAGATATCGAGTTTCCACGCCAGACATAATTATATTAATTCTATTAAACCTCGTCGGGCATTCGTTTTCATTGTGCCTCCCACCCTTCCTACCCCTCGCCGTCCACCGTCCTTTTTCCGGCCGCGCGATCCCATCTTGAATTATGCGCGCGTTAATTCCGGACGGTCCGTTTCCGTAATGAGTAACGTTAAAAAGTTATTAGCGTAAGCAGATGCATAAGACCAATTAGCAGTTTCTTCTCGAAACTGATCCAATTATAGTTCTGCGGAATGGAATTCTCGCGATCTTGTTACACCCCGTTACGGAAATACCGTGAATAATGAAGACCGGGATCGACGACGCGCTACGCGGGGGCGCAGAAAAGTTGCTTCGTTCGGGGCGATTCGAGGACTCGAACGTTTGGCCCTTGATATTTAAATATTCTTTGAGGAAGATTTTTGAAATTATGTTTATCAGCAAAACGGAGCAAATCCGACGAAAATTGTCATTTTGCAATACAAAGTTGAATTTGAAGTAAGAATGATATCGCTGTGAAATTTCATAGCACTTAATAAATAAAGGATTTTGTGATTTTATTTATACGCTTTATATGGTTACCTTAAAAAATAATAATTTCGCGATGCCGTATCGGCGACATCCAAGTGCAAAGTAATTAAATAGTAAAAATCAATACGAATATTATATATATTATATAATATTGATATTAATAATTAATTAATATTAATGTAATATAATAAATATAATATATATAAATATAGCATAATTATATAATTAATATATTAATTAATATCATATAAATTTCTTGCAAGTGACATCCAAGTGCAAAGTAATTAAATAATAAAAATCAATACGATTATATGTATTATATAATATTAATATTAATAATTAATTAATATTAATGTAATATAATAAATATAATATATATAAATATAGCATAATAATATAATTAATATATTAATCAATATCATACAAATTTCTTGCAAACTGATTTTAAATATTCATTCACCCCTCAACGGTAACAGCATCAAGTAACTTCTGAATCGCAGGGGGTGGGGGAGGAGGGCAATACAAAAGTCACCGTTGTTCGACCATCGATTTAAGAAATAAAAATCCATGGCGATCGACGTAGAGAAAAAGCAGTGCACTCTTTCGGAGCGCATAAACGTATCATTGCCTTTGTCCGGACGAAAACCCGTTTATCCCTATCGAATGTATAGGCGGCTATTGATCAATTTTTATTCGGAAAGGGTAGAAAAACCCCAACGAAATTTGGTTCACTGCGTACGCGTTCGTTCGGAGTCGGTGGGTTCGATGAATAGCGTTCCGCGGCTTACAGAGTGGCGAATCAAATTTCGCGAAGGTTGTAAATACAGCCGGAGAGGGACGAAAATTCTGTGTTTCCCGAGGTTTTTAATGAATACCATGGATCGCGGGACCGCGCGATGGCTTGCATTAACAATCGAAACGCTTCGAACCGATTGGATCGATAGTCGTTCGAAGGACGAGAGAAATGGGGCCGGCTCCTGTGCGAGCCCCGAAGGATACATTATTGAGCCAATAATGGACATTTCGAGCGGCCGTGTCAGAAAAGAAGAGAAAATCGTAGCTACGGTTCTGCAGCTTTGACGGAAGAATATTCCATAATTCGTTCGCCCACCGAGAGTACAGAACATAAAATTCTCACAAACTGACGCACAGATTGCGCACAAAATTGGACAATTTGGAAAGAGGAGATGTAAGCTCGAATAATCAACTATAAAAGGAAAAATCAACAACTATAAAAATATATATATTTTTTTAATATATAAATATATTAATTAATTATATATTATATTATATTTATTATATATATAATATACATTATATTATATAATTATAATATATATTATATAATTATATTATATAATTATATATATATATATATTGCCATATAATTCTTTTCCACAAAATTATCTCGACGTCGTTAATTTTACAAAACAATTTTACAATAAAACGTCCACACAGTGTACGAAAAAACCGCGTGCGAAACCCGCAAATATCGATGTTACAGCACAGACAATACCACGCGGATTCGCCCGCGGATAAGGCGCGACCATAATAACATTCTTGTTTACAAGCTGATGAAAAATTACGGATAATTTACTTAGTACAGTGGGCCCTCGACTTTCGCACACAATTGGTTCCCGAAAGTGTGTGCGAACGTTGAACGTTCGAAAGTAGAGGGATGTAAAAATATATGCAGCAAAAACGGTGTTTCAAAGTATTTATTTATTTATTTAGCTTTCGGGTGTTTTCTTTATAAACTTGTCAAGAGTTAGTCGAGTACCTCCTTTCTGTTTCTTTTCGCGATAAAGATTTCTATAACGCGCAGTGTCTTTTCGTATCGCTCTACGTACACCAGATATACATTCTCCGTTGCGATCGCATTCTTCCATAATAGTTAAAAATTTCTCCCGACGCATAAATGCTTCGTTCATATTTTTAATTGTCAAAGTCTCGACCTCTCGATCGGAACAACATTGTAATCCGATGGCTAAAGTCCGATGTCCCCTGAGAGGGGCCATCCAATTACAATGCACAGTAAATTCTCCCTAATTGACGCTCGGATTGTACACAAAAATGAACGATTTCGAAAGAGAAGAAACGATTATTCGAGCGTTGCGGCTCGTTTTTTTTACAGCTGCCGATCATCAACAACCATAAAAACGGGCCGCGAAGCTAGAATAATCTTATATCCTCTTTCTAAATTGTCCATTTTTGTGTACAATCCGAGCGTCAATTAGGGAGAATTTACTGTAGTCTGCTCGACTCGCGATGTCCGCTCAGAGGAAACATTTGACCGCGAAGGCTTGCAAAGTTGAATTTTTTAAAATCTGCGAAGCAGCGAATTATTATATTATTATATATAATATTATATATATTATTATATATAATATAATATATATTATTCTATATTCTATATTCTATATATTCTATATATTCTATATTCTATATATTCTATATTCTATATTCTATATTCTATATTCTATATTCTATATTCTATATTCTATATTCTATATTCTATATTCTATATTCTATATTCTATATTCTATATTCTATATTCTATATTCTATATTCTATATTCTATATTCTATATTCTATATTCTATATTCTATATTCTATATTCTATATTATATATTATATATTTTATATTATATATTATACAAAATACAATTATTATATTATTATGCGAAATTAGAATGTACGAAAGTCGAGGGCCGTCTGTATTATATCGTATCTCCTGTTCCCAAATTGTCCATCTTTGTGCGCAATCTGTGCGTCGATTCTCCCTAATCGACCGCAGTTGCGTTTACGCTGCGCGCGGGGGTCGTTCAACTCTGTCGTCGGAAACGCGACGAGCGCGATCCGCGTCGATTTCGAGCGGAAAATAAACGAAACCCGGTTAATCGGCTTTGTCTCGCTGCACGAGGAGACGTCGTCGGGGGTTTTCGAAGTAATCGAGGGAAGGCGCCGCCGCGCGTTTCGATTGTGACTGCACACGCAGCGCGGCAAAGGCGCCCGGTTAATCGACTTTCTAATTATAGATGAGGAACGACCGCGCCGAGAGAAGGCTTGAACCCCCCGACAAAGGTCGGCATCCACTCGATAAGCTGTTAATACTTAATTACCAATGAATATCGACAAGCCCCGAGCTGGTCGAACAGTAGAAGCGCCGATAACACAATTCCGCGCGAGCCGCGCGCAACTTCGTTTCCGCAATTGTTTCCCTGTTTATTCTTTGATCCAGCGAAGTTTGCAAATTTGATCATCGTGTCTTCTGGCAAATAGCGACGACTTGTCGCTGACAATTTCGGCAACACCCCCGTTACAATTTGTAAAAATAAAATAAAATTTTCAGTACACTTATAAGACATGAAAATAGTAAATTTAGTCTAAATTTATTCCGAATAATTAAAATCCTATTACAAACTATGAAATAAAATCAATTTTAGAGCAATCTGTCTATTAAACGTGAAAATATTAAATTTAACCTAAATTTATCCCTAATAAGTAAAATCCCCTATTACAATCTATAAGATAAAATCAGTTTTAAAGCAATCTACTTATAAAACATAAAAATACTAAATTTAATCTAAATTTATCCCTAATAATTAGAATTCTATTTCAATCTATGAAATAAAATCAATTTTAAAGCAATCTCCTTATAAAACATAAAAATACTAAATTTAATCTAAATTTATCCCTAATAATTAAAATTATATTGCAATCTATAAAATAAAATCAATTTTAAAGCAATTTACCTATAAAACATAAAAATACTAAATTTAACTTAAATTTATCCCTGATAATTAAAATCCTATTACAATCTATGAAGTAAAATCAATTTTAAAGCAATCTACTGTATAAAACATGTTTCAGAATCATGTTGCTTCAACGTTGACTTTAATCTCATCTTGCCTGAGAATCCGTAACTAGAAGCTGTACGTGGAGAGGTTGGCAAGTATATTCGATTGCACCGATAGAGTAAAGTGCATGCGCAGACATTTTTGACGCTGTTCGAACAGTTCTAAAGTCAGAGAACGAACATGTATAATATTAGGTCTACCGGAAAGTTCTGTCCGTTTTTGAATTGAAATATAACACAATTTTCATACATTTAATAATATTTATTGTAGAATATACTTTCCATCGTTACCTATGACTTCTTGCCAGCGTGATAGCAACTTGTAAATGCCATTTTTAAAAAATGATTTATTTTTAGAGGCGAAGAACTCGACTAGTGCTTGCTAGACATCAGCTTCAGTTTTGAATTTTTTTTCCTGTAAAAAGTTTTGCAAACAGAGAAACAAGTGATAATCGGAGGGTGCTAGGTCTGGGGAGTATGGCGGATGCGACAGAATTTCCCAGCCTAGCTCTGCGATTTTCCGTCGCCAAAGCAGCATGTGGTCTGGCATTATCATCGGTAGCCATGTTTTCACGATCGCGTCTCGCTTAATAATGACACGAGACATCTTTGTTTCAGTTTATTTAGGAGAGTACATGCGTGTGAATGCAATGATAAAGAGAGATAGTCGTATATGTCTCAAATCAACATGTGCATACGGATTGAAACTTGAAGTGACACCATCGGACAGAACTTTCCGGTAGACCTAATATTTCACTCTTTTTATAATACATTCTAAATACATTATTCATTAGAGTAACGATTAACAATAGAATATCCTTTCGTTTTAGATGCTCTCTTTATTCGACATTCTAATTTGATTCTGCTGCAAAAGGGAGGCAGCCCCAACATTTAAACTGTATTCACTGAAATGCAGGGAAGAAGGTATAGAGCACGTTTAAAACAGTACTCGATTTTTATTCTTAATCTTCTCAATTACTTTCTACTGGTTTATTTAAGCGGCCCGAAAAGGAAGCGTTGCTCTTCTCAAATCAAAATGTGCATACGGATTGAAACTTGAAGTGACACTGTCGGTCAGAACTTTCCGGTAGACCTAATATAATAAATTCTTCCAAGCGTGATCCATAAGAGAAAATGTCCCCGTTGTTCTCTCAGTTTTAACATCGAATGCCACCGATTTCAGGTCACGAGGCGTGCTAAATTTATTTATACGTTCCATCTGTCGCGGAAATGGAGAATGAAAAACGTACTTATACATTTTTAACGACAAATACTCCAAATCCTCTAAACGCGTGACCCAGATGCGTCGATCAACCACGATCAAATGAACGCCAAAATTATAATCTCGGACGAGCAAGCTTAATTGATCGCTGGATTAGCGAGCAGCGCGAACGCAAAAAGATCCAAGCAAGTCCGCGGAGAATATTAAGAAAAACTTAGCACTCGGAAGCTTTTCTTTGATATCCAGTAAATTCGCGCCCCTAATTCGCGCTCAGATTGTGCACAAAAGTGGACAATTTGGCAAGAGGGGATACGATTATTCGAGCTATTTCTTTTTTATATAATTGTTGACAATTGGAAACTATAAAAACGTGTCGCGAAGCGCGAATAATCGTATCTCCTCCTCCCAAATTGTCCATTTTTAATTATTAATTAATTTCGCAAGAATTGCGATTTCGTCGCACAAAGTCGAGCGGAAATAAAAATTATTATAATGCAGTGGAATTTTCTAGGAATTAAGAAACGTTTTCATTTACGTATTTCACACGATTATGTTTACGGTATGAGAGAAAGAATAATCATTCAAAAGACACGTGTCACTTTGACATGAAACTGTGAAGTATAAATAAAGAAATAAAGTGCTTTCGAGTGGACTACTGGATGACGTAATTCATTTGTTTGTAAGTGGACGCATACTCGGCAAATAAAGGTCAACATCGTTTTTCAAGCGGAATCGTACAATTTTGAATACAATGATCGATTCGGTTCGTCACTTTGAATAATAAAACATTGTGCCACGCATGGGAACAAAGTTATAGTTTTCGAGATATTTAACCTTTTGCGATAATGCAAAATAGATATTTAACCCTTTGCGGTAATATAAACTAGATATTTAACCCTTTGCAGTAATATGAAAGATATTTAACCCTTTGCGGTAATATAAAGGATATTTAACCCTTTGCGGTAATATAAAGGATATTTAACCCTTTGCGGTAATATGAAGGATATTTAACCCTTTGCGGTAATATAAAAGATATATAACCCTTTTAATTCGAAATCCGAAACATATATTTTCCAATCTAGGTTATTTCCGTATTATTGCGATTTATCGCGAATCGTGCATACGAAATTGTGGCTGCTGGCAAGTACAATAATCGCAATTTTAACAGTTTCTTCAAGTATAAATAAATCCGATACTGTTACAATATTATCAAAAATGGTGTAACAATTTTTAGTGACGCCCGAGTGTCGTCATTCCAGTACAAATGGTTAACTACGGAAGTTCCACTTACGAGAAGAATGAATCGAAAATTTCGGTGGGAAACATTTTTTATACAGCGTTTTCAATTAACGAGTTATATACATAGATTAAAATCGGACACCACCCCGTCGCCGTATGGATCCGAGTGTTCGGAGTGGAAAAAATTGATGTAACAGGCCCTTGTTATCCTCGCGCCGCGGCAAAATGTCGCGTGGCCGGTGTCGAAACCCGGCTGATGTAAAAGTTCAAGTTGTAGTTTCTATGGCGATGATAAGAGTGCTGTGTAGATAATAAAAGTGCATCCGAGTGCTAGAGGGGTTGAACTTGGGTCACGCGAAACGCAGGATCGTCGCTAACCTTAACCACCGATGCCACTCTATGCAAATAAAAGCAGGACAAAAAAGAACCGTGGGTTCGAATCGTGCGGAAATCGTAACAAGAAATGGGAGGTTTCGCGCGACTGATTGATTACCCTGCTAATTGCATGAACCTTGACACTTGCATGCATCTTCGGCCGCAATTCCCAGCAACTATCGAGACTCTGTCGGATTCTACGCGAAACCAGATGACCGTAGTTTGCAGCCAGCATGCGAGCGAATGAGCGAGAGAGAGAGAGAGAGAGAGAGAGAGAGAGAGAAAGAGAGACAGTATGTGAGCGAGAGAGAGAAAGAGAGACAGCATGTGAGTGAGAGAGAGAGAGAGAGAGAGAGAGAGAGGGAGAAAGAGAGACAATATATGAGCGAGAGAGAGAGAGAGAGAGAGAGAGAGTATGTGAGCGAGAGAGAGAGAAAGAGAGACAGTATGTGAGCGAGAGAGAGAGAGAGAGAGAGAAAGAGAGACAGTATATGAGCGAGAGAGAGAGAGAGAAAGAGAGAAAGTATGTGAGCGAGAGAGAGAGAGAGAGAGAGAGAAAGAGACAGTATGTGAGCGAGAGAGAGAGAGAAAGAGAGACAGTATGTGAGCGAGAGAGAGAGAGAGGGAGGGAGGGAGGGAGAGAGAGAGGCCCGATCGATCGGCAGCTGGGTACGGCCACGCTAATAACACCGAGGCGGTTCTACCCCGATGTTGTACTCGCTTACAGTTACATCCCATGTCTCTGTAACGTGACAAGGATCCAGGGGGAGCCAAGGTGATGCCCTAGAAGGCTGGTAGCAAGATATTAATATGGGCGCGGAGTCGATACACACTTGCTGCCTTCCTCCCCCCTGGGGATGTCGCCCTTTATGTAACTAACGGGGGGGAATACAGGCAGAATACAGCTCGTGATTACGAGATACAACTGTCTCCAGGGAGCACCGCGCCGTAAGGAAGAACGATGCCGTGCCGAGGGAAGACGCGCCCCGTAGTTGCAACGGGGATGATCATATGTGTCGAGACGGACGTTTCTCGGGGGCGGCCGGCGTCCCCCCCTTCGTGTCCTCGACCGAGGATGGCGACCCCAAATGGCGTTCGCTCGCGCCGGGAAAACTCCGCGAGGGTGTTAAATTCGAGAACATTGGACGGCTGACGAAACGGCAACGTGCGCCGCACGGGCCTCCGCGCGCGTCTCTCTCCGCGATTCTTTATATACATTAGGAATGATAATACGGCGCGTCCGCGTTGCCTCGCGGGTCTTCTTCGTATTACTTAAACCCGCGGACTCGGGAACATCGGCGGCACCCTCCTCCGCGCCTCGCTCTTATTATCGTCGTAAAAACTACGCAACTTGAACTTTAACGCCAGCCGCGTTTCCGGCCCAGCGATATTTCGCGCGAGGATAACAAGGGCCCGTATTACATCCATTTTTACCACTCCGAACACGACTCCGTGCCGGAGTCATCCAGCCTCGAGCGAAGCGGAGAAGACCACCCGGCACCCGCGATTCCTCCCCTCCCTTCAACTTGGATCTTCTCCTCTACTTTTGTCACCTTTTCTCTTTCATGGTCCGAGGATTCGGCGTGTCCGACCATCTATCTCCAAGTGAAATAACTTCTCTCGCTCTCTCTCACTCTCTCTCTCTCTCTCCGCGGGGCCGGCAGAGTTCTGCTTCTGTATGCGGTGTCCCTCGAAGTCGAACCGCAAACTTCGCGGATCCGAAGTCTGGTCTTACGGAAGAGTTAAGTTATTCTAGAGCGAACGTTCCAGGGGGGGGTTCTTCGCGGCTCGACGGCGATCCTCGGGAACTTTTCGCGAGAAGTAGGTATCGATGGTTGTAATTTCGAACTCGGTATGCTTATTAAACAGCGGCCGAAGAATGTGCTCGAGTTTCGTACGGCTGCGGCGAGAATATCGTTCGGTTGCCGTGGCGATGGCTGGAAAGCGTTCGAATGCGAAAGATTTTCGGTATTGGAAGAGTATGATAAATGATTTTTACGTTCTCATTGGCGGACCTTTCTCGGGAAAAGTTCTTTTTATGGTTTGGATCGTTTACTTATATACATTTCTTTAGTATTTTAATATTATATATATAATATAATATATTATAATTATACATATATAATATAATAATATATATATAATATATTATATAAATAATATTAAAATTTTAATATTATATACATATAATTTTAAAATAATAATATAATATTTAATATGTAGTTATAATTTGTATATTAATACATTAATATAAAATATGTATTTATTAAAATACATATTAATTATAGTTTTTAATTATAATAATATATAATATACAATATTAACCCTTAGGGGACCAAAACTATTTATTTCCAGTTTACACGTTACCAGGTCTAGTCTGTTTTTCAGACGAAGAGAAATTTTTTACTGAAAATTTTTCTATCAAGTATAGAGAAGAGATATTCATTTTTTAAATAAAACTTCGTTGATATATTTTCATCGAAACAATCGTGCCTATTGTTCCAATGTTTCCCGCCAAATTTTACGGTTTTATTGATTTCTGGCGTGTGTATGGTGGCATTGGACCGTTAAGGGTTAATATAATAATAATATATATAACATAAAATACCTATATAATATATGTTATATTATTATTATTATTATATTAATATTATATATTATTTATATATAAATTTATATATTTACATAATTTTATTTATCCAATTGTTTTCAATATATATTTTTCCGGACACGATCATTTTTCTACAGACTTTAATGGAACATACGATAATTTCAATTAATTGACAGAATGACTAGATATAGAAATAACAATATTTATTAAAAGATTTCGAGCTTCTGCATCCGAGCGTTAAAAGACAATTAAATTGCATCGTTCGAAAGGTTTTCATTTTTCAAGAAACGGAAACTAGATCAAACAGAAAAAAACGTCGATGATTAATTAAGAGTTGTACGATTGCACCAAAAAGACACCTCGTTGAATACGAAAAGCAATGATTAAAAAAATCGTTATATTAAAATGCAAAAACGATCTCAATGCAAAAGATCTCAAAACGATTCGTACCGATTGAACCGGAAAGACGTTCCCGATGCTGAACGCCGGAACGATTTTTGTCTAACGAAGGTTAATGTGTGCAACCGGGCGGACCGCGTGCGGAACGGGGATACAAGAGCGCGGGAGAATTAATAACGTGTAACGAGGTAATATCGCACTTCACCGAGAACGACTTTATGAAACACCGTTCCACGAAATCCGCGCGAAGGAGCACGCGAGCGAGCGCGCGCGCGCGCGGGCGCCCCTCCGACATTCGATGCCGGTTCGATGCGGCAGGAATGATTTATTACGCGATTTCCAGCGTACGCTTACGCATGAGTGAAATTACGCGGCCCTCCCCTGTGATCTCGTTTTCAAGCACGCCTGCAGAGGAGATATTTGATCGACACGATGTCGTAGTTCCCGGCGCCGTAATTACGTATCACGAGAGCGTCGTAATGAACACTGCGATGCGAGCCTTAGAAAAATGCGGCCGCGCCAGCTCCATGCAGGATATTAAAATTACGCAAAAACTTTCAAGTCCGTTTCGTTTATTAAACGTTGCCGGGTTGCGACAAGGGAGCTGGATCGATCAACGACTCGTTACATCCGTTTGCGGGAACGGAGAACGGTCCGCGAACGGGAACGCGGACGAACTGTCCGAAAAAATCGCGATTAACACGTTGAATGCCACGCCGGTTTTACAGAAATTGTCCGTGGCGCCACGATGTATTTTCTTTTATGCGATACATATAATGTTGAAATATTATCTGCAATAGATAAGTTACGGTGTATAATCATGTTTGACATGTTAATTGCGACAGGGGTCATTGTTTGAATTGACGATGGTAATAATACAATATTTTAGATGTTGACATTTGTTTTAAATTATATATATTATTTCTATCAATTTGGGCGCGCCGGTCACTAGTGGCCCCCATGGCGTCACCGCCAAGTTAAGTGCCGGTCACCGGTGACCCCCGTGGCATTCGACGTGTTAATCAAGTTCTTTAACGCTAAACCTACCGCGGCCAAAGTGACCGCTTTCTTATTTTGCAGTTCTGCAAAGTTCCGAAACTCTTTCGTGGAAAACGCTTGAATAAGTTATATTATTGGAGCAAGTTTTATAATAAAAACTTTGCAAATTCCAAATAAATTCGGTCTTCCCAATTTTGTGAAGCAGTGCATGCCAGTTAGTATTACTGATTGGTAGGTTTAGCGTTAATCAAGATCATAAGTTTTTTTTCAACTTCTTTCAACTTCTTCCAAATTTTCTAGTCTCGAACATCGATCAGAAAACTGTTCACTACATTTTTACAGCATATTTACGCGTTGATTTCGAACTCGTCGGAAATCCACGAGAATTTCGGCAGAATCTACAGCAGGGGTGTCAAACTCAAAAGCTAACTTGGACCAAATAAACAATGCTTAACTTTAGGTGGGCCGCGAAAAGAAAATCAATGTTCATAGAAACAAATATTTTTATTTTGACCAGTACATTGTAATAAACATATATAAAGTTAAATTATTGTTTACGTCCTGATACTTGACATCTCTTCTCTGACACTATCTCTCCTATTTCGGGAGAAATTTTATTGGCCGAGACTACTTTCGAAATTTCTAATTCACATTTCTATTTTATTTTTACTTTGCGTCGGATATATTGAGTGGGCCGCAAAAAAAAGTCAATGTTCATAGAAACAATTATTCTTATTTTGACTAGTACATTGTAATAAACATATATAAAGTTAAATTATTGTTTACGTCTTGATACTTCACATCTCTTCTCTGACACTATCTTTCCTATTTCGGGAGAAATTTTATTGGCCGAGACTATTTCTATTTTATTTTTACTTTGCGTCGGATATATTGACTGGGTCGCAAAAACGTTCATCTCGAGCTGCGAGTTTGACACCCCTGATCTACAGCCTGCGATCTCGCGGAGTCCGTGCGCGCGGACCCCGGATCGACGCGTCCCCGCCAGATTTCGGCCTCCGCGTCTTTTTCGACAAATTGCCGCCATTAATTACAATCGGCTCGGCCAACGTGACATATCTTCATGGAGAGAGAGAGATATCGCGCGGCGGCACGACCGTTTAAAAGCATTTTAAAGTCTAATGGATTTATAAAAAAAAAGCGGCGCAAGAACCACGGTTCCTTGGCGGATTCAAATTCCCATTGGCGAGCCCGGCTCTCTCGCCCCGACGGGGTCTTTCCGTTTAATTTCGTCCGCGGTTCAATATCGGCGGGGAGGGAGGGTCACGCTGTCAAGGGTGAGAAATTCGCGAAAGAAAATCTAGCAGCGCGACTAAACCGACATCGGAAATTCCCAGGATTAATCTGGTACACCCCAGCCGCGAATTCCTTTAACGAGTTTTCGATCGACGCGTCTCCGAGGCATACTTGAAATTTCGCTTTTGCCGATCGGCGCCGCCCGCGCGGACCTCTTACGCCGGCCTTCGCGGCTCGTTCGAGAAGTTGACCCCCCGATATCCATAAATATTCGCGGCCGGAGGCTTTTTGTCGTGGATCTTGAGAAACGCGCCGCCTTCTGACGCATGCACGCGGCCGAGCGCATAAGTGCGGCGAGAAGTGTTCGACCACTTCGCGCACCCAGTGCACGACCACCAGCACCCGAAGCACAAAGCCGGGCGCGCCGTTAGAGAATGGATATTATAGCAGCCCGCATTATTTAGCGACACCGCTCCGGCCGCCGGATGTGCAGTAAATTCTCCCTAATTGAGTTGGCATGATTAATCGTACTATTTATACAATTTTGAGAACCATTTGTCGCGCGGTGGTCCGCGGCATAAAATATGACGCGATTCGTGAAATATTTGGTTGGCCGGAGAGGTCCGTCGCATTTCAAATAAAACGTTCGAATCGGTTTTTCAACCCTTTGCACTCGAAGTTATTTTTTAACTGTGAATCTAAACTAATTTTTGCTGAGTTATTGCTTTTGTATTTTATATGGCAATTTTATATTTTGTCTCGTACAACAATTGCACTTTTAACAATTCTTGAAATCGAAACTTCGATTTTATAAACATGATCTTGAGACGTGATGTAACGATTTTAGTGGCGCCTATTATTTTTGTATTTTATATGGCAATTTTATATTTTGTCTCGTACAATAATTGCAATATAAATATTATATAATAATATTATATATTAATAATATATATTATATATATATTATTATAATATTATATATTAATAATATATATAATATATATGTATATATATATATATATATATACATAATTATAATATTATATAATTCATTTAAAATAGCTTCGAGTGCAACGGGTTAATAAGCCAATGATTAATAGTAATAACGATGATTTTATACAACAATAATTCCATCAGTTTGCAAATGAACGAACACTTACGCGACTATGGTTATTCGCGACGGATCAGTCGCAACCCTTCCGTTGCTAGAGAACGAAGTCGCGACCTTGGTCTGTGGGTTAGTGTCGCCGGAAGTTCGTCGAAAACGAGGGTAACGCTCGCTCGATTAAAGATACACGATTCGATAGGGAATTACATTTCGCGTGGAAAGGGAGCACGGTCTCTCTCGCCGGACGACGAGCAACGATTTCCAATAGAATTTTAATGAGATAGAAAGTAATGGGGGTGTTCTATTACCCGTCGCGCGACCCGACAACGGATACTTGTTATCCGCCGCTTGGCCCCACCCCCTTTCTCGCTCTTCGCCCGCTCCGCCCACCCCCCACCCCCTCCCTTCCCATTTGCATTCATAATCGTCGCAGAAAGAAAGCACAAAGGCCGCTCTCTCTCTCGCTAATCATCCAACGAACTCGACCTGCCGTGGAAACCAGACATTAAGGAGAGAAGATTTCGCGGCGAGATTAAAGGGAGTTTCTCGTCCGTTGCGTTCATTTCGTCGTTTCCCGGTTATCGTTCACCACTGCCGAAAGAGGCACGGGGGCTGTATCGTTGATAATTGCACGGCTGGAAAAAAGTGCTTTTCGTCTTTCCGTTGGCTACGTGACCCAACCGTCAACCCGTTTCTCGTCGGGGCGACGCGGCCGCGTCCCCCCTCCCCCCTTTACCCACCCTCCGTCTACAGAACGATACTAAAAGAAAATTGCAACGGGCCTGCCATCTTCCGTAACGCGAGAGGATTTAAATTCCCGTGTATTCTTGGATAAACGACCTTGCTACCCAAGACTCGGCCGGCTTTCTCATTATCCGGCCCGTTACCATAACACGCTCATTATCGTTTCCTCGCAATTTTCCTGGCCAGCCACTTTTCCTACGCTCGTGTTCCCCGTTCCGCATTAATTGGCGATGATCACACGGACCTTTCCCTGTTGCGCGCGGGATCTTTCGACGGGAAGCCTTTGCTTTCGGCGATCAACGTGCGTTCCCGGTACTTGTTGTTAGCTGGTTCGTATTTACAACGGTAAATGTCTCTCTAATTGACGCATAGATTGCGCACAATAATGGACAGTTTGGGGAGAGGAGATACGATTATTCGAGCCTCGCGGTTTATTGTTGTAGATATAAATTATCTACGATTACAAAGACGAACTGCAATGCTCGTTATAATCGTATCTTTTCTTCCCAAATTATCCATTTTAGTGGACAATCTGAGCGTCAGTAAGGGAGACATTACGTGTTACGTCGGATAACGCAACATTTGCGTCCGCTGCGACACGCGGATGCTTTGGCAAATGATGCTAATTCTATCTCCAGTGGGTCAGTTCTCTTCTTCAAGGAATATATATAAATATATGCAAGTAAAATATATATAAAATAATATAATAATAATAATATAGTAATATAATAATATATAATAATAATAATATAGTAATATAATAAATATATACAAATATAAATATATTTTATATATATGTATATAAAAATAAATATACATAAATATATTTTTCTTTATTGCTAGAAGAACAATGCAGATACTACAGGATTTCATTGAAACTGTAATGAGCAATTCGTCCTTAATTTTTCTGCCTTTTTTAACAGTTCCAGCGATTGTTTCGTCGTCACTTACTTCAATAAATAAATACCCAATTCTTCGAGAATTTCGTCCATCCTAACAGTGAGAAGAATCCAGCGTTTTTTGTAGCAGAGAAACAAAAGGACCGCGTAGACAACGTATGAATCTCCTTTTCCGATCAATTCCGACGAGTTGAACGTAACGCGGAAGCATTTTCGAATTCTTTAACCGTTTGCGTAGCACGAGCCACTTTTGCGCTCTTCAGATTTTGCGTCGAGAAAAGCCAGGGCATTCGGCCGAAACAGTCGACTTACGGCCCACCCGAAATTTGTCGAAACGTGCTCAGTCTTTCGGACGCATGTATACGTCGCGCGTCGCATCGCTGTCAGTAATCCAATTTGCATTTCGTTGTTACCTATTCTAAATTAATAGTATATATATTTTCATTCGTAACGTTTTATTTGATGTTTCACGGCTGTTTTCGACACATAATCGAAAGAGCGCTATTGTACGCTCTTCGGCTCTTTTCGACACATAATCGAAGGAGCGCTATCGCGCTCTTCGGCGCTTTTCGATCCTGTTCTTTCAGAACCATCTGGTACGCAAACGGTTAAACGCTTTCGACGCTTCGCATTCGATCTATACTCGTTTCGGCGCCTTAAACGCGTAAAACGACGCGCGATTTTCGATCGAAAACATTCGCGCATTTTTCTCGCCGCTTGCAAAACAGTCTCTCGCGTGTTCGTCGACCAACGTACGCGTAAAAAAAATCGTGTTTCTCGGAGCACTTCGACACAATATCGAGGAAGTTCCCCCGCGCTCGTAAACAAACGCACTCGGACCTGTTCTCCTCCGCCAGCGTGAAACGATCGTCTCGAGAGAAGCGAGCGGCGCGCTTCCCGATTTATCGGAACGTGGACACGCTTCTTCTTCTTCCTCTTCTTCTTCTTCTCCTTTATTCCTTTTTTGGCGAAACAATAGCTCTCAGGCTCGCTCCGTTCCGACGGATCGTCTCCGATTCGGCGCGTAATCTCGGCGATCCGATAATAAATACGAGCCTCGCGACGGGACCCGCGGCTCGCGTCCCCCCGCCCAATCCCCTCTATACCCTTTTCGCGACATCCGCGGACTTTATTGTATCACGAGCGTGTTTACAGTTGCGTAGACAGAAACGGGAATCACAGAAGCGCGTCTCAATCATGCCGCGCGTCGATAACAAAGCACAACGCCGGAACTGTTCTTAGTTCCGCGAGCCGCCCCCCGCCCTCCCCGCGGGGTCACGCGAGTCGAGAGGAAACGGCTCGTGTGTATCACTCGAAATAAAGGACTCCCAACCTCGTCCCGATGGTAAAAAGGCAGCCGAGACGGCTGGAACGCTCTCGCCGCCGAGCAGAAATGCCGAGCGAGTTAAGTCGTCCGCGCGAGATATATACCGCGCGGCCGTAAATCACTGGATAGGTATCTGCTTTTATTAATCCTAAAGTTCATAGCCGCGCGCGCGCCCGCGGGAGGATTTATTTTCCTAAAGATACCGAGGCACGAGTGTAAATTGCAGCGTATCCTTGGAACAAGTGACCGTTACCGCTTACGATCACGTTTTTTATTGTTTGCGCGAGGCGTATTAAGATCGGAATTTCTAATTGTTTCGACGATCCTTGTTCTTCAACAGCTGCCAATTATGTATACAATTGGTGTCCCAAAAATGTATCGCAATCCGAAAGTGGCGGGTTCCTCGGGTCATTTGAAGCAACTTTTTCCTTTACAACAATTTTCTCCGACGCACCGTTAACGAGTTATCAACGAAAAACAGTGACCAATGAGAGGCGAGCTCAGCGGTCGAGCGGTCGAATCCCAGCTGAGCTGGCGCGAGGCGACCGAGCCAATGAGCGGAACTGGACTTCGCGCGCTGGTTGGCTGGGCCGCCTCGCGTCAGCCGTACTCGATTCTTATTGGTCACTGTTTTTCGTTAATAACTCGTTAACGGTGCCTCGGAGGACATTTTTGTAAAGGAAGAAGTTGCTTCGAATGATCCGAGAAACCCGCCATTTCCGGATTGCGAGACATTTTTGGGACACCCTGTATAGATATTTATTAGAACTTACTGCGACCGGCAGAGAATATCAAATTCCTAGATCTTAACCCTAGAAAGATAACCATATGACAACGTACGTAAAAGATAACCATACGCTTCAGAGGCGCATGCTTTTCTAAGGCGTCAATTTTATACTAACAATGGATATTTATTTAAGTTAATCTAGTCATTTTAAAGGTTTGGCATTATTGTAAAAATAAAATGCATTTATATTATATTTTTTTATATTTTAAGTAATTTTAAACTTAAATCACTAGACCTCTATGAAAAATTAACAAAAATCAACAGTCTTCGCAGGCGCCTCTGCGACGTAGGTTATCTTTCTCGGGTTAAATAAGTTGGCTGTGTTTGAACGAGTGTACAGTAAATTCTGCCTAATTGATGCGCAACTTGTACGCAAAAGTGGACAATTTGAGAAGATGAGGGACGATTATAAATAACGTTGTAGCTTGTTTTTATAATTTTTGACAATCGATTACTATGAAAACGAGCCGCAAGGCTCGAACAATCGTGTCTCATTTTCCCAAATTGTCCATTTTTGTGCACAATCCGAGCGTCAATTGGAGCGTCAGTTAGGGAGACATTGTTGCAATAGATTTATAACCGAGGTAATACAGTAATGCCTCTTCAATTGACGCTCAAATTGTCCACAGAAATGGACAATTCGAGCCTTATGGTTCATTTTTATAGTCACGAATTGCCAACAACTATAACGAATTAGGGAGACATTACCGTAATCGTATCTCTTCTCCTCAAATCGTCCATTTCTTCGCAAAATCTGACCACTAATTTCTAAGAATTTACCGTATTTCTTAATTCCACGCGAACTCGTTCAGCGTCGACTCGTCGCGCGGCAGCGAATTTCGTCGCGATTTATTTTCCGCTCCCTTAATTATTCCCCTCTAACCGCGTGCACCGTAGAAACTTTCGGTCGCGTCTTGAAGGGACCTGGTATATTCCTCTTTTTTCCGTAACGAGTGGGGGGGGGGGGAGGGCTAGAAGCGAAATTTATTTTTCACAGAGCCGTGACACGAACGCCGCCGCGCGCGCGCGCGTCTGCGGCGGAGAGGCTCGCTCGGCTTTTTTTCTTTCCGCGGAATCCTTTGATCTTTCAACATCACGGTTAAGGCGGTGCGCGCCGGTCTATCAGGGGCCCCACAGAGCTCGCAAATAAGAAACTTCTGATTCCCGGAAATATTCCGGAGACGAGTGTATCGACGAGGTCTCGCTCGTTGATCCGGATCCTGCAGGGATCGGCCCGGAATTATTTCTCGGATTACTTTTCACCGATCGCTTCTGCGACGAGACTGCATCTTCCCCCCCTCTCCCCCTCTCTCTACGTTCGCCGTAATATCTGCCCCGGAAACTTGAGATACGATCGTCGAATCCGCGCGTATTTTCCCCGAAAACGCTTCGCGATAATATCCGCCGGCGCGGATAACTGTTCAACGGCGGCTCCGATACTCGCGTTTTGCACGCGATTGTGTTCCATATATGTGTGGTGTGCGCGCAGATCCGCGTGTATACGTATATGTATCGTGCGCCGGTGTCCACTCGGTGTTCTAACCAAGTACGAATTATCGCGAGCACTTCTAATTTCCTTCCTATTTATGACAATTGAATATTCAACGGTGAAGAGGTGCTCATTATGGGCCGCGCAGTCGGCGGAACGCGTTTGCATATTTAAAGTTTCATGCGTTCGGCTGCAGCCATTAGATTAGCGCGCCATTGTTGCGTGCCGGCCGTGCTCTTTCGCCGCCGCTCGTATATGACTTACGAGCTTTTGTTCGAGCATTAACAATTTAATCCCTATTTACATTTATGCGATTCGAAAGAGAGATCTTGCGCAATCTGCCGCAAACCGTGAATGATTAATTAACGGTCCCCGCGGACGTTTTCTATGCTCCGGCGAGGCCTGATTTCTATTCAAATGGTTTTACACCACGCTCGCCTATGAATTTTTCATAGGGCACGGAGTTTAAGGAGGCTAGCGTTGCCGATGCAATGGCGCCGACCAGGCTGGATTTCCAGCCGAAACGCGTGTCGTTTCGCCTGTTTCCGAATGGACCGTGTTCCAGCGTCCGTGAACAGCGTTCCGCAGAAGTAGCCGCGGTAGAATTGCAATTTTTTTTTACAATTGGTTTACTACTGGGAAACGGTTCGCCGAGGCAACTTGCATCGCGGAGCGAAGAGAGCTCCGAAGGTCGGAAGCGGAACGCGGCAAAGTAGAACGAAATACAAATACCGACGCGGATCCGGTCGTGGCTATGTGCCACGGGAACTTCGAAATTTATCGACTTAATCGTTCCGGGCTAAGGAAACCGTTCGGCAGTGGGCCGAACTTCTTTAAACAAATCGAAACTTTTGATTTCCGCCGGCGGGGCGCGCGCGCGCGCTAACGCAAAAACGCCAGGTATTTCTGCGATTGCCGTGTCGAAGTTCGAAAGACATCCGATTCTTGGCCTGATTCGATACGCCGGCTACAACAAGCTAACTTTTCATGCTCTCCGGATTCTGAACTTAAAATAGACGGTCAATTCTCCCGGAAATGTGCGGAGATCGGAACTGAAACCGGCAGATCTGAGAATACTAAGTCGCGATTCTTCGGGCCTCGCGGAGAGGTTTTATAGAAATGACAGCGGCCAGCATCACTGTGTACATTAATATGAATACGTAGCAATGCTAGAATGAAAGCGACGACTTAACTGTTTTATTTCTAATTTTTTTGCCACGATTCGAAGGCAATTCGGAGGGCACATGACTCGATTCGGAGGCAATTCAGAGGCCACATGACGTGTACCTAGGCAATTCGGGGGGCACATGACACTATTCGAAGACAATTGAGAGGGCACATGACACTATTCAAAGGCAATTGAGAGGGCACATGACACTATTCAAAGGCAATTCGAAGGCTACATGACACTATTCGAACGCAACTCGAAGGCAACTCGATGACACGATTCGAAGGCAATTCGGAGACCACGTGACACGAATCGAAGGCAATTCGGAGACCACGTGACACGATTCGAAGGCAATTCGGAGGACACATGCCACGATTCGAAGGCAATTCGGAGGACACATGCCACGATTCGAAGGCATCGGAGGCTAATACATAGACGTAGGTCTAATACAGGAAAACTAGAGTAACCCGAAATTTGGTATTTTCGGGAGAAATCTCTATAGTAAGCTAAACGTTGATAATAGAAGTTGATCGAATCCGACTGTGCGCGAATATTCTGCGCTCATGAGATTTAACTAGCTCTTTTCGTAAAATACAATGACTTGTTTTAATATTCGGATAGCTTTTGAAACAGAATAACTCTCTTCACATCGAACGAAATTGCTCAATTTTTTTAAAGATGTTAGTAAGATTTAAAAATGTTGTAGTATAAAATCTGCACTAATATAATCTCGCGACAAATTATATTTCGATCTATTATTAAATCTATTAAATCTAAACACTGTTTATTTCCAGGGTGCTGGATCACTTCATATTTTATTCGGATCGTTGTTTATCACTTCCCGGATAAAAACGGTCGACGCGAGACGATCCTAGAAAATTCTTCGAGCGCGAGAAGGCTTAATGTCTTCGGCCCGAAGAAGCTAATTTATGGACGCGGCAGAGAAAGACTTCGTGGAAACTGAGCGTGCCGAGACTTACCCTTAGCTTAGACAGGAGCGAAAAATCGGTGAGCGCCTTGAGCGTCACTTTGCCAAGGGAATGTTCTGAAACAGAAAAGCGGAGGAGATCGGTTCAGAGTGGATCGATCCGACATCGTGGATGGTAAAATCGATCGTCGTGCGAGACTCGACAGCGGCGGGGCACACGGTTCATCGGCCACTTTTGGCCTAGGCTACCGCGTAAATAATCGAAAGCGAGCGAGAGCGTCTCGCGCATTCCATTCCGTTGGCGCAAATCATTCCGTAAAAAATTCGGCCAGAACAAAGAGAAGCTTTTTCCTGGCGCTGCACCGCGCCGCTCCGGCTCCGGTTACGAGGCCGAAGGGACCGGAAAACTGGCGATACGCAACATTTTTTCTATGTTGCGCGCGGCACGGCAAACAACGAAACAAAAAACTTTCTATTAAGGGGAACAAAGGGGGTCCCCGCGGCTGGGTATCTATCCGCGAGTTATGCGTCCCGTAAGCCGCTTTCCGGGCCGGACCGTTTCAATTTAACTCGGCGCGATGAATTTTCACGGAACGAACGCGATACCGGTTCGCCGAGGCGTCTCTTCGCTGCGTCGGAATCCGGCGATTTTCGAACGATTTACAGCGAAACCGTTCGCGATCGGTATCGAGGGACCGCGGTGTTCTTCGATCGGGTTCTCGAAAGTCCAGCTTCGCCTTCGAAGCGGTGCAGACCGGGCAACGACTCCCTCAATGGAGCGGCTAAGAGGCTCTGGCAAACTCTCGTCCGGTCTTTTTCGGGGGAGCAACGAAAAATCGTAGACACGAGGGTACGTCTCGTGTTCATTCATACTAATTGGTTTTTTGATAATACAGGAGACAGTTCCTTTTGACAATTAACATCGAGGAGACTGTCCTTGGACACTCTGAAGATAGTGCAACGGAGTACAAACAGGCCGAGTGCAGAGCTCGTCCCTTCAATATTCAATGATTGAATATTGCTGCTATCAAATAGTAAAAATCCTTACTGTGGACACGGAGTGACTGCTTTAACATCTTCTAGCATAGAAACGGCTTCATCTAGCTTATAAAGAATATCCTAAAATTATTGTACAAGCGAGAAATGAGGGATTCCTGACGTCATTTGCAGTAGCTTTTTCCTTAGCGAAAATGCGCTCCGCCGCTTCGTTTACGAGTTATTAACGAAAAACACTGACCAATGAGCGATCGCGTACGGCCGACCCCTCCGCCCTCGCGACCACTGCCGTCGCGTCAGACGGCCGGCGCGACGCGGCATTGGCCGCGAGGGCGAAGCGCCGGCCCCACTCGCTCTCCGATTGGACAGTGTTTTTCGTTAATAACTCGTGAACGGTGCCTCGAAGAAAATTTCTGTAAAGGAAAAAGTTACTTGAAATGACCTCAGGAACCCCTCATTTCCCGCTTGTACAATAATTTTGGGATATCTTGTATATATTAACTGTTCTTTGAGCTGCAATATCTTCGCGGGTCACTTCTTTGCAGCGTTCAAGTTTTTCTCGCTATCGACCTGTGACATAACCATGTTCCGAAGTTGTTTCTCTGTGTGTGCGTCTGTGGGCGCGCGCGCGGAGGACACCCGAAGAACCAAAGGATCGTTTGTCTTCGAAACTGGAACGGAACCGCGACACCACGAAACTTCAGGTGGGCGGAACTTCGAACGTTACCGCCGAGGAATGGGAAAGAAGATAAGAAAGTCGGGTCTCGCTCGCCGGCCGACGAAAAGACCTTTCTGCGAGCGACTCTTCGCCAACTGATCAATCATCGGGAAATCGGAACTTCTGGGTTCCATGGTGGTTTCTCCGAGTGATTCTCGGTACCGGGTGAGACGTTCGACTGTGTGAAACACTCTTTGAGGTAGTAATTCGAGACAAATTATTATTATTTGATTGTTAAAATGAAATTCCTAAAATGAAGTTGCTAAAGTGAAGTTGCTAAAGTGAAGTTGCTATATACAACCCCCTGACAAAAAGTCAGTCATTGTACAGTGAACAAGTCCCTTCAACATTAAAAAAAAAAATGCAAGCCATTTAATTCGGTTTTACAGAAGTTATTGCGTTTTAAAAGGTGTTCGAATACTTTTCTCCCAGGGGTAATAGCTTGCTGGTTAGGGGCTGTGAAAAGACGCGCGCAGTTAGGGTGGCAGGCTAAAGGTATGCACCACGAACTTTCGACCCCTCCTCGATGCGGCTTATTACAAATTAATATCGAATATCACTTTAACCTTTAAAAGCCATTAACCGTGAAATTTCCTTCAATTTTATTTTAATATCATTATTCCCCATATGCCTCGCTTTACCCAACGTAATTTGTCCATTGGCGTCGCGTTCGCGCGACGGTAAAAAATCGACGAAGAGGAGTACAATGAAATTACAAACCACCACCGTGAAAACTACAAATACTACGACAACTTACAATCGAAATAAAATCCGTCTTGTTCGCAAGACGATGTACGAACTAACTTCTAAAAAAAAGAAAAATAGCAGAGAACATGTCAAAAAATTGTGAAAGTATCGCCGAAGCACGACTGATAAGCGAGCATAAAGATCAAACGGCATAGAGCCAAGATTGTCAACAAATAGTCCAAACAGTGCATTTAATTGGCGGCAGAGCGATTGCACGCGAACGCATTGGCTGTTTGCTCTGGAAAGCTGGGAATGATAATATTCCGGGGGATCGATTCAACTCGCGTTCGTTAAATGCTTCATTTCGCCGGTTGAAAATTGAGTGGTTCGGGAATCGAAGTGCGCGCGCGCCCGCGGTCCGGGAATTATTTTGATCGGGCCCGTGTAAACGACTGTGTAACGCGGCCCCGGCAATCGGCGGGCGGGGGGCAGGTTGTAAAGTACATCGAAATTCACGAGTACATTAATTGGACACGGTATGGCGAGTACGTTCGTTCTAAGGGTTATTGATAGAGTCTGATTGAACGCGAGAGAGAGAGAGAGAGGTCGCAAAGGCTTTCTCTAGCGGCGGCTTCCGAGAGTTTCTGCTCGCACTAAATTCCCGGGGCTCTCTGCCCCGGCGCGGCGCCCCGGCCTCGTTTCCTCCGGCAATGCGAATGATGGACTGTTTTCAGTGAACGCCGGGCATTCATTTATTAAGCAAACCGACACACCGGAGAAGACAGATTTTACGAGGGTAATCTAGCCCCCGCGCGCGCGCGCGCGTTCCGACCTCTAAAGGCTCGCGCGCGCGCGCGCGCCCGCCAACCTACCCAGGTGTTTAATTATTCCGAAGACGTACGGTTGCACACGCTCTACGCCCCGCCTCTCGGACACCGCGGTATTATTTCTACCTTGTTATGGCCCCTGCCGGCCTTTGTCCGTCCCACAAAGATAAAATCGAGCAACTTCTGCGGCCAGATGTTAATTGCGTCGACCAGATAACGACCCCACACCCCTCCCACGCACCGGCGAAAGAACAAACAACAACCGTGATCTTGATAATCGCGAAAAAATTGTTACGTACTTTTCCCACAACCCCCGCTTTTAGGCTCGTCCTATGCGCGTCCGGGAACGACTACATTTTCCTGCTCCGCCCCGCGAAACGCCGACGCTTTTTGCTGGCGACCGTGCCAACATTTATTTTCATTTCATTACGGGGATCCAACGTAATTTAATTACTGAATTCCGGGGGGGAAAACGTCGTTTGTCCCGAACGCTTTTCCGCGTATTTTCCTTCGATCTTGGTTCATACGTGGTATACGTCGTAATTAGGACGGGTTTCTGTAAATGTCTGGCATTTTCCATGCTATTGAAAATGGGTGCTTCGTATGTTTTACGGTTTTGTTCGTTTTTCAGGTAAGACGGCCCTTGCGGCCCATCTGCAGGGCGCGTGAGCGCTGAACGCGCGTCGACTCGAGTCGAGCAAATTAAAAAAAAAATCAAGGGTTAACTGTATACAATTTCACAACGCCAGCCTAACAAGCCTAACCAACTCGAACGATTTCTTCCGAAACTGTGAAGAGGCAAACTGTTTTCACAACATTGCCACTGAAACCACTTGACTCGTACACCCTAACGCGGTCGCCGCAAGAAGGCGAATCCCATTTGTTTACCTTTCTAGCCCTCGCCGAGACGACTCCCACGATTGTTATGATCTCGGGAGGACCGCAACGTGTTCCGCGGGGAAAGTATTCAAATCTGGTAGACAGATGTCCAGAGTGGGAGCGGGGGGGGAGACTGCCTAGCAATGTGTCTCGCCACGTCCGAGGGTGTAACGATCCGGAGCAGGGGTGGCCAAACTTTTGATCGCTACGGGCGACCTGTTTTTTTAAATTATGGACGGCGGTCTGGCAACGTCGTATACGTCACGTGATCGTAAGAAGAGTAGTAATTTAAAGCCAAAAATAAGTTTATTTATTCGCGACACTTTAAAAGTTTATAGCGCTTTTATTTCTTGATTTATGTAGGATTATTGACAAATTAATGAGTATACAAGTAATTAATATAATTAATATTATACTATAATATTACATATACTATTACTATACTATTACTATAATATTACAATATTATTATATTATAATATAATAATATAATATTACAATATTATATAATATAATATTATTATAACATAATATTATAATATTATATAATATAATATTATTACAATATAATATTACAATATTATATTATAATATATATTGTAATGTTTGCGAGAACAATATTATATATAATATAATATAATATTACAATAATATATATAGTATAATATTACAATATTACATTATAACATATAATGTAATATTATATATTATATAATTATAATATAAGTAATATAAGTAATTTCTTATTCATTTACTTTACGTCTAAACGGACTAAAATAAACAATTACATACTAATATTTACTCTTAGCAACCTTATAGTCCTGCAAGAGTTAACAATATTCGATGCTCGGTTGTGCAGTAAATTCTCCCAAATTGTCCCCCGGCTTGTACACAAAAATGAACAATTTGGAAAGAGTGGGTGCGTTTATTCGAGCTTTCCGCCTCGTTTCTATAGTTGTTACAATTTCAAGTAAACATAGATAAAATCGTATATGCAAGACGACTGAGAATAGTTGCGCGGTCGACGCTTTGGCCACTCCCGGTGATCTAGAGGGTGGCGGAACGGAATCCGCTTCGTTTAATTCAAGCATCTATCCGATTCGCATCGGGCGCGGAAAGTTTCTAAACGAGGTAACGGTCGTGCAAGAGGATCACGAATGTGCGACCTGCATCTTTTATGGGCAATTCTTCAGGCGATAAAAGTTCGGCCGTTTCCGCGCGACCGTGCCGCCGCCCATCCGCGCGACTCTTCCGCCCTTCCGCGCGCGCGCTCCTAGGAGCGTTGACGTAGTAAATAAGGTTCAGTCCATTCTCCCGATTGTAATCTAATCTGTTTGGGGAAACTGCCTCGTCATTTTCGATAAATCTTGCAAACAGCGCCTTTAATTCGATTGTCGGTCGGAAGTGTGAGAAACTTGCGCCGTTTCACGCCGGATCGTCGGAAACGATCTTTTATTTCTTCCGTTGAAACACGCTGGGAATGCGGTAATTGAATCTGTTCTTGTACCGAACATAAACGAATGCGACACGTTCGGTGATTAAACTTCGGCAGAATAAGAACAATCGCAGCTAATTTTGGCTGCCTTGCTTCGTGGACGGCTTTCGCACATTTTGTGCATTTTTTTAACGATGCGACCATAATGCATAAATCGCTATTTCTTTGGATTTTTGGGCATTTTATCGGGCCAGGCGAAAACTATGTTTAATATATATAATAAATATATTATATATATAATATTATATAATTATAATATTTAATTTATTACATATAATTTATTATTATATTATATTATTATTTAAATTATTATAATAAATAACGAAGAGTATTAAAGAAATTATATAAGAATATTAAATTATAATAAGAATAATATGATCACTTAATAATAATCGCTGGGAAAATAAAAAAATTCAGAGCCGAGAATAAAAGATCCGCAACGCCGGCAAAATTCAGGATGTTCCCTCTATCTTGTCTATCCGAATATGTAGTTAGAATATAATACAGCATTTCCTATCCGGATCCCACGGATTGACAATAATCCGCCGATTTGTGCATTGACGGGCTAGCTTTGTGGAGATGCGAGTTCGATAATTATTCGCGCAATTTCACAAAGCGACTAATAAGTGCGATCTGATCAAAGACGAATCGATCAGATTAGGCTACGGGCGCGTAGCCATCGAGAATCTTCAATCGACGTGGCGCACATACATGGCTAAACCGGAACGTAGACTGTAATCTCCGCGTACATACTATAATACCGTCGAGTTTAACGCTACGTCCTAATTAATACGGCAGTGTCCGTATACAGTTAACTCACCGCGACTGTTCCTCAGCCTGCAAATAAAAGTGGACAATTTCGGAAGAGGAGATACGGTTACTGCAGCCTCGAGGCGCGTTTTTGTAATTGCTGGTAATCGGCAATTTCGTAAATCGTCCACTTTTGTATACAAGCTGAGAGACAATTTGGGAGAATTTACTGTAAATCGACTATCGAATATTATATATACAAATTAACAGTCCTGTTGAAAGTGAGAGAAAAATTGTCTCATTACTCTATGAACAATCTTACATACATGCGCGCTTTAAATTTTTAAAGCGTCGCAAATAAATAAAAAACAACTGTCAAGGTTACGCTACTGCCACTTTTTACCTTTCTTTCTCCACTAATATACGGTTTCTACGAGGTGTCCTAAAATTATGGACCTTCCAATTGAACTGAGGGATTCCTGAGGTGATTTGAAGTAACTTTTTCCTTTACAAAAATGTTCTCCGAGGCATCGTCAACGAGTTATTAACGAAAAACACTGACCAATTCGCGACCAAGAGATCGCGCACGGTTGACGTCCCGCCCTCGCGACCATTGCCGCCGCGTCAGACTGCCGGCGCGACGCGTCATTGGCCGCTAGGGCGGAGCGCCGGCCACACTCGCTCTCTGATTGGTCAGTGTTTTTCGCTAATAACTCGTGAACGAAGCCTCGGAGAACATTTCTGTAAAGGAAAAAGTTACTTGAAATTACCTCAGGAATCCCTCGCGTCTCGGAAGTACCATAATTTTGGGATATCCTGTACACAGTTTCTCATCCATTTGTTCCATAAAATAGACCTTTCGTGGAATCAATAACTCGCGAAATTATTCGTCTCTTCCGTAGAGGCATCGTCGGACACGCGACGCGACAAGAAACAAACTAGCTTCAAATTCAAACAACGTTTTGTTTGTTTCTTGTCGCGTTGATCGATCGGTTGGACGACATCGATGTCGTCATCGCGCGATATTAATTAGGGCATAGGCGTAAGTCGCGTTTTAGTCATTCAACTTCCTCGGCAGTCTATTAATAACCACTCGGGTGCGGGATCAACGTAATAGACTATTGCAGACGTTAAACTTTTGTTCATTGGCCGATGTTCATACGTCGCAGAGGGGTATGTATGCATTAGCTTTTTGTCCTGTCTGCCCGGGCTCCGTACACCGTAGGTTTTGCTTAATTGGTTCCTCGGAGCACACACGGCAGCGCCAAACTCTTCGAGGAGTATCGTATTACGAGATAAACGAAACTGGACTGTGCCTGCGACTGTACGGAGCCCGTCCTCCGAGAGCTAATCCTAAAAGTTCGAGGGGTAGATAAAAAATGTTGGGTCCGCTTCTGAAAAATCAGCCGCCGCTGATAGGATAGGAAAGTGTCCAATTACATCCCCGCATACCTGAGTGGTTTAATTATTTAAGCTCCGTCAACTCTCGCGGCGAGGACCTTTCAATTTTTCAACGATTTTTTCAACCTCGGTTCGCTCGATTAACCGGCGAAGAATGTTCTACGGGTAAGTGTTGGTATTACTGCGATTTTTCAAGGAAGACGTACTTTGACAGAGAATAAATAATAATATATATATATAATAATATTAATTATATTAATATTACTATATATAACATTAATATTATAATATTATTATATAATATAATATATAATATAATAATATTATAATAATATAATATATAATATAATAATATTATAATATATATAATATTATTATATTAATATTAATATAATATTATATTATATAATAATATATAATAATAAATTGACAACTTGAGCTGTACCTATTATTCTTTAACTCGAATATTTATTTTTCTCGAAATATTGAATCTCTGAAAGCACGAATTTCATTAAAAAGCGTAATGTAAGGAAACCATACGCGTGGATATATCACCGCGGTTATGTATCTATTACTGCGAGCCAAATACTGCGGATAAATATAAATATTATATATATTATATAAATATAATATAAATATTATATATATATTATATAAATATAATATAAATATTATATATATATTATATAAATATAATATAAATATTATATAAATATAATATAAATATTATATATATATTATATAAATATAAATATAATATAAATATTATATATATATTATATAAATATAAATATAATATAAATCTAAATCTAAATATGAGATATAAATCATCAATATAAAACATAATGAGACTCATTCCTAGAAGATTACACGCTATAAAATCTTAGATTTTATTACTCTTATAAAATACCGCAGTATTTGGGACCTCCGCAGTAATAACCACACTTATCCAACGGATAAAAATCATTTTCTTACGTTATGGTCGCGTGCATGGTCGAATACCGTGTACATAGAGCACCTCTAATACCGGAGCCGTCGGAGTTAGGCGAACAGAGCCGGCCAGGATTTACATGATGCGATATATTCCTTTGTGCATACACGTCGCGGATGCTTGATAATTAATCACCGTTACTTATTAACGAAGAGCTCATGGTAGCCGGCGCGGCGTATGCGCGCGAGGAAACCAGTCGGCCGTGCATTCGACTAATTTCGCCGTGCGTCGCTGGCTGGCGCCGAGTCGATTCGAAGGTAATTGATTATTCGCGCCGAAGAACGCCGACTATCGAAAAATAATTTGCCCGTTAATTAATTCGTCCTGCTTCCCAGTCGCGCGCGCGCGCGCGCGCGTGTGTGTGCGCGCTCGCGCGCGAGACTGACGTGCCCGCCGGCTGTTTTTCACGTGAAAATAAGTTCGGCCGCGCGCACACCTTCCCCTTCTAATTAACTTCGTCCGCGCGTATAAATACCTAAATAACCCCCTCCCCCCTCCTCACCACCCTCCCGGTTCGGACAAATACGATTCCGAGCGGAGGATTCGATTCAGCCCGGCAAAGCGGTCCTCGCCGAGGAGCAAGAAGACCTGAGGCACGGCCTGAAAAAATACATTCAACATTTTTCCATTTAATTCCGTTCCGAGGGCGGCCCCTCCTAACCCCCCTCAATTATGCCGGCTACCGCGTGCCGGCTGTCTTTGGCCGAGGAACGCGAGTTTCTCCGTTTCGACTCTCCTCGGGGCCTGGCTTCTTTCTCGGCCGGCCGGCCGGCCGGGCGAATTCCTCTTTCTTCTCGCGATCTCAAATAAGAAACATCTACTTGTTGGGCGGCGAGCACCCCGCCGCGGCGTGGCGCACCCTTCCCACCTTCGCAACCGGTATAATACGAATTAAATTATTTCTTAGCGGCAGAAAGAGGCCAGGAGGGTTGCAGCCTCTGCGGAACCGAGGGGAAGGGAGATGGCAACAGGAAATGGTGCCGCGAGAACGGACTAACGTCCCATTCCCCTCCCTCGCTCGCAGAGTGATCTGGCCAAGAAGCATTCCATGGCCAAAATTCAATTTCTAAAGTTTAATATATTAACACTATGACGATCTTAGCCAGATCTTAGGTATGATTCTTTTGTTTGACGCCCGCATAATAGCTTGGAAATTTTAGATTTAAAAAAAAGTTTCGAAGATGGCGGTAATATAAATTCCTAAAATTAAGACATGTCGTCCAAGAATTTTCGTACTTAATTCTTAGCTGAATAAGCACAACGCTATAGTTAGTTTGCTGCCTTTTAACACCCAAGAAATATAGTTCAAATGTTATTTGGTATTAATTAAGATATGTTATTAAGATATGTCATTCAAGAATTTTCGTACTTAATTCATAGTTAAATAAGCACAGCGCTATAGTTAGTTTGCTGCCTTTTAACACCCAAGAAATATAGTTCAAATGTTATTTCAGTTTTTTAAAATGGCACCAAAGTGGTACAACAGATAGTTTTTGCATGACATCAGCATGGTGCCACCGGACCCCATAGTGTTAACCCTTTGCACTCGAGTGGCGACTCAGAGGCACCGCTTGTTACATCACGTTTTAAAATAATTTTTATATTAACAAAGTTTAGATTTAAAAAATTGTTAAGAGTGTAACTGTTGTGTGAGTCCCAAGATCATGAATTTCATATGCATGAAATGCATTTTATCATATAAAATAAAAATACTCTAAGTGAGAAAAATGATTTTATATTTACAGTTAAAAAATATATATATAGCTTCGAGTGCAAAGGGTTAAAAAAGTTTGTTCTACTTTCCAAAACTCTCGAATCCAAAGTACTATGAATTCTCCCTAATTGAGCATTGGCTTGGGAACAGAAATGGATAATTTGGGAAGAGGAGATACGATTATTCGAGCATTGAGGCTCGTTTTTATAGTTGTTTGACGATCGCTAACTATGAAAACGAGCAAGACATCCGTTTCCCAAATTGTCCATTTTCGTGTACAAACTGAGCGTCAATTAGGGGGAATTTGCTGTACGTGCCGAGACTATATCGTCGCCTGGGTAAACAAACCCAGGGTAAACAAACCATTAATCTGGCAAAGGAACGTTTCCCAGGAAAAGTTGGTCAGTATTCGTTAGCATGAAGTAGGTCGGTGAAAAACTTGCTGAAACAAATTATTTTCCATAAAATGTACTATCACCTCGATTTGTTAAACGTTGACACTTGACAGGCGGGTCGCATAAATTTACGTTTTTCAATTCTCGGACTTTGCAGGACGGGCCACGTAGATTTATGTTTCTCCATTCCGACTTTCCGGAATTTTCATTCACACTGTATTAATACTTTATTATTATTTTATTAATACTAGACATGTATATAAATAACTTTGTAAAATTTTATCAAAACTAGCGTTGATTTAATAAAACTGCAACGCTTCGGCGATATCATAGGTACATGTTTATTTAATTCTTTTCAAAAATGCCCGGAAACTGGGAAAGGCAGAGAAAATACAAGCTGTCTGTTAAGTGTAATTTTAACATATGTAAAAATGTGTATTGAGTGTTAGTACACATTTTTACATACTTCAAAATTGTATTACGTGTTTTACATATTTTAAAATTGTATTAAGTGTTAATATACATTTTTACATATTTTAAAATTGTATTAAGTGTTAATATACATTTTTACATATTTTAAAATTGTATTAAGTGTTAATATACATTTTTACATATTTTAAAATTGTATTAAGTGTGTAAATACACATTTTTACATATTTTAAAATTGTATTAAGTGTGTAAATACACATTTTTACATATTTTAAAATTGTATCAAGTGTAAATACACATTTTTACATATTTTAAAATTGTATTAAGTGTTAATACACATTTTTACACATTTTAATTTTGTATCAAGTGTTAATACACATTTTTACATATTTTAAAATTGTATCAAGTGTTAATACACATTTTTACATATTTTAAAATTGTATCAAGTGTTAATACACATTTTTACATATTTTAAAATTGTATCAAGTGTTAATACACATTTTCATACATTTAAAAATTATATTAAGTGTTAATACACATTTTTACATATTTTAAAACTATATCAAGTGTTAATACAAACGTTTACATATTTAAAAATTGTATTAAGTGTTAATACACATTTCTACATACTTTTATGATATTCTAGCTATTGTCAAGACGAATTCAACAATCAACTATATTATAACCTCGAACCTAGAAGCAGGGTCAAAATAATTTTGCTCACAGAAAACGAATTCAAGTATCAAGAGAAAGACTGCGGGTCGGAATACCGGGGCACAACGACACCGGGAACACGCGAAAGACGAAATGAAAGGAAGATAAAGCGGCGCGTTAAATCGGATACTTTATACGTGTAATAAGCAGGAGTAGAGCATACTTATGCGCCGCGGCTGTTTCATGAGGCCCATAACCATCGGGCGCTGAGAAGGAAAGAAGCTTCCTCTGTTTAGTTATCCGCTCACCAGGAACCGAGACGTTCTCTTCATTCGAGCGCGCGCGTCTGCGTTTCTTTGTTCGAGTTCCTTGCAATTTTTTGCTCCGTTAGGCTTTATGCTGCCACGGCGGAAACAGCGCTACCGAAATTTCGTTGACCCATTATGCATCTACGGAAACGTCCGACGGTTTTCAGTAACTTTCAACGCGTGATAAATGTTCTCTTAACATTTTGCGGTCGACTGCGTTCTCCGTGGATCTATCACGCCGAAGGTCTCTTCTGTGAGAAGACGCTCAAAGTTTCCCAGCAATTATGGTATTTTGCAACGAATTGTTTGTTCGAATGCCAGTACGAAAGCGTTGATGTTGTAACTTTGGGAACATCAACTATGATTTTAGTCAGCAAGAATCGTTAGGTAGCTGTGAATTGAGATAATAGAGTAAATTCTTCCTAATTTTCTTTCAATTTGTAAACAAAAATGAACAATTTGGGAAGAGGAGATACGATTATACGAGCCTTGCATCTCGTTTTTATAATTTTTCATTATTGGCAACTATATAAAAAAAATGTTTTTATATTCTATTTATATTTATTGTATTTATATATTTCGCAAATTGTCCTGTTTTGTTTACGAGCTGAAGGAAAATTAGGGAGAATTTACTGTACAGTTTTGTTTACAAGCTGAAGGAAAATTAGGGAGAATTTACTGTACTAGAGTATGCACACTACAGTACATTCACAGCGTAATGTACAAGGTTTTTATTATTATTTAAAAAAAACAGTGGTCCACAAAACTGTTCATACACCTTTTAAAACACAATAACTTTTTCAAAATTGAACTAAATGACTTGCATTTTTTTTAGGTGATAGAACGACTAGTCTACTAAATATTGACTAAAAAGCTTTCTTTTTTTAATCTTTGCTATTACTTGGAATAAAAAGAAAAAATTACGAACCCTCGCTTCTCAACTTTTTTTACCTGAGCCTATAACGAAAATGAAAAAAATGCCTTTTGCAGGCTACTTATATGAACTTATACGGATACTATTATACTGTTGAAAATTTAGTGGGCAATTTATATGCACTACAATGGCGTCCACAGCCATACACAGCATCGACAGATCCAAAGAAGAAGATAATAGCGCATTCTGTGGTTTCTGAGATAATTAAAGACACAGAAAGGAATCATAACGTACCGCGAGTCGCTTCACCAAAGTGAATCCAGTTTCAGAATCTAAACGAGAATATTTCCATGCAGTACGAGGTAAAGCCGCAGAGAAATTGCAGGCCCCCGCAGTCATCTAGATAACCGGAATCAATGAAACGCGGGCGCGAGTTAAAGGAGATCATAACAGTGACGCGTCCCAAAGGAATTAAAGTGGATGAAGATTACAGGCTTTCATGCGAAAGCGACTCCTCCCATAGTTGCGCATTTCCTTTCCGCGATCGCGTTCGCCGTCCGTTTCCTCTTTTCACCGGCGTCCCGCGCTTTTTCCCGCCGCGCGCCGTTAACCTTTTAGGCCCGACGCGCCACTATAGTGGCTTTCGCGGATGTCATCTTTCAGAACGACACGCCACTATAGTGGCTTTCGCGGATGTCATCTCTCTGGACGACGCGCCACTATAGTGGCTTGCTCTAGTAGCTCACTCGCTCATCGTTTGAACCAAATAATCGTCTTCATATGCATTGTTTCACACTTCTTTTGTCTTCGCATCGATTTACAACAGTCTACAGGGTGTCCCAAAAATGTCTCGCAATCCGGAAATGGCGGGTTCCTCGGATCATTTGAAGCAACTTCTTCCTTTACAAAAATGTTCTCCGAGGCACCGTTAACGAGTTATTAACGAAAAACAGTGACCAATAAGAATCGAGTACGGCTGACGCGAGGCGGCCCAGCCAACCAGCGCGCGAAGCCCAGTTCCGCACATTGGCTCGATCGCCTCGCGCCAGCCGAGCTCGCCTCTCATTGGTCACTGTTTTTCGTTAATAACTCGTTAACGGTGCCTCGGAGAACATTTTTATAAAGGAAAAAGTTGCTTCGAATGGCCTGAGGAACCCGCCACTTTCGGATTGCGAGACATTTTTGGGACACCCTGTATATACAGTATCAGACTCTGCCGTCCAGAGAAATAGCCTCGCGCAGAATTCAGCCGTACCTAAAAGGTTAACAGTAATTTCGTGACGCCATATTGTCATCGCGTTGATGCCGTAATTGATGGGATTTCCAGCGAGCGCGGCGCTTTCCATTCTTCCTCTTTGGCCCGGCAAACGTGCTCTCGCGATCCGCTTTGAACTACGACGCGCAAATAGGTCCCGCGCGCTCTCGTATCTCACCGTCTCGCTCGCATCGTTTCGAGTACCAACCCGGGCACAAACGCGGATGTACCCGTTGCTCACACCTGAGAAACCGTTTGCAACCCTTGCGTTTAACGGTTGCGTTTCGTCGCACGCGACACGTGGAACGGTGGTCTTTTGTGATTGTTTATACAAATTCCCGAGTCTGAATGCTGTACTCGCCGAGCGAGTGAAAGACCGCCGGCGGCACTATAATTCTTGATACCCGACAGAAAACACGCGAACCTCGGGTTGTGCTATGATATAACATAATTTTGATGATATAATTTTCGATGCTATTCACGGGAATGCACTCTGGCGTGCACGCTCTCTGCGATATTCCTTCTTTTGCCAGTTCATAGTAATTTAATTCGCAATTAGCATTTCGCAAGAGCGTTACGATTCTGTACGCTTTTACAAGCGAATGAAGAAAACACGAAATAAGATGGGATTGTAAATGTTTATGCAATTATAGATTCGCGGGGATTTTGTTATAGAAATCAACATCGACTGGAGATCTGTTTGGTTCGATCGTATGAATCGTTTCATTGATTCGTCTCGACCGAGTATGTGCAGTAATTTCTCCAGGAAATGCCAAATTTCGGGTTGCTGTGAATTTCTCTGTGCTAGTCCTGCGCCTATGCAATTTATCGACAAAATGGTCTGTTTGGGCGTGTGTCAGATAAGAAAAATCGCAGAGCTACAAGATACGTGATACATGTGGCCTCCGAATACAGGGTGTCCCAAAATTATGGTAGTTCCGGGAAATGTGGGTTCCTGAGATCATTTGAAGTAACTTTTTCCTTTACAAAAATGTTCTCCGAGGCATCGTTAACGAATTATTAACGAAAAACACTGACCAATGAGAAGCGAGCTCGGCTAGCGCGAGCCCAGTTCCGTTCATTGGCCCCGGCCGTCTCGCGCCAGCTGATCTCGCCTCTCATTGGTCACTGTTTTTCGTTAATAACTCGCAAACGAAGCGACGGATTGCATTTTCGTTAAGGAAAAAGTTACTTGAAATGACCTCATGAACCCCTCAGTTTCCGGAAATACAATAATTTTAGCACATCCTATATACGCCTCCAAACATTTCTGGGAGAAATTACTGTATACTTTATTCAATCAAACTCAAAATTGGAAAGTTAAGTTGTATTACATTAATTAATCCCAAAAGTGTTAAAAATTAAATTAAATTAAACCTAACAAATCTAGAAAGGTGTAATACACTAATTAAAAAATTGCTTGCCACATCTGAACAGATAGTTATATTATCCACGTATCAATGGAAGTCAAAGAGCTGAGATTATTTTAACACCAAAAATTTCTGGGACAAATTACTGTTTACCTTATTTAATGAAATTCAAACAAATTGCAGAAGAGATTACTGTACTCCGATGACGCAGACAACTTGTCTCGAGTTATGGGCAACTCTATATATACAATTTAGTATCAAAAGCTGCAACAAGTACATTGATGATTGGCTTTGGATACGAGTTACTAACAACAAACTGAACACGTGGCGCATGAATGACACTTTACAAGGACTGCTACGTAAACAGGGCGCGTTGCAGGATCTTCGTCACGAGAGACTGTATGAAACTTGCTCCGTTTCGTAAACGAACAGACTACAGTATATGTACTTCACCAGCAAACTATAGTGGACGTCATTCATCTTCGCGCGGTTACACAACGATCCTTGGCAACGAATTACCAGTTCCCGAACTGTACATGGTATCGATATCCTGTGGCTGGTCGATTAACGAGCGTCTAATAATTGTCGGGACGTGGTATCGATCCTTCATCGTGGTTTTCCTGGTGCATCGGTTTAACATACACTCCTGACTAAAATTAATGGAAATCTTGCTACGAAAATCATTTATATTGAATCGACGAAACTCTACAAGGTGTTCCAAAATTATTGTACAAGCGGGAAATGAGGGGTTCCTGACGTAATTTGAAGTAACTTTTTCCTTTACAGAAATTTTCTCCGACGCTTCGTTAACGAGTTATTAACGAAAAACGCTGACCAATCGGAGAGCGAGTACGGCCGGCGCTCCGTCCTTGCGGCCAATGCCGCGTCGCACCGACCGTCTGACGCGGCGGCAGTGGTCGCGAGGGCGGCGCGTCAGCCGTACGCGATCTCTCATTGGTCAGTATTTCTCGTTGATAACTCGCAAACGAAGCCTCGGAGAAAATTTCTGTAAAGGAGGAAGTTGCTTCAAATGATCTCAGGAATCCCTAATTTCTCGCTGGTACAATAATTTCGGGATACACTGTAAATTGCTTCCGCATTTCAATAGCTTGTCTCATCTAGCAGACAAATATTTCCAAACGATCTACATTTTACAGGGTTACAGAATATTTTGAACAAAAGTTGAAAAAACTTGCGTCGTCCGCAAACCAGCAGCCGAAAGGGCGACTAAAACCACGGTCTGTATTCCCGCAATTGCTGGAAACTTATTGTCTTCGCATTTGAATGGGTTCGTTTCACCCGGCCGCGGAAATATTTCGAAATGATCCACATGTTTCATTGGGTTCCTTGTTGTTCCCGGCCGAAAGAAATTGCCGCAACCGTGCCGCCGCGTGTGACAGAGTTAGCCGGCCGCGTGTTGTCGCAATTGATGAAACATTATTGTTTGCGCATTTCAACGGTCCGCTTTGTCCTAACAGAAAAATATTTCGAACCGGTCGGGACCTTTTCACGGGGTTCCCGGTATGTATTTTTTATTTACAAAGTAAAAAGAAGATGCCGCGACCGTGACTCGGCGCGGCGAAGGGCGGCTCGACGAAATTGCTAAAAAATGATAGTTCTCGCGTGTCGCTCGTCTTGTTTCGAGCTGGTAAATATTTGCGGGACCCGAAAGCGAAACGGAGCGCGTTTCTAATGGCGGCTCGCGTCAAGGCATCGAACAATAACGCGCCGCGCCGCGACTCGTTCTCGTCCTGTCAACTCGTTTTTCGCCATTGTTTCGGCACGGGAGAGCTCTCTCTCTCTCTCTCTCACTCTCTCTCTTTCGTTTTTGCCCCGTTATTAAATTAGCGTGACGCCCGCAAATAGGACCGGGGCCGCGCAGCGCCCTTTGTTTCGGAGTCTGCAGCAAACGAAACGGAAGTTCGGTCGTTGGGCGCCGATGTCAGTGATACCCAGTCGATGACCGCCTTTTATTCGATAATTTCCAGAACGTGAGCTTCCGCTCGATACCTCGGCGCCGGTCGCCCCGTCGTCACAAAAGACCGACGAAATTGAAATCGCAAAGGTTTATCGAGTGAAGCTAGTTCCGCTGCGATGGCCATTACGGGAAATGACTAACCCGCCCTTTTCGAGCAGCGCGAAACTGTGGCCGAATCTACCCGGCGAGGATTTTTACAGAATCGAAACAGATTAAAGTCTAGCTTGATCTCCGAGCGCTTCCGATGATGCTCGAAATCCCTTTCCGAGTGTCGCCGATTTCATTGGGCCCCCGATCGTTCGAATAAATATCGACGAACAACGGGAAACCGCTGGTAAAAAAGACGTTCCAAAATTCGTGCAAGAAGCAATGTCGATAGAAGACGCAGGTTTATAATTAAAAATTGTAAATTTTTGTATCGATTCATGAAGTATACGGTATTATAGCGTTGTGTACGGGATTGCATATCGGGTAAATGGCCTCCACGGCTTCGCCGGCACACACGCGCTCTTCCGTTGAAATTTTCCATGACCGTTTTGCATAAACGTGGCCGAATTTCGTTGATGCAGCGCTCAATTTCCTTCTTCGAGGCGCGGTCGGTCGTGGGCTTGTCGGCATAAACCTTAGACTTTGAAAAACCCCGAAGAAAAACATCCAACGGCGTTGAATCGCGTGATCTGGGCGGCCAATTCTGATCACCGAAACGGGAAATTACACGACCGGGAAACGACTCGTTATTTTCCAAATATTGCTCAACAACGAAAACGCGTTGTTCTTCCGCGCGGCGCTTCATTTTTAATAAACCCCGAACTGTCAGCTGTCACGCTGTCTTTCTCTTTCGCTGGCAACGCTTTGCCGCGCAAACGGCGCAAGATTCGAATCTCGCGCGAATTTTGGGACATCCTTTAGCTTGGAAAATCCTGCAACGAGGAATTTGGCGCGTCGAAGTCCTCGGGTTTGAAAGTTTTACACCTAACAGTGCTAAAAATTAGTCGCTTTGGGTCTGCCAACCCTAAAATTAGAAGTTTGAACTCTGAGATCCCTAGAGTTCCAAATTCTGGTTTTGAAAGCCTTAGAGCCTTAAATTTGCTATAAATCTTGAGGCTACAAGCCTTGAAAATATGCGATCACAGGATCACAATTACCAGGACTTCACAAAATTCGAATCTCGCGCGAATTTTGGGACACCCTTTAATTTGGGCCTCAAGACCCTACAACAAGAAATTCGGCACATCGAAGTCCTCGGATTTGAAAGTTAATACCTAACAGTGCTAAAAATTAGTCGCTTTGGATCTGCCAACCCTAAAATTAGAAATTCGAACTTTGGAAGCCCTAGAATTCCAAATTTTGGGTTTGAAGTTTTAGTCTTAGAGCGATAAATTTGCTATAAATCTTGAGGCTACGAGCCCTAAAAGTACGAATCCCAGGATCACAATTGCCACATCACAAAATTGAAATCTTGAATTTTGCGACACCCTTTATTAGCAATTTTCTGCGAAGCGTTGATCAATCGCCGCGCGGGTCAGGAACGTCGCGGGTCAGGAAGAAAATTGTTTCCGACACTACGATTAGGGGATGAAACTCTCTTGCAGGATGATATACTATTGTGCTCGCGTAACTGCTACGTTTATATTGGTCCCGCGGGACGTTGTCCGACGTGGAAATATAATTGAAACATTTCTTTTAACACTTTGATTGCTACACCAACAACGTCAAGAATTTAATAAGATTAAAGCATTCTGTTCACTCGAATTAAAATTAAGAAGTGAACTTGCTTGGCATCGATTACTTTTCTCAACCTATTTAACATTTTGCGAATTCTAATATAGTTAGTAAGATATATAATAGATTAGCCGTTTGAGTCCCAGGAATTATTCAGAAAACACGGTCGAGAAGTGCCGAACAGACTCAAATGGTTAACGTAAAAATTGATTTTCAGGTTTGAAGTAATAATTATATATTATATACAATTATACTAATATATTATATTAGTATAATTATAATATATCTGTCACCCACACATGGGTTATACTAATTATTATATTAGTATAATTATACTAATATAATATATAATTAATATAATATATTAGTATAATTATAATATATCATAGTATAGTTTATATTTATTTTTATTATAGCATAATTATAATAATTCTGTCATCCACACATGGGTAACGCAGCAGTCAACGTATTAATTAATTTGTAATTACACCGCGCACGCCAAGAAAATAACGCGCGTTTTCGTCTATCTTGGGGGAAGAAAAATATTCGTGAAAAATTATCGGCGCTGTCTAAATCGCCGATAAATTGTTTCCCATCGGAAAAATCATCGTCTTATTCCGCGGTGCGTCATCGGGGGGGGGGGGGGGGCAAAAACAAGGCGAGGGTCCAATTCCTGGGCCCAAGTGTTTCCAAACACTGGCGGAGAGTTTACCGCGGCGCGGAAAATCGCGCTAATAAAATGTCGGCGACGAAACTGTTCGACGCGACGGATAAACGAATTAAGGGACTTACACGCGCGTCTTCTCCGGCGTTACGCGAGCGAACGCAGGATTCCGGGGGCGCAAACGGCGCACGCGGCAGAGAGGGTTGATGGATGCGCCGGCGAGAGTTCGATGCGGCGGCATTATCGAGCGTGTGCGTGACAAGATTTCCCAGGATTCCGGAGCGTAGCTGGAATCCGATTCGCGCGCGAGCGAACGGGAACAGCAAGTTTCCATCTCGTTTGCCTCCGGTGGTGGCTTCTTATTCAGACAGGCTATATAGGGGAGAGGAAGAAGTCAAGGGTCGTCGACAGTTTTCGAGCGGACTCGGCGACGGCAGTTCCTCCTCTTCTGTTCAAATTTTTGCCCCATATCTTCTTATTCCGGGAGCCGCGCCGCGCGCTACTCGCGCCGATATCACGGCTGTACGCGCGCGAGCGACCGCCGGAGAGGGCGAGAGCTCTCGCCCCGCTCCCACCCTATCGCCTTGAGCCACCTTAACACCTCACTTGTTCCGTAGAATTGATTTCAGGTGCATAGACGCGGGAAAGTCAGTGTTTATTCAGGAGCACTCGAGAAGCCCCGAGATGGGCGAGATTGAAACCGAACTATTTTCAATCGAGCCACTCTCAACCCGGTTTCTATACTTTGCAAATCGAATTCGATTGCCGCGATATCCCCGGTTCAACGTAATCCGCTCGCCCGACTGCCGCCTCCTGCCCGCCCGCTCGCTCGCTCGCTCGCTCGCTCCCTTCTCAACCCTTTCGTCCTGCCGCTGTCTCCCGGCGACTTTTGACGGCGACACGGTGCATAATTTAGGCTCGACGCCTATCAAACGACAAATTATTTCGCACGTATCGAAATATCGCCGGTCCGCGACGCTACTTCGCGACGCGAGGGTAGGTATTTTCGGAACAATTGCGCGGGTGTTGCGTTTCGTTCGATTTGTTTGGTGAATGTACAAGAATTATTAATATATATAAATTATTTTTTGGTATTGTTAAGACAGTGTTACTTCGACGCTTTTGATTCTGGTTTGGCTGTTTATGGTAGCATTTAGAAAAGAAAATAATAAATAATAAGAAGTAGAAAATAATAAATAATAAGAAGTAGAAAATAGTAAATAATAAGAAGTAGAAAATAGTAAATAATAAGAAGTAGAAAATAATAAATATATTCCTTTTGGTTAGCAATGTATATTCTTGACAGTATCTCCGTAACAATTGTACAAAAATTATCAATATATATTAATTACTTCTTGGTATTGTTAAGACAGTGTTACTTCGTTGCTCTTGATTTTGACTTGGCTGTTTATGTTAGCATTTAGAAAAGAAAATAATAAATAATAAGAAGTAGGAAATAATAAATATATTTCTTTTCGTTGGTTATGTATTTTTAACAGGCGCGTCGCGATGGACCTCTGGGTTGTCTACCAGTGATTTCTAGAATGTTGAACAAATAATCGACGCGATACAACTTTGTTTTTCAATCTTAATTGTTTTCGATTTTAATTGGGCAACAACTGTTTTGTTGCTGGTGAAGCGATCGTGACTGCGGTTAATGTATAATGAAATAATTGAATAATAATAATAATAATGAAATAATTGAATAATAATAATAATAATAATAATAATATATAATAATTGAAACTCGCTCCGTAGAAATAAAGAAATTATGGCAAGCGGTAGCATGGTTAAAATAAGGTGTGCCGCATTATCGCTGGTAAATGATAAAATCGACGCGAAAAACATATTTTTTCCAGAAATAGTAAAAATTGCATCGAAGTGACACAGGAGACGCATGAGAGCTGACAATGTAACGCAGCAATTCAGCAATAATTTATGTTACACTCGTGACACTGTAAATTTAGATGCAATTTCAACGGGCAGCAGCGTGCGTTCTATCGCGTTAAATATACACGGTATTAATTAAGCACCCGGTTCTCAATTAATCAGAAAATAGGTACTGGCTGTTTTGAATCATTTGAAGGAAGCAGGCGAAGCGAAAAATGCGGTAAATTCTCCGTTATTTTGTCTTCAGCTTGCGAACAAAACTGGACGATTTGGTAAAATGGATTGTTTCTATGCAAAATAAATATTGTTTTCATCGATTGCAACAAATATGAATTAAATAGCAAGTTCGTTCTTTCTTCGATGACTTTTAACAGGTTGAAAATAATACATTGACATTTTTAAACCATCTCAATGGGTCCACTATCTTAAATTGCAACTAACAAATTTTACCATAAATGCATTAAATCTAAAATCTATGCATAAATGCATAAATCTTGTAATAAGAATATTCGAACTTATTACGTTGATATGCGATGCAAGTCTCGTTTTTTAGTACAGTAAATTCTGCCCGATTGTTCTTCAGCTTGTAAACAAAAATATACGATTTGGAAAAAGAAGATACGATTATTCGAGCCTCGCGAACTCATTTTTATAATCGCTGATTGCCAAGAATTATAAAAACGAGGAGCAAGGCTCGAATAGTCGTATCTCCTCTCCCCAAAAATTGTCGCTTTCTGTTTACAAATCGATGGAAAATTAGGGAGAATTTACTATACAGCGAGCTATCTATACCTCCGATAGCTGTTATGTTTATATTGATAAGCGATGCAAGTCTCGTTTTTTGTAAGGTAAAATCTCCCCGATCGTTCTTCAGCTTGTAAACAAAAATGGACGATTTGGAAAAAGAAGATACGATTATTCGAGCCTCGCGAACTCATTTTTATAATCGCTGATTGCCAAGAATTATAAAAACGAGGAGCAAGGCTCGAATAGTCGTATCTCCTCTCCCCAAATTGTCCCCTTCTGTTTACAAATCGATGAAAAATTAGGGAGAATTTACTATACACCGAGCTATCTATACCTCCGATAGCTGTCATGTTTACATTTTTCGCTTTACGTGCCACGACCCTTCATTTTCACGCGTGTACACCGTTGTCGTACGAGGTTTTTCCGTGTTACGCGAGATTTTCTCGCACGAAACACACGCGGAACATCGCCACAATTTTTTCGCCGCGGCATAAATATATATATTTATAAATATATAAAAAAATGAATAAATATAATATTATATTATTATAAATATTATTATAAATATTATTATAAATATTATAATATTAATATTATAAATATTATAATATTAATATTATAAATAATATAATATTTATAAATATATAAAAATAAATAAATACACAATATACATATATCTTCTCATCGCACGATATCCGGTATTTTATTCATAATCCATTGTTGTTGATTCGGTGTAAACACATCGTTCGAATCATTGCTCAACGCGATACACACAGTTATCGCCGATAAAAAACGGCATCGCTCTCTCCGTGAAACGCGACATTTTCAATAATTAGAAAAAACAGCGAACGCACGGAAGCCGCGTGCTAATTGCGTCGCGCAGTTTTTTAATAACTGTACGCGATATCGTAACGAGCCACGAGAATATTCGAAATTCGTGGTACGGCGCGATATTGCGTTTCGTCGAAACGCCAAAGAACAAACAAGAAAAAAAGAAAATCGAAAAAAGAAGAAAAAAGAAAGAGAAAAACATACGAGAAATATCACCGCGCGTCCCGTGGAACGTATATACACGCGCATAGAGATTTGAATCTAGAGTAAACTTTCGTAGAAAGAGGCAACTGTTGCGGATGGCTCTAACACGTTTCACAGGTTTTTCCAGGTTAGACGGAGAAACGCGGAGAGGGCCCACGTGGGGGGACTGGATGGTTGGTTTAGGATAAATCCCCATTCCCCCGGACTGAAGGGTCTCTCAAGGAGAGAGACCTTTGTTGCTCTCCGGGTAATTTATGGCACCTCGACCCTCGTAGGCCTGCGCCTGGGGTTCGACTTTCCGTAGGTTCTCTCTCGTGTGCCGCCCGTGTAACACGTTTCCCCGAGAAATTTCGAAGTTCTTACACATCTAATTCCATCGCACGAATTCGAACCGCATACCTCGCTGCCGAATCTCCGACTCCTCGTGCACAATAATCCCATTCTCGTCCGGTAGTGTTGCTCGAAAATATCGCTCCCACCGGTAAATCCAAATACGCACACACACATACACATATAACCGAAACAATGAAACTTTTATCCACGATTAATTTTATCCATTTTTATCATTATATTATTATTATTTTATCACTATATTATATTTATTTTATCATTATATTATATTTATTTTATCATTATATTATTATTATTTTATCATTATATTAGTATTATTTTATCATTATATTATTATTATTTTATCACTATATTATATTTATTTTATCATTATATTATATTAATTTTATCATCATATTATTATTATTTTATCATTATATTATTATTATTTTATCACTATATTATATTTATTTTATCATTATATTATATTTATTTTATCATTATATTATTATTATTTTATCACTATATTATATTTATTTTATCATTATATCCATTTACTATTTATTTATTATCCACTCACGACTGCACTTTCCTATTAACAACGAAAAAACGAGCGCTATTTTTTTCCCGCCGATCGCAGAGCAGAAAAACAAAAATCCGCGACAAATGGCACAAAACGCGTTCGACGTCGCAACAATTGCGCGACGATGAGATCGTCGTCGCCGAATTATTTCATCGCGTGCGTTCGTCGATAAATCACCGGGAGGAGCGAAGAAATTTTTGAAGTGTCGTCACGGTTCGGGCCGAGCGTACCGTCTGCAGGGTGAAAACCGGAAATCTTGCGGGAGCGCGCGCGCTCGGCGTCGGCCACATGTTCCCGAACCGGCAGCTAAAATCGGACTGACAATTTTCCCGAGGACACCTAAAGCGAGGGAATTCCCTTGCTTGCCGAGTTCTTCGCGGAACGGGGAGAGGCTCTCGGCACGGCTAATTGATTGGTTATTGCTGGTACTTGTTGTACGTGTCCCGGATGGGATTACATACCGGCATAAACAAGAATCGGCACGGTATAGGCGGAGAGAGGCTGCTCCTTTCGACATTTTATTCGAAACTGTTCCTGCTGCTGCTGCTGCCCTGTTTCTGCGCGCGGAGCATCAGCCTCGCTGCCGCGAATTAATCTATCGGTTTTCGTTGCAATCGAACGCGCTCGATATAACGTTCGGCTCCGCGTTCCCTTTCCGCGCCCCGCGACGCGAGTTTGCCTGTCGTCTTCCATAAGAGACGCAGTGTTTACTGTTTGCCGTTCTATTTCGCGCGTCTTCCACGGTGCTGCGAAGTAGATTTGCGGATTTTGTGCATTTATGAGGGAATCGGGCTGGGAAGTGAACGAAAATTTTAGAGCACGTGGGTACAGTGGGCTGCGAATGTGTTCGAATTCTAGTGTAACTTTGGCTTTTATGGTGTATATTTAAATAAATATGTTAATATGATAGATATATTGTAATATATATATTAAATATATGTATAAAAATATAATAAATATATTACACAATACATATATTATAATAGATATATTACAATACATAAATTATAATACATATATTACACGATACATATATTATAATAGATATATTACAATACATATATTATAATATATATATTACAATACACATATTATAATACATATACTGCAATACATACATTACAATATATATATTATAATACATATATTATAATACATATATTATAATACATATATTATAATACGTATATTATAATACATATATTATAATACATATGTTATAATACATATACTATAATATATACATACATTACAATACATGTGTATATTAAAATACACATATTAAATATATGTGTAAATGTCAAAATACAAAAAGCTTTCGATTTAGTATAAAATGTTACCCACATAATTCAAAAAATATAAAGAAACGTCGAATTTTCACGTCACATAAGTATTCAAGCGTCTTGTAAAGTTAAATAGAAAAGTCGATAAAAGAAGATACATCCTTTTTTGAAATTTTTACTACTAGTTTTATGCCACTATTGTTTAGCAATATATTTCAAGAAGTTTGACATTTTTTAAATTATTTTTTTACTTATTATCGAGATCTCGTTTTTATGCCACTATTTTACACGATTTTATGATTTGTTTATAGCCGAATTCACTTTATGGGGATGGATAGTCATGTATAAGACACGTGTCAATTTAATTTGTTAACGCTTAATATAGCGTAGAAGATTTCTTTCCCTTCAATGTATATTTATTTATATTATCAGCCGGGAAACTGGTAATCTCATTATCGATGAAAGATTATATCTTGTTAATTATTATAAATTGTTATAAATTAGTTATTACGAATTAGTTATTACAATTATTATAAATTAGTTATTATGAATTAGTTATTATAATGATTATAAATTAGTTATTATAAATTAGTCATTACAATTATTATAAGTAAGTTATTATAAATTAGTCATATATATTATATATATTATATATTATATATTACAATGATTATAAATTAGTTATTACAATTATCACAAATGGTCATAGATTAGTTACAATAACAAAGGATCATAGATCAATTTCAATAACAAAGGACCGCAACTCTGAATCGCACGAAACAACATTTAACAATATCGTTACCGCCCGTAAATTGTTTGCCGCGTCTCGGAATTTTATTTCGCCGCCGCATATCGCGCAACAACAAAATTAATGTGTTCATTACTCCGCGGCGCTCGTATTTAGAACAAGTTTTGTCTACTCGCCGCGGTTATATTACGCGGTTATATTATCTCTCTCTTTTTTTATTTTTTTTTCGCAAAAAATCTCTGGTCGCATGAATCATTCCGCGCGACGGCAAAGAAAGCGCGTGCATTCATGCCGCTAAAATAATTCTGTAATTAAGCCGGTGTACGTACGTTTGAACCGAAGAACCGTAGGACAGGAAGAAAACTACTGTTTCACTTTCATCCCCTCTTTCCCGCTCGACGCGACGCGACGTGACGCGACGTCGAGAAAAAAATTCATTCGTGTCGCTCTCACGACTCCGTGTGTGCTGTGCCGTTCTCATTAAAGTATCGTTACCGTAGCAATTGTTAGAACACACAACGGGAAGGTCACCCGGTTTCGTCCGACACACACGAAATTTCCACGGGATCGACGACGTCGCGTCGTTTGTTATCATCCGCCCCCTCGGTCGTCGAATCTGACTTCCGGTCACGTCCAGCCCGTCCTCTTATTTGTTCCATCTCGATCGAGACGCTGCCCCAGTCGATGACAATAATTTTCAACTAAAAGGATTGCTCTGCCGTAAAGAAAAAAAAAGAAAAGAAAAAGATATAGAGACAGAGAAAAGAGAAAGGAAAAAGGAGAAACAGCGAAGTGTACACGCCGCTCTGCGGTGCAATCTTGTGCGATTTCATTTGATCGATATCGTAGAAACTAACTGTATTTAGTTCGACATTTTCCCGTAAGACCCGTAGCACAAGTGGGAATTATATACGGTTTACTTCGATCGTCTTAAACGATGCTCTTTATTTTCGAATGAAGTAAGAGCTTTTTTCTACCTTTCGCAATTTTCTAGCTGCATTGATTTTTTAGACGATCTTGCGTCGCGTACGCGAATGGAGAAATGTACGGGAAATTCTTTATAATCGACGCTCGATTTGTGCATGAAAAGAAGGGTAATTTGGGAAGTGGAGATATTACATTGTAGTGTTACTATTATATATTATACGATAATAATATTAATTAAAATGTAATAAATATAATTATTAAAATAATAATAACTGTAGTATAATTGAATAATATATAATTAATATATATATTATATATTATTTAATCATACTACAGTTATTATTATTTTAAAATAATAAATTATTATATTATTATTTATTATATTATTTATATTATATTATTTATTAAAATAATAACTGTAGTATAATTAAATAATATATAATTAATATACATATTATATATTATTTAATTATACTACAATTATTTTATTATTGTATAATATATATTATATAATATAATATATATAATATATTTTAATAAATATATTTATTAAAATATAATAATATATTAATTATGTATTATTTAATTATATTATAGTTACCGATTTTCAACAACTATAAAAAATAAAGCCGCAATTTTTATGTCGATTTTTGTACACAATCTGAGCGCGAATTAGGGAGAATTTACTACAATCGTATCTCCACTTCCCTAATTGTCCATTACAATCCTAGCGTTTATTATCTCGAGCGGTTATTTATGCTTATTGCCAGCGATTATTTATCATCCGAGAATTTACTGTACGTTTAAACTGTTTAAACAAATCGAAGAAAGCTGCAGATTGAGAAATTTCCAGGCGAACGTGAGAAACGAACGACGAAAACATTGGACCGTTAACGGAGCCAATCATCATCGTCGCTACACGCAGAGAGAGAGAGAGAGAGAGAGAGAGAGAGAGAGAGAGAGATGTATCGCGACACAACGAAAATTGACGTGGCAAACATTTATGCGCGTCGCATAAATCGCGCGGGATCCCGAGTTCGTTAAAACGTTTGTTTTGCCGCGGTGCATTCGAATCGATGAACGCATGAATGTTTATAAAACGTTTATAGCCGCAATTCTGTATAAACATCGTTCGCAGCAGGAACCGTGCGCCACGGTTTATAAGGTCCGCGAGAAACGAGTGGGAAATTGCAGTCCGCCCGGCACTCTGTTGACACGCAATTTCTTCCAATCGTATCGAATAACGTCCGGCCGTGCCGGGACGAGAGAAATTAAGCGTGCCGGCCGATTAATTGAACTCGAACGCCCTCTTAACCAGACTAAACATCCTGCGCGATATTCCCCCGTTCTCCGCGTTTTCGCTTCTCGCGTCGCCGTCGCTCCACGACGAAATACAGTTCGCCGCGAATAAACGCAGGACTAAGCAAGTCGGCAGCCAGCCAGTTCTCTCTCTCGCTCTCTCGCTCTCCCCCTACTCACTAGCTCTTTCTCTCGCTCTCCCCCTCCTCACTAGCTCTCTCTCGCTCTCCCCCTCCTCACTAGCTCTCTCTCCCCCTCATAACTAGCTCTCTCTCTCGCTCTCCCCCTCCTCACTAGCTCTCTCTCTCGCTCCCCCCTCCTCACTAGCTCTCTCTCTGGCTCTCCCCCTCCTCACTAACACTCTCTCTCGCTCTCCCCCTCCTCATTAGCTCTCTCTCTTTCGCTCTCCTCCTGCTCACTAGCTCTCTCTCTCTCTCTCTCTCTCTCGTTCTCCCCCTCCTCACTAGCTCTCTCTCTCGCTCTCTCTTGCTCTCTCCCGCTCTCCCGCTCTCTCTCTCTCTCTCTTTCTCTGCTCTCTGTCTATCGATTCTCTGGCAAAGTGGAAAACTTCCCGAAGAGATTTCTAATAGCAAACAGACCGGCGCGCCGCGGTTGTAACTCGGAACGAGGCTTTTCAAGCAATAATGTCGCAGGCTGCGCGAATCCTTCCGTAGCCTGCGTTCAACTTCCGCCGATGTAGCCGGTTTCGTTTACCCGAACAATACGCGGCCGGGTACGCTGCCGATTGTCCTAGATCGTTGTTACGTCGATGAACGCCGCTTCCGAAGGGATTACGGAGGGCCTTTCGGGGTCGATCCTCGCGAGACAATCGCCGCGAAGGGCAGAGGAACGTCGTACGGTAGCCCGGATGACGGAGAAAGGTTCAGCCCTTCGAATCTGTCTATTGTGTTGCCGCGGTCCACGTGGCATCTACATTTAATATTTCACGGTACAGTGAATTCCCCGTAATTGATGCTCGGATTGTGTAGAAAAATGGGGAATTTTAGAAGAGGGGGTTCGATTATTCGAGCCTGGAAACTAGTTTTTATAGTTGCCGATCGTCGACAATTATTAAATCGAGGTGCAAGGCTCGAATAATCGTACCTCCTCTTCTCAAATTGTCCATTTTTGTGGATATGTACAGTAAATTCTCCCCAATTGAGAAATTGGAAATAAAAATGGGCAATTTGGGAAGAGGAGATACGATTATTCGAGCCTTGAAACTCGTTTTTATGGTTGCCGATCGTCAACAATTATTAAATCGAGGTACGAGGCTCGAATAATCGTATCTGCTTTTTCTAAATTGTTCATTTTTGTGGACAATCTGAGCGACGATTAGGGAGAATTTACTGTAAATCGAGATTTTACCTTAGGATTATCGTATTTCAACTTGCTGGTTTAACGCTAGATTTACGGAACCCGTCACAATGGCGGGTCGCTAATTTCTTAATTTACGATTATTCGCATCGTAAAGATACGTTTACGAGTTATTTATTCAATTTACGTGTTATTTACGGCGAATGTTACTTGTTAAAATCACCTGTTAAAAATCGGAATAAATGTCTTGTTGCAATTAGGGAGAATTTACTGTATTTTCAATGATGTGACGGACGATAGTCGTCGATTTGTAAACGCGAATTTTTCCTATCACAGGTCGCTTTTCCATTTAGAGACGTTGTATTTTATAATAATGCAATGAGTGCAGTGATAGGACAACAAATAATACGTCGCGTTTAAAACAATACATCTGCGACACTGAAAGCGAGTAACAGCGTGTTACAGTAAATTCTCTCCAATTGTCCCTTAGCTCGTAATCAAAAGCAGCGAGTCTCGAATAATCGTGTCTCCTCTTCCTAAATTGTCCATTTTTGTTTACAAGGGGAGAATTTATTCTCCCGAAATTGTTCATTTTTGCGTGTACAAGTCGAAGAAAAATCCGGGAGAATTAATTGCACTTTCGACGATTTTGCTGCACCTTGTTCCAGGAAGCCGGTGAATCCATTCTCTCGATGCTTCCAGAACTCCGCTCCCCTCCTCCCCCTAATTTGCTCTAATTGAAACGTGAAACGATGCAATATGCAAGTCGGCGTTATGCACGGCGTGTTTATCGATGCTTCCGAAGTTTCGACGAGTTTCAAAGCGATTATGCAATTGATTCACTGCAAGTGTGCTGCCATTTTATTTGCACGTTTCTTATGCGAAAAATAGAGATAAGCGAACAGCAACGATGAATATTGAATGAAAGCGCGTTGCCACGAGCATAGCAACACGTGCATATGAACGAAATGCTCCAGCGGAGCATTTAAAACGGAATTTTAGATCAGCCACCAAATCATGCTCTACGACGGTTTTAGCATCCCGCGCGAAATACGTTAACCTTTTAGGCACGACGCGCCACTATAGTGGCTTCCGTGAATGTCATCTCTCTGAACGACGCGCCACTATAGTGGCTTGCTCTAGTAGCTCACTCGCTCATCGTTTGAACCAAATAATCGTCTTCATATGCATTGTTTCACACTTCTTTTGTCTTCACATCGATTTACAACAGTCTACAGGGTGTCCCAAAAATGTCTCGCAATCCGGAAATGGCGGGTTCCTCGGATCATTTGAAGCAACTTCTTCCTTTACAAAAATGTTCTCCGAGGCACCGTTAACGAGTTATTAACGAAAAACAGTGACCAATAAGAATCGAGTACGGCTGACGCGAGGCGGCCAAGCCAACCAGCGCGCGAAGCCCAGTTCCGCTCATTGGCTCGGTCGCCTCGCGCCAGCCGAGCTCGCCTCTCATTGGTCACTGTTTTTCGTTAATAACTCGTTAACGGTGCCTCGGAGAACATTTTTGTAAAGGAAAAAGTTGCTTCGAATGGCCTGAGGGACCCGCCACTTTCGGATTGCGTGACATTTTTGGGACACCCAGTATATACAGTATCAGACTCTGTATAGTACACATCAGACTACGCCGTCCAGAGAAATAGCCTCGCGCAGAATTCAGCCGTACCTAAAAGGTTAACCGTGGGGGCCAATGGGGCGATAATTCACGGTTCGGAAAGAATCGCTAAAACTTCGGGAGCGTAATTTAACTTTCATCGGGACCGTCCGGGAATGCTCAAGGGTTCGCAGTTTCCGCAAACATTCGATTACTTTGGCTGCGAGCGGAGAGAGCCCCCCCCCCCCTCCCGGGCATCAAGAGTGTCCATTGTTCCGCTGCGGCGGGCTTAACACGGTTATCACGGAGGAATTATGTCATTAGCGTGGCGAAGTAGGCCATCTTTTTTCAAACGGAGCATCCTCGAAACGGTGCGGCAGGGCCGCGTTATGTGCCCGGGTACATAAACCACGCACGAAAAATCCATTTAACCGTGCTCGGGCAAAAAGTTGTCCGTCGGTGCAGGAAGAGTTTTAACAAACGCGACGCGTAAACCGCTTGCGCGCCAAAGGTAGCTCGCCCAGTATCTCTAAAATAATAATTCAACTGGATAAAACGAAAATAAAAAAAAAAAAAAGAGAAAATACATACAGGACCGCGCTACAACCAATCCCATGGAAAAATCCGTTTCTCCCACTTCCAATCACGGTGACGCACTGTTTCGCACCGTGTCACTAATTTTTCCATGAATTATTAGGGATACGTTAAAATGTATTTTCTCCTATACTTCCGTTTTTTATTTCGTTTCGTTGTTTGTTAATCTTCTTAAATCTTTTTTTTTATAACAACGAGGCATTTCCCGTTTATACAAATTAAGAAAAATGAGTTAATTGTAGAAATAAACTTTTTTTTAACAAAGAGGCCTTTCCCGTTTATACATGTACATATGTATATCAATGAATGAGCCTCTTAGTTGACAAGTCCAAAATTATGAAAAATGAGTTAATTTTTAGATTTTTATTTTGCATGGAAATTCGCAGTCTACAGTAAATTCTCCATAATTGACACTTAGCTTGGAAACGAAAATGAACAATTTCAGAAGAGAAGACACGATTATTCGAGCCTCGTGTCTCGTTTTTATAGTCGATGATCGTCGACGACTGTGGAAACGAGGTGCAAGGCGAGAATAATCGTGTCACCTCTCCCCAAATTGTCGATTTTTGCGCGCAATCTGAGCGCGAATTAGGGAAAAATTACTGCAATCTGAGCGTCAATTAAGGAGAATTTAGTGTACAGTAATATCTCTCTAATTGACGCTCGGATTGTGCACAAAAATGGACAATCTTGGAAGAGGAGATACGATTGTTCGAGCCTTGTGACTCGTTTTTTATGGTTATCGATCGTCAACAACTATAAAAACGAGCCGCAAGGCTCGAATAATCGCCCATCTCCTCTTCCCAAATTGTCGATTTTTGTACACAATCTGAGCGCGAATTAGGGAGAATTTGGCGTACGTGGCCGGTGCATCGCGACGATTCGCAGCGCGACGGGTGTCTCGCGTGGAAAGATTGCGCCGGTAATTACATCGCAGCTTGTTTTAATGGGAGTCGCGGGGGGTGGAGGAGGGTGTGGGAACCGGCAAGGAATAGTATATCGATCGTAATTCAAGAGTAAGCCGCTCGTTACGCGCCACAAAAGAACAATTTTACGGCTGTTGGGTTATTACTTTTCCCTCGTCTTTCTGTCAGCCGTCATTAGAAGTCAAATTGAATGCGTCGGCGTGTTCGCGGCTGCTCAACGAATGAAAAGAGAATCCGCCGGCAAGGCGCGGGATTGAGCGTGGCCGACGTCGGATGATATTTTGCGATAGGACACGACTGACGCAGCTCAAATCGCGCAACAGAACCGACGCTTCTCGTCTCGGACAAACTAATGAATTGGACGCGGAAGAGGATCCATCCGGACCTTTCACCGAATTTGTTGAGTCGCGAAATTAATTTGCTACCTTTCTATCTATTCGGTGGCTCCATTCGTTCGCGTCTGCAAATATTCCTTCGAGGATATCAAGTACAGCGACGAACGAACGGAGAAACTGTGCCTTTCAATTTTTTAGCCGCCTCCCCCCCCTCCCCCCTCCGCGTTACAGTAACTGTGCCATTCAATTTTTTAGCCTCTCCTCTCGCGGTTCGTTTATATAGTTATCGATTGTCGACAACCGATTGTCCATTTGCAGCCCGTAAATATACGTTATATCAGTTAAATTCGCCTAACTGAAATTTATACGATCGAACTACGTATTGATAAATTAGTGGAAACAATTGCCAGGCTTAATTAATCTATATTTCTATATCTATATCTATATTAAGCTATATTATTATATCTATATCTATATTAATCTATATTATTATAGCTCTATATGTATATTAATCTATATTATTATATCTATAGCTATATTAATCTATATTATTATATCTATATCTATATTAATATATATTATTGTATTTATATCTATATTAATATATATAGATTAATATAGATATAAATACAATAATATGCATTGATATAGATATAGATATAATAATATAGATTAACATAGCTATAGATATAATAATATAGATTAATATAGCTATAGATATAATAATATAGATTAATATACATATAGATACAATAATATAGATTAATATATATTATTGTATCTACATCTATATTAATCTACATTTAATTAAATAATTAATCTATATTTCTTAATCGATAAATGCGCCGACCTTCGATTTTCTCGAAACAACAGAAAATGGTCCAATTGATACAAACGGTTGAAATAAATATAAATGTAAACGCAGTTAATATAAACTACCCAATTAATACGATTCAATTAACACAGTCCAATTAACAATATCGCGATAATTCAGCGTAACAGGAATATTATAATTTCGCTAAGCTAGGGCTCTCCGGACAAAGTAGAACTTCCAAAGATTATGGAAACCTCGCAAGCGGTGACATTCGCGTCGGCGTAACTTTCCTCTACGCGTTCCCGTAGACGCGACGATTTAGTATGTGCGATTTCCGGCGAGTAATAATTTCGCGTCGAGGACGAAATAAAGAGCGCATGAAATTCGCTATCTAAACGAACGAAACGTTGTCCCACATGGCGCGCGACGATGCTTCTTCAACGCTTATTGTGTAGAAGTTACAGTAATCTGCCGCTGTAATCACGGTCCGTTGACCCGGTTGTAATCGCGTCGCTATCGTCGCTCCGCCGCAAATCTAATTAACAAGAGACAAAGTCGTCGTATCTTATCGATATCAAAAAAAAAAATGCATACGCAACAATGTTGTATTAACAGTTCCACGACCGCGCTAGAAACCTCGAAAATCTTCATAAAATTAAAATATTTCATTCGGTTAAACGAAAATTACGAAACAAACTTATATGGCACCGATTGCTTCATCAGCATTCGTACCTTTTGCAAATCTTAATAAAATTAAGCAATCATTTTTAATTTTTCAGTAATCGTCCATTCGGTCGTCAATCGACTGAATTTAAAACGGGGAGATCTCCACATTCGGTTGGCTAAATGTTAAGATGGTTAACCCTTTCGCTCCGATGGGCGTATATATACGCCCTCGAAGAATGACCATTCGTATACGAAGAGCGTATATATACGCTCTGGAAAAGTGGGCGCGCGGGTACGAAGAGCGTATATATACGTTCATACCATATACACTTTTATTTCATATTAGGTCCACCGGAAAGTTCTGTCCGTTTGAGAAATGAAAGGAAATAATAGATTTTTCATAAATTTAGTAATATTTATTGTACAACATAATTTCCGTCGTTACTTATGACCTCTTGCCAGCGCGATGGCAATTTGTGAGCAACATTTTTCAAAAATATATGTCTCAAATGAATATGTGCATATCTATCGAAATTTGCAATGACATTATCGGACAGAACTTTCCGGTAGACCTAATACTTTACACGAGATACTTTTGTTAATCGAGTATCTGGTAACGCTGCGTGCCTTAAACAATTGACTATCATGAAATATAACATTATCGACAAGACGATATTGTGTTTTATTCCAACGATACACAGTTTCAGTCTTCTTTAGAACATTGCCAGCGACGGATATATACCAGCAATTTATAATAGTAGCGATTAAAAGATTTACACGAATTTATAATTCTAAAATAATTTTGTCGGCTTAATTTTAATAATTCACGGGTAAATACTCAATTTCTGCCTTTGCGATGATATGTTGAGTTTTTAAGTATTTAATTTTTTTAGACCCATTATCAAATCATGGGGAAAAGAAAATTTAGGAGAATATTTTTCACGAGTGACAGCGAAAATACTGAATGTGAAAATACCGATACTGAAAGCGTTCGCCATGCAAGAGAAACAGTAACGTGCTCAAGATCACAAAAATCTGAATATATTTGGACTACGGAAAACTTGGAACCGGAAATACATTCCGTACTTCAGTGCCAACTACTCGATAACACGCTCCGTTCACAAGCGATCACATTTTGACGCAAGCGCTCCGTAGCGAAAGGGTTAATTCTTCCCGCGCGATTCAGCCACGTCTGTCTCTCGTTCCCGGTTATTGCCATACTTCATCAAACATGAATGTACAAGACCGCTCGAAACTATCCCTCCCTCCCTCCCTCCCCGCCCCTCTCCTCTTCGCTTAACGAGATAAGAAGAAAATAAAGGCCAATGCGAGTTAATGATTTATGATCGCTGATAAAACTACCATTTCTCTTCGGTCATGCGGAGATAACTCCGTGTCTATAAAAGCTCGGAGCATTTGTCTGTATCTTTTCCGCTGAAAAAAAGCGGGGTCCGTTCTTCGTTCCGCAAACGGTGGGGGGGATACACACCCGGCAAAAAGTGTTCGCTCGGATAAATAAATCGAGCGGCTGTCGCGCAACGACGATTATACGTACGTATATAGTATAGTAGGGTATATATAGTTAGTTATATATAGTTAGTTATATATAGTTAGTTATATATAGTTAGTTATATATAGTTAGTTATATATAGTTAGTTATATATAGTTAGTTATATATAGTTAGTTATATATAGTTAGTTATATATAGTTAGTTATATATAGTATAGTATGGTATATATAGTTAGTTATATATAGCTATTTCATTCGGAGAAAATGAAACAAATTATTAGGCGGCCGATTCTTTCGTATTCGTCGAAACGACGGCGGCGTTTCTCATTTTATTATTACGTTTTTCAAACGTCTCTTTTTATTATTCATATTTGCCCAATATTTTGCCGCGGAAATGTACACGCGCTTTCTGCACAACTTTATTAATAAAAAAAAATACGAACGCGAACCGAAAACAGGAACACGCGGAAGCCACGCGAAACATCGCGCCGGACATGTCGGAACGAATCAATTTGTTTATCCCGGTGATCGTGATAATTATATTACAATAAACTTGACGAACGTATATTGCACCACCGGCCTGTTCCCGTGATTTTAGGCTCTCGAATTATTTGCCCGCTACACGGTTAAACAAAAGCGCGTAAACATCGTCAATTTCAGGATCCGTTTAATTCCGTGCCAAAAACGTGCAAAACTTTGGTTCGCTTCTCTGAATACAGTTAATTGTCCGAATTCGCGCTTGGAAATAAAAATCGACAATTTGGGGGAAGAGGAGATACTCGATTATTATATTTTATTTGACAACCGGTGGCTGGAAAGACGAGCCATAAGGCTCGAATAATCAGATCTCTTCTTCCCAAATTGCCAGAATTTATAGTATTCCTGGACTTATTGTAAGCAATATTATATTCATTCACTGGATATAGCAATTTCTCTAAGCGTACAGGATGTCCTATAATTATATTAACTCTTTGCAGTCGAAGCTATATTAATCGTAAATATAAAATCATATTTCTAATTCGTAGTGTTTCTATTTTATATGACAAAATGTATTTTATGCATATGAGATCGACTTTTGGGACTCGCACAACCGTTACACTCTTAACAATTTCTTAAATTCGAACTTTGTTAATATAAAAATTATCTTCAAAACGAGACATAACAAATTTTAACGGTGCCTCTATTTATTCGTATGAAATTGAGCCTGTTGGCAAGTAGAATACTTGAAATTTCAACAGTTTTTCAAACGATTAACGAATCTGGTATTGTCACTGTTTATTTAGAAAAATAGCATAGCAATTTTTTCGACTGCAAAGGGTTAACACCCGTTAACTCCCGTATTCGGAGAGGCGAACCAAAGTTTCGCACGTTTTACGAACGTCGATCGACTCGTTGGCACGCAAATAACCCTTTGCACTCGAAGCCACTTTAACTGTAAATATAAAATCATTTTTCTGATCTACGCTGTCTCTATTTTATATGACAGAGCGCATTTTACGCGTGTGAAATTGAGTCTCGCGACTTACGCAACAGTTATACTTCTAACAACATTTCAAATCTAAATTTTCTCGATGTAACAATTATTTTGCAATGTGACATAAACATTCTTCAGCGGTGCCTCGGAGTCACCGTTCGAGCGTAAGGGGTTAATCCTGAAAATGACGACGTCCACACGCTTTTGTCTAACTAAGTAACGCGCGAATAATTCGAGAACCTGAAATCGCGGCAACAGCCGAGAGCACAATACGCGGCGTTCGTCAAGGTTTATCATAACATAATCATCACGATCGCCGAGACAAACAAACACATTCGTTTCCGAAATGATCCGTTTTCGTTTCCGAGGGTCAATTACGGAGAATTTACTGTAATCGATAATTCAGCATCCGCGCGCGTACGCGGATTGTTTCCAGAACCGTGTACACACCGAGCTGGCAAAACGTTCCGCGGCATTGTTATATTTGCACGAGAATATTGCTTCATAGTTCCGAGGGGGGGAGAAGCGGCGATATTGGGACAGAACTCCCGGAATTCGCGATCCCGAAAGAAGAAGAAGAAGAAGAACCGAATCGTTCGAATCGAGGCAAACAGTCGGGCGCGGCGGCCGCAGACGACGATCCATCGTTCGCACGTGCGATCGTCGTCCGAAAGTCACGAGGCGAGTCCTCGGAGTCGATGCAAATGGAATATCGATTAATACTTTAAAGCGAGCTTCCTTTCGCACCCCCGCGGGGGCGGCCGCGGCTGATGCAATTTATGGACGCGACCGACACCGGAACACGACGCGAAACGCGAACAAATGGCGGAGGGCCGACGTCGAAGCGGGTTCGCGGGAAGCGCGAATGCCGGCTGCGAACGCGACCGGTGAAAAAAAGACGGGAAAAGCGAGGGTGGCTCGCGCGAGCTCGGAGACGCGGCGGATTAACGCGTCACGGGCCGCGCGGCGTCGCGCCGCGATAATTGAAACAAGTGGATCGCGTTTGTTATTCCATTATTCCCTTTTGTCCTGCTCGATTTTCCCGCCCCCCCCCCGCCGCGAAGCGCGGACGCCTAACTCGGATAAGTGAACGCCGTTGAGGGCTAATGGGTTTAACGCCTCCGAGAGACAGAGAGAGAGAGAGAGAGGGAGGGGGAGAAAGATAGAGAAAGAGAGAGAGAGAGAGAGAGAGAAAGATAGAGAAAGAGAGAGAGAGAGAGAGAAAGAGAGAGACAGAGAAAAAGAGAGAGAGACAGACAGAGAAAAAGAGAGAGAGACAGAGAAAAAGAGAGAGAGACAGACAGAGAAAAAGAGAGAGAGACAGAGAAAAAGAGAGAGAGAGACAGAGAAAACAGAGAGAGAAAAAGAAAGCGACAGAGAAAAAGAGAGAGAGAGGCAGAGAAAAGAGAGAGAGACAGACAGACAGAGAAAAAGAGAGAGAGAGAGCGAGAGAGCAGAGAGCGAGAGAGCGAGAGAGAGAGAGAGAGAGAGAGAGAGAGCGCCAGAAACAGAGAGAGTGAAAGAGAGAGAGAAATAAAGAGAGAAACAGAGAGAGAGAGAGAGCCTGACACTCGATCGTTATGATATTTAATTCGGGGACGGGGCCGCACCCCCGCGCGCTTCCCATGCAAATTGTTCGCGGCGAAGATCGCACTCTAAGACTTCATTAGCCGGCGGGGCCCGCCGGTATGGAATGCATAATTCGAAAGTTTCCCACCCAATTAGGCGAGCCGCGCCGACACAATTTTTCTAGGCTAATGGATCCGCGGAAACCGCGGCTGATTGAAGCGGCCCGGCGGAGCACGGGACTCGCCTAAAATTGGACGCGCCGAACTTTTCGAAAGCGCCGGTTCTCCTCTTCTCGCCGCACGAGGCATTCCGCTCGGGCGTTATATCTCGCCTCATTTTCATCGCGGTGTACATTTTCGAAATATTCGATCGGGCGCCTGGCACGGTTAATTGGATTCGTTTCGCATCGTGCCGACGGCCCCCCGACGACGTAAGCTCAGCAGGCGCGCCGGCGAAATGTAAATTCGGAGGGAACGCGGCCCGGAAAAGGATGGAACAAAAGTGCGCTTCATTACGCGGGATCCACAATAAATGCATCACGCCGCGCCGCGCAGGCCGGCAGGCGAAGAGTTAATTTCACCCACTATATCCGGCAATCCGCAGTCTGTATACCCAGTTTCGAACTAAATTTGCTTTAACGGAGGCAAACGTTTATTAGAGTTGGGAAAATAAGGGGGGGGGGGGGTGGAGGAAGCTGTTCGAACAACTAAAATCGCTTCTGTCTCTATCAGCGGGAACGCGCCCCTAAACTGTTTGTCGAAACTTCGCCGACATGGTCCGTTAATCGCATGGACGGGAATTGTAGATTCGTTTGCATAATCCTTCTTTCAAACTTAAGCCGCGCGTAATTAATGCACATCCTAAAACGGTTCCGGTTCTCGGACGAATGATACAAAATGGCGGCGGCGAGAGAGTCTCGAATTGCCGCGGAATCCTTCGGATTCTTATGCGAAAGTTATCTTCGCGACCTGGCGAGGCTATTTGTAGTAATTTCTCTCTAATTCGCGCTCAGATTGCGCACAATAATGGACAATTTGAGGTGAGGAGATGCGATTATTCGAGCATTGCGGATCGGCTTTATAGTTGTTGACAATCCGTGATTATAATCGGTAATATAATATAACAACTATAATGTAATAACTATAATATAATAAAATAATATAATTAATAGTATAATAAACTATAATATAATATCTCCTCTCCCAAGATTGTCCATTTCTGTGCGCAATCTGAACGCGAATTAGGGAGAATTTACTGTATTCGAGCCTTGCGGTCTGTTTTCATAGTTCTTGAAAATCGGTGACTATAATCGGAAATATAATATAACAACTATAATATAACTAAATAATATAATTAATATAGTAACTGTAATATAATATTTCCTCTTTCAAAATTGTCCAATTTTGGTCGCAATCTAAGCGCGAATTAGAGAGAATTTACTATATTCGAGCCTTGCGGTCTGTTTTCATAGTTCTTGAAAATCGGTGACTATAATCGGTAATATAATATAACAACTATAATATAACTAAATAATATAATTAATATAGTAACTGTAATATAATATTTCCTCTTTCAAAATTGTCCATTTTTATGCGCAATCTAAGCGCGAATTAGGGAGAATTTACTGTATTCAAGCCTTGCGGTCTGTTTTCATAGTTCTTGAAAATCGGTGACTATAATCGGTAATATAATATAACAACTATAATATAACTAAATAATATAATTAATATAGTAACTGTAATATAATATTTCCTCTTTCAAAATTGTCCATTTTTATGCGCAATCTAAGCGCGAATTAGAGAGAATTTATTATATTCAAGCCTTGCGGCCTGTTTTTATAATTGTTGAAAATCGGTGACTATAATCGGCAATATAATATAACAACTATAATATAATATAATTAATATAGTAACTATAATATAATATTTCCTCTTTGAAAATTGTCACTTTATGTGCGCAATCTAAGCGGGAATTAGAGTGAAATCACTGTACCTGCGTCGACTCTTAAGTTTGATCGATGATCAAACTAATCGATCAATTTAACCGTGTCCTACCAAAGTGCATCCACAACGTTTAAATGGATTGTTCGGATGCGAATCGATGCGAGTCCTCTATGAAAGCGAGTTACGCGGTGCAAACACTTCTTTATGATAGGATTTTTCGGTCGATAGATTAATACACGATACACGAAATTCTGTTTTTTTACGCGGTGCATACGTTTCAGAAATAACCGTGTAAAAATTGTCATGTAAAAAAAGACCTCGTCTACATAACATAGAAGAATAGGGGATTGATCATTGTTTCGCAAACGCGCGGATTCAACGTCGCGTTATGCTTATTTAATCGTTTCTCGATTAAATATGTACATATTACGTAGAAAGCTAACTGTGTGTTTTTGTGCAAACTGTTTTTGAATCGACACTCTATTGTTTGTTGACATGAGCATGGCGCAACAACGTGCTAAATTGAATGCAATCGTGTAAAAAGGAAATCGTGTGTATTTTTCTAGACCGTGCGCGAAAATATCGTATAAAAATAGAATCGGATGTGGTCGATTTTTTTTAATAAATAAACAATGGACAGCGACACTTATACATAGACCACGGAATAACTAAACAAAATTGACCGAAGGAAATTGTTTTCTATTTTTTAAATTTAACCGATCAATATACAGGGTGGAGCATTTTAAACAGTTCACCTGAATAACTCGCTTGTTTTTGAAGAAAGAAGAAAATGCATTAGACCAAACTTATTTGGTATAAGGGGGCTCATAATCTGGTATTACCAATTTTTCTGTAGGTGGAGGCGTCAAGGAGATATGAAGGTCAATTCTGTTTTTTTTTTTAAATGAAACAGTAAGTTTTTTTACTTACATTCTGATAGAGTGTTTCGAGGCGAATACAATGAACTATTACGAAGGTCATTCGAGGTCACGCAAAGTGACACAGAAAAGCAAAGCAGAATGTAAGTAAAAAAACTTACTGTTCCATTTAAAAAAAACAGAATTGACCTTCGTATCTCCTTGACGCCTCCATCTACAGAAAAATTGGTAACACCAGATTATATGAGCCCCCCGATACCAAGTAAGTTTGGTCTAATGCATTTTCTCCTATCTTCAAAAACAAGCGAGTTATTCAGGTGACCTGTTTAAAATGCCCCACCCTCTATAATCGAAATTGTGCTTCGCACTATTATTAGCGTCGTCGTTATCTTTTTACAGCTGACCCGCGAGATCCTAATTTATCTCAATTTTAAGGTTAACAGATTTACACCGATCGGCTTTCGAGCCCGCGCAACGGAGCACAGGCGTGTTCATGATTTTATGTGGCACAGTTCGAGCGAAAAATATACCTCCGCATGGTAAATCGATCGGAGTTGGATTCGCGCGGAAAAAAGAAAAACAAACTATGGCATTGATTTCGAAGTTCGACAGAAAATCCTGTGAAATATTTCTATGAAAATCGCGCCGGCGAAACGCGGGGTGCATTGATGGATGCGACGCGCGCCAACTAAAATCGGCATTAATTATCCGACGGACTAGGACGATAGACGGACTGGGACGATAGCAAAGTATAATGCCACGGCGGATTGCCAAAAAATTTAAAAGCGGACCGTGAATGGATGATCGTTCGCTCGGTCGCGCAAAGCAGCAGGAAAAAATGGCGTGCAGGTTTATGGAACGGCGAGGGAAAGCCGTCTCCCGGATTAACGCGGAACCACCGCCGTGTAGCCGTACGTAAATGTCGCTTTTTAACGGCGCGCTGACCCCTTTCGACGTTAACATGTAAACGGTGCGACGCGTTAAATCGGCTGGCGAAACACGCTGGTCGGGCGCGCTCGCCCACCGGATAACCGGGACGAAACGGTGACGATGCCACGTGGGAAATCTGGAGAAACAGGCCACCGAAAATGGTAATGTCGGTTCAGCGGCTCGACGAGAGTGACTGGATCAGCCTTGACCCAGGACACGTAATAACGACCCAACGGCCCGTTGAGATGTAATAATGTGTAATAAGTACGATTTATTTATTTACTCATTTGTAAAAGGTTTTATATTTTATATTATATTAAAGTTGGTCTTCGTTGAGAATAGCGCAGTAAATTCTCTCTAATTGACGCTCGGATTGTGCACAAAACTGGGCAATTTCGCGGCTCGTTTTTATAATTATCGATTGCCAAGAACTATAAAAACCAGACGCAAGGTTCGAATAACCGTATCTGCTCTTCCCAAATTGTCTACTTTTGTGCACAATCTCTGCGTCAATTAGAGAGACATCACCGTAGTTCCCGTCAGACGCAACCACGGTCCGAACAACTATGCGTGCTGAATTCTACGAAAACCGTGATCCGTCCCACTTTAGTCTTCGAATTGCTCGCAGCATGGAGATTCGATCGGAGATCGTCGACACTGGAACGGCGAATCCGGTCGCTGTCAGCGGCGAGGACCACACAGCACAGCCTAGCCGAAACCAGGGAGCAGGATGGTCGAGCCGAGGGGTTCGAAGAAGCGGCTTCCGGGTTCCTCCTCGGGACTCCGAGGCTCCGAAAACCGGGAAAGGATCAGCACGGCCGCAAGCGGTGATTGACATCGTCATTAAGCCGAACTTCAAGCGCAGCGAGTACGGGCTGCCGTGGCCCGTAGGCGGCTCTCTCCGTTTATGTACGCGGCGTGCATCTCCAGGCCCGTGCATGTGCATGATCGGTGGACGGTGCGCTGGCGAGGGCTGAACGAGGGCTGTGCAGCGGCGGAAAGGAGGAGAGGGTGGGCGGCCGAGGCTCGGCGGCGAGGAGAGGCCCGGCGGAGGCCGAGGGTTGTTCTCGATATGATTAATGCTTAGCATGCGTGCTCATATGCGGAGGACAGCTGTGAGTGACTTGCACTCCGCCCAAACGCCGTCCATTCGACCGATACACCTCTGTGTGCACTCGTACGTGAGCTCAGAGGCGTACGCGAGAGAGGCAAACGGCTCGCGACATCGCCGGCCCGCGATACTGTGTCCCATGAACAACCGACGTGTTCGACACGTATTAACTCGTATTACATCTATGATGCGAGACGCCCAACTCTCCCCCGGCTACCCTGCTGACCCGGGACTTGTTGTCGCTGCCCTCTTTCGCCCGGTTTCCCGCCCGTCATCCGCCGAACCGTAGTTCGCTCGAGCGTGCTTCGCGAGCCGACTAACACCGAAACGCTAAACACCGGCGTTCCGTTCACATTTTGCGGTCGTACCTTCGCGAACCGTTAGCACCCCGTTCGGGTCCAGTGCCCTCTCGTTTTATTTCAGAGCTGGCCGATGGAGGCGATAGGATTAATTAACATGGGCTGATGCGTGGCAATTGTAATCGTAAGCCAACAGGTTATAGTCTGATGCGTTACGATCTAAGATAGCTTGTAGATGTGGCGTAGAGATTGGATAACTTGTTACTAGGCTTTTGAAAGCTAGAGTAGCGAAAATAGCAATTGACGGAACGATTTGAAATCGTTTCGAGACAAGGTTACGGTAATGTCTCTCTAATTGACGCAGAGATTGTGCACGAAAATGGACAGTTTGGGAAGAGGAGATACGATTGTTCGAGCCTTGCGGTTCGTTTTTATAGTTATGAATTGTCATTATGTTACATTATTATTATATTGTTACAGTAATTATATTATTTAGTTATACTATAGTTATATTATATTACCGATTATAGTCGCCGATATTCAACAACTATAAAATCAGGCCGCAAGGCTCGAATACAGTAAGTTCTCCCTAATTCGCGTTCAGATTGCGCCCAAAATTGGACAATTTTAGAAGAGGAAATATTATATTACAGTTACTATATTAATTATATTATTTAGTTATATTATATTACCGACTACAGTCATCGATTTTCAATAACTATAAAATCAGGCCGCAAGGCTCGAATACAGTAAATTCTCCCTAATTCGCGTTCGGATTGCGCACAGAAATGGACAATTTTGGAAGAGGAAATATTATATTACAGTTACTATATTAATTATATTATTTAGTTATATTATATTACCGACTATAGTCATCGATTTTCAATAACTATAAAATCAGGCCGCAAGGCTCGAATACAGTAAATTCTCCCTAATTCGCGTTCAGATTGCGCCCAAAATTGGACAATTTTGGAAGAGGAAATATTATATTACAGTTACTATATTAATTATATTATTTAGTTATATTATATTACCGACTATAGTCATCGATTTTCAATAACTATAAAATCAGGCCGCAAGGCTCGAATACAGTAAATTCTCCCTAATTCGCGTTCGGATTGCGCCCAAAATTGGACAATTTTGGAAGAGGAAATATTATATTACAATTACTATATTAATTATATTATTTAGTTATATTATATTACCGACTATAGTCATCGATTTTCAATAACTATAAAATCAGGCCGCAAGGCTCGAATACAGTAAATTCTCCCTAATTCGCGTTCGGATTGCGCACAGAAATGGACAATTTTGGAAGAGGAGATATTATATTATAGTTACTATATTAATTATATTATTTAGTTATAATACAGTTGTTATATTATATTGCCGATTATAGTCACCGATTCTCAACAGCTATAAAAACGAGCCGCGAGGCTCGAATAATCGTATTCTCCTCTTCCAAAAATTGTCCATTTTTGTGCACAATCCGAGGCGTCAGTTAGGGAGACATTACTGTATTTGGAGGGAAAGATCGATTTGGAGGCGAGCTAAGCTGCTTGACCCCATGATGTACCATTCTCTTCGTACTCTAAAGTATTAAAACGTTCTCGATTTCAATAATGTCTACGAGAAAAAGCATGCTTTAATATTTCTTACGCGCGTATTTATTTATAGGGATCCTTAACCCTTTCGTAGGCACTGAGAAATTTTAGCGCGCATATGCACCAGCAGGCTCAAATATTCCCACCGTTGATAATTCTTATCGAATTGAAATGCTCTTGAAAATACATATTCTGCCCATGAAAGGGTTAAATATCGATGACAAGAGAACAGGAGATTAGGGTAAATGTAGGTACAGTAAATTAATCGAGGCCTGAGATTGTGCACAAAAATGGACAATTCGAATAATCTTATTCTCCTCTTTCAAAAATTGTCCATTTTTGTGCAAAATCTGAGGCGTCAATTAGAGAGACATTACTCTGTACTCGGTTATATTTTTGTCGAAAGAATCCGCCGTTCGAGCGAGTCGAGAGACATTTCTTTCACGTTCTTTCAACCGTCGAGAGGTTAAAAATATTTTCGCGATCCCCGTTCAACTTGGCAAACAGAAAACGTATACTAAAAAAAAATATCGATACAGTTTATTCTAAATCGCGTCTCCTCGATCTCGCCTCGATACGTTGCACTTTCACTCGGCGAACGTTGAACGATGTTCTCGCGCCGGATTACGAGAAAGGTGCGCGCCGGAGCTTCGGTAATTCGAGTTCGATGAAAAGAGTGCTTGACCGACGAGGAATCGATGGACATTCGTCGAGTTAGCGGCCGCGTATTTCACAGAGTCGGCTGGAAGTCGCGATTAACGACGACGTCAATCACGGTTTGCGGTCGGATCCGGCTTTCCCGTTCTCCGTCTTTCGCGGCGAACGTTAGCGGCCCCTTTCGAACGTGTTCGCGTCGTATCACGACACACCGTTCTTTTTTTCTTCTCTCTCAATTTTCGCGACGTTGCGGTGAGCCGTCGCGGACGGCCGGCTCTCCGCCGAATTAATTAATCAGTTAGCAGCGTGTTCGACGAGTACAATAATCGTCGCGCGTAAAAAGTAGCGACGACGCGTCGACTATCCAAATTGTAATTTCAACGAGAATAGTATAACACATAATTTAACACTATGCCGTCCGCAGATCTTAGATATGATTCTTTTGTTTGATGCCGGCATAATAGCTTGGAAATTTTAGATTTTTAAAATATTTCGAAGATGGGGCGGTAATATAAATTCCTAAAATTAAGATAAGTCATCCAAGAATTTTCGTGCTTAATTCTTAGTTAAATAAGCACAATGTTATAGTCAGTTTGCTGCCTTTTAACAGCCAAGAAATATAGTTCAAATGGTATTTCAGTTTTTTAAAATGCCACCAAAGTGGTACAACAGATAGTTTTTGCATGGCATCAGCATGGTGCCACCGGACGCCATAGTGTCAACACGTATTAAAACAGTATTAAAACGTATTTTCAAATTTCAAGATGTTTAGAATATTTTCAGGCCAATCCTGCACGATTATTATTCGAATTTCCCTGCGTTTTTCGTTCATTATGTATGCAGTATGCATTAACGTTAAACAAACAAGTAAATATTAGTAATAAAATTGTATGAATTAAATTCTATAAAATATAAATAAATTAAGAAAATATAAATATATAAATATAATAAATTAAAATTCTATAATCAAATAAAATCGTCCTTTCGATCCAATATTTTAACAGCGACGCTTACTCTGTGCTCATATCAGTCGCGCGCTCTGAAAAGAAGGCGCGCCGCAGCTAATTGATTAACCCTTTGCACTCGAAGCCATTTTAATCGTAAATCTAAATTAACTCTTCTGGCTTACAGTATTTCCATTTTATATAATAAAGTTCACTTCGTGCATACGAAATCGAGTCTTGCGACTTACACAACAGTTAGACTTTTAACAATATTTTATATCCAAGCTTTGACAATGTAAAAATTATTGTGGCACGCGGTGTAACAATCTTAATGCTCCATCACAGTCACCATTCGAGTGATGCAAAGAGTTAAGCAGCGAATTAAGGAACAAACTTCCATTTTTTTTCGCCGTGCTTTTGAATTCTTGTCCCGCTGACGCCGTAGAGGAAGATCTACGAGCCGCCCGGTGTTGCCGTTGTCCGGATAGCGACCGCTAATCGGCGAAATTATTGCGAATCGCGGGCGCACAATATCGGCACAATGGCACCGCGAAAACATCGGTACGCGAATTAAATAAATCACCGGTCGCCGGGGTCGGTTCCGCCGGAACGGTAATTGGTATTAGCGATGCCGTTTAACGGCTGGATATATCATAATAGCGTGTATCGTAACGAGTCCGCGCAAATAATATATACGAAATATAATATGAATATATCGACATAATAACGCGCGCGCGGCCCGTCCGCGCGACGAACAAAGTGGAACGGTGCAGCGGGCCGATAAATTGTTTACAGATCCCGGACTGCTATATGACGAATAGAAAATTCAGTTTCATTATCGGGCAACAACGGCGCGGCGCCCCGTGCACGATAACTATTCTAAAACCGGCCACCGATTGCGCCGGAAAAACAATTCTGCGATTTAACGCTTGCCGCGATAATATTATGAAAGCTGTCGGCTGTAATTCCGCGATTTAATTTTCGATCGCGTTAAATCATACAAGTCAATTTCACGCACGGAGCCCGTTTATTATTACACGGGGGAAAATTCTGCATCGGCTGTTGCCGCGTACGATTCTTGGGCGTAGATTTTATTCGGCGCCGTCGCGAGCTCTCGATTTCGATTACGACGGGGCTTTTATATGAATACAGGGTGTTCCGAAAATATCTCGCAGTCCGGAAATGGAAGGTTCCTGAGGTGATTTGAAGCAACTTTTTCCTTTGCGAAAATATTCTACGAGGCTTCGTTTACGAGTTATTAACGAAAAACACTGTCCAATCGGAGAGCGAGTGCGGCTGGCGCTCCGCCCTAGCGGCCAATGCCACGTCGCGCCGGCCGTCTGACGCGGCGGCAGTGGTCGCGAGGGCGGGGCGTCGGCCGTACGCGATCGCTCATTGATCAGTGTTTTTCGTTAATAACTCGTAAACGAAGCGGCGGAGCGCATTTCCGCTGAGGAAAAAGTTACTTGAAATGACCTCAGGAACCCCTCATTCCCCGCTTGTACAATAATTTTGGGATATCCTTTATAAGCTAGATGAAAAACACTGACCAATAAGAGGCGAGCTCGGCTGGCGCGCGGCGGCCCAGCCAACGAGTGCACGGAGCCCAGTTCCGCGCATTGGCTCGGTCGTCTCGCGCCGAATGATCTCGCCTCTGATTGGTCACTGGTTTTCGTTAATAACTCGTAAACGAAGCCTCGGGGAAAATTTTCGCAAAGGAAAAAGTTGCTTCAAATGACCCGAGGAATCCGCTACTTTCGGATTGCGAGACATTTTTGGGACACCACGTTTATGTATATGTATGTATGTACATGTATGTATTTAGTAGCGTGTCCAAACTCGATCGCAAACATTTCGAATCGGATACGTTTGTACCGTGGACGTGTCCAAAATTATATTTGGAAGATCGATGCACTTTTACCTGATATTGCCCTCGGCCAATGTTAATTCTAGTTGGCGCCGATACCGCCGACGTTAATTTCACCGTTTCCCGTGTTTTCATAGCGGTGCCGACGCGCCGCAACGTGTCGGCTTTGACCATTAACCGATCAAATGCTCTCCGCTTTCCTATTTAACGTTCATATTTGGGAAACGTTGATCGCGGCCCTCGTAGACGACAGCGGTCGTTATTATTAATATCGCTCGTCGGAACAACGAAGCTTCCGGTCCGAATATTTGTCGTTAAGAATCATTCGAGCACAGGGTGACGCATCTCGAACGGAAACGATATATCCTGGTTCGATCGGCTTTAACGCTGGATTTACGGCGTACGAAAAGCAGCTGTTTTATAATAACGCATATTCGTTCGCAAACTCGTCCTCGTCGATAGAAACATTTGGAGGTTCGACTTCCTTCTCGTTGTTTATGAATTTTTCCATTTCCGAAGGGGGTTCTTTCAATATTTCCTTTCAACGGGTTTTCATAAATTCGATGGTATTCGCTGCAACATTTCGACAAATATCGTCGGAAATTCGAAGGCTCGTTGAATGACGTATTTTATATTATACAGAAATGGCACTTGCCAAATTTTTGGTTAATTCGGCTCTAGTATATTAGAGCATAATATTATATAGCATATTATATAGAGTTATACATATATATTATATTCAGCTCTATTATATATAAAATATATTATAATATATTCAGCTCTATTATACAGATAATATATTATATTATATTCAGCTCTATTATATATAAAATATATTATAATATATTCAGCTCTATTATATAGATAATATATTATATTATATTCAGCTCTATTATATATAAAATATATTATAATATATTCAGCTCTATTATATAGATAATATATTATATTATATTCAGCTCTATAATATAGATAATATATTATATTATATTCAGCTCTATTATATATAAAATATATTATAATATATTCAGCTCTATTATATAGATAATATATTATATTATATTCAGCTCTATTATATAGATAATATATTATATCACATTCAGCTCTAATACATTAATATATTACTATATCAATTCATCTCTAATTCGGCTCTAATACATTGATTTATTCAGCAAAAATAGAATGTTAGCAAGAACGGTGTTACAATTTACCGCGCAAGAAAGACGCCGCGTTTCGCTCGAAATCGAGGGACGAGCGCGCGTTTCTCCGCGAAAATTCGGCACCGGGAACGCGCGTTGCATCCCCGCGCGGTCCCCCGATGCGAACTTCATTAGAACCGATGTGACAGCGGACGGCGTTAAAGCGGGCGCTCCTTGTCAGTACGTTTTTCCTGGTCGGAACGGCTCGGCAGCGAATATCACAGCGCGAGAACACAGCGCGGGCAAAGAATGGGGAACGATTACGGCGAAGGTGGGTAATTTCGCCGGAAAGAAAAAGGGGTTTGCACGGTAAACGGTCGGGATTGCGTCGTTTCTGGCCATTACGCGGCACAGATGTAGAACGATGATGCAGAACGTGGCGATAGCTCGCGCGGCCCCCTATCGTGTCCGCGCGAGTGCCATTATTACGCCGCGGCGGAGAGCGCCGCGAAAATTACGACGAGCGTCGCCGTGACGCGCGCGGGCCGGGCTCTGCTTTTCGAAATTGCCGGTGGCTCGGAGTGGCTCGGATCGGACACGGTGAATGCGAATCGGTGTTCGCACGTTCGCGTTAACTGCGTCGCGAGATAATGGCAGCCGCCGTCGGGTTCGGGGCCTGAAATTGGCACTGTCGCGAAAGGGCGGCCGCGGCCTGTCGATGCCGGCCAGGAAACCACGGCTCTCCTTTGTGCGCGATTCGTAAACGCGCGGCGCGCGGCCCTATCGCTCAGACGTTTCGCGACGCGATGGAAATCTGCACGTGTCGCGATACGGCCCGATAATTGCCGCGTTACACGAGATGCAATTTTATGGTAAATTGGAGCGACCGATACGCGCCGCGTCGTTCCGAGCCGAGCCGGCATGGAACTTTCTTGACGCTTTGCTTCGGAAACGTGATCGTTTCCCCCCGAGAGCCGCTGGTTTACATTTTCTGTCCAAGAACGGCAGCATGCGATGACCTACTAGTATTTTCAGCGTCGGTTCGCGATATTTTCTCGCTTTTATTTTGTGACGTTTCTGCGTTGCAACGCGCCACCGCGAACGAAGCATGTGGGTCAAGCCGGACGATCCTTTACGATTTAACTGCAATCTGCCGGCCGGGAACTTGACGTTTCTTCTTTGTCGACGGTTCGAACGAGGTTTAACCCTTTGCACTCGAGTGGCGACCCTGGGGCACCGTTGAAATTGTTGCATCACGTTACAAGATAATTTTTATATTACGAAAGTCTAGACGTAAAAAATGGTTAAAAGTCAATTTCCGCTTCTTATACTTGCGTACATTAATACTTAAATCATTGATTTGGGGATTAAAAATAGGCTATTCGAATCTCACCTTATAACCACAAATTGAATTATTATTATTATTATTATTATTATTACTATTATTATTATTATTATTATTATTATTACTATTATTACTATTATTACTATTATTATTATTATTATTATTATTATTATTATTATTATTATTGGTATTGGTATTGTTATGGCTATGGGTATGATTATTGTTATTGTTATTGTTGTGGTTATTGTTATTGTTATTATTGTTATTATTATTATTTTATGTTTCTATATTACGCGATTCCATCGTTAACAACGATATAACCGTTTCGTTTGATTTCAAACGCGACAAAATTTCCGCGCACAACGCGGGACCACCCGATTTTCTGAAATCCCGTGGCCGAAGGAGTTAAAAACACGGCTGAGCTCGCGAGAATTTCTCGCGTTTCAATGCTCGGAACGGTAAAATTTTCGTCGACCGAATTACTCCGATTCTAATCTCATGAAGCACCTTTTACCACTTCGACGGATTAACGGGATCGAGTGCGCGGCGATTACTCCGTTTCGCGGCGAGACACAACGGCCGTTCGGCGCGGTCAGATCCGACCGGTTTATAATTTAATTAAAAGTTCCCCGCTGTATCCTCGGCCGGTTTTATTAGCTCGCGGAGGGCGCGCCTCCCTTAACGGTTGATCCTCCGCGGCCAAAGCGGCCAGGGTTATTATAAGTTTTCCATTCGTCTGGCAAATATTTCCGCAGCTCTTCGCCTTATTATTCCCGGCGTTGTTCCGAAACGCCGCGAAGAATACGGGAATGATAAAACGTTGTAATACAATGCCGAAGGGGAAACAATAGTTCAGCGTTCGAGCGGGAATAATAAAATAAATCACCGCGCGCGGCGCGAGCGGTGTTCGAAATCTCGTTATTTGTTCGCGCGGACCAAGCGGAAAAATAACCGCGCGCCGTGTTACTTAGAGCCCGGTTTTCTCCAGAGATCTACGTCCGCGTTAACCCTTTCGGTACGAGCGCCGGATACATCCGGCATCCATCCGACGACCAATATGGACGAGCGCCGAATACGCCTGGCATCCATGCGAGCCATATTTCTGACATATTAGAAACTATTCTATCAGGTCGTCGAGAATGAAATTTGTAGAAATGTAGGTGAAGTTGGTCGATAACTTACAAATATGAGGAATTATTTTATTCATCACAGTATGCGCCCATATTGCCTATGCACTTTTGCCATTTAAGTGGCAGGCTGTTCAGGCCGGTGGTATAAAACTCTGGCGGACGAGAGTCAATGAATTCCTGGGAGACCAGTTTTACAACATTATCGGAATTAAATTGTTTTTCTATTAAAAAATTGTCCAAATTGTGGAAGAAGTGGTAGACAGTGGGGGCTAGGTCTGATGAGTATGGAGGATGATGAAGAAGTACCAACGATAACCGGCCTCGCAAAAAAAAGGAAAGGAAAAAAAACGCGCTCCGCAAGTCCGTATCGAAAGAGCAGCGGCGCTCGCGGCGACGCAAGACTCCCACGATTTCGCCTCGAAATTGCGCGAATTTCCTGACAACGGCCGGTGTCAAGGAGCGCCGAAATAAACGCGCATGGCCAACCGGGGAAATTGGATGGCGCGGCGGCTCACGCGAATGCATTTTTCACGGTGGAAAAACCGGCGAAAGAAGCGCGGAGGCCGGCAGCCGGCTCCTCGTCGTCCGAGAACGGAGAACAGGGTGCGGCGGTCGGTTTTAATATCGTCGGAATAAACGGGAATTAAAGGAACGCCCGGCGAAAATAGAAAACCGTGTTCGCGGCCTAACGGCGAGCAGGCCGTCCCCCCTGTTCGGCGCGTGAAAATCAGCCGTCGCGCTTTCGCAGCGAAGCGCGCGCGAAGACACGTGCGCCGCACGCGACTTTCCTCTGGCCGCGTAGGCGTTCGCGCGTAAACGTGCCCGGCCGACTAAATAAACTCGCGACTCCGGAATATCGCCGTGTCGACCGGCCGCCGGTGTTATGTCTGCGGCGAACGAATTGCTCCGCTTTAAGCTGCGCTCACATTGCTCCCCTCGCAGTTGTCTCGAGGAGCCGTGCTCGACCAGGAGATCGTTCAGAATGTTTACCTCGCAAACTGCGAGACTTTCCTCCGGAAAATCGTTCTCTATTTAAAAGAGCTTATTTCGACGAGCGTCTTAGAATTTCTTGGCTTGAAAATCTTTATCAGGTTTGCCCGGGCTGCCTACCTCGGTACACAGTTCCATTTTAACAGGTAATCCTCGGTTAGGAGATTTATAGGATTTTTCTCTTTCTCCTTTTTTCTTGTTTTTTTTTTTATGAAACCGGAAGACTTTTCGCGCAAAATCTTTCTGCATTTTACGTGCATCAGAATTTATTTGCTCGAATGACTTTATCGCTTGCGAGATTATGGCGGATCATCTGTACATGGTGTACGAGAATTATTGTACAAGCGAGGAGTGAGGGATTCCTGAGGTTATTTGAAGTAACTTTTTCCTTTACAGAAATTCTCGCCGAGGCTTCGTTCAGGAGTTATTAGCGAAAAACGCTGACCAATCGGAGAGCGAGAGCGGCCGGCGCTTCGCCTTCGCGGCCAATGGCGCGTCGCGCTGGCCGTCTGACGCAGCGGCAGTGGTCGCGAGGGCGGGCCGCCGGCCGCATTCGTTCTCCGATTGGTCAGTGTTTTTCGGTAATAACTCGGAAACGAAGTCGCGGATCGCATTTTCGCTAAGGAAAAAGTTGCATCAAATGACACCAAGAACCTCTCATTTCCCGCTTGTACGATAATTCTGGGACACTCTGTAGACTCTGCACTCTGTTCAAAAATGCAGTAATTTTGTACACTTCTGTATAAAGATCTGATTCGACTTCATGGAGTTTTTAATTTCAGATGAACCGGTGTCTGCACGAAGGTTTTCAAAAGCCCTGTCTCGCAGAGATCCTGCGTTCGATCGGCGACAGTTTTGAAAAGCCCGTGCAACTTTCCACGCCGTTTGTTCGCAAACGTTCCCACTTGACGTTTCGTAATCGGTTCTAGATAGAAGTTCCTCCGGCCATTCATTCGCCGCGATTCCGCCCGTTGTTGGCAAAATGTTTTCGCAAACAGCCGAACAGTGTGAATACGCCTTTATTCTAACGGCTGTGCAAACGGCCACGCAATCAAATAACTGCTGGACCGCAATGGGCGTTCTATTTGCGGCGCGCGTGAAAAGTAAAGAAATACGAAGATCGTCGGCTGGGAAAATTGATGTGTTCATTGATTATCGATATTCGCTCAAACGATCAGCGACCGTGTTTTACCAGGAAACAATTATCCTTTTTTTCTATCGGTGTCGATGCATTGTTAATCTTTTCGACCGATTATAATAATTTCAAGCGAATTCCAATGGAAATGGCAGTGGGAGATGGAAATTCAAGAATTCAAGAGCTGATAGGTTCAAGCGAGAATTACGCGACATTTATCGAACTGTTGCTACGAATGAAACATGTTAAAATTCCACGTAAAGTTTGGATTTAATCTTTGTCAATCTTTGTAACTCTAATAATTCTGTAATAATTATATTAAATATCATTTATTATATATAATTATATTATATTATATATAATTATATTATATTCAGGATGTCCCAAAATTATGGTATTTCCGGGAAATGTGGGGTTCCCGAGATCATTTGAAGTAACTTTTTCCTTTACAAAAATGTTCTCCGGGGCATCGTTAACGAGTTATTAACGATAAACACTGACCAATGAGAAGCGAGCTCGGCTGGCCCGAGGCGGCCGAGCCAACGAGCGCACGAAGCCTAGTTCATTGGCTCGCCCGCCACGCGCCAGCTGATTCGCCTCTCATTGGTCACTGTTTTTCGTCAATAACTCGTAAACGAAGCCGCGGATCGCATTTTCGCTAAGGAGAAAGTTACTTCAAATGACCTCATGAACCCCCCAGTTCCCGAAAATACAATAATTTTAGGACATCCTGAATAATTCTCTAATAATTCTGAAATATTGTTTGCTCAATATTTAGCCAACCTATTGTAATTAATAAAAATATCTATTATAGAATTATAGAATTATAAAATTATAAAATAAATATCTGTTATAAAATAAATATCTATTATAAAATAAATATCTATTATAATGTATTAGAATTCCGTGAAAGGTGTCTGGAATCGAAATAGCAGCGAGAGATGGAAACCGAATAATCCAGCAGCTGAAGGGTTAACCAGAGAATGACATCGCAACGTACGAGTTTACCGGATTTGGAAAAGGGGCAGAAGATGAGGAACGGAACTGGCGGTTTTATCTATGTGTGTAGGGTCTGGCGGTTTCATTAGAACGGTTAGCGAACAGGTCCGTGCTTTATGCAGTGGGACAAGTACGAAATTTGCGGGAATTACACGATGATGATGGAAACCGTTTACCGGCGGCCGCGGTTACCGTATTCAGATAGTTTCAATAATCTAGATTTCATAGTAAGCGGAGCAGTAAATTAAAGAGAAGCACTTCCTTGGATGCGCGAGTAATCAAACGCTTGTAACCGAAACGAGCAACAAAATTCGCCGAAGAAACGAAACGCGAAACTACGCTCTCTGTCGCACGGTATATATGTATATATGTATATATTTCTCGGACGTTTTCCAATTTATTCGGAAAATGAAGGAACCGCGGAGATATAATATATATAATATATATATTATTATAATATAATATAATATTATTATTATATTAGATATTATTCTTATATATATATATTATATTATATTATATTATATGATATATTATATTATATATATATATATATATATATATATATATATATATATATATATCTAGTTGGACTTAAGATAATTTCTATATGAACAAAGTTTAGATTTAAAAAATTGTTAAGAGAGTAATTGTTGCGCGACTCCCAAGACTCAATTTTATATGCATAACATGCATTTTGCCATATAAAATAAAAACACTGTAAGTTAGAAAAATAATTTTATATTTACAGTTTTAAAATAGCTTCGAGTGCAAAGGGTTAAAACTGCGATTGTTGTTACTTGCACGCCGTAAATGATCGACATTAAACACATGAAAAAACTGACGAGATTCATTGTTAGAAGATTACGCGCTACAAAAGTCAGATTTCGTCGCTTTTATAAAATACCGCGGAATTTGGTGCGTCTGCAATGTAATACCCGCGCGCTCGTCCCAGTCTTCCGATGGGAAGTCAAGTCGAGCGGTGTAATTCTCACGATTCCCCGAGCAATTAGCGGGCCGATAACCCAGCCGCGACACTGAAAAGCCTCGGTCGCAGACGTAATACAACGTAGAGAACCGGGAAACCCCTGTGCACCGCCACGTATTCGTGGTATTTGGCAGCTGGATATAAGACGGACCGCCGCGCGTCCCCGCGTTTCAGAATTTCCATTATGCGGTCCTATCGCCGCCAGAATTTCCGGCGTGCAGAATGTCTGAATGCAAATTTCATATTTATTCCCATTAATCTTGTTCACGGCGAACGATGCAACGAACGGCGGGGCGCGGCGCGGCGCGGCCCGAAAATGCGAGCCGTCACGCGAGCTCCCGTAGCCTGTCGAAGCGCGTAATCCGCGCGCTCGTCGTTTATTCCGTGGCGTCGAATCTGCGGAGGAAACTTGGACGGGACGCGTTGTAACCGAACATGCCGCACTCAGCGATCGGCGGAATGCGTTTAGTCATTTTCGGCCGCGCCGTTGCACCTGGAGCGCATCCGTAAGTACCACGTTCACGTCGCGTCTTCGTCACACCGGCGCGGCGACGAGGACGCCGCAATCCGGGCGAAGATCGAAAAGACGAAGATGGATTTGAATCTGTTTATTGTCCCACTTAGATAAGACGAGCATAGTATTTTAAACATTTTTCTGCTGTAATTATTTGGTGCAGTCTTTTTCGACGTCAAATGTTCAGAAGAGTACAGCAATTTCGCTCGGAAATGCCAAATTTCTGGTTGCTCTGAATTTCCATGTGCTGGTCCTACGACTATGTAACTTATTGCTACGTCGATGCTAAGTTGCTTGCTATTAAAAGTTATAGAAACGAGCCGCGAGGCTCGAATAATCGTGTCTTAACGCGACTTAGTATTCTCAGATCTGCGCATTTCGATTCCAACTCCAAACATAATTCTTGGAGAAATTACTGTACCTGCCGTTGCGATTGATTTTCGAATAATGCGTTCTTATTATTAATTTATTAAATATTTAATTATATATTTAATTTTTCGAATAATGCGTCCTTATTATTAATTTATTAAATATTTAATTATATATTTAATTTTTCGAATAATGCATTCTTCTTATTATTTTATTAAATATTTAATTGGTCGAATAATGCGTCCTTCTTCTTATTTTATTAAATATTTAATTGTTCGAATAATGCGTCCTTCTTCTGCTTATTATCAATTAGCTGTAATATTACTGCGGAGCAGATAATTAGACTGCGAATTCGATGCATTTATGAGAAAAACGGATGGCTGAAACTGTGATTAAAGGGACGAACAGATTAAAGGGACCTGACAATGTTCTTGCACGAATTTCATTTTATCGAAATTGTTAAATAGAGAAAGAAAATAATGCTTGGCTCGTATGTCTTGCAGTCGATGCAGAACATTCTTATTTCGCACAGTCTACTGATTTGATTATGATCCGCAGTTTACTGATAATGTACAGGATATTTCCACATTATTTTAACACTGCAGCACCGATGCAAGATATTACTTTTGCTCTTTTTATGCGCACAGCCATCTTCTCGCTCGAGTATGTTTTCCAGTCTAATCTGAAGGGTTCCCGGCAAACTCCATTAATTATCCAGCACGTAGAAGCCCAGGCCTTATAAGATCTCGAAAAAAGGTGCTAATCGATTGCTGCGACTAAAAGGAACTCGATCATCGCCGAACGGACACTAGAAAACCCATCAGCAGGCTTCCGATAGAATGGCTTTTGATCCACGAAACTCATAATCGGAGTGGACTCGAGAGCTCTGGTAATGCATTCCGGTTCGTTACCGTAGCCTGTAGGGCTGGCAACTTCTCGACGAGCTTCGTAAACGGCGCGTCGCGTTTCTTTACGCGCTGCCTGACAAAAATCACTCTGCTAGCAATTTTGAAACTCTGAAAGCCAGAGGGCAATTTAGAGAGAGAGAGAGAGAGAGAGAGAGAGAGAGAGAAACAGGGGAATAGGGAGAGAGACAAAGAGGGAGAGAGAGAAAGAGAGAGAGGATGACAAGCAGAGAGAGAGAGAGAGAGAGAGATAAAGCGCGCGAGAGAAACAGAGAGAGAGAGAGAGAGAGAGAAAGCGCGCGAGAGAAACAGAGAGAGAGAGAGAGAGAGAGAGAGAGAGAAAGCAAGAGAGCAGAAAGCGAGAGAGCGGAGAGCGAGAGAGCGGAGAGCGAGAGAGCGGAGAGCGAGAGAGCGGAGAGCGAGAGAGCGGAAAGCGAGAGAGCGGAAAGCGAGAGAGCGGAGAATGAGAGAGCGAAGAGCGAGAGAGCGGAGAGCGAGAGAGCGGAGAATGAGAGAGCGAGAGAGCGAATGAGCGGAGAGCGAGAGAGCGAGAGAGCGAATGAGCGGAGAGCGAGAGAGCGAGAGAGCGAGAGCGAGAGAGAGGGAGAGAGAGCGCTTCAGAAACAGAGAGAGCGAAAGAGGGAGAGAAATGCAGAGAGAAACAGAGAGAGAGAGAGAGAGAGAGAGAGAGAGAGAGAGAGAGTGAGGGAGAGGAAGAGAGCGCTTGCGAGAGAGAGACAGGATTCCGCGTACGTACGATCTGTTTCAGCATCGCGCCTGCGGGAAGCTTCCCTCCGCCACAAAGGAGGGGCACACCGTGACGTTTTCGAGCGTGAAAGATTTTCCGATTTTTTTTTCCGCCCCTTAGGTCCACGGCGAAATCGTCCCGTGCTCGCCGCTCGGAAATTCTAAGAAGCCGGAAGAATAGGCTCTCGTCGTGTATATATCACGGTCGGGAGAAAGAGATCAAAAAAAGAAAGGCAAAGAGAGAGAGGAGAAAAAAGGGCGAACTTTGAAGTCTCTTAGCCGTAGCAGCCGGGAAAATAAGGTGCCAATTGACCCCGGGAGTCGGGCATTACCGGGCTTCATAAATTCCTATGAACGTGAGAGGAATCTCGATGCACACGCGGACTTTCGTCGCGCGCCAAGATCATTGAATACCAAATCGTCTTTTACGACGTGGGCTTCGATGACGCTGTTCAGCTGTTTCACCCGTCTCGATCGGATCCACTCGTTTCCGGTCGTACCGTACACGGCCGTGATTTATCCGGCGACGTTTATTAGATCCTAAAGCGCCGCGCCGGAATTACACGGCTCCGTGCAAAAACCGTCGCGCCGCGACGTCACCGCGCGCGACGTCATCTTCGCGGAATGACACATTTGTTGCGGTCTAATGGCGCGTACACGTGCGCGCTCGGTGATCGTCGCTTTTGGGCGGGGCTAGCTTTTTGATCCTTCGAAATTTTGAATGAAAAATTGATCCTTCGTGAAATTAGGTGTATCGTAATTTTCCGAATAATATTTGGCCGTGATCTTGAAGAAATACTATGTATTGGTGTATTGAAAATACTATGTGCGAAAAATACTGTGTATTGAAAATATTATGTATTAGAAATACTATTTATTAAAAATACTATGTATTAAAAATATTATGTATTAGAAATATTATGTATTAGAAATACTATTTATTTAAAATACTATGTATTAAAAATACTGTGCATTAAAAATACTATGTAAATAGTATATAATATATATAAATACTATATAAATAATTGTACTATTTAAAATACTGTGTATTAAAAATACTATGTATTAAATACGTTATTAATTTACATCCCGAGATAAATACTTGCTGGTTTCAAATTGTATGAACGTTGATAAGATAAGGAGTCAATTCATTTAATTTCACAGTCAGTGGTCTTACACAAATTCCTTCATTTTTAACTCCGTACTATAAAGAAATAGTATTTTAAAATTTAATTTAATTTAATTTAAATTTAGGATTTGAAGAAACGTGATTTCTTGAAAGCCTTCGAATGATATTATTGAAATAGTAGAGAATTTTTAATAGATTGGATACTTCTGCATTTATAATGCGAACTTCGTAAAATCGCATTCAGCAGAAATTACCCAATTTCCTAATTGAAACGGAGATAATTGCAAGTACAGTGAATTCTCCCCAACTGTCCTTCAGCTCGTAGACAAAAATGGACTATCTAATTATATAAGAGGCTCGAATATTCTTGTTACTAGACTGCGGAATTTGATAGCTTCAATTTAAGATAGTGGATGGGTTAAAACAAAGGGTTAAAACTGTCAATGTATTATTTTCAACCTGTTAAAGTTATTGAAGAAAGAACGAGCTTGCTATTTAGTTCATATTTGTTGCAACTGATGAAGACAATTTTCATTTTGCATAGAAATCCGCAGTCTACAGTAAATTCTCTCTAATTGACGCTTAGGTTGGAAACGAAAATGAAGAATTTGGGAAGAGGAGACACGATTGTTCTCGCTTGGCATCTCGTTATCATAGTTGTTGATAATCGATTAGTATAAAAACAAGGCACAAGGCTGGAATAATCGTATCTCCTCTTCCAAAATTCTCCATTTTTGTGGACAATCTGAGTGTCAATTAAAGAGACATTACTGTACACTGTACACTAAATTCTCAATTATTTCCCCCTATATTACACTAATTACAATATTTATTACAATAATATAATTATATATATTAAACATATTACAATAATTTCTCTCTAATTCGCGCTCAGATTGCGCACAAAAATCGACAATTTGGGAAGAGGAGACACGATTATTACAGCCTTGCACCTCATTATTATAGTTGTTGATAATCGATGACTATAAAAACAAGACACAATGCTGGAATAATCGTGTCTCCTCTTCCCAAATTGTCCATTTCTGTTTACCTATTGAGTGACAATTGGAGAGTATTTAGGATACACTGCAAGGAACTTGAATTATTAGACACGTGTTTCTTCGCAGTATAGTAAATTCTCCCTAATTGTCCCTTAAATTACAGTAATTTCTCCCCAATTAGCGCTCAGATTGCACCCAAAAATCGACAATTTGAGAAGAAGAGACACAATTACTCTCACCTCGCGCCTCATTTCCACAATCCTCGCCAATCAGCCACTACAAAAACGAACCACAATGCTCGAATATTCGTATCTCCTCCTCCCAAACCGTCCACTCTCGTCTCCAAGCCGAAGGACAATCGAGGAGAATTTACTGCAACGACTCTCCATACTGCAGCTCCAGAATCTATAATCGATGACGCAGCGTCTTAGTAATATAAACGGCCCGCAAGCCACAAACGATACCGAAGAGCAACCATTATACGCGAGCGAAGAAAAAAGCACACGCCACGCACACACGTGCTCGAACGTGTGGATCCGCATAAAGGCGCTCTTCTCTCTATCGCGGCGCGCGCGCCTTAAGGGAGAGAGATCCGCGGAACGTCGGGATGATCCGCGTACGTTTGACATATTTAAGTTTTCCGCGAGCGTTCGCGTCGTGCCGGATCGATTCTTCGGAGTTATTATGCCCGCGCAATTAGTCGGCGAAGGAACGTTCCCGCGGCGAAAAGGAGGATGAGATGTCGACGAGACGGGAAGGATACCCGGCGGGGCTGGTCGTGGATCGTATCCGCGTGACGGCCGCGGCCGTCGAACAAAAGACAACATTTTTCCATCCGACGTCGTGTGCTCATTGTCTTTGACCGTCTATGGGAGGTTCGTATCGGGACGTTCGAGGGGGAACAATAAGTCCCGGCCCCGGGGAGGGCGATGACCCCCTCTCTCTCTATATATATATATCTAAAACCATCTTTAACTTCTTTTCACGGGCGTTCCGCCGTTCCGCAGACAATATCGCCGCTTCGAAAACTCGCCGGTTGCGGAATATTGTAGCACCGGCGGATTCAAAGGGTGTCCGCCCTTCTCTAAAGTACTCGGAGGGCCTGCGAAGGATTACGGCGGTGCCGATGTGTAGTGGATTTCGAGGACCCCGGAACCCCTAATATCCGATGGATGTAGAATTTAGCGGGAGGATTTAGGTTTTAGGGAGACCCGGAGTGTCTGTCCGATGGTCTCGGAGTACTTCGTGGGTGCCGGAAAGGTTACATTATCGGGGATCAAAGGATCCATAGGGTGTCGGATGATTTTATGGTACGTTAAGGGCCTGGCGAAGTTGTTGCGTCGCTGGAAGAGACGATCGCGAGAGAGAGAGAGAGGCTCGCAAGTTTTGATGCACGACGGATACGAAAATCCTTGCGCGGAAGCTCGGAGGATTCAAAGGGCGCGCGAAGGTTCCAAAGTATCCTGAAGTTATAGTTTTGAAGTGGGGTAGGGGAGGGGGTGGGTGGGATTTAATGGGCGCCAGAAGGTTTCGAAGTGCGTAGGTTTTAAGTACCTCAAAGGTCTCACGAAGTTATGACGTCGAGGGGGATGATATATCGGATAGCGTGCGAACGACGTTAGGGGGTTTAACGTTGGACGGATGCAGAATCTGTTGATTCGAGGGTCCCCGGAAAATGTTGGAGGAACAGCGCGAGCACACCGTCGAAGACTCCGCGAGCACACCGTCGAAGACGTAGAAATTCCCCGGTCTATGAAGGATTAGCGTTCGACGAACTCTTGCGGGTCTGCGGACTCGGAGGGTGTTGGAAGATTTTAGAGAACTCCGGCCGTCTAATCAGGATATAGCGACGAAGAGAAGAGGATTCGAGACATTTTAAGGAAGATGAGCGGGGGGAGTGATGAGGTTCGAGAGAAGCTTCGAGGATTTTACACGATTAACGCGTTAAGCGCGCAGCCGATTTTGCTGGGGGTTTTTACCCCCGTTTAGGCCGGCATTATTTTTTCATCCATTAACTGTCACGATGCTCGTTTGGGGATTTTGGAATTTTACGTGTAACAATTGGCGCGAAGAATGTATGTATCGGGTGCGTTTGGCAGGTTAATGTTATTTTATATATGAGCCGTTTATTTTGAAAGTGGCATAAGTCACTTTTTCAAAAAAAATCGAGTTAATGGTAACATTAATTACAATTGAACGGTATCTTTTCATTTAAAGAAAAAAAAGTGACTTATGCCACTTTCAAAATAAACGGCTCACATGTATCAGTTGATATTTTTCTTTTATAGCAGATGTGTGTGTATTTTTTTGTTTCGTTTCTTTTCAACGAGTTAACATATTTGGAAATCATCTGTAAGTTGAACACGACAAAATTATCATATATTTGAAGCACGATAGTTTTATTTTTATATTTTATATTATATTATAATTAGTTTTTAGTTACAATTATATTATATTATAATTAAATACCATGCATAAATATGTAATCTAGTCTCCTGTTTTTCACACGATAAAAGAAATGTTTTCTTCTTTTTTTATTCATGCAATCTGCCACGATCCCCATTTGGGACTTCTTGAAAAAATATAAAATACCTTAACAACAAAACATAATTTGAATATTATTATATTGTTGCACAACTTTTCGTGCATATACATAACCTTTCCCGTCAAAAATTCAAAGAAAGAAAGAATTGACAGTTAATGGGTTAACCTTGATACCGTTAATACTAAAAATAGATACCGTTAATACGCAATATCTTAACCCTTTGCACTAAATAGCGACTCCGAGGCGTCGCTAAAAATTGCTACACTATTTTTCTCAATAACTGTAACAGCATCAGAATCGTTTATATTTCAAAAAAACTGTTAAAATTTCATTCTACTTGCCGCTAGGCTCAATTTCATACGATTAAATCGTACTAAATCATATAAAATGGAAATATTATAAATATCGTAAAATATTATAAATCAGAAAGCATGTTTTGGATTTCGAATGAAAATAGCTTCGACTTTAAAGCGTTAATACCTTAATAATAATAAAAAAGCACACTGCCACAGTCAAAGAGGGCTGACACCGCGTTCGACGCGTTAATTACCACGAATATCCGAACGATCCCGAGCGTCCCGGAAACTCGAGGGATTCGGCAGGGGCGAAGACACGGGACCGGGAGCGTCTCCAAGATGGCTGACCTCGATTCGGCTCGCTCGCGTGCGTTTACTTTGCCGACAACTCCGCGGCGTGTAAAGTTTCTTTTGTGGTCGAGGCTCTGCCGGCAGAGTCTACAGGGTTTAATCAAGTATCGAGAGAGCGAACGATATCTGGAGGCACGTCCCCCCCGCTGCGGCCCCCGCAGCTCCACCCATCGACCGTGTAGTATGCAGAGTTGATTCCCATAACATTACCGACTTTGATATCGGGGTCCTTCCTATTCGGTCGGAGATAATCCCCCGGTCGCAACGTTTCCGTTATCGAGCCCCGGATAGCCCCGAAGACGACTTCGTAGAATCGACGATACCGTATCGCCCGCGCGAACACGTCCGCCGACGGCGAAACCAACGCAACACGGCGCGACGCGACGCGAAACGATCGAGAGATCGACCGTGTCGCGATTTCTGTATTTACCACATTTAATTGCATATTAATTACATTTAATTACGGATATCGGCTTGTAATGATTTCGAGCGCGTTCCGGAGGAACAATACGAGGAACGATAAAATTGTAATTACAAAATTACCGCCGCTCCCGTCTCCGATAATGCACGATAACGAAAGTCCGTGACCGCCGGAGAGGAGGCGGGGGACGAGGAGGGGGCGGGTAACGCAGCGATAGGACACGATGATTAATAACGAGCTATCGGGATTTTAAAATTTAAGTGGCGAATTTAATAGCTGAAACGGCAGAGCGTTATACCGGGCGTATGGGCAAAATTATTGTTATTACGGTTTTGAAGCGCGATAACTCATCGTGATTAATTCGTTCGTTCGTTGGTTCGTTCGTAAGCACGCGCGCGGCACAATTTTAATAACACCAAGAACCCCGGGACACGGTCCACCATCGAAGCACCGTAATGACCGCGTTTAATTCTCTGGTCGACATTTCATTCCCGAGTTAACGCCTTTCGCCGAGCGGCGTTACAGCGCCGCGACGCGAGGCGACGCGACGCGCCGCGGCAGTCCGCGATGCCCAGGGATAAATAATTAAAAAAGAGAGCGTCTCCTCTCTTTGTCCGCGTCCACGCGGCAGTGTACTCCGGGATGAAAGAAATATTACTGTTTTATCCCGAACAGTTTACTCTACGAATATTGCTATGGCTGGTACCGACAGCGATGGATTTACCGTACGTAAATTGTTCGCCGGCGACTAGAGCTTCGGCTCGTATTTATATCAGCGAGAGGGGGAGGTGGGCGGGGGGACGCGGCGAGAGAAAAAAAAATTGTACGTTCCGCTGTCAACCGTCTCTAGCGGAATGAAAAACCGAAGAGGAAGCAAATGGAAATAAGCCGCGATTGTTCTGCAGAATGGTCATTTCTGGCACGATACTTCCGAATGAACGTGGCTTTTTTCGAAAGAGCCACGGTGGTCGGTCGCGCCATTGTGTCCGCGACAAATGTACGAACGGGACATTTTACGGCTAAATATATCGCTGGCGCCGTTGGACCTTGGATCGCTCGGGGTGTCCTTTCGTCGTTAGAGATTCGAGATCCTGGAGAGATCGTGGGAATACAGTGATGTCTCCCTTACTGACGCCTCGGATTGTCCATGAAAATGGACAATTTGGGAAGGGGGGATACGATTATGCGGGCCTTGCGGCTCGTTTTTCTAATTGTTGACAATTTATAGTTGTGAAAACGAGCCAAAAGGCTCGAATAATTGTATCACCACTTGATAAATTGTCTATTTTTGTGCACAATCCGAGCGTCAATTAGAGAGATATCACTGTACGCTAAATTCTCCTTAATTGACGCTCAGATTGCAGTAATTTCTCCCTAATTCGCGCTCAGATTGCAGTAATTTCTCCCTAATTCGCGCTCAGATTGCAGTAATTTCTCCCCAATTCGCGCTCATATCGTGCACAAAAATTGACAATTTGGGAAGGGAAGACCTGCGATTACTCGAGCCTTGCAGCTCGTTTTTATAGTTGTTGACAATCGATAACCATAAAAAACAAGTCACAAGGCTCGAACAATCGCATCTTCTCTTCCCAAATTGTCCATTTTTGTGTAATATAAGCTGTGCGTCAATTAGACAGACATTATTGTACACTAAATTCTCTCTAATTGACGCTCAGATTGCGGTAATTTTTCCCTAATTCGCGCTCAGATCGTGCACAAAAATCGACAATCTGGGAAGGGAAGATGTGCGATTATGCGAGCCTTGCAGCTCGTTTTTATAGTTGTTGACAATCGATAACCATAAAAAACGAGTCACAAGGCTCGAACAATCGTATCTTCTCTTCCCAAATTGTCCATTTTTGTGTAATATAAGCTGTGCGTCAATTAGACAGACATTATTGTACACTAAATTCTCTCTAATTGACGCTCAGATTGCAGTAATTTCTCCCTAATTCGCGCTCAGATCGCGCACAAAAATCGACGATTTGGGAAGAGGAGACACGATTATTCTCGCCTTGCACCTCGTTACCACAGTCGTCGACGATCATCAACTATAAAAACGAGACACGAGGCTCGAATAATTGTGTCTTCTGTTCCGAAATTGTTCATATTCGTTTCCAAGCTGAGCGTCAATTAGGGAGAATTCACTGCAGACTGCGGATTTCTCTATGCAAAATAAGAATTGGCATCATCGGTTGCAAATTTGCAACTTATGACGACAACTTAGTTATAAATTGTCAACAATTATAAAAACGAGCCAAAAGGCTCGAATAATCGTATCTCCTCTTGATAAATTGTCCATTTTTGTGCACAATCCGAGCGTCAGTAAGGGAGACATTACTGTATTTCCAGACGCTTTCTAACACAGTTCTGTATACGTCTCAAGGTTAAAGGGCTAAGATTAAAGGCTAAAGGACCGAGCAACTGTTCGAGAATCTTTCCGAGCGGAAGATAGAACTCTGATCTAGGATCCCAGCGAGGTCGTTCCAAAGACTAGGAAGGAATCTACAATAGATATCGTCTTCAAAGGACTATCCAAAAACACTTGGAGGACCTCGAGGAGTTGCTCTCGGGGATGCAGCAAGGGCCGCGAAGAGTTCTCGGAGGGCCGGCGGCCTCCTTGGAGGGCCAGCGTTCCACCGTGGAATCTGGAAAGCCTTTTAAGTAGCGGATCTCCATGAAGGTTCATTAAGGCCACTGGGGAACCTGGGTGGCTCATCAAGGACCTTAATGATTGTTCTCGAAGGTCCTATTAGGGATATGAGCGTCCGGACGAGCGGTTGAATCCTCTTAAATCCTCGAGCTCGAAGCTCCCGTGCTTTTTCTGGACTTCGAAGGCTCACCGGAAGCTCCGCACGAGGATTTTTGCTTCGTGGATCGCTTCTGCGGGTTTATTAAATAAATTAATATGCTCGCGCGCAGCTATGATAATGGAAATACTCCGTCATCTTTTTATAAATTGTAACGAAGGAGATAACTGATTGCTCGACTGTTGAACTAGTTCTGTTCTATGCGCGAGGATTAATTATAAAAAAAAGAAAAGGAAACTGCTGAATGCACATTGTAGATTCTATATTATTCTGTGCTCTATAATATGCTCCAAAATTGCAATTGAAACAGCCAATGGTCGCTACTTTTTACCCGCGACGAGTATACTCGTTGTCACACAAAATACAGTAATACAGTCTCTCTAATTGACGCTCAGATTGTCCACAAAAATAGACAATTTGACAAGAGAAGATACGATTATTCGAGCCTTTCGGCTCGTTTTTATAGTTATAAATTGTCAACAATTATAGAAACGAGCCGCAAGGCTACGATAATCGTATCTCCTCTTCTTCTTTTAATATGCTCGCGCGAATCTATAGTAATATAAATACTCCGTCATCTTTTTACAAATTGTAACGAAGGAGATAACTGATTGCTCGACTGTTGAACTAGTTCTGTTCTATGCGCGAGGATTAATTATAAAAAAAAAGAAAAGGAAACTGCTGAATGCACATTGTAGATTCTATATTATTCTCTGCTCTATAATATGCCCTAAAATTGCAATTGAAACAGCCAATGGTCGTTACTTTTTACCTTTCGGTTCGTTTTTATAGTTATAAATTGTCAACAATTATAGAAACGAGCCGCAAGGCTACGATAATCGTATCTCCTCTTCTTCTTTTAACATGCTCGCGCGAATCTATAGTAATATAAATACTCCGTCATCTTTTTACAAATTGTAACGAAGGAGATAACTGATTGCTCGACTGTTGAACTAGTTCTGTTCTATGCGCGAGGATTAATTATAAAAAAAAGAAAAGGAAACTGCTGAATGCACATTGTAGATTCTATATTATTCTCTGCTCTATAATATGCCCTGAAATTGCAATTGAAACAGCCAATGGTCGCTACTTTTTACGCGCGACGAGTATACTCGTCGTGACACGAAATACTGTCGCTTCTCCCTGACGAGTATACTCGTCGAACACACTGGTTAAACACTGTAGTCCGATGTCCCCTGAGGGAGGGTATATCCAATCACAACGTAGCCTGCTCGACTCACGAATGTGCGAAAGTCGAGGGCCGCCTGTAATTATGAATCGATTTTCTCCGAACCCGAAGTCGAAGTACGCGATTTCTCGGTACGACAGCATCGAGCACCGTCCGTAATCTTCTTCGTAATAATTCGGAACCGGCTCCGGCAACAATATCCGACAATTCTGGGACCGCGTCGGCCCACTCCGCGCCGATAAATGTGACGCGTCCCACACGGCCCGATCGAATAACTATGATCAACGTGTCCCCATCCGATCGCCTTAACGTATGCGAGACGATGCCCGCCCGGGAACGATGCATCGAACGATAAGCTAGCAGAATGCTGGAACGCGCGCGGACGATCCCGCACGGTGCTGCGATCGTGGAGGAAGAGCAGAGCGATGCGGAGCGGTGCAGAGCGGTGCAGAGCGATGCGGAGCGGTGCGGAGCGGAGCGGAGCGCGTGGTGTTGCATGCAAGGCTGGCAATTGAGGTTCAACCCATCGAAGCACCCCATCGAAATGAGGTCCGCTGCCGTTGTGCTCGTGATACCGTAGTGCCGTAGTAAATGCCCGACAGAGAATGCTTGCACACGGAGAGGGAGAGCCCCTAGTTGAAACTTGTGAATCGCTCCGGGACGGATCGCGCGTGAAGTCACCGTTTCACTGAAACGCACTCGGCACCGCTTCTGCAAATTAAGGGATCCAGCAGCTCGATGCAGCGGGTAGAAAAAGTCTGTCGAAGCATAATCGAGCAGGTTTGTTTTTGAAAAAGGACTCGCAAGCCGAACCATCGAAACGTGTAAATCTTGTCGGAAGTTTTGATTTCAGATTTGTTAATATTTCTTTAGATATGTTTGAGTTGTTAACTAAGTGGTTTCTAACGAATGTTGGTGTTCTCGAGTAAAGTTTAACTTTCAGGAGGATATTTTTAGATACATGGCAGTTGGTTAAGAATGATTTATCAATTTATTATTATATTATGAACTTATGAGAGACACTTTTGTAGAAACGTTTTTAATTGTAGGAAAATGTTCTGCCAACGAACTTATGTTTAAATTGTTAACTAAGTGGTTCCTAACGGACGTTGGTGTTCTCGAGTAAAGTTTAAATTTCAGGGGAATATTCTTAGTTCGTTAAGGCAGTTCGTTAAGACTGATTTACCAATTTATTATTATATTACGAATTTATAGGGACCCACCCTTTTGCAGAAACGTCCTCAATTGTGGGAAAATGTTCTGTCAACGGAGTTAGGACAAAATTTCCTTAAAATCTCCCAATGATCAACGCGTTGATTAACGAATATCGATTTCAAAAATGCCGACAATATCGAAGTCATTTGGTTAACGAAATTAGAATTAGAAAGTAAATCTTTACCTTCTAATTGAAAAGTGCTAAACCAATGCAGCAAGTTCTCCCCAATTTTCCTTCAGCTTGTGAACAAAAATGGACAATTTGAGAAGATTTTTATAGTAACCGATTGTCAACAATTATAAAAACGAGAAGCAAGATTGGAATAATCGTATCTCCTCGTCCCAAATTGTCCATTTTTGTTTACAAGCTGAAGGAAAATTAGGGAGAATTTGCTGTACTGGTTTAGCATTTTTATATTCGAAAAATCTTAGCAATATTCAGTTTGTTGAACGTATTACAATAAAAACGTATTTCAAAAGCTGGTTGAACATTAGAGTCAGCCATATGTGACCGACGCGATGCTTAATGCGTCCGAACGTCTACGCCTCATATGAGAGTCGATGCTCAAACTGGGATCTTGTCGGTGTTCAGCAATGCAGAAGAACGGGATCCTAATGGAACAGTCTGTGGAGGAGGAATATGTTCGGTGCGCCGACCAGCTATAGCAGATTAGCATAAGATCGCTGGGAAATTCTGGTAAGTACTGCTCGAGCATGCGATTTTCCCACGTAACATAATCACGTAACAATATTTAACCAATTGACTCGATCTTTTCCATACATTCGCGTTAATATTTGGAATATAACTAAAATATCTATCTATCTATCTATATAAATATCTATCTATTTGATTTTATTGGAGATGTTAAAGGGACTGGTTTACTGCACAACGATCGAGATATTTTTTCTAAATTTTGCTATCGCGTGGAATGACAGAGTTAAAAGAATTACGTATTTCAAGCTTTTTTTATCTGATCTTATGCGTAATGACAATTTTATCGGTCGTGGAAAACTGCGATTTTCATTATTTTCAATTGTTTGCGATAACGTCAACCGATTTCGATGGAATTATCAGCAAGCAAGTAATAGAGATCTACAGGACTAATTGTTTAAATGTTCGTTGTAAGCGAGTTATATAGAAGTTAAAAAACGCGAGTTTCTTATTACATTTTATGTAGACATTTTTTATTTTACAGACATTTTCCAGTAAATTAGTCTCTTGAATATCTCAAAAAAATATTGTAAAAATATAAAAAAGTATAAAATTTTGTCCTCACGCGACAAGAAGACATCTTTTTATTTCCATTCCCCCTCTTACCAGCTGCTCCACTGCCGCAGCTATTAAGAGGGGAGGGGGTGCAAACACAAAGGTGCCTCCTTGTCTCGCGAGAACTATACGAGTACGTTAAGTATGCCGCAAAATCTAACCTCAAAACGACTAGTACAGTACACAGGATGTCCCATAATTATGTTACCACTCGGTAAGGAGTGATTCCTGAGGTGATTTCAAGTAACTTTTTCCTCAGCGAAAATGCAATCCGCGGCTTCGTTTACGAGTTATTAGCGAAAAACACTGACCAATCAGAGGCGCGCTCACCTTGCGCGAGGCGGCCGTGCCAGTGAGGGGAACTGAGCTCCGCGCGCTCGCTGTCTCAGCCCCGCCTCGCGCCAGCCGAGCTCGCCTCCGATTGGCCAGCGTTTTTCGCTAATAACTCGTAAACGAAGCAGCGGATTGCATTTTCGCTCAGGAAAAAGTTACTCGAAATAACCTCAGGAGTCTCCTCATTCTGCGTGACAGCCCGTACGATTTAAGATACGTGTTCAATCTCCGGCTGAAGGGAGAACAAGAACGGAAGAGATGCAACGAACAGATTAGACAGCGTCGTCGATCTTTTTGTCGCGCGGCGTGGGTGGCCCGGAGCGGGGCCAATTACGGCTCATTGCGCGGGACTGCGACAGGATTCTTGAAAGCCGAAATTCCCGATGGCGGTCTCGGCGGGCGCCGATAAACGTAGACAGGGAATAACGGGTGCCGTTCCTCGGCGCGAGCTAAGTAATTGCGGTCGTTTAATACTCCGGACGGGAATAATACTGTCGCGTAGTAAATCGACGCCGCCGCGTTTTCCCGCGAATCGATTTGTTACATCGCTTTTTGTTGCCCGGCATTACGATTCGTCCTCGATCCCCCCCACCTCCGGCCGAACTAATTACAATTTTGGTAATTGTGATAGGGACACCGAAGAGTAACGGAGGTCGGGAGGGGGGGTTCAAGGGCCTCTCCCGGTGACTCGGGTATTTTTGGAAATCGGCTGATTCACGGGGACCGGAAGTCTCTTTAATTGGTTTCGCCGGGGACAACCTGAAAAAGGATACGTTGCCGGGCGGGCGCTCGGCGCACCGGCTAGTCGCAATATCTTCCATCGGACCCGGGCGCAATAAAGGTGATTTACCGGGGAGAAACTAAGTGGTGTTAACGTACCGTCGTGACAAAGCAAGAAGATTTCACGAACTTTTTCCCAACGCGATTTATTAATCGTGCTGTTTTAAGGGAACGACCGCCTTTATATATCCGCGCTGAAACTATTCGGTCCTCCGTGGAAATTGCCTTGTAGGACGCGTCCCACTATCGGCGAAGCTACCTGAAGTTGAAAATACTTCACGGTCTTTAAGTCTTTCCATTCTGTTTCGCTTTAGAGCGACGATCTTAAGTTCGAGGCCGAAAATGGGCTTATCGATATTGTTAAAGGATTTCGTGAAATTGTAATAATAATAATCGGGCCAGAAATGATTCTCACGTATGAGAGACGTGGTCAGATAATCGGGTAAAAAATGATTAACACGTCTGAGAGACGTGGTCAGATAATTGGGCCAGAAATGATTATCGCGTCTGAGAGACGTGATTACAAAATTGGACTAGAAATGATTATCACGTCTGAGAGACGTGGTCAGATAATAGGGCCAGAATTGATTATCACGTCTGAGAAACGTGGCTAAATTGGTTAAGGTGGGCTAGAAATGATTATCACATCTGAGGGACGTGGCCAGATAATCGGGATAGAAATGATTATCACGTCTGAGAGACGTGGTCAGATAATAGGAACAGAATTGATTATCACGTCTGAGAAACGTGGCTAAATTGGTTAAGGTGGGCTAGAAATGATTATCACATCTGAGGGACGTGGTCAGATAATCGGGATAGAAATGATTATCACGTCTGAGAGACGTGATTATAAAATTAGGCCAGAAATGATTATTACGCCTGAGAGACGTGATTATAAAATTGAGCCAGAAATGATTATTACGCCTGAGAGACGTGATCAGATAATTGGGCTAGAAATGATTATCACGTCTGAGAGACGTGATTAGATAATTTGGCCAGAAATGATTATCACGTCTGAGAGACGTGGTAAGATAATTGAACCAGAATTGATCATCTCGTCTGAGAGATTTGATCAGATAATCGGACCAGAAGTGATCATCACGTCTGGGAGACGTGGTCAAAAAATCGTGTTAGCCTAGGGATACGTATTTTGTGGTTTTTTATTCTCCGTCATTTAATTGTTTTATCGGCAGCTAAAGAAGGCAGCGCATGAACAAGCTTGACGCGTGCTGCGATTTTTGCGATTGCTATTGTCCGTGGCACACGTTCTTGAAACTTAAATCGCAGGGTAAAGGGTTACCACGAAACCGAAGGTTTCGCGACGACAGATCGCGACGCTCGCCAAGATTAAACGTCGGAATCAATTGGATCGATTCTACGCGTATCGGGCCACGTGCGCGAGATCATCGGACGCGACCGATATTATTTTTCCCGCGGACCGTAATTTCTCATGCGCCGTATCATCCAAGGGTTACCAGCGTTAATAGCGATCCATCAGATAGTATAATTCATATTCACGCACGTGCGAGACCCGGTCCCGATAGTAACGATGCCAATGATTTACTGGCGCGCCGGTACGAGCGAACTACGGACGATTTGTTTTAACGTTACGGTTTCCCGGAGCAATAAACAAAACCGAGTGCGTGGAACGAGTGCGTGGCTGCGCGCGAGCCCGCCGAAATTATCGCCGGCTCTGATTAATTAACGAATGGCACCGAAATTCCGCGACGTTTTTTTTTCTCTCTCTCTCTCTCTCTCTCTCTTTCTCTCTCTTCTCCCACCACCGGCGACCGTGGCACGGACAGTTTCGTTTATTCGTTACTTATAATTCACGGTGCACGAATTAAATGTTACGGCGGACGCAAGTAGAATTCAATTATAACGATCGAACTAATTAGAGCGTCGGTCGGACATTTATTTGTTCGTAATGCTTGCCGATTTATTACGCGCGGCAAATCTGCGCAGATGTTGCAACGTTTCGATCACTATGGGCGGTTATAATTGTTTCTTTATTTTTAATATATGTGTACGGTTTATTTCTATCTTCTATCTTTTATTTTTGTCTTATCGAATAATAATATGTTTGTATAATAATATTGTGTAATAATATACGATCACTATGGAGGGTTATGATTGTTCCTTTTTGTCTATATATGTGTATGGCTAATTTCTATCTTCTATCTTTTATTTTTATTTTATCAAATAATAATATGTTTGTATAATAATATTGTGTAATAATATACGATCACTATGGAGGGTTATGATTGTTCCTTTTTGTCTATATATGTGTATGGCTAATTTCTATCTTCTATCTTTTATTTTTGTCTTATCAAATAATAATATGTTTGTATAATAATATTGTGTAATAATATACGATCACTATGGAGGGTTATGATTGTTCCTTTTTGTCTATATATGTGTATGGCTAATTTCTATCTTCTATCTTTTATTTTTATTTTATCAAATAATAATATATGTTTGTATAATAATATTGTGTAATAATATACGATCACTATGGAGGGTTATAATTGGTCCTTTTTCTCTACATATTTGTATGGCTAATTTCAGTCTTCTATCCTCTACTTTTATTTTATCAAATAATAATATCTTTGTATAATAATGTTGTATAATAATATTGCATAATAATATACGATCACTATGCAGGGTTATAATCGTTTCTTTTTTTTCAATATATGTGTTCGGCTAATTTCTATTTTCTATCTTCTACTTTTATCTAATCAAATAATAATATCTTTATATAACAATATTATATAATAATATCATATAATTCTGAAACGAGAAGTAGGAGGGGGGGGGGGGGTTATGATGGTCGCATTCTATTGCACCCACACTGGCTACAAGAATCCACTGGTAAAAATGTCGATGAAAATTAATTAAAAATTATCGATTAAAAGGTGCCAAAAATATTTAATTATCTACAGCTAAAACATGACTATTTTCTGAATATTTTTGGTGAAAATTTCATTGCAATATCCTCAATGATTCAAAAGTTATAACAGCATGTCACTGAATTTCTCGATCCGGCCCATTGTGCAACATTTGCCCGCGTAATTTTGAACTAGTCACCTGTGATATACATTAATGCAGGTAATTACTCAAAAATTCATGTAATCAACTATTAACTCGTCAAGTACGCTGCGTTCCAACGTAAATTTACTTGCGCTTACCAATTTGGAATTATGCGATATTTACCGAAACAGCAACTGGCAGTGCAGTAATTTCTCCCTAATTTGCGCCCAGATTGCGCTCAAAAATGGACAACTTGGGACGTGGAGATACGATTACAACAACAATACGAACAACACCAAAAAAAACCAATAAAATGTTATTTGGCAATCCGGTTACAAATTAAACATTCGTTGAGAAATCGAAGACGACGCATTCTCGACAATTACGAACAAATTAAAATTACATTGACTCGACACGCAAAATTCTCTCTGCTCTCACGATTTCCCCAACATTTTTAACCCTTTGCACTCGAGTGGCATTCTAAGGGACCATTAAAAACTGTTACATCTCGTTTCAAAATGATATCAACATTATCAAATCTGTTTATATTTAAAAATACCGCGCAAAGCGTAATCAAAAAATTCAATTCCAAACGTATAAAATACACTAACTTATATAAAATCGAAATACTATATGTCAGAAAAGCTATTTTAGATTTCTAGTTGAGATGGCGTCGAGTGCAAAGGGTTAAATTACCCCCACCCCTCATTCTCGTGGCGAAAGCGTGAAAATCCGCCGTCTATAGCGAGCGTAGACCGTAGAATCCTGCCCGCGACGCTCCGTGTAATAACTCGGTGAACTTGAGCGTTCGATGAAGCGAGGCGAGGGATATTTAAAATCGATCAGAGCTAGTTACAAGTAAGAAAGAACTAAATTACCATAGCAGTTTTGAACATTAACCAAGTAATACCCTTTAACGTAGCTCCCCACCGACGGCGACGAAGTTTCAAACACTGCCGCGCCCGAGCTCGTTACCAATGATTATATTTGCAGCGAAACTTCCGGAAGAATTCGATCGTTAAGGTGCGCCTTTCGGATATTAAAACCGGGCGGAACTGTCGCATAGTTAACGATTTCACTTTCCCATTTAACGAGACCGGTCGCGGGACAGAGATCGCGGCAGAGAGAGTGAGAGAGAGCGAGAAAGAGCGAGAGAGAGCGAGAGAGAGCGAGAAAGAGAGCGAGAGAGAGATTGCGAGAGAGAGCGCGAGAGAACGAAAGAGAGATTGCGAGAGAGCGAGAGAGAGATTGCGAGAGAACGAGAGAGAAAGCGAGAGAGAGAGAGATCGCAAGAGAGCGAGAGAGATTGCGAGAGAGAAAGGGAGAGAGAGAGCCAGAAAGAGCGAGAGAGCGAGAGAGAGAGGGAGAGAGAGCGAGAGAGAGATTGCGAGAGAGAGCGCGAGAGAACGAAAGAGAGATTGCGAGAGAGCGAGAGAGAGATTGCGAGAGAACGAGAGAGAAATCGAGAGAGAGAGAGAGATCGCAAGAGAGCGAGAGAGATTGCGAGAGAGAAAGGGAGAGAGAGTGCCAGAAAGAGCGAGAGAGAGGGAGAGAGAGAGCGAGAGAGAGATTGCGAGAGAGAGCGCGAGAGAGCGAAAAAGAGATTGCGAGAGAGCGAGAGAGAGATTGCGAGAGAACGAAAAAGAGATTGCGAGAGAGCGAGAGAGAGATTGCGAGAGAACGAAAAAGAGATTGCGAGAGAGCGAGAGAGAGATTGCGAGAGAACGAGAGAGCGAGAGAGAGAAGGAGGAGCGAATAAAAAGGATCGAATCCGAAGGTCCTCTAGGACACTGAATTAACCGGTTCCCTCGAGCTCGACAATTTCTCGAGCGCGCGAGTTAATAAAAGGGCTGATGAGTTATTTAAATCCTAGGCGCGCGGTGGACGAAGTGGACGGCAGGAGCGGAGAACGGAGTTAAATGATTTGCGACGGAGTTTCGGTTATCTGATTTCCGATTATCAGGCAGAGAGCCCCTCTTTTATTTGAGGTAGCGCCGGGCCGCGTCGCCTCCGATGAGCGGGAGGGAACTCCATTACAGATAATCGGCGATCCACTGTATCGGAAATCCAAGTTTCTCCGACGCTCTTTCGCCGGGCCGTTCTACTCCGACGGTTTTTTTCGAGCGGCACGATTGGCGACGTTGGATCACGCCGGACGATCGTCGCTATTTATGCGGGATTTCGTATCGCCTCTAGGAAATTGTACGGATTTCTGTACCCTAAGTCGCGCCAACCCAATACAACAGTGTTAATAATATACAGACAGAATATATGGACCGTTTATTTTGAAAGTGGTGTAAGTCCTTTTTTTTAAAAAATGAGATACGACGTAATTTATGCTTAATTTAGTGCAAACTTTTTGTTTATAACTAGTTAGTATTTAATATCTTAAAAAATGCCAATGCTTTGTTCAGTTTAAAATTGGCCGGTAAAAGAAATTGCGTAACCATTAATTGTGAAAGTGGTGTAAGTCCAATTTCCATCACGATGCCAAGCCTATTACATACGAAAAATATAAGGATATGCAGCAACTATTACTTTATATACTTCCTGTGCATCGTGAATATTTCAAAACACTGCCACATGAAGAACATAAATAATTAATAATACCAATATCTTGTGTTAAGTTTAGCAATATATAAATATAATTAACGTTCAAAATAAAAAATGCTAATCCTATTTTATTTCTTGTTATTATTTACAAACAAAATTGGATTAATATGAGATATATTTTAAGTGATATTTGTTATTTCAAAATTGAAATTAAATGATATTTACAATCGACTAATTATGAAAGTGGTATAAGTCCATTTGCAGCCTGGAAATTGTATATTATTTTAGTTAAATTCGCCTAAAAGAATGATAAATTATATTGATAAATTAGTACAAACGTTCCCAGACTTCACATAATTAACCGATATTTTTTAATTGTCAGATCTGCTAACATTCAATTTTCTCGAAACGAAAGAAAGTGGACTTGCACCACTTTCAAAATAAACGGTCCATATAGTCTTTGCTTATGATGCGCACAGTGTCGCACATTGCAGTGCAGTATCGTTCACGCGTAATTCGCGTCAAAGTCTGCCGTACAGAGTAAAGTGCCCGCGCGAAATTCATCCGTGCCTGAGAGATTAACACGTTCCGTGCCACGTGTACCATCGATGGTACACGCTTGCATGTTTACTTAGTGAACTGAACAAATTGTTTACAAGAAATTTAGAACCGAAGAATCAATTTCCACGGCAAGAATGGGCGTTGATAAGTTTTTGTTACGTTGTTACGTGTACGAGAATTAATAATTGCACGTAATACATCAAGTTTTAGTAAAATATCAAAGTGTGAAGATTCGAGTAAAAAAAGCTCGGCACGGAACGTGTTAAGGTTCACAAAAGATTCTGTCTGAACGAAAGTAATCAAGTATCTCCGTAGAAAATGCCGAAGTAACGCTTAGAACACGGAGCGAGTAATAAGAAGGTTTTAATGAGACGAACAAGGTGTGGCTCTCGGTTAGAATCGAACTGAATCAATGACTGCTTTATTATCGGAGGTCCGCGCGTTTTTTTATACATGCAAGTGTTTGTAAGAGCATATCCGATGCGATTAGATTAGGCGTCGGAATGGTCGCCTTGCTTTACAACGGCGTGGCATCCAACGCGGCACTAATATTCGCGAGCACAGTGGCAGCGCGCAGCGTTCGTCGGCTCTCGTCGGGTTGCTTTTATCCGTTTATTCGGGAATTGGCTCGCGTCGACGTGCAGGAAAATTTGAGCGGCACGGGGGCCGCGCAACGAAACGGCACAATGTGCGGCTACACGTGAAATGTGTCGGCAGTAATTGCCGTGGTAATTACGGTGCGTCAGTGCCCGCCGACCGCTGTCTCTGTGTAATGCGAGTCTGAACGCGGCTTCCTGCGCGCGCGCGCGCGCGAGCGCACGCTTCGCGATATCACGGACAACGAAGCTGAAAGGAGCAAAAACGTGAGGACGCGACGCGCGCGAGGATCCGGTCGAATCCGGTATTCGATTGCGTTTTGCTGCGAACTTCTCACCTGCCGCGAATTAATTGTCACGGCGGCCTCCTCCCGCGTTCTCAATTCCGCGACCTCGGGGGTGTCATTTTCGCGAGCGTTCCGAATAGATTCACTCGACGACGAAATGTATATTATATATTATTATATTGTATTATGTGTAATACATTATATATTATATATTATTATTATATTATGTATTATATTTAATACATTATATATTATATATTATTATATTACATATAATACAGTATTCACATATATTATATATTAGCCATGAGGCCGAGAAGCAAATATTATATATTATTGTACTATATTATATTTAATACATTATAATATTATTTGTATATTATTATTTTGTATCTAATACATGATATATATATATTATATATTAGCCATGAGGCCTAGAAGCGAATATATATTATATATTATTATATTATATTACATATAAATATATTATAAATATTATATATTATTATATAAATGTATATAAAATGTATATTAACCTTTTTTCGTACGAAATCAAAATTGTTTGCATCCGTTGCGAAGAACAGGTGTGATTTTGGAATTTCTTTAACCAGTTAGCTGTGTTCGACGAGTATACACATGTCATGGAGAAGTGGCAGCATTTTGCGCGCTCTGAAAAGGAGGCGCCACAGCTAACTGGTTAAGCCGGGATTTCTTATTCGCGTCCGACATAGCTACGCGTCGGATGCATTTGTAGCAATGCAACGGAATGCGGTAAGTTCTCCCTAATTGACGCTCAGATTGGAGCACAAAAATGGACAATTTGGAAAGAGGAGATACGATTATTCTCGCCTTGTACCTCGTTTTCATAACCGTTGATAATCGATGACTATAAAAACAAGGCACAAGGCTCGAATAATCGTGTCTCTTCTTCCCAAATTGTCTATTTCTGTTTACCTGTTGAGTGACAATTCGAGAGTATTTACTGTACACTCCAAGGAAATTGAATTATTAGACGCGTTATCTCACAATAATGTCTCCCTAATTGACGCTCAGATTGTGCACAAAAATGGACAATTTGGGAAGAAGAGATACGATTATTCTCGCTTTGCAGCTCGTTTTCATAGTCGTCGAAAATCGATGAACACAACAAAAGAGCCACAAGGCTCGAACAATCGTATCTGCTCTTCCAACAAATAGTCCATTTTCGTGGACAATCTGAGCGTCAATTGGAGAGACATTACCGTGATCCAGCGAAACGATCCGATCGAAAAGTAACGGCGCTATCTGCGCGACCATACTATGTATTCGTCGGCGGTTTTCACCGTGACAGTTCCTTTATCAGTCGATCGGGTCTCCGCGCGAGCGGCATTACCATTCGCGACGGCGTTAAATACCGGTAGCCAAGCTCCCGGACACTCGGTTTGATCGATGGTTCGCCGGCGATCGTTCCTTTCCCCTCGATCAATTTCATTACTCTTGACCGGCGTCGGATCGGCTCCGCCGCGAAGGAGCCCCGGCAGATTCATCTCAATTAGTCGGCGTTATTACGCCGGAACAGGTTTCGGCGCCGCGACGCGAAACCCTGTGTACACACCGGAGAAACTGGAAGTGACGGACTATGGTGCAAGTTAGTTTCCGTGGACGGCGTTGCAGGAGCAGTCGCAGTTGCGAGCGAGGGGATCGCCGCGCTCGGGCCGCGCTCGGGCCGCGCGCGCCTGGTCGCGGACAAGATAACGCGTGAAAATTTCAGCGCTGTCGAATGGGCTACGGAGAGAAGCCCATATCCCGCGTCCATACCCCCGGCCCCGGCGATAATAATTTGCCGGCGAGTCTGTCGGCGCGATTACGCGCGCTCGCGCGAGGGTGCCGCGCGAGTTACCTAAGTAACGCCGGCCGGCCATGATCCGGAAGATGGGAGAGCCGCGCGCGCGGCTCGATGGAGTTCATTAATTATGGACACAAAAGCGTGTTTCAGTGGAATTTTCAACCCTACGGTGGCCATTGTAACCGGCGCATAATACATCATTATTATTTCGTTTCGTAATGGGGATGACGGGCGGCGCGGCGCGCGCGCGCGCCTCGCCTGCGTAAGTAGTCGGAATTAAATGCGGAACGTGTAAATTGAAAACTGACAATGATGGAGAATTGTAAAACGCGGGGGCGTATTGTTCGGCCCCGGTGCCGATACACTCCCTGCGGCCCCGTTCCCCGGCCGGCCAATTATAAATCTATTCATATCGTTTTTCGTTTTCGCATGCTTGCGGTTTCTCTCCGGATAATGGAGCCTGGATGTATCCGACATTTCGGCCGTAATACCAGCAGGCAGAAGGAATATTTCCGGCTGTTAAATCAAACGCGGGGACAGCTGCTTGATATCTGTTGCACTCTGAAATTCGCATTAACCATGATTCACTCGGAGTTAGCCGAAACGTTTGAAGTTGCTTTGCTCGCCAGCGGAACTCGCCAGCGAATTCCCGTCTGTTTTTTCTGTTTTTCCTGTTTCGCTGATCGATGCATTTGTTGCGATAAAAACGTATCGTAAGCATCGTTTCTTTTCAGCGAAAGATTCTCTCGTAGTCTGCGGAACGAGGCACGGTCCGGATCTTAAATCTAAATCTCTACTTCTCGGAGGAGTGAAATGGAATCTTTTCGCAGTTATCGGTGGACTGTGGATTACATGAGTTCGCGATGAAAATAAACGGGGGCGATTTGTAGCGGTAAACAAATTGAGATAGTCGCAGAATATCAATATACAGATTGTTCAAAATTATGGTATTTTCGGGAAATGAGGGATTCCTGAGGTCATTCGAAGCAACTTTTTCCTTTACAAAAGTGTTCTCCGAGGCATCGTTCACGAGTTATTAACAAAAGAACAATGACCAATAAGAGGCGAGCGCAGCTGGCGCAAGGCGGCCGAGCCAATGAACGGAGCTGGGCTTCGTGCGCTAGGCCGCCTGACGCAGCAATAGTGGTCGCGATGGCGGTGCGTCAGCCGGACGCGATCTCTCATTGGTCACTGTTTTTTGTTAATAACTTGCAAACGAAGCCGCGGATCGCAATTTTGCTAAGGAAAAAGTTACTTCAAATCACCTCAGGAACCCCTCATTTCCTGGAAACGCTATAATTTTGGAACACCCTGTATAGTAAATTCTCTTCAATTGTCCCTTCAATTGTCCCTCAGTATCCGTGATACTGAAGTGGGAACACTGGAGGCGAGTAACGCGTGTCACAGTAAATTCTCTGCAATTGTCCTTTAGCTTGTAATCAAAACTGGACAATTTGGGAAGAGAAGATACGATTATTGAAGCCTTGAGACTCGTTTTTTATAGTATGTGACAATTGACGGCCTTAAAAACGAGCCGCGACGATCGAATAATCGTGTCTACTCTTCCCAAATTGTCCATTTCTGTTCACAAGCAGAAAACAAATTAGGGAGAATACACTGTAATTACTTTCTAAAATACTACGATTTAATAATCATAAAAAAATATAATTTCGGGAAAAGTGTATAAAAAAGTTAAGCCATCGTTTTCATTCTAGTATAATATTACAATATACGGTAAATTCTCCCTAATCTTCCTTCAGCTCGCAGAGAAAATTAAACAATTTCGAGAAGATTATTCGCGCCTTGCACCTCGTTTTTATAACCGTTGACAATCGTTAACTACAAAAACGAGCCGCAAGACGCGAACGATCGTATCTCCGCTTCCCAAATTGTCCATTTCGGTGCGCAATGCGAGCGCCAATTAGGGAGAATTTACTGTATTTCTTGCGAAAGCAACAGTTCGTTACCGAGAGAAAACAACGACTTGGCTTTCCTTGCAGCAGTTGGCACCGGTTTCGAAATGAATTTCCTCGCGAGTAGGTTTCACCGCGGGGTCCCGTAACTTCGGCGTTATCTTCCTTAGCAGCGTGATTCCCGTCATATCGTGACACGTCGTCCGTGCGACACGAACGCGCGCTCGTCCGAGCGAGTGACACTCGTCGCGTGCGTTCGACGTGCCGCCGTTTACAAAAACACGCGAGATAGTTCCGTGTTCCAAGCCGAAGTGGGGCCCGAAGGAATAACGCCGCGTGACGGATTTATATGCGGCCGCGGGACGTGCTTTACGAGCGGCACGACTTTTTAGAGAGTCGACCGCGTCGCTTTCAAATCGCCGGCTCGCATGGACGCGAGCCATCGCGAAAGAAGTCGTCCGGCGTCTCGGCCGATTAAAATCAAAGCCGGCTTACGTTATTCCGCAGCGGCCGCTTTAACCCTGCGCACTCGAGCGGCGACTCTGAGGCACCTTTAACCCTTTCGCTACTACGGACCACTATAGTGGCTTTCCATATGATGCCACTGAGGTACTACGGGCCACTATAGTGGCCTTCCATATGATGCCACTGAGGTACTACGGGCCACTATAGTGACCTTGCATATGGTGCCACTGAGGTACTACGGGCCACTATAGTGGCCCTCCATAAGATGTCACTGAGGTACTACGGGCCACTATAGTGGCCCTCCACAAGATGCCACTGAGGTACTACGGGTCACTATAGTGGCCCTCCACAAGATGCCACTGAGGTACTACGGGTCACTATAGTGGCCCTCCACAAGATGCCACTGAGGTACTACGGGCCACTATAGTGGCCCTCCATATGATGCCACTGAGGTACTACGGGTCACTATAGTGGTTTTCCATATGGTGCCACTGAGGTACTACGGACCACTATAGTGGCTTTCCATTTGGTGCCACTGAGGTACTACGGACCATTATAGTGGCCCTCCATAAGATGCCACTGAGGTACTAAGGGTCACTATAGTGGCCCTCCACAAGATGCCACTGAGGTACTACGGGCCACTATAGTGACCTTGCATATGGTGCCACTGAGGTACTACGGGTCACTATAGTGGCCCTCCACAAGATGCCACTGAGGTACTACGGGCCACTATAGTGACCTTGCATATGGTGCCACTGAGGTACTACGGGCCACTATAGTGGCCCTCCATAAGATGTCACTGAGGTACTACGGGCCACTATAGTGGCCCTCCACAAGATGCCACTGAGGTACTACGGGCCACTATAGTGGCCTTCCATATGATGCCACTGAGGTACTACGGGTTACTATAGTGGCCCTCCACAAGATGCCACTGAGGTACTACGGGCCACTATAGTGACCTTGCATATGGTGCCACTGAGGTACTACGGGCCACTATAGTGGCCCTCCATAAGATGTCACTGAGGTACTACGGGCCACTATAGTGGCCCTCCACAAGATGCCACTGAGGTACTACGGGCCACTATAGTGGCCTTCCATATGATGCCACTGAGGTACTACGGGTTACTATAGTGGCCCTCCACAAGATGCCACTGAGGTACTACGGGCCACTATAGTGACCTTGCATATGGTGCCACTGAGGTACTACGGGCCACTATAGTGGCCCTCCATAAGATGTCACTGAGGTACTACGGGTCACTATAGTGGCTTTCCATATGGTGCCACTGAGGTACTACGGACCACTATAGTGGCTTTCCATTTGGTGCCACTGAGGTACTACGGACCATTATAGTGGCTTTCCATAAGATGCATTATATTGCTTAATGTTATTTCCTCTCATACTGTAAATTAAAGAGCGCATGCTAAGACGTTATAAAATACCCTGGAATACCCTTTATTTATAAATACCCTTTAGAGAAAAATTTTTTCGTTCGAAAAATTCATTCAATTCAAACAGCTTAGGTTCTCCGCCGACCGCCGCGGAGTACCGACTTCCGCTGACGATCGCCGTCGCGTAGCGTGCAGTGATGTCGCAGCGCTCTGTTCAGCAGAAGTACCGCGACGGAGAACCCGCCCGTAGCGAAAGGGTCAAAATTGTTACACCATGTTCCAAGATAATTTTCTATGCTGTCGAAGCTTAGCTATAAAAAGAATTGTTAAAAGTCTGACTGTTCGACGAGTCACAAAACTCGATTTCGTGTGCATGAAATGCACTTAACGGTGCCTCGGAGAACATTTTTGCAACGGAAAAAGTTGCTTCAAATGGCCTGAGGAACCCGCCACTTTCGGATTGCGAGACATTTTTGGGACACCCTAGCTAGATTTTCTCTGGAAAAATGATAGTGGGGGTGTGTTCCTACGTGGTCCGATTTCAGAAACGTTCGTCGTCGTACCCCTTGGAGCTACTTGGCTGGCGCCAGCCTGGCGTGTGCCTTCAGAAAGAAATATATAAAAAATTCGTGCGAAGATTCTCCGTACGTAACACGGTAAATTTTGAGTTTCGGGAAGATTCGCTTTCCCGATTCCGAAGCAGGAAAACCGGGATCACGATCGCGGCGGCGGAAGTCGGTGGCCGGCAACAACGAACTGGTAAACGTACGTCTTATCGAGCGTAATTCTTCTGGTTAGCCGGCGCACGTGACCCCGCGGGCGCACACTTATTGTGCCATTAAAAATACAAAGGGCGTACGCGACGGTCCGCGCTGCTAGCATGCCGAGGACCATTACCGGCAGATAAAAGTCTGCGCTGTTTGTTCGCGGGCGAGCCAAGTCGGCAGCGCGGCGCGCGTCCTGCCCGCGCTGTCGCTATCGATTCGCGAATCGACCACGTTTTTCGTCCTGAATTTTTCTCCGTCGGCCGGGCGCCGGATCGGCTCGTGTACGTATTCCAAGACGGAGAACTTTTTCCGCGGAAGGAAAGACGGGGCGCGCTGGGGCGCCGCGGGGGCGAGGAGAAAGGAGTTACGAGTTGTTTGCCGTAGCGGGCGAGCAAAGAAGTTCGCCGGAGTGGACGTGATTACGCGGCGAAAAGGAAGCGGGGCGGGCCGGGGAAATGGGCCGGGGCTGATTGCTAAAAATTACGGCGCGCGCTCGCGCGCCTGCTACTGCACACTCGGGGCGAGCGCGCGTCGATCTAGCGTGAGATTGCGTCTGCTTGTTAGGAATTTGTAACAGCTGCCTGTTCCTGGGGCATCTGCCCCGGCCCGTTCGGACGAGTCGAACGGCTTAATGCTTTGTCCACGGCGCGGCGAGGCGAGGCAAGGCGAAGCGAAGCGCGGCGGGGGATGCCTTTAAGACGGCGCGCTGGGCCCCGGCCGATTCCCGGCCCGGCTGAGAAACAGCCTCGATCCAACGGGTGATTCGCTTCGAACGCAGTCGCAGATTTATCGGGAAATTTACGCGACGTAAACACACGGTGCCGGGCCGAGTTACGGGCGGCGTAAAGTCCGGCGCACAGGAAGCATTTCGGTGTAGAGATGTAGAACGGAGAATTTCGACTAAATTTTCTAGCCGCGACCCGATTCGGCGCGGCCACGCGGTTCGCGAATTTCACAGCGTTTGCTGGAACACGTTCGTGTGCTTTGGATTTACCGGATACAGCGTCGGTCGCGTACCCGTGACACTAATTTTTTAATTGTACTTGAAACACATTTTTACCGTCGCGTGTTCGAACGAAATGTTTGGCACGCTTGATTGCCGGGTGTTGGACGATGTTTTATTCATTGTTAATTATTTATTTTGTCTGAAGTGAGTCAAAGCATAATATCGTAATAATAATGTGATAATATAAATAATATTATATAATATTATTATATATTATTAATATATAATATATATAATAATAATATAATAAATAATATATAATATTATATATTATTATTTTTTATTATTATATTATATAATATTATTATATAATGATAATATAAATAATAATATCCATAATATATTTAAACATAATGACATCCTTATCAAGGTTTTATTAAAAGCATTTCAAGCACGAGTTCAACGACCCGCGACACAGTGACCTTTGACCATGAATAAGGCTTCATCGTAAAAGGCCAGAACAATTCAAAGATAATGCGAAAATCATCATTCTTGGTGTGTATGTGTTCTTTTTATACCGTTCATGATTTTATACTTTCTCTCGTTCATTAAAATCTGTACTTCAGTTATAGCTGTAACTGATTGGGTGAAGTTACTCTGGCACTCCATTAATCTGTTTAATGCATGGTAATGCATGGTTCGTTCCATTCTTATATAACTTCGCCGCACGCAAGTAATTACAAATGCGTTCGTTTCAATTTAATCTTGACTACTCCATTGTTCCGCAGTTCCCGCTGCATCGTGTAACGCAAAGAAATGCTTGATAAGGTTATTCGTTCATTCGTTTTGCTAAACGTATGAAAATTGCTACTTCAAGTTCGTATCTTGCTCTCTCAATATCTTACAATTAAACAGTTACTTAAAAACTTTTCTTACTTAAAACTTGATAACTTTACCGATCATTGTATTTATCGAAATAATTATATGTCCTTTATTATATATATTAATTATTATTATTATTATTATATATTAATGTCCCATAATTATGTCAACAACCGCAAAGGGGTGATTCCTGAGATCATTTGAAGCAACTTTTTCCTTAGCGAAAATTTAATCCGCGGCTTCGTTTACGAGTTATTAACGAAAAACAGTGACCAATGAGAGGCGAGCGAAGCTGCCGCGAGGCGTCTGAGCCAATCAGCGGAACTGGGCTTCGTGCGCTAGGCCACCTGACGCAGCGACAGTGGTCGCGAGGGCGGGGCGTCAGCCGTACGCGATCTCTCATTGGTCACCGTTTTTCGTTAATAACTCGTAAACGAAGCTGCGGATCGCATTTTCGCTAAGGAAAAAGTTACTTGAAATGACCTCAGGAATCACCTCGTTCCAGGCGTTAACATAATTATGGGACCCTGTAGATACGTTTAAGTGCCACACTGTGATCATCAATTAAATAAATTTCGAAATCGTCGCGACGGAATTTCGAGTAGAAATAACAGAGATTACAGATAATTGCAGCAATCTCCCAGAAAACATTTCGTGGACTGCCCATTTCCCAGGGGTCTGGTAACCGTTCCGGATCTCATCCCGCCATGATATTCATGGTTAACTCCGTCGAGTCCGTGTGCGCCCCGTGATAAGTCCATTTGCAGATTAAAGTGAGTTGTTCGGGGCGCGCACGGGGTGCTCCATTTATCACGATTACCATGAACAGGTTAGTTGGATCCGACAATACGAAAGAACGGCTTCCGATGGATTTCTTTGTTTCGGCGAGAATACGTATCGCGGCCGATCGATTAATATTCATTTCGCGTATTGTGTCCCGTCGTTAGCCCAATCCGATTTCCTTATGGAGCCCACCCCGTACAAAAGAGCGCGCTCGCGCGAAATATTTTTCGGCGGCTAAATTGATCATAATAATTCGGCCTTTGTGGTCCGCGCAACGATTCGCTCTCTCTTCCTTTGTTTGCACGCCTTTCGCCACGCCTAAAAATGTTCGTTATATTCGCAACACCCTGTACACAGACCGGAATCACGAAATACAAAGAACGCGTAAATATCTGCGAATCGAGTTAATTATAAACCGTTCGTTGTAAAACACGGAACGGTTTCAAGAAAAAGTTGTCTGCCAACAAGAAGACTTTTACACGCGATAATTAAATCCTCGCTATTTTCCGCGATAATTAAATCCACTCTTTTCTTTTATTAATCTCATGAAAAAGAAACCGATTCCATCCGGTTCTCCGATCTCACACGGCACTTCTCGACAGAGATTTCCGATAGGTTTCAGCTCGTCCATAATTTCCCGCGAGAAACCGTCCACGTTTCGTCGCGCGAGCTTCTTACCGCGACGCGGAATTTTCGTCGAACAGATCGTTTTTTTTCCGCGGCGTCGAACGCTCGCCGCGTAATTCAAGACGCCCAGAGTCGGGTGACTCGCGCGGGGCGCGGCGGCCGGACAAAGGGCGGGCGGGGCGGCAGGAAATAAATTCAAATTTACTTCGCCGGTCGAAGCCGAAGCGACGGGTTCGCGTCACGCTGGGGATGATGTATGATCCGGCCGCTTTGGATTGTATTTGTTTAACCGAGATATCCACAGCCCCCGGGCTCGTGCCCGCGTTGTTAAACAGTGCAGACGCGTCTGACAACTGTTCGACCGACCGGCTGTTATCTAAAATATCCGGGGCCCGATAATTGCGCGGTTTCTGCGGCCATATTTTCGGCCGCGATAACGGGGCCGGCTGTCTCGACCGAATCGACTCGTTGATTAACTGTCGCCGGCGGTCCGGTTTCGCGAGCGGCCGCGACAAACCCGTTCGCTCGATGAAGATTTACACGCGAGAAACGTGACTCCTTCGCGGCGGTACGTACACACAGGGTGTCCCGGAAATGTCTCGTAATCTAGCAGTGGCGGATTCCTGAGGTCATTTGAAGCAACTTTTTCCTTTGCGAAAATTTTCTCCGAGGCTTCGTTCGCGAGTTATTAACGAAAAACGCTGACCAATCGGAGAGCGAGTGCGGCCGGCGCTCCGCCCTCGTGGCCAACGCCGCGTCGCGCCGGCTACCTGACGCAGCGACAGTGGTCGCGAGGGCGCGGCGTCAGCCGTACGCGGGCTCTCATTGGTCAGTGTTTTTCGTTAATAACTCGTGAACGAAGCCGCGGATTGCATTTTCGCTAAGGAAAAGGTTGCTTCAAATCACCTCAGGAATCCCCTACTTTCCGATTGCGAGATATCTTTGGGACACCCTGTATATCGCGCGACTGTGCACGGATAGACCCGCATCGCGAGATTCATGCAGAACGAATGCCGGAAACGACAGGAACGAAAGTATCGGCGACGTTGCGATACGGCCGCGACGGAGTCTTCGGGGGATATATTGCGAAATTTCGTCTTAAATCATCGGGGGATGAAGCGACGCCCATTCTTCTTCGGTTCGCCCAGCTTCCGGAGTTTCGCTTCGGCTTTAGAAACAAAGCTTTCGAACGCATTCGCGACTGTCCCCGATAGCCGACAACATTTCACTGCGACAGCAATTGCAATTAACCCAATTGCATCCGAAGGGAGAATGAAAAATAATGACCTTGTCGTAAATTGTTTCGTACAGCGTTACAATTTGCGGCGAGCGCGAATTTCTTTCTCTTTCGTGTCGAACCAGGGAATGCTTCGATGCTTTCCGCGGACTTTGTCGACGAAGTTTGTCGCTCGTTTGTTTATACGTTGTTGGTTATTTTAATGCGGTTGGATTAACCGTTGCCGACCACATGTACTATAATTAACGTGTGATTTATGCGGTAGAATGTACATAATTAGCATTCGCGTTGGTATAAGTAAGTGTGACAGAAGGCTGCAACGAATAGTGTGGATTAATGGATTTAAACGAGAGTAAAAAGCATTCGAGGAATGCGCGACGGCTGCTGATGAGTAGCCATGATGCGTAAAATGCATTCGGGAGGTCTTTGTTCAGTTGACGGTAGACCGCGGATTTTATGCACTCGTAACGAAAATTAGTAGGTGGAACGCAAAACAGTGAGACACTGTTAGGTGAATTCGACAATTTTTTGTTATATTATTTACAACTGGACTGCAGATTTTATGCATTTGTAACGAAAACGAGTAGGTGGAACGCAAAATTGTGAGACACTGTTAGAAGAATTCGACACTTTTTTATTATATTATTTACAACTAGTCTGCGGATTTTATGCACTTGTAACGAAAATTAGTAGGAGGAACGCAAAACAGTGACACTGATAGAAGAATTCGACAATTTTTTATTATTTTATTTACAACTAGACTGCGAATTTTAGTCTAGAACAGTGAAACACAAATCAATTTGATTATATAATTTATAACAAAGACTGCGAATTTTATGCATTTATGAGAAAAATGAGTAAATATACAGTAAATTCTCACGAAATTTTCCTCCAATTTATAAACAAAAATGGAGAATTTGGGAAGAAGAGATAAGATTATCGTAGCCTCGTGATACGTGAAAGAAGCTACAAATGTGTTGGTAGACTAGCTTCAGCTTATTAAAAATATTACAGAAATAAATCAAATTGTGCTTGGCTTATTTGTTTTGCCTTATAATTACCACAGACATAAATCAAATTGTATTTGGCTTATTGATCAATGCAGCAAATTTTTATTCTGCATAAAGATCCGCAGTCTGTTTATAACTCGTTAAAATTATTCAAGACCGTAATAAACATCTACGAATTTCTATGTTTTTTACAATCGATGCATTAAGCATACATTTTGCATAAAAATCCGCGGTCTAGTTAGCAGAAAGTCGTGGATAAATCTTTTAAATAAATCTTCTGATTAAATCGAGGAGTCCTTTAAGGTTTCACGAACGTTGCTTTTATGCTGCAAAGTTGCATCGGTTGTCGTTAATTAATTAAATAAATAAAACTGCTGTTCCATAAATTAGCAATAGATTTTTTAACAGAGATTTCACGACCGCTAAACCGATCCTGCAATTATCATTCCAGAATGTTAGATTACAGATAAAGGGATCATCAGGTTCGCCGAAAAGATCAACAATCTTTCTCAAATTGATCAAAGAGAACGCGCTTCGGATAACGCTATTCGCCGATCCCTGTCGCGAGGGCTCAACTTTTTGCCCCGGAATTCAACGTTCCACGCCTGAAAGTCGATCTAACACCTGTTCGCTCGGAAGCCTCCTCGCGGCACACCGTTCGAGCAACTTTCGCCAGGCTGGACTACAAACAGCGTCCGCGGTTTTATTAGCGGTTTCGATGAAAAAAGAAAGAAAAAGAAGATGTTGCGGCCGCGTTATCTCGCTCCTGCGTGGCGTGCAGGAGAGAGCCGGTACGGCGGATCGATCGTTCAATTTTTACATTTACGGGGAACAAATAAGGCGGACAACGAGAAGGAGACGCGACGTTCCCGTGTATAAATATTTTATTGTCGCGTGGCTCCCTCGTTCACGGCCGGTATTGAATTTCGCCTTTACGAGATCATACCGAAACGATCGCTGTAAAATTGGCTAGAGTTTAGTAGGCCGTTCGGCCGCGATCGAGACCGTCGATCTGCGCGGCCTGGTCCGGATGGAAATGAAAATATCGGCCCCGGCTAGCGCGGGACTTCACGGTCCCCGGGGGCTCATTAACCCGCGCGGAACGTAATTTCGAACAAAAGAAAATCGGGGGTTAAGGGACAGGGACGAGATAAGTATTGCCGGTTGCGCGGAGAGCCCGTAAAGAGTTTAACGTTCCGCGCGGCCGAACGACGCGGGGCCGCCGAGGCGGGGCGGGCGACTTTTCGGTGAACTTTACAGGCTCGCGTAAAAACGGCATAAATTTCTTTTCGCCGGCTTTTACATCTCTACTTTATGAAAATTCCCCTCGCGATTTACATCGCGAGCGCCGCCCGTGTAATCTTCGCGGGAGTTCCTTATTTCGAGATATACGACCGAGTTTCCCGCGCCCTGCCCGCGGTGTGATTAGCTCCTTAAACCGTCGCGTGACCGATAAAACGGCGAAAATCTGCCGACGAAATATGCCAATCATTTTTTACCGTAATTAATTCTCGCTCGGCACGGCCGTGCGCCCGCGTTCAAATTGTTCGCTTCGAACGGCCGGCGGCGGACTGTGCTCGCCGAACGTGCGCGACTTAGCGTCGCGTTCTCGAAGCGCCGGGTTTAGGAATTGCGAGGGCCGAATCGCGGCCCAAGGGTCGACGCACGCTCGACTTTAAAGCGCGATCGAAGCCGCGGTGTTCTTCGCTCGAAAACGGCGAAAGTCGCGGTACGGAAATCGAGTTACGCCGTACGCGTTATCGCCGTACATTGACTCAAACGCAGCCTTCGGATTGTTCTTTTTTTGCTAGTAAATCGTTCGGCAATCGGGGCCTGATGATTCTTTCCTTTGAGCATCGGACAGGTATCCATAAATACAATCGCACATCGCATATCAGTTTTACTTTGCGCTCTCGCGTTATATACAGGGGTTCTCAAAATGTATCGCAATCCGGAAATAGGGTTCCTGAGGTCATTCGAAGTAACTTTTTCCTTTACAGAAATTCTCTCCGAGGCTTCGTTCACGAGTTATTAGCGAAAAACACTGACCAATCGGAGAGCGAGTGCGGCCGGCGCTCCGCCCCTGCGGCCAATGCCGCGTCGCGCCGGTCGTCTGACGCAGCCGACAGTGCTCGCAAGGGCGCGGCGTCAGCCGTATACGGTCTCTCATTGGTCAGTGTTTTTCGTTAATAACTCGTAAACGAAGCCGCGGATTGCATTTTCGCTAAGAAAAAAGTTGCTTCAAATGACCTGAGGAACCCCCTGTGTCAAGATTTTGAGACATTTTTGGGACATACTTCGCGCCCTTGCGCTTTAACCAGAAGCTATCGCGTCGCGTGTTGAGCAATGAGTCCAGCGCCAGAGAGAGAGAGAGAGAAAGAGAGAGAGAGAGAGAGAGGGCGAGAGAGAGAGCGAGAGAGAGTGAGAGAGAGTGAGAGAGATATAGAAAGAGAGTGAGAGAGAGAGAACGAGAGAGAGAGGTATAGGGAGAGAGAGAGAGAGAGAGAGAGAGAGAGAGAGGGAGAGAGAAAGCGTGAGAGGGAAAGAGAGAGAGGGAGAGAGAGAGAGAGAGAGAGAGAGAGAGAGAGAGGCGATCCGCGAAGGTGACGACGCGTGGACCGGACAATGGACGTCAGAGTGGCGTCAGCGGCCGTCGACCGTCGGAATTAACGTGTCGCCGCATAGGCGTCAGCGATCGTTACCGCGTTAATCGTTCGTAGGAGCCGTGGGATCCGTTCGATCGGCGACTTTTCCGCAGAACCTTCGTTCCTCATCAGGCCGGGTGAAACGAACTGCGATCGATGGGGAAACGGGGGGATGCGGCAGGGACTATACTACACGTATACGGGGGCTGGCTATCCTGTAATCGTTATTAGCGGAGGCCATCGACTAACCGCGACGCCGGCGATCGGTAGCGGGCACGAAGTAATCGCAATTAGCTCGGGCCATCGGCGGGACGGCGCGGCAAGGTCGATGGATGGGCTCTGGCTGGGCTCGCAAAGTAATCGCGATTAGCCTGGCTCCTGGCCGTTAACGTAACGTTTCGATTTCGCCGAGCTCGTATTTTTCCGCCGGCGCGAGAGCCCGAGGACCCATTTACCCAGTCACGTGTTCCCGCGCGGCCGTATCCTAGTTTCGTTTCAGCCGTGTCGCGTCGAGTCGCGTCGCGCCGCGCCGCGTCGCCGGTGCGTGCATGAAAAGGCGCCGGATCGGGGTCACCGGACGTTCCCTTTCAGTCCCCGATATATGTATTTTCTGTTTCACGATCAACCGAGACCAGCCCCCTCTGTCTCCCCGATTTCCGTATGGACGTTTCGTTTCCCCGCAACCTCCTCGTCGGGTGAATCGCTATTCGAAAGAGAACCGCGGCGTGCTCGGACAGGTCGCTCGACGTCCGATCACCTGCGACCTCGAGGTGCGCGACGCTGTTTCAGTGGCACGGTTCCGCTAATGGGCCTCTTAATCACTTCGCATGTAATAGAGGATTATTCAAATTCCGAGAATACGGCTCCGGATGGAAACGCGGACGGCAATTTATCGGAGATTTCGGTCCTCGGTTTAGTTTTCGCGCGAAGTCCACTTTACGACGATCCTTCTCGTCGCGATGCGGACGACGCGTTTTCCGCGTCGTTTCCGAGAGGCACGGCGTCTTATCAATTATTTCAGATTTAACCTTTAAAGTACGGCTGAATTCTGCGCGAGACTATTTCTCTGGACGCCAGAGTCTGATGTGTACTGTACCGAAAGTGGCGGGTTCCTCAGGCCATTCGAAGCAACTTTTTCCTTTACAAAAATGTTCTCCGAGGCACCGTTAACGAGTTATTGACGAAAAACAGTGACCAATGAGAGGCGAGCTCAGCTGGCGCGAGGCGACCGAGCCAATGAGCGGAATTGGGCTTCGCGCGCTAGTTGGCTGGGCCGCCTCGCGTCAGCTGTACTCGATTCTTATTGGTCACTGTTTGTTCGTTAATAACTCGTTAACGGTGCCTCGGAGAACATTTTTGTAAAGGAAGAAGTTGCTTCAAATGATCCGAGGAACCCGCCATTTCCGGATTGCGAGACATTTTTGGGACACTCTGTAGACTGTTGTAAATCGATGCGAAGACAAAAGAAGCGTGAAACAATGCATATGAAGACGATTATTTGGTTCAAACGATGAGCGAGTGAGCTACTAGAGCGAGCCACTATAGTGGCGTGTCGTTCTGAAAGATGACACATGCGTCGTGCCTAAAAAGTTAACCAAATGGATCGATTCATTTGGCCATCGCGATCCTATAACTCGCGTGGCCTCGGAACCGTTCGCAGTTCCAGCGTACATTTTTAATGGCGCGCTCTCTTCAGACAGTTGCCGATATGGTCTCCGCGGTTTCTAGCTAATTAAAATTGATCAGCGGCTAGTGAATAATTGAGCGACGACTTTTAAACGTTCTGTTCTATAGCAAAGCCGAGCAGAGCCGCGCGACACCGTTAGATTGCTTTACTGTCGGATCGCATTATCAAAATTGGAATCTAATTTTGTGTAAATGTAACAGAAATTCGGGTCAAACGCGGTGATGCTCGAACGAGTAGATTTCACGATGGTGCAGAGAGATCGGGCATATTTCTGCGACCCAATTTCAAAGCTGCTTTCGAAATGCTCTTCAACTCATCGTACATTAACTTCAATTAATTCGTTGCATTTCAATCGTAGTGGTCGTTTGGCAAAAACTGGGAAAATTTGGGACTGCGGGCAAATTTTATCGAAATCGATTCACGTTATTACGAGTTACAACAAATTGAAGATTGCAAAAATCGCAGTTTTATCACGATCTTGACCAAAAAAAACTGCAAGAAATCTGCAGTTTTTAAGATCCTTCAACGCGACTGTAGCTCGACTCTGAATTAACCGATCTCGATCAAATTTTCAGCACGCGTACAAGTCACCAAGATCTACGAAAGACATTATCCAAATTGTAAAAAATAAAACAAAGCAACGAGGGTTTTTAATTTCTTCTTTTCCTTCCAAGCAATAGCAAAATAAAAAAGAAACTTCTCAGCGATCATCGTTAGAAAAAGTCCATCTAAACAAAAAGATTCAAATAATTCGTTTCAATATCGAATAACTCATCGCGTTTTAAAAGCGGCCACGACACTTTCGCGGGCCACTGTAACACCTGAGCGAAAATCGGCGGGTCACAGGCGATAGTTTCTGATGGGCTAACGAGCGGCCACAGGCGCCAATTGGTCACGCGCGACGTAAACATTAATTACATGTAACCGGTCGTTCGGTTTCGGTAACGCGGCCGGTTATTTTGCTCGACGTCTATAGGTTTCGCTCGAAGCCGACGCGCTGGTCCTTCGGAACAATATCTATGGAATATCGCAACGCGGGCGGGCAGGATGGCATCGCCGCTCCCAGGACGTTGTAAGCGGAATTTACGGAATCCGGATTGAATAAATGGCCGGCGATACACGTGTGCCTTTGGGGGTCGGCCAGATGCGCGCCGTTGATTCGTGCGTCGGCCGATACTGCGCCAGATCGTAATCAACATAACGGCGAAATAAACGGGCGCCGCGGCCGTTCCGTTCGCCGATGTCACAAACTGTGAGTGACACGTACGCGGTACGTACCTCTCGACCCGGCCCGCGCGGATGCGCCGCCGCCGCCGCCGCCGCGCGACCTGCAACACGGCCGTGTCGCCAGTTTTTATGGTTTTTCGCCCGTTGTTTATTCGACCCGCACGATAATTCCGTGTTGGCCCGGTTGAACGGGACACGAACGCCGGCCTGCCTGCCGGCGCGGCGTGATTAGCTATTCAGCCTGTTTGCGGCCGCGCGGACACCCCGGAGCACCTTCGTATTTGCGCTGGGACTCTATTGAACATAAGTAGAGCGCGAACCACTACCTCGGATGACTAGAGGCACCGTCGCCTTAAAATCATTCTGTCCCGCTCGACTCGACTCGACTCGACTCGACTCGGCCGGCTGGCTGCGCCAACACCGATTTTACGGTTTCACCGATACACGATTCTTGGGGATACAACCGGGGTTTACGCTCGTGCCATAGTCACTGGACGACATTTTCCGTTGGGCTGCATCAACAAACGAGGGCGCTTGCAAAATGTTTACAATAATCTCTGTAAGAACGAGAGCACAGCTATAATTAACCTTTTAGGCCCGACGCGCTACTATAGTGGCTTGCTCTAGCAGCTCACTCGCTCATCGTTTGAACCAAATAATCGTCTTCATATGCATTGTTTCACGCTTCTTTTGTCTTCGCATCGATTTACAACAGTCTACAGAGTGTCCCAAAAATGTCTCGCAATCCGGAAATGGCGGGTTCCTCGGATCATTTGAAGCAACTTCTTCCTTTACAAAAATGTTCTCCGAGGCACCGTTAACGAGTTATTAACGAAAAACAGTGACCAATAAGAATCGAAATTCACGTTTCAGTTATATTGTGCTGCTTTAAAATGTTTCGCTGCTTAGAATCGGAATTGTTAAAAATTGGGAGGACGAAATTACAAAAGAAGGACATCGTGTCCTCCAAAAAGGTCAAAGATCGAAAAGAGGTCAGATGTTAGCTCTGACCTCTCACATTTTCGAAAATTTTAATGCAAATGTTGAAACGTAATCTTCGTATTACGTTTTCGCCAGTGCCGAAATGTTCGAAATACCTGGGACACTAGTTACGACTTATCTATACAGGTTGTTTTATAATTATGTTAACAGCCGGAAATAGGTGATTCCTCAGGTGATTTCAAGTAACTTTTTCCTTTGCGAAAATGCAATCCGCGTCTTCGTTTACGAGTTATTAAGGAAAAACGCCGACCAATCGGAGAGCGAGTGCGGCCAATACCGCGTCGCGCCAACCATCTGACGCTGTGACAGTGGTCGCGAGGGCGGGGCGTCAGTCGTACGCGATCTCATTGTTCAGTGTTTTTCGCTGATAACTCGTAAACGAAGCCTCGGATTGAAATTTCGCTAAGGAAAAAGTTGCTTCAAATCAGCTCAGAAATCGCCCCTTTCCGATTATTAATATAATTACGGAACAGATTGTCTGAAGAATAAATTAACTATAAATTTAGTTAACAAATCCCCTTGTCAGCAAACACTAACATTCTTTCTTTCTCACAATAAAGAAAATGTCACTCACACCGCTACGACTTTAACCCGCTCATACAGAAGTCGCAATCTCGTTCGCTCCCGGTTCCCCGAAAGTTCGAAGAAAGAATCAACTTCCAGCTTCCAAGAATTCGCCTCGCTCCTTTCCTCTCCCGTTTTGCAAACCGCGAAAAGTTGCGAAGAGTCACAAGAAAATGTCGAAGTTGCCGGCAGTCGAAGCGTCGAAGCCTGGGTGTCGATAGGTGCGTCGAAGTCAGACTCGGAGAAACCAGAATCTTGAAAAAGAAAGAGCGTTCTGGCCCTTCTTCCCCGACTGCGAGATCCTATATTCAGTTATCCTTTAACACCGCGGACATTGACAAAGTCGTTGGTAGGACTATATCAGGCTTATCCGCATCGTCGGGTGCAGCAGTTGGCCCGTAGCGCGGCTTTATGGCTGCCCATGACCGCTGCGCGTCCCAGGTTAGCACGTGGCTCTATTAGAAATATCCTGCGCGACGAATGGACCGGCTGGGTAACCTTGCATTGTCGTCTTATCGTTCGCCCGAGTCGGATGATCGATACTTGACTGTTGTCGCGAGCCGGATGAGCCGGGCGCTCTTGGGTGTCCGCTCGAGCTGTCCGGACATCAAGAGACCCATAAACAGGACAGGCGTGATTAGACGTTTAATGTCTTTCGTAGTAGAGAAGCGCCACGGACGCAGCTGCCCTTCGGAGTAACGAGGTGTTAGTCTGCACCTTCGGGTGCTACGGCGTTGACCATTAACGAAGAGAGAGAGAGAGAGAGAGAGAGAGAGAGGTCGGACGGGCAATGAAACAGGCGCGGGCGCCCCCTTAGCATGATTGAACGGTGATCAACTTAGAGCCGAAAGGAGCCGTCGGGAAGATCATGAACCATCACTGTTTGATGTCTGATCTCCAGCCTGCACCGTCCTTATCTGATGAATATTTCATTTCGCTGCCTTGCTCCGAGGCCCGTGTATTCGGTGTCACGATGATCCGACCCGATGAAAAAGCGCCGCGGGATCAGCAAGTCAAAGGCGACCGGTCGGGTCGGGTCGCGGCGACGATTACAGGAGGAACGATAAAGAAGATTTATTCATCTGTCGGTGAAATAGAGCGCGGACAGGGGGGAGAGAGAGAGAGCCTAAGAGAGGCAAGCAAAAGACAAACAGAATAGGTCCGCGGACCGCTTTCGTTATTCATGAGAGACTGCCGACGTTTCCACGATCGGCCGCGATCGATCCACGTCGACGACGTCTAAGCACACATCGATATTGATATTAGACGGAATTCCAGGCCGGCGCGAGCGAGACTAGTAATTTCTAGGCGGCGAGAGACAAAGCGGAATAAAGTCGGCCCTACGTGTCAATATTTGTGCGGCCGTGGACACCTTCGAACTCGAATAATCCGTGGCTCGCACACGCTCCTCCCTGCGTCGGAAATTTCAATTCGCTGTCTATAGGCCACTGTTCGCCGCGGCCGCGTATCGATTCGCGCTAAAAATACAGATACCGTTCGCGGGAGCAGTTCGACGGCGGCATAATCCTACGGTTTCCCGGCGATTCTGGCAGTCGTCGAACGTCTCCGTGTTGCTGGAACCGGAGAGACGGTAGATCCGCTCGGCGCTCGCGAAGAAGCCGCGCTATACTGCACACCGATGGGCAATCCTGGCTCCGTGGAAATCAAGAGTAATGGATATACACGCTCGTGGCGAACGCTAACCGTGAGAGCTCCGGATATTTCTGGAGCAGGCATCGCGGCACGGATTGCCCTGCAGGGCACCGCTCGGGCTCCGTTCAATCGAAGACAACGAAACCGACGACGACCTCTCGAGGCACTCCGCACACACAGGAAGCTAGACAAATAGTCTCCTATCAGTTCCCGGATGTCCACGATACGAAGCGAGAGGCACGCCTGCGAACGTATTACGATAATAGAGGTTTATATACGGGGTGTACCAAAGAGGTATGGTGCTTCTGGGAAACGAGAGATTCTTGAAGTTATTTCGAGCAAGTTTTTCCTTTGCGAAAATGCAATCCGCGGCTTCGTTTGCGAGTTATTAACGAAAAACAATGGCCAATGAGAGATACGGTCGACGCTCCGCCCTCGCGACCACTGTCGCCGCGTCAGACGGCCGGCGCGACGCGGCATTGGCCGCGAGGGCGGAGCGCGGCCGCACTCGCTCTCCGATTGGTTAGTGTTTTTCGTTAATAACTCGCGAACGATGCCGCGGAGAAAATTTCTGTAAAGGAAAAAGTTGCTTCAAATGATCTCAGGAATCCTCCGTTTCCCATTCTCCCCACTTGCGGGACATTTTTTTCTCAGGAATCCCTCATTTCTGGGATGACACCTATAATTTCGGGACACCCTGTAGAATAAAAGAGACTGATTTCGACGCGGTCCGGAGCCGATCGGGCCACGGGAATATCCTCGTTTTGACGAACAATGGCCGCGGCCGAGTTCGATGTCGCCGCGCTAAACGTAGGAAGCGATTTCGACGTGTACTCACGGCCACGTGGTCCTCCTCGTCGTCGTCGTTGGTCGGTGCCACGTCACTTCCGTCGCGGATCGATCGTCGGTGGTGCATCAATGAGCAGCACCGGCTGATTTCTGGCACGAAGACTCCTCGTGGTGAGCTGCGCCGGCGATCCACGGGCACGCGTGACACTGAAACAACCAAGACGGATGGTTCGCTATTAAATCACGCGGCGCGCACCGTTTAAACCGTGTCTGATCGATACGCGCGGGAGGAGGGGAGGGGGGAGGAGGGACACCGTGCACCGCGGCTTGTCGCGTGGCCACCCCCGTTTCCGAGGGGTGTCCGCTCTCCCGCGGCCTGTTATTAAATTCCTGTTACGCGGCTCGCGCGGACACCGAACGGTAATTAACGCGGGCTTACATTTTTCTCGGCCCACGGCGACGCCGGTTTTTCATCGCGCGCCCGCACGCCGCACGCCGCATGCCGCATGCCGCGCGCCGCGCAGTTTTAATCATGCCGAACTAATTTTTTTTCGAACGGCTGCGAGAGCTACACGGAGAGGAAACTTTCGCGGAACTTGTTGCGGCCGCTGATTAAAGTTTTTCGGTCGGCCGCGCCCGTGGTTACGCGGCCCCGGGCGATCTCTCGGTTTCGGGGCTCCGCTAGTTCGGCTCTGTTTCAAGATTTTGCGGATCCGCCGGGGCTAAGCTCGACCTTGTTCCCAGTTCTTGCGTGATTTTGATCGTCCCGACGGCTGATTGATCGATCGATCGATCGATCTACTGTTCGCGAAGCGAACGGAATCTTCTGGAGAAGACAGGAATTTTCTGGTAAGACGTTGACGGACGTGCCGATTTTCGAAGCTTGCGTTTATGTTTGTCGGTCACCGATTAACGTAACGAAATTGTCTTTTTGGTGAAATAATGACTATGTCGAAGATTGTACTTCTAGTATAATTCTGGTGAAAAGTGTTCGAACAATTTTTAAAGCGTAATAATGTCTTTAAAAGTGCACGAATTTTCTTCAATTTCTTCAAGGTGTTGCGAGGACTAGTTTGCTGTATAATTATTAATTATATAAACGATAAAGAAAGCGACGTTTACTCAACTTTTGATCCGAGTCTGTAAAGAGAATTTTGAAAATGAGACAATAAAACGCCTACTGAAAACGCGTATAAACAATTTAAAAAACTCACGTTTTTTTAATTTGAGTCCAAAAAACAGAATTTAAAAAATGCGACAATGGAACGCCTACTCAAAACGCTTGCCAAATATAAATAATAAATCAGGTATAGTCAATTCTCCCTAATTTTCCTATAAAAATTAGCCGCGAGACTCGATTAACCGCATCTCCTCTTCCCAAATTGTCCGTTTTTGTCCATTTTTGTCTACAAGCCGAAGAAAAATTACGGCGAATTTCCTGCAATTACTTCCTAAAAAATACTGCGATCGAATAATCATAGAGAAATGTCTCGTGACAGAAATGTTCCCTAAAAAGTGCATCGAAAGCTGCAGAAAACGTTGCACTAAAACTTGTCAATTTTTCCGTAAATCTCGAGCATTTCAAACGGATGTTCGCGAGCCACGAGACCGTAATTGAGCCGTTTCTTTTGGAAGTGGCATAAGTCACTATTACCGTAATGAAAAGTGGTGATTTTTTAATGTTTATACGAAATTGTTTATACTCGAAGCCATTTTAATCGTAAATCTAAATTAACTCTTCCGACTTACAGTATTTCCATTTTATATAATAAAGTTCATTTCATGCATACGAAATCGAGTCTTGCGACTTACACAACAGTTAGACTTTTAACGATCTTTTATATCCAAGCTTTGACAATGTAAAAATTATTTTGGCACGCGCTGTAACAATCTTAGCAAACCCTTCAACATATCGACTTAAAAACAAAAAGTGACTTATGCCACTTTCAAAATAAACGGCTCGGTCGAGAAGCTTTTCCTCGATCGCAGCTTGTCGTCCGATAGACACATACCCGAAGGCAACGTGAACGGAATCCTCTTGCGAGCGGCGATTTTACCTGAACGATCGTCGGCGTGTCGCGAAAGAAAGTACCGGCGACGATCATCACATCGGCGCGATAATGATTGTCCGCGTTCGAATCCATACTTGTCCGAAGAGATTCGCGCTGCAGCCGCGTTCGTTTCGCGAGCGCGATAGGCGGCCAACTCTAATTACGGTAACAAGCTTGAGACTGCCTGTTGCAAAGGCAACTTCTTCGTGTTGTTACGGCCAGACCGCTACGCGGACGCTGCAATCTCTTGGTGAACAGCGTTTCGCGTCACAAAGCGCGAAGGGGAGATAAAGCACGGCGGGCGGCGAGAGACTGCGGGGTCAATCGAACAAGTCAATTAATGCGCGCGCGATACAGGGACGCGGCATTTTATAACGAAACCGCGTTGATTTATAAATGGAACGTTCTCTTTCGCATTTATCGGCAGAAACGTGAACTCTGAAATTTCTCTCTTATTCGGACGAATATTATATGTATATTATTATATATTATATAATATATATAATTAATATAATATAATTAATTAATAATATTATTATAATATTAACAATATTAAAATAACATTAATAATATTATTATAATATTAACAATATTAAAATAATATTAATAATATTATTATAATATTAATAATATATTAAAATAATATTAATATATAATATTATTCGGACGAATATTATATGTATATTATTATATATTATATATTATATTATATATATATTATATATTATATGTATATATAACGCGAGGGAGGATCTGCCAGATAACGATAAGAATAGGATCATTAAAAGCCGCAGCATGTGAGAAGACGTACTCTTTTACGTCACGAGACTGGAATTCGTTTTTAACCCTTTGCGCTCGAGCGACGACTGCGAGGCGACGCGATCAAAATTGCTGCAATATTTTCGAAAGAATGTTCACGTTATTGAATTTTTTTCTTGTGTGTTCGATAAATTGTCAAATAGTAGTAGCACGAATTAAGGAGAAATTACTATAGTTGGTCACAGATTAAACGTTCGCTCAGATATTGAAGATGATCGCTAATCTCGCGATCTCTTATAAATAAATTAAAATTATACTGACTCGACACTCCAAATTTTCTCTGTTTTTATCGAAACAGAACAATCGTATCTCCTCTTCGCAAATTGTCCATCTGATAATAATAACCTTGACAATACCGGAAGAGAAGACGATGCGCGATGCTCCTGAATTAATCGCGTCTCCTCTCCTCGAATCGTCCATTTCTGTTTACACGTTGAGCGACAATTGGAGAGAATTCACCGTAATCAGAATCGCGTCAGCCGCGGAATCAATGATATGCACAATTGCGCGAATTCCATCTCGCGTATGGGCGAGTGGGAAATAGAAGAGCGAGAAGAAAAAGTCCGCGCGAGCGGCTTTCGAGTGAATGGGCCGGAGCTTTCTGCGGTTTCACGGCCGTTTCAATTTACTCGGGGCTATGCCGGCGAGGAACGAGGGGGAGAAAGGCGGGGGACCGTTAAAACTCGCGGAATCCGGCCGAAAGAATAGCGAGAAAGGGAGAACGAAGGGGGAGGGGGCGACCGAGGGAGAGGAGGCGAGAGGGTGGTTCCCTTGGCTGGTCGAAATTCAAAGTACTTGATGACAACGAACGTGGTGCGAGGTTAGATTGAACCGTACTTATGTACGTGTACGCGGGATCGTGTTCACGGTCTCCCCGTGTTCACGCGGTGGTTGTTTAAACGCGTGTGAGGGACAGAGGGGCGAGCTTAAAAGGGTGGTTCATCGCCGTCGCGAAGGTGACGCTGCGAGCTCGTCCGATGTATAGGGTGTTCCTCTTACGCAGGCCGAAAATTTCGAGTTCCGAGATAGATTCATTATATTTATATTCATATTATTATTTATTCAAATATATATATTATATAATATTATAACATATTAATATAATAATATTATTATTATGTGTCAAATTGTTTCTATTCTCAAAGTTAATTCCAAGAACCTTTTGTACGTGATGTATTATCAGCAGACTGCGGATCTTTATGGACAATGTAAGTCATTATGGACATTTCTAAATTTAAAGTTAACTTTTAAAATTTAACGAAATTCAATTACTTTTAAAATTTCACTTTAAAATTACAGCTATCCATCTCTGTCGTAAATTCATAAAATCCGCGGACAGCTGCGAGTCGTTAGACCCTTTATAAAATATTGCTAAACATATTTGGTTGCGTGAACGGCGGAAGAAATATTTGCTGCGAAAGTAGATTTGATACTCGTGCAGAATAAGATTAATCTGCTGTTTGAAGAAGTATCTCCGCAAACGCGAAAGTAAACAATAAGTAATAATTAAATAAAAACAATAATTATTAAGTAATAATAATATATAATAATAATAAAAAATTGTATAACATATATATAATAATAAATAAATAATAATATAATATATATTACAATATTTATATATTATATATATTATTATAATATTGTTATAATATAATAATAAAAATAATATAATATAATATATAATATAATTATTAAATAATAATAATATATAATAATAAATAAATAATAATATAATATATATTACAATATTTATATATTATATATATTATTATAACATAATAATAAATATATTAAACAATAATTAATTAATTAAATAAAAAGATCGGACGCCGGAGAAAGAAGCCCGGAAAAAATATTCTAACTTCTACAGCAAATACAACTTCACGCAGCACCGGCCAGAGTCCACCGACTTCCCCGCCAGCGAACTGTGAATCCAAACCTCGGCGGTATACCCATAAATAATCCAAGATTATCATTCGTTTAAAAAGTTTCATGGGATCCCGGTGCGCGGCGACGGTAGCGGCGTCCCGCCGGCCGGTTAATCCCGCTAAAACCTTCGGAACTTTTTCGACCTACTGTGGCATGATCCTTCAATTTTCCTCACCTAGTTGCACGGCCGCCGCGGCGGTCCCGCGCGAACTTGTTTAAGTTTTAAGAGAAATAAGAAAAGCTAAGTAATATTGTAGAACGAAATTGAAAGCCGTGTGCCAGTGCCCGGGCCCGTCCACGGAGTTATGGATCGTAATCGCGTCGTAAGCACGGCCCGGGAGCGGAAGCTGAATATAAAACAGCCCGGTTAAGTGCGGCGATAATGAAACGTCCTGTACAGGCGACGCGCGGCGGCGTCGTCTGCAAGCAATGTATCGCGTCCTTTCGAATACACAACCTTTTTCTCCGCGGCGACGCTCCTCCCCCCTCCCACGACACTTTTACACGGCGTCCCGCATCGCCCCCACGGCGTATACCCCCACTCACGGTTTCCTGGCTCGCCCCCGTCGTCTTGCTCTTTCTCCGATTGTTCGCCGATGCGCTCGCGTGTTTCCAGACTCGTAGGACAACCGCGTCGCGCCAACACAATGGGGCATTACGGAACAATCGACGCGATGCATGTGCCCGGGACCGGTTGAAAGTGTCCTCCTCCCCCGCTAAATTAGTCCGAATTGTGGCGGAGCCAATGATCTCGCCGGCGTGATGACAATTTTCTCTCTCGTTCTCCTCTCTTTCTCTCTCTCTCTTGTTCTTTCTCTTTCTCTATTTCTCTCTCTCTCTCTCACTCTACTCTCTCTTTCTCTCTTTATTTCTCGCTCTCTCTTTCTCCCTCTCTCGTCTATCTTTCTCTCCCTTTCTCTCTCCTCTCTCTCGTTCTCTCTCCCTATATCTGTATTTCTCTCTCGCTCTCTCCCTATCTCTCTCTCTCTCTCGCTCTCTCCCTATATCTGTATTTCTCTCTCTCTCTCTCGCTCTCTCGCGCTCTCTTTCGCGCTCTCTCGCTTTCTCTCTCTCCTTATATTTCTCTTTCCCTCTCTCTCTCCCTCTCTTTTTCCCTATATCTCTCTTTCTCTCTCGCTCTCTTTCCCTATATCTCTCTTTCTCTCTCGCTCTCTTTCCCTATATCTCTCTTTCTCTCCTCTCTCTCTTCCTCTCTCCTCTTTCTCTATCGCTCTCTCTCTCTTTGTCTGTCTCTCTTTTTCTCGCACTTCCCTCTCTTTCTTTCTCTCTCTCTCTCGCACCTCTCTCTCTCTCTCTTTCTCTCTCTTTCTCTCCCCTCTCTCTTCCTCTCTTCTCTCTCTTTCTCTCTCTCTCCTCTTTCTCTCTCTATCGTTCTCTCTCTCTCTCTCTCTCTCTCTCTTTCTCTCTCACCTCATGTAACGCATAAAGGTCACCGCAGACCCGGTCACCGTCCTTTCGCGTCGTTAATAAGAGGCAATATAACGGCCAATCGTTTAAAAACAATTATCTAACTTTCAGCTCGGGAAGCACAGTGAAACTGCTATTAACGAGCACGAGTATCTCATCTCGTATAATGTTTATAGCGCGAATTAGACGATTTAATTGGACTAATTACTTATTTTCGAAGTTCGAGGACCTTAGAGGTAGGTGCGCGCGGTCAAAGTGCCAGGAACGGCCGTGTGCAATACGACCGCGTAAACAACCCACGGCGTTAGTTTGGAATTTTTGACGGTGGGAAAGTTTGACACACGCGCGCGCGCGCGCGCGCACACACACGGCATTAGGGACACCGGGGAGCAAGAAAGTTCTGGTCCCGAAGCACTGCGTTATGCGGACCATTATAATCACCGGCTAAAGCCAGTTAATTTCGTACGAACTTGTTTAAACTTCTCGGAACTTTCACGCCGATTTTTTGCTCGTTCTCGAGCGAGCGCGCGCGCGCGCAGCCTACTCTTCCCGCGTTTAAATTACCATGATCTTCGTTAACGGCGAATTCATCGGGTGCTCGTTCGAAAAAGCAAACGTTGACACGCCACGGTCAAAGACGGGACCGTGCGGGGGTCACCGGGACACCGTAAGCCGTAAACGAATCGCGTCGACGTAATTTTGCACACATTCCTCTTACGTTCCACGGTAAGTGGATTCTTTGATGCAAATATGGGTCAACAATTGCTCGAGCAGAAAATTAATATCGCAGTCCGTTCGCTCGTTCTTTCGGTAGCAATAGCACGTCTAAAATATTTTTCTCCCTCGTTCCGCATTTTCTGAATGGAACAAACGGTTGGACAAGTGATTGGACATTGCAAACTTTGAATCAGAATCGTCAAAAACGCATGAACGACGCCGGTTCCGCATTTTAATGAACTTAGCGGGAGAAAATCTCCACGCCGTTTGAAATTTGCAGATCCAACGACAGCGTGAATTACCGTTCGTTGCTAAGAATTATATCCCAAATTAATAATTAAATAATATCCCAAAATTATGGCACTCCCGGGAAATTAGAGATTCCTGAAGATTCCTGAGGTCATTCGAAGCAACTTTCTCCTTTACAAAAATGTTCTCCGAGGCCTCGTTAACGAATTATCAACGAAAAACACTGACCAATGAGCGCCGAGCGCGGCTGGAGCGAGGCGGCCGGGCTAATGACTGGGCTTCGCGCGCTAGGCCGCCTGACGCAGCGACAGTGGTCGCGAGGACGGGGCGTTAGCCGGACGCGGTCTCTCATTGGTCACTGTTTTTCGTTAATAACTCGTAAACGAAGCCTCGGAGAGCATTTTTGTAAAGGAAAAGGTTATTCCAAATTACCTCAGGAATCCCTCATTTCCCAGAAATACCACAATTTTGGGACACCATATTATACCATATTATACTATATTATACATAATTATGGGACACCATATATTCTTGTCGCGCGTGTTATAGGGTGTCGATCGAGTCCAGGATTCAAACTGGGACGAGCGAACGGCGAAGTTATAGCAGCAACGGAAACTAGTCTCCCATCGGAGTATCGCAAGGGCCGCATAACTTTTAAGCGGGCATTCTACGGCGTGGTGATAAACGCGGCTCGCTTTGTCCAGGGAGCACCGTGGGCATAAGATAGAGAGCAGCGCGCGCGCGCGTCGAGGTTCACGGCCATTCGTTATCTGGAGCACCGCTATCGGGCATCATGGAACGGCGCTATTGAACCGCGCGGCGCGCGCGGCCGCAAGTAAGCAACGCGGAGGTGCAAATTTCTCGGTCGTGCCTCGTGATTATCGCGTTGTCGGCTCGAACGGTTTGCCAGGGGGGCAGAGGTCCGTGCCCCAGGTACGTACAACTTACTACGCCCCCGCAACGCGTTTTAACAGGCCACGTTAGCCGTGAACCGCAACGGCGCGGCGGGCCTGGCTGCGCTTTTTACGCGCCCACACCGCTATGTCTCGCTCTGTTACACTCTGTTACACTCTGGCCCACTTTGTTTTACCGTGTTACACTCTGTTACACTCTGTTTTGCTCTGTTCCACTTTGTTTTACGCTGTTTTACTCTGTTTTAGTCTGCTTTACCTCGTTTCGCTCTGCTTTACGCGGCTCTAGAGTGAGTGTAGGTATTACTGCGGTTTCTCAATGAAGACGAAGTTCGATAGAATAAGGCTTTTTACGCCAATGAATGACAATTGTGAACAGAAATGGAGGATTTCGGAAGAGGAGATGCGATTGTCTGAGTTTCGAGGATTGTTTTTGTAGTCGCCGATTGTCAACGATTATGAAAACGAGTTACGAGGCTCGAATAATCGTATCTGCTCTGCCGAAATTGTGCATTTCTGTTCGCTAGCTGAGGGACAATTGGAGAAACTTTGCTGTAGTTCCATCAGAGCTATATATTTTGTGAATCGCGTTTCTTTGTCAGATTAGTATAGAAATCCGTATAGAATTAGTATAGAAATTACTATAGTATAGAAATCGCAAAATTTTTTAAGGAAAAGACCAAATTCTGCATAAATAGCGACGATCGTCTAGGGTAAGTGTAGGTATTACTGAGATCTTCGCAGTAATACTATTGTAAGAAAAGTAATTTGAAACGTCGGGAACGTCTTGCGATTTTATATTTCGAGCAATTCTACAGTTTTACTATTATTTGCACTCGAACGATTATGGTAGCATAACATGAGATTATATCGCCTGATTTATTGTAGAAAAGTTCACAGAACGCTGCCATGAAAACTAGAATTACTGTTATTATTCAAAAAAGAAAAAATTGAGAAAAGAGAATGAAGAACTGCTTCGGCTCGCCTCGCCTCGAATCGCCTACCCATGCTTCTCTTCGCCTTACTTCGGCTCGCCTCGCTTCGGCTTGCCTCGCTTCGGCTTGCCCACGCTTCTCTTCGCCTCGCCTCTCCTCGCCTCGCTTCGACTCGCCACGCTTCGGCTCGCCTCGCCTCTCCACGCCTCGCCTTGCCTCTCCTCGCCTCTCCTCGCCTCGCCTTGCCTCTCCTCGCCTCTCCTCGCCGCGCTTCGGCTCGCCTCGTCTCTCCTCGCCGCGCTTCGGCTCGCTTCGGCTCGCCACGCTTCTCCTCGCCTCGCTTCGGCTCGCCACGCTTCTCCTCGCCTTGCTTCGGCTCGCCTCGCCTCGAATCACCACGCTTCTCCTCGCCTCATCTCGCCTTGCTTCGGCTCGCCTCGCCTCGAATCACCACGCTTCTCTTCGCCTCGCCTCGAATCACCACGCTTCTCCTCGCCTCATCTCGCCTCGCTTCTCCTCGCCACGCTTCATCCACCCACGCTTACTCGGTTTTGGCCCCGTTTCACAACGGCTCGTGCCCGACTTAACGAAAGCGCGAGCCGAATGAAAAAGCAAAAATTAAACGCGCCGCATTCGCGAACAGAATTATCGGAGCCTCCGCAGTCTGGAAAGGCCACCTCCTTCGTCCAACACGGGGCTGTTAGTCGCCGCAAAAGCTCCCAAAGGCGATCGCCCGGTAACCGGAAAGATATTACGCGCGAATGTGACAGTAATTTGTGGAACGCGTTTACCGCGAGGGGCACATTCTTTGCGAACGGTATACCGAGAATGCTATTCCTCCTACCGGCACGACGTCGATGGGAAACGCGGCCCGGAGGTCTCGTATGCCCTGTTCTCGTCGTAGTTTATGGCAGCCGTCCCGCAAAGTGCAGAGGCGAGACTCTGTTTAAGAAGCGGTTACTCCTTCCCGGATTAAAAATTCATTCTTTTATGCGCCGAATCGGCGGACGGTGCTCTTAAAAAAATGTTAAAGATTCTGCGGCTGTTTTGAAATGGCCGCGAAGGCTTGACATAGCAATTTTACTGAGTATTATTTTGCATTATTTGCAAATTGCATTATTTTCGGACGAGGCTTCCAAGTCGTTAACGATAAACCAGAGTTAGGCAAAAAGTAATCTGATTAACGATTGTAACTCGTTAGGTGTTGTAATTAAGTTGTAATGATTGGGCAAAAAGCAATTCAGCGAAATATATTATATAATTATATATTTATATTATATAATTATATTATTATATATTTTATTATTATATTATTATATATTTATATAATTATATTATATAATTATTATAGCAATAATTGACGATAATGATTCGTTAGTTATAAATTAGCTAACGTTAAAGATCGTTGAGCAGAGCGAAAAGAAGTAATTTGACTAATGATTAACGGATTAACGATTACAACTCGTCGGTTGTTACGAATCATCGTAAATTAGTTACAACAACCAGCGCGTTATAATCGCTGATCATTAATCAAATTATTTTTTACTTAACTCTGCACTGAACTTACCGATCACAAACAATATTTAACGTCTGCTGCTTTGCAAGAATCGCGAAACAGAATTCGTTTACATTTGTTAAGATTTTTATTACAACGTTTGCTTGAATTAACAAATGTATTCAATTAATTCCCCTGGAAGAATTCTCATAAATTCTAAAATATTTAAATAAAAACCGTGAAACCACAGTCGAAAAATTGGCACCGCGATAAATTTAACGTTAAATTCTCTTGCTAACGAAATTGCAAGAACCGTAAAACGATGCAATCTTCTGCAGTGATCTGCTGCAATCTTTTCACATCCTCGGTAAAGACTGAAGAACAGTTTTTTTCCTTCTTCAGTTTCCTAAACGATCATGACAATATTTCGCGAATTCCGGGTCACTTCTCGAGGTTGTTTTCATCCGCAGTATAATCCTCTAACAAGATAGAATTTCTTCTACCGTTGGCGTTGCGCGAGCCGCGTCTATGCAAAGTTTCAGCGGTCGTGAACACAAGACGTTATCGATCTCCGACTTTCTCCAGCGAGTTTCCCGCGAACAAGAAGTTCGCGGTCGTCTGGTATCCTTCGTAACCGTCGGACGAGCCGGGAAGAACGTCCGTCGAGCGTCGACGCAGCGGTAGTTAGCGTCTCGAACGTCGTTCGAAAGCGCCTATTGCAACCGGTGTTTGTCGCGGCCAGCGGAGGCTGGCCGGATCCGGAATGAATTCCGGAGTTCCTCGAAAGTATAAACAAGAAGAAGAACGGATAGAGACGCGTCGGAGGAAAGTTTCGCAGTCGCAGCTACGAAGGAAAGTGGCTCGCGGCGGCGCGCCGTGCAAGAACAATCGACGAAAGAAATCGGCCGAGCGACTTGCTATTAATTCGGCTCCGATGAGTCGGAAAAGTGGCCCCGGTCTTGCCTCGAGTCGCCTCGCTTCTGCTCGCCTCGCCTCGAATCGCCGCGCTTCGGCTCGCCACGCTTCTCTTCGCCTCGCCTCGCCTCGCCTCTCCTCACCACGCTTCGGCTCGCCACGCTTCTCCTCGCCTCGCTTCGGCTTTGCCGCGCTTCTCTTCGCCTCGCTTCGGCTCGCCTCGCCTCTCCTCGCCTCGCTTCGGCTCGCCACGCTTCTCCTCGCCTCTCCTCACCTCGCTTCGGATCGCCTCGCTTCGGATTGCCACGCTTCTCCTCGCCGCGCTTCTCTTCGCCACGCTTCGGCTCGCCTCGCCTCTCCTCGCCTCGCTTCGGCTCGCCACGCTTCTCCTCGCCGTGCTTCGGCTCGTCTCGCCTCTCCTCACCGCGCTTCGGCTCGCCTCGCCACGCCTCGCTTCTCCTCGCTTCTCCTCGCCTTGCTTCGCCTTGCCTCGCCTCGCCTCGAATCGCCGCGACGCGATTCTTCGTCGACCCAGATAAACTTTCGTTTTCCATTCGCCGGCCGAGAGGGTGCTCCGTAATCGCGGAATAATTAACAATTACTCCTCTCGCCCGCGGACAAACCGAAACTCTTTCCGTCCACGGAGACTCCAGGAGACCATTCGATATCCCATTAAAACCGGAACTCGCTCGGACAGAAACTGATTCGTTAAGCAATGAGCGTGAAGCGATTTCGCTAGATAAACATCGGAATCGAACAAATTCCCGAACGCGCGCGCGCGCGCGAGAGAGAGAGAGAGAGAGAGAGAGTTTGAAATCACCTTCGCAATAATTCAAAACCATTTACTCGTGAATAGAGCGCAATAATCGAGCCGGCGTCGATGGTTTCCTGGCGAGCGCGGCAACACCTTTGGCTATTTATCACGGGACGAGGTGCTCGACGGCGTGTAATTCATTCTTTCGGCAATCGATTGGTCGGATTTCTCCGGTCAGTCTGCGCCTCGTACTTCAACGATCGGTGATAAGCAGGGCTTCTGGTTCGATCGTGACGGAACAGGGAAAATTTTTCCAAGCAAGATGTAATGTAGGTGGACTGCGGATCTTTGTGCACTTGTGGCTCGTGCAAAAATTACAGTCAGGAAAGATACGTTTTCATCGAGTAAAAGATAATTTACTGTAAAAATACAATAGAAATGCTATTAGACCTTGTCAAGAATTTTAACAATAAAAAATGCTATTAGATCTTGTCAAGAATTTTAACAATAAAAAATGCTATTACAACTTGTTAAGAATTTTAACAATAAAAATGTTATCAGACCTTGTTAAGAATTTTAACAATAAAAAATTCTACTAGATCTTGTCAAGAATTTTAACAATAAAAAATACTACTAGACCTTGTTAAGAATTTTAACAATAAAAATGTTATCAGACCTTGTTAAGAATTTTTAACAAGGTCAAAAGGTTAAAATTCTGAACAAGGTCTAATAACATATTTATTGTATTTTTACAGTAAGCTATCTTTTACTCGACCAAAGCATATTTTTTCCTGATCTCTATTTTTGTAAAATGACGTATGAAAATTAAAATTTGCACGAAGACCCGCGGTGTAGCAATCAGCGTTCGTTAAAACGGGGAATACGTGTTGAGTGACAATTGGAGCGAATTTATTGTACAGCTGATCGGTGGGCAACGGATTTCGCGCGGCGATAGCAAGCACCGGCGCGAAAAATTCACAAGGACAGTTCTTTCATTAAAATCGAAATTCGTCGGTTGCGAATACTTTAAAATAATGGTTCGATAAAAAACCGATTTCATCCATCATTAAATAAACTGTTCGCATAACGTAAATGCTTCTGAAATTGTTATCTGGAAGAAGATTATCTAGTTTCTTTTACAAGCAGTTCAGCGACGAATAAGAAGACTGTGGATCTTATAAATTTATGACAAAAATGAACACGTGAAATATCAAATCTCAGACGAGATTTATTCGCTATATTTATACATTTATATTACACGTTTTTAAAGCTGTTAGGTACGAGTGTTGATCCGCTCCTTTAAGTTGGAATCAAATTCTATTTTCTTGTCAGCAATATTTAAAACATCCAAATAGATGTAACCGCATAATAAATATGAAATTTCTTTTTCTTCGAAGAAATAATTGCGATCGAAAAAGATCAAATCATTGCAACTCCAAAGGAAACGGTACATCAAGGTGTTAAAAAAGTTATTTCGTTTCAAATTTTAAACTAATATTTAAACAAATATTTCGTGTACAAAAACTAGTTTCTTTTGCACGCAGTTCAGTGACGAATAAGTAGACTGTGGGTCTTATAAATTTATGACAAAAATGAACACGAGAAAGATTATACAAAACTAAAAGGACGTTCGAAGAATTTAAGGATATTGTTACGTTATGTTCAACTTATTACGATTGCTTTAAAGATAATGGAATTAGTCCGATCTTGAATCGATTACTATTCTACTCGCTTTACTCTATAGAAGATTTACTATACTGGCCCGACTATGAACGGACCCGTTCTACTGGTCGGTTAATAGACTGCTCCCGTTCTACTTGTCGAATCACAGGCTATCTAAGGTCTATTCCACTCGTCTGATCAAAGGGCCGCACCATATTCCAGCTGTCTAGCTATACGGCCTGCATATTCTAATTGACTGACCATAGCTAAACCTGCACCACTTGCTCCATTTGCATTTAATCTAGTTGTCCGATCGTATGCCGATATCTCCTGCTTCGCTCTCCGCGAAGACTATTAAATAATCCTCCAGAAATAAATTAATTTGCGTACGGGCTTTGATCAGTTTGCTGTTTTCGACGAGTATACTCGTCGGAATGCAAAACGTTGCTATTCGTTCGTGCCGGGAATATTCGTCGAAAACTGCCGATTGGTATATTCAACTAGATATATATAATATATTACATATATTAATTTAATTATATTACAATATAATATTGTTATATAATATATAATATATAATAATATAATATAATATAATATCGTTATATAATATATAATATAATATTATTATATAATACATAATATATAATATTGTTACTAGAAATCTTGACCACAAATCTGATTCGATGAATTAAGGCAAGAGGATAAACTTGGGTCGAACGACTTGAACTTTCAATCTCGGAGGAAAAAGTTAAAAACAACATCATTCTTAAAATTCTCTCGTAATTCCAATGCAATTTTGCAAAAATCTTGTTCCCTATTGTTCCCTATTAAAATAATTCTTCTATCGTCTCATTGGAATTCAAGTCGTTCGGTCTATTTTGGAGAAAGTTATTTCTTACTGCGAAAGCTTTTCCTATTGAGTGTATGTTCCTGTAATTTACACGCTTTGACGAGTGTGTTTCGCGAGTGGAGCAAGGCTAGAGTAGAATGGAAACGCGGCACAGCTTGCTAAAGGGAACGGCTAGAAGCTATTGACACTCAAGTAGAATAGGACGCTATGCGGTCAGACAACAGATATTGGCTTCTTATTGTCAGAGAAAATGTCATGTAGGTAAATATTACATTATCTATCGACAGAGACGTCTACGTCCACTCGAAATGAATCTTTCAGGACAGAATTGATACAGTTAACTAGGTAGCTGTTATGACGAGTATACTCGTCGCACGTACGAAGTTGTTACAATTTGGTGCTTGAACTGCAATTTTAATGAGAACTAAAATATATTCATAAGTGTTAAGATGTTTCGAATATTTGGAGGCAAGACTCCTCGTGAAAAAATGACAGCATTTTGTGTTACGACGAGTATACTCGTCACATGTACGAAGTTGTTACAGTTTGGTGCTTGAACTGCAATTTTAATGAGAATTGAAATACATTCGTAATATTTGAAGGCCAAGGCTCGTCCTGAAGAAATGACAGTACTTTCTATTATGTCGAGTATACTCGTCACACGTACGAAGTTACAATTTGATGCTTGAACTGCAATTTTAATGAGAACTAAAATATATTCATAAGTGTTAAGATGTTTCGAATATTTGGAGGCAAGACTCCTCGTGAAAAAATGACAGCATTTTGTGTTACGACGAGTATACTCGTCACATGTACGAAGTTGTTACAGTTTGGTGCTTGAACTGCAATTTTAATGAGAATTGAAATACATTCGTAATATTTGAAGGCCAAGGCTCGTCTTGAAGAAATGACAGTACTTTCTATTATGTCGAGTATACTCGTCACACGTACGAAGTTACAATTTGGTGCTTGAACTGTAATTTTAATAAGAATTAAAATACACATTCGTAAATATTAAGATGTTTCGAGTACTTGGTCTCCAAGGCGAAATAACGACTAAAAAATATATAAATAGTTATTATGAAAAAATTTGATACAGTGTCTGAGTTTAATAATATTCTCACTATTCCTTATTGTTTGCGACACATTTGCAATACACGCTCTTGAAACTGATCGCAACAGCTGACTGGTTAACACGTTCCGTTACTCGATTCTTCTCACTCATCTTTTTCACTAAAAACTTGATGCATTACATACAATTATTAACTACCACATATGTTCCAACGAAACAAACTTCCGTTCTAAATTTCCTATGAATTATTTTTCTAGCGCGTTAAATAAACACATAATCATATTCCACCAGTAATACACGTGTCGCGGAACCTGTTAACGATACAAAAAGCATTCGCTTCCCAACCGACGTCCAAAAAAAGCCGCCCGAATCCGTCGCTTCAACCGAAGCTTCGCCGATCGTCCTCGAGATTTTCGCCGGGCGTATCCTGCGAGCAGAAATTGCGCTTCCACTCGACGCGGGACTCGAATTGAACATCAAGCCGAGCTCCTACTTAAACAGGTTCGCTAGGGCCCATTAACAATACGACAGACTAACTTAGCCATTCCGGCGTTAGAGTGCTCCTGTAAGCTGCCACTCGCTCGAGCCGACGCGCGCCGTTAAGCGTCTCTCCCGCGCCTTGTCGCGCCACGCCGCGCCGCGTCGAGTTATGACTAGGAATGCATAGTATTTCTCTGCTCGCTATTTCCCGCGTTCGTCTGTTGTTTGGGGGGAAGGGGGGAGGGTGTGCATTAGGCACGCGGCAAGCGCGTTTGTTGGGCGGCGAAACAACGGGACAATGCTCGCCGATGGATCGGCGGGTGTCGCGCGCGATCTCGGAACGGGGACAACGATGTGTCGCGCTATCAGCCGGCAAGAAATATCTGACATCGCGGCTCGGCGAGGCGCGGCGAGGCGAGGCGCGGCGCATCGCCCGGATAAGAAAGAAACGGCTCAAAGAAAGGAATCGCTGATAAGCGTAAGAATGGCCGAACGTCGCCGGCCGTTCAGACAGATACAACGAATTCTTTTCTTGCATAGCCGGCAGCTTTAGCGTCGCCGCGCGGACCTGATAACGACGCGCTCGCGCAGTAAATTCCGCTTCTTCGCACGTTTCCATGCACGCGCTCGCCAATTTATTCAGGCTCCGCTCGCGATTCTACCGTGCACAGGGTGTCAGGGGCGCACGGGACGGCCGGGATTCTCTTCTCGACGCGTTGCTGGGACGCGCAGAAGAGCGTGAAGAGACTGCGAATAGTGGAAATTAATGATACGATTCCTTTTTTACGCGAACGTTCGTCGATCGAGCAGTTATTAGAACGACGGGAGGCTTCTTTGAGATTGGAATTAACTGATAGTGGTAGGTTTAATAATTTAGGTTTAGCTAGGTTTAATTATTTTAGGTTTAATTAGGTTTAATATTAGGTTTAATTAGGATAGATTTAATATTAGATTTAATATTTTAGGTTTAATTAGAATGTATCGTATCGACAGTGCCAAATATTTGTGCTATATTCTCTCTAACTGATGTTTAAATTGTGCAGAAAAATGGACAATTTGGGAACAGGAGAGAGAGAGGAGAGAGATTCGGGCCTCTTGGCGCATTGTTATAGTTGTCAATGAGTATAAAAACAAGGTGCAAGGCTCGAACAATCGCATTTCATCTCCTCAAATTGTTAAGCTTTGTTTAGAAGCTGAAGGAAAATTGGGGAGAATTTATTGTATTTCGCAACGAGCAGGATTTTATAGAAGAGATCGTCCTTGTTCAAAAAGTATATGCGCCATAATCGGACGCACGATTTTCAGAAAAATATGAAGAATATACGGAATATCCATTGGTAACGATTGAATTGATCAATTAGAACTCCAAACTTCGTTGAATGCTTGTGATTTGACTAAACAGTTATCTTGTTGCAAACTCATCGAAAAGTGTGTAAATTACTGTAATTATACTGTATTATTTGTTTTATTCTCTACAAATACTACACTTTTATAAAAGGTATAATTTAATAAAAAATATCAAAGAGCTGTTAGGTATCTCTTTTTATTATTAGAAGCTTTCAAATCTCAGACGAGATTTATTCGCTATATTTATACATTTATATTACACGTTTTTAAAGCTGTTAGGTACGAGCGTGATCCGCTCCTTTAAGTCGGAATCAAATTCCATTCTCGTGTCACCAATACTTAAGCATCCAAATAGATATAACCGCATAATAAATATAAAATTTCTTTTTCTTCGAAGAAATAATTGCGATCGAAAAAGGTCAAATCGTTGCAACTCCAAAGGAAACGGTACATCAAGGTGTTAAAAAAGTTGTTTCGTTTCAAAAATGTGTACAAAAACTAGTTTCTTTTGCACGCAGTTCAGCAACGAATAAGTAGACTGGATCTTATAAATTTATAACAAAAATGAACACGTGAAAGATTGTACAAAACTAAAAGGACGTTCGAAGAATTTAAGGATATTGTTACGTTACTTTCAACTTATTACGATTGTTTAAAAGTGAATAGAATCTGTCTGATCTTGAATCGATTACTATTCTACTCGCCTTACTCTGTGGAAGATTTACTATACTGGTCCGACCATGAATAGACCCATTCTACTTGTCGAAAACAGGCTGATAACAATCTATAAACACACAATAAATACAAAATTTCTTTTTCTTCGAAGAAATAATTACGATCGAAAAAGATCAAATCGTTGCAACTCCAAAGGAAACGGTACATCAAGTTGTTAAAAAAGTAGTTTCGTTCCAAAACTCTGTACAAAGACTTCTTCCACCGACCGTGAAGCTTCGTGCAAAATACAAACGTTCCACAGCGCTTGAAAAAAAAAACAAAGGGACAAGTTACAAGCATATCGCTTCTTTCAACAGTTTCAACAAATTCGAAACAATGTACCAAAGTCCCTGAATTCGTTCGAAATCTCCGCCGTCCATTTCTCCCGCGAACGCGCAAAACCCGCGGCCTAATAACGGCAAGCGTTCCGAATCTTCTGAATCCAGCGATACTCGAACGACCATCCCCGAATCGATAAAAAAAAGAGTAACTTGTCCCCCATTTCAACGACCCGTGCCAGACCACTCTCGCGGCAACATTTACACGCGTTAGTCTCGCTTCTCATTAAGCGTTCGTCTGCTCGCGGGCGCGTCCACGTCCGATACAAAATCGTGGGAACGTGTGTGCGCGCGCGCGTGTCGAGAGGCAACTGAAAACTCGGCTGAAAACTCGAGCCGACTCAATTTGCATCGGGAACTTTCTAATTGTACGCTCGCCAAGGCAGAGCCTATTGACCCGGCCCGGCTGAAGCAGCAGCGCGCGGCCGATTCCTCGAAGCGGTTATCGTCCGGGAACTTACGAGGCTCGCCCCCGCCGCGCAACAAGTACCTTTTCCATAAAGTCTCGGGGCCTCGGTTCGTTCCTCTTCATTCCGGCCGTAGTTTCGCGCTCGATCCGATATCTCTATCGAGACGGCGAATCTCGCTCTGTTTCGTCGGCCCCGACGTATATGCTCGTCCGCGTGCTCGCGTATCGCGGCGATCGCGGCGCGCTCGCTGCCCTTCGGTTCTTTCCTGCTGACCTTAATACTGGATCCTGCACGGTGGAAAAAGAGGCCGCCGACCACGCCGCTCGATACTCTCGAACGACCTCGGCCTAACAATGGGAAGTCGGAGCGAGGCACGCGAACCCCCGTGCGAGCCCCGGCGCACCGTGAAAATCCGCCTAGGCGAGTACGTTACGCCGCGTTTACACTTGTTTCGTGTCCTCGTGTCGCGTCGCTGTTCGCGCACCGAAGAACGTGTGATATAAAGTATAAGCTTTCAGAAACGGGACCAAACGGCTTGAATTCTTTTTAGGCGAGGGAGGGACTAGTCCATTACGCAATGACTGCGGTGCTTTTTTCTTTAAATTTTGTTGTCGCTTGGGACGAGAAGAAAACGGGAATAGGTTTTTCGAAACTGGACCAAATGATTTGAATTCTTTTTTAGGCGATGGAGGAGCTAGTCCATTATGCAATGACTGTGATGCTTTTATTTTAAAAATTTTTGTATCACTTGGGACGACAAGAAGACGGGAATAAGCTTTTCGAAATGGGACCAAATGATTTGAATTCTTTTTTAGGCGACGGAGGAACTAGTTCATTACGCAATGGCTGCGGTGCTTTTTCTTTAATTTTTGTATCACTTGGGACGGCAAGAAGACGGGAATAAGTTTTTCGAAATGGGACCAAATGATTTGAATTCTTTTTTAGGCGACGGAGGAGCTAGTCCATTATGCAATGACTGTGATGCTTTTATTTTTTGAATTTTTGTATCACTTGAGATGACAAGAAAACGGGAATAAACTTTTCGAAACTGGACCAAATGATTTGAATTATTTTTTAGGCGACGGAGGAACTAGTTCATTACGCAATGGCTGCGGTGCTTTTTTTTTTAATTTTTGTATCACTTGGGACGACAAGAAGACGGGAATAAGCTTTTCGAAATGGGACCAAATGATTTGAATTCTTTTTTAGGCGACGGAGGAACTAGTCCATTATGCAATGACTGTGGTGCTTTTATTTGAAAAATTTGTTTATCACTTAGGACGACAAGAAAACGGAAATAAGATTTTCGAAATGGGACCAAACGATTTGAATTCTTTTTTGGGCGATGAAGGAATTAGCACATTACGCAATGACAGTGATGCTTTTATCTTTAAAATTTTTGTATCACTTGGAACGAGAAGAAAACGGGAATAAGCTTTTCGAAATTGGACCAAACGATTTGCATTCCGTTTTAAGTGACGGAGAAACTAGCTCATTACGCAATGACTGTGATGGCTTTTATTTTTAACGCTTTGCGCTCGAGTGGCGTCTCTAAAGCTAAAAATCTCTGATGCTAAAAATTGCTTCACTATTTTCGAAGGAATTTTCGCATTATTAAATTTGTCTGCATTCGATAGATTGTCAAATAATAGAAGCCTTTTATAAGAACGCACGTTCAATTTCGCGTGTGTCAAATAGAAACGATTATACCAAATGGAGATACTATAGGTTGAAGCAAATGTCTTCATTTTTTAGTTAAAATAGTCTCGTGTGCAGAGGGCTTTTTTATCACTTGGAACGAGAAGAAAACGGGTATAAATAAGCTTTTCAAAACTGTCCGAATGACTTGAATCCTTTTTTAGACGACGAAAGAATTAGCTCATTACGCGATCACTGTGATGCTTTTATTTTTTAAATTTTTATATCACTTGGAACGACAAGAAAAATAACAAAAATCGTGTCTTTTAACTCTTTTAACTCTGTTTTCGATGAAATTCTCAGCATGCATTTGAACAATCAAGGTCTGCAAAATGGACTTTTCAAATCTTCCTTACAGAATCAGATAAAAAAGAAGCTGAAACAACGACAGTTTTTTATTTTTTATTTTTTATTTTTTTTTATGTTCCAAGTAATAGCAAGATTGAGGAAAAGCATTTTAGTTGTCGTTTAATAGACTAGTCTCTTTGTCATCTAAAAAGAATTCAAGTCGTTTATACCAGTTAAAAAAGAAAGATTATACCGTTTCAAAGGAAATTCACGAACATTTGTCCCCGACTGTACGTACACGGATATGTACGCAATTACGATATGCAACAGCGATACGATACGCTACGATACGATGATACGGAACGAATGAATACGCAGCTTTAGCTGGCATGCGTGACCTGCGTGACCTGCGTGTTCTACGCTCCCGTCTTTTATGCAAAATGCAGTCGCAGAAAACCGCGGCGAAACGCGGCGGGGAGATCTCGCGGATTGTGCTTTTCAAAGCGGCCGGTTCTTTGAACAGTTAATCTCGTTCTTGTGTGACGTTTCTCGATGTAAATAGTTACATGAGAGTTCGTTTTGATCCGATTTTGATCAACGCATCGTGATAGATCATCGTCAAGGCTCGCGCGGTCGCGTATCTACGTGACCGTGTTGCCATCGAATGCGTTTTGAACTGTGACTCTGTTCGACTAATTAATGAACGGTAAAACTTTCTGCCGTTGCTCGAAAGTGGAACAGAAAGAGCATGCGACTGCTATCGCGGTTCGTGAAATTAGCTAGATAATCGAACCGAGATCTGTTGTCATAGATCTTCCGTTTTTATTGGAATTGTTGCACGATACAGCGCGATTATCTCGTCGACCAGGTTATTTAATAATGAATGTAAATAACCTTGACGTAATCGGCTAACTGTGTTTGACGAGTATACTTGTCATGGAGAGGTGGCAGTATTTAGTGTCACGACGAGTATTCTCGTCACGGAGAAGTGGCAGTATTTAGTGTCACGACGAGTATACTCGTCACGGAGAAGTGGCAGTATTTAGTGTCACGACGAGTATACTCGTCACGGAGAAGTGACAGTATTTAGTGTCACGACGAGTATACTCGTCACGGAGAAGTGGCAGTATTTAGTGTCACGACGAATATACTCGTCACGGAGAAGCGACAGTATTTTGCGTCACGACGAGTATACTCGTCGCGCGTAAAAAGCAGCGACCATTCGCTATTTAAATTGTGATTTTAGTGAAAATGATAAAAAATTTAGAATATTTTTAGGCCGAGATCCTACGCGAAGGTGTTTAAATTGTTATAAAAATAAGATTAGAAAAAAATATCACGATAGTAGTGACCGACGTGAAAAGTACCATTATGCATCGTTCTTTGCTTTTGCAAAGATTTTCAGCAACTTGAATTTTTAACTTTTATAAGTATTTGATTTTTCCTGCGTTTTTCGTTCATTATGTACATAGTGTTAAGTGAATAAGTAAACGTCAGCAATAAAGTAGTTAATTTTATAAGATAAAACCGCCTTTTTGATCCAATATTTTAACAGCGACGCTTACTCTGCGTTCGACGAGTATACTCGTCATGAAGAAGTAGCAATATTTTGTATAATAATTCTGATAACAATTTTATTAGCAATAAAATGATTAATTTCATAAAATAAAACCGTCTTTCGAATCCAATATTTTAACAGCAACGCTTACTCTGCGTTCGACGAGTATACTCGTCGTCGCTGGATTCTCGCGACGCGTGCAGGCGCGCGCCCTGAGAAGAACGCGCCGCAGCCAGCTGGTTAAAACATCAAATACACAGGACGCGACAGAATCTTCGAGAAGACGTAGTCCTCAATTTACTAGACGTTCCACTGGCCCCATGAATTCTCGCTTGCTCGCGGATTCTCTGCCGCCGCGTAGCATCGACTTACGCGCGGCCCGGCTGGCTGGCCCCAGAAAATATTAGCCGTTCAGAGTCCCCGCAGGGTCGTCGTCGTCGGCGCGCCATGCATATAGATACAACGCGTAATGTCTCCGAGGTGGAGCCAGATATTCGCGGAGTAGAAAATATTGGTCGGCCTTAGTTATCGCTCAACGTTCCAACCCAACCGCCGCGTTCCTCGGCGCCGTCTACTGTGTCCGACGTGACTCGCGACGGGCAAAGTGACCGTGAACTGTCAATATCAGATACCTGAAATATAATACTTGACTTTCTATGAGCCTCCGGAGATCATAAATACAGAAAGATGCTACACGTCGTCGTTGCCTACTCCTGAGACCCACTTCCTTCCCACTAAATCATTGATCTAGCTTGCAATCGTCCCCTTTTACCTTCGTAAACCATCGCATGGTGAGACCTCCACGTTAGAGACCCTCTATAAACTCAATTTTTTATTAGTTTTTACTAGGAACACTTTATTTATTTATTTATTCATTCATTCATTCATTCATTTATTTATTTATTTATTCATTCATTCATTTATTTCTTTATTCATTTATTTATTCATTCATTTATTTATTTCTTTATTCATTTATTTATTCTTTGTGGGGGTTGGTATATTGTGGGGTTAGTATATAAAATCCTGTCTTATATATTCCACATTATAGGTTTTTTATTATATAACCTCGAAGTTTTTAGTATTTGTTTACACGTTTGCAGACAAATAAAAATTTGATGAAGCCGGCGATAACCCGAGGGGGTTGTTCTAGGGTTAAAGAAAGCGACAAGCCAGCGATAAAATTTTTTAGCGCGCTATGCAATATTGAACTGTAACGCAGAGTTGAATGTTAAATATCGAAGCCAGGGAACAAGATATATAATATAAAAATTTATAATATAGTACAATATATTATTTAATATAATATATTGTATTATATTTTGCAATATATTGTAATATATTGTATTACATTTTGCAATATATTATAATATATTGTATTATATTTTGCAATATATTGTAATATATTGTATTATATTTTGCAATATATTGTAATATATTGTATTATATTTTGCAATATATTATAATATATTGTATTATATTTTGCAATATATTGTAATATATTGTATTATATTGTATATATATTATTTATAATATATTATTTATAATATAAAATTTATAATATAAGATTTATAATATAAAATGCTGGGGAGATAGTTGGTACTATCTCGCACGAATTAGCCCCTTGCATAGGAATCGCAGTGCTGGGGAGAACGACGTTCGCAGGAACAGACGATGAAAAGTCGGCGACAAAACGTTCAGTTACGCTACCGAGGAAGAGTAATTACCCTTATCGACGCCACGCTGAGCCTCCGTTCGATGTTCCCCCGTTGGAGAAAAAGTAGACGATATTTCAAAGGATAAAGGAGCAAAGATTGACTGGGTTGCCGTCCCGCGTAAGATCTGCGGCGTTCAGGAACAAGACGTTATGCAAAAGCAGAGGGCCGGTCGAAGACAAATAGCATCGCGCCGCTGCAACATTAATCTCGATCGACAACGGAAAAGTTTAACGGACGCGGTTCACTCGGAAATCGAATACGTCTTCGTATGCGCAGGTAACGCGCAGGCTGAGCTGAACTCCAAGCCGAACACCTGAGTCGTTAGACTACAGACACTAGACACTAGACTACACTTTTACAGAAGACGATAATTGTTTCCTGTTTCTTTAGTATTTCAATTATCTCTATCATTTTCATTTAGATGTAATTTTTACGTTACAACATGTCCCAAAATTATGGTACTTCTAGGGAGTGAGGGATTCCTGAGGTGATTTGAAGCAACTTTTTCCTTAACGAAAATGCAATCTGCGGCTTCGTTTACGAGTTATTAACGAAAAACACTGACCAATGAGAGATACGGCTGACGCTCCGCCCTCGCGACTATTGTCGTTGCGTCAGTCGGCCGGCGCGACGCGGCATTGGCCGCGAGGGCGGAGCGCCGGCGCACTCGCTCTCCGATTGGTCAGTGTTTTTCGTTAATAACTCGTGAACTATGCCTCGGAGAAAATTTCTGTAAAGGAAAAAGTTACTTCAAATCACCTCGGGAATCCCCCAGTGCCATAATTTGAGACACCTTGCATACTTTTAACATTTGGGATGGTGAAAAATTAATTCTGATTTCTTCTGGCACGGAACACTTTCGTGGATTAATTTTCTCAATAATTAAGTTAAACTAATTCACGTCGCTTCGCTACGTAAACGAATTCGCACGCTAATCTATTATTTCTTCCTAACTTTACTAGCATCAGCGAAGCGCGGGGACGTCGAAAAAGTAATCGATGTCGTACATCTTAATTAACCAATTCCAGTTCGATTCGATAAAATACTACGAAAGCTTCGAGATTGTTGGCGCGGCAGTCGAAGCGTTAACGTTATATTTTATGCCGCACATAAATTTCTTTCTTTCGCTAAGAAGGACACGGATAGCTTTTTGCTCGGAAGCTTCGCGTCAGAATTATTCAGATGACTTGTCTCGGGCGACCCGGCCTGCGCGTCGATGCGCCCTCGCGTTGTCTCCGGGCTTCGCTCTAAATCATTTTTTATGATCGACGTCGAGCGAACCAAGGAAATTTGTCGGTGCGAGGGAGTCCTTTAAATTCATCCGAAAAGTAGGGAGGAGAGTGGGGGGGGGCAGGAAAGGAGACTGTTCGAGCTGCACAGCTCCCAGAGGGCTTCCGGCGCGACTCCATGAAATGAAATTCTGACTAGTGCTCCGGATCGGCCGTAAATCGTCGAACAGGACACGGCCAGGACAGAATATAGCGGAGTAAACCGATCAAACGGCCGCGCGTCGCGAATCGTGATATCCGATCGAGAATGTAATTGGCACGGAGGCATAAACCGGCTCGAAGACATGCTTCGGATGTGCCAGCAACTTTGTCGGGTTCCGTCGTCCCTCGCATAACCGCGTTATTATTCGGCCGCGAGCCTCGATAAATCTCGTAAACCCTCGGCCGAATGTTCCGAATTTGTAAATTTCTTTCAAATATTTGGCATCGGTACACGTACTGGATAACATTGTGGCGCTCTCGGCCGGAATTTATAGTCTGCTACTCCGGCAACTGCAAGTTTACGTAGTCGTGAAGGAAGCCGAAAGTGCCATAAAACATCAAATAGTCATTTTACGTTCACGCGGCGCGGGGTTCGAGCGAAGGCGCGGGTTCAACTTTCCCACCAGAACGGTAAAAACTGGAGAAAAAGTGCCGGGGTCGGGGCCAACAAATTTTTTTTCGCGAGACGCAACGGCGTCGAATAAAATCGTCGACCGAAGGGTGACGGTGCTCCTGTTCGGCGACGCCTCTGCTTCGAATCCGGCAGCCAGTTCGAAAATCACTGGATCCAGCAAAAAACAGAAGGTTAGAAAATACTAAATACTAATATAACTTTTGCCACTTTTGTGTAATGAAATAATTTCATTTCGCACGCTCGATGATAACTCGGCTCTTCTTCGTAGACATGATTCTTGCTCAAAGTGTAAACACGTACTGATTGTGTTAGATAAGGTAAGAGATTCATAACAGCAAATTCTGTTTATGTTTACGTTCCTGAATCCGAAATTGTCGCGCACGAAAGCGAGTAACACTTGCTCTTATAGCAAAATCGTCGTACGTGTGCCAATACTTTTTTGACTCTGGATTTCTCGTTCTCTTGACCTTATTTCTTTATAACAAATAACTAAGACTTCTAAACATACTATTTATGTGAGTCAAAAGACGTTAATAAACATAGTTAATTTATAGTTTAAATTAATTAATTATAATTATTTATAAATTAATTATAAATTAATTAATTTATAGTTTAAAGATATTCGAAGAAAACTGGTTGTGCCAATACTTTTTTGACCCACTGTAAGTAAGAAACATGAATCTAACCTTTGAAAATCTGAGTAATAGTAATGTCTCCCTTACTGACGCTCGGATTGTACACGAAAATGGACAATTCGGGAAGAGGAGGTACGATTATTCGAGGCTTCCACCTCGTTTTTACAACTGTTGACAATCGATAACCATACAAAAACGAGCCACGAGGCTCGAACAATCGTATCTCCTCTTTCGAAATTGTCCATTTTCGTGCGTCAATTACAGAGAAAATTTGAGCGTCAATTAGAGAGACATTACTGTATTAACACATATTGACAGATTTAACGCTGTGCGAGGCTCGTATGGATGACACCAATTTTTAAACAGGTTTTGAAGTTAATTTTTATCGTAATACATGAAACAAACCGAATGTTTCTAGGATTTGTCGAATGTAATACAATTAACACTAGATTTACGGAGCATAAAAACACAGCTGTTTTATATTAGTTTAGAAAGGTAACGATAATAACAATAATATTCTGATTTTGAACAGGTGATTATTGCAACATTTGCCGTAGATAACATAAAAATTGAATAAATAACCCATAAATCTATCTTCACGATATGAACGATCGAAAACTAAAAAAATTAGTCATCCGTCATTTCGACAGGTTCCGTAAATCTAGTGTTAAAGTTTTATATGTCACTATATTTTTGTATTACGACTGACTTTCAATAAACTTTCTGTAGACTTTCTTAATTTTACGAATTCGAATATTAGGTTTTATAGACGTATCTTCGAACTTATAGTCTTCTAACTAATAATTCCAATGATAAATCTCAGTTTCCCAGTTTCGGTTTCTCTCGTTAATTAAACGACTTTCGTGCATCGAGAATGTTCGAGCTCGGTATTCGGCAGTGAACGCGTCAAATCTCGAACAATTGTCCGCGATTTATCCGTCGCTCGGCACGAAAATCGCGCGAGCTCATCTCGCACCTACGTACGCGGCCGTCGCGGGCAATCGCAATAAGAGTCCTCGAATTTTCCGCGGAATATTAAATTGCAGGACAATCGGCGGTCGCGCCACGTAACCGTCGGCAATCGCGATCCCAATGATCATTGTGCTGAGAGATAGCGGGTTCGTCGTTTCAGCCGAATTAATCGTACACGGCGGGCTGCGATTAGCGTCATTAAATTATAACCGGCTGCCATTAGAGTCGGCATTGATGCGGCGATAGCTGCCGACGGAATTCAACTGCGCGGAATCTGCTGTTTCTATATTTTCCGCGGCCTTCGACCGACCGTTCGCGCGAACCGACGCGGCGAGCCCGCGCGGCGAAACCGCGGAGTTTGATAAGCCGACGCGATAAATCGATTCCGCATCCGACGACGGAGCTCGTTCGTAATAATAGACCCGCGGGGCGTCGCGTCGATGAACGTCGAAGCGGGGGCGAGGCTTGTTTATAATGCCTTAATCTCGTCTCGGCCGGTGGATTAACCCTTTGCGGTCGATGCCGTCACAGTGGCGGCATTTCGCGAGTCGTCGTGGAAGTCGGTGCCGCCAGTTTGGCGGCAAGATGTGTGTAATTCAAAAGGACTCTTTATATCATAAAATTTTTTTTGTATTAACATAATTGTGGGACGCCCTCTACACTTATTGAAATTGTTATATCCAGTGGATAAACATAATATTGCTTATAATATATCCAGAAATACAGTAAATTCGACGTAATATTTTTACAGCAAATTCTCCCGTATTGACATATAATTATGAAACGCTCTGAATAAATAAACGAAATACTTAAAAATATGAGACCTTGTCTTGAAGACAAAGTTGAATAGTTCAATGACTCTCGCACGATGCCACAAAAACAAATACTTCCTCCTTGAGAAATGTGACATGTCTTCATTTCACGTATCTTTAAAAACAATAAAGATATTTGTGGTAAAAATATTGGACAACTCGCTCTGTATGTAAAAAAGTTATTAACACTTCAACAGGAAAATGCGAAGCTGGAGCAAAACGAATGATTAAAACGTCTTACAAAAATTGATAATCGTGCTTCGAATATCAGCGAACATTAATAATAATAATAATAGTAATAATAAACTTGAACTTTAAATAATATTAATAACAATAATAATAATAATAAACTTGAACTTCAAATAATATTAATAATAATAATAATAAACTTGAACTTCAAATAATATTAATAACAACAACAATAATAATAATAATAATAATAATAATAATAAACTTGAACTTCAAATAATATTAATAACAATAATAATAATAATAATAATAATAATAATAATAATAATAATAAACTTGAACTTGAAATTAACTTGAATTACTCCTTGAATTTTGGTACGAAATAAAAGTTGTCCATCTCCCTACATCATATGTCACTCAACATACAATAAAATAAAATAAGATAAAACACAATACGACAACTTATATCAACGAATCGAGAAAAAAGAAAATATGTTATACTATCGTACTACTTCCTGAAGCGACAATATCTGGTCCCATAAAAAGAAATATCGGGATCGTGAAAACAATCCGGGAAAGCGTAAGCGGCCCGCGAAAGTCTTCTTCTTGACAGTCGGGATTTGGCCCGGGCTGAACTTGTAACTGGGTTAAACTTGCTCCTCGCGTTTCAGTTCGAGTTCGGGCCGCGATAAATCTTGGGTTCGGTGTAGGTTCCAGTTCGCAAGATTTAGTTTAGAATTGAATTCGACGGAGTTTAGGTCTCCGAACGAGGTTACCTACGGATTAGATCCCTCGCCGTGTATATCGCGCGGGTCGAACGATTTTAATTGGACCGCAGCCGGCGTTAGGGCCGGGCGCCACGGGATCCGCCGTGTCCGGCCCCGAATCGTCGACGAGGACTCTCGCTCCGGCAACTTGCGGATCAATTTTAATCCGCCGGCCGGATCGGCGATCAACAAGTAGCTTCGCGGAACTTCGGCCCGGTTGTTTCTAAATTGCGACTTATCGAAAGGTTTAACCCTTTCGCTACGGGCGGATTTTCCGCCGCGGTACTTCTGCTGAACGGCGCGCCGCGACATCACTGCACGCTACAAGACGCCGATCGTTGCGGGGGTACCGCAGCGGAGAACTCGCCCGTGGCAAAAGGGTTAATCCAAATAAAGTTAAACAAAATTGAAAAAATAAGGCATATCTATTTATCTGTTGTTGAGAGAAAAATAAGGTGAATTATCTTTCTGCAGTAAGCACTGACTTTATTCGCTACAAACGATCGAACTTATGGAGGGCCACTATAGTGGCCCGTAGTACCTCGGTGGCATCTTATGGAAGGCCACTATACAGGGTGTCCCAAAAATGTCTCGCAATCCGAAAGTGGCGGGTTCCTCGGGTCATTCGAAGCAACTTTTTCCTTTACGAAAATTTTCTCCGAGGCACCGTTAACGAGTTATTAACGAACAAACAGTGACCAATGAGAGGCGAACTCGGCTGGCGCGAGGCGACCGAGCCAATGAGCGGAACTGGGCTTCGTGCGCTGCTTGGCTAGGCCGCCTCGCGTCAGCCGTACTCGATTCTTATTGGTCACTGTTTGTTCGTTAATAACTCGTTAACGGTGCCTCGGAGAACATTTTTGTAAAGGAAGAAGTTGCTTCAAATGATCCGAGGAATCCGCCACTTTCGGATTGCGAGACATTTTTGGGACACCCTATATATACAGTAGAATCTCGATTATATCCCGTTTTCGAATAACGGAAGGCGAATACGAAACGATTTATTGTAGCAATCGATAAAACTGTCAGCTGTTAAACTGGCATTTTAACTAAATAACTGTTCTATTATCTAAACGTTTGCGTAATTCTTCTTTTAGCCCGGATAATCGAGGTTCTACGGGGCTATGGGTACATCGGGATATTCTCGAATTTTTATCAGTCTTTTTTACCATTTTGATCTGCTCAATTCTGCCGCGTGTTTTAGTATCATTGACTGGATCATCGTGATTTTGTGGGATTTTTCGGAGCAGTGATTCAGCCGTCAACGCATTAAAACGGTTTATATGTAGTATGTCTGCAGCATAAAAGTACATGACGATAAAACCGCATCACATGATCGGCATCGTAAAATGGATCGTTTCGGACATAACAGCTTAATGCTTGCCTCTCCCAGCTGCTCCGGGGACAGTGCTCCATACATTTATGGATGTTCATTTCAGTTCTTCATTCTCATTTTTTCTTTTTCTTTTTTTTTCTTTTTTTTTTTTAATAATAACAGTAATTCTAGCTTTCGTGACAGCATTCTGTGAACTTCTCTATAATAAATCAGGCGATATAATTTCACGTTATGCTATCATAACCGTTCGGGTTCAACTAATGGTAAAAATGACGAAATCGCAAAACGTTCTCGACGTTTGAAATTACTTTTGTGTGGGTATTACCGCGGACGCCCCAAATGCTGCGATATTTTATAAAAGTAATAAAATCTTCTAAAAATGAATCTCATAATTTTTTGTATGTTTAATATTGATAATTTATGATACGCGAGTAACAGCAATCGCAGTTTTAATTCATTTATCGACTTTCGATATTCGTGCTTTCAGAGATCCAATATTTTGAGAAAAGTAAATATTCAAGTTACAGTAAAAAGCATATATTCAAGAGTTACAAGTTAAAAGTAAATATTCAAGTTACAGAATAATGGATATAGAGCTCGAGTTGTGAATTTATTGGCGTAAAAGGACTGATTCTCTCTGTTAAACTTTGCTTTTATTGAGAAACCGCAGTACAGTAATTTCAATTAATTTGGGAACAATCGGGAGTTGTGTGTGTATGTTCAACAAATTTGGAGTCGTTGACAATCGATGACTATAAAAATTGTCCATCTTTCGTTTACAAGCTGAGGGACAATCGGGGAGAATTTACTGTACTAAAAAACGGGACTTGCATCGCTTACCAACGTAAGAGGCTCGAATATTCTTATTACTAGATTGCAGATTTTACGCATTTATGACAAAATTTGATAGTTGCAATTCAAAATATCTACAGTGGACGCATTAGGATAATTTAAAAACGGCAATGTATTATTTTCAACCTGTTAAAGTTATCGAAGAAAGAACGAACTTGCTATTTAGTTCATACTTGCTGCAACCGATGAAGACAATCTTCATTTTGCATAGAAATCTGCAGTCTACAGTAAATCCTCCCTAATTGACGCTCAGTTTGGAAACGAAAATGAACAATTTCGTTTTTATTCATCTCGTATAACAATTTATTTCATTTATCTCGTTTTTATAGTTGCTGATCGTCGACGACTATGGAAACGAGGTGCGAGGCGAGAATAATCGTGTCCCCTCTTCCCAAATTGTCGATTTTTGCGCGCAATCTGAGCGCGAATTAGGGAGAAATTACTGCAATCCGAGCGCGAATTAGGGAGAAATTACTGCAATCTGAGCGCGAATTAGGGAGAAATCACTGCAATCTGAGCGTCAATTAGGGAGAATTTAGTGTACAGTGTCAATGTCTCTCTAATTGACGCTCAGATTGTGCAAAAAAGTGGACAATTTTGAAAAGAGGAGATATGATTATTCGAGCCTTGTTGCTCGTTTTTTTTTTATAGTTGTTGACAATTCGTAACTATAAAAACGTGCCGCAAGGCTGGAATAATCGCATCCTCCCTTCCCAAATTTTCCATTCTTGTGCTCAATCTGAGCGCGAATTAGGGAGAAATTACTGCAATCCGAGCGCGAATTAGGGAGAAATCACTGCAATCTGAGCGCGAATTAGGGAGAAATCACTGCAATCTGAGCGTCAATTAGGGAGAATTTAGTGTACAGTGTCAATGTCTCTCTAATTGACGCTCAGATTGTGCAAAAAAGTGGACAATTTTGAAAAGAGGAGATATGATTATTCGAGCCTTGTTGCTCGTTTTGTTTTTTATAGTTGTTAACAATTCGTAACTATAAAAACGTGCCGCAAGGCTGGAATAATCGCATCCCCCCTTCCCAAATTTTCCATTCTTGTGCTCAATCTGAGCGCGAATTAGGGAGAAATTTGACACCCACACTTACCCTATCCTTACAGAAACTCACAGTTTCTCACTTGGCTCGCGAAGAGCCGCCAGAAACGTTTGCTGAACGGCGACAAGTCCAAATATGCGTTGAACGGTATAGCCGACGGCCGGTTCCTCCCTGGACAGCAATTAAAACGAACAATATAAAAGAAAACGACACAGTCCGGGTCGCGATAGCAATCGTTCACCCGGCCGCCGGCTAAGTTACGCAAACATTCTTTGTGTACCATGCACACACACACACACACACAAACCGGCCCGTGAATTCCGCGTCCACGGACACACGTTTCTTCGCCGCTCGAAATCGTGCGTTTAATTACGCGCACACGTGACCCGCTAATCACGCGGTCGCCGCTCGACTTTTATTAATGATCGTCGTTTTTACGTTCGCCGCCGCCGCCGCCGCCGTCGACGACGGTGAAACATGTCGCGAACAATTATCAGCCTCGGCGCAGAGGGGACAGGAGAGTTCATTGAAAGGAAAACGTGCGGCCCCGTCAATGCAACGCGCATCGATCTGCGCGCTTTAAGGTAATTAACGCGTCCTCCGCGAAGTCAATTAGATTCGTTCGGCGTGAATTTGCGTCGGCCGTGGTCGGGTTTCGTCGGTTTCCGTCACGACTTAATAATCGTCTCTTGTCGTCGTTATTTTTCGACGACGGAATTAATTATGAACATAAAAATTCATTAGAAGAACCGCGTGAAACCAGCGTGTCTCTTAGTAAAAAAAAAAAAAAAACAGTCTTAAGCGCTCGTCGTGTAATTATCTTCACGGTTAACACGTTCCCTGCCACGTGGGGCGTATACGCCCCACGCTAAAATTTCACCCACGCCGGAAAAAGCCTTTAAAAAAGGCACATTTTTAATAATATTTTGTCAAATAAAACAAAAATCATCGCTTTTCTGGTTAAAATACGTGAAGAAATGCACTTTCCTTTTAAATTTATGATTTTTGATTACTAAAATATTGTATATTATATCACAAAAACATATTTCTTCTAGCTATAAAGAAACGTAGGTGTATATGACCCACGTTAGCCAGAGCGGAAAGTCTTAAAAAATGTCCGGCAAGGAACGTGTTAAGATGACCAAGAATTCTCTCGATCGTCGCAATCTTTTCGAAAGAAAAGAAGAAAATTATTGCTCGTTCGTCTGCCTGCGTTTATTCGACTGTTTCGACAGCCAAAGGGTTAAGATCTTCGGCGAAGCCGCGCCACGTAAAACGCTTGTTTCCGCAGGCACTTGCCGCGTGCTCGGCGGACTGTTAATTATTTTCCACGGTCCCAAAGGGCGGCGATCGAACAAAGCGACGCCCACGGAAAAACTTTTCCTCGTCCCATAATCTTCGGTCGACCAGGCGGGGCGTGATCGATGAACGAAAGTCGCGGGTTATGCGGAAAATTCGCATGAAATTGAAAGGCTGCCGCCGCGGCATTGCCGGTGTCGAAGTTTAAAAGGTGTTCAGCGGTCCCCTCTTCCGCCGTTCGCTTCTCCGGGCCCGATAGATAGCCGAGCGTACAGTTTTATTAGACATTTCCATCCATCATTGTTCGTGGAAATGGAGACAGCGGCATCCGGGCGGATCGCTGTCCGTCCGTTTCTTGCCGGGCGAACCCGTTTAACGGCGAGTTTTTTGCGTCGGGGGTCCCCGGTGCCTCGAGCGATTCGAAAATATAAGGCCGGGCGACCGGAGCGGTTGCTCGCGGAACTTCCTGAAAGCCGAAGTTAGAAAAAACCGCCATCGCGGAGGACTCGAGCCGAGCTTTCGCCGCTTAACCCTTTCGATACTACGGGCCACTACAGGATGTACTATAATTAACCTTTTAGGCCCGACGCGCTACTATATATGACAGATGACATCCGCGAAAGCCATAGTGGCTTTCGCGGATGTCATCTCTCTGGACGACGCGCCACTATAGTGGCTTGCTCTAGCAGCTCACTCGCTCATCGTTTGAACCAAATAATCGTCTTCGTATGCATTGTTTCACGCTTCTTTTGTCTTCGCATCGATTTACAACAGTCTACAGAGTGTCCCAAAAATGTCTCGCAATCCGGAAATGGCGGGTTCCTCGGATCATTTGAAGTAGCTTCTTCCTTTACAAAAATGTTCTCCGAGGCACCGTTAACGAGTTATTAACGAAAAACAGTGACCAATAAGAATCGAGTACGGCTGACGCGAGGCGGCCCAGCCAACCAGCGTGTGTGTCTATTTCTATCTTTCTCTCTGCGTGTGCATGCGTGTCTCTGTCTCTGTATCTCTTTAGCTCCGTCTCTGTCTCCCTCTCCCTCTCGTTCCCCATCGCACCCTCTCGTTTTCTCCATCCCCTCCGACCTATCCCCCTTTAAAATCTCCCTCCGGTTTTTTCTCCTGATCGTTCGCGCTCACCTCTCGCCAGGCAGCCTCATCCGATCCTTCTCGTTCCGCTTCGGGTTCCCTTTGCCTTCGATCCGGCGCCGACGCCGAGCCGGTCGCTTTGAACTTTTCCAATTTTCACACGATGAGATTCAACGCGGGAAACAGAACGAAATTCCGAATCTGATATATATAGGGGAAACGCAACCTATCGAGATTCCCGCAAACATCGTTGAGATCGTAGGTGGCTTCGCGGTTTAGCGGAGCATCGGCGACGATGAATCGAACGGTGCCGAATGAACGACAAGATCGTCGAGCACGTTCGCAGCCTACCAATAATTCTCTATCTATTTTTGCAATTGCTTGATTAAGAGTCTCGCGATTCTACCAAAGCCTCTTGCGGATGCTTAATCCTTGAAGGGGATAATGTAGCTTTTCTTCAAATTTGTTCTTTCTCGTGAAGAAACTATACCAACTTTTTCGGTCAAAGGATCTAGCCGAACGTAAGCATGATAAAAGCGTCCCGAAGTCGAATTGAACTCGATGTGTGTAAACCTTTTTCCCCTAAGTGGCAGCGTTGATTCTTTAACCCTTTCGTGGGCACAGTATGAATTTTCGAAAAAGATACCAAGTTGCCGCTTCCGGTAAGAAGTTTTTTTTTGGTGAATGTATCAATTAATGCATACCAAATTCAATAATATAATTACAATTAATTATAATATAATATAATATACTATAATATAATATAATATAATATAATATAATATAATATAATATAATATAATATAATATAATATAATATAATATAATATAATATAATATAATATAATATAATATAATATAATATAATATAATATAATATAATATAATATAATATAATATAATATAATATAATATAATATAATATAATATAATATAATATAATATAATATAATATAATATAATATAATATAATATAATATAATATAATAAAATACAATATAATATAATATAATACAATACAATACAATACAATACAATACAGTACAATATAATATAATACAATACAACACAATACAATACAATATAATATAATATAATATAATACAATACAATACAATACAATATAATATAATATAATATAATATAATATAATATAATATAATATAATATAATATAATTATATAATTGAATTTGGTATGCACTAATATTACTATTTATTAGTCCTTTTTATATTATTGTATTATTAAATATAATAATACAATAATATAATTATAACATTATATTCATATTTAAATTTATATCATACAATTATAATATCGCTTATCGCGGCTAGACCTTGTCCATTCCAACATTTTTCCTAGGAGATTACGCGTCCCGCTGTACTCGAGGCTGCAGATTGTAATCGCCGATCGGGAAATCGCGCGAGCACGAGCGAGACGTATCGCATCGAGATCAATCTCAAAATATGTATGCACCGTATTAACGGATCGTACAAGTCGCCCTGTTTCTGCCATCCGGCCCCGAGATTGACGAACGATGTAATCGTTCATACGATCCATTGATCACGTTGAATATTCTCGGCGAATTAGCTGCGCGTAATTTCTGCCCGGGCGAAAAATCTCGATCCGATCTCGATCGATATCGCGCGCGTTCAACGTTTCGAGGAACATCGACGAGGCCGATGATTTCGTCGACGCTGCACCGTTTATTTGCATAAGCAAGCCAAAGAAGACGAGGAAATTTTACTGTACACACGCGACGAACCGTGGTCGAATATCGGAGGCGGGTTTTTCTTCTTTTTTCTCTCTTTTTTTTTTGTCCGAAAGTAGATCAAGCGAAGCCGAGCACAGTTAATCAGAGGATATTCCCCGTCGCTATCTAATCATCCGGCGCGCTCCCCTTGACGGTTCTAATAAATTACCGGACGGCCCCGTTTACACGAATACATAGTTAACAAATCGACCGTGGAATTTGAATAATTCAAGCAGTTCACCCGAATTTCAAACAAAGCCCCGTGTGTCACGTGTACGCGAATTTAGCGAAGCAATAATCGCGCCGGGAGGATTTGTTAATTCAATAGTCGCGTCGCGAACAGCAGGATACAAAAGCGAGTCGCGAGAAAGCGCGCGCGGCCCCTGTGTTAATGCTCGCCGATCATTCGTGCTCGTTCGCTAGATTCCGATGCTGACGCAATCGTCGAGTTTGTGTGTTTTTCCAAACACATTTTTAGCTATACATATATACTATAGTATATACTATACTATACTATATGTTATAATCAATAATAATATACTATATTATACTATAGTATATACTATAATAATAATATACTATATTATACTACAGTATATACTATACTATATTATACTATATTGTATATACTATATTATATTATGCTATATTGTATATACCATACTATATAGTATATGCTATAGTATACACTATAATATATACTGTACTATACTATACTATACTATATAGTATATGCTATAGTATACACTATATTATATACTGTACTATACTATACTATACTAGTATATGCTATAGTATATACTGTACTATATTATACTACATACCGTACTATACTATACTATACTAGTATATGCCATAGTATATACTGTACTATATTATACTATATATATATATTTTAATTAGCTACATATAATTATAATTACCATTATAATTACCATCCAGGTTATTCTGATATTTTTGTTCCACTCCACTCATTTTGATCGCTTGATATTGTACAGGACAGTATACTATAGTATATAGTATAATATAGTATAAAGAGAGAGAGAGAGAAATAGAGTGGGAGAGACAAAGAGAGAGAGAGAGAAATAGAGAGGGAGAGACAGAGAGAGAGAGAGAGAGAGAGTGTGTGTGTCACAGAAAGAGAGACAGAAAGAGGGAAAGAGAGAGAAAGAGAGAGAAAGTGTCACAAAAAGAGAGACAGAAAGAAGGAGAGAGAGAGAGAGATTCACAGAAAGACAGAACAAGGGAGAGAAAGTGAGAGAGGGAGAAAAAGTGTCATAAAAAGAGAGACAGGGAGAGGGAGAGTGAGAAAGAGAGAGAGAGAGAGAGAGAGAGAGAGAGAGACCGAAATAGAGTGGACGAGATAGAAATAGAGAGAAAGAAATAGAGAGGGAGAGAGAAAGAGAGAGAGTAATAGAGAGGGAGAGACAGACAGAGAGAAAGAGAGAGAGAGAGAGAGAGTCCCATTGTTCAGCAACGGAGGGCACCGTTCGATTTCACGGGGCGTAGAGTCGCCAGTGGAACGAATCAATTGCGCGAAAGTATGCGTCGAGGTGGCGTTTAATATGGCGTTTCTCTCAGCCGATCCGGGTACCCAGATCGTTCTCATAAAATATCCCCGGCCGAGGGAACCATTGCCGCGATCGCTTTCGACGGACGGGTAAACAATCCGAACCAAAGGAGTTCCTGGAAATCGGATCTTCCGCTTCCGTTGCGCGCGCCTCCTACAAGTTGCTCTTCTCCGCAGATCCGATATAATTAAACTTCCCGACGACCGGATCCTTAGGTGCGTGAAGGTCTGCAGCGAACGATTCCACGTGATCCTTGGGAACTTGACTCTGAAAACCGAGATCTGCCGAGATTCTACCGCTACGCTTTGTCCACCCCTGGTTGCTGCATCGCGTTTGTCGAGCGTTATCCTACGTAGGCGCACCGAGATGAAGTTCGTGCAAATGTTTTTCGCTGGAATGAATCGAATAGACGGCGCATAAACGAGAATATAATACGTTTCTCGTGATCGAAAGCACATTCGCGTATTGGTTTACGCGAGACGGGTGAGATCTTTTTTACCGTGTTTCACGAAGAATAAAAAGTAAAGTAGAATAAAGAATAAAATAGAATAAAGATAGAATAAATAAAATAGAATAAAGATAGTATAAATAAAATAGAGTAAGGATTGAATAAATAAAATAGAATAAAGATTGAATAAATAAAATAGAATAAAGATAGAATAAATAAAATAGAATAAAGATAGTATAAATAAAATAGAGTAAGGATTGAATAAATAAAATAGAATAAAGATTGAATAAATAAAATAGAATAAAGATAGAATAAATAAAATAGTATAAAGATAGTATAAATAAAATAGAATAAAAATTGAATAAATAAAGTAGAATAAAGATAGAATAAATAAAATGGAATAAAGATAGTATAAAGAAAATAGAATAAAATAGAATAAAGATAGAATAAATAAAACAGAATAAATAAGAATAAATATAAAATAATCTAGCTATGCATAATATCATTGAAATAGATGACGACGAATCTGCGGATATGTAAATTCGTGAGCAATAATATTCATGTTTCGAAAAAAAAGTAAAAATACCCGATATCATCGAAGACTGCTCGGACAACCATAAATAAACAGCAAAAGCTATGTCATACTTAGAAGAAAGCAAATTATTTAGCAAAATTATACAGCAACCTAAGAAGTCTAGATTACGAAAATAACGTAAAAATTTAATGCAAAACTATTGCATATATATTTCACCGCATGTAACTCTACAAGTGTTATTCCACAAGTGGTCGCTAATTGCTATTAAGCAGATGCGACATTAAATAAATTAAATTAAAAAGCACAGAAAAAAAATATTGAACCCAACTCTTCGCGAAATTAGCAGACAACTCGAACCTTTCGCTACGGTGTATTGCGAGTCAATTCCCAGTAAGTGTGCTCTTCGCATAAAAAATCAATATAAGACGTGCTAAAATAATTTTTACCGAATGAACATATTGCAAAGCAAGCGCATCTGAAACAGAAATTTCACTATACAAGATTGAACCTCCCAACACGGACGGATTTCGTTCGAAAATGTTCTACCATTTTCCGGCATAATTTGCAATATTTACGGATGATACAATAACCGTACTGGAAAGGTTAAATTGGAAGGCTTTGCGGCCAGCGTAATAAAGTTCAACACGGTTTGCACGACATATTGATATGAATGCGACGCAGAGGTGTGGGATCATGTTACCCGTCATCTTTAGAAATATTACGCGAGCACAAATTTTCCGCGGACGCTTTTATTAGACGAACCGTTTATCCGCAGCGTGAGATTTTGCTCGAATCCTTCATCTTGCCCGCAAATTGTCACGACGAACCTTATTCGCCGCGACAAAGAAAATCGTAACCGATACGCTAAATAAGGTAGCGGGGCCGGTTACTGTGGGGCGACCAATCGCCGGTGCTATTCATCTGTTTGTCCTTTTATTTCATCAATTTTTGAATAAAGTGGCACATTCGATAAATATAAAGTTAACTATGCCGAAAAACGAAACAGAGGTTATTTAATAAAATATTAAGAATATAATTTAGTATTCAAAATAATAAAATATAATATATATAAAATGTAATGTATAATATTTTATAATTGTATAAATTAATATGTATAAAATATACTATGTAATATTTTATAATTGTATAAATTAATATGTATAAAATATACTATGTAATATTTTATAATTGTATAAATTAATATGTATAAAATATAATATATAATATTTTATAATTTTATAAATTAATATGTATAAAATATACTATATAAAATTTTATAATTTTATAAATGAATATGTATAAAATATACTATATAATATTTTATAATTTTATAAATTAATATGTATAAAATATAATATATAATATTTTATAATTATATAAATTAATATAAAATATAAAATATAAATATAAATATAATATATAATATAAATATATATATAATATAATATAATATAAATATAAAATATAATATATAATATTTTATGTATATAAAATAATTTTCCATTAAAAAATAAGTGAAACAAATGAACAAGAAAATTGCGCACCTCTTATCACATAAATACAAAGTCAATTATGCCAAATTGTTCAACGCACAGTAACCAGCACCGCCGATCGGTGCAAACCGATTCGAGACGAGGGTCGCAACGCTTTGCGAAGCTAACTAACGGCCGACTAAAATCGCGCGCGGCAGGACTGCGTCGCTTTGTCCGAGAAATAATCGAATAAACACTTGTCGCCGGCCTTATGAAAGTCAGCGCTCGACCGGTGAATTTCCTCGATCGCGATATAGAGTTTCAGCGGGCGCGGTTTGGCGGCCGTTCGGGACCACTGAATCGCGTATGCGCAGCCGAAGTAATTAATCGTGGGCAATTAAACTTAACCGATAGGCTGCGGTCGTCCGGCTTCGGAAATATTAGCTTTCGTAGAGGACCCCGAACGAAGCCCCACACAGCTAATCTTCTTTCAATGAGCGGGCTACGGCCTCTCTCTCTCTCTCTCTCTCTCTCTCTCTCTTTCTCTCTCCTCGCCCCGGCGCTGACAACGACTTATCGAGCCTGTCAACGACTCGTTACACACGACACGGCAATTAGTTCCGTGCCAGGGCGCACTTATTAATTAACCACAACCATCGACGGGGAGCGCGCGCGTTTCGCCACGGTCTTCGGACAAAGCGGAATCGATACGATCTCGTCGCGCGTGCAACTTTTCTTCACGCGTGTGCCACAGGCGCACAAGCGCGCGCGCGCGCTTGCGAGCCGAGGATTTTTCAACGAGGGTTCATCCGTGTCGTGAACAGTTTGCCAGCGGACAACGTTAGGTCGCCGAGGGGGAGGACTAAACGGTCGATCGACGCTCGCCGCGCTTCGAAACCAAGCTGCCATTTATTATACGAGCGCCCTGCTTTCTCTACCGTAATCTGATCGTTCGTTCATTTTAATTTGCTGTTTATGCGGAATTATGTTTTTTTTTTAAGAGCGGCGAGATTTTACTTTTTGCTACAACGGAATCTATCCGTTTCCGATGTACGGTCTTTTTCAAATGAATTTATTCGTAATTTGTTCGCGATTTTTGATTAGGAACACTTTTTTCCTTGGTACATATCGTAGAAAGTACTTTTAGTAGTGTGTACATGTAACTACGTGGAAAGTAATTTGTAATAAAGACTCTTTACTTGCTTGTGCATCGATTGTGCTGTTGCATATTTTTTATCGCGTGTTAACCCTTTGGTGTTCTTCGACGATTTTGACTTGTCATGAAAATTTCTGGTAATAACTTGTCGTGTTGGAGTGTATTAGATTAACTGTTTGTAATGTGTATTATATATTAGGATAATGATATACAATGATGTACATATATATATATATATATATATATATATTATTACTCAAATATTATTATATATCATTATATATATATCATTGTATATTATTACTCTAATATTATTATATATTATTATATATATATATAATGATATATAATAATATTAGAATAATAATATGCAATAATATACACAATAATATATAAAGTATATTATATATCAGAATAAAAATATACATTATATATATTATTAATATATTTATATACATGTATAATATATTATAATAACTTATTCTGTCCCATAAAATTGGAATAAAATTCCAATCTCTTGTCATCAATATTTAAGCATTCAAGTAAATTTAGGTACACACACACGATAAGCATCGATCTTCTTTCCCTTGTAAGAAATTATTGCAATTGGAAAATTTCTAATCGCAGTAACTGCGAAGAAAATATTATGTGAAGAGGTTGAGATAGCAACGAGACCGCAAATGAACAGTATTTAGACGTCCAAAAACTACTACACGATGGCAGAGATTAATTTGTATTTTTATAATACGAAGAATTTGGACATTGAAAACTAATAAATTAAAAATAATCACAGTTCCATTCCGTGTTACTTAACTCTTTGGGGCACCATGAGATTAAAAATGTCCCATCATTTTTTGATGCACGATAACGCATTGTGGGACGTTTTTAGATCCATCTCGAAATATTGCACCCATGTGACATTGAGTCTCACCCATATTCGAGTCTCACCCTCCAACAACATTAATTAAATTATTATTATCCTATTATGTTTTTATATTCCGCGATTCCTTTGTTAATAAAGCTACACCAATATCGTATAACTTAAAACGCAACAAAATGTCCACGCAACATAGAATTATTTTTCTATTTTCTGTAATCCCGCGCCCGAAAGAGTTAACACGGTCGAACGCGTGTTCGACGGCCGATAAAAACTTCGCGCTTACTTCGGAATATCGGCGGGACTTGGTCGCGCGACCTACATAAAGCGATCCTAATTATGCGAGTTTTTATTCGAATTGTCGGCGCCGGGGAGGAGGGACTACCACCGTTGAAATTGGCACCTCTGATAGAATTTGAAAAGATTCTCTCGCTTCAGAATCGACGGGGCTCCGGGGCTCGTTAACGGCCACTCGCGGAACGCGTTCCTTTTCAAGGCGCGAATAATTTCGCCCGTCCATCGTTTCGTTTCTCTTTTTTTCTTCCCTCTTTTCTTTTTTTATTCTCTCGCCGCGGGATCGTTTAAGGGCGGTTATATTAGACGAACGCTTTCGGTGTCGGCGAGAAAAAAAAACCTGCGAAACGCCGGCTGTTTCTTTCCGCGGCGGAGGCTTCCCGCGCCGGCCACCGGGAGAAAAGCGATCCTCGGCGCATTGCTTTTATTATCTCCGGAACCACGGGGACACTTCGTTGCAATTTTCTTTGCCGCGGCTCGCGACATTCCCGTTATGAATCGCGCTGGAACGTCGACGACGCGACGGCTGCCGTCGTCCTCTCAGTCCGCCTCCTCTCGGTATGCGGCACGAGACCCGCTCCGCGTTTTCTTCTCCGTGCACATCGGAATCATTAAAATGTTGTGCGACCGTCTTAGCGTGTGTATTGTCACTGTTAAAGAACCGCGCGAGCTTGAATGTTAAAAGCTGCCACAAATTGGACGACTCGACCCGCGGAACCTATGCTAAACGCGTTCTCCGTCCCGCCGAGCGTGTCGCGCGCTACGTTTCCACGTGTGCTGGCAATTCTCGCATTAAAAAGGGGATAGAAACGTGGTCCTTTAACCCTTTGCACTCGAATGGTGACTCTGAGACGCCACTGAAAAAAGAATACTTAATTCACGTCCCAAAATCATTTTTATATTATCAAAGTTTTATTATCAATTTTATGTTATCAAATTTTATATTTATTTTATATTATCAAATTTTATATTTATTTTATATTATCAAATTTTATATTTATTTATTATTATCAAATTTTATATTTATTTATTATCAAATTTTATATTATCAAAGTTTAGATTTCAAAAATTGTTAAAAGCTTAACTGTTACATGAGTCGTCGCAAGACTCAATTTCGTATGCACAAAATGCACTTTGTCATATAAAATGGAGATACCATAAATTAGAAGAATTATTTTAGATTTACGGTCAAAATGGCTTCGAGCGCGAAGGGTTAAGGACTGCGCTTCGTTGGAAATTGTTCAAAGCGCGCGGAACACGCGATGTGTACTCATGTGTATTCGTCGAATAAGACGCGTTAAATTTCTCTATTAAGAGATGAACGAAATGAAGAATAAGGAAATGTTAACATGTCTTATTCGATAAATATAATAATAAATACAATAAATAATAAATATAACAAATATAATGAATAATGAATAGATAGTAAACTATGTTTCATCCTCATTCAATCAAAGTCGACGCAATGATTTATCTGGGAAAAGTGAAACATGAATATGTTTTTTTAATTTAATTTATTCAATGTCGCATCTTAATAACAATTAGCGACCACTTCTGGGATAACAGTTGCATTGTAATATATACTATAGTTTTGCATTAAATTTTTACATTATTTTCTTAATGTAGGCTTCCTGAATTACTATGCAGAGTGTCCAAAAAATATCTCGCACCCCGGAAAGGGTTGCTGAGGTGATTTGAAGCAACTTTTTCCTCAGCGAAAATGCAATCCGCGGCTTCGTTTACGAATTATCAGTGAAAAACACCGACCAATCGGAGAGCGAGTGCGGCTGGCGCGAGACGGCCGAGCCAATGAGCGGAACTGGGCGTCGACCACTCGTTGGCTAGGCCGCCTCGCGCCGATCAAGCTCGCGTCTAATTGGTCAGCGTTTTTCGTTGATAACTCGTAAACGAAGCCTCGTAGAACATTTTCGCTAAGGAAAAAGTTGCTTGAAATTACCTCAGCAATCGTCCCTTTCCAGATGTTAACATAATTATAGGACACTCTGTACAATTTCGCTAAACAATTTTGTTTCTTCCAAGTATGACATAACTTTTGCTGTTCGTTCATAGTTGTCTAAACTTTCTGTGATGATATCGGGCATTTTTACATCTTTTTTAAAAATATTATTGTACATTGGACATTTTATTAAAGATATGCTCAACTGTAAGCTCGGTGTAACAGCTGTAACAAAGCGTTTCATTACATTCAATATCGTCTCGCATCAATTGCTACAACGATAAATTGTCACCCGAGTTCTGTTATCGGTCACTGGTTCGCGAGCAGACGATTAAATATAGAAACACGGCGGCACAGTTACGTCGTATATAGGGAGCGGGTCACGAAATTCCGCCGAGTCACACAAGAGAGCTCGCATAAAAATCCTGGGTTCGCCGATCCGCGTTCGATACGATTTTATCCATCCGGCGGGGACTGGCGCAGCGGCCGGAACATTTTAGATACGAGCTAGATTGCGGCCAATTAGCGGCTAATGAGATGTGTTTCGTGCGGCGAACGTTATGGAGGATTTAGTGCGATCTTGTTGTGTTTGGCGTGCGAGAACGAATCGATCCCGGCGTTCTGAAATATTTAAGGAGTTATTCGAAATGGCTTAGCCGCGATGCCCGAGAGTTATCGGTGGCGTGTAACTGAAAGATTGCGTGGGGGCAACGGCGACGGCGCCGGCAACAAAACCGGCAGAAAAATATGTACGCGAAGGTGGAATTGACGTTGATTGTTCCGAAAGGGTCTCGCAATATAATGTCACCGTTTCTCCCCCCGTGGGTGGGGGGAGATGGAGGGAAGGAGGAGAGAAGAGGGGCGGTGGAGTGCGTGCCGGCAAACTTCATTGTTTCCCGAACGTGCGCGGACGTAACAAGATTTTCAATGAATCCGAATGAAATTAATCGAGAAAGAAAAAACGGAACACCGCCGCGATCATTCCGGCGAACCGCGCCGCTCCGAGCGGAAAATATTGCCGGCGTTATTTAGTCGGCGGTTCCATTAAGTTCGCAATTTGCGACTGCTCCCCTCCCCCCTCCCCCCCCGGGGGGACTCGACGAAGATTAATAGTTCGACTGACCCCCTTCGATTAGCCGATTAATCAAGAAGTTGATTAAGCTTCGAATGGGAACGAACTCGAAGTGTTCGCGGTGGTGTATGCATAAACCGCCGCGCGACACGTTAAACGGAGACTTCGGGGCTGTGTGGTATTTGTATTTGCAAGAGTGACCCACTTGTTTTCAGAGAACGGGCTATTACATTGTGATCGGTGTTAAATGACCTGTCGGGCCCGCTGCTTAAGGCACCGGCTCTCCGTAACCCGGCGCACGGATATTACAATGCAATTTACGTTGCGACGGGAGATACAGTTGCACGCGAACGATCTTTAACCAAACAAATGGCGCAAGCACGAGCCGAGTCGCTGGAAGATGCGGCTGAATGGTTCAAGTTTCCTTATAAATCTTGTCGAGCTCGATCGCTGTCTTAACTAACCCGGCTCGACGAACACGTGGTATCCTCTGCTTTTGTAATTAGCGGATTGCGGGTTTTATGCATTCGGGACGAAAATCAAAGGGCGATATATGGGACTGTGGAGTCATTAGGCAAATTTGAGGAGGTTGTTACAGTATTTTATGTATAAATATAATAGATATAATAGATATAATTGATATAATAGATATAATTGATATAAATTTGATTACTAAATTTAAATAAGTTCTAAACTAAGTAAGAAGGCGTATGTTCTAATTCTGATTTCTTTCACGCGTGAGTTAGATTATTCTAATCTAAGTAATTCTAATATTCTAATCTAATCTAATCTCTTAATCTGTTACAGTCAAAATTATTAGGACAAGAAATTATTGAAAGGATTTATTGAAAGGATTACTCGCGCTTTTCGTCTAAAACAAATGATGCTCTCTATCCGACACTCTCTCTCTCTCTCCCTCTCTCTCTCTCTCTCTCTCTCTCTCTCTCTCTCTCTCTGAGTCTGAATATTTAACAAAAAGAACTGCACATTCGAATGTTCCAAACTAGAATTAAACAGCTCATTTAGTTTCTTTTCGTTGTTATCTTATACCAAACAAAAAGGTTCCACTGAAAACAGCGTTGACCCACGCGTTACAGTTTCGAGAGACGAATCAGAGGATGGACGGGTTCTTGATCAAAGGACACATTCGCCAGGGCCTTTAAAAAGACCTCGATCTCCTCGAAATCAAGTCGCGCGTCCATCCAGATATCGAGGCTGCGAACGAGAAAAGGCCGAAGAACTCCGAAGTGGAAAGCCGACATCGTAATAGTCAAACGAATCAATATTATCCCGCGTGCGGCATTATTTCCGCGGCGTCGCGGCTCCAATACCATTCCACCGTTATACACTCCGATATTGCGTGGAATTCCGAGATTATCCCGAATCCGGACGGAGGCCTCCTTTGTCGCGCTCAAAAGATTTCCCCGAGAGGTCGGCGGTCTCGCCGGGAATAAGGAACCGCCGCGCCGAAACGACTGCTTGGTCTCGCGAGAGAGTGCGAGAGAGAGAGAAAGAGAGAAAGAGAGAGAGAGAGAGACGGAGAGAGCGAGAGAGACGGATTGAGCGAGAGAGAGCGAGAGAGAGAGAGAGAGAGACGGAGAGAGCGAGAGAGACGGATTGAGCGAGAGAGAGCGAGAGAGAGAGAGAGAAAGAGAGACAGAAAGAGAGAGAGAGAGCAAGAGAGAGACGGAGAGAGCGAGAGAGACGGATTGAGCGAGAGAGAGCGAGAGAGAGAGAGAGAGAAAGAGACACAGAAAGAGAGAGAGAGAGCAAGAGAGAGACGGAGAGAGCGAGAGAGCGAGAGAGCAAGAGAGAGAGATCGCGAGAGAGCGAGAGAGAGCGAGAGATCGCGCACGCGAGAGAGAGAGAGAGAGCGAGAGATCGCGCACGCGAGAGAGAGAGAGAGAGCGAGAGAGAGAGATCGCGCGCGAGAGAGCGAGAGAGAGCAAGAGATCGCCCGCGAGAGAGAGAGAGAGAGAGAGGGAGATCGCGCGCAAGTTAGCGAGAGAGTCGGAGAGAGCGAGAGAGCCGGAAAGAGCGAGGGACACAGAGAAAAATAGACAGAGTGCAAGAATAGAGTGACAGAGAAAGAAAGGGGGGGGGGAAGGTAGTACGCGCAATCTTTCCCGGACATTGTTCGATTCCTGGTCCGGGGGGTGGTTCAGAATAACGTTCCACGTGGCAGGTGACCGGAAATTCGGCGAGCGGTTATCGCGTAGGTAGGAGGAGGTCCTGGAGATGCCGTGTCACGAGCAGGAGAGCGCGCGAACTTGACGCGGACAGGGCAGATCGCCGGGCCGGTGTTCTAACCTTTTATCAAGATCTATAAATCTTCGGCGTGGAAATAGGCCACGGGGACGCTGCGAAGGGAATTTCCGGCGTTCGCGAAGACGTTACGTAAATAACCGTGGCCAACGGTCCGAGTTACGGCGCCCTCGAACCCCGCTGGCCCCCCCGCTCCTCCCTCCCGCGCGCGACCCTTCGACTCGATAAGAATTCATTTCCATTCTACGGCCGTTTCGAATCGTCGCGATTTCACCTCCGCCACTTCTCTCTAGCGTCTCCCTGCCGCGCGTCTTTCTCTCCGTTTGCTTCATTTAGCCGGTAATATAACGCGGAGAAGGAAGCCGGCCGTCTCCCCGAGATCCGTTTTCCTTTCGTTGCTTCTCTTTCCTTCGCCCCGTCGCAACGGGCGATCGGGACGCGGAAAAGGGAGATCGGCCAGCGCGCATAAGCGAGTTCCTTCTCTCCGTTTGATGTCCGTCGCCGGTAATCGGCCGGGCAATTACAGAACAAAAGGATCCTACGGCTGGCAGATGTAGGACGACTTTATTCGGAGTTAAAGGAGGGACGTTTCATCTTTGTGCCTCGTCTAGAAAAAGGAACTCCGGCATTGTTTGCTGCGGCAGTTCGCCGGATACCGTTCCCCCCTTCTTCCCCGTCCTGTTCACGAGGGAGGGAAAAGGGGGAACCGCGGCGGGACAGACGCGGTCAGACGCGGAAACAGAAACGGCGCACGGAGAACGAACGTCGCCGAGGCATATTGTAATGAAACGTCGCGGCGATACGTCAGGATTTACTTTTGATGCCCGGCCTTACTTTGGGCTCGATCACCTTTGTAAGCGCGGCGAACTTCTGCCGTGGAAGTAATCTCGGAAACTGTGCTCCCCCGGGGATAGCAAGTTTTCGTTCCGTCTAAGAGAAAATACACATCGATACAGCCGGCGTACAATGCCGGCCAAAAGTATATCCGTGCAGCTTCTCTGTTCGCGGCGCGACGTTTCGGCTATCGACGAGGATTTAATTAGGAGATTGAAGGTTTTTGGGAAATGTTCCAGTTGGTCTTCTTTTGGAAGCGATGTCACAGTGACGCGGACTGAGGATTGTTCTTAGTTATTAGTAGTTAATCTTGTCAAGCTTAATTAATAAGTATTGTTCTTAAGGCTTCGACGGCCGGAGTCGCGTGCTCGCGATTTCGCGAAAGTTTGAATCGTAAGAATCGATTCGAACGTGGTTTGAAGGAACGTAGTTCGGAGATCAAATTTGGCGATAACAGTGTCTAACAAAATGAAACTTTTTCTTCTGATTTCTTGAAGTCACTATGGAATTCTTGAAGAGCTTCGCTCAGTTTTCGCTTAGTTTTCAGAAAAGAACGAGCTTTCGTAAAAATCCAGAATTCTCGATGAAAATGAGGTACTGCGAAAAGTAAAGACGTTAGAGAGTTCCAATTGGACTTAAAAGATAGAGGAGAGTTTTCCGAATACAGTGGGATACAATTTATTAATCCTTTTCGCTCCTAAATAGCTGTAAATTAATGTCAAAGTTTAAAAAAGCGCCAACGCGCGCAATTTCTCCGCAATATCTTCGTATTTTTACGAAAAACTCTTCGTGCAGCACTCTACCCATGAAAACTCTCCCCATGATCTGATTCTGTAGACATTTCCGAAGAAGGATCAGCCTAATAAAAGCGTCGGGACGATGTACATTTCCCACAGAACGAGAAAATAATCGTCGTCAACCGTGAGATCGCGACGGACACGGTGCAATTAAAATCGAATTCAAGGGAAACAGAGGCGTGCCGTTTAATCGATGTTAACTTAATCAAAGAGCGCTTATGTTGTACAATTAATCTGATATTCGACTAAATATTCTAGGAGCCCGGATACTTATGGATGGTAGTGTACATCGCTCCGGAAAGACGTGGCCAAGCTACGGTCTAGTCTCTGTGCCGGTGTTATTCGGTCATGGCTGGCTAACCGATAGGTAAACGCGAGTAATATGGAGCAGCACGTAATATACTGGGTGTCCCAAAAATGTCTCGCAGTCCGGAAATGGCGGGTTTCTCGGATCATTTGAAGCAACTTCTTCCTTTACAAAAATGTTCTTCGAGGCACCGTTAACGAGTTATTAACGAAAAAAGCAGTGACCAATAAGAATCGAGTACGGCTGACGCGAGGCGGCCGAGCCAACGGCGCCAGCGGTCGAGCGATCGAGGCGGTCGAATCCCAGCTCAGCTGGCGCAATGAGCGGAACTGGGCTTCGTGCGCTGGTTGACTGGGCCGCCTCGCGCCAGCCGAGCTCGTCTCTCATTGGTCACTGTTTTCCGTTAATAACTCGTTAATGGTGCCTCGGAGAAAATTTTTGTAAAGGAAAAAATTGCTTCGAATGACCCGAGGAACCCGTCACTTTCGGATTGCGAGACATTTTTGGGACACCCTGTAGAACATCGTAATATCTTGATGAAAAAGTAAGTACGGTAATGTCTCTCTAATTGACGCTTAGATTGTACACGAAAATGGACAGTTTGGGAAGAGTAATATATATATTATAGTAACTATAATATATACTATAATATATACTATATAATACTACGATTATAAAAACGAGCTGCAAGGCTCGTCGAATAATCGTATCTCCTCTTCCCAAATTGTCAATTTTCGTGTACAATCCGAGCGTCAATTAGAGAGACATTACTGTAACTCCTTCTGTGACGGTGTAACAACAATGTAACTAACAAAAGTTAGATCAAAAATATGAACGTAACTCGTTACACCCGCACCTTCGGAAAACCGTCGAGCCTTCGAGTTAAGTTAACTTCTACTTTCGAAAGAAAACGGCGAGGTTTGCAGCCAAGAAAGTGCAACCTTTGTACACACATTGTTAGAGAACAGTTAGCAGCGGCTCGGTTGCATCGTGCAATTTATGCGGACAAAGCGGTCCGTTTTAACGTTAGAAGCGGGAGACGAAATTTCGAGCGGAGCAAGCAATTTCGGAGATTGTTGCGAAGTACGTAGCGAGCGAGTGGAGCGACGTTCGCAAAAATTCGCCGGCAAGCTGGCCAGAGTTTCGAGGCATCTCGGGAACGAGAGCCGGCTCGTAGCTAAGGAGTCGCAGCGATTTTTGGCGGCCGACGGAAAGTTCATTACGGCTCGGATAGCGTTCGCTGCGGTAGCAATAATTCTAAGACCGGGGAATACTTTGATAAAGTCATTAATGTACCTATTCATAGAGAAACACGAAACTTGGAGCGGCTCGTTTAAACTATGCCACAACATTTACCGCAACGTTGAACGCTCCAAGTGGCATTCGAGTAATTTCTGGCCCGGTTCAATCTTCGCCGGCGCAGCCCCCCGCCCCCCCCCCTCCTGCAAAGGGTGGGACGTCTTCATCGTAGCAATAAGGCGGAAGTGGCGGTATTAGTAACTCTCTCGCAAAATGTTCATTGAACTTCGTGGTAGCAGGTGTTTCGCGTCAAGGCGGAACGAGTGATTGCGTAGAAATGCGTCTCGCGTCCTGTCGCGTCCTGTCGCCTCGCCCCGCGTCGCCTCGCGTCGCCTCTAACGCGCGCCGAAACGGTCTTGATAATTGGTTCCAGCCATTAGCCTTCGTTATCAAACGGGAATAAATGCGCCGCGGTTTCGGGCCGCGTCACAGTCAACGTTACACCGCCCGTAATTCCCGAACTTCGAACAATGACCGACTCCCGACGACGCGACGACTGGAAATCGGGACGCGCGCTCCGCGTACATTTGCATCGCGCGACTACAAATTCGCGGCGACGCTGTAATTCCATCGTAATAAATCAAGAGCAAGGATACTTTTTTTTTTCGAGCCTCCGCGTTTGTTATATTTCGTGCGCGCTACGATTTATAGCTGCGTCGATTAGCTCTTATTCGTTCTTAACTCGTCGTCGCGCCGGTGCGGTGTAAAAAAGGCGACGGGATAAATATGGCGGGCTATTACGTAACACAAAGAATTTGTTCGACGATATTTTTCATTCGAACAATACATTTTGTTTGATTATTATTAATCTTGTTCTTATTGATATTCTTGTTATTATTCTTATTCTTATATTCTTATTCTTATTCTTATTATCCTTATTATTCTTATTATCATTTTTATTCTTCTTCTTCTTCTTCTTCTTATTATTATTATTCTCATTATTATACTGATTCTTATTTTTAATATTATTATTATTATTATCATTCTTATTATTATTTTTATTATTATTATTACTCTTATTATTGTTCTTATTATTATTACTGTTCTCCTTGTGAGATCTCACAGGATGCCAAGTTCACATAGATGTCCTTATCGCAGAAATGTTCTTACTATCGCCGTTGCGTTTAGAATAATAATTCGAAATAAAATATATTTCATTCGATAAAAACTAAACAAAGAACAATTTGATTTCAACGAAGAAGAAACGAATATACAACATTCTCATATTTCGTAGATTATGTACGAACGGTTAACACGATTCCAGAGAATCGAAATTCGATTTCGGGTTTCCCGAAGCAACTCACGAGAGATCCCGAACGACCTGTCAGCCTCGCCGAGCTTACCTTTGTGCTTCGGTACAATGGCCCCCGAAGAAAATCTGCGGGAAGCCATTAATCGATGGAGGTATTAATATACCCCCTATAGAGCCGGCCAATTATAATCTCTTAACTTTCCCGGATTTTCCGCGGAGCTAATTAAAACAGTTTGAAATCACCGCCGATAGGTATCGCCGGTGTATCGACAGGGCGCTGCGATGAGAATCGCGGGATAATACTCATTATTATTCATTACGTGCTCCCTGATTAGAATCAGCCGGAAATCCGCTTAAGCGGCGCACCGAAATACAATCCTAACCGCATGAATTTTCGATCGACGATCTTCGCCCCTCCTCCCCTCGCGATGATAGCCCGCCCGGAACCCCTCGACGATAACGGCCCCGCACGTTTTTCCTGCCGCCGCGGTATATTCATATCTTCCGGTTTTAGCGGTGTCCTCCTTTATGCTCCTTCTGCGCCCGACTCTCTGGTTATCCCAAAACGATCCGGCGAGTTTCTTACGTGGCACCCAGTGCACTTGGACCGGCGCGGCGCGACGCGACGCGGCGTCGCGTTCAATTCAATCGTGACTATCGGCTGCGAGGGCTTGCGAACCGGTTATTGGGAATTGGTACGACGACCTCGACTTCATTACCGGCGCGTGTCTGAATGCGAGCACTCGGTAATTAACGTGCGATTGCTTCGCCGAAATAGTCGTCACGATCTCAAGACGTTCTCCTCGAGTAGGTTGCGGCTCGGAGCCCGGTAAATCGGCGCGGAGTATAGCTCCGGAGGATTGTTCGAGGATCGTGCTCGCAGGATTTCCGAAATATTTAACTATCGCGGTTTGATAACGCCTTCGAGTGTTTTTCCTTCTTTTTTGGGAATTTTAACACTAAAGCTGCCGAGCACCAAAAGCGACGAATTTCTGTTGCTTTTTAAGAACGATAAAACCGAATCTATTTAGGCTTCCCATAATTTTTATTACAACGAATACTCGGACTGTGAAATTCATTTAATATAATCTCCTATGAAAAAGTCTCTATAGTTGCAGCAATTTTAAAATACAAAATGTAAAACCGGTCATTCAGTTTAGTCTTAAGCCTTTGCACTCGAATGGCGACTCTCGGGCGCCACTGAAAATTGTTACGTCATTTTTGAAAATAATTCTAACAGTACCTGTAAATTGTATGAAATGGAAATACCCTAGATCGGAAAACATGTTTCGGATTTCGAATTAAAATAGCTTCGACCGCAAAGGGTCGAGCCTACTCGATCGCAGACCATGGAATTCGATGAAAATTGAAATAAGGAGAACTCTTTCGTCGTGTGAAAAATTCTTAGTGCGAAAGGTATGATAAATGCATCTTGTAATTCGGTTTTTAACCCTTTGCAGTCGAGCGGCGACTCTGAGAAGCCACTGAAATTTGTTATATCGCGTTCCAAGGTAATTTTTGTATCAACGAAGTTTAGATTTAAAAAATTATTAAAAAGGTGTTGCGTGAGTCGCAAGACTCGATTTCGTATGCATAAAATGCACTTTGTCGTATAAAATGAAATTACTGTAAGGCAGAAGAATTCTTTTAGATTTACAGTTAAAACAGCTTCGAGTTCATATTATTAATTTATTAATAATTGAGTCGCATTTTCATCATTGCGAGAAGCAAGAATTATCCTTTTTTACTAACATGTGTATTGTTTACCGACCAAATTTGTTGTCAAGAGAATTTAGAGATTAGTCAATCGGTAGTAACATTTGTAATAACATTTATAATCTATGCCACTTTTCTATTTAACGTTTCGGCATGCGTGGATCAGATTTTAGGACGCAGCCAAAAATTTTCGAAAATGTGACTTACGACTCGCGTGGCTCACGTGACTCGTTGGCTTCATAGAATTCTGCGTTGAAAAGAGCGGAGCAGGATATCTAGAAAATTAACATTTCGTGCGCGTCGCGTTGTTCGTCTCGCTATTTTTGCCCCGTTGGAAACATTTTTTTTTCGCGCGGAGCGTTTTCGGCGAATGGATCCGCGCGAAAGTCGCATTCCCGAAAATGAAGAATAAAATGAAAAATAAACGATCCCGCGCCACATTCAACGTCTCCCTTTACCACGTTTTTCTGTTTCCAATCAAACACACGACTTTTCAATCTATCCGAAAACGAATCTCCACGGACTTATGAAAGGATTCCAAATTTGGATCAATCCTTTTCGAGCGACACCTTGCGCGTGCCGTCTCTGTCGATGCAGTTTTTTAAAATTGTAAAAAAATGGCGAAAATTTCGGAACAATTGAAACGCGCAATATGCCAGCCGACCGTTTCAATTCGCGTTCTTATCTTTTGAACCCGTACGGGATTATTTGCCCCGGATCTTGTTTACTCGACAAACACCGTCTGTATTGCCATCAATTCGCAGACTGATTGCTGTCATTTGGCCAGTTGGGTACATATTAGTTATTTACCTGTTTATTGAATTCTGCAATCTGACGAAATTAAGTGTTCCACTGCACGGCTTAGCGACGCTAAATACGGGTCATCGGTGAATACTAGACCGTGGTGGAAAGCGTACCTGCAACAAAAACGCAGAATATTCGCATTAATAATTATGCCAAGGTAGAGATCTTCGAGAAGTTTGCTGCAGCTGTAAAGTGCAATGGCACTTTTGATTAAACCTCGAACAGCGGAACTTTTTGACAAAGATATAATTTCATATGCTCAGGTTCGTTTATGATTTTAATTAGCAATATTTTCAACGTATTTTTTAACGTGCTACTTCTGGACACGTTAGATTTTATATCGACCTTAATGAAAATCCTGACAATTTTGTAATTAATTGTCAAATTACAATAGATCTTTTATTACAAATTTATTTCGATAGAAATTTGTTACAAGAAAGGAATTTATTACAATAGAAATTTATTACAAATTACAATTTCATACCTTTTTCCATATATTACAAGTATTCATTTACAAGTATTCATTTCATACATTACAAGTTCAAATCACAACTTCTTTCTTGCAGTTTTTAATGAAACGTTGCATCAGCATGCAACGTCAGAAAAGTTAAAATTTCTGGCGATTGAACGATAGTATCGCTAATATGTTCACCAAAGGCATCTAACGTATCCAGTGCGTCCAATTGCATCCAAGACAAAGTGCATCGAATTCAACGAAAGAAACTTTTGCATTCGGTGCGCCGGTATCATTTAATAGTTCACGATCTGTACGCGAGATCATTTTATCTCATGATTAAAATTATATATAAAATTGTTGTAAATAAGCCCTTATAATTTAATATAGTGTATATAATATGTATCGTCTGCCTCGCTGCGTTGTGTGCGCATATATCTCTTTTCCATTGATATTTATAATTTCATCACCTAATATTCATAGACTTAAATACATATCAAACAAAAACCCCAATCAGAATTTTCGCTAAAAAACGCAGAGAAAACGTCATAGCTCGCCGCGGAGTGCAACCGACGTAACAATAAAATACGTAGGCGAAAATCGCGTGTAAATGATGAATTAGTATCTATTTATAATTTAGTACAGTGCGATCGTCTTGCCTCGCAGCGTTGTGTGCGCATATATCTCTTTCCCATTGATATTTATAATTTCATCACCTAATATTCATAGACTTAAATACATATCAAACAAAAACCCCAATCAGAATTTTCGCTAAAAAACGCAGTAAAAACGTCATAGCTCGCCGCGGAGTGCAACCAACGTAACAATAAAATACGTAGGCGAAAACCGCGTGTAAATGATGAACGAGTATCTAACGCAGTCCTGTTCCAAAGTCTTCCCTTGGGGGAGAGGGCAGCAGAGTTCGGCCGTTCTGAATTCGTTATTGTAACAGACGAACATTGTACAGTTGATGGCTTGTTACGCGTTCATGTAAACCGTGCATAAATTCGATATAGCGGCGGGAGCGAGCGGTTGCCGGAAACCGCGCGGCAAGTTCCAGCAAACTGTCCGTTTCGTTTCGTTTCGTTTCGGTCCGGCGGAGTCGAAAAACGAGTTTCTATAAACAGCGGCCGCGTAATCGGCGGTGCCGCCCGAAACATACATAAACCTACATATGTATACGCGTATCAACTTATTACAAAAGCCGCGCGGAGGACACACGCCGGTGGTGTATAACTTACATTCTTTATTACACGGGCCGAATCGATTTCCCTTTGCCCTCTCGATAGAATTCCCTCCGGTTCCTCTCCTTTCAAACCACCTCCAGCAGCGCGCGCGCGCGCGCGCAACCATTACATTCGATCACGATATTATAAAAGCAATCACGTCACGGGCATTCGTTTCCGCTAGAACGGATACGGGATTCAATGTATTTTCACAAAAGCGTTCGTGGACCAGAATCTGCCGCGGACCCGGCGCGCATTTACTCGCCGGTGAAAAAAGGCGCAGAAAATCCGAAGGAAAATATTACAAGCTCCTGTAATGCTCGTCACGTATTAGTACATTCTCTCTCTCTCTCTTTCTCTTGGCGCGGTATCGACGCGATCTCGCTATGGAACGAGACACGCTTTTTCCAAGATGATTTGCACGCTGTTTCCCCGATAAAGTCCTCCTCCGACGACGACGTCTGATCTTCTACGGAGGGCACGATCGGAGGTACAGTAATGTCACTCTCTCTAATTGACGCCCGGATTGATCACGAAAATGGATAATTTCGGAAGATTGCACATTTGGGAAGACAATTTGAGCCTCGTTTTTATAATTGTTGACAATCGACAACTGTAAAAATGAACTAATCAAATTGTCCATTTTTGTGGACAATCTGAGCGTCGATTAGAGAGACAAGTTGAGTTTTGTAACTCATAAAACAGTTACACTTTCAACAATTTTTTAAATCTCAACTTTGTTAATATAAAAATTACCTTAGAACGTGTCATGACAAATTTTAATGGTGCTTCAGAGTCACCGCGCGAGTGCAAATGACAAGTGGCAAATTTAGATTCCCAAAAGACTAAACTCGGGGACTTCGGTTGTAGAAATATCCATTTTGCGATTATTATGGAGATATTTGCAATATTCGGCCAGCGTAGCGTCGATCTCACGAGCATGACGTCACAAGATGGCCGCCGCTAATAGTTTTTCGGAAATATCGAGAGATTTGGAGTTCGAATCGGAAATTCACAACTGAAGCAACCGAGTTAAGACACGTACAAAGCCAATGGAGTGTATTTTCAGTTGATTGCTTACTTAATTAAGACATACGACTAGTGGATGCGAAACACCACCTCGAGGTTCCGACATTTTTCACTATTGGCGCCACAGTACTCTTCCAACCAAAAAGATGCACCACGGACGAGCTTGTTGGTGACTATACTATACTATGGTATAGTATAGTATAGTGATAGTATATAGTATAGTGACTATACTATACTATAGTATAGTATAGTGATAGTATATAGTATAGTGACTATACTATACTATAGTATAGTATAGTGATAGTATATAGTATAGTGACTATACTATACTATAGTATAGTATAGTGATAGTATATAGTATAGTGACTATACTATACTATAGTATAGTGACTATACTATACTATAGTATAGTATAGTGATAGTATATAGTATAGTGATAGTATATAGTATAGTGACTATACTATACTATAGTATAGTATAGTGATAGTATATAGTATAGTCACTATACTATACTATACTATACTATAGGGTGTCCCAAAAAATTTTATGATTATCGATTATCAACGACTATAAAAACGAGCTGCAAAGCTCGAATAATCGTATCTCCTCTTCCCAAATTGTCCATTTTTATGGACAATCTGAGCGTCAATTAGAGAGACATTACCGTATTCGGGACGTCCGAAGTAACGCCCACACTTACCCTTGACCGTTCACCGTTTATCATTTGCGATAGCATTTGATCAAGCACCGATCGCGCTACGCGAATCTTCCCGCTGATTATGCACACCTAATCGAAAGCGTTCAATGGTCGCATCATGCTCTCTAATCCCGGGACTTCAACAGGTCCTTCCGGCGCGCGGATCTACCATCCCGTGGTACATGGTACACACGTGCGCGCTCGCGTAGAAGTGTTATCTTTCTGTGATAGCGCGTGCTCGACGGTCTCGTCCGCGAGCAGACCAAACAGATATTCCTCCGTCTCGGAGGCGCAAAATTGCGGGATGTTACTATACTTTTCCTTAGTCAGCGCGAAACGAAGATCTCCGCTCGGTACAGTAATCCAGTCGGTCCGGTCTAATCAGCTCGGTCTCCCTTGCTGACGCTCAGATTGTCCACGAAATTGGATAATTTGGGAAGAGCAGATACGATTGTTCGAGCCTTGCGGCTCGTTTTTATTATTGTGGACAATTTATAACTATGAAAATAAACCGCAAGGCTCGAATAATCGTATCTCCTCTTCCCAAATTGTCCATTTCTGTGGTCAACCTCGTTTTTATAGTCGTTGACAATTCGTGACTATAAAAATGAACCGCAAGGATCGAATAATCGTCTCTCTTCTCCCTAAATTGTCCATTTTTGTGGATAATCTGTGCGTCAATTAGAGAGACATTACTGTACTGCGGTATTTTATAGAAGAAATAAAATTTAACATCCTATACCGTGTAATCTTCTGAAAATGAATCTTATAATATTTTATATGTTTAATATTGATCATTTATGGCATGCAAGTGACTGCGATCGCAGTTTTAATTCGTTTATTGACTTTTAATATTCGAAAGAATATTAAGACATTGCGCTTTTTAACGAAATTCGTGTTTTTAGAGATCCGACGTTTTGAGAAAAGTAAATATTCAAGTTTAAGGAATAATAGGTGTTGCTCGAGTTGTGAATTTATTGGCGCAAAAGGTCTTATCTTCTCTGTCAAAGTGCGCCGTCATCAAGAAACCGCAGTAATATTTATACTTATTTCATTTTATACGCGTAGAAAAATACGTAAAAAAAATCTGATGCACTCTGCGCGTCGCTTAACGCTTGTTTCTGACAACTAGCTTTTTTTCGCTTCATTAATGTCTACAGAAAAACTATCGTATCCAGAAGGGGCACCTTAAAAATTACGTCGAAAAAAATTGCCAAATAAAATGATAAACGCTCCTAAGCATAATCAGTTATATTTCCATCGAGAAGATCCGCCGATCGAGCGCGAATCTCAATCTAAATCTTGTTCTACCCTACCTCGCGCGGATTTATCATTTAGACAGCAGAAATCACAAAATTTGTCGATTCATCCTTCCATCGTATCGATTCTTTATCAATTCATCGATTTAAAAGCAAGCTGCGAATTGAGCTGGCAAATATTGCAGAGCAGACCGCGAATTTGACGCATTTACGACATCTGAACGAGCGGACGGATCACTTTAAAACGATTTAAGAACACTGTCGCACTGTTTCCGACGACTCGTCACGTAATTTAATAAGCAACTGCAGTTTCATCGAACCTCCGTTTCTCACAGGTCGAAACGCGGAGACATTTTATCCCGCGTGAACATTTTATTTCCCGAAGTTTCCCATTTTATTTGCCATTTATTTATTTTTTTCATCGCGATTATCGCGACGCGACGCGAAACGATCAACGATCAACGTGACAGAAAAATATCGAATTTTGATGAACCCCGTACGACGCGAACGAACCACGAACCATGGCGATATATCTAGAGGCAAGATTTAACTAAGAACGAAGCAAATGAATCGTCGTTGAAGACGACGCGTTGCTACCGCGCTGCGGAACGAGTAATATAACTGACGCGAGGGTCGGACGAGGGTTAACGAGCAACACAATGAAATGAACAGGGGCGAGAGACCTGTATCGCGGAGGAAACTCGGCCAGGACGGTTGACAGTTTAGGGCACCGGAGTGACAGAAAAATGACAGCCGGCGCTCTTCGGCCGGGTGAACGCCGCCTGCGGTTATTTAAAGCGATATTACGGGCTGCAAAGGGAAGAGCGTTCGCGCAGAAACAATATTGTCCTCGTGTAATTAAACGCAACTTCTCTTTGCCTTAGAGCCTCGACGAAGGGCGGAACGGTAGGGCGAAGTCGGGAGGGTGGGTGAGGACGAAGGGGTGGGAAAAGGTGGTGGTAGAGGTAGCGTCGGGGCGGATGACTTGTTGCCTGCCGGGTTCGATGCGTCGAGGTGTGCAACTTGCTTTCGCTCGCGGCGCTGGCCTTTATTGATTGATACCGGCCAGTTCGGGTGCAGGCTGGGTGCATACATAGATAATAACGGGTAAGGAAACAGTCGCGACTCCGACGATCCGGCACACACTCTGGCCTCCGCCCTCTCTCTCTCTCTCTCTCTCTCTCTCTCTCTCTCTCTCTCTCTCTATCCGCTCCGCGTTAAGTTTCCACCGAATAGTTCGGAACACACAGATTGTTCGGGAGTTTCGCGAACACGGCTTCCCGCCGCGGTGAATCGGGCTTGGATTACTCGGTACTCGAGCGGAAAAATTACCGAATGCTTTCTCGTCGGACGCGTCGTTAACCCTTTACCGTGTTTTGAGGAGTCCTACTCGCGACGAAAATTTCTGTTGACAACTGAGATTAGGTATGGATGCGATTTCGTTCCGTAAGATTGGAATCAAATTCCGACACTTATTATTGTTATTATTATTATTAATTCCGTTTCATTATTATTTTAGCATTCGAGTAAATTTAGGCGCGCGATAGATGTCGATTTTTTTTTCTTTTCGGAGAAATTGTTTTGCAGTCGAAAGATTTCTGATCGCAGTGATTGGCGAAAATGAGAGAATTTATTGTATTAATACTAATATATTAATTATTTTATATATATATTATTATATTATATTAATTTTTATATATATTAGTATAATACAGGGTATTTCAAAATTATTGCACAATCGAGAAATGAGGGATTCCTGAGGTGATTTGAAACAACTTTTTCCTTAGCGAAAACTCAATGCGCGGCTTCGTTTACGAGTTATTAACGAAAAACACTGACCAATCAGAGATCGAGTACGGCTGACGCTCCGCCCTCGCGTCCACCGTCGCTGCGTCAGACGGCTCAGCGCATGAAGCCTAGTTCCGCTCATTGGCTCGGCCGCCACGCGCCAGCTAATCTCGCCTCTCATTGGTCGCTCTTTTTCGTGAATAACTCGTAAACGAAGCCACGGATTGCATTTTCGCTAAGGAAAAAGTTGCTTGAAATAACCTCAGGAACCCCTCATTTCCCGCTTGAATAATAATTTTGGGACATCCTGTATAATAGTAGAATATAATTAATATAGTATAAAAATAGGAGAAAAACGGGCTTTCCAATGGCAGAGGTCCACTGGTCTTCCATAGCGTGCTGCCGAGTTAAGGTGCACTAAACTTGATCAAAACCTACAAATCAATAAAAACGTCTCACGATTCGACGCTCCAAAAATAAACTACGTTTGTATATATTTCATTTAGCTTTCTCAGCGTCGACCAAAAAAGTCGCATGCATCTGAACGAAATCTATCATCAAACCTTACGTAAAATTTTCAAACGAAATTACAAAACCATAGTAAAACCTGATAATTCGAACACTTAACAACGAAATAGAATAAAAAATAAAATAATTAAAAATAGAACTATTACTTTCTTAAAAACGGTAAGAAAACAACGCATCCTCGAGTTCAGTCAAAAAAAAAAGAAAAGGAAAAAACAATAAACAGTTGACCGGCTCTGAAAAAGTTAAAAAAAAAACTCGAACGCACGCATCGTGTTCCGAACCAGATTTCACGAACACGCATCTCGAATGGCGAGGGTTACCGTCGGTTTCAACTTCGACGAGATTCGTCCAACGCCGCCGATTCATAGACGGAACGCAGAAAACGCCGTTCGAAAGACACTAAACTCCGGCAGCTCGTTACATTTCGCCCCGGAATCAGCCGGCCGCGCGGCAAAACAGAATTTCGCCGTTCGAAACGACGACTCGCGCGCCGTCCACAGGGTTTCCCCGGTTCTCGCGTTTCATTTCGAGAACAGAAAGCAAGGGAAGCTCGTTCCGGAAATTCGAACAGCGTCCGCGGCGATGTCTTTTTTTCACCGTTGCCGTGCATCGATGCGCGGACACGTTCACATATCGAAAGAATTTAATATAACAACCAGCTCGCGAGCGCGAGCGAACGAACGAACGAATGAACGAAACAGAAACGCGGCGAGAGAGAAAGGGAGAGGGATGGCGTTAGGGGATGGTGGGTGGTAAAATGACGCGGCATCGGCGAAATTGAAACGTATCCGTTGCCTTCATCCGGGCGCCGGCTTAGCATCGCGCCTGGAGGCCGTCGACGACTGGTTCATTCGTCTCGACGGCGTGTACCGGTGACTGACGCTTTTAGAAAGGATTTCCGCGCGATCCTGAGGGCGCGCGCGAGCGGGGAGGGCAACGGACAGGGGCTGCGGAGACTGGAGGTAAAAATGGAAGAAGCAGGGACGGTCGGGGCGGCGAGGGGGTGGCGTCTGACAGGCGGAAGAAATTCGGTCGGAATCGATTCTCTGTACGCTTTCTTTTTCGAAAGCACTCGAAGCAGGAAAGGAACTCGGAGGCGAAGAAGTAATAAAGAACCTGTCGGGAATTTGGCGGCCATTCTTCTTCATTGGCGTACTCCATTTCCCGCGGTGCACCACAATCTCCCGCGGTGATATCGGTCCCTTGCACCCCCGCCGTCGCCGACGCCGCCGCCTTTCTCACCGCCGCGCCGTTTCCATCGCCGGCATTTCTCGTCTGGATCTCCGTCGCCGCGTCCTTTCCTCTCGAAGAGGACCCATCCCCCTCCTCGGCCTTCATCCCCAGTTCGACCGGGCGCCGCTATCTCTCGAGCATCTCTCCGGGCCGGCGACCGGCTAGATCAGGCTCCTTTGAATTCTGAAGCGTCCTTCATATCTGTCCTCGCTCCCAGCGTATTCTCTTTAACGAAAACACGTACACTCGGCCCGGGATGAGACGACCGGGAACCGACGGCGAGGCCATCGTCGAGAGAGAGAGAGAGAGAGAGAGAGAGAGAGAGAGAGAGAGAGTGACATAGAGCGAGAGAGAGCGAGATAGCGAGAGAGAGCGAGAGAGCGAGAGAGCGAGAGAGAGCGAGAGAGAGCGGGAGAGAGCGAGAGAAAGCGAGTGATCGCGCGCGGGAGAGAGAGAGAGCGAGAGAGAAAGAGAGCGCGCGAGAGAGCGAGAGAGAGAGGGAGGGAGAGAGAGAGAGACGGGGCGAACGCAAAGGGTGAAGGCGGAGGAGCAAGGCGAGAGACGCGCCCCGACAACGAGCAATTCATCGGGGCTCCAACGGGTGCCCCGTTAATCTATTAACGGTGCGACGGTTCCCCTTTCACCGGCCGAATCGATTCCCGTCATTGGCCGTGGTCCGGTCGCGCGCATTCGCGAAACCATAATTAATATCGCCGATCCGGGCGAACGTCGGCGGAAGTAACGAGTGCCGGTGATATCGATTCCAGAGCCGAGGCGCGAGGCAATTTCATCGCGCGCGAGCAGGAAAGAAGATAAATCGCATCAGATTGCACGCGTCTCGGGGACGCCGGCAGAAGGAAGCTCGTATAAACGGTGTACACCGAGTGCCTGCCGGTGCAATCGCGTTTCCGATGCCCACCAGCGGGGCATTATGCAGCCCAGCAAAATTTGTTGCCGTCGTGGAAAACGATTCGCGACGCATTCGGCCCACGGTCCGGGCTTAAGCTGCTTTGCCTCGGTGTCCCCAAATCGGTTCGCCGATAGAAGAGTATTAGCCCCTCCGCGCTATCAGCATTTTCGACCACTTTGATTTCCGAGCCGAGGCCATTAACCCTTTGCCCTAGAACCACGTTTCAGAGACGTGGTCGGATAATACGGCCAGAAGTGATTATCACGTATGAGACACGTGGTCAAAACATCAGGCTAGAAATAATTGTCACGGCTAAGATATGTGGTCCAAAAATCAGGCTAGAAATGATTGTCACGTCTGAGAGACGTGGTCAAAAGTTCAGGCTAGATATGATAACAAAATCGAGCCAGAAATGATTATTACGTCTAAGAGACGTGGTCAGATAATCAGACTAGAAATGATCATCAGGCTAGAAACGAGAGCTGTGGTGCGTCGGTCGGGCAAAATATAAACATAACTAGTTAGGCTCGTGTTAGACTAGGGAAATACGTGTTTTGTGGTTTTCCGTTTTTCGTCATTTAATTGTTTTATTAATAACTAAAGGAGGTGACGCAGGAACCAGCGTGACGCCTGCTTTTGTGGGTTTTTGACAGAAAAGTCCGCTTTGATTTCTGCTCGTAACGCGACTGTATTTGACCGGTTAAAATTGTATTACATAGGACGATGTATTAGGGTGTCCAGAAAGTTTGGGACCGAACTTATAATATGCGTTACCATTGGCCGAAAACGGCGACGAAGATCGCCGTCGGTGCACCGCGGCGACCGATAGCTGCGTCAGTGAGACAGCTAGTAGGAGGGGGAATGTAACCGCAAGAGTGCCTCCTTGTCGCGCGAAGACTATAGTTGCCTCATACGTAACCGATGTGCAGGCGACTCGCGTATCGTTTGCAAAGTTCGCGTGTCCAAACGAATGTTTATTTCCGCGAAAATTCGACCGATCCCCGACTCGTCGAATCTCATCACCGACGACGAGCCATTGTCGTTTAGATTCCAGCGGACAAAGATGTTTAATGCGTCGAGCGCGAATACAAATGCGCTGGAACGCGGCGTATAAAGAACGAACGGACTGCCGGCGGATAAAGAAAGGAAATGAAAGTGGATGAGTACTCTGGAACCTTCGTAACTGTTCATTCCGCCAGCGGTATTCAAACAGAGACATTTAAACGGATAGACGTGCTTCGCGAAACTCGCGGGAATATAGTTCGCGTGCTTGTGATCTTGTGCATGCGAGACGGGGCGTGTCTTCCTCGTGTTTATGGCATTTTTGGAATACAAACGATATCTTTTTCCCGGAATAACAAATACCGATGTTGTTTCTGCTTTAGCCTCGCCCCTGTAAAGCACGTTGCGTACTTGCTGTAACGAATGCCGCCCATATCTTACGCAGATAATCCGCAGAACAATACTTGCTTTTTCGCAATGAAGGAGCCGTAAATCGTGCCGGTATAAATAAAGATTTGCAGCGGTATCTTGCAGCTTCGTCGACTGAAAATTGAGTTGGTCGGAGTTGGTTTTAGTCGAGTTAAAGTAGCATAACTCGCTCATTTTCGAAGATTTTGACTTATGTCTTCGAATGTGATCTATACACGCCGAAATGTCAGAAGACAAATGATATAAATTGACTATAAATTAACTATAAATTAAGATAATTTTAAATTATGTTGACAATAAATTTGGTCGGCGAAGGACAGTCATGTCAGTGAATAATAGTGAATAATAGTAATAATAATCTTTGTTTCTCTCATAATGAGGAAGATGCGAGAAAAATTGCGGGAAATTGGAGAAAAAGTGAAGAAAATTATCCTCACAATTGATGGTATCCGGTATTTCTATTGTAAAATATATACGACATACGACAATTAATTATCGTTCACTGATACAACACGCGAATAAAACAAACAAGACGTGTTACGGTCCTCGAACGTCGCTGAATCCGGTGAATTCTCTAGGAGATCGTGTCTTACCCCTCCCGTCGGCATTCATAATTAGCATTAATTCGTATTCACTGCTCAAGAGCTTAACATTCATTACTCGGGCAACGAGAAGAGCACACGAGGTCCCGCATCGGCGATTTTATTTCGGCTTGCCTATCGGAACCGGCCACGAAATGTTATTCGTGCAACCGGCCGACATCGTCGGATAAACGGGGGATTAATTCACTCTCGAAGCGAAGGGCTGCGAAGCTGAACATCCGCGTACTATGCACGTAACCTATTAAACTGCCGGCTCCGCCGAGCAACTTGTCGTTTGCGTGCTTCCCCTCTCTCTTTTTCTCTCCCTTCCCCTTTCCTTCGCTCGCTCGTTCTCTTTCTCTCGCTTTCGTTCTCTCGCTCTCCCGTTCTCTCGCTCTCTCGTTCTCTCGCTCTCCCGTTCTCTCGGTCTTCAGTTCTCTCTCTCCCGTTTTCTCGCTCTCTCGTTCGCTCCCTTTCGTTCTCTCGCTCTCCTGCTCACTCGTTATATCGTTCTCTCGCTTTCTCGTTCTCACTTCCTCTCTCTCTCTCTCTCTCTCTCTCTCTCTCTCTATCGTTATCTCGCTCTCCCTCTCTCTCTCTCTCTCTCTCTCTATCGTTATCTCGCTCTCCCTCTCTCTCTCTCTCTCTCTCTCTCTCTTGTTCTCTCGCTTTCTCTCTTTCGTTCTCTCGCTCTCCCGTTTTCTCGCTCTCTCGTTCTATTTCTCACTCTCCCTCTCTCTCGCTCTCTCGTTCTATTTCTCACTCTCCTTCTCTCTCGCACTCTCGTTCTCTCTCCCTTGTACTCTCGCTTTCTCTCTTTCGTTCTCTCGCTCTCCCGTTCTCTCGCTCTCCCTCTCTCTCTCGCTCTCTCGTTCTCTCTCTCTTTCTCTCTCTCTCTCGTTCTCTCGCCCAGTCTTTCTCTCTCTCTCTCTCTCTCGTTCTCTCGCTCAGTCTTTCTCTCTCTCTCTCTCTCTCTCGTTTTTTCTCTATCTTCCTCTCTTTCGTTCTCTCGTTTTCTCTTTCTCTCAGTCTCCCCGTTCCCTCCCCTTCCTCTGCCACCCCATCCGCTTTCCTCGCCGACTAATCGAATGACCGGCCGAAAAAATTTGCATAATCTGTTTTCGCAGTTAGGAGGGCACTCGCGGCGCGGTCAGGTGGTACCGAGCAACCGGTTGCGGTCGTTCCGTCGTCCGCGCTCGAAGGAAGCGCAAACTGACGCAATTTATCGGCCGCTTGTTCTCGTATAAACAGGTGTGCGCCAGTCAAGACGAATTTCCATTGAAACACGCAGAGAGAGAAAAAGAGAGAGAGAGAGAGAGAGGGAGAGGGAGAGCAGTCTTTCTAGTCGGCGACCGAAGAACAGGCCGCCGTTCATTGCCAGGAGGATACGCTCGCAGATTTTTGTTTGCGTTCCTCCGAGCGAGTCGGACGCAATCGGGTAATTAAAATCACCGGACCGTGAATATATATTCCGCGGTCATTATAACAACGACCGGCTGAAACTTAGAACGGTACCTCAAGAATCGAAGAACGTCGATCGCATTATAAGCGATGCAATTTCAGCATCTTACACTGTGTTGCCCAGTTTCTCGTATCTCGATGCAGAAAACGCTCCCGTAACACGGTCCGATATAATTGGACGCGAGGATTTCACGGCGATCGCAACAAATATTCCCCGCCGGATCGATAAATCCAGTGGAAGTCGTGTCGACGGATAATACATGGTCGTGGAATCGCGGAGAAATCCGTGCGGACGAACGATTAACCCTTTACGGCAGCTCCATCCGCCGAAGTACCGTCACTGAACGGAAACTCGCTCCGGAAATATGCACAGTGCGCGTGGTTTCTGTATGTATGTTGTTCCAAGTCTTAAATAATAACTGTGCCGAATAATACAATCGTTGCTCTGATGTAACAAGTGTATTTACATTTTTAATTTAAAAAGACTTACAAAATTGTAGGTAACATAGGTATTTATAATTATAGGTAATTATAGGTAACATAGGTATTTGGCTGGGCCGCCTCGCCCCCAGCCAACCAGCGCACGAAACCCAGTTCCGCTCATTGGCTCGGCCGCCTCGCGCCAGCTGAGCTGGGATTCGACCGCTCGACCGTTGGCACCGTCGACTCGGCCGCCTCGCGCCAGCTGAGCTGGGATTCGACCGCTCGACCGCCGGCGCCGTTAGCTCGGCCACCTCGCGTCAGCCGTACTCGATTCTCATTGGTCACCGTTCTTCGTTAATAACTCGTTAACGGTGCCTCGGAGAAAATTTTCGTAAAGGAAAAAGTTGCTTCAAACGACCCGAGGAACCCGCCACTATCGAATTGCGAGACATTTTTGGGACACCCTGCATAGTCCACGCTTCGTGACTTGTTCAACACTTCGAACGCGGCTCGAGTGCGTCCCGACCTTCTGTCAAATCCTCATTGGTCACTGTTTTTCGTTAATAACTCGTAAACAAAGCCGCGGATTGCATTCTCGCAAAGGAAAAAGTTACTTAGAACGACCTCAGCTATCCCACATTTCCGTTGCGAAACACACATTGCGAAACATTTCTGGGACACCCTGTATATGGGCGCCGTGACCACAGGTCGCCGAGCGAATACCCCATATATGCGACATTCGCTCGCGCGCGAAAGGGTTAACCGGTGGAACAGAGACGAGCATAAATGGAATCCGCATCCGCGGCAATCTTTTCTCGCCGCAGCGGGCAGCTTCCGATTCTTAAAGCCGCAAAAAGCGACGGCCGTTACTCAAGTCCGCCGAGCGGCCGGTCGGCCGGCCGGCCGGCAGTACAACAAGTCTCGGGAAGCGATCCTTCATCCGGCGAAGGAGAAGCTCGAAGCGATACGGCCACGCAATGCTTCTCAATCGGTCAAGTAATAATTCCTTGGTACCCGGCGCTGCTTTTCCCCGGCGTATCAACAGGTACCCTAGAACCGGCGCGGCGCGGCGCGTCGCGTCGCGTCGCTCAGCCAGCTCGCGGGTCTCCCCTGTCCCGGCGAGGACGCCGGCAATCGCCCGATAAAACCGTCGATCTGGCGCCGTGCTTCCGCGGATCGTTTCAGCGGATCGTTTCGGACAGAGCCGGGACCCGGTTCCCCTTTGTTCTCGGTTTCGTTCCGGGGACGACGCGTGCGGAGAACAAGGACGAACGGCCGCCACGAGGACCGGCTCGGTGAAAGGAACCGGGGCCGATTGAAAGAGCGCGGAAACAGGGGGCGGGGGGGGGCCGATAAGTTTTTCGACAGACTCGTGCTTCCGTGGAGGAGAATGCCGGCCGATGCGGGGGATCCGGAAGCGGATTCGTTTCCAGGAGGCCGGCACAATGGCAGAGCGAGTCTGACGTGGCGCCGCGCCGGCAGCTTTCAATTACCGCGTTCCATCCATGGAAACATCATTCGATGGAAGAATAGCTTAACCGTGGCCGCGTGGTCCGGAAGGCGGGGCATTTTTCTATGGGGGAAAGGGAGGTCGAAACGAATCGGGTTCGATAACCCTGGGTTCGGTTCACACGTTCGCGCGGGGTAAAGGTTTTAAGCGGCTGCGGAGATAGACAGCTGATTTAGTCGAAATTAAATTTATATATTATATAATATTATTATAATATTATTATATAAATAATTATATAAATATATATATTATATAAATAATTATATAAATATATATATTATATAAATAATTATATAAATATATATATTATATAAATTTATTATATATAATATATATCACAATTAAATTAATATGTATGTATTAATATATAATATTAATATTAATTATATTAATATTATATTATATTATATTAATATATATATATTAATCACAATTAAATAATATTATATATATAATATTATTTAATATAATTTAATATTTGAGGAAAGATAATAGCGACAGTGTATGCCGATTTTTTATCAAAGTAATGATTACGTAAAGTAATAATTAAATAATTTAACAACGTAATGATATTTCATAATGATTTCATAAGGCCCAACGTTTGCATAAGCTTCCGAATATAAAAAGTCAATAAACGAATTAATAACTAATTGCTCTTACTTGTATGTCATAAATCAAACATGCAAGTTAAATGTTAAACATGTAAATAATTAGATTTTGTTGCTTTTATAAAATACCGCAGTATTTGGGACGTCCGCGATATCATTATTACGCACTTGTCCTATCCAAATTTTGATTAGTCACATTTTGCCCGTGCGCACGGAGTGTTACAATTATAATAGTTATGTGTCATGAATGCTATAGCGTCCACGTCGATACGGATCCAATTAAAGTGCATAATAATTTCAAAAGGTAAACGCTACATAGAATTGATTGCACGATAATGCGGCTCGTGCGTTCGAATGTCACAGCATTCGTGTCTATTTCGCAATACAATGATAACGATTGTTGTAGCATTAAATAGCACTTGTCAAATATTATATTGCATAAATATTCGCGATCCAGTAACGAGTTACGAATGCATGTATTTCGCATCCTTTTCACGTATAAAACTAGTTTGATTAAAGTACTCTCGTGCCTCGCAATTTTGTAAAAATTAGGAAATCATTTTAAAAAAGCCGAACATTTTTATTGGCCCTAATTCGATGACACGAGAGACTATGTAGCAGCCGCGACGAAACAGAGGGGAAATCCGCATCAAAATTGAAACGAAAGAGTTTCGATGAAACCCTCGTCGGTTTCAGCAAATTTTCGCCAACTCGCGACAATTTCTTTCGACTCGTCGACGACAAAATTCTGCCGGCCTACTTCCGACAAAGTGTGTCGCCGAGCCTTGACTTCGTCGCTCGAAATGAATAGCTTCGCTCTTAAGTTCCGAAACGACGAAGTGAACGCTCTCCTTTTTTCATTTCCCTAACTTCCTCGGCTCCATCGCGAATGTTTCGTTACCAATTTTTCCAATTTTACCAATTTTTGTTCGACGAGCTTCCGAAATCAGATGCGCCAAATTACGTTCGCCGCAACATCGCCGCGAGCGCTTCCCCAAAAAAATGACGGCCGCGTTGTTTATTAACCCTTTTGCTCCGATGGGCGTATATATACGCCCTCGAAGAATGACCATTCATATAATGACCAACGATACACAGTTTCAGTCTTCTTTAGAACATTGCCAGCGACGGATATATACCAGCAATTTATAATAGTAGCGATCAAAAGGTTTACACGAATTTATAATCCTAAAATAATTTTGTTGGCTTAATTTTAATAATTCACGGGTAAATACTCAATTTCTGCCTTTGCGATGATATGTTGAGTTTTTAAGTATTTAATTTTTTCAGACCCATTATCAAATCACGGGGAAAAGAAAATTTAGGAGAATATTTTTCACGAGTGACAGCGAAAATACTGCAAGTGAAAATACCGATACTGAAAGCGTTTGCCATGCAAGACAAACAGTAACGACTTCGTGTCGACGAGTTTCGATGCGCAGTAATTTCTCCCGGAAATGCCAAATTTCGGGTTGCTGTGAATTTCCCTGGTCCCACGCCGGTGTAATTTATTGCTACGTCGATGCCAAGAGTCAACGATGTTCTCGGAGGACAAAATAACGCGGCATGGGGCCTCTGAATTATTGTCTTCGAATCGTGACAAAAATTAGAAATAAAAATGTTAAGTTGTCGGTTTTATTCTAGCATTACTATAATATGTTAATATAACTATACTTACTATACTGTTTCTATAAAAATGAATCGCGAGGCTCGAACAATCGCGAGATAATCATCGGTTTTATTCTAGCATTACTATAATATATTTGGACTGCGGAAATCTTGAAATCTCCGTACTTCAGCGCCGACTACTCGATAATACGCTCCGTTCACAGCGATCAGATTTTGACGCAAGCGCTCCGTAGCGAAAGGGTTAACAGAATGACGGAACATCGACAGAGTGGTAAAACAAACGAGCGGCGGAGTAGATCCTCGTGGACGTTCCAGACTAAAAAAAACACTTGACCGAGAAACCGGCTGCGTTTGCGGCGCGATTCGGCCCGGATTTTCAGGTATACGTATTATTTTTCGCAGGCGCGTCGAGCAGGTGTAATCCCGCGATTTTTGGACACCGACACGTGATTGAGCAGGTAATCCCGGGCGTTTATCGTCGAGAGACGGCGCGGTTTCCCGGCGCTGGAGCGCCGTGAATAAACCCGACGACGTTTGACTTCCCTTTATGTATTCCGGCAGACACGGCGAGCCGAGGATATTACTGTTCCATCGTCTTTCTCGGTTTCATTAAGCGCAACGAGGACACCGCCCGGGCCGTTTCCTTGTTTAGACCGGCGAACCGTATCTCTCTCGGTCGGCGATCGTTAGAAACGCTGGAAATAGGCGAAGGCGGAAGTCTTCCGGCGTCGTTCATTAGACCGCATCAGATTTAACGACACGACATAATAGCCGGGCGGCGCTTCGATAGATTGCGCCGGGCGCTGTCTTAATCGCGTTCGGAAATCGGGCTTCCTCTTTTTTTTCTTTCTTCTTCTTTTTTTTCCTCAGCGAACCCTCGGAGCTTGGTAAGCTCGTTCCGCGAACACGGCTCGTCGAACGGCATTAATCGATATAGAGAAAGGATCGCCGTCGTCGGGTCGCATAATTAATTGCAATAAACGATCCGGGTTCTTGATTTCATTAAAATCTGCGCCCGCCGCGGTTTCCCCGTTTCTGCAACAGGGAACCTCGGGGAGTAATAATAAACCGGGCCGCGCGCGCTCCGCTTCCCGCTCGCTTCTCAAACGATGTAATTGACATACTTCGCGATGCACGAATTACGTTTTAATGTTTGACGATACCGAAGTGGCCGCGTCGCGTATAAAAACTAGTTGCGAGCTCTCTTTTCTTTTTTTCTTCTTTTTTTTTTTCGTTGTTGCCTAATGTTGCGCCGCCGTTCGCCGCCGCCGCCGCGCACGGCGGAAGTTGGCCGTGCTCGTATAAAATTTAGGTAATTTCGCGGAAGGAAGTTTATCCTGTAATTTCAGCTAACGCGCGTCGCTAACCGCGTCGAGCGTTCAACTTTCCCGTTCAGTTATTAAACAAATGTTGGGCCGTGTCCGTTCGCCGCGTGCCTGCGCGACGCGCCGTGCTCTCGCGAGGAGAAAAGCGCGGATGCGGACGCGCGGCCGAAACTTTTCTTTGCGGCGGAGTTCCCATCATTCTTGCGTAACCGCGAGATAGAACTCCCCCCCCCCCCCCCTCCTCGGCACAAAGGAGTAATCTTCCGATTTTTATGAAACATCGTGGATTTTGAGCGCGGCTGAAAATAGGAGATACCGATCGTCAAACGGGCAAAGTTTGAGAAGCGAGCCGCCGCTACTATTCTATCCCCCCTCGCCCCCCCACCCCTCTTTTTGCGCCTGTACATTTATGAGTCTGATAAAAAGTTGTTTCCCCGCTGCCGCGTTGCCGGGGCGTACGTACGCGGCCATTCCACTTTGCAATTTCAAGCACATTTTTATCTGTAATAGCCGGCGAGATAGCCCGCACCGGTTGCAAATGTTTAGGTAGCTGCTTTTTCGGACCTGAAATTCAAATTCCACCGACTACGAAAACATGCTTCCGGTATTATTCGATGCTTCAGCAATCGTGCTAGTAGCTCGCATGATCGAAACTGCGCTATATAGTCGCTGTATCTTCGGCGAGACAGTTCGGTGGAAGATCAGCGGACAGAAATTTTTCGAACGTGGTTTCGTTTTTTTTTTCGTTTCGAACGAATTAACCTTGACATAACCTTGACATAACCGTACAAAATTCAAAATACAGGGTATCCCAAAAATCGAAAATAATCTCGAAATAGGCTTCCTGAGGCCATTTGAAGTAACTTTTTCCTTTACAAAAATGTTCTCCAAGCCTTCGTTTACGAGTTATTAACGAAAAACCGTGACCAATGAGAGGCGAGCGCAACTGGCGCGACGCGCTCAGTCAATGAGCAGTCGACGCCCAGTTCCCAGATCTTATTGGTCAGTGTTTTTCGTTAATAACTCGCAAACGAAGCTGCGGATCGCATTTTCGCAAAGGAAAAAGTTACTTCAAATGACCTCGGGAACCCCTATATCTGAATTGCGAGACACTTTTGGGACATCCTGTAGATCCAGAAAATACAGAATTTTGAAAAAATCTTCTCTGGCAAAATAAAACGTTGACAATACACGATAAGACTGCAAAAGTGATTATTTTATAATAAATAACAACGTAACGTAAACAAGGAGACAAAAATTTACAATAAAATTAACAAATATACATTCGACATTTTTATATACAACTAATACATCTGTAATATACAACTTCGTACATCTTTTTCGATTAATATCAAGCAATCACTATGCACCTAAAATCCAGATATAAATTTTCGATACCAACCAACCCAAAGAACAGACATCGCGCGAACCATTGGCGCAGCAATTCGCGAGATATCCGTATATCTAAATCGTATTTCTAAGTAAACAGAACTATACAAATTCGTAAAAACCGTGCCGGAAGTTCGACGAAACCACCCAAAAAGCTGCGTACGAAATAATTCCATTCCTCTTTCCGCGATCGCGCCGGTGCAACTCGACTTGTTCCCAAGGCCGCGACCCGCATCGACGCCGACTACGAAAAAATTCGAAAATTCTCCGCCGGAGAACGGAGCACTATTTTTAATTACGATCGTTCCTGTCGCGCGAGCGCGGAGCCTGCGAGGCGGTCTAAGATGATTGCAAGCGGAATCGATCATCCGGGGCGCCGTTGGTCGGTGCGAGCGCAGCCTCGCGGAGCTTGTTCCGCGCGACAGGCCCCGATTTCCCGCGAGCGTGCGCCCGCTAAATCACGGGTAAATCGCGAGCCCATCCGGGCGCGGTACGGATGGATGCGTGTCGAGTCGACAATACGGTTCTCCGTCACTCGGCCGCGTTTCCTTCGGGCGTCATCCGGCGGCATAGCCGCCGGCTGGGCGTTAGGGGACGCGACTTAACGCCTGCCGTTACCCCCGGCGCCTAATGGATTCGCGTGAAATTATCTTCGCGGAATACTAAATGAGCGGTAAGGACTGTCGTATAATTCAGCCTCGCAGTGGATATTAGGTGTACCCATTTAACGTCACGTCCCTTCCGTCTAAACGTGGCGTCGTAGCTTCCGGCCTCTTGAGGGACGACGCTCGAGAGACGCGAAGTGTTTGTGTACGAGAAAGAGGCTGGCGAAACAGAGAAAGCGAGAGAGAGAGAGAGAGAGAGAGAGAGAGGGAGAGAATGAGGGACCAGAAAGCGTCGGTCGGCGCCGAGACCGGATAAAACGAGAGTTCGGGAGGGGTTAAAGACACGGGCAATCGGCCAAAGCCTGGCCACGGCCTTTTGAGCGTGCTCTATGCCCTTTACTGCGGCTTTTGTCGACCTAACTGACTCTTACTTCCTGAATTAACGTGTAACGCGGCCTCGGGACAATCCGTTCCGGCGATGCACCCGGCTCTCGAACCACTCCGCACGATTCTGCTCGGCTAATTACAAACAATTCGATTGTTTGCTTCTGAGAAATCTGCTCCGACGACGAGTAGTCATTGTTGGTCGCGGCCACTCGATTCCTTCCTCTGACGGAGATCGGGTTTACTTTGCGGAACAGGTGGAGGAGGCACTCCTTGATCAGATGTTCGCGGAACTTCTTTTAAAATATCGCGACCTTTTTACGTGCGCTTTGGATGTTCCTCCGTGCGTTAACCCTTTGCCATACTTCGAGGGGTCCGATATTACATGAAAATTTTATGCGATGATTTATTCGGTATAAATTGTTATTCTATTCTTTAAAATATTATATTATATATAATATATAATATTATATATATATATAATATCGATATTTAAGCACACGAGTAAACTTAGGCACACGATGCGCATCGATTTTCCTTGCTTTCTAAGAAATTATTGCGATCGAAAAGTTTCCAGTCGCGGTAACTGCGAAGAAAATGGTACATCAAGGGGTTAATCTGTGCCTCGACACGCTTAGGGGATGGTCAAACAATGTCCGCAGAGCCTTGAACACGTGTTTTCGTTCTAACAATGTTTTTTGAAGGAATTTTTGATATTTTATTTTTGCGGTTACCTAACCGCGTTATTTAACAATATTGTATAAATAAATGGAACAGAAAAATAATATTTATAGCATTAAATCTTCTAATACATCTTCAGCGGTTTTATATATTTTTTAAGTATGTCAACCTGATTGTTTTTCGGCAACTTTGTAATTGAGAATTCAGTCTCTATCAGTACTCGTGGCACCAGGAGATAAATCCGCACCCTTAACACTAGATTTACGGAGCATAAAAAACAGCTGTTTTATACTAGTTTACAAAAGTACCGATAAGACATTCATTCCGATATTGAACAAGCGTTATCGCAACATTTGCCGTTATCGTAACACATAAATTGAATAAACAACTCGCAAATGCATCATTACGATATGCGTAATCGTACATTAATTAGTGACCTAAAAAAGTTAGTGACCCGCCATCTCGACGGGTTCCGTACAAATCCGGTGTCAATCGTTCACCTTGGAGGCCGTCGTCACCGCGTCGCATGATCATAGCACGCTTCATCGCGAAGCCAGCAATGCTCGCCCGCGGAAGCAAGTACATTTTCGAATGACGGCCGCGAACGTGAAACGAGCGAACGAGTGAAACAAACGAGAGTGAACTTTAACGGCGCGACGGCCTGGAACATCGAATAATTGTGTACAAGAGAGGAGGCGTGCTCTAATTGGACGGTCTCGGCGTAGAAAACGTCGGGCGGGGACAACGGGGCTTAACGAGGGGAATAGGATTGGGTAAGTTCGGGGACATAATGTTTCATGAATCGGGGCTGAACGACAAAGAGTTCGGTCGCAAATTAATCGAGTCCCCCCGATCGAGAAACAAGTTCCCTCGGAAACGTCGTTACTCTGATCGGATTTCCGCGGAAACTTCGCCGCGAGGCCGAAGAGAACAATGGCTTCGTTCGAGGCGAATGATCCCTCGCCGCTTCGCGTCGCTTCGCGGTCCACGGCGGATCGAGAGAGAGAGAGAGAGAGAGAGAGATAGAGAGAGAGAACGCCAATCCGGCACTCTTTTTACAGAAACATTAATATTTAAGCCGCGTGTCTCGCGCCGCCTCTGCCCTCTGGCACCCTCGCGTTCCGATATCGCGGCGCGGCGCGGCGCGGCGATGCCGGTGGCCCGTTCTAATTAATAATTAAATTGCCGAAACTTCCCGGCCGAGGCTGCGGGACGCGCGATCGCGGCGATCTTCGCGCACAGAAGTGGGGTCCTTTCAAGGCGAGGAGCCACGGAGGATGACTGGCGGGGAACAAAGGGCCGCTGGATGCGGAAGAAAAGCGATAGACGGGCAAGGGTGCGCTAGCTGGGCGACGGAGGGGGCTGGAGAGGCGTGGGAAACGGAAAGAGAATTGTCTGGGGAGGCCGGAGGAGCGGGCTGGAATAGCTGAAAGACAGAAACACGTCGACTGCGGAGGTCGGACAGCCGACGACGACGACGACGACGACGACGACGAGATAAGGGATAGAGAAAGAGAAAGAGAGAGGGCCGGGGAGAGTTGGAGGGCTGCTAAGGGAACAGGGATAGAGAAAGAAACCCGGACAAAGAGAAGAACCGGAAAAGAGGAAGGGACCAAGACTCGGAGATAAGACAGTCGAAGTCGACGGGAACTTTAGAACCGACAAACGCTCTGGAAAAACATTGAATCGCACAAAGGCTGATGATCTTCGCCGAGAGTCTTCGCCACCCCCGGCCACCCTCCTCCTCTCAGACCCTGTTCCGAGAGGAAACTGGCCGATTGTTATTCGCGCGACGGCTAGGCATACATATCGCGCGACGTCTCTCTACGATACGTGTTTAATTATAACTTAACCCCGGAGCCTCGTTCTCTCGCTCGTTCCCCGTCCAACTCGTCCTCTCTTACGAAAATTACTTTGTCGCGTCGCGGAACGAGAGACTCGGACCGCCGAAACTTTGTCCAGCCAGTTACGGCAGTTCCGTTCGTTCGGTAGTTACCGTCTTCCAGGCGTGCGGTAGGCGAACTTGCGGTCGGTCAGGAACGTCGCGGATATCTTACTCGGTATTCCCAAATGTGTGGCCGGTCTAATGCGAGCACTCCGACCTGGTCGCCACTGTCGCGAACGTGTTCGGTTCAACTTCCGTCCACGTGATCGGCGGAATTAAAGGGAATTAGATTAGCATTGCCGCGGGAGAATCGGATCGAGCTTTCCCGTGTTACGCCACTGGCAACTTCGAGCCGAACGTGATTTTTGCCTCGGCCGAGGTTTATCAGAAATATCGGGCAACAAGAACAAATCGGCGGGCAACAACGTCGATTCGATAACGATGGAATATTTTTCGGATTGTTAAAAGCTGTTGGCCTTTTTTTTTTGTTTTGATGGGGAAAATAACGCCTCGCCTGGAAACGGAGAACTCTGCCGGGCATTGCGATAATTAAGTTCAATCAAGTTTTTATGACGGTCGCAAGTTTTTTCGCTTCCATTACGCGGGTAGTCAAATTGTTTGGTCGTTCTTCATTTGTCGTATTAACTGGATTTTCAACAATTTCTCGTAACGCCGGTTTCGCAATTTTCGCGCAACGGTGCGCCGAATGTAATTTAATATTTTCGTTAAATGAATCGAAATATTTTGCCCGGCGACGACCGTTCCGTGAAATATCGGCGATTCTTGTGCAGCAGTTTTTAATACGGTCGCTTCAAAAACGTATTCGAACGCTCGCTTTTTCATGAAATCGAAGTCGAGAGTAGTTAGGTGCGTAGTAGGAAATCACAGTCGATTTAGCGATTTAGCGATCCTTATATTTTTGAAACAATGACGTTGATGATACGTTGGCCGATATTCGACTTATACTACTTGTCAAGTGTGCTTTGTATTAGGTTGGTGCATATGAAATGTCGGATTTTCTTTACTTGCGAGCGTTTGTCTCCCTGTTTTCGTTATGTTAAGAGAAAGATTATGCGAATGCTTCTCGGTCGAACGAAGCGCTTAAGAACAAGATACGATCCGTTATCGATGAAATATTAGGTTGATTTATGGTATGAATTGGTATGAAATGTTGGATTTCCTTTACATGCGAACATTTGTCTCCCCGTTTTCGTTATGCTTTCGTTTTTGGCATAACCTCGTTTATGGTCGCACTGTCCATCGCCAGAGTCACATTTCAACAAAGAAGATTTTCTCGAAAGTGTTCCATTTTGTTGTTTGTTTCGAATTTCGTAAGGATACGAATTCAACCGATATTCGTGTAATTTTTTTATACGAGTATAAACTTGGTAATAATGCCGCGAAAGCTGCACGCAATGTAAACCAGGCGTTCGGGGAGAATACTGTTAACGATCGAAAAGTGCAGCGTTGCTTTGAAAATTTTCGGTCCGGTGATCTTTCCCTGCAAAATGAACCGCGCGAAAGACCCGAAACGTCTCTGAAAAATGATGCTCCGAAAGCATCGGTGGAAACGAATGTGACTCGAGTAATTCGCTGCTCGTTCCTTCGAACTGGGAAGACAATTACAGCCGAAAAGTACTGCCGGTACATCGATGAGATGCATGAAAAATTGAAAATTATACGCCCGTCGCTTGTTAATCGGCGTGGCCCAATACTTCTCCGCGACGACGCTCGGCCGCATACGTCGCACAAAACAATTGCGAAATTGAATGAATTAAAACATGAAATTTTGCAGCATCCGGCTTATTCGCCGGATCTTTCGCCAATCGACTTTCATTTTCTGAAACATTTAGAACAGTTTTTGCGGGCTAAACGGTACGAAGATTAAGACAGTCTGAAAAATTCCGTATTAGAGTTTATCGATTCTAAAGATAAGAATTTCTTTGAGACAGGCATCTGTGCATTCAAATCTTGCCGGGAAAAGTGTATTGAAGCGAATGGAGCACATTTGGATTAAATAAATAGCTTTCTAAAAAAATAATATCAAAATAATAGAGAATTTTTAATTTTCTAGTTATATAAATAGAAAATAATATATATAATATAATATAAATAATAATAATATAATATACCTAATACCGCAATACAGTAATGTCTCCCTAATTGACGCTCAGATTGTGCACAAAAATGGACAATTTGGGAAGAGGAGATACGATTATTCGAGCTTTGCAGCTCGTTTTTATAGTTGTTGATAATCGATAATCATAAAAAAGCAAGCCACAAAGCTCGAACAATCGTATCTCCTCTTCCAAAATTGTCTATTTTTGTGGACAATCTGGGCGTCAATTAGAGAAACATTACTGTACAAGTACAGTAATATCTTACTGACGCTCAAATTTTGCATAAAAATGGACAATTTGGAAAGAGGAAACATGATTATTCGAGCCTTGTTGCTCGTTTTTTAATAGTTCTCGACAATTCGTAACTATAAAAATGAACCGCAAGGCTCGAACAATCGTATCTTCTCTCCCTAAATTGTCTATTTTTGTGGACAATCTGAGCGTCAATTAGAGAAACATTACTGTAGTAATGTGCCGACCTCGCGGATCAACGACGGCCAAACCGGCCGTCGTCTTTTAATTTCTCGTTCGTCTCGATACCGTCGACGGAACCCGCCGTCAATCGGTATCGAGGACGGTCTCGGTGAAAAGCGTCGAGCCAACATGAACAGGCCGAACGAAAAATAAGATTGATCGCGGGGGCCCGGTGTTCATTAACGCGCCGTACGTCTGTTTTACGTACTATTTCCCCAGCGAGAAACGAGAGAACCCCGGCATATTGCAGCCGTGCACCCTGTGCGCCCGAATTGAAACTGTTGCGTCGACGAATCGATCCCCGGACCTAAAAGTGGTCAGCCTCGGCGGGATAGCGTCGCGGTTATGGTTTTACGGTCGGAAAGCTGATTCGTGTACGTGTTCGATGAAATTGATGATTACTTTGTTGACGAAATTAATTCGATCGCTCGTTCTGCTACCCCGCGTTGTGTACACTGCCTTATTCCCGGCGTTAACCCACATTTACGTCGAACGACCGGAAGGTGCTCGAATGTCGTGCTTTCAGGTACCCCCGTAAATGATGTTTGAAGATTTTCGCGGTGCGGTATACGTGCTCTGTTACAGGAGAAACTTGAATGGAAAGGTTTTAACCCGTTGCGCTATAATTACATGTCAGATTCGCGATGAAGATTTCGTATATGATCTACTGAATACGAATGGGGTGCGTGTGGGTATTACCGCGGACGCCCCAAATACTGCGGTATTATATATATAAAAATAATAAAAAATCTATATATATATAACAATTCATATATATAGCGTGTAATATTTTAAAAATGAATCTCACAATTTTTTATATGTTTAACACTAGATTTGCGGAATTCGTTGAAATGGCGGGTCACTAATTTTTTTCATTTACGATTATTCATATCGTGAAGATGCATTTGCGAGTTGATTATTCAATTTATGTGTTACACGCGGCAAATGTTAGAATAAAAATCAGAATAAATGTCCTAAAATCAGAATGAAATTGTTCAAAATCAGAATGAATGTCCTATCGTTACTTTTACAAGCTGTTTTTTGTGCTCCGTGAATCTAGTGTTAACAAAATGGCTGATCTCTGATCTTTTCTTTCACAGTTTCTGATATGCGATAGAAATGTTTCTAGGGAGAAATTTTTGGGTACACTTTTCTTATTGAAGTATACGTTATAATATAGATCATATGGAGTTTAAATAAATTTAGTCTCGGCATTGTTATAAAACGATATATATATATTAGTCGCTTGTTCGAAATCCGAATAAATGTCTTATCGTTGCTTTTGGAAACTAGTATAAAACAACTGTTTCTTGTGCTCCGCGAATCTAGTGTTAATATAGCGATGATTCGTTCGTTTTCGTTGAGAAACCGCGAATAATAATTTCTTCTGGAACGAAATAAAATTCGATTCTTCTGTCGAAGTTTTCTTATCGCAGACTACGAATGAACGCGAATTAAGAAGTACAAGAACACAAAAATTATCTCGATCTATATATAATAATAACTGTAATTCTGAAGGTGGATCACCATAATTCTAAATGCGAATCGCTATAATTCTGTAACTAAGTACCATCGTCTGCCGCGCTAATTTTGTGCAATTATTCGATCGCATCGAGGAGATAGCTTCTTACCACCTTGGTTCTTTCACTATTTCTCTCCAAATCTACCAATGTACATTATCATCGTAATTTTTTTTTAGATTCTCCGTAAGAACATCGCCTCAGATATGCTTCAAAGTGCACGCGCTAATCGACAAAACTCTGTCTCCGTTGTAATAAAGTAATAATAAAGTACATAACAAAGTACCCACGATCTTGTTACGAGGCGTGAAACTAAAAATGAAAGAAGTCAGAAGACAGGCGTTACCATTTAAAACGAAATCAAAATAAAATTACAGTAATGTCTCCCTAATTGACGCGCAGATTGTGCATAAAAATCGACAATTTGGGAAGTGAAGATACGATTGCTCGAGCCTCTCGCAGTTCCGATTTATAGTTATGAATTGTCAACAACTATAAGAACGAGCCGCAAGACTCGAATAATCGTATCTCCTCTTCCCAAATTGTCCATTTTTGGGGACAATCTAAGCGTCAATTAGAGAGACATTAAGCGAGATTTAAGAAAAGCATTTTCATCATCTGGTAGACTAATCCAGCTATCATCTAAAAAAGAAAAATTATTATTCGATGCTTACACCTCGTTTTCATAGTAAGGTTCGAACAATCGTATCTCCTTTTTCAAAATTCTTCATTTTTGTGGAAATTCGAATTAGCGTTAATTAGCGTCAATTAGAAAGACATTACCGCACTATTAAATCGAAATTGCACGATGCTGAAACGAATTTCCGTCGTCTCGAGGATGTCCAACGTTTTCCTGGTTTTTGACGTTTCAATCCGCTTCGTCGGTTCCGAAGCACCCCCTCGACTGCCCTCCCCCGAATAACATCAGTGGCTTAATCCTCTATCACAACTTACGCGCGTAATGGCGCGTGAAAGGCTCCGCGAAAAGTCTTTTAACGCTTCCCCCGTTCGAAATACCCCGCCGGGCGATTTCGCGGCAGTCGCATGTAGCCGCATTAATATTAATGCTCCGGTTCGGCGAATAAATTCCCGCGGCCAGAAAAGAAACTTTCGAATGCATCGAAATTTACTGAATTCGCCGCGACCGCGATTACCATTGCACCTAACTCATCCCCCCATTGTGCTCCCGCGTTACGTATCGGGGGCCGGCTTTGTTCTTGCCGGTTGATCGCCATTCAGCTTAAAAAACGTTATCTGCTTTCGCTCCTTCTGTCCGAATAACCGCGTGCCAATTATCAACTATTGTGACGTTAAATGAAACGCGAAGTTATCGATCATCCGGAGAACTGGAAAGCGGAATTATCGCAATCCGGAGCGCGTTCTCCTTTCGTCGGCCCTCGACGTTTCTCGATATTTTCGAAACATTCGTTTGCGGTAAATCCTTCCCAATCGATGCTCTCAGATTGCGTCCGCAAAAATGGACAATTTGGGAATCGGAGATGGAAGCATCGCGGCTCGATTTTACAATTATCGACGATCGGCAACCATAGAAACGAGCCTGGAGAACTCTAATCCGCTTTTCAAAGTGTCGCAACTTTGTTTGGGAAATTTTCTGCGCGATCCGAACATCTGCGCGAATTAGGGAAGAATTACCGTCCGGCACGCGAACGAAACGATTACACCGTACGCCGAAATTCGCAGGAAAATATTAGACCAAGCGGTCCATTGTTCGACTCGGAATCAATTGCCGGTCCGATGGATCGAACGAATTATCTTTCTGCCGCGGACGCGAGCCCCGGATCATTCGAGGTCGCCGTGGCGAAACCAAAAACCATCGACGCCGTGGGAATCGTCAATTAATAGAGGGTCGTAACGGAGAACCAACCGCGTTTCGGCCGTAACTTCCCGTCACGTTCGCTACGCTCGCCGTGGATTAATGCGATTTTTAGTCGCAGGCATGCAGCCGGCCAGCGGCCGCCGCGAGTACCGGGGATCCCGCGCAACAATGGCCCGCAGCAAGACCTCTTGGTTATTACCTCAGAGTCCGTCGTTCCCATTAATTCTGCCTATTCAACGTCGCATTCCTCTGCCGCGTGTATGAGGCCGCGCGTCATCCTCGGCGCAGACCGATGGCTTTTGGGATCGCGGCGTATCTATCCTCCGTGAAAGATAACAAAGGACCCCGTACAAATAGCCGTCGCGATCCGAGACTGCAGCCGCGACACGGCGGAGTTGCACTCCCGGTGCCACCGTAAGAGTCCCAAACGTGCAGACATTTGCGTCTCGATTGTCCGCCGGTTATCGTGCACGCTATTGTCTCGTTGCCATAACTGGGATAGGTCTATCGACTCGAGTTACTCGCTGCCGTTCCCATCGGCACCGATGAAAATCGGACGACGACGCGACGGCGTCCATTTCGACTCGGAATTTCGGATGCTGCCGTCCAGAACCGGTCGAAGTATCGGCTCGGTTATCTATTTTTATCAGTGGACTGCGAATTTCTATGCGAAACAATCATATTGCTGCAATAGTTGCGACAAGCAGCGGCTAGAAACTGGAATTTTAATTCGTTGCACTCGAGTGGTGCACTCTGAGGCACCATCGATGAAATGAATTCCGCGATTAGACCGCGAGTTTTACTCGAAATTTTAATTGCGAATTTTTACTTTAATTTTAATTGAAATACGAACTGGTAAAGACTTCTTGACAGTATTAAAGATTATTGTTATTATTATTAAGCGAAGAAATCGTTTCTATCTACAGTAAATTCTCCTCGATTGCCTCTCAATTTGTAAACAAAAATGAACAAGTTGGGAAGATGGCCTATTTTTATAGTTTCCGGTTGTCAACGATTATAAAAACGATATGCAAGGCTTCTCCTCCCAAATTGTCCATTTTGTTCAGAAATTAAGAGACAATTGAGGAGAATTTACTCCTTGAAGAAGTAATTTCTTCGCTTGATAAGAATAATAATAATCTTGAATACTTTCGAGAAGTCTTTACTAGTTCGTATTTCAATTAAAATCCACTTGAAAATGTAATTATACCGTTTTTCAAGTGGTCTCAAGTATACAGGTTGTCCCAGAATTATGGTATTTCCGGGAAATGAGGAGTTCATGAGGTGATTAGAAGTAACTTTCTCCTTTACAAAATTTTTCTCCGAGGCATCGTTTACGAGTTATCGATGAAAAACAATAACCAATGAGGAGGGGCGAGCTCGCCTGACGCAAGGCGGCCGAACCAATGAACAGAACTGGACTTCGTGCGCTCGTTGGCTGGGCCGCTTCGCGTCAGCCGAGCTCGCCTCTCATTGGTCAGTGTTTTTTTCGTTAATAACTCGTTAACGATGCCTCGAAGAACATTTTTCTAAAGGAAAAAGTTGCTTCGAATGACCTCAGGAATCTCTAATTTCCCGAAAGTATCATAATCTTCGGACACCCTGTATGTCCGCTACTCTGTAGCTGGAACACACGGGGCGCAAATACGATGTCGCGTGTGCGACGAACAAACTCGTGCGAGCAACGCAGCTATAAATCCTTTTAAGAAAGTAAATACACAATAGCTTGACTGAGAGCCCCATTCGAAGCTTTCATTCCGCGTATGTTTGTCCGTTAGCTTCTCGTACTATAAGCAGAGTCGGACAGCAGTAACCCGCTGAGTCTATAGATCATAGAAAAGTGTACGCTTTCCGTACGAGGAAACTATTAAAGTCACTTGTCTCTCTCTCTCTCTCTCTCTCTTTCCCTATATCTCTCTTTCTCTCTCGCGCTCTCTCGCGCGCTCTCTCTCCCTATATTTCTCTTTCTCTCTCGCTCTCTTTCCCTGTATCTCTCCCTCTCCCTCTCTCTCTTTCCCAATATCTCTCTTTCTCTCTCGCGCTCTCTCTCCCTATATTTCTCTCTCTCTCTCTCTCTCTCTCTCTCTCCCTATATATATATATATATATATCTCCCTCTCTCTTTCCCTATATCTCTCTTTCTCTCACGCGCTCTCTCTCCCTCTCTCCCTCTCTCTCTCTCTCTCTCCCTATATTTCTCTCTCTGTCTCCCTATATCTCTCTCTCCCTCTCTCTTTCCCTATATCTCTCTTTCTCTCTCGCGCTCTCTCTCCTCCTCCTCTCTCTCTCTCTCTCTCTCACTTTCTCGGCACGTCAAAGTGTGTAGTTACCGCTGTCAATAGAAACTTAGTACATAACGTCTTTACACTTTATTTATCGACGATGCAACCGGCGGCCAGCGTGTTGATATAACTACTTGTCGCGACTGGTAGCAACGTCGTTAGCGCCGGTCTCGTGGTTATTAATTGCACGCTTACGTTTGCCGAGGTAAACGCGAAGAATCGTTGTTTGTGTCGATGTGTTGAATCAGCGGGAGCAGAGGATCACGCGGAAACATGTGTCTCTATCGTTGCATTTAGCGGAGTTAATGTACGCGACAGTGATTACGCCGAGTAGTAGAAACTTCGAAATAATGTATTATTAGGTTGGCTGGCGCAATTAATTTCATTTTGTTCGATCGAAGCAGACAGCAGTCTCGCAAAATTATTGTGCAATGCCAGCTTAGAGAACGGCGAGCGATGACTCAAAATTAAATCAGTACGGGTTCCAGCATGCTGCAGTAATGCCTCTCTAATTGACGCTCAGATTTTCCGCAAAAATGGACGATTCGGGAAGAGGAGATACGATTAATCGAGCCTTGCGGTTCGTTTTCATAGTTACGAATTGTCAAGAACTATAAAGCTATACAAAGCTATAAAAAGCTATAAACATGTACAAAACTATAAACTGTAAACTATAAACTATAAAAAACTATAAACATATACAAAGCTATAAACTATAAACTATAAACAAATTTTTTAAATCCATTTTTCTGAATACAGTAATGTTTCCATAACTGACGCTCAGATTGTCCACAAAAATGGACAATATAGTAAAAGGAGATCATTTTTAGAGTTACGAATTGTCAACAACTATAAAAATAAGCCGTAAGGCTCGAATAATCGTATCTCCTCTTCCCAAATTGTCCATTTTTGTGGATACAGTAATGTCTCCCTAACTGACGCTCAGATTGTCCACAAAAATTGACAATTGAAGACGCGATATAACAATTTCTAATAACGTCTCGGAATCGCTATTCGAGTGCAAAGGGTTTTAACCCTTTCCCACTGTACGGGATGCCGCGCCGAAATATCGCGTCTCGAAATGATCTTATTAAAATCGAATTCGTTTATATTTAAAGAAGTGTTAAAAGCTGTTGCATGGATCACGATATTCAATTTCATACGCATAAAATGCATCAGATCCTATAAAATAGAAAAATCGTGGATCGGAGGAACTATTTTAGACTTTGCGTTAATTCGGCTTTGAGCGCAAAGGGTTAACACGCGTTCGAATCACAGAACGTTCTTTTCACAGGCATCTCATCACATCTCCAAAGTTTCCGTTGCAATTCTAGCTAAATATTAAATCGCCAGAGCCGAGAACAATACCGCACGATTGAATAAAGAAAGAAAAACCAGCGGATTTTTCTTTCGTTCTGTTTCCTTAAAAAACATATGCGCGCCGCGTCGCAGTGCTGGCCAGCGTATAACTCGCGCCGTTCGCCCTGGTTCCGATGGTCCGGAGCACGCCGCATAGCTGTGCAGAAAATGCATTCTCGCTTGCTGTTCGGCGCAGAGACCGAGCCATTCGCCCGGTTTATTATAGCATTCGATTACGGTCGCGAAACGTGGCGCGTCTTCGACGGGGGGCGGGCGCAGTAAAACGGCGGGCATTCCGCGCCGGGCGGAATTCCATCTCGTTCGGAAAGGTTCCTTTGTTTTCGCCGTGAATCGCCGCGCCGTCGGAAAGTCGGCGATATAACAAAGAAAGATGACGGTGCGCCGGGCGTCGCCGGCGAAAAGGCGCGCAGACAGACGCAAAAGGCGGGGCGAGCGAGCGCGCGAGCCCGTCGTCGTCGGGCGAACCCAATTTTCGAGCTGTTTGGAAAAAGGATCGACGGGAATTGCGAGCTACGCGAAGCTCTCTCTGTGCGCGGCTGCGACGCCGCCGCCAGCGGCGGGAGCGAGACGGGCAGACGTCGCTCCGCGTCGAACCGGCCGGGCCGGGTCGGGCCGGGCCGTACACGATTTCCATTTTAAGCGGCAACAATTTAATCGGGGTAATTGTACGCGAATAATCAACGGATGAAATTTTAAACGGGAGGATCAAATTTTAATAGGACTGGTAATGCACGGGGCCGGCCGAGTGTCACGCCGCGACTGGTAATGGCGATACCTTGCGCGGCGAGGTCGCGCGGGCAAATTGGAAAAACGAAGATGCGCGGCGGCGCCGCCGTTCAATTTCACGTGTAAGCTGACATTGAATTATATTCGCGCCGGGGAAAAGATATAATGTAACGTTGCGCTGTCGACGGGTTCTCCTCGATCGGCCGCCTAACGAGAATTGATAAACGCCGAAAATAACCGGCGCGGCGTTCTCCAGCGGAATTGGGATCGGACGAACGTGCTGCTGCTGCTGCTGCGTGCTTCGTTTGTTATTTTCGTTGCATCCGCTCGGACCGAATCCGGCGAACGTTGCCCACGATGTATGTGTGTATGGATTGGTTCGTAAGACATTTTTGACATTTTATGCAGGACGTAGTCAGCTTATATTGTTGTCGTCTGTAGATTTAATTATTGTTATACACGTAGCGAGAAATGCTTCGGATGAGATTAAATGTAATGGTTTCGAGTAGGGTACATTATGATGATACTAATTATCTTGTAGGCGAACGTGTAGACGGTATACGAAGATCATTGTTTTTTTAAAATAGAATTATATATTTTTTATTCCATCAGTTTATGCATCTTGACATTCTTTGCAACAAGGTGTTAAGCTGTTTATGTTAATTAATATAATTAATTATCTTGTAGGCGAACGTGTAGACGGTATACGAAGATCATTATTTTTTAAAAAATAGAATTATATATTTTTTACTGCATCAGTTTATGCATCTTGACATTTTTTACAACAAAGTGTTAAGCTGTTTATGTTAAGGAATCATTAGTTAGCGAGAAAGAGTTTAAATTAAAGATTTGATTAATTGAGATGATTAATTAAGATAGGATAGATTGTATAAGGTAAGTCCAAACGCTCTACTGTTCTTAGATGGTGACTTTTCGTTAATTAGTGAACAGTTCTTCGCTCTCGAATCTTACAAATTTTACTTAATCAAATCATGGACTTTATTTACTATTTTTCACTTACGTTTGTCAAAATACAAGTGCCTAATAAGGGCAATATGCACAATATGCTCCGAAATTAGACGTTCAAACGATAATTATCATTACAACCGGCGCGGCTTAATCGTCTCGAAAGCCGAATCGATTCCCAAGAATCGTTCGAATTGATTCTCGGATCCATCCGCCGAATGTTCTTGACAGCTCCGTGTCTCCTTTGCCGATCGTTCGACGCCGTTGCCTCGAATCCGCCCTGCGACTCGGCCTGTTCCCTGGCGGGCAATATCGCGCGTGCCTGAAAGCCAAGGCGGAAACGCGCTCGGCGCGGCTCTCCGGCTCATTAATATCAATTAGATCGTCATCGGCCGCGGCACGACGGCCGCCGGCTACGAAAAAGAAAAAAAAGGAAAACGCTGCAGCAATCCGACGTGGATCGTCGAATACAGATAAATAGGCTTTTATCGCGGCTCGATCGGCGCGCGCGGCGGCCAACAAATCGCTGCCACCGCCGGAAAAACCATCGCGCCCGGAATATATTGCAGCACCGCGGGGGCCCTTCTGATCAATATGTAGACGAGCGACGATGTTACATTTGTACCCCGCGTGTCCGCCGGTATCGCAACTTTATGGATATCTCGTACGCGCCCGTTGGGAAACCGGCGATCGTCGACCCTTTAGTTCCAGCTCGGTGCTGCCCGCGGGATCTAGAACCGTTCCTCTCCCCGTTTGCTCGCGAAACGACGGCAAGGATCGACGACAAATGTCTCAAATATTTCACAGAATTAAAGCGTTTCATTCGATTCGATTGGAATTACAAGGCAAAGTTTTATGCAAGGATATGAATAATATGATATGATAATATGATATGATATAATATGATAATATATAATATGATATGATATAATATGATATGATATAATATGATATGATATAATATGATAATATATAATATGATATGATATAATATGATAATATATAATATGATATGATATAATATGATAATATATAATATGATATGATATAATATGATATGATATAATATGATAATATATAATATGATATGATATAATATGATAATATATAATATGATATGATACGATTTAATCATATCATTTTTAATTATATGAATAAAATTATGATGAGGATGTAGTGGATCAGCATAAAAAGGAATGATTAAGAACTATATTTTAAATAATTCTGTCACCGACGTATGGGTGGCAGAAAGGGTGACACTAGCGGTCGAGGTGCTAATGGTGTAATTATGATACACATTTCTTAATAGTGCATTTGTGATATGTTTCGTTGATAATATAAACAGGCTATATTTTGTTGGTGATTTAATAATGACACGTTTTTTCACAAAGCTGCGCTGAATCGATTTCCATAATTGAAAATCGTTTGAAATAACTGGTGAACGATTCACTTTGAGGAAAAAAGGGTCGATTGTATTTTTTATGTTCTTTTTTTACGTAGAATATGCAAGATAATCTACAATAATATAATGTTAGTATTGTGTATAATAATATTAGTTTTAATATATTATATAATACTAATAATATTAATATTATATATAATATATAATACTAACATAACACTAATAATATTAATATTGTATATATTATATAATACTAATATAACACTAATAATATTAATATTATATATATCATATAATACTAATATAATACTAATAATACTAATATTATATATATTATAAATACTAATATAACACTAATAATATTAATATTATATATATTAACATTTTAACATTAATTCTATAATAATATCCAATGCAAGAAAAACATTGCAGTCGCTGTTGCTCCAAAAAGATCATTTCCAAGAAGACCACATCACTGTTCGCCGGTCGAAGGAAGAAACGTTGAACAGATTCCGTGGACGAAATAAATAAAAAGACAGGGAGGAAGATCGCTCGACGAAAAGAAACCGGTTGCTCGCCGAAGGATTCCGCGGGCTCGTTTTAATCGAAAGAATCTCGGCCATCCGTCGATGCTACAATTATGAACGGGACGTTTCAATGTTATTCTTTCTCGTCGCACAGAGCCGTAGATCGTTCCCGTGGAGTATGTTTCCACGTAAAATTGATCGAAACGCCGTTCGTTATCGTCGGCTACCGCAGGTGCGAAGCTAGACGCGCGATTACAATCTTGGTCAGCGGCGCCGATGCCAAACCGACGGTCGTTATTCGGAGCTTCTCCGTGGAACCGCAATCGTGTTGTCGCAGCATTGCGCAATAAAATCAATAAACGGCGATTTGAACGCTGCCAGAGCTTCCGGAACACAGCGGAGCGCCGCTTGTATTTGTTTACCTCGATCGCCGGCGGATGCGATTCAGCCTCTTCGTTTCAGATTCGAACGATACCGGGCGACCTTCAATTTGATCCGCGACACCTATTACAGAATTGGTGGTTTTTCCCCTTGTCGAGGAGAAGCGGGGGTGCACCGCCCCCGTTTTCTAGCCCGCCCCGTTCGTACGCGTCTTCGAACTACAGTAATGTCTCCCTAACTGACGCACAGATTGCGCAGAAAAATGGACAATTTGGGAAGAGGAGACGCGATTATTCGAGCCTTGCAGCTCGATTTTATATTTCTTGATAATCTGTAACTATGAGAACGAATTGCAAGGCTCGAATAATCGTATCTTCTCTTCCAAAAATTGTCCATTTTTGTGGACAATCTGAGCGTCAATTTGAGAGATATTACTGTAATCTGAGCGTCAATTAGATTACAATCGTTTTTTATGGTTACGGATCGTCAACAATTATAAAAATGAGCTGCAAGGCTCGAATAATCGTACCTTCTCTTCCAAAAATTGTCCACTTTTGTGGACAATCTGAGCGTCAATTTGAGAGATATTACTGTAATCTGAGCGTCAATTAGATTACAATCGTTTTTTATGGTTACGGATCGTCAACAATTATAAAAATGAGCTGCAAGGCTCGAATAATCGTACCTTCTCTTCCAAAAATTGTCCATTTTTGTGGACAATCTGAGCGTCAATTAAAGAGACATTACTGTAATCTGAGCGTCAATTAAAGAGACATTACTGTAATCTGAGCGTCAATTAGATTACAATCGTTTTTTATGGCTACGGATCGTCAACAATTATAAAAATGAGCTGCAAGGCTCGAATAATCGTATCTCCTCTTCCAAAATTTGAGCGTATGAGATTGGGTTTTGTGACTCATACAACGGCTTCACTTTTTAATGATTTCTTCAATTTAAACTTTGATGACATAAAAATGATCTTGGATCGTGATGCAACGATTTCAGTGGTGCCTCAGAATCACCACTCGAGTGCAAAGGGTTAACCGTGGAGAAAGAGAGAGAGAGAGACAGAGAGAGAGTATATCAACGTATGTACACTAGTCTATTTAGGCTAGTCTATTTGCGCAAATAATCTGGAAAAAAAAGAACGTTGCTGCATTTCTTTCGGAGAGCGATCGAACCAACCGGACCTTGGCCTTTCGAAAAAACTAAACTGAAACTAAATCTGAGACAACATTTAACCGTGGAGAAAGACAGAGAGAGAGAGAGAGAGAGAGAGAGAGAGAGTATATTAGCGTATATACGCTAGTCTATTTAGGCTAGTCTATTTGCGCAAATAATCTGGAAAAAAAAGAACGTTGCTGCATTTCTTTCGGAGAGCGATCGAACCAACCGGACCTTGGCCTTTCGAAAAAACTAAACTGAAACTAAATCTGAGACAACATTTAACCGTGGAGAGAGAGAGAGAGCGAGAGAGAGGGAGAGTATGTTGCGCGGATTCTAACGCAAACGGTTTCGATTCCCCTGATACGGTTCTTATCCGGCCGGTGAAATATCGCGACGCGAAATATATATTTTTTTTAGCCGTTCGCGTAGTGGTGAAACGTAACGGTTGGCCCAGTGGGAACGGCCCGGAAGTCACACCGCATTTGTTATCTTCACGGATGAGATTCTTCGTAGCTCGTAACAGTGCCAGCTACGTTTCTCGAAAAACGGTGATATATTGCCGCGGCGTTGGCTCCGGCTCTCGTAAAATCGGTGCATAAACCCGGTGAAGGGGGGGAGGGGTAAACAGAAAGAGGAGAGAGAGAGAGAGAGAGAAAGAGAGAGCTCGAATCTGAATGCAACAGTTTTCACGGTTAATTAATTGCCAGCGGCGCAAATATTTGCCCGCATTAAATGTTAACGAGGAAGAGAAATTCGCTATAATCGGGACATACGAAATCCCGCGAAATTCGTGCCACACTTTTTCGATCGGCCAGGGAATCGTTGCGCATTCCGTGGACGCAACGTTCGTGAAATTTCGAACCATCGTAGAGCGAAGATAATCGTAGCACTTTCTGTTCATTGATTTCGAATTCTGCGAAATATTATCGACGCTTAAATCGTTATAATTTCATTGCAAGAAAAGCATTGTTCATACAACAATAAATCTGAACTCGTTTCGAAGCTCGAAGTCTCTATTTTTATTGGTGTAATCACTAATCGGATTATTTTTTGCCCAACTCTGTTTTCGCGCAGATCGTCGCCGATGTTATTATAAAATGACTCGTGAGACACTTCGTTTTTCCTGAACGATGCTGCAATTTTGAAACGCCTCTTAACCCTTACAGGACCATAAAGTTGTTAAGAATAACTATTAGTATGTAACTGTTTATTGTAGTTCGCTTAAACGTGGAATAAATGAAAATCATAAGAAAGCTACATAACGATGTGCAGTTTTTTCTGGAATTTTATGGAAAATATTTTTCCCAATGGACTGTAAAGGTGACACAAATCATGGTTAGGCTTGCAAAGTGTTAACAAAGATAATGCAAAATTATGAAATAAAATTACTATACAAAACGATACGTTGATTACGATATTCTGCGAAGCGATTTCTTCTTTCATTTTCTCCGCTTTTTGCACGTTGTGTGCTGGCAAATCGCGTTTTTTTTCCAAAAATAACGACAATAACAAATACGACAATCGCCAATTTTAAAACGGGCAAAAATGTATCCCCTTGTTGCGAAGGGGTTAAAAGCGTTGGAGAATTTTCTTCTGGTCGAATCCGTCACATATTTGAAGATCAAAGCTCGCCGCAGTTAATTAGCAATCAGTCGAGAGTGCCTGAATCACTCGAGACAGTGTAATTACAAGACATTACGATATCAAAGAATTCCAAAAATAATAGACCAAGAGAAATGGAATTGCGGAACGCGCGTATCCTTCTTTATTAATAAATTCTATTAATAAAGGTGCCGGGCGCGCAAGACACTAACTAAGCCGCTAACAAGACACGCTGATGGATCAAGTTCGTTCGGCGCGAATCGTTCGCCGGATTTTCCAGAACTTTCTAATGACTTTCGTGCACCTCGGCCGTGTCCAATGGGAATCAGAGATCTCGTGATTTCTCAGTTTCCAGCCGAGACGGTCGCGGTCGTATTTTCTAATTGCGATAAACGCGTGCCTCGAACTTCCAATTTCGATCGTCTCCATGGATGAAATCACCTAAGGGCCGTTCGCGTTTACAGCCACAGTCGTTAATTACGTTTAACGTCGCAATCAGCGAGCCTGGTAGACGTAACGCGGTGATGGAACGTAAATTAACTAATCGACCTAGTCATTCGTGATATTCTCCAAATTCCCGGTCGATCCGACGTCAGTGATTCCGGCAATGACACCGCCCGCGCCGGCATACACGCAGAGCCGATCCCCCTCGCTAACTGTGATTAATGCGCTACCCCAAAATAAAGGGATGCCAGACGTTCGATCAATCCTCTTTTTATGATCTATTTGCTCGGATTAAGAACGGCCCTGTTTTTGACGGACGGCTAAGGCTTCGGACGTGCAGGTGGGTTGCTTACAGCGATCGATTCGTTCCGGAGAATCTCTTCCGTAGATATTTCGACGAAACGCTAAATAAAGCTATTGTTATATTTTTCTCGCGGACGGATTATTTTCTTACGAACGATCGTTCGCGACGGATCTCAGACCCTTTTTCAGGAATAAATGAAGATATCGACGACGCGAGACGATGACACGCTTCTTTCACTGATCATTCTTACAATTGCAGTCATGTGTCCCTAACTGACGCTCCGATTGTACACAAAAATGGACAATTTGGGAATTCTATATTTTCACGCGGTCACATTATTTGCACTCGCGAGAATCTGTTCGTTCATTTCGTTCATTTCGAGGATTTTACTTCGGTTTCCGTACATTCGCTGAAAAATACGCAATGTCTCCCTAACTGACGCTCAGATCGTGCGTAAAAATGGACAATTTGGGAAAAGGAGATACGATTATTCGAGCTTTGCAGCTCGCTTTTATAGTTCTTGACGATTCGTAACTATGAAAACGAACCGCAAGGCTCGATTAATCGTATCTCCTCTTCCCGAATTGTCAATTTTTGTGGAAAATCTGAGCGTCAATTAGAGAGACATTACCTAGGTTGGTGCAAATGAAATGTCGGATTTTTAAGTGAATATATAAAACTGCATATCTGTTTTAAACAGCTGTTTATTCAATTAAAATATGCTTCATTTGCTTCGATACACTTTTCCCGGCGAGATTTTAATGCACAGATGCCTGTCTCAAAGAAATTCTTATCTTTAGAATCGATAAACTCTAATACGGAATTTTTCAGACTGTCTTAATCTTCGTACCGTTTAGCCCGCAAAAACTGTTCTAAATGTTTCAGAAAATGAAAGTCGATTGGCGAAAGTTCCGGCGAATAAGCCGGATGCTGCAAAATTTCATGTTCTAATTCATTCAATTTCGCAATTGTTTTGTGCGACGTATGCGGCCGAGCGTCGTCGCGGAGAAGTATTGGGCCGCGCCGATTAACAAGCGACGGGCGTATTATTTTCAATTTTTCATGCATCTCATCGATGTACCGGCAGTACTTTTCGGCTGTAATTGTCTCCCCAGTTCGAAGGAACGAGCAGCGAATTACTCGAGTCACATTCGTTTCCACCGATGCTTTCGGAGCATCATTTTTCACAGACGTTTCGGGTCTTCCGCGCGGTTCATTTTGCAGGGAAAAATCACCGGACCGAAAATTTTCAAAGCAACGCTGCACTTTTCGATCGTTAACAGTATTCTCCCCGAACGCCTGGTTTACATTGCTTGCAGCTGTCGCGGCATTATTACCAAGTTTATACTCGTATAAAAAAATTACACGAATATCGGTTGAATTTATATCCTTACGAAATTCGAAACAAACAACAAAATGGAACACTTTCGAGAAAATCTCCTTCGTTGAAATGCGACTCTGGCAATGGACAGTACGACTATAAAAGAGATTATGCCAAAAACGAAAGCATAACGAAAACAGGGAGACGAACGTCCGCGTGTAAAGAAAATCCGACATTTCATATGCGCCAACCTAATAAATTTCATAGAGATTCCATGAAAGATGGATTTCACAGAGACGGCGATGCGCGCACTGATTTTCCGCGGTCCCACGCGGCGAGCTTTTCCCCGCGAAGTAATTCGCATCGCGAGCGATTCCGCTGGAAATAGACGAACTCTCTCGCTGGACACGCCCTATCCGCACGATATTATCGCGGCGTTGACATTGGCGATCGCAATATGGACGAATATTCGAAATACCGGCGCCAACGAGCTGCGGCCGCGCTTCGTTAGCCTCGAATAATTAAAAACAGAATGTCCACGCGGATGAAATCGCTTGCTCCGCAGCCGATTCCCGGTTGTTCCACTCAACTAGTTTAAAATAGTGTCTCTGTCGGCGCGCTCGCCGCATTGCTGGCTAACCGGATAACCCGAGATATTCGAGGCCGAAGTGTCTCCGCAGATTATTCAGGAAATTGTTATGGCTATTTGCGCAGGCGCCGTGACACGTTGAGAATCGTATCTCGTTTCCTATCGTCGAAGCACGCGACGATGTCGAAATTGAATATTTGCTTTTTCCTTTTCTTTTCGGTACGACGCGGTGTCGAACTTCCGACGATGATTATTTTGCGAAATAAATTTACAGTAATACTTACAACGTCGTACATTGTAATTACATCGACAGGTTACATCATTTTAGGTGGGAATATATGTTGTTACCGCGGATTTTTGTGTAAAAATTGCCTGCGTCAATTGCAAGAAATAGAAACAAAATATTGGGTTGGCAACTAAGTAATTGCCGTTATATATAATTATATATATATAATTGCCGATTTCAGTTATAGATGTCTCTCACTTCCATTTTTATGATATCCGTAAATGTTATATATTATAAATTTATTATTATTATTATTATTATTATTATGTCATTTTTTATTATCCGTGAATGTTAGCAACTGAACAAATTGAATGCAGCGGTCAAGGAAAAGCGACCAGAATTGGTCGATCGTAAAGGTGTCATTTTCCAGCAGGACAATGCTAGGTCGCACACGTCTTTGTCCACTCGGCAAAAATTCATGGATATTGGTTGGAAATTGATGTTACACCCAGCATATAGCCCTGATCTCGCGCCATCGGATTACCACTTATTTCGATCCCTGGACAACTCCCTTCGTGGTAAAACTTTTAATGACGATGACGCTGTAAAATCTCACTTAACTCAGTTTTTGGCCGAAAAGGATCAGACTTTCTACGAGCGTGGAATTTTCAAGTTGTCGGAGAGATGGCGAAAGGTCATCGAACAAAATGGAAAATACATTGCAGATTAAACTTCGTTCCAAGAAAAAAAAAATTTTTTATTTCATTGAACAAATCGTCAATTACTTAGTTGCCAACTCAGTGTTACACTATTTATTATACTATTATACTATTATACTGTTATGCTATTATATTATTACTATTATTATAGTATTTTTATAGTATTTTTATTTTTACTTTTTTTATAGTATTATTATATTATATTATACTATTATACTTAAAAATGCTAGAAATGTTATATGTAAAATAAACGTGAGATTTTATAAAACACCACAGTATTCAGGTCGTCCGCAATAATACCCTCGCTTAACCTAATGTTCCAAAGTTAGTCGAGCTCCGGTAAAATAACTGTCGCGTCCATCACCCGCGAAAGAGACAGTGATTTATTCACGATCGAAGTAATTTTATCCCGTAAAACGAATATCGTTATTATTCGAAGAATCCAGAATGTTTGAAGCGAGTTTCATTGAATTTCGATTTTGCGGAATTTCTCCGGGCTGTTTATAAACTTATAAAAAATCGATCGCGAAGCATAAAATAAACTGAAATTCAATCACGAGGCTGAAATTTCTGTATATATTTTTTACAGAGTTCGTAACGGCCTGGATATGAAATTTTTCTATAAAAATCGGTTGCTCGCTAAAACTCCGTTAACGATATTTCAACAGAGTTAAAAATGTTAACGAAAATGTTTAACGCTGCACCCGATCGAAATTGCCGTACGCTTTTTAAAGAACAACTTCCAGAGACGACGAGGAAAACGGTACAAATTCAAACGAAAGACGAACGAACTCGAAGGAAAAGCTATTCTTAGAAACAACGAATCGAATGCTAAGCACGCTAAGCGTTGCCGATTCAATTTTTAAATTTACCATGTAAATGTTAATTACAAATTTAAGAAATTAACCGATTCGAAGTACCGCGAAACTGGCGATCTAAGACGGGGGTGACTGCCGTGGCAACAATTTATCGGACGCGAAATTCGGATACCTGATCGACGGCGAGGAGGAGGGGAGGGCGGGGCGCCGGCCACGATGATCCGTTATCAGACATAGCGGTCCGCGACAAATTTTGTAGTTGCCGGAAGACTTTGGACAGTTGGTAGCTGACGAGAGAGCGTTCGCCGGCATGGAAATTAGCTTCTGCGGCTGTCTGTGCAGCTGATGCCTCCGGGGGACGTCCGGCCGAAAACGCTCGGCAAAAAGCGGTGACGGACGGAAAGGAGATACGTCAAAAAGGAGAGTAGAGCAACGAGCAAAAGGACGGGAAGACGAAGGCAGAGCGTGGAAAAGGCGCGGCAGTGGAACGGAAAGGGAGGAGGACGACGAGTTCGATGGGTTACGTGTTCCGCGGCCATTTACGGGGGGGACGGCGAGGGTGGATGAGAGAGGCTGGTTCCGAGCACCTATAAACAATTAAAGTGTCCCGTGTCGGTGGTGCAGCACGCTCGCCGCGTCGCGTCCACGCGATGCAGTGAGTGCAATCCCGCGTTCGCTTAGCATTCGTGTCGGAATTAGACGAAATTTGGTCGAAAGAACGATCCAATTGAAAAGTTAAAGACGCTTCTTTTTTTGCGTAACTTTCAGGTCGCGTGCTGATACATCGACGTTTTATCGAATAATTTCAGTTTTTTTTTCTCAAGATGATATAAAGGGTGTCCCAAAATTATGGTATTTCCGGGATACGAGGGGTTCCTGGGATCGTTTGTAGCAACCTTTTGCTCAGCGAAAATGTTCTACGAGGTTTTGTTTACGAGCTAATAAATTTTCAATCTAAATGAAAAGTTTTCTGCATTGTTCGCAAACGTGTTTCTTCTTTTAATCATTTCAATAACTCGAGACTAATGCAACATCTTGAATCCGTGAAATATTTCTATTCAAATCCAGGGTCTAAGTACAATCGATGGAAAAGAATTACGGTAAATTCTCTGTAATCGACGATCCCAGATTGTACACAAAAATGGACAGTTTGGGAAGAGGAGATACGATTAACAACTATAAAAACGAGCCGCGAGGGTCGAATAATTGTATCTCCTGTTCCCAAATTGTCCATTTTTGTGCACGATCCGAGCGTCGATTAGGGAACAATTTACTGTAGTTGGTAGATGCGACGTATAAGAAGAGCCTAGTCTTCGATGGCAGTCGATAAAATCGTGTATTTCGCATGGATTTGAAGCTAAATCGTGTATTTCGCATGAAATTGAAGCTAAATCATTTGCTTCGCATGGAATTGAAGCCAAATCGTGTATTTCGCATGAATTTGAAGCTAAATCGTTTGCTTCGCATGGAATTGAAGCCAAATCGTGTATTTCGCATGAAATTGAAGCTAAATCATTTGCTTCGCATGGAATTGAAGCCAAATCGTGTATTTCGCATGGATTTGAAGCTAAATCGTTTGCTTCGCATGGAATTGAAGCCAAATTGTGTATTTCGCATGAAATTGAAGCTAAATCGTTTGCTTCGCATGGAATTGAAGCCAAATCGTGTATTTCGCATGGATTTGAAGCTGAGTCGTGTATTTCGCATGAATTTGAAGCCGAATCGATTGTTTCGCATGAATTTCAAGCTAAATCGTGTAGTTCACGTGAATTTGAAGCCATATCGATGACGTCGAGACCAGAAATCCAAAGTAGACGATTCTCAGAGCTCGAAGCGAGCGTAATCGCGAGACCTCCCAGAGAGACCGGACCACGGCGGCGCGACAGTTGTCCATTACGAAGTGCCTGTAACGAAATTCCTGCGCTCTAACTTTCTGCAACTTCGAACGTTATTAACCGTAACGAAGTTACCTTTCGACGGCGTCGGCCCGGTTCACGCGCACGCACGACCACCGAAACGGCTGAAGCGCGAAAGAGGGACACGCGAGGGGGGCAGGGGGGGGCTATCATCCATCTTGCAAGCGCGAATATGAGTATCAACAGGGGCCGTGTTGTTTCCAGGCGGGCGGCGTTTTAAATAATTAATTGGCCGGGAAAATGGGACTCGCGGATATGAATTCGGGGCCATTCGTTAATTTCATGGTTCATTTCGCACGCTCTTTTCTGCTCGAATGGTTCCCACTCGTTTCGACCCGGACCGGTACGGGTCCACCCCCCCCCCCCCGACCCCTCTCCCGCGGCGGACCCGTCCGTTCTTTTTTCATTACACGACACTCGCCGTTTATGAATGTGACGGGCTATCGGGGGGTGCGTAACTCTTCCCGCGTGCACCCGGCCCCGGCCATTATGGTTTAGCAATTGTCGACGATCATCGGTCGACCCGTTATTTTTCTCTTTCTGTTTTATTGCTCTCGCTGTGTTGCTGACTCTTCCGCGAACCCCTTCCATTCGTCTTCCGTGCCACCCCCCCCCCCTCCCCGTCCATCTAAATAGGTCGCGTTTCATTCGTCGGTCCATGCTGGAAACACGTTAGACGAATTTCGTTTTTTGTCGAAACAATTGCAGTAAATTCTCTCTAATCGACGCTCAGATTGTGCACAAAAGTGGACAATTTTGGAAGAGGAGATACGATTGTCCAAGCCTTTTGTGGCTTGGATCGTTTTTTATAATTACGAATTGTCAACAACTATAAAAGAAACGAGCTACAGGGCTCGAATAATCGTATCTCCTCTTTCCAAATTGTCCATTTTTGTGCACAATCTGAGCGTCAGTTAGGGGGACATTACTGTATTTGGTTCAGTTTTAAGATAATTATTGCACACTTTTGTGGGCCACTGTAAATTAGATGAGAGTGTCTTTCCGCTGTTAATAATTGCAATAAGTCGGACCAATAATTGCAATAATCGACCAATTCTGGTCGCTTCTGCTTGACCGCTGCATTCAATTTGTCCAGTTGCTAACATTCATGGATAATAAAAAATAACATAATAATAATAATAATAATAATTTCATAATATAACATTTACGGATATCATAAAAATGGGAGTGAGAGACATCTATAACTGAAATCGGCAATAACTTAGTTGCCAACCCAATAGTATAATCGAGTTGTCAATTTATTGGCGTAAAAGCTCTCATTTTCTCCGCCAAAGTTCCCCTTCCCAGCGAAACCGCAGTAATACCTGCATTTCGAAGCTGCATCAGGTTCGAAAAATGCGCGCAGCTCATCACAGACCATGCACAAGGTCTACGAACATTGTTCTCGTCGCCGAAGTGCACGCAGCGAAGGCGCGCCATTATTTTCGTCCGTGCTAATTGCACGAACAGAATCGTCGCAATATTTGCGTCTTCAGGTCGGCCGCGTACGTCTGCGAGCCTCTGCAGACATCTTCTTGGAGCTTAGACGGCTCACGGATCCACGGGGACTACTCGCATTGTAAGCGTACCGACTGCCGGCTTAAACATGAATACCTCATCTGCGAGTATTCTTCAGTGTTTTAAGGGTTCTAGAGCAGAAGCGAGGGTGATACACGGCCGTCCCCGGTGTCAAGTGGATTATACGCGGTGTTTCTGAAATGTTCAGCCGGGTATCGCCGTCCCTGTTGCTATCACCGTCGTCCCCGTATAATACCTGCTTATGCATAAATACGCTCGTTAAGTGCATACAGGTGTACGGAAGCAGCCTCCCGTTCGAACGTGCTGCGAGTGAAACAAAATTCTCGGCCGATGACTTCTCCGCCGCGGAGATTATACGAAAATGGAAACGCGCTCGGCAAACACGATTCTGTTTAGATAGTCGGGACCGCACCGATGGGCTTTGTCCTTCGCTCGTTACATTATATGGTCAACGTCGTTCCCCCTCCCCCCTCTACCCCCGTTGTCTTTCTCCCAGGTTCCAGCAAATAATAACTTTCGTTCGTACTTTTCACGCATTTCCATTTTACCCGCCGTTGGCTCTTAATGAACTCCGCGGACAGAGATTTTCATTTTCATAACGAGAGGCGAATCGAATAGCCTTTGGTTCAACGTTGTTGCCCGCTCCTCGGAAAAATGCTGGCTTTATGAAACGACCGACCGGCCGGCCCGGCCGGCTGCGGGTCGATCCTAGCCGGTATCAAGCGGCTAAGATCAAGCCGGATCGTTTCCCGGTCGGCGGCGTTGCCTCGCATTTCCCGGCCAACCCGTTGTTTTCATTTGCACGGCCGCGAACGGTAACGCGTATCAGGGAAACTAGCAACTCCCTTGTAGCCGCTCAAGTTCTAATTGAGTAGCGAAGTCCGAGGAAACCCGCCGCGGAGAGGATGTCTGTGAATGCGCCGGAAAGGGGAGCGCGACGCGACGAAACGAGAATATTAATCTTTCGTGTCGTGATTCCGGAAAGTATTCAGCTGCGAGCTGAAGCTGCGAGCCCGTCTCGGGACACCGCTAAAATATTGTAATAATCTGACCCTACGTTTCCCCGGTACCTTGGGAGTACGAGCCACGCTGGAATTGTGCTATTAACCGGTTAGCTGTGTTCGACGAGTATACTCGTCGTAGAGAAGTGGCGGTACAGTTAATGTCTCCCTAACTGTACGCTCAGATTGTGCACAAAAGTGACAATTTGGGAAGATTGCAATTCGGGAAGACAATTTGCGCCTCGTTTTTATGATTGCTGACAATAGATAACTATAAAAAAGGAGCCGCGAGTCTCGAATAATCGCACCTCCACTTCCCAAATTGTCCATTTCTGTATGAGGGACAATTAGAGAGAATTTACTGTAATCTGGTATCCGAACATTCGTGTCACTCTGCTGAACTCGAATGATCTAGGTTCTACTGAATTCTCCCCAATTGTCCCTTGTACAGAATCCGCGACACCGAAGTGGGCGACACTAACGGCGAGTAACGCGTGTTACGGTCAATTCTCTGCAATTGTCCCATAGCTTGTAATGAAAACTGGATAATTTGAAAAGAGGAGACACGATTATTGGAGTCTTGCGGCTCGTTTTTATGATTACTGACAATCGATAACTATAAAAGCAAGAGCCGCGAGTCTCGAATAATCGCACCTCCACTTCCCAAATTGTCCATTTCTGTATGAGGGACAATTAGAGAGAATTTACTGTAATCTGGTATCCGAACATTCGTGTCACTCTGCTGAACTCGAATGATTTAGGTTCTACTGAATTCTCCCCAATTGTCCCTTGTACAGAATCCGCGACACCGAAGCAGGCGACACTAACGGCGTGTAACGCGTGTTACGGTAAATTCTCTGCAATTGTCCCATAGCTTGTAATGAAAACTGGATAATTTGAAAAGAGGAGACACGATTATTGGAGCCTTGCGGCTCGTTTTTATAATCGTTGACAATCGACAACTATAAAAATTGAACTAATCGAATTGTCCATTTTTGTGGACAATCTGAGCGTCAATTAGAGAGACAAGTTGAGTTTTGTAACTCATAAAACAGTTACACTTTCAACAATTTTTTAAATCTAAACTGTGTTAATATAAAAATTGCCTTAGAACGTGATATGACAAATTTTAATGGTGCCTCAGAGTCACCGCGCGAGTGCAAAGGGTTAATATCGAAGTGTTTAATTGACAAGTGGCAAATTTAGATTCCCAAAAGACTAAACTCGGGGACTTCGGTTGTAGAAATATCCATTTTGCGATTATTATGGAGATATTTGCAATATTCGGCCAGCGTAGCGTCGATCTCACGAGCATGACGTCACAAGATGGCCGCCGCTAACAGTTTTTCGTAAATATCGAGAGATTTAGAGTTCGAATCGGAAATTCACAAGCGAAGCAACCGAGTTAAGACACGCACAAAACCAGTGGAGTGTATTTTCAGTTGATTGCTTACTTAATTAAGACATACGGCTAGTGGATGCGAAACACCACCTCGAGGTTCCGACATTTTTCACTTCTGGCGCCACAGTTCTCTTCCAACCAAAAAGATGCACCACGGACGAGCCTGTCGGTGACTATAGTTAGGAAGCTGCAACCGGGTCAGGACCTTTGAAATTCGATCGGGCGAGCGTGTGATCGAGCTCCGGCGAAGTCATTTGAACGCGGCCGAAGAAGATTAAAACAATCACGCGCACGAGCGGCCGTTCTCGTTAGCGAGGGGTTCCGTCCCCCCCCCCCCCCCCGTCCCCCCTCGTAATTGTTTTAGAGCGTATTGCCGATGCGACACGCGCGATCCGGCCCGCGTTCTCCCCACGATCCTACGAGCCCCGATTTCTGGCGTCCCCGAAGCCGATTTCTCTATCGATCTCGCCCGGCCGTGGAAAAACAGCGGCCGGACCGCGCGCGACCCGCGGAACCGCGTCAATCGCCGGATATGCTCGGCGTACGCGCCGCGAATTAACGGCCGCCCGTCGCCGCTAAATTGTTCTTAATTACCGTCACGGCTCGTGTACGATTATCCCGCTGCTGGCCGACGCGACGCGCCCAAAAAATCGAACGACGCGACCGCGGCTCGATAAGCGACGACAACAATGGCGACAAAAAGCGTAATTGGCTGGCGCTGCGGCGATTCTCTCTCGTCGCGTACGCCGTTTCAGTCGGAGACATTTTACGCAATTTTTTGTATTAATTGTTCGTTCGTCGACGTTCGAGAAACGCTTGGGAAATTATTCGCACGAAATCTGCGGAGAGCGCCGAAGTTGTCTGACGTAAAATGTTGCCTCGTAAGAATCGCGGGATGGAATTTATTTAGACACTTTGCCGTTATTATTGCAGTGGAACCTCGGTTGTTCGGTCCTCCATTATCAGAATCATCTGTTATTTAATCCATTGTCGTAGTCTGACGTGTCCGTCTCGTCGTGAACATTTCTGGTGATAACTTATTGAGTATAGTCTTTTAAAAGAAGACTTCTTCTGTCTTTTAAAATTAGAATGAAATTCTGATCTCTTGTGTCATCAATGTTTAAGCGTTCGAGTAAATTTAGGCACACGATAAGTATCGATTTTCTTTCCGTTCTAAGAAATTATTGCAATCGGAAAATTTCTAATCGCAGCGAAAAGAACTTAGAAGCGAAGAAAATGGTATGTTAAAGGGTTAAGTATGTTTTATCTGCGATCAGCTCGATTAAAGGCGAATCATGCGCGAAACAATCTGTCGTACAAATCGATAAAGATGACATCCGGCATTTTAATGAAGTAGCTGTTCTATTATCTGAACATTTGTGTCATTTTCCTTAATTCGGATTTTTGAGGTTCTACTGTATAACGTATTCTTCAATTAAGAATTGAATTATGTTGAATTTCAACAAACAGGTTGAATACAAAAATCAATCTAGAAAATAGTTTTTTTATTTATTTCCTGATATGATTTAATCGTGTAGGCATGTGATTTTGTATTTTATCTTTTCTAATCGTTATTGTTTTTAGCGAGTTGAATCGTGTCGGTTAACGCAGACATCTCATAAAGAGGGAACATATTTTATACCCCCTTTAATTAAATAAAAGTTTTAATTGAAAGTTCAAATAGTAATATTAAAGTTAGTATTAAATTAGTATTAAAGTTATTTCCATAACTAAGTATAATTCGATAAATTATAATTAGATTAGGAAGGATATCGAAAGAGAAACAGAAATTTAAGAGAAATAAGAATCTTTGCCAATATCGCGTTGCATTTTCGAAAAATACGTCCATCGTATTTAACAAGAAATAGTGGAAAAATCCGAGATTGCGATAAAATATTTCGCCCGCTAAATTCTACAAAATATTTAGAACGCGAATTCTGCGATGTTCGCGGTTGCAGGATTAGGAAATTTATCCCATCGTGCCTGACGAAGGGCTCGCTGTAATCTCAACAATTTTAAAAATAAAAGACCTGAAATTACGACGGTCGTTATGACTGGAACAGTGGATTTAGCGTTAAATATGTTATACGCTTATTGTATATGTTATATACACATATATATGTATACTTACATTCGGAAACGAATCTTTCGTAAAACCGCGCGAATGAAAACGCGGCCGCGAGAAAATTCGGTCACAACTGAAACGAGCACCGGCCCGAAGATTGAAGCTTCCCCTTTACAACGACCTCTTAAAACCAGACGTACGATTTTTTGTCACCGAGCTATCGCACTTTAAATGAAAAGTGTGCTGGCATTAAAATAACTCAAGCCACGCCAGAAGGAAATTGCACGGTCAGGCTCGTGCCTTAGCCGCACGCTGTGTGCAATACCTTCGAAAAAATGGATGCAGAATTTCGAAAGCTTTCACGCCTTTCACAAGCCCGGATAGATCGGCGCGCCATTCTTTTTTCCACGAAATTGCGACAATTTGAACATCGACGATCTTTCACCCGAAAAGCGCACAGTAAATTCTCCCTAATTTTTCGTTCGATTTCGCAAACGAAAACGGATAATTCGAGAAGAGGAGGATTATTAGAGGATTATTACAGGATTATTAGAGCCTGGCGCCTCGTTTTTATAATTGTCGACGATCGGCGACTATGAAAATTAGCTGCGAGACTCGAACAATAAATATCTCCTCTTCCGAAATTGTCCACTTTTCGTTTGCAAATTGAAGGAAAATCGGGGAGAATTTACTGCATCTGCAATTTTTTAACGCGAGCACATGAATTTACCCGCGAGATTCGGCACGCTGAAAACTCGGAAGGCCAGGCGTAGCGTAAAAATGGCGGCGGCGCTCGTGTTGCTCCGCGAGGGCGCCGTGTCGGCCAAAAAATGCGGCGAAACTTTTCGGGCCGGGAGCGTGTCGGCCGTAAGAGCGCGACGCAAAAAAAGATTTCTCGACGGAGAACTGTCCGGGAGAACCGGATTCCGGTATTAACCCTTTAGTTCCGATGGGCGTATATATACGCCCTCGAAGAATGACCATTCATGTACGAAGAGCGTATATATACGCTCTGGAAAAGTGGGCGCGCGGGTACGAAGAGCGTATATATACGTTCGTACCATGTATATATATATATACTTTTATTTCATACTTTACATGAGATACTTTTGTTAATCGAGTATCTGGCAACGCTGCGTGCCTTAAACAATTGACTATCATGAAATATAACACTATCGACAAGACGATATTGTGTTTTATTCCAACGATACACAGTTTCAGTCTTCTTTAGAACATTGCCAGCGACGGATATATACCAGCAATTTATAATAGCAGCGATTAAAAGGTTTACACGAATTTATAATTCTAAAATAATTTTGTCGGCTTAATTTTAATCATTCACGGGTAAATACTCAATTTCTGCCTTTACGATGATATGTTGAGTTTTTAAGTATTTAATTTTTTCAGACCCATTATCAAATCACGGGGAAAAGAAAATTTAGGAGAATATTTGTCACGAGTGACAGCGAAAATACTGCAAGTGAAAATACCGATACTGAAAGCGTCTGCCATGCAAGAGAAACAGTAACGACTTCGTTTCGACGAGTTTCGATGCGCAGTAATTTCTCCCGGAAATGCCAAATTTCGGGTTGCTGTGAATTTCCCTGGTCCTACGCCTGTGTAATTTATTGCTACGTCGATGCCAAGAGTCGACGATGTTCTCGGAGGACAAAATAACGCGGCATGGGGCCTCTGAATTATTGTCTTCGAATCGTGACAAAAAATTAGAAATAAAAATGTTAAGTTGTCGGTTTTATTCGAGCATTACTGTAATATGTTAATATAACTATACTTACTATACTGTTTCTATAAAAATGAATCGCGAGGCTCGAAGAATCGCGAGATAATCATCGGTTCTATTCTAGCATTACTATAATATATTTGGACTACGGAAAACTTGGAACCAGAAATACATTCCGTACTTCAGCGCCGACTACTCGATACTACTAAACTAACTACTCGCTCCGTTCACAGCGACCACATTTCGACGCAAGCGCCCTTTGGCGGCGGTTCGAGTTTGGAAAAGGAAAGGGGAGACGTTTCGTCCGGGGCCCGCTAGAGGACTCATCGGTAAGGCTATCCTAGCGGGCCCTTGCCTTAGACGTAAGGGTAGGACGAAGTCTCGGTGTATATATACGGATCGAGGCGGATCGGTTACTAGCGGGAAGAGGTGCCCTCTGCTGGCAGGTCTGGAGGTAGCCGCCACAGCCCCGTAGCGAAAGGGTTAAACGAATCAGGACCCGCGAAAGCCCCTTTCGCCCTCGGTGTACACATTATACGTGGAAGAACATTTTGGAAATCAATGTTCGGCCGCGCCACGCCGCTCGGGAATATCCGATTTCCGCTTGTTCGAATCTTCATCAGGCTGGCGGGAACATTTTTACATGCTCTAGTGGCTGTTCAATCTTTGGAGGGAGGGGGCGGGGAAGGGGCGAACGCACGGCAACAACCGGCCCTGGCCCAGGCCGTGCTGGGCTCGGTTGAATAAACATTAATTTTGTTCATGTTCGGTGCTTCGCATTTTACAGACATCGGCCGATCGTTTTTATGCTATTCCAATATTTGATTACGGATGTATTAAAAAGCGCGCATTGCATCGCTGCGATTTTGTTAAGCGCGCGTGTACGCTCGCATTCGGCAGCACCGAAATTCCGTCCATTCGATCCGCCTGCTTGCATTTTATCGGCCGAAGATTTTCTACCGGATAACGTGTATCGCGATAATATGGCGACTGTTAATGCTTGTTAGCATGATTTCGCGCATTCGGCGACTTCCAACAGCGCCCACAGTGGGTAACTTTAACCCTTTGCAGTCGAATTGCGACCCTAAGGCGCCATTAAAAATAGTTATGTCACATTTCGAAATAAGTTTAATAATCAGATTTGTTTATATTTAAAGAACTGTCGGGCGGCAAAAAGATCAAGAACAGGAGAGACCGAATTTAATCGACCAATATTTAACGCATGCGATTTCTACAAATTTTTCCTTTCAACAACGCGAATTTCTATCACAGCGACATTAAACAGCGCGCGAGAGCCAGTGTCGTTCGTTCGTTTCGGCATTGTAAACAAAAGGATCGCGTTGCAACAATTAATTAACCAACCAACACCGTTGTACGGGAATCTTTCCACGGGAATTTAAGCCCTGCCATAACCGTGCTAATAAACGCACTATTAATTGATCAATAAATTCTAAACACGACCCGTTAATTTATTCATCGAGTTGACGTGTTGGTTCGTCGGTCGCAACATTGCCGGTCGATTCAGCCTCATTAGTTCGCGGATACACTTCGATAACAGTGACGGCAATTAACCGGTCGCCGAAAAATCATTTTTTTTTAAATCGCTTTTGAACGGTGCTCGGACGAGCCCGACGCGGGCGGGAACGCTGTTTAACACGGCGCCGATCAATTTATCGAGGCCGAATCGCTCGCGGGCCCGGAGAAAAGAAGTCTCGTAAACCGCAACGGACGGGGGAAAAAGTGATTACGGGAAACTTCCGCGGTTAATCATTTGCCGCGGCAACTTCCCGGCAAGTTCGGTAATCGAACTGGAAATCGCGAAACCGAGGGGGGAGGAGGGTGTACAACGGTCGGCGGTGGTCGCGACAGTAAATGTACCGTGATCGTAAAATTTCTGCGGCTCGTCGATCAGGCCTCGTAAAAATTTTCTTTCGCTCCGAGGGGCGCTGTTAAAAGAAAGAGGGTTCCTCTCTCTCTCTTTCTCTCTCTCTATCGCTCTCTTCAAATGTGTGTGCGCACCCACGCTCCGGCTGCACGCACGCCGGAAGGCAGATGAAATTAAACGGCGAACACTCGCCGGAAATAAAAGTAAGTCGGGGATGCTTCTCGAAAGACAGATGATGGATAGAATAAACTTTAATTAAAGCCGAGGTTTTAACGGCGCGGAAGGATCGTGGAGGATGCCGCGACGAATTAAACGAGAACCTTCCCGACGCGATTTTAAAACGGCGGTATTAATCAAATTAAACGCGGACCGGTTTCACCGAGACGAACACTTATTATCCCTGCAACGGAAGCCAAGAAATGCGCTCTGGTTCTGCACACCGATTCTACGATCTCCGATCGGGGAGGGGGGCGGGATAACGAGAAGCTTTCGCGGAAAAGCGACTTTCAGGTGCAACAGAGAATTTTCTCGACTCGTTCGTATCTTGCGTTTGACGCTGGATTTACGGAACCCGACAAAATGGCGGGTCACTAATTTTGAAATGATCACATTGAAATGATCAATTTCTGAAATGAATCAAATTTTCAAGTTTAGGCTTTTTTTCTGATCCAATTGCGAATGCTGAGCGAAAGATTTTTATAGGTATTTTTATGTATTTTTTTTTATGAACATTTATGAACATTTTAATGTGGGTAAGTAGTGATTGTGGAGAGAAAGAGAGAGAAAGAGACGGAGAGAGTTTTAACACTAGATTTACAGAACCCGTCAAAATGGCGGGTCACCAAGATTTTAATTTACGATTATTCATGTCGTAAAGATACATTTATGAGCTATTTGTTCCATTTATTACGGCAAAATGTTACGATAACACTTGTTGAAAATCAGAATAAATGTCTTATCGTTACTTTTATGAATTAATATAAAACTGCTGCTTTTGGTGCTCCGTAAATCTAGTGTTAAAGTGAATATTCAATATTTAAGTATTCAATATTTAGCGCACATTCCACTCGGCAAATTCTCTCGTCTGTTCCGATCTTCTCTTCCGCCGTGCATTCGTCGTCTACTTTTTGAGACAATCGTTCCATTTTTTATTCTCCATTTTTGACTTCTCTCCGTTCGTCTTATTTCGTTTAAATGCAACAGTTTCATGAAATATATAATTCAATAAGAAATATCAAAATAAGAAATAAGAAAATAATTGCAAACCAAAGGGGGGATCGTGGATCAAATTACACTCGAAAATCATAGCAGAACTGCACAACAATATCGATAAAAGCATGACACAATAAAACCTCGCCTTTCCATCGTACGAAAGTAACACAGTAGAAAAGCTAAAAAATTCTATTACACAATTATTTAATTATATCGCACAATTACAGCCCGTACAGCGAGCGAACATTCATTCGGAAAGAGCAGAAAAACGTGCGACGGTCGAGCAAAGCCGCGTTTCAAGGACGGCTATCGCACAAAATGGGAAATCTGTTTTTCCGTGTCGCGCGACGGCGGCGACGAGGGGGGTGGATCCGGCTTGGGAAAATCTCCGGCCGGTTCGCGAAATCCGCGGGAAAAAATTACATCTTGTTTCGCCGTGACCCTTATTTCGTTGCTGTGTCGCAGCTCGCGCGCAAACAGGACCCCGCCACGAGGGAACATCCGTGCCTGTAAACTCCTCGAGACACGTATTTCGCGTGTGTGCACTGTGAAGAATACGCTTTCGGGGGACGAGGCGCGGGATGGCGGCACGGCGCGGCTTAAAGCTTCTAAGCTAGCGAGGATTACGCCGTTCGCGCAGGAATAATGAGAATTTTTATTCTGAAGCGCAACGCGTTCCGCGCTCAGGAAAAGCGTTTTCCAGCCGGCCGGGGGGAATTACGACGGTAAGTGCGCGAGGCTCGTCGAACAAAACGGCGCCGGCGATAAATTCGTTTTCATTCGAAGGATGACCGGATGTCTCCTTCGACTTTCCCGTCGTCCGTCTATTTAGGTTTATCGACGATCGACAGACCGCTTTTCTTTTTCCCTCTCTTCTTCTCTTTTCTTGCTGTTTTCTCTCTCTCTCTCTCTCTCTCTCTCTTTTTAATGGAACGAAGGCTTGATTACCCGGGCTTCGATTTTATACCGGCCCGTATTATTGGCCCACGGTCCCCCGTTATCCAACGTATCAGGGACACACCAATAGCGCGAACGCGGCTGCCGGGCTATACGATCGCGTTATACGACGAGATTCTGTTCATAAAACAAGGCTCCGGGCACGAATTGGCCGCTGTTTCACTCCGCCGCGCGTCACAAGCCGGGCGCGATAAAGCATGATCAAATATGAATTTAATACGATAAATTACATAACGCGTGTTCGTGGATGTCCCGCGTGTTTGTGTTTGCCCCGCGTCGTTTCGGCTGTCGGCGCGTCCGCGGGTCACCGCGAAATTTAAGGTAGCAAGTTTAAAAAAAAAGCGCTCCCGGGGAAACGGCGGGCACGACGGCTCGCTTAAGATGAAGAGAGCTTGCTGTTCGCTCGGCAGCTTAGACTTTAAGCCGTTTTTGTTGGCTGCGCGAACGAAGCCGACCCAATTGGGAAGACATTTCAGCGGCCGTGGTTAATTTACAGGGCTTTGCTCGCTAATTCCTTGAATAACGTTGGATTTTAGGCGATCGCGACGAAGAAAATGAAGAAGTCGAATATAAAATTGTACAGAGAGAGACGTCGAAGGAATTTCGAGATATTGTCGCATTATTTTTGGCTTATCGAAGGTAGTAAAGGAGCGGACGCGTTTTCGGGTATATTTTAGCTGACTGTAATTCACTCGGACGACTTTTATCTTGCAGAGAGATCTGCACTCTACAAGGCTAAGTATGAAAAAGTTGTGACGATTTTAGTTGCGAATACGGAGTAATCGCGACATTAATTGCGGAGTTTGATGAACGCGTTAATCATCACTGTTCGCTGTTTGGACTGTTCATTGTATTTAGAAACTATAGTAATTTCTACAGGAAATTGTTTGGAGGGAGGAATTGAAAATGATGGATCTGAGAATATTAAGTCGCGAGAATAATAACGAAGAATAAAAACGATGACTTAAAAAAAAAAACTTTCTTTGCCACTTAATTTTTTGCCACGATTCGTAGGAAATTTGGAGGCTACAGGACACGATACGAAGGCAATTCGGAGGCCACATGAGACGATTCGAAGGCAATTCGGAGGCCAAATGATACTATCCGAAGGCAATTCGATTATATGACACGATTTGAAGGCAATTTGGAGGCCACAGGACATGATTCGAAGGCAATTCGGAGGCCACAAGCCACGATTCGAAGGCAATTCGGAGGCCACGTGACACGATTCGAAGGCAATTAGGTCACGTATTGCGTATAGTAAATTCTCCTTAATCGACGTTCAGATTGCACAAAAAAATGGCCAATTTGGGAAGTGGAGATACGATTATTCGAGCCTTGCGGCTCGTTTCCATAGTACTCAATTGTCAACAACTATAAAGCTATAAAAAGCTATAAACATATACAAAACTATAAACTGTAAACTATAAACTATAAACTATAAACTATAAAAAACTATAAACACATACAAAACTATAAACTATAAACTATAAATAAAATATCTTCCCAATTTACCCATTTTTGTGCACAATTTGAGCGTCAATTAGAGAAGAGATATACTCTACCCCATAACTCCACGGTGTTTCTTACCTGACTTAAGCTCGAACAAACAATTTCCTATTGTCTTCCGAGAATTCGCGTAGCAATAAATTGCATAGGCGTAGGATAGAACTAGCCCAGAGAAATTCTCAGCAACCCGAAATTTGGCATTCCCGAGAGAAATAACAATCGTTTAAAAACGAAATAAAACACGTATATATCTTCGAACGCGATAAAACATCTCCACCAACTTTGCGAAGTCGCAACAGCGTCGGAATTATGAATACGAATATCGCTTTCTACCCGGGGTAGAAAGTGATCCCGCGAAATCGGATACTTGACGGTTAGAAACGAAAAGTGCACGGAGCGCGAGAAAATCGCGTCCGCTGCTGGCTCCGGTTCCAAAGTCAAAGAGAATTCGTTAGCGCGGGCCGGGGCGGTGTGCGTGCGCGTGTGTGTGTGTGCCGGCAGCGAAAGTCAAGGACTGCGTTTATCGCGAACAACAAATCGGCGGTTGTTATTCCCGGGGCTCGGCGACGTGTCAGCATAACCAACACCGATGACAAGGCTCCGGTGTTATCGAGGCGGGGCCCCGTGAGAACGCATTACTTTGAGGCGTGTTCGCATTTAAATTAGACAGCGCGGCTTGCTCGCAGCGCCGCCGTATTTTCCTGTTGTTCCCGGCACCCGCGCACGTACGTACTCCCGCGAACCTAGCTGGAAACTTTGCGGGAACCCTTTGCGCCGTTACCCGTTCGTTGCCGCCGAGCTGTTCGCCGTATCTATATATCTTGGAATGTCGCAATTAGTTGATGTAGGCAAGTAAAACAGAAGTTTCACAATCCGGCAAACCTAACGTATATATATCCCGTCTTTGTTGTAATTAGTTCGCTCGGATACCGTAACGACCGCGAAACACCCGTTCCTTTCGTGCACCTTCCGGGGCACGCTAAACACCTCTCGCGGAAGAAAAGAAAGACGATCCGGACGCTTTATTGCCATCCTTCCGCGACCGGCTCGCGCGGTTTTATTAGGTCACCGGCGAACTTCTTTAACCCTTTCGCTACGGCGGTTCAGTCCGCCGTAGCGCCACTCCTGAACGGAACCACCCGCCGAAATTGTGCACATTGCGCGTGGATAGTGTATTTGGGAAGAAAAGGGATTTTTCTTTAAAACAATATAGTTATAACTTCTGCATAAGGTATACAGTTATTGAATAGGTAAAAAAAGTTTCATTAACAATGGAAAAAGTGAAGAAATAATATATAATATACAGTAATAAAATAAAACATAATATTCATAATACAAAACATAATACATAATAATTAGTCCTAAAGTTAGTACTTTCGATTTTCTATCCCTTTATGACATGTAACACAATAATAATGGGAAATGCAGGTAGAACAAATATGACTTGAATGGTGTGTCGTTTATTTCGGAGTGTCGTTTGTTTGTTTCGTCAAAAGATTCACGCAATAGTAACAAGAGGCGGTGCAGTCCAAAAATTAGGTCGCGATTTTACCAGCATGTCGGATATATCCGGCGTTCGTCCCCAGAGGGCGATCATGTGGATGTCGGATATATCCGGCGTTCGGCTCCGCGAGTGTTCATATGGATGACGGATATATCCGTCGTTCGGAGCGAAAGGGTTAAACAGCTGGCCGAAGATCAAAACGCGCGATCGAATTCTCCGCGGCTACTGGCTCGTGAAATCTCTCGGATTTCTTTCGAAATAGATTGATTCGTTCTGGAACATTTACTCGTTGTAGTCGCGTTAGTGAGAACGCACCGGGTGTCCCAGTTTTATCGGTGAAATTTTTCGTTAGAACTCCGTTTCGAAATGTCGTCCGTTATCGCGAACGCGCGAGTGACGTCCGAAATAGAGTAATGTCTCCCTAACTGACGCATAGATTGTGCACAAAAATGGAGAATTTGGGAAGAGGAGATACGATTATTTGAGCTTTGTTGCTCGATTTTTTAATAGTTGTTGACGATTCGTAACTATAAAAGCGATCCGCAAGGCTCGAATAATCGCATCTCCTCTTCCCATACTGTCCATTTTTGTGGACAAACTGAGCGTCAGTTAGGGGGACATTGGTGCGAATAATTGTAGACTCAAAGAAACTTTCAAACTTTCAGTGATATTTAAATAAAAAGTTTAACGATATATCGTATTTGTTTATTTCTGTTTTCTATTATTTCTCTATATTTAGAGATTATTATCTTATTATTATTATTATTATTATTATCTTAATTATTATCTCATTATTTCTCTACATTATTATTTTCTATAGAAATATAGAAATATATAGACTTTTTCTTGGTTTTTATATATCAATAAAAAATGTAAAACTTACTTTGAGTTTATAACTATTCACAGCACTGTGATCTATTTTAACTGAGTCATCCTGTATATTTAAAAAAGAAGAACTTAACAAAATATCATATTTGTATATTTCTATATTAGAAACAACAGAAGATAGATATACACGAATATAATAATTTGTTAAATTATCGTTTAGATATCAGGAACAATATAATAATTACTTTCAGTCTATAATTATGCACACCACTGTACGCGGAATACAATAATTTCTCCCGGAAATGCCATGTTTCGGGTTGCTCTGAATTTCGCCGTGCCAGTCCCACGCCTACGTAATTGATTGCTATCGCGACGAAGCACCGATCCGTTATCATTTCATACTTTTATTTTCACTTTCTATTTTCCATTTTGTGTTTGCATTTTGAATATAAATCATACTTGAATATAACATTTGAAATCTATACAACATTTTTCTTCCTTATTTTCGCTCGTTGAACGCGATGGTAAATTTTCGCGGAAAGAAATTCGGTTGCCCTGTACGAACGACGCATCGGCCAAATGTTTGTTCGAATCGTGGAATCAATTTTTCTAGTATAATTTTCGTTTCTATCCATCGATCCCCGAAACCATGAATCTGCATAAAGACCAGCAGCGGAGAAACGGCGTCACCGGTCCGCCGACGGTGGAAAATTTGTTCGACGATGATCCGGTCGGAAAATTTTCTGCAAGCGTTGCACGCAGACGCGTCGCTTTCGACCAATCAGCCAGTCCCCCCGGCTGCAAGATGATCCTAGGCCAATCAGGACGGTGATCTATTATTCAATCGTTACAGCACCGGGAGATCGGCTGTCATCAAAATATGCATAAACCATCCCGCAAAATCCGACGGATATATCTAACGATCCGACGAAAAATCAATAACCTCGAGTAAGCACGGTCGGCTTTAGTCACTGTTACGTCAGTTGGAAATCGGTTGCCGAAAGTTCGCGAGAACCGTGAATTATTTGGTAAACAATAATATGAGCGCGTTTTCGTGCAGCGTAAATTTGCGTAGGCTACAGAGACACGTAAATGTCCAGGATCTAATCACGATCGAACTGTAATTATTATACGCGAGACTGTGTATGCGAAAGTTAGTTCTAAGTATACAGGGTGTCCCAGGTTTTAATGTTCAAACTTTGTCAGTGTATTCTATGGCACAAAAAAACAATATTATGTAAACATAGGTCATATAGAGCTTTATTAATAAGTTATAACAAAAATTCAGAATAGGAATAGTAATCAACTTGCTTTCAAATGAGACATAAGAACGTATAAAATATATATATTATATATATTATAAACAATATAATATAATATAATAAATATATATATATATATATATATAACTCGTGAACTCCTCGACAGCAAAATATAACATAATAAAATAAATATATAATATAATATAATATAATATATATATATAATATAATATAATATAATATATAATATAATATAATATAATATATATTTTTGTTATAATTTCTTAATAAAGCTCCATATGACCTATGTTTACATAACATTTTTTTCTTACTTTGTGCCATAGAATATACTGACAAAGTTTGAACATTAAAACCTGGGACACCCCATATATTAAAAGTTAGTTAATACTAAAACGTTAGTTTTAATTATATAGATATCAAAGTTGAGCGAAATTTTGCTTTCTTTGTCGATTCCAGCGTTTTAAACGTCGAAGCACCGGCGGCATTAAATTCTCTCAAGCTGTACGTTTCATCGAACTCGCGACACGTGTGTTTTATATAAACAGATAAAATTTTGTGCATCGAGTCCAGAAATGAAACGGATCTCTGTTCTTAATAATTGTAATAAGTTGATTTTACCACGGTTGGAAAAATTCGACTTGTTTCGAATAAATATTTGTCCAAGATAATTGTCGGAATAAATCCTTTTTAGTCGAATATTTCATTGGAATAACAACTATTCATTTTTCGTAGCAAATTATTCGATTTAATTATTCGAGTAATACTTTATTCGAATAATTATTCTACCTAATTATTCGAATAATTCTTTATCCGAATAATTATTCTATCCAATTATTCGAATAATTATTCAAATAAGTAATAATTAAGTAAATAATTATTATTATTCTACCTAATTATTCGAATAATTCTTTATCCGAATAATTATTCTATCCAATTATTCGAATAATTATTCGAATAAGTAATAATTAAGTAAATAATAATTATTATTCTACCTAATTATTCGAATAATTCTTTATCCGAATAATTATTCTATCCAATTATTCGAATAATTATTCGAATAAGTAATAATTAAGTAAATAATAATTATTATTCTACCTAATTATTCGAATAATTCTTTATCCGAATAATTATTCTACCTAATTATTCGAATAATTCTTTATCCGAATAATTATTCTACCTAATTATTCGAATAATTCGTCATTCGAATAAATTATCCAAACGAATAAATAATTCTCTATTCGAACAAAAAACATTCAAAAACATAAACAATTCTCCTTTCGAATAAATTATTCGAAGCAGCAAACATTTCTTTATCCGAATGAATCGCTACTCGGTGAAACTTTTATCTAGACAAATTTGTCTTCGATAGAACATCCATTCTACACCGTCGAGAGAAACTGTATTCGTCATTCTTTATCTCTTATCAGTCATCCGAACGAAGTGTCGCTCAACTCCGCGTATCTACGTTCGCTTACATTCCCCGCGATCCCGTAAAATCCGCGGTCTGGTAATTACAGAAGACACCTTTTCTACCATCACACCGTTCATCGAGCGGAATAAAAAGCTCGCATTCTTCTCCGCGAGTTCGAAACGAGAAAAGGGACGAGGCCGACGAACCCGCGGCAAAGAAACAGTTTTCGCAGCGGGTTCCAATAACAGCGGCGCCGAATATTTTTTCGCGGGAGCCGCAGGCGGGCGCCGGGCGCGGCGGGGCGGGGCGGCACGGAGATCGTCGATGCCGCATAAAACGCGGGCTACGTGACATGAATAATTCCCAGGTGCGTTAAAGCTTCGAAATCGAGGGAGCCTCGGCCCGCGACACGCGTCCGCTCCGAGGAGGCGTCGTGTTCTTGCTCGCGACGATCAATTAAACCGAGTAACCGGGCAGATTCGCCGGGCCGGGCCGCGGCGAATAATGGAAAACATTCGCTGGGCTATCGATTAATCCGTGTTACGGGCTTCGGGGTACCGTATGGGGGCTGGTCGGGGGCGGGGGCGCGGCTATTATTCATCCGCGACAGCTTTTCCGTCGCGAGCAATAGTAAAACGACGCTGTGAACGATCCATTAATATGTTCGCTTGTTGCGCGAGCGGCCGCCCCGCGCGCCCCGCCGCTCCCCCGGCCGCTGTTTTCCATCGCGTTCCCCGCTCCAGACGGTGTTTTTCTTCTCGCCGGAGGAAAAGATCCCGATACGGGCACGTCGACGCGGTCCGCGAATCGATATTTCAAACGTAACGAGCCTGTCCAAGTCCCGTGAAAACCGCTGCCGCCTCTCCTCCCTCTTATCCCCGGCCGTTCCCCGGCGCAATCCCTCTTCCGATAAGCTGCCAAGGATTAATATTCAATAACGAAATTCGTCAATGTCGGGAACAACGCTCCGGCCCCGCGAGCGCCGCTTAATGGACACCTACGAATCCCGAGAAGTCGGGGGCGGAATTTTTCCCGGGCCGCCTGCTCCTGATTTCTGGGCGCCCCCCGCGCCGGGCTGATTCGCGCTCGCCGCACTCGGATCGTCGACGTGTAAGCTTCGAGGAAAGGTAAATACTAGACTAAGTATAAAGAAGTTCTAACGATCCTAGCTGCGAATACGGGGCAAACGAGACATTAACCCTTTCGGTACGGAGCGCTGGCGTCGAAATGTGATCGCTGTGAACGGAGCGTATTAATGAGTAGTTGGCACTGAAGTACGGAATGTATTTCTGGTTCCAAGTTTTCCGAACGCGTTGATCATCACTGTTCGCTCTATTTAGACTGTTCATTGTATTTAGAAACTATAGTAATTTCTACAGGAAATTGTTTGGTGGGAGGAATTGAAACCGGTGGATCTGAGGATACTAAGTCGCGAGAATAATGACGCAGAATAAAAACGATGACTCGAAGGAAATTCGGAGGCCACATGAGACGATTCGGAGGCAATTCGGAGGTCAGGTGACACGATTCGAAGGCAATTCGGAGGCAAGCCACGATTCGAAGGAAATTCGGAGGTCACGTGACACGATTCGAAGGCAATTCGGAGGCCGCATGAGACGATTCGGATGCAATTCGGAGGCCAAATGATACGATTCGAAGGCAATTCGATTATATGCCACGATGTGAAGGCAATTTGGAGGCCACAGGACATGATTCGAAGGCAATTCGAAGGCAACAAGCCACGATTCGAAGGCAATTCGGAGGCCGCATGAGACGATTCGGATGCAATTCGGAGGCCAAATGATACGATTCGAAGGCAATTCGATTATATGCCACGATGTGAAGGCAATTTGGAGGCCACAAGACATGATTCGAAGGCAATTCGAAGGCAACAAGCCACGATTCGAAGGCAATTCGGAGGCCAAATGAGACGATTCGGAGGCCAAATGAGACGATTCGGAGGCAATTCGGAGGCCAAATGATACGATTCGAAGGCAATTCGATTATATGCCACGATGTGAAGGCAATTTGTAGGCCACAGGACATGATTCGAAAGCAATTCGGAGGCCACATGCCACGATTCGAAGGAAATTCGGAGATCAGGTGACACGATTCGAAGGCAATTTGGAGACAAGCCACGATTCGAAGGAAATTCGGAGGTCACGTAACACGATTCGAAGAGCAATTCGAAGGCTATATGACACGATTCGAAGACGATTAGATCACGTACTACGTGTAGTAAATTCTCCCTAACTGACGCTTATATAATGTAATCCCGAAGTTGGGGCGGAATTTTTCCCGGGCCGCCTGCTGCTGATTTCTGTGCCCCCCGACCGGGCTGATTCGCACTCCGATAGTTTTTTGCTGATCGAACGGAACATCGTGCGACCGGTTGCGGCAATTAAACGAAATATCGCGCGGGCACGCGCGCGCGCCCGTTGAAACGATACGAAAGTAAACCGTGGTGGCTGTTTTCGTTCTGTATTTTATAGCAATTATCTCGAAGCTAATTTCGGACAAATATTTAACGTGTGCACGAGCGCGGGATGTGTACAACAGGGCGGGTCGTTCGACTCGTTCAACCTTAATTTTTCTTGTAAACTACGCGTTGTATGGAAAACAGTTTCGAGCGAGAGTTATTTGGCGCGGGGAGAAACACATTCGGTAGTTCTGTTATTGGAACCCGCTGTGAAAATTGTTTCTCTGCTGCAGCTTCATCGATATCTCCCTTCTCCATTCCAGAGTTCCAGTTCTGAGAAGAAGGAAGCGTGGTTTCTGCTCTGTTCGATGAACGCTGATGGTAGAAGGTGTCTCCTGTAATTATCAGATTTTACGCGGATTTTACGCGATCGCGACGAAAATAAGCGAATGAGATACGCGCGCGGAGTTGAGCGACGCTTCGTTCGGATGACTGATAAGAGATAAAGAATGACGAATACAATTTTTCTCGATGGTATCGGATAGATATTTAATCGGAGAAACATTTAATCGAATAGCGATTCATTCGGAGAAAGAATTATCTGATTCCTCGAATAATTTATTTGAACAAAGAATTGTTTACATTTCCGAGTATTTTATTGGAATGAGCAATTATTTATTTTTTTCCGGATAATTTATTCGAATGAAGAATTATTCGAATATTTAGATAGAATAATTTGCGACGAAGAATAAAAAGTTGTTGTTCGAGAAAGATATTCGACTAATAAGGATTTATTTGGACAATTATCTTACATAAATATTTATTCGAAACAATTCGAATAATGCCCAACCGTGGGAAAATCAACTTATTACAATTATTAAGAACGGAATACAGAGCATGTAGTTGGGTACAGTTGCATACAGTTGCATACAGTTGAATACAGTTGCATACAATTGCATACAGCTGCATACAGTTGTATACAGTTGCATATAGTTACATGTAGTTGCATGCAGTTGCATGCAGTTACATACAGTTGCATGCAGTTGCATATAGTTGCATACAACTGCATACAGCTGCATACAATTGCATATAGAGTATACAGCTGCATATAGAGCATACAGCTGCATACAGTTGCATACAGTTGCATATAGTTACATGCAGTTGCATACAGTTACATACAGTTGCATGCAGTTGCATACAATTGCATATAGAGCATACAGCTGCATACAGCTGCATACAATTGCATATAGAGTATACAGCTGCATATAGAGCATACAGCTGCATACAGTTGCATACAGTTGCATATAGTTACATGCAGTTGCATACAGTTACATACAGTTGCATGCAGTTGCATACAATTGCATATAGAGCATACAGCTGCATACAGATGCATACCGTTGCATACAGTCGCATACAGTCGCATAAAGTTGCATACATAGCATAGAGTTGCATACAGAACAACAGTTAATTTTTTACACAACATGTAGTTTGCCAGAATATTAAGGTGAAATAGTTAAACGACTGACCCAGAATACAAATAACGAAAGGAATTAAAAAAAAGATTGCAACAGACGCGATGGCAAAAATACGTGCATCGCGCGTTGCGAGCGAAAAGTTCGCGAGTACATTTTTTTTTTTTTTAATGGACTCGGACACGCAAATACATCTGCGCGTAATTAGTTTGTTAATGGAGCGTATCGCGAAACAGTATCGTTTCCAAACAATTTTGTTTTTGATATCAGCGATGGTCGCTAACGAAAACAACGTGTCGTATATATGCAATCGGATTTTATATCACGTTCCCAGGAGTTACGACGAATATTCGGTGGTAGATACGGGCCGCGTGTTTACAAGAGCGTACGCGGCCGCGGAGGGCGCGTCACGCGTGCTGCGCCCCTCGAATACTTTTTAATGTGTTTTATGAAAAATTGATACCTACCATTATTTGCATCCTTTGAAACCGTACAACCTTTTTCGGTTTAGCGATTTTCCGTAAAATGTACAATTTATAAATTATTTCTGGCGTGCGAGTTACGTGATTCCAATAAAGCCCCGAATGTTTAACAGCGCGTTTCAAAATTGTTACATCGTTCCCGTTAAAATACGTGATTTAAAGCGAAAAGTTTTATTCCACCTAGTCCTTCAGTTTACGGGATGCAGTAATTTCTCCGGGAAATGCCAAAATTCGGGTCGCTGTGAATTTCTTCGTTGCTAGTCCTACGCCTGCGTCATTTATTGCTACACCGATGCTAATTCTTGGAAGACAATACTAAATGGACTGTTCAGGTCACACCTAATTATTTTCGAATGGTAGCAAAAAAATTGGGAATAAGAAATTCAAGGTTATTTGTTAAGGTTATTAAGGTTAAAAGTTAAGGTTATTCTAGCATTACTATGCATTCATATTAACCCTTTGCACTCGAAGCCATTTTAACCGTAAATCTAAATTAATTTTCCCGATTTATGGTGTTTCCATTTTATGCGACAAAGTGTATTTTGTGCATATGAAATCGAGTTTTGTGACTCATACAACAGTTAGACTTCTAACAATTTTTTATATCTAAACTTTGATGATATAAAACTTATCTTCGAACGTGATGTAACAATTTTAGTGGTGCATCAGAGTCACCACTCGAGTGCAAAGGGTTAATGTTGCCTGCACGCTGCTCGCTGCACTTTTCTCCCGACTGCCCCGAATTTCTATAAAAATTGTTTTCCTTTCTGTAAAAATCGTGTCTCAACGCGACTTAGTATTCTCAGATCTGCGTGTTCCGATTCCGAATCCGAACATTTCCGGGAGAAATTACTATTGGGTTGGCAACTAAGTAATTGCCGATTTGTTCAATGGAATAAAAAATTTTTTTTACTTGGAACGAAGTTTAATCTGTAATGTATTTTCCATTTTGTTCGACGACCTCTTGCCATCTCTCCGACAACTTGAAAATTCCACGCTCGTAGAAAGTCTGATCCTTTTCGGCCAAAAGCTGAGTTAAGTGAGATTTTACAGCGTCATCATCGGTAAAAGTTTTACCACGAAGGGAGTTGTCCAGGGATCGAAATAAGTGGTAATCCGATGGCGCGAGATCAGGACTATATGCTGGGTGTAACATCAATTCCCAACCAATATCCATTAATTTTTGCCGAGTGGACAAAGACGTGTGCGGCCTAGCATTGTCCTGCTGGAAAATGACACCTTTACGATCGACCAATTCTGGTCGCTTTTCCTTGACCGCTGCATTCAATTTGTCCAGTTGCTAACATTCACGGCTAATAAAAAATAACATAATAATAATAATAATAATTTTATCCACAGATCTGGACAATTTGGAAGAAGGAGATACGATTATTCGAGCCTTGCGGTTCGTTTTTATAATTACGAATTGTCAACAACTATAAAAGAAACGAGCTACAGGGCTCGAATAATCGTATCTCCTCTTTTCAAATTGTCCATTTTTGTGCACAATCTGAGCGTCAGTTAGGGGGACATTACTGTATTTGGTTCAGTTTTAAGATAATTATTGCACACTTTTGTGGGCCACTGTAAATTAGATGAGAGTGTCTTTCCGCTGTTAATAATTGCAATAAGTCGGACCAATAATTGCAATAATCGACCAATTCTGTCCGCTTTTCCTTGACCGCTGCATTCAATTTGTCCAGTTGCTAACATTCACGGATAATAAAAAATAACATAATAATAATAATAATAATTTTATAATATAATATTTACGGATATCATAAAAATGGGAGTGAGAGACATCTATAACTGAAATCGGCCATTACTTAGTTGCCAACCCAGTAGTATAATCGAGTTGTCAATATTTATTGGCGTAATAGCTCTCATTTTCTCCGCCAAAGTTCCCCTTCCCAGCGAAACCACAGTAATACCTGCATTTCGAAACTCCATCAGGTTCGAAAAATGCGCGCAGCTCGCCACAGACCATGCACAAGGTCTACGAACATTGCAGCTTCGAGAACTGTTATCGTCGCCTCGATACGGACAATGAATAAATACGACGAAAAAATACGCGTGCAATATTCTTCCAGAAACGATGTACCTCTGAAGCAGATTTCATGAAAATCTGCTCGGCCAACGCAAACGTGTTCCTTTGTGAATCAAATATTATGCAGACGACACGGAGCTTTAAGAAAAACGTGGTGCAAGGTACGCCGAACCGTTGAATAGAAATTGTACTAGTTAATTACCGTAACTTGGATTGCAGCATAATGAATCGCATAATTACGAGCTCTCGACGGCGTCGTGGATCCTTTAAGAATAATACGAAACACGATTTAAGGACAATTCAAAGGTGTACAATCTCCATTTAGAGTGCCTACTTTAAATAATAATTGCAGCTTGCGAGACTGTGTCGCGTTCATTCAAATTTGTTAGGACGCGCGGGCACAGATGTCCGGCGCGGCGCGTTTTCGTAGCGCAGCGTTTTCCGTATCGGCGAATCGCCGTACGAGAATTTTAATGGGGGGGCACCCGAGAAAATCGAACGACGACGTCGTGTCTCTCGCGGCCGTTGCTGGAATTTTTAACGAGATCATAAAATCGCGGCGGCACGTGGAAAGAAGACACGGGGTGCCGAATTTCGTGCCGTAACGATGCAATTCGATGCTTCTTCGAATTTTCGAGGAGCCGTCCGCGGCCGGGCCGACTCATTTGCTTCCGGTTTTAATTGACGGCGGCCGATCGAAGGCGGCATCGTAATTTGTCGAATTTTAATTGCGCCGGACGCCGCCGTTTAAAATAATGCAACGGCCTTTCGGCCTTTCCTTTTTTCGCTCGCCAGGGCTCGGTCGAGGCCCGGCTTGGGCCCGGCCCTAATTGAGCCCGAAACGATGCGTTCGAACGCCGCGGTGGCCCCGGGACGGAAATGTTTCGCATCGGGCGGGCGGAACGGAACCGCCGGAAATAAAAATGCATTCGGTGCAGCGGCCACATCGAGTTAACCGCGCAGCTTGTTACCGGGAAACCGGGCTAACAACGAATCCCGCGCGCCGGCAACAACAAATGTCTGTTTCGCCAAGATTAATCCGGTTCAAACGAATATTCCGATAACGTCCGCGCTGTATTACTTTACAATGCGCCGGTCGATTGCGTCAACGAGAGAATGAACTTATCTCGGCCGCGTGCGCGCGGTTTAAAAAAGAAGAAAGCAAAAAATATTAACCCATTTGCATCATAAAAAGAAGGCCTATATAATATAAAAAATATATAATATAAATATAATATAAAAAAGGCCTATATAATATAAAAAATATATAATATAAATATAATATAAAAAAAGCCTATATAATATGAAAAATATATAATATAAATATGATATAATATATAATATAATATAAAAAGGCCTAATATATAAAAAAGAGGCCTATATCGCCGAAAAATTTTTATTTTATATTTAGGTGTAAAATTCTATAAAAGTAAAAAGAAATCATTTTTCAGTATTATTTGTTAGAAATTTTGTTCAGTGTGGTAATGTTTGAAAGTGGAATGCATATAGGCACTTCACAAATCACTATCATTATCATCACTATCGAATCATATTTCTCTAATTCGTCTTCTTTTTAGCGGCATAATTTTGTCTGCACTACAATCAGAAAAACTGCTTTCAGATTCCAGAGTTCCATCCATTTCTATTTTTAAGGTTACGAATAACTTTAGCGACTAACAAACTTCAGTATGCGCACAGCACCGGCGATAGTGATCGCAAAGATAACAAAGAGAAGCGAAATATATATTTATTATATATTATTTATATTTATATATATTTATATATTATATATAATAAATAAAATATATATAGTTAAATAATACATACAATATATATATATATAAATATATATATATATATATATATATATATATATATATATATATATATAACAATACAAATATATATAATATTATATATTATATATTATTATATATATATATATATATATATATATATATATATATACGCTTATAATGTACATGGATTAAACAGCGGCGAAATTTCGTTCCGCGAATTCGTTCGAAGAAAAATGTTTTCTTCCCCTCACCGACCATTTCAGCGATTTTTCCACGGCAGCTGGAAATTCCTGGATAGCAGTGGACTCACCTGAAAAAGAAAGGAAAAGAAAGATCGTTGTAATCAGTGGCACAGAGAGGTAGACGGGCCGATTCAGAAAATATATCGTGCATTATCTTGGCGAGGTGACGATCATTCTACAGGGCGAAATCTCATTGGCGGGGGTAGACCCGGGACGCGAATTGCTCGCTACAAAGCTAATAGAATTGCGTTACACCGTACAAATTAGTCGGCTCTGATGAAGCATTATTCAATTCCTCTAACAAGGGGAACGTTTAATGCGATTAGACCGGCACAAGACAACCGGTGCCCTAAGTGTACTCCGACGCTGCCGCGAATCTTTCGGAAATCCTTTCGGAGCTCGAACCTATCGATTCGACGTGTTCACGGAGAACTCGAGTTGCGCTCGATCTCTATCAGGACTTGAACGAGATCGTCGAAAGTATTCGATCGACTCCGATGCGACGGTTGTTTTTTCGTATTTTCGACTTTTCGGATCGAAGCGAACGGTTGCGATTGCACCGGCACTTTTGTTACATATATTTACAGATAATATACAGGGTGTCCCAAAAATGTCTCGTAATCCGGAAATGGCGGGTTCCTCGGATTATTTGAAGCAGCTTCTTCCTTTACAAAAATGTTCTCCGAGGCACCGTTAACGAGTTATTAACGAAAAACAGTGACCAATAAGAATCGAGTACGGCTGATGCGAGGCGGCCCAGTCAACCAGCGCACGAAGCCCAGTTCCGCTCATTGGCTCGGTCGCCTCGCGCCAGCTGAACTCGCCTCTCATTGGTCACTGTTTTTCCTTAATAACTCGTTAATGGTGCTTCGGAGAAAATTTTTGTAAAGGAAGAAATTGCTTCAAATGATCCGAGGAACCCGCCACTTTCGGATTGAGCGACAATTTTTGGGATACCCTGTATTAACAGATAATTATTTTCGGAGATAGGAACAAATTCTAGTTGCACAGTGACAGTTATTCTGCTTTGAAAAAGTTGAAGTATTTAGTATAAAAAATAGCTGAGTTCTACGAAGAGTTGCTCGAAATGCGAACGTAGCAGAATATTGAAAAATAGCATAAACTTTTGTATTTCGTAGTTACATCTATCGCATTTATCGTGCTAAATGCACCTCTTGTAAAATATGATAAAATTGTCGTCGAAGAGAAGCCATAAATTCTTCAAATATCGTGCTGCGCGTAACAATTTGAAATAATTATATTCTCGAAATTACGAACGCGTTTAAATATCCGTTGAGAAATAAATGCTTACATTTTTTACATTTTTCATCGATCGAATAAAAAGCGATTGCTAAAATTAAACATCTGCGACAGAATTGGATAATTCGGTAGTTAAAACAGTTTCCTAAATAATTTACGTTCGTAAAAGTTTGCACTTAAATCACAGTTAACATTAAGCCACGCAATAATCGAGCACTTTTCCACACTTCTTCGCGCGTGGAATTTATAGCACATGCGATATATTATATTACCGATTGCACGGCCGGAACCAATATGTGAATTGCTGGAAGCATACGTATGCCAGTTAAATCGATAAAGTTAACTGACTAGAAATAATTGTAACACTGTATTGGTTTCCTACGCCCTTAATTTATAGAGGCGAAAGCTCGCAGTTTCGATATTTGCGCGATAACGATGCTCGCTTTCAACCGGAAGATATTTTCCTATGGAGGAACAATTCGAACGAAAATCGCTGGGCGTCGAATCTGAATTTTTCAATTAATTTTCAGGTCCGACGGAACTGCGGAAGCGGTTTAATTATCTTGAAAAATCCACGCGACAAATTCCACGGATTGTTCGGTTGTTCGATTACCGTGCGAAATGATTTATTATTTTATTTTGCAGGTCGCGTTTGAATAAACGATTTCATAAACAATTCTTCGAATAGCTTCCGCGGAAAATATTTCTGAAATACCTGCCCGCCGAAATGTTCGACGGGGGAACAATTTCAGGGGGGAGTAAACCGCCGTTGCGTTACACAAATTCTTTGGACGTTCTTTAACTGCCGCACAAAATACCGTTTTACAATGTAAACGCCTATTATTTTACGCAAGCCAACGTTCGCAAACAAGAAAATATTTCCCGTCTGAATATTGCGTATTTTTGGTAACGGAAACGGTACGTTCTGTACAACAAAAATTCGCTGACTAATTCGACTAACCAATTAGCTGTTTTCGACGAGTACAGGGTGCTCCATAATTACGTTAACACTTGGAAAGTGGTGATTCCTGAGGTGATTTGAAGTAACTTTTTCCTTAGCGAAAATATTCTACGAGGCTTCGTTCACGAGTTATTAATGAAAAACGCTGACCAATCAGAGGCGAGATCGGCTGGCGCGAGACGACCGAGCCAATCAGCGGTACTAAGCTTCGGCCGCTCGTCGGCTCGGCCGCCGCGCGCCAGCCGAGCTCGCCTCTCATTGGTCAATGTTTTTCGTTAATAACTCGTTAACGATGCCTCGGAGAAAAATTTTGTAAAGGAAAAAGTTGCTTCAAATGACCTCAGGAATAGCCTATTTCGGGCTGTTAACATAATTATAAAATACTGTGTATACTCGTCATATAATAGAAAATATTGTTACATCCCCATGACGAGCATACTCGTCAAAAACAGCTGATCGTTTAAGAATGGCATATACCTTGATATCCTTCATTAAACAATATATATTTAATAAAAGAATCGCATTTAAACAAAACACGAAGAAAATCAAACATTTACAATATAAATCCAATAAACTTGCACCCTTCTCAAGGAAACTGCAGCAGATAATCGGCTAAAAGACAGTTGAAATTATCCCGCGAAATAGAAGATAGCGTTCATATTATAATTTTGTTAGAAGACAGATATTTCTCCGACACCGATGTTCGAAACGCGGGCTATGCAATTGCGCAGAGATCCGCAGGCTCGTAACAGAGCTAACTCGATTCCCAACAGCGTCGCGATAATTTTTCCCCTAGAACGAGATTCTGGCGCAAGCCAGAAGGCACAGGCCAGGCCCGGCTGGCTTGCCGTAGCCCTACGTTTCGGCGCAGTGTCAACGACTTCGCGACTGCAACCCCGGTTCGGCGGCCGATTGTGCATGCAGCTCGCAAAGTCGCAGGCTGCAGGAACACGCGTGTACACGTTGCACCGGTGCCGCCTAATTCCGCGAATTCTGTAATCTTCCAGGACCACGAATATGCGCGCCCGTTCGTGTGTGCTCGCGCGCGTGTCTATGCGCCGGGAGGGACTGAGGTGCGGGAGAGAGAGAGAGAGAGAGAGAGAGAGAGAGAGAGGTATAGGGAAAGAGAGAGGGAGAGGGAGAGATATAGGGAAAGAGAGCGAGAGAGAAAGAGAAATATAGGGACAGAGAGAGCGAGAGAGAGAAAGAGAGAGAAAGAGAAATATAGGGACAGAGAGAGCGAGAGAGAGAGCACGAGAGAGAAAGAAAGATATAGGGAAAGAGAGAGGGAGAGAGAGATATAGGGAGAGAGAGAGCGAGAGAGAGATAGGGAGAGAGAGAGAGAAGGAAAAAGAAATATAGGGAGATAGAGAGAGCGAGAGAGCGCGAGAGAGAAAGCGAGAGAGAGTGGGAGAGAGAGAGAAGGAAAAAGAAATATAGGGAGATAGAGAGAGCGAGAGAAAGAGAAAGGAAGCGAGAGAGAGCGAGGGAGAGAGAGCGAGAGAGAGAGATAGGGAAAGAGAGAGCGAGAGAGAGAAAGAGAGAGGGGGGAGAGAGCTCGCAGGTGCTCGCGTGCACCGTGTATCGGGCGTACATATTCGCAAATACCCGGAGATCAAAGCGGAACGACAGAGCGAGACTGCGGGGGAAGTTACGAGGTGAATTTTCCCGGGGATCCTTGGCTGGCTGCTGGCAACATCCGGAATTCACGGTGACTTTCGTTTCTCGGCAAACAGCGGCGCAGCCGGATCGGACAACGTGCGAGGTATTTCAACGGCGCGGCGAATAAGCGAACAAGGAACGTTTATCCAGCCGCGACACCAGAATGCGGATTTTCCGCACCTTCTCGTCCGCCGCGCCGGTGTTGCTTGTCCATCCGATATTGGGTCTGATTTATTCCGATCCAATCGTCGCCGGTTGTTAAGTCCGAGGGCTGCTTAAATTCCTTCCGCCGGGCCTCGAATGTCGCGCTTCCTGCCGTCCTGAAGACGATTGGAGGAACTGAAGACTCTCACGCGGGGCAAACGAATTTTCATCGGTAGATCACGTCCTCGCGACTCGTGAAAAATGTACCGGCAGTTTTCTGGCAGTCGTTTCAAAATTCGAGAGAGTTGCTTGAACTTTGAGTGGCTTAAGGAATTGTTCTAAATCGATATCCAGTAAGATAGCGAGTTTTATCCGATAATTCGACAGATATTTTATCGAATAGTTCGATAAGTCATTTGATTTAATATTGTAGAATAACCGAATTATTATCTAAAATAAAATTCTATCCGATAAATCGACAGATATTTTATCGAGTAATTCAATAGGTCGTTTGGATTAATATTGTGTGTAGAATAACCGAATTATTATCTAAAATAAAATTCTATCCGATAATTCGACAGATATTTTATAGAGTAATTCAATAGGTCAGTTGGATTAATATTGTGTGTAGAATAACCGAATTATTATCTAAAATAAAATTCTATCCGATAATTCGACAGATATTTTATAGAGTAATTCAATAGGTCAGTTGGATTAATATTGTGTGTAGAATAACCGAATTATTATCTAAAATAAAATTCTATCCGATAAATCGACAGATATTTTATCGAGTAATTCAATAGGTCGTTTGGATTAATATTGTAGAATAACTGAATTATTATCTGAAATAAAATTCTCGAGCTTCCAGTAATTACTGTTAATAGGCTTTCGGTAAATAAAGTGTTAACTAATATTGGTAATAATATTATAAGATCGGCGATTTTATATTAATTTATGGAAAAGAATTTAAAAACGTCGATATAAATAACTGATCTTATTGAAAGTATTTAAGAGAGAATTGAATTTTTATGCAATATCAGTTTTTTCATTCATTTGATTTCAATCATATTTTGCGCGTAGATCCGCAGTTTAGTAATAGTATCGCACATATATACTCCGATATAACATTATATATATATAATTTCTTTCATTTTGCCGATTCAAAATATAATATATAATATATAACATTATAATATATATTATATATATATTCTATTGTATTATACTATATACTATTATATATATTCTATTATATTAATAGAATATATATATATAATAGTATAATAGTATATATATAGTATAATAATACTATATACTATTATACTACTATATTTTTTTAAATATTATTACATTATATTTATATTTATATATATTATATTATATTATATTATATATATTATTATATATTGTTATATATATGTTATATATACAACATTATAACATATATATAACACTGAATCGGTAAAATGGAAGAAATTTTTTCCTTTTTAATCAAACGAAACACACAATCGATCGATAAGAAAGCGAGGCTGAAGAATATCGAGAAAGCTCGTCGAAATCGATGGAGCTTTAAACGATAATTCTCACGTTAACAAATTCGGTGAACTTCGGTGAATTCGGTGAATGTCGCAGCTATTATACCGCAAAATGAAGAATAACGAACGAGAAGATAACATGACAAATCCTAACTTCTCGGTTCTCGTTCGAGTAACTAAATTATCTAATTATCGTATCTAACACGTCAACGCTGCTGAAGGAAGAATGTCCATCATCATTGTCCGCGAAACTTTCGTCTCATCATCGTTGGTCTCCGATTTCGCACGTGGACGCCCGACGACGTTCGGACGGTGTGTCGGACGAGTTTCATTCACGGTCCGTGAACGGTATTAATAGCGACACGCCGCGGCGACGGCGGTGCTGATCGTTGCGAAAGTTCACGTGTTCGAGAGATCCCGATCCCGCGGCGAAGTTGGGGGAACGTGTGAATGACACCTGAAGAAGGCTGATGCGAAAGTGCTGACAGGGATGAATGGTTTTCTCGGCGAGGAACAGATTCGTATCTCCTCTGTACGTGACGCAGATACCTGTTTTAGAAATTTCACCCCGGGATTGGCTCCCCGTGACGAACGTATAGAATGCTCTCAGGCGGTCGTTCGCGAGGAATTATTCATACGTCGGAAATAGTCGGACCAAATTGCAATTTCTGTTGATTTTATTATCACCGAAGCTGCGTTCAGACGTGAATGTCAAGCGATGCACTTCTGCTATCCGGACACTTCCGCATGGATCGAAGATCGTATTAGCTTTCAGTTTATGTTCCTGCATTGAAGATGTCGCCGACAAAATGCCACGATATACCCTGAAGCATCCGATATATTCCGTTCCATCCGTCCAGTTCCAGGAAATTGTTGTTCTTGCACGTGAAGAATATTAATTAATTTTATTGTATTTTTTATAGGCTCATGGTAACATAGTTCATCGCGAGTGACGATTGTGTTCTAAGAAATTTATTTTGCAATTTGTTAAGAAGTGGCAACAATTACAAATAACGAATATGTATATACGAAATTATATAATATAAATATATAAATTTATTTATTTATATATAATTATAAATTATATTATATAATAATATTATTATTATATTATATTATATAATAATATTATTATTATATTATATTATATTATATAATAATATTATTATTATATTATATTATATTATATTTATATATATATTTATATTATATAATTTCGTATATACATATTCGTTATTTGTAATTATATATAAATAAACATGTAAATATATATATATATAAGTATATATAAATTCTCCCAAATTCTCCCGAGATTGTCAATTTTTGTTTACAAACCAAAAGAAAATTGGGGAGAATTTACTGTAGTCCCCAAAACAATAAATAATCGTGCGATCATACATCATAATGCATCGCGGTTGCATTTATTTTCGTCAAATAACGAAGCCGAACGATCGTTAATGATTAATGCCCTGTCAGATTTTATCATAATTTACGATTACGAATATTCCGTTTCGAAGAAAGTGTCACAAATGTTACAAATGGTTTTTGGTAACATGAACATTGAAATCATAAAATGCTCGAACCACTGATTATTCTATAATAATTGAGACTGCGGATCTTTGTGAGAAATAAAAATTGTCTGCATCGATTGCAAAAAATGAGCATTGTGAAAAAGCTTATTTTTTGTCCCGTTAACATTAACAAGTTGCAAACGGTACAATGGTATCTTTACATTTTCCTAAAGTTTCGATTATTGTGTACAAATTTGACGTATTCGTTGGCTTTAAATTAATTACAATATAAATATAATATAAATTATAATCTATTGTTTATACTATAATTTATATTGTATTATTTATATTATAGATATATTATATTATTATATATTATATTATATTATATTATATTATTATATATTATATTATATTATATTATATTATATTATATTATATTATATTATATTATATTATTATATATTATATTATATTATATTATATTATATTATATTATATTATATTATATTATATTATATTATATTATATTATATTATATTATATTATATTATATTATATTATTTATATTATAATTTATATTATATCTCTATTATAATCATTTAATTATAATTAATTTAATTTCTTACGATCACTTAACACATAAAATGTTGCTAGATTGTCAACAATTTAAAAAAGCAAATCGCCCGCAGCGATCAAAAGTTTGTCCACTCTCGATTTGGAGAAAGTAGTCGTATTTTTTAGGCGTATTTTTCCTCCCCTATCCTAACATTTTTCGATCTTTTCAGCTGCAAATCGGACATGGAATAGGCGAAAACAGGAATCCGGCAATGCCGCGTTGCGCCCTTCTCGTTACTTCCGCTGCTTTAATGCTCCTACGTGCTCGGGAGTCGGCGCTGGCCGGCCGCTCGGTAAACAGGTGAAACGGTTTAACACGGCTTGACAAATAAAATTACCACTCTTGACGGTGCCGATTTTAAATCCGCCGGTGGGAATTGAAAATCGATACCAGCTCGTGAATATTTGCCGGTCGAATCGCGGCTGGCTCGCAGAGATACATCGGTTTCTCCATTCGGTTAAATCCTCTTCCGCGGACGTTAATGCACGGTTACTGACAGTGATTCTCATTGCAGGTGCGATCATGGACTCAGACACGCCGGTGACCCTAAATGCTCTGCTTAACGCGTTCCGTGACGAGCTGTTTTTACTCGGCTCTTCATTTGATATTTGATATTTTACTAAAATATCCGTATATATAAATGTAAATGTCCATATAAATAGCCATTTGATATTTTACCAAAACTTGTTATATTATATATAGTTATTAATTATCACATATATATATAGTTATATATATCGATATAATATAGTTTTTATAAATCAAATATATAATATTTCAAGTTTCAGTAAAATATTAACATATATATATGCTATAATTAATAATTAAATATAATATATCAAGTTTTAGTAAAATATATATAATAAAATATATATATATATATATATATATAATTATTATATATTATATTATATGATAAAACGTATATTATATAATATAATATATAATAATAATATAATATAATAATAAATATTAATATAATATAATACATAATAAATAATAATATCATATAATATATATATAACATATAACATATATACAAATAATATATTTAATTATTATATATTATATTACAATTAATATATAACAATGAAACAATCTTATTATAACCCATTTTTGTGGTGGAAATGAATTCTTCGGTTCTAAATTGGTTATAAACCATTTTTTCAGCGCGTTAAATAAACACGTAAACATGTAATTTCTGGTGCAACAGTGACCACAAAAATACAGGAGTATTTACTAAGGAGTAAATAAAGAGTAAATATAAACCGCGAGCATTGCGAATTTACAGAAAAAATGAGTTACATCCTGCGAAATGTTACACGAATGCGAGAGGAAAGATGACCGACAGTCAGGTATCATTTTCATATCGCATTTCAACTTGGATTTAATTTGCAATCCGCGCGAACGTAACCGCCCGACATTATGCTTCGTAATTCTATACTCAAATATTTATTCCTCGATCGACGGGGTTTTAATTATTAATCGTGCTCCCGATTGACAATTAAGTGCTTACATCGGTTAATCACGATTATCCGCTGGTCGAGCGAAAAGTATAATCAATTGCGACCGTTCATCGAGTATTTCGATTGCAATCTTGAATCGGACCGCATTAAATATTCCTCTGTTGAACAACCGTCGAATTTAACGCATTAATCGATACCACCGATTACACCAAGATATGAAAAAAGCACGTTTGGCGAAACGACGACTAGACCCCGAGTTAGAAAATATTACGCATCCTTGACTGAATAAAAGAAATTAAAATACCGATTTGATCCGAACGATTCAAAAATGCAACTGGAAAAGTGCTGCAATGCTTTCAAATCCCATTGGAATCGAGATCGGCGTCTCGCGAAACAAAATAATTTGAATCAACACTCGGACTCGAAAGTCGCAGAAAAGGTCTTCTCGTAATTTTTCTTGAATTTGTTGTTTACCTAAATCAAGAAACGGGCGAATTTTCGTCTAAGGAGCTCGCGATGCGATGCTTCGAATCTTAGTACAGTAATGTCTCCCTTACTGACGCTCAGATTGTCCACTAAAGTGGACAATTTTGGAAGAGGAGATACGATTGTTCGAGCCTTACAGCTCGTTTTTATAGTTCTTGACAATTTGTAACTATGAAAACGCACCGAAAGCCTCGAATAATCGTATCTCCTCGTCCCAAATTGTCCACTTCTGTACACAACCTGAGCGTCAGTAAGGGAGACATAACTGCATTCCGTGAACCAATCGTCAAGCATTCGAGGCACGAAATGAACATAAATATTTGAGCCTTGTTGCTCGTTTTTTATGTTTATCGATTGTCAACAACTATAAAAACGAGTTGCAAGGTTCGAATAATCGTATCTCCTCGTCCCAAATTGTCCATTTTTGTATGCAATCTGAGCGTCAGTAAGGGAGACATAACTGCATTCCGTGAACCAATCGTCAAGCATTCGAGGCACGAAATGAACATAAATATTTGAGCCTTGTTGCTCGTTTTTTATGTTTATCGATTGTCAACAACTATAAAAACGAGTTGCAAGATTCGAATAATCGTATCTCCTCTATCCAAATTGTCCATTTCTGTACACAACCTGAGCGTCAGTAAGGGAGACATTACTGTGTCACCTAAATGCTCGCGCATTCGCAGCGGGCGAGACGCGTTATGCAACGGTGCACCAAAAACTACCCCTTTGAACTCGACTGGTGGTTTCGACTCACCGCTTAAAATTGTAACATAACGTTTCAAAGTAACTTCAACATCACCAAAATTATTTAAATTCTAAAAACTGTGAAAAGCGTAATTGTTGTCACAAAATTCAATTTCACATGCATGTATTTGAAATGCACTTGATTCATATAAGATAGAAATATCGTAAGTCGGAAAAACTATTTTGAATTGAGACTTAACCCTTTGCACTCGAAGCTATTTTAGCTGTAAATCTAAAATAATTTTTCTGACATATAATATTTTCATTTTCTATGACAAAGTGCATTTCATGCGTATGAAATTGACTCTTGTGACTCACCCAACAGTTAATATAAAAATTATCTGAGAACGTGATGTAACAAATTTTAATGGCGCCTCGGAGTCGCCACTCGAGTGCAAAGGGTTAAAATTCGAGTGCAAAGGGCTACCAAGCATTGAACTATCGAACACGAAAGGGTTCAACGGGTTTCAGCGCCGCTGTTCAGCGACGAATCGCACCCAACGCCGCGAGAGAAGGAGGAGCCCCAGGTGTTCGAGGCCGGCGCCGCCAGATCCGATCGCTTAATAATAGAAAACACTAAATGGAAGTGCAATCGGGGATCCCCCGCTACATATTTCGAATTCAGCCGCGCATCTCGCCGGGTCTTGTTGAACTCCAAGTCAGGATTCGGCTTCGAGGAGCAGCCCCGCGTCTTCGCCGGGGCCGCGTATCCGAAGTTCGCGTTCGCGGGCTCGGAGTCCGCGCGTTTTTGCCGGCGTAAATGCACCGCGCGCTCAGGCATTCCGCTCGCTCGACTTCTTAAATATTTAATTCGGGCTGCCGGCGTACCCGGCGGAGTTTACAGCTCGCATTGCCCCGCGGAAGTTCAAGTATGCGCGCGTATCGCGTGCCGGTTATGTCGCGCCGAACCTTCCGCGCTAACGTACGCGAAGTTCTTGCGGCGTTGCCGCCGTCATTAATCGTCCGTTCTCTCGAACCGGCGCATTACGCGAGTTCCATCTCGAAATTCTATTGTTCCGACGATGTTGCGAATCATAGCCGGAATCATACGAGGCGCGTGTAAACACGTTTACGAATAAATCTACGACCGTGGCGGTCGATCATTGCAAATTGTTGAAATTGCGGAGATCTTATCGCTGGGATTGACTGGATTTTTACGTTATGATAGCATTCTTAATAGCGTACTTAATATCATACTTAATGCCATATTTCACCCTTTCATGGGCACAATATGAATTTTCGAAAAGATTGGAACATTCACTTGCCATAAGTTTATTATGTATAGTGATACAGCTGTTATTCGCTTTGCTATTATCTTTAATATTTCACCCCACAAAATTAGGGTAGTGGGTCCTGTATATAGATGGCAGCATATTTCAATGGTGGAAATATTTAAGCCTAGTGTCCATATGCGCACTAAAAGTGGGTGGGAAGCTTAGTTCCCAGAGGCTATGAAAGGGTTAAAATACTAATAATATACAGGGAGACCCATAATTATGTTAACACTCGGAAATGGGAGATGCCTGAGGTAATTTCAAGTAACTTTTTCCTTTGCGAAAATGCAATCCGCGGCTTCGTTTACGAGTTATTAACGAAAAACACTGACCAATGAGAGACCGCGTACGGCTGACGCCCGACCCTCGCGACCACTGTCGCTGCGTCAGAGGGCCGGCGCGACGCGGCATTGGCCGCAAGGGCGGGGCGCCAGCCGCACTCGCTCTCCGATTGGTCAGTGTTTTTCGTTAATAACTCGTGAACGAAGCCTCGGAGAAAATTTCTGTAAAGGAAAAAGTTACTTCAAATTACCTCAGGTATCACATCTGTCCAGGTATTAACATAATTATGGGAAACCCTGCATACAGAGTCTAGAATAAATTCAGTGTTATCATTAGATTGGGAATCTTTATGCTTTAAAATTGTTTTCACCAATTGCGTGCAATAGGAGCCGGATATAAATCGAAATCTTTCTTTAACATTCTGAACAAGACGAAAGCTGTACGTCGATACTGTTCAATCTTTTTACTCTTTCTGTCTTTTTTATTTTTAATTTCACTTACTCGCTTTTGTCATAAATGCGCGAAATTCGCAGTCAGGTGTCATTCGTACAGAGCAACAAACGTCGGTCATTTTTAATGCTAAGTAAGCATAGTGTTAAAGACGACATGGAAGTATACGTTCTAGCAGCGTATTTTCGTGTTTCGACAGCATTTACAATTTCGTCGAGTCCTCGTCTCTCTTACTTCCTCATGCACTTGTTGCATAATTTACCGTACGAAGAACAGAGCGATATTTATATATATATATATATATATATATATATATATATATATATATATTTATATTTATATTATATTTATATATATTATATATTATATTATATTTATATTATATTTATGTTATATTTATTTTAATCCTATTCCGCTTCCCGATTAAAATTTCAGTGGAAACTCTGTCAAATAATGACACGTAACAACTAAGCCACGGATCCTCGCGCAAATATCTAACCCGAGTCGGAAAAAACTCGTCGATTTTCTAAGTGCACAGACAACTGCGGTCCGCTAATAAGTCAAGCGGATATAATTCGCCTGGCAAGTAAGCTCCGCTAATTATAGTCGCGGGAGAGTAAGACGCGGGCGCTTAGTGCTGCTTGTTTCCCACGAAAAGAGCGTCGCGTCCGTGCGCGATACGACGGCCGGTGACATAGAATTCCTAATGGCCGAAGGATTTTCCCGAAGACCGAAAGTTCGCCCGCAAAAGTACGGCAAGTTCGCCGTCTGGCTGGCAATCGGGCCCCTATTATCATTCCAACGACGTTCCCTACTCACAGGTGGCACTTCGCTGCAGTCGTCCAGGTTAATATCGTCATATCGGTGTGATTCGGCGCGGCGAGAGGTTTCTCCGTCCACCCCGGCAGACGATTTCACGGTGTCGTTACCGGGGACATCGTCGTCTGGTAAGAACGTCGCGCAATAAACGCCGCCTGGGAGGGAGCAACAAGTATCGAATCCCAAAGAGATCGCGAGTGGAACATCGAGATTTCTCTCCGATGGAGTTAATTTACCCCTTAAATCTTCTCCGACGGCATAAATACGAGTCGCCGGAGAAATAGACGCGATCTTGCGACCAGATTTTTGCCGTCGAGACTCCGTCTGAAAGAGAAATTCTAAAGAATTTCTGATAAAGAAATTCTATAAAGAATTTTTAAAAAATTCTAAAGAATTTCTAGTAATGAATTTCTAAGAAATTCTAAAGGATTTCTAATAAAGAATTTTTAAGAAATTTTAAAGAATTGCTAAGAAATTCTAAAGAATTTCTGATAAAGAATTTCTATAAAGAATTTCTAAGAAATTCTAATTCTAACAAAATTCCTGTTAAAATTCTCCCGATCTCTTTCCTTAGTCCTAATTAAGTCCTAATTAAGAAGAATCTCTCGTCGCATTGATTACAAAAGGAGTGATCGGGACCGAGCGTGCCAATTACTGTGCCCCTTAAAGCGACGTCCGAAGTTTTTGATAAATTAAATAGTCTTTTTTTTACCTATATCGCATTTCTTAAAACATTCGAATTATTTTATGTTATTGTCTTTTACATAGGTAAGAATTTGTTCCTAATTGTGATGTATAAAAAAAGGTTAAATATTTGACAAAACGTCCGAAACAGTTTCCGAGCGGAGTGTTAACTAGCGAAGTTAATAGCGGAGTTAATTACTGTGTGTCGGTTTACCGAGTATTTTCTACTTATTATCAATTTTTGTAGACTGGCCTAATTACTGTGCTACGGTTCATCTGGATACATTCGGTATGTCGACGCCTCGTTTTTTTTAAATTATACCTGCAGTGGGAAAAGTGTTCGGTCTGTGGTAGATTTCGCTGAAATCATATTGGAGTTTTTGAGTTATTGTACAGAGTTATTAGCATATACTCTCCGGTGAAGCAATGGTAAAAGTGCGGTTAGCGGTGGTAAGAGTTGTACACGGTTATTAAAGAGTGCTGGCTTTTCTATACAAAGCGATTGTAAAGCGAACGAGCAAAATTCATAGAATTCGACGGAGCAGATTGAATTTCCAAACTTCTCCGCAACAAAAACCAATTTCAGCATTCCGTTCATTTCAATGTAGGCGATTTCTGAAAAGATATGTTTTCAGGGACGTGAAAGCAACATTTCGCTCTTTCAAACAAGTTTGCTTGGAACAGCGTGCCATTTTTTTGCAGGAAGTTATCAGCATCGCAAAGATTGCAATTTTTTTTCGGTCTCTCTAAATCATCGTTAAACGCATAGACCATTTTGCAGTTAAAAAGCTAATTCTGCAATTTTATACTTTTTCCAATATTCTGGAATCATTAACCCTTTGACCTGTATAACATACTTTGACCTGTAAAAGATGAACATTATTCCGTTCTTTCAAGTCGTAATAAAATTCGATTCTATTTCCGTCTACATTTAAGACCAGGAACGCGTCAAAATGCATTTATTAAACCTTTACACTCGAACCCATTTTAACTGTAAATCTACGTACGCGTACGAAATCGAGTGTCGCGATTCATGCAACAGCTACACCTTCGGTAATGTTAAAAATCTAAACTTTGATAATATAAAAATGATCTTAGAACGTGATACGACAATTTTAGTGGTGCCTCAGAGTCATTACTCAAGCGTAAAGGGTTAAATGTTCGTTACAGGCTCCGATAAAAAAGTTAAAAGAGCATGAGATTTGTTATGTTTCTTGCATCCGAAGTAACAGCAGAATCAAAAAGAAAGCATTATAGTCATCGTCTATTTAGACAAGTCCCATTATCATCAAAAAACAAAACATTCTAATCGTTCGGTCCAAGTTTTACAAAAAAGACACTACGTTTTAAATAGTGTTTCAATTTTATCCAGCACTGTATACTCTGATCAAAACTGCAGGGCTCGAATAATCGTATCTCCTTCTTCCCAAATTGTCCATTTTTCTGTACAATCTGAGCGTCACAATTGGGGAGAATTTACTGTAAATGAATGTTTCGAAAATATCGAAAAACGTCGAGAGCCAAGATATCGATCTTTCTACTTCGCTTGTCCACTTTGTTGTAAATATAAACGACAATTCGTAACTATGAGAACGCACCGCAAGCCTCGAATAATCGTTCTCCTCGTCCCAAATGTCCATTTTTGTTTGCAATCCGTGCGTCAATTAGAGAGACACAACTGCACTCCGTGAACCAATCGTCAAGCATTCGAGACACGAAATGAACATAAATATTCGAGCCTTGTTGCTCGTCTTTTATGGTAATCGATTGTCAACAACTATAAAAACGAGTCGCAAGGTTCGAATAATCGTATCTCCTCGTCCCAAATGTCCATTTTTGTTTGCAATCCGTGCGTCAATTAGAGAGACACAACTGCACTCCGTGAACCAATCGTCAAGCGTTCGAGGCACGAAATGAACATAAATAACCTTTCTCGTCTAATAAATTCTCGGAATCGAGCAACTTCTGATCGTTGTAATTGCGATGATAATGGGCGCGGCCAGGGGTTGAGGTCACAGCAGCTCCGGCCGCAGATCGACCGCAGCCGACGACTTCAGCAGGATCGTAGCATGCGGCAGAATGGAAAAGCCCATTCCCGGCTGTCTCCATTTAGATTTCGCGGTTCGCGTCTCTATTTAAGCAACGTTAATCAAAACTTTCCCCATAACTGTCCCCACTTCGCCGCGTTGTCCTAATGACCCCTTCTTCAGCCGTCGCGTTCCGCGCTATAGTAATACGAGCCACATCGAGCCACTGTGCACAACATCCCCGAGGAATGTAGGCAGGAAGGGACGGGACGGGAAGGGAAGAGAAGGGAAGAGAATGGAAGGGAAGGGAAGGACGAGGTGGGACGAGAGCCAGAACGATGGGAGAAGATCCGAGAGTTCCAGAGCTTACGTTGGACAGGTCCCCTGTAGATGCACCGGGTGCAGGAACGCGTGTATCTGTGGCCACTGTCGCCGGTGTGGCCCGTGTGACACGTAAACGCGGGGCTCGGCGTCGCGTCGCGCCGCGCCGCGTCGTTGCAACACGTCGACGACGGATGCAGTCGACTCGACGAACACATAACGCGGTCGCTGAATGCGCCTTTGTACGGACAGGGCCACGTGCATATAATCGTGCGGCCCGGGCCCGGCCCGTCCCGTCCCGACCCGACCCGGCAAAATGCAATTTGCAGCCGCGGATACGTGCCGAATCGCGGCCGTCACGCGGACGTGGCCCTCGCAGATCGTGCCAGATTGCGCATTAAGCTAGGTGTCCGTTCGAAGGTTTCTCTCGATAGTTACTCCCAAGTGTGCCCGTCGTGCACCCACCGTGCACCCGTTTCTCGGCGCTGCTCCCGGAATCTTCCCGTCGCAGATAGATCGATGGGACAACGATGATCGCGGCTACAACGACGGGGAAATGGCGTGCGCGAAACGCGACGCTTTCCTCGCGCTTTCGGCCCGCAATATCGTCCGTCGGATCTCCAAAGGCAGGGATTTTCTACAAGCGTCAAACGTGAACCGCTCGGCGCGCGCGTCCGTCGCTCGCGATTAGACGCGACGTTCGCACGCGGATGATAGTTTTTATGAACGTAGGACGCGTGCTTCGCATATCATTTGCGTACGATGCATATATTACTCGGTGCATTACTGTCTGTCCGATGGAACAGTGTATGCATGTGTGTCTGTCTGTCTGTGTGTGTAAAGAAGGTGAAATAACTTTTTGAAATGGACCGGAATTTGCTCGCTCTTTCGTTGCTGTTCAAAGGAGATGATGAAGAAATTGTGAAGAACAAGTCAATTTTATCTGAACTTCTACCAATGTTCAAAATCTTATCCAAATAAATTGTTATAAATTTACGGGGAGTCCCAAAATTATGGTGCTTCCAGGAGGCGCTCATTGGCCAGTGTTTTTCGTTAATAGCTCGCAAGCAAACAAAATCGTCGCTTTTTATTTCAGTTATTCTACAGGGCGTCCTATAATTATGTTGACACACAGAAAGGGTTAAATTTGATTGCATGATCTGATTCCTCACATCATTTAAAATAACTTTTTCCTTAGCGAAAATGCAATCCGCGGCTTCGTTTACGAATTATTAACGAAAAACGCTGTCTAATGAGAGAGCTAGTGCGGTCGGCGCTCCGCCCTTGCGGAGCCCATGGTCCTCCGGCCAATGCCGCGTCGCGCCGGCCGTCTGACGCGGCGGCAGTGGCCGCGTGGGCAGGGCGTCAGTGTTTTTCGTTAATAACTCGCAAACGAAGCAACGGATTGCATTTTCGCCAAGGAAAAAGTTACTTCGAATCACCTCAGGAATCACCCCTATCCACCTGTTAACACAATTATAGAATACCCTGTATACATAAATTGCATTTAGGACTTCGGTGCTTCAAGCGTTAAGGGTGACACCCGATGGACCCAGCTTCGGACGCCCACGCTCGGTCGCAGACTATGATCAAGAATGAAACCGGATGCGCAACCCGAGGAAGGAGCCCCGGAGTGTCCTGTAGGGGATGAAGTGTTCCTCGCGTAGGACGCGCGTCGATTCGAGCCACATAAATCAGACGGATCGGTCCCGCGAACCGTAAAAGTAAATCCGCAGGAAAAGTCTGACGGCAGCTGTTTGATTTATGCGAGCCGAGGGGAGCGTGTACACCGTGATAAAGGGTCGAGCAGTTCTTGTACATACTTGCAGTCAGAGCTGATGGATCGATGCGCAATGAGACTTTTCACTTTCGAAGCGCTGACCCGTTGCGCTTCCTCTTCGGAACGAAGCCGTGTTCCGGCGGTGTCAAATGGTGTCGATGCCCGTCGTTTCGGGATTAAATTCTGCGATTAATTCGACACGGGATTTGACGTTTCTATGGGCACTTGTTAGGCACCGTGATTCTCGGATTTCAGGATTTACCGGAGTTTGTCAATTTGACAAGGCTGATGGAGAGCTCGTAAGCGTTACTTTTACAGTAGTTCGATGAAATATGTCACGCCGTGAAATTTAACACTAGATTTACGGTGGCATGAAAATCTGCTGTTTCATATCAGTTTGTAAAAGTAATAACAAAATATTTATCCTGATTTTGAAGAAGCGCTATTGTAACATTTGCCGTAAGTAACATATATATTGAATAAATAACTCGTAAATGTATCTTTACGATATGAATAATCGTGAATTAAAAAAATCAGTGACTCGTCATTTTGACGGATTCTGTAAATCTAGTGTTAATAATATTATATTAATCCTTCGCACTCGGAGAATTTTCACAGATTCGCCTAACAGCAGCTCGCGAATGTGTTCGTTCGCGAAAGCATAGGCATCGAATGCTGTTTAAATAAAATTTGATATAAACGTATATTGACAAAAATATTGTACCTTGACAGTACTACAATTAATAAGAAATATACCCTCAGAGAGGATATCTGAGTGCAAAGGGTTGATTCGTATTTTCGAAAAAAAAATCGTACTCCGAAAAATAACGCAGAACCATCGTGCCTAAAATTGACAACATAAAAATCCTGCTTCAGTTAATTATATCGATTGACATAGCGACGGGGAAACGTAATAGCGCGGCAGAGGAAAACGATCGTTGAATAGCGCAGAATGTTCGATACATATAATATAATAACCGTGTCGATTTTTCCTACGAATTAACTCTCACCGTTCTCTCCGTTCATCGGATTGCACACTCGTAATTACTCGAAGCCCTTTAATATAAGTAACGCATTAATTGCTGCCCCTCGCCACTGACATCGGTCAATATAATTAGTTTCATTTATTTAATTTAATGCGTTTAATTAATTACCTGTTCTACCGCGGATCCGAACGGAAGCTATAAAATCGTGTACACCGAAGCTCTGTCAACTTCATGAAGAAGATTTCGAGAAAAGCTGCACGACTTAATTGGCTTCCTGCATAATTGCCGGACCGTGGATCTTTGTGCGAAATAAAAGTTTGTGCATAAAGGTTTCCCGAACGCGTCGCAAGGAATAGCGGTCAAATAAAAATGTGTTCCACTTGTGTTAATGATTTGCACAAATTGAAGGGAATATAATAGTGTTTGCGCAGGTTTAATAAAAAACTGATGCAGCTTTGAACGTAATAAAATATTAGGTCGAGCCATAAATAACTTCCGTTTTTTATCACACATTTATTTTGTTCTTTGTTCATTTATTTTTTTATTTTTTCAATTTATTTATTTTGAAACCTTATCTACAGGGTATCCCATAATCACGTTAACACCCGGAAAGGGATGATTCCTGAGGTGATTCGAAGTAACTTTTTCCTCAGCGAAAATGCAATCCGCGGCTTCGTTCACGAGTTATTAACGAAAAACACTGACCAATGAGAGATGCGTACGGCCGACGCCCCGCCCTCGCGACCACTCCCGCCGCGTCAGACGGCCGGCGTGACGCGGCATTGGCTGCAAGGGCGGAGCGCCAGCCGCGCTCGCTCTCCGATTGGTCAGCGTTTTTCGTTAATAACTCGTGAACGAAGCCTCGGAGAACATTTCTGTAAAGGAAAAAGTTACTTGAAATCACCACAGGAATCCCTCGTTTCTTGCCTGTACAATTATTTTGGTTGTTCTGGCGACTCACAGCAGGTAGATACGAACAATAAATTCTACCTAGCCGCATCGGAAGTTATTTACAAATCGACCTAACATCGTAAAATATTTATTATCTACCCGAATTATATATTTTATTTATTCATCCAAATTACGAAGCAGCAACAGCGTCGCAGTTACGAATACAAATATTACGCGCTTGAGGTGGAAATCTACTCGAAGAAAGTGCTCGAGGGTTAAATCACGCTGGCAGTTTACTTAAGCATTCTAGTTCAGCAGTTTAGTTTAACAGTTTAGTTTAGCGGTTTAGTTGAGCAGTCCAGTCGAAGCAGTCTACCGTAGTAATTACGTTAATAATCACCGTTGTTACAACGTAACGATATTACCAGAGATTATAATGTAAAAGAAGCGGAAAACGGCCGTTGAAAAGCCTGACTCGACTGTACGCACCGGGCCGTCGATTCGTCGCTTTCCTCGAACAAAAGCCATGGGCGTATAAAAGCCATAGTTCTCGGAGTTATTTGGCTGGAAATGCCAAGCTTCCCGGTCCAATTTCTGTTGCACGGAACGCTAATAACGAACCATTTTTAGCTCGGACAATTCGGGTCGTCGCAATGGCCTGTTTCAATGCCGTATACAGGTCATTCTGTTCTCGTTTACTTCGCGCTTTATTCATCGTAAATCAGCGATCTCACGAAGAATCGGAGTTTCCTCGATCGCGAGCGAATCGCGAGAAAATCGGTCGAAAAATCGACCGAAATCGGTCAACGAAAAGAAGAGAGCCACGCGAAAATCGTCGGATCCCAGCTGCGTCGAGCGATAATGCGCGCATTGTTGCCGCGGTCATCGAAACCGCCGACGGCGATCCGCCATCGAATTAATTAAAATTTCGCAGCGCCGGCGGAAAACACGGGCCGGGGGAACTTGCCGAACTTAAACATCGAGCGCAGCGCAACGGATACGCGGCTTTCCCTGTTGTATTTACGTTTTCCGGCGCGGTGACGGCGACAGCGCCGAAACAGCGACCATTGTCTTCGCACAGCTTAACCCTTTGCACTCGAGTGGCGACTCCGAGACGCCGCTAAAAATTGGTACACTGTTTTTGAAAATCATTGCAAGAGCATCAGACTCGTTTATAATTAACCCTTAGCGCTCCAAAGGCTCCACTTTCTGCATCCGATTTCTCTCGATATCAACCCCTTGACATACCATTTTCTTCGCGGTTGCTGCGACTAGAAATTTTTCGATCGCAATCATTTCTTAGAAGGAAACGAAAATTGATGTTTACAGTGTGCCTAAATTTACTCGAATGCTTACCCTTAGCGCTCCGAAGGCTCCGCTACGGAGACATTCGTCATTTGTTCCGTAACTCCGAAGGCTCCGCTGCGGAGCCAAATGTTCTTAGCGTACGTTATCGTCGGCGTTAGCAATTGTTATCCGTAGTTGAAACGTGCTAAGCCTGTACCATTACGATTAAACCATTTTTTGACCTTTTCTATGGTTAGCAACATGAAGGAAAATAAATATTACGATGAGAATTTAGAGCCGAGCGATACCGAAGACGTATTTGATTTTGAAGAGTTAAAAGACATTGTGGAAGACAATGTTGGTTATGATTCTGACACTTCGAGTAGTAGCAGCGAAATTATACTACCAAAGAGACGAAGAATGAGAATTATTGAAAGCGAAAACGAAGATTCGTTGCAAGACTTAGACGAATGGCGCGATGTTACGGAAGAATTACATATTCCGGATAGAATACTTTTTAGTGTATCGCCACAGGTCGTTGGACCACAAGTTTTTACGAACGTTGAACAGCCGATGCAATATTTTAAATTATTTTTCACGGATGAATTGGTAAATGAAATTATAAAGGAAACCAACAATTGCGCAGAAAATGTTCTAAACTTGAAAGAAATATCTGGTAACTCTATTTGGCAAAGTGAATACTGTGACACTTGTCCAAGTAAACCCAGAATGCACATGGGAGATTGTTACCAAAGATATCGCACCATGGTGAATTACAAAATTGAAAACTTATCTTTTATTTACAATAGGAAAATGTATATTTATAAAATCAATAAAATCGAATGCATTCGCAAGGACGTGTAATCTTCTCCGCTCAAAATAAGACTTCCTTTGTCTCCTGCGCTCCGCTCCAAAAATCTGCCGGATTTGCTGGTAGGCAGTGCTCGAGAAACGCGCGGAGCGCTAAGGGTTGAAAAGAAAAAGGTTAAAATCGCATTGTATTGCCAGTAGGCTCAATTTCATGCGCATAAATTGCAATAAATTATACGTACAAAATAGAAACACCGTAGAAATCAGAAATCATGTTTTGGATTTCGAATTCAAATAGCTTCGACTGCAAAGGGTTAAAATTGATCACGGTTCGAAACGTTGCGTTCTGACGGCGGTAAAGCTAGCAGGGAACAGAAGGGACGAGTTGTAGGAAGATGAGGAGGAGGAGGAGGGAAGGGGCCGGGGAACGTGGCTGAATCGCGCGACAGCGACTTCCGGCCCGAGGGAAATCGAACGACACGAACGATACATCCGGCCCGAAGATGGCGAAGGATTATGAGACTTTCAATACGGACTGGCCATTGTTGCGAGGCAAGATCGTTAACTTCATAATGATGCAATTGATAAGGAGGCTGGTTCGCGTCCCGTGAGCACACGGGTCACTGCCCCGAGGAGAAAGAGACCCGGAGGAGATGAAAGGAAGAAGGAACGAGAGGGAATGAGAAAAAGAGAAAAAGAGGAAGAGAGCGAGAGAGAGAGAGAGAGAGAGAGAGAGAGAGAGGTGCACGCTCTATTACGGATCAGTGGTTCTCACGTGGTGCTTTCTTTCTGCTGTTCGCCGTGTGTTTTCATGCGAACGATATCCAGGGGATTACAACGACCGGCGGTTCACGGTTTCCGGAGAGATTATACCCGCCGCCGTCAGCCTCCGTATCGTCCGTATATCCGCCGATATCGAAGTACGAACGTTCCAGCAACAAGAACAGGATTATCGGTAATCTGTAAATTTAATCCTTAGCTCTACGTGTACGTACGGAAGGAAACGATACATACCGGTTCCGGTTTAATAGATTGCGACCGTTCGATTCGTAGATCGAACGGATCATCCGTTCGCATAGCTTACATTTACAATTCCGCGGAGTCTGTTCGTACGGACATATACATATATATACATATATATGTATATATATATATATATAAATCGAATCTACTCGGGACTCTGCGTGTTATTGACAAGCCCAAATGACACGTTCCGTATTTGTTCGCCTGTTAAACCGTGGAAATAGAAGGGAGGGAGACAGAGACAGAGAGAGAGAGAGAGAGAGAGAGAGAGAGAGAGAGCAGCAGGACGGCCGGTTGCAAATGTTCGTTCATACGGTTGCACGTTTGCGGCGGTCCGAAAAGTTTACTTTTTTGTAAAAGCGGCTGCGCGGATCGCGCGGATGACGGGTCGCGGTTCGATTAATTCATGAAATCGAGCTTTCCGCGTCCTATCTCTCTCTCTCCCTCCCTCCCTCTCTCTCTCTCTCTCTCTCTCTCTCTCTCTCTCTCGCTCCGCGCTCCTACAATCGTCGGTCTAGTCCGAACTCGGGTCTACCTGCGAACAAACCAACATAATCCCAAAAGCAAAGTCTCCATCACAAAGGCCGGCAAACAGTCTGTCCTACCCGCTTCAAGTCCCAAACAGCCAAAGGAGTAATCTATTGTTCCCAATTGATCGACAAATACCCCCTGGCCCGGCTGACTTCCGCTACGCCAGCCTCGAAATAGAATCCATAACAAGCAGCTGTCTCGATCATTTAATTATAGCCTAATTGTTGCGCTTCCTATGCACTTCCCATTGTTTCGCGGTTTGATGGATAGTTCATTGATTGTGACTGTTACGTACGGTGACCTTGATATGGTCTATGCTCTTTTTATATATCGTTGTACTGGTCCACGTAGGAGGTGATCGCGGCGGAAGCTTGCACAGCTTGCATTTGTGGCGAAAAGCTAGAAGTAAAAGCGAAGGTAAGAGCGGATCGGATACAAAACGGTGAAAGCATTCGAGGAGATCAAAAATGCTGTTGCATTGTTTCGAAGTTGTTAAAATAATCGAGGATCGAAATAAATATCAATATACAGTAAATTGTCTCTAGTAATTTCTCCCCAAAACGTTCGGAGGCCGGAATCGAAACCGGCAGATCTGAGAATACTGAGTCGCGATTATTCGAGTCTCGCGACTCGTTTTTATAGAAACTCGGGGCGGTCGGCGAAAAAAGGCGACGACCAGTGTCAATTATTTCCGATTTTTTGTCGCGATTCGAAGGCAATTCGTAGGGCACGTGCCCTAATTTTTCGTACAGTGGCTAACAAAAGTGCACCTTTTAAAACGCGATAACTTTTCAAAAACCGGATCAAGTGACTCGAATTTTTCTTTTTTAGATGATAGCTGGATTAGTCTACCAGACGATGAGAATGCTTTTCTTAAATTTCGGTGTCACAGTAATGTCTCTCTAATTGACGCTCAGATTGTCCACGAAAATGGATAATTTGGGAAGAGGAGATACGATTATTCGAGCCTTGCGGCTCGTTCTTATAGTTGCTGACAATTCGTAACTATTAAAATGAACTGCAAGAGGCTCGATTAATCGTATCTCCTCTTCCCAAATTGTCCACTTTTGTGGATATATACAGTAAATTTTCCCTAATTGACGCTCAGCTTGGAAATAAAAATGGGCAATTTGAAAAGAGGAAGCACGATTGTTCGAGCCTTTTGGCTCGTTTTTACAATCGTTGACAATCGGTAGCTATAAAAGCGAGCTGCAAGATTCGAGTAATCTGAGCGTCAGTTAGAGAGACATTACTGTATCAACAAAACTGGACAATTTGGGAAGAGGAGATACGATTATTCAAGCCTTGCAGTTTGTTTTCATAGTTACGAATTGTCAACAATTATAAAAATGAGCCTCAAGGCTCGAATAATCGTATCTCTTAGACGAGTATACTCGTCATGACACAAAATACAGTAATGTCTCCCTTACTGACGCTCAGATTGTCCACGAAAATGGATAATTTGGGAAGAGGAGATACGATTATTCGAGCCTTGCGGCTCGTTCTTATAATTGTTGACAATTCGTAACTATTAAAATGAACTGCAAGAGGCTCGAATAATCGTATCTCCTCTTCCCAAATCGTCCATTTTTGTGCACAATCTCGGCGTCAATCGGAGAGACATTACTGTAGACACTCCGATCTTCGTTGAATCCTAAACAGGATTTCCAATAAAGTGAAGTTCCAGCAAACGAATCTAGCTGCCGAGTTATCCGTTCGGATCTAGGAGTTAGCCGACCAGCATACTCGGAATTATGCCAGAGCTATGTACCGCGGCGGGCAGCTATTCGCTGTTACACGGCCGATGGTCGCCAACAAGCGCGGGAAGTCACGAGCGACAGCGCGGATTCCGTTATCGGTAGTGCAAACCGAGGCGAAATCGATACCTGCCGGTATATCGGCTCGGCTCGATGCACTCGGCTGCATCCGGCGATACACGGACCCGAATCGGGCTGACCTTCTACTTTCTCGGTGGCGTCGGTTCCTCGTGCAGTTTCCCCGTCGCGACGCTGTCGATTCCTTTATGGCAGGGCCGTTCGTCTCCTCCCCCTCTTTTTTTTCTCCGGCGTTCCGGACGCGGCTTGATTTACGCGGCCCTGTCGATCCGCGGAGATAATGCTCGCCGCGCGATCCGAAGACTCTCGGATTAAAGCCGGAGTGACGAATGAGACGCGAATAGCGAAGATAATGCGGTCCCGCCGTCCCTTCTCCCCCTCCGCGCCGCGACGCCCGAGATCTTCATACCGATATCACTCTCGCCGGGAGATAAGTGGCGCCTAAGCACACCCCCGAAGATCGTGACGTCGATAGCTCCCTTGCCAGTTTCTGCTTCCTATTTGTAACCATCCGAGACGGGGATTCGACTGCCTGACGTTCGTTACGGCCTCGGATACCATCTGGCCCGGTCAATTAGGCAACCGGGTTGCCGCAAAAAGAAGCCCGTGATAACCGGCGACATGTGATCCAGCAGACGCTAATCTTTGGATCTTGTTAGCCCTCGAGGGCTCCAAATTATCATTAAATTGGAGAGTGTAACAACTGTGTTAACCTTTTGCTGTCGAAGCTGTCTTCGTTTCAAGAATAGCAAGGAGAGATCTTCAGGCTTGGAAGGGCTGGCTGGAACGCCGATTAAAACGCGATGTACCTTTTTTAAGGCTGGACTGAACGATTTTGGGCGATAGGGAGACTGTCGCTGTAACGTCTTAAAAAAATTGAAGATTGTGATAATCGACGACATGTGATCCGTAGTAACAACTATGTTAACCTTTTGCACTCGAAGCTGTCTTCGCTTCAAAAATAGCAAGGAGAGGTCTTCAGGCCTGATGCTTACTTTTCGATTAAATTATCAACTTTTCGATGAGATCGTCATCTTTTGATGAGCTTGCAAAAGACTGAATCTAATGATACCAGGTTTTGGACGCAGACGGTCCATAGTTTTCGAGATATTTATTGTTGAAATTGTTGGTAACAAAGCCAGCAAGATAAGTCAGAAATATAATTCGGGTCTAACCTTACCTTGTAAGATATTGCTTCCGAAGTATAGTATATTATATATTATATAGTATAGTATAGTATATATTATATAGTATAGTATAGTATATATTATATAGTATAGTATAGTATATATTATATAGTATAGTATAGTATATATTATATAGTATAGTATAGTAAATATTATATAGTATAGTATAGTATATATTATATAGTATAGTATAGTATTTATTATATAGTATAGTATAGTATATATTATATAGTATAGTATAGTATATATTATATAGTATAGTATAGTATATAGTATATAGTATAGTATAGTAAATATTATATAGTATAGTATAGTATATATTATATAGTATAGTATAGTATATATTATATAGTATAGTATATTATATAGTAAAAATTACTGCGAGAAAAATTATATACTATCCCTGTCAAAAAGCACTGGAACGCCTTTCAAAACGCGATGTACCTTTTTTCAAGACTGAACTGAACGATTTTGGGCGATAGGGCGTCTCCAACAAATTGAAGATTGTGATAAGCGGGGATACGTGATGCTAATCACATGCAGCAGATGCCAATCTCTAGATCTTGTTAGCTCTCGAGGACTCCAAATTATCATTAAATTGAAGAATGTGACAACTATGTTAACCTTTTGCACTCGAAGCTGTCTTCGCTTCAAAAATAGCAAGGAGAGTACATCAGCTCTGATGCTGTCTTTCCGATGAGATCATCAACTTTTAACGAGCTTGTGAAACTGAATCTAATGATACTAAATGAAGCTAATGGTTTTGGACGCAGACGGTTCATAGTTCTCGAGATAATTAATGTTAAAGTTGTTGGTAACGAAGCCAGCAATAAGCCAAGAATAAACTGGATTTCTAATCTAATCTCGCCTTGAACATTTTCCAACGTATAATATTCTCATTTCGTACTATTTTTGTATCATATTAAGCATAAATAACTTTGATAATGTAAAAATTACTGCGAAAAATGATATACTAATCTCGACAGAAAGCATTGGAACACCTTTAAAAATGCGATGTACCTTGTTTGAAATTGAACTGAACGATTTTAGACGATAATGAGACTAGTCACTTTAACATCTCCAAGAAATTGAAATCATTTAGTCCACTTTTAACAAAATGATCGCGTTTTAAAAGCTTATCAAATACTTTTCGCCAGCGGTTGTAGCAATATTTAGCTTTATTTATTTATTTTAGCTTATATTTATTTATTTGTTACTAGTCACTTTAACATCTCCAAGAAATTGAAGTCATTTAGTCCACTTTTAACAAAATGATCGCGTTTTAAAAGCTATTCAAATACTTTTCGCCAGCGGTTGTAGCAATATTTAACTTTATTTATGATCTCAGAGCGCACAAAGTTTATCTTTAGGATCAAATTAGTCGCGCATCTGATCAATTAGTTGCTCGCATAGAGCAAGTCGTGGAGCAACTTTGACAGTTGTCCAACAGATTTTTGAACAATACTTTCCAAGAAGCCGCGTCTAGTCGATCTTTGTATCGCGCCGAACTCGACAGCTCCGAGGCTTTAATTAATTACCGAGTGCTGAGCAGGCGGACGAGATGCCTTCAATGTGATGGATCGAAATGTTACGCGGTGCGCGAATCAATTTCGGTTCGCAGCATCGACACGGCGCAAATACGGCAAATTATAAAAGTTCGTCTAATTTTCGAACAGTCGGCCGGACACGCGTTAAATAATTGTCAGCGCGCGCGGCGCCGGAGAGCGCGTCATAAATATTTCATGGCGTAAGGATTTTTATTCGACAGTAACTTGTAATTGAATTTTCCAATTTCCCGGATCTGTCCGGCGTGATTTTAATTTATTCTGCCGGAAGTGACGGATGCGAGAGAAATCAGATATATATCGATCATTCTCCGCTCGGCGCGTAAATGGCAACCGAGGGAGAACAATATTTTTCAATGTCAACAACGACGGCTGGCACGACGCTCGCTGTGTTTTTTTTTTTATTACGCACGTGCAATCGAGAATGTTTTACGAGGGGCCCGAACGCACGTTATTTCATCTCGCGTTCGATCGCTTTCGGGCGTTCTGTTGCATAAGCAGCTCTCAATAATTTGCTCCGCTCCGGAAAGCGCCGATCGCTCCATTAACGGATTATCACTTTTCTTTTCCCGCGTGGAGAAAAAAGTCGTCCGAGAAGCAAGCTGTCCCGTCGAGCGTTGTTCAACCTTTTAGGCACGGCCGAATTCTGCGCGAGGCTATTTCTCTGGACGGCAGAGTCTGATGTACAGAGTCTGATACTGTATATACAGGGTGTCCCAAAAATGTCTCGCAATCCGAAAGTGGCGGGTTCCTCAGGTCATTTCAAGCAACTTTTTCCTTTACAAAAATTGTTTCCGAGGCACCGTTAACGAGTTATTAACGAAAAACAGTGACCAATGAGAGGCGAGCTCGGCTGGCGCGTGGCGATCGAGCCAATGAGCGGAACTGGGCTTCGCGCGCTGGTTGGCTGGGCCGTCTCGCGTCGGCCGTACTCGATTCTTATTGGTCACTGTTTTTCGTTAATAACTCGTTAACGGTGCCTCGGAGAACATTTTTGTAAAGGAAGAAGTTGCTTCAAATGATCCGAGGAACCCGCCATTTCCGGATTGCGAGACATTTCTGGGACACCCTGTAGACTGTTGTAAATCGATGCGAAGACAAAAGAAGTGTGAAACAATGCATATGAAGACGATTATTTGGTTCGAACGATGAGCGAGCGAGCTACTAGAGTAAACCACTATAGTGGCGCGTCGTTCAGAGAGATGACATCCGCGAAAGCCGCTATAGTGGCGCGTCGTGCCTAAGAGGTTAACGTCGCGCGAGATCGAAGAAGTTTTTACAATCGACGCGCGGAAATTCGGCGGAAGGGTCAAGGGAGCACACCGCGAAATCATCCGGAACGTTTTTTGCGATTCTGGTTGCGGCTGACAAGAATTGATGATTGAATCGCGCAAGTTCGATCGGGTTTTCATTTTGCAGACTTTTCCCGAAGAATACGCGCATGCAGACCAGATTTCGCGCCGATGAAAGCGACATGCTCGGCGAAGTGTGATTTGAAGTTCGATGCGAACGAAGATTGATTTGCTGGCACGTCAATGGGAACGGCCACGATTCTGGAATGAGTCCGATGTAGAATTATACCCGGCCCGCCCCCTGTACTGCCAGTTATAAATTTAAGTTATGAATTTTTTAGGAATCGTCGTCTGGCACGCGCGAGAGGGGAGAAATTGCAAGATCGATTTTCTCAAATTGTACTCGATTATTAATTTCAGCAGATATTTTCATCCTTCGATATCTTCGAAGCGGAATCGTCGAAGATATTCCCTCCGCCCTCCTCCCCTAAAAAACGTAATCAAGTTCATTAAGTTTAAAATTAACCCTTTGCAGGCGAAGCAATTTAAATTCGAAATCCAAAATATGATTTCTGATCTACAGTATTTCTATTTTATATAATTTATCGCGATTTATGCGCAGGTTTTTGTTTGCATATAAACGAGTCTGATGCTCTTATAATGATTTTGAAAAATAGTACACCAATTTTTAATGGCGCCTCAGAGTCGCCACTCGATTGTAAAGGGTTAAGATACTCAAGGATTTTGCAAATTAGCAGTAAAAATGTAACAATGCCGCTGTAAATGCAGAGCACATTTTCTTATCATAATTAAATAAAAAAAGAAATAAGTAATATTAATCTTTAATTATTTTATACAATTTTTTAAATTCTTATTTTTATTTATCATTTCTTTATTTTTACTTTATTTTCGTCATATCTTTTTATTTCGTTTAGACGATTCGTGGTCGATATAGGTGCTGCTGTCTATTCTTTATTAATGAAGAAATCGGCTACATTGATTTATCGACCGAAACTCATTCTCAAAAAAAAGAGGACTTACTCCGCTTAGCCTCTAAAAAGCCAGGCAATTGTGCGCGATATGCCATAAATACTGCCATAAATATTCCAGAAATTTCTCAAATATTTTCCAATCCTAGAACAATGAAAAACATCGAACCCGGTCTGAAAGGAGTCAGTTTGCCGGTCGAGCGTTGGTAAAAAAAGAAATGCCTCGCCGTCGATGGGTTACGTTGACGGTATTAACGTCGAATTGGCAGAATAAATTCGTGTATAATGCAGCGCGAATGAGGGGAAATTGATCGTGTTAGATAAATTGCGCTCGCAAAATTTAACCGTAGCTTCTTTGAAATCACTTGCACGTTTTCCATTATTGCTTCTCATACATAATTCATTGCCGATGTCATAAATTCGCTGGCTATCGTTATAGATTCATTGCAACGTACCTGCTGAAATAAATAACGAGTTTTAAATCTTCCCAAGTTCTTTACTGAAAACTAAAAATATTCAACACCGGCAACGACGTTATTACGCTATATAACTGATGCAATCACAGTTTAATTATCGTTTTTTTGGTCTAGCAAAAATGATTTCGCAAATAACTGCGATCTATACTTGTATGGATATGTAGTAAGTGGGTAAATTAAATGCAGAAGGATAGATTTACTTGTACTTTTAGTCTTGTTATTTATATTAATAATAATAATAATAATAATAATAATAATAATAATAATATTTAATTAACGATATCAAATTCATGTCAATTACGTTTCGTTCCTGGCCTCGCTTATAGCTGTTCATATTTCCTGTCAATTCTCGTTCAATCATTGTAATAATAGTAATAATTTTGTACTAGCTTGCAATTTTGTAATAATTTTGTAGTAGTTTGCAATTTTGTAATAATCCATAAATATTTTTATCTTCAAATCGTTAATAATATAATATTCTTATTATATTATTAATTATTCATATTCTTATATTATATTATCAATTATTAATATTATAGTAATAATTTATATATAGTAATAATAGTAATGATTTTGTACTAGTTTGCAATTTTGTAATAATCCATAAATATTTTTATCTTCAAATCGTTAATAATATAATATTCTCATTATATTATTAATTATTAATATTATTATTATAATATTAATATTATCATATTATTACATTATTATTAATATTAATATTATTATATTATTACATTATTATTAACAATATAATAATATTTTTAACTTCAATTCTTGTCAGTCGACAATCAAACTTATTAACCACAATCTCAAAAAAAAGTTTATTTGCCAAATTCTGCAGCTAGATGAGAACATAAAAATATTTATACTCCATTTATACTATTTCAAAAATCGATTTTTCCCCAGCCCCGATATAACGCCAGTCCCCCAACATATTAAATTCGATTACAGTGACGCAACCGCTGCCCCAATTTTTCTTGGAACCAAATCAAAACGTCCGGCCCGATTGGCCTGGAAAGAAAACAAGACGGCGACGACGTACGGCGCCGTTTTCGATCACGGCAGATCGGCGTCGCGCGATTACAACGCCGAAGCACCGGGGCGGGCGGGTGCGGCTTATGAAACGGCGACTTTCGAAGGTATGCAGCCTTCGAGTATCGAAGTTGAAAACTCGCGTGTATCCGGACACGTTCCGCGGCTCTAAGGGCGGCCCGCGCGGCGCAGACAAATTTATCGGCGGATGTGCAAACGCGGCGCCCGCGCCCCAATAAAATACTGTTTCGCCGTGCTGTTTAAGTTCCGCCCCCAATCTCGGATCGTCCGCGGTCGTAAAAGAGGCGAATTCCTTTCTTGGTCAGTTGGCCGCCGTTTCACGGCGGGATCGAAGGATCCACGAGGCTCGAAGTGGCACTCGCGGAAAAATGGCTTGGCACACGGCCACCCATAAACAGTTTATGACGCAAACGGGTCATATCTTATAACAAGGTAATTCTGTTTCGAGACAATTTACCTTTCTTTTTTTTCTCCCCCGCCGCCGCCGCGTTTCGGTTACACCAGCCGGCGCTGTGCGAACGTTAACAAACGTACGCATGCGAATTCCCTTAATTTCCGAGCGAACGGAACCGCGGCAATTGCCCGGAGCCGCGGCGACGAGTAAATATCTGCAATGTTCGCCGGGAAAAACTGTTGAACGAGAGAGAAAGAGAGAAAGAGAGAGAGAGAGCTCTATTTACGTTTGTATTATGCGATGGATGCGCGGGTCGGTCTTTTCGGTATAATCGGGAGAAGAAGTGGAAAAGCGTGACAGTGCGTTCGATATTGGTTATGGAAGTACGGTGCATTGTTTTTGCAGTTGTTGACAATCGGCGACAATACGACGCGTGTTTCCTATCATTCGTGCTCGGCTAATTCATGCTCCGCGTCGCTCGAGAGCAGTTGCAATTAATTTTGGTCCGATTAATCGTGTATTAAATATCGAAATCGTTCCATGGAAACGCTCGGAAACGCTCGAAAACGAGAAGGTTTTACTGATGTTGATATTTTCAATTCGAATCGCCTATTTTTAATTAAAATTGTCTATCACTTTCCCGAATACAACAAATTCTCCCTAAATTGGCGCTCAACTTATATACAAGAGGCGAGCCGCGAGGCTCGAATAATCGTATTTCCTCTTCCCAAATTGTCCATTATTTGTGCGTTAATTAGAGAGACATTACTGTAATCTGAGCGTCAATTAGAGAGACATTGCTGTAATCTGAGCGTCAATTAGAGAGACATCACTGTAATCTGAGCGTCAATTAGAGAGACATTACTGCAATTTGGGCGTCAATTAGAGAGACATTACTACAATCTGAGCGTCAATTAGAGAGACATTGCTGTAATCTGAGCGTCAATTAGAGAGACATTACTGTAACCTGAGCGTCAATAAGAGAGACATCACTCCACTTCGAATGCCAAAAAAGAATAAAAACTCTCTCGCTCTTATTTCTCGCGTTCATTCAACAAAAGCGAAACTCCGTCGCCAGGATGCGACGTATCTGTTCGATGGAATCCCGGTGCGCCTTTCCGACCGCGAAAAGGCAGAAAGATCGAAGCAGCGAGCTCTAGCCCGTTCACCTTTATCCATCTTCGGGACTGTCAACTGCTCTTCTCGGGGAACCCTTCGCACCGAGGCCCTAACAAGACAGCGAGCTTCCTCTTCGCGTAACTGCCGAGTTACAGCGTTATCCCAAGTGATTCCGCGGGAATCGCATTCGCGTTCCCGATTAATTGTTCCCTTCCGCTGATAGAACGCGAACCACTTAGTCGCCGTCATCCGACGTTGTCGTCGGATTGAAGCCGCGTTAGGCCGTGTCGGACGCGCTGATCCGTGCTTTTCGGCGCTCGCGAGTTCGGCCGCGCTTTACTTCGAATGCGTACGCGCCAATCAATTTATGAAACAACGCTCCCCCCCTCCCTCCACTCGCCCGCCCGATGTTCAGCCTTCATCAACGCCTTATTTGCCAAGGTGACTGCTGCGTTACAGACAACATCGAGCCGCCTTCAGGATGTACCGGGGTCGCGCAGACGGCGAAGCACGGCGGGATCCACCTGTCGGTGTAACGGGGACGCAAACAAAACACTTTAGAAGTAGTTCTATTGTGGAGTTACGACGCCGCGGATAACGAGGGGCGAGGGGGCGGCATCTATTATGCACATTTTATTCCAGAAATTCGCTCTTGGTCCCCGCGTTTATCGACCGGTTTACCACCTCGGGCACTCGCGAAGCCGTAGGAGCTCTCCGGTTGTTGCTGTTTCGGTTTTAAGACGGTCTCGTCGCCGACGGTTCCCGCACCGAGCTCTCTCCTCTCCATTTTCCTATCTCACTCTCTCGCTTTCTCCCTATATCTCTCTTTCTCTCGCTCTCTCTCTCTCTCTCTCTCTCTCTCTGTCCCGCTCTCGCTCTCTCTCGCTCTCTCCTGCTCTCTCCCTCTCGCACGTATTCTCTCGCTCTCTCCTGCTCTCTCCCTCTCGCACGTATTCTCTCGCTCTCTCCTGCTCTCTCTCTCTCTCTCGCACGTATTCTCTCGCTCTCTCTCGCTCTCTCTCGCGCGCGTATTTTCTCGCTCTCTCGCTCTCTCTCTCTCTCTCTCTCCTGTTCTCTAGCTCTCTCTCGCACGCGCGCGCGCGTTCCCTCGCGCTCTCTCTCGCTCTCTCTCTCCTGCTCTCACTTTCTCTCTCGCGCGCGTGCATTCTCCCTCTTTCTCTCTCTCTCTCTCTCTCTCTATAGTTCTCTTTTCCCTCTCTCTTTCCCTATCTCTCTCTCTCTCTCTCTCTCTCTCTGTCTCTCGCCAGCGGCCTTTGTTTAGGTTGATAATGTTCATCAAAATGTAAATCCGCGTAAATATCCGGCCCGCGGACCAGCTCGGCTCTCTCTTTGAAATGCTAAGTGGCCATGGAAGGTATTTTTATAATTCATCAACAGTTTAGCTGGTGTATTGTTCGCCGGCCGAAAACACGGTAACTCCGTCTCGAGTGCGAACGTATGAGAAAACTTGACGAGGAAGTCTTCACAACAGTTTCTCGCGTAACAATGCGCCGGGTTTATGCAGCGTCGACGACACGACCAAGATCCTCGCGGTGCTCGAAAAAAAGAAAATGAGAGCGATTTGAAATCTAATTTAGTCAGTCTTTCGATGAAAATTACGTAGTTCTTCGTTCGAGGTTTTGTCGAGGCTATTGACAAGACTCGACGAAGATGTTCGCGGTGGTCGAAACAAAATGAGACCGATTTGAAACCTAATTTCGTCAGTCTTTCAACGAAAATTATGCAGTTCTTCGTTCGAGGTTATGTTAAGGTTATTCTAGCATCGATTTCTCGCGGATCTTTATTTATATATTCATTGGATTGGCAATTAGGTGGTGTCGAAAATGCTAATTTTTTTCAACTTGACATTCCATTTTGATGATCTGAAAATTAACATAAAAATTAACTCGGACGAAGGAACAAAATATAGATTCCGATAGAACAAATCATCCTGTTTCGAATGATCTAAAACATTATGCCGAAAATATTTGACGACATGCGAAATGTTATAACCTAATACTTTATTTATACAGGATGTCCCAAAATTATGGTACTTCCGGGAAATGGGAGGTTCCTGAGGTGATTTGAAGTAACTTTTTCCTTAGCGAAAATGCAATCCGCGGCTTCGTTTACGAGTTATTAACGAAAAACAGTGACCAATAGGAAACGAGCACTCGGCTGGCGCTAAGCGGCCGAGCCAATCAGCGGAACTGAGCTTCGTATACTCGTTGACTGGGCCGTCACGCGTCAGCCGAGCTGGTCTCTCATTGGTCACTGTGTTTTTGTTAATAACTCGTTAACGATGCCTCGGAGAAAAAGTTTGTAAAGGAAAAAGTTACTTCGAATGACCTCAGGAATCCCTCATTTCCAGAAAGTACCATAATTTTGGGACACCGTGTATATCGTTGCTTAAATAACTTCGATCCGAACAAACGTTGTCGCCTTTCAAAATTGATCAACTTACTCGAGACTTTATATATATATATCGCCACTGCAGAATCATTTCCTCGAACGCTCTTGTTCAGAGCCGAGTAACGCCGATCGTTATTTTCGTAATACAGCGATTACCGTTTGATCAGGCAGCGTGTAATTAAATTAAACCCGTCGACGCCGCGATTTGCCTTACTTTGTTTGCCGACATTAATTAATTAGTCAATTGATAGCCGCATTGTCGAAGTTTAATCTTGAACAAATTGCTCGATAATGATCGAACGAGAGGATGGGCGGGAAGAAGAGAGAGAGAACGAGAGAGAGAGAGAGAGAGAGAGAGAGAGAGACGTGCTTATTCGTCTCGTGCCGGCGCGGCGTCCGCGACTGTAACGGAAGGTTCTCCATTAATTCCCGGGAAAACGGAGGAGATAAACGAAAGCGGAGGCCGAAACGAAGAGAGCCGGGCACCGTTGAAAGGGGATAAACTGAAAAGTTTATATTCTTTAAAAAGAAGATTCATTTCGAAGTTTCGCCGGCCGATAGTTTATCAAGCTCAACGGCAATCTTCGAGGAAACTCGATCGTTCCGCTACAGAGTGTAGACCCGTAAAACGTTTCCGACAATTTGCCGTCGGATTGTTTTCACTCGGCTGTGTTTCGAAATTCTTTCCCCGTCCACTCGATCACCTTAATTATATCAGCGGCCGGTACGATTCAACTGCTGGAAACAGTCGATAGAATAGTCTCTCTCGCCGACTGGCTCTGTGCTGCGCGCAGCTTGCCCGAATTTTGTCTCCTCCTCATCCTCCTCCTCGCGACGGTAAAACGCCTCGGAAAACATTCCCATCGGAAAAATGTCGAATTTTACATTCCCGATGATAATTATATTCCGCTTCGATAGAACGAGAAATGTTTCCGCGCCCCGAGAAAGTTAAATTAAAACCGAACCGGCCAGAATTGGATCGGATTAGACCAAACGAGGCGGAGTCAATTAACCGGCCAACCGCGGGCAACGCGGTGCTAGCGTTCTAAATATTTCGCGAAATTTTTCGCGAGCGAAATATTTTGCTAATCTACGTTTCTTTTGCCACTTCTTGTTCAATAGTCGCGATTCCTGGAAATGTAACACGATACGAATACAAATTCTTATCTTTTTTTATCTCACTTTTATTTCTCCTTCTGAATCTTACGTATAATGCTACAATGCTCAGGACGCGTCTGCATAACGAATAAAACTCGTTCGCGGTTAGATCGTTAACCCTTTGACCTATGATTTAAGTTTCAAGAACGTATGCCGCAAACGACAAGATCGATCACGCGTCGAGAGCTCCTTTATGGTCGAGCGAAACGTCTGAACTTGTGCCGATCGCGAACTTCTTACGAAATGTAAATACAGCGACTCCCATTAATATTCGGACACTTTTCAAAATGCGATAACTTTTTTAGAACTGGACTAAACGACTTGCATTTCTTTTAGATGATAGTGCGACCAGTCTACTAGATCGTAACTAGAATAATTTTGTTAAAGATTGCTTTTGCTTAGAATGACAAAAGGAAATAAAAAGCTCTTGTTTTTTAACTCTAAGCCTGATTTTTGACCACGTCTCTGAGACGTGATGATCATTTCCGACCCGATTTTTCGACTGCGTCTCTCAGACGTGATAATCATTTCTTTCCTGATTTTTCGACGTCTCTCAAACGTGACAATCATTTCTGGCCCGATTTTTCGACCACGTCTCTCAGACGCGATAATCATTTCTGGCCTAATTTTGTAATCACATTTCTGAGACATGATAATCATTTCTTGTCCGATCTTGTTACCACGTCTCTCAGACGTGACAATCATTTCTTGCCCGATTTTTCGACCACGTCTCTCAGACGTAATAATCATTTCTGACCCGATTTTGTGACCACATCTCAGACGTGATAATCACTCCTGACCCGATTATCTGACCACGTCCCTCAGACGTGGCTGTAGGGCAAAGAGTCAACGTAGAACACGTTGCAGTGACTCACGGAAGTCGTCCGCGTCTATTTTGCCTGAGTAGCTAATAATGTCGCAACAGTCCACTGGACCGAGTCGAAAACTTCGAGACTGATCTGGTCGCAGAAAACTTGTACCGTGATAAAGGTACACCGAAGTAGAACGAAATAGACACCGGTCTTATCCGAATCGAAACTGACTATGAGCCTGATCGATTCACCTCGCATCGGCCCCGATACCCGAATGTTTATGCGAGGCACATCGGATCATGTCACAGACGAAACGATCGGGCTCTCTCTCTCTCCCTCTCTCTCTCTCTGTCCCAATTCGATAAAGCTTGCCTAACAAATCCATTTGTATTCGCCTTGGTCAGATAACTTTAGTCGGCAGTTAGGTATGCGTTGCGTGGAAAACGAGCCGCGATCTTTATCGCGACCGCGCGCGGAAGGTGCAAAAGCAGAAATTACGTACACGAGATCTCGTGTGAGAAACACTTACATCGCGCTGTTTCGAATTAAAATTCTTGGCCACTTGTCACGGTCGCCCGCGGGCCATTTCCCGGTTAACTGATCGCACTTCGTTCACGCGTTCTTGCTAATTTTTCGCAATCGTTGGACACCGCGCGAGCAGATCTTTCGGCGTCGATTGCGTAAATCGCATTATTCCATCGAACGATACGTTTGTACGGTGTAAATTACACCGATCGGTAACCGAACATTGACCGATCGCACTTCGCGAATCTTAAACTGAAAAATCTATTAACGCGTTAAGCGCGATTTTCCTGGCTTTGGCGTTCAGGCGGCAGGCCGCCATTATTTTTTAACTCTTTGCACTCGAGTGGCGACTCTGAGGCGCCGCTAAAGATTGCTACACAATTTCTCGAAGTAGTTACAACAGTGCCAGATTCGTTTATATTGAAAAACAACAGTTAAAATTGCAAATATCGTAGTTGCCAATAAACTCGATTTCTACGCACGGATCGCAATAAATCATATAAAATAGAAACATGAGAACATAGAAGACATGTTTTAGGTTTCGCATTAAAACGGCTTCGATACAGCTGATACTGCCGAAACGGAAAGTCCACTGTCAGTCTTAGAGGACTGATGTCGCGCTTAACGTCTTAAACGCAGCTGCGCGAAATGCAACGTTTCTGCCAGGAATAGGGCAGTGGAGCCGGTTACCATGGGCTGACAAAATTGCCATGTCTGCTTTCTTTTCAGGCACAATTAACATCATATATACATATACTAAAATTATGGTATTTGGTATGGTATTTCCGGAAAATGAGTTCCTGAGGTGATTTGAAGTAATTTTTTCCTTTACAAAAATTTGTTCCGAGGCATCGTTTACGAGATATTGAGGAAAAACAGTGACCAATGAGGGGCGAGCTCGGTTAGCGCGACGCGGCCGAGCCAATGAGCGGAACTGGGCTTCGCTGCCTCACGACAGCCGAGCCCGCCTCTCATTGGTCACTGTTTTCCGTTAATAACTCGTGAACGAAGCCTCATAGAACATTTTCGCAAAGGAAAAAGTTGCTTCAAATGATCTCAGGAATAAATACCATAATTTTCGGACTGTATTTATAATATATATATAATATATATAATATAGCCCTGTATATATAATATATCTTAATAATATCTCAATAAATCTTAATAAAGAAATGTCATATGTCTTATTCGATAAATATAAAGTCGACTATGCCCAAAAACGAAGCCAGAACAACTAGGAGGGGGGGGGGGGGGATAACAGTCCACAGTAACCGGAGGAGATCCACAATCGATCGCAAGAATCCGGGCTTTCCGTTTCTCAAGAGAATCTCGAAAAACCGCGACTCCTCGGCCAGCCCCCGAAGGCCTTCGTGGCCCGCAAAAACGCGTTTGAAACACTGGAGCCCGACGCTGGCAAGAAGCTAATATCCTGCTGCGGCGTCCTGCGATCAGTGGCTACACGGAATAAATGACGCGGGCCGCGCCAGGGCGCCAAGATCCAGCGATCCAGGTGTGTTCGATCGACGTGGATTAATGCGTGCGCCGGATCGTTGGGTGGTCCGCTCGGCGGCGGCGGGGTTTTCGGGTCGCCGCGCCGGGCCCGGAAAAAAACGTGACTCCGCGGAGCGGAGCAGTGCGGAGCGGAGGGCGCGCGAAACGTTCCGCGGGGCATCGGCTGTGTCCCAGATTCGTCACGGGCGCGAGATCAATCGGTCGGCGTTTTCCACGGTAAACGAACTATCGTAATCCCAGATACTCCGCAGAAATGGGATTCGTAACAAAGTGAAGTACGACAGTATAGTTTTACAGCCTTGGGAGCCGTTCGAGCCGAGCGGAAAACGCGACAAACTGCCATATATAGCCGGGATTTATATCCGTCGGCCCGGGCTCGGATAAAGATCGGGAAAATTTGGTCGCCGAGGCGGGTGTGCCGGAGCCCCTTGGAGAGGACACGGCGGCGAGGAGGAAGGGGGCTTGGTAAGGGTGAGAACGCGACTGAGCGGATATCAGGAAATATAGAACGGTTCGCCGGAAGACGTTTTATCGACGTGTATAAAAGGGGAAACGAGGAAAAGTGTATTACCGGGGTCGAGCGACGACGGAAACAAACGGAATCGGACTTCCCTACAGTTCGAACTGTTTCTCGGCGCGACACGCTCTCTCGCGAAACACTGCCCGGGCTATTCCGCGCGTTAGGGGACGACGCTTGTCGTCCTGGATAAGAAGCACGCCCTCCCGGATTGTCGCAGAACGGTATACGGTCTGTAAAATCCGACGCTGCGGGCCCCCGAATTACGTCCAAACACTTTGCATCGAGAGCGAGAAACGCATCTCTAACCGGTGTGCCTGGGACCAGTAAACGAGCTGCGAGCGGAACGCTTGCTAGGTTTACCGATTCCAGAGGGTTATTGGAATCCGCTCGGTCCGCTTCGCTTTTTCTACGCTCCGACTTCGCCAAGAAATTCGGGCCTAACTGCGCGCGTTTACAAAGGGCCTTGTTTACGAGGTCTGTTCCGAGCTTAAGCGAAAGCTAAACAGCTCTGTAAATTTGTTATATTTTCACTTTGTTTCACCATTTTTTAGGACCATCGCGATCGCGTTCTGAACAGACGGACATAGCAAGCGACGGATCTGAGACTCTTCTTCGGGAATAAATGAAGATATTGACGACGCGAAACAGTGAGACGCTTCTTTCATTGATCACTCTTCCAACTACAGCCATGTCTCCTTAACTGACGCTCAGATTGTACACAAAACTAGACAATTTGGGAATTCTATATTTTCACGCGGTCACATTATTTGCACTCGCGAGAATCTTTTTGTTCATTGCGTTCATTTCGAGGATTTTACTTCGGCTTCGTACATTCACTGAAAAATACGCAATGTCTCCCTAACTGACGCTCAGATTGTGCGTAAAAATGGACAATTTGGGAAAAGGAGATACGATTATTCGAGCCTTGCAGCTCGTTTTTATAGTTCTTGACGATTCGTAACTATGAAAGCGAACCGCAAGGCTCGATTAATCGTATCTCCTCTTCCCGAATTGTCCATTTTTGTGGAAAATCTGAGCGTCAATGCACCATCCTAATAAAAGCAAGAATAGCAGAAATATTTATACGCAATTTTATCGACGCGTGGTCGATAGTAGTCGATAGTAGTTTCGTAAAGCTTCCTTCTGTAGACTGCGAGAAAGCTGCTGGATTCTCTGATCATAGTTGATCATCGTTACAAAGACAATTGGCACGGATCCTCGCATGTGCCGATTTCCAGGACGAATTCTCTCCTGTCACGGTGCGTCGTCTTTCGAAACCCGTATCCGGAACAGTCCACGACGATCGACTTTATATCTCTCCGTTATGGTACACGTGTCTTCCGGCGCGATACAGTCGGCGCGAATGGGATTGGACGGGGGCGAGTCTTCCGATAATGGCACAGAGTGATCGTTTCGAAAAAGCAGCCGCAGCGAGGAAGCCGACGGTAGACGCCATTTCGAGCGCGTCTTTGATGTTGCATTACTGCGGCCGGGCGATAAAATTATAACGCGCTCTCGCAGGATTAATCCCGCGCCCCCGGCCGGGAGAGGATTCGCGGTTGGCGTCGCAATCGCCTCTTCCTCGCGAGCCTTTTAGGTTTCATATATTCTTATCGTCCTTGGCCGGCCGCGCGGAGATAACAATGACCGGCAAAAGCGAGCAGTTCGTTCGCCAAGTGGAACTCGAGGCATTCTCCGCTCGGGCATAAATTAGCGATTCTAAGCGGCCCGGGAACACCTTGAGCGGCGATATTGATTGCGACACGCACGCGACAATCCGGCACGCAACCAACCCGCGGACCAACGAGCCACGAAAACCGCGATCGGTTTATAGTTCCATTTACCCGGCTTTCTAACGAGCACGCAGAAATCGTTAAGCAACGGCTGGCAGGCGGCCAGAAAGATTGCTAAATGACAGGACACGCCGAACGCTCCGCCCGGGCTTGAATTTATTCAATCGGCGACAGTGATCGAACGCGGGCATTCGTTGTTGCTGGATCGCTTTTGTCGATTTTCTAATAAGAGAGTTTAAGTGTATCGGGTACACCTTCGAGGTACACCTCTTTATTTCACGCGTATTCTGTCTCTATTTCGTGTACGTTAAATAGCGTCGATATTATACTTGTAATTCGCGTGTACGCGAATGCTAAATGTTTTAATTGAAACAGAGCCGGAATACGAAAAAGCTAAGTAAAAACGTAAAGATCAGAAGTCAGTCGCGTGTGTATAAGAGAAATTATTTCGATTGTATATGAACGGTTATGGTGTAATTTTTCATTGTTGGCTCGATATTAATCGTACGATGAGTTGTGAATGTGGTAACGAGGGAACGGAAGATTGCATTTCCAATTGCATTTAGTATGTAACGCACAAAATCGCGAATATATGTGGGACTATCCGGGCTGCTAAAAGGCTCCTGCGCGAAGCAAACTGCAATCGAAGGCTCTATACATACCTAATCCGTCGGGTAATTATTAAACTAATCGATAGTTATGTGTGGACCACGGATTCTACGCGTTTCTCGCAAAGGGAACAGATGCGGTATAAAATAATAAAAATATAGGACGAAGTTAAGAATAAGTCGATTCGATGCAGGCGATTTCTATTTTATCCCTTAAATGCATCGTGTTGCATATATATTAATAATAATAATAATAATAATAATATTATTATTATTATTATTATTATTATTATTTTGGCAACACAATAACTTTGTAACAAAAAAATATTGTCCTAACGATATAATAATTATAATATTATTGCTATTAACGCATTGTAGCTGGTTGGCAACACGATAATTTTGTAACAAAAAAATATTGTCTTAACAATATAATAATAATTTATATATATATTTATTATTATTATATATATAATATGTAATACAATATAATATAATATAATATAATATGTAATATACAATATATAATATATAATAATATTATTGTTATTATTAACGCATTGAGACCGTTTAGCAACACACAATAACTTTGTAACAAACAAATATTGACCTAACGATATATATTTTTTTCTATTTTTCTCCCTTAATATATACTAATTTTCTAGTAAACTTTGACAAATAGAAATTGAAAACGAAAAGATCGTGCATTTAGGGATCAAGTTCGGCGACCTAATTTAGCTTAACATTTACACTAAAAATATGTATAGCAAATTGTTTCTTGCATAAACATCGATGTCTCCGAAAACAGTCAACGGCGATTTTTAATAACATCGCGGTAGCTTTAAAAACCCGGCGCGCTCCGTTTGAGTAGATTCCGCGCGTACGTCGAACGATGCGAAATCCCCTGTCCGGAGAGAAAAATGCCACGGCGGCGGAGACATTTATCCGAGAGGGAGAGACACGCGGATAAGAGGCAAAACCGATGGCGGAGAAGGCAATCTGTTGAACCGCGAGGAATAAAAACATGAGACGGGGGGATGGGGGGAGAGGCGTGCGTCTGTTTCAATCGGATATTACAATTGAACGTGGATGCACTTCCGTGGCGCGTCTCTCTCTCTCTCTCTCTCTCTCTCTCTCTCTCTCTCTCTCTCTCTCTCTCTGTCTCTGTCTCTCGTTCTCGCTTGGCCCGATTTCCCGGTCGCAGCGGCGCGGCGCGGCGCGACGCGGTTCGCCGCGTGCCACCCGCGGGTTTCCACACGACGGAGGAATGACTAATGTCTAATTTGCATTTCGCGTGTGACTTTGTCTTCGGCGTTACCCGGGGTTTATTAATAATGCAATGGACGCGCGCGCGACGGGCGAACGCGAGACCGGCGTGCCCCGTTTTTTTCTCTTCTCTCGCGACGCGTCGCGACGCCCCCGCGTACAGGCGTCGCCGCCACGCTTTTTTTCCAGTGGCAGCGCGCCGCTCATTTCCACCGGAACACGGCAATCAGCGGAATGCGCGCCCGGAAGAAATGGAATTTCGACGGCCACTCGAAATCACCGTGGCACACCGGCCATCCCATTTGATTCGCGTCCGGCTGCGAGCGCTGCGAGCTTGTTGCCCGGATCTCGGTTCTTCACGCGGCTTATGTACACGGGGACGCAGGACCGCCAAGCAATGAAACAGTACGCAGCTTCGAGTACGCTGTTCGATCGGTTCGCTTGCGATGTCGAACTAGCAGCATCGGGAAAAATCGGCAGCAAGTGTCCGCGACGCTCGTTCCCGGACGAGCTGACAAGGAAACCGAGAGCGACGTCCTCGGATGTTAATGAAATTTCGCCTAATTCGCCGAACTCCCGGACCAGCGTGTCCCAGGGTGGACCGTGTGACACGTCGACGAGCAATCTTGAATATTTCGAGAAGCAATCGGCGAATAATTGTCGGGAATGAATGATCGACGTCGCGATTCTAGCGTTCCGAGGAAAAGATGGCAGCGTTATAATCGGGCCAACGAGTCGAAACAGTATAGATGTAAAGCAGTGTGTTTATTCAAGTTAATTTTTTTAATTTTATTTATTATAAATCAGTGTATTTTTGCTAAATGGCAAGTCTACCAACCGGTTGCACTCGAATTGCGAGTTTAAAGAACGTATGAAATTTACCATATCGTGACTTTAAACGAGGATTTATAATGATCAGGAGGTATTGGATTGTAATGATTTTTTTAACACTAAACCTACTACGGTGAAAATGAGCGATTTTTTATTTTACGATACTACAAACTTTGGAGACTTCTTCGTGGAAAATGATTGAATAAATTATATTATTGAAACAAGTCTCATAATTAAAACTATACAAAAGTGCGAATTTCGTTAGCCAATGATCGAGTAGATTTCGCAACATCCTCGTCTCGGCTATAAATTCCTCGAAAATGCAGAAATTACCTTCAATTAGTATTATTATATTATCATAATTATTTTAGTATTTCCAATAGAAAACCACCAAGAAACAGGGCAACAAATAGAACGAAAACTCTCAAGAAAGCATTTCAGCGCAAGGAAGCATTTCGGAGTGGTTCGAGTGGTTCTAATTAGTCCGAGTGTCGAAAATGCTTCGCGACCGAAAATGTTTCGCGTTCCGAACCAACAATGTATCCCCCGGCCGCCTCGGACAAGCAAAAACATCCGCGGCCAGCCGTGGAAAGGTAACAGAGTTTAATTCAAGTTTGCGAGACAAAGCGGCCGAAGCGGTTTCGGCGGCGCGACGGACGCGAATTACTCATAAGCCGAACTAATGGGTTGATTTTCGATGGCCGCGAGTGATACGGCGAACGAGCAATAGGTGGGACGATATTCGAGGAGGACGGGATCCCGGGGGCGCGAACTCGGACGGCCGGGCGTATCGAGCGAATTCGAGGGCGAAGAAAACAATATGCTACAAAGCGATAAAATGCAAATTAAACGGCGGCGAAGCGCGCTCGAATGTGGAGCAACCGGGAACCGTTTCCCAACGGCTGTTACGGCTGCATAAAGGGGAGCTGCGAATGCAGGGGCTCGGCGCGCGAGCCGAGCCCTGCGAAACAGCCGAAACAGCGACGTAAAAATCATGCATTTTTCTCCTTGCACGGGCGCCGCGTATTCTCCTCGGCCCCGCGGAATTTGATCGGCGAGAGTTCGCCGGGGCCGAACGTTCGGATTTTTAGCGTGATCTTAAACGATGATTTATAATGATCGGGAGGTATTGGATTGTCATAATTTCTGTAAAAGAAATAGGAAATTGACGTTTGTCGCGCGTCTCGACGAAATAATAACGAGAAAACGGAATTTTATTCTGACATAAGGGAACAGAATAATATTAATAATATTAATAATATAATATTAATAATAATATAAGAATAATATTAATAATATTAATAATATAATATTAATAATAATATAAGAATAATATTAATAATATAATAAACAGATTACAGTAATGTCTCCCTAACTGACGCTCAGATTGTGCACAGAAATGGACAATTAGGGAAGAGGAGATACGATTGTTCGAGCCCTGCAGCTCGTTCTTATAATTCTTGACAATTCGAAGCTATAGAAAACGAGCCACAAGGCTCGAACAGTATCGTATCTCCTCTTCCAAAATTGTCCATTTTTCTGGACAATCGGAGCGTCAATTAAAGAGACATGAATTAGCAAATTAAAAAATTTGCTAATTCAAAAAAAAACTCGTCTATTTTGACGGGTTCCGTAAATCCAATGTTAACCAGTTAGCAGTGTTCGACGAGTATACTCGTCACAGTTAACTGATTAAAAACAATTGACAAACAATTGGCAATAAATTGTTAGAAATTCAAGCGTGGCACGAGTAAAGAGGAGCTGCATAAAGGGGAGCTGCGAATGCAGGGGCCTGCGAAACAGCCGAAACAGCGACGTAGAAATCATGAATTTTTCTCCTTGCACGGGCGCCGCGTATTCTCCTCGGTCCCGCGGAATTTGATCGGCGAGAGGTCGCCGGGGCGAACGTCCCGCGGAACGTTCGGATTTTTAGCACGGCCCTCCGCGCTTCTTCAAATAGAATCTCTTAAGGAGAAGCATCGTTTAATAATTCCCTGTGATCGGCGCCGCCGCCGCCGCCGTCTCCTCGCAGCCCTTCGTCCCGGCGACTTTTACTGCGCTTTAAGACATTGCGTTTCAGCCGATTCGATTTCGCGGAAACGAGGGAGAGAGGTATTATCGTGTGACTACAGCGAGAGTGGATAATCCCGGAGTAGATCCAGCAGCTTCGTTTCCTGCATTCTCGAACGCTGTTTCCGTTAATGGATGTTTAAACGTCGCAGCGGAGCAGCCTCTCGCGATTAACAATAATTTCTGCATTTTCGAGGAATTTATAGCCGAGACGAGGATGTTGCGAAATCTACTCGATCATTGGCTAACGAAATTCGCAGTTCTCGGAGAACAACCGGCGAAATTGTTTGCGACTTGGCAATTGTTCGTGAAAGGGTAACGTTTTGAACGATTGTTTTCTTTGTTGAAGATATCGATCTGATTTAATTTCCGGGATTATTTCTTGCGAGATATTGTGGATAGGTCAGTAGACATTTTCGCGGATATCTTGGTTAAATTAGTGCAAATCGATGCATTTTGCAAAGGGGAGGCGTTTAGATTTCATACACAGTGACCACAAAAATTTTCGTATACCTTCTAGAACGGAATAACTATTTTCAAAATGGACTAAATGACCTTTTTTTAGATGATAGAGGGTCTGACGATGACTGAAATGCTCTCTTTTTTTTAATTTTGTTATTACTTGGAATGATAAAAAAATAAAAAGCTCTCGTTTTTTTTAAATTCTTTTGTCTCAGCCTGTAACGAAAATTTGAAAAATGTCTTTCATATATCTCGGCAACTTATATGCAATTTTTATCGAAATTGGTTCACATTGTTATAAGTTACGACGAATTAAAGATCGCAAAAATCGCAGTTTTATCAGCATTTTGACCAAAAATTGTACGAAATCTGCAGTTTTTAAAATCGTTCAACACCTGTAGATCGACTCTGACAAAAGGCATTTTTTAAATTTTCGTTGCAGTTAAGTTAAAAGTTACGTTAAGTTAAAGTTAAGTTACATTTAAAAAACGAGAGTTTTCAATTTTTTCTTTTCTTTCCAAGCAACAGCAAAATTAAAAAGGAAGCTTTTTGCCATCGTTTAGTAGTCTCTTTATCACTTAAAAAAAAATCATGTCATGTTCGAAAAAGTTATTCGATTCAGTTTCGAAAAAGTTATTGCGTTTTCAAAGGTGCACGAACGCTTTTATGGAGAAAACTGTACGTTAAACTTAGAGCGTAGATGTTACGCGTTTCGAAAAAAAAAGATGAGCGGAGTACATAGCGAAACTCTCGCGCGGTTCGTTAAAATTAATCAAGGAAGAAATGGAATTTCTATTTGACTCATGGTTCTCGGAATTCCATCAGAAAATTTTGATCTAGCACGCGGTTCCCGCGGTGCAGTTATAATGTAACGTTGCACGAGTATTCGTATTCCCTCTCTATGCCATCGCATAATTCCCTTGTTATACGAAAAATATCCATTTTACGAACATGACTGCGAGTATGGTTATTGCAAGGTATACGTAACTCGGGGAAATATGAGATGAAATTAAATTCTATTCTGTGACAGCGTAAGGTATTTAAGTATGCGTCGTGAAATGAACAAAAACCGAATAGTCGCGTTCCATAGGAATACAGTAATGTCTCCCTTACTGACGCTCAGATTGTCCACTAAAATGGATAATTTAAAAAAAAAGAATAAAAACGATTACTCGAGCCTTGCGGCTCGTTTTTATAATTGTGGACGATTTATAACTATAAAAATAAACCGCAAGGCTCGAATAATCGTATCTCCTCTTCCCAAATTGTCCATTTTTGTGGTCAATCTGGGCGTCGATTAGAGAGACATTATTGTAACAGCGAAATTTAAGAAAATCATTTTCATCGTCTGGTAGACTAGTCCAGCTATCATCTAAAAAAGAAAAATTCGAGTCACGTGAACCGGTTTTTAAAAAGTTATCGCGTTTTAAAAGGTGCACTTTCGTTAGCCACTGTACGAAAAATCGTGGCACGTGCCCTACAAATTGCCTTCGAGTCGCGGCAAAAAATCGGAAATAATTGACGCTGGTCGTCGCTTTTTTTCGCCGACCGCCCCGAGTTTCTATAAATACGAGCCGCGAGATTCGAATAATCGCGACTTAGTATTCTCGAATCTGCCGGTTTCGATCCCAGCCTCCGAACGTTTTCGGGAGAAATTACTGTATAATTTTAAATATCGCGATAAAATCGCGTGGATATCCCTGTGTACAGAAAACCCTCCACGATTGTCTCTCTCTCTCTCTCTCTCTCTCTCACTCTCTCTCTCTCTCTCTCTATACATATATAAATATACATATATGTAGTTCCTGCTTTTCACGATCAGGATAGAGCAGCGGCTGTGTATCATTTTCTTCGATCGCGTAGAAAACGATTCGCGATCGATCTATAATCGGCTCCACGATGCATTTGAGGTGGAGAGGCCTATAAATATCGACGTTTCCGGTGACAATTTCATCGGTACTTTTGTATTATTAAGAGGAGAAGCGGAATATCGACGAAATCAACCGAATAATTTCAAAGAGGCGAGGGGAAAGAAAGCAACGATACAGCTTGTTCTTCTGGATAAAATGATATTTAGCGCGAAGAGAGCGTTTCGATGTAGAGCCGAAGCTGCGTAAACAGTAATAGACAATTTGGTGAGATTCGCGAACTGCATCTTCACGATCGAGACACCGGAGTAAGCTAATTTTTTGACGAAAGAGACGCTCGTCGAGACTGCATCAACGGAGAATGAACGCGCGCGAAATGGAAAACGCGAGTAATCGTAATTCGACGGACGCGTCGACGATCGAGGATCGTTAACGGCAATCTGAAAACGGGGAATATCCGGGGCGATGCATTTCCCTCGCGAAAATCTGCCTCGGATATGCGGCAATGCGTACTTTAAAAAATGAGTGGTACGTCGCGCGCAATTATGGTTCTCCGAAGCACCCTCTCAGGAATAACAAACCCACGCGTTCACCTCGTAAATTCCAACACTTAAAGGCCCTGGTAGCCGTTGATATAACTCTGCGGCGCAAATCTCACGGCCGCAGCGAGCTCGAAAGGTGCACTAGAACCGCGCATCTCGTTATTTCGTGCTTGATAATTCCTTCGGCAAATTTATACTGGAATTCCCGAGCGGTGACGCGACGGATTTATTCGACGAGGCGCTGCGCGCGCGCCCCGTTCGTCGACGGGTGCTACGTAAAAATACTACTCGATAAAAATAACGTTTCTCACGGTGAAAGCGGCGAAAGTTCTAAAACGAAAAAGAAAAAAATAAAGAAAAATAGAAGAACCGACGCTTCTATTTTTTCGATGTTCCGCGAACCGAATAATGTGTTCTTTCGTTGCGAACGCGCCCCTTCCGCGACGAATATTCGTGTTTGACCAGCGTTTCGACCGTCGTTTTGCACGTGCTCTCGGCATCTCGATAATTGTCCGCGAATAAATGATTGTTTTCGGAAATAGAGCCTTTGTGTTTCGCCTCTTTTACGAGGACACCAACAACGGGGCCGTCGTCGAAAGAAACGACAAAAAAAAAGAGAAAGAAAGAAAGAATGGCCCGGCGACCCAGTTTGCATTTCATTTGCCTCTTCAAATTTGGCGCGAATTCGCTTCTGCGAATATTTTATCTTTGTCCCGAGACTCGACGGTGTTTCTCGACCGTAAAACCGTGTTCCCTTCAAATCGCGCCAATAGAGAAGTGCAGGTATTAACGATTATATTATGATTATATTAATGATAATACAGTGATATTAATTATATTAATGCTGTTATAATTATATAATAATATTGATAGTATTAATTATAGTAACGATATTACAGTTATATAATAATATTGATGATATTAATTCTATTAATGTTGTTATAATTATATAATAATATTGGTGATATTAATTATATTAACGATGCTATAACTGTGTAATAATATTGGTGATATTAATTATAGTAACGATATTACAGTTATATAATAATATTGGTGATATTAATTAAATTAACGATATTACAGTTATATAATAATATTGATGATATTAATTCTATTAATGATGTTATAATTATATAATAATATTGGTGATATTAGTTATATTAATGACATTATAATTATATAATAGTATCGATGATATTAATTATATTAATAATATTTCAATTATATAATAATTTTTGGGATATTAATTACATTATAATCATGTAATAGTACCGATGATATTAATTATTATTATGTTAATTACATTAATAATATTGGTGATATTAAGCACATTAATGATATCAATGTTATTATAATTACATAACGATATTGATGACACTAATTATGAAATTCCACTAAAAACTCAACGAATCAAATTAGAAAATTCGCATCTAAGCAAACCAAGTTGTACGAGATCGCATTTAGAAAACATTGAAAAAATACTTGAACGCCAACAGTATTATCGCTTCACCGAATAAATAATCTATTATTAACGCAACGAATTCTTATTCAAAATTGTCTTCTTGACGGGCTGCTGGATACACCGGAGAAACGTTGATGAACGTTGCACCGTACACATTCGTACTCGTAACAAGCACGCCCGATTAATCTTTCACGGCTGTCTCTCAATCGTTAAAAGTATTCCCAACGCTGTTCGTTAATGCAGAAGAGCGGGTTATTTATAAAACACCGGCACACGAAGTATATATTGAATTATGCACGCGATGAACCAGATATTCTCTCAATTAAATTCTTTTTTCCGGTCGCTTCAAGCGAGAGATAACCGAGTAACAGCGAACCGGGAAGAAAAGCTCGTGTCACATGGAACGTTTCAACCCGAGCAATGGATTTTTTCCGATCCCTTCTCTCGCGAACGATACATCGCGTGCGCCTCTCGTCTCGATCGTTCGCGAACTCTCGATCGCCGCAAAATTGATATTTCCCGGACACGCTCGGATCGCCGTGACGCGAGGCGAACGCGCCGCCGGGGCCGTGCGCGGGCCCGCCGCGAAATTGAAAACTGGGACACGAAGATTCTTCTATTTTGATCAAAGCCGCGAACTTCCAAACGACATTACGCCCCGAACGTTTCATTTAAAACTTCACCCGAGCAGTTCCGCGAGTTTTCTCGTTACGTAATTTAATCGTTCCACGGTCCCGTTTCGCGCGACCGTGCCCCTGGCCTAACATATGCGCGATCCGGGCCGAGAAAAAGCGAGAGAAAAAGAAAGAGCGAAAGAGAGAGAGATAGAGAGAGAGAAAGAGAGGATCCAGCTCCCGGAGCGTTACTATTTAAAGCGCGATCACTGCCGGGTTAATCAAGCTCCTCGGAGAGAAAGAGCGCAGCGCCGCGACGGGTCAAAGTTTGCCGAACCGATAAAAATTTACGAGCGCGGGGCCAAGGAACGCTGTTCCACTTTAACCTCGGTTCCCCCTCATTGACGTCGTCTGTCCCGTTTGTCCACGGACCCGGCCTGGAACCGGCTTCTTCTTTTCTCTTACTGTTCCCCCCCGCGCGCCCCGCCCCGGCGCGACGATTCGCCGCTCTGAATCGCATTTATTTATCAAAGAAATCACCGGGCGCGCGGAGAACGCCTGGCTGAAGAGCGCCGGCCAAGGTGATGGGTGGAGAGCAGCCCCTCAAACGACAGGAGATTCTTCATTATATTTTACGAGGATTCCCGAAAGCTCTTCAGGCTAATTCACTTGAACGAACGATCGGACTCGGGATTAGCTCGAGGACCTCGGGCCGCACTCGTTCGAGCAGTTCATCCGCGGACTTTATGGTTCTATCCGGCGAACGGGACAAACGGGGGTGGCATCGTCTAAGCCAGGGGTGTCAAACTCGCGGCCCGAGGTGAACATTTTTGATGTCAAGTATCAGGACGTAAACAATAATTTAACTTAATATTAATATTAATATATATTAATATAATATAAATATATTAATAATAATATTAATATATATATAAAATTAAAATTATATATATATATATATATATTAATATTATATATATATATATATATATATATATATATATATATATATATATATATATTAATATTTAACTAACATATATAAATATGTTTATTACAATGTACTAGTCAAAATAAAAATATTTGTTTCTCTGAACATTGATTTCTTTTGCAGCCCTCCTAAAGTTAAGCATTGTTTATTTATTGTTATGGCCCAAGTTAGCTTTTGAGTTCGACACCCCTGCCGTACACAATTAACGAAATTAAACAGTGCGTCCGAGATTCTAAGAATTCGTTAACCTAGGAATATTCGCTTAAAAGAAGGGATCAATCGGCATAGCGGCGGCTATTACGTTCCGCGAGGGAGGGTGGAAGAGAGGGAGGGAGGCAGAGGTCCCCTTGGCAAACATTGAAAGTCGAAGGCGTCGAATGCACCCAATAACACACAATCGAGAAGTCGACTGCTCCTGCCGCCGCCACTCGATATTCCGGCGAAATGGAACGCGGCGTGGGTGTATGCGCGCGCGTGTGTTATCGTCCCGGCCCTCGCGTTACCCATGTTATATCCATCTCTGGGCGCAGCTCGTTGGCTGGCGTCTGGCTATAGCCCGTCGCGTTCTGTCGCGCTGACAGAACGGATGATAAAAAACAAGCAGCGGCCGGAGAGTCTACGAGGCGCGCTGCCACGGCCACCTATCGCGTATCCAGCGCCGCGAAATACTGATTTCAAAGCCGCGCGATCGCGATCTGCCTGGAACAGGCCGGCCCATAAACCACTCTCTCTTCCGCGAGCCGCGAAAGCCGCGATCCGTCGACACTGTTCGAGGGTGGCCGACCTTTAAATCGGCTCGGCCCTGCCTCGGCCCTCGGCCTCGCCGCGAGGCCGCCGACGCGACGACCCGGCCGATATTTCCGGCCGGCCGGAAATGACGGCCGGATCGATACGCGCCACCCCTGATAAAGGTTCGGTAAATATAATCGCGCGAGATCGCGCGCACCGGTAAATAACGATCTCGCGATAATTGCCGGCATTAATGTAGCTTTTCGATAAATCGGTAAATGATTTATCGTACGCCGCCGAAAACCGCCGCGCAATCTGCGCGCGAAAATTCCGGGTAATTGGATCGTTGTTGAGCGGCGATAACACGCTCCTCGGAACGAGACCTACGATTTGTAAATAAAACTGGAGCTACGTGATTGCTCGCGTCGAAATCGATGCGAGCGATGCGCGGCGATCGCTCTCCGAGAAATTTGTGGAGTCGGAATCGAAACGCGCAGATCTGAGAATACTAGGTCGATGATACGATTCTTCGAGGATTTCTCGCGGCTCGTTTTTATGGAAACCACTCGGGGCAATCGGGTTCGAGTTAGGTTAAGTTTATATTGAGTTTAAGGTTATGTTAAAGGTTAAGGTTATGTTAAGGTTATGGTTATGGTTATGTTAAGGATATGGTTAAGGTGGCCAGGACGTCAGTATACAGAATACATAGTTATGCTAGAATAATCTCAGTATTTAACCTTGACATAACCTTAATAAATAACCTTAACTTTCTTATACGAGCACCCACTTTCTTACTCGGGGCAGTCGGGTTCAAGTTAGGTTAAGTTTATGTTGAGTTTAAGGTTATGTTAAAGGTTGAGGTTATGTTAAGGTTATGGTTATGGTTATGTTAAGGATATGGTTAAGGTGGTCAGGACGTCAGTATACAGAATACATAGTTATGCTAGAATAATCTCAGTATTTAACTTTGACATAACCTTAATAAATAACCTTAACTTTCTTATACGAGCACCCACTTTCTTACTCGGGGCAGTCGGGTTCAAGTTAGGTTAAGTTTATGTTGAGTTTAAGGTTATGTTAAAGGTTGAGGTTATGTTAAGGTTATGGTTATGGTTATGTTAAGGATATGGTTAAGGTGGCCAGGACGTCAGTATACATATATATAGAATGCATAGTTATGCTGGAATAATCTCAACATTTAACCTTGATATAACCTTAATAAATAACCTTAACTTTCTTACTTCTAATTTTTTTTGCCACGATTCGATGGCAATTCATCAATTCTTAGATCGTCGCCTCCATCGGGGTAGCAATAAATTACATAGGCGTGGAACTAGCACAAGGAAATTCACAGCAACCCGAAATTTGGCATTCTCGAGAGAATTTACCGTATTTGGATATTAAAGAATAATATTACAGGATTGGATAATCGAGGTTACATTTACGTATTTGGTTACCAAAGCAAACGTTCAAGTTTTTATCTTTATGATTTGGCATTTCCGAGAAAAATTACTGTAGGTTGTAGCACGTTGGCAATAATAATCTTATGGAATTGTTTTTAGGCGTCTGCCTCCGATAACTTTCATTCTGAAATACGTTACACAGAATAAAAAAATAAGAGATACGTGATTTCACGTATTGTCCCGTTTTCGTATTTACGGGGTGAAACGATCCCTCGACGTTTATAAAACGGAATACGCAAGAGGGCTTACAATTGGCTGAGAAATTATTATCAAGCTCAATGAGAATCTAATTTGTGGCCTATCTGGGTCGGTGAATAATGTTCTTGTTGTCGGTCACCCTTATCACAGGGTAAATTGCTCCTAATCGTTTAAACGCGCGTTTAAAAGACTTAAAGCCTGCGTGACAAATGAAGTTCACGGACGCACGGTTCACCACTCGGCGAGGGTGGGTGCTCGTAAAACTGCTAATTTGTTATCACGCAATAATTTGTGAGCAGCGAACCTTAAGGTTATGTCATTTATCGAAGATTTAATGAATCGAAGATATAATTGCAAGTCTTTTAAATCTACGCTTATACGATTGGGGGTAGTTCACCCGGCGATAAGGGTGACTTACAACAGGAACATTATATTCGGTCACCCCAGCTTTGCCATAAAAATTAAATTTACATCGAGTGCGACGATCATTCTTCAGCTAATTTTAAGCTGTCTTTCGTATTTGATTTTATAAACTTCGAGGGATGTTTTCACCCTCAAATACGAGAACAATATAAAAAAAGTACGTATTTCTAATTTTTTGCAATATAAAGTTATATATATTTGCAAGATGCTAATAAAATTATATATATTTGCAATATGCAAATAAAATTATGTATTTGCAATATGCAAATAAAATTATATACTTGCAATATGCAAATAAAATTACATATATTTGTAATATGTAAATAAAATTATATACTTGCAATATGCAAATAAAATTATACATTTGCGTATTGCAAGCATATTTATATTGCATTATAATATAAAATTATATATTATTTAGAATATAGAAAAAATATGTATTTCTCATTTTTTCTCCCTCTGTAACATATCGACCATCGAAGCAATCAGAGCCCTAAGAACCCTAAAACCCTTTTCTGATTAAAGAATGTTCCTTAGAAATGGCTCTGTGTTCCATGTTGGCCTCTTTCTTCAGTATCGCTCATGCGACGTACGCTGTAAAAAGGAAAAACTGAAAGTCACGAAGTATTCGGTCAGATTGCCGGATCGCCGTACGGACAAACGAAACGAAACGAAACGCGTCGTCGAACGAAAATAGCAGAATGAATTGATTAACTCGAGCACGCGACTGCTCGCAGACAATTTCTCATTTATTTCAACGGGATCGAGCCGTCTGGATGAATGCGCTGTCGCAAGCCGATTCGAGCGCGCTAAAAGCGTATCGATTCGAGGGAGACAGCCGGTGCGCGTCCCGCGTTATTGAAAATCCTGTATCCACTTAATAACTATTTTCCGTGTAATTAATTCCGATTAAATCTTAGTCGGTATACATATATTCTCGCGTTCTCTCCGTTATCATCGTGTTTTCTGTTCCTCGGTCTTCGAACACGCGATACGAGAATTGCCTCCGCCTATTATTTACCGGATGATAATAATAATAATACTAATAATACTAATAATAATAATAGTAATAATAATAATAATAATACTAATAATACTAATAATAATAATAGTAATAAAAATAATAATAATAATAATAATAATAATAATAATAATAATAGTAATAGTAATAGTAATAGTAATAGTAATAGTAATAGTAATAGTGATAGTAATAGTAATAGTAATAGTAATAGTAATAGTAATAGTAATAGTAATAATAATAGTAATAGTAATAGTAATAGTAATAGTAATAGTAATAGTAATAGTAATAGTAATAGTAATAGTAATAGTAATAGTAATAGTAATAGTAATAGTAATAGTAATAGTAATAATAATAATAATAATAATAATAGTAATAATAATAATAGTAGTAGTAATAATAATAATAGTAGTAGTAGTAGTAATAGTAGTAATAGTAATAATAATAATAGTAGTAATAATAATAGTAATAATAATAATAATAGTAGTAATAATAATAATAGTAATAATAGTAATAGTAGTAATAGTAGTAGTAATAATGATAAGAGTAATAATAATAATAATAGTAGTAGTAATAATAATAATAATAATGCGATGCTACGAGCGACGTTGAATAAATATGGAACGCGGCATCGGCAAGGCGGCTGCGCTCTTTGAATACGTTCCATTTCGAAGTAACGGAGCCGCGCGACGGTGCGCCGAGCGTATTTGTCTGTTCGTGCGTGCGGTTTCGCGTGAGAATCGAATTTTTACAGGACGCGGAGATTAATCTTGCCCCGCGAACAGGCCAGCCGCACGCGATCATTCGACGCGAAACACTTTCAACGGCCACGCGCGAGCTCCTTCGCTTTCCTAACAGAGACTGCAAAACAAATCGCACGACTTTTTGAAATCGTTATCTTCCTCCGTTGTTCGTAATTCGAACGGTTCGTTGCTCGTTTTCAATTCGGTGAATTCTCCCTAATCGATTCACAGCATGAACAAGGGACAATTATGGGAATTTATGGTTACCGACGGTCAACGATAAAATAAATGTATGATAAGTAATAGTATAATAATAGTATAGTATAATAAGAAAGTATAATAAAAATATAATATAATATAGTATAATAAAAAAAGATAATATTTCCAATTGTATAGTAAATAAAATTACCCTAATCGATCCTCAGCATATAAAACAAGGGACAATTATGGGAATTTATGGTTACCGATGGTCAACGATAAAATAAATATATCACAATAAGTGATAATACAAATAAAATTACTATTAAATTACTAGTAGTAAAAATTATTACTAAGTAACAATAAATAAATATATAATAATACAATAAATATGAATAAATAAAATCCTCCTAAAAAAATAGTTTTCCTAAATTTTTCATTTTTGAAAAATTTCTCCCTCTCTCTTTCTCTCGCTCTCTTCCTCTCTCTTTCTCTTGCTCTCTTTCTCTCTCTCTCTCTCTCTCTCTCTCTCTCTCTCTCTCTCTCCTCAATCACTATTTATTCAAATGTCCACAATCTTAAAAAAAATACACCGTCGCATTTATAAACGTCCAGAGAACCATCCCGCAAAAGAATCATTGACTCAGCATTGACAATTGAATCAGCAAAAAAATGCCCAAACTTGAAAGATTGATCAATTCAGATTAACCCGCGACTATCCAACAATCCCGACGTTCGAGCACAGAAAGCTCAAGAATCGCCGACTGGCCGACGAAATTAAAGGAAAACGTCGGATTTATTGGACACCGTTGGACGCCGTGGCTGTTGTCAGAGTTAGTCACGTCGATCTGAAGGAGTAAGGGGCGCATGCTGGCACCGGCGAGCCCCCGGCTCGTATATATCTCCTTTCTCTCTCTCTCTCTCTCTCTCTCTCTCTCTCTCTCTCTCTCTCTCTCTCTCTCTCTCCTTTCTTATCTCGTGAACCGTGGAGCTCCGCGGCGGTAAACAATGCCCGGAGCCGTTTCCCGGGTCAAGGAGCCGCGAACCGGCCAGGTGAGCACGTGCTCGAGGAAGTCACGTTTTCGCACATGGAGCCAACACATTCATCATAAAAAGCTCGTTACGGCGCCACTTGTTGTCCGCGGCTCAAGCTTTCCGACGTGTCTGCCGAGCACGGCCCGAGGAGAGGCTCGCAACGCACCTCTCTCGGCAGCGTCTCCCTTCCTCCCCCCTGGCCCGCCGCGCGGGCGAAAACTGCGAACAAAATCGCCTCGCGCGATCGCGATTTCCATATCGCGCCGCGGCCCATTCCGCGCCGCGGTCCCAAGCGGAATTTTCGCCCGTCCCGGGTGCGGGCCACGCCGGTCACCGTCGCGTTTCAATCGATCACCGGCCGGCCGACCGACGAATCAATCGGCAAATATTTTTAATTCCCTACTGCCGGCGAAATTCATTCGGCAAATTCGCGCAATCCGTTTTTTCCCCATCCTGCTCGATCCGCGACGCTTTTTCGGGACAGCTGCTCTCCAACGCGCATCGTTTCGCGCGCGCTGCCGCGGCGTTTCTGCCGTTCGGTTCCTCGCGGCACGACGGCCGTCTCGCTTTGATGCGATTTTTATCGGCGTCGGTTCGACCAGAAATCGAAAGCTCGAACGGGATAGTCGAAGCTTCGTAACAGACGTTCGCCTTCGCGCTGCAGAAAGCGCGGTTCTGCGCGGAACGCGCGCGACGAATGCTGTTTTCATCGCAGTTTAACCCTTTCGCTACGGAGCGCTTGCGTCAAAATGCGATCGCTGTGAACGGAGCGTGTTATTGAGTAGTTGGCACTTAAGTACGGAATGTGTTTCTGGTTGCAAGTTTTTCGTAGTCCAAATGTATTCAGATTTTTGTGATCTCGAGCACTTTACTGTTTGTCTCGCATGGCGAACGCTTTCAGTATCGGTATTTTCACTTGCAGTATTTTCGCTGTCACTCGTGACAAATATTCTCCTAAATTTTCTTTTCCCCGTGATTTGATAATGGGTCTAAAAAAATTAAATACTTAAAAACTCAACATATCATCGCAAAGGCAGAAACTGAGTATTTACCCGTGAATTTATTATGAAATTATTTTAGACTGTTCATTGTATTTAGAAACTATAGTGATTTCTACAGGAAATTGTTCGGAGGGAGGAATTGAAACCGGTGGATCTGAGAATACTAAGTCGCGAGAATAATAACGCAGAATAAAAACGATGACTTAACTTTTTTTGCCACTTAATCTTTTGCCACGATTCGAAGGCAATTCGGAGGCTACATGACACGATTCGAAGGCAATTCGGAGGCCACATGAGACGATTACGCTCATTGGAGCTGAAGGGTTATCTATATATATATCGTATATATACGCCCATCGGAGCGAAAGGGTTATCTATATATATATATATGCCAGAACTGCGGCACTAATTGCGCGTGTATGAGAAAAAATGTGAAACACTTTTCATACAATAAACTTACTTGTATTGCTTTGCAACAACAAAGATTAGAAAATACCACTTATTTACGTAAATTTGGTTGAATTAATTTTGTGAATGAAATTGGTGATAAGCACAAATTCTAATGATTTGGTGCAGCGTTATTACTATGCGCTCGCCGGTTTCATTGATTTGTCAGTGGTATCGATTCCGCGCGTCCGCACGCGTACGCTGAATTTTTAATATTCTTTCCCGAATTGTGCGCACCGTTTTCTGTTGACGTTCGTTTAGCCGATGTAACGAAATAAATGAATCGAACGAATATTAATAACTGTTGCTTTTAGGCTCGGATAAAAAAGTCAGGAGACCTGAGCTTTTTTTATTTTTTCGCTCGTCGTTGCAAGTTGCAGCAAGATCGAAGTATTATAGTTAATGTAATAATAGGCTAGTCCTACCGTCATGTGAAAAATAATTCAAATCGTTTGATCCAGCTTTAAAAAAGTCGCATCGTTTCGGAGACGTACAGTCGCCTCGGAAAGTACGTTATCGCCTTTACAATCGGAATAACATTTTTAAAATTGGTTCAAAAGACTTGAATCTTTTTTGAGGTGTTAGACCGACTAGTTTTCTATGGAACGAGTATGCAAAAAGTTTTCTTAGATTGCAATTCATAGGAATGATAAAAAAATTAGAAAATGATGTTTTTTTTCAACTTTTTTATCTGAGACTACAACGAAAATTTAAAAAATGCATTTTATAGATCTCGGTAACTTGTGTGCATGCTGAAAATTTCATCGAAATCGGTCGACCTTGACACGAGCTGTAAGCAATTAAAATCGCGAGAGTTGCAGTTTTTTTACGAATTTCAAGTAAAAACACGTAATTTTTACATCTTCCAGTGGCTGTAGCTCGCGACTATGCTTTGACCAATTTCGATGAAATTTCCGGCATTCATATAAGTCACCGAGATCTACAAAATACATGTTTTAAATCTTCGCTATGGTCTCGGATAAAAAAGTTGAAAATTGAAATCGACATCATTCTTTAATTCTGTTATCATTCCAATGAATCGCAAAAAGCTTCTTATACATTCATTTCACAGAGAACTGTTCGGTCGAACGTCTCAAAGATATTCAAGTCGTTCGAACCGATATTAACCCTAGAAAGATAACCATATGACAACGTACGTAAAAGATAACCATACGCTTCAGAGGCGCATGCTTTTCTAAGGCGTCAATTTTATACTAACAATGGATATTTATTTAAGTTAATCTAGTCATTTTAAAGGTTTGGCATTATTGTAAAAATAAAATGCATTTATATTATATTTTTTTATATTTTAAGTAATTTTAAACTTAAATCACTAGACCTCTATGAAAAATTAACAAAAATCAACAGTCTTCGCAGGCGCCTCTGCGACGTAGGTTATCTTTCTCGGGTTAAAACCGTACATTTGTCCTCGACTGTACACCGAAAACCGCACGAAATATAATCAACTAATGTCGATTCGAATCGGCCTTGGCTCTTGAACATTGAAATCCAACGGGACAAAACAAAATCGCAAATAGACGGCGCGCATCGTGATCGATGATACACGTTTCTTCCATCAATGAACGAGCTGCGCCGACGAAAATATATCTGCGGTGTAATGTGCAAACAATACAGGAAGACAGGCAGGCGGCCAATTAATATATTCCTAAGCTGAAGGGCGCCAAAGGAAATGAGGAAAAAAGAAAGAAAGAGAAAGAAAAGAAAAACACGCGAAGCCGAGAGAGCAAACAGTATCGATAAACCGAAACACGGCCGGAATGTTACAAAGGAATCGGGCCGGCATAAAATCCAGCCGGTTCACAGTTCGCGAGACGGCAAACGGGCAAAATCATTTACAAAGTGAAAATCGTAATGAATAACGTATGAATCCGACCGATTTATTCCGGGCGTCTGGATAACACGGCTGAATGGAACGGCGCGCATTATTCCACGCATCGCTGCAATCGAATTAAAACTCTCTATCTGTACGTGTCGTGGGTTATATATGATACAGAATCGAGTCCGGGGGAAGAGGGGGAGGGGTGTGTCGGTCCCGAAGTTTCCTAATTGTAAAAACAATCGTCGATCGGATCGCTGTTGTATTGCAGTGGTGGAGCGACAAGAAAGTTTCGGGAATAATGTCTGCAAACTTTTCGAAGGTAAGATAACATTATGCGGTTAACATTGTAGTGTTAACATTATATAGTTAACATTGTAGAGTTAACATTATACAGTTAACATTATAGAGTTAATATTATACAGTTAACATTATAGAGTTAACATTATACAGTTAACATTATAGAGTTAACATTATAGAGTTAACACTATACAGTTAACATTATAGAGTTAACACTATACAGTTAACATTATAGATTTAACATTATACAGTTAACATTATAGAGTTAACATTATACAGTTAACATTAAGTTAACATTATACAGTTAACGTTATCCGCTAACACGTTGGTCAAAAATGGGTGACACTAATTTCTGATCAATTTTGAAAATTCATTTTCATTGTAATATATTCGAACAAACTGATTTTAATTAGGATGATTCGGATGCGGCGGATGTGGGAATTTTAATGGTCGACTCTGGGCGCTGAATGTGTTGATATTTGAACACTTTTTAGAACGCAATAACTTTTTTAGAACTGGTCTGAACGATTTGAATTGTTTTTTTAGACGATATGACCAGTGTACTGGACCATAACTAGAATATATTATTATTATTATTATTATTATTATTATTATTATTATTATTATTATTATTATTATTGTTATTGTTATTATTATTATTATAGTATAAGTATTATAGTTATCGTATAACAGGCTAGTTCATGTTAAAAATTTCGCCGCAATCGACTAGTCTCGATATGATCCATAAACAATTAAAGACCGCAGAAATCGCGGTTTTGTCCCGACTAGGAACAAGACGGATGACAAAAGGCGTGAGACGCTCCAAATATTTAACAAAATTCCGAAAAGTGGCAAATTAATCTATAAGTCATCCCAATTAAGAAGAACAGTGTACAGATTCCGCGCTTTTCCGACGAACATCCGCACACTGCTTCGCGTTTCAACGTGCGTTTCGAACGAATAAGTCGACCGTCACCGACTCAAAAACCGCAACAGCAACGAAATTTCCAAGGCACGTAGATTCCAATCGAGCACTTCGCTCTCAAAAGCTGCTCGAAAGTAGCTCGCGGAGGCTTTTCTCGCGTGCAACGGTACAATTATAGACGTCGAAAATTGGATAGATCAGAGCGATCCATCGACGGCCACGTCGTGCGTCGCCGAGGCTCCCGTTGCCAGCCGCCGGAATATTTCCGGCGTTTTCGAAAATACGATTTCCTGGGCGGCCGGCGCGGCGGCGACGTTTTCGAGGAGAGTACGGTTCGTCGGCGTAAATTATTCAAACGTCGGTGAGAGGCGAGGCCGGCGACGTTTTCTCGCCTCGGATCTCGCCGTCGCCGGGACATCGGACGGACCGCCGAAAGCTATCGGTACTTTCATTCAGCGAAACGACGGACAGAAGAAGGGAGGGGAAAAAAGAAACAGGGACGGGAGGGGTGCGACGAGAAAAACGGGAAGAAAATTATTTGCGGAGTTGATAGCGACGAGGCGAAGGCGAGCGTGGCGAAAGGAGGCCAGCGACGCGCCGTATCCTATCGAGTTTTCGTATCTCAGTCGAAAGAGGATCGTCTGTGTCGTCGGGTTAACGACGCGTGGGAGATCCATCTGACGGCAGACTGTTTTTGATCCGAAGGCAATTTGAAGACCACGTGGCACTATTTGAAGGCAATTCGAAGGCCACAGGACACGATTCAAAGATAATTCGGAGGTAATTCAAAGGCCACATGACAAGATTCGAAGGCAATTCGGAGGGCACGTGACACGATTCGAAGGCAATTCGGAGGCCACGTGATACGATTCGAAGGCAATTCGAAGGCCAGAGGACACGATTCAAAGATAATTCGGAGATAATTCAAAGGCCGCATGACAAGATTCGAAGGCAATTCGGAGGGCACGTGACACGATTCGAAGGCAATTCGGAGGCCACGTGACACGATTCGAAGGCAATTCGGAGGCCACGTGATACGATTCGAAGGAAATTCGAAGGCCAGAGGACACGATTCAAAGATAATTCGGAGATAATTCAAAGGCCACATGACAAGATTCGAAGGCAATTCGGAGGCCACGTGACACGATTCGAAGGCAATTCGGAGGACACATGCTATGATTCGAAGGCAATTTGAAGACCACGTGATACGATTCGAAGATAATTCGGAGGTACTTCAAAGGCCAAATGAAAAGCTTCGATGGCAATTGGAAGACCACATGCCACAATTCGAAGACAATTTGAAGACCTCGTGACACGATTCGAAGGAAATTCGAAGGCCACAGGACACGATTCAAAGATAATTCGGAGGTAATTCAAAGGCCAAATGAAAAGATGCGAAGGCAATTCGGAGGCCACGTGACGAGCTAGGCGAAACGAGGCCAGCGACGCGCCGTATCCTATCGAGTTTTCGTATCACAGTCGAAAGAGGATCGTCTGTGTCGTCGGATTAACGACGCAGCCGTCTACGTCGTTGTCGTCGTCGTTGTTGTTGTTGTTGTTGCCCGACGTCGACGTCGACGATCACTCCGCCGCCGACCCATGGGAGATCCATCCGACGGCAGACTGTGTTTTTCTTCGGCGCCCGCTCGGGGAACGCAAATCATCGGCCGCACGGCCGGAACCGGTTTTTATGCCGGCGTATTTCGACGCGATTTCATTAAAATCCGTCGAATGTTTGTTCAAGCACGAAAAGATAATTGGACCCGAACACCGGCCCGGTTCCCGTTTATTCTCCAGTGCCGCCCGCGGATCCCCGAGCGCTGTGTGCTTAATACATCTGTAACTTGATGAAGCGCCGCCGCCGCCGCCGCCGTCGAACGCTACGGAAAAAAACTGACTCGCCCGAATTCTATTAATTATAGAATGCACTCGCGACCCATCCCGAAGCCTTTTTAACTTCATTAAATTCGCCGTCGAACGGCCCCGTTTATCGACTGGAAAACGGTGCCCGTTCCCGGGTACTTTTTTCACGCAGATTTTATATAATTAACGTCACGGCGGCGCTTCAAAGGCGCCGTCCCGTTGCCGTTCGGTTGCGACCGATTAATTTAAATTAGCAACCGTTCCGATTTCATTTGAATTTCACCGCGATACCGACTCCACGGATTCGTCGTGCCCGAGTGTTTAATCTGATTTTTTGATGTTCGCTTCTTGAGAACGTCTTTGGCACGATAAGAAGAATTAGATGAGATCGTCGTTTCTCGTTTTTTTGATGCTTGATGCTTCGATTTTGGGCCTCGTCACTTTCTCGTGATAATTCGACAATATTTTATAGCGTTTATGGGCGTGTATTATTCTGATATTTTCTGGAGAATTGATCTCTACTTTATGGTATTTATGTTTTTAATACGAAGCAATAGTTCATCAGGCATTTTGTATTCTACGCGAAAGATGTGAAACGAGCATCGAGTAAATATGTTTCCCTTTATTTTCAATAAAATATTTAATCAAGTAGATTACTTGCCTCTCATTATATTGATTGATACTATTTTCCGGAAAATTGGTCTCAATTCTTGGTGATCTCAATGGCATTTATGTTTTCAACATGAAGCAATAGTTCATCAGGCATTTTTTGTTCTACGCGAAAGGTATGAAAAGAGCATCGTGTAAATATGATTCCCTTTATTTTCAATAAAATATTTAACAACATAATCTGTGCACAGCATTTGTCAGGCGGGCCCGATATCCAAGACTCGAAGAATGAAAGTTCAGCTACCGGCAAGCGAAGCTACCGCATCCGCGGCAACCCTTTTGATATCGGAATAATTTCTATGTGTCCGCTATCACCTGCGTATTCTCTCGGAATACAAAAGAGTTCCCCCGGTAGCCGGTTACATTCAGAAAAATCCCCGCGTTATTCCGGGAATGGGTGAAGTTTCGCTCCCGACCCTAAGTCCTCTTATCGCCGAGGTGTATCCGAAAAAACAGACGGCCCGTTCCCATTTTTATTCAAGCTGAAGAACCCCTGGCACGTAAGTACGTAAGTCCCCCGGTCTCTACGCAGAATCAGAACGGTGATTGGCCGGGTCGAGTGGAAGGTTAACACTTTCTGCAGAATAATTACACTCGAAACCATAGGATACAGAGCCTGTAGTAGTAGTAGACGGTGAACGGGTATGTTAATCCGCGGGGTGGCCCGGCTGGCTCTTACCGAGCTGCCGGCAACTTCATGCGAGCCCTACAAAGTTTTTAAGCTTTTGACACTACTCCGGCTTTTCTCTTAATTGCCTAGACTCGTACCGAAGAACCGCGTATGTGTTACGTGTTCCAAGAACGGTGCCGAGCGGAGCCGAGCGCTCGTTCCGCGGCAGAATCGCGGCTGTTCTTCGAAGGCAAGAGAAGCGTTCGCGAACACTTCGGAGTTCGATTGTTCGAATGTTAGATCGAGCATTTCGCCGCAGTTGATACAGTAATTTCCACGAGAAATGTGCGGAGGCGAAATCGAAATGCGCAGATCCGAGAATACCGAGTCGCGCTAAGAAGCGATTTTTTCGTAAAAACTCGGGGCAATCGACGAGAAACGGCAGCGATCAGCGTGAATACGTTAACACGAATGCATAGTAATGCTGGAAAAACCTTAACTTTTGACCTTGATAACCTTAATCAATAATCTTGACTGATCTTTAAGTAATTATCTCTGTGTCGAAGGCAATTCGGAGGGCGTTCATGTACACTTATGGAGGGCACATAACAAGAATTCGGAGGCCACGTGACACGATTCGACGGCAATTCAGAGGCCACGTGATACGATTAGAAGGAAATTTGAAGACCACGTGGCACTATTCGAAGGGAATTCGGAGGCCAAATGTCAAGATTCGAAGGCAATTCGGAGGCCACGTGACACGGTTCGAAGACAATTCGGAGGTAATTCAAAGGCCACATGCCACGATTCGAAGCCAATTCAATGGCCGCATGCGACGATTCAAAGGCAATTTGAAGACCACGTGACACGATTCAAAGGAAATTCGGAAGCCACGTGGCACGATTCGAAGGCAATTCGGAGGCCACGTGCCACTATTTGAAGGAAATTTGAAGACCATGTGATGCGATTCGAAGGCAATTCGGAGGCCACGTGACACGGTTCGAAGACAATTCGGAGGTAATTCAAAGGCCACATGCCACGATTCAAAGCCAATTCAATGGCCACATGCGACGATTCAAAGGCAATTTGAAGACACGTGACACGATTCAAAGGAAATTCGGAGGTCACGTGGCACGATTCGAAGGCAATTCGGAGGCCACGTGCCACTATTTGAAGGAAATTTGAAGACCATGTGATGCGATTCGAAGGGAATTCGAAGGCCGCAGGACACGATTCAAAGATAATTCGGAGGTAATTCAAAGGCCACATGCCACGATTCAAAGGCAATTCAATGGCCGCATGCGACGATTCGAAGGCAATTCGAAGACCACGTGCCATTATTCGAAGACAATTCAGATGCTACATGCCACTATTCGAAGGCAATTCTCGGCCACATAATTCCGTCGATCCTTATCATCCGCGTATCGATAAATTGCACAGGCGTAGCACTAGCCCGGGGAAATCCACAGCATCCCGAAATTCGGCATTTCCGCGGAGAAATTACCGTACATCGCGACCCGTAAAAGTTTCGGACCTGTCAACTCGAGCTCCGGGAACGATATCTAGAACACGTTCTGCGAACGACGTGGCTAAATATTGAATGAAGGTACGGGAAGATACCCTCCGCCGAAAAAAAGAGGTGAATTTTGCCGGTCTTCGGTGTTCAGTATGCAAAGTCTGCGCGCCGCGATCCCTTTTTTTCACGAAGGATTTAGTTTTACCTTACAGGTCGCTAGTATTTCGCCATCAGAAAATGCAGCGTCGGCCACGGAGAACGATAGCTCCAAGTTTCGTTCGAATAACTAGCGGCTTTCAGTATAATAGCTGCTTTCAACGTTCTATACATTCGAAATGTTGCCGGAACGTTCTGCGCTGTTTGTTCTCGGGTCGTCGAAGAATTTTTAGCGTCGAGTGTTGCACTCGCTTGTAACGCGTATCTCCGTCGATAATGTAAGATAAGATAGACGACAGATAATAAAGTGGACTGTGGATTTTATGCATTTACGAGAAAAATGATTGCTTGTAATTGGAAATAGTAAAGAGATTAAGATCATTTTACGATGTCGATGTGGAACTACTGGCGAAAAGTGTTCGATCACCTTTTACGATGCAATAACTTTTTTCAAACTGGTCTAATCGACCGGTTGAATCTTTTTTTCAAGCGTCAAAGTTTACGGTAAATGACTGAAAAGTTTACGGTACGATGAGACTAGCATATTTGTTTTTTAATTCTATTACATAAAATGACAGCGAAATATAAAAACTCTTGTCTTTTCTTCATTTTTTTTTTCATCTGAACCTGGAACGAAAATTTAAAACAAGCGTTCGGTACATTTGTGTAACTTGTATGCAAAAATTATATGCGAAAATTTCATATAAACTTGTTGACGCATAATCGAGCTACAGCCATCCAAAGATGGAAAAATTACCTGTTTTTGGTTGAAATTCGTAAAATACTGCGATTCTCGCGGTCTCCAATTGCTTGCAGCACGTAACAAAGTCAATCAATTCCAAAATATTAATATTAAATTTTCATTACACATATAACTTACCTAGGTCTGCGAAACGCAACCTTTAAATTTTCGTTCCAGGTTCAAATAAAAAAGTTAAGGAACAAGTGTTTCTTATTTTTCTTGTCTCGTTCCAAGTAATAAGAAAATTAACAAGAAGTATTTGGGTCATTGCACAGCGAGAGAACTAGTACCTTTAATATTTAAAAGAAATTCGAGTGATGTAGAAGTCGGTGAAAGGATCAAGATTTTATCACTTTCCCTCAGAAAAAAAGCCAGAAAACGTACATACCTGCATATGATCTCCGGTCGGCAGGGTCCTAACAAGCAGCCTGCAACAGAGGAGAACAAGAAGAAAATTGAGTAAACAGAGGTTCGGCGTGGATGCGAAACGCGACGATGCCCCATTAGGCCAGCGGACAATGGGGGTACATCGTCTTTAAAACCCTTAGCCTTTAACCCTTTCCTTACGGCAGCCCGCTCCGCTGGAGCGACGCCACTCGACTGCAAAGGGTTAACTCTACTTGAATTCGAAATCCAAAACACATTTTCCGATCTACGATATTTCTATTTTATATAATTTATTGCGATTCGTGCATATGAAATTGAGCCTATTGGCGAGTACAATGCAATTGTAACAGTTTAAAAAAAAATACAAACGAATTTGATGCTCTTACAATGATTTTGAAAAATAGTATACCAATTTCTAGTGGCGCCTCAGAGTCGCCACTCGAGAGGAAAGGGTTAACTCTTTGCAGTCGAAGCTACTTGAATTCGAAATCCAAAACACATTTTCCGATCTACGATATTTCTATTTTATATAATTTATTGCGATTCGTGCATATGAAATTGAGCCTGTTGGCAAGTACGATGCAATTGTAACAGTTTTTAAAAAAATATAAACGAACTTGATGCTATCTTACAATGATTTTGGAAAATTGTATATCAATTTCTAGTGACGCCTCAGAGTCGCCACTCGAGTGTAGTCGAAGCTACTTGAATTCGAAATCCAAAACACATTTTCTGATCTACGATATTTCGATTTTATATGATTTATTGCGATTCGTGCATATGAAATTGAGCCTATTGGCGAGTACGATGCAATTGTAACAGTTTAAAAAAAAATACAAACGAATTTGATGCTCTTACAATGATTTTGAAAAATAGTATACCAATTTCTAGTGACCCTTCTCAGAGTCGCCACTCGAGTGCAAAGGGTTAACAGATCGTCGACTATAGTCGGCACCCGTAACGAAAGTGTTGATTCCCGCAGCTCTTACGAACGCTTAGCCCGACGCTATCGACGCAACCGTTGCTGTTTTGCGACGAGAATGCGATAAGTATAATGTTCCCGAGGCCTTGATACGGTCCTCGGAGGAGGTCGTTAAGCAATGCCGTGACGGAGGAGCTTTAAGGTTTGTCATGTAAATCGTAATCCCGCCATCGGCGACCGAAAAAGGACGGGAGGTGGCGAGAACGCTTGCCGGCGTGTCCTCTTTCTTATTCTCTCTCTCTCTCTCTCCCTCCCTCTCTCTCTCTCTCTCTCTCTCTCTCTCTCTCTCTCTCTCTCTCTCTGAGCCACCGCCACCGGATGGCGCAACTCACCCCTCCCGCGGCTATTATCATCGAAAGCGGATTCGAGTACTTCGGCAACTTTCAGCGAAGAATTTATTATAATCGTATTCAAGAGCGTCTTATGGCAACGACTGCAAAGTAGCTATCCGCGGACGGGGACGCGGCGGAGGGAACTGATTGAAACTCTGAAACATTTGCTCCGCTGGGTAACTTAGCAGCCAATCGTCGCAGATAAGTCGGTTTCCCCAGTTAACGGTTCCCTTAATTAACCGTCTACCGTCTCGCGGTCCACGTTCCCGCGACAACGACGACGACGAGGATGACGACAACTACGCCGACGGATATCGAGAACTTTCCCTCTCCGGCTCGGCCCGTCCCGGCCCGCTCTATTAATTCGCCATTATCGCGAAAGTATAGCGCAACAATCCGCGCGCGCGTAAGCGAACGGCCTCGCAGGGGCATCCGCCGGGGGGGTCGAGATTTAATAGCTTCTCTCTCTCTCTCTCGGCCGTTCTTCGCCACCGCTTAATTGCCGGCCGGATAGCACGTGGATTCGCCGCGATTCGTTCGCCTCAAGATAAATACCAGGTTATGTAATTAAGATCGGAACGATGAGCGTGTTGTTTCAGGCCGCGCCGGTCCGCAACCATCGACTTCCGGCGGCCGGGTTCCCGGGGTCTCTGATAGGCTGCCGGGGCATCGAGGATATCGGGACCATAGCCGCCTTCCTCCGGATCTTTGCTAATGAAAGAACCTTTCGATTGCCGAAGGAATATTTCGTGCTGTACGAGCCGCCGCTCGGGTAAATTGGATCGCCTAATTTGCTCGGTTTGTTCGGCGTTCGATGGAAAAACGTGTGCCCCTAAGTACACCCAATTTTGTTTTCACGCGGTGGATACGTTTCAGAAAAAATAATGTGAAAAAAGAGACCGTGTATGTAGATAGCAAAATAGGAAACAATGAGAAAATATGGCTACATTTAAACATTGAAATCGGATAACTTTTTTCACCGTGCTAAAAATCGTGTAAAAGGGAAATTGAATTTTTTGAACTTTTTTTTTTAGACTGTGTTGAATTAAAATCGTATAGAAACAGAATTTGGTGTATTATTGTTGTTAATTTATTTAAGAGCGAGGTACCCTTTGGTTCGCATGAATGGATCGACGAATACGCACGAGTAGTATTATTACAAAAAGGTGATCAATTTAAGACGACACGGTGAAGGAGATCGCATACTCGAAGAGACATCGCGAGCAGGAAAAATCGACTGTTTTGGAATGGCAAGCAGTTGCAGTTATAAGAGATTTATAGTTGTAGTTATAAGAGAACGATTTACACAGTCTTCTTGTCCATGTTACGTCTGATACGATTTAGGATTTGCCTTCGAATCGTGTCCTGTGGCCTACGAATTGCCTTTGAATCGTGTCCTGTGGTCTTCGAATTCCCTTCGAATCGTGTCGCGTTGGCCTCCGAATTGTCTTCGAATCGAATCATATGGACTCTGAATTGCTTTATAATCGTGCCACGTGGCCTCCGAATTGCCTTTGAATCGTCGCATGTGGCCTCCGAATTGTCTACGAATCGTCGCATGCAACCATCGAATTTCCTTTGAATCGTGGCATGTGGCCTTTGAATTGCCTCTGAATTGCCTTTAAATCGTGTCCTGTGGTCTTCGAATTCCCTTCGAATCGTGTCCTGTGGCCTTCGAATTCCCTTCGAATCGTCGCATGCGACCATCGAATTTCCTTTGAATCGTGGCATGTGGCCTTTGAATTGTCTCTGAATTGCCTTTAAATCGTGTCCTGTGGCCTTCGAATTCCCTTCGAATCGTGGCACGTGGCCTCCGAATTGCCTTCGAATCGTGGCACGTGGCCTCCGAATTGCCTTCGAATCGTGTCACGTGGTCTCCGAATTGCCTTCGAATCGTGACAAAAAGTTAGAAATAAAAAAGTTATATCATCGCTGCCTTTTTCTGCCGACTGTCCCGGGCTTCTACAAAAACGAGCCAGCCGCGAGGACCGAAGAATCGCGACTTAGTATTCTCAGATCTGCCGATTTCAATTCCGACCTCCGCACATTTCTGAGAGAAATGACTGCATTTCGTTTAAATAGTCTCAGGATATAACTCCACTGATAATGTTCTACGTCACCATTTTTTTCTTGACACAGTGCACCTTCGTTCCCGAAAGATTTTTCGTACAATAGCAGCCAAAGAAGACATTTAGAAAAGACACGTTGCACTTTGTTCGGGGTATCGAGCTCGAGTTATCGGCGCTTTTATTTCAGCGATCCTTGTTAACGGTTGGACCAGCGGTTCAAAGAAATCCCTCTCGAAGGAGAAGGTTGTAGGTGAAAGAATTGTAACGGCTCCAGTGGATCACTCGGCGAGAGTGTTTATTTTCATCCCTTTCTTGTTTAAGAGGAAACATTGAACCCCCACTTGAGACGTGTTCATTGAACACGGGCGGCCGAAATCAATTCGTCTAAACCGCCTGTTCCATTTCAGTTGTAACAGCCTTGGTCCATGCTTTCTATACTTGAACTTTTCAAAGACTTGGTATCATAGTGAAATCGTCCGGGTTAAAACTCCGTTTTTCTGATGCGATATTCAAATAAATCCTATTGAAATTTTGCGATTGCAGTTCACCAGTTCCAGATTTATTAACAGCTAAACCTGTCGTGCTTTGCCTGGACAAGGTAATTTATTCAATCATTTCTCGAAGAAGAGACTTCATGAATTCAAGTATTTAAAAATAACAAATTGTCGTACTTCGACAAGTCTGACTCGTGATCGAGACAGTCTTTTTATCTCCAGCAATTTTAATATTTCTTGAAGTTATTTCGCATTATATGACGTGTACAAAAAGTAGTCGAGAAGTTACAACGTATCGGACAGACAATTCGATGCTTTTTCGATTCGAGTGGACTGCGTTATAAATCTCAATCATGGGTTGCAAAGTACAGCAATGTCTCCCTAATCGACGCTCAGGTTGTGCACAAAAATGGACAATTTGGGAAGAGGAGATACGATTATATAAATATTATTACGCACGTTTCTATAGTTACCGATTGCGAGCAACTATAAAGACAGGTCGCTCGAATAATCGCTCGAATAATCGTATCTTCTCTTAGTACAGAAAGTTATCTCCTACTATCCCCCAGTTTGTAAACAAAAATGGACAATTTGGGAAAAGGAGAAGCCTTACAACTCGTTTTTATAGTCGTTGACAATCGATAACTCCTTTTCCAAAATTGTCCTTTTCTGTGGACAATCTGAGCGTCAATTAGAGAGACATTACTGTACTTCCGATGTCACTCGTGCGTTCGCAATAACGGACGACATTTTGAAACGGAGTTATAACGAAAGGTTTCACCGATAAAACTGGGACACCCGGTGCATTCTCTCTGACGCGACTACAACGAGTAAATGTTCCAGAACGAATCAATCTATTTCGAAAGAAATCCGAGATTTCACGAGCCAGTAGATGCGGAGAATTCGATCGCGCGTTTTGATCTTAGGCCAGCTGTTTAGAGAAATTCGCCGGTGACCTAATAAAACCGCGAGCAATTATTCGAGTCTCGAACTCGTTTTTATAGTTGTTCACAATCGGTAACCATAAAAAACCAGCCACAAGGCTCGAACAATATCTCCTTTTCCAAAACTGTCCATTTTTGTAGACAATCTGAGCGCCAATTACAGAGACATTACCATATAACATCGTATTATAAAAACACTGCGAATAAAATAAAGTAGTATGTACAACGAAGGATGCTTCCAATAATAGTCCGCCAAGTGGAAATAAAGCTTCGTTCTCCTGTCACCGATATTTAACCTTGACAAGCAAACGTAGGTGCACGAGAAAACTTTTGTCGCAGGGATTACTGCGACGGTTTATATAAAATAATCCGAGAGAGTTTTTTTGGTTTTTTATATAACGAGAACTTTAATATAACTTGTAACAAAAGGCGATGAGGTACAGTGTGTAGAAGGTAAAGGTAAACGAGTGACGGATGAGACAGAAATATGAACACGTTGAGAGTCGGAGGAAAACTTGCTAACTGACTTCTCTCGGTCGAGAGGTCCTCGTATTTATTGGCAAGGGAAAGTCCTTGGGAAGGGCGAAGGCCTTTCCGAAGATTTTCCGACCGGGGTGATCCGGGACCTATGGTCCGAAGCTGTGTCCCAACGTTTTTATTGTTTTACTGCGGTGTGTACGCCTTGCGTCGGGAAAACCCGAAAAAGGCATATGTACACCCCGCTTTTGAAGGACGTGTCTTTTTATGTCTGGTCCGCCACAAACTAAATCCTGTTTCTTTTCCAGGAACAATGATACGGCAGATGGTCGCTGAAATGACATGTACTCGAATTCCGCGGAACGTTCGCGACTGCCGTCGCGAAAGAAAGTGCGCCGGGTTCGGGCGATGTTCCACGGTGAATCTCGGATCCGAAATTCTGTTTGTCCACCGGCGGTTTGCATTCGGCGTGCGCAAACATTTCGCGGAACGCGAGCGTTCACCGTCGGCCGTAAACCGGGCGCTCGCCGCATAATGGCGCCGCGGATAATTGCTGGCGGCGCGGCGGCGGATTGATGCGCCGCCTGTAAAATGTGCCGGCGATCTCATATTCGGAATGACCGGCACATCCTTGCTTATCGCGGCAGGAGCCGTTGCGACGCCCTTAAAGGGTCGATAGAGGTTGCCACGGGGGCCGGCGTTGCAGCTCGTGCCGCGTGCGAAATTGCCGGGCGGAACGCTCCGCGAATTGAATGGCAACTTTAATAAAAAGAGACGTTGCCCGTTACGTTAAATTGCGGCGCCCGTTTCGAAACATGAAACGCGTGCGCCCTCGTGAAGCCTTTTCTATTAAACGCCTGCGAAACGCAACGCTGAACTTCCTCGAGTGCGCTCCCGGCGCTCGCGAGCGCCGCACGAACGCGGAGTTAACACGTTAACCGCCTCAGGGTCGCTGTACAGTAATTTCTCTCGGAAATGCCGAATTTCGGGTCCCCGTGAATTTTCCCTCTGCCGGCAGCCTACGCCTATGCAATTTGTTGCTACGCCGATGCTAATGGCCGACGGAGTCGGTCGAGCGTGCGATGCGGCACGTGACGCGAATTCGCGGAAGACAATGGAAAATGGTCTGTTTCGGGTGTGAGTCAGGTAAGAAAAACCGCGGAGTAACCAAGGTACAGTCGCCTCGGAGAGTACGTTAACGCCTTTTCGAACGGAATAACTTTTTTTTTAAATTGGTTCGAACGACTTGAGTATTTTTTAGATGTTAGACCGACTATTTTTCCATGAAATGAGTATGCAGACAGTTTTGCTAGATTGCAATTGCTTGGAATGATAACGTAATTAAAAGTGATGGTTTTTGTACTTTTTTATCTGAGCGTATAACGAGAATTTAAAAAATGATCATGTGATCATTTGTGTGTATCACATGATCAATTGTGTAGATCAAATTATCAAAAATGATCATGCGTGTGGATCATGGTGATTTATTAGCGTGCTGAATATTTCATCGGAATTGGTGGACGTATAGTCAAGAAATAACCACTGAAAGATGTAAAAAGTATCTGTTTCTGCTTGAAATTCGTGAAAAACTGCGATTTTCGCGATCTTTCCGCTTTCTTTTTTTGCCGACTGCTTCGAGTTTCTATAAAAACGAGCCACGAGCCTCGAAGAATCGCGATCTACCGCTTTCAATTCTGACCTCCGACCTTCCTTTTCTGGGAGAAATTACTATACTCGGACAATCGACTCGATTCAATTCGCATTCGCACTTAATACGACGCGTCTCTCCTAATTCTTCGGAGAGAACAGTCGCTCATTTTTCAACCGCTGTGTCGGTTATAATAATAATAAGTAATAATAAATAATAAATAATAATAAATAATAATAAATAATAAATGATAATAAGTAATAATAAATAATAAATAATAATAAATAATAAATAATAATAAATAATAATAGATAATAAATAATAATAAATAATAATAAATAATAAATAATAAATAATAATAATAAAATAGAACGACAATTTACCTCGGCTCGTTTCAAAACGCGAAATCTATGCTTCGCGCGGAAGCATACAGAGGCCTTATCTATCGATACTGGCTACATTGTCCGCGATTTCTGTATTCAAAGACGTAATCTTATCTCCTGCGAATTTTTAATTAATCGCGTCATACTCGCGCAATGTGGTTGATACGGAGCAACGTTTACGCGAGAGAGACAGCCACGTGTCCATATCTTGTACGATTCATTGTAACCATGAAATCTCTGGAGAAATTACCATAAGTGCAGCGGGGTTTATCACTGTTCCTGTAATTAGCGCTTGATGCTGTCATACGATGTATCGTAGAAACGTCGCGATCGTTTGTCCGCCGATGTTGCAAAAATAATTTTGGCAGAGCCAAATGTTACTTTTTTGTACTCTCTGCTTTACTTTGTTTAGTACTCTCTAATTTTCTTAGTTACATTTGTGGTTACTTTTGTGGCCCACAGAAGTGTTCGTACACCTCTTTTAAAACGTTCAATAACTTTTTAAGAACTGAACTATATAATTAGAATTTTATTATGATTGAATCGCTCATCTTGTATCGTTACGATTTTACGGGCACGCGATTCGAGGTTTTTTCCTTTAAATGAAAATTCGTCATTTCGCAAACAATCACCGATAGCCAAGTGACGAAAATTCGTCATTTGTATGTTATAGAAAATAATTGATTTTTATCCTTTTAATTCTCATTAAAACCAACGAAGCGTACATACACCAAAATTCGGTCCACCCAGCAGACTCTAAATTACGTAATATATATATATATATTAATATATATTAATATTAATATAATAATATATATTATTACATTATTTATATTTATTTATTATTATATTTATTATCTTCTATTTATTATTATTATATTTATAATTAATATATATTAATATTAATTAATATATATATTTACGTAAACGTAAACGCGTTAAAATAGTGACTGCAGGAAAATTACCGGACGAATATGCGTTAAGGTTAATATCAGATTGATCGATGCTCGAATTTTTTTTATCACGAAATTGTAACAGGTATCGGGAAATTTTCACCGAAGCCTCGTAATAATTAGCTTCGCGACGCGAGAACGATAAGTAAAATGTAGATAGCAGATTAGACGGTATGCGTGGACATTGGCCAATCAGGATGATACGGTTACTATGAAAATATCGAAAGAGATTGCGAAGGTTGTATTAACATGATTCATTGGTCGGGCGTATTATCGGCGAATGTCGATAACGTTCCGTCACCTTTCGCTTCTCTGTCACGCACGATACTGCGAGGCTTCATTGAAATTGTTACACTTTCGCGAAGCCCCCGAGTGTTCGCACGTTGGTTTTAGCATTACCCCGGATAAAAAACGAATTAACGGGTGACATCACCTTGCCGCTATCACTGTCCACGGCGACTCCAATTCACTCTCGGACAGTCTAAAGTTACGTCGAATCACTTCTTGTTCGATATGCTAGGACGATTAAACTAATCTAAATTTTACGGACGTATAAAAGAAATTTAAAAAATGGGGCTTTTTCAATCTTTGATTGAATCGATTGATCTCGCTAATTTAAATTTTGTGGACGTATAAAAGAAATTTAAAAAATGGGACTTTTTCAATCTTCGACTCTTTGCAAAGAAAAATTGATGAGAAAAATTGTAATATAAGTATATAATAATAATATAATAATAATAATAATAATATATAATAATAATAATATAATATAATATATAATAATAATAATAAGTATATAATAATATTCAGTGTTTCCGTCGCGTTTCCGAACAATAGCAATTTTTCCAAATGTTATTCTCGCGCCCGATCTAATTATACTAATCCTTCGAGCTTCTCGAGAAAATTCGAATCTTAATCAAATTAATTAGAATTTTATATCGAGTGTTAAAATTTGAAGAGTCGTCTTCGTGTTCGAATATTGATGACAGTTTCTGTTATCAGTTGCTCGCCGGACACGTGGTTAAAGACGCCGAAATATTTGTCTGCTGGCGGAACGGAAATTATCGATGTTTCGGTGACACGCTTCGCGGGCTCGCCATTTTGTTGACCGTTCGATCCCCTAGCGCACAGATGAATAGAACTTTCGCCGATGGACGGATCAAATCGATCCAACATTTACCTTCTGGTTAGTGGACCGGCTCTATTTGAATATAACAAAATCGTTGCCGATAACTTTCGCGGCTAGAAAATTTTGTGGAATGCGACTCGTAACTAGACTGCGGATTTTATGCGTTTATGGCAAAAATGTGGCGCTGAAGTATAAGCTTGCGAAGTCGCGAGATGCATTTAATAATATTGTCAGACTATTTTCAACTAATTAAAATAAATAAAGTTAAAATTCTATAGAATACAACTCGTAACTAAACCGCGGATTTTCTGCGTTTATGGCAAAAATGTGGCGCTGAAGTATAAGCTTGCGAAGTCGCGAGATGCATTTAATAATATTGTCAGACTATTTTCAACTAATTAAAATAAATGAAGTTAAAATTCTATAGAATACAACTCGTAACTAAACCGCGGATTTTCTGCGTTTATGGCAAAAATGCAGAGCTGAAATGTAAGCTTGCGAAGTCGCGAGATGCATTTGATAATATCGTCACGCTATTTTCAACAATTAAAATTAATAAAGTTAAAATTCTATAGAATACAACTCGTATCTAAACCGCGGATTTTATGCGTTTATGGCAAAAATGCAGAACTGAAATATAAGCTTGCGAAATCGCGAGATGCATTTGATAATACCGTCACGCTATTTTCAACTAATTGAAATAAATAAAGCTAAAATTCTGTAGAATACAATCCGTAACTAAACCGCGGATTTTCTGCGTTTATGGCAAAAATACAGAGCTGAGATATAATCTTGCGAACTCGCGAGATGCATTCGATAATATAATTACGCTATTTTCAACTTCTTAAAAGGAATAAACCAATTTATTTTCATTCAATTTCCGTTTCTTAAACTCTGAAAACGTTCATCTTCCACAATGAACGTTATTTTCGTTTGCCAACGATGAAACATTCAACGATCGCCAAAAAGTGAAAGAATAAAATCCATCGACGCGATTCCGCAACGATCGGATACTCTCAATTAAGAAATTCTCCAGAAAAAGTCTAATTGATGCACGAAGTTGAACGTGATAGCCGAGGAACAAAAATTTCCATCGCGAGACCAACCGAGACGATCCGGCTCGCGAGCTGCGAAATTGCCTGGACGATTAAACCGGACTTTCCACGGGGAACGTTGGGAAGTTGAGCAGATGTGGGTGGCTTGAAAAATGGAAAAATTGATGGCGATAAGGTTCACGGTTACGGTAATTACCTGGGAAGCGGCGAGGAACGGTTCCGCGGTAATGAAGGTCTCGCGAAGAGGTCGCGACGTGTCGCGGCGAGGGAAAGAAAGATTTCGCGGCGGACTACGATCCACCGTGTCCGCCGTGCGTGGAAAAAAGTCGTTAACTGATCAAACGAATATATACGCGGGTTTTTTTTTTCTAGCTCGCTATCGGGGGCCGCTGAATATTCAAAACGTCCGAGAGCCGTGCGATTTGATTAATTGCTTCGACCCGCGCGGCCCCGGAGATTTCTTTCTTCGCGGAGAACTTTCGCAACGCTTCGCCGCGCCGCCACGAGAAGAGATCCATCTCGTTATCATTAACTACGCTCGCCACCGCGGAAACGCGGAAAAACGCGGAAACCCGGCCGAGGGGAAACGCGAGTAAGAAACGGATCTTTTGGCAGGAAAACCGAGACGGTGAAGCGATGCAAATGCAGACACGGTTAATTAGCATCGTCCAAACGCTCGGCGAGCCGAGAGGGAGGCTACTGAAAGTACAATAGCGTTCGACGTTAAATGAACTCCGGCCGGGCAGCGAACGAAGAAGAAAGACGAAAGAACGTGCAGCTTTTTACCGTTCGACGGATACGAGGCTCGGTCCGCGGCAAGTTTACTGGCGAGGGGGAGGGGGAGGGGTGGCGACGCGTTTCCTCGAGAAATCGCTTCATAGTTGCGGCAAATTCCGATTCAATTTGTAATTTCCGACGGCGATCGCGCATTCGGTTGCCGAGCTGCCGGGCAAAAAGCCCGTCGATCGTTTCGCCTCTGAATAACGAATTCGTCTCGCTAATGGATCGTCGTCGTGTATCGTTTTCGAATTTGTGCACGACAGGCAGCTGCGACCGATTTATTCCGATCGTCGGTCACTCGGAGACAAATATTCGATCGATCGTTCGCCGTTCTTTCGCTATTCTTCTCTCTCCATTTCTCTTTCGCTCGAAGGCCCTTCGCGAAGCACTATTTTCGACGGGCGATTTTAGCCTTAGCTTCGGCTTGTTTACTTTATTTGCGATGGAATACGAAACGGCTTGGATAAAGGGACGCCGGAAGAGCGATAGTCGAGGACGCAATGGTGACTCCGAGAGGGAAAAATCGAAAGAAGATTTCGAGAGAAACGTGTTTCAAGCTTTCGAGTTTGGTGTCGCGGACTCCGCGTCGCAAATTTTCCGTCGCGTTCTCGCACGTTCGCGTTTCTATTAGATCGGTGTGTATGAAATGTCGGATTTTTAAGTGAATGTATAAAACTGCGTATCTTTTTCCAAGAGCTGTTTATCTAATCGAAATATGCTCCATTTGCTTCGATATACTTTTCCCGACGACATTTCAATGCACGGATGCCTGTCTTAAAGAAATTCCGATCTTTAGAATCGATAAACTCTGATATGGAATTTTTCAGACTGTCTTCATTTTCGTACCGTTTAGCCCGTAAAAACTGTTCTAAATGTTTCAGAAAATGAAAGTCGATTGGCGAAAGATCCGGCGAATAAGCCGGGTGCTGCAAAATTTCATGTTTTAATTCATTCAATTTCGCGATTGTTTTGTACGACGTATGCGGCCGAGCGTCGTCGCGGAGAAGTATCGGGCCATGCCGATTAACAAGCGACGGGCGTATAATTTTCAATTTTTCATGCATCTCATCGATGTACCGGCAGTACTTTTCGGCTGTAATTGTCTCCCCAGTTCGAAGGAACGAGCAGCGAATTACTCGAGTCACATTCGTTTCCACCGATGCTTTCGGAGCATCATTTTTCACAGACGTTTCGGGTCTTCCACGCGGTTCATTATGCAGGGAAAAATCACCGGACCGAAAATTTTCAAAGCTACGCTGCACTTTTCGATCGTTAACAGTATTCACCCCGAACGCCTGGTTTACATTGCGTGCAGCTTTCGCAGCGTTATTACCGAGTTTATACTCGTATAAAAAAATTACACGAATATCGGTTGAATTCGTATCCTTACGAAATTCGAAACAAACAACAAAATGGAACGCTTTCGAGAAAATCTTCTTCGTTGAAATGCGACTCTGGCAATGGACAGTACGACTATAAAAGAGATTATGCCAAAAACGAAAGCATAACGAAAACAGGGAGACGAACGTTCGCGTGTAAAGAAAATCCAACATTTCATACCAATTCATACCCTAAATCAACCTAATATTTCATCGATAACGGATCGTATCTTGTTCTTAAGCGCTTCGATCGACCGAGAAGCGTTCGCATAAACTTTCTCTTTCGCACAGCCTCGAAGAAAAAAGTCAAGTCCAGTAGCGTTGAATCGCACGATCTCGGCGACCAATTTTGATCGTTATTTCGTCCACATTCAGCGTAACTATTGCCACCTTTGCAAATTTACATCATTTAAAAGTTGTTGAGGCGCGTATCGTTCCGTTTTTACTAACGGCGTGCTGTTCGCTCGTGGTCTGTCGACAAATGACAGAAAATTGTTTGACAGACGGCAAAAAATGCCGGGTTATTTTCAGAGCGAAACTCCGTTTGGAAGACCCTGCACAAGCGAACACAGGTCGCCATTAACGATTCCCTCGAATTCATCCGAGCCCTCGACCTGCCCGTACAGACCGCGAAACGGTCGAGAAAGGAAGTTAGTTAGCAACAGCTCTATTCGGGAGACCGCGTTCGAGATCGCGATCACGATCACCGCTGGCATTATAGAAACTACAAGCTAAGAATCGCAGGAATGACAAACCATCGAATGCCCAATGAACTCGGGCTGGTAAGAGCACAAAAGCAGGCACTCGAGGAGCTGTTCTCAAAGGGACGGGATGCTCTCGCTGGATAAGGAGGGACGAGACCGCCGAGGTAAAACGACGGCCAGCAGCGTGGCCTGTAATAAGGGAGAAATAAAGCTCGCTGAAGGAAATACGGAATCCCGGGTCCGGCCCCGAACGATGCAGCCTAAGTTAAAGGCTTTCGTTATTACGGGCGCGGTGCCGCCGCGGAACTTTGAATGGCACCCGAGCCGAAGTCGAAGCGTCTCCCAAACATGCGGGATTATGGCGAGACACCATCCGGACGGTTCAGGAGAATCGATCTCCTTTTTTGTTGATTCGTTTAAAGTTTTAGATGCGTAGAATGTCACGTCGAGACGATGTTCCGAAATTCGAACATTTAGCGACTGAAGGTGAAGCTTGGAAGGTTTTACTTTCTCAGAGAGGTAAGCTGTCTCGAAACTTCTTTCACGCTTTTCTCGACAATTCTCGGATATACTGTTTAATTAAAACTTGACGGGGATACTCTGCACAGATTGCACACAGTGTAGCACACAATTGATATTTCAATTATTTTGAAGAACTAGAAATACGGTAATTACTGTCGGAAATGCCAAATTTCGGGTTACTGTGAATTTCCTTGGCTAGTCCTGTGTCGAATTGCCTTCGAATCGTGTCACGTGGCCTTCGAATTGCCTTCGAATCGTGGCATGTGGCCTCCGAATTGTCTTCGAATCATGTCCTGTGGTCTCCAAATTGCCTTCAAATTGTGACGTATAATCGAATTGCCTTCGAATCGTATCATATGGCCTCCGAATTGCCCTCGAATCGTCTCATGCGGCCTCCGAATTGCCCTCGAATCGTGTCACGTGGCCTTCGAATTGCCTTCGAATCGTGGCATGTGGCCTCCGAATTGCCGTCGAACCGTGGCAAATATTAGAAATAAAAAAGTGAAGTCATCGTTTTTATTCTAGCACTCGGGAAGCCATTTCAACTGTAAATCTAAAGTAATTTTTCCGACTTACAGCATGTCCATTTCATATGACAGAGTGCATTTTATGCGTATGAACCTGAGTCTCGCGACTCGTGCCAACAGTTACACCTTTAACAATTCTTTAAATCGAAACTTCATCGATATAAGAATTATTTTGGAAGGTGATAGAAAAATTTCGCCCCGGAGTCACCGCTCGAGTGCGAAGGGTTAAGGTGCAAGCGGCCGCGAGTCGCGGGGGCCATCCAGCCTGGCCTTCGCCTCCTTCCCGAAACTTCGGTTCCCGGACGATAACAATCGTCCATTTGGATCCATAATCCGCGTGTCTCGTGCCCGTCCAAACAGTTTAACTTTAGGGAAACTTCGGCCTCGAAACGCGCGTGATAAACGATCCAAGTTTCTCCTTTCATCGGCTGCCATCGGTGGCCGTTCGACGAATACTCCGGATTCCAGCACGTCGTTGACACCGACCGCCCCCTCCCCCCCTCCTCTCTGCCTCTTCAACCCTGTCCTCTTCAACCCTACGCGCAACGTAACCGTTGTCACCGCGCCCTCCTCGCGTCCCCGCCTTTCCACGTCCGCCCCGGCTCTTTGGTAAATTATTACATCGGTTCTCGGCGAACGTCGATCCGACGGCATCGATCCGACGACGCCGCCGCTGCTATTTCTCCGTTTCCGAACGATTGATTCCACCACTGTTTCTATCGCATCCCCGGGCATTCTTCTCTTTGTATCGTTTCCGCGCGGCTTTCCTTCTTCGGTGAAATTGGTTTGATCGATCCGTCGCGACGCCCGCTCGCTCGCGAGAAACCTGCGAACGAGCGAACGGAGTGCGCCTTTAGGTTCTATATTAAGTTCGTTCCCTTGACTCGGCGGCGGCCTCGGTTTCGGTTCGTGGGTTGCGAACGGGCTGCGGGTACTATTGCCGGTTTCCAACACTTGCCGCGGAAAGTGTGCTCCCGTTGCTGTTCAGTCGGGTCTCTGAAGTCCAACCTCGCCTTCGAAGTGCTGCAGACCGGGCCACGAGTCCCTCAATGGAGCGGCTAAGGAGGTCTGGCGAACTCCCATGCGATCTTTTTCGGGGGAGCAACGAAAATCGCGAATCCAGGGACTTGGGGGTGCGTTTCATGTACGTTCATGCTGATTGGTTTTTCGATGATACGCGAGACAGTTTTCTTTTTTTTACGATTAACCCCTCGCCGTAGTTTAACGAGTCAGACTCGTGGTGCAGATTTCTAGTAATATCCTATTAAATATTATATATTATATAATAATATATAATAATAATATATATTTATTATATTATATATAATAATAATATATATTTATTATATTATATATTATTATTTAATAATAATATAATAATATAATATATAATAACAGTATTTTAATCATCCCAATAAATGTAGACACACGATAAATATAAATTTTCTTTTTTTTTCGAAGAAATTATTACAATCGAAAATGTGCTTATCATTTTAATTATGAAGTCCAAACGGCTTCGTCTAGCTTATGCAGCTGACCCAAAATAGCTTCGTCTAGCTGTCCCAGAAATGTCTCGCAATCTGGAAAGTTGGTTCAGCAGGTTCTTCAGATCATTTAAAGTAACTTTTTTCTTTGCGAAAATGCGATCCGCGGCTTCGTTTACGAGTTATTAACGAATAAGTACCGACCAATAAGAGGCGAGCTCGGCCGTCTCGCACCAGTCGAGCCAATGAGCGGAACTGGGCTTCGCGCGCTCGGTGGCTGGACCGCCTCGCGCTAGTCAAGCTCGCTTCTCATTGGTCAGTGTTTTTCGTTAATAACTCGCGAACGAAGCCACGGATTGCATTTTCGCTGAGGAAAAAGTTACTTCAAATGGCCTTAGGAATCTCCTATTTCCGGATTGCGAGACATTTTTGGGGCACCCTGTATACATTAACTGTTCAGTCAGAACGTGAAATAATGATGAAATTTGAGATAGTCCATAGTTCGTCAGTGCTCCTAAAACCTCTTTCAGCGATCAATTAGAAGGATTCGGTAAATATCGTAAGAAAATTTTATAAATATAGATTAAATAATTTTTATAAACATTCGTGGTAATCTCATGAAAATTCCTAAATAGGAGCATCGAGATAATATTGACTCGATATCTTTACGTCTAACTTCGAAGACGCCTGTACAGATTTATCATTGCGTTTTAATGTAACTTCATTTTTAGCTAGAACGCGATAAAAATGTTTCGTTCTGCTGTTTCTCTTCTGTCACCGAGAAGATTTTGCACTTTAATTTTCAGATCTATCTGCATACATACGTATCAGATGAAATTCGCGTTCACTAAAATTATAGGTTGTCGACTTACATAACTGACGTTTATGTTCAGTAGTTTCAAGCTGCATTAATCATTTTGAACTCGTATGAACAACCCGGTCTATAATCGTCTTAACGCTGTCGCTTTCTCTCTCTCTCTCTCTCTCTCTCTCTCTCTCTCTCTCTCTCTCTCAACCGTGGCGCGCATGATAAACTTTCGATCGGTTTGCTAACGACAGAGTAATTTCAACTTGTCGTAGTTCACGTTTTTCTCACGTTTCGTAATTCACTCTGTACAGAAACGACGATTTCGTGCGACTGATTGCACATGTTGCAAACATAGTCGCAAAACATGAGGCTCGTTCAAAACCTAATCTAAAAGCTGACTTCGGAGACTGTGTTCTGGTAGGACGTTCGAATAATTGCACAGTTTCTTTTTTTTCGAGGTTTCTAAACGAAGAAAATTAACAGCGCGAAAACAAGGCTGCAACAAGGCTGCAACGCAAACGTAAATACGAATTTGCATCGTGTACGAAAAGAACGTTGCGAATGGAACGCACATGTCGGAAATGGTTTTTGAAATTTTTGTGTTTCAAGGTGCCGCGTGCTTCGGAACGTTGTTGCATAACAATTGTGTAACTTACGAACATTATGAACAATTATAAACATTATGCAACTCATGTATCCGTGGTATTAATGTATAGCCCAGGCTACCGGTAACTAGACCGCAAAATTTGTGCTTCTATAACCGAGATGACCAGATGGAATTTAGAAAAATCGACGCGTTCTTTCCAGTTCATTAAAATCATTAAATAGGAAAATAATTTTCCGTTCCCGACTCTTGCAAATTATATCAAGAATTTATATTATATATAAAGATTTGTAGTCAGCTGAGAACATTGTTCGTGCGTCACTTCATTGATTTTCTAATTGTCGATCTCTTAAATCAGGAACAATTCAAAGAAATCCCTAATTTTTCACACTGAATTTTGATTCAGAATGTGAACATTCTCTCGCCTCGATCGAAATTCTACGAGATTCAAAAGCTAGTTCTCCGCAATCAAATCGCGATAAATCTGACAGATATTATGACCAGGTTCCCAAAATGACGGCTTTCGTGTTTTGGACTCTTGCAAATGATATCAACAATTTATGCTATACACAAAGATTTGTAGTCAGCTGAGAACATCGTTCGTGCGTCACTTCATTGATTCTCCAATTGCTGATCTCCTAAATCAAGAACAAATCAAAGAAATCCCTAATTTTTCACATCGAATCAAATGTGAACATTTTCTCGCCTGGATCGCAGTTCTACGAGATTCGAAAGCCAGTTCTCCATAATCGAACCGCGATAAATCCGGCAGACATTATGACCAGGTTCCCAAATTGACGGCTCTCGTGTCTGTTGGGCCGCGGAGAATTCGCGACGTCCGCGAGGCCGTTGTTTAAGGCCGGCCTTCGAGACCCGCGCGCAGCCGAGAAGTTAATCGATACTTCGGGGAAAGATTCGAGGGGTTTGAAAAGCGGACTTAACTTTCGCTCGGTTGGTAATAAAGCGGCTTACTCACGTCTTGCCGGGCACATCCGCGGGCTCAATCGCACTGCGAAATTGGCAAACTTGGCCCGACGCGACTCCGACGTAATTTTCCTGTTCGACGTTCACCTTGGACCAGCGCAAATCGCAACGATCCCTGATAACTTTCCGCGAAACCGATATCCAGACGATGCACCGCCGAATCCGGCTAATAAATGCGCAACTTCCGACGGTATTCCGAACGCGCGAGCCGTTCCCGCGATTTGATTCATCGGTATTCAATGTCCATCGCGGACTGATCGCCTCGAAAGAGAGAGAGAGCACAACGTTCCGGTTTATCAGCGATAACGTCTCGAATCTCTTACAGACGAAACCGATAAGTATCGTCGCCGTTATCGCTCCGGGAATATTTTGAAACGCGCGATCGCGCTCGTGCTAACCCTTTCGCTCCGATGGGCCCTCGAAGAATGACCATTCGTATACGAAGAGCGTATATATACGCTCTGGAAAAGTGGGCGCGCGGGTACGAAGAGCGTATATATACGTTCATACCGTATATACTTTTATTTCATACTTTACATGAGATACTTTTGTTAATCGAGTATCTGGCAACGCTGCGTGCTTTAATTGACTATCATGAAATACAACACTACTGACAAGACGATATTGAGTTTTATTCCAACGATACACAGTTTCAGTCTTCTTTAGAACATTGCCAGCGACGGATATGTACCAGCAATTTATAATAGTAGCGATCAAAAGGTTTACACGAATTTATAATTCTAAAATAATTTTGTCGGCTTAATTTCAAAAATTCACGGGAAAATACTCAATTTCTGCCTTTGCGATGATATGTTGAGTTTTTAAGTATTTAATTTTTTCAGACCCATTATCAAATCACGGGGAAAAGAAAATTTAGGAGAATATTTTTCACGAGTGACAGCGAAAACACTGAAAGTGAAAATACCGATACTGAAAGCGTTTGCCATGCAAGACAAACAGTAACGACTTCGTGTCGACGAGTTTCGAAGCGCAGTAATTTCTCCCGGAAATGCCAAATTTCGGGTTGCTGTGAATTTCCCTGGTCCCACGCCGGTGTAATTTATTGCTACGTCGATGCCAAGAGTCGACGATGTTCTCGGAGGACAAAATAACGCGGCATGGGGCCTCTGAATTATTGTCTTCGAATCGTGACAAAAATTAGAAATAAAAATGTTAAGTTGTCGGTTTTATTCGAGCATTACTATAATATGTTAATATAACTATACTTACTATACTGTTTCTATAAAAATGAATCGCGAGGCTCGAAGAATCGCGAGATAATCATCGGTTTTATTCCAGCGTTACTATAATATATTTGGACTACGGAAAACTTGAAACCAGAAATACATTCCGTACTTCAGCGCCGACTACTCGATAATACGCTCCGTTCGCAGCGATCACATCTTGACGTAAGCGCTCCGTAGCGAAAGGGTTAAAGGCACGAAATGCTACACGCCACGCCGAAGAAACAGATTGCGGCGCGGAGCCAACGAGATCGTCGTTCTCGTCTCGGCTGACTGACTTTCTTCCAGAATTTTGCCAGCGAGACTACGTTTCGTACGAAAGCACGAGAAAATGCGCATTGTAACGGCCACGGTCTGAAGTACGCTGAAAGGGTGGCTCGTTACCTACCCCTTGTGAATCCGCTGTAGCGGGACCAGTTAGGCGAGCCGGCTGCTTAGGATCCACTGTTGTTTTGATCATCGAGTTCTTTCCTTGCGCCAGCACCGGCCGGGACCCACGCGAAATGCAAACAACTATCCGCGCGGAATTAAACTCGTTCCTTGGTACAACAAAAGTAGCGGGGCTTTTATACGATGCTGAAGGAAAAAATTGAAATTCGCGCGTTCGGATACAGGCACTTTTTGAGAACTAGATTGTGGCTTTTATCTGTTTATGGTGAAAACGACTGGGTAACGTTTTAAGCATTGAAGGTGTTAACAGAAGTTAAGGACATTTCTACGTTCTCGTTTATTCGTTGAAAAAGTCGGAAGAAGAGACAGATTTTTATTCGAATCCTGTTTCTTAACACTAAACCTACCAAGCAGTAATACTAACTGGCATGTACTGCTTCGCAAAAGTGAGAAGACCGAATTTATTTAGAATTTGTAAAGTTTTTATTAGAAAACTTGCTCCAATAATATAACTTATTCAAGCGTTTTCCACGAAACAGTCTCGGAACTTTGGAGAATTGCAAAATAAGAAAGCGGCCACTTTGACCGCGGTAGGTTTAGTGTTAAAATCGAATCGGACTATTTTTATTTTGCGCGAAGATCCGCAGTCTATTGATTGCTATGCTGGTATAGCTATACTGGTACGACGATTTTTATCAAAATAACTGGAATATTCGGGTCGTGATGGAAACGAAATAAAAAGTACTAAAACAGGTTCTGTTTAAATAATTCTTAATTCGTGTATCGAGTAATAATTAAACAACGTATCGAATAATAAATAATTAAACTTTATCTTAAAATTGGATAGAAATACCGTGAATACCGACGCTACAAAATCAGAGCAATCGCTCGTTAAATTAAACCTGTCGATGATAAAACAATAATCGATTTACTCGCAACACAATTCGAAAGTTAAAATAAAAAATTTCGAAACTTTCGTCGGAACCAACGCTGCAACTTTTCCGGTGGAACGAGAGAAGTTCAAGTCAACTTTTTCATAGCTTCTCTCCGGTCTAATCTCGTGAAATGGCGACTCGAATGTTCCTTGAAATTAAAACAGTATTACGATCGTTACCTTACGATCAGCTGGCTGATTTTGACGAATATGTTCGTTATAACACGAATTGTCGCCACTTTTTTTTATGGCGAATATACTCGTCAGAGACAGCTAAATGCTATCTATTGAACAAATTGAATGTCACTAGGATTTTTAGAATACAAAATACAGTAATTTCTCCCCCTAATTCGCGCTCCGATTGCGCAAAAAAGTTGTCGAAGATTTACTGTACGTACTTCGATATTTTTTTTTTATTAAATTATATATTTTATAAAAGTGTATATAAAAGTGTATTTAAACGAAATATGAACATTGTATATTACTATGTAATTATAGTGTAATAATACACTATATAATTATAATAATAATAATATACTATAATATACTATATAATTATATAATTATACTGTATATTATTTATATACTACTACATTATATATACTATTATACTATATAATAATATTATATTATTTTTTATTATTAATAATATATTCTGTAATATATATACTATATAATTATACTATATAATAATATTATATAATATTACTATATAACATATATTATGATATAATACACATATATGATAATGTAATATACTATGTAATATATGTTACCTAGTAACATATACTATATACTATTATACTATATAATAATATTATATAATATTACTGTATAACATATATTATGTTATAATATACATATATAATAATATAATATACTTACTATGTAATATATTACAATGTAATATATGTTACCTAATAACATATACAGCATAATACAGGAACTATCAGATTCTAAATTGTTTCCAGGCAGAGTGTGTCAAAGTGTCGTTTTTCAAGGGAGCCTGGGTTAACTACAAAATGAAACCGGTCCGGCACGAAAACGAGTACGCGGATGGAGGGTTAAAAAATAATGTAACACCACCGGTGTAACCATCCATTTACATAAAAATTCTCGATAACGCGGGGACGGCGAACGCTTCGTGGAGGAACACCATCCCCATTTTCAGCAGCGGAATCGCGTAAAGCAGTGAACAGGCGTTCACCGGCGAAGCAAGCAAGCCAGCCAGCCAGCCAGCCAGCCAGTGGAGCCAGCCAGCTAAAAAGGTAGAAAAAAGGTCGCCGGGATAAATGTATAGATATCTGCATGAAGCATCCGCAGCCGGTGGGTTCCAGCCGTTCTGAAAGTTTTATACGTACACACCGAGCAACTCGCTGTATAACTGGGCTCCTGGACGCAGGGGGGCGGCGGCGGGGCCAGAGAACTTTGCTAAAATATCCGTCCACGCAAAGTGCAGAGACGTAAATTGCATCGAGCACTGCATCGGCGAAGATACGAGCGCCGCCTCGTCTCGCCGCGCCGCGCCTCGCCTTGATATGCCTCGGCTCCCCTCGCCTCGGCTCTCCTAGCCTCGGCTTGCTATGCCTTGGCTTCCCTCGCCTCGGCTCCCCTCGCTTCGGCTCCCTTCGCCACGGCTTGCTATGCCTCATCTCTCCTCGCCTCGGCTCTCCTCGCTTCGGCTCCCTTCGCCTCGGCTTGTTATGCCTTGGCTCCCCTCGCCTCGCTTTGCTATGCCTCATCTCTCCTCGCCTCGGCTCTCCTCGCCTCGGCTCTCCTCGCTTCGGTTCCCCTCGCTTCGGCTCCCTTCGCCGCGGCTTGTTATGCCTTGGCTCCCCTCGCCTCGCCTTGCTATGCCTCATCTCTCCTCGCCTCGCCTTGCTATGCCTTGGCTCCCCTCGCCTCGCTTTGCTATGCCTCATCTCTCCTCGCCTCGCCTTGGCTTGCTATGCCTCGGCTCCCCTCGCCTCGCCTTGCTATGCCTCGGCTCCTCTCGCGTCGCCTCGCCTTGCTATGCTTCGCCTCGCCTCGCCTCGCGAGCCGAGCCCCGAGCAACAGATCGATTGCGCACTGCGTGGAAAAGAAACTCGAACCTCGAAGAACAAGTAGACGGTGTAACGCTGCCGGGGAACGAACTTGCGGTTACCGAAAGTTTGCGGTTGCCACGCGATTCGACGCCGAGGAACGCTTCCGGTGGCCTGCAATACGGGTCATCTCACGGTCCAAGGAAATCCTTTATTGCTGGTTGCTCTTCCCGCTCCTCGCTCCGAGCAGCGATTAACGAAACACACTCGGAGGTTCCTGCCAGTTTAACATCGGAGTGCTAATACTCCGAGGAATGTTCTACGAGTGGCCTTTTCCGCTTTCGATGAAACTCGCGCACCGTTCCGCAAAGAGCCGGTATCGTGTAATTGATAACGGCGTTGAGGGATTAAATATTGCAAAAGTTAGCAACTTACGCGAACCATTTCGCGTGATCCTATATCAAATTACGAAGTCGCCTTTTTGGCGCGTGGAACAATTTTTCATATAGTCTTTTAGTTTTACCTTGATCGCGATAAATGTGGTTTTAATACTGCATGTACTGTGATTATTTTTACTGATTTTACGCTTCTTGTTTTAAAGTTGCTGAGAATAATTTTTCTATAAAGATATCTTTTTATCTGAAAATGATCCGATAGATTTTTTAATCGACGTGTACATTATGATGAAAGTGACGAAAGTTCTGAGTAAGTGTAACCTTTTCATCGTTATAAGGGAATACACAGGGTAATTAATAAATTAGTATTAAATTATTATTATTAATGAATTGATAAATTATAGTACTTCCGAGAAATGAGGAGTTCCTGAAGATATTTGAAGTAACTTTTTCCTCAGCGAAATTGCAATCCGTGGCTTCGTTTACGAGTTATTAACGAAAAACGGTGACCAATGAGAGGCGAGATCGGCCGCCTTGCGCCAGCAGAGCTCGCCTCTCATTGGCCAATGCCGCGTCACGTCGGCCGTCTGACGCGGCGGCAGTCGCGAGGGCAGGGTGCGGCAGCCGTACACGATCTCTCATTGGTCAGTGTTTTTTGTTAATAACTCATGAACGATGCCTCGGAGAACATTTTTGCAAAGGAAAAAGTTTCTTAGAATGACCTCAGGAACCTCTCATTTCCCGGAAGTATCATAATTGTGGAACATCCTGCATATTTACAGTAAATTCTCTCCAATTGTTCCACAGCTGGTAAACAAAAATGGACAATTTGGGAACAGAAAACACGATTATTGCAGCCTTGAGGCTCGTTTTCATAATCACCGATTGTCGAGAACTATAAATAGTTGTTATACATTCGTATTGTTATTATTATTATTTTATCGTTATTGTTATTACTATTGTCATTCGTATTATTATCGTCACATATTCGTATCTCCTCTTCCCAAATTGTCCATTCCTATTTAGAAGCTGAGGAACAATTGGGAAGAATTTGCTGTATTACTTTTAGGGCTCGATGGGTTCGGTGTCAAAGGCCATTTAAGATATAGACATCAAAATAATTAATTAATTACGTTTTCAAATGCATCATGCAGTTCATTTGCTTCACATTTTCGTCATTTCGTTTCAATCGACGCCAATATAGAAAGGCGTTTCTACTCTCAGCCCGTGAACGACGACCGCAAAAAGAGGCGTTCGAAAAGACCGACCACGGGGTGGTTCAATATTTCATTTCTCTCACGTTCCTACGCACCTTGCAACACTGTTGCCCTGTTGATGCTTTATTTACATTCGTCGGCTATATTTAACACCGACGCTCCAAAAGCAAACTGTTCTTCGAGGCTGCTCTTCCCTCCCTATCTAAATCAAACCCTAAAATAACCGAGCAATGCTTCGGAACAGTACGACCTCCGGCTATCGTACAATTCCAAGAGCCCAGGATTTTATCGTGTCACGAAATAGCCGGGCTAGACGCGTTGCTTTCAGCCGGGCTCGAATGAAAACTGTTCAAATTTTTAATCGGTCCCGAACGGTAATTGCTAACGGTTGTCTTTCGACGCTTCTTCGCTTTCCCGTTCCGCGAAAGCATTCATAAATCCGCTGAAACTTTGATTCCACGTGTTCGCGCATAAATCGGACAATTTCACGCGTTTCAGCTTCGAAACGTCGGGTGACTCGCCTTGCGCGAATGTTTTTCCTAGCAGCCAGCCAGCAGAAGCCTTCAATTGTTAACGAAGTCTCTGCGTTGCCTGCGAACGTTTTAGACCGTTGAAAAGACTTCCTTGTTCCGGGAACGGGGAAAAAAGTGGACGGGCCTGCATCACTACGTAGTAAGCATCTTACCGTAAGCAGTCGCGACGGAACAATATTCTACTTAACGGAGGGGGGATGGGGGGATTTTAAACGCGTCTAACACGATTACCGGGGAATTTAACGCTAGGCGCTCCGGCGCGGTGTTTGCCTTGGCTATCCTCGACTCGGGCAGGTCGTTTACGTTCTTCGGATAAACAAGTTACAGGACCGAGTTATAATATTAAATCGACTTCGACGGCACCACCCGGAAACTTTTGCAATTAATCCACGTTTTAACCAGGCGCAGTCGAACACGGTCGGTTCGAGGTCCCGCTAGAAATTACCGCATCGTAATGCGAAACAATTTTTACGCTGTTCGAACCCCGTTCGCGTTTTATAATTCTGCCGAGGGGAACTGACCGTTCAATTTTATGCACACATGCATTGCTCTTCGAAAGTGTGTCAGTGTACGCGTCCTTAACGCGTCGAGTACTGATACATCGATTGCAGAAATTCCGACAATATCGAAGTCGCGTAATCGACGAAACTGTAACTAGAAAGTTAATTAAGCTAATAATGTAATAAATATTAGGTTAATAATTAAGGTCAATTTGTTTACTAAATTATAATCAACTAGCGAACGGTACGTGACCGTTGAATGGTAGCATGTGGCCTCCGAATTGCCTTCGAATCGTGCCACGTGGCTTCCGAATTGGCTTTGAATCGTGTCACGTGGTCTCTGAATTGCCTTCGAATCATGGAATGCGGTCCAAATTGCCTTCGAATCGTGGCATACAATCCAAATTGCCTTCGAATCATAGCATGTGGCCTCCGAATTGCCTTCGAATCGTGTCACATAGCCTCCGAATTGCCTTCGAATCGTGGCAAAAAATTAGAAATAAAAAAGTTAATAATTAATAATCAATCGACGAAACCGCAACCAGAAAGTTAAAAATTAAGTTAATAATATAATAAATATTAGGTTAACAATTAAGTTAAATTTGTTCAATAGATTCCAATCAACCAGCGGACTCAACGCGTCAACTGCAATTATCTAAAACAAAATTGTTGCGAAATCGTTCGCTACATTTAACCAATAATTGAATAAAATATTTCCGCGATAACAATGAACAATTGAACAATTGAACGGCATATTTTAATTATATACTATACTATTAATTTCCTGTTGCATTATACATTCCTACCTTGATATTACGAAATAAATGAAATATCACGGAACGTTAATATTCCAGATCTGCCTATTTAACGTTCCAGCCTTAATTGCGAAGGATTCAACTGCTTCCCGTTCATTTCCCCGCGCAGCGGCGATCGCGAAACACTGTAAAACAACGTTTCCGATGATTCCAGAATTAAATCGCGCGATCGCAGCAAGGATCGGCGGAGTCCCGAGCGTCGAGCCAGCGTAATGCGGCTCGGAAAATTTCAAATCCAGTAGCTAGGACGCTAGAGCGTGATTAACCGGGCGCCTGGCGAACATCTCATTCAATTTCAATTATAATCCTGCTGCAGGAGAGCTCGTTAATTTAAACGGAAAGCTGAACGCCGCGTCGCGCCGATGACCGTTCGCCAAAATGGCGGCAACGCGGCGCGGCGCCTCGGTTCGCGCGAGCTCCTCGCCTCCGTTTATTCCCTCGCGCGGGATATTTCCGGCGAATATCTTCGCCGACGTGGCGCGTGAACTCGCCGACGAGTCTTGCCGCGTGAACTTTAATAATGGCTCCCGGTATATCTTGCGTGGAACGCGTATCACGTCGGGCCAAGCGGGAATGTATCCGCGCGGGCCGCGTCAATGCGATATCACAATAAATAGCCGCTGATATTCGACAATTTGTACAGCGTGCCCCGCCTTAAGCTCGGTACAGGCTGTGTCAGAAATATGCCGGCCGAACATGAAATTCGGCCAGACACTGGATAGTCAAATAACAAGATCGCATCGACTCCTTTGGACGTTCTAGTCTTGGTGAAATTATAAAATGGCGGATTCGGTGGAATTCGGTGTTAATTACGCTTTGGTTTACAGTTTCTGAAAGAATCGACAAGAAGGACGCAATCTATTTCGATATCGCCGCGTTCGTCGCATTTGCAATGTTCGACTAATTTGGTAATTACAGTAAATTCTCCCGAATCGACGCTCAGATTTTACATAAAAGTGGATAATTTGGGGAGAGGAGATACGATTGTATAATTATTATTACGCTCGTTTCTACAGGATGTCCGAAAAATGTCTCGCAATCCGAAAGTGGCGGGTTCCTCGGGTCATTCGAAGCAACTTTTTCCTTTACAAAAATTTTCTCCGAGGCACCGTTAACGAGTCATTAACGAAAAACGGTTACCAGTGAGAGATCGCGTACGGCTGACGCCCCGCCCTCGCGACTACTGCCGCCGCGTCAGACAGTCGGCGCGACGCGGCATTGGCCACGAGGGCGGAGCGCCGGCCGCACTCACTCTCCAATTGGTCAGTGCTTTTCGTTAATAACTCGTGAACGATGCCTCGGAGAAAATTTTCGCAAAGGGAAAAGTTGCTTCAAATGATCCAAGGAACCCGCCATTTCCGGATTGCGAGACATTGTTGGGACACCCTGTATAGTTGTCGATTGCAAGCTATAAAAACAGGTCGCGAGAATAATCGCTCGAACAATCGTATCTTCTCTTCCAAAATTGTCCATTTTTGTGTAAAATCCGAGCGTCGATTAGGAAGGATTGACTGTACACGAATCGTGGTTTTGGCGAGTCGCGCTGCCTAGGATTGGCAGAGCCTGTACCGGCGATGTCAACGAGCCTAAGCTCCTGCCAAACGGGACACATGTGGACGATAGCGTTCGGGACACCGAGTCTTTTTGGTCGGTGGCCGCGGATAATGCCTCGCTAAATTAATTACCTTTACGATTATCTGCGACGAGCTCGGCGCGGGGACGAGTCGAAATCCAGGTTCCGGCGAACGTTTCGTGGGCGGCCCGGACGTTCTATATTTATCGATCGAGCCGGCGTAACCGATAACGCCCGGCGGACCCACGCGGATCACGGCCCGCAAATATTCGCCGCGGTCAATCGACGCATCGGCCGGGGACCCTCTTTGACGCGTTCTCCGCCGAGCAAATTTAGATCTTCCGCTCGCGGCCGATTTCACGCGGCTATAGCCACCGATTTCATACAGGGCGACCGACGACGACGCGGCGCGACGATTACGCTGCCAGAGAGGCGCGACGTGGCCGACGCTCGAATCCTCTCGAAATACAATACCGCGACATGGATTTCCTCGGTTTCGCGGATCCTATCGTGGTCGAAAACATTTGGTTGACGGGTATATTGGTCCGCGAAAGCGTTTAAAAGATTACCGTGGAAAGGTTATATTTATTCGTGCGAAATTGTTTCGGATATTGTTAACTCCTTGACGACGATTTCTTTGACGAGTGCGACTCGCGACGGAAATTTTTAGTAATAATTTGTTGAGTTATTATTTATCCAGTTGCTTATTAAGTTTATAACTTATTATGATATTCTGTCCTTTAACATTGGAATCAAATTCTGATCGCTTGTCATCGATATTTAAGCATCCGAGTAAATTTAGGCACACGATAAACATCAATCTCCTTTCCCTTCTAAGAAATCATTGCAATCGAAAGAGACGAAAAATTATGGTATTTAATTGAGAGATTCCTGAGGTCATTTGGAGTAACTTTTTCCTTAGCGAAAATTCAATCCGCGGCTTCGTTTACGAGATATCAACGAAAAACAGTGACCAATGAGAGGCGAACTCGGCTGGCGCGAGGCGGTCCAGTCAACGAGCGCACGAAGCCTAGTATCGCTGATTGGCTCGGCCGCCTCGCGCTTACTGAGCTCGCCTCTGATTGGTCACCGTTTTTCGTTAATAACTCGTAAACGAAGCCGCGGATTGCATTTTCGCTAGGGAGAAAGTCATTTCAAATGACCTAAGCAATCCCTAATTGAAATATCATAATTTCAGGACACTTAATGTACACTTCAGTATACACTTCATGCTTATAACAAAGGGTCCGGATAGTTGTTTTTATCGTCTCCGCGATCTTAGGCAAGAACTAAAACTAAAAATGAAGCAATTAGATACCAAAATATTTATTCGATTTCTAAATGCAAATATAATGCGAGGAAAACTTAAGCGACTTTGTTCCCTTTGGACGGTGGGAAACGTTGAAACTAAGGATCAAATATTATTCTGAACCAGGCGAACGAATTGTTTAAACTACGGATCCTGTCGGCCACGAGAGAATTCATAGTGGTTTCAGTTATGACCGGAGGTAAATCGCTAGCATATTTTTATGGGAATTTCTAGACGACGTAAAGCACAAAGGACCTCCCGGTCCGTGAAACGAAGTTTCTCCATATTTTGTTATATCGAAAACGATGCATGAAAATCAGAAGGTTCTCTGGTTCTATAGAATTTGTTAATTAGAAACCAAAATTTTTATCCGTTCACGGAACAAAATAAACATTAATTTGCACATTCTATTAACAAAAAATGTTTAAATATCTACGTTACGTATGCTTCGAAAAATCTTTTGCAAAAGATTTATTGAACTGAACAGCGGTTATAATTACTTTAACCTATAGAAATGATTTAATGTGTCACCTCCTGGTTTAGGAAGCAGGGGGTGCTGCGTTTAATATTTTATATTAATATTAATTAATAATACTAGTATAATATTATAGTATAAAAATATTAATATAATATTATAGTATAATATTTATAGTATAATATTATTAGTATAATATTTATAAATAGTATAACATTATAGTATAATATTATAGTATAAAAATATTAATATAATATTATAGTATAATATATTTATAGTATAACATTATAGCATAATATTATTAGTATAATATTAATACTATATTAATATTTGACACAACCTCTTTTATGCAACGTTCAAGCACGACTTTTCAAAGATGAAGATCAGCCGCAATTTCCACCGAATATTTCAAGAATTATAAACAGAGGGTTTCGTTTAGAGAATGATTTCAAGTTCGTTTCAGCGTCTAATACGATGACTCTTGGCCCCCGGATTGGAAGTTCCATGCGCTATAGCTAACAGAGATGGTCGCGCGGCGCGACATAAGACCCCCAATCGGCAGAGGCTTTGTTGACAGACAGTCTAATTGGTCGAAGCAGTCGAACGAGAACGGCAGGAGAAAAATCTGGGTTCGAAATCCCGGGCCCGGTAATCCGATCGGCAGATCCCTTTTCCTACTATTGAACGGCAAAAACAGCTTATCTAAACAAAAACAACGCGGGGGGAGGGGGAAGGAAGGACGGGGGACGCGCGCTCTATTCGAGGGATTAATCAATCCCGTTTCACGCTGTTTAAAGTCTGGCGCTCGAACAGCTCCATACACGCGCTATAATACCGTTCCCGACGATATCGGAAACCTGTTTCTTTATTTACAGTCCGCGCGAGTCGCGCTCGAAAAGATTTCCGAGTTCACAATCCGACACCGGGCCGAAGTTACGGCAGTTTCAAGGCGTGTAACGGCGGCGTGGCATGGCTGCGGGGCTGCTGCTGCTGCTGCCAGCCTGAAATATCCTCGCGCGGCTGTCATAGGCTTGCTCTCTCCGGTGCACTCTCGTTATTTCTAATTCACGAGTTTCCTCGGGAGTTGCAGCTCAAGCATGCGACGCGAGACGTCGCTAGATGCCAGCGTTTGGTCATTTTTCCGACGAAATCGTGGAACTTCTGACATAATTAAAATTGAGCGGCGGAACTTCTTTCAAATAACAAGCTGAAACGTCGCCGGTGGAAACGCGCGGAGAAGAAGAGAACGAAGCAGCGAATCCGTTTCTATCGTGGAAATATTTAGAAACGTTGACGTTTCACGCGTTACGCGATCGACGCGTGTCGCAGGTTCGATGTTATGAGAAACGAGATTTTTAATCGTAGAAACAGTTGAGTTATTAAGCGCAGTTGTTTTATTTGCCAATTATTATATAATATATAATAATTATATAATAATATAATATATATATTTATAGTATATAATATTATACTATAATGTTATACTATAAATATTATACTGTAATATTATACTATAATATTATACTATAATGTTATACTATAAATATTATACTATAATATTATACTATAATATTATACTATAAATATATATATTATATTATATTATATTTATTATATTATTATAATATATTATAATAATATTATGATATTATAATATTATATATAATATTTATTATATTATTATAATATATTATAATAATATAATAATATATATATATAATTATTATGTAATAATTCTGTACATTTTCGGTTCGCGTTAACAGAAAATGAGTGTTACACGGTAAATATAGCGACATTATCTGGAATAACGGCTTAAAGTCCAAGTTCTGGACTTTAGTTCATTATTCCACGCAACCATATATATAGATTTACATCGGTGTAAAACGGTCTCCGACACGATAACTTTTTCCCGCCGCGTTAATCTATTCAGTAAATTCCCGTTTCTGTAGCTAAAAAGAAGGACACGCTGGATTTGCTGGAATTTATTTCGCCGATTCATCATACATTTTTTTCCAGGCATTAGAAAGCGCCGCGAATGTAGAAAATGATAAAGAATCCAGCGACGAATCGGTTTCTTCGATATCGTTGTTAATAAATGGGGATAGTTAATGCAATAATAAATGGGGATAGTTAATGCACAATAATATACTGCGTTTATTGAAAAATATTCCGTTCCTTTCCTTGCAGTACTTTGGAAACGAGTGAAGATTATTTTTACATTAATTGCAATATAGCGTGAAACGCTCTTTTACAGGGAAAAGCTATCGTAATTCAATGCAACGATGGCACTTGATTATGCGACGCGATGTCGTTTATCGACTGTCGAAAGAATTGTGGATTTTCCTTTAAATTACGTCATCGTGATTACTATTCTTCCGCTTTATTTTCTTAGAATAAAGCTACATTTCGTTCTTGATTTTTCATAAAGCATTACACAAGCTTCCAATTTCTGGTAAAAAACTGGACCTTCTTCTGATAAAAAACGGTTCTGTAAAACGGTTCCGTAATACAGTAATTTCTCCCGGAAATGCCAAATTTCGGGTTTCTGGGAATTTCCCTGTGCTAGTCCTACGCCTATGTAATTTATCGATACCTCGATGCTAAGGATCGACGGAATTCTCGGAAGACAATATAAAATAGACTGTTCGGTCTTCTTTTATCCTTCTGCTTTGTTCTTGTCCTGTTTTTTATTCCGAAATTGCCTATTATTGTGCGCAATCTGAGCGCGAATTAGCGAAAAATTACTATATTATGTACGTGACCGTCGAATAGTGGCAGGTGGCCTCCGAATTGCCTTCGAATAGTGGCAGGCGGCCTCCGAATTGCCTTCGAATCATGGCATACAATCCAAATTGCCTTCGAATCATAGCATGTGGCCTCCGAATTGCCTTCGAATCGTGTCACGTGGCCTCCGAAATGTCTTCGAATTAAAAAATTAGAAATAAAAAAGTTAAGCCATCGTTTTTAACCTGGCATTGCTATATATTCATAGCTGATCGTTGCCCTTTTCGCCGATTGCCCCGAGTTCCTATAAAAACGAGCCGCGAGGCCCGAATAATCGCGACCTAATATTCTCAGACCTGCCGATTTCAATTCCGTCTTCCGACCATCTCCGAGAGAAATTACTCTATTTCGGCATCGATTTAAAAAGAAAAGTTTTATCGCCTTATCTCGATCCCGCCGAAAAGTTCCACGACCTCGTCAGAGAAATGACCAAATGGCCCCGTTATGTGACGCCGCGCGCCGCTGCTCGCGGAATACAATTTTCACCGCTGTTCCCCAATTCTGGGGAAACATGGGAGACGCGCGCGCGCGTCTCTCCCCGCACTTTTATGGCAACGTTAACGCCCGACGAAATTAACGACGCTGTTATCTCGGAAAGAAGTTCGCGAACCCAAAGTCGTGCGCCGGTCGGATAAAGGAATAGGTGCGGACCGGATGATGGAACTTTGATTCGGGCGACGATAACGATCAGCCACGACGATGGCCTAATGGCTCTTCTTTCCCGATCGAGGAATTATTATCCGCGAGACCGGCGGCGGCGAGGTTTATGACGCGCTAACAGCTTCTGCTACGGACGTGACCTCTTTAATTGTACGAAGACCGACCGTGATGCTTCGAAATAAGGCACTTCGACTTTACCCGACGGACAAACATTTTTCTCAGCTGATCATGGAAGGTTCGCCGTTTTAATCGATACTTCCGGTGGTTATGCTAATCGATCTTCCCGTGTTAAACGAACTCGTTTCGATGCTGTTTCAATCGTTTCGATCTCGGATATTTTTTATTAAAATTGTTCGAGTTACAGAGACACTTTCATGGGAAATAATTGCGCGAGGTTTTTTCAATCAAAGGTATATTATAATAAATAGGTATATTATATTGTAGTAAGGTATGCTATAATCAAAGGTATATTGCAATAAATTATAATATATATTACAATATAGTTGTAATGGTTAAATTAATTAATTATTTGAAATTGGTGGAATTATAGAGACACTTTCATGGGAAATAATTGCACAAGTTTTTTAAATCAGAGGTATATTATAATAAATAGGTATATTATATTGTAATAAGGTATGCTATAATCAAAGGTATATTGCAATAAATTATCATATATATTACAAAATAGTTGTAATGTTTAAATTAATTAATAATTTCAAATTGTTCGAATTATAGAAACACTTTCATGGGAAATAATTAAGCAAGTTTTTTAAATCAAAGGTATATTATAATAAATAGGTATATTATATTGTAATAAGGTATGCTATAATCAAAGGTATATTACAATAAATTATAATATTATATATATTACAAAATAGTTGTAATATTTAAATTAATTAATAATTTGAAATTGTTCGCGCGAATTATAGAGACACTTTCGTTGAAAATAATTCAGCAAGTTTCTTAAATCAAAGGTATATTATAATAAAGGTATATTATATTATAATAAGCTATATTATAATCAAAGGTATATTACAATAAATAACAATAAATATATATTAAATTAATTTAGCTCGGCAGTTTCGATGTTGAAATAGATCGGAGAATTAACAAACCGCATGCTTCAACAATAATTAAACGTTGTTCCCGCCGTATAAATATTTCATTAAAGTACCAAACAAACAGCTCGAACATCTGAATAGGGTACGACTCAGCAACTAGTTGAATAGAAAAATCCAATTTCGCCGGACAAGCTGTGACACGTTGTCAATGAACCGACAAGCAATACAGCAAAATTCTTTGTTCTTTCAACTCCTCTCGAGCCAGCACACCGTTCGACATGAATTTGTCGAACGACCGCCGACGAATCGCGCGAGTTTCTCCCGCGCGAGGAAACTGTCGAAGTGTCGGCTCCATTGGTCGCGCTTAATTTGTTGAACAATGACTAGCGAAATAACAATTCGTGGTTGGCCGTCGCCGGAGTCGTTTCTGAAATCGCCGGCGAAATCGAGTCGCTCTTCGTACGCAGGTATTTGCATTGAAAAATTGATTTGTTATGTTGGACGGTCGGCTTTTGGAAATCTCGAGAGAATAATTTCATGTACAGAGTGTCCGAAAATTATGTTAACGAAAGGAAAGGGGTGATTCCTGAGGCGATTTGAAGTATGCTCTTCGAACGCAGGTATTTGCATTGAAAAATTGATTTGTTATGTTGGACGGTCGGCTTTTGGAAATCTCGAAAGAATAATTTCATGTACAGAGTGTCCCAAAATTATGGTATTTCTAGGAAATGAAGGATTCCTGAGGTCGTTCGAAGAAACTTTTTCCTTAGCGATAATGTAATCCGCGGCTTTTTTCGTTTACGAATTATTAAGAACAACCAGTGACCAATGAGAGGCGAGATCAGTTAGCGCGAAGGCGGCCGAGCCAATCAGCGAAATTGGTTCACATTGGCCAGTGTTTTTTTGTTAATAACTCGCGAACAAAGCCGCGGATTGCATTTTCACTATTCGAACAATTTCAAATAATTAATTAATTTAAACATTACAACTATTTTGTAATATATATTATAATTTATTGTAATATTTTTTTGATTATAATATACCTTATTACAATATAATATAAGTATTTATTATAATATACCTTAGATTTAGAAAACTCGCGCAATTATTTCCCATGAAAGTGTCTCTATAGCTCGAACAATTTTAATAAAAAAATAATTAAAATTATCTATTAATTATACATTATAATATATATATTATATAATTAAAATAATTAAAATAATCTCAGAAATTCCACATTTCCCGCAGGTACCATAATCTTGGGACACCCCGTAGATACAGAATTTATTAAATAAATCGGAATAACAACAGATCGTAAGCTGCAAGACCGAAAGCTGCTAGGTCACAGTTTCTCGTTGCACTAAGAAATCGTTCCGAAAATTTCAACGATGCTGATGGAAATGACACAGGAAAAGGGTTAGAAATGCCACGCTCCCTGCGCTTCAGAAAACGCAGCAACGCCGGTGAAAAGATCTCGATCCGTTCGTCGCGTTCTAAGAAAAATTTGGGGTGGCGAGTTTATAGGGTCCTAGACGGTGGGCTCGCCTAAAGGACATAATCGCGGGACAGCGGCGAACGGGCGCGACCCCGGCGCACTTAACACAGTTCCATCTTCCTGATGAATCTCCTTTTAGGACGGCGAGTGTTTTTAAAGCCGCGGATCCCGTCGAGCCGCTCGCCGTCGAGATCGCATTAATTCCTTTCGCGGAGGCAAATAATAGCGTTCGCCGGGGGGAACCGGGGGAGCCGAGGGGGGAAGGGCCACGGCCGGGCAATCTCATGAAAGCGGAGGAAGCGCGTATAGAGTCGCCGGCCGGATCATTGGGGCGATTTTTCTCGGGGAGCGTTGCTCGTTCCGGCTGTGAATCTTTTGAATTTATCAAGCTGCGCGCGGGCCCGTATAAGTTACTTATCCGAAAAGGGGGACGTCCGCGCATAAACATCCCGGATGGCGAGGGAAAAACAGGAAGGAACGGACTGCGTGTGGAAGCCAGGCTCGCTTTCTCTCTGTGTGCCGGCAGTCCGAGTGCGCCCATTGCGGCGAGTGCGCGGGGAGACGAACGGCCGGCCCCGCCGAAACGCGGAGTAACTGCTCCGTGAAAGCCTGACACATTTTTCGCCGGGTAAATGGTTAATACGCGGCCCAGAGACGCGAACAGTCGGCCAGGGAATACACGTGGACGGCGTTACCTCGCAAGGGATGACGTATAAGTGGTTCAACGTCTAAGACAAGTCGCCCCTGAATAAGTCCTAATGGCGAGACCCGCGGTGGAAGGCCAGCGGTTGCAGCCAGGAACGTTGACACTCGGGGACACGGTCGAACTGGGTCAAATGGACGTGAATTGTTAGACTGCGGAACCGTGGCAGAGTTCTCCCATTTTCGTTCAAGAGAGACGAGCAAGTTTTTCTTTATCTTCGCGAATCCCAGGCAATCGGCTACGGAAAATGTTCGTCTATCCCATCTGTGACCACGCCATTTTGGTTGAAGCGGTATTTAATAATCGTGTGGAGCAATTTTTGCTAGATTTGTTCGGAGGTCGGCATTAAAAATAGGCAGAATACTAAGTCGCGGCTCGTTTTTACGGAAGATCGGGGCAGTTGGGAAAAAACGCAGCTGCCAGTATGTCGATGTAGATTATTATGCATTAAAATTAGGATAAAAACGATGATCTATTCTTCAATCTATTTTAAAACAATTGAAGCTACTTAGATTGACATTGAGGAACCGTGAAATTTCTAAAATTCTCCCTAATTAGTGCACAACTTGTAGACAAAACTGGAGAATTTGAGAAGATGAGGTACGATTATAAATAATATTGTAATTATTTATTATAATTATATTAAGTTTATTCGTGTAAGCGTTGATCCAAAATTGCAGACACCCTAAGTTCCAATTCCGTATGTTAGATATCACAGTGCACAGAGAATCGAAAATACAGTAAATTCTCTCTAATTAATGCACAACTTGTACGCAAAACTGGACAATTTTAGAAGATGAGGTACGATTATAAATAACATTGCAGCTCATTTTTATAATTGCTGACAATCGATAACTATAAGAACGAGCTGCAAGGCTCGAACAATCGTACCTCCTCCTCCCAAATTGTCCATTTCTGTGTACAATCTTCGCGTCAATTAGGGAGAATTGACTGTACCTCCAAATGTCCAGGTAACTTCGTTCGAAGTATAATTCTTCTTAAACTGACCTCGAAATGCCCGAGGTGTAACCAACCGTGAAAAATGTCCAACCAGTAGAAGATAATAAGCCCGCAGAGACGAAGGTAGCATTTTGGCAAACATTAATTCCAACTTCGTAAACCGCGGGAGTTATTACGACTGTTAATCTTAGGCCGGGTGACCCACTATTTGAATCCCGACCGGCTGCCGGGATAGGTACACATGTCCGAGCCGTGGCCGTGCCGCGAAATACTGCAAAACAATCCCCGCAGCTTAAATAAACGTTCCATTAATTCGCCGGAACCGACGGACGGGCCCGCCACGGTCTGTTATTTGAATTAACTGCAAACAGGATTGCGTGCGATTGCAGTTGCATCGATGAGCCGTGTTTCATTTTCGAATTGTCCGTAGCTTCGGAACTCGTAACAAAGACATCCTCTGCCGCGCCGCGGCGAGCCACGCGCGCCGTAATTTCAATTTTTAACCTTTTAGGTACGGCTGAATTCTGCGCGAGGCTATTTCTCTGGACGGCAGAGTCTGATATTGTATATTCTGTCTGTATATACAGGGTGTCCCAAAAATGTCTCGCAATCCGAAAGTGGCGGGTTCCTCGGGCCATTCGAAGCAACTTTTTCCTTTACAAAAATTTTCTCCGGGGCACCGTTAACGAGTTATTAACGAAAAACAGTGACCAGTGAGAGATCGCGTACGGCTGACGCCCCGCCCTCGCGACCACTGCCGCCGCGTCAGACAGTCGGCGCGACGCGGCATTGGCCACGAGGACGGAGCGCTGGCCGCACTCACTCTCCAATTGGTCAGTGCTTTTCGTTAATAACTCGTGAACGATGCCTCGTAGAAAATTTTCGCAAAAGGAAAAGTTGCTTCAAATGATCCGAGGAACCCGCCATTTCCGGATTGCGAGACATTTTTGGGACACCCTGTAGACTGTTGTAAATCGATGCGAAGACAAAATAAGTGTGAAACAATGCATACGAAGACGATTATTTGATTCAAACGATGAGCGAGTGAGCTACTAGAGTAAGCCACTATGGTGGCGCGTCGTTCAGAGATATGACATCCGCGGAAGCCACTATAGTGGCGTGTTGTGCCTAAAAGTTTAATGAGGGATCGATATACCGTCTCGATGGCCCGTGGCCGACGACGTTTCGATCCGTGCCGCAATCCTCGCCGCAGAGAGTGTTTGACCTTTGCCGAGCCAGCTCGCCGGGGGTCTCTCAAGAATTTAGATGCTCCTTTGGCCGTTCCGAAAGCCGCGCCCCGGCAAGCTTTTCAAATTCGGCCGAAGTTTCGGCCGCTGTTTGAATTAAGAACAGCAGAGATTCTCTCATAAAGTAGTAACCCCGAAGCTGCCGAGAATCAACAAGTAACGGCTAAGCCTCTGGCAGACTGGCGTGCACCGTTCTGAACCGTGTCGAGGGGGAGGAGGGGGCGGATAGAATTTTCATCAACATTTTCGCTGTATCGTTCAACGTTGCCGCGCTCAAGCAGGATGCAACTCGTAAGAACTGCATTTAGTATTCCGTGACGGCCGATTTATTGATGCTCGCACCATCGACGAGGCTGCCGGCCAGCTCCGTGCACGATTGATGCCGGTCATTAACTGGTCTACACGCGGCTGCATTAGCATTACGCGCGGCCTATTGTTAGGACATTATGCACACCCAGTTGTTAGTAACCTGCTTTATCTATACGCCGAGCGGTAATAACGCCGCGACCACCGTTTTCAACGTTCGCTGCGGACTAGCTTGTCGATCTATCTTGTTAGTGGCAGTTTTCTTTTTTATTGCTACGTTTTATAGCGTAGGATAGACCCATTCATGATTGCGAAAGGAAATACGGAAATATTTGTACGCGATTAATAGACTCTGTGGACTATATGCATTTACGGTAGAAGTAAATACAGTGTCCGAAATTGTTGTAAAAGATTATGTTAATAACTGGGAAAGGGTGATTTCTGAGGTGACTTGAAGTAACTTTTTCCTTGGCGAAAATGCAATCCGCGGCTTTGTTTGCGAGTTATTAACGAAAAACGTTGACCAATCAGAGGCGAGAAGAGTTTACGCGAGGTGGCCGAGCCAATCAGCTGAACTAGGGCTTCTACCGCTTGTTGGCTCAGCCCTGCCTCGCGCCAGCCGAGCTCGCCTCTCATTGGTCAGTGTTTTTCACGAATAACTCGTAAACAAAGCCGCGAATTGCATTTTCGCTAAGGAAAAAGTTACTTGAAATTATCTCAGGTATCCTTCATTTCCAGGAAATCCCATAATTTTGGTACACTCTGTATATGAAATTATTCTCTCGAGTTTTCCAAAAGCTAACCGTTCAACACAAAAATCAATTATTCAATGCAAATATCTGCGTTCGTAGAGCATACTTCAAATCGCCTCAGGAATCACCCCTTTCCTTGTGTTAACATAATTATAGAACACCCTGTATATATGATTATATACATAGCTTTGTATAAAAATATGACCGTTATTTATAGATCGTTAATTTTATATCGTTATATTTAAATCATTGTTTATCGATCGTTAATAATATATCCTTATTTATAAAGCGTAATTTATTTTTCTATTTATTTAATTTTGCATTTATTTTTTAGTGAAATAGATATTACATCTACAAACGTGATCGCGCGTATTCTTCTATCAAATGTAAAATGGTATTCACGAGCTATTTTAACTATTACAAGATTTCTCGTCGAAATGTCGGGCTGATTGCCATCACGGCAATTTCGAGCACCGTAGAGATGGTTTCGAGAGGTTCGTTAAAAATCGAACGGTGCTCGTGGAAACGGGAGAACTTGCGAAAGAAGCTGTCGGTTTCCCCGAAACGCGGATGCTGCCGGATACGTTAAAAAGGATCTAAGAAGCTTACGGAAGATCCCGAAGTCAGAAATCTTTTGCTGTCCTTTTAATGGCGATCCTCGAATTTCGAACTCCATCGAGAGCGTGCCGGATTCGATCTCCGCGCGGCGGTTACAACTTGCGACTCTCGCGGTGGTAAAAAAGTAAGAGAACCCGCGACGGCTGTCAGACGAGCCGCGCGCGACTCTGACGCGCGGATAAATCCCGGCGAAAGAATTAATTACCGGCGACGTTGAATAACGTTGCGTAAAGAGTTTAAATTGCTTCGGGAAAATGCTCATTTTACGAGAGTTGTTTTTGCCGGTCGAAGGTCGGGGCCGGCCGGCCTGAATTTACGCCCGAACTTTCCACCTTCTTTATTGCATATCTCGGCGATTTAACGCGCTAAATGCTTTTCATTTAAATTATGCGCGCCCACCCGCACCTGGTAACTCTTCCCAAATAGATAACGTCCGCCGATTCTTCTCGGTCGCTTCCTCGAATCTTGCAGCCTCGAAACAACTACAGAACAAAGACTTCGCTGAAATTACTGCGTAAGTCCGAGCGAGGTCGAAAACGCTTAGTCGACGGTCTTTAAAAAAAGGCGACGCTTGGGAATATCTTTTGCAGAAATTAGTGGTTTTTATTTTTAAACAATAGCCTTATCGAAAAGTGCATGTACAGTAATGTTTCCTTACTCGACTTGATTGTCCACAAAAATGGACAATTTTGGAAAAGAATTTTGCTCGATTTTTCGAGCCTTGTGGCTCGTTTTTTATGATTATTGATCGTCAAGAACTATGAAAACGAATTGCAAGGTTATATTGACCAGAAGAACTCCAAATTTCCGCTTTTGCTAATTTCGGGATAAAATAGGAAATTTTGGGACACCCTTAATTATAGTAATAATTTTAATTCCTAATATTAATTATAATAATACATAATTATATTTATTGTTTTATTATATATATAATATTATATATATTTTATAATAATATATTATATAATAAAATAATATAAATATAATATTATATAATAAAATATATATAATATTATATATTTATATTATAATAATAAATAATATAATAAAATTATTATAATATTATAATAATTTTAATTCCTTATCAATCGGTAACTATAAAAACGAGGCTCGAATAATCGTATCTCCTCTTCCCAAATTGTCCATTTTTCTGCACGATCTGAGCGTCAGTAAGGGAGACATTACTGTATCGCGATGATTTCCACGCTGAAGGAAATAACCGACTGAAACAACGGGCTCACCGGCGAAACATTTTCCTCGAAGATTCTCTGAAAATAACCGATTTGTTCGGAAGTCCCGGCACGCTTTATTCATGGTTCATCTGCTACATAAAATCGCACATTAATAGAATCCCTAAAGTATTAACACGATTAAAGTACGCGCGAACTCTGTTTCGGATAATCCAGCTGCGAAATATTTAAGCGCTTCCCGGGAACAACTTCCAGAGGCGAAGTTATTAAACCGGGGATCGTTCACGATTCAACAGCGAACAAATCATTCAAATTCGTAGAATATTCGTAGCAAAAATTTGAACAAACTCAAATCGGTCCCTACGTCGGGGCTGGCTGCTGCTTCGGCTCTTTGCCGAAGTTCGCGAGGGAGTTCAATTTTCGAGGCTCTCCTCGACGGCGTTCGTTGATGGAGAAATGATTGCTAAAAGCGAGATTCGACGAGGAATAAGGGAGCCCCGAAGGACTTCGATTAGAAATATCAACGTCCTCGAGAATTGAAGGGTCCACGAGTGCGATTTAACCGATTTGACGTGGATTTTTCTATATTCGACGGTGATTTGAGTTTCAAAGTGCCTATCTCGACGAGTATTCTTCAACGGCGAGTTCAAATAAAAGCCGGCCTGTCGGCCGGCCGGCCGGCCCGTCAGGAATCGATCGATTTATCCAACGTTCACGGCACTTTGTAACGTGATAAATAAAAAAGTCCATAGCCGATCGATGCGCATTATACGCGAACGCGCGAGTGCCGCGCGATCGTGAATAACTTGGTCGGAACCATTAAAAATGCAGTTTCTATGACTTCTTGTAGAAAACATTTTCAATTCGATTTTGTAAAATGAATGTTGTTCGCGGAATTGAGTAGAATGTTCTTTTAATAGTTGCGTTTTGGAGAGATTGTGAACCGTCAAATACGTAAATTGGTAAGAAAGAACAGTAAATTCTCCCTAATTCGCGCTCGGATTGCGCAGAAAAGTGGACAATTTGGGAAGAGATAGCGATAAGCCATGCGATAACAGTCGCTTAAAAATTCATAATAACCTTCGTAATTTTATAAATTTTCGACGTTTCCTTTCGACTGTACATTCTCGACGCATCGTAGGCAGCGAAGAACTGAAAAGGACTTCGTTGTTTTTAAAGGTTACGGAACGGAAAGTTCTCTTTCGGAAAGACTGCTTTCGCTTTCTAAATCCGTGAACGGAACGTATTATTGAGTAGTCGGCGCTGAAGTACGGAATGTATTTCTGGTTTCAAGTTTTCCATAGTCCAAATATATTATAGTAATGCTGGAATAAAACCGACAACTTAACATTTTTATTTCTACTTTTTTGTCACGATTCGAAGACAATAATTCAGAGGCCCCATGCCGCGTTATTTTGTCCTCCGAGAACATCGTCGACTCTTGGCATCGACGTAGCAATAAATTACACCGGCGTAGGACCAGGGAAATTCACAGCAACCCGAAATTTGGCATTTCCGGGAGAAATTACTGCGCTTCGAAACTCGTCGAAACGAAGTGGTTACTGTTTCTCTTGCATGGCAAACGCTTTCAGTATCGGTATTTTCACTTTCAGTATTTTCGCTGTCACTCGTGACAAATATTCTCCTAAATTTTCTTTTCCCCGTGATTTGATAATGGGTCTGAAAAAATTAAATACTTAAAAACTCAACATATCATCGCAAAGGCAGAAATTGAGTATTTACCCGTGAATTATTGAAATTAAGCCGACAAAATTATTTTAGAATTATAAATTCGTGTAAACCTTTTAATCGCTACTATTATAAATTGCTGGTATATATCCGTCTCTGGCAATGTTCTGAAGAAGGCTGAAACTGTGTATCGTTGGAATAAAACTCAATATCGTCTTGTCAGTAGTGTTGTATTTCATGATAGTCAATTAAAGCACGCAGCGTTGCCAGATACTCGATTAACAAAAGTATCTCATGTAAAGTATGAAATAAAAGTATATACGGTATGAACGTATATATACGCTCTTCGTACCCGCGCGCCCACTTTTCCAGAGCGTATATGTACGCTCTTCGTACATGAATGGTCATTCTTCGAGGGCGTATATATACGCTCTTCGTACATGAATGGTCATTCTTCGAGAGCGTATATATACGCCCATCGGAGCAAAAGGGTTAAAAGCGGTTCAATGCGCGCAGAAAATGAAAGAACGCATTCAACGGCGTTAAATGTTTCTCGCGAAACGAGAGCATCCTTTTTCGTCTCCTGTCGCAATTTCTTAGGGACCGTGACTGCGTGGTGATAATTTAATATACGTATTAAAATATTTGATTTTCCGAACAACGGAACCAGCTGAACGCGCGTTGCTTCACGGGTACGTTCGCCGGTGCCGATTAATTAAACGTTGCAGCGTACAATGGGGGAGAAAATATGAATCGAAGTCGACGAGCTTCTGCCGATAAATTCGGTTAGACAACCCGGATCAACGAAATGATTTACCATTTTGAATGGACGCTAATGAATTTATGAGCCGACGCAATTCCGGTTCGAAACGATGATCGAGACCTCAAAGACCTGTTTCTTTTTCTTTTTTACAATCGCGCGCGCGCGCGACATCTCCACAGGTCGGGTCTCGTTATTTTCACATTTCAATGCGCGCCGAGACGCTCTCGGTGCTCCGCCACTACCAACGCTAAATGCACCTTTGTCTCGAGCTGCGTGGATCGCAAATCGCAACGCCAGTGCATACACAAACATCGGCGCAACGCACAATGGGAGGGCAATAAAGCCGCGCTGTTAAGCGCGAATCGCGGAACGGCTTTGCAGCAACTTTGTAAACAGGCGTATTGACCTTCTCCCTCTCTTTCTCCGTCTCACGCTCTCTTTCTCTCTCTCTCTCTCTCTCTCTCTCTCTCACGCTCTCTCTCTCTCTTTCTCTCTCCACTTACTTAATCATCCCCCGGAACGTTTCATTAGAACCCACCCCCACCCCGGGCCGCTCACTGCTAATTACGCAGTCGGGACTGGCTGTCGGAACACAAGAATCAGAGATTAAAGAACACAGTTACGTAGTCGGGCCAAGTTTCGGGAGCCTCAACTTTCGGGGACGTTTTAATCAGAGGAAAAGAATAAAGAAGAAGGCTTGATCATCCCTGCCTAACTTCTCGTTCATCGAATTCCCTCGAAGTCCCCGGGAATCCTCGATGCTCGAGTAATTTACGGAACCGGTCGAAACAGACGTTTCGAGTGGAATCATCTTGTCCGCGACACGCGTTCGACGGAGATAAAAAATGTACCAATGGCGAGGGTACGAGCTTTTCGGCGGAGACGAAAATACACCTGGCGTAGGACCTATTATACATTATAAAATGTATAATAATAAAATGTGTAATAATGAAATATATAATAATAAAATGCATAATAATAAAATGTGTAATAATAAAATATATAATAATAAAATGTATAATAATAAAATGTATGATAATAAAATGTATAATAACAAAATGTGTAATAATAAAATGTATAATAATGAAATGTATAATAATAAAATGTATAATAACAAAATGCATAATAATAACATGCATAATAATAAAATGTATAATAATAATGTATATATGTATTTTATTTTATTATTATTAGTATTATTTTTTTATATTATTTTATTATTAGTATTATATATCTTTATTTTATTTTATTTATATATGTATTTTAATGTATATATTTATTGTCTGTTCATATAATGGAAATTAAATTTTCCCTCCAGAAATAGAATAAATCGCTGAATAGACGGAATCGTGGATCCCAAAAATAGACGGTCCATCTCCAACGACAGCAACAAGAGCCAACCAACAGAATATAAATATATACATTGTCACCAGTCGCACCAAAATTCGACAGATGCTCGCATCGCTCGAAATATCCGCAGCCGCAGCTTTCATCGGCGGGCGTCTACGAAATTTCCTGGTCATGCGGCGAAGTTTACATTGGCGAAACTTGGAGGAGCGCGAGGACTCGACTCAAAGAACACGAACGTTGCGCCGGATTGGGTTACATTCAATCAGCTGCAGCAGAACGCCACATTTGAAGCAGGACGCACAGTGCTCTTTAACGAAGCTAAAGTCATAGCCGAAATCAGGGGATACTTTCGCAGAAAGTTCATAGAAATGTTGGAGATAATCAAACACCCTGATCGTATCAAAAGGGATTCCTTTAGCCAACGTATGAAACCAGTCTGCAGCTCTTCCTCTCAGTTTTTTAATTGTTCATCTGACCAAGTAAACAAGCATTTTTTTTAATTAATTAGCAATCAACTGGAATATGAATATTTTTTGCCTATAATATTATGGTGGAACGCCATCGGGCACGCACCGGTATCAGTCTGATTATGGCCTTTCCAAGAAGATGTTTGCAATGCTTGCGAAACGTTAGGAAAATATTGCAACTAAGTCTCCGCCGTTTTCTTTTTAAATTGTAACATTCTGCATGTGATTGAATGTTTTTGGTATAATAATTTAAATCATTCGAAAGAGGATGTTTCGTTCTACCGGAATCTATGTTTTGTTTTTTTGTACGAGTTAATTTGCCAAAATATAATAATATATAATATATATTATATAAATATATAATATATAATAGTATAATATAATATATAATAATATAATACAATATATAATATATAATAATATAATACAATATATAATAATATATGATATAATATATAACATTATATTATAATATATAATAATATAATACAATATATAACATTATACTATAATATATAATAATACATAACCTTGACATAACCTCGACAAAATCTTAATATGTCAGAGCTATGTCAAGGTTATGTCAAGGTTATTGATAATATTCTTCATATTTCTCTGACAAGCATATTCCTTACGTCCTTTAACACGATTATTATTTATTAAATTAACTTTGCGAATCATTTCATATGTTGACCTTGACATAACCTTGACGTAACCTTGACATAAACTTGACATAACCTTGACATAACCTTGACATGACCTTGACATGACCTTGCCATAATCTTGGCATAACCTTGACACCTTGATATCTCAAGGTCATGTCAAGGTTATGTCAAGGTCAACATATGAAATTTTTAAGCAAGGTGCACAGTGAAGATTAACAAGGTACGTGTCCGTGTCCGGACACAGTTGCGAACACAATAATTCCATCAGAACACGCTTTATACCCGAAAAGCTCGGCGGTGAGTAACCATTTGAAGATGAATCAGTCGACTCAGAATTCGGGTAATTATAACTATCGTACAGAGAAGAGAGTCGATTGTGTGTGTGTGTGTGTAAGTTTCGTTCGAATGGGCTATTCGTTCAATGTCGAATCGAAAGCTGTGCTCTGTGTATCAACCGCGAAACTAATTTTCACTTAAAATCCTGTTCGACGGAATTCAAATACAGGCGAGCACAATGAACTCTCCTTCCGGGTGCGAGTGTGCTGCGGGAAAATAGAGAATTAAGCTTAAACTGCAGAAAAACAAGCCGCCGCGCTGACCTAACTTGCTGGAATGCCTCTGCTGCCCCCGCTTCTTCGTTCCGAAGTTGTTTCGGGTTGCTAACTTTTAACAACCGCAACAGTACGAACCTTCCGCAAACACACCTGCACTTCTTCAAAGGATTCAATCATACTTCGTTGCACGGCTCTGCACGCTCGATAAGCAACCGCCGTGCAACGCACACGCGCGCGTGCACGCCGCGCCGTTCCGACGTCTGCGTGCAATAACATCGGGCCCGGGATACGTCTAACGTCTTGTTAAAATATTTGCATTAAAGCGTCGGGGAGTCCTGTTCGCAAAAACAGAGAAGAAAATAATCCGGCGCCCCGGAAACTTTTAATAGCAACCCCGTTCTTTTGACTCAACAACAACTTCACTTCGTGTTCATCCAGTCGCGGCTCTTCTTATTTTCCGTTCGCACTTACTCCTCCCCGAACTTGATTCTCTCGGTTTTTTCTTTCTCTCTTGTCTTCCTTTTGTCCGAGGGAAAAAATGCGCGAACGTTAACCCCTTAATGCACAATTTTTTTGAAAAAGGCCAAAAAATCAATTTTTTTAATGTAAAAAAACACTTAGAACGTTGTCTTGGCAAGAAAATTACAAAAATACAAAAATAAGCAAAATTTTTATTGTAATTCTAATTTTAAGAATATTACTATTATTATTATTATTATTGTTATTGTTATTATTATTGTTATTGTTATTATTATTATTATTATTATTATTATTATTATTATATTTTATTTTACCTTATATTTTAGCAAAATATATATTGAAAAATGAGCGAATCAGAATCTGAATATGAATACGCTGTCGGAAAGCGGCTCACAAGGAGGAGATAAGTCGTAAGTGATAAGTAGAAAAAGGGGATATATTTTATACTTGAATAAGTAAGTGTTATACCTTACAACCCCATGTAAATGATAAATATCAATAAATCGATTGCTTTTTTTTGATTTCACATTGTTATTTTCGATTCTCGATTGCATTCGAGTGTGAAAAATTATAGCAACATAAAGTAATACAACGCCGCTCGAATTATCTCGAGTGTGCACAGTTTGACCGGTTTAGCGCGCTCGAGTTACATATTATTATAAACATAATATTCCATATTATTACAAATATAGTAGCACATACTATTATTATATAGTATCATATATTATTATTATTATATAGTATTATATATTATTATAAATAACAGTATAAGTAAACGGTATAAAAATGTCGTTACAGCGGGTCGTCGTTGTAAATCCGCCGAAATATTGAACCTTGTCCTTGGTTCGGTTTATTTTATTGGCCCTCGAGTGACCTGACGGATTGTCTGGCGTCGATCCGTCCAGGACGGAACATTTTATAACAAAAGCGAGCGAACGCCCGGCGCGCCGCGCAATCCTCGTGGAAAAAAAAGGGAACGTTCGCGATGATAAAAGTGAATTACGGTTTTCCGAATTTGCATTCTCTCCATCGAGAAGACGGAGTTCGAAGTTGCGAGCTTCGGCGCGCGACTTCCTCGTCTGCACTTTCTATTTACAAAGTCACCGAGTCGCCGGTGAACTGCCGAATGCGAACGTGGCCGAACTTCGGCCAAGCCCCGAAAGATGCAGGAGGAAGAATGGCAGGTGTTCCGGGGCGCGCCCGCAAACGAATTGATTTCCAATTTGGCCGGGCCGGGTCTATTCGCCCGCGTCCCGAAAATTCTGCCCTCGGTGACAAACTCCGGAGTAGCTTGCTCAGCGAGCAAGCGTTCCTCCTCCTCCTCCTCCGGTATTCCTGGCCCGGAGCTTCTTGCTCGTGGATCCATGATCGATCGTCTTTGTTCTTCCGCGTCCCCGGAAGCCGGTAAGTAGACATATTAAGCGGGCCGATGCTTAGTTGTCAACCGGATCGACGCGCCCGGTTCCTTTGGAGCTCGGGACTACGTTAATTGCACGAGATCTTCGACCCTTCATTGTGGCCCGCGCGCCGATGAAAGTAGATTGCTTCGCACTGTTGACACGCTATTGAATGCTATCCATGTCTAGTTAATTGGAGTATTATGCATTGTACCCTCGTTTGCCGTTCCTGGCAAATATCGACGTAAGGTGACTTGAATATTCTCTGTTTCCGTTTTCACCGTTTCCAGCGGAGCGACGCACGAACATGGTCTTTCGCGGTAAGATGTTTGTAATAATGTGTGATACTATATTTGTAATAGTATGTAATACTGTGTTTATAATAATGTGTGATACTATGTTTATAGTAATATATAATATTGTATTTATAGTAATATATAATACTATATTTATAATAATATATAATACTATATTTATGATAATATATAATACTATATAATAATAATATGTAATACTATATTTGTAATAATATGTAATACTATGTTTATAATAATATGTAATACTATGTTTATTATAATATATAATACTGTATTTATAATAATATATAATACTATATAATAATAATAATATGTGATACTATATTTGTAATAATATGTAATACTATGTTTATAAATAATAATAATAATAATAATAATAATAATAATAATAATAATAATAATAATAATAATAATAATTTTACAACATAACAGGGGAGACATCTATAACTGAAATCGTCAATTACTTAGTTGCCAACCCAATATTCAAACCCACCGTTCCTCCGACATTTCTCGGGCGGATCTTGGAAATTTGATTTCCGAATCTGACCTTTCGAACACGACCCGACCCGACCGGATATTTTCGGTCTCTCGCACGCCACTCTAATTATAATGATCGCCTCATGGTTCGATCGAACGCTTTCCGGTGCGGGGCCGCGCGTCGAACGGGAACGGCAGAGGATCGTTCGAGGACCGGCAGCTCCGATGCCGGAGGAAGGATTAAGGCGTAGCTAGCTGGCTGTTCTCTGCCCACTGTGATTGCAGGCCTCCGGAAAAGCCGGTCGTTCCGAGGGCGAAACCGTCCCCCCTCCCCCCTACAACCGGAGCCAACGCCGGCTAACCGCACGGAACAAGAGCAGAGCGTTGCAATTAACGTAAACGCGGCTGCCGGTATTAAATGCAATAAATATCGATGCCACCTTGGCCGCGGGCTGCACCGCCACCGCTACCCTCCCCCCTGCCTCCCCCCCGATCCTCGCCGCCGTTCCGGCTCGACCGCCGAATCCACTATGGAGAGCCGAGTAAAGAATTGACAAGCCGATCAGCTCGATAATGGCCGATTGAGGAAACTAATTGAGAACCAGACGGTTCCGTGCGGTTTAATTAGCGTACGGTCGAGTTGTATCGAACGTGTAACGTAAGTTAATGCTCGTAAAGAAGTGTGTAGCACGCCGGTGGCCCCGATATCGAGACGTCGCGCTCGAAAAATTCTGCTTTCGCGGCGCCAGCGATTTTTCCGCGCGAGACGAATTACAGTAATGTCTCTCTCTCTCTCTCTCTCTCTCTCTCTCTCTCTCTCTCTAATTGACGCACAGATTGTCCACAGAAATGGTCAATTTAGGGAGAAGAGAGACGATTATTCGATTCTTGCGGTTCATTTTTACAGTCACGAATTGCCCAACAACTATGAAAACGAGCTGCAAGGCTCGAATAATGGTATTGTTGCGAATCACTCCGTTTCTCTCGCGTCGCGGCGTTTTATTTACAATATTTAAACTGTTGGTATATACAACGATACTCACACACATACACACACACATGTCTACAGGGGCAATAAATAAAGGTACAACCCAGAGCTTCATAAATGACATAACCTTGACACAAGCCCGACCTTCTGAAGGAATGGTATAAAAGGACTGCACGTTCCAGTGCGAGAAGCTACTTCCCATAGAACTACAGAGGCGTTCGTCAGCCTAGAAGACACTCTTCTTCACACAAAGTACATTTTATATCCGCTAGATGCTTTATTAAACGCTGTATCATATTTGTATTGTATTATTAGTGAATAAACAATTAGCAAATTCCAACATAAACTATAACACAACACTCGATACAATTACAATTCAGATCTTTCAATTTGAAATGCTGCTCGTTCGACAGTCCGATCTCGACTCTTCGATTGTCCGTTGGTAACACTCTTCCGTGGCAACCCCTATTTTCTATTATTTTTTAACACGTTCCGTGCCATGTGTACCATCGATGGTACATGCTTACATGTTTCTTTAATGCGTTAACAAAATAGTTTGTAGCAAATATAGAACCGAAGAATTAATTCCACCGCAAGAATGGGTCATGATAAGTTTGTTTTATTATTACATACGATGATTAATAATTACATATAATATATCAAGTTTTAGTAAAATATCAAATGGCCAGCGTGAAAAGTCGAGTAAAAACAACTCGGCACAGAACGTGTTAAGGAGTTGTGCACAACAGGGCAGTTTCACATTACAGCGACTTGATTTGGACAAGACGCCGTAACAGTATTTTAGCGGGGAAATGGAAGTGAATGAAAATGTTTTGTCTTTAGTTATAGCGTTTATTCCTGTCTATGAGCGTGCGCGGGCGCGGCTAGCGCAGTGTGGAGATGTACAGAGTTTTTGGAACTGACCGGACCGACCTGGGTGACCGACTAACTTCTTCTGCGGAGTTGCCTTTTGCCTTTTTTATAGTGTTTGCGAGGACAGTCGTAAGAAGGGAAAAGATGAAATTCTCTTGGAAATTGGAATTAGTTATTCATAATCAGAAATAAAATCGAGAAACGATAAATGTTCTCGCGAGTTGTCGAGCCCCTTCGCTTCGTCTATTCATCTATCCGTCATCGTATGGGCTTCCCCTTTTCCCATTGTTATAGTGTTTGCGAGGACAGTCGTAAGAAGGGAAAAGATGAAATTCTCTTGGAAATTGGAATTAGTTATTCAATTATCCGGTTGCCATAATCAGAAATAAAATCGAGAAACGATAAATATTCTCGCGAGTTGTCGAGCCCCTTCGCTTCGTCTATTCATCTATCCGTCATCGTATGGGCTTCCCCTTTTCCCACTGTTATAGTGTTTGGGAGGACAGTCGTAAGAAGGGAAAAGATGAAATTCTCTTGGAAGGGGAAGAAAGGAAAGGTTTGTGCGAGTCGAGGTGTGCGAGATGTTCGGATAATCGTTTTAGTGGGAGTATTTTTAAGGGAGTTTTTGAGTCTTTTCGTCGTCTTTTTGTTTTTGAGATTTTTCCTATCGTAAAGAAAAAGTTTACGAGAGAGGATTAGGAAGGCAAATGTTCGATTTCTAGCGACCGCGCTCTGGTAGCGAGTGAGCAGTGGCGAGCGATGCGACGCCACAGTATCTCCTCTTCCCAAATTCTCCATTTTTCTGCTCGATCTGAGCGTCAGTTAGGGAGACACTACTGCAGGGCTGTCAATCTCAAAAGCTAACTTGGGCCATAATAATAAATAAACAATGCTTAACTTTAGGCGGGCCGCAAAAAAAATCAATGTTCATGGAAACAAATATTATTATTTTAACTAGTACATTGTAATAAACATATATAAAGTTAAATGATTGCTTACGTCCTGATACTTGACATCAAAAATGTTCATCTCGGACCGCGAGTTTGACACCCCTGCATCACTGCGTTCTCGTTCGCCGCGGAATGCTTCGATCGTTTATTCGCGAACGGGCGCCGCGCCCTTCGGGCCAAACGAACGAAGGACAACGCGCGCAGAGCAGATTCGAATCGAATGTCGGGCACGGTGCGCGCGGGAACGATGCGATGTAAATAAGCGACCGAATGTGTGTGCGTGCGCGTGTATGTGTTGTGCTTGAACAAAACGATTGCTCGGAGTGGTGAACTTTTTGTCGCTCGTCGTCTCTCGTATTTATGGGAAAGCAAGCGCAGCTTTTTCCACCGAAGTTTGTGCGTTTCATTCAAGTCGCACACCGTTCGCCCTGCTTCCGTGTAGAAGAGTGGATATGAAATATTGATGAGCCCGCGGACGGACACGGCGTATCTATTACTAGACTGCCCGTACGGAATATGTAGGCCGACGACGTCGTACCTAGGCTGATTACATTTGCGATTATTAACGGTTCGAAACAGTATTTAATTCTGATGCTAAATATTTCATTCCGGTGCTAAATGTTTAATGGCAATTCGGGGGGTGGGGGGTAACTGGGTTAAACGATTCTTTGAAGCAGCGCTTTGTTCGTTAGAATGCAGTAGCGAAGCGTTCGTCAATATGTTATGCGAATACATTCTTAATGCAAAGATACTAGAATAGACATTCTATGTTAAGTCGAGTGGATTAAGTTAAGTCTATCGTAGGTTTAACTGAATCTGTATGGACTTATGTTATCGGGAAATATGTAATAAGTGCACTGCGGATTTTATGCGTTTGTGATAAAAATGTGCGAGATGATGCTGTTAAAACAGTGGTACAATTAAGTCTTTGCATTCGAGGCTATTTCAACTCGAAAATGATGATATTCCTTTCAATGTATAGTATTTGCATATTTTATGATCGTTTTTATTGAACGCGTAGGCAATTGAACCTGTTGCCTTACTTAGAAGACTTCCATTTTCTTTTCTTTTAAATTTATCGAATGCAAACTTGAATGATGGGAAAATTCTTGTAAAATATAGTATAACAATTTTTAGTGCCGCTTTAGAGGAGCCAATCGAGTGCAAAGGGTTAAAATAAATCAAGGATTCCATTACAGTACATAAGTTACTGAGATCTGCGAACAGCATTCTTAAAATTTTTGTTATAAGCTCGGTTGAGAAACGAAAAAAGTTGAAAAACGAGAGCTTTTCATTTTCTTGTCTCATCCCAAGTAATTGCAAAATTAAAAATGGGTTAGTATATATATATAGACTAGTCCGTCTATTACTGTCTAAAAAAAATTCAAGTCACTCAGTCGAGTTCTAAACGAAGTTCCTGCGTTTTAAAAAGTATATGCTCAATTTTCTGAGTAACAAAAAGTTCAAGTGTGCTATTATTTCGCCCCTTGTGTTTACACGTTATTTCGACGAACTATCAATGAGAACGATCTTGTTTCCTAACATGTTCCTTCCTTTCGTGTCGTAAGCTTTAAATACTTGAACCCTTTGCACTCGAAGGCATTTTAATTGTAAATCTAGATTAACTTTTCTGACTTATAGTATTTCCATTTTATATATGATAAAGTCCATTTCATGCATGCGAAATTGAGTCCTGCGACTCATATAGCAGTTAGACAATTTCAACAATCTTTTATATCTAAGCTTTGATAATGTAAAAATCATCTTGGCACGTTCTGTAACAATTTTAGTGGTACGTCAGAGTCACCGCTCGAGTGCAAAGGGATAATTCACATTTGAGAAATTTCACGTAGTTTCCGAGAAATTAAAGATAGCACGTACGAGCCGTTTATTTTGAAAGTGGCATAAGTCACTTTACCGTAACGAAAAGCGGCGATTCTTTAATGCTTATACGAAATGATTTATACCGAGAAAAATATCAGTATCCTGAGATAACAAATACAAGTAAATCTTCTCGAAAGTTAGCATCCATATTTTCAAACGTGTTCAAACGCAAACCCTTAACACGTTCCGTGCCGAGCTTTTTTTACTCGAATCTTCACACTTTGATATTTTACTAAAACTTGATGTATCACGTGCAATTATTAATTCTCGTACACATAACAACGTAACAAAAACTTATCAACGCCCATTCTTGCGGTGGAAATTGATTCTTCGGTTCTAAATTTCTTGTAAACAATTTGTTCAGTTCACTAAGTAAACATGCAAGCGTGTACCATCGATGGTACACGTGGCACGGAACGTGTTAAATATATCGTCTTAAAAACAACGTGACTTATGCCACTTTCAAAATAAACGGGGCTCATATATTTGCTATCCTTTTGTCCAGGACTGTACAACAATGTGCTGGAGCTTAATCATTCGAAATATCTCGAAGCACTTCCAGTGAATAATTTCTAAATAAGCGAAGCGCGACGCGCCGAGTACTTTGAACAAATCGCATCGATGTCGCGACAAAAGGGCGAGCGAGCGAGCGTAGCGCGCGACAATTATGAGGCTTTGTTGTAAGGATAAATCCATCGGCCGTTTTTGCCGGAAGAAATACGTCCCGCGGGACGTTCATGAAAGCGTGCCCGCGCGGTATCCCGGTTTTTTGCGTCCGCTCGCCCGCAGTACATCGCGCGGTCTCTCTCTCTCTCTCTCTCTCTCTCTCTGCGCGTGTGTGTGTCTTAAGCTTTTTCTGTACGCCGCGCGCAGTTTACCGGTCCCATAAAGCCACTTCGTTGATATTATTATACCGCGGACGTTTATGGAAATCCGTACTTTCACGGGACCCGGTCGAGAAAACGGGCTCGCGTCGTTTGTACGTCCCGACCCTCCACCCCCTCCCTCCCCACGAAGACGACTTTGTCAGCGTCGAAACAGAATAGAAGCTACCGTTCGCTCGGTTTCGTTGCAACTTCCGTTTTATCGGTCGATGAATATTTACGAGCGTGCGTGCATACGAACGCGCGAAATTCGTTCCTTACGTTGCCACGCGAGCGAGCGAGCGAATCGATGGAAACGGTTCGTTCGTCGGCAACGGGCCGAATTACACGCGGCCGTATTAATTCGACGTTAACGGGCCGCGTTCGCCGATTCTATGTATATTTTCCTATCTCGCGTGAATATTTCAATCCCCCATCCGTCGGGGGGACCCGGTGGTTCTCCGAGCGGCGCGGCGCCGCCCGATTTCCCTCTCTGAGGAGAGACTGATCGAAAACTTGATCAAAAACTGATCGATCAGCCGGACTGATCCCTCATAGATTTTCGGAATCCGGAATTTATTAGCACGGTGTGGGGGTCGCGCGTGCAACAAATTTCATCGCTTATCCTCGAACGAGAGGAAACGGGCCGCCGCCGTCGCCGCCGCCGTCGCGCGTCTGACAGAAAACTTCGGCAACCGGCTCACGTTCCCTATAAATCCCGGCGTCGCCGCGTGCCCCGTTGCACGGCCGATTAATTACGTTATTAAAAGAAGCGTTTCGTTAAGTAATCACGGGATCCCATTTGACGGGGTGCGCGCGTAAAATCAATACTACCCCGGGCGGCGCGGCGCGGCGCGGCGGCCCGGAAGCAAGAGAGCCACGAAGCGGAACTGCTGTTGGCGCAAGATAAATGTTTCTTATCTGTGCCGGCCGCCCTAATGGCGACGTAATTAAGTTGTCGAATCATAGATTCGTTCGCGGAGCACCCGTTTTGTTTCCGGCCCCTTGATTCCCGTCGTACCCGATTTATTAACGATCCGCCCCGCCCCGCGATCGCCGCGTCGCAGATTCTGCGATAACGGCCGCGCCGAGACTCGTTTCACGCTTTGGATCGACGCAATCGCGTTCGATGTCTAAGTACACGCTGGTGGATATATATAGTGGCCTGTGGAAGTGTGTTCGTGCAACTTCTAAAACGCAGTGACCTTTTTAACACTTTATCGACCGCTAGCCTATTTATCGGCTTTTCGATTGCCAATGTTTATCGATCGCTAGCCTATTAATCGGCTTTTCGATTGCCAATGCTTATCGACCGATAGCCTATTAATCGACTTTTAGCTATCGACGGTTTTCGCTTCTTTACTGTTTTGTTAGTAGCTGACCTCCTGTATGCTGACCTCCCCATATCCTTATGAATTATAATTATAATAATTATTATTATTTATTATTATTTTTAAAGGAATAAGCACAACACAATGAATAGCGAAAATTTAGCCGGTACTGGGAGCAAATGCGCGCGCGACTAAGCCAGTCCTTACCGAGTGGCAGCCTCAACCACGACCGGACGATAAAGTGTTAACACCAAATCTAGCAAGCAGTGATACTAATTGGCATGTACCGCTTCGCAAAAGTGAGAAGAGCGAATTTATTTGGAATTTGTACAGTTTTTATTATAAAACTTGCTCCGATAATATAACTTATTCGAGCGTTTTTCATGAAGGAGTCTCGGAACTTTGCAGAATTGTAAAATGAGAAAGCGGTCACTTTGAACGCGGTAGGTTTAGTGGTAAAACTGAACTAAGCGACTAAGCATTTCTTTTAGATGATGGCGGGATTAGTCGATCAGGCGGTGACCAAAATGCTTTTCTTAAATTTTGCTTGCAAAGACGAGAAAAATTGAAATCTCTCAATTTTTAACTTTCTTATCTGAGCCTTTGACACGTTCCGTGCCACGTGTACAGTAATGTCTCCCTAACTGACGCTCAGATTGTGGGGAAAAATGGACAATTTGGGAACAGGAGATACGATTGATTTGAGTCTTGCGCCTTGTTTTTATAATTACCGATTCTCAACAACTATAAAAACGCTCAACAATTATTAAAACGAGGCGCAAGACTCGAATAATCGTATTTCTTCTTCCCAAATTGTCCATTTTTCTGCACAATCTGAGCGTCAGTTAGGGAGACATTACTGTAACACCGATAGTACACGCTTACTTGTTTATTTAATGCGCTCAAAAGGCATTTGATGACAGGTTTAGAAATGACGAATTAATTTCCACCAAAAGAATGAGCCATGTAAGTTTGTTTCATTGCTATGTATACAATAATTAATAAATGCGTACAATATATCGATTTTTACAGTATCAATTGGCCAGAATGAAAAGTCTAGTAAAAAAAGAACTTGATACGGAACGTGTTAACGGAAATTTAAAAAATGCCTCTCGTAGATCTCGGTAACTTATATCCGTGCTGAAAATTGTATCGAAATTGGTTGACGTTGTTGTGAGTTATAACAAGTTGAAGATGGCAAAAATTGCGGTTTTATCAGGATTTTTACCAAAAACTGCAAGAAATCTGCAGTTTTTTCAATCTTTCAATGCCTATAGCTCGACTTTGGGATATTTATAACAAATTAAAGATGGCAAAAATCGCGGTTTCATCACGATTTTTACCAAAAACTGCAAGAAATCTGCAGCTTTTTCAATCTTTCAATGCCTATAGCTCGGCTCCGGATTATTCATAACAAATTAATGAACGACAAAAATCGTTTTATCACGATTTTTACCAAAAACTGCAAGAAATCTGCAGTTTAAATAGTGAAATGCGATATTCAATTATCCGGTCGCCATAATCAGGAATACAATCTAGATACGATAAACGTTCTCGCGAGTTGTCGAGCCCCTTCGCTTCGTCTATTCATCTATCCGTCATCGTATGGGCTTCCCCCGTTTCGAATCGAATAAATTAATGGTAGTTAGCTCGAGGGTCGGAGATCTCCGGCGAATCCGGAGCGGAGAACCGCGACGCTAAGTGACACTTACTTTGGACACACCCTGTAGGTCCTCTCGCGGGATAAGATCGTCTCAAAGATCGGCGGCCTAATCCGGGGGACTCCTTAAGCTTTGATTAAGTATTTCGGAGCTGGGGAAGATAGCGAAGTCAAGAATTGGTTCGCGAACTCGACGGGAAAGTGAATTCAGAATCAGCGGTGGGTGGCTGTCGAAGAGCGAGAGAGGGCGGGAAAGAGGGAACCGTGTGACAGAGAGAAAGTGCGAGAGAGAAAGAGAGAAGGAGAGAAAGAGAGAGAGAGAGAGAGAGAGAGAGACGGTAGAATAGGAGTACAGGCTGCCAGCTTCAATCTGGTTGGCCCGTGCTGAGCGAGCGAGCGGGCGTACACAGAGAAATTGGCTGGCGGGGTTCTATTTCCCCAGGCCATGCACCCGGTAAATCGAGAATTTTCGTGTTCGTAATTTTGAAGAACGCTTTCTTCGGCGAACTCTTCTCACCAGCCGCGGAAAAATGGAAGGCGCGGCGGCTCCGACCGATGGATCCGCGAGCTTCCCGGTCGGACACTTATTGTTCGCGGGGAGCACCGGCAACCTCGATAAACGGTTTTAATATTCGAAAAGACACGGGCTATAAAGCACCGCGCGACTCGGCGCCTTCTTCTTTCTTCTTCTTCTTCTTCTTCTTCGTCGCGCTTCCTTTTTCTCCTCTCCATCCTCGCGTTTTCCACGCGATTTCCCCGAGACCCATCGGCGGCGCGACGCCCAACAGTACAACGGGAACGCGCGCGCGCTCGCTCGCTCGTTCGCGTTCGCGTTCGCTTTGAGAATTTCAATCTGAACTACGACCGACGGTTGTTTGATCGACGCAATTTTCTGCGTTCGAATTCCAGGCAAACACAGAATCGACGCAATCGGCGAGGAATTCGTTTATGCGCACGGAATGCATTCGTATTAACAAATTCGTGGGCTAGGCCGTGCCCGGCCTAGTCTTTGTAAACTGCGCCCGCGGATAACTTATAAATGAAACGGCTCGGCATTCGCGGCTGATTGATATATTCCGATCGGCCGCTGCTGTTTGCAAGCTTTCGAAACGGTTCCGGCGAAACTAGGATTAGAACGCTGCAGATGGGCGGCGATTTTTACGGCGATTTTTACGGGGCACTGTGCAAGTGGTTCTTTTCTGAAAGGTTTGGCAGATTTGATCTTATGGTCGTTCTTTTTGTAAACAGCGTATTTTGTCCGTGGGTATTGGAAAGATAATTTCAACCAGGTGCAACATGGATAACGTTCGACACGGACACGTTCTCTTACGTTTCAACTACCAATTTACGGATTAGATGTTGTTTAACCCTTTGCACTCGAAGCGAAATTAACGCAGAATTTAATATAATTTTTGTGTTTTTCCCACTGTATTTCCATTTTATATAACCTAATGCATTTTATACGTATGAAATTGAATTTTGCGATCGATGCAACAGTTATCCTTTCAACAGTTCTTCAAATATGAACAAATTTGATTAATAAAATGATTCTGAAACGTGACATAACAATTTTTAGTGCCACCTTGGAGTAGCCATTCGAGTAGAAAGGGTTAAAATCGACAAGCAGATACTTCGCGTCTCCTAATTAGATTCGCAGAATGGGATTATGGTCTTGCTCCAATAAAAATCGACATCGTGGAGTCACTTCGGCTTCAGAAAACAATTTCAGTCAAATTCTCCCGAATTTTTAGTTGTTAAAATATATCGTTTAGTTGTTAATCATATATCGTCTTCCAAAATTGTCCGTTTTTGTGTTCAAGACGAGGGCCAATTAAGGGAAATTTATTCTATACAAAATCGAATGTTTCAGCTCATTTGGAATAGAGTTGTACACGCTCATTACTAAATTATTAGCATAATTTCATGTCATTGTATTTCGCGTTGAAGAATTATGCAACAAGCTGTTCTATTCTGTCGATTCTATAGTTACAAGAATAAATTAGCTTCCTTCTGTTTCTCTCCCTTTTTACCGAATCTTTATCCCTTTCTAGAAAAATATCGTTGTTCAGTATATTCTCAAATATGGCATGCTTCGTTCATTATTACGTTAACTACGATGTCTAAAAACTGAGAATTTGTTGGTGGTTTTATGGTTACGAGACGCAGTGCAGGAAAAGTATCGTTTCAAATTTACCAATGGATGCAAAGACATCTTTTTACTCGAATCAAGTTACTCCGTTTTAAAAGCTGTACGAATACTTTTTCCACCGACTGTATACGCGAAGAAACTGATCAGTTACTTTGTATGAAGCATTCTTCAGAGGATGTCCATTTTTGTTCAGAAGCTTAACCCGAGAAAGATAACCTACGTCGCAGAGGCGCCTGCGAAATAAACAACTGACTGCACCGTTTTTCATAGAGGTCTAGTGATTTAAGTTTAAAATTACTTAAAATATAAAAAAATATAATATAAATGCATTTTATTTTTACAATAATGCCAAACCTTTAAAGTGACTAGATTAACTTAAATAAATATCCATTGTTAGTATAAAATTGACGCCTTAGAAAAGCATGCGCCTCTGAAGCGTATGGTTATCTTTTACGTACGTTGTCATATGGTTATCTTTCTAGGGTTAAAGAATATAGCATGACGTAACCTTGACACAACAACTATAAAAACGCGCCGCAATGCTCGAACAATCGTATCAGTAGTAACTAGAAGCTCGAGCGTCTAGGTCGAATGACGAATTAAACTCCTGATCCGTAATTCGGACAAAACAAGTGCACGACGAGTCCCAATGGTCAAATGTACCGAAGGGGTTAACCGACCTTATTGACTCTAGAAATTATTCGCAGCGCACATGCCACGGTGCGCGGAACATCGCGCCGTTCTCTCTTTCAATTCCCCGGTAACGAGGAGGTGTAACCCGACTAATTTCCAGCTGGTCGAACAAGGACGTTACGAGCGGCCCGACACTGATTTACGCTGTCGAGTCGCACGGGCAAAAAAGTGCCGAGGTAATCGATGCCCCGAATTCGCCCTGCGAATCCCGTCGAAACGCGAACGTCCCGAAATGCGACGTGGCGCGCGAACGAATTCCAATTAGGTTCGCCGACTTGCCTCGATCCGCCAGGCCCAGGGACTTGGGCCCGCCATTATCCGCGTCTACACGCGCGGTTACCGGCTCAATTATTGCGCCAAAGACTTCTCCCCGGCCAGCGGAGCGTTAAACGTATTCAGACGCGTAGGCAGCGGGAAGTCACCGCGATAAGGTGCGCGCTACCGTACAATACCACGGCCGTTACACAACTTTACGAGCTAATCACTGCCCGGACCGATTGATTACCCAACGTACCATGAAACCTGCGAACGCGGCTGCCAGATTCGCGATGGAAATTCATGGCATCCTGTAAATCCCGGTTTCACGACGGGTATGTCGAGATTCTGCCCCGCGGGGCTGCCGGGGAATCGTTTATTAACCCTTTGCACTCCGAAGCTGTACAGCTGCTGGAGAACTGCCGGCCCGGTAGAACTGCGTTCGCCGGTAGATCGATCGAAGATCTTTTCTTTTTTTCAACCGGCGAACGATACCCGAAACGAGAGGAACGATCGAGGAGAGATCGTTCGCGTAGGCGATTCACGAAGCAGTAAATTTTGCGTAATTTTCCGTCAGTTTCTAAACGAAAATGGACAATTTTGTCTGAAAAAGGATGTACAAAGTATCTGAGCATTTTCTTTGTATGTACATATAGTAATGTCTCCCTAACTGACGCTCAGATTGTCCACAAAAATGGACAATTTGGGAAGAGGAGACTAGATTTACGCAGCACAAAGAACAGCTGTTTTATGTTAATTTGTGAAAGCAACAGTAAGGCATTTATTCTGTTTTTTAACGCGTGTTATCGTTACTGTTTGCCGCGAGAAACATATGAATTGAATAAATAACTCATGATAGGAATAATCGTGCATAACTTCAAGATATCTCTCCCTAACTGACGCTTAGATTGTACGGATAAATGAACAATTTCGGAAGAGAAGATACGATTATTCGAATCTTGCGGCTCGCTTTTATAGTTACCGAGTGTAACTATGATTGTCAACGACTGTAAGAACGAGCTAAAAGGCTCGAACAATCGTCTTGCGACCTGTCTTTACAGTTGCTTACTATAGAAACGAGCGTAATAATAATAATATAATCGTATCTGCTCCCCTTAAATTGTCCACTTTTGTGTAAAATCTGAGCGTCGATTATAAGGAGACATCACTGTATACTGGATGGAAAAAGTATTCGTACACCTTCTAAAACGGAGTAACCTAACTCGAGTTAAGATTTGGGAAGAGAAGATACGATTATTCGAGCGATTAATCTTGCGACCTGTCTTTATAGTTGTTTGCAATCGATAACCACAAGTTGACAACGCAATTTACAATTTGAGAATACGCCGAGCAACGATATTTTTCTAGAAAGGGATTCGGTAAGAAAGAAGAGAAACAGAAGGAAGCTGATTTATTCTTGTAACTACAGAATCGACAGAATAGAACAGCTTGTTGCATAATACTTCAACGCGAAATACAATAAAGTGAAATTATACTAATAATTTAGTAATGAGCGTGTCCAACTCTCTTCCAAATGAGCTCAAATATTCGATTTTGAATACAATAAATTCTCCGTAATTGACTCTTATCTTGAACACAAAAACGGACAATTTGGGAAGAGGAGATACGATTGGCGACTGTAAAAACGAGACACGAGGCTCGAATAATCGTAACTCCTCTTCCCAAATTGTCCATTTTTGTGCGCGACCTGTGCGCGAATTAGGGAGAAATTATAGCGTGTATATTATACTGCTCGAACAAATGAATTCTCACCAAAAATCTACGGCCTTCAAACACTATTCCGCGCATCAGCAAATTAAATCCGTTCCAAACGCAAGATTTTTCTCAAATAAATCCGTACTCGCGCAATTGAGACGTGCTTTTTGCTTCGAAAAGAACGCGTCGTTATCGTTTTCTAGTCGCAGAGAAGCAGTTGTGGCCTATATATATCGCGAGTTTCGAGTCAATCGCATCAGCCAACCGCGCACAATATACAAAAGCAAACGAACAAAAGTAGAATGCACTCTTTTACGTAGAATATGATTCCGAAACGAAGAGAACACAGATTTATACGAAAAAAGAAAAACAAGATAACTTGAGATAACCTCGAACGCATTGAAAAGCCCATGCATTGGAAAACTACGATAGTAGTGCCATTTGACTCCTACTTCAAGACACAAAAGAACGCGCGCCAGTTCGTTTCTTTTCTTGTTTTTATTAAATCGCGCGTCTACGAGATCCTTTACAATTTCAGACACAAACGGGGCACTCTGTATAAATAAGAAAGACCAGCAATTCGACGGAATCCTCGAAAATGCGACGGCCAGGCGGCACGGAGGGAGAGCCCGAGCAGCGGAATTCAACCGTGGTGCAACGTCCTCGCCGAAGAAAGCCTGACTAAGCCAGCCGTGAGTCACTGACCCGACCCAGGCATCCTCAAACACGGCTGCGCCCATGTTGAATCTTGATACGGAAAATATGTCAGCCAGAAAGACACGTTTGTCTCTCACGTTAGTCCACGCCAAACACGATCCAATAAGACCGGGGCCGAACGTTATCTCGCCCGGCTGGATCGCCCTAATCGCCGGATACCTAGGACATCGTCATCCACGGTATAAAGTGCGCTCGCCGTTCGACGCGGCGGAAGATATTCCGAGACCTCTGTTCGAAAGGCGATCCGTTCGAAAGCGTTCCGATAAGTCCGGAAACAGTTTCCGCCGTTACGCTTCGCGCGTTCTCGCAGCTCTGTTCCCGTTTGTCGAGGGCAGCGCGCCCGCGCGCGCGCGAGCCAAGGAAGAAAACGAGGGAAAAAAGAGCGTCGATTCTAAGCGTTTTCTCCGTCAGCGCTCCGATTCACGCGTCGAGGATCCACGCGCTCGTGCTAGTCAGGAAGCAAAAAAAAAAGAAAGAGCGTCGATTCTGAGCGTTTTCTCCGTCGACGCTCCGAGTCACGCGTCGAGGATCCACGCGCTCGTGCTAGTCGCGCTATCTTTCTAGTCGCCGGCGAGACCCGCCGCCGAAATCGCGGTCGTCGGACGTATACGCCGTGTTTCCGATCGCCGATCGGAAAGCGATATTTATTGCAGTCACTTTTGTCGCGGCGGATGTTACAATGACGCGTGCCGGCTCGCGACATCTGTCCGATCGATGGGGCTCGTCCGCGATTCGGACGTGTTGCCGAATGTGGCCGGACGAATAAAACAGCAACGACCCGCGCGGGTCAAGCGATATCAGATCGTTGTTCGGCGGGATTGTATGAGCGCAGTTCGAGGGGACGAGCGGGGGAGGACGGCATTTAGTTAGGCTAAGCTGAAAGGGTACAGTAATTTCTCTCTAATTGACGCTCAGATTGTGCTCAAAAATAGACGATTTGAGAAGAAGCGGCACGATTGTTCGAGCCTCGCGGCTCGTTCTTTTTTACAGGGTGTCCCGAAATTATTGTACGAGCGAGAACGGAGAGGTTCCTCGGGTCATTTGGAGTAACTTTTTCCTTAGCGAAAATGCAATCCGCGGCTTCGTTTACGAGTTATTAACGAAAAACAGTGACCAATGAGAGATCGCGAACTGCTGACGCCCCGCCCTCGCGACTACTGCCGCCGCGTCAGACAGTCGGCGCGACGCGGCATTGGCCACGAGGGCGGAGCGCCGGCCGCACTCACTCTCCAATTGGTCAGTGCTTTTCGTTAATAACTCGTGAACGATGCCTCGGAGAAAATTTCTGTAAAGGAAAAAGTCACTTCAAATGACCTCAGCAACTCCTTATTTCTCGCTTGTATAATAATTTTGGGACACCCTTGACAATCGGTGACTATAAAAATGTGGTTCGAATAATCGTACCTCCTCTTCGCAAATTGTCCATTTCGGTTTACAAGCTGAATAAAAATTGAGGAGAATTTACTTTCGACATTTTTTTCCTTTTATTAAATTGTACATTTTATAGATGCGTCGTATTTAAACGAAATGTGAACATATATTACTATGTAATATATACGCTATATAATTATACTGTACACTATTTATAAACTACTATATTATGAAAATAATATAGTAATATTATATAATATTACTATAATATTAAACTGTGTGTGCTGAGTTTAAAATCGTATCGAGAAACAATATAGTATAATATATATACAGTAATATATAGTATAATATATAGTATAATATATAACTATATTGTTTCTTGATACGATTTTAAACTCACAGCACACTTCGTCCACTACAACATTAACTCTAGCGCGCAAGAACCGAAAACTTTTGGGCGATTTTATAATTACGGGACGCATCGTGGGCCCGATTTTACGCTCCGTGTCGCGCGCGCGATAGCCGCCGGCCATTGTATACCGGAAGGTTTGGAAGATGGAAGAGCGTAATTCTTGTCTCGGCGTGTCCTCGGCGCGGGGGTGGACGGTTCGCGTCGTTACTTGTGCACGCGCGGTTCAATTGAATCGGGAGGAAAGTCGGTCGCGCCGGTAACTGGGTCAACGGCGGCCCGGCGAGCCCGGTTTCCCCGCCGCGGGATAGCTAATGTTAAGCAGCCGAGGGATGTTCGCGATGCATCGAGCACTCAATTAAGCTGACGATGGTCCACTTGTCGAAATTTCGACGGCGGATCGGCGCGCTGCATGCCCGCCTCGAGCACCTTTCGCCTCTTTAATAATTCATGCTCCGATTGTCTGCCGCCCAGACGGCCGTGGAAAACCGACCGAGCCGAATTCCGTGGCCGCCGGGACAGTTCTTACGGAATCAAACGCGTGGACCAGCCGCCCCTCTCGCCCCTTAATGGACGTTTAATGCGATTTGCGTGTACCGGAGGGCTGGCCGGCCCGTCCCTCCCCTGTTGTTCCCGCAATCATTCCGTGATTTCCGCGGTACAATAATAATCGGGGACGCGCGACTGTTAGGGGGATCGGATTGATCCCTCCGGGATCGCTGCTCCGTGACGGATGACGAGGCCGCGGGGCGCGGCGGGGTCCTGGAGGCGCGCCAGGTTTCGTTGACACGATTCTTCCGGTTCAGCCCGCGAACCGTAAATCCGAACGGTGTCTTCCCCCGTCGGCTATCTTCGGAGGGATTTCGGGTTTCATTAACACGTTCGACGGCCGACTAATTTTGCTTCGCTCTCGGCCAAGCTGCGAGTGGAACGGTATACAGTGGCCCGCAAAAGTGGGCGAAAGTGCGCCTTTTAAAACGCGATGACTTTTTTTCTTAAACTGGACCGAGTGATTTGAATCTTTTTTTTAAGTGGTAGAAGGACTGGTTTATCAGACGATGATCAAAATGCTTTTGCTAAATTTTGTTATTGCTTGGAGTGACGCGAAAAGATGGTAAATTCTTGTTTTTTAACTTTTTTGTCTGAGTTTGTTATGGAAATTAAAAAATGCCTCTTGTACATCTCGGTGAAAATTGCTGAAAAATGCTGAAAATTTTGTCGAAATCGGTTGACGTCGTTGTGAGTTGTAACGAATTGAAGATGGCAAAATCGCGGTTTTATCAGGACTTTGACCAAAAACGGGAAGAAATCTGCAGTTTTTTATATCTTTTAACGCCTGTAGCTCGGCTTTGGTACAACCGATTTCGGTCAAATTTTCAGCACGCATTTAAATTACCGAAATCTGCGAGAGACGTTTCTTAAATTTTTGCAGATAAAAAAGTTAAAAAACGAGAGTTTCTTATCATTCTCTGTCATCCTAAATAAGAGCAGAATTTAAAAAAGGCATTTTAGTCATCGTCTAATAAACTAATCCCTCTATCACCTAAAAACAATTCAAGTGGCTCAGGCCAGTTTTAAAAAAGTTATTACATCTTAGAAGGTGTACGAACACTTTTGTGTTACCACTGTAATTTTCCGAAAATTGGAGAACGCGAGCCGAATTTATTTTCGAGACGTAAATCACGTTAGATGTCTTGGAGATGAGTGAAAATAATGTTACAAAAATTGTAACTAAATAAATTATTAAAGCTAATTGTAACTATCGCGACTTTTTTTATCATAGAACGAACGTGTAAACAATGCGTTTCATGGACCTTGGTAAAACTTATTTGCATGCTGAAAGGTGCATCGATCAATTGGTGTCGTCGAAGTGTCAATATTTCTTGCAGAGCCTTTTTGTTAGAAGCCCAGGCGAAAAAATTGAAAAATCGTCATTCTTTTAGTTTGATACGAAACGATTGATAGGAGTGCTGCACGATGCTTCGAGTAGTAACTTCGATGTCAAAGTGCCTAGAATGCGAGGACGCTGGAAGTGTATATTGGACAGGCACGTCGCATGGGATCGTTTCCGATCAAGTGGGTATAAGAAAAGAATTATCAGACAAGTGGATGAGGACAGTGTACAGTCGGGCCAGTAATAATAGAGTCGAGTTAATGACATGGGATGGTCCGCGATCGAAGAAAGAATCATTCGTGGACATTGGAAGTAACTACGGTAAATTCCCCCTAATCGACGTAACAATTTTTAACGCCGCTTTGGAGTCGTCATTCGAGTAGAAAGAGTTAAAATCGACAAGCAGATACTTCGCGTCTCTTAATTAGATTCGCAGAATGGGATTATAGTCTTGCTGCAATAAAAATCGACGTCGTGGAGCCACTTTGGCTTCAGCAAAAAATTGCAGTAAATTCTCCCCAATTTCTCTGCAGCTTCTAAACTTGTAGTTCATTTTTATAGTTGTTAATCGTATCTTGTCTTCCCAAATTGTCCATTTTTGTGTTCGAGACGAGGGTCGATTAAAGGAGAATTGATTCTATACAAAATCGAATATTTGAGCTCATTTGGAATAGAGTTGGACACGCTCGTTTCTAAATTATTAGCATAATTTCATTTTCGATCAGCACAATTTCAGAGTCGAGTCAATGACATGGGATGGTCTGCGATCGAAGAAAGAATCATTCGTGGACACTGGAAGTAATTACAGTAAATTCTCCATAATTGACGCTTAGCTTGTACACAAAACTGGATAATTTGGGACAAAGAGATACGATTGTTCGAGCCTTGCAGCTCGTTCTTATAGTTATCGATTGTCAGCAATTATAAAAATGAGCTGCAATGTTATTTACAATCGTACCTCATCTTCTAAAATTGTCCAGTTTTGCGTACAAGTTGTGCATTAATTAGAGAGAATTTACTGTATTTTCGATTCTCTGTGCACTGTGATATCTAACATACGGAATTGGAACTTACGGTATCTGCAATTTTGGATCAACGCTTACACGAATAAACTTAATATAATTATAATAAATAATTACAATATTATTTATAATCGTACCTCATCTTCTCAAATTCTCCAGTTTTGTCTACAAGTTGTGCACTAATTAGGGAGAATTTACTGTATTTTCGATTCTCTGTGCACGATATCCAAGGACATACAGAATTGGAACTTACACAGTATCTGCAATTTTGGATCAACGTTTACACGAATCAAACTTAATATAATATTTATCTGAAGAAAGCGTAGAAATTTTTTCGATTTTTCACGAACAACGCAGGACAATGCGAGATTATCTTTTTTTAGGTATTGCCGGTCGCAGAAATCAATGTGGTTTGATCTGAAAGTTTAATTGCCTTTTCCATGGTGTTGCATTTTGAGTGCTGGAATTATTGACCGACGGATTCTCTACTGGGCACTGAAATTTCAGCAAGCAATCTATTTATAAAGTCCGCGGAGCAGTGGGACGTGATACGTTCTCTATCAGCCTGGGGAGAAATTAATACCCCTCTGCAAACGATCGTGCCGTGAAATGTGAGAGAATTATATGGGTGTATTAATTCTGCAGATGTACTGTAATACCTCGATGGTATGTTACAAGGTTAGTTGTATCGTATTAAACCAGCGTATGATGGCTATCCGGCTGAAATTACTTACCGATATCCCATGGTCGGATGTGTTTAATGGCTTCCCCTGGTATTTATTGTAGAAATATCTGTGCGCGTAGATAAGCCAAAAATCGACGAAATTTCGCGACCACCGTCGAACAAAAGTTCAACCGCGAAAAGCTCCTTAATTATCGTTCTCGCTGGCGAACATTTTCAAACAGAAATTACTCTGTCCGCTAATCCCGCGAACATGATAATTCTCGCGCGCTTTAATACTAGATTTACGGAGCACAAAGAACAGCTGTTTTATGTTAATTTGTAAAAGCAACAGTAAGGCATTTATTCTGTTTTTTAACGCGTGTTATCGTTACTGTTTGCCGCGAGAAACATATGAATTGAATAAATAACTCATGATAGGAATAATCGTGCGTAACTTCAAGATATCTCTCCCTAACTGACGCTTAGATTGTACGGATAAATGAACAATTTCGGAAGAGAAGATACGATTATTCGAATCTTGCGGCTCGCTTTTATAGTTATCGAGTGTAACTATAACTGTCAACGACTGTAAAAACGAGCTAAAAGGCTCGAACAATCGTCTTGCGACCTGTCTTTACAGTTGCTTGCAATCGATAACTATAGTAACGAGCGCAATAATAATAATATAATCGTATCTCCTCTCCCCAAATTGTCCACTTTTGTGAAAAATCTGAGCGCCGATTTATATATATATATATATATATATATATAGGGCGACATTACTGTATACTCGAAGGAAAAAGTATTCGTACACCTTTTAAAACGGAGTAACCTAACTCGAGTTAAGATTTGGGAAGAGACGATACGATTATTCGAGCGATTATTCTCACGACCTGTATTTACAGTTGTTTGCAATCGATAACTATAGAAACGAGCGTAATAATAATAATATAATCATATTTCCTCTTCCAAAATTATCCGTTTTTCTGGACAGTCGGAACGTCAATTAGAGAGACATTGATTAGTAAATTAAAAAATCAGTGACTCGTCACTTTGCCAGATTCCGTAAATCCAGCGTTAACCAGTTATCCGTGTTCGACGAGTATACTCGTCACAGTTAACTGGTTAAAAACGAAGAAATGCAACCTCGAAATTGCTCTGACATAACCATGCGCGAAAAGAAGTATTTACATCGCAATTTTTTCGCATCGCCGACGGCTTACGCGACGCTCCAGTGTTTCCACTTAATTGGAGCAGTGTGTCAAAGTTCCCAGCGACACTCGTTAAAAGTTTCTGCGTAATGTGTCGCTACAGGCGGGATTAAATTGCGTGTTTCTACGCGATCGTCCGCGAATAGACGTCAGCTTGCGAGAGTGTTCGCTGAACTTCGTCGCCCTTGATTATTTTCTTTTTCACGTCGAAATCGAGGATAACTCTGCCGCTCTAGAAAAACGCGTCACTCTATGTACAGGGTGTCCCAAAAATGTCTCGCAATCCGGAAATGGCGGGTTCCTCGGATCATTTGAAGCAACTTCTTCCTTTACAAAAATGTTCTCCGAGGCACCGTTAACGAGTTATTAACGAAAAACGGTGACCAATGAGAATCGAGTACGGCTAACGCGAGGCGGCGTTGACTCGGCCGCCTCGCGCCAGCTGAGCTGGGGTTCGACCGCCTCGACCGCTGGCGCCGTTGGCTCGGTCGCCTCGCGCTAGCTGAGCTCGCCTCTCATTGGTCACTGTTTTTCGTTGATATCTCGTTAACGGTGCCTCGGAGAAAATTTTTGTAAAGGAAAAAATTGCTTCAAATGACGTGAGGAACCCGTCACTTTCGATTTGCGAGACATTTTTGGGGCACGCTGTATATAAAAAATTATCGGATATTCCGGAATTAATTTCGGGTCCGCTTTCGAGACTAAAATACGCGCCGTAAAATCTCGAGAAAGTTGTCTCAAAAGTAGAGATTCTACGTTTTCGAGGGATCTTTTAACGACGTCGATACGAGCATTTTTGCGAGAGTTACGAGAGCAGGCGAATCAGGCCCTTAAATTTTTACAAGAGCGAGCGTACGCGCGCTGCGAAAATATTCAAGCTAAACTGCGATAGAAAACCATTTACTTTGGAACATTCCCCGGGCTGGCGCATGTTCCTCCGCTCGATGGAACGAGATATCTTCCGCACACGGCGCGCACCGTTCTCGCCCGTGATTGCCGAAGGTAAGGATCGCTCGAATAAAAGTTCATAAAAGACTCGTTGTCGCCCGTGTAGGCGAGCCACTGAGCGGGCCCCCGTCGTCGGTGCTGTTTGCATTCGTAATGGAGACGTCGTTGGCCACCGAGAGAAATCGCGCGGAGCACAGCCAGACGGAACGACGTGGCGGCGATCACGCATCGATTTTTCGTAATGCCACGAACTAAAATGGAAAATTGATTTCGCTCGGGGGGAGAACTAATTTCGATGCGAGGCGCGAGTATAAAATGTGCCGAAACGTTAATAGACAGGTGAAATAGACTGTGAAGTTATTTTAATTAAACTTAAACTCTGAATTATCTTGATGATGAATTTTTGTCAGGAAAGAATACGCATATTACTAAACAATTAATAAACGATGACCTCGGTTTATCATAATGAGGAAAGCGTGATTTACGTCACTATGATTTCAACCCGCTCATTTTAACTCTTTCTCAGCCAGACGGATTTTTAGCATCGGACACCTACTAAGCTGATTTTTTTTATTTTGATCGATCAATTTGATCACACATTTTTTATTTAAAAATCGTTGACATTATCAACAGTCTTTTGTATAAAATGATTCAATACTTATGTTAATTCAAGTATATATTACAGCATATACAGTGTACTGTATACAGCGAAGTAAATATATGTACGTGAATAAATTATATAATTATATTATTATTATTATAAATTATATAATTATATATAATATAATAATTATATATAATTATATAATTTATTCACGTACATATATTATTATATTATATTATTATATTATATTATATTTATATATATAAATATAATATAAATTTCAAAGTAAAACTTGTTATGGAAGAATGACAAAGGCCGGATTTATTCAGGTATATTATTATATATAATAATAATATTTATATATAATTATTTAATATTATTTAATATATATAATTATTATAAATAATTATATATAATAATATAATATAATACCTGAATAAATTCAGCCTTCATCATTTTTCAATAACAAGTTTTATTTCGAAATTTGTTTTTTTTTCTTTATTTCGTAATTATCAATTTTTACACGAAACTTCTATGATTTCTTTTCAAAACTTTACCAAAATACTATAATGATATTGAGTAGGTTTGGCACTTTTCGCTCGGATACGCGCAACTCTCTCGGCCCGCGCTGAAAGGGATAAAACACGGAATCGCAAATGTCATCAAGAATTCACAGCTTCTCTGCAGCTTCGATTCGCGATTCGGAGAAATTTTCCTCCGAAACCTGTGGTCGACGGAACGTCCGTAAACATTAGGATGCTCGGTCCATCGAAATCAGTTGACTGAACGGGACACGTAGACCCGCGCAGCGACTTCTGAAGAATATTCGTTGCAGTTCACAAAGCGGAAACGAAGTTGCAGATTTTTTTTTGATTGTCGAGTCGCTCGGCGTGCGAGGCCCGTGAAATTTTTACAACCTCGCGAGGACGCTCGCGCGACGTTCTCAACGTCGAATAATAAAACGATGAAACGAAAAAAAGAAAGAACGAGAGAAAGAGAAACGGAAAGAACTCTCGCGACGCGAACGAACCCTCTGTAATTGTAAATTATAGCGCGCCCCGCGTTTCTTTTTTTCCTTTTCTTTTTTCTTCTTTCTTTTTTTTACGGCGGAACGAGGTCGAACGATGGGGACCCGGAAGAAAACGGCCGCGTTTTAATGATGGAAACATTTTTAATTAATTTCCGCGACGAGGGAAGCGGTCGAGCCGCCCCTTTCCGCTCGGGCTTGCGCGAAACTTCAGACGCTTTGAGCGTCGATTCTTTCGGTATATCGGCTTGTTATCTTCGGGCCGCTCTTTCTTCCTCTTTCGCCCCGACGTACGCGCGAACGTCTCGCGAGCGAGCGTCTCTCGTTTGACGCTGCAGCTGCTCGGCCGTGAAAGAGTACGGCTAAAAATTATATCGGCGCTTTTCCTCGCCGCCGACTGTGATTATTTATTGCTCGTCACGGTTTGTCCGAGCGTTCAGCGTCTTTATGTCGACTCCCATTTTGATTGGCTACTTCCCTTCCGTTCTGTTACGGAAACGAAACGTTTGCCGGGAAACGCACAGTTTCGACGCGCAGCGAATTTTTAATTTTTTTTTATTCGGAAGAGACGAAACTGATCGTTCGGAAACGCGTTTTCATCCTTTCGCGAGAAAATGAGAGACGATTTTTTGACGTTTGGAGTCAGAAGATAGGTTTGGAAGAACTTTTTTTATTTTTTTTCTATTTTTAGGAGACTTTTTTATTGACAAAATAATGAATCGAGTGTCCTTTTTCAATGGTCTCATAAAATGAAATTTTTCGGGAAAACGAAACAACTTTACAAACGACCAACAATTTTATTGATAATACGTCGAGGTTATTTCAGCGTTATGTCAAGGTTCAAAGAATTTAAAGAATTCATTATTCGGTGAAAAACAAAAGTCGAAATACTATAAATAAAAATACGTTTAATAACACGTGTAGGGATCGAGAAAATATTACTGGCATTATTGAGATGCTTAAAAAATGTTACAAGACAAATGTCATCGAGCATGAACTATGTTACATCGTAATTAAATATTACACTATAAATAGAGTTCTGATAAAACTGTTTAACACTATATTTGCTCAAATTTGAAACTCGATTATTACTCTAATCTATGGTATCTCTTTAATTTCTTTAGGTTTCGCAATTCGTCAGGCAACTCAAGTTTCTAATTTTAGTTCGGGGTTAAATAAAATACTGTAATCTCATAACACTTTTTAGGCTGGGCGTGGCAGTCAAAGTACTAAGAAAAATATATCACTCAACAACGCATTAAAAAAACTGATCCATAGCGATTTTTAACTTACGAATCTATATTTCGATTTGCCCGCAAGAAGATCAATAAAAAAAACAATAATCCCCCAAAAAACAATAGCATAAAAAATCGGTATAGAATAACAGTTTCTCGCAACACCATTCCACGACTAAACGAAACAATACAGGGTGTCACAAAAATGTCTCGCAATCCAGAAATAGCGCTTCCTGAGGCCATTTGCAGTAACTTTCTCCTTTACAAAAATGTTCTCCAACGCTTCGTTTACGAGTTATTAACGAAAAACCGTGACCAATGAGAAACGAGATCAGCTGGCGCGAGACAGCCGAGCCAACGAGCGGAACTGGACGTCGCGCGCTCGTTGGCCGAGCCACCACGCTCCAGTCGAGCTCCCCTCTCATTGCTCAGTGTCTTTTTGTCAATAACTCGTGAACGATGCCTCGGAGAAAATTTTTGTAAAGGAAAAAGTTACTTCAAATCACCTCAGGAACCCGCCACTTCCGGATCGCGAGACATTTTCGGATATTATATTATCGCATATTACCCGCGTCACAGTTGAGGGAACTAAGCGGCAACTTCGGCATAATTTACCATAATTTGCGGATTCGTAGATCGAAGCGCGTACACTTAAACCGCGTTTTTCAACGCGCAGTTTCATCGGCGTCGGCGGGAGCATGAAATCGAGCGTTACGCATACGTTATACGGTTTATCCGTCCGCGTTATTTCTTTCGTTTTGAAGCATTGCCCCCGGCCGGACTGGTTTCCCCGACGAAAGGCGGAGGGAAAGGTGGCGAAGAAAAAACCGAGCACGATAAGTACACTACGAGATCGTTTACGTGCGGTCCGATCTAATGATCTGTCATTAACATATTATATAGGCGGGCCCGGCGTGCCCGGCCGTGCCGTACCGGCGAGGTTTACGAGCCGCCGCGCGTATTCTAAAACAGTTACTCAAAATTTGCATGTCCGTGCACGCGTCCCTAGTGTGAACCGGACGTAAGAGAACTATTATTCAAATCCGACCCATTTTGCCCCGGCGCACGAACGCTCCGGCCGAATTAGACGAGAGACCGTCGATCGTTCCGGGAAAAGGCCGCCGTTTTCGGAACAATTATTCGCCGCCTGGGATGGGGCTGGTTGTGTATACACCACCATGAGACCCGTGGCACGGGGCCGGCCGAGTACAGGACAGGTGAATAACGGCGACGGAAATGGGCACCACTCGAAGATAACGGCGGACGGAATGGAGATTGAAAGGATCCTGATTCAACGGCGTTCACTACCGCAACTATTTCGACACTTACGACTTCCCCGTAAAATATTAAACGAACAGCTATTTTCATTGATAACTTTCTCATGGGGCTGTGTTCCCGTACACGGTTGTTAACGTTGCCCGATAAAAATTACGTACAATGTCGAGGTTCCGTGTGTTTCTAGCGAAAATTAATGGATCTGTTATGCGGTAGAAATGTTAGGAGAGTTTAGAACAATGTTGCGGGTAGTGTGCATAGGTGTGCAAGTTCTTAAAAAATTATTGACAGCGGAAATCAATGTTTAGTTGATTAACCGTCGATGCGGACGCGATCGTAAGACGCGTTTCGTTTGTTTCTCGTCGCATTGGTCGGCAACGCGATTTTCATTCGTTTAGTGGCATGTAATCAGGACACAGCGTGGAACCGGTTAATTCGACGATCTCCGGTATATACATTTTCCTATTGTAAATAGAAGATAAATTTTCAATTTTGTAATTCACTATAGTGCGATATCTTTGGTAACAATCTCCTATGTGCATTCTGGGTTTACTTGGACAAGTGTCACAGTATTCACTTTGCCAAATAGAGTTACTAGATATTTCTTTCAAGTTTAGAACATTTTCTGCGTAATTGTTGGTTTCCTTTATAATTTCATTTACCAATTCGTCCGTGAAAAATAATTTAAAATATTGGTATAAGTAACTAAATATAATATAACTAAATATAATATAACTAATATAACTAAATATAAGTAACTAATAAGTAACTAAAAGGTATTCTATCCGGAATATGTAATTCTTCCGTAACATCGCGCCATTCGTCTAAGTATTGTAACGAATCTTCGCTTTCGCTTTCAATAATTCTCATTCTTCGTCTCTTCGGTAGTATAATTTCGCTGCTACTACTCGAAGTGTCAGAATCATAACCAACATTGTCTTCCACAATGTCTTTTAACTCTTCAAAATCAAATACGTCTTCGGTATCGCTCGGCTCTAAATTCTCATCGTAATATTTATTTTCCTCCATGTTGCTAACCACAGAAAAGGTCAAGGAATGGTTTAATCGTAATGGTACAGACTTAGCACGTTTCAACTACGGATAACAATTGCTAACGCCGACGATAACGTATGCAAAAAACACTTGGCTCCGTAGCGGAGCCTTCGGAGTTGCGGAACAAGTGACAAATGTCTCCGTAGCGGAGCCTTCGGAGCGCTAAGGGTTAAGCATTCGAGTAAATTTAGGCACGCTATAAACATCAATTTTCGTTCCCTTCTAAGAAATGATTGCGATCGAAAAATTTCTAGTCGCAGCAACCGCGAAGAAAATGGTATGTCAAGGGGTTGATATCGAGAGAAATCGGATGCAGAAATATACCGCGCAGATGGTTGTTTTCCCAGGGAAACGGAGTTGTATTTTTTACACGCATATACTTCGACGAGAGTATAAACAGAGCGCAACAAATTTTTGTCCGCGGCGCGCGACGATCCTCTTAAACGGAGCTTTAACCCTTTGCACTCGAAGCTATTTTAAACGGAACAAATGACAAATGTCTCCGTAGCGGAGCCTTCGTGTTAAAAAATGAACGCGTGAAATATGAAACAACGAGGCAACTTCGAAAGAAATGAAGAACTCTCCCACGTTTTATTCTCACTTCGTTGAAATTCTTCGGATGAAAAATGACTCGCGGAGGATTCAAAAGATTCAAAAATAATCATTTTAATTCATTTGCAGCGTAAGTATTCGATATTTCTTATTTCGGCATCGTTGTGCGAATCATGCGACCGAGTTTCACATCGACATCGTAATTCGCTAATAAAACGTTCGCGGTATTTATATATATATATTAAAACTGTGTGCCAAGGGAATGCATTAATTAAATTAAAAGCAAATATTTCACGGGTGGTCGAATCACGTGGTCGCGCTAATAAAATAATTTAGGAATTCGAATCGATATCGCGTGTCAAAGGAGCGCGGGACTTGTTAATCGTTTTCGCATAATTTACTCACTCGTTATTACGTTTCCCGTAGCATTCGTTTCAACATGGTTGCCGCGGTGAATCACGGCGGGCGTCTTACCTGAAACAAAGAAAATTCGACGTTAGACGGACCCCGAGCTCGCGGAAACGTTAACGACCGGGCGCGCCGTGTTTGTTTCGGATCGCGTTATCGCGCTGTTCGTTCCGCTTTAATCTGTTTTCCGGCGCTGGAACGGCTGCCAAAAATTCGGGGGTAATCAAGACCTGGCGGCCGGCTAGCTCCGAATGAGCCTTTGGGAGCGTCAAAGCTCAACTTGGATACCGTGGCTCCTAATTTACCTTGACCTCGTCCGCCCTCGGGGCAACGTAACTTTTCTTTAATTAGGCTCGCTTTCGGCGATTCGCTCGTCTTCTATCTTCGCCTCTCTGTTCCGCACGCTTCCTTTTAACGTTGTGCCAAGCGAAATTCTCCGTAATTGATGCACGGCTTGTAGACAAAAATGGACAATTTGGGAACAAGAAATACGATTATTCGAGTCTCGCGGTAGTTATCGCGATTAGATTATTATTATTTAGTTTAGATTAGATGCGACGATCCTGCAAAAGTTTCTGATTTAACTGAAGAGAATTGCTGTATAGAAAAATCCATACTTTATCCGAAGCAATTTCGGTGAATCAGAAATACATTAATGTTCTCAATTTCTTTCAAATTATTCGCCGATCCATATTTCGCATGATCATTTATTATACGGCCGCATAAAATTCGCAGCTTCGCGATGGACATCGTGCTAAGAAATGACACAATTTTTTTAACCGTCTACATTGTTCTCATTTGCTGGAAATATTAGTCGATTATAAATTGATTTCCACCCACGATTATTTTAAGAAATTGTATACTACTTACGATAGTATACTAAATTCTCTCGGCCTTTTTACTGCTTCATACATCTGTTAATTTTCATTAGAAATGGACAAAACTGTGAAATCTTTCTATTTTAATGTTTTTAACGTATTGTCTCCATTGTGATGTTTTCCATACTCTAATTTCCATCTCTAATTTTCCATACTAAATTCTCACTAATCGACGCTCTGGTTTCACATAAAAATGGTTAATTTGAGAACAGAAGATACGAATTGTCCATTTTCGTTTACAAGCTGAGGGTCAATTAGGGAGAATTTATTTATTTACATTTATGTTACATCACTCTTTCGTGCAAATACAAAATGATAGAACATTGGAATTAATTAGACCGTACAGATCAAATTTGCCGAATGATTGCATTGGCGCGGGCTTCGTGAAATGAAAATTGTTCATTTTGGAAGCACCATAATTGTCAGCAGTTTGTAACAGCAAAAGGCTGATGACTTATTGTACAAAAGTAACAAATAACAGAGAAGACGTAACAACAATTGCACGAGTACAGTAAATTCTCCCTAATTTTCCTTCAGATTGTACACAAAAAACGGACAATTTGGGAACAGACGATACGATTATTCGAGCCTCGCAGCTCATTCTCATAGTCGCCGATTGTTAACAATTATAAAAACGAGGCTTCCGTTCAATATGGTAACGATTAATCTCAATTAATAAATATACTTATTTATATATTATATATACTTATTTATATTATATTATATATACTTATTTATATTATATTATATATACTTATTTATACTTGTCATAAAGAAACGGCAATTTTACATTTAACAAACAAAAACACTTCTCCTACGATTTCGGTTAAAATGCTTGCGTGAAAACGTGTTCATAAATTCCGCGCATCATAGAATAATTCTAGAAATTCGTAAAAAAATTCATACAAAGAAACTGCAGCCGGTGCGATCGATAAAACGCGTGCAAAATTGATCTTAAAAACGGATCGACGCGGCTAAGTGGTTAAGGGTGCATCGTAAATGTAGAAACAAACAGGAACGCGATCGTAGAGAAGAACTTCGGCAAGAAAAGTTGAGGTTGGGAATGCGAAGTAGCATTCTCGGGCAAAGCAGCATGAAACTTTTGCGAATACAGGTTACCGAAGCTGGCGTAGTTCGAATTGTTTTCGAGCGACGCATAAACTAAAAACGCTAAAGCTTCTCGAACAGTGGAGCTAAACGACGAGGACCGCGCGCTATCGAAATCAATATAGTATAATAATTTCGGAAGAGAATTATTATCGGCCGAAAAATGGTCTTACCAATGTCCATGAGCCCAGACATTCTGCTTGTCTGACCATATATCGCCCCGGCATTGTAGTCGTCTGACAATTGACCAGCCCTATCTCACTTTCCCGACCGTAGATCATCCGTATTTTACTCGGTTGACTATAACTCATCTTCATTCCGCGTGTCTGATCATTTGTCACATTTATTTCACTTGTCCGACTATAAATCGTGCTCGTTCTACTTGTCCGACCATGGGTCAACGCGTTCCACTTATCGAATGATTGTCGCCGGTATCATACGCGCTAATAATTATTGTCACGACGTGTTGTGCATGAAATTTCTGTGCGGGAAATTCTCTCGAATTTTCCTTCAACTTGCGAACAAAAATGAAGAATTTGGGAAGAGCCTTGCGGCTCATTTTTTTACAGGGTGACCCGAAATTATTGTACGAGCGAGAAAGGAGAGGTTCCTCGGGTCATTTAAAGCAACTTTTTCCTTAGCGAAAATGCAATCCGCGGCTTCGTTTACGAGTTATTAACGAAAAACAATGACCAATGAGAGATCGCGTACGGCTGACGCCGCGCTCTCGCGACTACTGCCGCCGCGTCAGACGGCCGGCGCGACGCGGCATTGGCCGCGAGGGCGGAGCGCCGGCCGCACTCGCTCTCCGATTGGTCAGTGTTTTTCGTTAATAACTCGTGAACGGTGCCTCGGGGCAAATTTCTGTAAAGGAAAAAGTTACTTCAAATGACCAGAGGAACTCCTTATTTCCCGCTTGTATAATAATTTTGCGACACCCTTGTCAATCGGTAACTATAAAAACGAAGCTCAAATAATCGTATCTCCTCTTCCCAAATTGTCCATATTATTGTACAATCTGAGCGTCAGTTAGCTTTATTATTTACCCTAGTCGATATTTTCGTAAATGACCAATCGATAATTCACAGAAAATTGCATTCTTTCCGAAAACGCATCGACATCTGTCTTTCGCTCCTCTTCCGGTTACGTTCATTCGCAAGCAATCTTGTAATAAAAATTGCGCTTCGCGTTATCAGCGACACTGTTATTATTTTAACGAACCCGCACCGCGAACGATCGTCGAAAAGATTCTCGCCGAACGCATCTCCATTCTCATTCACGGTCGAACGCCGCCGCGATTGTGTTTCACCCGCGGCCTCGTATTTTAAAGCCATCGAATTGCAACGCGATCGGGAAACAACTTTTACAATATCCACCGGCGGAAAAGACCGGCGAACAACTTTTCCTGCGGACCGCATGAAATATACAAAAATCTATTTTACAGAATTCTAAAGAAAGTTCGGAAGGTGATCGACCAAACGACCGGACGTATTTTTAACAGCGACGTACAGGTTTTAGCGCGGCGCCGCGCGTCGCGGCGCGCGGCGGTGAGGGGGGAGGAGCCGAGCGCGATGTATCGTCTGGAAGTGTATAGCGGATCGAGCGCGAAAGTTTCGCCGCAATAACGTGTAGTTTGACAGAAACTTTATCAGATAGGATCTGAATTTACGGGGCGCATTCAGTCGGCGCTGGTCGTCGGATATCGAGCACCCCACGATCTTCACCGCGGTAGTAATTCCCGATTAATCATACTGTCTCGAAGTACGGTCGGCGTCGAGGGCAGCAATTGCACTTTCCCAGCCACGATGTTCGCGGCGCGACGCGGTGCGGCGTCGAGTTGGTCGCACGGAAGGCCTACGGCGCGTTGAAAAGGGCTGCGTTGCGGGGCCCGAGGGCGCGCAAGAGGGTAAGAATCAAAGCGAATTAGAGCCGCGCCGCCGGTGTACCCGCCCTACGATTGACACTTAACCCGTAAATTGCTTACTCTCCCCTTCCAATAATGACGATCCCGCGCGCTATCGTTTTACGCCGCGCCAGCCCCCAGATCGCCGACACACGAAACACTATCGACGATGGCCGCCGTCAAAGGAGAGTCTAGATTAGACCGGCAACTACATCGATCCTGTGTTCGCGCCTAGACCTCCGCTATGGTGCTCACGCACGGACGACGGCAGGACGTGTTTCTCTTGTCCTGCTAGCCCAACCGCCGATACATGCGCCGCCGATGTTCAACGTTATTCGAGTCGTTTCGAATGAATATTAATCGAAGATAAGTCTTCGCGAATGAATCATTGTTATATGGATTACATTATTGTATCGAGTCGTTATTATATAGATATATTATTAGATATACATATATACATATATTTATTATATTATGTTATATATTATATATATTTTATATATATTTTTTATTATACATATATTATATATGTTATTATATATAATATTATATATTATATACATTATATATTATATATTATATATCATATTATCATATTATTATATATTATATATTATATAATATATTATTATATCTTTTAGGTATAGTATATAATATATTAATGTATATATAATATGTTATTAGATATATACTATATTTATATTATTATTATTATATATATTATATATAATAATAGGTTAATAATAATATTATAGTATATATAGTAATATATATATCAATAATCATTATTTATTTTATATTAATTATTTATATATATATATAAATCAGTACACAAAATATTATCCACTTATCCCGGGACACCCTGTACAATTACCACGATCCGCAGTGACAGCAATACGCCGCTGACAAAAATATGCAAAGCCGGAAAATACTGGCGAGGCAATATCATCGCGAGCGTCGTGCACCAATTAAGGGATAATCGAATATGTGCGCGCACGACGGTGCATTATGAATCGCGGACGTTGCGTCGCGTCAAATTCACCGGCCGTCTGAACGCTGTCACGGAGGAACACGCGTGTTTCATCGTTACGGGGGAGGGAAAATGTCGCAGGAGGAATCCGTTTCATAACGTTTCCACGGATCACGCGCCGTTTCGCGGAAAATTTCGATCCGGTCCACGCGCGGGGTCTATGGTTTTTCGAAGCAGAAGGACGCGGACATGCGAACATTTCAATTGAAGGGAATCGATGGGACTCTTTTCACATTGAAATCGGGCGATATATTTCCGGCGAAGTCGGTCGCACCACGGCGAACAGCATTAAACCAACCGCCAGGATAGGACGCCGTGGCTATTTTGTTTCTATTTCACCGCATAGAAATTCATCGCTGTGGACTTACTTTGAGCGGCGTGCCAGTTTCGGCCCGCTTTCCATTTAGCCAGCTTGGTCTCGCCGGTTATTGCGCTCGCTTTGTAACATGCATATTTATAACGTTTATTATTGGACTGCGAATCTTTCGCCGAATTTCGATCTTCGCGATGTTAGTTTGCGGAAAATTGAAGTTAGGGAACGGTTTCTTTCGTGAACCGAACGATTGCTGACCGCGGAGAGGAAATAAAAATGTTATTATTTGCTTGTGCGTTCATATATTGTTTTTCTCGCATTTTCAATGTGCCATGAATAGTATCAACGAATTCGCATTATTATTATTATTATTTGAATAATTTTACGATCTCTCTTCGAACAAGTTGTTCGAACAGAGAATCGTGCTTTATTCGTAAAATAAAAATAATATAAAATAACTTTGTCTTATTGTAAAAATGTTTTACGAGGTTTCGTTCACGAGTTATTGAGGGAAAAGCACTGACCAATGAGAAGCGAGCTCGGTAGGCGCGTAGCGAAGCCCAGTTCCGCTCATTGACTCCGCCGCCTAGCGCCAGGCGAGCTCGCCTCTCATTGGTCATTGTTTTTCCTCAATAACTCGTGAACGAAGCCTCGGAGAACATTTTTGTAAAGGAAAAAGTTGCTTCGAATCACCTCAGAAACTCATTTTCCAGAAATACCATAATTTTAGAACAGCCTGTGTTATAGATATCTCTCTTCCCAAATTGTCCACTCTTGTTTACAAGCTGAAGGAAAATTAGGGAGAATTTACTGCATGTAATATTTCAACTAGTCTACGAGATATAATAAATTCTGTGTCGCAGGTAATAACAGTTCGATAAACAGTACCGTTCACAAACAGTTCCTGATATTTTTCGTACAGTGAGAATGACACTATCTCGATGAGAAGGCGTCTCCACGCATGCATTGAAATGCATGGCAATCATTTCGAGCACCATCTTTGAAAGTAATCGGATATGAAACGAAAGACAGCGTAATTTGCTATATCTATTAGTGAACCGTACAAAACATTGTCCGCTTATTCTGCTGCACCCTGTACTGTATAAATAGCACAACATATATATTTGTCATATAAAAACGAATTGCAGCCGTAAAGGCGGCGCTCGTAATAATACCATTCTTCCACCGACAACATTTAATCTTCGAAAAAAATATGAAATCCTCTTCCGTCTGGCAGATTATGAGAGGTAAAGTGGCTCTGACGGGAGTAATTGCGAAGGAGATCGCGAACCAGGGGTTTAATGATAATAATTAGACTGTTGGAGTTTATGCATATTTATAGTTTCCTTCCCTCGAAGACCTCACAGAGATGGGAATTAAATGAAGATCCTTTTTACCTTTGCTAGCTGCTTCTCAGTAAATTAGGGACAAAATACGAGATTATGTTAAATTATGCTAAATCCTGTGCTCGGCAATTTTTTCGAACGCGACAGAATCTACGATTCGATGTTAACGCTAGATTTACGGAACCCGTCAAAGTGACCGGTTCTTTTCATTTACGATTATTCATATCGCAAAGATATATTTATGAGCTATTTATTCGACTTACATGTTACTACTTATGTGAACTAATATAAAACAGCCGTTTTTTGTGCTCCGTAAATCTGGCGTTAAACGGACACGCGGACATTCCGTTCGCTTCTTCCGATGCCCAATGTATTATACACGTATTACTGTGGTTTCTAAGGCGAACTTTGACACAGAAAATAAGACATTTTACGCCAATGAACTGACACCTTGAGCTACACCTATTATTCTCTAACTCGAATTGTAATAATGCGATCCCTTAATTTCTCGCTTCAATTTGCGCGCGTCGATGACGCCTTCGACGAAGGCGAACTTTGACAGAGAAAATAAGACCTTTTACGCCAATGAATTGACAACTCGAGCTACATCTATTATACTCTAACTCGAATATTTACTTTTCTCAAAATATTGCATCTCTGAAAGCACGAATTTCGTTAAAAAGAAACCATACGTGTGCACATATTACCGCGGTTATGTATCTATTACTGCGAGCCAAATACTGCGGACGTTCCGATTACCGCGTGTCAAGCTTGACGTAACTCATTTCCTTTTAAATATACGCACACAGCTACAGTTCGCCGTATAGGTTAAGGTACGCGGTTCGGCAAAGCACCGCAGTAATGTGCACACATGGTAAAAAACTATGCGCCAAAAACTGTGTTGGTGAATAATATTTGAGGAGAGATGATATAACGACAGTGTACATCGATTTTTTATCAAAGTAACGATTACTTTGTCTATAAATCACGCTAAAATGAACAGTTTATTATTAACCCTTTGCACTCAAAGCTACTTTAACTGTAAATCTAAAATAATTTTTCTGACTTACAGTATTTTCATTTTATGTCACAAAGTGCATTATGCATGCGACATTGAGTTACATTGACTTACACAACGGTTACACTTTTAACAATTTTTTAAAATCCAAACTTTGTTAATGTAAAAATGATCTTAGTGATACAACAAATTTCAGCGGTGCACCATTCGAGTGCAAAGGGTTAATTACCAAAATATAAACGCCTTTCGAATCAGCGTTCGCAGCTGCCGTTACGAGCACAGTAATGTCTCTCTAATTGACGCTCAGACTGTCCATAAAAGTGGACAATTTGGGAAGAGAAGATACGATTATTTCAGAACTTTGGCTCGTTTTTATAGTTATTGACAATCGGTAACGATAAAAACGAGCTGCAAGGCTCGAATAATCGTATCTCCTCTTCTCAAATTATCCATTTTTGTGCACAATCAGAGCGCGAATTAGGGAGACATTACTGTATTTCATAAGACTCGACGTTTCCACAAGCTTCCGAATATCAAAAGTCGATAAATGAATTAAAACTGCGATTGCTGTTACTTGCATATCATAAATTATCAATATTAAACATACAAAATTTTATGAAATTCATTTTTAGAAGATCGCACACTATAAAATATTAGATTCTATTACCGCAGCATTTGGGACGTCCGCAGTAATACCCACACTTGCCCCAATAAATCGGCGACCGATCACGCGTCGAAAAGAACGGCCGAAAAATCGTCGATCCTATTCGGACGACCGTTGGCGTCGTCGGCATTATTCGGCAAATAATATTGGTATACCGTACAAAATCAACATCGTTCCGCGTTAGCTACCAGGGCAGCGCTGTCTATCAATTGAATCATCGGCATGCAAACATCGTGGCCATCACACGAACAATGAAACTCACTTAGAGAGCAGAGCTAACCGTTTACAATGGGAACAATCGATCGGGGGGCGAGGGGAGGGTGGTGTAGGGGCGGCGAGGCGGTGCGGCGAGAGAAAGAGGATGAGGTAGCAACAACGGCTAATTGCAATTAATCGCAAGCTATTTTCTTCGGTGGGGTCCTTACGCGGTGCAATTTCCGCGGCTATCACCTTCCGTGATCGAATTATTCCGGGGATCGAGCACCGTGAAAAATATATTATACCGTCGCGAAATTACGGTCCTGGCCGTTCGTGCGTTAACAATTTTAACCGATATATTAGGTCTGCCGGAAAGTTCTGTCCGATAGTGTCGCTTCAAGTTTCAATCCGTATGCACATGTTGATTTGAGACATATACGACTTGTTGGAATTTCAACGATGACCCACCTAACAGTTTTATGGCCCCTTGCGAGGGTGAGCCGTTGCCTACAGAGGCCCAGGTGGGCCCAGACGACAGTTCAAAAGTAGACACCGAACCGTGAGGTTGCCACCTCGGGATTTTCACCAACACCAGATTTCTGTACCTCTGTAGTTTTGCAATATACCACCATCACTTATTTCACTGGATACGCGAATGTTCTGGAGTAGAATTTGTAACTCTAAATAAAGTGCTTTTGAGTAACCTTTCATTCTACAACACGACTATCTCTCTTTATCGTTGCATTTACACGCACGTACTCTCCTAAATAAACTGAAACAAAGATGTCTCGTGTCGTTATTAAGCGAGACGCGATCGTGAAAACATGGCTACCGATGATAATGCCGGACCACATGCTGCTTTGGCGACGGAAAATCGCAGAGCCAGGCTGGGAAATTCTGTCGCATCCACCATACTCCCCGGACCTAGCACCCTCCGATTATCACTCGTTTCTCTCTTTGCAAAACTTTTTACAGGAAAAAAATTCAAAACTGAAGCTGATGTCAACCAAGCACTAGTCGAGTTCTTCGCCTCTAAAAATAAATCATTTTTTAAAAATGGCATTTACAAGTTGCCATCACGCTGGCAAGAAGTCATAAGTAACGATGGAAAGTATATTCTACGATAAATATTATTAAATCTATGAAAATTGTGTTATATTTCAATTCAAAAACGGACAGAACTTTCCGGTAGACTTAATAGTATTCGGTCCGGCAATCGGCCTTCGAAAGCGAATTAAGTGAAAAAAAAAATATGAATGTGACGGGCAATTAGGAGAATACGTACCGATATACTGATGAATGAGCGATACAGTGCGGCGGAATAAAAATGTCAGTGGAGGGGGGGCGGGGCGGGGAGCGGCGGCAAACACCGAAAATATCGGATATCCGGGGCTTTCATCGAAAAACTTCCATCGGTGGACCGGGGGCAACGAATGAGAAAAATATCGGGACCGTTTCGGTCACCGGAGATGGCGATTATGACGAAGCATTTAACCCCTTCGCTACTGCCGACGGATATATCCGTCAGGCAAACGTCGGCCCGCCGCACCGGATTTTTCTGCTTTCGGCTTGACGGCTGGTTAGCGATACGGTATTTCCATCGAAATCTTTATGCGATCAACGAACCGCGGAAATAACATCGATCGAATAGAAACGGAGGATTTGTAAATAAAGGTGCAACGTGTTCTTTTTTATACGCGCGTTCCCGTTTTCGTTTGTTCGATTTCTTTGATACCGATATACATAGATGTACGCAATTAGTCGGTTAGCTGTTATTGAGACTCGTTCTGAAGAAATGGCAACATTTTCGCGGCTAATTCGCCGAATAAGATTAATTACGAATGCAACATCGGATAATTGTAGCTCGATGCGTCGACGTTTTACAATTTTTCGAAACGTACGACCGAATACTGTATATTCCAGATACCGATTCTTAGATCTATTCATGTTTATTTAAGCACGCATCGATCCAGGATCAATGTCATTAATTACTTGGTGAAAATTTTAGGAAGAATCTGTTTGTGTTTGCTTGCTATATTATTTTTTCTGTATGTTAGGTCTTAGTATACGAAATCAATGTAGAAATTTCTCTCGGAAATGCCAAATTTCGGATTGCTGTGAATTTCCCTGAATTTCCCTGCTAGACCTACGCCTATGTAATTTGTTAATTACATACGATTAAATTTTATCGCGGTAGGTGGCTTCCGAATTGCCTTCGAATCGTGTCACGTGGCCTGCGAATTGCCTTCGAATCGTGTCACGTGGCCTGCGAATTGCCTTCGAATCGTGTCACGTGGCCTCCGAATTGCCTCTCTTTTACTCTCTTTCTCTCTTTCTCTCTCTCTCCCTCTCCCTCTCCCTCTCCCTCTCACTCTCTCTCTCTCTCTCTCTCTCTCTCTCTCTCTCTCTCTCTCTCTCTCTCTCCCTTCGAATCGTGTCATGTGACCTCCGAATTGCCTTCGAATAGTGGCACAAGGCCTCTGAATTCCCTTCGAATGGTATCACGTGGTCTCCGAATTTCCTCCGAATAATAGCACGAGGCCTTCGAATTTCCTTCGAATCGTATCTCGTGGTCTCTGAATTGCCTTCGAGTCGTGTCATGTGACCTCTGAATTTCCTTCGAATTGCCTTTGAATTGTGGTATATGGCCTTCGAATTACCTTCGAATCGTGTCACGTGGCCTCCGAATTGCCTTCGAATAGTGACATATAGCCTCCGAATTGCCTCTCTTTTACTCTCTCTTTCTCTCTCTCTCTCTCTCTCTCTCTCTCTCTCTCTCTCTCTCTCTTGCAACTTGTCGGCAACTATAAAAACAAGTCGTGAAACCCGAAGAATCGCAACTTAGTGCTCTCAGATCTGCCGATATCAATTCCGACCTCCGAACATTTCTGGGAGAAATTACCGCACCTGATTAACGAAGCGGTCCGATGCAATATCGGTGGTCAATTTCCATTTACAACTAATAAGGCAACTGCCGGATAAATATTACACCGACAGAAACGGAATGGTTATCGCCGGACTCGTTTACAGCAAAACGATTGATTAAACAATCTCCTGGAAATGACTTTGTTCGGTCATTTCCAATTTTCTCGACCCATTTACCACCAAGCTTCGTTTAATATTAAAACAGCCTCCTGGATCGTGAAATGCGACTCGTAACTGGAGCCGGATCGCAAAGTATCGCGATTACTGCGCGAACCGCGGCAAAAAATATTTTGTTACGTTTACAGAGATCTGTAACTGCGATTAACGTTACCGAGTGTCCCGCGCTATTAACACGTTGATCGCACCGGAAGTTAGTACGTTTCTCGCGTAACATTCGTTGAAATTTATATTATCCACGACCGGGGTTTATTGTTTAAAAGCTCTGCTTTCGGTTTACATCGTTACTCAATCGACACCGTCGTTGGACGACTTCAACGGACGACTTGCAACGGTTGCAACCGGTCGCTATATACGCGCGACTAAAATTACACACTCGCTGAAATTATTAAACGAACGTCTTGATTTCGCATATAAATTGCTCGAACAAGAAGTTCGAAGTTCGAAGTTCAACGCTTCATCGAAGAGTGTAAACCGATCGATTTCTTATGACAAATAATTTCATTTTAATTAATCTGCACGAAACGAAGGAACACCTTGCGATGATGTATTCGGACGAAAAGAAATTCGCGAGACCATCGAATCGACCATCGAATTCGTAATGCAAGTATTTCTAGACTCTTTAAATCTGTTCGAACAAATTAGATGTTATTGACCGACTCGATCAACGAGAATGCATTCGATAGAAGAAGGTCGAAGCTTTCAATTTGTACAATTGATCGAATTTAAATGATGCCCGATGAAAATAGGCGAGATAGATTGTATTAATCCTGCATTATACCGCAATCAATTTCGAACAACGGTCCGACGTTTTAAATATTTCCAGCTGGTTCCACGGTTGCTCACCTTTCGTGATTAATTATGCACAGTTCGCGGTTTGTTTGAGTTAAGGGGACGTAATAGTATTGGTTAGTCGGAGTAAACGTGTTATCCTCCGAGTTCTCGTACTTTTCAGAGTTAACTGTGGATACATCGCTATTCGAAAAATCCTATTTTTATACTTGTCAGAGTATCGAACTCGTTGGAATCACTTTAATTAATCTCTGTGGAACAACGCCGTTTCGAACGACGCCGAACGAGAATCATCGTCGCGAGGGCATCAAATACGAAGTCTGGCCACACGTTTCGTTTCGTTTCGTCTCGGAAAAATCGTCGGTCTCGCCTTCGACGAAGTTCCCGAGTCGGAAACAGCTTGGCGCGCAACGCCGAGGAAAAAAATCGGCGCGCGACCACGGGTTAACTAAAACTAAACTAAAGGCACGACGCGCCACTATAGTGGCTTTCGCGGATGTCATCTCTCTGGACGACGCGCCGCTATAGTGGCTCGCTCTAGTAGCTCACTCGCTCATCGTTTGAATCAAATAATCGTTTTCGTATGCATTGTTTCACACTTCTTTTGTCTTCGCATCGATTTACAACAGTCTACAGGGTGTCCCAAGAATGTCTCGCAATCCGGAAATGGCGGGTTCCTCGGATCATTTGAAGCAACTTCTTCCTTTACAAAAATGTTCTCCGAGGCACCGTTAACGAGTTATTAACGAAAAACGGTGACCAATAAGAATCGAGTACGGCTGACGCGAGGCGGCCCAGCCAACCAGCGCGCGAAGCCCAGTTCCGCTCATTGGCTCGGTCGCCTCGCGCCAGCCGAGCTCGCCTCTCATTGGTCACTGTTTTTCGTTAATAACTCGTTAACGGTGCCTCGGAGAAAATTTTTGTAAAGGAAAAAGTTGCTTCGAATGGCCCGAGGAACCCGCCACTTTCGGATTGCGAGACATTTTTGGGACACCTTGTATATACAGACAGAATATACCAGTATCAGACTCTGTACAGTACATATCAGACTCTGCCGTCCAGAGAAATAGCCTCGCGCAGAATTCGGCCGTGCCTAAAAGGTTAAAACGATGCGACACCGACGCACCGGCGCCGGGGCACGGAGATGAATTTGTTACGGGAGACAAATTAATGAGACGATTATTGGAAGCGACGAATTTCAACCGCCACTCGAGGCCGGCAGTGACGCGTCGCGACCAGCTATTTTATCGTCGGGTGAACCATGCTCGTCGCCGCAGCGAGACGCCATAACGGTTTCATTAAAACGGTCAACGTGACGGGTTCGCGGCCCATTATTCGTTTTTACGAGCGAAGGAAAATAGCTTCGGTCGGTAGTCGGCGCTCTTGTGAACTCTCTGTTGTTTCAGGGCTCGGATAAAAGTACTGTTCGCCTTGCGAAAGAAGAGGCTCGGTGTCACACTTATCTCCGGTTTCATGGCCCCGCGACGCCGTGCACGTTTTACATTCTCGTACGTTTCTCTCTATCTACTTTTCCCGTTTATTTCGAAATTTAAATTCCTGCTATTCTCCGCCGCGGATACGGTCAGTTACGGAAACGAATTCCCGCCGATCGTGGTAAACGTTGATTGAGTTCGCACGATCGAGATCAGAGATCAGTTAATTCTCCTTAATCGACTCTCAGTTTTTACAGAAAAGTGGAGGAGATACGATTAACTAATTTTTAAAAAAGAGCCGCAAGGCTCGCATAATCGTATCTCCTCTTTTCAAATTGTCCACCTTTTTGTGTAGAAACTGAAGGAAAATTCGGGAGAATTTACTGTACTCGTGCAATTGTTAATTACGTCTTCTCTGTTTTGTGGTTACTTTTGTACAATAAATCATCAGCCTTTTGCTGCTACAAACTGCTGACAATTATGATGCTTCCGAAATGAACAATTTTCATTTCACGAAGACCGCGCCAATGCAATCATTCGGCAAATTTGATCTGCACGGTCTAATTAATTCTAATATGTTCTATCATTTTGTATTTTCACGAAAGAGTGATGTAACATAAATGTAAATAAATAAATTCTCCCTAACTGCCCCTCAGCCTGTAAACGAAAATGGACAATTCGTATCTTCTGTTCCCAAATTGACCATTTTTACGGAAACCTGAGCGTCAATTAGGGAGAATTTACTATAATTAGTATGGAAAACATCATAATGGAGACATCGCGACAAAAACATTAAAATAGAAAAAGATCCCAGTTCTATGCACTTCTAATGAAAATTAACAGATGTATGAAGTAGCAAAAAGATCGAGAGAATTTAGTAAACTGTTGTAAGTGATATACTATTTCTTAAAATCATTGTGGCTGGAAGTCAATTTACAACTGATTAACATTTCCAGCAAATTATGCAGCCGTATAATAAACGAACGCGCGAAACCATGGATCAGCGAAGATTTTAGAAAAAATTTAGAACACCGATGTATTTTTGATTCACCGCAGTTCCTTCGGACAAGGTATGGATTTTTCCGTGACTGCTATTTTCCACGGTTAAATCAGACAATTTCGCAGGAACATTGACAGTCTACGTGCTTCGGATTGCTCGAATTATCAATTAAAAGTATTTAGAGCGCTCCTCGAATTAACCTTTCTCCGACGTGGATCGTTCCGGATAGGTCGAAAATGTCAGAGGTTAATGCGTTTATAGGTTTGTACATTTATACATAATCTCGTTTGAGCAAGTAGAGTAGAGAATCAGAGCATTTATTTTTATAATGACAATCTTTATTCTTGTAATATGTGGCACGTTACCATATGCAGTAATGTCTCCCTAACTGACGCCAAGATTGTCCACAAAAATTGGACAATTTAGGAAGAAAAGATACGATTATTCGAGCCTTGCGGTTCGTTTTTATAGTCACAAATTAATAAATTATTATTATTATAATATTAAATTATATCGTTTAAAAAGCATTATTAAATTATTAATTATTAATTTTATATTACAAGTTATTAATTAAATTATATTATTATTATATTAAAAATAACTATAAAAACGAGCTACAAGCTCCTCATCCCAAATTGTCCAATTTTTGTGGACGATCTTAGCGTCAGTTAGGGAGACATTACTGTATATGGTAATATGTTCGTTGGTATGGAGTATGGGTTGGTTATGGTAATGGCGGTTCGTTTTTATAGTCACGAATTATTAATAACTATAAAAACGAGCTACAAGGCTCGAATAATCGTATCTCCTCTTCCCAAATTGTCCAATTTTTGTGGACAATCTTAGCGTCAGTTAGGGAGACATTACTGTATATGGTAATATGTCCGTTGGTATGGGTTGGTTATGGTGATGGCGGTTCGTTTTTATAGTCACGAATTATCAGTAACTATAAAAACGAGCTACAAGGCTCGAATAATCGTATCTCCTCTTCCCAAATTGTCCAATTTTTGTGGACAATCTTAGCGTCAGTTAGGGAGACATTACTGTATATGGTAATATGTCCGTTGGTATGGGTTGGTTATGGTGATGGCGGTTCGTTTTTATAGTCACGAATTATCAGTAACTATAAAAACGAGCTACAAGACTCGAACAATCGTATCTCCTCTTCCCAAATTGTCCATTTTCGCGGACAACCTGTGCGCCAATTAGAGAGACATTACTGTACATATCAGAGAACTCGAAGGGAAACTTTCGCACGGCAGAATGTTTTTATATCCGTTCATTACAAAAGTAAACCTTCCGATAAACAACGTTAAATTAAACCACATCGTCGGCGGCCGGTTAACTACGTTTGCTTGTTTTCGAAACGAAGAAAAGTAATTACGTTCCGCCGAATGAATAAATTACCGCCGAAACACAGCGTCGTAAAAACAGATGTTAATTATGCTAATACCGAGTGGTTTATTCGCGCAAAACGCGGAACATTCGCGCGTACCTTCCGAAGAGCAGATTAACCGATGGACGCCCGATCAATATCGATCTTTTCCACTGCACGCAATCGCGGCCGCGCAAAAATGCAGCGACAATACGTTCGCGCGGCGACAGTTCGCGCGCGCCTAATCGACGGATCCGACGATCGCGAACGCCGAATTCTATTGCTTGGCCCGCGTGAAACGTGGACGAACAAATGTTTGGCCTTTCGAACGAAGCGGAATGCTGCGCCCTTGCGGCTGCGGCAACGAGCGATCCGTAAAATCATTCGGGATCCACGCCCTCCCGATTCCTAATTAAATAAATGCGCTCGTATTGTATTTATAAAAAGAGCCAGCGACCGGCCCGCTGTGATTTAATCGACCGGTTAAATTCGCAATGAGTCGCAGCGAAATCGGTAACAGGTTTTTGTCGATCGCTTAAACGCCGGCCGCGTGATTCGCGCGGATTTATCGTCCGCGACACGGACGATGTCTGTTTTCTATACGATGCGTGTTTTTCTTTTCTGCACGACGCGTGTTTTCTAGCATTGCTAATTTATGCTCCGCGTTGCTTGAAAGCAGTTGCGATAAATTTTGGCCCGATTAAACGTGTTAATTAACACTAAACCTATCAAGCAGTAATACTAAGTGGCATGTACCGCTTCGCAAAAGTGAGAAGAGCGAATTTATTTAGAATTTGTGAAGCTTTTATTATAAAACTTGCTCCAATAATATAACTTATTCAAGCGTTTTCCACGAAAGAGTGTCGGAACTTTGCAGAACTGCAAAATAAGAAAGCGGTAGGTTTAGTGTTAAATACCAAAATGGTTCGAAAATGGCTCAGAAATGAGAACGTTCTGCTGCTTTTGATATTTTTAATTACAATTTATTTTAAGTCGTCTATCACTTTCCTGAATACAGTAAATTCTCTTCTTCTTGACGCTCAACTTGTATACGAAAATGGACAATTTGGGAAGAGGAGATACGATTGCCAAGAATTATGAAAACGAGCCGAAAGGCTCGAATAATTGCATTTCCTCTTCTCAAATTGTACAATTTTCTGTACAATCTAAACGTCAATTAGGGAGAATTTACTGTATATCACAAAAAAATCATGCGAGTGCTAAGGGTTACCATCTAGGTTTTGAAATCAATTTTTAATGTAACGTATTAAACAAACCGAATATTCCTATGGTTAAATTTAACTTTCTGCTTTTAGCTTGTGATTAAATAAATGACTTTAATATGGGGACTTTATTGTCGGAATTTTTGGGATTTTGGAATACGAAATTTAACCATATGCCGACTAAGTTGGGTTTATTTTAGCCAGAATTATTCGCGGCACTCGAAGGTTTATCGATGAATCGAATCGACAATAAAATCTCTAATAAAATTAGCGTATCTGTTGCTCTGTTTTCTCCAGTTCGCTATAATACTACGTCGTTCTTTTACAGAAAAATTATCGAAAACATATCACCTAATAAATTTAAATATAAATCTAGCGAAAAAAATTTATTCTTTCCTGCATGAAAAAATTAAGGATCCAAACATCGCGCAGTAAGAACAACAGAAACAAGAAACCAAGAGATCGCAGCAGAAGAAGAAATTCCGCTGATGTAAGAACGCGCGCGCCGCGTCAGTCACTCTAACGCGCATCATTGTCTGCCGAAACATCTTTGTGACGACTGTTCGGTCGACGTCGCCGTGGCGAAAGGGCTGAAAAGATTTATGAGGTGCTAAAGACTCGAGTCTCTCGGGCGATGGTTAATTCCAGCTCGAACGAGGATCGCAGGACCCTCGGACGAGTTCTCGCGATAACACGGCGAATTAAAACCACGGAAGTGGAAGCGACCGGTGGGATGCATCGTCGACGAAGGGTGTCGATTCGATCGGGGCACCGTGGGGTCGCGGAAATAGCTGGGCCTGGAGGAAAGGAGGAGAAGGCGGAAGAAAGAGAGGGAGAGGTGGCAAAGAAAGAGGAAGAGAGAAAGAGAGAAAGAAAGAGGGAGAGTGAGAGAGAGAGAGAAGGCGGGAAGAGAGAGAGAAGGCGGGGAGAGAGAGAGAGAATGCGCGCGAGAGAGAGAGCGAGAGAGAGCGAGAGAGTGCGGGAGAGAGAGAGAGAGCGCGCGAGGGAACGCGCGTGAGAGAGAGCGAGAGAGCGCGAGAGAGAGCGCGAGAAAGAGCGGGAGAGAGCGAGAGAATGTGCACGCGAGAGAGAGAGCGAGAGAGAGCGGGAGAGAGAGCGGGAGAGCGCGAGGGAACACGCGCGAGAGAGAGAGCGAGAGAGAAAGAAGGCGGGAAGAGAGAGAGAGAGAGAGAGAGAGTGCGGGAGGAGAAGGCTCCACTTCGCCTTCGTAGCTGCGATAAGACGTGAAATGGACGCCCGTCCTTCCCCGAGCCACGCGAACCACGCGAGCGATGCGCCGATAAGCCGAAGAGCCCGGCTCGTCGCGTCTCCTCGGAGTTCCACGTACGTAGGTAGACCGAGATATGGATTTTCACTCGAGACGAAAGAAGAGCATTCCCGGTGGCCCCATAACAATACGGTTCGACGGCTCGCGTGGCCGAGGCCCGTTCGGTATCACGAAGGTGACGAAGAAAGGAACTGCTACCTGTGCGAGGAGAGAGGTGCGCGGCTGCATATCGACTCGAAAGGGGCGAGTTCGAGGACGAGAGAGAAAGAGAGAAAGAGATATATATATATATATAGAGAGAGAGAGAAAGAAGAGAGTAACGAGGCGAGTCATGCTCTATCTCGGCTGACGTAGGCCGTGGAAGTCAGCGGTTCAAGCTGTACCGCTATCTCCGCGCGATAACGATAGAATGGCCATTGCGGAGGCAGAAGCTCTCGCGCTGGGTGCTGCTGGGCGCTGGTTAGGCGGTAGCCTGGATGGTGGCTCGGTTCGATCCATCATTCACTCGTTCGAGTGCGCATCCCGACATGCAACCGCATGCAATCGTGTGTGCATACGGTCGACCGAAGGGAAGCTGAATCGAGCGGACCGGAGCGGATTGCTGCGGCCGCCGCGCCGCTCCGAACGAACGAAGAACTTCGGCCAGCCGGTCGGTGTCTGGGCATCGTCTAGCATCGTCTCTAGCATCGTCTGGCATCGTCTGGCATCGTCTGGCATCGTCCTAGCATCGTCCGGCATTGTCTGGCACCGCCTGGATCGCATGTTACACCGATCTTCGCCGGCGTTGCTGGCTGCTCGCGGCCCTCCCTCGCGGCTTTGCTGACCATCGCCGGGGCTCTCGACCCGATAGCAGGATAGCAGAAGCTTGGATAGAAGAGCGGTTAGATTTCTCCCGAGCCAGCGCCTGGCCGCCTCGTTTATCAAGCGCGTGATGAAGCTGTTGGGTTAGGCGAGGGCCTCGCCCGAGAGAGGCCACGGCATAAGCAAACCGTCCGCCTTATCTCGAATCGCAACGTCTTGTTAGACCATCCCCAAACCCCGCTTCGTCGAGCCGTTTTCCACGAGAGCCCCCCCCGCGCCCCGCCGACCCCCCTGTCCCCCGTCGTCGACGTCCTTTCGTTCTCCAACGTTCCTCGAATTTCTCGCGGCGAACTCAAAGGGGAGCCGGGAATATTTTTCTGGCCGAAGGTCCTCGCCTGCCACGGCATCCTTTAGCCTGCTCCCCCCTCTCTCTCTCTCTCTCTCTCTCTCTCTCTCTCTCTCTCTCTCTCTCTCCATCCTTCTCGTTTTCTTTTCCTATTTTCACTCGATTTCCGCACCCTTCTCTTCCCTTTTTCTGCCCTGTTTTCCCTCTTCCTCTCTCTCTCTCTCTCTCTCTCTCTCTCTCTCTCTCTCTCTCTCTCTGTCTCTCTCAACGTCCCCGCTCCCGCGCGGCCGACAGAGGAAAGAGAAAATAGAACGTGAGTATTCGATAACGAGGCGGCTGACCCAGTTTCTACTCGTTTCCCGAGGAAAATCTGCCGCGTCTACGTAGGCAGAGACGAATTTTTCCGCCGCTATTTCTTGACCCGGTTTCGCCGCATAAAGCGTCAGGGATCAGAAGCGACAAGTTTCGCTGGTACCGCGCGCGCGCGCGAGAGACAGAGTTCTGATATTTCTTTCTTCCGACCCTGTCGGCTCCTTTTCTCTCGGCCTCTTCTCCTTTTTGTATCGCGTGCTAGCCACGCGTTCATTACCGCCCGCTTACCGTATGTCTTTTCCTTTCTTCCGTTTTCTTTTCTTCCCTCCTATTCTCTCCGCTCTCTCTCTCTCTCTCTCTATTCCTTCCTCTTCTTTCTTTTCTCTCTTTTTCACCGGCGTCGTGCTGGCTGCTGGAACGCGTGCTCGCGACGCGCACCGCGCGCTCTGCTTCGTTACCGCTTTAGAAGCTCGGGAGAAGTCGGCGCTCTCTCACTCTCTCTCTCTCTCTCTCTCTCTCTCTCTCTCTCTCTCTCTCTCTCTCTTTGTGTGCGTGTCCTCGTAAACGATGTCGCGAGAACGCGCGCGGACCGTTCCTCCCCGCGTCCCGCCGCGCGAAATTTCCCTATGTTTTCGTTCGGCTAACGATCCGAACGATCGTATCCGATGCGTCGGCCGCTAACGACCTCATGACGCAGCAGGAAACGACGCGATTCGTCACACCGACGCGCGTCCGAAGTGCTGGAACACGGTCGCAGGAGGGGCTTGTTAGTGCTCGCTCGGTTTTTCCAAAATATTTCCGAGTTTGCTGCTGTCGACGCGACCCTGGAAACACTGGGACACATTTCCACGCCGCGCCGCAACAATCGCACGTGTTCCTGTAACGCGACTTTTTTCTCCTCGGCGATAGTAACCCTTTACGCGCGGAGAATTCGTTCGGATCGGGTACGAAAGCGCGAACGTGTTTATCCGCGAGGCGGAAAGCAACGTTTTGAGAATAAGGAGAAAAGACGATGGAACGCTGATACGATAATTAATTGATTAATTAAGTAATTAAAATACGATGTTTGATGAAATGTACTATCGATGCGGATTTGAGGGTACGAAAATTGTTGATTATGGCACTTTCCATAGAAGTGAAGGCTCGAGAATTGAATTCTATTGTTATTTATTATTATTTATATATATTTATATATTTATTTATTTATATTTATATATCTATTTTATTATATATTAATATAATAAATATATAAATATGAGTATATATATATATATATATATATATATATATATATATATATAATAATATTTATATTATTATATACTTATTTTATTTTTATTGTTCTCATTTTTATGTTTAACACTAGATTTACGGAGCACAAAATACAGCTGTTTTATAGTAATTTATAAAAGTAACAATGAGACATTTATTCTGATATTGTAACATTTGCCATAAGTAACGTATAAATTGAATGAGTAACTCACAAATGTATCTTTCTGAAAATAAATGTATCTCTCCGAATAATCGTAAATGAAAAAATTAGTGAATCTAGCAAATCTAGTGTTAAATCTGATACGAGATTAATTAACGCATTAAACCTTTATCATTATTACAATCTGTTCGGCAAACCTAAAGTTATTAGAATCTGCCAGTTGTAACAACGTAAAAGAAATATATAAATAAAATAAAATAAACGGCTCCAGTCTCTGTAACTATTTAATTTGTAGACGAGACGATCGAGAAGACCCGATCGAGTCTCCGCGAAGCCAGCCTCGAACGATTAATTTCGCAACGAAAAGGCCGGCGATCGCCGCGATATCAAATCTCTTTGCAGTCGTAGAAATTCTGACCGACTGGTTTCCGATGGAAATGCAAAGTCGGGCGGTTCCGTTATCTTTACTGCTCGTTGCTATCGAGTATCGTTCCTTCATTACGTAGCACATTTAAATCGCGTAAATTGGACCATCCCGCGATGATCAGTTTCTACCATTCATTTAACTACGCTGTATATTTTGTCTGGTTTCGCCGGTGCTCGCAAGAAGCCAGACAGCTTCCACGGTGAAGGGAACGATGAGAAGTGAGCTAACTTCTATAACGCCGCAAACTGACTGAGTCGTGTTCTCGGTGTGAAGTTTCCCCGGGAACGGCTGACGAGCCGTTGGAAAACTGTTCATTCGTGCAGTCGGTCGCGATACTTGGAACAATCGCGTGTAAACGGAGCCGAGAGCGCCTTGGGACGCCCCGGTTCGAGCGATCCTGCCTCTCCCGAGATGGATCATCTTCCGAGATCTTCCCTCGAGAGTAATTATACCAATTAAGATACATACCATTGTTCCAGGGATAATAATTCGTCTCCGTTTTACACTCACAATTAAGGCCGGAATAAACGCGAAACCGTAGGCGACGATGCTTGTCGGTGATTACGCGGTGAAAAACGCGGGACACGCGGAACAGTGAAGATCTTGTTGCAATTCTTCCGGAGAATAAACAACAATGGTTTATGCTTCTGGTATTCGATGTACGCAGTATCGCGTAACGATCCATAATCTTGTAATGATCATAGTGAATTAACGTACGTACGTTCACTGCGGATTAAATTGGAGATGCTGGCGGATCTCGTATTACGGATGCAAATATCGCGATTGTTTCTACAAAAATTCGTTCCGTCTATTTTCGCAATTAAATTTATATTTAGTTGCCTCCGAATTGCCTTCGAATCGTCTTCGAATCGTGGCATGTGGCCTCGGAATTGTCTCCGAATTGTCTTCGAATCGTGGCATGTGGCCTCGGAATTTTCTCCGAATTGTCTTCGAATCGTGGCATGTGACCTCGGAATTGTCTTCGAATCGTGTCATGTGACCTCCGAATTGCCTTCGAATAGTAGCATGTGGCCTCCGAATTGCCTTCGAATAGTGACATGTGTCTCTGAATTGCCTTCGAATCGTATCACGTTGTCTCTGAATTTCCTTCGAGTCGCGTCATGTGACCTCTAAATTGCCTTCGAATCACCTTCGAATTGTGGCATGTGGCCTCCGAATTGCCATCGAATAGTGGCACATAGCCTCCGAATTGCCTCTCTCTCTCTTTCTCTCTCTCTCTCTCTCTCTCTCCCTAGTTATCGGCAACTATAAAAACGAGCCGCGAGACTCAAACAATCGTATCCAAACGTCCGCCGATTACCGCTTTCAAATTCGAGCTCCGGACCTTCCAAGAAGAATTTACTGCACTTTTCACTATAATCACCTAAATCTCAATTCTACTCTCAATTTCAATCCGTCGCAGTACGATTTCCTTCACAAACTACGTCGATCAACGCTTCCTCGTTCTTAACATAATACAACAAATTCCATGAAAATCGGTAGCACGCGAACAGTTCCCGAAGCCGCAGCAGTTGCCCGCTAACGAATGTAGTCCGTCGAAAGCGGAACGCGCGCGGGCAATGAAATCACAATTAGATCCGCGGGGGCAGTGTTTCGGTTCCTTCGTCGGCAATAACCATTTGCGTGTCGGCTGCGACAACGCGTTCAGGTAATAACAAGGAAGTTGCCTGGGCGCGTCGGTTACCGCGAGAACGCTCGAGTTTTCGGGAGAAAAAGTCGCGATAAAAACCTCCCGAAGAACACTTTTCGCGGCGCTCTGTTATGCGGTCGTTTCCGGTTCCCTTCTTCTAGGTGGCCAAGTTTCCCTACACCTTCTCTTTCTCTCTCTCTCTCTCTCTCTCTCTCTCTCTCTCTCACTCTTCGTTCTCCTCGATCCAGTGCGTGCGCCGCGGTACGCTCGCACGTGCTCCTTATTTCCCTCGCATTACGGATCCACGTTCACGCCCCCGCAGCTCCGTGAACGTTCCACCGGGCCGGAATAAATTAAAATCCAGCGTGGAAGGCGACCGGCTCTTAAATGGGAATGGTATTTCGCGGTGGTCGGCTCCGATCCGCTGCGAAAGCGCAAAAAGAGAGGAAGAGGGGATTTTCGAGCGCGAAGAGATCAGCCACGAAAGAGAGAGAGAGAGAGGGAGAGCCCTCCCGGCCACCGAAAGAGAGAATTCCTTCTCCTTTGGCGGGTCGAAAATTGCTTGGAGCTCCCCGACCTAGCCAAGCCCGGGGCAAATTTCTCGCGCGGCAGTTTTTAAGAAGAGTAAATGAAATGCGCCGCGCGGTCTCCCCGCAAAAACAAATAGAATTTCCATAACGTTTCCCTGGGGCGGCCGTGTACTCGAGGAGCGTGCCGCCCCTCGTGCCGACGCAGGTCCGCGCCGCTGGAACGGGTAATTAAATCGGTTGTATAACAATCTTCGCGTATTAAGCGCCGGTCACGGCGAACGCCGAAGAAACCCGCGATCGATGGTACCGCTGTAAGAGCCGTTTCACAATGTCCGGATTCCGCAGTCCGGTTCGGTGCACAGGACTCTCCTATACAGGGTGTCCCAAAAATGTATCGTAATCCAAAAGTAGCGGATTCCTGAGGTTATTTGAATCAACTTTTTTCTTAGCGAAAATGCAATCGGCGGCTTCGTTTACGAGTTATTAACGAAAAACAGTGGCCAATCAGAGGCGAGATCATTTGGCGCGAGACGGCCGAGCCAATGAGCGGAATTGGGCTCCGTATACTCGTTGGCTGGGCCGCCGCGCGCCAGCCGAGCTCGCTTCTTATTGGTCAGTGTTTTTCGTTAATAACTCGTAAACGAAGCCTCGGAGAAAATTTTCGCGAAGGAAAAAGTTGCTTCAAATGACCTCAGGAACCTCCCATTTCCTGATTACGAGGCATTTTCGGGACACGCTGTATACGTTCAATTGGGTCATCCAAATCGTAGATTGTTTATCGCGTGAGAAGATTTTCCGAACGGAAGTCGGTCGTCTTGGTCTACTCAGCATAATTTATGTCAATTATGACGTCGACTTTGTGATCGATGCACGCTTCATTGTGAAAATATACTTCGAAGGAGACACGTAGAGATAGTTTAGATTGATTGTAGCATACGAATCGCGAAAATGTAGTAAGTTCTCCCCAATTTTCCGTCAGCTTGTAAACTAAAAATGGACAATTTGGGAAGGGGAGATACGATTATTTGAGCCTTGCGGCTCATTTTTATAGCTGCCGAGTGTCAATAATTATAAAAACGAGGTGCAAGGCTCTTATAATCGTGTCTCCTCTCCCCAAATTGTCCGTTTTTGTTTACCAGCTGAAGGGAAAATTAGGGAGAATTTACTGCATTCAGAATATAAACATATTCCGGAAAATTCTGTTCCTTTATGAAAAGTGCTCCTCCTTTTCTTTCTGCAAATGTTCAGTTTCCAAATCTATTTGATTCCTCGAATTCTTTATATTTCTTTACACCAATTAGTATTGTTTACGTACATTCCTTCCAGCTTAAAAATGGAAAATTGATAAAGAGATCATCAATCGTTAAAATCGACGAGCGATTTAAATCTAGCTTGGAACGAAACGCGTGAAACGAAATCGCAATAACCGAGTGCACGTGAAACGTTAATAATTTTCGAAAAAGTCTTCAAAAATGTATCGAAGCAGAAGGAGCAGATTTTGAACGCTTTATGATAAATTTTAACGTTCAGTTTTGCGATTAATGCGTTTGTTAAACTGGTAAAATATACGGAATATCAAACCGAAGTATATATATCCTCGTTTCCGCAAAACAATTGAATATAAAAACACACATACAGAGACAGAACTTTCTCCGCACACTGTGCATGATATTCCAGTTAGTGGAATGAAACAATGAAACGATGATTAATTTTGGTCCCGAGAATGGGTCACGTAACAACGAAACATTCTTTCCGTTTTTCTGCAAGGCTAAAGCTACATTAGTGACCAAGTCTGTCGCACACAGTTGTTCGAACCGACTCGTTCTACTATTCTCTCTTTAATTGTTATTTCCTCCAATTGCTACGGTTCCTGTGTGGATTTTTTCTCTCTCTTCTTTTACTCCGTAGTTAAGCTTGTGGGGCTCGGTGGCTTTCGGTTCCATGTTCGGGGACCAGCAAATGGATTAAAAAAAAACCAACGTTTCTTGTACCGCTACTTTCGTTACTTTCTTCTCTTTAGAATGCTTTCCAGGAGTTCGTTTGTCTGGCTCACCGGTGATCCTTGCACTCCGCAGATTCCTGAAGGTTCGTTAGTAATAATGAATGGTGTACTGGACAGTAGAATCGTTTATTTTTCATCGAAGTGTCGCGCGAAACGGTGACCGTATTTATTATGCATCGTTTGGACTATGTTCGGTAAATTCTCACTAATTTTCCTTCAGACTGGAATAAAAAAATTTTTATTCCATATTAATTATATTAATTGCAGTAAAATCTCCCAAATTCGCGCTCAGATTGCGCATAAAAATGGACAGTTTGAGAAGAGAAGATACGATTGCAGTAAATTCTCCCAAATTCGCGCTCGGATTGCGCACAAAAATGAACAATTTGGGAAGAGGAGAAACGATTGCAGTAAATTCTCCCAAATTCGCGCTCAGATTGCGCATAAAAATGAACAATTTGAGAAGAGGAGAAAAGATTGCAGTAAATTCTCCCAAATTCGCGCTCAGATTGCGCACGAAAATGGACAATTTGGGAAGAGGAGAAACGATTGCAGTAAATTCTCCCAAATTCGCGCTCTGCTTGCGCACAAAAATGGACAATTTGAGAAGATGAGATACGATTATTCGAGCCTCGCAGCTCATTTTTATAGATTGTCAATAATTATAATAATCGAGGTGCAAGGCTCGAACAATCGTATCTGCTCTTCCCAAATTGTCCATTTTCGTGCACAATCGGAGCGTCAATTAGGAAGAATTTACTGCACTATGTTTCACAATGTTTACGTATGTTTACCGAATTCCGTGATTCTCGTTTTAAACCAGCTTATTTCTGTTCTCCAGATTTTAAAGTGTCCATGCAACTTATCCAGCATATTTTGTATGCATAACGAGACTTGCGCACTTTTCCAGGTTAAGGCGAACTAGCAGTATCGTTACCGTGCATACGTATAGTGCTCAATTTGTGTTCCGCCGGTGAGCTAGGATGTCGTTGATGACCCAGTTCGAAAAACTTCGCCGATTTATGCGGGATTATCGCAAAATGTGTGGCCGAACTTTCGAACACATATTCTATTACCCCTATGGATGTATAAACATAAATCTGCGAACTTCCATTTTAAGATATGAACACTGTTATGAAGTAATTCAATTACATTACTATTCGATCGCATTGTAATTCGGAATCCAGATTTCCAGTCGGTTAAATTACAATGTAATTCGTAATTGGAATAATAACTAAAAAATACTGAGTAATTAAATTACAATGATTACGAATTACGATGTAATTGAACTAAGATTACGAATTACGATGTAATTGAACTAAGATTACGAATTACGATGTAATTGAACTAAGATTACGAATTACGCTGTAATGGAAGCAAAATTACGAATCGAAAAGTAATAAGTTAATTTGTAACTGAAATACAACTAAAAAATACTGAGTAATTAAATTACAATGATTACGAATTACACTGTAATGGAATCAAAATTACGAATCGAAAATAGTAATCAATTAATTCGTAACTGGAATACAACTAAAAAATACCGAGTAATTAAATTACAATGATTACGAATTACGATGTAATTGAACTAAGATTACGAATTACGCTGTAATGGAATCAAAATTAAGAATCAAAAACTAATAAATTCATACAGCCAACGAGACAAGAAAATCGAACCAACCGAAAGGCTTGATTTACGTAATTGAATTCAACGTGCTTAAATTACCATGTAATTGAAATACAATGTACTTAAACTGCGAAATTCAATTACAACATAACTGAATCGCCGCAACTCTGTTCCGTAGCGAGACCGCGAGGGAAGATAATACTAAACTAAAAATATCCCCTTCGCGTTTGAAATATGAGCGAAAACATAACTGGAAGCTATACGGAGTTCCGTCGAGCCATCGTTGGAAAACAAACTCTCAAAATTTTCCAGCGGCTTAACAGAGTCCCCCTACAGCAGCAGATTCGACCGAAATAACGAAGTAAGCTCCCGGAGTTTGGCGCGCAGGAAAGCATGCGGCTATAATTCTGACTGGCGGCAGCTCGGTCGAAGCCGAGCAATACGGGGCCAGCTCGTTATATCGGCCGACCGAAATAAGTACGCATCAGGATACAGGGTGTCCCAAAAATGTCACGCAATCCGGAAATGGCGGGTTCCTCGGATCATTTGAAGCAACTTCTTCCTTTACAAAAATGTTCTCCGAGGCACCGTTAACGAGTTATCAACGAAAAACAGTGACCAATAAGAATCGAGCACGGCTGACGCGAGGCGGCCCAGCCAACCAGCGCGCGAAGCCCAGTTCCGCTCATTGGCTCGGCCGCCTCGCGCCAACTGAGCTGGGATTCGACCGCCTCGACCGCTGGCGTCGTTGGCTCGGCAGCCTCGCGCCAGCTGAGCTCGCCTCTCATTGGTCACTGTTTTTCGTTGATAACTCGTTAACGGTGCCTCGGAGAAAATTTTTGTAAAGGAAGAAGTTGCTTCGAATGGCCCGAGGAATCCGCCACTTTCGGATTGCGAGACATTTTTGGGACACCCTGTATATCGAACCGTGAACTCGGCACGCAGGAGCAGAAAAATTATGCGAGGCTAATCACCGACGGAACGAACGATCGCGTGAAATAATTCACGGCAATGCGAGCTGTGTCAGAAGTGACCGGGATACGATTTGGGTACGTTAATAGTACCGCTGGGGTCGTCGGCGACCCGGGGGCCCAGAATCTCGTTAAAATTTTCTGGTAAAAATTGTGTGGTAGAAATTTTATTTTCCTTCGGAAAAAACGGTAGGCGCGAGTTAAGAGGATGTTTACGAGCGCGTTTTCACGAAGTTAAAAATTTCCATGAAATTTTACGGGCTCGCCGGCACCCCCGCGAGGCGGTTCCAGGGTTAATATCGCCCTCGACGCAAGAAACGAGGCGTTCATTTAACACGTCGACGCGCAGTCACCGTGCCTGCCTCGTCGAAAAGCCAGTTCTCGGAGCACAGGGCGACGAAAAGCCGCGCAAAACCCTCCGCGAATCCTTATTGCACGCATAATCCTCGCGGCGGCCGTGCATTAACAAGCGCGCGTCAGGCGAACGCGTCGCGAAAGACGCGACGCCGGGAACCTTCGCGGCGGATTCCGCGGCAAAAAGGCGTCGCGTTTCGGAAGCCGGCCCCCGGAAGTACGTGTTTCTGTTATCGCGGCGCGTATCGGTTAATCCTCGCGCCGCTGCGGAATTTTCAGTATTTCAGATTAACAGGCGCGCGGGGTGGGGTTTGAGGGGCGCGGGAGTTCCCGAAAAGTTTCGCGCGAGAAGAACCTCCGGCAGATAAGCCAGCAACCGGGGCTAGGGGATGGAAAAAGGGCGCATTTAACGGCCGCGGAAGGAGAAACCCGGTGGAGCCAGCCCGATAATCCTCTCGTTTATATTACTTTACCGGCGACGGCGGCGGCCGGTTCCTCCGCAGCGGCATTCTCGGCCGACGACGTCCTTCTCTCCCCCCTCCCCCTCCCTTTTCATCCTCCGCCATCACCTCGGAATGACAATAGAACCTTTTCATATTCCTCGGACCGACAAGACGAAGCCGGCCGCGGACGCCGCGACGATGCTAATGAAATTTCTGATGCGGGACGATGGACAGAGCCGTCGCGTCGCTCCCGACGACCGACAAGATGGCCGACCGGCTCGTATCATGGATAAATCTGCGACTGCTCCGGCGAACGCGAAGTAAATTCGTTGTCCTTTTTTGGGGGAGGGGGGTGTCTTGGCTTTGATGCGGAGTATTGAATAAGATCTGCCTAAAATTTCGATTAATATTCTTTATTTATTTATTTTATAGTCAGCGAAGGCTAAAACTTTTGCTTCCCTGCAAGCGACGTATTCATTCTCAGCTTATTCGAAGCATATTATTGTTACCATTGTTGTAGGATAATTGTTGCAGGATAATTTATATAATTGTATTTATCTGAATTATCAATTTTCTCAAAACACTTTCTAACTCTTTGCACTCGAGACTGTTTTAACTGCAAAATGAAGACATTTGTTTCAACCTACAGTATTTCCATTTGGTATGATCGTTTTTATTTGACACATATGAAATCGAACGTACACGCTTATAGAAGACTTCTATTATTTGACAATTTATCGAATATACAAACAAATTTAATAACGTGAACATTCTTTGGAAAATAGTGTCGCAATTTTTAGCGTCGCCTCAGAATCGCCACTCGAGTGCAAAGGGTTAAGCGTACTCGTTCTAGACAAGTCAGTTTCTCTATATTAGTAAAGTAATTGAAAATCTAAATCGATCGTTGGCAAATTCGGTCAAATAACAATATTTACACTCTGTAGATTCATGTAGATATTATTCCCTTCACCTTTTTAATAGTAAGATCGCGCAATCCAGTCGCAAAAGGACAACGTTCGACATAATTAACCCTTCGCACTCGAAGCCATTAATTTATCTGACTTATGGTATTTCCATGTTATATGATAAAGTGCATTTTATGCGTATGAAATTTAGTCTTGTGACTCATACAACAATTAGACTTTTAACAATTTTGTTACATCTACAACAATTGGACTTTTAACAATTGTTTACATCTAAACTTTTATGATATAAAAATTATCTTGAAACGTGATGTAACAATTTTAACGGTGCCTCAGAGTCACCGCTCGAGTGCAAAGGGTTAATTTTCGATGCATTTAAGTCGATCATTGTTATCTTATCAACATTTCACCGCATCATCTATCATGCACAATGAACTCATGGCTTCCACAATGAACCCATTAATTCCTAACAGAAGTCTGTTCCGTTTCGTTTCGTTCTTTTCCAAATACTCGCCGTGCAAAGTGGCGCGATCATCGCAACGCTCGGAAGGAACAGCATCGCGACCGGAAAAATGGCGTTCGCGAATTCGAACGCGGAACGAAGTCGCACGATCTACGGAAGGCGCCGGGTCCGAACGGGGCCGCCTTGAATTTCCATTTGTTTTTCATTATGATGCTCATTCCTTGATGAAGTTCCACCTGGCGCAATAATCGAATCATCGCTCTTTCGCCGGCCATTTGCGAGCGCGAATGTTAATCGAATCTCGGCCGCTTCCATCTCGCCTGTGCCGAAAAAGAAATCGATGTCGGTCGCGCGGGGAAACTCGTCGGAGCGACGGCATCGACGTCGGTAACGGCGAGGGCTGGGAAAAAAAAGAGGCGGAGAGGACGAGCGACGGCAAAACGAAGAAAGAAAGGAAGAAAGGGTGACGGGAGGGACGAGAGGCGGGATGAGGGGTAGGAGGTGGAGGAAAAATCACCGCGAAATGGCTGGCGACATCGGCGGCCTTCGACCAACGAGAGGGGAAATCGTGCGCGGCGAGGGTGCAAGCTGAAACGACGGCAGAGAGAGAGCACTCTTCGCGCAAAATAGGCGCGAACGCCGGTTCCGAGATGCGCAACGGCAGTTGATTTCCGGCAATTGCCAGCTCGGATCGGTCCTTTAACTTCCGGTATTTGTCGAGCTTTCACAGTGTCCATTTTCCCAGCGCTCGAAAACGCCGCTCCCTGACCGAAGATAGGATTTACATTCTCGCGCGATACGTCACAGCGCGGAACGCTTTAGTTGATTTTGCGGTCTGATACGCGGTCCCGTCGGAAGGGGAACTTCGCCGCACATTCGATCCCCGCCTGGTCAATTGTACAACTAGAACAATGGCCCGCTGTGCCTTCGCGCACCGTTGCAGCAGGTGCGACAGAACTGCCGGCGCTCTTTCCGCAATTTTCTTCCGCCGTTCCCGCGTTCCGATGGACGTTGCGCGGCACGGTAAATGGCCACCTAATACGCGAGACCCATTCGTTCTCTCGTATCGTAATTTTCGATTGAAAACACCTTTATTAAAAGTGCAGCATTCGGAACTAGAATATGCGTTCTTTCGCGATACGCTGGAACATACGGGAACAAAGATTCTGCTTGTTCGTGTTGAGAGAGACGCTGAAAGTATGCACATTTGCGGATTCGCGATTTTTTAAAACGCACGGAGATTGGGTTCTCCGAAGACTTAATGGGTTGCGGGAGGTTAGTACGAATTGATTACTATATTAATTTTATGGAGACCCGTGAAAATCATTTCGTCGCATCGGACAGACTTTTGAACGCATATTTGCATTCTTGCATACTTTGGAGCTGTTTCCGAGCTCTGTTTCAATCTTTTCACACGTGAAATTCGAGAATCATATTTTCTCGCTTCTCTCCGAAATGAGAAGAGTGCTTAAAATTTAACCAAATGGTAGAAAATACACAATTTATGCCGAGAGAAAGAGAGAGAAAGAGAGGGAGAGAGAGAGAGAGAGAGAGAAGTATTTAAAGTAACAGCGCGCAGGCATATTTACATATTTATTTATTTATTTACTTATTCACAGAAAGAAACAAAAAATAAAAATTATACAAAATAAATAATAAAGATCAATAAAAAATTATTATTGTACAATATGCTTCAATGATAATTTTAAGCTTTTTAGACTAGCTTTAGATTAGCTTTTTCGCCAATAGGAATCACTTCTCTTCGTTCCAAACGTAAAATCTCAAACGTCTGATATTTCAAACGAATCTTTCGAAACCATTTATACAGATGCTTTTACGATTATCATTCTCAAAAAGCCGTTTCAATTAACCCTTTGCACTCGAGTGGCGAGTCGCGTGGCGCCACTAAAAATAGTCGTAGCATTTTTCAAAGAAATGGTAACGATGCCAGATTTGTTTGTAGCCAAGAAAAACTGTTGAAACTGCAAGCATTGTACTTGCAAATAGGCATAAATTGCATTGAATCGTATAAAATGGAAATCAGAAGTACGTCAGAAAACATCTTTTGGATTTCGAAATTAAAATAGCTTCGACTGCAAAGGATTAATATTCGAAGCACTTGTACGCCGAAATAACAGTGTCATTCGCGTAACTCGATATATCGTATCCAAATCGGCAGGGGATATAGAAGCGTATTCAAATAACATCTAAGAGACAGTTATTTTCACGACGACCTAATAAATCGATTCGATGGTCGCGCAGAAGGAGCGCGCGGATCATTTATTTACGGCTATTATCCGAAATTGTGGCGCGAATAGAATCGACAGACTCGACGGGCTCGACAGAAGTACAGTAATGTCTCCCTTACTGACGCTTAGATCGTGCACAAAAGTGAACAATTTGGAAAGAGGAGATACGATTATTCTGCTCGCTTTTTAATAGTTGTTGTCAATTCGTAACTATAAAAATGAACCGCAAGGATCGAACAATCGTATCTTCTCTCCCTAAATTGTCCATTTTTGTGGACAATCTGAGCGCCAATTAGAGAGACATTACTGTACAAGTACAGTAATATCTTACCGACGCTCGAATTTTGCATAAAAATGGACAATTTGGAAAGAGGAAACATGATTATTCGAGCCTTGTTGCTCGTTTTTTAATAGTTCTCGACAATTCGTAACTATAAAAATGATCCGCAAGGATCGAACAATCGTATCTTCTCTCCCTAAATTGTCCATTTTTGTGGACAATCTGAGCGTCAATTAGAGAGACATTACTGTACAGTACAGTAATATCTTACTGACGCTCAAATTTTGCATAAAAATGGACAATTTGGAAAGAGAAAACATGATTATTCGAGCCTTGTTGCTCGTTTTTTAATAGTTCTCGACAATTCGTAACTATAAAAATGAACCGCAAGGATCGAACAATCGTACCTTCTCTCCCTAAATTGTCCATTCTCGTAGAGAATCCGAGCGTCAAATAGAGAGACATTACTGTAGTTGGTCCTAATAAAGCGGCCTCGACGTAGCTGCTTCAAGAGGAGCCGCAGAGACAAACGGCGTTTAAATAAGTTCCGTCTGAGCCGCGCGTTTTCCCATCCCGAAAGATAATTCCCGCTTGAAAGTTCTTTTCACCGGCGCGGCGGACTGCTCCGGCCGTTCCGCCCCGCGTGTCCATTTGATTCCCGTGGATCGCAATTGGTCGCACGGCCCGCACAAAGGGTCGTGCAACGGCGAATTCCAAGGATCGTTTAGAAATCGCCCGATCCCGCGTGAACACGACCGACAGCCGCCATCGCGTCGGTCCGCTTTACGCCGCGTGAACGAGCATTGTTAACGCGCTAGTAGCTCTAAACGCGGTAAATTGAGGCGGGTGTACGCCGAGCGGAATTCGCACGGTCTTTCTCTCTATTTACGAGCCTGAACGTACACATTGTTCGTCCACGGCTGCCACGGAAAGCGACGCTCGCCGCTGTTGGTCTAAATCTTGAGGAAATGGCACTTGATCTCGGCTTGCCTTCTCGCGTGCATACGCGTGCCTTTGCGCATCAAGCCGCGACGACGCCCAGACACACATATACACACGCACAGATTGGACACAGATAGCGAAACTTCCCACCTGATCGGAGGAAATACTCCCGTTACCGTTTACACGACGGTAATTTATTGCCGTCAGAGCCTTGGGTACATTTGAAATATCATCTCGAATAATATATCATTTTGTTCTGTAATCATTTTCATAACTGCGACCTCTTATGAGACAACATTGCTCGGAATATTATTTCAAATAACGTGTTGCTCCATTATGTAATTATTTGAAATAGTTATTTGAAATAATTATTTGATATAATTATACAGTTGGATTTAATGTTTGAAACAGGTTTGCACGCTTTTTGCTTCGAACAAATTGTTACGAAAATTCCATAAAATAAACTCTTCTCGTTCGTCATTATTTTCAGCGTTATTTCCTTCGACAGATATTAAATAAATGAACAACGGAATAATATATTATTTGAAATCTCGTTTTATATCGGCTGAATCGATATTATCTTTATTTCCAAATAACTGATAATACCGGTCCGAGATCGATTCTTTCAAACAGTTGTTTTTTTATTTGTATTTCGAATAATATTTGCTAAAGTCTGATTACCGCCAATGCAGCGCCACAGTGGCGTCCTCAGTCTTTCGTGTCACGGAATAATTGGAGATGTTTGGTAACAAGAAATGGCACGGTCGTCCAATAAAAAAACAAGGACTTTTTATTACAGTATCGCTTGACGAAATATTCCGTCGTTTACCATATCAATTGGGTTAGAAAGATTTCTTCTCGAATTAACAAGTTAAATATCCACCTCCGTTTCGCGAGGCAACATAATTTCGTGATTCACTCTGCTTCGCCTCGTCATTCTATTACAATTCATTACCATTACCCACTCGCCGTGCTCTCCTCATTTAAATTACAAAGAAGCTACGGAGCAGTTCATATAAGAATACATCGCATACGATTTTATGATAATAAAATTCTCTGGTGAAACTTAACAACGACGCCGCTAAAACGTGCTGAATCTTACCCATTCGCATTGTCATTAATCTCCTTAATGTACAGAGTGTCCGAGAAGTGTCACGCAAACCGGAAATGACGGGTTCCTGAGGTTATTTGAAGTAACTTTTTCCTCAGCGAAAATGCAATCCGCGGCTTCGTTCACGAGTTATTAACGAAAAACGTTGACCAATGAGAGGCGAGCTCGGTTGGCGCGAGGCGGCCCGATCAACGAGCGCGCGGAGCGCAGTTCCGCTTATTGGCTCGCGCCAGCAGAGCTCGCCTCCTATTGGTCAGTGTTTTTCGTTAATAACTCGTTAACGATGCGTCGGAGAACAATTTTGTAAAGGAAAGAGTTACTTCGCATGACCCAAGGAACCCGTCATTTCCGGATTACGAGACATTTTTGGGACACCTTTGTATATATCACTCGAGGATTCCCACTACAGCTTACGAGCATATATCAAAGTAAGTGTCTTTTAAACTAATCGATTTCGATGCAATTTTTCAGCATGAATACGAGTTACCGAGTTCTACGAAATGCATTTTTCAAACATTAAGAATGTAGAATCTATCTACATCGAGACATTAAAAATCTAGAGCTGTTTATTCTATTCCGTTGTTCCAAGTAACAGCAAAATTAGAAAAAAAGAAGCATTAAACCGATGCCTCGAACATTTAGGAGGAATTCAAGCCGTTCGGTTCAGCTTTAAAAAAACAACTTACCGCATTTTACAAGGTGTAGGAACACTTTTCGGTGAGTCGCGGTGGCAATTAAAATCGCGGAGAGCTGCACGCGCAAGCATAATAAAACGGAAGAGAGCGGTAAGTTGAGAAATCCGTCACGCTCGAATCGCGACAGGCCAATCGGCGACTAATCGTTTTTGTCGGACTGCGTCGAGCAAACAGGCGCGCGTCCGTCCGGTGATTCACGGGGAAAACAATGTAAAATACTCAACGGGCGGCAGCGCATTATCCGCTTAAACGTTATCGATCGGCGGGGGGGGGGGCGCGGAGGCGCCCGTATTTTTCTGCGAAGTTATTTCGCCTAATCGCGAGAGCCGCCGAATCGGCAAGCGCGCGTAGTCGATGTTTACGCGGCGCGCTCTTCGCGCAATATTTGCACGTGCCAGCGGATATGAAATATCCACCGGTTTCGATTCGTAACGCGATACGTCGGCGTTCGATCCGCGAATTTAATTATATTCGAGATATAGGTGTACACGTTGCTTTATACGGGCCCGTGTGCATTAGCGGCCGGTCGAATCGCAACGGGACGCAAACACGCGCGCGCGCGCCGCGCGTCGCTTCTTGTTCCGACGACGTGTTTTCCGATCGACGGTATTTTTATCCCGACGGATAAAATATGCCCGACAGATAAGATTTCAATCTGTCCGGCTCGTTATTGAAACTAAACGCCATCCGGCTAACCGCGACCGATTCTTTCTATCATTTTTTTTGTCCTCGTATTTTCGTCGCTCGCCCATCCCCCCCGCCTCCCTCCCTCAGAACGCTGATTCGTTCCCGCGGGATGGGCCGCCGAGCGCCGAGCACCGTATTCTATATATGAACCTATATTTTTCGGGCCATTAACGGGTTTGCAGCGATTTCATCTCCGCGACGGACGCTATTGGCTGTGTTTCAATTTCCGCGGATCCAAATTTCCATTTCAATTTTCCAAGGAGCGCCGCGATATTTTCGACATGAATTTTAGGGAATTCACAGTTGACCCAGGTGAAATGCACCGCGTACGTCGAAACGAGTATTCCGATCGACCGTGGTCCGCGTCGCGGAAGGCGCGCACGCGAGTGCACGCACCCGCGCGCGTCCGTGCACCCACGCGCGGCCGGCGGAACGATCGGAGGCCGCCGCCGGGATACACGCCGGCCGTATACGAAAACACGGCGATTTCCCGTAAAATTCGGCAGCCCGTGGATTTCATTGAAATACGTCGCGTTAATTATGCTAAGCGATTCCCTGTGAGAGGAGCTCTTCCCGCGCGACGAACGGTGATTAAAAGGGCCCCCGGCCGTTAGAAAAACAGGGACAACACTCGCTAATGAACGGACACGATACCGTCAATTTGCAGCTGCTATGAATTAAATTCTAATGTCCCGTTTAATACGATTCATCGGGTTCGCCGGCATTACGTATTCCGTGGCGCGCTTTCAGCAGCGTACCTGGAAAACGGGCGAGCGCGGCACCGAGGCACCGTTACAGGCCGAGCAACTATTTCTCTCGCGATCAATTAATGAAATTCCACGGCCGTGTGCTCCCCCCCATCCCTCCCCTCGCGATTAAACTGCACACCTTACCTTCTCTGGCAGGGCTCTCGCCGGCTACGCAAACATCTTAACGGAATCAAATTCATTGAGAGTCGTGCGAGCGAGAGCGCGCGCGAGCACACACGCGGCCAACCGGCCGGAGCGGAGAGGAGCGGAGCGGAGCGGACAACACTCTCGCCAGCTTTTCTCGAGCTGAACGGCGCGAGCGTGTGTTCCGCTTACGACTGGCAAGCGTGCCACGTAGACACTTGAAAATCTGCCAAAACACCGGGAGCACAGTTTAATCATGCTGCAGGTCTGGCGAACGCCTCGTAAAGCGTAAGGCGAGGCCGCGACACGACGAGAGAAAGACCGAGCTGTTTATTTCTTACATAATTTAGCGCAGCCCGCGGGGGAAAGACGCCGGAAGTGACGCGGAAAGAGTATGCGAGCCGGCGAGCTGGTAACGTGGGAGGCAAAGGGTTACAACTTTCTTGGACGGTCGTCGGAGGTTGTACGGGAAATTCTTTGTAATCGATGCTGAGATTGGGCGCGAAGATGGACGATTTGGGAAGAGGAGGTACGATTGTTTGAGCCTTTCGGCTCGTTTTTATAATTGTTGGCAATCGGCGACTATAAAAATCATTGTCGATAGCGCAATAAATTCTCCCTAATTCGTGAACTGTTTCTGCAGAGAAATGGACAATTTGGGAAGAGGAGATGCGATTGTTCGAGCCTCGCGGCTGGTTTTTATGATTATTGACAATAAGCAGCTATAAAAAGGAGCCATCGTCTATAGTACAATAAGTTCTCTCTAATTTGCAATCTGATTGCGCGCAAAAATGGACAATTTGGGAAGAGGAGATACGATTGTTCGAGCCTCGAATCTCGTTTTTATAATTATTGACAATCGGCAACTGTAAAAACCATTGTCGATAGTACAATAAATTCTCTCCAATTCGCGATCTGATTGCGCGCAATAATGGACAATTTGGGAAGAGGAGATGCGATTGTTCGAGCCTCGAACCTCGTTTTTATAATTATTGACAATCAGCAATTATAAAAACCATTGTCCATAGTACAATAATTTCTCCCTAATTCGCGACCTGATTGCGCGCAATAATGGACAATTTGGGAAGAGGAGATGCGATTGTTCGAGCTTCGAACCTCGTTTTTATAATTATTGCCAATCGGCAACTATAAAAACCATTGTCCATAGTACAATAAATTCTCTCCAATTCGCGATCTAATTGTGCACGAAAATGGACAATTTGGGAAGAGGAGATACGATTGTTCGAGACTTGCACCTAATTTTTGTAATTTTTCACAATCTATAAAAATGAGCCGCGGGGCTCGAATAATCGTTTCCCCTCTTCCTAAATTGTCAATTTTTGTTTACAGGCTGAAGGAAAATAGGGAAAATTTACTATACACAGTGAGAACCCTACTTGACCAGAAAATTGTTGCCACTTCTAACAAAGTGCAAAATAAATTTCTTGGCAATCGTCGTTTGTAACGAACATTACCGCGACTCTATAAAAAATACAATAAAATTCATTAACATTTCGAACGTACAAGAACAACAATTTCCTGGAATTGGATTTGTGACATTTTGATATCGTGACATTTTGACAGCGACAGCTTCAATTTAGGAACATGAACGGAAAGCTAAAATGATCTTCGATGCATGCTGAAGTGGCTAATAGCAAAAGTGCATCGTTTGACATATGTATCCTGTTCACAAATTCACCATTTTTATGCACAGTCTGACCGTCAATTAGGGAGAATTTACTTTAGTCGGCAACAGGCAAATATTCGCGTCGATTTCGCAGCCTTCGGACTGTTTCTGTGAACATTTCTTTAGGAACATAACTGTAGATTCGTTCGCTGAGAAGATTTTCAATAGACCGCGAGGTTTTATGCAAATTAAAACTCGTCTGCAAATATTCCGAGATACAAGAGCTATGTGGACATTTATTTAACGAAATTTATTTTTCGAAATCTTTCAAACGATGTTACCGTTCTGCATTTGTTTCTATAGATTTTTATAGTAATAATTGTAAAAATTGTATCGTAATGAATTCGCAAAAATTCGTAATAATATTGTAAAAATTTATCGTAATAAATTCGTAAAAATTTATCGTAATAAATTCGTAAAAATTTATCGTAATAATTCGATACAATAAATTTTATCGAATACGTAAAATCGACAGTCTAATTGCTAAAGTTGATTTAGAATTTCCAATATTTGATACACGTGTTCAAAGTAAGACGTATATTCTATAATACCATGCCGCCCTTCTCAGTTAAATTATGCCAACGTTTCCGATCGTTCGAAGAACGTGCCTTCGAATCGTACGAAATCATTCTTAATAAGTGACGACAAATAATCGTCATCGTATATTCGATGCTACATTTGGAACTGTGCGAAGCACATAGAATATTCCAGCTTCGATTAAAAGGTTAAAGGGCACGCGACGTTGATGGAAATATTTTAAAGTATCCTGCAAAGTGGCAAATTAGCTAGATAAGACGTTTTAACAGAGAACGACGGTGTAAAGGTCGGTGGAAAAAGACACGGTGGTTACGTAACAAAGTAAAAACGAACATCGTGTAAATATACAGATAGAGAGGATAGTTTCCTAACAAGACCCAGGTCGTTAACTCGTGAAACTCGCTACGTCGTTTATGTATGTACACCTTTGCCGAGCGTCGTTTACGATTAGCTAGCCACCCAGAACATTAATTATGAAGTAAAGGAAGTGCACGCTGCCGGCAGCACATCTGAACATCGATCGCAGCTACGTATGCAGCGAAGAAGCTTCTCTCGACGGTTTCATAAACGTCCGAATTGCAATAACGCGATCCCTTAATTTCTCGCTTCAATTTGCGCGCGTCGATGACGCCTCCGACGAAGGCGAACTTTGAAAGAGAAAATAAGACCTTTACGCCAATGAATTGACAACTCGAGCTACACCTATTATACTTTGACTCGAATATTTACCTTTCTCAAAATATTGCATCTCTGAAAGCACGAATTTCCAAGATAATTTTTATATTATCAGAGCTGAGATATAAAAAAATTGTTAAAAGTCTAACTGTTATATGAGTCACAAAACTCGATCTCATATGCATGAAATGCATTTTGTCATATAAAATGGAAATACTACGAGTCAGAAAAGTTGACTTAAATTTACGGTTAAAATGGCTTCGAGTGCAATGGATTAAAAGTATAAAAAATTATGAGATTCATTGCTAGAGAGAGAGAGAGAGAGAGAGAGAAGGTTATAAATAAATATATTTATAACCTTCTCTCTCTCTCTCTCTCTCTCTCTCTCTCTCTCTCTCTCTCTCTCTCTCTAGCAATGAATCTTATAATTTTTTTTATTATGTAAATATAAATATATTTATTTATAACCTTCTCACTCTCTCTCTCTCTCTAAATATTATATATTTATATTATATATAAAATGTGTGTGTGTGTGTTAGATTTTATTACCTATAAAAAATACCGCAGTATTTGGTGCGCCCGCAATAATACCCACACTCGCCCTAGAGCGACTCGCGAGCGACCGTGGCGTTCGAAACGGGACCTCGCGGAATTTCGTTTGAGCGCGGACAGAGGTCCGAAGATGCTAAAGCCGAGCGACACGCGAACGACGACGCGACGGCCTCCTCGCCTTTGCCTCGGCCAGTAATTACGAAGCGACGCCGCGGAATTTGTATGCACGCACACGTGTGCCCAGGTAGCCGGCTCCATTTGGCATTCTGCTCCATCGCGTATTTACGCGAGCCCCGAGCGTTAAAGTGAATTGAACATTTTAGCGGGCCGCGGCGAGCTGCGCGCGTTTTCGCGAACGCTTCCGGCGACCCGTGTCGTCGCGGATTCCGCGCCGCGGCTAGCGGCCTCCGTATGCGCGTGCACGCGTGCGATCCTAATCGAGGCGAGACACCCTGCGACACCTTGGGCTGCTAACGTTCCTAGGTGCCCGCCAGGAAGCTCTTGCGACGGCAGATACTTGGTCGGTTAGGGGATCTTAGAAAATTAGATTCCACGGATTCTTCGGAATTTTTTTGTTTAGAAAATTATTGACGATTCGAGGATGAACTTTTTCAGAGCAAAAATTAGAAATAGGAAGGTAAGCCATCGTTTTTATACTAGCATTAGTTTCTATTAGGTTAAATTAGCATTAGTTTCTAGTCCATTCGTTTTTATTTCTGGTAATAGTTTCTATAAAAACGAGCCGCGAGGCCCGAAGAATCGCGACTTAGTATTCTCGGATTTGCGTGTTTCCGACCTCCGGACATTTCTGGGAGAAATTACTGTTTCGAGGTTATCTAGCATTACTATGTCACTCATATTAATGTACACCGGCATGCTGGTCGCTGCCTTTTCTTACCTATTACCTCGAGTTTCTATAAAAACGAGCCGCGAGGCCCGAAGAATCGCGACTTAGTATTCTCGGATTTGCGTGTTTCGGACCTCCGGACATTTCTTGGAGAAATTACTGTATTCCGAGGTTATCTAGCATTACTATGTACTCAGATTAATGTACAGCGGCATGCTGGCCGCTACTTTTTCTTACCTATTACCTTGAGTTCCTATAAAAAAGAATCGCGAGGCCCGAAAAATCGCGACTTCGTATTCTCGGATTTGCGTGTTTCCGACCTCCGGACATTTCTGGGAGAAATTACTCTATTCCAAGATTATTTAGCATTACTATGTACTCATATTAATGTACACCGACATGCTGGCCGCTATTTTTTCTTACCTACTGCCCCGAGTTCCTACAAAAACGAGCCGCGATGCCCGAAGAATCGCGACTTAGTATTCCCGGATTTGCGTGTTTCGATTGACATTGCGAGAATGACACACACGCGTCTGAAAATATTTGTGCGTTAACGTTCACTCCTCCGCTGCCGATTCAAAGACTATAAAACGCGAGGACCCTAAGCCCGGAGAACGATTCGACTAACGATTCGTGGCGGAACAATGCAGAACTCCGGGAACGCGCACGTCGCGGTTCCAGGGTGCGGCCGTGGAAAGTTCGCTAATTGCCGGGACACATAGTTATTGTTTTCGCCGGCGTGATCGATAAAACAGCGCCGTTGATTCGCTTGTTGGTCGCGGTGCCGTGGCCTCCATGACTCAAAGTCCGGGAGCCAATGTTGACCCTGTAAGGCGGAGAGAAGACTGCGACGTCGCGAAATGCTTCTGTGGCGGCTTTCAAGTGGGAACGAAGAATGGAACGGCGGAGGAACGAGGAAGGCGGGTCGCCGAGGTCAATGGCAAGGCTAGCTATAGTCCGACGCAAATGAACTGTCTGTTCAAGGCCGGTTGCAAACCGCGCTCTATACATTCTACTGATGATGTAGGCTCCGGGCCGCGGTTCTGCTAATGGGTTTCTTAACATCCGAAAGTGCTCCGGCAAAAACGTCCTTCCCTCGCCAAGGGAACTACAAAACGCTCTTGTTTCTTTGAGACCTCGGTTTTTCGGTGCTTTTAGATAGGAACCGAGGTCGCGACGTGTCGAGGTCAGCTGAAAGCACTTTCGTGGAATAACTTCTTCGCCGAAGCTCTGCCGCGAACGCCGATATGTTGCACCCGACTGAACTTGCATTCTCGTTCGATTGTTATTTTTACGCTGATTAACCGTTTACGATTTCTTTTTTATAATTGCGTGGATCAGCTGTGCTTCGTTCTGAATCATTTCCGTGATAGGACGAGGCAATTTCGGTTTCACGTACGTCTTCGTGTACTTTCGTTCAAATGTATAAATAAATTTATAGGCTAAATTGATTTTTCATTTTTATAACATTTATAAGAAAGCTGTCCGAATTTTTATGTTCAAATTCTTGTGTAAAATTTATCTGCGATGGATTTTGATTGTAAACTCGAGTATACTTTGATCGCAGTAGAATCGAAATTTTGCTTCGATTTCGAAGATATCAATAATATTCGTGTTTAGGTGGATCATGCGTGAAATCTTCGTCACGATTCTGACAGGTTGCGTTGCAGTGCGAAACAGTATGATTAATTCTAGTGACAATACCATTGTCATGGACGAAGATTACAGTTTCGTTAAAAAAAACTAACGTTTGTGAGCACAATAGTTAATAACGCGAACGGCCTCCAAATCCAACAGCCTCTGTTCAAAAGTCTCCCGAGACTCCGACCTTTTAGAAAATCCCGATGTTTCGAAGAAAAACGGACCGATACAAATTTTGCACGATCCTCGCGACGACGAGACTCGAATCGTCGAACGCAGACACGGTTCCAATCGCGAATACGTTTCGTCCGCGACAAAGTATCGCAGCTCGACGAAAGTGAAGGGTATCAATTTTTCAATCATAATCTAGACAATTACCAACGGAGCCACTTCGCGCGGCGCCGAATTAAACATCGGGAAGTCGTCGAATAATTAACGACCCTTTAATTCCGGCGATCGCTCCGTTGTAACTCCCCCGAATGAAATATGCAAGACACGTCCCGGAGTTATAATTCCAATATCCTCCGCATGATCTACGAATAGAATTAATTATAAGAGAAAAGGCCGTCCCGCAAATGAATCTTTCGCGCAGTTTGAAAAATATCGGACGTCGCGGAGAGACGGGGGCGCGCTTAAAATTCTAATTGAATCCTCGACTCTGACAGAATGGGAGCCTTCTTCTGGAGAGGACGCGAGGCCACAATCGGCACGGATGCGTATCGATTCTGCAATTAGCTCGATTAACGCTCGCGTCCGCGGAGAATTTTCAGAATTTTCCGGTTCCGCGTAAAGTCGGAAACGCACCGAACGCGGCCGGTCTGAAAGAAAAAAATGAGTGCATTGCGGCCTCCGCGCTTAAAACCGCGGCCATTGTGCCCGCGACAACAACAGGAGTTGCCGGCCTGCTAAGCGCTCTCTCGTCGTCACGTGCCCCGCGCCGGCTGACCATTCCCACGGCCGCAGCGACAATTGTAATTAATGATGCTAAATTAGATCCGAGAGTTGAACTTCTTTCGAAAGCCTCTTAATGGCCCGGCAGACGGTATTATCGTCCCGCGGTTAAGCCCATTACGCGCCGCGTCAAATCGCCGCCGGTCTCGACACTGTCGTTTCCGTTCGAATTGTCCTATTAAGTTGAACGATAGATAATGGACCGGTGCTTCTATCGCGTGCTCGCGCAACTGGGTCACTGTTGCTCGTCGCTATCAAGTACACTACAGGCGCGGCGAAGTTTCGGTCGATCCCTTCCGAGTCGCCCATTTTAAAGCCCACACTGTCCTCGCTGTGCCCTTACAATCGGCATGGTTTCGACTGCGAACTGGAACCCTGAGGATCCCCTCGAGTGTCTCCATTTCTGAAGCAGATTAACTCGAAATCATCGCCGGGTCAAGTAACGGCTCGTCTAAATTAGTCCGAGAAGGTCGATCGGTTGTCCTTAATAATACTGTTTTAGTACACAATTGGGCTTTTCTTTTCTGTACTCTTCGAGACGTCGAGATTTTCTAAAAAGTCAAGATTTTAAGAGACCTCTAAACAGAGGCTGTTAGATTTGGAGGCCATTCGCGACATTAACTATCGTGTTCACAAACGTTAGTATTTTTTAACGATACTGTAATCCTCACTTCTCCAGTCTCATCGTCGCGAGGATCGTGCAAAATTTCCATTTTTCTTCGAGACATCGCGATTTTCTGAAAAGTCAAGATTTCAGGAGATCTCTAAATAGAGGCTGTTAGATTTGGAGGCCATTCGCGACATTAACTATCGTGTTCACAAACGTTAGTATTTTTTAACGATACTGTAATCCTCACTTCTCCAGTCTCATCGTCGCGAGGATCGTGCAATATTTCCATTTTTCTTCGAGACATCGCGATTTTCTGAAAAGTCAAGATTTCAGGAGATCTCTAAATAGAGGCTGTTGGATTTGGAGGCTATTCATGCCATTAACTATCGTGTTCACAAACGTTAGTATTATTTAACGATACTGTAATCCTCACTTCTCCAGTCTCATCGTCGCGAGGATCGTGCAATATTTCCATTTTTCTTCGAGACATCGCGATTTTCTGAAAAGTCAAGATTTCAGGAGATCTCTAAATAGAGGCTGTTGGATTTGGAGGCTATTCATGCCATTAACTATCGTGTTCACAAACGTTAGTATTATTTAACGATACTGTAATCCTCACTTCTCCAGTCTCATCGTCGCGAGGATCGTGCAAAATTTCCATTTTTCTTCGAGACATCGCGATTTTCTGAAAAGTCAAGATTTCAGGAGATCTCTAAATAGAGGCTGTTAGATTTGGAGGCTATTCATGTCATTAACTATCGTGTTCACAAACCTTAGTATTTTTTAACGATACTGTAATCCTCATTTCTCCAGTCTCATCGTCGCGAGGATCGTGCAATATTTCAATTTTTCTTCGAGACATCACGACTTTCTAAGAAGTCAAGATTTCAGGAGATTTCTAAACAGAGGCTGTTAGATTTGGAGGCCATTCGCGACATTAACTATTGCGTTCACAAACCTTAGTATTTTTTAACGAAACTGCAACCCTCATACGTCCCTCATTTCTCCATCTTAATTTGTTCCTCGATATCAAATTCACAGAAACACAGAAAATCAATATCTCGGAGAGATCGATAGTTAACCCTTTGCAGTCGAAGCTCTTTTAATTCGAAATCCAAAACACGTTTTCTAATCTATAGTATTTCCATCTTATATGATTTATTACGATTTATGCGTATGAAACTCAGCCTATTGGCAAGTACAATGCTTGCTATTTTAACAGTGTTTTTTCATTAATTATAAACGAATCTGATACTGTTACAATTATTTTGAAAAATGGTGTAACAATTGTAATAGCGCCTCAGCGTCGTCACTCGAGTGCAAAGGGTTGACTTTACAAAAATGCCCCCTTCGAACACGAAAACCTAAGACGAAATTAAATAAATATAAAACAAGATTGACCAATATTGTTGAAAACGCGTATTGCCTTACAACGATGAAAGCACTGTACTTATTCTCAGACCTCTCGCCATGTTTATCATAACGTTTGCTTCCGAAACCTACAAAAGAAACCTATCTCTAAGTAACAAATCCTAATAAAAACTCCCAAATATAAAAATATCGAAACGGTTCGTTCGACCAGCCCGACGAGTTTATCGTGTAAACGAACGGTGCGTATAATATACGATTTATTTGGAATCGGTGATAAACGTGCCGAGTGGACGCGCGGGGCGAGGGCACGAGGTTTGAATGAACTTGCTCTAAAATACGTACTGTAAAGTGCGCCGTAAAAAAAGGTACCCTAAAGGACCGTCGTCTACTCCAACACCTACGCTTTTTCCTCTTCGATGGAACTGCCAGTAAAAATCGCGAGCACTAAAATTTCCGAAGAGCGTTCCCGGCGCTTCGGCGAAAAGAGCTCTCTCTCCTCTCCCGGAGTCGGTCGCGTGCGTCATTGAAAAATTACTCGATGACGCTCGAGGCGTCTCTCGGCCTGTAATTGTGGGGGTGGCATCGGTTTCTAAAGAGCAGTTGGGAAGATCTGATTCACGATCCCCGGGCGGCCGTGCGATCCGTCGCGGAGAGATACCCGCGCGGCGCGTACACGCCGGGAATCGCGGAGCCGATAAAACAATTTTCTTCGTACACCTCCTCGCCGCAGAATGTTACGACGCCCGCATTAATAATTCATAAGTCTGAACAAGATAATCCGATACGCGTTCAGCTTAGTAACCGCAATTCAATTTCCATTTGTTATTCATTGTTTCGCGGCGGTGCGCCTCGGCGCGGAGCTCCGCGACAGGATTCGCCGGGACCGAGTCACGTTTTGACGTTCCTGTTTTGTATTTCCGGCCTCTCCGCGTTCTCTCCGAGGATCTCTCTCTCTCTATATATATATGTATATATATCTTTCTCTTTCTCCGACCACGAGAGCAAACGCAGGAGAGTTTCGTCAACGAGCTGGCTCCTGTGTTCGCCCGTTTCTTCGTCTCTCTCGCTGCTCCTCTTCTCTGTTCTTTCGACCCGCGCGCTCCGAATCCTCGGAGCTGGAAGCCCGTAATAGCGCAATCGCTGGTTAAGCAAATGCAGAGAGAAAGAGAGAGAGAGAGAGGGAGAGCAGCCAGGTGAATTATTACCGGTGACTCCTTAAATTCGAACCGCGGCTGCGGAAAACGCAACAGTTGCGCTTTTTGCGCTGTGCCGTGCACCGCGCTCGCCCCTCTCCCGCCCCCACGGTGAAATACTGCGCTAATTTCGTATTCTTCTTCGATTCCGCGGCGTTTGCCTTGCTTACGCGGAGCCGCGCGGCCAGATAAGAGAATGCTGCCGTAGGTAGCCGAAGGATTCCCTCCTCGCCGTGCCGCGACGAGCCGGCTTGCAGCGCCGAGATATTTCCGGTCTGCTTCACTGATAATAGACTTGTCTTCGCGAGAAACCCGCTATCCGTTTCATTGCACGCTTCCTTCCAATACAGCCGGCAGTCGCGTGGAACACAGGGATTCAGGTGAACAGCCGATCGATGGAACCAGTTATCTTGTCCGGCCCATCAGCCGACGGCTGACTTTCTCATTTCTGGCCGGCCGACTCGCGAACGAACCAGGTCAAGTGTTAGGATTTCTGTAATTCGATGATGCTCTCTCTCTCTCTCTCTCTCCTAGCACCCCTCGATGCCGTGTGCCGCCCTAGTGCCGCTTCGACACCTCGGTCTTGCAGTCGGATTTTCTGGTCCGCCCGAGAACGTCTCTCTTGTTTCGGGAAATTTTTTGTTTAAACAACTCGCGCGCGACGCGAACGATTTTCGATTGTCGTTTACTGACTGCGGATGTCCGTGCAAACGCGCTTGTTTTTGGAGAATCGGCGCGCAAGTGGAAGCTAATCTGTGATTTATGATATCGTGATTCCGAAATATTTTATAGAATTTTTGTGCAATTTAGATCATTTGTGTCGGATGGTTACGAAAGTATATTCTTTGTTTTGCAGATTTTAGACATCGCATGTTAAATATTGTCTCGGTTATTATGTTAATTTTTAACTAATTATTTCATATTTTATATTATATTTTATATTATATTATATTATATTTTATATTACATTATATTTTATATTATATTATATTTTATATTATATTATATTGTATATTATATTATATTTTATATTATATTTTATATTATATTGTATTATATATTTACATATATTTTAAAAAATTAAATGTTAATTTGTCTCGGTGCTCCGCCATTACGCCGGATCAAAGTGTCCCGAATTTTGTTATGCGAATAAAATTCTTTTGCGCAAGACGAATGAAATACCAAGAATGAATAATAATACGAATTAATGATAATTAAGAATTGACAAAATTAACAATTAATTATGGAATACTCTCGCGAGTCAAATATCGAGTTCCGCTAAAGGGGACGACGTTCGAGAATGTTTACACTGGGCTGTTAATTATAAATTATATGCAATAATATATTGCGCACGACATTCGCCGTGTACATGCGCATATATCGTGCCGATGTGGATCATTTATCTTGTTAAATTAATTGACTCCATTAGTCAGCACTTGCATCATAACCGTGCAGTGTTGGCAGCAGTTATTGTGCATCGATATCGCATGCCGAATATACGTCCGAACAAAACCACGTTTTCGAAACATTGATTTGGTAATTCGAACGGTCTAGTTTTATATTATTGCGGCGGCTACGGGGTCAATTTTGTTCGAGCAGCGTCGAGAGGATCGCCGATGAAAATAATCAATTATATCGGCAAATATGTAACGAAAGTTTTTAAAGTGCGAGCGAAAATAACAATTAGTCCGATGCATGCGACAACAACGGTTGAGTGAATATGAATGCGCGCCGATGCTATCGCGCTATCGGCCGTTTTCGCCGTGAAATTAATTTTGATCGACAAACGCCGTCACAGCTGACGCAATCAAATTTAGGGAAAGTTCTTATGATGTTCTGTTATTCGAAGTATATAATACATCGGAATAACTGCTATATATTTCTCGATACTTTAATGTTAGGTCAATTAGTTCAATTAATGTGCTTAATATCGCGCGTATTTACATGTTTCTTTTTTTTTTATCAAGTTTCTCTATTATACTTATTATATAATTATTGTGCCTATACTATATTATAGTATTATACTTATACTATACATTGTATTATAAATTAAAGTACTCTATATATACTATATAATATATTTTAATATATAACACTCCAATTGTGCTTCAATATTAGTTTAATTAGTTAAATTAAAGTACTTAATATCGCGCGTATTTACATGTCTTTTTTTATCAAGCTTCTCGATAATACTTTCATTTATAATATAATATATATAAATACTCCATATATAATATATAATATACTTTAATATATATATATATATATATATATATATATATATATATATATATATATATATATAATAATATAATATATAATATATATAATATATATAAATGAATGTACTTAATAACGTGTACTTAATGTATTTAATTTACATGTTTTTTACCAAGCTATATCTCTTGGACCGTTGAAAAAATAGCGAGCTTTTGCACGGTATCTAGGATTGTATCGCAATATTTATTACACTTGGAAAAAGAGTACGCAAGCTGTTCGATTCGTTACGTTATTAGAAGATAACTTATCCGAGCTTATTATTTCACATACCTTCTCCATTTACGAGCAAAGCTTTTACATCTAGTCTCCACGTACCTGAAACAAAAAGATAATACACAAGTTAGCCATCTCTTGCTCTGATTGAAACTGTAACAATATTTCAACTCTATTTCCAGAATAGAGTCATTATCTGCGCGACAGAGGACGTTCGAAGCGCTACAGCTTCTTCAATGTCGGACACCGGATTTATTCAGACACCGTATTCGAAACGTCTTATCCAGTGTACCTGCACTAATTCATCGAGAAAGAGAGAAAGAGCGAGAGAGAGAAAGGGAGAGAGAGTTTGGCATATAATCAAACTTTTGTCTCGGATTGTTCTCTCCCCGGCGAGTACGTAATACGCGAAGGAAATTCTCTTCCCATTTCGGAATAAGTTCCAATTATTGTAACTTATATATCACGGGCAGCGGCCGCGAAGTTTCTCCCCCCCCCCCCCTCTGAAACGCCGCAGTTAGAGAGCACAAGTAACAATGACTGTAATTATTATATCACTCCGTCGGATTTCCTTCGAACCCTTTCGCCGGCTAAGCGAACAAAGGTTTCAAATTGGCGGCCGTTCGGCAATTAGCCATTCCCTATTCTGCTGCCGCGATCTCGGAATCAACGGGGAACGGTAATTATATGACCGGGATAAGGGAATCGAGTTACGAGCGCCGCTTTTCCTAGCGCGGAGAACATTTTTCGCTGTTGTTCGTCCGTGCTGGACCAGCGTAGCTGGAGCAAAGATACAGTAATGTCTCCCTAATTGACGCTCAGATTACACAGAAAAGTGGACAATTTGGGAAGAGGAGATACGATTATTCGTGTCCTGCAGCTTGTTCTTATTGTTGTTGACAGTTCGAAAGTATAAGAACGAGCCGCAAAACTCGAACAATCGTATCTCCTCTTCCCAAATTGTCCATTTTTGTAGACGGTCTAAGTGTCAATTAGATTAGTTTCTTATAAAAACCACGATTCTTGAAGAGAGAGAGAGAGAGAGAGAGAGAGAGAGAGATATGATTATAAGATTATTTAGAATTATCTCCGAAGCGAAATGGTTCCTGAACCCTTCTCCTAAAAAGACTTAATCATCAGTTGCACGCTAAAGCAGAAACTTAAATAACTGTTCCAGAATTTTTATATATATTGTATAATATGTAATTAATACTATATTAATACTTATAGTTACCGATCTTCACAACAAACTTCACGACAACTATAAAAAAGGCTCGAACAATCGTATCTCCTCTTCCCAAATTGTCCATTTTAGTGGACAAGCTGAGCGTCAATTAGAGAGACATTACTGTACCTGTTTATTGCTGCGACAAGCTCCGGTTGCATTTTCTTCCATGGTTTCTCTCGATTTCTTATAAAAACAACGATTCTTTTGAAGAGAGAGAGAGAAGAGAGAGATATGATTGTAAGATTATTTAGAATTATCTCCGAAGCGAAATGGTCCCTGAACCCTTCTCCTAAAAAGACTTAATCATCAGTTGCACGCTAAAGCAGAAACTTAAATAACTGTTCCAGAATTTTTATATATATTGTATAATATGTAATTAATACTATATTAATACTTATAGTTACCGATTTTCACAACAAACTTCACGACAACTATAAAAAAGGCTCGAACAATCGTATCTCCTCTTCCCAAATTGTCCATTTTAGTGGACAAGCTGAGCGTCAATTAGAGAGACATTACTGTACCTGTTTATTGCTGCGACAAGCTCCGGTTGCATTTTCTTCCATCGTTTCTCTCGATTTCTTATAAAAACAACGATTCTTTTGAAGAGAGAGAGAGAAGAGAGAGATATGATTGTAAGATTATTTAGAATTATCTCCGAAGCGAAATGATTCCTGAACCCTTCTCCTAAAAAGACTTAATCATCAGTTGCACGCTAAAGCAGAAACTTAAATAACTGTTCCAGAATTTTTATATATATTGTATAATATGTAATTAATACTATATTAATACTTATAGTTACCGATTTTCACAACAAACTTCACGACAACTATAAAAAAGGCTCGAATAATCGCATCTCCTCTTCCCAAATTGCCTACTTTTGTAGACGGTCTGAGCGTCAATTAGAGAGACATTACTGTACCTGTTTATTGCTGCGACAAGCTCCGGTTGCATTTTCTTCCATCGTTTCTCTCGATTTCTTATAGAAACAACGATTCTTGTATGGTTTTTTTCTAAAGAATGATCTGTGCATTTTGAGATACAAAATCTTGCGAAGATAATATAATGAAATGCTTCTTTACTGTATGATGAACATATATTACTTATTACTCTTCGCTATTTCGTGACGAACGCGGATTATTTATTAAAGCTTTTCTATTAATTATTTATCAGAGAGAACTTTTCATATTTGCAACCGACAAATAATTAGTTATCACAAACGATGTATTCTTTATTTCATTACTCAATTCCTTTCCTCTAAAAGATCATTTTCATACTTATTTTTAACAAAGCAGCTATTTAATTTTTTTGAAATTTTAATTTTTTTTCGCCTAATCAATTTAGAGCAGCGTGTTGGGTGTACAATTAACCAAGCTGCAGTTCTTTGGTGGTCGGAATAAGAGAGAATATATATATATATTTAATAAAAAAAATCTCTTATTTAATAAAAAAAATTCTCTTATTTCTCTCTTATATTAATACGTGTATATTAATGTAACATTAATAATATCAATCTTAATTAACGTAAATATTAACGCACGAAAAATACGAGAATCGCAGAGATATGTGCAGTAAAAGAAATCCATTTCGGCGCGTTTTAATCTCGATGGAAACGAAATCCGCGGTTAATGGGTAAACCCGGTACATTTGCCGTATCTATGGCGTGCAAGCCGCGACCCGCAATCTCGCCCCCGCCGATACACGTTAATAGACAGGAGAGCTTAAACGAGTTCGCCGTTAACAATGTATTCCAATTCACCGATGCGATTACTTCCGCCGTAAGGCGTCGTAAAACGAAACGTAAAATAGAAGGCCGTGGGACGTACGACCGATCTTCGTGAAAGTTTCACGATCGGTGCAGGACGAGCGCGCGGCCATCGATTGCACGCCGGGGCCAACGGGGACGTTAATGCGGCGTCGTCATTCGTCCCCGTGCGGTGAAAACTTAACGTATCCCCTAGCATCTTGAATAAGGCAACGTTGGTAACGCGCCGCGCCGAAAGAGCTCCCATCGATTTCTTTCGGCGTCGAAGGGAAACGGATCGGGGCTGAAGCGGAGCGCCGACGTCGACTCGACGGGAAAACAATTTAGGGAAAGGAAACCAATTTGACGGAAATACATGGTCGAGAGGAGAGCTATATCCTCGGAGACGTGATAATGGCGCCGCGAGAGAAGAAATTCTTCGCGTTTCCGCCTACCGAGTTTAGAATCAATATTTGATTCACGGTACGGCAAAAGTTTCTCTAATTGGCGCTCGGCTCGTGCGCCAAAATGGACAATTTCGGGAGAGCAGAAACGATCGTTCGAGCATCGTTTTTATGGTTGCCGAGTGTCGAGGATTGCGGGGTGTTCCAAGATTATTGTACGGGCGGGAATTAAAATGGACAAAGTAAAAAATACAGGGTGGTCTGTAAGTGACGAACAAATTAATTTTTAAAACTACTTTTGTTCCATATATATATAATTAATATATAACATAATATTATTATATATAATATATAATAATAATATAATATAAAAATACTAAATAATAATACTATACAATACTATTTTATAATATTATTTTATATGTTTTGTGTACAATATATAATGTAATATATAATAATATAATAATAATATAATATATATAATATAATTAATATATACATTAAATATAAATTTATATATATTTAATAATTTATATAATAATTTATATATATTAAAAGAAAGTATTAGGGTGATTGTCTGACCCCTCTATAATCTAAAATAAATTCACGTTTTTTTAGTTTAGTATTAAAAAAAGTTACACCGTTTCCCAAGCGATCTTAAATATATGTCCGTCACCGTGTACATATACCTTCCAAATTTGGCTTCACAAATGAGAACGTATCGTTGAGAGACCATTCGAGAAAGATTCCTGCGAAACGAAGGGCGCGTCTACGGATACGCTGAAGATAAAAATGATCCATGCACGGGCAGATAGCGACTGCTAGAGGAGCTGCACTCGGCCACGTTCGCGCGGCATACGAAATATCAGAAAATCCAGCGGCGGTTCGCGTAACGATGCACTCGTGTAACAATGCTTCATACCTCGATGCATCCTGCTCCGCGTACCTTTGTTTCGGTTAACGACGTTGTTGCGTGGCTGCTGCGATGATTTCAAGCATCAATTCCGGACCGATCGCGGAGCGTTCGCCGGCGCTGTGTGTGTGTGTCGTCGCTCCTCTAGGCCGCGCGCGAACAGCTCCGATTTCCGGATAACCGATTACGAAATGTGGATGCGTTCGCAGAATTTTTATTAGATCCATCCACTCGGTCGGGAATGAAACGCGGAGTCATCTAGCTTCCGCGCGGGAGATCGAGATTTTATTCATAAGGAAATAGTCGCGCGGCCGACACTGACAAATTCCGAGAAGAGGCTCGGTTCGCTTCGGTATCGCCGACAAAATTATGGAGATAACTTCGATAACTTCGCCGTGGACCGCTCGTTTGCGCGGAGATATTATTAAGATTGAAATGTTTATTACTTAGTCGGTCCAATGCTTGGGTGCTGGATGTCGTCCGATATTTCTCGTTCTTCCGTTGCTCGCGTTTTTATAGGCTTTCGTTAACCGTAGCACGCTTGAGAGAGCGTAAAAAATATCCACAGAATTTTAAGCTCGTATTCTATTATTAATTTTGTATATTTTAGTTTTGCAGCTAATCAAACGTATATTATTTCACGGTGTTGTATAGACAAGTATACCTTGATAAGAGATACAATAATAATTGAAGGATTGTAATTGTAACACATTTTCATGCGTGAATCCAAGATGTTTCGCCATTAAGCAGACGTTTCATCTTTCAATACCTTACTCATCCTAGGGTTAAATGGGATAGAATTAATATATGTTTATGTTATAACATAGATTTGTAATGTATGTTGTAATATATGTGTAACAATATATTCACTCACGATGCGAGATTTCTTCTGGCTGTTCTTTACACATTTCTCTCAAATAATTGAGGGATTCATTTACTGGTATTTATTATTGTAATATATTACAGTATTATAATATTATAATATAATAATATATAATGTATACTGTTATAATATAATAATATATAATATATAATGTTATAATATAATAATATATAATATATAATGTTATAATATAATAATATATAATATATAATGTTGTAATATAATAATATATAATATATAATGTTATAATATACAGAGTGTCCCAAAAATGTCTCGCAATCCGAAAGTGGCGGGTTCCTCAGGTCATCTGAAGCAACTTCTTCCTTTACAAAAATTGTCTCCGAGACACCGTTAACGAGTTGTTAACGAAAAACAGCGGCCAATGAGAAGCAAGCTCAGTTGGCTCGGCCGCCTCGCGCCAGTTGAGCTGGGATTCGACCGCTCGACCGCTGACGCTGTTGGCTCGGCCGCCTGGCGGCCGCCTCTGAGCTCGCCTCTGATTGGTCACTGTTTTTCGTTAATAACTCGTTAAGGGTGCCTCGGAGAACATTTTTGTAAAGGAAGAAGCTGCTTCAAATAATCCGAGGAACCCGCCATTTCTGGATCGCGAGACATTTTTAGGAAACCCTATATAATATTATAATATATTATAAGAGAGAGAAATTCGTCACCGAGAGTATAAACTTTCATTAATTCGGTGATCATGATCTTTCGACGCCTCCATTTCTCCATGATTTCGAACGAATTTTCGAAATCGTGAACGACTCTGGCTGACCTCGACAGCACGCCTAATTCCGTTACGCCGGGAACACGGGTTCCCGTTTCAGCGTTCGCCGCGCATCGAGTTTCGAGATGTTTCAAGCATATTCGGCCGGTGTCTCTCATACTACCGCCGGCATCCGTACTTCGTGGTAATTCGCCGCTGTCGTGGCAGCCAGCGACGGAAATTGCTAACAACGATCCTTCGAATAATCAAAATCGCGTGCGGTATATCATTGAGGATCCTCCGTGCCGTATACCAAAGCGGAATCGATCGATGAATCGACTGAAAGGATTGCGTTCCGGGCAAGACGCACCGAAATTGTGCAATTTCTGCAAAACCTCTCGGCTTTAGCGTCATCGACCGGCATGAAAAGACGAGATTCAATTGTTTTATAGAACTTTCAAGGGGTCGAAGTAGCAGCTGCAAAAATATGAATTATAGCGCAGAGGTCGGTAACCTTTGACCCGCGGGTCACCGAGTAACCCGTTTGATAGTTTGACAATTATATGCGTCTTTAAAGTATTTAATTGGAATCATAGTTCTGAATTTTTTACGTTTACAGTCTAAAAGCGTATTGCAATCACTTTTCTCAATAAAATTAATCTTATCATTCGTTAGAATTTTACAATCTAAATTCCGTGCTAAAAGAAGCCAAATATAATTATACCTTGACAATTATATGCGTTTTAAAATATATAATAGGAATCGTAATTTTGAATATTTTACGTTTACAGTTTAAAAGCGTATTGCAATCACTTTTCTCAATAAATTTAATCTTATCATTCGTTAGAATTCTATAATCTGAATTCCGTGCTAAAAGAAGCCAAATATAATTATACCTTGACAATTATACGTGTTTTTAAAATATTTAATAGGAGTCACACTTTTGAATTTTTACGTTCATAATTTAAAATCATATTGCAATTACTTTTCCCAATAAAATTAATCTTATCATTCGCTAGAATTCTATAATCTGAATTCCGTGCTAAAAGAAGCCAAATATAATTATACTTCGACAATTATACATGTTTTTAAAATATATAATAGGAATTACAATTTTAGATTTTTTACGTTTATAATTAAATATCATATTGCAATTACTTTTCTCAATAAAATTAACCTTATCATTCGCTGGAATTCTACAATCTAAATACCATATTAAAAGAAGCCAAATATAGTTATACTAAATGTGCATTCAACTGAATTCTCGATTAATAAAAGTCGCAAAGCGTACACCTTTCTCCTCCGCATTCCATTATACCAAACAGTTCAACCCGTTTATAAACGAATAAACAAAAATAAATCATCGTAAACTACGGCATAATAAATTTCAGTACGTTCCACAGTCTAAACTCTGTGTATACTAAGCGACAAACAAGTGTAATCAGACTAAATGTGCATTCGAATAAATTCGTAATTAATCGAAGTTGGAAAGAAGCCCGGCAGATTCGGAGTTATTAATGGCCACGAAGCCTCGGCTGGTGATTAGAGTCGCCATTAGCGAGGAACCAGTTAAAACACGTGGATCGCCAACGGAGTTCCTAGCAAATCCGTCACACCGAACACCCAGAGAAAGCGAGGCGGCGAGGAGAGGAGAGGAAGGGCGGGGAAAGAGAGACGACGGATACACCGGTTGAAAAAGTTGTACACGCGAACGGGCTGCCTAATGCTCCCGTTAAACAATCCCCTGGGAAGATCCCCTAACTTGGCGCAACAGTCACGGACACCCCCCGAGTAAAGTTAAGATTGCCGGGAACGACTGACGCGAGTCGCGCGTTCCAGCCCGCCGGCAGCCCGGCCCGACACGGGGCCCGCCGAATAAAAACTTCAGGCCGGCGCAGCGTGTGCATCGAAGAGAATTTTCCCTGGCACCATCTTCGCGCGCCGTCTTACTTCGATTTCCAGCAACTCGATGGAAAAGTACGAACGACTCGGTTGAATACTGAGGAACAGTACCGCGGGCGGTGCTGGATGGGGTCTCGCGCAGCCCCTCGAACAATATTCTGCTAGGCGAGCAAAAGAGTATAAGTCAGAATTATTGTGCACGGAAAAGCGCCTCGGAAGCGTCTCGAGTGCAACGTGCGATCGGGCCGGTGGATGTACCGCCATTTTGGTTTTATAACATTTTGGGAGCGGAATCTTCGTTCCGATCGCATTGCGGTCTGAGTGATAATTTTGGGAGAATTTGTTGCGGTATGTTAATCGAAATAATGCGAGGTGTTGGTTTTTTTATTATAATGATAATAGTAATAATTTTGTATTCTTGTGTACGGGTTAAAAATTCTTTGCAAGAAATGAGAAGAGATGTCGTGTAACCGTTATACCTGTATAATCTAAATACATTAAAACATTGACACTTTTGAACAATATTTTAAGATGTTTTTTATAGTACTTAATTTAATGTTTTAATAGTATTTAATATAGTTAATATAGTAGTTAATAGTAATTAAAATAGCAGTCAATAATTTAATGTTTTTGTAGTATTTAATTATATGTAATTCATAGTATAGTAATACATATAGTAATATATATTAATAATAATAATAATAATAATAATAATAATATGTATAATAATATATTAGAGAACCATCCATGCGTCTGAAAACTATGATTAACTGCAGTAAAATTGATTGAAATGAATTTTTCGGTATCTAACTATTTTTTCGGTATTTGTCGGTATTTATCGGTAGATAATCGATACACAGAAGGTGTCTCGAGATTCTTCGACAGCCGTCGAGAAGTTAATTTTGCCGACGAAAGTGAGCCGGGACGATGGAACAGAACGTTTTTCGATCGGCGTGGAATAGCGGCGCGACGATCGCGGAGAAAGCCGAACGGATATAAATTTAATTTATCCATTTAATCTGCTGTCCATCTGCCTATAAAGGGAACTTCGCATCGACCGGAGCGCTCGATATTTTCGAGGGTGCCGCGCGGGTCCTCTCTGCCGGGGTGAGGAATCGCACAATACGCGAGGCCGGAATTCCCGCGACATCGACTTTACAATCGACCGTACCCGGCCCGGCCCGGCCCGGCCCGTCCCCCAGGCCATCGACTGACGGATTATCCGGCCAATTCGACGGAATTCTAACTTCATTTTCGTGGGACGGCCCGAAGAAAATTGGATTTCTCCGGCGAATTCCTTAATTCCGTCTCGGCCCCGCACGGAAAAATTCAGCTTAGAGGGGCCGGAGAGTTTTTCTCGTACGGCGCGCGGATTTCGATCGTTTCGGACGGACAAACGTCGAAACGAGCTATTTTAATGGAACGGTTTTTGTCAATAGGAAAGTTATCGTCTCTATTTCCTTGTACATCCGCGAGAACACGAACTGCTGTCCATATGGAAAATGTCCAGAAAATAATAACAATAATAATAATAATAATAATAATACTAATAATAACAACGATAATAGCAACAACAATAATAACAATAATAACAACAACAATACTAATAACAATACTAATAATAACAATAATAATAACAGCAGTAATAACAATAACAACAACACTAATAACAATAATAATAACAACACTAATAGCAATAACAACAACAGTAGTAATTTTTTATTAAAAAATATACTTATTACTATTATTAAAAAATAACAATAATAATAATACGAGTATTAAGTCAAGTGTAATTACACCCTTTATTACAAAGAATGTTTTAATAGCGTCATTCACGATAATCGGAATATTTAAACGCCGTAAAAGAATTACAAAAAAATTGAGAAAATGGCAATAAAAATTGCCATTGATAAATAAGCGATTCATTAATAGCAATCATTAATAGACTGCGTATCTCTGTGCACATTAAAAACTGTTTACATCGGTACCAAGAAAAACAATGATTACACGAAACTGTATCCCCTTAATAATATAACCAAGTTCAATATTATATAATAGGATTCGCTAATTACTTTGTCCTTCAGACTATTTAACATTTCATGAACCGACGAAATCGCACAAAATCCGCGGCGTAATGATTAACAGAGAGAGAGAGAGAGAGAGAGAGAGAGAGAGAGAGAGAGAGAGAGAGAGAGAGAGAGAGAGAGAGTGAGAGAGAGAGAGTGAGAGAGAGAGAGTGAGAGAGAGAGAGTGAGAGAGAGAGTGAGAGAGAGTGAGAGAGAGGGAGAGTGAGAGTGAGAGAGAATGAGAGAGAGAGAGAGAGGAGAGAGAGAGGGGAGAGAGAGAGGGAATGAGAGAGAGGAGAGAGAGTGAGAGAGAATGAGAGAGAGAGAGAGAGGGGAGAGAGAGAATGAGAGAGAGAGGGGGGGAGAGAGAGACAGAGAGAGAGATGTTCACTACGAAAGTTTCCAGTTCCGCCGAAGTCGGTTAAATAAACGAGGAAGAGAGAGAGAGAGAGAGAGAGAGAGAGAGAAACAAGTTCGGTACGTTATTTTCCGAATGCCCGATAACTCTTGAACTTTCGAAACGTCATCGCGAAATCAAAAAAACATTTAGCCAGGTTTTCGCGTCGCGTAGCCATCGACGCGCGATGGGGCCAAGAGAGAACGAGATATCCACGGGGGCCGCGGCTTACGGGCGCGCGTCGTTCCTTTTAACGTGCGTTACACCGTCTAATACCGTCGTAAATTCAATTCGCCCGAGGAAAGTTTCGAGCTGCAAGAAAAATCCTGCGTCTAGGAAAATTTGTAGCCCGGAAACGGATCACGTTGTTTCGCTCGTTAATTTTACAGGACGCCGTTCGCTGCCGGCCCCGCTGTTTCCAGAGGAACGAGCCGGCCCGGCGCGGGCGCCGGCGAACGCGGAGGGACGAAAGGGGTGGCGGGGTCCGCGGGGTGGTGTCGTTTTCCTTGCATCGATCGCGAGCGAATTTATTTATTTATTTGTTCGTTTACAAGCGGGATTAACCTCGTTGCCCGTCGATAGTAATAGCGAGCAAACGAAAAAGCTCGGCGCCGATGTAAATGGCCGGACGTAAAAGAAGAACGAAGGTGGCGCCCGGGAAAACAAAAATAAAAAAAAAAGAAACGCGAGCTACCACGGGGAATAACGAAACTTGTTCCGAATGCTTCGAGCACGCAGGCAGGACTGGGAACCACTTAAATGAAACGTCGAAGACTGGCAGAATCCTTGCGGCAGCGAACGCACAGTTGGCCGATTTCCAGGACGTTCCGAGTCATTTGTACATCTTGCACCCTCTGTCCCCGAGATCGATCGAATTCCCTATTCCGGGCCGGGCTCCGGGCATTAGCCCGAGAATCGAGTGTTTCGAGAGTTGTTCCAGAGATTAACCGAGACTGATAGAGTAATTAGACTGCAGGTGTTTATGTAAATTTATGTTCGCGTGGCCGGCCTTACGGAATCTCGGCGCAATAGAATTCTACGTTATGCGGCAACGCTTCTCTGTCCTGTACATTCTTAACCCCTTGACGTACACCATTTGCTTCGCAGTGACTGGAAATTCGTCGGACAGACATTCGAGCCGTTTATTTTGAAAGTGGCATAAGTCACTTTGCCGCGATGAAAAGTGGTGATTTTTTAATGTTTATACGAAATTATTTATACTGAGAAATATATCGGTATTCTGTGATAACAAATACAAGTAAATCTTCTCGAAAGTTAGCAACCATATTTTTAAACGTGTTAAAATATATATTAAATATTAATATATTGTTATTATATTAATATATTAAATATATCGACTTAAAAACAAAGTGACTTGTGCCACTTTCAAAATAAACGGCTCATTTATTGTTCGCAGCTGTTAGAAAGTTTTCGACTGCGATCGTTTCTTAGAAGGGAAAGAAAATTGATGGCACACGATGTGTGCCTAATTTTAGTTGAATGATTAATCGTCGATGACAGGACATCAGAATTTCATTCCAATTTCCATTCCAATTTTTATTCCATTTTTAAAATAACATTTATACTCGGTAAGTTTTTTCGAAACATTTTCATCACGAGTCGGAATCGTCGAAGTACGGCAAGGGGTTAACATTAAAACCACTGAGACGGTCAAAATTACCGGATTCACATTTTTCAGAAAATAATCCCTGAACGCCGACGCCATTTATCAAAAAACTTTTGGAGACTACGTGCCACTATTCGAAGGCAATTCGGAGGCCATATGCCACTATTCGAAGGCAATTCGTCGAACCATAGCATCGACGTAGCAATAAATTACACAGACGCAGTACTAGCACAGAGAAATTCGCAGCAACCCGAAATTTGGCATTTCCGGGAGAAATTACAGTATTCTCGAAATCTGGTCCAAGCTAATACCGATTCGAGCTTCCGAGAATCGCTATTATATTTAGACATCTCTCGGAAAGCATGCTCCACTCTCTCTCTCTCTCTCTCTCTCTCTCTCTCTCTCTCTCTTATTCTCTATTATCCAGCATCGCGAAATCCTGGTCAATCGAAAACATCACCGATGACGGATGTGAAATTAGGAACAAACGATATCCTCGTCCCAGGAAACGCGGTACATACACACACATCTTTGTTTAAACCCGGACGCAGCTAACAATGGGCAACGGGAGTCGATGACATAATTCGGTCGCGTAAAAAAACGACGGCGTCGATAAACATCGATCACGGTCGTCGCTGGTCGAAACGTCGTGCGCCAGCGAGCGAAGTCGGTCGTCGACGAGAGACACTTCGCCAGAGCGTGGAGAACCGTCGTCGTTCGAATCAGCGTCGGTCGAACGTCACGGACCCATAAAACTCGTCGTACGACGGGGAACAATTACGGTCGCGGGCCGCGCGGTAAATTTTCATTTGACGTGGTCGACGCGATCCGGAGAACTAAAATATAGAGATTCGGTTTAAGTGTCCGGCGTCCGGCGGACCGGCGGCTCCATAAATCGCCGGCGAAACAGGGAGGAAAAATGGATCCGCGGCCGGAGGACCGGGATAACGTCTGCCATAAAATTATAGGCCGATTAGCGCGACAGAATTTCGGGCCTTAACCGGTCGAAGTCCCGATTAGTCCGGCTTGATACCGTGGCGGCGAGCCGTGCCTGGAACCGGAATATCGCGTCTGGCTTACCGCCAGATTAGCGCGCCGATTATCCACGCCGAAACCCAGCTTCCATCGAGCCTCAAAAGGCCGCGGATCGAGCGGGGGCCGCGTGAATTAACCCGCCGACCTGATTACGTTTGCTTGTCCATCTTTCCATTAACCTTTTAGGTACGGCTGAATTCTGCGCGAGGCTATTTCTCTGGACGGCAGAGTCTGATGTGTACTGTCCAGAGTCTGATACTGTATATTCTGTCTGTACATACAGGGTGTCCCAAAAATGTCTCGCAATCCGAAAGTGGCGGGTTGCTCGGGCCATTCGAAGCAACTTTTTCCTTTACAAAAATTTTCTCCGTGGCACCGTTAATGAGTTATTAACGAAAAACAGTGACCAACGAGAGGCGAGCTCGGCTGGCGCGAGGCGACCGAGCCAATGAGCGGAACTGGGCTTCGCGCGCTGGTTGGCTGGGCCGCCTCGCGTCAGCCGTACTCGATTCTTATTGGTCACTGTTTGTTCGTTAATAACTCGTTAACGGTGCCTCGGAGAACATTTTTGTAAAGGAAGCAGTTGCTTCAAATGATCCGAGGAACCCGCCATTTCCGGATTGCAAGACATTTTTGGGACACCCTGTTGACTGTTGTAAATCGATGTGAAGACAAAAGAAGTGTGAGACAATGCATACGAAGACGATTATTTGGTTCAAACGATGAGCGAGCGAGCTACTAGAGCAAGCCACTATAGTGGCGTGTCGTTCTGAAAGATGACATCTGCGAAAGCCACTATAGTGGCGTGTCGTTCTGAAAGATGACATCCGCGGAAGTCACTATAGTGGCGCGTCGTGCCTAAAAGGTTAACTTCGCGCTTTTGACTCGCCTCGAATCGACACTAATCCGCGTGCGCGCGCGCGGCGCGGCGCTGCGCCGCGTTTCGTTTCGTTTCGTTCGCTGTTCGTAGCTGCCGCCGGAAAACTTCCGGTTCCTCTAATAAATACATTGCGTGCTTTGAAGCGTTACGCGGGATAGAGCGGCCCTGGTAAATAGCAGAGATAACATTTCCATTTTTTTGCACGGCAAAGGGATTTCGTACTCTAACGCGACCCACTTTTCGTTTATACTGCTTCCTTTTTTCCCTCCCTTTTTCTTTCCCCCTTTTTCTTTTTCATAAGCCACGCCGGGGTCCCCGACGTTCCACTTCCCGACGAAATGATATAATCTTTCTAATTACAATTATAGTCTGTAATTTCGTGACTCCCGGGCGCCGCTGGCTTACTTCCCCAACAATGAACCATTATGTAAATACCCGGGACAAGTCGGGCACGATGATTGTAATCGCAGTGGAAATCATTCTGTATGTAAAACGGAATACACACGTGTTTAAATTTCGTCGTACGTCGTCGTACGTTGTCGTACGTCGTCGTCCAACTTTCGTCGACTTTCGATTTGCAATTAGCCCCGACGTCTGACCGTCGTTCGCTGTTTACATTTGCCCGACACATTCGGGACCGCGGTCGCTGTTGTTTCGATTCTAACCGGATACCGTTTGCGCGTGCTTTCAGCAGCGCGTTACATCGTCGAATCACACCAACTTATCATCGATTAACCCTACACGGCAATATATTATATTCCCGTTTACCCGGAAATCTATTAAAAGGATTCTCAGTGATCGAACACTGTTTAATAGAAGCTTTCTTGTAAATCGTAATTTCGAGAGTACTTGTTACATCGGGTGTGGCATTTAAGACGAAGGGGAATATGTCTGTTTGTTGCTAGGCGAATTTGATAACATTAAATCGTATTCGATTTAACGTTGAATAATATTTGCTTTTTTTATACTTTGAATTTAATACTTAAAATTTGATAGTAAATTGATACTGTAAATATACTTATAAATACTTGTAAATATACCTGTAAGTATTTATAAATACTTATAAATGCTTATAAATACTTATAAATACTTGTAAATATACCTATGAGTATTTATAAATACTTATAAATAGTTAAAAATACTTAAAAATAGTTGTAAATACTTATTAATACTAATAAATACTTAAATTTAATATTTTTAATACTTTAAGGTTTGTAAGTTGCTTACATAAAACAATTTGATTTCTTCTAAGTATTATATAATATAACTTTCGCTGTTTATTTATAGTTGTCCAAACATTCTTTAACGATATCAAGCATTTTTACCTTTCTTCTGATATTATTACACATCATTGTACATTATATTTACACTTTATTCATACTTCTACTACTATTTATTAGTATTTATAAGTATTCATGTGTATTTATAATTTCTCAGTTCTCCAGTTGTTACAAACTGATCTATCCGTTTTAAAGATTACACACCGATGGCTCATTTCAGTATGACAGTACGATTCGCCACCGAAGAATGATTCAGTCCATAAATTCGTAACAACAACCGATCAGGGTGCTCAGAAGCCATCCGCTTTTCGCAACGGCAAATAGAAGCGATGTTTAACGATCAGACGCGTTAACCGGACGCTATCGGGCGCATATTTGACCGGTGACCTATTTATTCGATAATGTTTCACAAGCTATTTGCCGCGGAATATTTTGGCCCGCGTTCGATAACTTTTTTCGTAGATACGGGATATACGCGCCGTTTTTCCGGCGAGGTCGCACGATCGCGGTGCCGAGGCCACGCCTGGCCAGGCCAGCGCACGGTTAACACGGATAGGGGTTAAATAACGGCTCGTATTTATGGTCCGAGTGCCCCGAAAATCGTGACACCGTGGATAATCGAGCGTCGAACCTTCGGCCCTATTCAAACATGCATCGTTTGCATTTTACCCCCCGCGACACGGGCGTTCTTCGTTAACAGACTGTGTTATCCCGATCGATAGCATCGTTAAACACTGCGCGCGGGTTAAACATGCAACAGTATGAAATCGGGATTACGCTGCTTTCGCAGGAAGCGCATACTCGAGAATCGCGTAGTAATACCCCTGGCCCAAACGATTAGAGCTTACGAGCTTGCGCTGCTGTCGTTCCTCTGTCCCGCTCTCGCTCTTTGTTCCTGCATCTCTCTCTCTCTCCCTTTCTCTTTCTCCCTCAGATTGTCTCCCCTTTTTCGCCATCTCGTTTTATCTTTCACTTCATTTCCGACGACTATCTCTTTGACCGGCCTTTTCTGCTCTCTCCCTCTCTTGTCGAAACGCGCATCGCGAATTCATAAGCGCCGAATTTACGGCTCGCCCCTCGGCAAAGATCGCTCGATCCGCGGCAACGCCCGCTCAGAATCCCGTTCAAGAATTATTTTTACCTTTGTAACTCGGTTGCGCCGGATTATGCGAAAGCGGGCACGCGAATCGATGCGAAATTATTAAACGTGAAGCGTCGCGGGGCAAAGTAGCATTCGAGGTGGAACGTATTTTTGGGAAATATTTCCTATATCGAGCCGCGCTCGTCGTTTCCCGAAACCGTAATTTACTCGTCGATTAATGGAAACGCTGTCGGAAAGTATTTAGACTCGAATTATTCGCGGATTTTATGAATTTGGGAACGGGAATGTTACAGTTACCGCTGATGCTGATGCTGCTGCTTGTCAAAATTGCGTACGGAAGGAAGGATCGCTGAAATCGTACCGAGCAATTTTTACCGATAATATCCTCGCTCCAATTATTTTTAATCGTGACGCGGTCGATCATTTTTGTCGAGACGTGTATCGGCCAATTCTATGGGCAACGTTGTGTCTCCGCGTTATTATCTTCTTACGGGCACAGAATGTTCTTTGTGCAAGCTGGAATTTCCGTGTTTATAATTACGATTACACGGCCACAGGGGCGAGATTTAATGTGAAAATAAACATTTCTCGGATTTCCGACGGAAAATATTATTTCGCGTAATTATACCCGCGGCGCGTCCTGCGAGAAATATCTGTTGCAAGTCGAATCGATTCGACTCGCAAATATTTATGGATCCGGACACTTTCGGACGTTTCCGTGCACGGATCAGTTGACACCGGCAACAAATAAATTTTGTTTCCTCTTCAGCTTCCCTAATTTGTGAACCAGATCGCCGGCATGTTGTCCCCGTCGTTTCACTCTGTTTATTAACTTTCGAACAACAAAAACCGCGAGTGCCTCGCCAAAGCGTGCAATTCATTTCTCTTGAAAAAACAAACGTAAAAAAGGAATAAAAACACGGAAAAGTAATCGAACGCGTTCGCGAACGAAAAAGGCGGCGAAAGTAACGTCGGTAATTTTTCTATTAGTGATTTCGATTCTTTCGGAACGTTATTGTTACCTGACGAGACGTTGTTTGTGTTAAAAGAGCCTCGCTCGCGCATCTGCGAGGGATAAATGAAATCGCAAAATTATTTCGATGGTCGAATTAATCCTTTGGAGTCTATCGGGACAGTGGAGTTTATTCCAATTATGTATTTCGTGTGCCTATTGGTTTATATTTGTTTGTTTATACAGAAATGTCTCTCTAATTGACGCTCAGATTGTCCACGAAAATGGACAATTTAGGAATAGTAGATACGATTATTCGATCCTTGCGGTTCATTTTTATAGTCACGAATTGTCAACAATTATAAAAACGAGCTGGAAGGCTCGAATAATCGTATCTCTCCTTCCCAAATCGTCCAGTTTTAAGTACAATCAGATCGCGAATTAGGGAGAATTTATTGTACTATGGACAATGGTTTTTATAGTTGCCGATTGTCAATAATCATAAAAACGAGATGCGAGGCTCGAATAATCGTATCACTTCTTCCCAAATCGTCCATTTTTTTTGCGCACAATCAGATCGCGAATTAGAGAGAATTTATTGCTATTATAGACAATAGCTCCTTTTTATAGCTGCTTATTGTCAATAATCATAAAAACGAGCCGCGAGTCTCGAACAATCGTATCTTCATTACTATATCTGTAATTAATGGGAGACATATGTCCCAGCCCTCAGCCTCTAAAAAGGATAAACTTGACACTAATAAAATCATCATTTCTTGTTATTAGCATCTACAGTGGGTCACAAAAGTGTTCGCTCGCCTTTTAAAATGCAATAACTAAAATGAAAAAAAAGTCTTTTAGCCATCGTCTAATAGACTAGTCCCTCTGTCATCTAAAATAAAATGCAACTCACTCAGTTCAGTTCTCAAAAAATTATTGTGTTTTAAAAAGCGAGCGAACACTTTCGTGGCCCACTGTACATGTACGTAAGGCTTCAGATATAACGCAAATGAACGAAAAATAAATCCGACTCCAAAGGGTTAAAGGGTTAAAATTGTCGAGCGGCAACGATCGATCGATTTCCCTCTGTTTCACCCGAGAACAGCAGATCGTTCCGCTCGATGGAGCGTCATTCTTACCTGGCTTAATCCCGAATATAATTCGCGTCGACCCACTTCGCCGTCGTATCTAATGATAACGCTGTGTGTAATACCGGTGACAATTGAAACAATTGGATTCCCGTGATTTCCTACGTGCCCGCAATGCTCCATCGTGTAGCCGCTCGACAATTTTCTCCCGTGTTACGACCGCGTGTTAAGCTCCGTCCGAGGAGAAAATCGACGCTTTTTCCCGCCGATAATTGTCATGCTCGGCCCGCGCGCAAATTATTGCTCAATTGTCCCGCCGGCCAACCGAACGGGGAGACTTTGTGCATCAACCACGGTGCTCGTGACTTAGAGCGAAACACGTTCGCCAAGTTATTAGCATTCGCGATGCACGAGGAAAAAGATAACAGCATAAGCATCGTGTGGAAGAAGTGGTGTCTTGTTTAAAGTGATTTTTAACCCTTTGCTATACTTTGAAGAGTTTGACGCGTGATGGAGATATCTAGGAAGGACTTGTTAACCCTTTCAGTGTTAAACGACGATATGTCGTTGCATACGCGACGACGCCTAACTGTTCGGGATGCAATAGTGCATGCATTAGTAAGCATCAATGCTAAATAAATCATTCGCGTGAGTAATGATAAGTAAATATTGCACATTTTTGGTAGCCGGATAACACTAAATATGAATATTTATAATAATATTGAAATTTTTATTCGATATATTGCCATAAGTAATATGCAAATTGAATAAATAACTCATGAATGTATCTTTACGATATGAATAACCATAAATTAAAAAATCAGTGACGGAAAAGCTCGCTTCAAATCGCTTCAGAAACCCTTCATGTCCCGCTCGTACAATAATTTTTGGACACTCCGTACGTATATCAGTTTGCAGAGGTTCACGCCGACCAGAATGCACGCTTCAATATCGAAGCGCGCATTTCAGGAGTGGAAAATTCGGATTCCCAAAAGACTGAGCTACGTCGCTCCGGTTGCGTTACCGTTGCGTTACGAACTCGGCCCTCGAAGCAACGCTGGGGATAGTTTTTAGGGCCGGTCTTCGGGGCCAAATGATCGGGCCGAGAGTCGCGCGCGTAGGCCCCGCGGTAAATCACTCGGCGAAATTGCAGACGCCGGCGAATGTAAAGGATAAAAACGGGGGGATGGGTCGTAAAGGTAGCGCGAGTCGGCTCGGCGCGGCTCGGCGCGGCTCGGCGCGACTCGCCGGGAACCGGGGACCGGGGCGCACGGACGGGAATAAAGAATGAAACGGGAAATAATGTACGCGGAATGATCGTTAGCAGCGACAGACGTTTCGCCGTGGCCCGCAATCCGGGGGTTTATTACTGTCGAAATGGATTCCCCACGAGCAGACGCGGAAAGCGATTCCGACACGCTGCCGCGCCGCACCGCGCCGCGCCGTGGGGCTTCACGGCTGAGCAACGCGGACCCACGCGGAATTGCTTCTTCCACGTGGCAGAAAATATTTGTCTACCGTCAGACGTATGAAATATGGTCGGCGCGGCGCGCCGCGGCTCGGCGGTGCTCTTTACATTCGCCGGACCTCCACTCTCTGTTTAGAGCAATCTGATGACGGTCTGCTCTCCGGCCTGTTTCACCGCGAGAGATTGTTCTCCGCGTTTCAACGCGGCCGCGACCGAGACGCTTTCGTCGTCCTTTGAGTATCGGACGTTGCGCGCGGAGACTGCGGCGATGCTTCGTTGTTCCAGTCGCGAAAGACCATTTGGTAAATATTGGGTTGGCAACTAAGTAATTGCCGATTTGTTCAATGAAATAAAAAATTTTTTTTACTTGGAACGAAGTTTAATCTGTGATGTATTTTCCATTTTGTTCGACGACCTTTCGCCATCTCTCCGACAACTTGAAAATTCCACGCTCGTAGAAAGTCTGATCCTTTTCGGCCAAAAACTGAGTTAAGTGAGATTTTACAGCGTCATCGTCGTTAAAAGTTTTACCACGAAGGGAGTTGTCCAGGGATCGAAATAAGTGGTAATCCGATGTCGCGAGATCAGGACTATATGGTGGGTGTAACATCGATTCCCAACCAATATCCATCAATGTTTGCCGAGTGGACAAAGACGTGTGCGGCCTAGCATTGTCCTGCTGGAAAATGACACCTTTACGATTGACCAATTCTGGTCGCTTTTCCTTGACCGCTGCATTCAATCTGTCCAGTTGCTAACATTCGCAGATAATAAAAGATAACATAATAATAATAATGATAATAATAATTTTATAATGTAACATTTACGGATATCATAAAAATGGAAGTGAGAGACACCTATAACTGAAATCGGCAATTAGTTGCCAACCCAATAGTTCTTTTTATCTTCGATGGAATAGTTCAACAGATACGTTTGTGCGATTTTAACCCTTTGCCGTACCATTTTCTTCATAGTTTAAATAATTAGAAGTTTTTTACCATTGTAATAATTCCTAAGAAGAAATAAGACAATTTGTATTAATTGTGTGTCTATACATTTACTGAAACGTTTAAATATTGATGACAAGAAATCAGAATTTTATTCAGACTGAAAAGGACGGAATAGCATTCATGCTTAACAGATTATTATTACTAGAAATCTCCATCACGTGTCAGACTCGTCGAAGTATGGCACGAGGTTAATCCTCCGCGCTTCCTGCGCGAAGCATGTACAATCGCCTCGGAAAGCAAGTTTAACGACATTTCGAATGGAGTAACTTTTTTTAATACTTTGACGGCCGGAGTCACGTTCGCGTGACTTCGCGAATATTGGAATTATAGAAATCGCTGCAGCGTGACTTTTCGAAGAATGCGTCATGATTGTATTATTAACCAAATTTGTACTGTTTTTGTGTTATCAATAAGGTATGTTATAGTTGCTCTGTTGTTAAAAAAAAATGTATTATAATTACACTATTGGTACTTTGACCACCGCGACACCCATATGTGGGTGACAGAGTTATTTAAAATTTAATTTTCGAAAATTAATTCCTTCGCCAGTCGATTATAATTATTTTGTAACTTTATTAAGATTTGCAAGAGTGCGTTGCAAGCGTACATTGGAAAAGTAATGTATGTCACATAAATTTGCTGCGCAATTTTTATATATTTCACAGAATAAAATACTTCAATTTTATGAAACTTTCCAGGTGTTTGCCGTGGTCGTCAAAATGCTAAGATTGCTTCGAAGGACTTGAATATTTTTCAGATGTTAGAACGACCAGTTTTCTATGGAATGAGCACTTGTACAAAATGATTATTAGATCGCAGTCGATTGGTATGATAAAAAGGAATTAAAGAACGAGGATTTTTCAACTGTTTCCTCCAATCACGTAAGAAAAACTTAAAAAATGCATTTTGCAGATCTTGGTAACTTGGACGCGTGCTTAAAATATCAACGGAAAAATTACGTTCTATGAACAACATTACTATAATCAATATTCTTACGTTTTGCGAATCCTAATAAAATTAGGCAGATATAACAGATCAATGTAGAAGTTAATCTCCAAATCTCGGGAAATAGTTCCGTCACCTAGACACGAATGTCGCGGCAGCTGAAACGTTAAACAACACAAATATAATTTCCTTCATATTCGCAGAATAATCCAATTATTCCGTTATCTCGAATATCAAATGCGAAGCTCCGACGTATATTTAGTTCCTCGCGAAAATACTTTGAATATTTCTAAAGTTCACGCGGACGGGAAATTAATGTTGAAACCGGGTCGTTCTCATAAAAGCAGCATTATCCCTAATAATATTCCACCGTGAAGGAAACGGAGTGCATATCCGTGCTTCTTTTTTTGCAAGAATATACTATATTCTATTTTTTTCCTTCAATAATAGTAATAATAATAATAATAATAATAATAATAATAATAATAATAATAATAATAATAATAATAATAATAATAATAATAATAATAATAATAATAATAATAATAATAATAATAATAATAATAATAATAATAATAATAATAATAATAATAATAATAATACAAATCGATTTCGAGATAGATAGATAGATATACTATATTCTATTTTTTCCCTTCAATAACAATAATAATAATAATAATAATAATAACACAAATCGATTTCGAAGCGGAACCCGAATCTAAATACGGAAAACCATCGCCAATGACTGGCAATTCGACGATAATAAAAAAGATGAAATAAAAGAAGCAGAGGAAGAAGAAAAAATTAGAAATCAATCGCAAAAGCTATTTACCACGAAAGTTGGGCTACCTCGACCAATCACTGTTCCGGGCCATCGGCGTTTCGTCGGAGCTGTAAAACAGCGGGGGAATATTTTCATTCCAATATTTGAATTGATTGTGCGAACTTGATTGGACAGAATTCATTGAAACAGTTACCATTTCGCAGCCGTCGTTGTTATTTTAAAGGGCGATGGTTTATTGCTCGGTAGTTCCAGTGATGAAGCGAATTTGGGTTCCGGGAAACCGATGGCCGAGCGCGCGCGGTCCATTCTAGTCCATCAAACAGAGGGATCGGTCGCGGAACAGCCGCGGGAGCGACGTTACGGAGGGACAGCCGGGAGCAACGAGGGTGTCCGAGGGAGAGGATGATATCCAGTCCCCGGAAGAAGTCAGGGTGTCCCGAAAATGTCTCGCAATCTGGAAATGGGAGATTCCTGAGGTCATTTGAAGCAACTTTTTCCTTCGCGAAAATATTCTCCGAGGCTTCGTTTACGAGTTATTAACGAAAAACACTGACCAATAAGAGGCGAGCTCGGCTGGCGCGCGGCGGCCCAGCCAACGAGTGCGCCAAATGATCTCGTCTCTGATTGGTCACTGTTTTCCGTTAATAACTCGTTAACGAAGCCGCGGATTGCATTTTCGCTAAGGAAAAAGTTGCTTCAAATGACCTCAGGAATCCTCTACTTTCGGATTGCGAGACATTTTTGGGACACCCTGTAAATATATATTCTATCGCCATGGACACGGTGGCAGGGCACCGCGAAGGAAGGTGACAACTGCACGTTACGACACGAAACGGGAAAGAACCCGGGTGGATCGCAATAAATAGAGACATCGGGCGAGTACACATCTGGATCCGTCGGGTCGGGCCGGGCCGGGCTGGTCCCTCCGTTTCGATGGGATTCTATTCTTCACGGCCGGCCCGCCGAAACGTTGTATTTCCTCCGGGCGATATGCTCGCCGAACCTTCTTAGCCGAGTTCCCGTCATTCCCCGCATCCCTCGCCGATGGGAATAATGTCACGTGATTGCGCGATCAGACGTCCGGCTCGTGAATAATCAAACGGCGAAATGAATTTCTTAGAACAGCGCCGGGAGTTAGGACCCCGTAACTTTCGTGCCACGGACCTCGCGGCGGTCACCGTTCCACCCTTGGAAAGCGAATTCTCCGACGTGGCCCCGGGAACCCTCGCAAATTCTCCGCGGCAGAAATACTCGAGGTATGTATGCAAGTGCGACCATACCTGCAGACCGTTTCCCACTGATCAGAGGCAACTTGGTATTTCGAATGAAAACAAGAAGCCGGCAGGCGATTCGGACTTTAGGTCCAGTTTCCAGTCGCTTTCGAACGGTCGAGATTAAGCGTGGAGATCTTACAGATGTCCAATTTGTTTTGAACAACGTACTAGTGGAAGTTATGTCTAAATTGCTTATTATTAGTTATGTCTGTATGTTCCAAATTTATTGTATAAGCGGGAAATGAGGGGATCCTGAGGTGATTTGAAGTAACTTTTTCCTTGGCGAAAATGCAATCCGCGGCTTCGTTTACGAGTTATTAACAAAAAACAGTGGCCAATTTGAATTATCCACTCCTGAAATGCACGCTTCGATATTGAAGCGTGCATTCTGGTTGGCGTAAACCTCTGCAAACTGATATACGTATAGGGTGTCCAACAATTATTGTACGAGCGGGACATGAAGGATTTCTGAAGCGATTTGAAGTGACTTTTTCCTTGGCGATTTTCCCACTGATCAGAGGCAATCTGACATTCCGAATGAAAACAGGAAGCCGGCAGGCGATTTGGACTTTAGGTCCAGTGGAGATCTTACAAATTTATTGTATAAGCTGGAAATGAGGGATTCCTGAGGTCATTTGAAGTAACTTTTTCCTTGGCGAAAATGCAATCCACGGCTTGGTTTACGAGTTATTGACGAAAAACAGTGACCAATGGGAGGCGAGATTAGCTGGCGCGACGCGGCCGAGCCAATGGGAACTGAACTTCGTCCGCTCATTGGCTCGGCCGAGCTCTCGTCTCTCATTGGTCACTGTTTTTCGTTAATAACTCGTAAACGAAGCCGCGGATTGCATTTTCGCCAAGGAAAAAGTTACTTCAAATGTCCTCGGGAATCTCTCATTTCCCGTTTGTACGATAATTTTGGGACACCCTGTAGTGTCCTACTTCTTCTGAACTACTATCGGCGTCATTAGACCGGAAAATTTGAGATTCTTTCGAAAAATGGAGTGAAAGTCTGCCGTAAACAGCTCTGAAAATGGTTTCAACGCTAGATTCACGGAACCCGACAAAATGGCGGGTCACCGATTATTTACATCACGCTTACTCAGAACTGCAAAGATTCATTTATAAGTTTTAAACAATAATAAAATAAAATATGCCGCGTTTTACACGTATTGTAAATCGTTTCCCAATAAAGCCGACGTAATATCCGAAATGTTTCCGACACGAGCCGAGAAAATGTTCCGACACGAGCCGCGAATTTTTGTCAGAAAGTTACGGCGCGGCCGCAGAGATGTCTGCTGTACATTCGCAGCGGTTCGCCCGCGCCAGCCAGAACAAGCTTACACCGTCGGGCAAGCACACCAAGACAATGATAACAGAACGCGGCGGGACCGCGGCGGTGTAAGACGCTCCGCGCCGGAAGACGCGTCCCGAGACGTTCAAACATCCACGCATTATAATATCAATGCAACGTGGGACGGGTGTACATTCGTAATCCGGTTGCCGACAGGCGGCGGGATGTGTGCGTTAGCCGGATAATGCGGCGGATCCGTTATCCGGCCGCGGCGGATATTAGAGGTATCCGCGTTGTTGTTACAATACGAAAGTCCGTGTAATGCTATTGAACGCGTTCCACGGATAGAATGGTTCTTGCCGGTGTTCCCCGAGGTTTCGTCGTGGAGCGCGCCGCATCGGCATTACGACGAATGCCGGCAGCCATTGCGCCGGGGATTTGTTTCGTCAGATTCGGACATTGTTGGCCGCAGCAGCGGCAGCGGTTCGAGAGAGAAAGAGAGAGAGAGAGAGAGAGAGAGAGAGAGAGAGAGAGAGAGAGAGAGAGTGGGAGAGAATCCGTCTCTGAGGAAAACTTCATCCGTACTCTTACCGGGCCAAAGGTAAACATCATGGTTGCGCACGCGGAGGGCTCCAACAATAAGGTAAACAGCGGTCCGCGGAACAATGAACAATGCGTGTAAAGTATCCGCAGACAGACTACCGGCGGATTTTCTTCTCGAATAATCAAAGGCCGGGGGAAGGCGGCAGACGCGACCCGGGGCTCTCTCGGTGAACTCGGTTAGCATGCCGTCCCGGGCTGCGCCGGATATCTCCTCGGTGAATATTCCTCTCGGCGGAGCTCGACATTCCCGCAGAAAATTCTAGTACGTTAGTTCGACTGGGGAACTCGAAGTTCCCGCGGCGGGATATTGCTCGAGCACCGGACTTCTCTCCCCCCTCTATCTCGCACTCTCTCGCTCTCTCTCTCTCTCTACTGCTCTTTCTCACTCACTCTCCCTCTCTCTCTCTCTCTCTCTCTATCCTTCTCTCTCTCTCTCTCTCTATCTCTCTCTCTCTCTATAGAGAGAGAGAGAGAGAGAGAGAGAGAGAGAGAGAGAGAGAAAGATAGAGAGTGACAAATAGAGAGAGAGGGAAAGATAGAGAGTGAAAAATAGAGAGAGAGAGAAAGATAGAGAGTGAAAAACAGAGAGAGAGAGAGAAAGAGAGTGAAAAATAGAGAGAGAGAGAGAAAGATAGAGAGTGAAAAATAGAGAGAGAGAGAGAGAGAGAAAGAGAGTGAAAAATAGAGAGAGAGAGAGAGAGAAAGAGAGTGAAAAATAGAGAGAGAGAGAAAGATAGAGAGTGAAAAATAGAGAGAGAGAGACAAAGATAGAGAGTGAAAAATAGAGAGAGAGAGAAAGATAGAGAGTGAAAAATAGAGAGAGAGAGAGAAAGATAGAGAGTGAAAAATAGAGAGAGAGAGAAAGATAGAGAGTGAAAAATAGAGAGGGAGAGAGAAATATATACACAGAGAGAAAAATAGAGAGAACTAATCAATTGCAAAAGTAATCTCGAAGTAAGCGATTAGTGTCCAACCATGATGTACACTGTTAAGCTGTTGTTACTTCTGATGCACAGTTAGGGTAAAGTTGCCAATATCGTAACACTTAAGCATCTTAGAGAAGTTTCGGATGCTTCATCTTTTCGAAGACATCGGAGACGCCTCGTAGTATAGTCTGTTGTCTGCTGTATTTGGACGTGTATCACGTACGCTGTACCATAAGCACCATAGTCAGTAACTGTGAACAGAACAGCTTCCAGATACTCGTGTAATCGATCCGAGCAGCACTTAGCAAATTCGAAGTGTCACCGTATGGTCGCGTCAGGTTTTATCGGATAAGAAATACATCGTAATTCCCCGATTAACGGGCTAATCGAATTGCGCCGATTTCGCGAGAATTTTAGTCGTTGATTTTTGTCGCTCAGCTAAGCTGATCTTTGTTAACAAAGATCTTCGCAACATCGTGCGAGATAAAACTGCAAATAAATGTTTCGAAACGGTTCGTCGCGGGCACCCATCGATTTTCCAGCGCGATAGCCGAATAAAAAGACAGTCGATGCAGTGTACAGTAATGTCTCTCTTACTCACGCTCAGATTGTGCACGAAAGTGGACAATTTGGGAAGAGGAGATGCGATTATTTGAGCCTTTTTTTATAGTTGTGAAAATCGATAACCATAAATCATATCTGTTCTTCCCAAATTGTCCATTTTTGTGTACAATCTGAGCGTCAATTAGGGAGAATTTACTGTAATTCTTTCCCATCGATTGTACTTAGAGTACTAAGTATAATATTTAAGTAAATTTATTTAAGTAAATATTTCATGGATTTAAATGGATTTAATACATTTGCAAACAATGCAGAAAACTTTTCATTTGGATGAAAATCTAAAAATCGAGCCTCAAGGCTCGAACAATTGTATCTCCTTTTCCAAAACTGTCCATTTTTGCGGACAATCCGAGTGTCAATTAGGGAGACATTACTGTACATTCAAGCTATAGTAATGTCTCCCTAACTGACGCTCAGATTGCGCACTAAAAGAGGAGATACGATTATTCGAGCCTTGCAACTCGTTTCTATAGTTGTTGACAATCGATAACCATAAAAATCGAGCCACAAGGCTCGAACAATCGTATCTCCTTTTCCAAAATTGTCCATTTTTGCGGACAATCCGAGCGTCAATTAGGGAGACATTACCGTACACAGTTCGTCAGTCAACGTTCTCCCTTTCGAGTTCTTTATTAGATCGATTCGCCGACTAGAACCGGTGTTTGTCGCGGCATGGTACGTGACCGAACATTTTTTAATAGGCCGTCCACGTTGCCGGCCGACGCGTCCCCTTAAATCGGATAACCTTTAATTACGCCTCGTTTAAATTGGCTCGGCGAGGGAGCGGCGAGCGGCGCGCGGCCCAGAGGGTATCAAAGAAAACCCGCCACGAGCTCGGCGGGATCGTGCCCTCCGGAATGACCGGCGTCGAAAGTGAGCAGAGAAAATCGAGTGGCCGGAAAAATTTCTCGTCCGGAAAACGCTGACGGGAGCCACTCGCCGTTGCGGATCGAACCGATTAAAGCGGACGGTTCTGGCGAACTGTGGCGAACCCCGGCACTGCGTTATATCCTTGTTCAGAGCGCCCGAGAGGCCGTTTCAAATGTCTGAATGAGCCCTTGATAAATGGAGCAGAGAGGTAAGAACCGAAAAGAATTCGGCCGGGCAACGCGGCCGGGTTCGCGCGGAATTCGTCGAACGGTGTTTGGAAAATTGGACGGAACGTTTCCTTTACGGAACGAGCACCTCGAGACACTTCGATCGATGAAACGGTTCTGCGAGGCGAGAAATGTCCGATCTGCTTTGTCCGATACAACCTTTCGCCGGTGTTCGTTCGGTCCTCGACACGCTGTGTCCTAATTAGACGTCGCGCGACGACGAAATCGTTGTCGTACGACCGACTGGCAACGCGACGAGGAACAGACGAAACGTGTCGCGTGTTTTACATTACTATTTTCAACGAAATAGGCGAGTTCGATGTCGACAAAGATATCTCAAATGTTCGATAATCGTCTTCTACAGGGTATACCAAAAATGTCTCGCAATCCGAAAGTGGTGGGTTCCTCGGGTTATTTGAAGCAACTTTTTCCTTTACAACAATTTCCTCCGAGGCACCGTTAACGAGTTATTAACGAAAAACAGTGACCAATGAGAGGCGAGCTCAGCTGGCGCGAGGCGGCCGAGCCAACGGCGCCAGCGGTCGAGGCGGCCGAATCCCAGCTCAGCTGGCGCGAGGCAACCGAGCCAATGAGCGGAACTGGGCTTCGCGCGCTGGTTGGCCGCCTCGCGTCAGCCGTACTCGATTCTTATTGGTCACTATTTTTCGTTAATAACTCGTTAACGGTGCCTCGGAGAACATTTTTGTAAAGGAAGAAGTTGCTTCAAATGATCCGAGGAATCCGCCATTTCCGGATTGCGAGACATTTTTGGGACATCCTGTATACGGACACTGTCGCATCGTCGTGCGACATTTACGAGTAATTAGGGCACGGCGTACTCATTTTCATAGCAATGTAGAGAATGCGCGTCAGGAATTCAACTCGGGAAAGCCGCAACTATAAAATATGCTTCACACCCCGATGATTTTAACCCTTTGCACTCGAAGCAATATTAACTGTAAATTTAAATCAACTTTTCCGATTTACGGTATTTTCATTTTAATGACAAAGTGCATTTTATGCATATGAAATTGAGTCTCGCGACTCATACAACAGTTAGAATTTTAACAATTCTTTAAACGTCTTATCTTGGAACGTGGTGTAACAATTTTCGCGGTGACTCGGAGTCACCACTCAAGTGCAAAGGGTTAACAGTCTCGAGGTGTTTTCGAAGAAGCGGAATTGATATCTGGACAAAACGAAAATTAGATTGATTTAACTAGTTAAGCGCGTTTGTCGTGTATACGCGTCAAACCAAATCTCTATTACGGTGCGTTCGACGTGTTTACTCGTCGTTGTGTCTTTCTTGTTTACGTATTTTATTATTATTTAAGAATTTTTAGGTTTATAATAAAAGTAACTTTTCAGAAATAAATTGTTAAGTTTTTCTTCAATAAAAATGTAGTATTTGTTATCTCAGTATCCTGAGATAACAAATACAAGTAAATCTTCTCGAAAGTTAGCATCCATATTTTGAAACGTGTTAAAACGCAAATCCTTAAATATCTCGACTTAAAAACAAAGTGACTTATGCCACTTTCAAAATAAACCGCTCATATAGAGTTAAGCAATAGAGTTAAACAACGCGGATCCTATTAAGAGCAGGCTTGAACATTGCGAATGTCGCGGCTGATCTGTTAATAGATATTTGTAGGACAGACGTAACGCGGAGCTTACCAACAGACAGAAGCTGATATGTACGACGCAGCGAATGCCTGTATACATACATATACAATATATGGGAAATGCTAACACAGCGGGACTTGGTCGCAGATGCACCGGACACGAGTAGAAAAAGGAAGTAGACGCGCACTTGCGCGCCGAGAAAGACTGATCTCTCCGAAGACGTTTTCGTCGTGGATCCGTGAAACGAAAAAACTTCGACCATTTTATCTGTGGTTTATTTTTTTTCACGCGGAATGTTGCTATTTCATCGAACCCCGTTCGCCGCGCGGTTCCGCTACTTACCGCGTAAAAACTAAATCACGTTTGCGTTAACAACATTGACATTCTTCGTGCGGCCTTGTTCCAGAAATTCTACCTGCCTGGCAAAATTTAATTCCGAGGCTTTTAAATAAAATTGTCCTCACTCAACCCCGCGAACGCAAAAGCTTCATTCTATAAAAAGCAAACTGAGCTTTCGTACTTTCCCCGGCTTTCCACTCTGTCCTGCCAACAATGCAAATTTTTAATTGCATAACGTGTGGAGCTCCGTTTATATGAACACGGGACGGCAGGCGATCAGTTCAACAACAAACAAAAGAAAACGCGTTTAGTTTAGGTCTGTTTGCGTTCGCAATAACTAGATGGCTATACAAGGTGTCTCGTAATATTATGTTAATTATCGTGACGTAATTATGTTATGGAAAGGGGTGATTGCTGAGGTGATTTCGAGTAACTTTTTCCTTAGCGAAAATTCAATCCGCGGCTTCGTTCACGAGTTATTCACGAAAAACAGTGACCATTGAGAGATCGCGTACGGCTGACGCTCCGCCCTCGCGACCACTGTCGCTGCGTCAGACGGCCGGCGCGACGAGGCATTGGCCGCAAGGACGGAGCGCCGGCCGCACTTGCGATCCGATTGGTCAGTGTTTTTCGTTAATAACTCGTAAACGAAGCCGCGGATTGTATTTTCGCTAAGGAAAAAGTTGCTTCAAATCACCTCAGGAATCACTTCTTTCAGAGTATCGACATAATTATGGGACATCCTGTATAATTGGAGTTACGCTCGACAGTAGTCCAGCGGAAGTTTACTAAATCGCTCACCGCTCAAAATTTCGTTCCAATAAATAGAATTCAGAAAACTGGCGTCGCATTGCTAAGATTAAAATTCTTCAATAATTTGTCGAACTTCGTCGTCTTAGAATCGTGCAGTACAAACGACTCCATCTGCCATTCCCCTATCGAGCAAGTCGCCAAGTAATGTCGCAATTCCTCGTCCGGTTATCAAGATGCTGACTTGTTATGAAGCCCGTCCCTCTATCTATATAACGACGATGATGTTTTGATGTTTGTCGGACTGAAGATGAAAGACAGATACAGCGATATTAATTAAGCCTCCGCTCGCAAGTTTCTTTGCCCTCAAAGGCGGAATCCTCGCGCTTCCCCCGCCCCTCGTTTTTTCACTTTTTCTCTCCTTTTTGTACGGCAGCAGACGCTCAAAGAAGCGCGGAGTACATGCACGCCAGCGGCGAGTGTAAACTGCCGTGAATTAGATTGACGAGCCTAATGGTGCATCGAGTGCAACAGTGACGACAGTGTTCAAGCACTCGGCGGCTGTGCTAACGAGGTTTGATTATGCCGTCGCGCTGCCAACTGAACCGCTATGCGACGAGTCCAGCCAGAGTCTATCGACTCTTCCACGCGCGATTGAATAATTGTTATTTAATTCTGCGTCGTCGGTACGCAAATCCTTCGATACGGTGTTGAAAGGTCTGACGATTTTTTTTTTCAAATATTGAAGTATATACACGGGTGAATCATCGCGTATTGCCAGTTCGATTTACGTGGATATTATCGCTCGTAGCAAAAAAATGTTTGAGAGGAGATTTAATGCAGTATATTCTCGTGCTATTAATTCATTCGCGACGTATAAAGATTTTAGGAAGGTTGCCTTGCTCTTTTTGCAAACGGAACGATGTATTTTATAATACGTCGTCGGCGTATTAATAATAATAATTTGGTGAATAATGGTAATAATAATGCTCGTCATTAGCGATAGAAATGCATACACAAAATATTAATGAACTATCAAAATTTCGCTAAGCACGGTATCCGCAAAGACCGCCATATTTTGTTTATTTGCCGAAGCAGTCGTTCCGCGTTTTCTGTAGATTTTACTACGACAATTTCTGTTTCACATGTAGCCTCACGTTTTCTATTGGGTTGGCATCTGCAGGCTGAGATTACCACTTTAACGTAACGATTCCGTTTTCTATTTCCCTCTCCTTACAAGACACGGCTCCAGTCTTTTGGATTATTGTCCTTCGGGGACATCCAATTTTCGCCGTACTTGTTAAACCACCTTCGAGCAGATGCGAGGAGATCTTTTCGGCGCATCCGTATCGTTCCCGTCGCGGCCGAGTTTTCGTAACGCGAAGAATACGTAAGATATCAGAATTGAATCGCACGCGAGAACAATACGAATGAATCCCGAGAAAAATTGTAATGGACGATTGTAACGAACTATCGACGATAATCAGATCAAAGATGCGGTTGCAAGTTCCGAAACAAAGCGACGGAAACGTGCAAAAATGTTGATGGAAGGTAAGCGTTTCGTTTGAATACGGAGCGAACTGCCTTCTTTCTTCAGTGTTCTCAATGAATTGCTGAAGCAAAAAATCGACGCACAGCTAACCTACACATAACCGTTAGAGTTATCAATCTTTGTTAGAGCAAGAGATTAGAAACGTTGAATTTAAACGAAATATGTACATAGCTTTTTGTAGATCAGTGTATACAGAGTGTCCCAAAATTATGGTATTTCTGGGAAATGTGGGGTTCCTGAGATCATTTCAAGTAACTTTCTCCTTTACAAAAATGTTCCCCGAGGCATCGTTAACGAGTTATCAACGATAAACGCTGACCAATGAGAAGCGAGCTCGGCCAGCGCGAGGCGGCCGAGCCAACGAGCGCGCGAAGCTCATTAGCTCCCATTGGCCACTGTTTTTCGTTAATAACTCGCAAACGAAGCCGCGGATCGCATTTTCGCTAAGGAAAAAGTTACTTCAAATCACCTCACGAACCCCTCGGTACCCTGAAGTACAATAATTTTAGAGCACTCTGTACACTCTCTGAAACAGCCTCGCACCTTGTTTATATAATTGTTGACAATCTGCAGGCTTGAATAATCGTATCTCCTGTTCCCAAATTATCCATTTTCGTTTTAAAAGCTGAAAGAAAATTAGGGAGAATTTACTGTAATTATTTGCTGAAGCGATTCCGCGACGTCGATTTTTGTCGGAGCAAGAGAACGATCGCTCGATCGTTGAACAATTCGTTTGCTGCGGATACGCGGCGCTGTATCTTCATACCAAACGCGATCCGTCTCTCGAACGAATTTTTTAATACATGACGCGACCAGACAGCACGGCTCGTCGGTATATAAAGCGAGTCCTGTCAGAGAAAGTTTCTGCCGCAGAGCCGCTCTCTCGCCCGACAAAATTTCCAGCGGATGACACCCGGACAGAATCGCTTCCATCTTTTGTGTCTATTAAAAAAGTTCGTACAGATCGTGTTTATCCTCCTTCTTTTCTCCCCCCCCCCCCCTCCATTCCGATTGAATAAATCCGGTCCGCCGCGTTCAGTCGTGTTTAAGCGAATCTTAGAATATCTTCGGTGTTCACGGGATAGCCGGCCATTTCTATGGAGACGTCCCATTCACCGGGACCTTTCGGTGGCCTGCAGCATTCACTCGAACTTCATCCAGGCCCCTTTTCAGTCGCGTCCACCTGGCCTCTTTTCTAAGCCTATACACGGCGTAGAACGACGACGCACTTAAAAGCTCGTGGTCTAGTCACCCTTGATACCCGATACCATATATACCTGAGCCAGACATGAAACCATCGGGGGCTAGGTCGGTCTTTCGATGACCAGGTTGCTCGTCGAAATCTTCTGTTCGGCCAGTTCCCCGCGATTCAACAAAACTACACAAATTATGCTACTCACACTTTCCACTTTCCAAGCAGCCATCAAGACCTGCTAAACCTCGTAAGTCTCGTAATTAGTTCCCCGGCCTGTTAACGTTTTCACTTTTCTTCGCAGCGGCTCTCGCCTTCGCGGTCTCGTAACCGCAACAAACAAACACTCGCGCGTAAATATATATATGCCGTTGTGCGCTTCCGCGCGCGATCTAGCACAAAAAAGAGAGCTTAATAAACAGGAGAGAGAGAGAGAGAGAGAGAGGCACAGACCGGCCAGCAGTGTTTCGGCTCGGCAACCGAAAGACAGACTACGGCGGCGCGAAGTTCCAGGATAGCCCTATTGTGCCGCGCGCCGGGGCACGTTCCCCAAAAATCCTTTGACCGAGAGCCAGTGGTCCAAGAAACATAATTACACCGCCTCGAGTATAATTCAGGGACAAAGAAAACCCTCGTCGCGGCGCTTAGGCGGCAGCGGCAGCGGCGGCTGCGAAACGAGCGCCGCAAAATGGGGTGGTCGGTGAACGATGAAGAATCCGCGTGCAAGAAAAATTATGAAAACTCGAATGCCGAGAGGGAGCATCGATGGGCGGCTCCTCTGTGCACGAGAAAGATAGGAAGAGAGAGAAAGGTAGAGAGTGATAGAGGGAGAGGGGGTGGCTCGGGAACGCAGAGGGTGGACGGAACGAAGGGAAGGGAGACGAGAAGGAAGCTCGCTTTGACGTTTGACCGTGGCAGCTGCTAGGTATTTCGAGAATTCCGCAGACATTAGCCGGGGCGGTTCTGTAATACAGCTTCGTATGCAGCTACAGCGAGAAAGCTGGCCGGCAATCCAACCGGCGAGCCAACTTCTGAAGTATTTCGTCCCGGGTCGGTTAACTTGGCGGCGCAGCCGGAGCTACGATCGGACCGCACACCACGTGGTAATTGCCACCTCGTGTGGCCACCTTGCAAATATCATTGCCGGCGGAATTGACCGGGCTCCTACGTGCACCGCGAGCAAGATTACGGGTTATCCTTAATGAAGGTCACTCGATATCCACCCGGAGAACTCTGCCCCGCTCCACGACGTTAATATTCCGTGGACCCCGAGATGCTATCCGGCGATACGGGACCGCAGCCCGCTATTGGAACTGGACTAACGAGGACGACACCCAAACTGTATCCCTGACTTATCAATGAACGCCCCGCCACACGTCGCCCTGCCTCCTTGCCACGCGCTGGGATCTACGTGCCTTTGACCATTTCACCGTGTTCCTGGCGATGCTCTCTTACAAACCTAGGGAAAGTATTTGTTGTTTCTGTTATTACTGTGTGTTGTTTCTGTTGTGTTACTTCGGTCGTTGTGCTCTATAAGGAAGCGGATCTGTTCGGTGACATTTCGTTTGGCGCGTCTTTCGAGTGTAAAGCGGTGCAAAAATCGAACTGCGTTCGTGTTTAGGTTCGAAATAAGGCAACGAAAATTAGTTGTAATTATATAGGCTGTCACAGCTAAGTCCATTGACTAGGTTGTCTTGCGCAGTCTAGGCAATTGTCTGCGCAATTTCTCGTCTGGATCATTCAAATACTTGGGTTGCTCGAAACGTGATTTCGTTTTTTTACCTGCAGAGGCATCGGACGCATTTTTAGACGGGCGAGTTTTTGGTCAGCAAAGATCGGAAGTTTTGTGAGCTTGAAATCGTGCTGCCACATAGAAGACAGCAAAAGGTATTTAACCGATATGATCGATGTGTAATTCAATAAAATATTTATATATTGTAAAAATGTTGTTTCCTCTGTCACGAAAATTATACTTACAGACGAAATTATACTTTTTGATTAACCGAATAGTTTCCCTGGAATTTCTGTTACTTCTGACTTTATTTTGCGGCAATTTATAAAGAAGTTACGCTCGCTGTGAAAATATTCCGAAAATGAATTTCAAACGCGGTTCAACTTTCAATTCTAGGTATCGTTTGTAATCGGAAGGAATCTGGTGCAAGCAATAATCGAATAAACTAATTCAGTAGAACGTAGATCATTCGAGTTCAGCAGAGTGGCACGAATGTTCGGATAACAGAATACAGTAAATTCTCTCCAATTGTCACAGAGACATGGATAATTTACATATATTGTAAACAGAGATGAACAATTTGGGAAGTGGAGATACGATTATTCGAGCCTCGCGGCTCCTTTTTTATAGTTATCGATTATCAACAACCATAAAAACGAGGCGCAAATTGTCTTCCCAAATGTGCAATATTTCCAAATTGTCCATTTATGTGCATAATCCGAGTGTCAATTAGGCAGAATTTACTGTAGTGCGTTATGACTATCTGCGAGGTGGGATTAAAATTCAGCTGAAAATTACACTCTGATTAGTTATACTGTGAATAATAATTTTCAGCATAATTTTAATCCCACCTCGCAGATAACCATAACGAACTACCAGTAATTTCTCCCTAATTCGCGCTCAGATTGCGCACAAAAATGAACAATTTGGGAACGGGAGAATACGATTATTCGAGCCTCTTCGACAATCTTAGATTAGCGCGAATTAGAGAGAAATTATTATCGTATCTCCTATTCCCGAATTGTCCATTTTTCTGCGCAATCTAAGCGCGAATCAAGGAGAAATTACTGTAATCGTATCTCCTCTTTCTAAATTCTCCATTTCTGTCTACAAGCTGAGAGAAAATCGGCGAGAGAATTAACTATTTGTAGTTGGATATTAGAAAGTTCTAACTGCTAGATGACTGGATAATCGAAGTTCCACACCGAAAGGCGTGGACAATTTCGAGAATCATGCTTCTACGATTTCTTCTTGGAAGAAACCGTTACACGATACGCAATGTAACAGGAGCCGCGGTCGGCCGAAGGCTAATTAAAAGATTCAGCATAAAAGTTGCGTTGTTTCTCTCAGAAGACGCGCCGCTTTAATTATCTTCTGAATGGGGTCGGTGAAACATCGGGGGAGGAGCGACTAATTCGTTGCTTTTAAGTTTAAATCGCAGGCAGCTGCGACTGGCGCGTCGGAGTCGAGAAAGAGTTAGGTTAAATTAAATCGGCCCGTAGTGGAGCCGATGGCGAATCTAATAGCGCAAAAATCTAAGAGCCGGCTGCAAATTTTTTACCGATGAGAAAACCAATTCCTTCGGAATTGAATAAATAGAGAAGACAAATAAGCAAAATATACAAATTTGCAGCCGGCTCTTAGATTTATGTATATATATATGCATAAAGAATTTTGCTTATATATATATATATATATATATATAAGCAAAATAATAATAATAATAATAATAATAATATAATAATAATATAATATTAAAAATATATATATATAAATTAAATATATATATATATATATATATATATATATATATATATATTTAACCGTTTATTTATATATATATATATATATATATATATATATATATATATATATATATATATATATGTATAAGCAAAATAAGCGTTCTTTATGCATTCTTTACGCGTTCTTTACGCGTTGCATAAAGCAGCAGTGCATTATAAAACTAAACCCTGTGGATCTTTGCGCAAAATAAAAATTACCAACATGGATCACCGACGCTCTTAAACACTTTTAATTTGCCTGCTGCTTCGTCGGCGACACCGACACATTTTTTCTCGCAAATGCTACTTAAAATGTCTACTTAAAACGAAACCGCGGTTTCTACCGCAGCCATTCTTCAAAAAAGCCGCTCTTATTTGTACATCATTTTCGTACCGAATACCGCGACGGATATTGTCATCTTCAACGGGAAAACGCGAGATAACCGAACCGCAACTACGCGACAAAATTGTTTATATCAATTTCCATCGAATTCGTGGCTCAGCCGTTCCGGCGATATTTTAGCGAAAAATCCGGCGTGTGTGTGCATTCGGCGTTCAGAGAAATGATTTTTTTTCCGCTCTTCGGCCATTGTGCGGCGCGCCGTGAAACTCGACCCCTGAACCGGCGTTGTCACATTTTCGATGAGGATGTTCGTGTATCGAGCCGTATTCAACGTCCGGATTCATTGCGTTCCGGGTCCGGTAATAAGCGTGCCACGGTTTTTTAACGCTGAAAGCCGTTGGGAAGCCGCCGCTGCAAAAACCAACCGGAAACACGAGGCGCGCGCGCGCGCACCCGCGGCGCAAATGCGGCCCAAATTCGAGCAAATGATGCACTGCATTATGCTTGTAATGCTCCCACTCGGAAACGAAAGCGTTGTTCGGTGAATAATGTTATCCGCGGGCGCACCGTAATTCTCCGACGTATAAACTGCACAGCGGACTGTTAATTTCCTAAACGTGCCTTTCTTTCTACCCCCCCCCCCCCGGCCCCTCCTCCCATACTTGCCTGCGCGAATTTTCCGCGTGGCTCGAATGTCGTTATCGCGAATCGTCGTGTTCCTGCGAAATTGTTCCGTATTTTTCGTAGAAAAACGAAGCCAAAGTCGAAGTCGTCGTAACAAAATCTGAATATAAATAGATCTGAATAGAATCTGAATTCAGATTCTGCTGTTGATGAAGTTCGACATCTACGTTCATATCGTCCATATCTTGATAAAAAGACAGCGTCGAATAAGTTAATTTACGATTACGGTAAATTCTACCAAATTTTCCTTCAGCTTGTGAATAAAAATGAACAATTCGGGAAGAGGCGACACGATTATTCGAGGCTTGCATTTTGTTTTTATAATTGTTGATGATCAGCAGCTGTGAAAATGAGCTGCGAGACTCGAATAATCGTATTTTTGTTTACAAACTGAAGGAAAATTAGGGAGAATTTACTGTATTCGGATTGTAAAGATACACTTATGGGGAGTTATTTGTTCGATATACGCGTTACTTTCGGCGAATATTAGAATAACATTTGTTAATAATCAGAATAAATATCTTATTGTTACTTTTTATATTAGGTAGTTTATATATATATATATATATATTGTATTAATTATATTATATTATATAATCATTATTATATTTATTTATACTTGAACAATATTTTTATCTATACATATATATAAATTTTTATATTATTATTATTATTATATTATATATATATATATATATATATATATATATATATATATATATATATATATATATTTTATATAATCAGAATAAATATCTTATTGTTACTTTTCATAAACTAACTGATATAAAACAGTTGCTTTTAAAGCTCCATAAATCTAGCGTTGAGCTGTAAATAAGTAAAAATATCGTTCAAGTATAAATAAATATAATAACGATTATATAACATAATATAATTAATAATAAATATAATTCAAGTATAAAGTTCCACACAGTTAAACATAACGTTGAGTAAATCTGCGGTCGAGTTGGAACAATGACATTATTACGTGGTCAAACAATAAAAAAAAAGACAAATCAATTTTTGCATCGTTCGTCGACGTTAATACCCCGGACGATTTTTGTTGGCGATATTGTCTCGCGTAATTTGGAATTCAGAATAACGAAACATGCGCGGCGCAATTTTATCGGGGGGAAAATGTAATATTACATTTCATTGATATTGGTAATTGCCGCCCGCGGCAAGAAGTAATCGATTGCCTCAACCAATAATTATGTACGCACTTGGCATGGGATATAATTTGAACAAAGAGGTATGTAATAAGCAAATGAAATAACGACAACTGAAACGCGAACGTCGAAATTAATACGTTCATTTCTTTTTTTCCGCGACGCGGAATGAGAAAACCGGAGGTGAACGTCGATCCGCGAAACGTCCAACAAAATGTTTGTTCACATATATATATATCCGTGTTGTTCTCATTATTCATCGCAACATTCGAAAAGAATTACTCAGCACAATTTAATGATTGTTTGTAATTCACGCGGACCGGCGAACGGAATATTATTTCATTTTAAATTCGGTTCAGAGACAAAAGCGTTTATTATTTAACGAATATCCCTTTGAAACACGCGGAACTTTTCCGGTCGGTTTCGTTGTTCAACAATGCCATTTTCCATTTTTTAAGAAGTCCATATTATTCCATCGACGACCGCATCCACGATTTTCAACGAAACACTCTCCGCCCGCGTTGCGGCATAAAGAAGCCTCTGTTTTGTAAATTCCGCAAGATTTATCGAAGCGACAAACGTCATATTTCTCTTCTTTCTCAATGCGGACACCTGTAACGCCGAACTACGCGTGCAACTCCTGCCACACAAGGTAGCCACACAATTTTCCATTATTCCCATTTTAAAACAATACGAACATCGCATTTCGCTTCCGCGATGTAATTAATTTAACGTTTCAGTTCCTCGCAGGAAGCGCTTATTAATTCCAAGATACAAGCCGACGACGGGCAAGTTTCTATGAACGAACCCGAAGTTCTTCAGTTCATTTTGCCATACTATGTATACAGCGAGCTTCTCCAATTCATTAATGCTCGTCTGTATGTTTACCTCGCGGACTAAAACAGAAGAAGAACGGAGGGACGCGCGGAACGAAGAATATTACATCAAAAAGCGCGGATGGAATCGGTATTCCTTTAATTAAAGCCCCGCATCGCGAACAGCAGAATTAAACGACATTCGCGAGATAAATGTCGAGAAGAATGTCTCGCTTAACCTTTTAGGCACGACGCGCCACTATAGTGGCTTACTCTAGTAGCTGACTCGGTCATCGTTTGAATCAAATAATCGTCTTCGTATGCATTGTTTCACGCTTCTTTTGTCTTCGCATCGATTTACAACAGTCTACAGGGTGTCCCAAGAATGTCTCGCAATCCGGAAATGGCGGGTTCCTCGGATCATTTGAAGCAACTTCTTCCTTTACAAAAATGTTCTCCGAGGCACCGTTAACGAGTTATTAACGAAAAACAGTGACCAATAAGAATCGAGTACGGCTGACGCGAGGCGGCCCAGCCAACCAGCGCGCGAAGCCCAGTTCCGCTCATTGGCTCGGTCGCCTCGCGCCAGCCGAGCTCGCCTCTCATTGGTCACTGTTTTTCGTTAATAACTCGTTAACGGTGCCTCGGAGAACATTTTTGTAAAGGAAAAAGTTGCTTCGAATGGCCTGAGGAACCCGCCACTTTCGGATTGCGAGATATTTTTGGGACATCCTGTATATACAGACAGAATAGACAGTATCAGACTCTGTACAGTACATATCAGACTCTGCCGTCCAGAGAAATAGCCTCGCGCAGAACTCGGTCGTACCTAAAAGGTTAAAAAGGGAAGAAGCGTGCTACGTCCGGTGGGGAGGGAGGTGTAAAAGAAGGGTGGGGAGAGGCGTAGGTACGAAAATAATCCAGGTAACGATGATTGCATGCAAATGATGCGAGAGGCCGCAAGGTATAAGACATTTACGGGCGCGCTTCGCGAAATTGAAACCGCGCGAAGAGTCGGCGCGGGTGTTCCGTGTTTGGCCAAGGACCGGAAATTACGCCGCCACTGTTTTCCTAATTTCGGACACGAATGAAACCGGCCGGCGACGGCCGGCTCCGATACGGGCCGCGCGCGCGCGCTGTTCTCGTTATAACTAATCCGCCCCCGGGCCGTTCGTTCGCGCCGGCATGTCAATTAAACAGATCCAACGACCCCGAAAACGGTAATTACTCAATTAAAATGTGTTGCTAATTTAGACCGGCGCGCGCGTCTATTACAATTAGCCCCGCGTGACGCGGCCGGAAGAACGGAAAATCGGCAAGTTCCGGGCCGAATCATCATCGGTTGCCTTTGAAACGGAACCGTTCGGCCGTCGCGTCGATACGCAAATTAATCATACGAAAGCTGATAATGCGATATTAATTACGATCGGCCGACCATCTTCGATGTTTCTACTCCGACCGTGTTATAATACGACGCGCGGAGGGCAGGGGGGGGGCAGGGGGCGACGGTCCTCGTTCGCTGTTTAATTGCACGGTCGATAAGTCGACGGGGGAACGCAACGTATGATTAATTAAAACGGGATTTAATTTTCGATTCGGCGAAGCGTTCGCCCGGAACGCGAGATTCCAGAATCGCTAAACCGCCGTCAACTTCGTTTCGGTTGCACGGTGCAAACGAAGCCGAGTCCGTTCTCCAAGATCGTCCGATCGTAATCGGGTGACAAAACAGCACGTTGTACCGTGCCTTTGTTTTTTAACCAATTAGCTGTGGGCGCCTCCTTTTCAGAGCGCGTACCTATGTGTGTCGCGAGATCGTCTAGCAATGACGAGTATACTCGTCGAACACAGAGTAAGCGTCGCTGTTAAAATATTGAATCGAAGGGCGGTTTTATTTGATAAAATTAACAATTTTGTTACTAATAGTAAAATATATAATAATACTAAATATTATATATGTAAAATAATATATATAATATATAATAATAAAAAAGTAAGTAATATATATAATCTACATACATAAAATATGTATATATACAGGGTGTCCCAAAGATGTCTCGCAATCCGCGGCTTCGTTTACGAGTTATTAACAAAAAACAATGACCAATCAGAGGCGAGATCAATGAGCGGAACTGGGCTCCGTACACTCGTTGACCGGGCCGCCGCACGCCAGCAAAGCTCGCCTCTTATTGGTCAGTGTTTTTCGTTAATAACTCGTAAACGAAGCCTCGGAGAAAATTTTTGCAACGGAAAAAGTTGCTTCAAATGACCTCAGGAACCTCCCATTTCCGGATTACGAGACATTTTCGGGACACCCTGTATTAGTTATATTATAATATTTATAATATAATATTATAATGTATTATAATATTATATTATATTATATATATAATAATATAGCATAAATAATACTTATTCATTTAACATTAACATATACTACATACATAATAAACGAAAAACGCAGGACAAATCAAGTATAAAAATCAAGTATATTCAAGTATACTCGACGAGTATACTCGTCGTGACAGAAAATACTGTCGCTTCTCCATGACGAGTATACTCGTCGAACACAGCCGACTGGTTAATCGGATTTTGATCGCGACGCGACCGCGGCGAGTATCGAACGATGTCCAATGAACGGCCCAGATTCGAATAGGCGAGCGCGCCGATGAACGCGTTGTCGGAATTACGCGTCGGAGGACGCGTGTCGGTAACGTTCCACATAAAAAGCGAAAGGTTTCGAGAGAAGATTGGGTATCGTAACCGTCCGCCTTTACGACGGCGACGTATCGTCAGAACATTCGACAGATTATCATCCGACCTTTAAGCGCTTCATTATAGGCGTCGCCGAGGACAAAAAGCTTAACTATCGTTGCTCGACCTCGTAAACCGTCACGCGAGCTTTTGAAAGCGTACACGCTAAATCCTCGGCGTTCGCGATCATTCGCTTTAACTATCGGACTATGATAACGACAGTCTCTGCCGACAAAGAGGCGAACGGAGAGGAGCGCGAACAATTCGTAGAATTGTGCATGAATAATGCTCGAACACAAACGGATTCTGCGGGTTTTCGACTTATTCAGGATTTATATATTGTATTCAGGATTTTCTTCGGTGGATTTATCGAGTTCCGTCGTGCGTGCGCCAATTGTAAAACGAGGGGAAACGTCAAAGATGTGGGAAATGTTTCTTTCATCGATACTTTTTCTACATTTTATGGCCCCGGTAATGGGATATTCTTGTATGCCGCCTTTTTATTATAATTCGCGACTGCGGATCTTTATGGAAAATCAATGTTAAAAGCAGAAATTTCTAGAAACGGCTGTTGGGTAATTTTTGTTGTTAATGTTGAAAGACGTTCTTTAATTTAGAGTAGATTTTTGATGGATCTTTCGAAAGATTTTTGTTGCGGTGCAATCTTCGAATGTCTCCAGTGTTCTCGATGTTTCATATTGTGTTTACAAAATACTTTCGTCGTAAGTGCACAATAATTCGCATAATAATTCGCAGCAGAATTTTCAGTATAATTTTAATCCCACCTCGCAGATGGTTATAACGAGCTACGTTCTAAAGTCTTCCTAATTGACGCTCGGATTGTGCACGAAAATGGACAATTTGGGAGGATTGCACATTTGAGAAGACAATTTGCGCCTCGTTTTTATAATTGCTGACAATTGGCGACTATAAAAACGAGCCACAAGGCTAAATTAATCGTGTCGCCTCTCCCCAAATTGCCAATTTTTTTGTGGCAATTTGGGAAGAGGATATACGATTATTCCAGCCTTGCAGTTTTTATAGTTGTTGGCAACTCTTAACTGTAAAAACGAAAGAGAAACGAATTATTGAAATGAAATTGTTCATTTTTGTGTACAAGCTGAGGATTAATTAAAGAGAATTTACTGTAGTCTCATGAGTACATACGTCTTCATTGCAATATTTCGTCATAGTTAAACAGAAATGTATTATTATATTCCTATTATAATTATTATTATATTATTATATTCCTATTATAATTATTATTATATTATTATGTTCCTATTATAATTATTATTATATTACTATATTCCTATTATAATTATTATTATATTACTAGATTCCTATTATAATTATTATTATATTATTATGTTCCTATTATATTCCTATTATAATAATACACACATTATATTCATTTTAATAATTTCAATTGCAATGTCTCCACATTCTTACACTCTTGTCATGAGACACGAACGATCATACACATTGCCAAAATGCAATAAATTCTCTCTAATTGACCCTCAACTTCTAAACAAAAATGTACAATTTGCAAAGAAAATATACGATTATTAAAGCCTTGCGCCTCGTTGTTACAATCGTTGACAATCGACAACTATAAAAACGAGCCGCAAAGTCTCTAATAATCGTATCTTCCCTTCCCAAACTCTCCATTTTTTTTCGCGAACAATCCGAGCGTCGATTAGAGAGACATTACATCGTAGATAGGCCTCTCCAGGCTCGGTACATACATATCCGCCGGCTCACACATAATCTCTCTGAAGCCAGGCCACGAAAGGGCGGCAAAGTCAGTGATCGAAAAGAATCGAGAAGACACTCGCCAATGGGACAAAAACTTTGAACAGGATCCTGAGACTTCGAAAGCCCCGAGCAAGTGTAACACACAAGATCCTCCGACATTTCGAAGTCCGCCGTTTTCCTGAAGAAAGGGAGACACACACGAACATACACACGCGCGCGCGCACGCGTTCTTACACGAGTACACTCTGTTCGATCCCCGTCGGGTTCCCGGCGGGTTCCCGGCGGGTTCTCGGGCGAGTAAGTCACGCAAGGAATCACGTTTCTCGAGATGCCCGACCAAAAACTGTGCGGAAGAACCGCGGCAACGGTCGGCGGGGATCGTTAGACCGTTAACGAGGATAAATCTCCGGCGGAGTGGCTTTCGTCCGGTGTACGCATCGCGAAGATCGGAACGACGGTGGTGGTGGCTCGCGCGGACCCTTGTTTCCGGGCCGGCAAAAAAGCCAAGCATTCCGGCCCGGTTTCCCGGATTCCGGCACGCCTGCATTTCACGCCGGCCCATGTAAATCTCCGCTACGAGGGGAACGTCCTTATCTTTCCGCGGATATAAAGCTCCGCCGTCTACGGTCCAAACTGAACCCCTCCCCCTCCTCTGCCGGGGCGCGTCCGTCGCGACCGGGCGCCACCCTCGCGACCGTCAAGGTGCGAAAGGGAGAAAAATAGGTGCGGGGCGGGGGAGGGCGCCGCGGAGAAATAAGGCCGTCCGAGACCCGCCATTTATTCCGCAGCCACGGGAGAAACGAAACCGACGGCGAACATCGCGCAGAACGAACCCGGCAGAACGACGGTTCCGCGTCGTCGACGAGGACGACGGACGACGTCTCACCGTCCTCCGGCTACATGAAAATCCCATACTCGTAGCTTGCACCTTCTCGCAGGTGCCGAGGGTTCCGCCGCGGCGTAAAGGTCGCCTCACAACTGCTGCTGGTGTTACTGCTGCTTCGTGTCAGAACTGAGCACTATTTTATGCTTATTCCGCCACGGCGTAAAGGTCATCTCACAACTGCTGTTACTTCTACTGGTGTTACTACTGCTTCTTGTCAGAGCTGAGCACTATTTTCTTTCACTATTTTCCGATTTACATTCCGCCACGGCGTAAAGGTCGCCTCACAACTGCTGCTTCGTGCCAGAGCTGAGCACAATTTTCTGCTTATTCCGCCACGGCGTAAAGGTCATCTCACAACTACTGTTACTGCTACCGTTGTTACTGCTGCTTCATGTCAAAGCTGAGCACTATTTTCTGCTTATTCCGCCACGACGTAAAGGTCGCCTCACAACTGCTGCTACTGCTGTTGTTACTGCTGCTTCGCGTCAGAGCTGAGCACTATTTTCAGCTTACTTTTCTAATTGGTTCCTGACCGTTTGAGTGCTGGATCGTGCTCCTCTCGACGAGGGTCTGAAGGTTCGTGTGTCACACTGAGATTGTAACAGGGCGCGGCGGCCTCGTCGTAATAAAGCGAAATTTCGAGGGTTTAAGGGAACGGTGGAGAGGATCTTGTGCATGTGAAATTACGGCTGCGGGTGTTTATTAGTTTTCGAGATATTAAAGCAACTTTTCATAGGATACTTGGTGTTGATACGTGGTTGGGACGTGGTACGTGGTTCTGACGACGCCATTTGCTTTCTGAGTTGTAGGTTAGTCCTGGGAGAATTTGGGAGAATTTTTTCTATTTTGTTAATAGTTTTGTTGATAATTAACTTAGTAATTTTTTTCAATTTTTTAGGATCGTCGGTTCTTTCATCACTTTTTCTCTGTTTCGGTTCAGCGCGACGAGAGGGTTGAAGACGGAATTATGTGCATTCGCGCTTGCTGTTCACTGTTTGCAGAAGCTCCGCTAAATTAAAATTTGTGCTGCAATCAGCTTTGTAGCTTATTTATGGCTCCAAATTACCGATGACAGTAATAATGGATAATAAGGCGTATTATGTTATTAGTTCATAGTAAATTGATATTAATGTTAACAGTTAAGTGAAATTTTATAAATAATTATTGACGGTTGGTTATTTGTAATGAAGCTGATGTTATTTTGCAAGTGGTTACGCTTTGTATGAAATTTGAGAATTGATTTCGATAAATAGCATCGCGAGATATACAATCATTTGGAACAAAATTTGTACCATTCGGCGAATAATTATCATAGTTTAATCCTTTTTCAATAAATATCTTCGTATTAAATTAAATAATTCAACGAAACATTCGAAATAATGATTAAACTTTAATCGTTTAAAGTAAAATTTATATCATTTTGTAAATGAACATATAAATACGTCAACTTAAAAGATCGAATCAAATCTCTTATAGAGAATATTACGATTTAATTACTTGTGCGAGAAAGCTGTATTTTCAGAAATTAAATAAACATTTTATAAACGACGTTCACGTTTAATTATTGAAGAGCTAATTACTCGTACTCCCGCGCTCGCGTACTCTGCGCTGCTAAAATTTAACGAGGCCCGCATTACCCCCATATTTGACCCCGGCAAACGCGAACATCCCCGCGATATTTCCCCTAATTTTTTCGCTATCAACAACCCCAATTCCGCCGCTCGACTTTCCGAAACAAAACACGCTCGGGCGCGAACGTGGAACGCGCGCGAACGTCGAACCGGAAGTCGATCGGAAACGTCAACTCGCGCTATCTGCTGTGTAGTTACCTGTCAATACAGCATTGAAGTATCTTCAAAGAGATCACCGGAGGAAATCCTGAACCAATACTATCGATGCCAGCCGTGAAAAGCTTATCGGCGCGTGTAGTTCAATTGTGGTTTATCAAGCGGCCTCGACAAGACGCGTACAAGCGGAGATCGATCTTAAAGGCGGGGACACACACTGTACTCTGCTAGATAATGTCTTGAGTAAATCCAAAATTTGACTTGCAGATAAATGGGTTCGGTATTTTGTCCGGGGAACGCTATCGACATCGGCTCGTCAGAATCGTTCGTTTCACAATTGAATATAATATTCCCTAGCAGAATACGCAAAACATCTTCTGAACTTGTATCTTCCGATTGATACTAATTTTCAACGTCGTCCGTTTTCCATTAAATTCATATAATTACCTAAGAGTCTCCCTTCAACCCTTCCAGTAAGCCACGCATCGATCTTTGCACTGTCGGATTTATAATAATGCAAACTAAATGGTAACTATTATATTTATATGTATAAAATATATAAATGTAGTGTATATGTAAGACATAAATAATATATAATAATATAGAGTACTAAAAGACAACAGCAATGCTATAATAAGAACTTTATATATAAAATATATAAATATAATATATAATATATAGAATATAGTGTATAAATAAAAAAATAATATATATATAATGTATAAAGTATATAAAATTATAAATATTTAGTTAATAGTTACGATCATCGACACTCGAAATGAGATTCAATAACATCTCACACGCGCGCTAATAATTAAACTATACTTCTCTCATAGTTTTTTAAAACATTTTTCATTATATATTATAATATTTATAGAAATACAGAATATAATATAATATTATATATATTATAATATTTACAGAAATATAGAATATAATATAATATTATATATATATATATTATAATATTTATAGAAACATAGAATATAATATAACATTATATATACTATAATATTTATAGAAATATAGAATATAATATAACATTATATGTATTATAATATTTATAGAAATATATAATATAATATAATACATTATAATATTTTACGTTTTTATACTCTGCTGATTCACATTATATTCGCCAATAATGCCACAATTAAACGTCGTTCGCAGCTTTCACAAACGTGTCGCAAAACTGCACAGCGCGATTACGCTAAAGAAAATTCCGGAAAATGGAGGAGACCATAGAGGGTTCCTGTTTCAGGGAAGAAATATCTTCAGAGAAAAACCGAGGTCAAAGGATCGTGTTCCGGCCGCAGAAGTCGATACGAGGGCGGCTCGAAGAATTATGGCGAACGAGAGACAGGTCGCCGGGGTGCTGGTCGGAGAAGACAGCGGGCGCCGCGCAATTTGAACTTGTTGCCGTCAACGCAGCGTGCGGCCGCGCGAACGGCCTGCTTTATTAAACTCGCGGAAACTGTTCCATTTAAAATTACATCCGGATTAGTCGGAGGTAAGTGACTGGCCGGAGGGCATCCGAATCAGAACACACAGGCGGCGCCGCGCTAAACTCCTTCCGCGCAAGTTCCCCGTGCCCGTGGACCGGGAGCGTGTACACGTCGACGAACTCGAGCGCGCTCCTATTCGGTTACACGCTTAATTATCCTCGACTGGTCGCGAGTACCCGTCGCCGCGGCGAGCTGCTCGCGCGCGTCCGCCCGGTCTTCTTAGCCGGGATCGCTTCACCGTCCCATAATGCTCGGTCCAATTAGCTGACCTTTGTGTACGCGTAATGACCGAACTTATGGACCCCCCCCCCCTCCCCGGACCCCGACACTCCGCTTCGCCCTTCGTTGGAATTTCAATCTGCTTTCTCGCCCGGGCTGAAAAACTGATTATCTCGCGAACCGGTTGCGCGGAATTCGAAAGCGAACTACCCGGTCGAATTATGATATATGATATCCTGTATTCTACAAAGTGTCCCGTAATTGTGTTGATTCCTGGGAATGGGGTGATTCCTGAGGTGATTTGAAGCAACTTTTTCCTTTGCGGAAATTCAATCCGCGGCTTCGTTTACGAGTTATTGACGGAAAACGCTGGCCAATGAGAGGCGAGCGCGGCTGGCGCGAGGCGGCCGAGCCAATCAACGGAACTGAGCTTCGTGCGCTGGGCCGCCTGACAGTGGTGGCGAGGGCGGGGCGTCAGCCGTACGCGATCTCTCATTGGTTGCTGTTTTTCGTTAATATCTCGCAAACGAAGCCGCGGATTGCATTTTCGCAGAGGAAAAAGTTACTTCAAATCACCTGAGGAATCATCCCTTTCCGAGTATTATGGTTATGGGTATTATGGGGCACCATGTACAACGAAACGTGTAGGACTGTAAAGCAGGAAAGCCGATGCATCGATAAACTCGTAGGCTTTGAAATGAAAGATAAACAAATTAACAGATGTAATAGATGAAATACAGTCCTGTGAGAAATTTGTGGACGAAGACTTTCTAAAGTCCTAAAATATTATATCGAATATTATATCCTAATAGAATAAAATATAATAAATAATATAAATATAATAAATATTAATAAAAATATAATAATAATAAAATATTATATCCTAAAATATTTTATTGAAAAAGACTAGAATATGCGTCGAAGACCTAAATAATCAGAACACACATTATTTCTAACAGGTTGACATTGACGAGTAAACAAATACATTTCGATTTAACAGTCAACGTAGAAACATTTTATTTCGCACGATGATCCGCGTTCTAGTAACAATGGATGATCCACTGCAGTCGATAAACGAAGAAAATTGAACGAAGCGTCGAATCCTTATATTGCGGAGGTTCCTGCAAAAATCCCCATTTTCGTGCACAATTTTACGATAACATAGACTCTAGTCAAGACAAAATTCCTCGTGATAAATATAAAGTAAAAATATGATGAATTTTTATGCACGCGCGCATTCTCCCGAATTTGAAACGTTTGCTTATGCCGTGAATGCATAAAGATCCTCGGCCCGCTTATTCCTAGACCCGCGGTTCTTTGCGCATCTCTGACGAAAATAACTGCGGAAATCATAAAACGGTGGAAACTGTAGAAGATTGTCGTATCCTGTTCAACTAAGTCAAACTAATAAACGGAGAACTGAATTTCTATGCGACCGCAGTTCTCAGAAGCTATCCTAGAAAATGTTGCCGTTGCACGAAGATCTAATAATCTCTAATTGTTGCTCTAATTCCACACAAAAGTAGACAATTCGAGAAGAGGAGAATAGAAACATTTTATGGATTTATATAAGATGTCTCAAGTTATTAATATCATTGAGAGAAGAAATACGTTTGTTCTTGCAAATAATATAAAATAATTCTAATTTAGTATTAGTCTCAAGTTATTAATATTATTGAGAGAAGAAATACATTTCTCCTTGCAAATAATACAGAGAAACTTTAATTTTGATAAAAATCTCCCAGGTTCACCGATGCAAGTAAATTCTCCCTAATTGTCGCTCTGATTGCGCACAAAAATGGACAATTTGAGAATAGAAGATACGATTATTCGAGTCTTGCGGCTCGTTTTTATTGTTACCGAATTGTTAACAACTATAAATTTGAATAGAAACATTTTATGTATTAGTCTCAGGTTATTAAAATTATTGAGAGAAGAAATATATTTGTTCTTGCATATAATATAAAATAATTTTTATTTGGATAAAAATCTCACCGGTGCAAGTAAATTCTCTCTAATTGACGCTCTAATTGTACACAAAAATGGACAATTCGGGAAGAGGGGACACCATTATTCGGGCTTTTCGGCTCGTTTTTATAATTACCGAATTGTCAACAATTACAAATTTGAATAAAAACATTTTATAGACTTGAGACGTCGTATTAGTCTCAAGTTATTAATATTATTGAGAGAAAAAATACATTTCTCCTTGCAAATAATACAGAGAAACTTTAATTTTGATAAAAATCTCCCAGGTTCACCGATGCAAGTAAATTCTCCCTACTTGTCGCTCTGATTCCGCACAAAAATGGACAATTTGGGAATAGAAGATACGATTGTTCCAACCTTGCGGCTCGTTTTTATAGTTACTGATTTTCTAACAATTAAAAAAACGAGCCGCGAGACTCGAATAATCGTAATCTCCCCTTCCAAAATGATCCATTTTTCTGCGCAATCTAAACGCGAATTATGGAGAATTACTGTACTTCCAAGCAAGATCGATCGACGTTAATGAATTAGTCGAAAATAGTCGAGTCAGCGAATGGATCAGGATAATTCTGATCGTCCTCAAGGAGAAATCCGAGTTGTCGAAGGAGATCATGGCAACGGGAACGATAGGTTAGCTCTCACCAGCCGCCATCCCGTTGAACGTCACGCGTCCTTCTATCAATCCTGCTTCGTCAGTTCGATTATCCCCGGCGTCAATCGCGGCGATCTACGAGCGTTTATGCGTCTGTCCGCCAGATAGGTTTCGCCCACTGATTGGCTGTAAATAATCGCGCGCGCGCGCGCGCGGTGCCGGGTCTTCGCTCGTTTATCATCCAGCGGGCGTTCAAGATATTACATTGATTCGCCGAGTGTCTACCATTTGGCGCTTTCAACTTTTCGAATAAATTACCGGTTTCCCGGCTCGGCCCGCCCAGTCCGAGACGTTGATAAGTGGACTGTAGATCTTTAGGGATCGTAAAAAAAAAAGGAACGTCCGCGTCGATTGCGAGACTACTTCGAGCAGATATTCCAGCGCGAATCTTTGAAAAAATCGAATTACTTTTTCTTTTACATTTTTTGGAAGACTGTGGGTTCAAAAATACGACTGAATTCTTAAATTGTAATAGAAAATTACAGCTGGTACAGCGGGTTACAGCTATTATTACAGCTGATCCAAATTAACCAGTGCCATCGAGTTTAATGTTTTTTCACGCAACAAATTTTTATTACATGTTTCCTTATAAATACGACTGCAAAAGACGTTATGGTTGCGTCATGAAACAATTCCGAAGAAAGTTAAACAAAAGCGCAATTTACATTGGAAAATTCTCTTAAATCTGTTTATCTAGCCGACGATTGGAAATCGTCGAATCGGCCGATTTTTATACGTACTAATTAGATTTACGTTGAAATAATTCATAATTATTCATTATTATAGAAATTATAGTTTTTTAATTAATATTATAGTATATTATATATAGTAATAATATAGTAATACTATATATATTATATATAGTAATAATATAGTAATACTATATATATTATATATAGTAATAATATATAATTATTAATATTGTAGTTATATAATTAATATTATAGAAATTCATAATTATAGAAATAATTTCATCCGACAGATTGAAGTTTCACCAATTTATCCAGCGGTTGCGTCGTATCGTCGCGATTAATTTTTCCAGCGAGTCCAGAACGTGGAAATTAATTTTCGAGCACGTTCGACAGATTGCGAAGCTAATGATACGCCGCAGACGTAACAGCGTCGTCTAGATCAGCCCGGGATGGTCTATTTACGACGCAGTTTGTGTTTCCATAGCGGCGATCGTTATGCAAATGCATCGCCTCGCCGCGGCACGGTATTGAGGATGCGACATCGCAATGGCCGTACTAAGAACACCTCGTAAAGAAAATGTTCGGACGACTCGTCGGAGCGTAAAGTATTATAGAACCTCGGGGTTGTAACATTTAGCTTCTAATTTCTGACAAATTTCGCCGCGTAACTCGACTGCGCGCTGTTTACAGCTCGAATCGTAAACGAGATCCAGGAATTGGTTGAATTATGACAATCGTAGGGTTTATCGGACTGTTAGTTAATCATCGATATACCGATCGACGTGGATTTAATCTGTGATATCTAACTTTTTTTGTCTTAACAGAGCATCATTCTTAGATTTTGGGAAGCATTCGACTAGGTTAGAATCATTCCTGATTGCGAAAATCAAGGAGTATTGTTGCTTACTAACGCGTGCATCGTTTACTGAATTTTATTGATTATTATATCATGATTATTTATATTATTTACTGAATATTATTCACTGATATTATTTACTGAAATTTATTGTTAAGATAATTTCGAGTTAAGCTAATTTATACTAACTTTATAACTCTCAATCCAGAAACAGGAAATTCCTGAAGTAATTTCAAGTAACTTTTTCCTTAGCGAAAACGCAATCCGCTGCTTCGTTCGCGAGTTATTAACGAAAAACGCTGACCGATAAGAGGCGAGGACGGCTGGCGCGAGACGGCCCAGTCAACGCGCGCACGAAGCCCAGTTCCGCCCATTGGCTCCCATTGGCCGCCGTTTTTCGTTAATAACTCGTAAACGAAGCCGCGGATTGCATTTTCGCTGAGGAAAAAGTTACTTCGAATGACCCGAAGAATCCTGTAGATTACATTTCAAGACGCGAATCAAAATTTTCAAAAACGCGACTTACGCTACCGAGTTCGTTCGACGGCGATATCGATGTCCCTGGTTCGCGCTCGCAGATCGCAGATGTAAGTATTACAAGCGATTCCATTCAGAGTTAACGTTTCCCGGGCGCCTCGTTCGCCGACAGCGGGCCGGAACAGCGCGCGGTGTGACGATTGAAGAGGTTTGCCAACAATTTGTCGAAGCGGCGTGCGGCCCTCACGCGAGTTCCTCAAACACAAGCAACACGGGATCGTGATTAGCGAAGATGAACGACACTATTTCGTTATGAGATTATAATCACCCCGAATGCCTACATTGTTTCCCGCGGTACGCCGTGTCGATAAAGCCATTAGGATTGCGTGACCATCCTCTGTGACACCTATTATTCATGTTATTAGAGCGACCCGGTTCGCTCGTGTCGGATCCAGTCGACACCGATCCGCCGCACGGTTGAGTTATTTTCGACGATATTTCAGCGCCGCCGTGTAACTATCGGTGCGGATCGTTGCTGTTCAACATTTAAAGATCCCGCTGATTGGCGCGGCCGTGCCGTCGCGACGAACGCGCGACGATAAAGAGACGCGAAAGCGTACGAACGCGAACCACCTCCGATTCGCGAAATCGACGGAGTTACGGCTGTTTGAAATGTTCAAGTCGCTCGATCCGCACGGAACGAAAATCGAAACTCGACTCAGGGACTCCAGTTTTGGAGAATGGCAGCCAAATCGCGCGTATAAAATACAGAAAGTCGACAGGCAGAAATTCTTCGCGCAATTTTGGATGCATCTTCGCATCTTAGAAGCGACGATATTCGCAAAAATGTGAATATGGTTTGTTAATAAATATATATTATTTTTGAAGGGTTAGATGTTCTTAATTATATTTTATTGTAAAAGCATATAAAATTTTGAATTTTATGGTATTAATTAATATTGATAAATATAATATAAATATTTTTAATATAAAATTTAAAAGTATTTTTTGAAATTATACGGATTGAAATTATACTTGTAGGAAGAAATCGAAGGACTCTCTAAAAATCGCAATACCAGTGTCTTTCCGGGTACATGTACAGGGTGTCCCAAAAATTGTGGTACATCCGGGAAATCAGGGGTTCCTGAGAGATCATTTGAAATAACTTTTTCCTTAGCGAAATTGCAATCCGCGGTTTCGTTTACGAGTTATTAATGAAGAACCGTGATCAATAAGAGACGAGCGCAAGGCGACCGAGCCAACGGACCGTGAAGCCCAGTTCCGCTGATTGGCTCGGCCGCTTAGAGCTAGGCGCGCTCGCCTCTCATTGGTCAATGTTTTTCGTTAATAACTCGTAAACAATGCCGCGGATTGCATTCTCTCTAAGGAAAAAGTTACTTAAAATCACCTCAGGAATGTCTCATTTCTCGGAAATACCATAATTATGGGACATCCTGTAACTCTTAATCCACTCTGATTAACTCTTAATCCACGTCTATTAAATCTTTTCTTTTACTATAAGCTTTCAAATCTCAGACGAGATTTATTCGCTATACAGTAAAATGAATGTACTTTAACATAAATCTTAAATAGTAATTCATGGATTATTTATATATTTATAACGTATACTTAATCATAAATCTTAAATAGTAATTCATGGATCATTTATATATTTATAACGTCTATTAAATCGATTTCAGATTTAAGAAAATGCACGTGATCATTGCAAGCTTGTCGCTGAAAGTATCGAAAGCCGTGCAATATAATAAACGAACTGTATAACTATTTGTTAATATCACGCAAATAATAGGCGCAGACAAGTAAAGGATAAAATGCAAAAAAAGCAGAATCGGAGAAAAAAGCAGAAGAGCTGTTCCGAGTGCAGCGAAATATTCGGTCGCAGTTTCCTGGAAATTATACCGTCACCTGTACCACAGCTTATTCTAGGTCAAAGGAATCCTTCGCTCTCTGGTTTTACAGCGTCAAAAGATCGATACTCGTGTAACTTACAAGGTCTGAAAGCCGTTCTTTCGACTTACGATACGACATGAAAACGGAGAGCAGGATACACGGTAAATTGTTGCAGTATCGATAATAAATAAATGAAATTTGTCGCGAACGTTTATTAGAATTTGAAATCGATCGCTTATCAGCGTCGCCGCAGAATGTATAAAATGAGACGCACGAGATATGCACGGCTTCTGATGGGTAATTAGGTTAGAATGACGTGAACGAGCATCGGCTTCAACGAGAAAGCTGCCGTCGCGTTCGTTGAAGACCGAATGAATGGCGACGCTTATCATAATTTCATACGAGAGCCAATTAAAAAGTTCGCTGCGCCAAGTTTCGCCGGAGTTATTAAAAACTTTTCTTCGCCGGGAAATGTTCCACTTCGAGCAGTTTATAACGAAAATAGACAATTTCAAGGATACAAATGCTACCTACTTTACAAGAGAAGGTGTTGCAGATTCTCTACCGATTCGTTGTTTCGCTCGCCCGTTTTCTTCGTCGGCAAACAACCCCGGAACAGACGAAGCTCAGCTTTCGCAATCGATTCTCTATTAGGGTAAGTGTGGGTATTACTGCGGTCGCGCCGAATGCTGCGGTATTTTCTAAAGGTAATAAAATCTAACATTTTATATACAATATAAATATATAAGAGACATTATACTGTAATCGGAACGTCCGCAGTATTTGGCTCGCAGTAATAGGTACATAATCGCGGTAATATATGCACACGTATGGTTCCTTTTTAACCCTTTCGCTACGGCGGTTCAGTCCGCCGTAGCGCCCCTCCTGAACGGAACCACCCGCCGAAATTGTGCACATTGCGCGTGGATAGTGTATTTGGGAAGAAAAGGGATTTTTCTTTAAAACAATATAGTTATAATTTCTGCATAAGATATAAAGTTATTTAATAGGTAAAAAAAGTTTCATTAACAATGGAAAAAGTGAAGAAATAATATATAATATACAGTAATAAAATAAAACATAATATTCATAATACAAAACATAATACATAATAATTAGTCCTAAAGTTAGTACTTTCGATTTTCTATCCCTTTATGACATGTAACACAATAATAATGGGAAATGCAGGTAGAACAAATATAACTTGAATGGTGTGTCGTTTATTTCGGACTGTCGTTTGTTTGTTTCGTCAAAAGATTCACGCAATAGTAACAAGAGGCGGTGCAGTCCAAAAATTAGGTTGCGATTTTACCAGCATGTCGGATATATCCGGCGTTCGTCCCCAGAGGGCGATCATGTGGATGTCGGATATATCCGGCGTTCGGCTCCGCGAGTGTTCATATGGATGACGGATATATCCGTCGTTCGGAGCGAAAGGGTTAACGAAGTTCGTGCTTTCAAAGATGCAATATTTTAAGAAAAGTAAACATTCGAGTTAAAGAATAACAGGCGTAGCTCGCGTTCTCAATCCATTGGCGTAAAAGGCCTTATTTTCTCTAATGAAACTTCGCCTTCATCGCGAAACCTGATCAACCTGAATCATCACTTACCCTATTAAAAGCATACATATCGTATCATTTGCAGAATTCGAACTCGGCCTTCGTAATGTTGTCTCAACGACGGATTTCGTCGCCACGATGCGGACGACCGCAGAATCCGCTGGCACCGCGAGCATTTCTACGAATCCATTATGCGGGGTGGGGGTGGGGGGCATCATAAAACACGGTTGATTAGGACACCTTGTCGACGGACGGTTCAAGGTTAACGCGCGGGAATTCGAGATCGCGTATAGGAACTCCGTCCGCGGTCCCCGCGGAAATAAAACCGGAGAACCGCGACGTGTTTCCGCGCTTCGACCGCGCTATCGCCGGCAAAAACTTGATTTAACGTTACGAGCGTGGTGCTTGTAATACGACTGAAAGTACGGCGCCGCTCCGAGCCTGGATATGCGTTAATGCCGTTAATTAAAGCCACCGTGTGCCAACTGGGATACGGGTTGTTATCCGCGTGTTGACGGCAATAACGGAGGACGATCCGGAGTCGGGAACACCATCCAAATTGAGACGACAGAGTGGACAATATTTACGGACGATCATAATCGAGTTTTTACGAACTAAACGCTGCCACGTATTGCACTCGTTCTTGTCGAGTTAGAAATAATTTAGTCTCGCTTAATGTCGCGTTGGTAATTGTGCTTTTTCTAATAAATTCTTCATTTCTCGTATAGAATTATTTTTTTTGATTTTATATTTACTGGAAGTCTGTTTCACGGTTTCGATGAAAGTGAAAATTTTCAATCGGTTCCGATGTAACAGGTATTTTTTGGCTTTTAACTTAAAAAAGGCTTTAACTTTTAACCTAACTTTTAACTTATCTCAAAATTTGGCCTCAATTTTTAAAAATGATAGCATAGGAAATTTTAGATAAAAATTGGCCAAATTTGACCGACGATAATTCCGCGAGAAATTATCGTAGGATGACGAAACTTTTTTTAAATTAAAGCTTGTGACCTCTACTTTAAGATAACGTTTCTAGATTTTATGTTTGACGCACCCTCGCTACTGCAACCCTTTAAATGTGAGGCCATGTTTGTCATATTAAAAACTGTCAAGCTTGACGAAATGCGCGGACTTTGTACAATTTTTTTCTGGAACAGTTATTTAAGTTTCTGCTATAGCGTGCAACTGACGATTAAGTCTTTTTAGGCGAAGAGTTCAGGAACCATTTCGCTTCGGAGATAGTTCTAAACAATCTTATAATCATATCTCTTCTTCAAGAATCGTTGTTTTTATAAGAAATCGAGATAAACGATGGAAGAAAGTGCAACCGGAGCTTGTCGCAGCAATAAACAGGTACAGTAATGTCTCTCTAATTGACGCTCAGACTGTCTACAAAAATGGACAATTTGGGAAGAGGAGATACGATTGTTCGAGCCTTGCGGCTCGTTTCTATAGTCTTGGAACTGTCAACAATTATAAAAACGAGCTGCAGGGCGCGAATAATCGTATCTCCTCTTTCCAAATTGTCCAGTTTTGTAGACAGTCTGAGCGTCAATTAGAGAGACATTACTGTACCTGTTTATTGCTGCGACAAGCTCCGGTTGCACTTTCTTCCATCGTTTATCTCGATTTCTTATAAAAACAACGATTCTTGAAGAAGAGATATGATTATAAGATTATTTAGAATTATCTCCGAAGCGAAATGGTTCCTGAACTCTTCGCCTAAAAAGACTTAATCCTCAGTTGCACGCTAAAGCAGAAACTTAAATAACTGTTCCAGAATTTTTATATATATATTATTTATTATATATATTTTATATATTATTTTATATATATATTAATTTTTATTATATATTATTAAATTGTCCATTTTTGCGGACAATCCGAGCGTCAGTTAGGGAGACATCACCGTATTCTGCGCGCGACAAACCGTTTAAGGATACTCGGATCGGTACAAAAAGGCTCGTGAATGTTTATGAATTAGCCAGCGTCGAATCTGGGAACGATGTACCGCGGTGGCCTGCAAGAAACAGCAATGGGGATGTTTTGGGAGCGCGCGATAGTAGGTTTAGCGGACGATCGAGCTGGCGGAGGAGCGAGACGGAGCTCGGGAAAATAGAGGCAACGGCACGGGAAACCAATATCATGCCAACGAAATCGATACCGGCTAAATAAATATTGTTCGAGAGGCTACCGAATTGACAGTGAGTCCCGTCGAGTGCACGAATGGAATATATTTATTCCGCGATGCTGGAAAACGAAAGCATCGCCCCGAAGGAGCCTGCGCCTGATGTTGTATCTTATATCGATAAATCGTGTCGTCGTTGCTCAAACACCCGCGCTCGCTCGATGGAGCTGTTCGCCCCGATAAGCTTATCAATATGTGTCGATAAATATCGGTATCGCGGCTGACCAATAAGCGCCTATCGACTCGAAACATTAATATTGGGATACGATAAGATAGCGTGAACTGTTATACGGGAATTGTGACCGTGGTAGACTGTTTCCATTGTTGTGCAATCGAACATTCGGAGGCTCGGTTTCGTCGTGGTTAATTATGAATGATCGGGCTTGTGCACGAGTGGTCGGTTTTCGTAGAAAAAGCGGAAAAGAACATGTGTATAAAAAATAAGATTATATATTCGAGCCTCACTTTTTCACTTTATATTGATAGTATATATATATTTGGGTTTCTGTTGGAGTAGAATAATGAAAACAGAATGCAGCGTTTTCAATTTGTTCGTAAACAAATTTTTTAAAGATGCAATATTTTTTCACTTCGATTTAATTGAATTTGATTTATTAATCGTTCTTTTCCTCGTACTCGACGTGAATTGGTCGGATGCGAGCAAAAAAAGTGTAATCCAAACGAAAATTTTGTAAAACATTTTGAAAACGTTTATCGTTTTTACTGTTTATTATTTGTGAAAACATTTATGATTATTCTCATTAGTTTCAATAGAATGCGAACGGCCGAAATGTTGATATTTTGCTCAACCTATTCAAATTTTAGCATCATTATTAGACGATTTCTGCAGTAGCAGCTAATAACAGCCAATCTTTATTTTGTCATTAATATAAGGCATCGTTCTTCGAAATGCGATCAAAGCGAACACCGAAATATCGAATGAAAATTCAACATATTCAATTGGACACGACTCAAAAAATGTCAGTGATAAAAAAAGTGTCCCGTGACATAATTAAAGCACATACGAAGTACATTAAATCCTGTAAAAATTATTCATTTTCAAGGAACAAAATAATCATAAACGATGATATAAAATTAGGATAATTTGCAGACGGGCTACTTTGAAGCCATGTGGCCCAAAAATGATTAAATACTAAAGAAGATCATAGTAAATAATAAGCCACGTGTTCAATCGACTGCTACCGAATAAATTACACATTATGAGAATATTTTTTAAAGCTGATTTCTCTTTGCTCTTTCTAAGGAAACCGACCACTGTATGACCATCTCATAGTTTTTACATATTTTCTATTTGATCTCAGTAAATTTGTGTCACATTTACGCGATTAGGGGTTCTTACGGTTAGTATACTTTCTTGATCGTGATCGGTTCCTGCAGTTTTTCGGTTTTGCATCGGTTGTCTAAATTGCTTCCCCTGATACAAAGCGTCGAGGAAGCTTGCTATTTATATTTGTATACTAAGCCACGTGTTCAATTGGCTGCTACTGAATAAATTACGCGTTATGAGAATATTTTTTAAAACTGACTTTTCTCCGATCGCTCAAAGTTTCTACATATTTTCTATTTCATTCCAGTACATTTGTGTGACACTTACGACCACAGTCTTTCGGTTAGTATACTTTCTCGATCGGTTCCTGCAGGTCGTTGTCTAAACTGCTTCCCCTAATATAGGGCGTCGAGGAACTTCGCTATTTATATTTGTAACCCACAGTCGCATGCTTCTTCGTTCCTTCGTACATCACGGTTCGATCAGAGACTCGAAAGAATTCACTTATAAATAAAACCAACATGCTAGAGTCAGTGCGCCCATTTATTAGCTTATTAGAGGCGAAAGCTAGCAACCGCGCAATTTTGACAGCGCAGCTAGTCGAGGGTTTGAAATAGTTCGTACGCCTCTCTCGGATTCCATGAAAATTGTCCCGCAACAAGTTACCGCCCCTCCTCTCCCCCGAATCACCGCCACAATATCCCTAAGATCGTGCAAGGAAACGCAATAATCGATCTATTACGATCCTGTTACAGGTAATTTTGTCGGGTTAATTGTTCCTGCCCCGAAATCGATATTCCATCGGATACTATCGTTGAAACGATACTTCACGGTAGTTTCCGCGTTCTACACGGCTACAACAGAAGCCGGCGGAGATCCGGCCCGAATTTTCGGCAGGGTGTTACTCACCTCGTAACACGTCGGCCCAAGTACGCGCGAGAATCCTCCCGAGTCCGTGCAGACACCTGGAACAAAGACGATACGTATATTTCTCGTTTTCCATTTTTTTTTTGCTTTTTTTTCTCGAGCAATCGGAAGTCGAGGATATATTTGCATTAGAAAGCATTGTATTTTCCGAGGAGCCTAGGGATGTCGATAGAATTAATCGGACACCGTGTAGATTTTTACCGCGATCGTCGCTTCGCAAGAAATGCAGTAATGTCTCCCTTACTGACGCTCAGATTGTGCAGAGAAATGGACAATTTGGGAAGAGAAGATACGATTATTCGAGCCTCTTGTTGCTCGTTTTTCACGGTTATCGATTGTCAACAACTATCTGTAAAAACGATTGTCAACAACTATCTCTCTTCTTATGTTGCGCGAAAAATGCGAAGAGCGCGATAGCACTCCTGTTCCTTTTTCATGCCAAGACTGCGGAGAGCGTAACAACGTTGCTCTAAACCACTAGAATTTGCGCTCATTACCAATTTTATTCAGAAAATTAATTAAAACAAATTTATGTAAATAAGTGGTATCTTTTAATTTTTGTTGTTGCAAAAATAAATACAAGTGAGTTTATTGTACACATTTTTTCCCATATGTCCGAAGAAATAAGTCAGCAGCCAAACGGTTAAAATCACTTTGAAACGCGATAATAACATCTTCCAACGGCGCCTTAGGGTCGCCGCTCGAGTGCAAAGGGTTAATCCCGCGCGCCCTTTTTTCCCCCCGGCCTGCGTGTAATTGTTAATTCGAACGACTTCCTCCTTTCGGCCGACACCCGATATATCGATCGGTTCGGCCAATTCCTCCATTGTTTCGCAACCGGAAACGGCTAATGGACGCCATTCGGAACTAATTTGACGCGGAGTCATCGAATGCTTGACACTTTTAAATACCGGGCTCGATGCCTGCGAATCGGTTTTATCTCGAACGCCGAGCCACCGAGCCCTGTTTTCATCAGCGTATCGATCTGCCGGCGCCGGTTTTTCCGAAACGATCGCCGACCCGGCCGCAGCTACGAAGTATCAAAATATGTATCGCTATATTCCGTCGCATATTTATTCATCGACCATATGCGATATTATACATATTTAGCGACCGTTGTTCTAGCTACAAGTGGCCGGGCTATCGAACGCGTTCGTCAAAACTTTGTAATCAAAATCAATCATTGAAAGACTGTTCCCGTGGCAAATGGATTGGTACGCGAACGTTCATACGCGTCGCGTTAAATTATGCGTACATTGTGAACGAGGAAAATAGAATAATAGTAATAATAATAATGTGTTAGATTGCTAATGCATACGCGATCGTTGCAATTATTATACGGAAATGCAGGGTAATGGTAAATAATAGGGTGACAATCGGCGCGTTTTAAGGGCATTATTTTTCAATTTAAAGCGAACGATTTGAACCGTTTGCATTCGAAGCTATTTTATCTGTAAATCTAAAATAATTTTTCTGATTTATAGTATCTTCATTTTATATGACAAAGTGCATTTTATTCATGCGAATTTGAGTCTTGCGACTTACACAACGGCTTTACACTTTTAACAATTTTTTAAAATCTAACTTTGTTAATGTAATAATTATCTTAGCGGTGCCTCCGCGAGTGCAAAGGGTTAAAAGAAAAGAAAGTATACTAATATTTTGATTTCTTGCTCTGTAATATCATGACAGGCTCGTTGCGAAAACTTGGAAAATGATCTACTAAGTGTACAATATACAGGGTGTAAAATGTCTCGCAATCCGAAAGTAGGGGATTCCTGAGGTCATTTGAAGCAACTTTTTCCTTAGCGGAAATGCAATCCGCGGCTTTGTTTACGAGTTATTAACGAAAAACCGTGACCAATCAGAGTTGAGATCATTTGGCGCGAGACGGCCGAGCCAATGAGCGGAACTGGGCTCCGTGCGCTGGCTGGCTGGGCCGCCGCGCGCCAGCCAATCTCGCCTCTTATTGGTCAGTGTTTTTCGTTAATAACTCGTAAACGAAGCCTTGGAGAAAATTTTCGCAAAGGAAAAAGTTGCTTCAAATGACCTCAGGAACCTCCCATTTCCTGATTACGAGACATTTTCGGGACACCCGTCTCGCGTAACACGTAAATTTTTTGCTATTAGTATGCGATTCGTTGAAGTGCATTTAATGAAACACGTAATTACTTAAATGATATAATCTTTATTAATGCGCTTATTATATCAACATAACAAAAATTTGGAAATTGTTTGTGAAATAAATATCGGTGAACTTAATATTTTCGCAGTTGTAATTAAAAGACACCATAAAGAAGTCAAGTTGATCTTCCACTGTTCCTCGCGACCTCAGATACCATTACCATAAAAAGTCCTTCGATTTCCGCAGCTTCTCCGATCCGTTCGTAGACCGCGCCTCTGCGACGTCGTCTCTTAACTCATTAAAAATGTTCTTCCTAAAATGTCCCGTTGAAAACCTGCGAGCGACGCGCACGCTGCTAATAACCCGGCAGCGAGAGTTTTATAGCGTAATAAAAAAGAAAAAAGAAGAAAAAACTCACGTTAGAACCGTGGAAGCACCGGCGCCCCCTCCTCCCCGCCGACCGCCGTATTTATCAATTTCCGGAAAAGTTAACAGCTCGTTTATGTAAATATTATCGGTGTGCTCGATGCGGCGTTTCCCGAGAGCGCGCCGCGGTCAGGAATTTCCGGCTGTTCGCCTTTGCCGTTGAAAGCATCTCTTTCACGGGAACGGTGCCCGCCAAAGACACCGTGCACGTACACTGCATTACTCGAATGCTCGCGAACTGTTTGAAAGGTAGGAAGGGGCGGGGGGAACGGAGAAAACTGCGGAGCAATGCGAACTCGTTTTCTATTGGACGATCTATCGTTCCGCGGCGGTTTCGTCGGATCGCGGGGAACGCTTTCGCCCGACCGCACCGAAAATATTCTCCGCGGAACGAGAGGAAGTATCTGCCCCGGGCCCGGAACAATATTTTCCCCGTCATAAAACACAACAAAAGCGGCGTTTCGCCTCGTCTCGATTATTATGATGTGCGAGCAGCCAGCATCCGGGCTCCCGAAGCGCCGAACCCTGCCCACGAACCCTCCTCTTCCTCCTCCTCCCCCTCCCCCGCACCGGAAAACATTTTCAGCGACGACAGTCGGGGACGGACACTTCAACAGGATATTTTAAGCCAGCGCTCGGAAACACCGTGTTCACGCATCTGCTGCAGCTCGTTCAGAAATTGTCCTTGGAGCTGGGACCGTGTTCAATTTTTCTCCGATCTTTCGAAGCTGATACCCGGTGCACCAAGCGCCGGCTAATTCGGAGCCGAAAGAATTCGTCTTCGCTCCTTTCGCGTCGTCTCGCTTTCGGTCCCGCGACAAAGATTCTTCTCGCGCCTTACAGGGTGTTCCAAAAATGTCTCGAAATCCGAAAGTGGCGGGTTCCTCGGGTCATACGAAGCAACTTTTTCCTTTACAAAAATGTTCTCCGAGGCACCGTTAACGAGTTATTAACGAAAAAAACAGTGACCAATGAGAGGCTAGATCGGCTGGCGCGCAGCGGCCCAGTCTGCCAGCGCACGGAGCCCAGTTCCGCTCATTGGCTCGGCCGTCTCGCACCAAATGATCTCATCTCTTATTGGTCACTGTTTTTCGTTAATAACTCGTAAACGAAGCCGCGGATTGCATTTTCGCTAAGGAAAAAGTTGCTTCAAATGATCCGAGGAACCCGCCATTTCCGGATTGCGAGACATTTTTGGTACACCCAGTATAGGTGCAGAAATTCGAGAAATGTTTAGTCCAATGTAGAACAATTTCAGAAAGAAGTAATATAATAATAATCTTCTGTATTTTTCGTTGTATACGCAGGGTGGCGGTTTATAATTGCCCAAGCAAATGCAGTAAATTCTCCCCGATTTTCCTTCGGCTTATAAACAAGAATGGATTCCAAATGTCGGCGCGTTTTTATAGTTGCCTATCGTCAAGAATCATAAAAACGGAGGTGCAAGGCTCGAATAATCGTATCTCCTCTTCCCAAATTGTCCATTTTTGTTTACAAGTTTAGATAGATAAATTAGGGTGAATTTATTGTAACTCGTGAACGATCGAAGATTCAAACGAGCGTAGTAAGAATAATTAGTTAATGTTTACTTAGTTTTTTACGGAGACACATCTAATTCTTTTTTGCACATTCAGTGAACAGAGGTTATTCGCAGTCGACATGATATCTTGTCATAATCTGCGATTACGCAGCCTTTAGAAGACAATCGACATCTAAACATTCTTATAGAAATACGAATTGCTACCTTAACCCTTTCATAGGCACTGGGGGGGGGGGGGGGAGCGTAATTCTCAAATAAAATGCCCACCGTTGAAAATTCTTGTTGCATTGAAATATTCTTGGAAATTCATATTGTGCTAATGAACGGGTTAATGTTTAAGATATCCGAGTTACGCGCGAGGTCGGCGCGCGTATCGCGCGAGAACCATGTAGATTCTAGTACATACAGAAGTAACGTTCCGATAGCGGAGGTTCCGCAGCAATTCTCTCGAAGGGGGCCGCGTTAAACACGGAAGCACAGGTAGCGTTAACGAGAATGGCGATTCTTCGCGAATTAATTCGAGCGTATGATCATTCGCATCTTACGGTTTCAGAGCAGTCGTTACGTTTAATTTCTGAGGGCATCGTGACCCGGTTACGGCGTCCCTAGCTTCCATCCCTCGGCCCGCTCTCTCCCTCTCTCTCTCTCCTGGTCGCTCTTTCTCGGGCTCTGTGTCCCTCTCTTTCTCGCTCTCTCTCCCGGTCTCTGCCTCTCTCTCTCTCTCTCTGGCTCTTCTGGTATCTCTTTCTCTCTTTTTCTTCTGATCTCTCTTTCTCTTCTTCCTCTCTCACTCTCGCTTCTGATCTCGCTTTCTCTCTCTCTCTCTCTCACTCTCGCTTCTAATCTCTCTTTCTCTCTCTCTCACTTTCGCTTCTGATCTCCCTTTCTCTCTCTCTCTCTCTCCTGGTCTCTCTTTCTCTTCCACTATCTCTCTCTGCTTCTCTTGCTCCTGGTATCTCTCTTCCTCTCTCTCTCTCTCTCTCTCTCCCTTTCTCGCTTTCCTGGTCTCTCACTCCCCCTTTCTCGCTCTCCTGGTCTCTCTCTCTCTCTCTTCCTCACGCTCTCCCTTTCTCGCTCTCCTGGTCTCTCACTCTCCCTTTCTCGCTCTCCTGGTCTCTCTCTTCCTTTATCTCTCTCCCCCTGGTCTCGCTCTATCTCTCCCTCTTTCACCCTCTCTATCTCCTGGTTGCTCTTTCTCTTCCTCTCTCTCTCTCTCTCTCTCTCTGCCTCGCTCTCCACGCTCGTTATTACACCGGAGAAGAACGGTTGATCCACTCGACAGTTGGAGCAGCCGCAGCTGCACCGGCGTATCTCTGTTCCACCTTGGGCTGCAACTGCTGCTGTAGCTCGCCGCCCTCGTTCATGAGAATTGTATATTTCGACGGAGCACCTGACGCCACCGATCGCCTTCGAATTTGCACATTCGTTCATCTTTTATTCTATCTCGACCCCGCCCTCGCCTCTCCCCACCACCACCACCACCACGAACTTTTCTTATCTCGCACACTACCCGGCCGACGGCGACGATCTTTTTCTTCAACCGCCGCCATCCGGCAATATCGGGTTCACCTGCTGACCCTCCACCTCCGACAGGGTGCTGACACCACCGCGATCCGACGGATTTCTGCGGTGAACAGTGTCGTCGACACCCTCCCGTAGACCTGTTTCTCACGACTCTCGAGAACTCGGAGACGATCTTATGATCTCGGTGATCATCCGCGGGTTTTAGTTTCTTTTTTCATTTTTTTTTTATTGTTGGACGCTTTGCGGCATCGGAGAGATGTTTATTTAGCAGCACCGCCTGCGTCCTGATTATACGTTTCGATGTTGCAGTATTCGAGCACCTTTTGAAACGCGATAACTTTTTTCGAACTGGTTTAGTTGAGTTGAATCTGCTTTTTTTTAGGTGTTGAAGGGGCTAGTTTGCGGTGCGATGACTGGCACAACTCTTTTTTTAATTCTGTTATTGCATAAAATGACAGGTGGTACGAGGAGATACGATTACTCGAGCCTTGCGGCTCGTTTTTATAGTTATTAATCGTATCTTCCATTTTTGTGTACAATCTGCGCGTCAGTTAGGGAGAATTTACTGTAATTCTTTTCCATCATTTGTACTTAGACCCTGGATTTGAATAGAAATATTTCATGGATTTAAGATGTTGTATATTAGTCTCGAGTTATTAAAATGATTAACTACATTTGCAAACAATGCAGAAAACTTTTCATTCGGATAAAAATCTACTATTTCTAATTATGATTAAGAAAATCCCAGGCTCGCCGATACGGGGCTACAATAAATTCTCCCTAATTGAGAGAAGCTCAGATTGTTCAGAAAAATGGATAATTTGGGAAGAGGAGATGCAAATATTCGAGTCTTTTTTATAGTTCTTGTGAAGTTTGTTGTGAAAATCAGTAACTATAAGTATTAATAACTAAGTAACTTAAGTAACTATAAGTGTTATATATATAAGAATTTATTATATATTATATAATATATATATAACAATTCTGGAACAGTTATTTAAGTTTCTGCTTTAGCATGCAACTGAGGATTAAGTCTTTTTAGGCGAAGAGTTCAGAAACCATATCGCTTCGGAGATAATTCTAAATAATCTTATAATCATATCTCTCTCTTCTTCAAGAATCGTTGTTTTTATAAGAAATCGAGATAAACGATGGAAGAAAGTGCAACCGGAGCTTATCGCAGCAATAAACAGGTACAGTAATGTCTCTCTAATTGACGCTCAGACTGTCTACAAAAGTAGGCAATTTGGGAAGAGGAGATACGATTGTCGAGCCTTGCGGCTCGTTTCTATAGTCTTGGAACTGTCAACAATTATAAAAACGAGCTGCAGGGCGCGAATAATCGTATCTCTTCTTCCCAAATTATCCATTTTCGTGTACAATCTGAGCGTCAATTAACGATAATTTACCGTACTGCTTAAACCAAGTAGAATCAGAACCGACGCGTCGAATCTCGTAACTCACGTCCATATAGTATCCGATAAAAGATAAGATGCAAGATCCGTACCAACGTTCGAATAAAAACACTAAAATACATGCGCAACCCCACAGTGACCTTTCCTAAGATCGCTATTAATCAGAATCGGGTCTTCCGCAACGGCGCGACGGGTCCGCCGTTTAAATCTCGGCTTGTCGTTCCCACATCAGAAATATACGTATATGCATACATATATACATCGGCCGGCTTTTTGCTTCGATTCGTCGTTCGCATAACTTCGTGGCGTAGTTAACTACAGAAACAGCTCCGATACGTTGCTCGTCGCGCGCGGTTGTTACCGTCGATCGATAAAACGCGTGTTTTCTTCCCCCCCCCCTCCCCCCCTCGGCGCCCTTTCGCCGCGCTTTATTTTCCTTATTGTCTTATTTTAACGACCCCTTCGTGCTCCTGGGCGTGGACGGGCTGACATAATTTTCATGAATGCTTCGTCTGCGCCGGGGGAACCAAGGACTTCTTGTAACCGCCGTGTCGTCGTTATGGAACCGGGCAGAACGGAGGCAAGGTCGAGAGTCAGCCATTCCTGCGTAGTATTTTTAGAGCGCGCCACATTTTATCGATGATCGTGCGATCGGTGCAATTTTCGGTGCAATAATACGCGGCGGGGCCCGGAATCGCTGATTTTTCCGGTCAGAAATATCGTTTTTCTTTTTTTACACTGGAACAAGAACAATGTCGCCGGTTTCATCGCGCGAAATACGGCCGCGTTGAACGTTGAAACCGGCCGTTTCTGACATTTTTTTAACTTCCTTTTATTTCGCGATTATTCGGATCGTAATGGCGCCGCTTCAGCGGGAAGTTATTCGACGAGTTCATTCGTTCGTTCGGCCGTATCTAGCGGTTAAAATTACATCAAATAACGGCGAATGTAATTTTGATAAGGATTTATCGGGTCCAGCAATTAGAACGTACGGCGAGAGGGAGGGTAGGGGGAGCCGAGAATGGTTGACTAATTCCCTCCGAGTGTCCTATTATATAGAGGGTAGCTCGGCGGTTTCATTCGCCGCGTTGAAAGATGTAAATTACCGGCTCGTCGTATGTGTCGACGCGGCAGAAACTTGCATGCAGGTTAGGAATAAAGTGTCTAGGAACGTGGTGGGTAAGCAAATTTTGACCTTTTACATATTTTTTATCCACTAACAAGTGCCGGGTGATAAAGGTACAAGTGCTTTTATGAATATTTTATTTTATACGGGCGGGTGTACAGATTCTGCTCGCATGGCCTGCACAACAGCGCGTTGAAACGTTGAACGACTTTTCTTTCGCTAACAAGAGATGTTCGGCAACTTTTTAGACGTCCGTCGTAACCCACTTGTCGACTTTAAACGCTCAGACGTGAACGCGTCACGACAAGTCCAACTCTTTTCTGTGATATTCCGGCGTCCGCTTTCGTCTTCTTTCGCGGTATTGTTTAACCGTCCGTCCGCCACGGAACTTATTGGATCTTCTTTGTCTTCGCTGGACAGGCTTTCGACCCAAGAAGAAAACTTGATTTTTTGAGTCATCGTGGATATTTCGGAGACCGTAAAAAAAGGTGAAAATTCTTGTTGCGTGTTGAAAATTGTTTAATCAGTAAGCTATGATGCCACAAGCGACGACGAAAATATACTCGTTAAAAGATATAAAGATAAAATATTATATAATAATAATATTGGAGTCTAATATTATTATTATATAATAAATAATATATTATTAATATATTATTATTAATATGTATTGTTATAAAAATAAGATTAGAGAAGAATCACGATATTGATGTTCGACGTGCAAAGTGCAGTACATGTTAATGTTAAATGAATGAATTGATATTTTGATAAAAATTTTTTTGATCTAATATTTGATCTATTAGATATTATATAATAATATAGTAATAATATAATATATATTAATATAATATACATACAAAAATATCATTTCATTTATCAAAATATCAATTCATTCATTTAACATTAACATGTACTGCACTTTGCACATCGAACATCAATATCGTGATTCTTCTCTAATCTTATTTTTATAACAATATAAACACCTTGGTGTAAGATTGGCCTAAAAATATTCCAAACATCTTGAAATTCGAGAATAAATTTTCGTATCCACTAAAATTACAATTTAAATAGCCAATGGTCGCTGCTTTTTACGCGCGACGAGTATGCTCGTCACGACACAAAATACTGCCGCCTCTCCGTGACGAGAATACTCGTCAAGCTAACTAACAAGTAATTAACTATTATCACAGTTTCGTCCTCATTGCGGAGCAACAACTTTCCGACTGCAGATTTTTCCCAACTCGCTCACGGATCCATTTTGTCGCTGGGCGTCGGACGTGAGGCCATTTTTAACGTTGACCCGAACGTCCACAGTCGATACACGAGAATCGGCCAGGTTCTTTCGGCCGAGGAACGCCACTTAGGTATTAGAATCGAGTCACCGATGATACATGGTTCTCTTTCGGTTCCGCATCAACCTTACAACCTTTTGGCAAGCTGCCCGTCTCCATGGGCGCTCCTATAGGTCTCCGCGAGGAAGACCAATGCAAGATCCTCCCCGTCGCGTTCGAGATGCACGACGCCCCGGCCTTGTGATTATGTGTAGAACTCTGCTCCGAAATTTTTCAACTTTCTGCTGAATCGTGGCACAAATTGTCCGCCCCGCTTGCGGTGTCCCCGGGACTATTACTCACCCACTGCGCCACACGGACGTTTTCGACGCAAACAACCTGTTATGCTCATGCAGATTTGCTGCATGGTCGGTTCAGATTATTCTCGTTTAACCTTCGCCCGGGCCTCTGACAATTTGACAAATTTTTGCGCAAATTTTGCACAGACGCCGTGGAAAATTTAATCTGTTAAGCAGATCTTGGCTTTCCCCGATTTCCCGTTCTCGAAGAAGAACCTTTTTTTCCGATGATAATAATAATACTGATAATTATAAATATTAGGTCTACCGGAAAGTTCTGACCGTTTGAGAAATGAAAGGAAATAATAGATTTTTCACAAATTTAGTAATATTTATATATTGTACAATAACTAATATGTCTTAAATGAATATGTGCATATCTATTGAAATTTGCAATGACATTATCAGACAGAACTTTCCGGTAGACCTAATATTGGACAAGTGTCATAGTATTCGCTTTGCCAAATAGAGTTACTAGATATTTCTTTCGAGTTTAAAACATTTTCTGCGTAATCGTTGGTTTCCTTTATCATTTCATTTACCAATTCGTTCGTGAAAAATAATTTAAAACATCGTATCGGCTGTTCAACGTTTGTAGAAACTTGTGGTTCAACGACCTGTGACAATACACTAAAAGGTATTCTATCTGGAATATGTAATTCTTCCGTAACATCGCGCCATTCGTCTAAGTCTTGTAACGAATCTTCGCTTTCGCTTTCAATAATTCTCATTCCTCGTCTCTTTGATAGTATAATTTCGCTGCTACTACTCGAAGTGTCAGAATCATAACCAACATTGTCTTCCACAATGTCTTTTAACTCTTCAAAATCAAATACGTCTTCGGCGTCGCTCGGCTCTAAATTCTCATCGTAATATTTATTTTTCTCCATGTTGCTAACCATAGAAAAGGTCGAAAAATGGTTTTATCGTAATGGTACAGACTTAGCACGTTTCAACTACGGATAACAATTGCTAACGCCAACGATAACGTATGCTAAAAACACTTGGCTCCGCAGCGGAGCCTTCGGAGTTACGGAACAAATGACAAATGTCTCCGTAGCGGAGCCTTCGGAGCGCTAAGGGTTAAGCATTCGAGTAAATTTAGGCACACTGTAAACATCAATTTTCGTTCCCTTCTAAGAAATGATTGCGATCGAAAAATTTCTAGTCGCAGCAACCGCGAAGAAAATGGTATGTCAAGGGGTTGATATCGAGAGAAATCGGATGCAGAAATATACCGCGCAGATGGTTGTTTTTCCAGGGAAACGGAGTTGTATTTTTTACACGCATATACTTCGACGAGAGTATAAACAGAGCGCAACAAATGAATGGTAATTTTTGTCCGCGGCGCGCGACGATCCTCTTAAACGGAGCTTTAACCCTTTGCACTCGAAGCTATTTCAAACGGAACAAATGACAAATGTCTCCGTAGCGGAGCCTTCGGAGCGCTAAGGGTTAAAATACCGGTAAGATTCTGCAAGCGTATTTAAATGTTCAACCAGTCGCGAATCTCCGCAATGCGTCGAAGTGGAATTTCAGTGCAAACTTATTCGTACAGAGTTTATTCCCGACGCGATACCATTTTCACCCGCTCGGCAACCATGCGGTACGTCACCGGTAATTTCATCGATTTCTAACCAGACTTCCCTCCAATTTCGATTTCACGCCTGCGTGGAACCTAATTAGCCTTAACAAAAGATGAAAATTGAATTGAGAGCAAGAGAGGCGGCGCTGCTTCCCGTGATCGACGGTCTGTTGACATTTTATTATAGGAGAGAAGCAGCCACGGATTCACGTGCGGAGGGACTGGGGTTGTGTGATGGAGAAACCAAGGGATGGTTTGGATAACCTTTTTCACACCGGAAGGACAAGATTTGATCTGTCGCGTCGATACCACGAAATGATCTCAGAAAACTGTCAACCTGTCTCTCTTGAGTTCAACCCGTTCCTCGACGACTCCCGTAGTTTTCACCACTGCTTTCTCGCTGTCTCGAGCGTCTCCGAAATTTTGCCACAGCGATACCGTACGAAAGGCTGATGACATCGAAAAGGGCAGCACTTGAGAAATCGTTCGAGTTTATTCTCGCGATAGAAACGGTAGAAATCAAGGCGTTGGCGGCAAGACCGCGCGATTCGTCCATCCATTCGTCCCGATTCGTTCAACGCAAGTGTGAATGAAATTGTTGTACCGGTTTGTATAGCAAATAACTTTATTTGATTTGTAACTCGATGATATAGTTGTATCGTTTAAATTGCATTGTTTTGTATTGTTTTATATTGTTTTGTATTATGTAAGCTCGCCATCGGATGATATGAAGAAAATAAATATATACAATGATTTGTACGTTATTTTAATGGATTAGGAAAGCTAATTGATTAAAAGGTTAAAACGCGTCATCCAAATGCAGTAAATTCTCCCTAATTTTCCTTCAGCTTATAAACTAAAATGGAGAATTTTAGAAGAGAAGATACGATTTTTCGAGCCTCGCACCTCGTTTGTATAATTGCAGATTCTTAACAACAGTCTAGTTATAACATTTCTTTTTCCCTTTTTTTTGTTTGCCATATGTTTGGCCGTTATTGCATTTTTATACCGTGCAGAAAAGAGTTTATTCCGTTAAACGAATAAATAATATTACTATCGTTACTATCTCGCCTAAATGTTGTCTAAATAGAATTGTGTTTTGTCTCATGTTTTGTCTCATACACGTTGCCTAAATACAGTAAATTCTCAAATAATTAACACTCAACTTGTAAACAAAAATGGACAATTTAGGAAGAGAAGATGCGATCATTCGAGCCTTGCGCCTCGTTTTTACAGTCGTTGACAATCGACAATTACAAAAATGAGCCGCGAGGCTCGAATAATCGTATCTCCTCTTCCCAAATTGTCCATTTTTGTGGTCAATCTGGGCGTCAATTAGAGGGACATTACTGTACGTTGCGAAACATCGCGAACTTGACGTAGTTAACCCTTTGCACTCGAGCGACGACTCCTAGGCGACGCTAGAAATTGCCACACTATTTTCAAAAGAATTATCACATTGTTAAGTTCGCCTGTATTCGAAAAATTGTCAAATAATAGAAGTCTTCTGTAAGCATACACGCCCAATTTTTGATCAGTTTTGTTTAAAGTTGAAGGAAAATTCGGGAAAATTTACTGTATCTCGCTTGCTATTAACAACAACAAAAAATATATCAGACACTAAGAGGACAGCAGAAACGAGAGATAAGTCGACGTAATTGTACAACAAACTCTCCAACAAATAGACAAACAAACGCAACTTTCGAACATACCATCGTGTAGCGAAAAGTGTAACGAGGCTAAGGATTTGGTGAAGTTTATAACAATTTTCGTTAACACGGTGAAAGTCGTTGCGATAACATCGATAACCCTCGCAGATACGATCACGGTTAAAGGGGTTCTCGCAGGAAGTTTCGATTGCCGATAGTTAAGACGGCATTGAATTTTGTCGAACCGAGAAACGCCTCGTCGAACCTCGCGCTAAGTTAATAAACACTCTATTAAGGCCCGCGCTAAAAGTGGTATTCTTCGGCGTTGGTTGCGCGACGGTTCGAACACGCCGCGCCGGCGAAAGGAAACTTGGTCACGGATTTACGGGATTTCGGTTAACGTAATAACGATTAAGCCATCAACGATTCCGCGTTGGGAAGTTTCGCGATTGCGGATCGGCGATAACGTTATTCGCGAGCCGCGAATCAAATGCTAATGCTTTTTCCCCCCTCTCCTCCCGGAATAAATTTAGAGCCGCGCGAACGGAAAACAGGGAAACAATTCCGTCGAACTGCAACTGTTAACCCTCCGCGGCCCGTTGCTTTCTCCGCTTCCCGGGTCCGGATTTCAGCCGGGCCGAATTTCCGCAGAGGCAACGGAAGGTGCTTCAATTTTCGCTCCTGCCAACTTTTTTACCCGTGACCGGCTAACGGAACTCGGCTAATCTCTGAAACGCAATCCCGTCGAAAGGGAAAACGAGCTGTTTAACCGTGCCGCGCGGTATAAAATTCTTCGCTCTCCCGTACACCCTCCGCTTCGTTTCCGTCCTTTCTTCTCTTTTTTTTTTTTACGCCTCCCTTTCGGTTGCGCAGGGTCGTCGGTAATTATCGCACGCATCGACGTGACCGCGATCCTTTGACGAAAAGGATGCGAAATCCTAGGCGCGGTTCTCGCGACGCGACGCGACATTTCGTTGCCCGACGTGTCACGTTTGCATCCGCGGCGCAGCGAACGACAACCTAATTCGAGAATATACGCGGATAAGGAAATGCGGAATCGCGAACACGCCGGCGTTGCATTTAGAAGTTACACTGTGCTCGGCGCGCGGTAATGTAACTTCGTCTTCGCGGACCATGGAAAGAGGGGCTCCGCGTGGAAATACCTTTTATGTAATCCGGAACTGCTTTATGATGACATCTCCCGGTGGTCTTCCCGCGAATCCTATAGCCGGGATTCAATTGTTCAATTTCAGAGCATCTAATTGGACGTGTAACGACGGAGAAGTGCTCGCGTTCGTATCATTTTGCTGGAACTCGAAAGAGTTCCCGTATTCATCGCGAGTCGCAGATCCTGCGAAATGCGATTTTGATCTTTAGAGATCGATGAACTCTGACATGGAATTTTTCAGACTGTCCACATTTTCGTACCGTTTAGTCCGTAAAAACTGTCCCGAACATTCAAGAAAATGAAGATATTGACGACGCGAGACAGTGAGACGCTTCTTTCACTGACCACTCTTCCAACTTCAATCATGTCTCGATAACTGACGCTCAGATTGTACACAAAAATGGACAATTTGGGAATTCTATATTCTCACGCGGTCACATTATTTGCACTCGCGAGAATCTTTTTGTTCATTTCGTTCATTTCGAGGATTTTACTTCGGCTTCGTACATTCACCGAAAAATACGCAATGTCTCCCTAACTGACGCTCAGATTGTGCACGAAAATGGACAATATGGGAAAAGGAGATACGATTATTCGAGCCTTGCAGCTCGTTTTTATAGTTCTTGACAATTCGTAACTATGAAAGTCAACCGCAAGGCTCGATTAATCGTATCTTCTCTTCCCGAATTTGTCTATTTTTGTGGAAAATCTGAGCGTCAATTAGGGAGACATTACTGTATTAGGTTGGTGCAAATGAAATGTCCGATTTTTCAGTGAAGTAAACCTCTCTATCCGGCCCCCGCCCTCCATAATTGAAGTAGAACATTTTCATTCTGTATGCGCAATCTAGTAACGAGCGCGCGCGCAGTGGATTTTATACATTCATGACGTTCGCGATTGCCCGAAAATGCAAGCCGGATAGCGTTTATCAAAATTGAATACGGTCTCTGCGCGCCCGGCCATAACAATCGGGAACACGATATTCTAAATATTCCTTCGTGTTTAATAAATTTATATACATATACACACAATACATAATAACGTTCGATAAAACATTCCGATCGATTTCGATCACCGGGAAACCGGCCGGCCGAAAATTTACTGCGCGATATAAATCCCCACCCCCCGAAAAAACAATCTCCCCGGCGAGATAGCGCGAACCTTAAGGAAGATCGATCCTCAAAATTCCCGGAAGACGAGAAGCAGCAGCTGCTTAGCCAACAGCGTTAAGCCGGGCGAAACCTGTGGGCGCGGGTTTCCACGGAACCATTGCTCGGCAATTTTACCGAGGGTTCTTTTCAGATCCCGCCACACTCCCTCTTCCCCTCAGAAACGGAGTTAAAAGGCCGAAGATAATTCCTCATTACCATCCGCGACTGAAAGAACCGTCCCCGGCGACGCGGCAACGTTACCATACGAATAACCGTGGCAGCGGTTTAGCACGCCATTCTCCGCGGCGACAACTTTTCCAGGAGTTGGCGGCGTTCGGAACGGTTTCACCCCGGGAATCCGGGGATCGTTCCGCGGGATACGTTAATGGGCCCGAGGTTACGAGCCGGCGTAAGAAGCTTCTCGGTGTCTTCAGCCACCGTGGCGTCGTCTCCCCTCGGAGTTTTTACAGCGGAACTCCGTGTATCCTGGCTAAATAGAGCGGTCTCCGTCGCGTCGTAGCACGGCTTGACGCCGCGAGATCCTCGCGTCCGCGCGCGTTATCACTACTGCACGCGCTCGTCGTCGACCAGCGATCGCTGTTGTTCATAGCAGGATGCGCTCTATTTATTATCACATTTTGATACCCTTCGGTCACGGTGTAACGGCGCGGCAACCCGGTAACACGATTTTCCGGGGTGACGATTCCAGTGTAACCGGCTTAATGGACTTTGGGACACGAATTGGGTACTAATAACCGTGGCGAACTTTGCCGCTCGGACACCGAACTTCCGAAAAGAGAGGCTCGAAACTCGAACTGCGTTATTTGGGTCAGCGTACGATACCGGACGTCTTGGCGTAGGTCGCGCGATGTTCGTCGCGCGGGGCAGAATTTTTTTATTATACAGGGTGTCCCAAAAACATCTCGCGATCCGAAAGTGGCGGGTTTCTCGGGTCATTTGGAGCAACTTTTGCCTTTACAAAAATTTTCTCCGAGGCACCGTTATCGAGTTATTAACGAGAAACGGTGACCAATGAGAGGCGAGCTCGGCTGGCGCGTGGCGACCGAGCCAAACAGCGAAATTGAGATTCGACCGCTCGACCGCTGGCGCCGTTGGCTCGGCCGCCTAGCGCCAGCTGAGCTCGCCTCTCATTGGTCACTGTTTTTCGTTAATAACTCGTTAAGGGTGCCTCGGAGAAAAATTGTGTAAAGGAAGAAGTTGCTTCAATCCGATTGAAGGATCCGAGGAACATTTTTGGGACACCCTGTATATAATTGACTCTTTGCACTCGAAGCCATTTTAACTCTAAATGCAAGACGGCTTTTTCGGACCTACGCTGTTTCTATTTTATACGACTTGGCGCAGTTAGAAAAGTGCGTTTAAAATCGAGTCTTGTAACTTATGGAACAGTTATCCGTTTTCAGCGGTCTCTTAACCCTTTCGTACACGGGTGCCGACTATATTCGGCGGTGTATTAATGTATTAATAATGAACCAGTTGACCGTTACGTTAAAGCGCGTAATAATTTCAAACAGTAAACGCTATGCGGAATCGACTGCACGAGATAATGTGACTTATAAATTTGTACGTCGCAGCGTTCATGTCATTTCGCATCACAATGGAAATGAATGCTATAGCGTTCGCGTCCGCGAACGTGTTAACGTGTTTTCTCGAATTATGTTGCTTCGGTGCGGCCAAATGTTTCCATAAGTCGCGGTATGTTGCAAATATTCCGCGCGCAGCACGCGGCAACAAGGGGCGCGTAAAATGTTGCCCGATGTTGCCGCAAGCGTAGACGCAGCTTAACAGCGGCGATGTTGTCGAAGTCACGGAATTACGTTCCGCTGGCCGCGGGTTCCGCGGAATTTTCGCCGGGACCGGATTCCATCTACATACGAAATAATCCGCGATGGGGAATTGCGTGGGGCTCGCTCGCGCGGCCGCGAGTCCCGCAGAAATTTTGTTGCGATCGGGCCGCGCGGTTCAATTAAAAAATACGTTGCTCGGCCAAAGGGAGGAGGGAAAGAGAGGGCGTGAATGGGACGCGAAAGAAATCGCGAAATCCCGTGACCGGCCAGCGAGGAATCGAACGAAGCGGGCCCGTGTATTAATTAAATTTCACGGTTACGGATCGCCGGCTTCGTTTTCTCGGACTCGTCGGCGTTTTTTGCAACGATCGCGATCGCGATTCGAAATTACAGTAATTTCTCCGAGAATTGTTCGGAGATCGGAATTGAAACCGGAAGATCTGAGAGTATTAAGACGCGATTGTTTGAGCCTTGCGGCTCGTTTTTTTTAGAAACTCGGGACAGTCGGTAAGAAATGGCTGCGGCCAGCATGGTCGGCGGCTAACTTTTTTATTTCTAATTTTGGACTCGATTCGAAGACAATTCGGAGGCCACGTGACACCATTAGAAGGCAATTGAGAGGCCACGTGACACGATTAGGAGGCAATTCGGAGGCTACATGGACACGATTCGAAGGCAATTCGGAGATCACACGACACGATTTGAAGGCAATTCGGAGGCCACGTGACACGATTCAAAGGCAATTCGGATGCCACGTGACACGATCTGAAGGCAATTTGGAGACTACATGGCGATCACGAGCCAAGCACAGTAAATTCTCCGTAAAAATACACAATTTATAAAGAGGAAATGCGATTATTCGAGCCTTACACCTCGTTTTTATAATTATTAACAATCGGCAACTATGAAAATGAGCCGAGATTAAAAAATATCTTAAAATCCCTAAAACAATTAGGGATAATTTACTGCACTTAATTTACTTTTTCTTATCCGATTCACACCCAAACAGGCCATTTCGTCTTGTCAAAAATTACACAGGCGTAGGACTAACGCACAGTGAAATTCCCGGTAACCCGATATTCGGCATTTCCGGGAGAAATTGCTGTATATGGTCGAAGTCGAGCGAATCGTTCGAAGATATACAAATAAAAAGCCACGACTCCTGAAGCAGCGAAACAGAATTTGCTGGGCGGAACGAGAGCATCGACGAGCCATCCGAGGTCGAGAAAGAGAAGACCGGTATCGGCGCGTAACCGAAACGCTGAGGAGAGCTCGGCGAATCCCGGCCGCGGACGGTCAGAGAATGGAGGAGAGAAGGCTGTTGCAAGATGAAACTAATTAAACGTCGCGCGAATTCCCCGCTGGCCGGGACGACAAAAGCTGAAGGGAAGAACGGAAGCTGCGGGAGGATGGGGCTAAACCCTTTAGCCACCGCCACGTCGGCCGAACTGCGATCGGGGCGCTGCTTGTGTTGCGCAACGGAGCAATGCGAACGCGGTGGCGAAACGTTTTTAAAGGACTGGTTTCGGTAAATGGAAAGTCCGAGGGCAGTTTCGGCGAATTGAATTTCGGAAAGATTTATCAAATACGAGAAGTTTTATCTGGAACGGTGGCTGGATCAGACTCGTGGATTTCTATGCAATGTGAAAATCGTTTGCGTCCTTTGCACGCAAAAAAATGAAATAAATGAAATGAAATAAAAAGTTAAATAAATTCACAGGTTTCTGTTATCAGCCAAAATTTGTATTCGATATCAGATGTTCGAAGCTAATCCACGACGATCCGCATTATGCATCGGAAAGATCGCCATTAAACCGCGATTTTTCATGCATTTATGGGTAATTAAAGATTTATGCATCATTACGCACGAAAAAACACCTTGGTTATTAGACTGCAGGTTTTATGCATTTATATGGGCAATTAAAATACAGAGAAGAATTTAAGAATCTGCAGAAACTATTAATTGTTTAGAGACAGTATTTATAGTTGCAAGAAATTGATAAGAGTTTAATAAGATTCGTAAATTCCTTTAATGTCTTCATTATTCTGTGTTTTAATTGCCCATAAATGCATGAAAGCTGCAGCCTAATAACCAAGATGTTTTTCATGCATAATGCAGATCTTTATGGATTAGCTTCGAGAATTTGATACTGGATAAACTCTCGGCTGGTAAAGAAAATTCTGCCGTCGTGGTGAATCTTGTGGAATCTTTTTCTCGTGGAATATTTTTTACCATTAGATCTACCAAGGCGGGCATAATAATTAATTCGTGATTTTTTATTTAAAAATACCTGATATCATAAAAATGTTTTTATGAGAAATTTTTATATGAACTTCTTCAAGCATATATTTTTAATAGAAGCCGTATAAAGTTTAAATAAATACAATGTTGTCATTTTCATAAAACAATGTACATTAGTTATGTTTAGTATTGCAGTAATATCTCCCTTACTGACGCTCAGATTGTCCACTAAAATGGATAATTTGGGAAGAGGAGATACGATTATTCGAGCCTCGCGGCTCGTTTTTGTAGTTGTGGACAATTTATAACTATAAAAATAAACCGCAAGGCTCGAATAATATAATATATCTATAATATAATATAATATAATATAAAATAAAATAATAATAAAATAATATAATATAATAATATATAATATATAAATAATATATAAAATAAATAATATAATATAATAATATATAATATATAAATAATATATAAAATAATATAATATAATAATATATAATATATAAATAATATATAAAATAATATAATATAATAATATATAATATATAAATAATATATAAAATAATATAATATAATAATATCTCCTCTTCCCAAATTGTCCATTTCTGTGGTCAATCTGGGCGTCAATTAGAGAGACATTACTGTACTTGGTAATTCTAGACATCTTGGTGTTTCCGTGAAACTTAATGGAACCTTCTGAAAATTTAATTGAATCGTCCGAAACTAGGCAACCAAATAATAAATTATTTATGCATCGATGCTAAATTTCACGTAATATAATATATTTTACAGGAAGAAAAGGTATTGCAGTTCATATATAATACATATAAAATCAAGATCATGGTTGAACAAGTGTGAATAAGTGATCTATGCGAATAAGAAGGTTCCATTCATATGTACAGTACTTTCAATTGCACTGCAATTACAAGCGCATCGCTCGGTAGCTTCTACTTAAAACTTTATAAAATGTCTGACGTCGCGGACCGCAATATATTAGGTGGTCCGGAAATAAATTATAGTTTCGGCACGTAGTACATACATAAAGTGGGCAGTTTCGCTTGAAGTGAATTTATGCGACCGGAACAGCATCCATTCCGGTTTTATGCAATCTTCACGCAATTTTAAATGTGCGGACAAATATTGCACGAATCTGTTTTTTTTATCGGTTCCCTGTCAACGTTATTACAACGTACGGGCCTCGCCGACGTTCTTACAATATACGGCTTTTCAACGCCAATATAACGTCAAACTTTCGTCGCCCATCGAAACGCAGAAAAGTCTTTGACCGCGCGGCTTAGTTTCGGCTGGAAATTGCTGGTCAGCAAAGTGTTTACACGTTGATTGCCGTGTCGCCCATATTTCGGTGACGGAGTTATTTGGCCGGTCCCGAAAATTCATTTCCGCGCTGATAGAGATCGGGTGTCCCAATTTTCTCACGAGTCCCGGAATACAAGAAAATCGCGCGTACCGGTTAATATTTCGTGGCAAATTTACAAAAGTAGATAAGTTTTTAATTACAGTAAATACTCTCCAATTGTCACGCAACATGTAAACAGAAATGGACAATTTAGGAAGAGGAGACACGATGGTATTACTCATAGTGGGCATAGTTATGATACTTTTTTCGGCACCGAAAGGGTTAACAAGATATTCTAAACTCACGACTTTCAAATTCCCGAACAGGGCGACTTTTTCGTGATTAATTCAGAGGCAATTCGGAGGCCACATGCCGCGATCTGAAGACAATTAGGAAACCACGTTGCACGATCTGAAGCCAATTCGAAGACCACGTGACACGATTCGAAGGCAATTCGAAGACCACGTGATACGATTCGAAGGCAATTTGAAGGCAATTCGGAGGCCACATGATACGATTCGAAGGTAATTCGGAGGCCACGTAACACGATTCAAAGGCAATTCAGAGGCCACATGCCACGATCTGAAGACAATTAGGAAACCACGTCACACGATCTGAAGGCAATTCAGAGGCCATATGAGACGATTCAAAGGCAATTCAGAGGCCACATGAGACGATTCGAAGACAATTAGGAAACCACGTCACACGATCTGAAGGCAATTCGGAGGCCATATGAGACGATTCAAAGGCAATTCAGAGGCCACATGAGACGATTCGAAGACAATTCGGAGACTACATGCCACGATTCGAAGACAATTCGGAGAGTACATGCCACGATTCGAAGACAATTCGGAGACTACATGCCACGATTCGAAGACAATTCGGAGAGTACATGCCACGATTCGAAGACAATTCGGAGACTACATGCCACGATTCGAAGACAATTCGGAGAGTACATGCCACGATTCGAAGACAATTCGGAGACTAGATGCCACGATTCGAAGGCAATTCGAAGTCATTCGCTCGCTTAAAGCTTTAAAAACGTTTAGGCGGACCAGCGGACTCTAATTTCGCCAAGCTTCGCGCAGGTCCTCCGAAGAACTTAAGCTGCCCGGATCTGCTTCCCGAACGAAACATCCTCTTTACCCAGAAATGCATCGTTAAAAACGACGAGCGAACTTTTCGGTGACCCAGGCATGCACGACGGCATCGTCCGAGTCCGAGTCGACAGGTGAGAAGGTTAAGTGGTTAGTAATTCTCACGTAACAGCGATCGACGAGACGAAACGGCCGATCCTACATCTTGGCGAACCCGGTCGTAAACCGGCGGCGGGCTCGTAAAATTTCGCGACGGATGCAAACTCTGTTGCAGGTGGGCCAGGGCATAGGTTGAATGGCTCCGGGGCCACGTAGAGCGCACGGCTCCGCCGCCGCTTAGCTTTCCGCGGCCGCGCGAATTATTCTCTCCGCGGCGAAGTTTTCGCATTATCGTTACAAAACGCGGCCAATTCAGCCGCGACGCGCGCGTTCAAGTCGGCGCCCGCGTTCGCGTCCGCGTCCGCCTGTTTTGTTTCGACGATGTGTGCGGCTTTTACGGGCGACAGAAGGGGACACCGCCGGGCTGAGCCAGCCCCGGCTAAAAGTTACCGCCGCGAAAGACCGTTCTCAACCTTTCACCTGGCCCGCTGACAAACTTCCCGCGCCCAACGGCGCCCTATTTCGTCCCCCGTTTTAATCTCGTTTCCCGCCGTGAAACACCGGCTCGATGGCATTAAGACGCGGCGGCCTTACGGCGGGATTCGATGTGCCGCGATCTCGCCGATTCGACGCTTTTTCCTGCATCCGTCGGGAACATGACCTCGCGATCGGTGCACATTCTTGTAGAGGAGTGTAAGATTCAAATATGTGACATGTGCGTAACATGAGAATTTAGAATATTGCATCATGGATTCGCGTTCGTTGTTCTGTTGTTTAGATTAACCCTTTCGATGTGCAGTCCGCACGTGGTACCTGCGGCGGATATGTTGTTTAATTTATGGCGCGTATGGAAAATTGTATATAGCATGATCTTTGGACGATTTTTAATGTGAATATATAATGTAAATACAAGAGTGATATGATTTGTGAATCATATTTGTTATAATACGAATATTAAAAAGTATTAAAAAGAAAAGTATACTGAAGAAAGAATATTTAATTTCCAATTTGATTTTATTTCATTAATATGTTGTTGTTGTAAATTGAAGACTATGACATAGTCCTTTATTAATTAAAGATTAAAAATAGTCTTCAATTAATTAAAGATTAAAAATAGTCTTCAATTAATTAAAGATTAAATATAGTCTTCAATTAATTAAAGATTAAAAATAGTCTTCAATTAATTAAAGATTAAATATAGTCTTCAATTAATTAAAGATTAAAAATAATCTTCAATTAATTAAAGATTAAAGATAGTTCTCAATTAATTAAAGATTAATAAAAGATTAGTTATTTAATTACAGATTAAACATTAATTAAAAATTTATACCACATATAAGTGGTATTCGCCTAATCCATGTCAGTGTCAAACAATGTCTAAACTATGGTTATTTCCAGAGTTCTAGATTCATAGAATAACGTCTTTGTTAGTCGTAAACCTCTGACCGATGAACTCGGATCCTGTTCGTTATCATACCTCGTCTCTCCTGAATCCTACAACCGTATAACTTTTGGAAGAACGAACTCGCAGTAATACCGCGTAACGTAATCCTATTACAAACCGAAAACAGCATCGTAAAACGGCATATACTTTGCTCTTTCTCAGCGTTCGTAGTTGGTAACCCACAGTGTCCCGACTGTAACAATTAGCGACGACTTCTAATAGGATTAACAGTTACACATTAATCCTAATAATCAGCATCTAATCAGATTACATTTTGCCCAACTTCGTGCGACCTAGATCTCCGCCTAGATCATCGGACACGTGCATTCGGCCGGCACATGATTTCGTCCTTCAGGATTTCGAACATCCCCGGTCGGGAACAATCTTCGTCCGAAGGGTGCTCGAGAAAGCGAGAACGAGGGGACTCGGAAAAACCTTTTCCATGCTTCTATGTTCTGCGCGGCGAAGTTCGCCGCGAAGTTTCGACAGTTTCGCTCGGCTTCCCCGGTCCGCGGATCGCGAGATATTTCGTGGCGCTTCTTCCACGAGAGCACGCAGCCGTTTCGGAGCGCTTCAGACCGTTTCGAAGCGTTTCGGAGCGCTTCAGGCCGTTTCGAAGCGTTTTGGAGCGTTTCAGATCGTTTCGGAGCATTTCGGAGCGTTTCAGGTCGTTTCGGAGCGCTTCAGGTCGTTTCGGAGCGTTTCGGAGCATTTCGGAGCGTTTCAGAACGTTTCAAATCGTTTCAGGCCGTTTTGGAGCGTTTCGGAGCATTTCGGAGCGTTTCAGAGCGTTTCAAATCGTTTCAGGCCGTTTCGGAGCGTTTCGGAGCGTTTCGGAGCATTTCAGAGGATTTCGGAGCGTTTCGGAGCACTTCAGAGGATTTCGGAGCGTTTCAAATCGTTTCAGGCCGTTTCGGAGCATATCGGAGCATTTCGGAGCGTTTCAGATCGTTTCGGAGCGTCTCGGAGCGTTTCAGATCGTTTCGGAGGGCTTCAGGTCGTTTTGGAGCGTTTCAGAGCGTTTCAAATCGTTTCAGGCCGTTTCGGGGCATTTCGGAGCATTTCGGAGCGTTTCGGAGCATTTCGGAGCGCTTCAGGCCATTTTGGAGCGTTTCAGGTCGTTTCGGAGCGCTTCAGGCCGTTTCGGAGCGTTTCGAAATGTTTCAGGCCGTTTCAGACCGTTTCGCAGCCGTTTCGGAGCGTTTCGGGACCATTTTCGCGTGCAATTAACCTGTCGCCGCGAGTCCGCGTTGTTTATCGGAGGCGGCCGTTCGTGCGGTTCGAGCCCGGCCGAGGAGGGACAACGCCGTCACCGGTTTTACATATTGTGTGCCTGTCCGCTATTTTTCATTTTGCCCGATTCTATCGCGCGTCAACCAGAACGAGAAATATTCCCGCGACTTCGCGTTATTGCGCAAGCCGGATCCAATAGAGCTCGTATATCCGCGGCTTGACAGGCCTCGGCTCGTCGCGCCGATGCTAAGCACGCCTTTCCCGAGGAGACCACTCCGTCTACGACGTGGAATTTTATTCCGGCTAATAAATCACCCCGGGCCCCAAGCTCTCGAAAAAGACGGGAGAAGAAGAAGGAAGCCGGAAACATTAAGGAACGAGCCCGGTTTACCAACTTTTACAAATCGATCCCTTTTTTTGTTTTGTTTTCGCTTTAATCGATAGCGGCACGCGCGCCTCCCTCGTCCCGAAAATTTCAGACGTTTCGAGCGGATTTAACCCCTTTGCGCTCGAGGATATTTCAACCTCAAAATGATGATATTCGTTTCGATCTATAGTATGGCAGGAAATTTTAGAAATCTACAGTATTGCTGGAAATATTCGGTGCACAGGAAATTCAACCTGTTGGCTCATAGAATGCTTCTATTTGTTTTGAATTTATCGAATACGAACTTGTATAATGTGAAAATTCTTTTAAAATATAATATTGCAATTGTTAGTGCCAATTTAGAGTCGGTACTGCGAATTGCTGATAATTATGGTACTTCCAGAATGAACAATTTCCATTTCCCGAAGCCCGCGCCAATGCAATCTTCTGGCAAATTTGATTCGAACGGTCCAATTATTTCCAATTAGTTCCATCGTTTTGCATTTTCACCAAAAAGTGAGATAATAAAAATGTAAATAAGTACGGTAAATTCTCCCTAATTAGTTCACAGATTGTCCAGAAAAATGTACAATTTGGGCAGAGAAGATACGATTGTTCGAGCCTTGTGTCTCGTTTTTACAAATGTGTAAAGCTATAAATGTATATATGTATAATAATAATATGTATAAATAATATATATCTATATATGTATTTTATGAAGCTATAAATGTATAAAAATAATAATAGAAAATAAAATATAAATAATAATAATCTAAATATCAATAATAATAATAATAAAACAAATAATAGTCTAAACAATAACATTCGATTCCAAATTGTCCATTTTTGTTTCCACGTTGAGAATCGATTAGAAAAAATTTACTGTATTATTCTAGTTTTCGATAAGCGATCCAATAAAATTCTCCGGCTGCAAGATAAATAAATAATAACATCCGTACGATGTCTGACACCGAACATACTATCGAACCACCCCCGAACACGTAGTCGCAGATTAACGATTCTCGCGCGGCTTTCCGTGAAACAATTCTAAAGAATCGGTCCTCCCGTCGGCGACGAGAAAAAGGGACATAAGGCAAGGATTATTTTGACTTTGCTCACCGTCTGGCCCGGTAACAAATGCGCGCGTTCCAGCCCCGGCATGGGGTGAAGGGTTGATGGCGCAATTTCAATAAAGCTTAAGGAGAGAGAACGGTTTAAATCCGCTCCCGGAAAAGTACTAACGACCGGGCCCCGTCTCGGCGGAATCGCGCGCCGAAGCCAAATCGATGAGATCCTTGACAGTTCCACTTACTTCCGTTCGGCGTCGTAGGTGCTGGGTAAATGAGATCCAGCAGGTGTAACTGCGGAACGGAGAATTCACCTCACACGTGTCGCTGCTCACGACGGCCGAGATAAGGCCAGCCCGAATCGAATCGCGTTCCCGCGATATATTTCGCGGCTAATAGCTTTCCCGGCGACATTCTTGCTCCTACGCTCTACTTGCATTATTCTTCCTTTATTTTTGGCCGATTCCAGGTATACCGATCGCGATTAGAGCTATGGCAAAGTGAATCGCGCTATGGACCGAGCATGAGATATATTTGACCCTAAAACGATCCCCGTATATTCTTCGGCATTGGCAACGTTGCTGGCTCGCGTACGATCCGAAATAAAATCATGATAATTGCAATATGTCTCTCATTATGTTTTGGAAATATAATAAATAATATTCAGATAATATAATGTATGTAATATATATTTGTAATATGTAATATTTAACAATAGTAGATATAATATATTTATGACATGTAATATATAATAATAATAATATACATGTAATGTGTTTATAATATATGTCTTAATATATTTTGGAAATAATAAATAGTATGTTATATATTATATAAACATCTTATATGTACATTATTATTATATATTATACATTATAAATATTTTATATCTTAATATATATATTAATTATAATACATATATAATACATTACGTTATAAAAATTACATAGAAAAACGTTATAATACATCTAACCTATAATAATGTATATAATATATTTATAATATGTGTAATATGCAACAAATCATTGTTACATATTATGTGTTACAAATATATTATATACGTTATTATTATTATTGTTTATTATAGATTATATAATTATAATTATCTTTATATTACCGTTATAATACATCTAACCTATAATAATGTATATAATATATTTATAATATGTGTAATATGCAACAAATTATTGTTACATATTATGTGTTACAAATATATTATATATGTTATTATTATTATTGTTTATTATAGATTATATAATTATAATTATCTTTATATTACCGTTATAATACATCTAACCTATAATAATGTATACAATATATTTATAATATGTGTAATATGCAACAAATTATTGTTACATATTATGTGTTACAAATATATTATATACGTTATTATTATTATTGTCTATTATAAATTATATACGCCATTATTATTATTATATATTATAGGTTGCATATATAATATTATTACTATATATTACAAGTTATATAACATAAAACCTGTATGTTCTAGTATTCGTATACGCGTTCGCAGACAAATTAAAAATATTGCGGGGTCACCGGCAGCCCCAAGGAGTCGTCCCAAGGTTATTTTCTCGCCGAACTTGAGCCATGCTCCGCAAGCACCCGGATATCTCGAACATCGGGATGAACAGCATAACAATGCTGTAATAATATAAACATTTTATCGCCAACTATATTCCGGTACTTAGGCCTTCTAGTTATTAAAGACAACCCCATTGCACCGTGCTGAACGTTCAAACGTAAATATTGCTCTTCCTTTTCCTTCCATCCACCAGGCTGTAATCCTTTATTAACCCTTAACCGGCCTGCAAATTACAGTTACACAAATGACTTCGCAGAGCCGCCTACGTCTCAGCTGATCCTATGGAAGACTATTTCTTATTTACTGCGCGCGAGACTTTGTAGGAGGAAACATGAAATCCGCGATCATCCAGTAAAATGATACGATATAAATGATACAAATGACTGAGCTGATATAAATGACTGAGCTGATATAAATGACTTTTGTAACGCGAACAGCTGTCACGTGCTATTTTTGAGCGTTCTTTGCAGACGCTTTCCAAGTGAGCAAGTTCGAGTGTACAGTAATGTCTCCCTTACTGACGCTCGGATTGTCCACTAAAATGGATAATTTGGGAAGAGGAGATACGATTATTCGGTGGACAATTTATCGGTGGAATTTTTATGTGGACAATTTATAACTATAAAAATAAACCGCGAGGCTCGAATAATCGTATCTCCTCTACCCAAATTGTCCATTTTTGTGGTCAATCTGAGCGTCAGTAAAGGAGACATTACTATACGTTGCGAAACATCGCGAACTTGACGTAGTTAACCCTTTGCACTCGAGTGACGACTCCGAGGCGACGCTAGAAATTGCCACACTATTTTCAAAAGAATTATCACGTTGTTAAGTTTGCCTGTATTCGATAAATTGTCGAATAATAGAAGTCTTCTGTAAGCATACACGTCCAATTTCGCGTGTATCAAGTAAAAGCAATGCTATCAAACGGAAGTATTGCAGGCTGAAGCAAACGTCTTCATTTTCGCGTTTAACCCGAGAAAGATAACCTACGTCGCAGAGGCGCCTGCGAAGACTGTTGATTTTTGTTAATTTTTCATAGAGGTCTAGTGATTTAAGTTTAAAATTACTTAAAATATAAAAAAATATAATATAAATGCATTTTATTTTTACAATAATGCCAAACCTTTAAAATGACTAGATTAACTCAAATAAATATCCATTGTTAGTATAAAATTGACGCCTTAGAAAGCGTATGGTTATCTTTTACGTACGTTGTCATATGGTTATCTTTCTAGGGTTAAATAGTTTCGAGTGCAAAGGGTTAACTGCGAATTACACGAGATTTTTTAATAATTACATCAACGTATATCAACCCTTCGCACTCGAGTGGTGAGGCACCGCTAAAATTTGTAACATCACGATGTAAGACAATTTTTATACTAACAAAGCTTAGATTTAAAAAATTGTGAACAGTGTAACTCTCGTGTGGGTCCCAAGAGTCGATTTCATACGCGTAAAATACATTTTGTCACGCAAAATAAAAATACTATAAGTTCGAAAAGTGATTTTATATTTACAGTTAAAGTAGCTACGAGTGCAAAGGGTTAATCCGCGATTTGCTCGAAAATCGCGCGGCGGCCCGCCGTGGCCGAAACACGTGCACCCTTGCAATAGCCTTGATCCGGTTAAAGGTCAACGAAATCTACGGATCTCGGCGTCGATAAAGCGTAGCCGGAAACGCGTGTATATCGTTCGCAGCGAAGCACAATAAAAAGCAAAGCTCCCGGTTATAGATTCAAATGAAACCGCTCTCGGACCGTAGCCACATAAAATCCGCATCATCCATTCAAATTCGCCAGACAATGATAACGAATAATGTATGGGATATCTCATTATATATTTTCCCATTCTGGAGGAGAATATACGGACAGAACGATGCGTTTCGATCGTAAAATTTCAGATGCATAGAAGCCATTTGTTACCCGTGATATTCTGCTCGCCGAGTGCATTCGCGGCGGCTTTATCCGGACAATTACTTCAAAAACCATCGGCAATGAAACGTTACACGAATCTCCTCCGTCCAGCGTGCGCGCCGACCGAGGTAAGAACATCGTTACTCGTTTCGGGACTTATCGAGAAACAATGGACGTAGAGTTTCAAGCTGGCCGAAAAGATTCCGGCGCGCGCGCGAGCGGAGTTCCGCGCCGGGTCGCGCGTGGCCGGCCGGTGCTGCGCGTGGGTAGGGCAATTTTCTTGTAACACACATTTACAAGCGCAATTTACGAGGCTCCCTGTCATAAATTGCGAGTCCGAGCGCGTTATTATGCCAGTTTCCTAACTCGGGAAACGCTTCGCTCTCGGAAGAACTCTCGGCCGGCCGTTCGTCCGTCCGTCTATCCGCGCCGACTTGTACGGGCTCAAACTCGAATCAATGGGCTCGATTAAAGAAGGAAATGTAGGAACTTTTTACGCGTCTCGGCAATAACTCCTGAAAATAATGGGAAGCCGGGGGATCGGGCGTGATATCGCGCGCCCGCCGAGGCTAATCGCTTCTTCGTCCTCCACTTTTCGACCCGATAAACCGTCTTTTCTAATTCACCGGGATCGGGCTAACACGCGGCCGAATAAAATAAAATCCAGGATATAGCAAGCGGAAGTAATCTCTTTCCGTTATACACGGTTTTATCGGAGTTGCATTACTCATGGCACATTTAACACAACGAATCGCTGTACGCCTCCTTTCTCATTGAACTTTCACGCCGGATAATCGGCCAGCCGAGATCAAGCGCGAGCGCCGCTGAATCATTCGGCCGATTCTGCCCCCCCTCCCCAATTGTCGTCTCCAGTCTAATTTCCATGATAACGAATCGCCGCGGTTTTTTGTCGAATGCTATGCACTTCGCGGAATTTCTCTGGTTCCCTTCGCACTCGTAGCTACTCTTTAACTGTAAATATAAAATCACTTTTCTCACTTATAGTATTTTTATTTTATACGACAAAATGTATTTTACGCGTATGAAATTGACTCTTGGGACTCACGCAACGGTTACACTGTTTACAATTCTTTTAATCTAAGCTTTGTTAGTATAAAGATTATCTTAAAACGTGATGTAACAAATTTTAGTGATGACACAGAGTCACCACTCGAGTGCAAAGGGTTAATACATGTCGATGTAATTATTAAGAAATTCGTGTAATTAGCTGTTAACTCTTTGCACTCGAAACTATTTCAACGCGAAAATGAAGACGTTCGCTTCAACTTACAATACTTTCATTTGATAGTATTGCTTTTACTTGATACACGTGAAATTGGGCGTGTATGCTTACAGAAGACTTCTATTATTTGACAATTTTTCGAATACAGGCGAACTTAACAATGTGATAATTCTTTTGAAAATAGTGTGGCAATTTTTAGCGACGCCTCGGAGTCGTCGCTCGAGTGCAAAGGGTTGGCTACGTCAAATTCGCGATGTTTCGCAACGTACAGTAATGTCCCTCTAATTGACGCCCAGATTGACCACGAAAATGGACAATTTGGGAAGAGGAGATACGATTATTCGAGCCTTGCGGTTTATTTTTATAGTTATAAATTGTCCACGATTATAAAAACGAGCCGCAAGGCTCGAATAATCTTCTTTTGAAAATAGTGTGGCAATTTCTAGCGTCGCCTCGGAGTCGTCGCTCGAGTGCAAAGAGTTGACTACGATTATTCGAGCCTTGCGGTTTATTTTTATAGTTATAAATTGTCCACGATTATAAAAACGAGCCGCAAGGCTCGAATAATCGTATCTCCTCTGCCCAAATTATCCATTTTAGTGGACAATCTGAGCGTCAGTAAGGGAGACATTACTGTATACTCGAACTTGCTCATTTGGATAGCGTCTGCAAAGAACGCTCAAAAAGCGTTTGAAAAATTGCGGAACGAAGGAAGAAGAATGAAAGCGGTGAAACTGCGTTTACAAGCTCTTTTTTTTATTAACCGGTACTTCGACGGGTCCGATGCAGATTTCTGGCAATAATTTATTAAGCGTAGATGTTGTTCTGTTCTTTGACGATAGATTTATGGAACCCGTCGAAACGACGGGTCAATAATCTTTTAATTCGCGATTATTCGTGTCGCAAAGATACGTTTATGAGTTATCTTTTGTTTTTTAATTTATACGTTACTTACGTGAATGGCAAATGTTACAATTAACGCTTGTTAAAAATCAGAATAAACGTCTTATTGTTGCTTTTATGAACTAATATGGAACAGCTGTTTTTCGTGCTCCGTGAATCTAGTGTTCAAATTGGTACAAAATTCTGATCTTCTTTCATCGATATTATTATATATTAACGCCTCTAAATAAGCTAACTATTTATGGATTGGCGATCTAACAAAATATTGTGTGACAATATATCAATCTTTAGTCGAAACATCAAACGGCCTGAGCGACGAATCGAGCAAAAATGGCTTGGCACGGAACGTGTTAAGCATTCAAGTGAATTCAGTAAACATCGATTTTCTTTCCTTTCTAAGAAATTAAGGGATCGAACAATTTCTAATCGCAGTAACTGCTAAGAAAGATTATATGCCAAGAGATTAACACATTTACAAAATCTCATGAAATATTGCAGAATTTATCAATTAATCGACAGCGATGGGAATAATAAAAGACCGAATCATCGAAAATTCCATAAATTAATTTTCATCGGGTGAAATTCTCGCGCTCGTATAATAATTTGCAATGTTTCCTAAGAAGATTACATTTAAAAAAAAAAACGACTATTCTGCAATCTAATACTCCGTTCTCTGGATTAATTTGAACAGGGCAGGCCCCGCTGTTTTTCCACGTTGCCCAGACACCTACGGAGCACTATGCAGATTGAGCCACAGTTTAACAAGGACAAATATGCTCGCTAATCTCGTCGTTAACTCGACTTATTCGATCTTACAACGATTACCTCGAAAACGCACACACACAAACACACACACACGCACGCGCGAGTCCTTAATTTCCCATCTGTTCAGAGTTTATATCAATCGTTTACGTCATTTCGCTCGGTGTACGCGGCGTAGGCAGGCCGCACTAACTGCGCCCTCCCAGCCATGGATTAGCGAACAAACCGATGATAGTAACGATTAAGAAGCAAATTGCTCATTAAGCTGCAGCTGCGTTCAGCCGCTCCGTAGTCAACGAATGTGTGCACCGTTTCGACGCACAGAAGTCTCGTTGCGTTCCTCTCGAACGTTCTCGAACATTCTCGGCGCCGAATCGGCGTGAAATTACAGTAATGTCTCTCTAATTGACGCTCAGATTGTCCACAAAAAAATGGACAATTTCGGAAGAGAAGATACGATTGTTCGAGCCTCTTGTTGCTCGTTTTCCATGGTTATCGATTGTCAACAACTGCCTCTAAAAACGTGATGTTAATGCACGTCGATGTAATTATTAAAAAAACACATGTAATTCGCTGTTAACGCTTTGCACTCGAAACTATTTAAACGCGAAAATGAAGACGTTTGTTTCAGCCTGCAATACTTCCGTTTGATAGCATTGCTTTTACTTGATACACGTGAAATTGAACGCGTATGCTCACAGAAGACTTCTATTATTTGACAATTTATCGAATACAGGCGAACTTAACAATGTGAAAATTCTTTTGAACATAGTGTGGCAATTTCTAGCGTCGCCTCGGAGTCGTCGCTCGAGTGCAAAGGGTTAACTACGTCAAGTTCGCGATGTTTCGCAATGTACAGTAATGTCTCTCTAATTGACGCCCAGGTTGTGTACAAAAATGGACAATTTGGGAAGAGGAGATACGATTATTCGAGCCTTGCGGTTTATTTTTATAGTTATAAATTGTCCACAATTATAAAAACGAGCCGCAAGGCTCGAATAATCTTCTTTTGAAAATAGTGTGGCAATTTCTAACATCGCCTACGAGTCGTCGCTCGAGTGCAAAGGGTTAACTACGTCAAGTTCGCGATGTTTCGCAACGTACAGTAATGTCTCTCTAATTGACGCCCAGATTGACCACGAAAATGGACAATTTGGGAAGAGGAGATACGATTATTCGAGCTCTGCGGTTTATTTTTATAGTTATAAATTGTCCACAATTATAAAAACGAGCCCCAAGGCTCGAATAATCTTTTGAAAATAGTGTGGCAATTTCTAGCATCGCCCCGGAGTCGTCGCTCGAGTGCAAAGGGTTAACTACGTCAAGTTCGCGATGTTTCGCAACGTACAGTAATGTCTCTCTAATTGACGCCCAGGTTGTGTACAAAAATGGACAATTTGGGAAGAGGAGATACGATTATTCGAGCTCTGCGGTTTATTTTTATAGTTATAAATTGTCCACAATTATAAAAACGAGCCGCAAGGCTCGAGTAATCGTGTCTCCTCTTCCCAAATTGTCCATTTTAGTGGACAACCTGAGCGTCAGTAAAGGAGACATTACTGTATTCGCGTCATCGGGTTATTTATTTATTCCACAAACGGAAATTGGACACTGTAAACATAGAAATATAATTTGTAGTCTGATAATCCTGGATAGATGAGCTCGGCACTCAAGATTACGGAACGATCGGACGAAAGATTCTTTCTAGCGGAACAAACTCTTGAAAATAGAATCCTGATCGACAGAGATAAGTGGGGGCGGAGAATCTCGCGAAAAATGTCGCGTGTACGGGGGGCTCCCCCGGTGCCCCCGTGATTCGTAAATTGGGAATTGCAGCTTATTGATTTTTAAAGCTATTGGAATCTCCCCGGCGAAGACGTCGTTACTAGCACAGAATGCTCGTGAACTCCGGGACCGTTCATAAATTGGAAAGCATCGACGTCGTCCAAGGCAATTGGAAGTTTCTTTGCGGACCGGTGATAAGAGGCCGCGCGTCCCCGGAAGTTTCGCGAACTTCCGTAAAAATCCGGCCGGTTACACATAAATTTTTCACAGACACGGAAACTGCCTCGCGAAAGTAATTCACGGCGCTATCCAATGACGAGCCACAATGCGCCGTATCTCGTTCACGCACCCAATCTGGGATTTTCTTCGCGGAGAAGTCGGAAACGGCGGTCGAAATGGCGGACACGTGACTTTCCATTCGACGGATACTAAACTTCGACGATTGCCGCTCGTTGTACAAATATTAAACGTACGAATTGATGTCCGGCTTCTTTTCCGAGAATCAGCGTTTACTTGTAAATAATCGAATTACTTTTTAATCGTCGAAACTGTCCCCGCCGGCGTCGATACATTTCCGCCATTTTTTCAGGCGGTCGACGAATTCTCTGTTCGAAGGACTATGGTTTCATTTTAATCCTATAATTAATTAATAATATAACCTTGACATAACCTTGACATAACCTTAATCGCTTTTTTCCACATCTTCGGACGTTTAACACGTTCAACGCCGACAATCGACCGTCAAAATTCCCGCACAGTTAAAGCAATTTAATTAATTCAGCCGAAACTAGACGGTTAAAATTTGTCACAGCGGATGAAATTAGAACTCTTTCGCATTCGAAACATCCCAGTCGAATTCAATTTGTTCGAATATGTTAGAATGAAAATGAATTTCCAAAATTGGTAAAAGATTAGAGTCGCAATTAGAGAGAATTTACTATACTTATCTGACTCGCATTCAACAGACCATTTTGCGTTGTCTTTTGGAAATTCGCGTCACGTGGCGCATCACACTCTTCATCGACTCCATCGATGCTTAGGATCGCATCCGAAACATCCCAGTCGAATTCAATTTGTTCGAATATGTTAGAACGAAAATGAATTTCCAAAATTGGTAAAAAATTAGCGTCGCAATTAGGAACAATTTATTATACTTATCTGACTCGCATGCAACAGACCATTTTGCATTGTCTTTTGGAAATTCGTCGGCTCCATCGATGCTTAGGATCGACCTAGCAACGAATCACATAGGCGTAGGAAAATTCACAGCAACCCGAAATTCGGCATTTCCCGGAGAAACTGCCGTAAAGAAAAATCTGAAGCAGCCGAGTCTAGAGAATGCGCCGCATGCTCGAGAACCTCGCAGCCCGGCGGCTGTATTGTTTCTCCGGTCGTTTTCGCAGCATGTGGTCGCGCGATACAGTTTTTATGTTAATATCGTGGTCACTCGAAGCTGGCCGCGCTGCAGGGAAAAAGTTTGAATCAAAGCTACAACTGAATTAATCCGAGGACCGGGAAAAAGGGCAATGTAAATGTTCATCGCGGAGCATAAACGTTATTTCCGGCCGTGACGCCGCGTTCTGAATAAATAACCCCGTTCGCCGCATCATTGTGCTCGCGCAGTTGCAGCGTTTACAACTTTTTTCGAACGTAATAATTTCTTCGAAAACGAAGAAAACGTTCGCGTTGGTCGCGTGCCCGCGTTCACCGGAATAAATTCAACATTCAAGCGGACGGAACGGAATTTTATTCCGATTTAAATGAACAGAATAAAATTCGCGCGCGTGGCAAGAGCTATGACTGAAGATCTCCGTCACGAGTCGGACCCGCGAAAAAGCCCGGCGAACGGGTTTAATAGGGGTTACACGGGATCGGCCCGCGAATAACAAAAGGCGGTGTTTTTTTGAAAAATTCATGCGGAACCGTGCCCGACGCGGAAGCATTTTCTGAAGATAAATCCGCCGGTGTTTTATTAAGAGGCGAACGTTATTCAAGATTTTATCCTCGCGAGCTCGCCGAGCATTTTTTTTGCCGTTACCGAGGGATCGTCGGTGTTTTTTCTTTTTTTTTTTTTGTTCGGCATCGCTCGTTTCCGACACCGAGGATGGAATAAATTATGGCACGGAGAATTACGTACAGTCAGCGTCTGTTAATGATCGATCGACGGGGAACGGGGCCGAAGGGACGGGCCTCTCGCCCCCCGCCCACCTCCCCCGCCGGGAAAATCGTGGTCATAAAAATCGCGAAAGCGGAGGCGTGCCGATGAACCTCGGCCCGTTCGGAATTGTCAGAAAGCATCCGAGAGATCGGGCTGAATTATTTAGAAACCTTCTCTTTCTCTCTCGTCCGTCGCGGACGCCGACGTGATGGCCCGAACCGACGGAATCCTTCGGAGCCGCGTCGCGGCTGAATATTTCACTCGCGTATTTCGAAAGCGCGGAAAACACGGTCGGCGGCGTTCTCGAACGAATCCGCGCGGACTTGTCCCAGAAAAACCCGGGGCGGGCCGTTATCCACTGTCCTCGAAAGTCCGTGAACAGCACTCCTCGCGTCGTCGTATCGCTCGAAATCGAATAAGTCACGAGGATCTCGGCGACGACCGAGCTCCGAGGATAGTCGTTTCCGCTCTCGCCGGCGGCGCGCCGGGAACTCCTCGCGGAAAAATTTTCGATGGACTCGAATCCGTTTCGAGTTTCTTCTCGCCGATCGATTTGCCATCGCGGTCGCGTCTGCGAATGGCGTGTCTACTGAATCACTATGCGGCCGCGAACTGTCGGCCACTGGAATAAACGCGCGTCCATTCAATCGGCGAATTTATTCTCGCCGCTGTGCGCGACGCGTCTTTCTCGCCGGAAAACTCGGCGAACGCGGACGGGAAACTTTCTTCGAGGTTCGAACCAATCGTTGCAATTTCTACCCTCGCTCTTTCCTGTATAAACTGGGTGTACGAAAATTGTGGCATCTCTGGGAAGTATGGGGTTCCTCAGCTCATTTCAAGCAACTTTTTCCTTTGCGAAAATGTAATCCGCGGCTTCGTTTAAGAGTTATTAACGAAAAGCGGTGACCAATGAGCGACGCGCTCGCCTGACGCTAGGCGGCCGAGCCAATTAGCGGAACCGGGTTCCGGCCGCTCGTTGGCTCGGTCGTGTTGCGTCAGTCGTCTCATTGGTCAGCGTGCTTTTCCTTAATAACTCGCGAACGATGCGTCGGAGAAAATTCTTGTAAAGGAAAAAGTTACTCGAAATGACCTCGGGAACCCCTCGTTTCTCGGAAATAATTATAGGGCACCCTGTGGACGAAAATAACGAAGATAAGGGTGACCAATGAAAGATCGCGTACGGTTGACGCCTCGCCCTCGCGACTACTGTCGCCGCGTCAGACGGCCGGCGCGACGCGGCATTGGCTACAAGGGCGGAGCGCCGGCCGCACTCGCTCTCCGATTGGTCAGTGTGTTTATCGTTAATAACTCGAAAACGAAGCGTCGGAGAAACTTTTCGTAAAGGAAAAAGTTACTCGAAATTATCTCAGGAACCTCTCATTTCCCGGAAATAATTATGCGACACCCAGTGCACGAAAACAACGAACGATAAACCCGCGTCTGGAACGCGAGATCCTCGCGGCTATAAAGTGCAACGATGTACGTGCAAGATCAGCGCAGAACGGTGAAAATAATCAAAGAGCGGTACGAATTTGGAGCAGGAGGCGGGATAGACGATTACGCCGGGCTATCCGAAAATCGCGAACAACGGACGACGGAACGGTAGGAATTCGATGAAACGTGTCGGGAGGACGCGGCGGGAGCGGCTTCTGGTCGTAAAGCCCGAATAACGATAACGACGGACCAATCACCGCGTGCACAGCGTTGACAGCGAAACAAACCGGGCTCGACGAGGTGGGAGAGTGGAAATGAATGAAAATCGGCGCGTCCTCAAAGACAGCGCGCGATTTGCGCCGGAGCGGGGCATAAACCGGGCGGACACCGGTTCGTGAACGTTCGAACGCCTCATAAATCCAGCGGCATGGAAATACGGTCGCGAGTCGAGTCCGGGACAAGGTATCGAGGGTTACGGTTGACCGTCCGTGCACGACGCGACGTATTTTCATCGGGGGGGCCCGTTGAAACTGCGAGATCGAACGACACAAGCCGGCGGACAATTCGTTTCTCGCTTCAAGTGCGGAAGCCCGTTCGATGGTCTCGCGCTATACAGCGTTTCGCGACGAGGCTGGGGGGGAGGGGAGGGGGGGAGACTGTGTGCCGCTCGAACAACTTCGAATTTTGTCGGGTGTATAGACGGCCGGCCGTGGGCACCGCGGGAACCGTGTCCGTGTGCGTCGACGCGGGTGTAAAAGCGCGTGGGCGGGCCCGCGCGCGTGCTCGCGCGCCGTTCGAAGCGAATTAACGAGGGATATGAGAACCGTCGGCGTGGGAGACCGTTCGGGGAGGAGGAGGAGGGGGGGGGTGCAGGCCGAGCGGAAAAAAAAGTGGAGCGAGTTGCAAAATGCCTTCGGCGAAACGAATTTCGCGTGGAAACACGACTGTCTCTGGCTCCGCGCGACTCTTTTTTACGTCTCCCCGTGTTTACGCTCGCCGAAGCAACAAGCCGATATTGCCCCATCGAATGCCGATGCGAGCTGTACGTTATTAAATAAGCGTTTCAGAGGAGAGAGGGCCGACCGAAACGCTCCGGTCGGGATAAAAAAAAAGAAATAAAAGAGCGGCCGAAACGCTTCGACCGGACCCCGTCTGTTGCGCCGGGAAACTCCTCGGCCCGGAGAACCGTGCCCGAAGAAATATTCGCTAATCCGATTCTTGCCGAGAATTTAATTAGATTCGCCGAGGAATCACGGAGCCGATGCTCTCTCCCCCCTCTCTCTCTTTCTCTCTTTCTCTCTCTCTCTCTCAATCTCAATCTCTTTCTCTCTCTCTCTCTGTCTCTTTCTCTCTCTCTCTCTCAATCTCTTTCTCTCTCTTTCTCTTTCTCGCTCTCTTTCTCTCTCTCTCTCTCTCTCAATCTCTTTCTCTTTCTCTCTCTCTCTCTCTCTCAGTCTCTTTCTCTCTCTCTCTCAATCTCTGTCTCTCTCTCTCTCTCTTTCTCTCTCTCTCACCGATTCGAAGATTTCCGCCGCCCGGACTCGATAGTTTTCAATAGCTCGGCCACGATTTCTAATTATCGCACTTCATTGTGCCGGTGAACGAGTTAGAGCTAATTAATTCATTCGTTTCGATTCGACGCCGAATATTCGCTTCGACAATATTCGCCGTGCCCCGACGGATCGGTAGACTGCGTCCCATTCAATTTCTTTCGTTGATCGCCGCTTTTGTGCGCGCGCGTCTGATCACAAGCGCACAAACACGCGCGCGCGAACAGTCTGCTCTGTTCTACCTTCCGTGAAATTTTCGATAATGGCTATTGATACAGACGTGTATTTCTATACATGGTAATATATAATGCAAAGTTTTGAACAACGAAATTACGTATACATTATGGAGTATATAGGCCGCCGCGGAGCATCGGGGCACCGCGATGATTATCGTCGATAGTCGAACGTTTAAATTTGCAGAATCACACACCAAACACAGATGCCGCGTCGGTGTAGTTATTATAGCGATGCGATTGTTTATTGCGACCGGCAAGTGTCGGGTACACGTCGGCGAAACGGGGGAACAATTCCGTTGGTATACAGGGAACACATATTTTGATGGACTGGAAAATGATGGTAGAACTGGATAAACGAAGAAAGCTTTCAATCTTCTGAATTCAGAGCGAAGTGATGGACAAAGTGTGCGCATTTTGACGCCGAACCTGTCACTACTGGTCAAACAATTAATTCCGTATGTTTCACTTTAAAATATAAATACAAATCTATCGTACAAATTATATATATATTAATAATAATAATATATAATAATTAATATATATATATTATAATATATATATATAATGATTGTACCAATTAATTCTATATGTTTTACTTTACAATCTAAATACAAATCTATTTTACAAATAAATACATACATTTTTACACAAATTTTACACATCATTTTTGTACAAAGGTGCATCATTTTTATAGAAAGTGATTTTTATAAACATGGTTTCTACGAGAATTTTTCTAAAAGTATTGTGCATTTGTAGAAAAATGATGTACTATTTATATTCTACAAAAATAATGTGCGTCTGCGCGAAGATAATGTATTCGTTTGTGTACAAATTATTGCATTTATTTGCAAAATAGATTTGTATTTAGATTGTGAAGTAAAATATATAAAAAATTAATTGGTATAGTAATTAATTTGTACAATAAATTTGTATTTAGATTGTAAAGTATATAGAATTCACATTGGTACAGTAATTAATTTGTACAAGAGATTTGTATTTAGATTGTACAGTAAATTATATAAAATTAATGAAATAAAATATCTGGTACAGTAATTAATTTGTACAATAGATTTATCTTTAGACTGTAAAGTAAATTATATAAAATTAATTGGTACAGTAATTATATATATATATATATATATATATATATATATATATATATATAATTTGTACAATAGATCTGTATTTAGATTGCAAAGTAAACTACATAGAATTAATTGGTAGAATAATTAATTTATACAATATATTTGTCCTTACACTATAATCTAAACTATATAGAATCAATTAGTACAACAGCTAATTTGTACAACAAATTTGTATTCAGATTGTAAAGTAAAATATATAGAATTAATTGCTACAATAGATTTACATTTACACTGCAAAACAAGGTATACAGAATTAATTGTTTGACCAGAGTGGCTGCACTTTGACTATAACTAGACACTCTCGTCTCAGAAGATGGCGAATTTTCTTCGTGTATGCAGCTGTTTGTTTATCTAGTGCATCACACGTATCAGTCATTTCCACTGCTGCTAGATTCGCGTCTCAGAAACACGAGGGTGCTGCTGCTGCAGCTGTGGTTCGCAGTTCCAAATGTTTCTGTGCTCCGTGAAACACTTTGAATACGTTTCAACCCTCCTGCCTCCCTTCCCCACTCCAAAAAAAAAAGAAGAAAATTGAGACACGTATTTGATAGGATACGAGAGGTCTGCGGGTAGTTTTCCAAAAAGGACAATGCCGGCGAGTCTCTCTGTTTACAGGAGCGTGGAAGTCTAGGGCAGAATGGGGCGCACAACAAACAGACGTGCACTGTGGCTGTTCAACGGAGCACGATGCCTCCCGGCAGCTCATCAAGCATCCGTAGATTCCGAAACGATAAGTAGCGCAACGGTTTCCTTGCCGCGTGACATCGTTTTCTGCCGAAAACGCGAGCGAGGCTGCCTCTCTCCGCCGGGTAATGGGTTCCGTCAAACGCAGGCACCGCCGGTGATACAAAATGAGCCGATAATTTCGTCGGCCATGTCCAGCGACCGAATTCGAGTCGGAAATTCAACTGGGAAGGGAATTTAATTACACGACTTGGCCAGGCCCGTTACATCCATTCGCGCGCGCGCGCTGGCTACTAGCTGCGGGATCGCGGAAGAATCGCAAAACGAACAGCGAAATCGTGAAACCGAAACGCAAGGAATCGTTCGGCTACTCCCGCCGGAATTGATTGTTGCCCGCCGTTTAATCGCTGGCGCTCGGAAACGGAAAAATCGCCGCATTCCTCGCCGAAATTAATATCCCGGATGCCCAATGTAATATTTAAAGTTAGAAATGAATTATTACTTTCCAAGTTTCTTCTTGAACATTCAACGTTAAAAATTGCTCAAATATATACGATAAATTCTCCCCAATCGTCACTCAGCTTGTAAGCAAAAATGGACAATTTGGGGAAAGGTGATACGATTCGAGTCATGCGCTCCGTTTTTATAGTCGTCAGCAATCGGCAACCATAAGTAATTGTTGCAAGAAGGCGACAAAGTTACTTTGCCCGTTGAAGACTGAACTTTTATCTTGAAAACTATTTGCTCTAGAAATTGTATATTCTTTAGTTTTATTTTCATTTTTATTTGTTTATGTACGTGCAGGTATATCTCAGAGTGCATTCTGCATCGTTGCACATATACGTAAATATTGCTTCGTGAATTACTATGGCAAAGATTTCTCTGTGTTTGCGACAAAGGGTTGTTTACTAATTATTTTGTGTTTTCGAAGAAAGTTGTTGTTTTTTATAAGTTCAAAGCAATGGTTAAATGTTTGTTTTTGTTTTCAATTCAGTTTAGTTTAAGTACGTACAAAGAATAAATGTATATCATTTTTATTAAAAAACGAGGCTACTCTAGTTAAACATAACCCAACACTAACATATATATGTATGTGCGAGAGATATATACAATAAATTCTCCCCAATTGTCACTCAGCTTGTAAGCAAAGATGGACAATTTGGGGAAAGGTGATACGATTCGAGCCACGCGCTCCGTTTTTATAGTGGTCGGCGATCGGCAACCATAAAAGATCGTGGTGTCTCCCCTTCCGAAACAGCTCATTTTTGTTCACAAGCTGAGGGACAATTAGAGAGAATTTACTATAGCCATGCACCATGAAATTCTATCTGCAAACTAGACGAATTTACAGGCTCGGTTTCCTAAACGAACGTCGCAAACGAACGCATCCGCACGATTCCCGACTTCCGAACCGCGCGAAACCATTGATCCGGCGCTAATCTCGGCGTCGACACGGTGAAATCGAAAGGGAAAACGGGGCGGATGTAAAAACCAGACGAAAGAAGCTGGTACGGCGTCACCGCGAACGGGGTGAAAATGATCTTCGAACAGGCCGCGGTGGAAGAAAAGGCGGGCCTAGGGGGACGTTGGTCGCGTTTCAGATGGAATACGAATACTGACATTTGCATCCGGCATTTTACGTCTTGTTTTGCATAAAACAGCCGGCAGTATCAGACTCTCCTCAATCCAGATAATGGATTCTCCGGCTCTCTCCACCTTTCTTCCAGCGAATTTAACGCGGGCCTCCATTGTCCCCCTTCGGTGCCGGTGGCTCGTAAAATGCTAATTTGCGGCCGCCGCTGCTGGAATGGATCAGATCGGTTAGCACGAGTGGATAAAAATCGTTGGAATACCAATCGAGGAAATCCTTGAAAACGAGCCGGAGCGTCGATCGATCCCTCTCGCCCCTGTACAAATCACGTTCCCGTGCGGTACACAGGTGCGCCTGTAGGAGACACTCTCCTCTCTCTCTCTCTCTCTCTCTCTCTCTCTCTTTCTCTCGTGCGCTCTTTCTCTCGCGCGCTTTTTCTCTCGCGCTCTCTCTCTCTCTCTCGGGCACACTCTCTCTCTCGCGCGCTTTTACTCTCGCACTCTCTCTCTCTCTCTCTCTCTCTAGCGCTCTTTCTCTCGCGCTCTCTCTCTCTCGCGCTCTCTTACTCTCGCGCTCTCTCCCGCGCTTTCTTTCTCTCGCACTCTCTCTCTCGTGCTCTCTCTCTCTCTCGCGCTCTCTCACTAGCGCTCTCTCTCTCTAGCGCTCTCTCTCTCTCTCTCCCTCTCTCTCTCTCCTTATCATAGGAACACGCGCGCGACACACACTTACAGAATCTTGTCCCAGGATTTCATCCGCCATCCGTTCGGCGGCCTCACTTTCGCTACGACAAGCAGCAGGGCGGGCTCACGCGCTCGCGCGCACCGCTCGAGCGTGTCTGCACGATATTCTAAACAACACTCCGGATTGACATTAGATATCAGTGAGGCTAGTCACGCAGGTAAACGTGCCAACGGTACCGCGACTGGCCGGAAAGTAAATTTTAATTGAGGCACGAACCTCTCGTTCCGCCTTGAAGTTCGTCGCGTTTCGGGAACAAGGGACTCGCTAAAGGGGGCAGCGCGACGAGATCCCACCCTCCACCCCTATCCACCCCCCCCCCCGTACACCCTAGTTGCTTATTCTCTACGTAGCGTCGTCGGTCACGATATTCTCGAGTTAACGTGAAACCGGGAGACGAGCTCTCGACGCTAGGGAAAAACGTATCCGTTCGTTTCCACGGTCCGGCATCGCAAACATTGCGCATCCAGCGCCACCATTCCCGTCCTCTTACGCCGACAAATTGCTGCCACATTATTGCTCGCCGTTCTCCCGTTACGCAGACCGGATCTACTATGTGACTTCTTCTTCCTCCTCTTCTGCTTCTTCTGCTTCTTCTTCTTCTGCTTCTTCTTCTTCGCAAATATCCTGTTTCCGGTGACCCGCTCTTGTTCGCTGCAGAATTCGAGAGACGAGACTCGCCGGACAACTTGCTTATTTATTTAGCCAGTTAGCTGTGCCGCATCCTTTTCGGAGCGAGTGCCGGTACGTGTCGCGAGAATCAAGCGACGACGAGTATACTCGTCGAACACGGCGCAAGTGTCGCTGTTCGAGTAATAGATGAAAAATGTATTTGTCGAAGTATTCGCTTATTCATTGAACATTAACGTGTGTAGGATTGGTGACAAAATATTCGAAGTGTTCTAAATATTCTAAATATTGTAGAGCTTGGAATTTGAGAATTTTGTTTTCACTGAAATTACAATTTAACACTAAACCTATCGAGCACTAAAAGCGACGAATTTCTCTGTTGCTCTGTAAGAACGATAAAACCGAATCCTATTTAGACTTCCCATAATTTTTATTGCAACGAATACTCGGACTGTGAAATTTATTTAATAATTTCCTATGCAAAGGTCTCTCTCTATAATTTCAGCAATTTTATAATTTTCATTCTGACCGGCTTGGTTGGTTTAGTGTTAAATAGCCAATGGTCGCTGCTTTTTACGCGCGACGACTATACTCGTCGTGACACAAGATGTACAGTAATGTCTCCCTAATTGACGCTCGGATTGTCCACTTTTGTTTACAAGTTGAGTGTCAATTAGAGAGAATTTACTGCATTTAGGCGACGTGTATGAGACAAGAGTGCAAGAATGTGGAGACATTGTAATTGAAATGATTAAAAAGAATATAATATATGTATTATTATAATAGAAATATATTAATATAATAATTATAATAGGAATATAATAATATAATAATTATGATAGGAATATAATAATACATTTCTGTTTAACTATGACGAAATATTGTAATAATGACGTATGTACTTACAAGACTACAGTAAATTCTCCCTAATTGATCCTCAGCTTGTACACAAAAATGGACAATTACATTTCAATTATTCAATTATTAATTATATATAACCTTAACATTGTAATTGAAATTATTAAAAAGAATATTATATATGTATTATTATAATAGGAAAATATAGTAGGAATATAATAATAATTCTAATAGGAATATGATCTAGGTCCATTAAGTCTAGGCTTCATTTTTTCATGGTTCTGGGCTTCAGAAAAATTTGAAAAAATTCTGGAACAATTATTTAAGTTTCTGCTTTAGTGTGCAATTGATGATTTAAGTCTTTTTAGACGAAGTGTTCAGGAACCACCGTTATTTAACCAGGAAGATAATTCTAAATAAGAAGAAAAGAAGAGTTCGGAGAAATTCTGCAAAAATAATTCTCATAAAAACAATATTTCACTGCGATAATAAATACGAAATAAAAACAAACGAATATATGTACAATTATACAAAAGTTATTCGAACCAGTAACGTAATACAGAAGCTCGTCATAGAGAGACACCACGCGGGTAGCCCAGTTACAGGGTTAATAACGCGGTTGCCAAAGATATCGTTCGAGACAAGTAGTTCTTTTCCGTCGCTAAAATAGTGCGTTATTCAACTTGTCTGGCGGCCGTGAAGCATCTTGCGAAGTGCACATTTAACGGTGCTTTTGTGACCAAGCTCTTAGCATTCGCGGCACTCGCGGGCGCTCCACGGTCATTATTTACGGTTAATGAAAGCGGGATGATTGCTTAAAATTTATCCGGGAACACGCGGCAGAGGAATAATAAGGCTACTTTCCTGGCGCATCGCATTTTGACAGGTCGAAACGGTAGCGGCGACTATTTATTAATGAAGCAGCCCGGCTTCGGCAGACACGGCTCCGCCTCGTCCGATCATTAGGGAGGCACCTAATAGTTGCCGTCAGCGCAAGGCCGTCTAATCCCTTCATCAATGGCTCCCCTAAGTGCGCGGATCGCGGCGATCGGTTAAACAATATATTACGAAAGAGCAATCAGTTTGCGCGGCTCACTGTCTGTCTCGGAAGGAAACAATTACAAGACGGTCTTGCGGCCGTGTCTCGGGATCGAAGAGGGGGGAGGAGGCAGGCATCGAAAGCCATTATTTCGGGATTAATGGAAGCTTTCGCGGGTCTATCTAATTATCGAGCTGCTACCTCGGCCATACTCCTCGGGGAATGTCGGCGAAAGAAAGTTGGGGGTCTCGAAGATGTACTACCATCGCCGCGGTATTACAATCGAGCCTGTATTCCGACTCCCACGGGACTCAGCCGCCCAATAAAAGAGTTTATCGGCGCATTATTTGGGAGATAAAATTGAAAATCCCAGAGTGCTGTGCTCGCTACGGCCGAAAGACCGAAAGAAAGAGAGAGAGAGAGAGAGAAAGAGAGAGAGAGAGTGCGAGAGAAAGAGCGTGCGCGCGAGAGAGAGAGAGCGCTAGTGAGAGAGCGCTAGAGAGAGAGAGAGCGCGCGAGAGAGAGCGCGAGAGAAAGAGTGCGCGCGCGAGAGAGAGAGAGAGCGAGAGGGAAAGCGAGAGAAAGAATGCGCGCGCGAGAGAGAGAAAGAGAGCGAGAGGGAGAGCGAGAGAAAGAGAGATATAGGAAGAAAGAGCGCGAGAGAGAAAGAGAGATATAGGGAAAGAGAGAGAGAGAGAGCTCTCGTTCGACATATCGCGCGGCTAGCTGCTTTTCATGTCAGGCATAAAAGGGCCTGCGGGAAAAAATGCGCCAGAGGGAAGGGCGAGCGCGACGCCGGTTTATGGCAATCAAAAATTCTTCGGCGAAATCTTGCCGATCGTAAACGGCGTAACGACGCGGCCCCCGCCGAAATTTATTGCAGATTAGTTCGGTACACGAGCAAACTATACAGCCGGCTAAAATCCATTACAACGGCCGCTACGCCTCGCCGGCCTGGACACGCACCATCCACGCAACCAAACGATCGAAAGTGTTTGGCGGCGCTTGCACACTCGGTGTCCCTTCGGTTCGGCCGACAATGGGCAAAGAACGGAGCGATTCGCCGGAGAAGGACAGGTAAGATTGTCAGATAATCGATAAGGTTATTCCAACCCCCTATTCGTCTCCGAATGGCTCGAGTTGGTTTGTCATTTGATAGCATAAATAAAATGACGAGTGGAATATAGGTGGAACGAAGATTTTGTAAATTCTTTTTTCATCGAGCATTAAATTATACCGAAACATCCGTCAATAATTGATTTAACACCTTGGCCACATTTAACATCTCACGACGATCTGATTTACGATGACGCTAAACATAGATTTCAATTATTTAAACCGAAATAATTAAACATTTTAATAATTTATCTTAATAATTAAATAATGTAATTAATTCAAGCGAAACCGGGAAGTTAAAATTGATTGCAGTGGATTACGTTAGAATTCCTTCGCATCCGAAACATCTTAGTCAAATTCAATTTGTTCGAATATACAGGGTGTCCCAAAATTATGGTATTTTCAGGAAATAAGGAGTTCCCGAGGTCATTCGAAGTAACTTTTTCCTCAGCGAAAGTGCAATCCGCGGCTTCGTTAACGAGTTATTAACGAAAAACGGTGACCAATGAGAGACGAGATCGGCTGACGCGAGCCGACGGAGCCTAGTTCCGCCGATTGGCTCGGCCGCCTCGCGCCAGCCGTGCTCGCCTCTCATTGGTCACTGTTTTTCGTTAATAACTCGAGAACGACGCCTCGGAGAAAATTTTTGTAAAGGAAAAAGTTACTTCGAATGGCCTCAGGAATCCCTCAATTCCCGGAAGTGCTATTTTTGGAGTAGTATTTTGCGACATCCTGTATATATTACAACGAAAACGGATGTTCAAAATTGCTAAAAAAAATTACCGTCTCCCATATTCACCATACGCGTCGCTCAACCTGTTAAACGAAGCGAAATAAACCACGCGACCGCGATTCGAAAACGAAATCCCGCGTCGCTGATATCTCAGATCGTCGTTTCACGACGCGACGTGAAACCGGCCGACTGAAACACAAAAGAGAGAAACCGAGGCGTATCAAACGAATCTTGAGCAGCTTATCGTTCGCGCGGCTAGAAAAAACTGTATCGTTCGCCGCTTGAATCGCGGCTGAAATCGTTGCGCGCGTGCCACCCGGTAGGTGCGCCGAGGCCCGCATCCTCCCGGGAAAAAGAGTGGCGAGCGTCGGGGCTCCGGACGGCCGATCGCCGTGACTAAATACCATTCGATCCCTGCTCCTTTCATTTCCCCCGAGCTTGTGTATCGTGTTTCCAATTGACGCCGCGCCGGGCCGGGCCGGGCCGTGCCGGTGGCAAAAAAGTGCCGTCTCGCTTTTAAGGGACACGGCCGAAAAACACGGGAACAATTATCCGTCCGCGGCGCGGGCTTTCCAGGAGCGGTGACCGGTACGCGCGTCCGGCGCGGTGCGGAAAACGCGTTTCGAGGACGATGCGTAATAACAGGCGTACAGCCCGAGCCCGAGAGAGCCCGAGCCCGAGAGCCCGAGAGAGCCCAAGCTTGAGCCCGGGAAGTAGGAGCCGGTGTTTGCAAGGCAGATTACACACGCAGCCGGCCCAGTCGGCCAACACTCGGGGCCGGGGCCCTCGTAAATATTCATTTAATCTGATCTAATCTATACGAACATATTCTGCGCCTGGTGTAATTGTCGGCGAAATTGCAAATCGATATCTAAATGGACCGCCGCCCGCCCCCGTCCCAGATATTGTACTTCACCGGACGGCCATTGGGCGAGCGAGTCCCTCCTTTCACCGTCGTCAACGGAGGAGGACGGGGACGCAGCAGCGACGACGACGACGACATCGACGACGACGACATCGACGACGACGACAACGACGACGACGACGTTGTCTGCGCGCCGGCGGGGGTCGAGTGACGGCCAACTTACGTCGCCGCCTCTATAGAACTACCCAACGGGTCGCGAGCAAAGTTTCGATACCAGCCGTGTACCCCGAGGATAGTTCCCTGCATGACATTTGTAACGTTTCTAGCTACCAGACGCCCGACCCGATTAATCCCTCGGCGACCGCGACCGGATACAGCGCGAACCCTACGCTTTTCACACCTCGTTACCACCGATAAGTCCCTACGATTATGGCTACAAGCTTCCCAGATCGATACTATGGGAAACGAAGCCGCAAACGAGAATCCCCCGCCCCTCCGCCCCGTGCCGATAAAAACGATTATTCCGCATTTTTCGTTGCGCCGAAAGGGTTAACGGAGTTCGTTCCCGCGCGAGCTCCGAGATATAAATAACCGTGGAGATCGTTAACTGATTCGGTTCAACGATTCGAATCTGCTGAACTAATTCACTGATCGGCTAATTAAACGGTTAACTTGCGACACAGTTGTGTCAAATCTTAGCTGTCGTACCTTGACCCTTTGCACTCGGAGCCATTCTAAGCGTAAATTGAAAATCATTTTTCTCGCTTGTAGTATTCCCATTTTATGCGACAAAGTGCATTTTATGCTTATGAAATTGAGTGTTGTGGCGACTTGTACAACGATTACGCTTTCAACAATTTTGTAAATCTAAACTTCGTTAATATAAAAATGATTTTGGAAAGCGATATAACAATTTCAGTGGTGCCTCGGGGTCACCACTCGAGTGCAAAGGGTTAATCCACTAGACTTCTTCTTGTAAGGTCATGTTAATGAAATTGCGTATGCTGAAACCAGTGAGAATCTTTTACAGTTAAGGGAAAGAATAATAAATGCTTTCGATCGAGTAAAGCGACGAAATGATGTCGCATCGGTCCATGATTCGCTGATAAGAAGAGCGAGGTTATGTCAGCATGGTCGACACTTTCAACAGTTCATTTAATGTAACGTAATTACTATCGAACTCAATTTTCTCGTAAACGAAGCTTCGAACAGAAAAATGTTATTCCTTTTTTTCGACTTATTTTCGCGAGTAGAATCATCCCCTGCTCGATGATACTCCCTGTTCGATAACACCCTGTAGGTGCTCTGAAAAGACGGCGTCACAGCTAAGCGGTTAACTCTTTGGGCACCATTTTGATACACGGTAATGCATGATGGGGCATTTTTACAGCCATCTTGAAATATTGCAATAGCTGCATGCGCATTCATGAACTCATTTATAATATATAACAAATACATTAATATTTAATTTAATTATAATTATAATTCTATATAATTAAATTAAATATAATTATAATTATAATTAAATTTATTATAATATATTATTATAATTCTATATAATTAAATTAAATATTACTATATATATATATTATAATTGTAATATATTAAATTTAATTATATATAATTATAATATATATTTGTTGTTATATAATATATAACAACAAACCTACCCTATAACAACAAATTGAATTGTATTATTATTAATTTCGTAGGCTTTTACATTGTGTGTGATTCCTTTGTCAATAAAAATGTGCCAATCTTGTCTAATTCAAAACGCGAGAAAAAATCTATTTTATTTTCCAAATTCCTGTGCCCGAAAAATTTAACCAAAGACGCTAACAAACCGATCGAAGTATTAACAGCGTGTGTCGTACGGACCGAAGCCGCCGTCCAAGCGTCGCGACATTGTTAATTGCAAAGGGTAGTATGGGGAGCGCGCGGTTTCGCTCGTCCACGACTGGTTACCGCGTCGGTTGCTTCTCCGCTGGCCCCGGCAAACTTGTCCCTTAAGGTCTTACACCGGCGATCGGCAATATCTGACCCCCTGCCTGCGAACTTAGGAATCTCCCGCGCGCCGCCTCGGCGACAAATCTAGTTTTGATGGAGTTTAGCGGTTTACGAGCCCGACAGCTCCACCGGCCGGGCACTGTCCACGAATCGAGACGAGATATACGGTTTACGTTCGGTGTAGTCGCTTCTGGCCGGCTGTGTACAGTTCGCGGGGCCCGGCCGTGTCCTCTTTGCGACCCACCAAGCAAGCACTTCGCCGTCCCGAGTTCCATTTTCTGTCAAATGCCGAGGCACGTTGTTAAATTCCGCTTGTATTCCCTTTATTTATTGTGCGAGACCCGTTCGCGGCGGCCGCTGCGAGCAATCGTCTTTACGGGCCCAGTTCGAACACATCGTGGGAAGATCGTTTCCGGGAAACAGGGAACGAATCGTAACAATTGTTGAGAATATATCGATGTTCTGATGATTTTTCTTTTTACCTGCGGGGTTATTTCTCTTTTTATTAATCTTCGCCGAGAAATTGAGAAAAGTTGCTCGCTTAGCGACTCAACCCTTTGCACTCGAGATTATTTCAATTGCAAAATGATGATATTTGTATTTCCATATCGTATGATCGTTTTTATTGGATGCATTGGAAATTGAACCTGTTGGCTTCCGTTTTTTTTCTTTTTTCTTTAATTTACCCAATACAAGCTTAAATAATGAGAAAATTCTCTTAAATTATAGTTATATTATATTATATTATATTTATATTATATTATATTATATTATATTATATTTATATTATATTATATTATATTATATTATATTATATTATATTATATTATATTATATTATATTATATTATATTATATTATATTATATTATATTATATTATATTATATTATATTATATTATATTATATTATATTATATTATATTATATTATATTATATTATATTATAGTTATGTAGTTTTTAATGTCACCTCAGGGTCGCCAATCGAGTGCAAAGGGTTAAAACTGATCGGCTGACTGCAGACCTTGGCAAGAAAAAAATTGTCTGAGTTAAAACTAATGTCTTTTTGACGGAAATATCCTCCCACTTTCGACGATTGTAACAAGTCGAAAATAACGTAACAATATCCTTAAATTCTTCTAACGTTTTTACTGTTCTGTATTTGTCATATACATTTTTAGATAAAGTGTCTTTCTATTAGATTAAACTGCTTTTCCTTTTTCGACGATTGTAATAAGTCGAAAATAACGTAATAACATCCTCAAATTCTTTTAACGTCTTCACAGCTTTGTATTTGTCTTATTCATTTTTAGATAAAACGTCTTTCCTCTCTCGACGATTGTAATAAGTCGAAAATACAAGGTAATAATATCCTCAAATTCTTTTAACGTCTCTACAGTTTCGTATTATTCCTATACGTTTTTAGATAAAACGTCTTTCCTCTCTCGACGATTGTAATAAGTCGAAAATAAAAGGTAATAATATCCTCAAATTCTTTTAACGTCTCTACAGTTTCGTATTATTCCTATACGTTTTTAGATAAAGTGTCTTTTTGTTAGATTAAAATATCTTTCCTCTTTTAATATTTGTAATAAGTTAAAAACGACGTCACAACATCCTTAAATTCTTCCAACGTCTTTACGGTTTTGTATTTGCCCTATTCATTTGTAGATAAAATATCTTTCTATTAGATTAAAACATCTTTCCCCTTTTAACGATTTTAATAAGTCGAAAATTGACGTCACGACGGCTATACTCGTCGCGCGTAAAAAACAACGATCACTGGATATTTATTCGATCTATTCCGAGATATTTCACTGTTCTCAGTTAGGCCTAACACCCTGTACAGTAATGTCTCCCCGATTGACGCCCAGATTGTTTACAAGAATCGACAATTTTGGAAGAGGAGCCTCGCGAATTCGATCATTGCAACTAGTTCTTACAGTTACCGATTTCCAACAGTTATAAAAACGAGCTGCAAGCTCCTCTTCTCAAACCGTCCATTTTTGTGGACAATCCGAGCGTCAATTAGGGAGGCATTACCGTAACATAAAGGTTAAATTGAACATTTTTCCTTGAACGCGACCGGGAAAAAGCGTTTCTCGAAAGCGTTGCCCAGAGTGAACGCGTGAAATCACCGGGTCCCCCGCGTCTCTAGAGCGTGCACAAGCGCTGAGCGCGAAGAGCGTAGACACCGGCGCGGTGCATGCACTCTTTCGGGGGCTTTTTGTCGCGAGTGTCGCCGGCGTGCGTCGCGATACGCCTCGCCTCGCCGCTTTCAAAGCAGCTCTTCCTCTAATTCATCCCACTTACTTCCCACTCGCTTATTTCCCGGCTGGTACGTGTCTCTCGTTCTCGTCGCAATAAAAACGCATAATTTACGGCCAGGTGGAACTCAACAAGCGCCACCGTAAACATAAAAATAAACACATGGTTACGGAACGGGGTGCGCGGCAGGGGGTGCAAGCGCGCGCGCGCGCGCGCCGTAAATCTAGCCGTTCAATTTCATTCGATATTTACATCGGCCGGGCATAAAACGGGAACGGCCGAAAAAAGAGTGCCGCGTCTCGATGAAACGGAACGGGAAGAAAGGAGCAGCGGCGGCGGAAATGAAGCAAAACGGCAACAACAACGACGTTAGTGCACAGCACTAATGTCTTTGTGACACAAACGTGCCTAGCCGGCTGTTCTTGAGCTTTTCCACCTTTCAAATGATCCCCACCATAGGTGATGGAAGGGTTTTTCACAGCAAGTTCCCCTCGTACTGGTTTCGCTACTTTAACACCGCCAGTATAAGCCGCACTCTGCGGCTTCGGTATGGCAGAGCCGGCTAACGCCCCATTCGCTCAATTGTAGACATTCTACTGTTCTCGAGCTTCGGTTTTTGGGACTTCGCTTCTCTCGGCCTCGATGGCCGGGACGAGTCATAAAGAAGGAAAAGTTCCGAAGGATCAGCCTGACATTGTTTTATGACGCTGATGCCTGGAGGAACTTTCCTGCCTTTGTCAGGACCTTGCGGCCGTCTACTCTAAAACAGACTGTGGCGGCTACCTCTAGACCCGCAGCAGAGGGCTCCTCTTCCCGCTAGTAACCGATCCGCCTCGATCCCAATATATACAGAGACTTCGTCCTTTTTTTTCCAGTGGAGGGGGAAATGCTTTGCGCACACCAATATCTGGTAGTGTGGGACTCCCGGTAATGTGTGCTATCCGGTTTACCCACTAAAACCTAACCTCCCTTCAGCCAAGTTGTAGGAGCCCCCCTCAATGGTATCCGCTATGCAGCATTGCTTCGTGAGGGGGGCAGAGACTTCGTCCTACCCCCACGTCTAAGGCAAGGGCCCGCTAGGACAGCCTTACCGATGAGTCCTCTAGCGGGCCCCGGACGAAACGACCCCCCTCTCCTTTTCCACGACCAAACACATGCACCGACGACCGCCGCCAAAAGACTCACTGATTGGCTATTGCCAAGAGTCGGGAAAGGCCAATCAGCGAATATTGGAGGTGCGTTGGAGGGGTGGCAGTCTACCACGAAGGAAGGTGTTCTCTAATAGGACAGAGTTCTAATAGAATTCGTAGCATTAAGACCTGCTGACCAAGGGTGTACCGTAGTCGCGGGCTGAATAGAAAATTTCAAGCAAAATCCGGTTCTTTATTTTATACAGTCCACACATATATATATAGCGTCATAATTCGTCGCTATAACTGACGACGCTGTGACGCCCCAACAAACGACAACAACAACAAGAACAACGACGACAACGACAGAATGTCGCGACAATTAATCTCGCGCTGTTACTTCGCGCGAGAACCCGAGGCATCTATCGGCACGAAGTGAGCGCAAAATTAAAGTTCCGAGCGGCGGAACGCCGCCGCTCCTCGTTTCGGTGAAAAATAACGCCGCCGGCGTAATACCCTGGCACGCTCGAACAATTCGTATCGGAGCAATCGGGGGGGGGGGGGGGGGCAACAGGAATTAATATTTCCGCGGACCCGCGCGGATCGCCGATCATCGTGGGGACCCCGGTCAAATGATTTAGCTGTAATAAATATCGGGCGAGATCGACGCGATTCGCGTGTGCCGCGCGCGTACGGGACACTGTCCGCCGGCAAATATTGGACGTGTGCCGGTTTTGCTTTGACAAACAGATGGAAAATCTGCCGGACGGAGTAATAAGCCCTCCGTTTTTCCCCGGGGTTCGCGTTGCCCGTTCCGAATAACATTGTTCTTTTTCATTCTTCCGCCGGCCGAGTTTACTGCGCGACGTAACATTACCCGCGTGTTACCCCCCCGTTCGACGCGTATTATTCGATTTTGACGGTTCGATTGAATCTTTCGTAATCGGTGTGCTGATTAATCGGTATCGTTTCGGTATCGTTTCGGTATCGTTTCAGTATGCTTTGAAAAGTGCGTCGATGTGTTCCAATGTAACGCGAAAAGTAAGCGAAGATGTGTATGTTACTTGATCCGGACGCTGTGCGCAGTTTTTTTTATAATAATTATTTATATTTTGTTATTTGCTCCTTTCGTTTCGTCCTGGCCTCGCATTGTTAGGAAATAATTAAGAGTTCCGCTATAATTGCGCTATAATTATATAATAAGCGCTATATAATTATAGCGCTTATTATATAGCGCTATAATTGCGCTATAATTATATTATATAATAAGTTCCGCTATAATATATATCCGAGTCACTAATTCTTTAATTTATAATTCAATTTTTATTTATTATCGTTATTATAATTAATAACTCAATTTTAATGTATTATCGTTATTATAATTAATAACTCAATTTTAATTTATTATCGTTATTATAATTAATAATTAATATTATTAATTTATTATACATTTATGAGTTATTTATTCAATTTATACGTTACTTACGGCAAATGTTGCAATAACGCTTCTTAAAAATCAGATTAAATGTCTTATTGTTACTTCTAGAAACTAACATAAAACAGCTGTATTTTGTGCTCCGTAAATCTAGTGTTAAGCAGCAGATTTTTAAGCACGAAAATACTATCGTTTCCTCGTGACGAGTATACTCGTCCAAAAACAGCTGACAGCATATTAGTTATCTCAGATCGAGCTGATTATGCGAGTATGGGAAACGTATTTGAATAGTAAAAAATTCTGACGTTGGAGGATCGGATAATCGAGACTCTATAATGTCTAATTACGGACTAATTAGTGTCTGTAACCATCGTTCTGAAAGTCTTGAATTTTAAATAGGAAATGCATGCAAATAAATAGGAATAATTGAAGAGCTCCTACCAATTCCTCTCGATACGCGAAGAGCAAAACAAACGAACACATAATAATAAAATTATTATGAATTATATATATATATATATATATATATATATATATATATATATATATATTCATAATTATATTATGAATTATGACTCGTTTATCTATAACTTATAAAAAGATGAAATTTTGAAATAAATTGTTAAGACGCGTAACGAAACGCGAGTGCGCATTGAACGAAATACCAGGAGAGTCGCTTTTAGAATATTGTAATATACGACGATGCTTGCTCAGTAGCGGGAGAAGCTGTTGAAACGCGATGAAGGAGAATGCGAACTATTGAGAAGATAATCATCGAGAGAGTGTTGCAGCTGCCTTACATTGAGCTGGTTAAGTGTGAAGCATATTTGAATAATAGAGAATTCTAACATTAGAGGTTCAAATAATAGAGGTTCTATCATATCGAATCGTAAACTGAACAGCTTTTACAACCTTCGTTCTGATAGTGCGGATATTTTAACACTTAACAGACGGTCTCTTCCTTGTCTTCTTTGTCTTTCTCGGTTTCCGGGCATTTTTTAAGAGAATTAAATTAACATAAATTAACATTTTAAAGCGTTGCAGCTTTATCAAATTAACGCTATTTTCAATATAATTGTACGAAGCTATTTATTTACACGTCATTACATATTAATAAAGTAATAATAATACTTAGTAGTAGTAATTAAGTAATTAATTAAAGTGATTCATACTTTATTAATGAAATATTAATAAAGTATTAACCCTTTACACTCGAATGGCTACTCCGAGGCGACGCTAAAAATTGTTATTTTTAAAAGAATTTGCACATTGTTATATTTGTATTATATTGTAATTATATTAATTGTATTATATTTGTATTCCATATAATTATATTGTATTATATTTATGTTCGATAAATCGTCGAATAATAAAAGCCTTCTATATAGCATACACGTTCAATTTCGTATGTATCAAATAAAAACAATCATAGCAAATCGAAATACCGTAGGTTGAAGCAAATATCTTCATTTTGGAGTTAAAATAGTTTGGAGTGCAAAGGATTAATAAATAAGTATTAATAAAATAATAAGCATTAATAAATAAGTATGAATAAAAATTCAACGGGAATTTACGCGATCCGTTCGTTAAATGTTAAGAAGGGATTAGAATTCTGTTGCATAAAAAATTACATAAAGAATTATCGGAACACCGCGTCGAACGTATTTATGATTTACAATCGTACCGCGACGAGGAGACCAAGCGGAATGAAAAAAGCGCGGCAAAATTTCCCGCGCCGTTCCAACACCGAGCGAAAAATCCGAAATTACTGCGCAACGAAATTAGTAAATCGGACGGCAAGGTTGCCTGTGTGAAGACACCAACACAGTTGTCGACGTAATCAAACGTTCCCCGCTTCACTAAGCTGAACCGCTCCGCAAGTAAAAGTCTCCTTTCAGGCGGACTGTTTGACAGAGTCGTTTACAGAACAGTTTGAAAATGAATTTATTACTCGAGTTAATACCCGGAGACCGTCCGCCCCCCCCCACCCCTCCGGCTGCATCGCGCGAGTATTACCGTACTACAAGAGTCACTTTTCATTCGTCGGTTTCCGCGTTTTTCGTCGGCGCCTCGGCGGTCAGCCGCGTCGGTTTCTCCGCGGAGAATTTCGACCGCGGAAAATCCGGGAATTAAAGAGACGGCCGTGCGTTGAACTTCGGCCGGGAATCAACGGAGCGAATCCTGCCGCGACCCCCTCCCACGTTGCCACGGCAGTCACGGTGTTTGGTGTTCGCCGCGCTTTGATGTGGTTCCGACATTATCAATCGTCGTACGAATATTTATTACTCTTCGCGGCCTTAATTATACATTGCCTTTGCGTTTCGCAAACTCGGATTATAATTGGCCTGGTTTGCCAGCGGAAGTTTTGCCATTTAATACTACACCTACCGGTATCATGTGTACAGGGTGTCCCAAAATGTCTCGACATCTGGAAATGGGGGTTCCTTGGGTCATTTGAAGTCACTTTTTCCTTAGCGAAAATGCGATGCGCGGCTTCGTTTGCGAGCTATTAACGAAAAACATTGACCAATGAGAGATCGCGGACGGCTGACGCCCCGCCCTCGCGACCACTACGTCAGACGGCTGGCGCGACGCGGCATTGGCCACAAGAGCGGAGCGCCGGCCGCAGTCGCTCTCCGATTGGTCACCGTTTTTCGTTAATAACTCGCAAACGAAGCCGCGGATTGCATTTTCGCAAAGGAAAAAGTTACTTGAAATAACCTCGGGAACACGGCATTTCCGGTTTGCGAGACATTTTTGGGGCACCATGTGTACCTATTTTCACCGAAAACGGTTAAACAATCGCATTTTAAATAAACAGTTATATTCATTTCCAGTCGATTCAGTTCATTCGAGTTTCTTTCCATTGCAAGAAATAGATAATTTCGCATGGGCTATAAAACACGGAACAACTTCTACGTAATTATTAGATAACATTTGGTTTTTGCATTTCAGACACGTACATTCTTTAGACAGAAGACTCTAGAAATTGGACAAAATTCTTGATCGGCAGTACTGGCTATTCTGGGTCAGTTCTATTCGGAACTCGTTAAACCATGAGTCATAGGAGGAACAGGACGCATCGAGCTTCATTAAACTGCGACTATACGCCCACTGCTGGGTCCATTGTTGTTATTACTGCATCTAGAGTCAAGCACTCAATTCGTTCGCAAAAGGAGCTGCTCGTTAAGCATTTTTCCGTCTACGGTCTCGATTCAGTGGCAATTATGTATTTCGTCGTTCGCCGTTACGTCGTCGGCCCGACGAACCTCTTTTCAATTAACTTGCTACGTTTTTACACGGCACACTGTAACCTTAAACTAGCGCACTGATTTATCAGTGTTCTTTAACTTCGTTTCATTTCATCCGTAGAGTTTCTCTTTCGCAATCAAGAAGCTCGAGCATTGTAACTTTTCATCTCACTTCAACTTTTCAAAAATGGTAAATTCGTTGTTAATTTTGCATCAAAATGTTGCGCACGTGGGATCATTGGTTCCAAGTCGCGTCAATTATTTTGAATAAATATTATTGTATTTTCACGAGCCTGATCGGTGATCAAGATTTCTAGTGCTGCCGGTTAAGTGTGAATGCTATTACATTCTTTTAAATTGCAGTACAATTTTATTCTGAATTCTCTAAGCATTTCAGTAAATATCAGACACGCGATAAATATATATTTTATTTTTCTTCTAACAAATTATTACTGTAACTGTAACTATGCCGTAATTGTAAAGAAAATGGTGCAGCAAGGAGTTAAGTAAAGTACAGTAAATTCTCCCTAATTGACGTTCAGACTGTACACGAAAATGGACTATTTAGGAAGAGGAGATACGATTATTAAACAATAATAATACGATTATTAAACAATAGTAATACGATAATTAACCATAAAAACGAGCCATAAGACTGGAATAATCGTATCTCGTCTTCTCAAATTGTCCATTTCTGTGCACAATCCGACCGCCGATTAAGGAGACATATACCGTAGTACAGTTCGGATAGTAAACATGGTCGTTCTATTTCCTCGGCAAATAAGATTTCGGCGAATAAAATCGTAATCTTCGTATGTCGAACGTGTGGTTCTCGGAGCCGTATCTGTTTCGGTTGTTCAATTAATCGTGTCGCCGCGGCGAGCGTGTTCGATCGATGACTCGATGCAGAGTTGGTTCGACAGGGAACGTCATCGGTATTCTTGGCACGAAAGCAATACGTACCTCCGGCGGTACCCGTTGACCCGGCGCGTACCTAATAGTTGATGGGACCGAAGATGAATTCCTATTAAAACAGTATCCGTTCCGTCGCGCGCGTTCATCGCACGTGTCACGGCGAAACCGTAGCCGGCCGCGAACTTCCTCCCGGATTCGAGAGAGAGAGAGAGAGTTCCCGGCGCAATCAAGAACCGTCGAAGAAACAGCCGTCGCCCCGGCTGTCCGCGATTTAATCGCACGCCTCGGGTAACTGGAAACAAGCGACTCGTTCTTTTGCAAGTTACCTTGAAATAAATTGCCACGGGAATTGCTTGTCTCGGCCGACGCGGAGCGAAACGGCGAAACGCGGCCACGGATCCCCCCGGCGAGCTTCCCCCGAATTCCGCTGCCGTTTCCCAAATTGAAACCGGTGTTTAGATTATAGTTAATATTTCACGCAATCTGCGCGCCCGTTCGAAAAAGATAGGATTCCCGGGATTCGCGGCGGATAACTGGCGGAATTGTTTCGTGCCGAAGCTTCCTTCGAATTCTGGCACCACGCTTTTTGATCCGGCGACCGTTCGCTCGCGAAATTATTCTCCGCCACGGCTGTGCGACGGCCGTTACCTCGTCGCAACTTCGCCGAAGTTCGCGCGAAAAATTCTTCGTCCCTGTAAAAGTCTTCCCGCGCCGTGAAAGACCACTTCGACGGGTTACACAAGAATATTCTCGAGCGGATGCCCGCATTCCCATCGACGCCGCGGTAATCGATATCGATTACATCGCGACTTCGAACAAAAACTTCTGAATCACCCGGAGGTTTTTCATCGATGCTCGCGCGACACGTTTTCTTTCGAGGCTAAATCAGTGCGGTACAGCTTGTTTTCGGACGCGCTTCAATCTTTGGGGAATTTATTTCCTTAGCACGCGGAAATCGAAAATTTCACAGGAATATCTTTTATAAAGAAAAATGTTGGGCACCCCATTTAGGCAGCCTATCTTAGGCACCTTTTATCTAAAGATGGCATACGCATTTATGCGTGCTTCGTAACGCTGTGAAAAGGCGATCGGACTCGTGAAAGTACAGTGATATTTATTCAAAATAAATGACGCGACTCGGAACCAATGATCCCAAGTGCGCAACGTTTTGATGCAACATTAACAACGAATTTACCAGTTTTGAAAAGTTGAAGTGTGATGAAAAGTTACAATGCACGACCTTCTTGATTACGAAAGAGAAACTCTACGGATGAAATGAAACGAAGTTAAAGAACCCTGATAAATCAGTGCGCGAGTTTAAGGTTACAGTGTGCCGTGTAAAAACGTAGCAAGTTAATTGAGAAGAGGTTCGTCGGGCCGACGACGTAACGGCGAACGACGAAATACATAATTGCCACTGAATCGAGACCGTAGACGGAAAAATGCTTAACGAGCAGCTCCTTTTGCGAACGAATTGAGTGCTCGACTCTAGATGCAGTAATAACAACAATGGACCCAGCAGTGGGCGTATAGTCGCAGTTTAATGAAGCTCGATGCGTCCTGTTCCTCCTATGACTCATGGTTTAACGAGTTCCGAGTAGAACTGACCCAGAATAGCCAGTACTGCCGATCAAGAATTTTGTCCAATTTCTAGAGTCTTCTGTCTAAAGAATGTACGTGTCTGAAATGCAAAAACCAAATGTTATCTAATAATTACGTAGAAGTTATTCCGTGTTTTGTAGCCCATGCGAAATTATCTATTTCTTGCAATGGAAACAAACTCGAATGAACTGAATCGACTGGAAATGAATATAACTGTTTATTTAAAATGCGATTGTTTAACCGTTTTCGGTGAAAATAGGTACACATGGTGCCCCAAAAATGTCTCGCAAACCGGAAATGCCGTGTTCCCGAGGTTATTTCAAGTAACCTTTTCCTTTGCGAAAATGCAATCCGCGGCTTCGTTGGCGAGTTATTAACGAAAAACGGTTTATTTCCGAATAGAACTGGCCCAGAATAGCCAGTACTGTCAATTAGGAATTTTGTCCAATTTCTAGAGTCTTCTCTGCCTAATCCTCCGCGAATTTTGGGATAGAGGAACGAAATTTGGATCAAATCTGTTCGAGCTTCGAGAATTGCTTAAAAAACTGGTCCCAGACATCGACGTTACCAATGAACTAATATAGTAAAACTATAACGCAGGAAGAGGAATAATAACAGATGATAATAATAATATGACAATGAGATGGAGAATAGCAACATTCGCGAATCACTTGTGGTTTTCGAATAGATTAATCTGAAAGATAAAGTACCGGCGGAAAGTCAAAGGGCGAAGCACGCCGCGGGGAAGAATTGTTCCTTTGAAGGGCGACCACAATACGAGTAATTGTTCCGAATTGTTGGAAAATTAAAGTTCTCGCGGCGCCATTAAATAAACTAAGAGATAATGGTACCCGGGGACATCGGAGGTTGGAAACATTTAACGGACGGCCAACATTTATAGAAAGATATTTCCGCAAGGAACAAGACAGGAGCGGAAGAAAACGACACTTTCGAACTAATTGCGAGCGGTGTGCTGTTGAGGTAACCTTTGCTACGCGCCCGAGGGATTCAGGAATTCAATTTCATTCTTAACAATCTTTGCAAAAGTGAAACACAATAGTTATAATTCGTACAAAGCAACAAAGGGGGCCTTTAAATTACCACGATTTAAATTGCTCGATACGAGAGACCGTACGAATTAGCCGGGTCATAATTAATTAGAACATCCGCGAGAGAGAAATAGTTTTTGCAAAAAGAAAGATCGTAAGTTCTAATTCGATTTAATTTGACCGGTTAGCTGTGTTTGACGAGCATACTCGTCATCGTTTGATTCTCGCGACGTATATAGGTGCGCGCTCTGAAAAAGATGCGTCGCAGCTAACTGGTTAATTGCATTAAATTTACGGGTGCGAGGCCTGGGTGCAATAGTAATTTCAAAAAAAGCTACAATATGAGATATAATACTCGCCCTATTCTGGGAGATTACCTTCAAAAAGTTCGCAAACGACTATCTGCATCTATCTGCGTCGATATATAAAAAGCGAATACAGTAATGTCTCTCTAATTGTCACTCAGATTGTACACAGAAAAAGACAATTTGGGAACAGGAGATGCGATTATTTGAGCCTTGCACCTCGTTTTTGTAATTGTTGGAAAATCAGTAACTATAAAAACGAGCCGCAAGGATGGAATAATCGTATCTTCTATTCCCAAATTGTCCATTTTTCTGTGCAATCAGAGCGACAATTAGGGAGAATTTACTTGCATCGGTGAACCTGGCAGATTTTTATCCAAATTAAAATTTTTCTGTATTATTTGCACAAGAACAAATGTATTTCTTCTCTCAATAATTTTAATAACTTGAGGCTAATAGAACATCTTAAATCCATAAAATGTTTCTATTCAAGTCTGTAGTTGTTGACAATCGGCAACTATATAAATGTGCCTCGAACAATCGTGTCTCCTCTTCCCAAATTGTCCATTTTCGTGCACGATCTGAGCGTCAATTAGCGAGAATTTACTGTATCTAAGCTTTTTTCCTTTATAACTCCTTCGTCGACGTTCCCAATCGATAATACAAGTAATAACATTTCTACCATTTGCTGCAGCAGCTCGCAGAATCCGTCAATCATTCACGGATAATCGTTAGAATCGTTGGTCGAGCGACCAAACGCGACGACCAACAGCTTTCTGCAACAAAAAAACTGCGCAACAATTTTCAGCAAGCTTGATTCGGTGCGCGCATTTTTCGCCTCGATTGAATCGGCTCCCCTCGATTTGTACGGATTTCCCAACGGCATCGTTTCCAACGCTTACAAAAATGACCACGATATTCCCGGTCGAAGATTCCCGATCTCTTTAATATTCGATTCTCGCAGCCGCGTTCCGGATTCGAGGTCCGCACGTCCAAACGCGTTCGACGACCGTATTCCACACGGTTCTAGTTCGCTGTTAACACTCGGTCCCGAAAGAATGTCGAAGCTGCCGCGAAAATTCGAAAGTTCGACGAACTTACGTTCGTCGGTTCGCCATAGTTCCACTTATACAGGGTGTCCCAAAAATGTCTCGCGATCCGAAAGTGGCGGGTTCCTCGGGTCATTCGAAGCAACTTTTTCCTTTACAAAAATGTTCTCCGAGGCACCGTTAACGAGTTATTAACGAAAAACAGTGACCAATGAGAGGCGAGCTCGGCTGGCGCGAGGCGACCGAGCCAATCAGCGGAACTGAGATTCGACCGCTCTACCGCTGGCGCCGTTGGCTCGGCCGCCTAGCGCTAGCTGAGCTCGCCTCTCATTGGTCACCATTTTTCGTTAATAACTCGGTAACGAAGCCGCGGATTGCATTTTCGCAAAGGAAAGAGTTACTCCAAATGATCCGAGGAACCCGCCATTTCCGGATTGCGAGACATTTTTGGGACAATCTGTATAACTAATTAGTTAATATTTTATAGATTAAATATTTGTAAGTGTAGAGATAAATTAATTTAAAAAACATAAAAATTAAAACAAATGAATATGTCAAGTAAAATAATAAATTGAAATTGATTTAAAGTTATAACTCGACCCGGAGTTCCCCGGGCCCAACGAAGCGCGGGGCCTTGTTTCACGAAATCGATTAACACCCGATCCCGAAAGAATGTCGAAGCAGCCGCAGAGATTCGAAAATTCAACGAAGTTACGTTCGTCGGTTCGCCATGGTTCCACTTACATAATTCGACCGGGAGTTCACGGTCCCCGGGCCCCGTGAAGCGCGGGGTCGCGTTTCGCGGGGATCGCGAAACGTAGCTCGTAGCCAGATAAGTGAATACTTCGGCGCGAAAACGCGCATTCATTCCGATGCATCGAGGTCGTGGTACGTGACTGCGGGCGATGAACATTCCGCCTTGTTACAAAGACGGAGGGAACGAAATTGGCTCGTATCCACGACACCGTGGTGGGTCGAGGCCCGGGCCACGGTGATGAGGAGCGGGTGTCGTGACTGCAGCTCGGTTCCCGGTCCTGTAAACGCCTAGAATTTCCGTGGATCGGTCTGTTGTCGGGACAGCTTTTCTCCGTGGAATGAAAGCGACGACGTAGACGGGGAAGACGTCGCCGGGGACGGGGACGAGGGCTGCTCGAATATCGCGGTGCAACCGAATCCGAAGCGGCGCAACGCGGCGGCGTCGGCACAAGCCCGGCGTAATAATAATAATAATAATAATAATGGCAATAATAATAATAATAATAATAATAATAATAATAATAATAACAGCAATAATAATAGTAATAGTAATAATAATAATAAGGCCGTGAAGGAGCATCGGTGAGGTATTCCGGGTGCAGCCGGTTCGAGCCGCGCAAAGCAGCGAGCGCAATATCGCCCCGGCGTGGCACTTTGCGCGGAAACACTTGTACTTTTATTACAGGGAGATATTCGGACGCGGAGACCGATGTCGGGAGCACAGCCTAACGGGAACGCGGCTAGTGCTCCGTGTAATTGCAGCCGCGTAAAAAGGGAAATTACGCTTCAGACGGCTTCGCCGGAAAAAGATTCGGAATTGCTCCTCTGATGGATGCTTCGCATCGATCCGGTTTTATGTGGGTCGTCGACAGATTTTCCTCCTTTCGAACGCGCCGGCCGAATGATTGCCTCGCCGGCCAATGTGAGAAACTTTACGTGCCACGGCGAAAAATTGGCGACCCACGGGTCTGCGAGATCGACGATATGAAAAATGCGGGTCCGGGGCCGGCCGCGATTCTTCCACCAAAGGGTTCTTCGCGGTCGCCTGCATTTTCCCCGGAAATCATTTTTCATTCCGGCCCGGTGCCACGTGTTCAACCTCGAGCGCCGCGATCTCTCTTTCGTAACTTGTGTTAATTAGCGCAGTTCATTCTGCCCGAGTCTCCTTCAGCTTGTAAACAAATGCGGACGATTCGGGAAGAGGAGAGACACGATTATTCCGAGCTGCGCGGTTCGTTTTTAGAATTGCTAACGATCGGAGAATATAGAAATGGGCCGCGAGGCTCGATTAATCGTGTCTCGTTTCTCCAAATTGTCCATTTTTGTTCGCAAGTTGAAGGAGAATTAGGGAAAGTTTACTGTATTTCTACATTCGAGAAATAATAATTTCAATGTATTGTATTTAGCCGTATCCTTAAAAATATGCGCATTATATTTTCATTCGAAAATTTTAAACGACGACTAAATTTGTATTTCTTATTAGCGAATTCTTTAATCAACGTTAGCTGAAAGAAGATTCAGCAGAATTTAATGTGCTCCTTCGTGCTTATATTTTTGTGATAGAACGATGCGATCTTCGTTTCTCGTATGTTTTCATGTACTTTTCGGCAACAGACGAATCAAAGTTTCGATTTGGAATAGCTGTATACAGAGTGTCTCAAAATTATGGTACTTCCAGGAAATTAGGGATTACCGAGGTCATTCGAAGCAACTTTTTCCTTTACAAAAATTTTCCCCGAGGCATCGTTAACGAATTATTAACGAAAAACACTGACCAATGAGAGGCGAGCTCGGCTTCGCCCTTGCGGGCAATGCCGCGTTGCGCCTACCGTCTGACGCAGTGACAGTAGTCGCGCGGGCGGAGCATCAGCTGCACGCGATCTCTCATTGGTCACTGTTTTTCGTCAATAACTCGTAAACGATGCCTCGGAGAAAATTTTAGTAAAGGAAAAAGTTGCTTCAAATCACCTCAGGAACTGCTCATTTTCCGGAAATACCATAATTTTGGAATAACCTGTATAAATAAAGTGTATTTTTAATAGATCGTGTATTAAATATTCATCTCTAGATCTGTCTTGTCGCAGTGCTATGGAGTTAAGAAGATCCAAATAGAAACATACTGTTCAGCATGTTCTTTCCGTTGCTTTAATCGTCCTACGGCGTCCATAAAATAATGGTATTATTAATAATACTATTATATTGGTATATTAATAATACTATATATATTAATATTAAATAATGGTATTCGATTAAAAATATACGCGCATATTTTCGAAAATTGCGCTACGATACAATATTTTCAAGACTATTTTATGACAGATTATAGCAGAAACTAATATAACAATACAGAAAAAAGTAAAACTGTATTAATTAAAACTGAACGAAGTGAATGATTCGAATCCATCGGATATTCGAATCCAACGAGGTGGTTAATTAAAAAGGAAGCCTGACACACGGTTAGCGAAATCAAGATTAAACTCATTGCGAAACGTTGCCACGACTTATCCGAATTTAAGCATTCGTATTCGCCTTCGCCATAAGCGCGATTATTGTGCGGGACAAGAACGGGTCGCGTCTACGGCGATAAACAGAGATTGAATAAACACTGTGCTCATTTTCCCGATGACTAGAGCAAGTTGGGAATAACTGTTTCGTAATTAACAACCTTAGTCGCGTTATAAAAGCGTAATTTGATTCTAATGGAGAAAGTAATTACGCGCGCGCGCGGGCGCCTAGTTCCCGGAGTACTTATTTACCAGATGAATAGACCCCGTAGAATCTACAGAACTTCCAGATGGCAAGTCAACGGGGGATTAAGAGAATTACAGTTCAAAGGTTCGAGTTCTTCTTCTTAAAGGAACGGACGCGCCTTCGCCGGAGTCGAGCAAAGGGCGTTAACCAAATTGAAATTTCGATCCCGTTGACAATGAGCTCCGCCCGGGACAATGCTGGAAGCCGGATGAACGTTCGCGCACCGAGCACCAATAATGCGATTAGATACCGGAACTATCGGGCTATCGTTCGCTTTATCGAGAGGGAAGAAAAAGGGCCCAGAAAAAGTCGGCCGCGTGACAGCTGTTTAAACGCGACGCGCGAGCAAAGGTTGCTCGCCGCGCTGCGACCGCGGTCCGAGCCGCACGGAAATCTAAGTTGCCTCGTTATTAGAAATTGTGAGCTGTGTCTACAACGGGCCAGATGTTATCGCCCCGTGTTATCCCCCGTCGCGTTGGTTCGAGCTATTAACGCGAAACACCGTGTTCGTTTCGCTTATCGTCTCGACGAGGAGGGGATAACGTTATTCAATATCTCCGCCTTTTTTTCGATCGCCCTGAAGGAGCAGATACATACGTGTATAGATAGATAGAGCTCGATCGCTCTCTGCTTTTTCTAATATTTGACCCGTTGCATTTCACTGATACGCGTATCAGTGTTATTAAAACGGAACGACGACAGATTAGTACCAGAAGGCTGTGGAACCTTATCACGGTTACGATACCGTCGAAAATCATCGCTGGTGATATTAATGTGCAAGGCTGCTACTTTCCATGATATTAGGTCTACCGGAAAGTACTGTCCGTTTTCGAATCGAAATATAACACGATTTTCATGGATTTAATATTTATTGTAGAATATACTTTCCATCGTTACTTGTAAGTGCCATTTTGAAAAAATGATTTATTTTTAGAGGCGAAGAACTCGACTAGTGTTTGGGCGACATCAGCTTCAGTTTTGAATTATACTATAGTAGTATACACGATATATACTATTATAATAATATGCTGCTATACTACTATAAATATATATACTACTGTAATAATACTATATATATACTATAGTAGTATATTATAGCATTATAATATATGTATGGTAAATATTAGTATACATATATATAGTATATATCAGTATATATAATACTAAATATTATAATGTATACTAAACTTATATAAACTATACTAATTAAATATGTACTAAATATACTAATATATATATATATTTTTTTTTTCTTTTACAAATATACTATATATATATATATATATATACTAAATATACCAATTATTCTGTTTTTTATCGTAGCTTATTTCTTAGTTGTATGTATTATAAAAAAGTCGTTCATTCGTATTATATTGAATAAACTTTTATGTTCATATGAATCACGCGTTGATTCAACATTTCGAGGCAAGCTGTTTAAATCCAAAGTGTTACCATATATGGTCGCGCCAGGTTTCAAAGGGTAAAAGAGGATGAAAAAACGTATCGCGCTTCACATATTGCATTTAAACGTTTCCACGACGAACCCAGTTTTTTCGGTGTGGACTGAAATTTTTTGGAAAGAAGATCTATCAGTGCTATCAGTAACCAAATCTAAAACAGTAATACCGAACAGCGAACGAATTGCGAACGTGCACTAAACTGTGGACGTTTAAAACAAAACAAAAAACAAAAATAACAGAAAAACGGATCGTTAAAGTAAACAACAAATAAGTAAGTTAGTTACGCTTGTTCGGCAAAATAAGATCGCGCGTTATATACTATAGATATCCACATATAACTAACTTATTTATTTGTTAATTAATAATAATATAGTATGTATATACTATATAACTAAACTGTGAACGTTTAAAAAAAGAAAACAAAAACAACAGAAAAACCGATCATTAAAGTAAATAACAAATAAATAAGTTAGTTACGCTTGTTCGGCAAAATAAGATCGTTCGATCGTTCCTGAAAATGGGTCGCAAGAAGGCGGAGAGATACCGCCCGGCTATCTATGACCGAAATCAAAGAGGATTAAGCTGTCCGTGTCCGAGTACAGATCGGTGGCAGGGAGAGCCCCGAGTCACGAGACGATTTTTGTTGTTTCGATTCCCGCGGCTGCTCCATATGGAGCGTCGAAAATGGATTGGACGCGCGTCTCGCCGTCTTCGTCGAGTGCTCGCGCACAGATTGGCCCCGGCTTGGTAACGATAGCGACCGGTAAGGAAGCCAACGAGATTCACGGTAAATCATTCGCTATTGTTTGGCACGGCTCCCTCGGCCGAGGAGACAGAAAAGCCGGGCGTTTATATCAACGTCCGGCGACCGCTTAAGGCGGTGCGCTCGCGAACGCGCGCGCGCCCGCGCTCGGGACCGCCGCATTTTTACGATAATGGATTTGCGAATTACATTTACGATCGTGTCCTCGATACATTCGATACCGTCCAATATTCGTAACTCACAGTCTTGACCCCGATACCGGAGCCCCGAGGTACAACAATTGCTCCATCTGGGCTCCGACCACTTTCCATATACGAAAAACAACGATTTATGGCGCATTCATGCGGTCGAGGCCCTTGAGCAATCGCGGCGGCCGTGACTCATCTCTTTCTATAGATCGCGAACTTTATGCACTCGATGCGTCTCTGGACACATAGTTGGAGTAGGAACACGGCCTAGCCAACTTAACCTTTTAGGTACGGCTGAATTCTGCGCGAGGCTATTTCTCTGGACGGCAGAGTCTGATGTGTACTGTACAGACTCTGATACTGTATATACAGGGCGTCCCAAAAATGTCTCGCAATCCGAAAGTGGCGGGTTCCTCGGGCCATTCGAAGCAACTTTTTCCTTTACAAAAATGTTCTCCGTGGCACCGTTAACGAGTTATTAACGAAAAACAGTGACCAATGAGAGGCGAGCTCGGCTGGCGCGAGGCGATCGAGCCAATGAGCGGAACTGGGCTTCGCGCGCTGGTTGGCTGGGCCGCCTCGCGTCAGCCGTACTCGATTCTTATTGGTCACTGTTTTTCGTTAATAACTCGTTAACGGCGCCTCGGAGAACATTTTTGTAAAGGAAGAAGTTGCTTCAAATGATCCGAGGAACCCGCCATTTCCGGATTGCGAGACATTTTTGGGACAACCTGTGGACTGTTGTAAATCGATGCGAAGACAAAAGAAGTGTGAAACAATGCATACGAAGACGATTATTTGGTTCGAACGATGGGCGAGTGAGCTGCTAGACTGGGTCTTCTGTAACCCGGCCTAATGAATTGACAGCGAAGGCGCGGTGGATCCACGTCCCGGTCCCTCCTTGCAGCTGTTCACCGCCGATTTTCCATCGATCGGCATAAGCTAGATCAGCTTCGTCCGGTCAGAGCTGGCTACGGCCCATGAGCTCCAATGTAAGAGACAATAACTGCCTCTGGACACATTGCCGGCAGTTAGTATGACCGAAAACGGCGACGATCGAGCCGCGTTTCGCTGGGAAAACATCTTTTTCAACCGCGCAACAGCGGGGAAGTCCGGTCGCGACGAGCGGCCGACTTAAAAAGTTTGCTAAAAATGGAGGAAGTTATAATTTTTAACGAAACGCAGACGCCGGCATGATGGAACTAATAAAAAACTCGCGTGTTCCGAAGCTTTAGTGGAAAAGTTAAACAGAGTGTACAGCCGAAAATTTTGTACGAGGATGAAGAAGCTTCGCTTCTTGAACGTAATCGGACTGCAGATCTTTATGCATTTATAGCACGCTCGGATTTCTGAAATGTTAAAAAATGCATACGGTAATAAAGAAGCGACGGGATTTTTATTTTACGTCGTAACGTTGCGTGATCAACGTTTTAATCGACGGAGAGATCTTTTTCATGATTCTGGTTTCTAGAAAATAACGCAGGAAATTGGATTATATTATAATTATTGATAATTCTAGGAAATTGGAAATTTCCACGAAGATCCGCAGTTGTCTAGCGACAATAACGAGTGGAGTGGGCTTATTTCGAGCATAATTTATTAGATTAATAAACGTTAGCGTCGCTGCTCGCGTGACACTGAAGTTCACGTTACGGAGAAGTTACTTTGCAACGAAATCAATGTTCATTGCTACCGGGTAACAATTAAACGCTAATAAATAACTCACGATATGAAATTCTAGCTAGTCGTTGCCACGAGCAGTCCTTTGTGCACGAAACTTCACTCAATTTAACTTCACCGTCAATGTGAACAAGGTTAACTCAAACATGACCAATTCAAGTAGACAACCTGGAAAATGTAATCCCTCTCAATTTGCTCTGACACGAGTGAACGGCGATGTAACGAATGTCGTTTGTAACTAAACAGGTTACGCGGATCGCTCGTTTTAACACTTTCCTTCATGTTTTATTTCGCAATTGTTTCTAACTGGACAAAATTGACGATACAGGCCCGAATGACAATTCTTTTTGATTCTTTTATGATGTTTGGGATCTGCAAGACCAGGTATTAACCCTTTGCACTCGAGTGCAATGACTCTGGCGCACCACTAAAATTGTTACACCACGGTTCAAGATAAGTTTAACACGATCAAAGCTTAGATATGAAAAATTGTTAAAAGTCTAACCGTTGTATTAGTCACAAGACTCGATTTCGTATGCATAAAATGGACTTTGTCGTATGAAATGAAAATATTACGAGTCAGAAAAGTTAATTTAGATTTACAATTGAAATGGCTTCGAGTGCAAAGAGTTAAGTTTACACTCATAGCTATTCGAGCCAAACTCATTGACTTCGCTTATTGTTATCCATAAAAAAGTGAACGAGATATTCGCAAAATTAATTGCACAATTCTGCGAGTAAAATGCAAAAAACCTGTCTGTAAAAACGGACTTACTGTCATTGCAGTAACTGTACAAATTTACTATTTCCGTCTCGTTAATCTTCTATCTCTTCGTTAAACTTGTCTCGTTCTAAAAGAGATATCGTTTTCTAAAAGCACCCGATTCAAGTATGAAATTTTATTCGCCAATGAAAACAGGATTTTTACAAGCATCAAATTTCAAAGCTTCCACGTCAAAATGTCATTTCCTTTTTTCTTACTGTAAACGTAAAAAAGTCGTCTTTCATTTTCTCGCGAAAGAACAAAACACAATTTTCCAGACGATCCGATACAAATAAATGTTCACTTTCTCTCTCTTCTACATTTTTTTCGTATTAATTATTCTTCCATATAATTGCCTCAAAACTATTGTATCACATCGCAGTTCCCAAAGATACGCGTGCAGTTCCTCAATCGGGCCAACGCGGGCCGGAACATTAATGATCACCGTAGGAAGGTAAAATACACATTTAAAGGATGATCCTCGCCGGTTGACGTATTTGCGGCAGTAAATCGGAATTAGACAGACAAGGCAGCGAAAGTGTGCAAACACGGATTGAACACGGTCGGTGCGCATGTCGGGGAGGCGCGATTGACAGACGTTCCTGACCCCGTCATTCATCGGTAACGGGCCGCTCGCGTCTCCAGGCTTTACGCGGCCAGCGTGGCGTGCACACAGAGTCCCCCGGGGCCCGGCGAGTTTTCTGAATGAGGCGTTTTATGGTCGCGTCGCGTCGAGACGCGGCGAGCTGGCCCCGGCTAATTCTGCGGAGATCATTTTGCGGCGCGTCTTCGGGCAGAACAAAAGGGCCGGCGCGGCGCGAGGCCGACTTCGAGCTGGCTCGGCCCGTTCCGTTTCGCCTGACCTTCGCCGCCTTGATTTAGCCCGGCAGTTAAGAAGTTTCAGGGCAAGAGCGCGGAGGGATCGATGAAACGAGGCGGGTCACTGCTTCGCCGGGCGAAACCTGCCCGTTAGTGTTGCTACTGCTGCTGCTAATGCTAGCACGATGCCTCGTACCTACGCTGCTAGCCCCGGTAAAATCGAGGCTTCTGCCGCTGACGCGAGCCGCCACGTTACAGGCAACATTACATCGGCTACAATAACACCAGCTGTTTATTGATATTGATTGTACACGGCGGTGACGCGTTTCAATTATGATCGCCGCCGAACCAGCGCGCCGGAAAGAAAATTAATTGATTCCTGCGATTCGCGCGAAATTGTCGCAGTGGACACCGATCGCCGGTCTTCGAACACTCGGCACACAATATTTCTCAGTTAAGACGCTACTTTTTTAGTGATTTTACAGGGTGTTCCGTGATTATGCTAACACTTGGAAACGGGCGATTCCTGAGGTCATTTCAAGTAACTTTTTCCTTTGCGAAAATGCAATCCGCGGCTTCGTTTACGAGTTATTAACGAAAAACACTGACCAATCGGAGAACGAGCGCGGCCGGTGCTCCGCCCTCGCGGCCAATGCCGCGTCGCGCTAGCAGTCTGACGTGAGAGCAGTGGTCGCGAGGGCGGGGCGTCAGCCGTGCGCGATCTCTCATTGGTCGCCGTTTTTCGTTAATAACTCGTAAACGAAGCCGCGGATTGCATTTTCGCTAAGGAGAAAGTTATTTCAAATCACCTCAAGAATCGCTACATTCCGGGTGTTAACATAATTATGCAACACCTCGCATATGTAGATCTCAATGAATTTCTGTTGATCGTCGGAAAGCAGATGCGTGAACAACGATTTTCAAGCCTCGCTAAAAATCGAAGCAGTGATCCGAAGTTTTCCGAGGAAAATAGTAATAGAAGTTTCAACATGCTACACGTCGTCAGCTTGGACGGGACCGTAGAATGCGTTTTATTTGTTTGTTGTCGCGATGGTCGACGGGATGGACAACAACGATTTGGCCGCCGCAATATTCAATTAGGACACGGTACATCATTATGGTAATGGATCCGATAACATGAATGGAACGATAATTTGAAATTGAATGCGCAACTTGGTTCCCGAAATTAGCTTGGAAAATATGCATTAACAATTCGAATCCTCCTCGAATTCTGCATTTCTATATTTCAAGAGGCTGAACGAAATTGGAAAAAAATGCAACTTGATGAGATTAGAATCCGAGAAATTAGGGTCTGCGTTACCGATTACTTCTTCGATGTTTTGCATTTTGCGGATCTCTATGAAATTCGCGATACATTATGCATCGACACTGAAATTAATTTTCAAATCAATAACGTTGGATCGTTGCGGAGGTTCGATTAAGGTAAATATTGTTCGATCTCTCGATTGTGACGCGGGCTTTGAAATTATCATGTTACCAATGAGAAGAGACGTATAATTAAAGACAACGTTTCTTAGGAGCGTGAAATTGAGTCGAGCAATGCGCATGATTTCGGTGGAAATTATCGAGCCATAAGGATTGGCCCATTGTTCGAATGCACCGTTTTTTCTTCGCTCGATTAGTTGCGGCCGGTGAATCGATAGCGAAACGACTATAAGAAGGAAGCCAACTTCGCTCAGGTATGCAGCTGGGTCCGCCGGATGACCGGCGAAGAAATTCCGCGAAGGAATTCGATCCTCGGAATCAGGATTCTACTAACCAAGAAGTAGCAAACTGTGAAACATAGTTATTCGGACGTCGAGAAATACGAATCGTAGAATCAGGAAATTCGCATTTATTTTTCTCTTGCTGGCGATCGATATTAGTTAGTCACCGAATGCTGACGAAGCCGTTTAAAAAATGCATCAGGTGTACACGTTTAACACGCTTGACGAGAGCGAAGATTGATTGCGCTGTGAAACAAAAGCTTTATCTACGAAAGCACTGCATTAATGTTCACGTTTGGCCGAAGTTCTTTAACCCTCGGTATTAACAATATTTATCTCGATTTGTACGAATCTCGTGAATTAATTTCGACCGAAGGAGTCGTCTAATTAACACTATTTTTACCAAAATGATATTATTATATCATTAGTTATATTATTATATAACTATATATTATATCATTAGTTATATTATTATATAACTAATATATTATATCATTAGTTATATTATTATATAACTAATATATTATATCATTAGTTATATTATTATATAACTAATATATTATATCATTAGTTATATTATTATATAACTAATATATTATATCATTAGTTATATTATTATATCATTATCACTATCATGATATTATTATATCATGATAGTATTATATATCTTAATAATTTTTATACATTTTAGTAACTTTTAATAAAAATTATTTTCTATATGCTCCATGTTTTCTATGTAATGTAATCACTTCTCGAATTTTGCGACGGTCGTCGCGAAATTAATTCGATAAATTGTATAATACAAAATAACGATAAAAATAGTGCCGAACGACGAAGCTATGTTGTTGCTCAATTGTGGATATGGCGTATGAAATGTTCCGATGAAACGTAATTTAATTTGTACGTCCTTATCGCGAACAATGTAATTAAACACGGAAAATTATTGTCGGATTATGTTTTCATCGACATTCAAATGCGGGGACAATTACGTTTTAAGTTTATATATATATCTCCAGTAATATAATTACGAACAAAGGTTCGCTTTTGGATACAATTTACCCGAATGGCGCGCGAGGGCTAACGATAATCGATTTCCTTCATAACCCATTAAGACTCAGCAATGCGTAAACGCAACGTTTCACTTGCAACTCTGTTTCAGTGAATTTGTGTTATTGAATTTTCTGGTTCGTGTTCTAATTATAAATAGGGAATACGAAAGATCCGTCTCACATATATTTCATCTCTATTTCTTCGTTCATTTGGACGGCAGGGTATTTCATAATTTTCTGGAATTTAACAACTTATCGTGTATTATATTTTGATAAATTGAAAATTTCGTATTTGAATGCTTCACGAAGATATGGTATACAGGATGTCTCAAAATTATGGTACTTCCGGGAAATTAGAGATTCCCGAGCTCATTCGAAGCAACTTTTTCCTTTACAAGAATTTTCTCCGAGGCATCGTTAACGAGTTATTAACGAAAAACACTGACCAATGAGAGGCTAGCTCGGCTGGCGCGAGGCGGCCGAGCCAATAAGCGGAACCGGGCTTCGTCCGCTTCGTTGGCCGAGCGCCAGCCGAGCTCGCCCCTCATTGGTCAGTGTTTTTCGTCAATATCTCGTAAACGAAGCCGCGGATTGCATTTTCGCTAAGGAAAAAGTTGCTTCAAATGACCTCAGGAAGCCTCTGTTTCCAGATTACGAGACATTTTTGGATCATCCTGTATATTGAACATGTTAAAGCCTACTGGGAGTTTTGGAATAAAAAAACACTCGGAACTAATATCTCCTATGGTAAATTTTAACTTCCTAGCTTTGATTTCGTTAATTAAATATTAGATATTAAATATTAGATCAAATATTAGATATTAAATATTAGATATTAAATATTAGATCAAATATTAGATATTAAATATTAGATATTAAATATTATATCAAATATTAGATATTAAATATTAGATTAAATATTAGATATTAAATATTAGATATTAAATATTCGATTAAATATTAGATATTAAATATTAGACATTGTGGGAGCTTCCGGGGATGATAATCGGCACTCGACGCGTTACACGGGCAACAGTCCCAGCATTTTGATTCGGCAAACGTCAATGACAATAATACCCATGCTCCATTGACTCGACAAGAATCCATTCAGTAATCAATTAACCCCATTGACCACTGTACAACAAGCAAGATAATCGAAGATCCGAAGACAATAAACTAGCCCTTCCCCGTTATCGCGACGCCGATACACAGGTAGTCGAACCGGCAAAGATCAAGTCTATTGGAGTTGCCGGAATATTGGACACGCGTAATCGCGTGTACCCGCGTGATTACGCCGTGTGTGCGTCTTCGGCGTCGCGTCGCGGCGGACAAACGATCCTATCGGCAAGAACACGCCCTTCAGATACCAATCTGGGCCGGCTATCGCGGCGGAACGACGTCGCCACGATTTATCATGCCGTGACGCTCTTTTCCAGAAAAATAGATCTGCCGTTCGCGTGTACGGAAAACACGGCTAATGAAACGGTGACGGTGAACCGCGCCACTGACAATGCTGCTTCTGGACACAATAGTGTTCAGATAGTTCGTTCACCCCGGACCTGTGGCACGGCTGTCCACGGTGCGATAACGAAAGGGGGTTCGAAACTTTGGGGGGCAGTCCTCGCGAACCGGAGAGAAAAACGTCCTCGAACGATGCGAGCAAAGTTCATTTTCGCGGCTTTACTTTTCACGATTGTACCGAGTTCTGTACTTTTTCAAAAATTTAATGATAACTCTTCGCTAGTACCGTCTACTCTAGACCGATTCTCAAATAAAAGAGATAATGCGAAGAGGTGTAGAGCGAATTATACGGATAAAATTCTCCTCTTTTACGGTCAGATATTATTCGTATCATTTTCACGTTTTTAAGGATTCTTGGGATTTTACATCTTGAAATTCATTAGTTAGAAATGGCGTTAAATAGAGGAGTATAAATAATCGCGTACCCTTCTCACTAAAATTCTACGCCACAAAAATGAATTTTCTGAAAATTGTTCCCAGTTCCTAAAAGTAGAATTCAACTCCTATTCGACCAGACTTTATTCGCATCATTTTCACATTTTTAAGGATTTTATATCTTGAAATTCATTAGTTCAAAACGGTGTTAAATAAAGGAGTATAAATAATCGCGTACCCTTCTCACTAAAATTCTACGCCACAAAAATGAATTTTCTGAAAATTGTTCCCAGTTCCTAAAAGTAGAATTCAACTCCTATTCGACCAGATTTTATTCGCATCATTTTCACATTTTTAAGGATTTTATATCTTGAAATTCATTAGTTCAAAACGGTGTTAAATAGAGGAGTATAAATAATCGCGTACCCTTCTCACTAAAAAGTGTTCTTAATTTCTAAAAGTAGAATTCGACTCCTGTTCGACCAGATATTATTTATATAATTTTCACATGTTTTTAAGGGATTCTTGGAATTTTATACGTTGAAAATCGTTAGTCAGGAACATTGTTATTAATATATCGCGTATCCTAAAAGATAGGGTAGTGGAGCCGGTCATTATAACGTCGTTGGTCAATTGCTGTGCCTTTAATTTGTTTTCTTGTAAAATTAATTTTATATTTATCGAATAATCAAATTCTTTCATTCTTTCACTTCCTTCATTCTCAAACCCAAAAATTGAATATGTTCCATTCGATGAATATAATATTTACTATACCTGAAAACGAGCCAGCAAGCGCAGCAATTTTATATTGTTCCGAAAGCGTCGCGAAACGACTGAAAACGATCGAAGATTGGCGATCGAAAATCACCGAATAAAATCAAAGATCCCATCCCGATCGATTCGTCATCGCTTCATTCGCGCATCTTCGCTAACTGGTCGATCGAAAGACTCCTCGTTGGCAACGGAATCAAGTTCCCCCGGCCAGACGGCTCTGATTTCACGGACGTTGCTGGCTCCTGGCGCAGCTTTCGGTGATTTGATGAATCGCGCCCAGCATCCGGCGGTATCGAGCTTACTTTAGGGTTGGCCGGCAGTCCAAGGAGTGACAAGGCTTCCGGCTGCGCCTCCTGCGGGGAAAACGAACAGCGAGCCCATTATCAAGGGGTGGACGAGCAGGATAAATTGCAGCACCGCCTTGTAATCAGTTCATTCTGCCGGGGTATTATGAAGCCGGCTTGACACTTCTGGCCGCAAGGAATTTTTCTCCCCGGGGCGTTTCTCGGCTAAATGGATCACGAGGATCCATCAGCGGGGCTGGCTCGTCATCCGAAGCTATATGGGCGTCGTCTCAGTGCCCCAATTAAAAGCCATGAACTCGATTTCCTCGTCTAATGAAAGTCGCTGCAAGCAGTCGCTTCGAAAGATCCTGCTGCCACTTCAATTTTTCCGAACTCGACGCGTCGGCTTTTTCGTTCCGACGATTAAACGGAAGACGATATTTCTTCGTTAGAAAAATTTGGGTTATATTATCAGAGTTCAGCTTGACACAATCTTGAACGATCTTCATTCATAGGTCATTGTATTCGCTTAGAAGGGGCTCTATCTTTTATATCTCCTTCGCGCAACAATTTCTCCCGGAAATGCCAAATTTCGGGCTGCTCTGAATTTCCCTTTGCTACCACTGTATTCGCTCGCAAAGGGCTCCATCTTTTATATCTCCTTCGCGCAACAATTTCTCCCGGAAATGCCAAATTTCAGGCTGCTCTGAATTTCCCTCTGCTATCGCTGTATTCGCTCGGATGGGGCTCTATCTTTTATATCTCCTTCGCGCAACAATTTCTCCCGGAAATGTCAAATTTCAGGCTGCTCTGAATTTCCCTGTGCTATCACTGTATTCGCCCGGAAGGGGTTCTATCTTTTATATTTCCCTCACGCAACAATTTCTCTCGGAAATGCCAAATTTCGGGCTGCTCTGAATTTCCCTCTGCTAGTCCCACGCCTGTGTAATTTTATGCTACGCCGATGCTAAGGATCGACGCAGTCGATCAAGTATGCGACCGACCAATCTGTCCTTCGTAATCAAGGAGGTCAAGCATCGCGATGTTTAACCCCTCGCCGAATCATTTTCTTTACAGTTATTACGATTAGAAGTTTCTTAATTGACATAATTTCTCAGAAGAAAAAGAAAATTTGTATTTATTGTGCGACTAGGTTTCTTTGAACGATTAAATATCGTGGAGAAAAGAACAGAAATTTAGACGAACTGTGGATAGAACAAAATAACATTCATTCTTAAGAGAAATCATTATTAGAAGTTAGGCTCGTTAAAGTACGGCAAGAGGAGTTAATTCTTGCTTCGCCGATCGGAGTAATTTAATTCTTCTCAAACTGCGAATTCCTTGTCAATTTATGCATAGAGATTGATGTTTGTTCGATTCGCTTTCTACACGTTCTTTTTATTCGATATTAAAAATCCGAGCTGCAAAGGGTTAACGGAACGGAGGCAACGCAACGATCTTCCCGCCGAATTGGAGGGCGCAGCTGAAACGACCGGCCCGATTGAGCTCTAGCGAAGTGTGCCGAACGCCAGATACACGGCTTCATTAATTTCTTGTGTAACAATTAGAGGGGGCGGTCTGCGTTCGAAACAGTTACACCAGGAACAGCGCCTATCGAACGGTGAAAACGCGGCCACCGCGCCGCGCCGCGAGGAGCGCAAGAATGATTCGAATAGACTCGGCAAATAATAATCGAGGCTCGGGGTAACTTGGAACTCGGTCGGCCGGCAATTAACACTTCCCGATTGGCCATTCGAACGAACATTATGAGAGGGAATCAACGAAATCGGGCGGTTTCCGTTTGTTCTCTCATGCAAATAATTCGGCTCGGTTTGTTTGCACTTACAGGCTGGTGAGCTCCGCCGATCCTAATTTTACACTAGCCTGGGCGCGCTTGTGTCGTTATCGATGCGGCCCGACCCGGCCCGGCCCGGCCCGGACCGCCGCTATCGTAACCAATCTCACGGCGCGTATTTGCGCAAATTTCCCAGACGATCTCCGATCAGCCGGATTCTGAGAACCTGGAACGAGAGAACGGGCCCGAGCAGCCCGGGAAAAAAATGTCTCTCGGTTCTGGCGCCGTTGTCCGGCTTCGGTAAACTTATATAGGGTGTCGGGTTCCCGGGAGCATACCATTCCGCGGGTAATTTAATTAGGCACACGCGGACGCACCGTGGAATTCTAGTTCGCGAAAATTTGTAACTTCGTTCTAGCACCGCTCGCTGACTGTCTGAGCGTCTCTGAAATCTTTTATGGTATCCTCGGCCAGCTTTTGCTACCCTAATCATCTTGCAGGCGAGTTCTTTTTCTTGCAGCAGCAAAAAGCAGCATGGTTTTCTCGAACGTGCGCGAAACGCTGAGCCGTCGATGCAGCATTTCGTTCGGTTTCAAGGTGACAGAGCTTTCGAACAGATCGACAAAATTTCTGTTCAACGTTATGCGTAACCTGCTGTAAGTTTGCGGACACTAGCTACTTTTAATCCTTTGCGCTAGAATAATCGTATCTCCTCTTCCCAAATTGTCCATCTTCGTTTACAAGCCGAAGGAAAATTAAGGAGAATTTCCTGTAATTATTATTTTGCTATCATCAGCGACATAGAAATTAACCAAAAATCACAATAATATCCATCAATGATTTCACAAATTTTTTTAGACAACTGCAACACCTCATTTAAGAAAATATTCGTATACTTATGAACGGGAGTGAATCTCGATTATACAAAAATCAACACTTTCGGTTCAAGATTTCAACACTTCCACCAACCAACGAGGAATCAACACTTTCGTTCGGAGCAGTTCGCGCTCAAAGTGCAAGACGGTCGAGAACGGAGGCGACCAGCGAGCGGAGCGGTGAAAAATCGTGGATCTTCACGTGAAACCGAGCGGCTCGTCCATTCAGCGTGGCCCTTTGAAATCATCGGAGTCGATCAGCCGAGCGACGGCACAAAAGCATTATTCCATCTAATTACGAAAAATTCCCCGGCCATTGTTTCAACTCCGCTCGCGGAGCACGCCTCTTATACGTCTTAATTATCCCCCTCTAATTATCCCCCTCTTTATCGATCCGCGGATTTTCGCGGACATTCGATTTCCGCGTCGTTAAGCGCTTTATCGGGCCGCGGGGAAACGTTTCCGGCGTGGACGTTCCTGGCATCTTCGTCGAGCAGAGGCTTTGCCGCGCGACGGTGTCTGGGCGTCGTCGGCGACGGGTCGTCGGTGCCTATGAATATTGACGATCGGGAGAGGGCCGATTCATATTCTTGTTTCTAATCGAGCCGACGGTGACTCTCCATTTTTCATCGGAGCTATCAGCGGAACAAAAAGTTCGACCCTCGCGCCGTCCTCTTTTCTCCCGCGCCCCGTCCTCGGCCGCCCGCTCGGCCTTCGAGGGTTTTCTAAGGCGGCGCGACACCCCCCCGGGGCGCGCGCGAACTTCCCGTCCATTTCAGGGCTCCCTTAACGATCGAACGCATCATGCTATCTGGTGCCAATAAACGTAACCGTGAACAACGCGGCAGCGCTCCTCTTCCGTTTCCCGACCCTGTCCCGCCGCGGCGTCTCCTTTTCACAGGCCGACACAATATCCAGCAGCTCGCGTCCTCCCGGCCTCGTTGTCGCGATTAGCTCCGCGTCTCCTTTATCATCTTTTATCGTCCCGGTCGGCGCGATAACGGGCCCGAGCCGGGGCCCGGGGATCGCGCGGGTGCTCTCTCGCTTTCGGTTTCCGTGCGCTGGAATTCGATCAAAGCCGAGACACGCGCTGCGACTCCTCTCCGTGCCGGCTCCTGCGAGCCCGCCCGTGAAAGAATCGGGAGCCCCGGCCTCTGAAAGGAACCTTTTCCGATCCACCCTTTACGATACCGGGGCTCAGCCGAGCCCGTCTCTCAGAGTGAATGAGCGGCGCTCGCTAGCACGTGCAAGCTTCTAAAGTGTCGCTGGGCTGCCTGGAGCCGGCACCCGCCGCGCCCCGCGCCCCGACACCCATCGCAGCTCAGCGCCTCTCGTCCACCGCGCTTCGACTTACTCTCTCGCAGACCATTAGCGGGCTGAATGATTAATGGAGCATTCACCGGGAGAGGAAGATCGTTGTCGCCCTCGGGAAGACACCGGGCAGACAACGGAAGTCGACGGTTTAGCGCGGCTATTTTTAGAAGGAATTCTTTGCTCGCGCGTCTCGCCGTCTGGGCGATACACACGCCGATGCCGGCCGATCGCTGGGTAGGGATCGTCGGTTCCAAGCTCGGCGAAGAATTAACTCTGGCTGTTACAGAGCTCTGCCAGCGATTACGGGGATCATACGCTCGTTGCCGGGCTTAGCGTATCGCTTCGCGAATTTTCTGCCGGTCGCTGGCTCCGCGCTGCGAGATCCGTGGTCTGAGATACTCTGTGCGACGATGTTAGCGTCGTCGTTTGGGCGAGTGGGAGCGTTTTTATTTCATTTTTGGTATTACGGTAATGTCTCTCTGATTGACGCTCGGTGTGTCCACAAAAATGGACAATTTAGGGAGAGCAGATAGGGAGATCCTCTTTCCCAAATTGTCCATTTTTGTGGACAATCTTAGCGTCAGTTAGGGAGACATTACTGTATTTCGTATATTTATTTATTTATTTGTTTGTTTATTTACTTATCATAGGGATGAATACGATGTTGGTAGGCAATATAGAGAGACGTCTGTTCGGTTGCGACAGAGAACAAAATTTACGAAATTGACTAGGAAAATACGAAGTCGTAGGCCATAGTCAATTACTGCGATCAGAAATTGTTCGATTGCAATAATCTCTTAGATAATTTTAAATTTATTTAATTTAAATTTATTTAAATGCTTAAATATCGATGACAAGGGATTCGAATTTTATTCCAATTTTAATGGACAGAATAACATTTATGCTCGATAAATTATTACTTGAAATTTTCATGACGAGTGAGACTCAGGCTGCGTGTGTGCATTAATACAGTAATGTCTCCCTAACTGACGCTTAGATTGTGCAAAAAAGTGGACAATTTGGGAACAGGAGATACGATTATTCCGGCTTTGCACCATGTTTTTATAATCGTTCACAATCGGTAACTATAAAAACAAGTCGCAGGGCTCCTCATCCCAAATTGTCCATTTTTGTGGACAACCTGAGCGTCAATTAGGGAGGCATTACTGTAATTTGAAAGAGGAGACAAAATGTCAGCAAACTACATTAATGTCTCTAATTGACGCTCGGATTGTCCACAAAAATGGACAATTTGGGAACAGGAGATACGATTGTTCGAGCCTCGTGGCTCGTTTTTCATGGTTATCGATTGTCAACATTTGGACCAGTCACCTAAACGCTTCCGATCTAGCCGAAACTGCTGTTATTCACACTCGGCATTCAGATATCTCTTTCACGTGCACCGAATACCTTCTTATCCTTCTTACAACCTTCTTATCCTTTATAACCTGCTTCATACAAATTTTTCTTTTCACACTCCTGATACTCGCACTCTATCTGATCTCGGCATCTCCGCCCTGCACCGACGTACCGCACATGTATCTAAATTTCAAGCATCCCTTTCATACATATCTATCCTGTTCGCTGTACTGCTTCTGATATCCGCGAGATCGGGATTCCTCCTTCCTCCATGTCTATTTATATATGTATTTCTGCGGAATAAATACGATCCCACTCGTAAGTGTTTGCGTGTCGTTCGCGCGTTAACGAATTATCGAATTTTTCGACGAGACCTCGCATTCTTCTGTATAATTTCTTTTCCTTTGTTCCAACCTCCAATGTAGAGTATTCTATATGTTATGTGATACAATGGTTTCTTATATATATATATTTATAAATATAATATTTATATATAATATATTTATAAATATAATATTTATATATGATATATTTATAAATATTTATTATACATATCTATTTGAAACAGTTGCTGTAGGTTATTAAAGGAGAAGATTAATTGCTTAAAAGGAGAAGATTCAAATTCTCCAGAAAAGGGCATTGCTGTACTACATAGAGTAATGTCTTCCTAATTGACGCTCAGATTGTGCCCAAAAATGGACAATTTGGGAAGAGCAGATACGATTATTCGAATCTTGCAACTCGTTTTTTATAATCGTTGACAATTCCTAACTATAAAAACGAACTGCAAGGCTCGAATAATCGTATTTCCTCTTCCCTAATTGACGCTCAGATTGTGCACAAAGATGAATAATTTGGGAGGAGGAGATACGATTATTCGAATCTTGCAACTCGGTTTTTATAGTCAATGACAATTCGTAACTATAAAAACGAGCCGCAAGACTCGTATAATCGTATCTTCTCTTCCCTAATTGACGCTCAGATTGTGCACAAAGATGGATAATTTGAGAAATGGAGATACGATTATTCGAGCTTTGTAACTCGGTTTTTTATAGTCGTTGACAATTCCTAACTATAAAAACGAACCGCAAGTCTCGAATAATCGTATCTCCTCTTCCCTAATTGACGCTCAGGTTGTGCACAAAAATGAACAATTTGGGAAGAGGAGATACGATTATTCGAATCTTGCAACTCGGTTTTTATAGTCAATGACAATTCGTAACTATAAAAACGAGCCGCAAGACTCGAATAATCGTATCTCCTCTTCCCTAATTGACGCTCAGATTGTGCACAAAGATGGATAATTTGAGAAATGCAGATACGATTGTTCGAATCTTGCAATTCATTTTTTATAGTCGTTTACAATTCCTAACTATAAAAACGAATCGCAAGGCTCGAATAATCGTAACTCCTCTCCAACTTGTCCATTTTGTTACACAATCTGAGCGCGAATTACGGAAACATTACCGTATATCAAGCACGAGTGTCACCGCCGCGGCGATTCGAGTCCTCGATTTCGAAAGATCGTGCTTCGAAAGCAGCCGGAAAATAGCGAGAAACCGTCATCAATCATACTCGCCGCTTACGTTGCCGCTAACTGTTATTCAAAAAAGTACGATCATTCAGTCTGAAGACGCAACGCAGCAAGCGATCCCCGACCGTACTCGAACATCCGCGTTCCGCGGAGTTGTGAATCGCCGAATCGTTCCGTCTCCAGCGAGTCAACCGGTACAAAATGTACGCTTCTCGACAAGCTCAATTGCACACTTCCATCGCGGCGACACGCGGAACGAATCACGAAAGGCGGAACGCTTAAAACGCTTCGTGCCTAACGAAGTTACTCATCCTCGGCCACGCAACGAAGAGCACCGTAATGGATCGAATCGAGCGTGGGAGACGCGCCGCGTATTCGGCGTATCGTATCCGCTCCTCTCTCGCTCGCCCCCGCGAGTCGGGCCGCGTCGGGCCGCCGCGCGGCGCCGTATCTCGAATTGTTTTCGCTGGGGCACGCGCGGGCACACACGCACACACGCTCGTAAGTTATGCATTCTCCGTAGGAGACAGGTGAGAAATGTTGTTCGACGATTTATACGTTGACGGGAAACGCAAGGGCGAAGGAAGAGAGGTCCCGTTGAGAAATCTCTGGCTGGCATAGTTGATTATTTGTGACTACGCCCGTACCTCACTACGCGCCGGGATAAGTGCATATCCGTGTGAACATTGTATCCTTTCTTGCGGTTATAAGGTATGCAATCAACGCGTACCGGCCATTCGGTGCGCCGTACAGCCCCGCTAGGAAATCCGGCTGAAAATTGGCATGGATTTTATTCACGAATCGCATTCTACCGCTCCCTCGCTCTCTCTCCCCCTCTCTCTCTCTCGCTCTTTTTCTCTCTTCTTTTCTCTCGCCGTCGCTCAGATATTTTCCCATTTTTTCGCCGGTTTCTTTTTGCCGCGCTTATCCCGCGGCCGTCGGATCCAGTTGAATTAATTCGCCCGCGGCGAATCCCGCCGATATTTATGACAATTACGGTGTTTGAATGGCGTGTGCTCGGATGAATGCGACGAACGAGGGGAGATTTCGGGCGAAATTAGTCGGCCGGAGGAGCGGATCCCAGGCCGAGGCGTGCCGAGGCAGCCGTTAAAAAGTTGTAAATTTAAGCTCTCGCTCGGCCGTTCAGCCCGCAGGTCCGGGCCCGCGTCCCATTCATAATGCCGCGAGGACCGCGCAGCTTGTTATTTTTCGCATAATTCCGGTCGGACGTGGTATCCCGTGGACACGGAGTCCTTAACTTCGTACCCTTGTGTTTTCAAACAAAGCCCGTGGCCCGCGGCCCGCGGCCCGCGCTCGCTAATGTACAATAATTCATTGCGGTCGCCGGGCGCTTTCGCGAGTTTCACCGTGAAACGCGCGACGCGACAACAAAAACTGCGTGGCTACGGGGAGGAGGCGAGGGGACACGTCACCGGTGCCAGGGTGTCGTCGGAACTTTCTTTCCGCGGTAAGGACAACGGCACTTGCCTCGCGCCGCGGCTCGGACGCCGCCGTACCCCGCGGAAAAACGGCCTCGACGCGCGCCTAAACTCGCGAAATTCGCGTCTCTGCTCGATAGCGTAATTTTAACGGAGAAGATAGGATCGTTTACGCCGATTAACACGTTCCGTGTCGAGCTTTTTTTACTCGAATCTTCACACTTTGATATTTTACTAAAACTTGATGTATTACGTGCAATTATTAATTCTCGTACAAATAACAACGTAACAAAAACTTATCAACGCCCATTCTTGCGGTGGAAATTGATTCTTCGGTTCTAAATTTCTTGTAAACAATTTGTTCAGTTCACTAAGTAAACATGCAAGCGTGTACCATCGATGGTACACGTGGCACGGAACGTGTTAATCGGCGACTCGAGCTACGCCTATTATTCTTTAACTTGAACATTTGCTTTTCTCAAAATATTGGATCTCTGACAGCACGAATTTTCATTAATCAGATAGTGACAGTGTATGTCGATCTTTTTTATCTTAGTTTTGTTTTTAGTTGTAATTTATTGTTGTTTATTGTAGCTGTATCTTTTTGTAGTTGTAATTTATTGTTGTTTATTGTAGCTGTATTTTTTGTAGTTGTAATTTATTGTCAAAATATAAATGCCTTTCGGATCAGCTGTCACAGCTCTACCGTTACAAATATTAATATAAATAATAATACTACAATATAATATAAATGTAAATGAGTCGTAAAATAAAGCAATAATATAAATATAAATGAATTTAAACTGCGGTTGCTGTTGCTTGCATGCCATAATGCAATTATGGATAAGAATGCATGTCACGGATGCACAATGATAATGTTGTTATTAATATTAAACATATAAAAAACTGTGAGATTCATTTTTAGAATGCTATGTAAAAGGTTAGATTTTATAAAATATAAATCTTATAAAATGTTCTTGTTCTTATAAAATGTTCTTGATTTTATAAAATGTTCTTGTTCTTATAAAACGTTCTTGACCTTATAAAACGTTAGATTTTATTGCTCTTGTAAAATACCGCAGTATTTGTGCCGTCCGCAGTAATAGCCACACTTAGCACGCGCGCGAAAGCTGCTATCGCGATCGCGAAGAGAACAATTGGCAGCTGTAAAAAAAACTTCTTAATAGAGCTCTATATGACCTATGTTTACATAACATTTTTTTCTTACTTTCTGCCATAGAATATACTGACAAAGTTTGAACATTAAAACCTGGGACACCCTGTATAAGTGAGAAAAATTATTTTGAATTTACAGTTGAAACAGCTTCGAGTGCAAAGGGTTAACAGCCACGCAGAAATAATCCCAGAAGGCTACTTTCTCGATAGACGAACGTTTTCCAACGAATCGTTCGAAAGCTGCTAATCTTTTCCGAGGCACCCTAGTCGGGGGAGAAAGGAGATTCAGCTTCTTTGAAATAAAGCAGCACAGCCGTAAATACCCTGTTAGCAGACTTCCGGTAGCTTCGAGCGGTTTAATTTCTTCGAAGCCGGCGAAAGCGACCGGTAATTTCAGTTGACCGGCCAGGAAGACATCGTCATTAGGTCGTCTTTATTGTGCTAAGGCTGCATAGAAGCATTACAAATACGATGTAAGATGAAGCCGGCGAAGGGTCGGGCCGAAATGATCGTGGACACCGACGAGGGAAAAGTCGCGGCTGCTCCGATCGCACGATTTTTCCGAGGACTGTTTTTTTCGATTCGTAATTCGATCGCATTGGTTCCCGGCGAAACCAGTTTTAGCACTCCGAACCATTCTGGACGTTGGCTACCAACTACTCAGCGCCACTTTTCGGCAGAAACGGGCATTTACAGACCCTCGTATTATTTAGTATGGTTTTGGAACTAACTAACATATTATAACGATATTGGACTTATATGAATTTGGCTGAAATCGAGAAATGTGCAAAAAAATCAATATTTTATTTTTTATAATTTTGTTATTGTTCGTTTTATAATTTTGTTTTGTCGTTGTAATCGCTATCTATGCGAACTCTTTCTCTCGTCGCCTTGTTGCTTGGACGATATCACTGTCGCTGCTATCAAAACGATAGTCTAACTGTAGAAGAAAACCTTCTACAGTTAGTCTTTCTAACATATCTGTATAAACGTCTATCCGGAGCTCGTCTTCGCTACTACTTGTGTCATGAGACTCATTTGTGTATGAACGTTTTGCCACTGTTCTAATAAAAAATGTGAATAAATACATAGGTTGAAAATTTCTAATTGTTATTACTAACTCACAAGATGATATTTACCAAACAATTTATTTACCAAGAGAAGAATCACTTTTCCGATTTTCTCACTCGTTAGATCTATCTATACCGCTCGACGCTTCAAACCAGACCGAGTTCAGCTTTGAAAATCTTTTCCTCCAGATTTGATGATTATAAATCTCACTATACAGTGCGTGCTACGTTCGCATACCGATCTTTCTTCTACAAAATTGCCTTATCGCTCTTTTCAAGTGGCGCCTTTGAAGTGCTCGGACCGTCGCGAGCACGCCTCTATATTTTGATTCGATTCCTTGTGCCATTTCAAGAGAAAACTTCAGGGAAACGTGCATGTCTGAAAAAGTTGCGCTGAAATAACTGAATTCCCCGTAATCGCTAATAAACTTGAATGTCCCACGAGAAGGGACATCCGAGCGATATGCTAGAATTACGATGTCCCACGAGAGGGGACAGCGGAGTGCAAAGGGTTAATCTGCCGGGGAGTGTCTCGATCGCACGGACGCGGAATTTCGCGAGCCTCGGGCTGATTCTTTCCTCTCTTTATCTTCGGGCCCGGTGTCCCCGTCGCATCGCACCGGGCACGTGACCCACGTGGAAATGAATCCGGCGTGCCCGCCAGCGGAAAAATATCTCGCGCTAGTCGCAGCCCGCCCTCCCCCTCGAGCGTTGTTTCCGCCCGTCACCGACCCTTCTGCCGATACAATTAAGGAAGCGCAATAGATCCGCCGTTCGAGAGGAAGAGGTAAACTCTTTGACGGTGAAATCGGCGGAGTCGTGGCGCTCGAGGAAACTTTTCTGCCCTTTTGGCTTCCAGCGATTCCGTGCCCCATTGTTCTCGCTGCCGGGACGGACAGCAGTTTATCAGCTGTCCGTCGAAATAATCGTTCGGAGGACTGCCGCGCGCGATCGTGGATGGCCGACGTAGCACCGACCTTTGACGCGTCGTTCCGACTAACCGCGCAATTTTTCTTCCGCCCACGCTGAGATTACGGGCCTCGCGAAATTGGCATACAGTCTAGCGAATGCAATCTCGTAATGTTTGAACGCCTGTCTGTTCCTGTCTGGCTGAAACGCGTGCATCTTGGAAACGGTTTGTTGCACCGTAAAACGAAACCTGTCAAGGTTATTGTTTTATTATTCTATTATTTTATTTTTTTTTTTTTCATTACTTTATTATTTTATTATTTTATCATTTTATCACTTTATTATTTTATTATTTATTTTATTTTATTCATTTTGTTCGATTTTATCCCAATTATTTTTGTCACAAATGTATAAAATCCGTAGTCTACTCTTCTCAGAAAATTTTGTTAACAGTAAACCTACCGCGGTCAAAATGACCGCTTTCTTATTTTGCAATTCTGCAAAGTTCCGAGACTCTTTTGTGGAAAACGCTTGAATAAGTTATATAGTAAAGTTAGTATTATAGTAAGTATTATATATATATATTATAATATTATATAATATATTATATATATATAGAGTAAGTATTATAGTAAGTTTTGTAATAAAAGCTTTACAAATTCTAAATAAATTCGGTCTTCTCACTTTTGTGAAGCAGTACATGCCAGTTGGTATTACTGCTTGCCCAAAAACTTTCCGTTTGGGCGGTGTCAGTCCTCTTGGACTAACATTATACTTTTCGTTTGGGCGTCGTCAGGGACCGACAGCGAACCTATCATTTGGATGGCATCGGCGCATTGGACCGGCAGTATCAAGGTTGAAGAATAATGCAAATCTGCCGCTTCAAAGGAAAGCCCAGCAAAATCGGCTCCGCGCTTAACGCGTTAACTCCGTACTACGCGTTAATTCCGTATACAGCGGGACGATCGACTTCGTCAAGCTCGAATTCAGAGCCGCATTCGTAATTGCAAGTTTTTGCTTCTTCGTTATTGCATCTCTGGAAAACCGAGAATGTAGAATTTCGCGTACACGTGCACATCGCACTTATATGCGATTTATATCTCTAGCCGAGGTTCCAGGTGCGGAATTAAAAAGAAATTTCGAAATTCCCATCTCTGTCAGAGTCTCCCGGTGAGAAATGAACCCTTGCTCGGTTATATTGTCACTTGTGCATGTGGTTGGCACAAATCCTTGCCAAAAGACAGTTCTCCCGCGGCGGTCGGAAGCGGCACGGAAGTCGCCGAACGAAGTAGAGTCGGTCCGCGAAGTGGAAACGGACGTTCCGCGACAGACACTGGCGCTCCGCGTTACGTATTTCTGGGCCAGAGAGAATGGAAGAGAAAGAGAAAGAGAGAGAGAGAAAAGGACAAGAGAGAGTGAGAAAGCGAGAGAAAGGGACAAGGGAGAGTGAGGAAGATAGAAAGAAAGAGACAAGAGAGAGAGAGAGAGAGAGAGAGAGAGAGAGAGAGAGAGTAAGAGAGAGAGTAGAGAGAAAGAGAGTGAGACACAGGGAAAAGAGAAAGTGAGAAAGAGAGAGAGAGAAAGAGAGTAAAAGAGGGAAAAAAGAGAGTGAGGAAGAGAGAGAAAGAGAGAGTGAGAGAGGTAAAAGCGATTGAGAGGGAAAAATAGAGAGAGAGAGAGAGAGAGAGAGAGAGAGAGAGAGTAAGAGAGACAGGGAAAGCGAAGAGAGAGTGACAGATAGAGAGGAGAGTAAGAGAGAGAGAGAAAGAGAAAAAGAGAGAGAAAGAGAGTAAAAAAGGGAAAAGAGAGAATGAGAAAAAGAGAAAGAAAGAGAGTAAAAGAGGGAAAAAAGAGAGAGGAAGAAAGTGAAAGAGGGAAAAGCGATTGAGAGGGAAGAATAGAAACAGAGGGAGACAGAGAGGGAGAGAAAGCGGAAAAGGGAGACAGGTAGAGCACGGCGGCTCGAAAAAACGGCAACGGAACGGCACCGCGGCGGTATCGCGGCCGCTCGTACACGGTTTAAAAATATTCTCGACGGGTAAAAATACAAGCGGCAGCACGCGATAGTCGGTTCAAGCCTTATTGACAACGGCTGGCGTGCTCCAGAAAGTGAACGACCCTGCGCCGCGGAACGTTGTACAAATACTTCACGAGCCGTGAAACCTGTAACTAATTGTGCTCGGCCTAAAAAGACCAGGCAAACCGTACAAAGAGGTCGTGGAAGGAGGAATAAAGCCTGGCAGATATAGAGCGAAAAAGCCAGAGAAAGAGAGAGAGAGAGGGAGAGAGAGAGGAAGGGAGCAATGACAAGGAGACGAAACAAAAAAATAAGGGAAAAGAGAAAGAAGGGAACGGAACGGAACGAGACGGGACGAGACTCTCTCTATTTTCCCGTAAGAATCAGAGACAGCCGGTTTAAGTCGTATCGTGACCGGAGCGATTTGCATCGTAATGCAAGTCAATTACGGCGCGTTTCATAAATCACGAGCGCGTGCACGCGACTGGCCTGCAGCCGCGCGGCTTTCTCTGTGCGCGCCCGCCGGTTTCTTACTTCGGCGGAATTACCAGAAATTCGTGGGCCACGACGCGACGACGCGGCGCAACTTCCGCTCCGTCTGCCGCGTACAACGGCGGATACGCGCCGACGACGTCGTTCCCCCGTCGTCGTCGTCGTCGACGTAGTTCCGGGTAGTCGTGCACAGGCCGTAGTCGCGGTTCTTGCCCATCTGAATTTATTTCCATAAATGCTCGCAAGTCGTTCAAGCCGCTTGATCACCGTTCCCCCGGCGTTCGAGTGGGGCTCCCGCCATTCAGAAACTTGGCGGAAGCACTAATCCATGAACGAAGGGAGACAGAGTTTCCTCCGGGCAAGAATTCGGGAAAGTTCGCGCAGCCGTTCGTCACGGCGCGCCGGCCCCTTTGTTCGCAGCCGTTCCCAGCGATTACCAGCCTCCATTTGTTAAGTGCTCGGAGAAATCCCATCGACTTATCGGATTATTCCGATGTTTCGATCCGTTTGTTTGTTTTTGTTACGCCGCCGCGCTCTCGCCCGTCGATCCGCGCCGTTTCGATTTTTTTTCTTTTTTTTTTTACATCACGCGGTCGACTAATGGGGATTACGCTGATCCTGGCGCGCCGGCTCCACGCGCGTTTCCATGTTTCCTAAATTATTGTTTAGGCCGTTGGTTAGACTGATAGAGCGAGATAAATAACGATACACGGCGGGGTACGCGTCTTCGCGATCGTTGCTGAAGCACTGTTCGAGCGCTTTATTCTCGTCGCTTCGCGGTACGGTCATTTCTCCCGGAATATGCCGAATCTCGGGTTGCTCCGAATTTCCCTGTGCTACGCCTATGCAATCTGTCGCTACGTCGATGGTAAGGTTCGACGGAGTCGATCAAGCGTGCGATAAGAATTCCCGGTAAACAATGCAAAATGGTCTATTTGGGCGTGAGGCAGGTAAGAAAAACCGCGGTACAGTGAATTCTCCCTAATTTTCCTTCTGCTTGTGAACAAAGTGGACAATCTAGGAAGTGGAGGTACGATTATTCGTGCCTTGCACCTCGATTTTATAATTCTTGACAATCGGTAGATATAAAAATGAGTCGCGAGACTCGAATAATCGTATCTCCTCTTCCCAAATTATCCACGTTTGTTTACAAATTGACGGAAAATTGAGAATTTATTGTACGTGGTAGGTACTAGGTACATGACCGTCGAATCGTGGCATGTTGCCTCCGAATTACTTTCGAATCGTGGCAAAAAATTAGAAATAAAAGAGATAAGTTATCGTTTTTATTTTAACATTACTATGTATTTATATTAATGTATTAATGTATATTAATGTATATTAGTGTATATTAGTGTATATTAATGTACATTAACGTGTACTAATGTATACTAATGTATACTAATGTATACTAATGTATATTAATGTATATTAATGTATATTAATGTATATTAATGTATATTAATGTATATTAATGTATACTAATGTATATTAATGTGTATTAGTGTATATTAATGTACTATACATTAATGCTACCGTTGCTTCCGTGGGTGCCCCGTCACCCAAATATGGATGACGCTTTTCTTCATCAAATTAAACAGGATTTTCATTAGGACGTTTAAAAGGAATTTAATGGAACAAGCATCGAAATATAAATATAGGATATACAACACACGTTGATGCAATTTTACCACTGCATATCTATTAGTCTCTGTGACTAAAAAGCTTATCACTTTTTCATCTAGCATTTCATCACTGAATACTTTTCGCTTCCATTTTTTGCCGACTGCCACGAGTTTAATATATAATAATTATTAAATATATAATATAATATATAATATATAACAATTATAATAAAAACGAGCCGCGAGTTTAATATATAATAATTATTAAATATATAATGTAATATATAATATATAACGATTATTATAATAAAAACGAGCCGCGAGTTTAATATATAATAATTATTAAATATATAATATAATATATAATATATAACAATTATTATAATAAAAACGAGCCGCGAGTTTAATATATAATAATTATTAAATATATAATGTAATATATAATATATAACAATTATTATAATAAAAACGAGTCGCGAGTTTAATATATAATACAATATATAATATATAACAATTATCATAATAAAAACAAGCCGCGAGGCTCGAAGAATCGTGTCTCAGCGCATCCTAGTACCCTCAGATCTGCGTGTTTCGACTCCGAGAATTTCTGTGCGAAATTACTATACCTCGTCGATGAAATCTGCGTCCATGATTTCAACAACTGACCCTCTTCGACCCGCTTCGACCTGCCTATTTCGGACCCCAAGACGAAACTTCGACGTGCGAAGCGCGACGCGGGGTCCGAAACGACGCCATAGCCGCTCAAAAATCCGTGAAAATATTGCGGCGGCCCCGGGCCGCTAATTGCCTCGTTTGTATCTTGTCGTGGCGCGATGGGCCCGGCCCCGGTCGGCGCGAGCCGCGCGCAGAGGAGAAAATTTCGAATAAAGCCGTCTGTCTAGCTCTCGCAGAGAAATAAGCCACTTGAGCTTCAATCCGTTCCGGCTTACAAGAACTGCGATGTTTCCGCTCCCTTTATTAAATCGCCTTTCCCGGACGGAAAGAGCGAGCCAAACAGCTCGGGCGGCCGAGGCTAGGCTATCGCGCGTCCTGTTTCGTGAATTTGGTCGAACGACCGGGCTGAAAGGGGGGAACGGAGAAAGAGGGAGGGGGAAAGAAAGAGAAGAAAAAAGTCTGCCAGAAATGGCAACTCGTTCGGCCCTCTCCCCGTCACTCCTATTCGAAGAGATCCGCTCCGAAACGTCGCTCCCGTCCCGGCGTTACCATACAACACGCTCGGGCACCCCTGAACTTTTAATGAATCGAAAGAAAAAGTTCTCGCTGCCTGAGAAGGTTGATTTCATCCCGTTGAAGCCCCGGCAAGAGCACCGGCCGGGAGGATCCGGCGGGCCGGGGGGAGCGTGATGTAACGTCTTCAAGCATTTAATCGCGCCGCTATTTGCCCCCCTCGACCTCCAGGGCCTGTTCCTTCTCCTTTTATTTGGATTACTTTGAAACGGGTAATCTCCTACCGAGCGCCGCCGCTCTCGCACGACACCGGCAAAAATAGCTCGAAAATAGATTTATTTACTGCGTTTAACGCTCGCACGCGGAGGCGAACGACACGCGCGCGATACAGTTTTCGACTGGATTTTTTTGAGCGGAGAACTTGGCCAGCGCTGTTCTCGCCTGCGAGACGCTTCTACTGGCTTGGCAGGAAAGTAATTTCGGTGTTTCGATGTGAAACGAAACTTAGTTTTTTGGGTACTAGAAATGAGCTTCGATCGGGCAAATATTTTTCTATTGTGTTCGATGACCTTTCGACATCTTTCTGGTAAGTTCATGATTCGGCGTTCGTAAAACCTCTGGTCCTTATCAGTAAAAAACTCATTAATGAGTCATGTATGATTTAGTGTATCATTAATGAGTCAAGTGCGATTCGAGGCTGTCGTTGTTATCGAAATATTTACCATTTAAAAAGATTCGCAAACTTCGAAATAAATTATAATCCGTTGATGCAAGATTATGTATAACTCAGTAATGAGTCATCAATGAGTCAAGTGCGATTCGAGGTTGTCGTTGTTATCGAAATATTTACCACTTAAAAAGTTCCATAAACTTCAAAATAAATTATAATCCATTAATGCCAGATTATGTATAACTCAGTAATGAGTCATTAATGAGTCAAGTGCGATTCGAGACTATCGTTGTAATCGAAATATTTACCATTTAAAAAGTTCCATAAACTTCGAAATAAATGATAATCCCTTAATACAAGGTTATGCCAACGATGCAGCAGCAATAGATTTGTATAATCACTGCAAATGCTCGCTTGGAACCGACGAAAATTGAGCTCGAAGTTCCGGCTTCGTTCCCAGACGCGGACAATGCAATTCTGCATTTTGATACGCATTGCATTTTCATGTAACGAGAATCGCGGTTGAATGCTGTCCATGGGCCCCCGTAAAACTCGATTTCCCAAACGAAGTTCGCAAAACCCGGTCACCGACGCGCGCGAAACACGTCTTAAATTCTCGGTCTCGCTGCGAAAATCTCTCGGCGAATTTTCAAAAACGCCAACCACGGCCACTCGATGAGACAAGAGATGGTTCCTCGAACAAAGGGGAACGGTGCATTTTACATCGGTGTACCGCGGCGTATAATCTCGCGCGGCTTCTTTCCACGCGAGCTACAAGATAAACCAAAGAAGCGGGCGAATTCCAAGAAAGAGTTCGCCCGGCGGATCGGCTCTATGGAGTTCAGTACAAAAAAGCGCGAGTCATTAGGAGAGAATCGCGGAGTTTAATTCTAGCCTCGCCTCCCTCTCCCCCCTCCGCCCCGAAGTTATGCTTCTCTTTCCCCGGAGTAACAAAGGCGAGATCCCGGCCGCGGTGTAATGAAAAAAATAGCGCGGCACCGTTTCTTTTTTTTTCATCTCTTTCCTTTTTTCCGAGGCCTCGCGGCCACGGTTCGCCGGAATAATAATTTAAACGAATTTTCGCCGGAGAGGTGTTCAGTTTTTCAGGCATTGTCAAAGAGCCCCGGTTGCCGAAAAGCTGCGAATTAGAGGTCTTCGGTTTAAACCACCGCGCCGCCGGGCGCCGACGCCCGCCTCTGTTTTTGTTTTTAACGCATGGCTAAATTACCCTCGGGGCTCCCGCGCGGACCGAATTCATTAATTCCGCGGGTTCTCGACTGTGAATAATTGGGCATCGCCATCCGGCGGCCGGCGAAAAATTAATTTCTTCCAAGGTAACAATTACTGGTCACGGTAGATTTCCTCGTTATAATGATTAAACCGTGTGTAACGCGGCGAGCGGCCGGCGAGCGGGCAAAATCGCGGTGAAAACGCGAGCGACCCATTATGCTAAATAAACCCCGGGCCCTGGCATTCTTACGAACCATTTGTTCGAGCCGCGGAGACGATACGATCTTATCGTACGGATCGGGCTCGAAGGATCCCTAATTCAAGAACGCCGCCATTAGTTTATATATAGATTAACGTTTCCTTGCCTTGCGCCTTGGAAACGCTGCTCTTGATATCACCAACCTGCGAACACAAAACAGAACTATTTCAGTTAATCGAAAGCTGCGATCGTCGTCGGGATCGTATACAGGGTGGGTCAGCTAAGATTTTCACCCGAAGCGTGTCCGTTGTTCTTAACCCTTTGAGTCCCAAAACTGAACTTGGTTCGAGCGACCCAGTGCGACACACGTGTCTCGCATAGGAAGTGTGACCGCGGAGAGTTCATGGCGCGGTAAAGGGTGACAGGAAAAAATGTTCGACTTAGAAGAGAAGAAATCTCTTCTGTCGCTACAAGAACCCTTCGAAGTCATCCATGTTCCTCCTTATGCGTGCTCATGTATCGTTTAAGACAAGGGAGACGTTTTAGCTGAAAATCTTAGATGACTCGCTTCTGTGTACTATAACACGAAATCGAAGGATTATTTATATCATAATCGAAATATTGTCGATCTTATCACATTTGGAAGCGACACGTTTTTAAATTATTTACGATCTAATGCGTAAGAATAGATCGATACAGTAATTTCTCCCGGAAAGGTCAAATTTTAGATTGCTGTGAATTTCCTGTGCTGGTCCTACGCCAATGTAATTTATTGCTGTGTCGATGCTAAGGTTCGACGGAGATGATCGAGCGTATGATGCCTTCGAATCGTGGCATTGGCCTCCGAATTGTCATCGAATCGTGGCATGTGGCCTCCGAATTGCCTTCGAATCGTGTCACGTGGCCTGCGAATTGCTTTCGAATCATGGCATACGGTCCAAATTGCCTTCGAATCGTAGCACATGGCCTCCGAATTGCCTTCGAATCGTAGCGCAAAATTAGAAATAAAGAAGTTCCCGAGTTTCTGTAAAACTAAACCGCGAGAATCGCGACTTAGCATTCTCAGATCCGCCGGTCTCATTTCTGACCTCCGAGCATTTCTAGGAGAAACTACTCTATAAAGGAACCCTCTACCAGCTCTCCAGAACACCGTCAGAAATTTGCGAGATTCAATGGATAGTTAGAACTCATTATTGCCTATTCTGATAAGATACTTGGGAACTGGAGGAGTTGGAACGTAGGAGGTAGCTGTCTGAAGCCTCCGCGGAATCCTGGAAACAACCCTCTCGCAAACGCATGAGCGTCTTGTAAGATCTTCGAGGTCTCTCTAGATAGTTTCCTAGAGGCTTGGGTTTCCTGTCGAGACTCTAGAGAACGAGGGAGTCCGCTATGAACCGCTCAAGAATCGAAACGCACTTAGATGCCAGACTCGTATCGTGCTCCAAGGCCGAGATATTCTTTCATTTGTTTTACATTAGAGTGTTCACGCTATGCGCCCCACTCTTGTGCCATTTCTTCAAGCCAATACTGTTGGCCTGGCACGCTAAAGCGCGATTCGAGCTTGGCATGAAAGCGTGTTTCGACCCGAAGGATCCTCGAAGACCTCGCGAAGCTCTCAGGGTCCCTTTAAGACCCCTTGAAAGACCTCAAGTAGTATTCGAAATTTTTCCGAGGTCACATTCGAGGATATGCGAAAGCCCTTGGAGGTCGAGGATACCCTTGAGTCGCTCTTCAGCACCTCCGGACACCTTGAAAGATTCGATTCGATCTTCTCGCAAGGCTAGAGAGCGTTCCCTTTTTCAAGATCTTCGAGGCTTTGCGAAAAAACCTCAAATTCCCTTCGAAATCTCCGGAGGAGCCGAAGCAGCCCTTTGTCTAGTTTTAAAATCCCTCGAAGCCGGAGATAGCTCGTTGGTTCCGTTCGAGTGACTTCAAAGTCTCGAAGACCCGGCGAGCCTTCTTCGAGGTCCTCGAAGCCTCTGGGGAAGCTTCTCGAAAACAATTAGGGACTTCAAGCAGCTCTTCATTCTCTCTAACGTTCTTTGTAGCACTCGGAAGCACTTGAGCTCCCTCAGAGGTCACGGATGATATTCCGCCGAGCCCTCGAAGACTCTTGTACACCTTCGAGTTCCATTTCCATATAAATAGGGAAATATCTTGTCGTTCGCGGAGCTCTACGCAGTAAATTGCGTTACAGGGCGGCGGAACGACGGGCGAAGCAGGCGCCGGGGTAGTTGAATCGGGTGCATCAGATTCACCGGCAGCTCCTCCGTAGATTCTAGTAGTCGTCGAACTGTGAAATATCGCGTTTAACACGCACAGTCGGAGGTTCGCTCGCGACGGCGGCACGCGTCGCGACGCGACAGAACGCGCGTCCCGGAGGTTCCCGTACGAAAGGTCTCGTTTTATTGCGCGCGCGTAACCGAAGTTCGCAAACCGGAAGTTGCACGTCCGCCGGCCGAACAAAGACACGGGACAGCCGTAACGAGTGCCACGAGTACATCGTGGGTGGCGCTCGCCTGATCGTCGTTCGGTAGAAACGCAAGCGCGACGCCGGCGCACCGATCGAGAGATTGACGCGTGCTTGCCCCGGAGAAACTAACTCCGTGACCGGTCGTCCCGGCTAATTACGACGAAAATTACGCTCGCCCGGATTCGAGACAATTTCGAAACCCGTACACGAACGATAATTAGAGGTTCGTTAACCTGACGTTGTGTATTGATCCCGTTACTTCGGCAAATCGCGTCTAGAAATGCTTTTCCTAATTTGTGCCGGAACGTGATTATTATGTCGAGGCGCGAGATTTTCCAGGATTTCGTTCGAAGCTTGTGCCTTCGTTCATTGTTTCGCGAACAGGATGCTCAACGATGAATTTTTTAGACTGTGCGATGTTCATTTTTACGATACGAAACGATGTCTCCTGTCGAGGTTACGCAGAAATCCAATGTCCGATAAATAAGTGGACAAATTTTAAAGAATGTGTTCCCGGAGCTTCGTAATGTATCTACAGGGTGTCTCATAATTATGTTAACACTTGGGAAATAATGATTCCTGAGGTGATTTGAAGTAACTTTTTACTTTGCGAAAATGCAATCCGTGGCTTCGTTTACGAGTTATTAACGAAAAACACTGACCAATCGGAGAGCGACTGCGGCCGGCGTTCCGCTCTTGCGGCCAATGCCGCGTCGCGCTGGCTGTCTGACGCAGCGACAGTGTTGGCGAGGGCGGGGCGTCGGCCGTACGCGATCTCTCATTGGTCAGCGTTTTTCGTCTATAACTTGTAAATGAAGCTGCGAATTGCATTTTCGCTAAGGAAAAAGTTACTTCAAATGACCTAAGGAATCCCCCATTTCTGGGTGTCAACATAATTATGGGGTATCCTGTATAAATCCCAAAAAGGTTTATTCCCATATTATCGCTCATTATCCAGGAAAATGCTCACAAAGTCACCTTTCCTTTTAATCCCTTGCCAGCCCACTTTGGCGCATTTTTCGATAACCTAAATGTGTCTATGAAACATAAGTGGGAAAGTTTTGTGTCCAATGGAAATTTCGATGACAATATTCAAGATTAATCGGTTTTCTACTAAGAAGTGACACTTGACAGCTAAGGTTTAACCCTTTGCACTCGGAACAGATTTTGCGAACATTGAGATTTCGCTGCACAAAGTCGAATTGAAAGAAAGATCATTACGCTGCTCGAATATTTTACAGGAATTGATAAATGAAAGATCTCGTGTTTTTAATTATGCATGTAACCTGATCACCTCACGGTACGAAGAAAAATAATAATTAAAACGAGACGCCACATTGACACGCGAATACATCGTGACGCAGGAACCGATAAATAATATATTTCGTGCTTTTAATTATGCATTTTACGTGACCACATCACGGTACGAATAATAATAATAATAATAATAATAATAATAATAATAATAATAATAAAAAGACGCCACATTCGCGTGAATATATGTATTGCGCGTCGTTGTATCGGCGCCATCCGGGTGCAAAGGTTCAATACGGAATCCGGCGTTCGTAGATGCTCGGTCAAGATTCCGGAAGAAAGAAGCGGAATCCCGGGGCAGCCCGACCTTAATTAAGTTCGAATTGGAACAGTTTAAAACATCTCGTACGTTTTACCGGTTCGCTTCCCGCCGTCGAAAACTCAATCAGCGAGTCCTTAAAGGCAGCCGGTCGTGCGGAGCGTCCGCGCTTAGCAAATAGATAAACTTGGTCAAGAGGGGCGGGGTGGGGTGGGGGGTGGGGGGAAGTTCCGGACAAAAGTGGCCGATGATTCGACGTCGGAAAATGTTCAGACACGAAAGTTGTTCCCGTGGTGCACGTGCGAACCGGAACGCAGTGATTGCAGGGCGGGGCGCAAAAACTTTTCGAACTTCTTTCGTGCCCCGGCCCCGGGAAAAGTGGTTCTCTTCTCGCCCGCAGGATGTTCCACGGGTCTTGTTGTTGTTTTCCCGCGGGTCTTCTTACCGGGCGATGACTTGTTTCTCACGTACACTTCATTAGGTACCCCTCCGCAGGGACGCCGGACCCTCTTCGGCGGCCGAGATTACTTCTTCTTGAAAAGCAATTTTTGCGCCAGCCTGTATCCGAATCGCGGAAGGGGACGAGAGCAACGATAGCCGGAGAGAAAGATACAGGGAAGCCACGAGAACGGGGGGAAAGAAAGGTTTTCTCGAACGGGAGCCGGGTCGACGCTATCTTTCCCCGATCCTGTTATCGTGTAAGCAACCTCGTTGAAAAAGATCCGAGCCTGGCTGATGGAATTAGAATCCTATTTCGCGACCGCTAATTGCATCTATAATCTAGCCCGAATCTCGCTCCCCGGGACTTTCACTCGGCGAAACGATTATTCCGGCTTGCGACCTGCAAGCCGGGTCCCCCGTGACCCGGCTCATCGATCGCTCCTTTTAAGCTCCTCGGGCTTGGGACTAATTTCAGCCAGGCTAATTCAAACCTTTGGGCCGGCGAAACTGTGCTCACCGTTGCTTTCTGACCGCAAGTTCTATCCCAGCGAGTTGTTTCGAGATTTTGTTTGCGAGAAGTTTCGCATCGCGCGATACTATGAGGAATTAAATTTCTAATGCTGCGATTTCTTTTATCCATTTTTCCAATAAATAGAGAAACTCTTTGGAGTAAACGTTACGCAGTCATTTGCTGGGAGATGCGGCACGAAGGAATTGGAGATGTCTCTGGAAAATGGGCCCATGATTTTCACGTTGAGTCAGCTTTACTCGTGGGACCATTTTCCATGGGTTCCTGAGGTCATTTGAAGCAACTTTTTCCTTAGCGAAAATGTTCTACGAGGCTTCGTTTACGAATTATTAACGAAAAGACTGACTGTATGGCCGACGCTCCGCCCTCGCGACCACTATCGCTGCGTCAGACGGCCGGCGCGTCGCGGTATTGGTCGCAAGGGCGGAGCGCCGGCCGCACTCGCTCTCCGATTGGTCAGTGTTTTTCGTTAATAACTCGGAAACGAAGCCACGGATTGTATTTTCACTAAGGAAAAAGTTACTTCAAATCGTCTCAGGAACTCACGGGTCAAGCTGACTCAACGTGAAAATCTAATCAGAAATTTTAAGTTCAGTTAGCTACGCTGGCAAACAAAACCGTTCGTACACCTTTTAAAACGCAATAACTTTTTCAAAACTGTGCGAGAAGTAATATAAAAATTAAAAACAGGCATTTTAGTCATCGTCTAATAGACTAGTCCCTCTATCATAAAAAAAGAATTCAAATCGTTGAATATTAACAAAGTTATTGCATCTTAAAATATGTATGAACATATTTTAGGGCCACTGTAAGTGGCTCATAATGAACGTTGTCGTCCGCGAATAAAGTTTCAGAGGAAGATTTCTATACACCCGACAGTCCATTAAAAAAGATCTACCGAAAATAGGACAATAGACCAATGGTTTCTTTTTTCGGAAACGTTTTCGATTGCTGTTCGAAGCGATTAAACGAGCAGAAAATATCAAGCGCATCGAAATAGTTATTCGCCTCGACGAAGAAGCGATTTTCTTATCGAAGAAGTATTTTCGACCTAGCAGTCACTGGCAGGAAACTTGAAGGAAACAAAACGAAGCGAATAATTCCGGGCAGACAATGAAACCATTAAGCGCCTCGCGAGCGAAAATAACGTGACGCGTCACGCGTCCCCCTTCGATGAGACTCGGCGAGATTAAAGCAAGATTATTCGCGGCATTCATAAATAACAAATCGCCGCGCGGACAGGACAGCTCTTTTCAATGGCCGTGAAAAATGTGCCGAATCGACGCAAGAGATGGATGAGGGTTAAAAATCGTTTCACGAAGTTGCCGCCGAAACTGTTCGCGCGTTCTTTCATAACGTTTTCTTGCGCGGCGTCGGCCGAAAAAAAAATCGTTCAGGGAAACGCGAGGGCCGAAAGGAAAGCAGAAAATCCGCGGAGCAGCGTGCGAACAGAGCCGGAAGGAAAGGGGTCGAAAACGACGAGGCACTGCCTCGCGAACGGTTGCGTTTCCAGGGCACGGAAGTACGGGGAAACACGTGCGGCAATTGATTGAGACGCGAAGCGTTCTTTCTTCTTTTTTTTAAAGGGAACGCTTTAAACGGCGCGGCGCGCGCGTTAAGCCGAAGCGCGGAGGCGTGTTCCTCGTTACGATTTTTACAGGCCGGCGGCTTAATGAACCTCGTAACGCGGACGCGTTATTTTCGGGGTGAAAGATTCTTCCGTTATGAAGACGTTAATTGCGCCGACCCCCGGCTCCCTCTTCTCGGTTAATTGCGCCCGCGTTATCCGGCGGCGCAAGAGTGCGGCTAACTACGTAAACGCGGAACAATTACTTAAACGGAATACGGCGATGAGATGATGAGCTTGAACGGGGCGCGCCGCGCCGTAACGCCGAAACAATTACGCGTTACCAGCGGGCGATTAACGCGCTTTTATAAATGACTACGGCGTACGGCGGGGAGATCTCGTTTGATCTCCTTGGGCCCCGGCCACGGGCCTGGCCCGACACGCGATCCCGACATCGTTGCGACGCCGCGCGAAATTGACCGCGCGGAGCCGCTTGTCGCGGGCATTGTAATTTTAATTTAACGACGTATAAAAATGTTACTATGTAAGCCCGGGGACACGTGTATCAGAAGTGGGTGATAAAAACCGGTAATAAACTCGCCATTAGACGCGCGGGCCGCGCTGCGAAAATTGTAGCCGGCACGAAGCCACGGCGGCGGACACACAACCGCGGCCGCAATAAATAAAACGTAACGAACCGGCTCCTCGATGCACGCCAATCTATCACCGGATAGCCCGCTCGCTCGATCGGGGCTAAACGCAATCTGAATAATTTTCAATCCAAATAGTTTTCCCGATTTTCTAAGCCCTGTTCGCCGGATTTTTTACGTTTCACGCGGCCTCCCGGGCCGCGGCCGGACATTTCTGCGCCGCGACGCGTGAAAGCCGCTGTCTGCGTTTGACTCGTCGATCAAACTCTATTAACCCGCCCCGGCTGCTGCCGGACCGACCACCATAAATATTCTACGAGTTTGTCCCGTGAAATAAAAGCTGCGAGATTACATGGATTCGATGCCGCGCGATATGTATGGATTTCGACGCGAAGATCGAAGAAGCGTCCGCGTAAAAAGTAACCGAACGGCTTGTGGATTGTCAGCTGATCAACCAATTAAGTGTAGTTGACGACTATATCCGTCATGGAGATGTGGCAGAATTTTGTGTCATGACGATTATATTTGTCGTTCGTAAGATTTTGTTAGAATTTGATATTTAAATTTTAATTCTGGCGAGAACTGAATTATATTCGTAAATTTTAATATGTTTAACGCGTTATTTTAATATGTTTAACGCGAGCTTAATGAGAAAAGGAAAGGCTCGAGATTAAGCGGGTTCTAATAAATTTCGAGCACGCGACACACGTCGGCCGAACATCTCATTTTTCGGTCCGAATAAATAATCACGATGCCGCGTTGCGCGGCCGACGAGGAACGTGTTAATTAGCCCCGACACGCGTTCGTCGCGCGTGCAGATCTCAGCCGCGCGACTGGAAAACAAAAGACGGCGGCGGGTTCCCGGACCAAGTATTTCACGCGTTCGCGTTCAATTGTTCCGGTTATCGCGCCCCTACGACACCTGGCCAGGCTCGCGTTAACTTCCGTCGCGCGTTTTCTTCGCCCGTAAACGAGCACCTACCGGCTGGAAACTTGATCCGTCACACCCATTAATTCCCTAACGATTGTCCCGAGCGGGCGGCCCGAATTTATGGGCGGCACGCAGCGCCCAACCGTACCCGAAACCGGAGTATAAAATTGAATGCGTTAGCAATAATTCGATCCTTAACACGTTCCGTGCCACGTGTACCATCGATGGTACACGCTTGCATGTTTACTTAGTGAACTGAACAAATTGTTTACAAGAAATTTAGAACCGAAGAATCAATTTCCACCGCAAGAATGGGCGTTGATAAGTTTTTGTTACGTTGTTATGTGTACGAGAATTAATAATTGCACGTAATACATCAAGTTTTAGTAAAATATCAAAGTGTGAAGATTCGAGTAAAAAAAGCTCGGCACGGAACGTGTTAAACTCGTCCACGATCGGAGCCAACGCGAGCTGCTAATCATTCTCGTTTTTCACGTGGAAGATCAATCTTCGGGAACCGATCAAGCCGTAGAAAGTAGAAAATTCTAATTGATCTTGAGACTTTGAAACACACTTTAACCCCATGAACTATAATTTATGTTGATTATCTGCGATGATTGCCGCTCCTTCGGCCTTAATAATTTTCTTGATAGAACGAGACAATTTTTGTTTCTTGTATTTTTTCGTCTACTTTTATTCGTAGAGAGCAGAAGAATTTGTTTCGATTTGGGGAAAATGATTAATATTCATGTTTATTAATATTCGGTATTATTGATATTATTAATGTTCATGTTTAATATTCGCGTTATAACGCACGGGATTAAATTAATGAATAAGCAAAAGTATACATGATAATAACATAATAATAATTAATAATAGTAACATAAATTATACTTATACATAATTATGTAATTATTATACGTGGTAATGTATCATATAATATATTTTATAATTATAATTATATTACTGAAAATATTATTAAAAAGTTACAAAATATATTATGTAATATAATTATATATAATTATGTAATTATTATATCTGGTCATCTATATATATTGTAATCATAATATAATATAATCATAATTATAATATTAAAAATATTATTAAAAAATTGTAAAATAAAATAATTATAATTATACATAATTACGTAATTATTATATCTAGTCATGTATATATACTTTTGCTTATTCAGTAATTTAACCCTTTGCACTATAACATGAATATTAAACATGACTACTAACAATATCAATAATATATATAATATAAATAATAAGCACGAATATTAATAATATTAATAATATTAAATATTAACAATCATAAATATTAATAACTTTTTCTAAACCAAAACATTTACAAAAATCAAAAATAACCCGAAAATCTTGAAAACAGCTGCACCAACTTTACGGTGTATTTCAATTCCGACTGCGACGAGCACGAATCGTTAAGGAGAGACATACGGTTAATACTTTCTTGCGACGAGCAAGAAACGAGCCAACGTGTACGAGTTAATATTTGACAAGTCCGGTCCGTCCGTTCCTGTGTGCACGCGCCACACCGTGATTCACCGGCCGAACGTGTCACGGTTGACAATGGGGCCGGCGAATGGAGCGGCGGCAGTTAATTAACACGAAATATTTGTTCATCCCGATGGAGCGTTTTGTCCGGCGACCGGTAATCGCATTAGCCCTCTGTCGCGACGCTGTAAACTTAGCTCCCCGCGTCATTATTACACGCCGTCCCCGAATCCGAACCGAGCGGAGTTATACATTCCTTCCTGCCGGAAGCGTTTAATTGACGTGGGACGGGCGCGTCGACCCGGGTGCATTGAATTTTACGGTTCAAACGGCAAAACAAAAACAACAAAACAAAAAAAAAAGAGAAGAGAAAGGAAATTCAGCAGCGGAGCCCCCACGAGCCGCGGCACGATTAATTCGGGCGCATTACGCAAACATTACCCGAGCTCCGAGCCGCCTATCATAAACCGCGTTGCTTAACGTCAATTAGAAACTGTCGGAAGAGTCGGAGATAGAAACGTAACACACTCGCCTCGTTTGAGCTCGGCAAATGTAATAACGACATGTACAAAGTTCGCCAACATCGGCCGGCATCGTCCGCGCCGATTTTCCCGTTGTCGTTCGCCCCGACGAATATTCCGCATTAATTAAGCCGCAATAACAGTTTTTGCGAGCGCGGAATTACGTATCAGCGGCGTTACGTTACAGGGGTAAAACGATGATGCTCGAGGAGCAGCACGCTCGCGAAAACTGCTCGCGAACGGGTCGGAAACGAAATTCTCGGGGGTCAAAAGATTGAATTAGAGCGGAGATGGAAACGCCGTTCTCTCTCTCTCTCTCCCTCTCTCTCTTTCTCTTGAGCCGTGAAATGTTTCCCTACCGTCGTTTATCCGCGACGGAGCGGCCCCTCCTTTGGAAAGGATTCTTTTCCGCTCGTTCAAATAAGCACGATCTAACGCGGCCAGTTTCGCCGGTTGACGTCAAATCAAATGTACAGAGCGCGGCTTTATGTGGAAGCGGTTCAGCCGATTCTACGGGAACAAACTCTCGCGACCGTTCCCCGCAAACCGCTGCATCACTGTGTTTACCTTTTAGGCACGACGCGCCACTATAGTGGCTTTCGCGGATGTCATCTCTCTGGACGACGCGCCGCTATAGTGGGTTGCTCTAGTAGCTCACTCGCTCATCGTTTGAATCAAATAATCGTCTTCGTATGCATTGTTTCGCAGTTCTTTTGTCTTCGCATCGATTTACAACAGTCTACAGGGTGTCCCAAAAATGTCTCGCAATCCAGAAATGGCGGGTTCCTCGGATCATTTGAAGCAACTTCTTCCTTTACAAAAATGTTCCCCGAGGCACCGTTAACGAGTTATTAACGAAACAACAGTGACCAATAAGGATCGAGTACGGCTGACGCGAGCCGGCCCAGCCAACCAGCGCGCGAAGCCCAGTTCCGCTCATTGGCTCGGTCGCCTCGCGCCAGCCGAGCTCGCCTCTCATTGGTCACTGTTTTTCGTTGATAACTCGTTAACGGTGCCTCGGAGAACATTTTTGTAAAGGAAAAAGTTGCTTCAAATGGCCCGAGGAACCCGCCACTTTCGGATTGCGAGACATTTTTATAATATATTATTATAATATACAGTATCAGACTCTGTACAGTACACATCAGACTCTGCCGTCCAGAGAAATAGCCTCGCGCAGAATTCAGCCGTACCAAAAAGGTTAATTCAGTCTTTGAGCATCGCTGTTTGCCGCGGCGACCATAACTGTCCGGTATCGTTGGCAGCACAATTGCTTTCTTTGGTGTAGAGCGCGCTATTTGGCGCAAGCCGAATCCTTTTAGGCGAGTACTCACGTTACCCGGTTTCGAGAGAAGTCCACGCTATTGCCAACTGTGCGCGCCGAGTTGCCAGGATAGCAGTCACCAGGTTCACAGGACCATCGAACCCGATTGAACTTTTGCCGGTGTTATTAAATGGAAATCGATGTTGCTCCTCGACGCGGAGAGACCGTGCCCGAATTTTCAAATTCACTCGTACTCGTACGGTTTTGTCTATTGCTTTGTATATCGCGGCGCCGCGCCGTCCGCCGCAGTCGAGATAATATTCTGTTATCACGTTTCATTGAATAAACGGCACGCGCAATATTTAACTAGTTAAATGGATTAGCCGCGCGCCGTTCCCGATCTTCCGCCGCGATCGTTTCCATAATTGTAGCCTTTTCATTCGAACAGTTGTTTCCGATCATTTCACGCGTAAATTCGTGGAACAAAAGTGTGGTTGCGAGCGCTGTGAGTTTCGATCAAGGATTCGTGGCGAAATCGGTCGTTTTCGATTGGTATCTTCGTGATCCTTATAGAAACCGAAATTCAGGAATATCGTTTAAATTTGAACAATCTTGCTTCTATTTTGTCGACATGAACGAGCTCGAAATTTTGTGAAAACTGAAAACGCGATTTCAATGTGTTACGATAATAAAATGATTAATTGGATAACTGAGGAAATTCGTGACATAAGCCTACAATTTAAGTATTGCTACGTAACATTTTTAGAATTCTTTTTTGCGTTACATAAAGTGGTACAGTAATGTCTTCCTAATTGACGTTTGGACAATTTGGGGAGAGGAGATACGATTATACGAGCCTCGTGGCTCGTTTTTATAATTGTTGACAATTCATAACTGTAAAATGGAACCGCAAGAGGCTCGAATAATCGTATCTTCTCTTCTCAAATTGTCCACTTCTGTTAACAAGCTGAAGAAGGACAATTGGAGAGAATTTACTGTTTAGCCAAAAAAATACTTGACACCCTTTATATTAAAAGCCTGAAGACTCGACCGATTAATCTTTCACGACTTTTATCCGAATGCAATACCGAAATAATGCCAATATCTATTTCGGTTCTCGATAGGATATCGGTTTTGGTAATCTATTGGTATTTCGTTAATCTGTAAAGGTTAAATGTATAATATTTACTTCAGTATTGCATCGGTTTCGGTATTGCTTTCTTGAAATAACACCGGCATCAAAATCGTTCCGTTATAAAGCTCCCGGTTTTGATCCTGTATCTAAAAAACAAGCAGAAAATAATCATCGAAAACCGTGGATCAGATCTTTATATTTATGGTCCTCGTTAACACGAGTTGATTGTGTTATTATTTCACGTTCGCTGGAATTATTTTTAAAAAAAGCGATCATCAAAATACCGTGGACGTAAAAAATCTGAAAGTTATTACTAGACCGCAGATCTTTATGTAATTACAGTCGTTATTAGCACGAGTTAATTGTGTTATTATTTTACGTTCGTTAGAATTATTTTAAAAAAGTAATCATCGAAATACCGTGGATGAACAAAATCTGGAAGTTATTACTAGACTGCAGTTCTTTATGCAATTATACTCGTTATTAACACGAGTTAATTGTGTTATTATTTTTCGTTCGCTGGAATTATTTAAAAAATAATCATCGAAATACTATGGACATACAAAATCTAAAAACTATTACCGTGGATATAAAAAATCTAAAAATTATTACTAGACTACAATCTTTTCTATATATATGGTCATTATTAAAACGAGTTAATTGCGATATTAATTCACGTTCGCTAGAATTATTTTAAAAAATAATCATCGAAATACCATGGATATGCAAAGTTTAAAAACTATTACTAGACCACAGGCTTTCATGCATTTATGGTTCCAATTAACACGAGTTAATTATTTCACGTTCGCAAGAATTATTGTAAAAAATAATCATCGAAATATCGTGGATATACAAAATCTAAATGATCATTATTAGAACGAGTTAATTGTGATATTATTTCACGTTCACTGCGATTATTTAAAAAAAATAATCATCGAAATACCATGAATATACAAAATCTAAAAACTATTACTAGACCACAGGCTTTCACGCATTTATGGTCCTAATTAACACGAGTTAATTATTTCACGTTCCCAACAATTATTTAAAAAAAGTAATCCTCGAAATACCGTGGATATAAAAAATCTAAAAATTATTACTAGACTACAATCTTTTCTATACATATATGTTCATTATTAAAGCGAGTCAATTGCGATATTATTTCGCGTTCACTGCGATTATTTTACAGTCCACCGTCCGCAGTGGATTAAAGTGTCTCGCGCCGATTCGATATTTGCGCCGAGATCGCTAAGCAAATCCGAGGATCGCGTTCTCTCGACAAAGGGATACGATCGAGGCAGGAATTCGCCGTGCTCTCGAAATGAGCGGATCGACGATGCACGGGGATTAGCTGGAATCAAGCACGGCCACGTCGCGTCGCGCCGCGTCGCGTGATACGTCTCGGGACGCGAGATTTATTCGGCGACGGGGAAATGAAAAATGTTTCATTCAGATGCCCGGGGAGACGGCTCCCCCGCCGCGCGGCGAGGAGGCGATAATTCGCACACGGCGTTAATGGACACGGATCCAATTAAAGGCGACGAGGAAAACTTTTCCGGCCCGTATATTCGGCGGCGTTAAGTGCGTTTTAAAATTCGACGCACGTACCCGCCGGAGAACTGGCTCGTGGATCCTTATCGTCGGGCGATGTGATAAAACGGGGCCCGAGTATTGTTCAATTCGTCGGCCGGGAAGAGGGGCGAGAGAGAGAGAGAGAGAGAGAGAGAGAGAGAGAGAGAGAGAGAGAGAGAGAGAGAGAGAGAGGAAGAAAGAACAATTTCTCACTGGACCGGGGGATGTACTTGGCCGAGGCCAAGATTACGCCACTTTCGCCTCGCTATCTTCCGGCGAAATTCACATCGACTGCTCTGCTGGTTCGACACCCCGACTTTGCTTTGCCCGTAACTGGAAGACAGCTCTTATAGATTTCGGTGCGCCGAACGCGAATCGAGAAGTCTTCTTTCGTCGACCGTTTTCGAGAAATCTCGTTTGGGGAAGTCGCATTTTCAGACGAAAGGATCGCGGAAGCTGTACGAACGATTTTGGACGATTATCGAGCAGAAAATTGCTATACTTCGAATCGTTTACGCGTCGATGGAGGATCTTGAAATGTACAGTTAATGTCTCTCGAATTGACGCTCGGATTTTCCACAGAAATGGACAATTCGGGAAGGGGAGATACGATTAATCGAGCCTTGCGGTTCGTTTTCATAGGTTCGTTATATATTAGTTATGTTATTATTATATTAAATTATTGTATTAACATAACTATATTATTATATTATATTAATATAATTAATTGATATATATTGAATTATATGATATTTAGTTATAGGAATAACGTTAACACTTTCCACTACTTGAACCATCAATCGGAACTTTTATTTAATTAAAGAAGATATAAGATATGTTCTCTCTTTACGAGATACAGTGATGTCTCAGATTGTCCACAAAAATGAACAATATTGGAAAAGGAGATACGATTGTTCCAGCCTCGTGGCTCGCTTTTTATGGTTATCGATTGTTAAGAACTATAAAATCGAGCTGCGAGGCTCGAATAAACGTATCTCCTTTTCCGAAATTGTCCATTTTTCTGCGCAATCTGAGCGTCAGTTAGGGAGACATAACTGTACAGGGTGGTCCACCCTAAGAAAATTAGTCGAAAACTATTTCTTCTATTTCCTTTCGAAGAAAAGTTTCAAAGTATGAAGTGAAGTATACGCTGACATAATTAATTTTGTTCTATGTTGCTGTTTCATCGACGTTTGGGAAACACCTTGAATCTTTTAATCGTGATATATCGTTCGCTTCAGAATGACCAAAACTTTGAGCATACTCTATATATTGAACATAAGTTAATCAATATCTCGGCAGTTTTCTGGACCAATATTTTGTCTTATAATTTTTTTTAATACAAAATCGTCTGTTTTGGTGTTAGTCAAGTGAGGAAAACCGCGCTGCCACACGGTGCTGTAAATTCTCCCTAATTTTCCTTCAGCTTGTGAACAAAAATGGTCAAAAATAGACAGAAATAGACGAAAATGGACAAAAATTGACAGAAATGCACAAAAATGGACAATTTAAGAAGGGCAGATACGATTATTCGAGCCTTGCGCCTTGTTTTTGTAATTCTTGACAATCGGTAACTATAAAAATGAGCCGCGAGACTCGAATAATTGTATCTTTCCAAATTATCCATGTTTGTTTACAAACTGAAGAAAAATTAGGGAGAATTTAGTATACGTGGTAGGTACTATGTACGTGACTGTCGAATCGTTTCATGTGGCCTCTGAATTGCCTTCGAATCGTGTCATGTGGCCTCCAAATTGCCTTTGAATAATGTCAAGAAACTACAAATATTAAAGCTAAGTCATCGTTTTTATTCTAGCATTGCTATGTATTCATACTAATGTATTAATGTACATATATTTATGTATATTAAACTATATTAATATATATTAATGTATATTAATGTATATTAATGTATATTAATCTATATTAATCTATATTTATCTATATTAATATACAGGGTGTCCCAAAAATGTCTCGTAATCCGGAAATGGCGGGTTCCTCGGATCATTTGAAGCAACTTCTTCCTTTACAAAAATTTTCTCCGAGGCACCGTTGACGAGTTATTAACGGAAAACAGTGACCAATAAGAATCGAGTACGGCTGACGCGAGACGTCCCAGCCAACCAGCGCGCGAAGCACAGTTCCGCTCATTGGCTCGGTCGCCTCGCGCCAGCTGAGCTCGCCTCTCATTGGTCACTGTTTTTCGTTCATAACTCGTTAACGGTGCCTCGGAGAAAATTTTTGTAAAGGAGAAAGTTGCTTCGAATGACCCGAGGAACCCGTCACTTTCGGATTGCGAGACAATTTTGGGACACCTTATATATCAATGTATATTGATGTATATTAATGTACATTAATGTATATTAACGTACATTAACATAATATTAGTGTGTTAACGTGAGTCGAATAATCGCGATTGTAATGTTCAATTCCAACCTCCTCACACTTCTAAAAGAAGAAGCTAAGAAGCTACTGTACCCTAAAAGTACCGTAGAATCGACAGCAAAAGAATCGATGATGGTTAAAAGCCGACGCAAGTAATGCGCCAAGTTAATTGGGTGAATCACGGTGTTTCCGAGAGAGTGGACCGGTCGCCGGAGAAGAATAACACTTTTCTATATCCGACAGAACGAGCCGGCGCGCCGGAAGGTTAATTAATCGAGCGAATCGCACGAAGCGGGCTGCTCGTCTCTGTCGCGTGAAAAGATTCCAGAGGAAAGTCGAGGAGCGGCCACTCGACGCGGCTGCGACTATGACGAGGGTAGCAGCCCACTGACCTTTAGCGACCAATTGATTTTGTTTCCTCGGGGGCGGCTCTCGAAGCGAGCACGCGAGCCTCTCCTAGACGGGGCGAGCTTCCACGAAACTTGATACCGGCGCAAGGGTGTTGGTGTAAATCCTTCGCAGCGCCCCGATATCCGTTTTTATTGTCGGTTTAAGCACCGTCCTCGCGCCACCACCATGCTCGCTCCAGCAGTCTGCCGGAGCACCCATCTCTCTCTCTCTCTCTCTCTCTCTCTCGGGTCATCCCGTGTCATTTTTTCCCGGCGCAGTCAGGGTCGCGCGATTTTATGATTCGCTAGCGAAAGATTGCGTTATCGAGTGCGCTAACCCCGCGTCCACTCTCGAGATCTCGTTCGCAAGTTTCTCCGCTCCGTCACGAATACGTTTTATGGGGGACCCCCGAGGCGATACGAGCCTAATCTCCGTCTCGCGATCGCTAGTCTAAAACGAAATCGCGTCATGCTTCGCTCGCCCCGATGATCGCTTGAATAATCGTCGCCGGCTACGCTGGACCTTATCGATATCCAAAATAGCGGCTTCTTATTTATTTAATTAATTCAGAAAGCTTGCCGAAGGAAAGCAGCTTCGACGATGTCGCAGATTTTCTGGACCATCGCGGTACTCTCTAATCACAATGTCGTTCTTGCTAGATTTAACCCGACAAGAGTCCCGCAACGTGATATCAACCCTTTGCACTCGAGTGCAATATGTACTGTTGCAATATGCGACATTGTATTATTGCAATATGTTTGTATCGTCATATTGCAATAAATTACACAGTCGTAGGACTAGCACAGGGAAATTCACAGCAACGCGAAATTTGGAATTTCCGGGAGAAATTACTGTACATTATTTTGTCTTTTTTTTTCGATGATTGATCTCAGACATCATGATTTTTACTTTTTTAACGTGAAGTACACGTATTTACTACTATCATCAGCGATTATTAACATGTAACGTAAAGATGTGTGAATATTTGTCACGAAATTTAAGCAAATATTTGTCGTGCGCCGCAATTCATGGATTTCACCAGCAACAGAAGACACGTCACTCTTTTTTTCCGTGTTAAAAAAAGTTAGTAAAAGTTTACGCAGCTGGTGAAAGAAACGTTAACAGAACGTCGTTCCGACGATTTCATCGAAATTCTTCGAAACGGTTCAAAAAATTCGAAGAATTTTTCGATCGAGATCGCTGAACACGTGCTCGACGCATTTCCGATAAAAATAATGGAATGCGACGCAGCTGAAAAACAATTCGCGTCCCATTGTGTTCGTTATAAATCCACGAAGCGTTCATTTCCAAAAGATAATGTTCACATTGCGGTATATGAACAATCTAATGTTCGATTTTCCCAGTTCAACGGGAATAAAAACGCGATCGCTCGCGGAGCTTCAATTTTAAACACCGCGGTTTCGCGTAACAATGGAACACGAACCTGCTGACGGACTCGTTCGCGAAATATATATTATTATAATATTATTATTATTATATTAATAATATAATATTATAATATAATATAGTATAATATATAATATATATATTAGGTTAAGGAATAAGTTCGTAGCGTTTTTATGCTTTCTTTTATTTTACAACGACTTTTTGCTATTTGACAAAGTGTATAATATTCATTCGATAGAGCTCTTTCTGCTCTACAAAACTGTGCAAACAAAGCAAAGAAAAACAGCTGTCAACAGTCTGTTTGACCGGCCAGTATATTGGATCGGGCCTCTCAAGGGGTTGTTTACCCGAAAAATCGGACAATGCGGGAAGCGGCCGGCATCGCGGCGACGAAATTGGAGCAGATTATAGTCGGCCATTCGGTATGACGAACGTCCAGCATGTCAACCAAGAGTTTCCGATTTACATACATCGTCGAATTTATTGACCGGCCCGTAAACGCGACGAATGGTAATCGAAAATCGTGCGTAAAACGAGGGGCGTGCGCGATCGATGATTCTGGTTATCGGCGATAACTACCGGCCGACGATCCACGCGCAATTATATGGTGCCGGTGTTACGGCCGTTTTCACCGATGAGTGATAAATCGCGTGCTACCAATCCCCCACTCCCCCCCTCGGATCTGGCAACCGCCACCCACGCGGCCGATGCCGACCGGAGCCGAGAGAGCCGAATCTCCTCTCTGGCACCGGCCTCTGTCCCCGGTTTTCCCTATGAATTCGACCCGAAATTATATCTGATCCGCGAGGCGACTTGCCGTTTGTTTAACGCCACCCGATACTCCATCAAACTCGGCGTGTCCGCCGGACCACGGATTAAACCGTGGGTCCTTTCTGCGACAGAACGAGCAGAACGACGGGACACTCGATACCAGAGCCTTGAACCACCGATCCGTCGATATCCTAGACGAGTCTCGTCGTTTCTATACCGTCGCGCAAATTTCTTTATTCCGCGGCCGCGATCGACGACGACGATATCGCTTTGGAAACAAAGGGGTCTCTCTCTCTCTCTCTCTCTCTCTCTCGATGATCGGACACTTTGAACCGATCTCTCTTGACCCTCCTACAAAGCGCCGTAGACCACCGTCGTCTTCGAACTGTAACGCACGGAGAATTTTCACACGAAATTTTTATATTCCTCTTCGAAGGCGTACGCCAGGCTGGCGCCAGTCAGTCGGGGGTTCATTTGTATATCGCGAGTCAAAAACCTCCAAGGGGGTACGACGACGAATATTTCTGGAATCGGACCACGTAGGAACACCCCCACTACCATTTTTCCAGAGAAAATGTAGCTATACAAAAATGTCTAGTCGGCGATAACTAGTCCCAAAAATGTCTCGCAATCCAAGAGTGGCGGGTTCCTCAGGTCATTCGAAGCAACTTTTTCCTTTACAAAAATTTTCTCCGAGCCACCGTTAACGAGTTATTAACGAAAAACAGTGACCAATGAGAGGCGAGCTCGGCTGGCGCGAGGCGGCCGAGCCAATGAGCGGAACTGTGCTTCGTGCGCTGGTTGGCTGGGCCGCCTCGCGTCAGCCGTACTCGATTCTTATTGGTCACTATTTTTCGTTAATAACTCGTTAACGGTGCCTCGGAGAACATTTTTGTAAAGGAAGAAGTTGCTTCAAATCATCCGAGGAACCCGCCATTTCCGGATTGCGAGACTCTTTTGGGACATCCTGCATAAAGGGCCTAAACGCGACCAGAAATCGGGCTAGTTTCGAGTCATTCGTCGACGTGGAAACTCTAGCGAGATCGAGTCTTAATTCTCCTTCGAACAATCTAGTAGGTAATAGATATCAAATCAGAAGCCCCCGCCGACTCAGTGCGAAAAGCTGAGAGCGCGATAGAGTCCGCGAACACCTACATACATTTGTAAGAAACCAAAACGCGTAATAAATTAGCTTTTACCAGTTTTCTTTGGTTACAAGTTCAATTATTTCCATTTCCTATTTCGAAGCAGTAGCTGGTATAACCCTCAAAGATATATCTTTTCCACTCGAGGTATATCTTTATTTCTCTTCTTGCAAAAGTTACGAGGCAGCCTAATACCAATTTCCCTAAATACTATCCTTACCTTAAAGGTAGCCACCCGTGCCGAAATAAGCATCGGCTGGTCTACGCACCTTATCCTTACCTAAAAGGTAGCCACCCGTGCCGAAATAAGCATCGGCTGGTCTACGCACCTTCTCCTTATCTCCTTAAAGGTAGCCACCCGTGCCGAAATAAGCATCGGCTGGTCTACGCACCTTATCCTTACCTAAAAGGTAGCCACCCGTGCCGAAATAAGCATCGGCTGGTCTACGCACCTTCTCCTTATCTCCTTAAAGGTAGCCACCCGTGCCGAAATAAGCATCGGCTGGTCTACGCACCTTCTCCTTATTTCCTTAAAGGTAGCCACCCATCCCTAAATAAGCATCGGCTGGTCTACGCACCTTATCATAAACCTTAAAGGTAGCCACTCGTGCCGAAATAAGCATCGGCTGGTCTACGCACCTTATCCTTATTTCCTTAAAGGTAGCCACCCATGCCTAAATAAGCATCGGCTGGTCTACGCACCTTATCCTAATTCCTTGAAGGTTGCCACCCGTGCCGAAATAAGCATCGACTGGTCTAAAAATCCCGATTGCATGCAACCTCCGGCCACCCAAGCTGCCTGGCCCACGGCTCGTAACAGAGCAGAGCGAACGTCTTTATTTATCGCGATTTGCGGTAGCCGAAGGAACGGCCGGCATTAAGGGAATCCGATTTTTAAGTTATTCGAAGCTACGCGGAGAAGAGAGTCTTCTCCGCAAGAGCAGCAGAAAGGAAAACTCCACTTGCCGGCGGCTTTCATAAAATAATCTACGAAAATGGGAACCAGCGTCGGGATCCGCGGTCTATTCATGAAACATCCAATTTTCATGAAACTCGCCGGATTTATAGAACCCGGAGATTCTATAAATTCACGTTTTACGGTATAGTTTCTACGTACTGGAATGCGGTGCTCGAGGGCCCGCATCGCCGGATATGCTGACTTGATCAGCCAGACGATGGAGAGCCGGTGGGTGTGGGCTACGCCGCGATTTTCACCGAAATTGTCTTCTTTCTGACGCGCGCGCGCGGGCGCGAACGATACACGTGCACGTGAATTCGCACGGAACGTGGACTTAATATACGTAGAACTTTACTTCGACGTGGGTCTAGCCGCGTAACCAAAATTTTCTCGGAATTCACTGCGCTGATTTTTCACTGAAGCCAACTTGGGCCAAATAAACAACGCTTAACTTTAGGTGGGCCGCAAAAAAAATCAATGTTCATAGAAACAAATATTGTGATTTCGACTAGTACATTGTAATAAACATGTATAAAGTTAAATTATTGTTTACGTCCTGATACTTGACATCTCTTCTCTGATACTATCTTTCCTATTTCGGGAGAAATTTTATATTGACCGAGACTATTTTATTTTTACTTTGCGTCGGATATATTGACTGGGCCGCAAAAATGTTCCTCTCGAGCCGCATGCGGCCCGCGGGCCGCGAGTTTGACACCTCTGACGTACGGTGATCGAAGCGTTGAATTTCGATGTATAGGTTCGATACGAGAACGAATTCAACGTTTTCAATTGGACACCCTGTACGTGAAATTCTACGTGGCTTCGGGTGCAATTTACGTCTTGATTTAAGCTGTCTTACGACGAGTATACTCGTCATGAAGAAATGGCATGTTGCGTTATCACGAGTATACTCGCGAGGAACAGCTGATTGGTTACGAAGGATGTGTGTTTTGATGTTCTTTATTAATTTATATATTTTATAGAAGCATTTTCAAACGAAATACAATATGGAGAACCAAACTTATGCGATATAATAGCAGTAATTCGCACACTTCCCAAAGAGATTGCAACAGCCAACCGGTCAAGAAGGATGTACGCTTTGGTGTTCTTTATTAACCCTTTGCACTCGAGACTATTTCAACCACAAAATGAAAGCATTTGTTTCAAGCTACAGTATTTCCATTCGGCGTGGTTCTATTTGTTGGATGCACTTGAAATATAACCTGTTTGCCTATATTTTTTAGCAATTTATTGGGAGCGAACTGTGATAACGCGTAAATTCTTTTAAAAAATGGCACAGCAATTTTTAGTGTCGCCGATCGAATGCAAAGGATTAAATTGTATATTTTATAAAAGTATTTTTAAACGAAATACAACGTGGAGAACCAAACTTATGCGATATAATCGCAATAATTCGCACACTTCTCAAAAAGATTGCAACAGCCAACTGATTAACATCTTCGTCTACGCTTAAGAAATATAGATCGCTGACAATATTCGCTATATACAAGATGTCCCAAAAATATCTCTCAATCCAGAAACAGGGGATTCCTGAGATAATTTTAAGTAACTTTTTTCTTAGCGAAAATGCAATTCGCGGCTTCGTTTGCGACTTATTAAACACTAGATTTACGGAGCACAAAAGAGAGCTGTTTCATATTAGTTCATAAAAGTAACAATAAGACATTTATCCTAATTTTGAACACAAGTGTTACCGTAACGTTTGCCGCAAGCAACATATAAATTCACTAAATAACTCACAAATGTATCTTGACATTTATTCTGATTTTGAACAAGCGTTATTTCAACGTTTGCCGTAATAATGTTACATATATTTATATAATATTATATAAAGTATATCGTATAATATTACATAAAGTAACATATAAACTGAATAAATAACTCACAATTGTATCCTTACGATACGAATAATCGAAAATTAAAGAATCGGTGACCCGCCATTTTGACGGGCTCCAAAAATCTAGCGTTGAATTCGTCGTCGACGTTCACGCGCGTTCGCGATAAACATAATTAAATACGTTAAAAACAGACGCAGCTCGTCTCTCCGGTTAACACGTTCCGTGCCGAGCTTTTTTTACTCGAATCTTCACACTTTGATATTTTACTAAAACTTGATGTATTACGTGCAATTATTAATTCTCGTACACGTAACAACGTAACAAAAACTTATCAACGCCCATTCTTGCGGTGGAAATTGATTCTTCGGTTCTAAATTTCTTGTAAACAATTTGTTCAGTTCACTAAGTAAACATGCAAGCGTGTACCATCGATGGTACACGTGGCACGGAACGTGTTAACGGACCTATGCCACTTTCAAAATAAACGGCTCATGCAGCCCTAACTGACGCTTAGATTGTGCAGAAAAATGGACAATTCGGGAATAGGAGATACGATTATTCCGGCTGTGCGCTATGTTTTTATAATCGTTGGCAATCGGTAACTATAAAAACGAGTCGCAAGGCTCGAATTCGCAAGGCTCCTCCTCCCAAATTGTCCATTTTTGTGGACAATCTGAGCGTCAATTAGGGAGACATTACTGTATATAAATTGATTTTTCCACTTACAAGGATCCCATAAGATTAAGTACAGATAGTACGATTCATCCATTAACACGTTCCGTGCCGAGCTTTTTTTACTCGAATCTTCACACTTTGATATTTTACTAAAACTTGATGTATTACGTGCAATTATTAATTCTCGTACACATAACAACGTAACAAAAACTTATCAACGCCCGTTCTTGCGGTGGAAATTGATTCTTCGGTTCTAAATTTCTTGTAAACAATTTGTTCAGTTCACTAAGTAAACATGCAAGCGTGTACCATCGATGGTACACGTGGCACGGAACGTGTTAAACTGAGCCGGAGCAAAGAAGTCCCCGAGTCTTGGAGTCTCGGTCCCGTACCGAAAAAGCATTATCAAATTTAACGGCAGCGGTCCGCGACGTCGCCGTCGCGTCGCCGGAAACGTTAGGCCGGCCCGGCGGCAACTTTCCGAATGCGAAACGAAATTTCGCCGTCATATTTAATAGTTCCAGAGAGCGAAACCCGTAAACTTTACGCGGGCCGGCGTATCGGGAAAAGGGGGCCACGGAAGAAATAAGACGACAAGACGGTCGGAGCGAAGAAAGTAAGACGCGGGAGTTCAATATTGAAAATGCACGTCGGAGAGGGAGCCGGCAGGAATGAAGAATACGAGGCAGCAAACCCCGCCGTCTCATCCCTTTCATTTTTCAGTGCATTACGTAATTCAGTTCGACCGCCGACTCTCTCCTGTTATCATTGTCCGCTGAGTTTCTATCGGTGATATGTTGCCGGATCGCTAATAATAACGTCATCGGAACGGTAAAATTAGGAGACGCGGCCGCTTAAATATTCAGCTCGGGTTTCCGTATAAATTCGCCGGCTCATAAATGTTTCACGAACGGCGTCGGTTCGAGCAATCCGAGTCCCCTCAGTGACCCCCGATCGACAGCTCAAGACGCATCTGTCGCCCTTATTTTTGGCCTGTCACTACCGACGAAAATACCGCGGTCTCGAAACACTCTGAATTCAGCGGAACTGATACTCACTGGCGTGTCTGCGACAAGCGACCGAATATTCCGTGTGCTCGGTGAAAGATCTCGGATGTTGCAAACAGGATGTTGTTATTTAACGGGGACTGCGAACGTGATAGAAATTACTGAATTCAGAGAAACGTAAATATGGAATGAATCCACGAGCGACGGCTACTATTTTAATATCGTAATGTCGGTAACGCGACGTCGAATTGACTCCGTCACCGGCGGGGTCATTTTGACGTGAAGCCATTATTAATTGATGCAGAAGTCGAATCGACTCCGAGACATCACATAAGATCTCCGGCACTTTGACGTCTCAGATTTAGTTCATTCTTGTATCACAGTGGAATCTCGATTATCTGGCTTATTGGAAAGGTGTTCGGAATAACAGAGAAGTTACTTGATCAAATTAGTAGATGAATTCTTTAATTATTCAAGATTCAAATAAATAAAGATCTCCTTCACTTTGACGCCTTAGATTTAGTACATTCTTGTAACATAATAGAATCTCGATTAGCTGGCTCATTGAAAAGATGTTCGGATGACAGAGTAGTTACTTAATTCAAATTAATTGATGAATTTTTGAATTATTCAAGATTAAAATAAATAAAGATCTCCTTCACTTTGACGCCTTAGATTTAGTACATTCTTGTAACATAATAGAATCTCGATTATCTGGCTCATTGAAAAGATGTTCGGATGACAGAGTAGTTACTTAATTCAAATTAGTAGATGAATTCTTTAATTATTCAAGATTCAAATAAATAAAGATCTCCTTCACTTTGATGCCTTAGATTTAGTACATTCTTGTAACATAATAGAGTCTCGATTATCTGGCTCATTGAAAAGATGTTCGGATGACAGAGTAGTTACTTAATCAAATTAGTAGATGAATTCTTGAATTATTCAAGATTAAAATAAATAAAGATCTCCTTCACTTTGACGCCTTAGATTTAGTACATTCTTGTAACATAATAGAATCTCGATTATCTGGCTTAATAAAAAAGTGTTCGAATAACAGAGAAGTTACTTAATCAAATTAATAGATAAATACTTTAATTATTCGTATGATATATAAATAATAATATCTCCGTCACTTTGACATCTCATATTTAGTACATTCTTGTAACATAATAGAATCTCGACTATCCGACTTACTGAAAAAAGTGTCCGAATAACAGAAAAGTTACTTAATCAAATTAACAAATGAATTCTGTAATTATTCGTACGATAAATAATGTTGCATATGCATCACTTCAAACTGAAACATTTAAACACGCAGTCGATTGCGCATAATCGATGATGCACAATCGATTAGTGTACACCGAAGGATATCTCGCCCGTAAACAAAATAAATCGATAAGTAAATAAACAACGACTAAATAAATAAAAATAATAAAATGAAAAATCACAGTATCGTCTGCAGAGGTTCGACGCAGCGTAACGATGGTCTAGATAATTGCAATTTCGGACGGTGAAATCCGAGAGCGGCCCTTAAAATTTAAATAAGACCGGCCGGGAGAGGCGGGCGAAAAACTCGAGAGCGGATGAAAATTAGGAAGTTCGTAGCCGCGTTCGTAGGCGAGAGATAGGCACAGTCGACGCGCCGGCAAAGGGGTCACTGTTTTCAAGTCACTTTTCGCCGGACTGATTTCTGATTCAGGAAGGACCCGCGGCCTAGATAAGAGTTCCAGCCTAGTTGACCGGGGATATACATATATATGTATATATACAGAGTGTCCCAAAAATGTCTCGCAATCCGGAAATGGCGGGTTCCTCGGATCATTTGAAGCAACTTCTTCCTTTACAAAAATGTTCTCCGAGGCGCCGTTAACGAGTTATTAACGAAAAACAGTGACCAATAAGAATCGAGTACGGCTGACGCGAGGCGGCCCAGCCAACCAGCGCGCGAAGCCCAGTTCCGCTCATTGGCTCGGTCGCCTCGCGCCAGCCGAGCTCGCCTCTCATTGGTCACTGTATTTCGTTAATAACTCGTTAACGGTGCCTCGGAGAAAATTTTTGTAAAGGAAAAAGTTGCTTCGAATGACCCGAGGAACCCGCCTCTTTCGGATTTCGAGACATTTTCAGTTCACCCTGCATATATAAATATAAAAATTTCCTTTACAAATATATATATCGGTGGAATAAATTAGCGAGAAGTTGGAGCGACGGCCCCGTCCGCATTAATAACACGGACGCAACGTCGGTGGTCTTCGGCGCGAAATGAAAGAGTGCCGTGTCTCTGGCCGAGGCCCCGCTTCGTCCACCGGTGTTCCATCGGCCCGCCGTCGCCTGGCTTTTCCACGGGTATCACGGTAAAAAATCGCCGCATAAATCCCGAAGGAAATCGATCCCCGGATCCACCTTTTTCCAGCCACCTAGAATGGCCGTCTCGCGCTGACACGCGCGAGATTTACTAGGCGGCCAAGAACCAATTTCGTCCGTGCATCACTCATATATCTACTTGATTAGGCGATCTGTTGCGCGCCCGAGGATTTCCTTTCGCGGCTTTGACACGTCGATATCGGGGGTCTATCGCTCCCTCTCCCCTCTGTACGTGGTCAGACGTGCCGTTAGAGCACAGTCTATGCTTCGGCATTCTCTGCCGAGTCTTTGTCCGCGCGATGATTGCCGCTGTCGATCATTTCCCAGATACATGGATAGCTTATCTCTCGAAAGGCAACGCGCATTGTTCGTCATGCTCACTGTCTACTCCGATATTCTTCGGACTGGCTGTACATTCATAGTTGGATCATCGGTTCAATGGATATTCGAGGATAATGGCGTGTTTGTTTTTAAATAAGCGAGTCCGATGGTAAGGTAATATGGATATTCGAGGCACGGAATTAGGTCGATTGTAAGTTGAACGTATATTTAAATTGTTCGCAAGCTTCTTCGCGCGACGATTATTCGAATCTTACAACTCATTTTTATAGTTATTGATAATCTATAACAATAAAAAACGAGCCACAAGGCCCGAACAATCGTATCTCCTCTTCCAAAATTGTCCACTTTTCTAGACAATCTGAGCGCCAATAAGAGAGATATTTAGAGAGTACAGTAATGTCTCCCTTACTGACGCTCGGATTGTCCACTAAAAAATGGACAATTTGGGAAGAGAAGATACGATTATTCGAGCCCGTTTTTATAATTATTGACAATTCGTAACTATAAAAACGAACCGCAGGAGACTCGAATAATCATGTCTTCTCTTCCTAAATTGTTCTTTTTTGTGGTCAATCTGGGCGTCAATTAGAGAGACATTACTGTATCTTGGATTTCAGTCGATTTCAGTCGGAGACCGTATCGACGATGTGACCGAATTCCATCCGTCGCTGTTAAATCATTCAACTGATATTTAATTTGGTCGACAAAATTAACCAGTTAGCTGCGGCTTTAAAATATAAAATTAAAAAATAAGCACTTATATGTGTCGCGAGAATCGAGCGACGACGAGTATACTCGTCGAACACGGAGTAAGCGTCGCTGTAAAGATATTGGATAAAAAAGACGGGTTTATTTTATAAAATTGACAATTTTATTACCGAAACGCAGGGAAAATCGAATAGTTATAAAAGATTCAAATTGCTGATGTAGAGTGGTACAGTAAATTCTCCCTAATTAATGCCGAGATTGAACACAAAAATGAGCAATCTGGGAAGAGGAGATACGATTATTAAGCCTTGCAGCTCATTTTTATATTTACAGATTGTCAACAACTATAAAAACGAGGCGCAAGGCTCGACTAATCGCATCTTCTCTTCCCAAATTGCACATTTTCTGCAGAATCTGTGAATTATTATATTCGGCAAAGCAAGAACGATACATAACTTTGCACATCGAACATCAATATCGTGAATTATTCACATAATTATTCATATCATTTATTTGTTTGTTGCCACAAAATATTCTAAGCTTCTTGAAATTTGAGAATACGTTTTCGTTTCCACTGAAATTGCAATTTAAATAGCCGACGATCGCTACTTTTTACGTGCGACGAGTATACTCGTGACACAAAATACTGCCACATCTCCGTGACGAGTATACTCGTCGAACAAAACTAACTGATCTTTTCACGGAAAATACAACGCTCGGGAAGACTCCAATCGGCGTGTAAAACGCGTCGAATTCCGTTTTTAGGGAAACAATTCTCCCGTTTTCACGTTCGACATAATTGCACTTTGCACGTCGAACACCGATATCGTGAATTATTTACATAATTATCCATGTTTTGTATTTGTTTGTTTTATTCTGGACTTACCACAAAATATTCTAAGCATCTTGAAATTTGAGAAAACGTTCTCGTTTCCACTGAAATTGCAATTTACATAGCCAACGATCGCTGCTTTTTACGCGCGACGAGTATACTCGTGACACAAAATACTGCCACTTCTCCGTGACGACTATACTCGTCGAACAAAACTAACTGATCTTTTCACGGAAAATACAACGCTCGGGAAGACTCCAATCGGCGTGTAAAACGCGTCGAATTCCGTTTTTAGGGAAACAATTTTCCCGTTTTCACGTTCGACTTCAACGAACTCGGTATTCCACGACCACCTTCGCTTCTACCTGCGCGAGCCGAGCAATCTTTCTTCATCTTCAAACGGCGCTGGATGCATTGAAATGGAGCGAAGACGGGGAAAAACAAGAAAATAACCGGAGTTGGAACAAACAATAAAGATTGAAAGCATCTTCGTCCCGTGGATCCCTTTTGTTCGCAGCGACGTCAGGATCGCGAAGAACGACTCGGTCATAAATGACAAAGTAGATTCAGTGGACCGGCGATGTAAGTATAATGAGTGACTTTGACTTTCGCATCGTCATCGTCGTCGTCGTCCTCGTCGTCGTCGTCGTCCTCGTCATCCCAAGCGAGGCGTTGAAGTTTTATCCAGACCGGGAGTAAAAACGTGTCGCCTACGTGTCGCTCAAATTGTTCAACGCTCCCTTCGCTCGCTCGCTCGTCGTCGTTGTTTATTTATAGGTTCCCTTAAGCCGGCGTCCCATGGATGGATATCCCATCGCACCGCCGCGTCTAATTTATTATGCGCGCCCGGAATTGTTGTGTTTTTTTTCCTCGATGATCGATCCCACGAAGTTTCTAAAAACGGTGATAAGCTCCTTAGGAAGCGAGCACACGGCCGCAGCGTTCCGGTAATATCGATTGACCTGACAAACGAGCGCATTATCGTGCCGCAGGCCTCTATAAAAAGGTTATAAATGTCGGAAACAATTGATACCATTATATCCCGGCTCGCATGAAGGCGTCAGTGTGCCTTCGATCGGGAAATCTCGCGGATTGAACAGTGGAACCGAAGGCTGTAACTTTTGCTCGACAAATTTGATTTATCGAAGAAATACGACCGGACCTATTTATTGCGTCTCTGCTATATATTGCTTCTGTGCGACCTCGCAGTTTTATTTCAGATCGGATGGATAACCTTGACAAATTGTACAGAAATATTCCACGATGTGTAATCCTGTTAACCCTTTCAGTGTCGACGAAAAATATTTTACCTGAGCCTGGTTGACGGAATTTGACGAAGTTTGGGACGAAAGATGTACACATTTGTTGAGTAATTGTAATTACACGATTCGCGGAGGAGCATGCTAAGCGGTAAAAGTTGTATTTATTAACGCTAGATTCACGAAATCCGTCGAAACGACGTTAAATTTGATAATGTTTTTGAAGTCGGGGACTTCTGTGCTCCGCCCCGTTTAACCAGAGACGAGCTGCGCCTGTTTTTAACGTTTTTAATTATGTTTAATACGTACGCACGGATGGACGACGACGGCGACGACGAATTTAACACTGGATTTACGGAACCCGTCAAAATGGCGGGTCGCTAATTTTTTTAATTTACGATTATTCGTATCGTAAAGATGCATTTACGACTTATTTACTCAATTTATATGTTACTTACGGCAAATGTGACAATAAAAAACTTGTTAAAAATCAGAATAAATATCTTATCGTTACTTCTATGAAGTAACATGAAACGGCTGTTTTTTGCGCTTCGTAAATCAAATGTTAAAAGCATTAAAAATGTAAACTATCCTCGAATGCAGCCGGCAACGACGTTCATGAAAATTAAAAGTTATCGCGTAAACCCTTTAGCTGCCCACTAGCCAGTTAAAAATCGATCTTTTTAATATTCGATTCGAACACATCGCGATGCAAGTGAATTTCTAAACCTAGGTCAAGTATAATATTGGCCGCATGCGGCCGGGGCGGCAGTAAACGCGTTAATATGCATTATAACAAACGATTGTATGCAGGCATAGCTGCCGGCAGAGCGTCGCGTACTCCACCGGCACCGTCACAAAATTTCATTACTATACTTCGGCCGCTGATATATGACGAATGCGCCGGCAATCAAACCGTAATGTCGTGCTAAACATCCAAGTTCAAGAGCCAAAGCAAAAGCGCATATCGCGTGCGATGAATGTAAACGCTCGGTCCGCGTTTCGACACGTTATACTTTCGCGATGCTGGCGGAACAATCGTTATTAAAACGTCGGGCGTCGACGGTGCAGAAATAACCGGAAACGACAAATTATATAGCAAAGGGCCGGTAAAGCGGAAAAAATGGGGGAAACGACGTATGAAAATGTGTTTACGATGTGGCGCGTTCAGCTGCGTGCGCTGCACAAAAAAGCTGCGTAAACCAGTTCATTATGCTCTTCGAGGCGAAATGTCTTCGTCGAAACCGTGGCTCGGTGCTCCTAATTGCTCGCGTTCGTTGGAGATCGTATAATATCGTTCGAAACTTCGCAAGTGGAAATTTATTAAACACGTCGGCACAACGAGGAGCTGTTCGTCGCTCGCCTGAAGTGATTCGCGAACAATTAGCGTTCGAGGTTAAACTTTGTCGGTCGCAAAAATCGGGACACCAAAAAGTAACCAACTAGAAAGTTAATGAAATATAAGAATCGCTCTTTCTTTTCCTCCGCGTTATATTGGGTTGGCAACTAAGTAATTGCCGATTTGTTCAATGAAATAAAAAATTTGTTTTTACTTGGAACGAAGTTTAATCTGTAATGTATTTTCCATTTTGTTCGATGGCCTTTTGCCATCTCTCCGACAACTTGAAAATTCCACGCTCGTAGAAAGTCTGATCCTTTGCGGCCAAAAACTGAGTTAAGTGAGATTTTACAGCATCATCGTCGTTAAAAGTTTTACCACGAAGGGAGTTGTCCAGGGATCGAAATAAGTGGTAATCCGATGGCGCGAGATCAGGGCTATATGGTGGGTGTAACATCAATTCCCAACCAATATCCATCAATTTTTGCCGAGTGGACAAAGACGCGTGCGGCCTAGCATTGTCCTGCTGGAAAATGACACCTTTACGATCGACCAATTCTGGTCGCTTTTCCTTGACCGCTGCATTCAATTTGTCCAGTTGCTAACGTTCACGGCTAATAAAAAATAACATAATAATAATAATAATAATTTTATCCACAGATCTGGACAATTTGGGAGAAGGAGATACGATTATTCGAGCCTTGCGGTTCGTTTTTATAATTACGAATTGTCAACAACTATAAAAGAAACGAGCTACAGGGCTCGAATAATCGTATCTCCTCTTTCCAAATTGTCCATTTTTGTGCACAATCTGAGCGTCAGTTAGGGGGACATTACTGTATTTGGTTCAGTTTTAAGATAATTATTGCACACTTTTGTGGGCCACTGTAAATTAGATGAGAGTGTCTTTCCGCTGTTAATAATTGCAATAAGTCGGACCAATAATTGCAATAATCGACCAATTCTGGTCGCTTTTCCTTGACCGCTGCATTCAATTTGTCCAGAGTTGCTAACATTCACGGATAATAAAAAGTAACATAATAATAATAATAATAATTTTATAATATAACATTTACGGATATCATAAAAATGGGAGTGAGAGACATCTGTAACTGAAATCGGCAATTACTTAGTTGCCAACCCAATATAATATCGTTCGAAACTTCGCAAGTGGACATTTATTAAACACATCGGCACAACGAGGAGCTGTTCGTCGCTCGCCTGAAGTGATTCGCGAACAATTAGCGTTCGAGAGTAACTTTGTCGGTCGCAAAAATCGGGACACCAAAAAGTAACCAACTAGAAAGTTAATGAAATATAAGAATCGCTCTTTCTTTTCCACCGCGTTATAGAATTATCTCTGTGTTATTAGAATTACGCTTGCTCGTTGATTTGTTGATTTTTCGTAACGAACGTTCGCAACGCTACGGAGAACGGGGGATTCTGCGATGTAAAGAACATCGCGGGAATATCATTTCCAACGATGGTTATGAAACAGGAGAGATGAAAAGAACAATTCCAGGAGTTTTATTAAACTTCGTAATTTTGCCAACACACGCTTCGCCGAGTAATAAGTTTTCCGGAACATCGGTCCGGATCGTAAACGAATATCCGGTCGGATCAAATTTTTGTTCATGAAACATTTGCCCCCGTTGATTCCATTCCAGCGGGCCCCTGTCTTCCCATCAGCTATCGTTCGATTATCCAATACTTTTATTAACAGCGCCGATCGATCACAAGTTTCATAATACGCAGCTCCGCCACTGACACCGTTATTCAACGGGAGGGGGGGGGGAGCGCCGCTTGCAACTACAAAGCGCTCGTTCACGGTTCTGCCATTCCGAAATGAAAAACTTTTCCAATTTAGGAGCTGCATAAAAATGTATCCTCATTAGCTTTCCGTTCGTTTTTATTTCGGCAGAACGCGCGAACGGGGAACGGCCACGCCGGCCTCCAGATGTTCGCTGCTGGTTTCGGTTCCTTATCAGCGGACTGCGGATTTTACGCGTTTATGGCAAAAATTGCCAAGTTAAATACAGAACAGACGTCGAGGAGAATTCAAGAATTCTCGTCGCACCGTTTTTTAATTTATTAGAATTACTAGAAGAAACAAACACGTGTTTTTGAAACTCCTGTTTTGTGCGGTTTGGACAGATAATTTTAATTTTTTATAAAGATTTTTTCGCAGTCTATTTAATGGAATTATGTTCAATCGAGGATTTCCAATCGCGTTTCCCTATTTTGCGATCGCACCTCGCCAATTATAATTATTAAATATTATTATATTAAATATTAAATATTAAATATTATTTATTATTATTATATATCTGTATATATATTACTATATTACTATATTACAATAAAAATAGTATAACTATACATTTATTTTATTATAGTTATACTATTTTTATTATAATATAATAATATAGTAATATATATACAGATATATAATAATAATAAATAATAAAAATAGTATAAATAATTGAATATATATATATATATATATATATATATATATATATATATATATATTCAATTAATTATATATATACACACACATATATAATTTATACTATTTTACGATATATATATACAATCGAAAATGTATATTTTCAATGAAAAATCGTACACGATAAGAAGTAGCGAACGATCCACAAAATGTTGCGCGCACGTTCTTCGCATTGTCTGTTAGCTGTCAACGATGCTGGAACGAAAGATTGCGCATGCTGTTCGCATCGTACGGTACGATTCGCACCAGTCCCGTCTCGCTTTGTTTTGGTACAATATGACTGACGGGCGAAGCATTCTGACGGTATCAGAGCAGCATGGCGCGGGACGGGAGCGGCGCGCATAGCGTGAACACTCCGATACAAACGAAATGAAAGAATATCTGGCCGGGCAAGCCCGGACCGTGCCTTGCCTGTAAACGTGTTCCGACTCTTAGGCCACTTCGCTCCCATGAACGCGTTATGTCGCGACACCGATACTGCGCGTATAAGATCGCGGACGAGGTACACTCGCGACGTAATGCCGCTTGTGCGGTGCCGCGGACGAGATACATATCTCGCGACGTAATGCCGCTTGTGCGTTATCCCGCCGCGCGACACCGTTCGTGCGGTGCCACGGACGAGATACATATCTCGCGACGTAACGCCGCTTATGCGGTGCCACGGACGTGTCATCCCGCGGCGCGAGATCGTTCGTGCGGTGCGCTTCTGTTTTCGCTCGTCTGTGCTCACTTCTTAGCTGCGATTGCTTAAACAAATGCTCTTTAATTGCTCATTGTTGCTCTGCAATTGCTTTCAATTGCAAGCTTCTTCCATGCTGCGTCAATGGAACCAAACTACTATCGAATCGAAGCCCGCGAATTACAGCGTGTTTACTCATCCGTGGCGCCGCGCGAGCGGCATTGCGCCGCGGGATAACACGTCCGTGGCATCGCACAAGCGGCATTACGTCGCGAGATATCTGCTCTGCGACCTTACACCAGGGGTGGACGAACTTTTGATCACTACGGGCGATCTATTATTTTAAATTATAGACGGCGGTCTGTCAACATCGTACGTGTTAAGTGATCATCGGAAAAGCAGTAATTTAAAGCCAAAAATAAGTTCAAATTTAAGATAAACATAGATCATATCAGACGGACGGGCGACGACCAGTCGACCGCGGGCGACGCTTTGGCCACCCCTGCCTTATACAAACAGTATATATGCAGTATATCTACGGTATATACAGGGTGTCCCAGGTTTTAATGTTCAAACTTTGTCGGTATATTCTATGGCACAAAGTAAGAAAAAAATGTTATGTAAACGTAGGTCATATAGAGCTTCATTAAGAAGTTATAACAAAAATTCAGAATAGGAATAGTAATCAACTTGCTGTTACTGCGAGCATTGGCTCGAATATATCAGCACATGCCGTGTGTTTATGTAAGCTGTGTTTGTTAATACATTTCGAAATGTCTAAATCCAAAATGATTTTTCTCACTTGTGCAGTGTTTCCATTTTATATGACAATGTGCATTTTATGCGTGCGAAATTGAGTCTTGTGGCTTGTACAATAGTTATACTTTTAACAATTTTTGAAATCTAAGCCTTGATAATGTGAAAATGATTTTGGAAGCCAATGCTCGCAGTAACAGCAAGTTGATTACTATTGCTATTCTGAATTTTTGTTATAACTTATTAATAAAGCTCTATATGACCTATGTTTACATAACATTTTTTTCTTACTTTGTGCCATAGAATACACCGACAAAGTTTAAACATTAAAACCTGGGACACCCTGTATAACAGTATATCGTCGCGAAATAACACGCTAGAAAAAGAGAGAGAGAGAGAGAGAGAGAGAGAGAGGCGGCTAAGCAGCTTCACGAAATCGTATCCGGACAGCAGAATCGTGATGGCGACGGCAGCGTCCCGGATAGGCTCGAGTCGAAACGGTCAAAGGGTTATCAACGAGGTTCCCGTATCGCGGTGGTGAAGAGGAGAGGCTGCAAGACCTCGCGCGGACGAGCCTGTTTTCGTGACCCGTGGCAAAGAAAGGCGGCGAAGAACCGGGCGATGGTAGGTAGCACAAAGCCCGCGCCACCATGGGAAGAGTCAAAGACCGAGCGATTCGAGATCACTGAGCATATCGAGCCCTCAGAGAGCCGATCGCTCGTGAAACTTGCTCGCGGCCGACGCTTAAATACGTACAGTGTGCCGAAGCGATAGGATATCGATCGTCCGTAAGTAGAATGTCGGCTACGCGGAGGGCCCGGGAAATAGATAAAACGAAAGGAGAACCAGAGAGAGAGAGAAAGAAAGTGAGAGAGAGAGAAAGAAAGAAAGAAAGAGAGAGAGAGAGAAAGAGAGGGAGAAAGAAAGAGAGAGAGAAAGAGAGAGAGAGAAGGAGAGACAGACAGAGACAGAGAGAGAGAGAGAGAGAGAGAGAAAGAAAGAGAGAAAAAGAAAGAAAGAGAGACAGAGACAGAGAGAGGGAGAGAGAGAGAAAGAGAGAGAGAGAAAGAGAGAGAGAGAAAGAGAGAGAGGAAGAGAGAGGGAGAGAGAAAGAAAGAGAGACAGAGACAGAGAAAGAGAGAGAGAGGGAGAGAAAGGGCCGACGTGTGGATTTCGTTTCGAGTATTCCAGGGGAGTCGCAGGGCCGAGATATCTGCAGGATTCGTGCCCGTGGGCGAAGGAATTCCAACTCTTCGGAATACTCGGGGATACGAAGTTGGCTCCCTGGGACAATTTGTAAGTCGTAGAATTGACATTGACGCCGTGGAAGTTTGCAGACACGGCTTGACGAATGGACGGGGACCATCGCGGCGCCGCGGCGCGCCGTGCCGGCTGAATTCGATGGGATTAGCGATGAAACTAACTGTCATGACGGGCTCGAGTCACCTGTCTCGATTTTCTTATCCTCCATCTCGGAGAACTATGGCGACGACTGTTAGTAGCGTTTGCCGGGAGACGTCATAAAATAACTTTCTAGATGTTCTTCGGTGATACGGTAATTTCTCCGTAATTCGCGCTCAGATTGATCACTTTTTGCGGCTCGTTTTTATAGTTACCGATTGTCCCAAATTGTCCATTTTCGTACGCAATCTGAGCGAGAATTAGGGAAAAATTATTGTACCGTGATTCGTTAACTCTTTATCTAGCGACTCTGGTTTTTTTTTTAACAGTCTTATTAAAATCGCAGGTCAACGGAAGGGAGCTTTTTTGGCCATTTAGCTGTGCTTGTGGATTATGCTCGTTATAATGTCAATTATGCTTGTCAAGATGTTGTTGTTTCTTCATGACGAGAATACTCGTCAAGAACAGTTAATTAATTGAGAACGTTGGATACTTTAATATTCTTTATTAAGTTATGCATTTAATAAAAGTACAGTATAATATGCAGTGTATATTATAGTATATATTATATATAGTATTATAGTATTATATTATATTATATTATATTATATTATATTATATTATATATTATATATAGTGTTATAGTATTATATTATTATATAGTATATATTATAGTATATAATATACAGTATTATATACATATAATACAGTATAATAACACTTACTTACACACTTTCTCAAAAGCGACAGCAATTTCATTCGATGTAAGCGTCAATTAGAGAGACATTACTGTACAGTAATGTCTCCCTTACTGACGCTCAGATTGTCCACGAAAATGGACAATTTGGGAAAAGGAGATACGATTATCCGAGCCTTGTGGCTCGTTTTTATAATTGTTGACAATTTATCACCATAAAAACGAGCCACAAAAGGCTCGACTAATCGTATCCCCTCTTTCCAAATTGTCCATTTCAGTGGACAATCCGAGCGTCAGTAAGGGAGACATTACTATACTCCGAAGACACAAGAGTCGCCTCGTGCTTGCAAAAGACGGGTCACCGATATTCGCGGGACACCTCGTTGCAGCCATGTTCCGGCGCAGAAGCGGCTATCTTTCTCACATCGTTTCATCGACAGACATCAAGGCGGGCAACAACGGCATGCGGGCAGAAATCCAGTTTGTTTCTTACTTATCCGCGTCGGAACGCTCGGCCGAGAGAAGGATCCCCGGCCGAAGTGGCGCGGCGATATCGATTATCTCGTACAGTCGAGCGGCGACAAATCGCGCGGTACGTGACGCATTGTAGGAACTGTCGGCGCGTCGAGGATCGTTTAAAATTCTACGGCCGACTCGTCGCGCGCCGCTAAATTCAAACGGCGCTGTTATAAATTGCGCGGCCGGACCGGCCGCCGCGGCGAACCACGTTCGCTTCGTTGCCGGTTCGTGCGGGCCATTGAAAAATATCATCCGAAATATTTCGGAGCCTGAGGGGGGGGGGGGCTCCAGTTCGAAGCTCACCCTCGCGTGGCGCAATTGACCCTTGCCCTTAGGTCGCTAATTTTTCTCGTCAAAAGTCAACTTTTTGATTTTTGCATTATTGCATTATTATCAGTCTGAAGAATGTAAGAATATTCTTGCATTGTTGCATTATTATCCTTGCGAATTATTGCGAGAAGAAGTGCATTGTTATCGATCTTTTAGTTTTTGCAACTGATAAAGAAATTGCTTATTTTATGTAAAGATCAGCGGTCTAATTATGACAATTGTTGCCAATTAAATACATTTGCAGACAAAACATACATGCGACGGAAATAAAATGACAGAAAACGTAGAAAACGCAACAAGAAATAGTAAATCGTTACGAACGATTTGTTCGAATGATACTATAATTGATAAAATATAATAAAAATAATAATATAATAAAAATATAATGAATATATAATTGAAATGTTATAATTGATGTTATAATAAAAAAATTTGCGAGATTATAGTTGAATTTTCTACTCGATCTCAAGATATGCAAAGTATTATAACATATGAAATGCAAAGTATTAAGTTTGTCAGACAACTTTGCGATGAAAAATATAGCATTACAAAGACAAATTTATTGAGTCGAATGTAAAACAAATATATATATTATTTGAATATAATAATTTCTCGCAATAACTCGCAAGAATAATAATAATGCAAAAATATATTCTTACATTCTTCAGACCGATAACAATGCACTTCTTCGCGCAACAACTCGCAAAAATAATAATGCAATAATGCAAAAATATTCTTACATTTTTCAGAATGATAACAACACACTTCTTCTCGCAATAATTCGCAAAAATAATAACACAATAACGCAAAAATACTCTCAGAATCATCTAATATCTAAAATCTAATCCGTAAAATCCGCTGTCCAGTCATAAATTTATGTTAAAAAAAAAAGTACTCAAATCGCCATCAAGGTTGCTACACGTCGTTTCCTCAAGTCATCTTTCCAAGATCTCGAATTTTCAGCGATTCAGTGACGGTTTAGTATCAGCGAGCTCGATGGCCCCCTAAATTGACACGAAGTTTCGCAAAAATTCCCCGAATTCTCGACTATCTTTCCAAAAATTGCCGATATCTCCGTGGCCCGCCGGGATTCGCTGACGGAATTCGATTAGCATCCGACTTGTGTAGGTGCGCCGTGGCCTCGATTGGAAGACTCATCCTCGCCGCACGTTGAAGCTCCGAGTTCCTCCGGCGTCGCGTCAGGGAGGAGAAGGGGGATGGGGGGTAATTACCGCGGCGTGCTCGCACCTCGAAACATAGTAACGTAGCAAGACGGATCCTGCATTCTAATAAATGCTTTGAACGCGTCCGCGCAACCAGTATTAGCCCACCGGAGGGTTACCATCATCGCGATAGAATCCCCCGTTTCCTTCTCCGCCCCGGTTCCGTCGGCGCGTACCCGCAAATTCCGCGCGTAATCATCGATCCCTTCAAATGGATCGCTCCGCTAATACTCTATGTAGCCACGCGGTGCCTGTCTTGCCTCAATCCTCGACTCCGACACGATAATGGCGACTGTGTGTAATGATGATGAATTTGCGGCTGCACCACCCACGCTTCCCACTAGAGGGCTTTTCCATCAATCCCCATGCCCGGGGACCGACGCCGACGCCGTCGCCGTGCCGGCGTTCACCATCGACCCTGTCCTATAGATCAGGCCGAATGAAGGCTCCGATGAAGCCCCGTCCAATGTCTCGTCCCGCGTCACGCGGCATTGTTGTTTTGGAACACGATGAATCGACGGCTGGAAGGGTTAACGAGTGCACCGTCTTAGGTCGCTCGTCTGCCTTGACGAATCTTGGGCCCTTAATCCTACCCCCGTTACGATCGACCGATCGCTGGGAACGGTGATAGCAGGAGGATTCTGCTGAGGATACGGCGCGACCTTCGGGACCCTAACTTGGTATCTTTCGACGAAGAAAACGCTGTTAACCGCTTGCATTACGCTGAAACTCGGAAAAGCTGTGCCAAAGCCGTGCGCCCAATGGTCGAGGAAGGAGCCGAATGGCGGAGATTATTTATAATATTATATATATATTTTATATATATTAATTATATATTATAATAATAATATTATAATATTAATTATAATATATATTATATATTATATTATAATATATAATTATAATAATTATATATTAATTATATATATATATATTATTTATATTATTTATTATATATATAATTAATATATAATTATTATAATTATATATTATAATTAATATTATAATATTATTATTATAATATATAATTAATATATATATATATATAACGGCGGAGCCCGAGTGTCGGAGATTATTTATAATATTATATATGTATATTATATATATCCGAAACTCGGGCTCCGCCGTTATATATATATATTATATATGTTATATATATATTATTTATATTATTTATTATATTATTATATTATTTATTTATATTATTAAGACTCGAGTCAGACTCGAGATATACATGATAGGCCCGAAATGTCGGTAACGTGTAAATCGTCTGGCGCAATGCGATCGAGCCAATGAGCGCAACTGTGCTCGCTCTTTAACGCAGCGATTACCTCTACAAAAAAAATATAAACTTCATCCATTTCTTCTCCGTCGCGCGGCGATGTTCCCTCTCGATGCGAACTCTCCGCGAATATCCCCGACGCTAAGAAAGAGACTGCACGCGCAACATAAATAATGTCTATTTATACGAAACGGCGTCGAGTGTAGTACATTTTGAAACACCAGCAGTATCCCCGCAAAAATCACAAATGCTTGCCCTCACGCAAGCGAAAAGCACCGCATTTTATACTCGAAATCCAGCTTTACGGTGCTCTCGCCGGGCGAGGAAGGAAAATTTCATTTTAACTATCGCTCGACAGCCTCGAACATAACAGCCCGGGGGAAGGAGGGTTAAACGCGCCACGAGAAACACGGCCGGGAGAAGGGAGAGAGAGAGAAACAGAATTAGAAAGAATTAATTTATCGCCGGCCGGCTCGTAATCTGGGATTCCGAGCGAGCGCGCGCGGGACATAAGCCCGGGATCCCTGATCCCGGCGGTCGTCGAAATGTTTTTCAGGATCACCGGGATAAGTCTCAAGATTGGATAGAAGATGAAAGAAAGCCTCTTTCAGCAGCGGCGAGGCGTGCACACACGCGCGGCCCCGGGATCCGCTTCCGCGTGGACGCGCGCCCCGCGCGTTTCGAGCCGAGCGGAAACGGAGAGATCTCGACGCGCGGGGATGCGCGTTTAACCCTTTCGGTGCGAGCGCCGGATATATCCGGCATCCATCCGATGACCGGTATGGACGAGTGCCGAATACATCTGGCATCCACGCGAAATGATTCTAATAACCGTTCGAATCCCAAGCAGCGCGATCGCGCTGTTCAGATCTTGCGTCGCGATCAAACTTTAGCGATGCGCGTACATCGCATAGCTGCTTTTTATCCATTTTTTTTTCTTTTCGTTTTGTTCATCAATCTTGACGAGCGCCATCGTGCCGCTTCATTCTCTTCGCAATCGATTAAGACGAGCGCGCTATCACGCTGTTCGGCATTTTTCGATCGTGTTCTCTGAATAATCCCTGGGACTCGAACGGATAGAGTCTTCACTTACAAGGATTCCGAAAAAACAGCTACAGGTATAATCGTCGTTCGATCTGAATCGATTTAACAAATTTCAGGTTACATTTTTCTTCGAAACTTGTTCGTAGATTTGAACATATTGTAGGCCCTTTACAGAATGTTTACAGGAAACGAAAGATTTAGAAACGGATTAAGCACAGTCATTGCTTAACCCTTTGGCCTATAACCACGATTCTGACTCGTGGTGAAAAATTTGTGCCATAAGCGAAAACCACGAGTCTGACTCGTGGTAAAGAATTTGTGGCATAAACGAAAGCCACGAGTCAGACTCGTGATAAAGAATTCGTGCAAATTTGTGCAAAAATAAATTATTTTTGTCAACTGATCAATTGATTATGATTGCACCCTAGACGTCTTAAAATTACTATTTGTACCTAAACATTGTTTATTACTTCGCAATTCCTTTCGTTGCACTGAAATATATATGTCATGAAAGGTACACATTTTGCGCCAGTTCGGGTACACGGCTGAACAGTTGAATGGCACGGCGCGCGACCGATTTTCTTGTTTACTATAGCTCGCGCAATTGGCAGATATCGTGTAGGCCAAGGGGTTAACGCTCAAGAAATCCTTCGTACAAAAGTGGACCGACCCTGCGTTATGTGCGCATTTTCGGCGCGGCACCCCGAACAGTGGGAGTGTCACGGCGGACAGCGCGCTCGTACCGAAAGGGTTAACTACGCGCCGTATTTACGGGCATTCCCCTTCGATTCGTCCGGTCTCAAAGCAGCTCGGGATCTCGCTTCCAGGTGTCGGCCTCGGTTCCATCGCACCGGGAATCGCGCGTAATTTATAATGCAAGCAGGAGGGAAGGGAGAAGAGGGGAGAGCGGCTCGCGAGCCGCGACCGCGCGGAAACGTTAAAAATTAAGAGGCCTGGCGCGCGATGAGAGCAATCACGGTCTCCCGGCCGCCTTGAAATTCCGTGTCGGCGGATTGTTCGCGGTACACGGGTCCCTGGACCGAGAAAAGCCCGGGGAGCACGAGCTCGTAAACCGAATCTTAAACGCGGCCAGCTCGGCCGTACGACCGGCGAACGCTTCTCGAGTCGCGGGGCACGAAGAAAAAGAGCAGCGCGAGCAGGGAGAAGGACGGAGACAAAAAGAGAGTAAAAGAGAGAGAGAGAGAGAGAGAGAGAGAGAAAGAGGGAGAGGGAGATGTGCTTTCTTCCGTGTGTTCCGCAGTCGCGGCGCGTACTCGTTTTATCCTGCTTACAGAGATTAATTGGAAGGACAGGTTCAAAAGGTTAAAGAACACACGGCGTACATGCCGGCCGGTGAAATAAAGAAAATCGAGGAACACAGAGACGAGAGAGGGCAAGGTCCGCCGCGTTTCGGAGGAACGGAGTGAGAGCCGTGCCGGGAGAACGGGAGAGAGCCGGCCCCGGAGAAAAGAGAGAAAAGCGCGCGGAACAGACCGCTGAACGAGAGCGTCATTAGACGTCCGCGAATAAAGCGGAAAAGCCTCGGGAAGCGAGGACGGCGAGGAACGCGGAGAAAAAGGAGCGGACGCGACACCGACTCCTCCAGAAATAAGGGAGAAAGGGGGTGAGAAAAGGGAAAAAGGAGCAGCCCGAACTCCGTGAGCTCGACGGAGGGCGGGCGGGCGGGCATTCACCGATGGGTGGGGCCCCCGGTTTTTCGATTTGTCGTTAGTTTCGAACGCGTTCCTTGTCAGAGTGGCCGCGCCGCGCGCGCTCGTCTATTTACATTGGATTAAAACTCGAGGCGCGGATTAAAGCTGGCCTCCGGAGTAAATAACCCGCCGGGACACGCTAACTCGCCGTGGTTTTCATATTTCCGGATAATTGCGGGCCGCGGGATTGTCTTTTTCGTTTCCTCTGCGGCGCGGCGCGGCGCCGCTGCGCGAATAATTAGTCCTCTCTAACAGTCCCAGTTGCGCGCGCGCTCCCCGTTCCGCCCCGCGTCAGTCCTAAAGTCGATCCGGGGGGTGCCCCGTTGTCCTACCACAGTCCTTTTCACCGCGGCGAAGGAAGCGCGTTACGGACTAACGACTGCTTTCAGTCGTCGAAGTTCTTCGGCCGGCCGAAGACACCGGCGCGGCGCGCTTTCAAGTTTGCGGCGACTTCGTCGCCGGGAACTAATTGTTTTTAACCGGGACAGGATGGCAGCGGCTGAGCAGCAGTCGAATCGCGAACGAACGAATCGATCCCGAAGAAGCGCGAACCGCCCGCAAAATAGTCCGTTGATTAAGTTTCTGGTTGCGATGAGCGTGCCGCGATCGGCCCCTGTTATTATCGGAAGATCGAGCACAGGTAACGACCGGCAATTTTCGGGGCAAGGGGCACCACGGCCACCCTTGACAACCGACACGCCGCGGGACACCGAAGTTTCCAACGAATAGGGTCGCGACACCTATCACTGGATATCCAGAGTTTACGCTGGGCCGATTATGGCGCAGGGGAAGATTTACGGTGTGTTTTGTCCGTACGTTCGGTTAGTCGCCTAACGTACATGCGGGACCGAACTATTGTACGCTCGATTCGCGCTTCCTACGGCAAACTAATGACGTGGAAGGGTCTCTAGTAGTCTTAGAGAACTTTATTTTTTGTGTTGCACTCTCTGCGAGCGCTGGTGGAAGAATGCTCTTCCAACGCTGGAAAGTCGTGGAAGAGCACCGTGGATGGGGGTAGATTGTTTATTATTGGTCAAGGCACGAATCACCCCTTGGAGGGGGGTGTCTGCCTTGACCCTTGTTGGGGCCTGAGAGGGTTTCCCCAATGGTGGGACCTTTTTATGGCCCTTGTCTCTGGACGCAACACGGTGAATTGTTCTTAATTGATGCTGGGATTGTATACTGAAGTTGACGATTTGGGAAGAGGAGGTATAGTTGTTCGAGTCTCGAGGCTCGTTTTTATAGTTGCCGATTTGGGGTAACTATAGAAGCGAAACGGGAGGCGCGAATAATGGGTTACAAGCTGAAGGACAATTGGGGAGAATTTTTCTGTACTACGAACGACTCGGCGAGACGGTTTCAAGTAAATTTTCCGTTACCGACGCTCAGATTGTCCACTAAAATGGACAATTTTGGAAGAGAAGATACGATCGTTCGAGCCTTGTGGTTCGTTTTTATAATTCTTGACAATTGATCACCATAAAAACGAGTCACAAAAGGCTCGACTAACGAAATCGGCAATTACTTAGTTGCCAACCCAATATTTTAAAACCGAACTAAATGACCTTTTTTAGATGACAGAGGGACTAGTCTACTAGATGACGGCTAAAAAGCTTTTCATCTTCATTTTGCTAGATCAGTTCCTCTGCCGTCTAAAAAGAAATCAAGTTACAGTAATGTCTCCCTAATTGACGCTCAGATTGTCCATAAAAATGGACAATTTGGGAAGAGGAGATACGATTATTCGAGCCTTGCGGCTAGTTTTTATAATTGTTGACGATTCGTAACTATAAAAACAAATCGCAAGGCTCGAATTTTAAAAGTCTTAACATTGTTAACATAAACATAAAGTTAATATAAAGATTATCTTGGAGCACGATGTAACAATTTCAGCGGCGCCTCGGAGTCACCACTCGTTTAAATTCTTTTCCTTCGTTCGTTTCCGAATAACAAACGATTGCTATGCCTTTTCGCTTCGTTTCCGGACGCAATTAACTTCGTATCGAATAAGACAGATCCTATTTTCTCGTTCTTTCGTTTATTTTCAAATAAAAAAGAAAAAGAGATCGAATATACCTTATTCGATAAATATAAAGTTAATTACTGCCGAGATCGAATCTAAGGCACAGTAACCGGCTGCGCAGCGCTTCGGCCGAGCGAACGGTCGCGAAATCTTTCTCGAGCCGGCCGAGTCGAACAAAGACAGCGATTGTTCTGCTTAGAAGCTTAATTAAGGAGTACGAACGCAGAGGCAGAGCCGGCGATGGCGCCGCGCCGCGCCGCGGCTCGGCGTCGCGTCGTTACGCTTAATTGTGTATCGCGTCGACGCGGGGACGGGATATCGTTGCAACAATTTTCCCGAGGAGAAAGAGCCGCCGCGTCCCTTTTTCTTCTTTTTTGCCGCGGGATCGACCGGCGACGCGGAGAGAGCGCGCGCGATGGAACGCCAATTTATTCGATACGCCGCCGCCGAAAGGAATATTCGCCTATTAATAAACTCGCGCTACGTACAATATCGGCTATCACTTACGCGGCCCCGGCGATGCCCTATCTCTGTCGGTGAACGGCGCGTCGTTAATTGACCGGAGTTATGCGAGCACGGGGGCACTCTCGTCCGTGGACACGGGCGCAGAGAATATTTTGGCGCAGGCCGCAATCACGGGTCCGCGTTTGTGCGCTCTCAGGAGCGCGGAATCAATTGGACTCCTTCAAATGCGTCAAACGAGCCCATTCCGGGCCGGCTCCGGGCTCCGCGCGGTTACAGAGTCGCCTCGCGTTTGCAGAGAGGCCTTGTGACTCGCGCGATTCGAGTTCGCCCGTGGCTTCGAAACCGAAATCGTCGTCGAAACGTGGGGACTTGCGGCTGGTTCAAAGGTTTTTCTAGAATTTTCGAGTTCTACGGATCCAATTCTAGTTCTAGCGTTCACGCTGGAACTACCAAACCAGTATAAAAAATCGGTTTCCGATTTTTTTCTTTACGATTTGCTGCATACTGTAAAAACGTTCTCTCGTCGGATATTTTTATGCGAACTTCTTTAGTCGATTATACATGTTTTGGGGTTGGCAACCAAGTTCCCGCCGTTTTTTTTTTAATTTTAACATTTCGCATGTTATTAAATGTTTTTTTGCGTAACGTTTGAAAATGTTGAACGTTGGACAGAAGTTGTAAACGACAAGGGAGAATACATTATTGATTAATTGGTTGTTAATTTTGATTGAAACATGAACTTTTAAAAAATTGGTTTTCTCAACTTGACGTTCCATTTTAGTGATCTGAAAATTAACAGAAATTAACAGAAGAAGCAAAACATGGATTTTGGTAGATCGAAACATCCTCTTTCGAACGATTTGAAACATTATGCCAAAAACATTTAATAACGGAATGTTAAGGTTTAAAGAAACAGCAGATACTTAGTTTCCAACCCAATAATCTACGTACAGAGTGTCCCAAAATTATTGTTCAAGCAGGGAATTATAGGTTCCCGAGGTGATTTGAAGTTACTTTTTCCTTAGCAAAAATGCAATCCGCGGAAAAACAAGAAGACAGATTCCGGCAGAACGAAGCATCCTTTTTTGAACGGTTTAAAGCATCATGCCAAAAACATTTAATGCCGGAATGTTAAAATTAAAAACAAAAAGAACGGCCAACCAAATATTTTCCAAATCGTCGGAATCTGTTCTTCTCGATTCCCTAATCTGCATCGCATTCGTACCCCGAAACAAATGCTCGGGAAGGAAACTTAGTTGCCAAAGAAATATTTTCCAAATCGTCGAAACCTGCTCTTCTCGATTCCCTAATCAGCATCGCATTCGTACCCCGAAACAAATGCTCGGGAAGGAAACTTAGTTGCCAACTAAATATTTTCCAAATCGTCGAAATCTGCTCTTTTCGATTCCCTAATCAGCATCGCATTCGTACCCCGAAACAAATGCTCGGGAAGGAAACTTAGTTGCCAAAGAAATATTTTCCAAATCGTCGAAACCTGCTCTTCTCGATTCCCTAATCAGCATCGCATTCGTACCCCGAAACAAATGCTCGGGAAGGAAACTTAGTTGCCAACTAAATATTTTCCAAATCGTCGAAATCTGCTCTTTTCGATTCCCTAATCAGCATCGCATTCGTACCCCGAAACAAATGCTCGGGAAGGAAACTTAGTTGCCAAAGAAATATTTTCCAAATCGTCGAAACCTGCTCTTCTCGATTCCCTAATCAGCATCGCATTCGTACCCCGAAACAAATGCTCGGGAAGGAAACTTAGTTGCCAACTAAATATTTTCCAAATCGTCGAAATCTGCTCTTTTCGATTCCCTAATCAGCATCGCATTCGTACCCCGAAACAAATGCTCGGGAAGGAAATTTAGTTGCCAAAGAAATATTTTCCAAATCGTCGAAACCTGCTCTTTTCGATTCCCTAATCTGCATCGCATTCGTACCCCGAAACACAAATGCACGGGAACGGGCGTTCTCGCTTATCGCACCCGCTCTTAGGATATTCATAATTTTCCGGATTTTCTATCAGAGACTAAGCCGGCAAGACTGGAAAGTATCCGCGGAATGCGGGTCGCGGAGTAATTTCGCTTTAACAAGCCCATGAAAAACCGTTAAAAGGGGAAGCCCGGCGATGCACACCGAGATGCCCGGGCGCGAGGGTTAATTCGCGGAATAGCCGGTTGCGGAAAGAATCGCGTACACGCATCCGGGCGAATCCGTTCCGCGTCGAACGACATTCGGAAGCCGGAGAATTTTCCATTTAGTCCTTGCGCATCGCGGAGCTCCCCGAGTCCGCGGGCTGCAGGATTCCTGAACGGCGAACGGGGGAGCCCCGGGGATGCTCTGCTTACGCTAAGTAATATTCGAGGATTTCCTCCAGGAATGGCTGGCGGAACAGAAATCTACGGACTCGCGAAAAATGCTCGGGGATTCCGCGTATACTTATTAAACTCCGTCGGTACACTTGGAACAGTGAAACGCAAAGTTCGCGATACGCCGAACCCGGACGGACAAAGCGAGCAAAAGGAGAACAGGGAGAAAACGAAGGTCGAGCTTTCAGCTCGCGGCGGCGGCGCACGGTGGGGGGCCGGATCGAAGATTCTAGCGGCTTTTTGACAAAAACCTAATTTTCTCATATCGATGTCCAGTGAATTTCTTATTGCTTGTTCATTTATGTCCATTACCCTCGAAAGTGGAAATATTAATAAAAATTATCATGAATTGTAATAGATACGACAATTTAAAGTTGAACATTTCGAACGCTATATTTGACGCCAGAAAATATGCTTCTTCTTTTCCTCGCAATGTCCTGACCCACTAGTAATAAAACCCACTAGTAATTCCGGGTACGTTAGTACTGTAATATTAAAAATAATTTGTAACATTATATTTGAACAATTTTTTTTCACAAAAAATGCCTATGAAAATTAATTAAAAATTATCGTTTAACAAATGCGAACAAAATTTAATTATCTATAGTTGAAAGTAACTTTTCTTTAAATATTATATATATAATATTATATATAATATATATATATAATTATTTATTTATATTATATATATATAATATAAATAATATATAATAATAACAATATAAATAATATAAAATAATTATAATAAAATATAATAATATATAATTATATATAAATAATATAATATATTATATTATATATATTATATATATTTATATTATATATAATATACATATATATTATATAATATATAATAATATTATATATAATATTTTATATAATTCTTTAAATATTTTTGGTGAACATTTCATTGCAATGTCTTCGACGGTTCATAAGTTATAACAGAATGTCACTGAATTTCTCGATCCAGCCCACTGTGCGGCGACGGCGCTGCTTCGAACCACGGGAATGATCTTCGTAGCCGGCTGGCGTGCCTCATACCCCTAAAAGGGTTGAAATAAAGGGGGACGTGTCGCGGTGCCGGATCGAATCCGAAACGAAATCTCGCTTATCTTGAATCAGCTACTCAGCCGGCCCGTAATAGAGATCCCCCGGAGCCGAGCCGCCGAGATGCTCGCGGGAATGTCTGCCAGCTGTGATTCGGATATTCTCAATTTTCCCGCGACGCGTAATACACGGCGCCTTCTCCTCTCCGCGGGGCGGACACTGCGGACGGGGAACTTTCAATTAGCGAAATGAAACGCGCGGCGAAATCGCGGGGCCGATCCCGGGCGACGCCGACTTCGACGCCCCCGTCGCCGACGGATATCGTCGAATAGACAGGGCCGGGCTTTTTCTTGGATCGTCGGGAAAACCGTGCGTCAACAAATCCATTTCTTTGGATTAAATATCCGCGGGATCTAGCCGCTCTCTCGGCAAGAGATGCTCGCCAACTCGAAAAACTCGGCGACGGTCGAAACTTGGCGCGGAACATTTTCTTTCCGGTCTTGAATAATTTTGTTAAGTATATAGAAAGTCGTTGCCACGATGTTGTCCCAGATAAACGCGTAAATTCTATTGGGTTGGCAACTAAGTAATTGCCGATTTGTTCAATGAAATAACAAATTTTTTTTTACTTGGAATGAAGTTTATAATCTGTAATGTATTTTCCATTTTGTTCGATCACCTTTTGCCATCTTTCTGACAACTTGAAAATTCCACGCTCGTAGAAAGTGAGACACGATTATTTTTTTTGCATAGTTTTTTTATGGTTACGGATTGTCAGCAGCTATGAAAACGAGGCGCAAGGCACGATTAATGGTACCTCGTTTTTCCAAATTGTTCATTTTCGTTCTCAAGCTCAGCGTCAATTACTTAATTTATATAATTAGATTTGTAAAAAATTCTATTAATTTTTGAGCAATTAAATAATTTAATTATTTGCTGTATTTAGGCAACGTGTATGGAACAAAGCGTAATTTTATTGAGACCACATTTAGACAACGTGGTAACAATAATGATAATGTTTATTGGTTTGACGGGATAAACCCTTTGTTGTACGATACAAAAATGCAGTAAGAGTCAAATATATGGCAAACGAAGAAAAGAAAAGAAAACGAGAAAAGTTATAACTAGATCACCGATTTTATGCAATTATGACAAAAACTATTGTATATTGTATACTGTTACAGATATACTACTTTCGATTATTAAAGAAAAAATGCTACATTTAAGTTACTTCCATTTTTTGCAACAGTAGCTGAACATTTTTATTTTGCATAATGATTTTACATAATCGATGTGGATATTATATGATAATATTATTTTATTATATTATTATATTATTATTATATTATTATTATATAATATTATTTTATGATTACAAAATAAAGTAAAATAATAACGCTGAATTTTTAAGGGTATAAAATGATCTACGAAAACAGTTCCCAAAATCATTAAAGCGATTAGCAGTAGTTGACTTATACGATTATTATTGTCACAGAGTGTACAGTGGAAAATAACGTTATTTAAGTCACACAAAACGTTGCCGCAATGGAATCGCCCTCTCAGATGCGAAAACATACCGAGATTACACGTTGCCGTGAACATTTAGAAAATTGTATGAAACTAACTAAGATAAAGAAAAGAAGAAATCGATGGATCGTAACAGGTTGACAGTAATAAATGATGTTCCCCGTGTTTTCTATTCTGTACGGTTCATTCGATGTCTTGTTAAAGTTCGGGAACTACGTTCCACCCGAAGTTTCAACTTCGGGGAAAGTTTCGTGATAGGAATACCACACTTTTGAAACGTTCTTTGACACGTCGTACTTTTCTGCCCGAAGGAAGCGAGACAATACCTGTTGACGTAAAATATCTCTACCTTCAACCGACGGTGCTCGAACTGCGACCGACGAAACGGAATCGTTTTAAATTTACACAAACTTCTCCGGCCACGAATAATCGATACCGTCGAGAAAAGGAACTCGGTTTCTTTAAAAGACCTACCCCAATAATACGTTTCTTAAAATACGCGCAGATTTGATATGACAACACGTTTCTTAAAATACGCGCAGACTTGTTACAATTCTTTCTTGTTTAAAACGGGAAAATTCTTCGGAATTAATTAATATGTTATAGGATGATTCGGTTCGTTGGCGAATAAATAATATTGACACTGAACATAACGCTAACGATAAGAGTATATAGCAAATTCTCCACAATTGTCCCTCAGGTTGTAAACGAAAATGGACAATCCGGGAAGCAGAGATACGATTATTCGCGACTCGTTTGTTACTACAAACTGCTGATAAATTATGGCACTTTCAATTTTGGTACTTTATAATAAAATATGGCACTTTTCAATTTTAATATTAACAATTTTCATTTCGCGAAGCGCGCGCCAATACAATCACCCGGCAAATTTAATTCGAGAGGTCTAATTATTTCCAATGTTCTATCATTTTGTATTTTCACCAAAAAGTGATGCAACAAAAATGTAAATAAATACAGTATATTCTCTCTAATAGACTCTCAGATTAGACTCTCTAATCGACTCAGATCAGACTCACAAAACTGGACAATTCTGGAAGAGGAGATACCGATTATCAACAACTATAAAACGAGTCACAAGGCACTTGACGAAAATTTATGGGTATTTATGGTATACACAACGTGTTCGTACTGTTTGAAAGATAAAAGAAGAATGATCTGCACCGCCTCAAAGCCGAAGAAAGTATGATCCTCGTATCGATCTCTTAGTTAACATCTAGCACAGGAGTGTCAAACTCAAAAGCTAACTCGGGCCATAATAATAAATAAACAACGCTTAATTAACAACGCTTAACCGCAAAAAAGAATCAATGTTCGTACAAACAAATATCTTTATTTTGACCAGTACATTGTAATAAACATATATAAAGTTAAATTATTGTTCACGTCCTGATACTCGACATCAAAAATGTTCATCTCGGCCCGCGAGTTTGACACCCCTGATCTAGCACCCTAGATCCAGAACGTTCGGCCCTCCGGGTCACCGATGCGTTCTATTCTTCAACGGATTAACCTAATCCAGACTTAACCCGGCCTGGTCTCGAAAGGTTATCGAAAACCAAACTTCGATGTCGCATTCTCCAGCGAGCAGCCGAGATACGTCGCCTGCTGTCCGAAGTGCGCACAATGCAGGAAAGCGGTTCGATCCACGAGCCGTTGATCCCCGAAAAGGCGGCTGGATCGTCCGGCGATCGATCCTCCGGCGATCGATCCGCCGACGCATCGAACGCGGAAGTGTCGGCCGCACAAAAGACGCGATCTCTCGGATAGCCTGCGCCGCCTACTCGCGGGACCCTACTCTCGCCTACTGGGTCCCCGGCGCGCGGGACCGAACGGGCATTGTTGCTCGGCTGGCGACTCTCGGCTTATGTTTCCGTCGCGGAATTAGACGCGCGTGCAATAACTCTCGGCGTTCGCGTGCACGCCGACGCGGGGCTGTTGTATATTACCGGGCGCGTCATCGTTCGCGGCGGAAACGGGAAAACACGGGGCCCAATATCGAGTAACATTGATAAACAACCGGCGGGCCGTCTATCACGGTGTGCTTTTCGCTTACGCCCGCGGACCGCTAAAATCCCGCATCGCCGCGGCCGTGCGTTACCAGAGAAACTACTCTAGCACTCGATCAACCGGTGCGCGCAAGCCGCACACGGTAATAGCTTTATATTTCGGGCCGAGCCGGCTGGGATACGTTCCCGGGACCCGTCGGATTTAATAAAGATTCGATCCTACGGCCGCGCGCAACAGGAACGAGTATGCTCGTTGGATTTAGGCCAATTAGAATGCCGCGCCCCGGAGAAGGAGACGACTTCGCGGAGGGAAAACGGCTGGGGCTGCTAATTCCTCAAGGAGCCAGAATTCCCGAGATATTCACACATACGTACCTACGTGCATACATATTTATATACACAGGGTGTTCCGAAATTGTGGTACTTCCGGGGAATGAAGGGTTCCTGAGATCATTCGAAGTAACTTTTTCCTTAGCGAAAATATTCTACGAGGCTTCGTTCACGAGTTATTAGCGAAAAACAGTGACCAATGAGAGGCGAGCTTGGCTGACGGGCGGCGGCCGAGCCAACGAGCGCACGGAGCTCGGTTCCGCTCATCGGCCCAGTCGCGCGAGCGAACTCGCTCCTAATTGGTCAGCGTTCTTCATGAATAATTCGTTAACGATGCCTCGGAGAAAATTTTTGTAAAGGAAAAAGTTGCTTCAAATCACCCCAGGAATCCCCCATTTCTCGATAATACCATAATTTTAGGACACCCTATACAGATATCCCGCTGTTGCAAATTTAATTGCTTCTAATTTATGATTATCTGAAAGAAATAATACAATATTGTATTCGTATTGAAACCAGCTATCGTAGTATGACTAAAAAATGTATAGTCCTATTTAAAAAAATTCTCTTGACCTTGAAATATCGTTCACTATGATGTCAATAAAAAAAATTATTGATACCACCTAAAACATCTCTTTATACCGAAAACTTTTTCTATAAACATTGTTTTCGTAGCTTCGATCTGTTTCGAAATATTTCACTGTTCTCATTTAGGCGTAACACCCAGTATATCGCGATTCCACCGACGCCTGTGAGCGTCTCTGCGCGTTCGTCGAGCGGTCTGGGCGAGTAGTTTTTGAGAGGATCCATTGTGCGGATCCCCTGATCCTTGTTACCCGAATGCATCAGCTGCTTACCGAATTAGCGGCGGCGCAGCTCGGTATTCGGGACGTGGATTGTGGTTCGCCCGTTTCTCGCCCGTTCATATCTGTTGCTCGAGGATCGCGAGGCGAGCGTTTTCAGCGCGGAATACGGGACTGTTCGGAGCGATGTTGATGCACGGCCCGCCGCATTAAAGAGTCACGCTCGCCAATTATAAATCAATATTGCTCGAGGTGTAAGCTCCTGGTACTTAGACGCTGCCACACCTACCCTGTCCCGGTTAGTTTCCTCACTTTGTCTTGATTAAAGCTTTTCGCTGTGTGCGCGCGCGCGAGTGTGTCGCTTTATTAACGGGGGCTTGCGAGGAGTGAGCGCGGTTTTCGAACTTTATATCGACGCGAACGTGTTTACGGATAAACTCTGCCGAAGCCTTTCGATAGAAAATGAATTCCTAAGGATTTTCGGCGTTGGACCGACGTCGTGGCGGTGTTAGGGAGAAAAAGGAGAGGGAGACGTTTCGTCCGGGACCCGCTAGGGGACTCATCGGTAAGGCTATCCTAGCGGGCCCTTGCCTTAGACGTTGAAATGTTGGTAGGAAGGACGAAGTCTGTATATACAGGGTGCCCAAAATTATGGTATTTCTGGGAAATGAGGGGTTCCTGAGATTATTTGAAGCAACTTTCTCCTTAGCGAAAACGTTCTACGAGGCTTCGTTCACGAGTTATTAACGAAAAACACTGACCAATCGGAGAGCAACGGCGCTCCGCGCTCCGCCCTTGCGGCCAATGCCGCATGGCGCCGGCTGTCTGACGCAGCGACAGGCGGGGCGTCAGCTATACATGATCTTTCATTGGTCACTGTTTTTCGTTAATAACTCGTAAACAAAGCCTCGTAGAACATTTTCGCAAAGGAAAAAGTTGCTTCAAATGACCTCAGGAATCCTCCATTTCCCGCAGATACCATAATTTTCGGATACTCTGTATATACAAATCGAGGCGGATCAGTCACTTGCGGGAAGAGGAGCAATCTGTTGACTGATTTAGAGGTAGCCACCACAGAATATTTATTCTGCAAAAGAAGATCGATCGGACAACGACAACGTGGACACGTTGCTATGATTTCTTGGTTCCTATGAAGGTTCCTTGGCATAACCGCTGTGCAACGCTACGAGCATCTAAACGAGGTGTGATCCTACTAAACATTATTCGGCCGAAAAGAACGACAGCCTCGCGCTTAGGTCAGATCCTGGTCCCGCCGGCATTTTCATAATCCGACGACGAAATTCTCCCCGCGATTTCGTTTTGTTTTCGCAGGGAGGATGATCCCGGTAGCTCGGCGCCGCGTGAGTGTATCGATACACCAGGGGATCGGGAACCCTGTAAATCTGCGAGAGGATGGTTCCGACGACGAAAGGAGAGAGAGTGTGAGAGAGAGAGAATAAGAGAGTAAGAGAGAGAGGAAGAGGGTGGATCCGAGTGAATGGAGGTGTCACGAGGAAAGGTGACAGCCAGTGACGTCGGGAGGTTGGATCACGACTTGGCGCTCCGGCGGCCGTCGTCGACGCGCTGCGGGATAGGGGATCGGAAATTCGATTCGGCGATCGTGTAAGTTTCCACGCGAACAACCAGCCCTCGCATTCGCTTCCATCCCCGCGTGGGGGAGGCTCGGCTGCTTTACGCAGGACCGCGAATCTTATTGAAACTTTCCACTCGGCGTGGCGTTCGTTCGGCTGCCACGGGATACGTCCGGCAGCTTCCTCTTTCCCCCTTCCCCCCTCTTACCCGAAAAACTTCGGAAGTTCCCGCGGCCGGGCAAAAAGCTGCGAGCGAAAATCACGGCGACGATCCGATCGCGACAGCCCCGGAACAAATTGTTCCAAGTGGAGTTCCATCCTATTCCGGGCTAGCCTGGAAATTTGGCAAGCGTGTGCAGTATTCATTCGACCGTCTTGCAGAATTTATCGGCGAACGACCCAACAGAATTACAAATCGAGGACTCTTTTCCTATAGCCACGCTCCGCTGACCCGATTATGAGAGCCCCCTATTCCTGTCTCTTGATCCGGACCTCGCCACGGCTATAGAACATCGATTCTCGTGCTCTCTCGAATTCCGATGCCACACCCACCGGTCGCGCGGCTTGGGCGCAGCCTCGACCGGGGCTGCGATCGTTTCATCGAAATTTTTATCGAACTGTTTTTTTCAAACGATCCGTTCCTTGGTGTTCGTTCGACGTGCTTTTTTTACTGATACACTCGAGCATTCCGTTTTCAACGAATTTACAATGTTGGTTGGTTATCTTAGCGGCGCGTCGAGTCGAGATCGAAGGAGAAGCAACTTGTTATAAGCTAGTTATAGTAAATTTTTCGCAATTTTACTTCAGGTTGTGAACAGGATTGGATTGTTTGGGAAGAGGAGATGCGATTATGCGAGCTACGCGGTTCGTTTTTATTTTCGTAACACGAAACGTTGCCATTTCTTCGCGACGAGTATACTCGACGGAAATATGTACGACAAATTTTCCCTAATTCTCCTTCAGCTTGTGAACAAAAATGGACAATTTGGGAAGAGCGGATACGATTGTTCGAGTCTTACACTTCGTTTTTATAATTATTGACAAATGACAACTATAAAGATGAGTCACGAGGTTATGACGAGGTTAAATATAACTCAATGTAATCGTATCTGTTTATTTTTGTCCATTTTTCTCAATTTTTGTTTATAAGGAAAATTAGGAAGAATTCATTGTAAATGCTTTGGACGAGTATAATCGTCGCGAAGAAATGGCAACGTTTTGTGTTACGGCGAGTGTACTTGTCAAAAACAGCTAATTGGTCAAGAAGGATTATTTAAATATATATTATTAATTATGTTATATATATTATTATATTGTATCATATATATTATTATATTATATCATATAAATTACAATATTATATTATATAAATTATTATATCATACTAACTATATTATTTTTTATATTATATCATATTAGATATATTATTATATTATAGTATATATAAACTATAAAACTATAAAAATATATAAACTATTAAGTTTATATACTATAATATAATAATATATCTAATATGATATAATATAATAATATAGCTAGTATGATATATATTTGATATGATATAATTATCATATCAAATATATTATTATATAATATTATATAATATATTATACTATATTCAAATACATTACACATTACATCAACGTATAACACAAACATTTTCTCATCAAATTACAAATTCTAAAAAACATCACGATCAAACAAAATACGCAGAAAATCACGCATACACACACACACACAAACACAGTACCATAATTACAGTATCTGGCATGATATCAAAGATATCGCAACTGGCACGTTACCATGGATAAAGTAGTCAGGCAGATTAAACAGCCGGAAATAAGGTGGAATTCATGAAAGAGTCAGAGGTAGAAGGGATTGGGGAGCGGAAGAAAGGGGACGCGTCTGCGCCAGCCCGTGGAGCCTCCACGGTAAGGATAAATATAAATAAATAAAAAGATAAATAAAACATTAGCGACGTTGACCCAGTCAGACTTTGAGCTCGGCGCTCTTTGCTTCTTGCCGGCTAATGTATACCGGATTACGTTCTAGCTCTCTTGCTGCTCGGAAAATATCTTGCCGCCGTCGGAGCGGTGCCGCGTCTACGTCCGTTACACCACGGTCTACGCCGTGTAATTCGACGGGATCGCGAGAAGCGGATCCGTGTAAAAGCAATTATAGAGAGCAGTTCGAATTCCGGACAGGCGAAGAAGCCCGTGACGTTTTATATCAGAGCCCGTGACGCGCAGATCTTCGGAGAAGTCGTCGTCGTCGCGGTGGCGGCAGACGGCGGCGACGGATAATCTCCGACCGGGACGTAATGTATCCGGATGAAATCTGGCCGCAGTAAAGGCAGGAAAGTATATGCCGCGGCGTAGAAGCGGAAAGAAAACGTGCGGGTTTATAGATGTGATCGATGATATTGGAAATTGCCCGAATCCAACATTCGGTAGAATTTCTACGATTCGTAACGGGCGTCTCTACGCGCCGGTCGTTTCCGCGCGATAGGAGAACGGGGGCCCCGGCTTGCTCCGCGCACGTAAAAGGTACGCCGTTAAGAAGAACGACGCATGAATAGCCGCGTGTTACGACGATGCGAGCCATCCTGTTGAAAAATCAACCCGATCCCCACACGCCTTTCGACTATTCCTCTAACGTCCTGCCCCACCTCCGCCCTATAATTCTATTAGATCCGCCGAAACGAATGCTCTCTACGCGGCTGCTTACCCACGCCCGCCGAATAACGTTATCAAAACGCCTTCGTTCTTTGCCCGCGTCAATTTTTCGAAATATATGATTCTCTCGAATACACTCGGCGTTGACCTAACGGCCTTTCCGTTGATCGTAGTGTGACTGTTCGACGATTTCGGGTCGATTTGACCCGGTAACCGGAGTCCGAGGGTTAAGAGAAAGATACAGGGGAGGCGCGGGTACCAAGTGGTTTTGAAGTAATTATGAAATTTTTAGATTTTGCTGTGGAACAAATTTATTGGTAAATAATATATATAATATAATAATATATATAATAATATTATAATATATAATAATATATAATATTATATAGTCTTATTATTATTATATCCTATTATTATATTATAGTCTTATTATTATTATATATATATAGTAATAATAAGACTACCTAGCCCCTCCTTTGTACAGGAAATTCTTGGGATCATTTGAAGCAACTTTCTCCTTAGCGAAAATGCAGTCCGTGGCTTCGTTTACGAGTTATTAACAAAAAACGGTGACCAATCGGAGCGCGAGTGCGCCCGGCGCTCCGTCCAAGCGGCCAATGCCGCGTCGCGCCGGCAGTCTGACGTGGCGGCAGTAGTCGCGAGGGCGGGGCGTCGCTCATTGGTCAGTGTTTTTCGTTAATAACTCGTAAACGAAGCCGCGGATTGCATTTTCGCTGAGGAAAAAGTTGCTTCAAATGACCTAAAGTATTCGATTGACCCTATTTTTCAATTTTAACAATAATTTTGGGACACCCTGCACAACGAGCGAGTAATATTCTATAATAATCTTATATAATAAGATATAGTAAGAATAATATTATTATATATAATAAGAATAACAAGAATAATATTATATAATAATCTTCAAAAACCACTTAGTTCCTATGCTTCGCCCTGGATTCACGTAAACTCTGACAATCGTAATCGACGCATACCACTTTTATTTTGCGTAAAGATCCGCCGCTATCGGTGCCACCGAAGTGTACAACGACTTATTCCGCGGCCCCATTCACGGCTCCACCCTCGCGACCCCCTTTCCCCGGCATTGTAATTTGTAAAAACAACACAGTTACGTTATCTCGGCGGTGCTCGTCGTGCTCGGGCGGCTTAATCGTCCCGCGTTCAGGCAATGACATCGGGCATTAATTTCAGTTAATGGATCTGTCTGGTTTTACCGGGCCAGAATATTAGGTGTATCTCGAGCGAGGATTTGTGGCGGCGGTAATTAGAGGCAGAAGGGGCGTGGGAGAGGTCAGGGGCGAAGGAGGAGATAAAGGATCAGATACCGAATATTAGTTTCCAACTGCATATGTCAAGGCTCGGCTTCTTACGCCGGGGAACAACCGTGAACGAAGTTCGCGCCGCTTACACAATTTAACCGCGCCGCGGAACGAGCGAAGTTTCGCTGCTTTAATACCTAATTTCCAACAGGGGAAAATAACGTGTTGTCCGTCATTCCGAGAAGTTCGCTGACATTACAACGGCGCGACCGACCACGTGGGAAGTCGCGGAAACGTTGAATAATTTTAAGAGGGTAGCCCCTAATGGAACGGCTCGATGAGATCGGTATCTTTCGGCACGAATCGATGGCGTAATTATGCCCCGATCACGCCCGCGATTAACATGCGAGCTCTCCGAACAAGGAGAATTCTTACTAATCCGATGTTTTAACGTAAGCGGATTGACCCGTTGCATTTGAGTTATTATTATATATCACGTTCCGAGGTAATTTTTAGGTTATATATATTATATATTATAATTATATTATATTATTATATTATTATTATATTATTATTATATTATATTATATTATATTATGTTATATTATATTATATTATATTATATTATATTATATTATATTATATTATATTATATTATTATATATATTACATATATATATAGTTAATTTAGATTCAAGAAATCTAAATTAAAACTGTAATTGTTATACGAGTCGCAAAACTCAATTTCATATGCATAAAAGTACTATAAGTGAGAAAAATTATTTTAGATTTCCAGTTGAAATGGCTTCGAGTGGCTTCGAGCTTAATAGCGTTGTATGCTACCCGTAATTAATAGCAACTGTACATTTTTCTGCACGATCGACGTCCACTTTGTTGTTTCATTCAACGATCAAGTTTACAATCGGTGATTTTGACCCCCTAAATCGTGCCCGTATCGAAGCCAATAAATTGTGCACTCGTTTAAACTTTATTCCGAGCAATGCGTGCAGCTTCAACGATTTATCGGACAAATTAATGTAACCAATTGTAACACGTTCCATCTGAATTACGTATTGTGTTTTAATTGCTTCCGTACGTTGCTTGTGTACACTAATGGAACTTGATACCGTTCGCAATAAATAAATTGAATTAAATTAAATAACTCCGGCGGAGAGAATGTTGTTCCGAAGAATGCGCAACGAAATTCCACGAATTACAGTAAATACTCCCTAATTTTCCCTTCAACGAAATTCTCCCTAATTTTCCCTTCAACGAAATTCTTCCTAATTTTCCCTTCAACGAAATTCTCCCTAATTTTCCCTTTAACAAAATTCTCCCTAATTTTCCCTTCAACAAAATTCTCCCTAATTTTCCCTTCAACAAAATTCTCCCTAATTTTCTCTAAAACAAAAATGGATCATTTGGAGGAGAGGAGATACGATTATTCGAGCCTCGCGCCTCGTTCTTTATAATCGTTGACTATAAAAATGAGCCGCCATTTGAGAACCATTCTTCTTTCTGTTCGCAAGCCGAAGGGAAAATTATAGAGAATTTACCGTATCTCGAAATCGCGTGATTTCCAGCTGTCGATACAATTTTTATTCGGACCGTAAGTTCCGCGGAAAAAGCGATCGGTTCGGTGTACGACTTTCGCAAAACGAATTCGCAAAAGTTCGTTAACTTTTGGCCAGTTTGCATCGAACCGTCCCTCTTAACAAACAGATGTGATTTCGTTTTCCCGGCGAATTCGAACGCGCGGGCATTGCGCGTGACAAGTTTTTAAAAGCGACACGAACGGAGCCGGTAAAAAGGAAACGTGCTCGACATAAATTCAATTAACATTACACTGCGAATGGTTCGCCGTATCGCGAATTCCCGCATGTAAGCGTCAATCAAACTTCTGTTTCAGAACGCCGCCGAAGTTCTCGTGTACCATTTGCGACGAACTTGGATAGCTCTTCAGAACTGGTTGCGACGAGTGTGTCGCGAACGTGCCACGAAATCCTCTCTCTTTCACCCTCTCGCGTTCTCTCTTTCGCGCGCTCTTTCTCTCGCACTCTCTCGCACGCGCTCTTTCTCTCTCTCTCGCGCACTCTTTCTCTTGCGCGCTCTCTCTCTCTCTCTCTCACGCTCTCTTTCTCGCGCATTCTCTCTCGCTCTCTCTCGCGCTCTCTCTCTCGCTCTCTCTCTCCCTCTCTCTCGCTCTCTTTCGCACTCTCACTCTCTCGCGCTCCCTCTCCCTTGCGCTCTCTCTCGCACTCTCTCCCCTTCTCTCTCACTCTCTCTCTCTCCCTCTCCTCTTTCCGAAACATTTTTCCCCCGCACGAACGTAATTTCCGAGGCGGTTTTCGAATCTCTTAACGGTAGAATCGCGAAAGATTTTAGAAATGTTTTCACAAATTCCATTCGGACCTCGGTGTAATAGATTTTTCAGTCGGAACAATGCGAAAACCTTCGACGTCGACGTCCGTTGAATTTTTTGACAAGTGTAAAACGAATCCGTGCAACCGAGTCCGAGCGTGGAAAAATCAAATTTATTTTTCTTAACGTATTTTCGAACGTCACCGAAATTCGAAATACGTAACTAGATTCTGCGCCGGGCAAAAAAAAAATCGCTCGACCGGCGTGCGCTTTCTTCGATTATTTTCGAAACCGTCGCGTCCAGGAAACTTCGCGGCTACGAATATTTTCGATTCAATGATCGCCGCAACCGGTTCGAAAATTTCACGCAATTAATTCGCCGTTTCCGCGAACGGCGTGTCGTCCGCGATGCGCCCGTAAAAAACTAGTTACGGCCAGAAGGTAATCTGACGATCTTTCTGTAACTTCGTTAATACGAGCAAATTTTGTATACCATCGTCCAAAGTGTATTATAATAAAGACTCCGGGGATTAAGCGCGAGTCAAAAGAAATCTTCGTTCTTTATTCATTAAGTGGAAAATCCGGCTTAATCCTCGAAGAATTTCTGAAACCACTGCTAATTCTGTGCTGCATTTATTACGAGCAAGAGTTCGCTGCTCGTTGAATCGACTCGAACGTTCGGTTACCGAGGGAGCGTAAAAATTTTACTGTCCGAGGCGACAAAAAATTCAGTGCATTACGCGTCGACGAAGATCGAATGCGACGCGCTGCGGGGGCGAAAAAGAGGGCGGAAGATTCTTTCGGCGTTTGTAAAAGTGATAACTCCCTCTCTCTTTCGCTCTCTCGCGCTCTTTCTCTCGCTCTTTCTCTTGTGCTCTCTCGCTCTCTCTCTCTCTCTCTCGCGCGCGCGCTTTTTCTCTCGCGCTCTCTTCTTTCTCGCGCTCTGTCTCTCGCGCTCTCTCTCGCGCTCTCTTCTCTCTCGCGCTCTCTTCTCTCTCGCGCTCTCTCTCGCACTCTCTTCTCTCTCGCGCTCTCTCTCGCGCTCTCTTCTCTCTCGCGCTCTGTCTCTCGCGCACTCTTCTCTCTCTTCTCTCTCCTCTCTCGCGTTCTCTCTCGCGCGCTGTCTCCCGCGTTCTCTCTCTCTCGCGCGCTCTCTCTCCCTCGCGCTCTCTCCCCGCTCTCTCTCTCTCTCTCGTGCTCTCTCTCTCTTTCGTTCTCTCTCGCGCGCGCTCTTTCTTTCGCACTCTCTCTCTCTCTCTCGCTCTTTCTTAAATCTCTCTCTCTCTCTCTCTCTCTCTCTCTCTCTCTTAAATCCGGTAACTGCATACCTCTGCCCTTGAGGGATCCGGCGCGAAGTAGTTTGCACTCGAGAAGAAATAAATTTTCAACTTCGAGCTCTAGAGAGAGGAGAAGCGGTTTTAGAGAAGGAGGAGGGGAACGCTCGGCCCGGAAATATTATCGAAGTCGTTAAATTTCGAAAAGTCGATGGTAATTCGCTCGAGGAGCTCCTCATCGCGGAGGCTGAGAACGACCGGCCGAAATATAAATCCGAGACAATAACCAGAACTTCCTCTAATCTATCAGGCGTCTTCCTCCACGCAGATTACGTTCGGTCACTGCGCGTGGTATTAAACAGCGTAATTATCTCGCTTAACGACGGGCCCCCCGACTTTAAAACTCCGGAAGGGAAGGCTCCTCGCAGAGAGAGAGAGAGAGAGAGAGAGAGAGAGAGAGAACACTGTAATTAATTATAAGATATTGTGAAGGTAAACTGACTCGGGGTTAGGTACGATAGAACCGCTTAGAATGGAAAGTTTCTGAAAGAGAGAAGCTCGAACGCCCGCCGCTATTAATCGTGCTCGTTGAAATTATTATCGGACGGATCGTATTTTCTGGCGAGCTCCGCCGCGAAAACAGATCCGTCACCCCGCGATTCCTTCGGACCCTTTCACCCGGCGCGGGAAAGGGAGATAGGACGAAGGTACCGGTTTCTGGGATGACATGCTTCGGCTGCACTTTTTTACACGTTTTCTCTCGATCTCGTACAAAGAAAAGAAAACGATCTGTTTTTTTAAGATTTCTCTGCAAAGAATATCGCATTTTGAAATATGCGGATTTAGAGTTTCATTGTACGAAATCGTAGAAAACGTAGGAAACTTATGTTGATGATAATGAAACGAAACTGTTTTTGACTACAGGATAAACGTAAATTATTTATTGCGCGGATTGCGAAATGAACAGAGATTATTCATTGTTGATATTTATTATTGATTCGTATTAGTTATTTATCGCACGAGCGACATCAAAAATTATTTATTACGATAGGTATTTTGTTTGTTTATTATGCCATTCCAGTGAAAATTTGCAATGCATTATTCAGTTGGGCTTTCTTGGCTTTGATTTACGGAGCACTGGAAGCAATTGTTTTACATTAGTTGGTTTATAGAAATAACGATAAGATATTGTTCTGATTTTTAACTAGTATTATTGTAATATTTACCATAAGTAACGCGTATATTTATTATTTTCGAAGCACTAGAAGCAATTGTTTTACATTAGTTAGTTTATAAAATTAACGATAAGATATTTGTTCCGATTTTTAACTAGTATTATTGTAATATTTACAATAGTAACACATATATTGTATAAATAACTCAGAAATGTATCTTTACAAGCTGAATGATACTAAATTAAAAAATCATTTTTCAAACCCGTCATTTTGATGGGCAATTTGTTGACGGCGATTTGTTGATTAAAGTTTAGTGTATAAACAGCCTTGACATAATTTAATAATAATTTAATTTCAACATCCTAATTTAATTTAATTAATTTCACATAACCTAATTTCAATTCATTCCTTCTTTCTTTTTAAGCATCTTTTTCATTTTTAAATTCTCTTTCTCCTTCCTTAACCCATAATAATTAATTAATAATTAATAGTTAAATTAATATTAATAATTAATTATTAATTAATTAATAATTTAATTTCAGTATCCTAATTTAATTTAATTAATTTCACATAACCTAATTTCAATTCATTCCTTATTTCTTTTTAAGCATCTTTTTCATTTTTAAATTCTCTTTTTTCTTCTGTTTCGAGGCCTACATTTTCTTCAGATTTTCATAGAAAAATGATCTATGTTACATCTTTCATGAAAGTTATTGTTTAAATAATATCAATATACGAAAAATATAAGAACGATCGAACATTATTTCCGCTTTCTCGGATAGTCTCGTTGAATAATACAAACGTTTCCACGACAAGAAAATTCATTTCGCCGCGTTTTAATCTTAATTGAAAAAAATTCCGAAGTAATGGCCGTACAACCGCGGTAACAGCTACCTTTACCCTACATTTAACCCGGAATTTCTATGGCTCTCGAAAAGGAGCCAAGAAAGTCAACTGACCCGGTCGCTACATATATTTGACAGGGGAACGAACCGCCGAGCCACGCCGACCGAAGCTAAACAAGAGCCCGGCGAACGAAGCGGTGCGGGCAATCAGGAATTAATTAAAGCGGCCACGGTGATGGATCTAAACGGCACGGAAGAATTTTGAAACCGCAATTTGTCTCGCGCCGGTCTCGCGGGCCCGAACTTGCTCGGTCGATGAATTCCGATCCCTTCCCGCGGAACTTAATTAAAGTAAGCGTAAGAAAGGAATTTCTGACAACGTTTAATCGCCGGTCCGGGCTATATCTGCGGGGTGACACATCTTCGACTTGTCAAATCGCTTGGAAACTAGAGTAAATTCTTCCTAATTGACGTAAGGATTGCACAGAAAAAAAATATCGACGATTTGGGAAGAGGAGATGCGATCGTTCGAGTCCCGTTTTTATAGTTACCGATTGTCGACAAGTATAAAAACGAGTCGCGAGGCTAGGATAATTGTGTTTTCTGTTTCGAAATTGACCATTTTTGTGCACAATCTGAGCGTCAATTACAGAGAATTTACTGTGCATTTTTTTCTTTACGAAATGTCTCGGACAAAAGTTGCATTGTCGCGAGCTTTTTTAAGTCCGATAAGAAATGTTGGACCTTGTTGGTGGAGAATGGGTGTCAAAATCTATTATTTACGTAGCGAATTCAAGGTAAAATCGTACAAATATATAGAAACATAAACTTTATATTTACCAGTTATTCAATTAGAACTTTAATCCTAAGAATTAGATTAAGATATTAATAATAATATTAATTGCGATTAAGAATTAGATAAAGAACCGCACTTTAATCCTGATTATATAAAATGTACTGTAATTTTATGAAAAATGTGATTCACCACGATTTTTATATGATTTATGATACGAATATAAGGTAAATATTAAGTAAACCGAAAAGTAATCAAAATTTTATTTTGTTATAAAGTTTTTACCTCTTAATGTATGCTCTAACGATCTGAAAAGGTGATAATTCGAAGGCGCGAGATCTGGTAAACGTAGCATTTCTTTAATAAATAAACGTTTTTCGCCAACAAAACAAAGCTTTCATTACTTTTCGGTTCACACCTAACACAAGTAATATAATCTGAATGGCATTCACAGACATAAGAGCATAATACAAAGTCATAAAAATAATATAAAAAGTAGAAATTTCATTCATTGTATCATACTTCTTCAAAATAGTGGTAATAAATCTTTCTCATTATAATGTACAACTTATATTAAAAATTCGACGACATCTTCGGCTCGACTTACATTAAAAATCCCTGTTACACAGTTACACTCTAACAGAACACTCGAACAATCAAATTCCGAACTTCCACCGAATATTTAACATTCCTCCCACCTTCAGAATCGAAATTTAACCATCGAAGAACCCCACTCGTTATTTTACTTTAATATAACCTTTCGATGGAAAAGCGAAGCAGCGAGCACGCAATTAGGAGAAATGGCTCGCAAGAAATTTCGAAGACAGAATTTTCGCCCGAAGGGAAGCACTCGGTGGTAGAGGTGTCGCACGCGGTGTTCCGCTCGGAATAACGTCAAAGGTCCGGGGCTTCGGCTCCTATATCACACGAAGATTACCGAAAACGGATAGGACACGTGTCGAAAAAAGAACCGCGCGGGAAGTCTTGCCGAGTCGAGTCGTAAATATGTTAACGGAGGCTGCCCTATACACAGGGACACGCCGCGAGTTCTTTGAAGTTGAAGCCACCCTCCGGCCGACCCAGCCACCGTGCTCCCCGACCGACCGTCTTCCACGTCCCGGGCCCTCTTACTCCCACGTTCTCTTACATACACACACACACACACACAGAGACACTAAATCTTGGCTGGTACGCGGCAGTATGCCGACTATGCGGAATAATACGGAGACGAAACAATTCGGGCAATTTATCAACGGGGTTATAAATGTAGAAAATAGTGGCTACGTAGGTGGAAGAGTATGGAACTTCTTGCGCAGACACCGCGCCGTGCCACGGCTGTTTATAGTTTCCCGGGAATCGCGATTTTACGGTGCGTTTACGTTACTGCCGCGCCGAGGTATTCATTGCGGTAACGGCTGGTTAAGACTTTGGGACAGTTCCGTGCGCGCCGTAAATAGTATTCCATCGGGCGAACAAGGCGGCTGTCGTTATAGGGTATACGTGGGTATTACCGCGGACGGCACCGAATACTGCGGTGTCTTATAAAACTGTTGGGTTGTCCGGAAAGTTCGTGCCGATTTTCGGTAGGTAGCGCGAGAGACCTGACTGAATATATCATAATTATTGAAAACAAATGACACGTGTACATATTCTAAACTTCAGCCATATTTGGAAAAAAGTTTGATTACGATTCGATAATTTTTATCAGTTTCGTACGCCTTAGAATACGGTGGCAAATAAAGTGCATTATAGGCATTTAATGCTTTTCTTTTTCCGAAATGGCAAAAATGCCACAAACGCAGCAACTAATAATATGTAGCCGAAAGAACTGTGCGGAAGTGGTTTGCTCGGTTTAAAGCTGGAAATTTCGATCTTGAAGATCAAGAACGCCCAATTTTTTGCCGAAAAATCTGAGAGGTTCTGGAAGGACGGAATTCTCTCTCTCTCTCTCTCTCTTAAGCTGCATGAAAGATGGAGAAAGGTTGTGGAACAGAATGGTACCTATATAATTTAATAAATGTATACCAATATTTAAATGAGCTGCGTTTTAATTTTCCTAAAAAATCGGCACGACAGCAGTCGCGGTTTTAATTCATTTATTTATTGACTTTGGAAATGCTCGCAGTGACAGCTGTGAACGCCGATTCGAATGGCATTTATATTTTGGTGATTAATAATAAGCTTCGGAAAGTTATGTCGTTTGTGTTTACATTAAATTCAAACAGATAAATTTTTAACTAGTTTTTATTTTCAATCAATGATATAATCACCCTCATTATCGACAACCTTTTTTCATTTAGTATGCAAACTTTTAGTATGCAAGAAAAAAGAATACTGACATGCGCAGAAACGACATTACTTTCCGGTCCCCCTAATATATGCAGGGTGTCCCAAAATTATTGTATTTCCGGGAAGCGAGGGATTCGTGAGGTCATTCGAAGCAACTTTTTCCTTAGCGAAAATGCGATCCGTGGCTTCGTTTACGAGTTATTGACGAAAAACAGTGACCAATGAGAGGCGAGCTCGGCTGACGCTCCGCCTTTGCGGCCAATGCCGCATCGCGCAATACCGTCTGACGCAGTGGCAGTGGAAGGGAGGGCGGAGCATCAGCCGCACGCGATCTCTCGTTGGTCACTGTTTTTCGTCAATAACTCGTAAACGATACCTCCGAGAACATTTTTGTAAAGGAAAAAGTTGCTTCAAATGATCTCAGTAATCTCTAATTTCCCGGAAGTACCATAATTTTGGGACATCTTGTATAATAATAAGCTTCAGCGAAACTTATATTTATAATAATAAGCTTCAGGCTTATATATATATATATATATATAATAAGCTTCAAGCTTACATATATATAATAATAAGCTTCAAGCTTACATATATATAATAATAAGCTTCAGGCTTATATATATAATAATAAGCTTCAAGCTTACATATATATAATAATAAGCTCCAGCGCGTTTTTATAGTTGTTGACAATCGATAACCATAAAAAACGAGCCACAAGGCTCGAGCAATTGTATCTCCTCTTCCAAAATCGACCATTTTTGTGGACAATTTGAGCGTCAATTAGAGAAACATTGCTGTTCACATTGATAACAAGCGGCCAAGCGATTAACCTATGGCCTGTAGGAAAGAAGGGAGAACGAGATCGCTGCCGAGGGTGCTGGCCGGGTGCTGGCTAAATTGCAGCGTCGCTTCGTAATCAGATCATTCGGCGAAGGTATTATGAAGTTCTCGTGGCCACACGAGGAATTTTTCCCGGAGACATTCCTTCGGTCGGATCGATGACGAGGGAACCCATCAAACTCTGTACACGGGCTCGTTCGATTATCGCCGCGCGGACAGTCATTTATAAAACACCTGTCGACCGAGTCCATCGCGAAAATAGTCGCTCGATACCGTATTAAATATGTTCTCTAGAGAATGACAGTTGCTTTCTACGGTGCAGCGAGGTCGTGCTGCACCGAATATGCCCGAGTCATCGTTGACGTAGCACGAGTGTGTGTGTGTGTATGCCGGCACAGGCGAATCAATCTTTCGAAAGGCGGCATTAATTTGTTGACAAGCCGCAGGTAGCGTGCTGCATGCTAATGAGCTTTCGCGGAACGGGGTGCCCGTGTTTCTGCCCTCGAGGAACGGTTCCGGGTCACGAGCGACCCGTATCTTCATTTCTCGCGTGTGCCTTTCGTGGAACTCGGAATTTCTTCGACGAGTCTCAACGAATCCGCGTGAGAAACTGTGTCGAAGAATTTTTTTTGGAACGGAATTACTAATTATAATATAATTTTGATTGTCTGTGTCTGCTCATGTACGGTTGTTTCTACTTGTACTTTCGACAGCTCGCATATTCGATGAACTTTTAGAATCTGTTCTTAATTTCGGAAACAAATACGCTTTGATACTCTTAAGATTAGGATCAGGTACGTTTCGCATAGTTTTGATTTGATTTAAGTGTACGATATTCTTTCAAACGGAATAAGCTTTTTAGAATTGAATCGAATGACTTGAATTTGGGGGGGGGGGAATATTGGACTGACCAGCTTTCTGGACGAAGAGTAAAAAAATTTTTGCAAAGAAGATTGATATTATTTGTAAACTATGCAATTGACTAATAGCTATTATTTGTAAACTATGCAATTAACTAATTGCAATTAATTGCAGTTATTCAGACTGTGCACTTAACTAACAGCGATTAATTGCATTTATGCAAATTATGCAATTAACTAATTGCAATTATGCAAACACTGAAATTAATTGAAACAATTGAAAAGATTAGATGTTCTGAAAGAGATTAGAGATGTAAAAATCTCTAGACTCTCACTGTTTAATTAACCAACCTCAATGAAAGTTTCAGTATTCACACGATTTACCAAAATTTTGGAAACGCATTCTTTAAATTTGTGTTACAGGCTCCTTTTTCACTTTCTCGTCATTCCAACCAATTCCAATTTTTTCAAACACTCGTTTACCGATTCCCCAGCGAATCAGTCAGTCCAACGTCTCAAAAAACTTCCAGTAATTCGGTCCAATTCGTAAAAAGTTACCCCTTTTAAAAAGGCGTCAACACATCGGAGATAATCAAAACTTTCATATATCTCACTCTGCAGAAGTTGCAAACACAAAACATTTGACCACGTACCTACAATAAAAAGAAATCGTAAATACGATATTCGGTACTCCGAAAACCATCGCGAAACTAGTGCGTGGTACGTTTTGTTTACGTATAACGCCGACTCTATTTAACGCACACTTGATCCCGCCGCTATTCGGGATACGCCGGGAACGTTTCGTAAATTGTTTGCGGTTCCTGGGAAGGCGCATGTAGGACGCGCCAATATCAATTCGGCATGCGACATTCCTTTTTCGAGAGAGCAGTTCAGAACAGAGCAGAACAGAGCGGAAGCAGAGCAGAATAGAGCAAAGCAGAGCATAGCAGAGCAGAACAGAACAGAGCAGAGGAGAACAGAGCGACGTCAGCGTCGTCGGCCGAAGCTCGCGGGCGCGTACGGGAACCAATATCCCAGCGACGCGCCGAAACTCCTTTTCGCGTATGCCATGCCATTTTCAACTGGAAATGCTGAAATGAATTTTCCTCTCCCCCGTTTCAAAGGATTTTTCCGTCCGCCCTCGGCGCGCGATACGACCGCCTTGTCGCGGCGCATACACGTTAACAGCCACTCGGTCTTTCCATCGAATAGGTTGAAACCGCGCGCGCGAGCGGGACTGGGGCGAGATCGGTGGCCGCGGACCGTTCTCGGTCTTTATTTCCGGTTCAAAGGTCAAAGAACCAAGAGCGGCCGGCGAACGAGCCCGCTCGCGGCGCAAGAAGAAAACTAACTCTTCGATACTTTTCCTCGGTCGCTCTACCCTTCGTTCCTTTTTTCCGGCGGCGCGCGCTCACTTTTCTCCGGATCAGTCGCGTTCCCCCCTCCGCCACCCCCCTCTGTTTTGGATGCGTCGTATTCGCATTCGATATCGTCGCTCCGCGATATGAAATATGTCTCGGGTCGTAAAGCCGATTACGCTGCGCGACGGAGTGGATCGATATCGTTGTCCGTTTAATTTTTAGGGGTTCAAGGAAAAGGGTACTTCGTCCCGGAGAAAGTTCGGCGGATGCAGCCCGAAAATTCCGTTGAAGGACGGAACAACCTCCGTCGACGTTCCGCGCCGCGAAACGCTTTTTCGATCGCGGGAACGCGAACGGCAGCAACGACAGGGAGAAAGTCAGCAGCCAGTCATTGACTGCTCGAATAGGCACCGAGGGGGCTGCGACGATTATTCATTGGAAGCGCGCGCGGCCGCGACGAGCGTCGAAGCGTTCGCGGAAACGCTCCGCTCCGCGGCGAGCCGCGCCGACGTTGTCGCTCGCCGCCTAACCCCGTGCACTCTAGTTTATTACTTCGCCGGCGTAATTTACTTGCGGCTCTGCCGCATCCACCGGTGCCGAGCGAAATCGAATCCCCTGTGTTCCCCGGCGACGACCGGGCGAAACGAGACTGACGGTGTCAAGTGCCAGCCGTGTAAATAACGCGAGTCCCACCGTTCAGTCCTTTTTTTGTTTACAATTTTCCCTTCGTTCCTGCGCGGCCCCCCTCGCCCCACACACGCCCCCACGGTTCATTGCTGCTGCCCGGGCTCCAACGGCGGAAGTGTAAATAACGGTGTCCGAATGCCGACGTGCGGGAACTCTCTGTATCCGGATGGTTCTATTCGCTGACCGGTCATTTCGATTGATTATCAATCACGATTAACGCAACGGTCTGACTCCGCGTTCGTTTCGGACGGCATTATCCTCTTTCTCGCCGGGAGAAACCGGTGGTCGGTTCTTCCTTCAGATCGGACGATTCGTCTTTTTTAGGTGATTCTCTCGTTGCGAGGAGAATCGCTTTTCTTGACTGTTTGATATGGAACGACGAGGCGGGGGTGTCATTCGTTTTAGGCGCTGTTGTGGACTTTGACGAGACTGAGTCGTCGAGAGCTGTTTTCGGCGGACGCTGTGCAATATGTAATAGTATTATTATTATATATTATATACTATTATATAATAATAATATTATGTCAATTATATACTATACTTAGTATAGTATATAATTACTATACTTAGTTATAACTTACTATACTATACTTATGTATATTATATACTATTATATAATAATAATATTATGTCAAGGTTATGTTATTATTATATACTATTATATAATAATAATAATATTATTATTATATATTGCAGGGTGTCCGCTTAAAACAGCTCTCGACGAGTTAGGTTCGTCAATAATAATATTATTATTATTATTATATTATAACATTGGGGCATCTTGAACGTTGTGAACAAACCAGAATCGTCGAATGAGTGATATTATAATATGTATTATAATAATAATAATGTTATTATTATTACTATTCAGAGAGAGAGAGAGAGAGAGAGAGAGAGAGAGAGAGAGGGTGGGAGAGAGGGAGGGAGAGTAAGAGGGAGAGAGAGGGAGTTGCTTCACTCGTACGAATATCTGGTTTTTACTTCATACTTTACATGAGATACTTTTGTTAATCGAGTATCTGGCAACGCTGCATGCCTTAAACAATATATATACCAGCAATTTATAATAGTAGCGATCAAAAGGTTTACACGAATTTATAATTCTAAAATAATTTTGTCGGCTTAATTTCAATAATTCACGGGTAAATACTCAATTTCTGCCTTTGCGATGATATGTTGACTTTTTAAGTATTTAATTTTTTTAGACCCATCATCAAATCACGGGGAAAAGAAAATTTAGGAGAATATATTTCACGAGCGACAGCGAAAATGCTGAAAGTGAAAATACCGATACTGAAAGCGTTCGCCATGCGAGACAAACGGTAACGTGCTCAAGATCACAAAAATCTGAATATATTTGAACTACGCGAGCGCTCCGCAGCGAAAGGGCTAAGATCGAATCTCAGATGTTCGAGCAAAATTAAGAATCCCGATGTATCCGTGTTCTAATAAAACCTCCGGTTTCTCTCCTCTCCTCTCTCCATCGTTTGCCGGGGCTCGCGAGTGCATAAGGATCCAATAATACCCTGGGAATCGGATGGAACCGTCTGGAGCTGGTAATTAAGCGTGAAGAGCAAAGGTCGTGGAACCGGATTCCGCTATTTCAGCGTCGTCGCAGGATACCGCTCTCCAGTCGAGCGCGAATGAAATCCGAGGGCCGGGGGATCTCGTCGGGACGCGTCGTACGAAGTGTCGAGCAAACGAACTTCGCCGCGATCCGCGACCGTCGAAAATTTCATTTTCGAGATGGTGGTGGTTCGCGCTGCGCCGAGTCTCGCCGCCGAGCGAATCAGTTTGAAAGCGAGGTCCCGTATTAACAGTCGCCGGACCGCTGACATTTACCGGATGAGACAAGACACCGGTGGCAGCCACGGATTCCGCTTCGAGGAGTCGCGCCCTTGCGGGGAACGCGCGCCGCATCCAAATCGGTCTCTCCCCGTCGAACTTGGATCGAATGGCATCGAACGCCCGTCGGCATTACGCTTATGAACTGAGACACGGCGAGATCCTCCGTGGGCCGGGACGTGCCAGCGCCACGCAGAAGTTATTCGAAATACGGAATATATATAACATATATACGCGTACGGCTTTACATGCTATAACGGCCTAGGCGAGGCAGGAAATATGAAGTCGTATCGCAGAAACCCGATTCGCGGGAATCTTTACGGGCGCCGCGGCCGATACCTCGCGTATTCGATTTCCCGGCATAATAAGACGCTTATTGCGCAATCCCCGGCGAGTTTCTCGAATTTCCAGCAAACAGATTAGATAATGCGTCGCCGGGCATCGATGCGCAATGACAAATCGAATATCCGTGAAGGACTCGATCGATCCGCGACACAATGCTGCGACGACAATGTGACCGTAATGTAATCGTGGAATTGGACGCGAGTGGTCGTTGTGAACACCATTATCGCTATTACCATTATTGTCGTTTTTATTACGCTAGGGCGGTATAGGAACTGAGAGAAAAGTGGGACATTCGAAAGATCAGTCTTTTTGCTATAAGATTGCATAGTGTCGATGCGTTTCTCCTACGTTCACTAACAGTAGATTCATCCTAATGGACAATTTGGGAAGAGGAGATAGGATTATTCGGTAGTATTATCTCAGTATTATACAGAGTGTCCCATAATTATGGGACTTCCGAGAAATGAGGGATTCCCGAGGACAATTTGGGAAGAGGAGATAAGATTATTCGGTAGTATTATCTCAGTATTATACAGAGCATTCCAAAATTATGGTATTTCCGGAAAATGTGGGGTTCCTGAGATCATTCGAAGCAACTTTTTCCTTTACAAAAATGTTCTCCGAAGCATCGTTCACGAGTTATTCGCGAAAAACGCTGACCAATGAGAGATCGCGTACGGCTGACGCCTCGCCCTCGCGACCACTGCCACTGCGTCAGTCGGCAGGCGCGACGCGGCATTGGCCGCAAGGGCGGAGCGTCAGCCGAGCTCGCCTCTCATTGGTCACTGTTTTTCGTTAATAACTCGTAAACGAAGCCGCGGATCGCATTTTCGCTGAGGAAAAAGCTGCTTCAAATGACCTCACGAACCTCTCGCTTCCCGGAAATACAATAATTTTAGGACACCGCGCGTATATACCTATATATATTATTCGGTATTATCTCGTTTTTATTATGCCGGGACGGTATAAAAACTGAGAGGAAAGTGGAATATTCGAAAGATCAGTTCTTTTGCTATAAGATTGCACAGTGTCGATGCGTTTCTCCTACGTTTACTTACGCTAAATCCATCCTAATCGACGCTTAGACTGTGCACAAAAATGGACACTTTGGCTCGAATAATCGAATTACTTCATTTTCAATTTTTTTTAATAGTAACAATACTAATGTACAACGTTACTAAAAAAAAAGGAAAAATGTTACTTTCAAGCACGAAAATATTAGTCGAATCAAACGTAGTTACGAATCAACTGGTGGCGGCTTCGAATTAGATACGCGTAATTTTATTTTAGAGGGATTCACGATTTTTAAGATAATGATAATGTAAAGTAGGCGTTAATTTATGATGATCATCGAGGTCGCTCGGTACGATGCTCTGGCGGCTGGATTTTTTTAATATTTCATGGAAATGATACGTTTACATTTCATAAAACATTGCAGCTGTTTAATAAATGCAGCGAGTCCATTAGAAACCAGCACCGCAAAGAAAACAAAATCGTCCTCGTGGACGGGGCTCTGCTCTTTCATAATTAAACTACCAATTACGGGATTGAAATTTCCACGGTCGAGATTCTGGTAATTTTTTCTCGACGATCTCTATAAGACATACATTTCTTTCTCTCCGTATAAATCAGCGATCTGAACCATGGGTTCAACTGGCTGATACGATGTCCATAGGCGTAGGCTAGACGTCCATGGACGCAACCCGGATACAGCGGTGATGAGATTGTCTCCATTAAAAAGATCTCCTAAGACCTTATCTAAGATCAATTGTCCATACTCTTTTCAGTGTCCTGTTGTCCAGTTCCTCGATAAGTTGCTTGGCGAGCGGATTTACGTGTCCGTCGTGTTTGGCGAAATGCTTCCTGCTCCCGTCGTGGATGATGTCAAGTACAAATGGGATGTCCAAGTCATTGTGTAAACGTTGCGTCGCAAACGTGCCAAGGTGCATTCGCCACTGATCTTAGTGTTCACGATTGTGCTTTTTGAGTAATGGCGATGCACCTTAACACTTCTACGACCGCGCTAGAAACCTCAAAAATTGTCATAAAATTCAAATATTTCATTCGATTAAACAAAAATTATGAAGCAAACTTATATAGCATCTATTACTCCTTCAGCATTCGTACCTCTTGCAAATCGTAATAAAATCAAGCAATCATTTTTAATTGTTCATTAACACGTTCCGTGCCACGTGTACCATCGATGGTACACGCTTGCATGTTTACTTAGTGAACTGAACAAATTGTTTACAAGAAATTTAGAACCGAAGAATCAATTTCCACCGCAAGAATGGGCGTTGATAAGTTTTTGTTACGTTGTTATGTGTACGAGAATTAATAATTGCACGTAATACATCAAGTTTTAGTAAAATATCAAAGTGTGAAGATTCGAGTAAAAAAAGCTCGGCACGGAACGTGTTAATCGTCCATTCGGTCGTCAGCCGACTGAATTTAAAACGGGGAGATCTCCCCGTTCGGTTGGCTAAGTGTTAAGACACAAATCGAGCAGAAATCTCGTCTCATCGAACGGCGAACTCCGCGTCTTAGGTATACCGTTTGGAAAAAGCTTTGATCAGGGAGCACGATAGTCCTGAGTCATCGGGAATAAAACACCGTAGCCGCGAGGGGGGAATGAATTAAGGAGGACGAGGCCCTGGCCCACCGGATTACCGAGAGTGCCCAAAAACGACGCGTCCCGGCGCGACTTATTCCCGGCAATGTTTCTCGAAGGATCCCGATTTTCCCGGCTCGGGGCCGGCAGATCGACGTGATCATTTGTAAAGGTCCCTCGTGCAATTTGCTCCATTGCCGGGGCAGAATGGAAAACGCGGGGAACTTAAGATGCCGGCTGACCGAGTCCCCGAGACTCTGGGAAAAGGAACGAATTCGCCTAACAATATCGTATCTCTCTGACGTACGTGACGGGAATATCGCGGGGGCCGTTCGACGGTCAGCGGATATCCGCATTCGAGTGATTTTCATCGGTGCCGCGACCAAACACGGACGATCGATTCCGAACCGCAAAAGGATCCACAAGAACCATAACGCCCGCTCACAATATCCAATTCCGGGCTCATCGGCGATTTTAATCCGTCCGGTTAATTCCTTTCCATTTTCGAGTCCGCTGGTTTTTCCATTAATATTTATTGCCCGCGGCCGGATTTGATTACCATCGCGCGTCGTTGTCTCCGCGGATCGCGCGATTAAGGCGTGATTCAGACGGCGAGCTTTTAAATCGCTCCCGGCTGTCCCGCGGTGTTCAATTTACCAAAAACAAAAACCTCGGATGAAATTGATGCGCGGTGTCTTTTCGGTTTAAACGTTTCATCGCGGAATTCGTTCGATTACGTACGATAGAGTTGATTTTTAATAATCAGGATAGCGGAGCTGATCATTGTTTAAAATATTTGATGTCTTGTTTATGTTCTTTCATTTTGTTTAGTTACAGCAATTGGTCGCCCCACAGTAACCGACTCCACTACTGCACCGTTTTTGTTTATCGAGACAAGTGCATAATTTCTCCCTAATTCGCGCTCGAATTGCGCACAAAAGTGGGCAATTTGTCGTCTCGTTTTTATAGTTGACAATCGATAAGCATAAAAACGAGCCACGAGGCTCGAATAATCGTATCTCTCCTCTTCTTTCATTTTGTTTAGTTATAGCAATTGGTCGCCCCACAGTAACTGACTCCATTACTGCACCGTCTTTGTTTATCGAGCCAAGTGCATAATTTCTCCCTAATTCGCGCTCGAATTACGCACAAAAGTGGGCAATTTGTCGTCTCGTTTTTATAGTTGACAATCGATAACTATAAGAAGGAGCCACGAGGCTCGAATAATCGTATCTCTCCTCTTCTTTCATTTTTTTTAGTTATAGTAATTGGTCATTCCACAGTAACCGACTCCACCATTCTACCATCTTTGTTTATCGAGGCAAGTGCAGTAATTTCTCCCTAATTCGCGCTAGAATTACGCTCAAAAACTGACAATTTGTCGTCTCGTTTTTATAGTTGATAATCGATAACCATAAGAACGAGCCACGAGGCTCGAATAAACGTATCTCTCCTCTTCTTTCATTTTGTTTAATTACAGCAATTGGTCATTCCACAGTAACCGACTCCACCATTCTACCATCTTTGTTTATCGAGGCAAGTGCAGTAATTTCTCCCTAATTCGCGCTAGAATTACGCTCAAAAACTGACAATTTGTCGTCTCGTTTTTATAGTTGATAATCGATAACCATAAGAACGAGGCTCGAATAAACGTATCTCTCCTCTTCTTTCATTTTGTTTAATTACAGCAATTGGTCGCCCCACAGTAACCGACTCCACTACTCCACCATCTTTGTTTATCGAGACAAGTGCAACAATTTTTCCCTAATTCGCGCACAAATTACGCACAGAAATTGACAATTTGTCGTCCCGTTTTTATAGTCGTTGTCAATCGACAAGCATAAAAACGAGCCACGAGGCTCGAATAATCGTATCTCGAATAATCTCCTCCTCCCAAATGGTCGATTTTTACGCGAAATCCGTGCGCGAATTAGAGAGAATTAACTTGCATTGTAAAGCATCGAATTGTCATTTAAACCGGCCGAACGTCCGTATCCTATCAAATTGCGCTTACTTTCGTCATGAATGCGTAAAATCGGTAGTTTAGCGATGAATAACGTAGGATATACGGACTCTGTTTGCGTTTTTGAGCAAATTGAATATTGTATGGCCGCATGGTTGCGCACCGTAGTCGGTAGAAACCGCTAGGGGACCGCCGCTAATCAATATTTTATGAATAGTATCTCCATGCGTTCTGTAGTTTATAACAATGTACATGCAGTCGAGTGACCTATTTCAGCGTCGGCCCAATCGCGCAACAGTCGTTTCGCGGTTGCGAAACTGCCGCGTTCGAATCAGGTTTAATAACCTTCCGATAATTACTTGCCTACCGTTCGGACCTCTGTTCTTACGAGCTGCCGCCGTTCCGGTTGCACCGCGATCGACGATCGCCAAAAAGCCGCGATAATCCTCCGAAAGCCGTCTAATTATTCAACGCGCGTGTTGCTGCGCGCGCACCGAACGCGCGGCGAAATACGTTCCGCGTTTAAATGGCTGCTTTCGCGAATCGTTTTTCGAACGGGAATCCGCTCGGCGCCCGAACGGCTCTCTTTGTTATACGCTGGGTAAACAACGCGTCGAAACATTTCACGGGTCGGCGGGTTATAAGGGAACGGTAATCGACGCCGGCGAATCATATGCGCGCGCGCGTGTTCAAAGCCGAATACATACGTCGGCGCTGTTTCGGCGGTCCGAAAATCGAATGAAATAACGGCGCGCGTCGGCGACGGACGCGGCGACCTAATATTTCCGGCGGTATCATTTTTTTCATCCGCGTCGCGTCGTGAAACCGGTCGAAACACGACCGTTCGCCCGGAATAAACATTCCTGGTGGTGGTGGCGGCGCGTTCGCGTGCCCCGCCGATGTAACTTTTATTACGACCGGGCCAGATCCGACCGGGATCTGACCGTATCCGACGCGAATTATTCGGCCGTCGAGCCGAAAACGCCGGCCGGAACACGATTTACAGCGATTTTCGCGTTCATTGACGCCGGCAAACCGTGCGCCCGGCATTTTTGGCACGTTCTCAAACGGCGCCCGCGGAATCGTGGATCAACCGTTCCCGCGCCGCCGTCTGCTCCCGAAGCCGAGTAATCACCCGACGGATCATTCGTCATGCCGGGGATCCCGCGCGTCACACACACCTCGTGTAAACGTCCCGCGGAATTGGCAACGTCTTCTCGTCATCGCCACTCGACCGGCCACGATAGTCCCCGGGTCTTACGAACCGGGGCCCCGGACTGGTGGTCCGCTTCGATTTTAATCCCCTGGCATGCTGGCGTCTCGGATGCGTCGTGCGCTGACACTGTGCACGTCGACGTCGAGCATAGTTTAACGCTAGATTTATGGAACTCGTCGAAACGACGGGTCACTGATTTTTTAGTTTTGGATTATTCGTATCGTAAGGATATTGGGTTGGCAACTAAGTCATTGCCGATTTCAGTTATAGATATATATTATAGTTTATATGTTAGTATATATATATTCTTTTTTCTTTTCGTTTTGTTTGTCAATCTTGACGAGCGCTATCGTGCCGCTTCATTCTCTTCGCAATCAATTAAGACAAGCGCGCTATCACGCTGTTCGGCATTTTTCGATCGTGTTTTCTGAATAATCCCTGGGACTCAAATGGTTAATCATAAACCTTAAATAGTAATTCATGGGTTATTTATACATTTATATTATTGGGTTGGCAACTAAGTAATCGCCGTAATTCTAATAACACAGAGATAATTCTATAACGCGGAGGAAAAGAAAGAGCGATTCTTATATTTCATTAACTTTCTAGTTGGTTACTTTTTGGTGTCCCGATTTTTGCGACCGACAAAGTTATCCTCGAACGCTAATTGTTCGCGAATCACTTCAGGCGAGCGACGAACAGCTCCTCGTTGTGCCGATGTGTTTAATAAATGTCCACTTGCGAAGTTTCGAACGATATTATATTGGGTTGGCAACTAAGTAATCGCCGATTTCAGTTATAGATGTCTCTCACTCCCATTTTTATGATATCCGTAAATGTTATATTATAAAATTATTATTATTATTATTATTATTATTATGTTATTTTTTTATTATCCGCAAATGTTAGCAACTGGACAAATTGAATGCAGCGGTCAAGGAAAAGCGACCAGAATTGGTCGATCGTAAAGGTGTCATTTTCCAGCAGGACAATGCTAGGCCGCACGCGTCTTTGTCCACTCGGCAAAAATTGATGGATATTGGTTGGGAATTGATGTTACGCCCAGATTTTCTACGAGCGTGGAATTTTCAAGTTGTCGGAGAGATGGCAAAAGGCCATCGAACAAAATGGAAAATACATTACAGATCAAACTTCGTTCCAAGTAAAAAAGAATTGTTCATTTCATTGAGCAAATCGGCAATTACTTAGTTGCCAACCCAATAGTTATCGCGTCTCAAAAGACGCGGCACGGAACTCCTCGGATGACGTTTTATCTGCCGGCGTCTGGCCTTTATTCGACGCCCGATAAATCGTCGAGTCCCGAAATTCTGTATTCGGTATCGTGGAAACGCAGCGACGCGAAGTCGCGAGGCAGCTTTCAGCGCGCTATGACCATTTTTAACGGTTCATCGGACTGATGCGGCTGTGGATATAGAGGGACGAGGGTTGGAAGCGTCCCGACGTTTCTTGCCGGGGGACGCGTTCGATCCGCCGCCCCGGCTGGGACCCGCGCCAGTGCGAAGGAAATAGCTACACACGCGCGGCTGCGGCCGCCGCCGTCGCAGGCTTATTTTAAGGATGGATTACTTCGAGAGGATCTTCGGCCGAAGCTTCCCAAAGTCCCCTGTACACGAGTTCCGGAGGGAAAAAGAGGGTAGATTACGGGACGACGATCCCCCGCCTGCCCCTCTTCAGCCCCCTCCAGCCCCGTTTCTATGGGCTGTTCGGGAGTTCGGGATACAAATTTCGTTCACGTGTGCTTTTCATCGGGCCGGAGTGGGTCCTGCGGTCGCTCGGCGGTAGGTGCATTACTGATACCACTACCGCGTGAGTGGCCAGCTTTCTATAGTCAACGGGAGTACATAGTAAATGCTCCTCCGAACAGAATTCTTGTCTCTAGTGTGCTCGTTTGGGGCTCGCATACAGCGCGCCGCGCTGCGAGCGCTGTGATTTAGAAAGAAGGGCCGACACGATGTAACCTCCCCCCCTCTTCCCCCGGCACTCGATTTAGACCCCGCTCGATTCTTTAGGGAAGCGTTCAGCGAGTCGATGCATCGTTGACATGGAACAAGAGAGAGAGAGCAAAAAATTGCACCTAACTCCTACGTCCCTAAAATGAATGCAGACATTTTTGATCTTATGAATTTTTGATCTGTTCAATGAATTCAATATGACGCGTCACGCAACGAGAACGTAAAATTTCGTCGAGCACAGACATTCCGGTATACTTTACAACTGGATCGAATAAGACGAACGTTCGATGACCACTCCACGGTCAGCTCCAGGATCAAAGTCCTCTAAAAGGTCCAATGCAACACGGTTCCGTTTACATTCATTCTCGCTCGCCCTCGATCGAGTCTGCACGCAAGCCGCGATCCTATCGCACATCCTTCGGAGGCCGATGGACTCCGGCATCGGCTATTAATTGCTCTTAAAAACACGGTTCGCGCTGACAAATTACAGTTCGAGCGGCCGTCGTTACGTTTGCTTGCGAGGGGCGAGACCGCGGGAAGGTCGACTGTTCCAAGTTCGTCACCTGTTACGATCGACCGGTCAGTCCGAGAATCGAACGGCAGTAAACACCCTCGCCGCGGAATAGAGTTCGTTTTCCGGGGCGGCTCGCATCCCGGCCGACTTCCCCATTCCGATGAATGTTGCACGCGCGCCCGAGCTCGCGCCATAAAGTCGCGGGAACACCCAGTAGACCGTCGCGCGTCGTCCCGTTAACCGGTCGGTGTAAAATTACGACGGTGTCGCGTGTGACGACCCCCGCGCGCCGTTCCCCAGGTACACACGTTCCTCCTCGAGTACACGCGGCGCCCAGGGATCGGAACACGAGCGAGGAAACCGGAGGGTGGCGGAAAGAGTCGGAGCCGCGCGGAGGGAAAACAGCGGGGCCGACGAACGGAAGCTATCGCGAGCCATTTTTCCAGGGAACGCCGGGAAAACCACGATGAAAACCGCGAATATTGTTTACAGATTCGCCGCGATGGCACGGTGCAGTAATCTTTTATCGGAGATGGTCGGAGGTGGAAAATAGAACCGGCAGATCCGAGAATACTAGGCCGCGTACCACGATTCTAAGGCAATTCGGAGGCAATTTGGAGGTCACGTGCCACGATTCCAAGGCTATTCGGAAGCAATTCGGAGGCAATTCGGAGGCAATTCGATGGCAATTCGAAGGCCACATGCCACGATTCGAAGGCAATTCGGAGGCAATTTGGAGGCCTCGTAACACGATTCGAAAGCAATTCGAAGGCAATTTGGAGGTCACGTGTCACGATTCGAAGGCAATTCGGAAACAATTCGGAGGCTAATTTGGAGGCAATTCGGAGGCAATTCGATGGCAATTCGAAGGCAATTCGGAGGCAATTTGAAGGCTTCGCACCACGATTCGAAAGCAATTCGGAGGCCACGTGCCACGATTAGAAGATAATTCGGAGGCAATTCGATGGCAATTCGGAAGCAATTTGAAGGCTTCGCACCACGATTCGAAAGCAATTCGGAGGCCACGTGACACGATTCGAAGGCAATTCGGAAGCAATTCGGTGGCAATTTGGAGGCAATTCGGAGGCAATTCGGTGGCAATTCGGAGGCTAATTCGGAGGTAATTCGATGGCAATTCGGAGGCAATACGATGGCAATTCGGAGGCAATACGATGGCAATTCGAAGGCCACGTGCCACGATTCAAAGGCAATTCGGTGGAAATTCGGAGGCAATTCGATGGCAATTCGAAGGCCACATGCCACGATTCAAAGGCAATTCGGTGGCAATTCGGAGGCAATACGATGGCAATTCGAAGGCCACGTGCCACGATTCAAAGGCAATTCGGAAGAAATTCGGTGGCAAGTCGGAGGCAATTCGATGGCAATTCAAAGGCCACGTGCCACGATTCAAAGGCAATTCGGAAGAAATTCGGTGGCAAGTCGGAGGCTTATTCGGAGGCAATTCGAAGGCCACGTGCCACGATTCAAAGGCAATTTGGAGGCCTCGTGCCACGATTCGAAAGCAATTCGAAGGCAATTCGGAGGCCACATGCTACAATTCGACGATCAGGTACCTAGTACAGTAAATTCTCCCTAATTTTCCTTCAGCTTGTAAACTAAACTTGACAATTTGGGAAGAGGAGATACGATTATTCGAGCCTTTCACCTCGATTTTATAATTATTGACGATCGACAACTATAAAAATGAGCCGCGAGGCTCGAATAATCGTATCTGTTTATTTTTGTCCAGTTTCGTCCATATTTGTTTATTAGCTGAAGGAAAATTGGGGAAAATTTACAGTACCTATCACGCACCTTGTAGTTCCGCGGTTTTTCTTATCCGACTCACACCCAAAACAGACCATTTTGAAGGAGAAGAGCGGGGTTAATTTTTCAATTTTTATCTTGTCGAATGGATTACTTCGATTTCACGGGGCTCTCGGGTTTTGCCGGAATGGCAGTCAAAGTGTTAATTGGAAGGGGCCGACGAAGTACCTCACCCGATACCGCGTATGCGCCGGCTATCGTGACGTCAGGTCTCGTCAGGCGGATTTCATTACGCGGTCAAAGAGATTCGCCCCGCGTCTGTTCGGGATAATTAGAAGTCGCCGGTAATGAAACGTCTGGGACCGTCGGCGGGGACCAGGGGCAGAGGGAAGGGGGGAAACGAGCACGTGGAAAAATGGCGATGTGCGTGATGCCATTACTCCGCCAGGGGTAATTAATTGTCATCTCTGACGGAGAAAACGAAGACCGCGACACTTATCGCAAAGCGACGTCGGCCAGGCTTTATATTTCCAATATTATCCGGCTCCGTAATTCCTCGCGGTCGCGGCCGTCCGATAAACTTCCCGCGGACGTTAACTGCGACTCCCGGAAATCGACGATTAACCGAATCGCGGCCAACGATACGAACGAGCATCTGAAACCTGAACGTTTTTCCTCGCGCAATAATTCAATTGTAAAACTGTATGCAACTTTTTGCAAGACTTCAAATCGTGTCGCGTAGCCTCCGAATTGCCTTAGAATCGTGTCCATGTAGTCTCCGAATTGCCTTCGAATCGTGTCATGTGAATTTCAAATTGTCTTCGAATCGTGTCATGTGAATTCCAAATTGCCTTCGAATCATGGCATACGGTCCAAATTGCCTTCGAGTCATAGCATGTATCCTCCAAATTGCCTTAGAATCGTGTCGCGTAGCCTCCGAATTGCCTTCGAATCATGGAAAAAAATTATAAATAATATAGTGCGCCGAGTCCTTATAAAAACGAGCCGCGAGGCACGAAGAAACGCGACTTAGTATTCTCGGATTTGCCGATTTTAATTCCGACCTCCGAACGTTTCTCAGAACAATCACCGTATACACTGAACAATTGTCGTATGCATCGAACGAACATAATATCTCTTACGTATACAATACAATGTTAAACAAACGAATCCAGAAACACAGATAAAACGTCACCTTTTGTTCGTCGGGTCTTTGCGATCCGAAGAACGGATACGAACACGAGAAGTGCGGAGACGAGCACGATTAAAATCTGTGACGCCGCAAGCACTGTCTCAACTTTTCTGCTCTTGATCGGAATACCAAGAGCGCGGAAATGAATTTATAAATCTGGACAAACGTTAACGACGTTCCAAACGCCGTCGATGGCAATTACAGTTCCGGAATCGAAAGTCCCGTTGCAACCGATCCAACGGAGGAGAGTACCGAGAGTTTAATTAGTTAGAAGATAAACGATGGTGTATAAATTGAACGTAACTTGGTCGAGCCGCGGTAAGGACAATTGGAACTTCCTCCGATTGTCGTACCTTTGTCGCAGGTGTAATTGTCAACAGCAACGTTTAAGCAGTCGCGTAAGACACGGTAATTACGTTTCTGGAATTACTCCCTCGATACTTTCTTTTTCGTTTTGCAAAAAAAAGAAAAAAAACGAAACTGTCCCTTCAACAACAGAACTTGAACAGAAGCTCGAAAAACTCCGAGGAAAATAGTAATAACTCGCCGTTACATCTTGACTTCGAATCATGGCATACGGTCCAAATTGCCTTCGAATCATAGCATGTACCCTACAAATTGCCTTAGAATTGTGTCATGTACCCTACAAATTGCCTTAGAATCGTGTCATGTAGTCTCCGAATTGCCTTCGAATCGTGTCATGTGAATTCCAAATTGCCTTCGAATCATGGCATACGGTCCAAATTGCCTTCGAATCATAGCACGTACCCTCCAAATTGCCTTAGAATCGTGTCATGTAGTCTCCAAATTGCCTTAGAATCGTGTCATGTAGTCTCCGAATTGCCTTCGAATCCTGTCATGTGAATTCCAAATTGCCTTAGAATCATGGCATACGGTCCAAATTGCCTTCGAATCATAGCACGTACCCTCCAAATTGCCTTGGAATCGTGTCACGTAGCCTCCGAATTGCCTTCGAATCATGGCAAAAAATTATAAATAACATAGTGCCCCGAGTCCTTATAAAAACGAGCCGAGGAAAACTCCGAGGAAAATAGTAATAACTCGTCGTAACATCTTGAGTCGATCGAAAGATGTAAGTGAAAAGTCGTTAAAAACGACTTTCGCTTGCTCCGAAACGACTAATTTGTTCAAATCTTCTATTTTCTTTTGCTCTGTTCTTCTATTCTTGGGGCGAGAACAGTCGAGTTCCACCCAAAATTACGAAGATCGATTGCGAACGACGCCGGAAATATTCCGTTTTCGCCACAAATAGCCGGGCGATTGTGTAAAAGGAAAATTCTAATGACGCGCGACTGCATCGCGCTGTGAAAGATAATGCAGAACTCCATCGGACGTGCTCGGCGGTGTGGTCCATTGAATAAGTTTATTAATCGGATAACGTTCACCTGCTCGAAATCAGCGGCTGGACGCATTGTGCGAAGGTAAAGGGCAACGACCTGCTAGAGAACAGAAGTATAGAAACATGCTGCTGCAATAATATGCAGCGGCGGTGGCGGCGGGCATTATTACAAGTCCGTAAATACGCTGCCGCTGATAACGCGATCGCGTTTACAACAGGACGCGTTTCAATTGACACAATTGCCCGATAATGCGAAAATAACGCGTTCTTTGTTAGCGGGGTATCAACATTCGGTTCTCGCAGCGCGGCGATGCATTGACACTTTTAAACTCCTGAATCATTCATGCTGGACGAACGAAAACCAAACGCCTGGGCATTTAACGAGCGATATTGACCGGCCGTGGATTTTTTAATCGTAGTACACACCCCGGTATTATTTCGGCCGTTTGACTCGACCCGTTCAGCGCGCCGATCAATAATACCGTTTAATTAAAGAGCCATTTAATATTCCGTTCTTCGTCCATTATATCGGCTCTTTCGTACGAATTTTATCCGATTCGTTCCCGTATTTATACGACAGAGTCGCGTGACGGATGTTCAAATATTAATTTCGCGCCGAGTCGCGATGTCGTGAGACAACAACGGAACAGCTGATTTCGCGGATCTCCACGATGCGAGGCCGGTTGTAAAACCTGATTCGCTGATTCGTCGGCAACAATTTTCAGATAAATGAATAAATGCCGCGCGTTCGTCAACTCTTTTCCCAAGAGTGAAACGAACGAAACAATGGGAGAGGGAGAACAGTCGAAGTTTGATTCGTTATTCTCTAATATGTATAATTGTACAATTAATATGAATAATTTTTATATACGATTATTTTTACCGATAACCGACCAAATTGAAATACAAGATCGTTTAAATTTCAATAATCTTGTTTCTATTCTGTCGACATGAACGAGCCCGAAATTTTGTAAAAATTGAAAACGCGATTTTAAAATGTTACGATAATAAAATGATTAATTAAATAACTGAGGAACATTCGTGACATAAGCCTACAATTTAAATATTGCTGCGTAACATTTTTAGAATTCTTTTTCGCGTTACATAAGGCGGTACAGTAATGTCTCCCTAATTGACGCACAGATTATGCAGAAAAATGGACATTTTTAGGAAGAGGAGATACGATTGTTCGAGCCTTGTGGCTCGTTTTTTTATAGTTATCGATTGTCAACAGCTATAAAAACGAGCAATTCGGAGACTACATGACACGATTCAAAGGCAATTCGGAGGCCACATGACACGATTCAAAGGCAATTCGGAGGCCACATGCGATGATTCGAAGGCAATTCGGTGGCCATATGCGTCGATTCGAAGGCAATTCGGAGGCCACGTGCTACAATTCGACGTCCAGGTAAACAAAACTGGACAATTTGGGAAGAGGAGATGCGATTATTCGAGCCTTGCAGCTCGTTTTTATAGCTGTTGACAATCGATAACCATAAAAAACATAGCCACAAGGCTCGAACAATCGTATTACAAAATACAAAATGATGGAACATTGGAAATAATTGGACCGTTCGAATTAAACTTGCCGGGAGATTGCATAGGCGCGGGCTTCGTGAAATGGAAATTGTTCATTTCGGAAGTATCATAATTATCAGCAGTTTGCAGCAGCGACTCTAAGTTTGCACTAAAAATTGTAATATTATGTTTCAAAAGAATGTTCATATTATTCACTTGCAAGCGCAGAATCTAAGAATAGCTGCGAATTCTTGCGAATTCCCTAGTCCTATTGTCCGAAAGCCGTAAACAATAACGCCTCGCATAACATCGGGCGCTCTAACAACAGGATATAACAACAATAATAACACTAATAACGCTAATAACAATGAAACGCACGATTTCATCGGTAGAACGTCGCTAAGCTGGTTCTCGAGCGACAACGATGCCCGTCGACTTTCGGGAAGCCCGACAACGTTCGCGCGAATTTTCGTAACGGGCCACTAAAAAAACACTCGGCCGTCGAGGATCGCGTTCTCGGGGCGCGGGTAACGGCGCCATTCGCCGTATGTAATTCACCATAAAGCGGGGGAGTAACTCTCGGGCCGCCTTAAAGTGTCCGCCGTATTTTCAACAATATAAAGAACGCCCGTACGTACGCTCGCACGAAAGTTCCGCGGCCGGGCATTATATGTCCAGGGGAGTCGTAATGCGTTGGAAATAATTTCGCAGCCGCGGAAGACACCGGCGAGATTTCCAAGTGCAAAACCGGGCCGACAGCGCGTCGTGTCGCCGGGGCGCGGAAATAAAGGGAGCCCGGCGAATTAAACCGCGCGGTTTGCTGAAGTTCCAGGCAACGAAGGACCGACGAAAGTGCTTTCGGGGCTGAACGTTCTCCTCGTTTAATATTCGGCGGTGATTCCGCCGTGAAGAAGGAGCGTATGCCGTCCCGTATCACCGGTAAAAATCACGGTGGAAGCGTTACGCGAGAGACAAGAGGCGGATAAAGAGTCACGGGTTCGAGGCCGCTCCTCTCGCCCCGCGTTCCCCCGCGTCGCCCCGCCGTCCCGTAGCCGACATGCGAGGTGAACTATGCTCCAAGTATTTAAACGTCGAGCACATCGTCGAAAGAGATAAAGGGGGAGCGCGCCAGCTTCCGCTGAAAGAATTTTCGTGGAGGTTGAATGGGGCGCGAAGAGAAAGAGGGCGAAGGATTAGGAAGCGGGTCGGAGGAGAAAAGGAGCTTACGGGCCCGGTTGAAAGTGCTGATCGTTTGGTGCCCTATTACCTGCAGAATAGAAAATTATCGCCGCCACCGTACCGAACACTGCCATGGGAAAGCGGCCGCGCCCGCCCGCGCCCGTCGTCGACTGTTTCAAATAATTTCGCCCGCTGCCACGCACGCTGCCGCTCTTTCAAACGCTTTATTAATACACGTTTTCGTCGTTTTCGTCGCGGATATGCGAATCCCCGTTTTTCACGGACGAAACTTTATCGCCGACCGGCATGCGTCGCGCGTTCTCCGCGCCCATTCGCGCCCCGAAGTCGGCCGAATTAATCGCGATTCGGAAGCGAGCCGCGACAACGCGCCGAGTCCCCGTTTAATTCGCACCAATTTCTTTCTCTGATCAACGTTCTTTGCGATTTAGGAGCGTTTCATTCCGACGTTCGAAGGAGCGTTGTGCAATTCTGTAAATTTTTAATGGATTCTTGTCGAGCGATCATAATATTCTACGATTTTTGTGCGAATTGCCATCGAATTGCCTCCGAATTGCCACCGAATTGCCTTTGAATCGTGGCACGTGGCCTTCGAATTGCCATCGAATTGCCTCCGAATTAGCCTCCGAATTGCCACCGAATTGCCATCGAATTGCCTCCGAATTACCTTCTAATCGTGGCACGTGGCCTCTGAATTGTTTTCGAATCGTGGTGCGAAGCCTTCAAATTGCCTCCGAATTAGCCTTCGAATTGCCTTAGAGTCGTGTCATGTAGTCTCCGAATTGCCTTCGAATCGTGTCATGTGAATTCCGAATTGCCTTCGAATCGTGGCATGTAGCCTCCGAATTGCCTTCGAATTGCTTTCGAATCGTGGTACGAGGCCTCCAAATTGTCTTCGAATCGTGGCACGTGGCCTTCGAATTGCCATCGAATTGCCACCGTATTGCCACCGAATTGCTTCCGAATTGCCTTTGAATCGTGGCACGTGGCCTTCGAATTGCCTCCGAATTAGCCTCCGGATTGCCACCGAATTGCCTCCGAATTGCTTCCGAATTGCCTTTGAATCGTGTCATGTAGCCTCCGAATTGCCTTCGTCGACAATTACAAAAACGAGACTCCGCAAGCTGCAGAAAAATCAAGGAAAATTTACTGTAATTTCACAATAATTCACACATCTACTCTTCCATAAGAGACTAACAACAGCGACCGTAGCATCGGCCGCCGGGCAAAACTAGATAATAGAACAACGACGTGAAAATTGCGGCGAAAACGAAGCGTCATTGTGTTCGACCGTTTTCCATCTTGCGTCGCAACTTACGGCCGTAGAACGAGCACGCACGGATCGAGTCACGAGCAGCGAATGAATGGCCAAAGAACAGCGGGCTGTGAAAGCTAATCAATTTCCCGTTATCAGACGTTCGGAAATGGAAACGCGTCGCAATGGCCGTCGCCGTTGCTGCCGCGTAGCTCTTCGACGCTCGGTGCTCGTCGCTCGGTTGTCGTCGATACAGTCCGTCGCGAATGTCTTCGCAACTACTGTGTCGAACAACACGTGTCCTCGAGAATTTTCCGATGGTTAACTTCGGAAATGCGTCCGAGTACTTAGGCGTCTCTGCCGAAGCCTTTGGGCAGAAGTGTCCACTTCCCGACGGCGCGGGTAGCTTCGTCGGACAGGGGAAGAGGATTGGGGGAGGGGTGCTAGGGTGGCGATGGGGTCGTCGCTTTTCTTCTTCGGGGACGCTTTCAGCGATAAAAGCGACTACTGAATGGCCGCGAGCCCCTCTCCTCGCGGATCGAGTGGACGGCGTCGCCGATGGTGCGACCTCGGAACTGTTCAAGTTTTTACTCCATTCACGCCTCCGAGGATTCAGGAGAGCGCAGAAGCCAAGCCCCGCTTTGTCGAAGCTCGCCAATAAAGCTGGATTACGATGGGACCGCGCCGCGGCCGATTCAATTGGGCTCATCGGCCGGATTCAAAGGCGGACACAGGAAGTACAACGCAACGACGCCGCTCTGCGGCCGCTGATCCCCGCTGGACACACATTGCCGATCGAAAGTCGCCGCCGCTCTCGATGCACGCCCGCCGACGTGTTTGCGTGCATGTGTTTGGCGAACTCGTCGCAGAAACTCGTCGCTCGCGCGTCATTTTAGAGTGCATTATATTGGACGCGAGGATTTCGGGGCCGCGCGCGAGACGTTCGATTTTTCGGAGTGATTTTACGGAGACAGATGAATTGTGTCGGGCAATGAACTGTACGCTTGAATTGACAATGTGTTGGGGACATCGAGTTTTCAACAGTATCGTTGGACACGGGTGTAAAATGTCGGATAATTGGATGTAACTTTTGACAGATATACGGGACGTTCAATTTCTAACAGTGTCGTTAAACAGACACGCGAGCTGTCCGATCTTTAACACTTTGATGGCAAAAAAATCTCGATTATTTCGTGAAATCGAAGTATTCTATTCGATTAAATACAAATTGTGGAGCGAAGTATGTGACATTGATTATTTTATCAACGTTCTTACTACTTGAGAATCTTAACGTAACTCTTAAGTAAATTTACGGAACCCGTCAAAATGGCGGGTCAAAATGATCTTTTAATTTACGATTATTCGTATCGTAAAGATACATTTGTGAGTTATTTATTCAATTTATGTGTTACTTACGGCAATTATTAACACTTGTTCAAAATCAGAATAAATGTCTTATTGTTACTTTTATAATATAAAACCGCTGTTTCTTGTGCTCCGTAAATCTAGTGTTAATGAATCTAATCGCATTAAAATTATTATTAAAATTTCGGACACCCTGTATTTTGAACGGTGACTTTAAACGGACATATGAGATGCTAGATTTTTTACCAGTAACTTGAAACAGACTTGCAGGAAATTTAATTCTTTGCACTCGGAGACATTTCAATTCCAAATCCAAAAATAGTTTTTCTATACAATATTTTTATACATTTCTATTATATATTTTCTATAATATTTTTATATATTTCTATATAGTTTTTCCATATTATCCCTTCGCATTCGAAGCCATTTTAACCGTAAATCCAAAACAATTTTTCTGACTCATGGTATTTCCATTTTATATGACAAAGTGCATTTTATGCATATGAAATTGAGTCTTACGATGGCTTGCGACGACAGTTATACTTTTAACGATTTCTTAAATTTAAACTTCGTTAATATAAAAATTATCTTGGAACGTGAACTAACAATTTTAGCGATGCCTCAGAGTTATACGATTTATAATTAGTGCATTTCGTGCACGTGAATTACGTGCGTTTTATGACGCGTGCAACACTTTCAACGGCTCCTAAAAATATAAACAATGTCGACGATTTCAAAATTACTTTCGAACGTGCTAGAACTATTTTCAATGGTGCCTCGGTGTCGCATCCCGTGTGTAAAGGGTTGACGTTTAACAGAAACTTTGAACAGACACGTCGGATGTTTCATTAGTGGAGTTACTCCGACGTGCACGAATGCACTCCGTGTATGCAGTATGAGAATGCGAGAGAGAGAGAGAGAGAGAGAGACGTACCGATTACAATGTGTAATGTTCGACGGTGATGTTTATTGAAAGGGAGGGGAGGGAGGAGAATTTACGCACAGTCGACTCAGATTGTACTGCTGGAAATCGACAAGTTTGCTCCCGGGGACCATTGTGGACCAAGGGTAGGGTTCTCCGATGCAATTTAACCAATAGCGTTCAAGGACATAATATAGTTAATACGGTTCAGAGCGTGGCGCATGTCGTCTAAACTTATGAAATCAATTATATAATAGATCCAGTTGTATCAAGATTGATGAATGCAGTCAGAATCAGACTTCGTTGCTGTTGGTCCGATGCCCTTTGTACCACTAATCTATTTGTCCCACTAGTCTATTTTTAAGACATTTCTTGTTATTATAATTAAACAACGTCGTAACATTTTCTAGCAAAAACCTCGATTATCCGAACAAACCGGCTCCACAATTTCAGAATTCTCTGTGATCCGAATACGTAACCAGCCAAGCATTTGTGTTAACACTAGATTTACCGAACCCGTCAAAATGGCGGGTCATTCAATTTTTTCATTTACGATTATTCATATCGTAAAGATACATTTATTTATTCAATTTATATGTTACTCACGGCAAATGATACAATAACACTTGTTAAAAATCAGAATAAATCACTTATCGTTACTTTTATAAACTAATATAAAGCAACTGTCTTTTTTATGCTATTTATGCTATATTTTTATATATATATATATTTTTTATGCTATTTTATGCTATTATTTTATGCTAAATCTAGTGTTAATACGGCAAATGATACAGTAACATTTGTTCGAAATCAGAATAAATTACTTATTGTTACTTTTATAAACTAATATAAAACAGCTGTCTTTTTATACTCCGTAAATCTAGTGTTAATACGGCAAATTTTACAAAAACACTGCTTAAAAATCAGAATAAATCACATGTCGATACTTTTACAAACTAATATAAAACAGCTGTTTCTTTATACTCCGTAAATCTAGTGTTAATACGGCAAATGATACAAAAACACTGCTTAAAAATCAGAATAAATCACATATCGATACTTTTACAAGCTAATATAAAACAGCTGCTTTTTATGCTCCGTAAATCTAATCTTAACACAATAATTTTGTAATAACAATTTTCAAGATCGCGCTTCCATGATCCGAAAGTCGATCGTTCGAGCGCAAAGATCGCACGCATTCGCATCAGTCGATGCACGTGAACTGCAACGACGAAGCGTAGGAGCGATCGAGGCAGCAAAAGACGAAACGTCCTCGATGAAACGTCTTCGTCTCTGCGGCACGTGACCGGCACGTGACCCGTAGCAAGCCCGATCGTCTGACCGTGTCCGAAGCTGTTTGAGCGGCCGCCGATCGCCGCGACCGACAACTATTCGTGTTGGCTCGCGACGTAATTGCACATGCTTAGATATTATATGCGCACATATACGTGGATATTATTGATTATGCGACGTTACCATTGTTTCCCAGATTATTCTATAATGCGTTAATAGCATATCCAGGTACCTAATATCGATCTAATTCCGAGTAATCAGCATCCAGGGAGTTACAGCTGCTAAACACTCGGCTAACGTCGCGTTTCGGCCGAATGGCCGAATTCTCGTCCGCGGTCGCGTCCCAAGGAAATAAAGTACGTTGTCAACAATTTCGTTGTTCACTTCCATCGAACGATCGTCCTCGCGATCAGACGCGAACGCGTCGCCGAGTTCCGAGGAATCGAAATCGCTCGGTTTTCGCAAGGCGCAGATTAAGCGGCCGGAAGGCCGAATTCTCGTCCGCGGTCGCGTCCCAAGGAAATAAAGTACGTTATCAACAATTTCGTTGTTCACTTCCATCGAACGATTGTCCTCGCGTTCAGACGCGAACGCGTCGCCGAGTTCCGAGGAATCGAAATCGCTCGGTTTTCGCAAGGCGCAGATTAAGCGGCCGGAAGGCCGAATTCTCGTCCGCGGTCGCGTCCCAAGGAAATAAAGTACGTTATCAACAATTTCGTTGTTCACTTCCATCGAACGATTGTCCTCGCGTTCAGACGCGAACGCGTCGCCGAGTTCCGAGGAATCGAAATCGCTCGGTTTTCGCAAGGCGCAGATTAAGCGGCCGGAAGGCCGAATTCTCGTCCGCGATCGCGTCCCAAGGAAATAAAGTACGTTATCAACAATTTCGTTGTTCACTTCCATCGAACGATTGTCCTCGCGATCAGACGCGAACGCGTCGCCGAGTTCCGAGGAATCGAATCGCTCGGTTTTCGCAAGGTGCAGGCTAAGCGGCCAAATGGCCGAATTCTCGTCCGCGATCGCGCCCCAAGAAAATAAAGCACGTTATCAACAATTCCGTTGTTCACTTTGCCAACGTTCACTTCGATCGAAAGATCGTCCTCGCGATCAGACGCGAACGCGTCGCCGAGTTCCGAGGAATCGAAATCGCTCGGCTTTCGCAAGGCGCAGGCTAAGCGGCCGGCCAATAAAATTTCAGCGAGGCCGAAGCAGCGCCGGCATTGATTCCGCGATACGTTCGCGGCGCTGCGCCACGAATTACGCTAATTGAAAATTCCGCTAACGAGCGGCCGGTTTTAATCTATACGCTCGCAAAAAAAGGAAAAAAAAGAAAAAGAAGAACGAAGGCGCGCGGGTGCGCGCCGGCAGGCGACCGCGGAGTCGTCGTCGTCTCCGCGATCGTGAATCGCGATTGAATTTAATCTGCTAAGAGTACATCTAATTACACGGTCGTTTCGATTACCTTATCCCTACGCGGTGGGGGAGAGGGGGGATAGCGGGAGTAATGAAAATGTACAGCGGCCGGAACAAAACGGAACGAGGCGTGCGTGGTATTATCGTGTAACGAGTACGATTACCGCGGGTGCAGGGACATCGCGATAACGGTGGACGCATGCAGGTGTGTCGACTACAATTTCGTGGTTTTTAAAATTTCAGAAGGCTGGGGTCAGAGACGGTTACAGAAACAGAGAAAGATGGAGAGAGAGAGAGCAAGAGAAAACTTGCCGGAACTCGTCGCACGTAACGCGAACAACGCGGGGAAAACGGTAGCCAGGAGGGCCAGGGCTCGCATTACCTCGCCGTTGGCTAATAATTGACTTCCCAGCAACTGTTTGTCGTTGAAAGTCAATGCTTAGTTATTCTATCAAGCCTGCGGCTCCCGGACACGGCCGCGGAACCGCCGCCCATAGCTTACCAGTTCGGCGCACGTCGAAACCAGAACCGACAGGCCGCCGCCGTTAGGAGGAACTTCCATCGTGTACGGCCTGTATGCACTGGTATCACTCAATTATTCCTTCGGTATTACCGGATTATCAATGTGATAGTTGGCAGAGGCACCGGCCAAAACCGTCGACGCTGCTCCCGCCAAGGACAATCTCCATCGAACGCAAATCTACTTTGACCCGGGGCGCGCGCGGCCTCGCCTAATAGGTATATCACTGTTTGGATCCCACTAATTACGAGCATCCGACGAAGATTACCCTCTGCATTAAGCACGCTGCGATTGTTACTTCGCCGGGTAATGATGATTACGGCAGCTGAAAACCTGTCAGGACTCACGGTGGTCTCGCGGCGCGGCGGTGCGGCGCGGTGCCGCGATTGCGGGCGACCTGGTACGCCTTCCTCTTCCTGGAATCCTCTTTGAAATCGGAGTATGGTAATGTTTCTCTAATCGATGCTCGGCTCTACCACGAAAGTGGACGATTTGGGGAGAGGAGACACGATTGTTCGAGCCTCGTGGTTCCTTTTTTATAGTTACGAATTGCCAAGGTTACGTCAAGGCTCGAACAATCGTATCTTCTCTTCCCAAATTGTCCACTTTTCTGGAAAATCTGAGCGACAGTTAGGGAGACATTACTTTACTCTCTAAATGTCTCTCTAATCGACGCTCGGATCTTCCACGAAAGTGGACGATTTGGGGAGAGGAGATACGATTGTTCGAGCCTTGCGGTTCGTTTTTATAGTTACGAATTGTCAAGGTTATGTCAAGGCTCGAACAATCGTATCTTCTCTTCCCAAATTGTCCACTTTTCTGGAAAATCTGAGCGACAGTTAGGGAGACATTACTTTACTCTCTAAATGTCTCTCTAATCGACGCTCGGATCTTCCACGAAAGTGGACGATTTGGGGAGAGGAGATACGGTTGTTCGAGCCTCGTGGTTCCTTTTTTATAGTTACGAATTGCCAAGGTTACGTCAAGGCTCGAACAATCGTATCTTCTCTTCCCAAATTGTCCACTTTTCTGGAAAATCTGAGCGACAGTTAGGGAGACATTACTTTACTCTCTAAATGCCTCTCTAATCGACGCTCGGGTCTTCCACGAAAGTGGACAATTTGGGGAGAGGAGATACGATTGTTCGAGCCTCGCGGTTCGTTTTTATAGTTACGAATTGTCAAGGTTGCGTCAAGGTTATGTCAAGGCTCCAACATTCAAATCTTCTCTTCCCAAATCGTCCACTTTTCTGGAAAATCTGAGCGACAGTTAGGGAGACATTACTGTGCTCTCTAAATGTCTCTCTAATTGACGCTCAGATTGAAAATCTGAGGTCAAAAATCTGAAATCGGAATTTCATTCGGACTAAAAAAGAACGGAACAGCATTCAATACTTAATAGATTATTATTAGAAATTTCCATCACGTGTCAGACACGTCAAAATATGGCAATAAATATGGCTTTTTATTAAGAGCTTAGAACGATAAGCGCTCGTGTGCGAAAAATACTTACGCATATACACGTAGGTTGATAATAAAAACAGTCGATTCCTTTTTTTCTACGTTCTCCCAATTTCTCGAGCCAACGATGTGTATCATCTATCTATCTGTCTAATTTGCTTAATTGGGCCTGATATTGTGATCACGTGGTCCGCGCGCATATGTCGCGTGGTCTTGTTTGTTCTCTCGATTAATATAATATCCAGTCTGTTTGCCACCATTATTATTGGCATAATTATACAAACGCAAGCCTGTCGTAACGCGAATAATATTGTATAAACGAACGATCATCCGTGCTCCAAATCCGTTCATATTTCATCCGGCACGCTAAATTCACATCGAACAGTGAGCTTCGGGACAAACGCGCCTTGGTAATTTTATGCTCAGATGCGTCGGAACTATCGAAATCGAGCAAAACAGTCGAACATTTTCCATATGAAAAAGAAAAAGAAAATTGATCTTCGCACGATCTTCGTACGATCGTTGATCCACTATGCATCCTCTTGCAGAAATACCATTTATTGTGTATTACACTAGGTACTTTTTTATCATTGGATTTACGGAGCACAAAAAAACAGCTGTTTCATATTAGTTTATAAAAGTAACAATGAGACATTTATTCTGCTTTTGTAATAAGTATTATCGCAACGTTTTCCGCGTAAGTAACATACAAATTGAATAAATAACTCATAAATGTTACGATACGAATAATCGTAAATTGAAAAATTAGTGTTAAACTGTGTTGAATCTAGTGTTAAATAACTTCCGTATAATATTATATAATAATAATAATAATAATAATAATATATATTATTATTATATATTTATTATACATATAATATTATGATAATATATATATATATATTATATATTTATTATATATATATAATATTATATAATAATATTATATTCCTTATATCTTCCGTAAGCAAAATTTTCGCGCATTGTTTGACAATAATCAAGATAATTAACGCTAGATACCTCGCCAGAAACCTAAAAAATCTCCATAAAATTAAAATATTTCATTCGATTAAACAAAAATTGCGAAGCAAACTTACACGGCATTAATTCAAGCTAATTACGATTCAACGATCAATTTAGTTCAGCATTCGTCCCTCTTGCAAATCTCAATAAAACCAAGCAATCCCTTTTAATCTTTCATTGATCATCCATTCGGTCGTCGATCGACCGAATTTAAAACCTGAAGATCTCCCCATTCGCTCGCCTAAGCGTCAAATTGACAATTCATGGTACACGCGTTATAAGACCGACGAAATCATCCGATGAACACCGCGAAGAATGAAAACGGCGCGTTTCTCGAACTTCCGTTTCCGGCGATCGAAGGTGTCGCGTTTCCTGGGAACGAGCGGCGGTGCGCCGATCAGGCGACGGATAATCGTCGGCGACGACGCTCATTCCTGCGGGCAATCAACGTTATGGATCGTGTCCCGGATCTCTTGAACGGCGGCACGACCCCCCTTTTCGGAGGGGGGACGCGGCCCGCGCCGCGGCGCGCTGCCCGTAAATTGGGATTACGCGTGCTCGAACGTTTGAAAATGTGGTAATATGGTATCGACAGGACGTGCCTTCGATCCGGACGGCACCGCAACTGTCGAGCATGCGGGCCACTGTTTCACGTTTCACGATCGAATCAAGTTCAGTTTCCACTCGAATGTTCCGCAATGCCGTGACCACACTCGGTGTTACCACTTGCGAGAGCAACTCGGGCCGCCTCGAACTCGCCGGCCATCGCGCCACCCTTTCCGTTCACCCGCCGCGACGCCACCCCCGCGTCCGACGGTGTGGACATGCTGGCGAACTTTCGACGTCGTAACGACCGGCGCAATTTGCTTCGAGGGCTTTCTCTGCGTCAAAGGAACGTAGCCGGGCCGGCCCCCATTACATTTATGGTAACCGACGTATTTACTTTCACAAAGCCTCGTCGTCGCCCAATGCGCCGACGCCGGTGTTTAGACGACGACTCGATGGAAACTCGCGCGTCACGCGTCCGCGCCGCGTGCACGACGTTGTTGTTGACAGAACTGGATTTTCGACGGCGCGACTGAAACGTCCGACGTCATTCGGCGATGATAGCTGTCCGCGAATCGGCGTTCGTCGGACGGAGAGAACGGAGAATTCGTTGAAAGACGCGGTGCCGCGATTTAGGAGGCGGCGGTGCTCTTTCGGGGCTCTTGAACGATTCTCACGAAATTAGGAGCATTGTTAACTCTATGCTGTCCGGTGGCACCATGCTGACGTCATGCACAAACTATCTGTTGTAGGGCGGTGGTACCACTTTGGTGCCATTTTAGAAAATTGAGATAACATTTGAACTATATTTCTTGGGTGTTGAAAGGCAGCAAACTAACTATAGCATTGTGCTTATTTAACTAAGAATTTGATACTGAAAGAGCAGATCACGCTGTAGAAATAAAGTTCTGTGCAGTTCTACGATGATTCTACAATTCGAGAGGAAGAGATACGATTTTATGGTCACCGATCGTCAACAACTATAAAAACGAGCTACAAAAGGCTTTCGAATGATCGTATCTCTTCTTCTCAAATTGTCCATTTTTGTTGAATTCTCCGTTCCAAGCTGAAGGAAAATTAGGGGAAATTTACAGTATTCTAGCAAAGGAGAATTATATTATATTATATATATAATATAATATAATTCTTCTTTGCCAGAATACTGTAAATTATTATATATATTTATATGTAATAATAATATATTATATTATATATATAATTATATATATAATTTATATATATTTATTTATATATATAATATAAAATATTATTATTATATATAAATATATATAATAAATTATATATATTATATTTCGTCGATGAACGAGAGAGAGTAACATGATTTAGTATATAAAAGAATAATCGACCGCATAACAGAGCATTTTCGGATAATGTGTTTAGTCATTGTCCGATGCACCGTCCTGACCCGACCGCCGATTATAATTGCTGATCAGCGATTCGTCGCACACCAAGGATTGGATTTCAAGCAGCGTAGTATATTAACTCGCCGATCTTTTCACCGGAACGGTGCAACTTCATCGAATTAGAATCACGATGTTGATGTCGTCGAACTCAACCGTCTCCGGAGAGCGTGAGTAGATAGATCGTCGGTGGGTTCAGCGGATTTTCTCCAATTTTTGTTGATTTTATTGGGCACGGCAAGCGTGACGAGATTAACTCCTTGGACCGGAGCGCTCGGATTCGTTCGGACTCGAGTTGCTCGTTTATTTCTTAGATTAGGAACTGCCTGCGCGCGCGCGCACGAACCGTGGTAGTGTCACGAGACAGATTCCCAAATGGACGTAAAGTATGCGAAACAGGGAATGACACTTCGTTTGTCTTCGGTAATACGGCGTCTATCCCGATTTGTCGTAATATACAGAGTATTTTCCGCGGAGAATACAAATACAGTAATGTCTCCCTAATTGACGCTCAGATTGTGCAGAAAAATGGAAAATTTAGGAAGCGCAGATACGATTGTTCGAGCCTTGCGGCTCGTTTTTATAGTTGTTGACAATCGACGACCATAAAAAACGAGTCACAGCGCTCGAACAATCGTATCTCCTCTTCCAGAATTGTCCATTTTTGTGGACAATCTGAGCGTCAATTAGAGAGACATTACTGTGTCCCAAAAATGTCTCGCAATCCGAAAGTGACGGGTTCCTCGGGTCATTTGAAGCAACTTTTTCCTTTACAAAAATTTTCTCCGAGGTACCGTTAACGAGTTATTAACGAGAAACAGTGACCAATGCGAGGCGAGCTCGGCTGGCGCGAGGCGACCGAGCCAATGAGCGGAACTAGGCTTCGCGCGCTGGTTGGCTGGGCCGCCACGCGTCAGCCGTACTCGATTCTTATTGGTCACTGTTTTTTGTTAATAACTGGTTAACGGTGCCTCGGAGAACATTTTTGTAAAGGAAGATGTTGCTTCAAATGATCCGAGGAACCCGCCATTTCCGGATTCCGATTTTTGGGACACCCTGTATATGATAATAAAATAATACGTAGGACGATGGCGATACTGACGGAGGTCTAGAGGTACGGAATAAAGTAGATGCGTCTGGGTTGACACTGAATCTATAACTGCTTTATTGAATTTCCGTGGCTTTTTATATACATGATTTTTATCTTAGAGTATAAGGGTAGAGGTATATCTGGGGTCATGTTCCAATGGTGACAAGATAAGGGAGCCTTGCTTCACAGTTGCGTGGCTCTTTGTCTGCTGGCATATTTTTGAAAACGTAACCCCTGACGTTCCGTGAAAAATTAATCTTTATTTTAGCATGAAATGTTCTCCGCCCGGCGGAAATATTACCGAAGCTTCCGCGCTCCCCTTTACCCCGGTCTAAGTTAATCATTCTTTTCCAACTTTTGCGGTCGCTCATTTCGAAATTCCGGGCTTTATCAATCTTTAATGCTACCGCGAACGTTGTTACAAACTCAGGGCTGCCAATCCTGGATTTTCCGCCGAATATACAGCGCATCAAAAATGAACGAATTAATGTACCTGTATTAAAAACTCTGTCTCAAATAGGACAGTAATATTTTCACATTTATTATGGATAATGTGCGCCAGCACTCAGCGACGACTCTCTAGTAACTTTCAATTTCTTGCATCGGCGATGAGAAAATGTCTCGTCGCGTCGTAAAGCATTCAATAAAATGAAGCAATAAATAATTAAGTCGATAAGGGTTCCTTGTTCGAATATAAAAATTTAAGGCGAGGTTTAACGGGGTTTATTCACGTTGTTCGAAACTAATAAAACGATCCATAAAACAGATCGTATAGAATAATTATAATAATAATAATTCAATAATAATAATAATAATTCAATCGTTTTGTATAATTAGGAAGACATTACTGTATACGTATTACTGAACTGAGGATGCAAAATAAAAATTGTCCGTGTCAATTGTAAGGAATAAAAGTTGAACGAAAATGTCCACTTTTGTTTCCAAGCTGAAGGAAAATTAGGAAGAATTTACTATACACTCATAATGCGATCACTTCGTTCTACCATGTATGCAATACCCATAAGAATTCCTTCCCACAAATGAATAAATATGAAACTATCATTAGTAACAACCACTAAAAGATTCAACTTGCAACAAATGTCTTTTATCGGACAGAAAAATCGAGAGAAAAATTAGAAGATAACGATCGAAAGGTAAGCAAATGTGAGCAGATTTCTCGGATGAAATAGTTCCGGCACCCTCGACCGTAAATGCTCGGAGTTTCAACTGAAACGGCGGTCCGATCTTATATCTCCGTTTTCGCGGATTCGCGGCGAAGTGAAAAATTGATCGGAGAGATCGATGAGAAGAAGCTGTGTCTTCGAGACAAGTTGCCACTGAATTCCACGAACCGGACCGCCGTTCGCCAGGGCCTTTTCTCTCCTTTCTCCCTGGGCGGGATGGTGGTATTGGCTCGTTCTTTGACCCCCCCTGGCGCTCTCGTTCGACGTCGGCGAGCCAAGGAGTGTTCCGTGCCGTGCACGAAAAACAACGGCGAATGGCCGATTGCCCGTGCATCGAACCCATCGACGCACAGTAAACAGCTTGCCCCGTATCCACGAGCCCGAGGAGCGGCGCGCCGAGCTCAGCCTCGCTCGAGTCGAGAGTCCCGGGAAGCATGTTCCATTCAGCTCAACAGCGGTTATTCCCGGGCCACTTCGCCGCAGGAAAGAGCACCGGTTAGACCGTCGAAGGAATCGGCAGATGCGCGCGGTCCGACCCGCAAGATTTCCACTCGCGAAGAAATCGAGATCGGATCGTGTACTTCGCCCACTTCTCTCGGTGCACCACTCGGCAGCCCTCTTCAAGATCGGTGAAAATTATAAAAAAAAGAGCTGCACAGCTTTTTTGGGGCACCGCGGCGCGGGAGAGTCGTTTTCAGACCGCCTTTTAGACCGCGAGAGTGCTGACTGTAAATTCTGTGGGGTGAGTGCGGGTATTTCTGCGGACGCCCCAAATACTGCGGTGTTTTCTAAATTGTATAATGTGGTGTGTAATAATTATTTAATATTAATTTAGAGTTATATAATAATTTATAATTAGTTATTAGTAATATTAGTAAATTATATATAAGTTATTTTATATAAGTTAATTATATATAAGTTATTATATATAAGTTATTAGTAAATTAGTTATATAGTAAGTAATATATAGTTACTATAAATTACTTATATAGTTATATAACTATAAATAATATTATAAATAATTATTACCCACTATATTTAATTGATTATATATAATTTATAATATGTTTAAAAATAATTTATATAATAATTTATTATATATATATATAATTTATAATATATTTAATACAAAGTTATATATATAATAATTTATATAATATTCTTTTAAAGAAGAATCTCAAATTTTCATATGTTTGATATCGACAACTTACGACGTACAAGCAACAGTAATCGCAGTTTCAATTAATTTATTGACTTTACTATGAAAAACTAATTGCAATATATTAAATTTAACCTTGACAATCTCAAAGTGCAACTTAATCTTGACATTTAGTGGACATTTAACGATTAATTATTCGGAAACGAAGAAAGTGACTGCGTCGTTTCTTGATCACTCTTTCCATTTTCTCAAAATCGGAGCTTCCAGCCCCGCTCTCTCCTACCCCCTCCGAAGGTAGAAGTTGCTTTTTCAACGTTGCTGTTTAGCGTTACGCTACTCGTTCTCGCGCATTCATTAAAGTGACAAGCACGAGGATGATCGCGTTGCCTAAATGCCGAACGAACGATCGCGAGCCAGCAAGCCGAAGCGGCCGGCAATTAGACAAAAAACAAAGATAAAGAGTACTCCACTTTATTGCTTATTTGAATAAGCACCGTTGTGCAACCCGGAGATTAATGTGTATTGTGAGGCTGATAAGCACGATCGTGTCACGGTGTTCGCTGACCGTCGGATAATATTCTATTCGATCCACCCACCCTATCCGCACGGTGACGCGGCACTAAAACGTACCGGCGACCTTTTCTGTGTCGAGATCCTGTTCTCGTTCCTCCTACGTGTTCTTTTCCTTTTTTCGTTCGACTCTCCGCTCTCTCATCCCTGAGACTTCGTCACTACACGTGGTGTCCGTGGGTTGTCTCGTCATTTTTTCATTCCGTCAACTATTCCGGTATCTCCCGTTGTCCACGCCGCGAAAGTCTCCGCCGGCTACTTTACTCGGAGAGCTTTAATCCTGCTCTCGAAGATCTTAAAATTTCGTCGTAGATCGTGTACCTAAAGTGCCTATAATGCCAGCTGCGGCCATAACCTCTATAATAGCTATAACACCTATAGGCCTACGATGCCCATAATACTTATACCGGCTATATAATGCTACGGCCTCTATAAAACGACGCTATCCAGTCGTGCACTCTTTTCACCTATGGGAATACCGTGCTGTGGTAGATTTTAAATAGAAAGTTGATACAATGTTGTACAGTTTGGGGATCCTAGTTGACCAGTTTGTTATGTTTCAGGAGGATATTCGTCACGAAAAAGTGGCAGAATAATGTCTTTCTAATGTCTCTCTAAATGTCGCTCTAAATGTCGCTCTAAATGTCTCTCTAATTGACGCTCGGATTGTCCAGAAAAATGGACAATTTTGGAAGAGGAGATACGATTGTTCGAGCCTTGCGCTTTATTTTTATAGTTATAAATTGTCCGCAATTATAAAAATGAGCCGCAAGGCTCGAATAATCGCATCTCCTCTTCTGAAATTGTCCATTTTCCTGCACAATCTGAGCGTCAGTAAGGGAGACATTATTGTACTCTCTAAATATCTCTCTTATTGACGCTCAGATTGTCCACAAAAATGAACAATTTGGGAAAAGAAGATCCGATTAATCGAGCCTTGCAGTTCGTTTTTATAGTTACGAAGTGTCAACAACTATAAATCAACAACTCAAACAATCGTATCTCCTCTTCCCAAAGTATTCCATTTATGTGCACAATCTGAGCGTCAGTTAGGGAGACATTACTGTATTTTGTGTCACGAATATACTCGTCGTGCGTAAAAAGTAGTGACCTTGGCTATTAGTGACCTATTAGTCGCTATTAGTGACCTTGGCTTACGTATCAGTGACGTTGGCTATTTAAATTGTAATTTTTGCGGGAATAAAAACATATTCTCAAATTTCAAGATGTCTAAAATATTTTGAGGCCAGGCCAGAATAAAACAGACAAATAAAAAATATGAATAATTATATGAATAATTCACGATATCCGTGTTCGACGTGCAAAGTGCCATTACGTATCGTTCCTTGCTTTGCTAAATGTCGCTCTACAGCAGCAATTTGAATGTTTAACTTCTCTAAGAATCTAATTTCTCCCGCGTTTTAGTAACAAAACTGTTAATCTCATAAAACCGTCTTTTTGATCCAATATTTCATGGATCAAATATACACTCGCTCTGTGTTCGACGGAGTATACTCGTCGTCGCTTTATTCTCGCGACACCGAAAATGAGTCGCCGCAGCTAACCAACGATTAACTGTCTAAAAATATACGCGACGCTCGAGAATTTTCTCCGAAAAAGAAGCAAAAGAAGCGAACGAGTTTATCGTTCGTCGAGCACCCGATACGAAAATACAATTTAACCTAGAACCGCTGAACGTCTCCGATATTTCCATAGCATTCGCTGTCTACCAAACGAAACGCGCGCGCGCTGCCGGCAAGGTATCCGCAGCTGCAACCTTGCATTTCCTGCGTTTATTAAATCTCTCGGACGATTCGTCGGAACGCGCGAAGTCTTGTGCACAAGTCGGATCACGCGTTCCCGGGGAATTTTTAAGCCGAGGATAGAAAGCGAGACGAGCGAGCGAACGAGCGAGCGAAGTCAATTGGGAGCTCGTCTCGTCGTTCTCCATACCTTTGACCCCGCCGCTGATCCTTCGCATATCGGCGGGATATCGCGCGGTCGGAATCATTGGAATGCAGCGTGCGAGCGATGTCTTACGTTTGAAAAGGGCGAAAGTAAGAAAAAGCGCGCGTGCATCGATGGCTCGCACATGTTACAGATCCGACGAACGTGCATTGGAGAACGTACAGGGGCTGGGCTGGTGGCGGGTGACGGGAGATATAGGTGAAAAATAGCTGTGGTCTCTCTAATACAACCGCTTATGATTTATGGGCCGAACATGATGCCGTTTGTAATGGCGAAGCGATAAACCGAAAGCCCGCGGAACGGAACTTCTCGCGCGAAGGAACTATCAATTCATGGGTAGTCGATCGTAATGGTTGGGATCGTTTTGCTTGCCTTTGGAACAAACCGGCCTCCAACCTCTCTTCTCCCCCGCCTCTCCCCCCACACCTTCCAAACCTGGCTTTAATTGGAATTCAAATTTCTGTTCGTTTGCTTTACGAGTGGCTTCCGTTTCGATGGAGGATAGCCATCTTCCTGATGCGATTTGGCTACGTTAATGGAAACTTATCGTGCTATCTCTCTCTTTCTGATCTCGCAACGATCCCCCATCGGGATCCGCAGTTTTAATCGCCGCGGGCGACGATGCGTAGGTTTCTTTTTCGCTGGTCGCTCGACGATCTTCCGCTGAATTTTCCAAAGCGAGACTTGTTGGCAACGCGATCGCCGTATCGACGCTACGAAAATACATGGTGTTCTATAATTATTGTATTTCCGGGAAATTAGAGATTCCTCGGGTTATTCGAAGCAACTTTTTCCTTTACAAAAATGTTCTCCGAGGCATCGTCAACGAGTTATTAAGGAAAAACACTGACCAATGAGAGGCGAGCTCGGCTGGCGCGAGGCGGCCCAGCCAACGAGCGCAGGGAGCCCAGTTCTGCTCACTGGCTCGGCCACCTAGCGCCAGGCGAGCTCGTCCATCATTGGTCATTGTTTTTCGTTAATAACTCGTAAACGAAGCCGCGGATCGCAATTTCGCTGAGGAAAAAGTTACTTCAAATCACCTTAGGAACCCGTCATTTCTCAGAAATACCATAATTTTAGGACACTCTGTGTGCTCCGATAATGTACTCGGCGTTATCAGCTGTGCGTGAAACGCGATAAATTTCACCGGCGTTCTATCGAACCGATGTGCTCGAGTGCAGCTTAAACATGTCGTTTAAAATTCTAAACACCCGTTATCTTAACGCACGTCGATAAGAATGAAAGCTCCTCGAAAGCCGCGGCTCTCGTGACCCCGTCGCATAATTGAATTACATAATTTCGACGAGCTGGATCGGGGCTCCTAAACAGCGCAGCCGGGGAATCTAGGAGCCGTTAAGGGGTTCAAGTATTTCATGCGGCACGCCAACTTCTTCCGAACCGGGCAAAAACTCGTATGGCGGCTCCGGGAAAATCTGTTTGAATTTATGGTCACGAATCGCGGCGGGTAGAACACCGCGGGCCAGTGTACATCGTATTCATTAAAAACGGCGTGTTACGCTCGGAAATGTTTCCTCGCGAGTCGTGTAAAATGGAAATACCGTCGGCTCGGTAGAACCGTTTCGGATTCGGAGGTGAAACGGCTTCGTGTGCGACGCGATGAAACGCTCCGATTAATCCCTTGACATACACAAATAAAACGAAATTTGATGCGTTCGAAAAATACTATTTAACCCTTAGCGCTCCTCGCGTTTCTCGAGTACTGCCTACCAGCAACTCCGGCATATTTTTCGAGCGGAGCGCCTGAGATAAAGGAAGTCTTCTTTTCAGCGGAAAAGATTACACGTCCTTGCGAATGCATTTGATTTTATTTGTTTTATAAATATACATTTTCATTGTGTGTCAAGAAATTAAAAGCGCAATCGCGCGATCAACGCGTCGCTTCGCGTTGAAGCGATTTCGCGGGAAGAAAGAAGCTCGCGTCGCTTGATCGCGAAAGAATGATCTTGTTCGAACGTTCCGACGATTTCGACGAAATTATTGGATACTGTGACCTCGGGAACCGCAATCTGAAGGTAGTCAAGGTTATGTCAAGGGATTAAAACTGCAATCGCGCGATCAACGCGTGCCCGCGATTTCGCGAGAAGAAAGAAGCTCGCGTCGTTTGATCGCGACAGAAAAACTTTGATCGAACGTTCCGACAAATTCGTCAATTATTGGATACTGTGACCTCGGTAACCGCAATCTGAAGGTAGTCAAGGTTATGTCAAGGGATTAAAACTGCAATCGCGCGATCAACGCGTGCCCGCGATTTCGCGAGAAGAAAGAAGCTCGCGTCGTTTGATCGCGACAGAAAAACTTTGATCGAACGTTCCGACAAATTCGTCAATTATTGGATACTGTGACCTCTCGGTAACCGCAATCTGAAGGCAGTCAAGGCCAGTTGTTACTTGGCCTTGCCACGCGGCCTAAACCGCGCGGCTTTGCCGACCGAACGTACCGATCCTCCTAAAATCCGCGTTTCCATTGCATCGACATAAACCTATCAGGCTCCTTCCCCTCCCCTGAGTAGGCAAAGATAACAAGTCTGAAGCGTCTCGCATCTCTTCAGTGTCATTTGAGAAGGGCACAGTTCGCCAATTGTTGGCTCGAAAGCCACCTTTGCGGCACATCGGTGCGCTGGCAAACCGCGCGGCGGATCCGATCGGCAAAAACCGAGTCAACGCGCCTCGATGCGCATCCCTCCTCGCGCGAAGGGCAGCCATTCCCTATTGCAAACTTCCATGCACGTTAATTAGGGCCGCGGCGTGGCCGGCGTCGCGCGTAAAATCCCATGGTGGCCAACGGTATCCGGTCGGCGGTTCTCTTTCCACCCCCGCGAACAAAGAGTCCCGCGGAACGACGTGTCGTCGGGGCGAAACAGCAGTTGGCCGGGCGTTAAACGGGTTTCCATTCTGTCTCGAAGTAATTTGAATGAATGGGACATTCGTGCGAAGTGGTACGAAGAGAAAGCGGCGATTAATTGACGAAAATTCACGTTAGAACAATGACTTTCTCGGCGGGGGCCGCGCGGCCGAATGGCCGTCGCAGACGGCCGGGGTGCGCCGGGGTGCGCGGGTGCGGGACTGTAATTCTCATCAGGAATGGCTCGTTCCCGGCCAAGATATTCCAAGTTCCTGGGGGAGGGCCGTAAAGAGCGCGCTTTCCCACGCCGGCACTTACGTGCAATGAAGTTAGCGCGCCCGTTCTCCACATTTTTACCGTGCTGCCTGACAACGCGAACGATCCCCGTGGCGCGGGGGATGCCGGAAAAGGGGCTGGATGGATACCGCCGCGTCTGCCGGGTAAGTGCACGATCGACGAGCGCCAATTATTATATAACGGGCCCGCGGTCGGCGGGGAGACAGGGGGCCGCCGCGCCGTTTCCGCGGTATTTACAAAACGCCTAATGACGCCCGCTACCCGAGCCATTATCCGCGAGACTCGCGACGACGTCCATTAATTTGGGAAATAAAGCGGGCCTTGTTTATTCGCGATCTGGAGCACCCAGAGGATTTCTCCCCGGTTATATTGTGTGACACTTTTAATAAGACGCGTCGCCGTTGCTTCTCGAGATTTTGAAGGAGGAATTGCTATTTTCTGCTGGAAGGACATCGATCATTTTGCACGGTTTTCTGGTAACGGAACGGCGATGTTAAATGGCTCGAACTGTGTATATTTGTATTTGGATTGTACAATATATATTGTATATTATTATATATATTATATTATATTATTATTATATATTATTATTATATATTTATTATTATATTATTATATTATTATTATTTATTTATTGTTATATATTTTATTTATTATTATTTAATTATATATTATTATTATATGTTATTATATATATTATATTATTATTATATTATTATATTGATATTATAATAATATCCGGTATTGGATGTTATTCGAATGCAATTGTATTTGAATAAAAGTATCGAATAAATGATTAATCGTCGCTCGGTTTTTTACCGATCGAGTTGTTCGTTGTCGCTTCGATGAATTTTTGTTCTTTTTTCGTTATTCGTTATTCCTTGTTCGCGTTTGACCCTGGTCAAATGGGGTCAAAAACGAGGAGTATGTGCTTTAACCAGCCTGATTCTTCGATTAGCATGCTTTATCTGATCGACTTAATTACTGATCGATTCTTATCGATTCATTACTATTTTATCGATTCTTTACCATCGCATCACTTCGACACCGAAAGGGCAGATTACATTGTAGAAATACAGGGCACTGCAAAACCGATTTCGTTCTACGGAAAACACAATTCTCGAGTCAAGGAAACGTTTCCCACGCCGACTGAAAAATTTATTGTAGCGAAAGTAAAATGTGTTAACCGTTCCTGTTGCTACACATGTTCTCCAGCGTTTTATTTTCCGCGTTTCAAGGTACGATTCCCGTGCCGCTCGTAATTATCGTACGCTTTAGCCCATTTTGCAAAAGGAAGCCGTAAATAGCTCGCAGCATAGCGCGGATCTATGAATCCCTTTATTGCAATATTAAACAATCTCGTTATTATACAATGGATATAATTACGTTCGCCTATAAAATGCAATTACCCAGTCATAGTTCCATTAAAATTTTTATTAGACGCTCACAGTTCCATTAAACTTTTATGAGGCGAAAACTGTACTTCCTGTCTGAAAGAAAGGCAAGCGACGGACGTTGAACTGCCACACTAGACACGAGTCGAATTAGTTCGACGAATGTTCGAAATCGACGGAAGAACTGGCCGAGTCGCATGATAACCATAACCATAAATAATAAGAATTATTACATATATTATTGTATATGTATATTAAAGAAGAATTATTAAAATATAACATAACCATAAATAATAATTATAATATAATATAATAATATTATAATATAATTTATGGTTATGGTTTTCATCCGACTCGGTCAGTTCTTTCGTCGACTTTTAATATTCATCGAACTAATTTGATTCGTGTCTAGCGTTAATAATTCTTATTTAATATATAATATTAATAATAATAATAATATATATTATTATTATTATTATTATTATTATATATTAAATAAGAATTATTAAAATATAACAACCATAAATAATAAGAATTATTATATATATTATTATACATATTAAAGAAGAATTATTAAAATATAACAACCATAAATAATAAGAATTATTATATATATTATTATATATATTAAATAAGAATTATTAAAATATAACACAACCACAAATAATAAGAATTATTATATATATTATTATACATATTAAATAAGAATTATTAAAATATAACACAACCACAAATAATAAGAATTATTATATATATTATTATATATATCAAATAAGAATTATTAAAAAATTGCTCAAACAAAAATCGAAAGGCGAAACGTTTCATCTCTCATCGGCCTCGCAGCTTCTCTCGAATCCCGTCGCTTACGCGTCGTCGGGATCATCGGTTGACTTCCGACCGCGAATAAAACTTCCGTCGAGGATTTATTTAACGCGGCGCGATTCGAATGAGCGCGAAGCCCGGCCGGCGTAATGTATGCTAAATAAATTTGCCGTTCGGGTCGCTTCCCTTAAGAGCTGCTCATTAGAATACCCCTACACGAAGAGCCAGTGCGCAAATAATGCGGCGGAATTTGCATTCTAATGATCGCGGACGGGCAATATTTTCAATGGAGCGAGGACTGCGCCGCGCTGCGTCGCGATTTTTGCGCGCGCGGGGGGAACGCTGTCGAGGCGGAAAAGTTCTCGATGCTCGAAGAGCTGTGCAGAGAAACGATCGCGCATCATCGAGACACTCTTTGCTTCTCGTCTCGGAAACGAAACGTTTGATTGGGTTTCGCCGAGCCCCGCGTATCGAGGCGCCGCGCCGTTTGACACGCGGCTGAATCGCGCGCGCGCGCGCGCTACGACGACCGTGGAACGAGTCGTCGCATCCATGGATCCAATTCTGACGGGAGGATCGCGATCATTTCTCCTGAGTTTTCGCGATGTAAACACCGCGATTGCGTCGAGTTGCGTTTGGTACACGTAATAGATTCGAGTTCTGTATCAAAGACACTGCGCTTCGGAGATTCAAATTTATCGAGGCCCGGCAAGTCTCGCGACGCCGTGTCAAGGAAGATTTCTCTTTATTCGGCGGACTGTGAGTTTGGTTATTAATCCCCTCGACGTGCAATGACGAGTTTGAGACGTCGTTCATCTCACGTGTGCCGATGTAGACTTCGACGAGTCGAACTCGTCAAGAGGCGTTTTCGACGGACGTCGTGCAGTGTATTATTATATTACTCGGTTGCCTCGCTCGCGCGTCAATTCTGGTTCGTTTGCAATGACACAGTTGCATTCAGAAATCGGTAATCGAAATTTCAAAATGAAACGTTCTCTTTTTCAGCTTGCAATTTGTTTATGTATACATATATTGTTTGTGTATAAATATGTATTTAATTATATATAATTATAATATATATTTAATTATATATCATTATAAATATATCTTTAATCATGTACAAATATATTATATATAATTATAAATATATATTTAATTATATATAAATGTATTATATACAATTATAAATATATATTTAATTATATATAAATATATTATATATAATTATAAATATATATTTAATTATATATAAATGTATTATATACAATTATAAATATATATTTAATTAGATATAAATATATTATATATAATTATAAAAATATATATTTATACACTTACAATATGTGTATACATATACAATATACAATTGTATTGTATACATAGACAATATACAATTGTATGTGTATACGTAGATTGTAAATATATACATATATTGTACGTGTATACATATATTGTATGCATATACATATATTTATGCGACATTTTCTTCCGGCAGTGTCGAATCAAATTAAAACAGTTCCGATAAATCCGGAAGATCATTAAACATCGAACTCGGAAACAAGGTCACGTCGAAAGTTCCCCTTTTCTTCCAATTTTGTTGCGCCGAATCAGCAATATTAATTCAATCAAGCATATTCATTTTATCGAATCAGAGTGGTCCGATAAAAGTAGTAGTCAGCGATTTTCCGTTGGAAACGAGCACGAGGTCGCAAGAGGCGAGGAGTGCATCTCCTCGAACTGCAAGTAACAGCAATTACCACGGGGCAGAGGACTAGCCGCGTCACTGGGAATACGGCAGTGTTCGTCCCGTGGCTACGCGTCCCGTGATAAACGAGCGGAATGATAGCGTGACTCCGTTCGAACGTGGAGCGAGGTCGCCGAAATTCGTGACGGAACGTCCGCCGGTCTATTTTCCATAGACGATCGTTTATTAAATATGGTCCCCGTGGTTCGGCAGTGCTTTAAAAAGCCCCTCGGCGAGCGCCGAGAAATTTATACAGTGCCGAAACCACGGGAAATCCTCGCCGGAACGTGTACGTATATATACATATACATGTACGTGTACATATTCATATACGTGTACATGTACATATACGTATGCATATATACAGGGTGTCCCAAAAATGTCTCGCAATCCGGAAACGGTGGATTCCTTAGGTTATTTGAAGCAACTTTCTCCTTAGCGAAAATGCAAACCGCGGCTTCGTTTACGAGTTATTAATGAAAAACGTCAACCAATAAGAAGCGAGCTCTGCTGACGCGAGGCGGCCGAGCCAATGAGCGGAGCTGGGCTTCGCGCGCTCGACCGCTGGCGCTGTTGGCTCGGCCGCCTAGCGCCAGCAGATCTCGCCTCTCATTGGTCACTGATTTTCGTTGATAACCCGTAAACGAAGCCGCGGATTGCAATTTCGCTGAGGAGAAAGTTGCTTCAAATGATCTCAGGAACCCTTCATTTCCGAATTACGGGACATTTTTAAGACACCCTGTACATATACGTATACATATACATATATTCTGCGTGCCAAGGAACCGCCGAACACGACGAAATGCTATCGCGCGAACATCTTCAAATATTCAGCTGTAAAGTAGGCGGGCCCAGGGACAGCGTCGTGAATTCGTATTACCTAATAATAACTCGGTTTCGCCTAACCGCGAACCGATCGAGAGAAACCTCGAAAGGGTGTCGAGCCGAAGGGCTCGTAAGTGAAAACCTAGGAATTCGCAAGATCCGCCGGAATTCATCGGCTAGAATGTTAGCATCCTCTCTCTCTCTCTCTCTCTCTCTCTCTCTCTCTCTCTCTCTCTTCCTCCCGCTTCGGGAATCCACGCGACCGATCCAGGTATCGAGATAAGAGGGACTTGTTTGCATATAAGCAACGCCGGCGTCGGAATACCTGAGTGCGACTCCTTACGCAGCTTTGCTCCCTCCGAGCGGCTCATTGTCTTTGCGTGTAATGCGTAATCAGAACGGAACACGCGCGAATATAGAGTGAAGCATTAGCGACAGCGAACAGGGGGACCAAACCAGGACCGAGCGACGCAACGCACCCGACTCTCCACTGGATATCGAACGGTCGCTACCTTCAATCCTGCTGGGCTCGATTAATCGAACGGTACGATATTGCGAGTCGTGCTAGATTTTTGCAGACGCACTGTTAACTTCGGACAGAGCGAACAGCTCGCGTTCAGTTTAATACGTTCGGCGCGGAGCGCGCACGCGTGTCACGTATGCGCGTGACACTAATTTTTAACTAGCTTTTCGTTTTTAAATTCGTTTTTGTTGTAATACGTTGAACAAATCGGACGTTATCGGACTCTCGCTCTCGCGCTCTCTTGCTCTCTCTCGCTCTCTCTCGCTCTCTTTCTCGCTTTCTCTCGTTCTCTCTCGCTTTCTCTATCTCCCTATATTTCTCTTTCCCTCTCTCTCTCTCTCGCTCTCTCTCGTTCTCTCTTGCTCTCTCTATCTCCCTATATTTCTCTTTCCCTCTCTCTCTCGCTCTCTCGCTCTCTCTCTCCCTATATCTCTCTCTCCCTCGCTCTCGCTCTCTCTCGCTCTCCCTCGCTCTCGCTCTCTCTCGCTCTTGCTCTCGCTGTGTCTCTAATATAATAGAGTCATGCACACTCCCCCATGATCGAACCCCATTCACGCAATCCGGACCGGCAAAAAGTCACACTTGTTCGGTGCGGCCCGGGCCGGCCCGGCGGCGCGCCGTTTCCCATTTCCGACCGCAAACAACCGAGTAACGCCATTATGTTTTCTGGTACTCGTTACCAGCCCTATCCGTCATTCTTTCCGGGCGATCGCCGGGGCAGGGTGATTGATCGAAGCCCATCAGGAGTCCGGGTTCCCTCGCCGTCGTATTACGTCGGCGCACGGCAGAAACGGCGTAGGTGCGTGGCACGTTTACGACGTAGCCGCGTGTACACGTCAGCTACTTATATGCCGCACGCGGGGCCGCATCAAGCCGAATCTTCCGCCATCACGTGTCGGAAGGTATTTCCAATGATTTATTTGTCGGACGGGCTGCCGGTGGTCTGTCTGGCCCCCGGGCTTCGTAACGGCCCGTGGCAACCCGGCATTATGCGAGGGCGTATATGACTCCGAACTTCCACGGGGGATTCCAATATTTACTGCCTCGCGTGCGCGATGCCCTCCTTTATACCGATTTTACGGAGCAGCTGTTGTGTGTCGCCGATCCATCCTCCGCCTCCCAGAACACCGAGGCACCCAGCTCTTCGCATAACGACACTCCACCCACCGCGAACTATCGAACCTGCCTCCCTTCGCAGTACCTAAAAATGTCTCCTGCATAACCTCGACGGTAGCGAACCCTGGGTTCACCGATTACAGTAATGTCTCTCTAATTGACGCTCGGATTGTCCACGAAAATGAACAATTCGGGAAGAAGAGATACGATTATTCGAATCTTGCAACTCATTTTTATAGTTATTGATAATCTATAACCATAAAAAACGAGCCACAAGGCCCGAGCAATCGTATCTCCTCTTCTCAAATTGTTCATTTTTGTGGACAATCTGAGCGTCAGTAAGGGAGACATTACTGTACTCTCTAAATATCTCTCTTATTGGCGCTCAGATTGTTTAGAAAAGTGGACAATTTTGCAAGAGGAGATACGATTGCTCGGGCCTTGTGGCTCGTTTTTTATGGTTATAGATTATCAATAACTATAAAAATGAGTTGCAAGATTCGAATAATCGTATCTCCTCTTCTCAAATTGTCCATTTTTCTGCACAATCTGAGCGTCAGTAAGGGAGACCTTACTGTATTCTCTAAATGTCTCTCTAATTGACCCTCAGACTGTCCACAAAAATGAATAATTTGGGAAAAGAAGATCCGATTAATGGAGCCTTGCAGTTCGTTTTTATAGTTACGAATTGTCAACAACTATAAATCAACAACTCAAACAATCGTATCTCCTCTTCCCAAAGTATTCCATTTATGTGCACAATCTGAGCGTCAGTTAGGGAGACATTACTGTATTTTGTGTCACGAATATACTCGTCGAGCGTAAAAAGTAGTGACCTTGGCTACTAGTGACCTATTAGTCGCTATTAGTGACCTTGGCTTACGTATCAGTGACGTTAGCTATTTAAATTGTAATTTTTGCGAGAGTAAAAACATATTCTCAAATTTCAAGATGTCTAAAATATTTTGAGGCCAGGCCAGAGAATAAAATAGACAAATCAAAAATATGAATAATTATATGAATAAATCACGATATTCGTGTTCGACGTGCAAAGTGCCATTACGTATCGTTCCTTGCTTTGCTGAATGTCGCTCTACAGCAGCAATTTGAATGTTTAACTTCTCTAAGTATCTGATTTTTCCCGCGTTCTAGTAACAAAACTGTTAATCTTATAAAACCGTCTTTTCGATCCGATATTTCATGGATGAAATATACGCTCGCATCTTCTCTTCCCAAATCGTCCATTTTCATTTCCAAACCGTGTATCGATTACGGAGAATTTACTTTACCTATTAAAGAAGTATCGTGATTCGGTTCGCGGGCGAAATACGGGATATCGTTAAAACGACAAGACAATATCAATTATACAGTAATAACATCGGCCGGGCCACTTACCGCGTAATATCATCAACAATGCGTTGGCCGAACCACAACAGGAGAAACGCAAACAAGGTGTGCCTGTTCCACTAATTTGGTGCCGGGCCGAAGTCGGTGTAACGACGTTTAAACCCGATCGATCAAATTCTCGCTGTCTCGAGCAACTCCGGCGTGCGATTTCCTCGATGGTCGCTGTCCAGATAAATGAGTGACGCGGGAACCGGGCCCGGACAGGGTCGACGGGGAACAAGCGAATGCAAATGATAAAAAGCGGCGAGCCATTAAATCGTTCGTAACGTTGCAAAAGCGTGGAGCGGATCGATGTCGTGCCAGCTGGTTCAATTTCGCCGGGAAGACGGAGGGATCGGGTTCTCAATTAAATCGAATAATAAAATTTTCACGAGAAGTTGCGTGCAACGGCGTTTCGCCGCGTCGAAGACGAGCATCGAAGGAAGGTTCCCGGTCGGACGCTCGATGGAAGAAGAATCATTTTCGATAACGAGCGAGTCGCGACCGGGACGGGAAATCGGTCCGTGTCATCGGCGCAGCAATTTAGTTTCGTTGTCCCTAAAAATTACAAGGGCCGTTTTTCGGACGGCGTCGTTTCGACGAGCGACGGGAGGCGCGGTGTTTGCGAAGTCGTCGGTTCGAGCGCGACCGACAAAGAATGTCAAAGCGGGGGCCCGGTGGTTCTCCGCGCTTCCAATTTTCCGCGGACGAGCTGCGCCCACGGAAACTACGGGTCTCCTCTGTAAAATTTCCGATAGAAATTCGCCGGCGGGGGCCGCGGCGACGGGACGCGGCGAGACGCGCGAACAAATACATTTACTTAGCGAGACACGGTAATTCTCGAAATGAACGGTCTCGTTTGTATTCCTCCGAGCATTTAATACATCAAATCGCACCGTGAACGCCGCCGGATGGAACATAAATCGCCCGGCCAGACAGCCAGGTAATTGTATGCAAAAAGATAAGCGGAAAGTAGAAGATGGAATTGTTTTAGACGAACCGTGTTCAGCTACCAAGAATATTCTATCGCCGCTGCGCCGGCCCGGAGCAATAGAAACGCGAGCGAACCCAATTATTCTAGCCGTGGGAACGCTGCCAATCGCTCCAGCATGATTTCAACGAGTTTTTACGATTGTCGCCCGATTCGTTGGAAAATATAAATGCGAACTTTCGACGCGTAACGGGAGTACCAAAGAAATCGAACGATGCCAGGCGAGCGCGTCTTTGATCTTCCGATGCTTGTCGCTTGCTTCTGCTTTCATTGATTTTTCGCAAACTTTCGGGAATATACGTTCTGAAAATGTCAACAATTTCTTGCACTTTTTATTATCTAATGAACCAAGCCTAATGTCGATTGCTTCTACTTTCATTCATTTCGACAAACTTTCGAGAATATACGTTCTGAAAATGTCAACAATTTCTTGCACTTTTTATTATCTAATTAACCAAGGCTAGCTAACTTAACAGAAAAAATCTGAAGTCGATGGGACTCGGTTCGAGCAAATAATTCTTATGTAAAACAGTATCTGAATAATAAGTCTCGTTGTACATACCGACTCGATGGATCCAGAAGAAAAAAAAGTTACGTAAACGAAAATTGATCTGCGACCTCCGCGCCACTGGTCACGCAACTATCTCAGAATACTTGCACGAACACCGTCGCAGTTGTTTGTACAATATTTCTGCCGCGTGATGTTTCGTAGTTACACGTAATATTTTAGAAGCAGTGGGTCACATAAATGAGACTTGTTTGAAGAACTCCGAAACGTCGCTTCAGCGGGATCCGCTAAAGCTGCAAACGAGTCGGAAAGCCATTTCGGAAAATCTATTACGCTGGTGCGCCGGTAAGAGGCAAGGATTCGCGAGTCCGTTTTGCCCGTTAAGGGTGTAGAGACGCGGAAGGGATTATACGTGCAGTAATTTTTCTCGGAGATGTCGGAGATGGGAATTGAAAGTGGCAGATTTGAGAATACCGAGCCGCGATTCTTCGGGCATCGCGGAGAGGTTTTATAGAAACTCGGGGCACTTTTTTATTTTTTATTTTTTGGCATGGTCCGAAGGCAATTCGGAGGCTACATTACACGATTCGAAAACAGTTCGGAGGCCACATGACACGATTCGAAGGCAATTCGGAGGCTATTTGCTACTATTCGAAGGCAACTCGAAGGTAATTCAGAGGCAATTCGAAGGCCACATGAAACAATTCGGAGGCAATTCAGAGGCTATATGCCACTATTCAAAGATAATTCGAAGGTAATTCGAAGGCCACATGGGACAATTCGAAGGCGATTCGAAGACAATTCGGAGGCCACATGAAACAATTCGAAGGAAATTCAGAGGCTATATGCCACTATTCAAAGATAATTCTAAGGTAATTCGAAGGCCACATGGGACAATTCGAAGGCGATTCGAAGACAATTCGGAGGCCACATGAAACAATTCGAAGGAAATTCAGAGGCTATATGCCACTATTCAAAGATAATTCGAAGGTAATTCGAAGGCCACATGGGACAATTCGAAGGCGATTCGAAGACAATTCGGAGGCCACATGAAACAATTCGAAGACAATTCAGAAGCTATATGCCACTATTCAAAGATAATTCGAAGGCAATTCGAAGGTAATTCGGAGGCCACATAAGACAATTCGAAGCCAATTCGAGGGCCACATGAAACAATTCGAAGGCAATTCGGAGACCACATGCCACGATTCGACGCTCCCACTCAAACAGTCTATTTTCCGTCAAATAGCATCAACGTAGCAATAAATTAGGCGTCGGACTAACCCCAACGAAATTCACAGCAACCCTACATTAGGCATTTCCTGGAGAAATTACTATACCTCGTTAAACCATCGAACCGTTTCCAGCATTTCCATCGATCCCGAGCAACTAGCGAGCACAAAGTCCATACTCCAATCGGGAAATAAGCTCTGAAACATTTTTCGGTCCGCGTCTGACGCGGGACACCTCTGTTTGCCTATTTCTTCCAACCCGGTCCGCTCCTTTTTCGTTTAAACGGAACAACCGTGACCGAGCCGACGTTGAACGGATTTCAACGGGGTCTGGGGAAACTCGTTGTTCCGGCGGGTTTCAGTTGAAAACCGGCCGTCCGGCCGCTACAGTTTTAATCACCCCGTTGTCCGCCATTTTCCTCATACTTTGTGCGCCGCGCAAGCAACCGGAGCCGCGAGCTAAGCCTCTTTTTATTATTTTAACTCCGCCGCGGAGTAGCTCGCTTGTTTTTTTCCCGGGGAGTCGCGACCGAGTTGCTCGAAACCGCTGTGTCGGCGTTGTACACGCGTGTGACAAACCTTTCGAGAGAGAAAAAAAAACAGCCGCGGCCCCGTGCGACGTCGCGGACGGACGTCGCGGGGGCGGCCACGACCCGCGAGGGTCGTTGCAAGAAAAATGCAAGGAACACGCTCGATAAACAATGGGCTGGTTTTTATGCGCGCGGCGGGCCGCTCCTCGGTTATTTAGCCACGTGCGCCGGAAACGCATACCGGAGCGAAAGATACGGGGCGCGCGGAAAGAAAGTCTGGCCGCAATAAACAATCGCGAGTGTTTCCTTATGCCGCGTCGCGGCGCGCCGCGCGTAAATTCTTTCCTGTCGACGAAGAATTATAACGGCGCGTCGGCTTCGTTCGCGCACCGCAATAATTTCTGAACGGTGATTTAAGGCTCGCAATCTTCGGATTTCGGCCGGGCGCGGGAACGTTTAACGGTAACGAATGCGATCCACCCGGCGGCCTCGGCGCGAATAATAATCCAGAGACGGCTACGCCCATGGGGAGCCCACGGAATCTATCGCCAGCGCCGAGGATTTTTCCAAATTTTTCCTTGGGAAAAGCTCGTTCCTCCTCGGCGCATCGATCCGATTAACGCGTGAGCGGAATAAACGGCGCTCGATCGCGATCATCTTCTTATTTACAGGTGCCCGGACTAATTAGTCGAGGCAGTTTCTCGAATTGCGTCCGGCTAAGTGCGATTTTTTACACCGACGAAAGAAACCCCGGTGATCGATGCACACCGATTTCGATAAAACTTTGCAGAGGTTTTTAATGGAAACCGTATTTCGTTCGCGCATGTTTTTTGTTATTTTAATGCTGGCCTTGCGTAATTTTGACACGTGCTAAATTTGTGAAGTTACGATTATTTAGAGAATTTAGGATTAGTGAAATTATGATGATACGTTTATAGGGAATTTATTCGATAGTAAATTCGTTTCATTGGACATGCATTATAATAAAAATCGCTGTTTTGAGTTCAAGTTCATGATTGTTATTTTTACGAAGGGTTTATAAGTTTTAGAAGAGTTCGAATAAAAATTATATCGTATCTTTAGGCCGACTTTGTGCGATACTTTCTTTCGGGAGTCGTGCTTCTTTTTATTTTTGTAAAAAGGTGATCTTCTTTCAGAAAAATTCTCGTGATTATATATATATACATCATACATACATCATACATATATACATATTATATATATCATAGACTCGTGATCTCAAAGATGCAATTTAGATTTTAGTTGAAGTATTGTTGTAAATTCCGGTGCAATGTTATTTTTTGACGTTGAAGCCAGCGAAGAGATCAACTAAAAATTTGCTCATTAGGAACTGCTCAATGTAGCTAATTTTACACGAAAAGTTGTTTCAACAAAAATTTCACTCTTGTAATTGAAACCGTCCCGTAGAATAGTTCCAGTGTAATTTCTACCCAAAGTTCTCTTTTCGCTGCGCCCGTCTTGACATTTCTTATTCGTAAGAAACGTAAAGGAGATTGGTTCGGAGGATTTTGCGGAGAAAGCAACAATGATGATACAGGGAAAGAAAGGTGTAAAATGGATTGCGTGCAGCTTTCGTGACGTTTGATGCGATTGTTCCCGTCGGGCTGTTAAAAATGGGATTACTCTCTTGTGTAATGGGACGTGCCAGTGATTCAGACGGTGCCCGAAATAGCGCCCTTAAAATAATGAGCCGGAAATGATAGCTTTATGAGCTATGTGTATAAACGTGTCACCGTGGTAATCATTTTGGTAATCACTCAGATTTTAAGCTAATTTGTTGTTTAAACGATTGAGCCGTTCAGGACAGAAACGATGCAAATTAAAATAGTTAACCCTTTGCACTCGTCTGGTGACTCCGACTCACGACTTGAAATTGTTGTATAACGTTTCGGAGTAATTTTAACATTATCGAATTGGCTTATATTTTAAAAATGGTTGAAAACGTAATTGTTGCATGAGTCACAGAATTCAATTATTATATATTCAATTACTATTAATAATTATTATTATATTAATAATATAAAATATAATATTATTATTATTATATTAATAATATTATAATAATAATTATTATTATATTATAATATATATATAATTATTATTATTATATTATAATATATATAATTATTATTATTATATTATAATAATATTATAATATTATTAATAATATAAAATATAATAATTATTATTAATTCAATTACTATTATATATTTAAATTGCACTTGAGTCAAACAAAGTGGGAATCCTGTAAGTCGTGAAAACTATTTCGAATTCAGAGTTGAAATGGCTTCGAGTGCAAAGGGTTAATTAAATTGTTACAACACTCTTGTATAAACCACTTTCGAACTTAACATAAAATAATAAGAAAGGAATAAAAAGAAAACATCGAATGAAACATTCAATGAAATATACTTTAGTAATAATATAAATCAACCTAGCAAAAATACTAACTCAGTAGGAACCCCGCAAGTATACCGTAGCATTAACTATTATGCTACATGCGATTGCAAAGTACATTCGCGCGCGATAAAGAAGAAGAAGAGACGCGACAATTAAGGCTTCGGTAAACACAATTGATTAATTCATAGAATATTATACAGGGTGTCCCAGGTTTTAATGTTCAAACTTTGTCAGTATATTCTATGATCTATGTTTACTAGATGCCATAGAATACACTGACAAAGTTTGAACATTAAAACCTGGGACACCCTGTATACGCTATTGTACCGAGACGTATTCGTCTGGAACGTTCGATTCGCGCGAAACGTACGAATGTCGGTCGAGTTCCCGAAAGTAAAAGCGAACGGGGATAATCCCGGAAAAAATACAAACAATTCCACACAAATTCCGCTGTTTGTGCCCGTGCAATCGCGAGGGCGAGAAGCACGCGATAACAAGCGGATCGGGAGAAAGGAGAACGAGGCACCGTACTAAATTCGATTACGCTCGCCGTGTAAAATATTCAGAGGAACAAATGAACTGTGTGCAGAGCGGCAATCGGTCCAGGCGGAACGGAGCTATCTCATTAGATCTTCCCGGACGGGGATCTAACCTTTGAGGATTAAGAGGAGCCAAAGCGGGGGGGAAAAAGAGAGGAAACAGTCGGGACGCGCGTTCACGGATCGAAGCTGCCTCGATCGCGCGGCGGTCCGCTCTGTATATTTCGATAATTCGAGCCGCGCCGGTTACGTTATTATACGCGTGCACTCGGAAAATTGTATGGAAGTCGACCGCCGTCTACGACACGGGATGTCCGAAGATAATCAGCACTGCATTTTATTGGAAAACGAATCACGCGGGCGGAGCCGAAAGACGCATTGTTCGCTGGGAGCACTTGAGGCTCGCTTAGTTCGTTGCACGGCACTTTCAGCGAGGTGCTTTCGCGGGATTTATGGCTCCGCCGGATGGCTGGAAAAATTATCTGCCCACTATATCGCGATCATGTCGGGCTCGTCAATTAAATCGACAATATGCGAGCCGGCGCTGCCCAGAATTTATAGCGGCCGATACACTGCCAGAAAAGCCACATTCGTTTCTATCGCGATAACTTTGTACACGAGAATGAAGTACCCATGCGATCTCCACTCTTCGCCCGCTTATTAAACATGCTCGTTCGAATGCGTTAATTACCCGCTATAGCATCCTATCGATTCATGAATCTCTGCCGTCTTTATCCAAACGCGCGATACGCGGCAATAAATAGGCGGCAATTTTAGAGAGATTCTCTCTGCGATAGATCTGAGATAGGCTCGGTTCAAAAGGTTCAGAAAGTATCATTTTAATCCTTAGCGCTCCGCGCGTTTCTCGAGTACTGCCTACCAGCAACTCCGGCACATTTTTGGAGCGGAGCGCCTGAGACAAAGGAAGTCTTATTTTCAGCGGAAACGATTACACGTCCTTGCGAACGTATTTGATTTTATTTATTTTATGAATATACATTTTCCTATTGTAAATAAAAGATAAATTTTAAATTCTGTAATTCACCATGCTGCGATATCTTTGGTAACAATCTCCCATGCGCATTCTGGGTTTACTTGGACAAGTGTCACAGTATTCGCTTTGCCAAATAGAGTTACTAGATATTTCTTTCGAGTTTAGAACATTTTCTGCGTAATCGTTGGTTTCCTTTATAATTTCATTTACCAATTCGTCCGTGAAAAATAATTTAAAATATTGCATCGGCTGTTCAACGTTTGTAGGAACTTGTGGTCCAACGACCTGTGGCAATACGCTAAAAGGTGTTCTATCTGGAATATGTAATTCTTCCGTAACATCGCGCCATTCGTCTAAGTCTTGTAACGAATCTTCGCTTTCGCTTTCAATAATTCTCATTCTTCGTCTCTTTGGTAGTATAATTTCGCTGCTACTACTCGAAGTGTCAGAATCGTAACCAACATTGTCTTCCACAATGTCTTTTAACTCTTCAAAATCAAATACGTCTTCGGTATCGCTCGGTTCTAAATTCTCATCGTAATATTTATTTTTCTCCATGTTGCTGACCATAGAAAAGGTCAAAAAATGGTTTAATCGTAATGGTACAGACTTAGCACGTTTTAACTACGGATAACAATCGCTAACGCCGACGATAACGTATGCTAAAAACATTTGGCTCCGCAGCGGAGCCTTCGGAGCGCTAAGGATTAATTTGGCTCGACTGAACAGTTACGCGCAAGCTGAGAAAGAGAATGTTTTATTTGGAAATTTGGATTACTGATTTGCGAACTTGCAACTTTGTTATTGGTACTGTCGAGGAGGTGGGAGGGTGGAGCATCGCGTACATTGTAAACAAAGCAGAACCGACGCACGAGTGAAGCAACTGTATAATATACAGTAAATTCTCCCTAATTGACGCTCGGCTTGGAAACAAAAATGGACAATTTGGGAAGGGGAGATACGATTAATCGAACCTTTCGACACATTTTTATAATTGTTAACAATCGTTAACTATAAGCGTTAAGAGTTAAAATTCATCATCTGCTTCAAAATTGATCAGTTGCTCGCAAAACCGGTCGGACCAGCATCTCGAATAGATTCGATCGACCCGGAGCGATTTCGAAAATAGTTATTCCGTTCGAAAGAGCTGTCAACGTATTTCCGAGTGTATTTAACCGGTTAACATTTTTCCGGCCGAATTTACGAACATAAAAATTAATTCACTTCCGGACGGTTCGATTCCGACTGAAAAATTTCCAGTGGCGCGCTTTTAAGGGGGTCGGGGGAGGGGGGCGCCCCGACGCGTTTCGATTTACAATTTTTCACGCACCGGGCCAATGCCTTCGGCCGCGTAATTATCGGGGAACATTTTACCGGTTAGAATTTCGTTACTCGCCGGGACGGGGATAAAAAAATGCCCGGCACGCTCGACTCTTTCAATGAGCATAGAATTCGGAGTTCCGCGGGTATCGATCGGCCGGCCGGCCGGCCGGTCGTCGAAAAAAATAAAATCGCGTCCCCTGTCGCGCGCGCGGCAGCATGTGCTTTGCACACAACCAATTATTCCGTAGGAATGAAAAACCCACAAAAAGTACAAATTGATGCTCGATCTATTTCGCGGGGCCACCGTTCAATCAATTCCGGGCGAACGGGATTTCGACGAACGATTTCCCGGTGCTCGCTCGCGCTTGTAAATATCATTTCCGATATAAATCGGGACATTTAGCATCGGAATCGCTAGTCCCTTGTTTACACGAGTCGGCAGCGGTATCGGCGACTTCGACGGCAAGCCTGTTTAACACGCGAGGCCTCCTCCCCCCTGACCCCGCATAATATCGCAGAACCGCGGAGCATTGGCATCCGAATTTTTATAGTAATCGCGTTTTCAAAGATGAAAACAGCGCCGACAGAAACGATCCATCGCCGGCTATCCAAGCGCCTGTGCGCTGTTTTGTGAGATCAAGTCGGCAAATATAGGTCGATGATTTTTGAAAGCTTTTAGAGAATTTACCCCACGTGCGCGCGCGCGCGCTCGCGCCAGGCGATATTATTTATTCACCGGTTTATCGATATTTAATTGTTCGCGGTGACCACGGACACGGATACGCCGGATTATAGGCGGCCCGGCGCCCGATATGCTCGCATAAACATCGTTCGCTCTCTATTATTCATTCGGGACAACACAATTTCACATTTATTTTGGCGGCGATCTCTCGGCCAAAACATTCTACTGTTCGTTTATTTTTCAAAGCTTTTATCCGCGCTCGCCCGACCCGACTAAAACGTTTCAAACGATCTCAACAAACTGCAATATTTTCATCGTCGGCCTGACACACGCAGCGAAAACAAACTGTATTGTTGAGTTGCTTGGGGACCGGAGTGCAACTTCATTCCTGTCGTTTCCGCGTTTTATCAAAATCATCGGTGCACTCGGGCAACGACGGGGAAGGGGGGCAGGCAGTCGCGCGTCATCCAGTAGGTATATTACGCATCCGAATCCCCCTTAATCCATTTAAGTCACGTTCATTCTCGTGTTCGCGTTCTGCTAATCCGTTTAAATCGTGTTTATCTTCCACACACAATCTAAATCTGGCGGCCGCACGAAGAACTTGGCCGTCGCGGACTTGTTTGCAAGCCCGCCGCGCGTATTTTTATCGGCGCCGCGCCTTCGATCAAAGGGTTCGAGAATCCGCTCGATCGAATCCTTCCGCATCCGCGACCCCTTCGAACGGTCGCCGTCTACAAAAAAGAGCCGCGTTATCCAAAAATATTTTCGTTTCGCCAATCCAGCGTGTTTCCACGACTTGCTCGCCGACAAGTTTGTACGTTCAACTCTTTGCGCTCGAAGCGCAATTTCAACGGTAAATCTAAATTAACTTTTCTGACTTATGGTATTTCCATTTTATATGTCAAAGTGTATTTCGTGCAGATGAAATCGAGTCTTGTGACTCGTACAACGGTTAGACTTTCAACGATATTTTTATATCTAAGCTTTGATGATGTAAATATTATTTTATTTGGAATATTATATATAGATATATTTGGCTCGTCTCGAGGCGCCGCAGGATAAGATAAAATAAGGCAAGACGAGCCAAGACGAGGCAATTATAAATATAATTATATATAAATATATATATATCTTAATTTATACTAAATTAGCTATACTAAATTAAAAAACTATATTAGCTATATTGAGCTATTATATATAATATAATAATATTAATATAATATAATATATTATGTTATATTATATTATATTATTATATTAATATATATATATATATATATATATATATATATATATATATATCCGTCGTCTCACGGATCCAACACAAATGCTTGGAATCTGCTGCTGGAAAATTGTAACTAAAAATCACCTTCGTTCAACCGGATCCAAGATTCACCCCTTCCGAATGATCATTGCAATAATTATTTTTTATTCATTACATAGCAATCCTAAATGCAACGATTGAACCGTTCGAGATATCATCGAAACTGCTGTATCGCGAGACAGATTCGCGACGAAGATTTCATACTTAATCTACTAGATTCGCGTTTATGTTTTGTTGTACCATGCATTCTTTTATTTTTCTGCCGAGATTTTGCAAATAGTAGAATCGAATTCTGTTCCAATTTAGCATACGCATCGTTCCGTGTCTCAACGATAACGCGAGTGAACCATCGTTCGTCACGCATGCACTTGCAAGAATTCGCTAACTAATATTTAATAACAACTGTGTGGAGCACGATAAATGTAGAAGGAAACCGCCGACTGTAACGTTACAAAAATACGGTAGCCACTTTAGACTGGTCTTGCGTTTAATATAAGAAATGCGGCCTCTTGCGCGTAATATACGAAATGCAGCATCTTGCACGTAATATAAGAAATGCAAGACCGGTCCGAAGAAGCGCTGTATTTTCGTAACGTTCTAGTCGGAAGTTTGTTCTACATTTATTCATATCGTAAAGATACGTTTACGAGTCGTATTTATTCAATTTATACGTTACTTTCGGCGAATGTTACAATAACGCTCGTCAAATCTTCTCCGAAAAGAATGCGCCACAGTCAACTGCTTAAGAACACGATCGTTGTCGCTACATCGATTAATCCATTCCTCCTCCTCGCACGAATCGTGAAATTTCAACGACCGTTCATTAATGAATCGCTGATTCTAAAACAAAGTTCTGAAAGCCATCCTTCTGTTGTCGCAGCCCGAGTGTTGATTGCTTTTCGGAGAACAAACGCAGCTTCCACGTAGACCGCGGAGAAGAGGGACCGTGGCCCCAGCGGCCTCTGACCCTTCCTCCCCCTACCAGGCACCCCCCGCCGCCGACATGCATTTTTACAATTGAACCCGCGCACCCGCGTCGACGCATTCACCGCGTGCCAAAGCAAATGCTTAATGCGCTCGGGCTGCGCATATATCTCGTGACATGACACCGTCCCTAAGCTGAGATGCATGTTGGCGGGGCCACAATGCCCGTGCAATCGTACGGAATATGTACAAGGGCATATGCGGGAATATAGGAACCAGCTGCAGCATTCGGGAACAATGGAACGAAACGTTTCGTACGAGCCGCCTGCCCGTCTTCCCAGCGGCGAGGCACGGCGAGGCAACGCCGAGGCGAAGCAAGGAAAGACGAGTCAAGACGAGGCGAAACGAGACAAGACGAGGCGAAACGAGGCAAGACGAGGCAAGGCGAGGCGTCGCAGGACAAGGCAAGACGAGGCGAGGCGCCGTTGGACAAAGCAAAATAAGGCAAGTCGAGCCAAGACGAGGCAAGGCGAGGCGAGGCGCCGCGGTACAAGGCAAGACGAGGCGAGGTGCCCCGCAGGACAAGTCAAGACGAGGCGAGGCGCCCCTCAGGACAAGTCAAGACGAGGCGAGGCGCTGCAGGATAAGGCAAAATAAGGCAAGACGAGGCGAGGCGCCGTAGGACGAGGCAAGACGGGGCGAGGCGCCGTTGGACAAAGCAAAATAAGGCAAGACGAGCCAAGACGAGGCAAGACGAGGCGAGGCGCCCCGCAGGACAAGTCAAGACGAGGCGAGGCGCCGTAGGACGAGGCAAGACGGGGCGAGGCGCCGCAGAACAAGGCAAAACGAGGCGAGGCGCCGCAGGACAAGGCAAGACGAAGCGAGACGCCGCAGGACGAGGCAAGACGAAGCGAGGCGCCGCAGGACGAGGCAAAAGAAGGTAAGGCGAGGCAAGACGAGGCGAGGCGCCGCAGGACGAGGCAAAAGAAGGTAAGACGAGGCATGACGAGGCGAGGCGCCGCAGGACGAAGGAGGACGCCGAACCGTTTCCACGCTATTACCGGCTATCTGCGCAGGTATTACGGCGAGCCAGGTACTCCTGTCGAGAATTGGTCACAACTATCGGGAACGAATTGAATGACCGGCTCCGGAGAAGGCATTTCGCTGGAACGAATGCCTCCAAGTGTTCGCTGCCGCGTTAACGCGTCGACGACTGCGAGAATTGCATTTTTCTCTGCCGCGCGGTTTCGCTCATTTCTCTCTTAACCCTTTCGGTCCGTAAACCTTAAATGCTGTCGCCGGTCTGCGAGACCGCGACTGATTGCTCATTCGTTCTATGGTTTGTTTAAGCATGACACTTTTATAAAATGTACTATTGAACGGAGAATACCAAAGTATATATCTAGTTATTGTATTGTATTGTGTATCAACCAGTCAGCTGCTTTTGACGTGTAAACTCGTCGCGATGGAATGACAAGTGTCACGATTTCGTGTCGTGACGAGTGTACTCGTCGAATACGACGAACTGGTTAACACTGGAACGAAACGAGAGAATTTTTTCGGGAGGAATTAAGGCTAGAACTTGCGAGCCCTAAACGCGACTAATGTGGTTCGTTTTATAACAATGCCGGGACTAAATTTATTTAAACTTCCTACGATCTATGTTGTAGCGTATACTTCAATAAAAAAAAGGTGTACCAAAAAATTTCTCCTAAAAATATGTGTTTTTATCGCATCAGGAACTGCGAAAGCAAAAATCAGAGATCTGTGATTTTGTTAACATTAGATTTACGGAGCACAAAAAACAGCTGTTTTGTACTAGTTCACGAAAGTAACAATGAGACATTTATTCTGATTTTTAACGAGCGTTATCGTAACATTTGCCGTAAGCAACATATAAACCGAATAAATATAACTCATAAATGCATCTTTACGATATGAACAAACGTGAATTAAAAAATTAGCTAGTCATTTCGACTGGTTCCGTAAATCTAGTGTTAACAGTCTTTTCTGATCGCAAAAATTGTTCGGTTGCTTCGGCAATGTAAACAATTTTCATGGATTTCGGTAGAATTCCGGAAGATTTCGAGTGAATTCTAAAACGTAGAATGGTTCCCAGCGGTGTACATCGGGCTCTGTTCGGTCGGCTTGGAGAACGGCTTTTTATATTCGTAGCAGTTTCGTGCACAGCACCGAACTTGTTACAAGCCGCGGTTGATAAAAATATAGACAAAGGACGAAGTTAGCGGAAGTTTTGCTCATCCGTGCGCCCCGGCGGGTTAAACTTGCATCGCCGCTCATAAATATTTGCTTAGTCCCGTTTGCATGAAAGTTTATTCGGAAATATGGGATACTCCGCGGGAGGAAGGAGCATTTCTCGTTACGGTAAAATAAAGGAAATTTTACGATTGCCCGGCAACGATTCCAGAGAATCAAGGTTTAAAATGCTGCCGTACGGTTATTATATATGTAATTCGATGCTCGCATCGTTGCTCGATAAGTATCCGTGTATTACGAGCACTTAATGATATGCGCGCGTTCACGCGGCAAGAATGTAATTAGTTCGTATTTCATGTATCCCGTATAAAACACGAGAGAATCCAAAGTTGTGATCGTTAAAACTTTCATACAGGCGGGATTAAACATTTTATTATCGCGCGAGTCTGGCAGAGGCTGGCCGGGCGCCAATTGTTTTGCGCCCGTTCTTTTGTAATTGTATTAAATCGGTCTCGTTAAAAAAGCGTAGCAACATCGGATTTAAAAGTAAAGGGCTTTTAATTATTTCCCGAAAGTGGTGACGTTTGCAACGAGCAGGCTTATGTCACAACAGTTGTACGCGTACATATTCTCTGCGTCCGCTCTGTTTCATATCGGAACAGATAATATATATACATTATTATACATAACATTTGTTAAAAATCAGAATAAGTGTCTTATTGTTACTTTTATAAGCTAATACAAGACAGCTGTCTAGTGTTAACAAAATCACAGATCTATATATATAATATTATAATATATATTATATATATATATAAATAAAGTGGCGGGTCCCTCAGGTCATTTAAAGCAACTTTTTCCTTTACAAAAATTTTCTCCGAGGCACCATTAACGAGTTATTAACAAAATGGACCGAGCCAATGAGCGGAACTGGGATTCAGCCGCTCGACCGCTGGCGCCGTTGGCTCGGCCGTCTAGCGCCAGCTGAGCTCGCCTCTCATTGGTCACTGTTTTTCGTTAATAACTCGTTAACGGTGCCTCGGAGAAAATTTTTGTAAAGGAAGAAGTTGCTTCAAATGATCCGAGGAACTCGCCATTTCCGGATTGCGAGACATTATATATAAATTAAATAACGACTTCAACGACCGCTAATAATCGCAATAAAATATAACAAAGTTTGCCGTTTTTCGGCTTCCGGACGACGGAGCCGTAGCTAGCCTAGTTTCAGCAAGCTCTTCAAAGTCTTCATCTAACTTCGCAGCTTCTGGCGGCTAACTTAAATTGTCGGTTACCTCATTAGTTCCCTAAAGAGGATCGATGGTTCGGAATCGAGGTACCTTCGAAGATCCACCCGGAACGAATTGATTTCGTTAACGCGTCCGCCTCGATTCCATTTCAAATCGATGAACAACCGTAAATATCTCCTCTTCCGAGTCATCGACCTCGCATCAAAATACTAATTAATACTAAAAGCGACTTATACCGGGGTGCCCGTTGCGAATTGCGAACGCTATCGATACACGAAGCCCACGGTGGACTAATTAAAAATAATTGGACCGCAGCAAGCGGTACACATGCAAGCTCGCACTTTTCGCCCAGCCTGGAACAATCGTCCTCTCCGTCTGCCCTGCCGGCGGTAAATTAAAAACCGAACGACCTGTATCAAATACCATTAAACCGTTCCATTTGTAATTGATTGGCGGACCTTTCCGCGCGCAACGCGTTCGTTTAAGCAACGCCGATAACAATATCGAAAGTCATTCCGTATGGTATCGCGCGGCGACGAACGAATTCGGGACGCCGCGCCGGCCGGCGAAAGATCACGGTATCGCGCACAAAACAGGGTCAAATTTTCTCTTCAATTACCATCGACGCTGCCTAAGCAGCGCCCGCTGAATAGCTCGCGGCATGCATTTGACCAACCGGTCGGCAGCATCCCGCACGGTTTCCCTTTTTCTGGGGCGTCTCTCATTTCGCCGCGGAGCCGAGAAGCACGAAAACGCGGGACGGGCTGGCGCGGTCTAGGTCGGGCCAGCTCGGGCCGGGCCGGCTAGCAGCGCGGGTGTTCGTGCAGCTGCATCCTGCGCCCACAAAAATGGACCTAGCTCGAGAGAGAGAGAGAGAGGGGCCCACCGGTGCACCCTTGATCAGGTAAGTACGACCGTGAGCCAGAACCAGGCTATTCAATCGGCGCGATTGGGGAATTCTCGCGAGGCTGCGGAAACTAAATTGAAATCGGCTTGTATAAACGTGGCCGGACGAGAGGCTCAAGGCGAGCCAAAACCGGCCTCGAGAGGTCTATGTACCTGCGGTTATGCGGTACTTCGATGATCAATACAACCTCGGGAACGAATTAAACTTAGCCCGAGAGGCATTTAAGTGCGAGAAATTGTTACGGCCCGCGAGTCGCATTGTGCTCCTCGGAACTCGCTCGATTCGTTGCGATCGCTGATTTTGTTTCGGATATTAACCCTTTGCACTCGAAGCTACTTCAACTGGAAATATAAAATCATTTTTCTGACTTACAATATTTCTATTCTGTATGAGAAAATGCATTTTATGCATATATGAAAATTGACTCTTGGGACACGCGCAACAGTTGCACTCTTAACAATTTTTCAAATGCAAACTTTGTTAATATCAAAATTATCTTAAAAGGTGATACAACAAATATTAGTGGTGCCTTAGAGTCGCCACTCGAGTGCAAAGAGTTAAACGTTTCGGCGTCGACCGAAACATTTCCTCCGGAAATGTTCGGAATTGAAACCGGCAGATCTGAGAATACTACGTCGCGATTCTTCAGGACTCACGCGGTTCGTATTTGTTGAAACTCGGGGCAGTCGGCGAGGAAAGACAACTGGTAATGCTAGGTGGCTTCATTTTTTTATTTCTAATCTTTTGCTACGATTCGAAGGCTAAATTACACTCTAATTCGCGCTCAGATTGTGCACGAAAATCGACGATTTGGGAAGCGGAGATGCGATTATTCGAGCCTTGCGGCCGGTTTTATATAGTTACCGATTGTCAACAACCATAAAAACGAGCCTCAAGACTCGAATAATCGCGTCTCTTCTTCCCAATTGTATCTCTTCTATCCAAATTGTCCAGTTTTGTTTACAAGCTGAAAGAAAATCAGGGAGAATTTACTGTACTAGGTACCTGACCGTCGAATCGTAGCATGTGGCGTCCGAATTGCCTTCGAATCGTGGCAAAAAATTAGAAATAAAAAAACGACCCGAGTTCCTATAAAAACGAGCCGTCGGAGTTGAATAAGAAAGACCGCGGAGTTACAAGGTACGAGATGCTTCTCTCTAATTAACGCTCAGACTATGCACAAAAGTGAACAATTTGGGAAGTGGAGATACGATTATTCGAGCCTTGACAGCTCGTTTTTATAGTTGTTGACAATCGATAATCATAAAAAATGAGTCACAAGGCTCGAAAAATCGTATCTCCTCTTCCAAAATTGTCCATTTTTGTGGACAATCTGAGCGTCAATTGGAGAGACATTACTGTGTTTTCAGAATCGACTACTAGATTCTATTAAAATCTTTCTTACGAACAATAATCCTCGGATGAACGTATTTAGCATACTTAAAATCGAAACGCGTCTTTTCTCTGAAATGTTAACCCCTGCCTGGTCAGAATCACGTTAGATCGGCATGAAATTCAGCTGAAAACTTTCTGGTTTCGCTTACGTGAGTCCCGGGGAACCCGGACGACCAAGAAACTCGCCTTATCCGGGGTCAGCTTACTCTGTAACAGAAATAAAAGGCGAACTGTAAGAGAAACGTATTACAACGGAAATCGTAGTTAGTTACAGACGGAAGATGGGCAAGGGTCGCGGGGTTGGCTATTACTTAAAACTATGGCTCGTTTCCAACGCGGCAAGGTGGGAACGGCTTAAGCACAACCGGCGAACACGGTCACCCTGTCGCAGTTACGTTGTAACGCGGTCTCTAGCACGGAATGCATAAGTGCTCGCTAATTTTTACGCAATTACCGAGCAAATTCCCTTAGTCCGTTCTCCGGAGAGTTCCAGTCGCGCACGTAATATCCACGTTTAACGCGACCGCGGCCCCGTTACTCTTCGGCTCGTCTTCCGAACTTGTTCGAGCGAGCGCAAACACCGAAAAGCTTGATCCTCCAGGGCTCTCCATTCAAGGGTGTACAGGATTTTCGCGCACAAAGGGAGTTTCGTCTGTGAAAAAGAAAAACGGGCCACGCAACGAAGTATCGCGTCTAATCGACGATTCGGAAAATGTTTGAAACGGAAGAATTTTTTCGGGGGAAATTGACAATAGGACTACCGAGCCCTAAACGCGACTAATATATATATACATATATAAATTTAGTTATAAATTAGTATAGTTATTATATATTATTATTATATATAGTTATAAATTTAGTATAAATTTAGTGTCGGCATTGTTATAAAACGATACATATTATTTATATATATATTTTTTTATTATAATATAGATCATATGGAGTTTAAATAAATTTAGTTTCGGCATTGTTATAAAACGATATATATATATATATATATATATATATATATATATATATATATATATATATATATCGATATATGCCGAAACTAAATTTATTTAAACTCCATATGATCTATATTATAACGTATACTTCAATAAGAACGACCAAGTAACAACCTGATCTTCCAGAATTAGCTTCTTCGAAGCTGTCAAAGACTCGCGAAGATCTCAGCCACGGCCTCGTAACTGTTAACCCTTTGCACTCGAAACCATTTTAACTGTAAATCTAAAATCATTTTTCTATCTTCTAGTACTTCTATTTTATATAACAAAATGCATTCTATTCATATGAAATTGACTCTTGGTACTCGCACAACAGTTACACTCTTAATACTTTCTTAACTCTAAACTCTGTTAACATCAAAATGATCTTAAAAGATGATACAACAAATTTTAGTGGTGCCTCAGAGTCGCCACTCGACTGCAAAGGGTTGAACATTTCCGAAGAAAAACCCGGCAAGATATTCTCCGAAACGAAGCGCTCGAAGTACAAAAAACATTTCCCGAACGAAGCCCTCCCGGCCGAGAATTCCCGAAGATCGCAGCTCTCCTCCTCGTCCGGGAACGATCTCTTAACTAACCTGAAGTGTTTCGCCAGGTGGTGGCAAAGGCACACGGTACAACAGGCTGTGCCGGGCGGCCAGGAGTTCGTTTAAAGCCGCTTCGAAGTCGCGAAAACTTTCGACGAAGCCCGGGAATGCGGCGGGACCTCGACGACACGCGCAGAGCTCGCGTTCGGGCCGAAGATCGGACAGGACCCTGCGGTCCTGCGAACGGGCGAAAATCACCTGTGCCGCTAAAATAACCCGCGCGGGATTGCCAATTATTTATAGGAGCCGCTTCCTTGGCTGGCGCGGACCGAAGCCGAAAAGACGGGGCCGAAGGACAGCCGACTAATTGGCAATCACGGCGCGACCGACGCGCAAGAAGCTAAGATCGCGTTTAAATTCGGGAACCGATTGTTCCCTCGCCTCGTCCTGCCAGGACGCTCGGGCGCGCGTTATCTTATCGACCCCTTCGTTTACCGAAGGATAAGCGAACGAGGAATCGGCCTGTTGTTATCGGGTGCGTCGTGGCTCGCGACGCAGGATATTGCGAGTCGTCGACGACGCGGTTCGACGTTTCACGGCGCGAACGCCTCGCAGCCGGGACACGGCTCTGTCGAGGGTGAATAAAACGGCGAAGGTTATTTCGATTTTATCGGATCACGGATAAGGAAGTGTATACGAAAGTTCTTCGTGTCTATTTACTTTTTGCCTGGCATGGCTTGGCCACGACCGAGCCGAATCTCTTTCTCTCACGTATCGGGTCCGCGCGATGATATCCTTTTCTTGGAAAAACGACCGAGAAGCTTCTCTTTGGTCTCTGGATTTTCCTGGGAACAGTTGACACGCGGCGGACATCGGTCGGCTCTGTTTGACTCGACACTGTGTGCTTGGTCGGACGGATCGCGATTCCGAGCATGCTTCGATGGAACAATACGGAGTATCGTCGTTCTTTTCGTGTATGCTCCTCGAAAATAATCGCAGGAATGATTCCTTTATCTTGTATTCTTGATTCTTGTTTTTGTCGATATTGTTATCAACATTATTATTATTCTTATTATTATTGTCCTTATTATTGTTACCATTATTATTATCCTTATTGTTGTTGTCACCATTATTATTGTCCCTATTATTGTTATTACTATTATTATTATCCTTGTTATTGTTGTTACCATTCTTCTTCTTATTATTATTATTGTTATTACCATTATTATTATCCTCTCTCTTATTCTTGTTATTACCATTATTATTATCCTCTCTCTTATTCTTGTTATTACCATTATTATTATCCTCTCTCTTATTCTTGTTATTACCATTATTATTAATATCCTTATTATTATTATCATTATTATTATCCTTATTATTCTTATCACCGTTATTATTGTCCTTATTATTATTGTTACCATTATTATTCTCCTCATTATTGTTATTGCCATTATTATTATCCTCATTATTATTATTACCATTATTATTATCCTTGTTATTGTTATTATTATTATCCTTATTATTGTTATTACCATATATATATATTATCCTCATTATTATTATTACCATTATTATTATCCTTATTCTTGTTACTACCAATATTATTATCCTTATTATTGTTATTACCATTATTATTATTATCCTTATTATTATTATTATTATTATTACCATTATTATTACCCTTATTCTCGTTAATACCATTATTATTATTATCCCAATCATTGTCAATATTACATACCATTGCTTCTCCTATCGCTGTTATTATTGTAAACGTTTCTCCGCCTTTGTTATCCAAAGCACCGATTTATTCCTTCTATTTTATCGCTCATTGTTATCTTGTCGTTATTACATTTCTGTTTATCCGTCTCTTTGTCTCGCGCGCGCTCGCTATTACACAACATTCTCTGTAACAAAGAGAGCCCACCCCGTCGACGTAAACGTTATCGTTATTAAGATTCTGCGGAAACAAAATCTGCCAGAGAACAGAATCGGAAAATGTTTGTTCCGTTCGAGCAACGTATATCGCGCGGTGAAACGGCGACATATGTATGTACATGGAAGAACGCAAGAGCGAAGCGCGAGACTCTGCGAACGGGTTTCGAACACCCTATCAAACCGGGTGTCGTTCTGTGTACACACGTGACATAAGCCAGCCACGGCAGCTCGTGAACTGTCACAGGCTAGACGACCGGGCATGGACAATAAGTGTTCTCCACCCTGGGAGTGCTCGAGGCTCGCTCCGGGAGCAAAGCTTCGGGGCGAAACGACGTCGGAGAAAAAGAGGAAGAAACTAGACGCCCTCCTCTGTACCCGTTCTCTGTACGAAGAGGGCACCCCGAGCGTGCACGATTGCGTTAACTCTTGATTTCAACATTCAACGAAGCACACCCGGACAATCTCCGCGTTAGAACGTTCCCCTGGATAGAAAAGATCCACCCGGCGTTTGATTTCATCCTTTCGGCACGCGAAAGGATGACAGGGTTAATGAGTTCCCTCTCCCCGGCTAGATTAAATATTGTACCGACAGATTGCGCCGACTTAATGTAAAATATACGGAGGCCGGAATAAACGGCGCTACAGTAAATACATATTGCCATTAGCGATCGTTAGCTCGCGAGGAACAAGGTGACGCCTCAAAGAAGAGAGGAGACTGATTGCGAGGCGGATGATCGCTGCGATCATTTGGCTATCGCATGTACTTTCTGTTCTTCGATTCTCTTTTCCTCCCTGTCCCAGAATCTCCAGCTCTCTCTCTCTCTCTCTCTCTCTCTCTCTCTCCTAACATTTCTAGCTCTGTCACTCTCGTTCAGTTTCTCTCTCTCTCTCTCTCTCTATCCTAGCATTTCTAGCTCTTTCATTCTCGCTCAGTTTCTCTCTCTCTCTCTCTCTCTCTCTCTCTCTCCTAACATTTCTAACTCTCTCACTCTCGCTCAGTTTCTCTCTCTCTCTCTCGCTCTCTCTCTCTCTCTCTCCTAACATTTCTAGCTCTCTCACTCTCGTTCAGTTTCTCTCTCTCTCTCTCTCTCTATCCTAGCATTTCTAGCTCTTTCATTCTCGCTCAGTTTCTCTCTCTCTCTCTCTCTCTCTCTCCTAACATTTCTAACTCTCTCACTCTCGCTCAGTTTCTCTCTCTCTCTCGCTCTCTCTCTCTCTCTCTCTCCTAACATTTCTAACTCTCTCACTCTCGCTCAGTTTCTCTCTCTCTCTCGCTCTCTCTCTCTCTCTCTCTCTCCTAACATTTCTAACTCTCTCACTCTCGCTCAGTTTCTCTCTCTCTCTCTCTCTCTCTCTCTTAACATTTCTAGCTCTCTCACTCTCGCGCTCTCTCTCTCTCCTAGCATTTCTAGCTCTCTCACTCTCTCTCAGTTTCTCTCGAACCTCTTCTGTTATCCGAGCCTCGTCTTATTAGGATCCCCCTTTATTATTTATTAGGCTCCCTCCTGCTCCGTTAAAATTACCATTTTCTAACTGTTGAACATGTCGCGCGCTAATATACGTTGTGCGCTTGATAAGGGGCGATGCACGCGTCGATTAGAATCACGGTGGCGCAAGTGACATTTTCGAAAACTTTGACTCGCGTTCTTGACACGCTTTAACGACAGCTCGTACAACATGTGTGCGATGCTTTTATGATTATGTAGGTGATTGCTTTAATAGTTATCACGCGAAGGAAGGATATTAAATTTGTTGTTATTGTTTTCATGGATGTGCGTAAACATTGCCGGCCCCTGGCGACTTTTAACTTTGACCATTAAAGTGTTAAAATGTAATCTAGACCGAAATGTTGAAAAGGCGGCGAGAATTTATTGCTATCAAGCAAATGCGACATTAAATAAATTAAATTGAAGAAAGAAAAGCTGAACTCTAAATGATCTTATCTGAATAAATTTGGTCGTTGGAGGTAAATAACCAATGTCACCACCATATAAATATAATATAAATAATATAAGTAAGATAAATAATATAAATAATATATATATAATATCAATATAAGTATAAATAAATAACCAAACACCACACGTCGTGGTGTGATTTTTTAAAATCACCGATTGTCAACGACTATGAAAACGGGAAGCGAGTCTCGAATAAGCGTATCTCCTCTTTGCAATATTGTTTTCGCGCGCGATCCGAGCGCGAATTAAGGAGAAATAAATCGCTGTACATGTATCGAAGTGTGAAAAAGTCGCTGGCAAATTAGAATGGGTGGACAGTTTTCATCAACGACGACCAAACTAACTCGCGACGACTGTTATAATATCCCAAAGGAATCTCCGCGACGCAGAAACAAATAGAAACTATTCCGGGGGCTAAACATCCTCGCAGCTCGAAAGAAATTCCCCCGTTGGAACAAAGAACTCCGAGCAGAAGTAACGAGAAGTTAACGCTGTTTCTTATTTTCCCGTGCAGTTCTGCGAACGTTCACGAAGTCGACCTCCGGTCCCCGCCAGTTTCTTGTCGCATTCAATTTAGGCAACGGGCTGTGTCCTCGTACGTTGCGATTTCGAGTCCATTGTGGTCGCTGCGATCATTTGGCCATCGCACATACTTTCTGTTCTGCGATTCTCTTTCCCTCCCTCTCCCGGAATCTCCAGCTCTCTCTCTCTTCTAGCATTTCTAGCTCTCTCACTCTCTCCCAGTTTCTCTCTCTCTCTCCCTGAATCCCTAGCTCTCTCTCTCTCTCTCTCTCTCTCTCTCTCTCTCCCCCTGAATCCCTAGCTCTCTCTCTCTCTCTCTCTCCCTGAATCACTAGCTCTCTCTCTCTCTCTCTGTCTCTCTCTCTGTCTCTCTTTCTGTCGCTTCCTCTCGTCTTGTCTCGCTTTCTCTCGCTCTCTCTCGCTCTCTCTGCTCCTTTCTTCCTTTGTATCGGTCTCCTACACACCGCAAACACGAGACCAGCCTTACCCGACCGAATCGAACGTGGCTCGCGTGTGCCCCGAGCCGTAAAAGGGCGTCGAAGAAGGAAAGAGTGGAGAAGTCCGGCGAAGGAAGATAGAAGGACGAGATAGGAAGGCCGTTTCCCCCCTTGAACCCTTGAAATCACGATTTCCATCGGGTTTCTGGCTCCGCGATACCTGACACACGTGCCCATACCTTCGGCCAACCGTGACTACCCTACTCCATCATATGTGTGTATACCCTAAACCGGATGATCCATCCCGCAGAAACACCCTAGTCACCGCAGTTCGGTGCACCAAATTACAGTCGGTCGAAAAAAAAAGTTGTACATCTTCCGAAACGGAATAACGCTTTTATAACTGGATCGAACGATCGGAATTGCAATTGATCGGCGCGATAAAACGATCGAGAAATTAATGCTTCGTCAACTTTACCGGTTCTTGTGGGTGATCCGAGAAAATAGCGTTCTATGCAAAGCAAGTACACTTATTCGTAATCAATTCGTTCGTGGATCATACGAAGAGGCGAAGCTTCTACATTCTTGTGCGCGTTTCCACGAATCTATTTACATTCGTCATCGATCTTTGCGATCATGTTTTCGCACAACGTTCAAGTGCGTTAGTCATTTTCTTACGCCCAATGCTGATTCGATCGTCGAGTTCTTATACGATGATGTTGAGACAAGGGTACTTTGCATATAACTTTGTTGCACCGTTCCTTCACAGTGTCGAAGGTCAGAGAATAACTGTCAAATGTAACTGTCTAAATGTCAAATAACTTTGATGCAACCTTATACGATAACGTCGAGAGGAGAATCAACACTTTGCGGCACCGTTATCTTTACAGTGTCAAAGGTCAGAAAATTACTGTCAAATATAACTGTTCAAATGTCAAATAACCTTGACACAACCTTATACGATAATATCGAGACGAGAATCAACACTTTATTGAGATCAAAGATCAGAACTTGCATTTGTCGCGTATTTGTACTTGTCTACATTTACTGGAGTACTTAAATATTGGCAACAAGAGTGCAAAATTTGATTGCCAGCTTTTAAGAAAAGCGGAATAGAATCCACACCGAACATGTTATCATTAAGAGTTAAGAAACCGATTCGACCGTCTTGAGAACCTTGCTAATCTATTGAGTTGGCAACTAAGTAATTGCCGATTTGTTCAATGAAATAAAAAATTCTTTTTTACTTGGAACGAAGTTTAATCTGTAATGTATTTTCTATTTTGTTCGATGACCTTTTGCCATCTCTCCGACAACTTGAAAATTCCACGCTCGTAGAAAGTCTGATCCTTTTCGGCCAAAAACTGAGTTAAGTGAGATTTTACAGCGTCATCGTCATTAAAAGTTTTACCACGCAGGGAGTTGTCCAGGGATCGAAATAAGTGGAAATCCGATGGCGCGAGATCAGGGCTATATGGTGGGCGTAACATCAATTCCCAACCAATATCCATCAATTTTTGCCGAGTGCGGCGTACAAAGATGTGTGCGGCCTAGCATTGTTCTGCTGGAAAATGATACCTTTACGATTGACCAATTCTGGTCGCTTCTCCTTGACCGCTGCATTCAATTCGTCCAGTTGCTAACATTCACGGCTAATAAAAAATAACATAATAATAATAATAATAATTTTATCCACAGATCTGGACAATTTGGGAGAAGGAGATAAGATTATTCGAGCCTTGCGGTTCGTTTTTATAATTACGAATTGTCAACAACTATAAAAGAAACGAGCTACAGGGCTCGAATACCACGAGGCGACTCTTGTGTCCTCGGAGTACAGTAATGTCTCCCTTACTGACGCTCGGATTGTCCACTGAAATGGACAATTTGGAAAGAGGAGATACGATTAGTCGAGCCTTTTGTGGCTCGTTTTTATGGTGATAAATTGTCAACAATTATAAAAACGAGCCACAAGGCTCGGATAATCGTATCTCCTCTTTCCAAATTGTCCATTTTTGTGCACAATCTGAGCGTCAGTTAGGGAAACATTACTGTATTTGGTTCAGTTTTAAGATAATTATTGCACACTTTTGTGGGCCACTGTAAATTAGATGAGAGTGTCTTTCCGCTGTTAATAATTGCAATAAGTCGGACCAATAATTGCAATAATCGACCAATTCTGGTCGCTTCTGCTTGACCGCCGCATTCAATTTGTCCAGTTGCTAGCATTCACGGATAATAAAAAATAACATAATAATAATAATAATAATTTTATAATATAACATTTACGGATATCACAAAAATGGGAGTGAGAGACACCTATAACTGAAATCGGCAATTACTTAGTTGCCAACCCAATAATTTTCAATTCTTTTTCCCACAGAGAAGCGTACAACGAGAGTATGACACGCGGGGGAGAGGGGAGGCATGGGGGTAGAGAAGATCAGCGAAGCGAGGACGAAAGAAAAGGCGTGACCCCGAACAGGCTACTCGAATCGAAGCGAAAGAGCGGGGTCGCGAGAGGTATCGCGTTCAACGCTCGGACCATTTTGTACGGTGTAATACGAAAACATCTCGACTTATTCCTAATTGGCGGCTCGTATGGAATTTCAGTTAAGGGCGATGCGATGCGATGCGATGCGATGCGAGAGAGCGGTCGGCCGAGAGAGCGAGTCAGCCCCGCAGGCTGAAATTACATAGCGGCTGTTGCGCGTTCACGGAGCCCGGACTTTATCGGCGATAGATTAGACACAGCGATCCGTGGCCGCGCAGCTGTACCTATATAAAATTACGCTCGGAGCCGCGTCCAAGGCCGACTCCATTTTTAACGTTTCGTTTGCCGGTCGGTCTTGCGGGCGAACGCGCGGCGAACGAACGGGGAGAGAGGGAGAGAGAGAGAGCCGCTGCACGCGGAAACTAAAAGTTATAATTTCCACATCCTGCGGCGAGGTTTCGCCGGGCCTTCGTGCGACCGGTGCGGTGTTCCGAGCAGCCTATTAAGCGATCAATACGGTTCGTACACCGTTGTTCGGCTAGTTCGGCCCTGTTCCGAATTTCGGGGCGGTCGTAAAAATCGCGAGCCTCTTCGCCCGAACGAAAGTCCGAAAGTCGCGCGGCTTTTGCCGCTGACGGAGCTCTGCTCGCGGAAAAAGCTTCTCGCGATGGACCGCTGCTCGGTCGATATTTTTAATATCGAATTCCCCCGTCGATTGCGCACCGCGCCTTCGACCGCGCTTTTGTATTTTTTTTAGGAAAGGTTCCGTAGAAAATTGTCCAGCTGAAATTCTATCGCTGCGACCCGCTCGGTGCTGACTTTCTGCTTCATTCGGCGTCGCCGCACCTCTTTCCCGAGGATCGGAGGTTGATTTTCTTGCGATCCGAGCGGACGACGCGGTTGTTGATTCTCAATTGTCGGTCTACGATGATTTAGAATGCCGCGGCGAAGGAGTTTGATTTTGCTGAGATTGAAAGTTAGGTCGAAAGCAGATTCGAAAGTTAACCCTTTGCACTCGGCTGGCGACTCCGAGGCACCGATAAAAACTGTTACGTCACGTTTCGAAATGATTTTATCGATCAAATTCGTTTATATTTAGAGAACTGTCGAAAGCGTAACTGTTGCATGAGTCACAAGATTCAATTTCATATGTTCAAAATGCACCCGGTTATATAAAATGATAAATATGATAAATATAAATATAATATAATAATACAATATAATAATAATATAATAATATAATAAAATATAATATAATATAATAATAAATATAAATATAATAAATACTCGGTTGTGTCTTCTTAACCCTTTGCACTCGAGTGGCGACTCCGAGGCGACGCTAAAAATCGCTACACTATTTTCAAAAGAATTTCTACATTATTGTATTTTTCTGTATTCGATAAATTGTCGAATAATAGAAGCCTTCTGTAAGCATACGCGTTCAATTTCATATGTAAAAAAAGAACAAATAGAAACAATCGTAATAAATGGAAATACTGTAGATTGAAACAAATGTCTACATTTTTGGAGTTAAATTAGTCTCGAGTGCGAGGGGTTAAATTTTTGTCAGGATCTGCGAAACGTGAGAACGTCGAAATAATAATTGTGATCATAGTACATAATTCGTTTGAACGAAACATATCAATTTTGCTGAATTTTTACAGGTTACCAGCGTGGCGATCGAAGCGTTAAAAGAATACGGCGGCTCGGATAATTGAACAGTTCATGGTTGCAGTTGCAGTTGCAGTTGCAGTTGCAGTTGCAGTTGCAATAGATCATCTTTGATACGAATCCGGAGACGGTCGCTTCAGTTTTCTTTTTAAAGGAAATACCAGTCTTTGGTTCGCACTTATGTAGGACGTGAAACTTTGCAAGGGTCACCCAGTGCATATTGCCGATTAAAATTCATAAGCTCCAGTTTTTGTCCCCCGGCTGCAGTTAACCTGCAATTTTTTCTGGAGTGTCGTTTTGCAGTCATAAATAGACTGCGTCCAGGCAATTTTAATACCAGATTGTGGCATGAGCTTTAAACGTCTTACTTTCTGCACAGCGATGTTAATGTAATTCCGAGCCGCCTGTTGTAAAACGTCTCGGCAGACCGGGACGTCTGGTCATGGGATTACTCACAGGGTGACGAGGAAGTACCGTAAATTCTTCCTAATTGACGCTCGGCTTGGATACAAAAATGGACAATTTTTGGAAGAGGGGGTACGAATTATTTCAGCCTTGCGGCTCATTATTATTGTTGTCGACAATCGGTAACTATAAAAATCGTACAATCGTATCTCCTTTGCCCAAATTGTCCATTTTTGTGTCAAGGTTATTGTCAAGGTTAAATTAAATTTCGACGCGAATTGGGGAAAAATTACTGTACAATAAATTGTCGCCAATTGTGCTTTGGCTTGTAAAAAAAGAGTGGACAATTTGAGATGAGAAGATACGATTAATCGAGCCTTGCGGCTCGTTTTTCTAGTTGTTGACAATCGACAACCATAAAAACCCCCTCTTCCCAAGTTGTCCATTTTTTATTCTAAGCTGAAGGACAATTGGCGATAATTAACTGTAGTCTCATTCGTTTAATTGTTCGATTGATTATGCTACATTGCTCCAGACGATTCTTTTTGGTGTATAATTGAAATAATATTGAAATATAATAATAAATATAATAATATTGAAATATAATATTGAATAATATTGAAATGATACGATTAACAGCGAATTTTATGCATTTATGGTAAAAATGAGCAACCGAAGCGCAAAACTGAGAAAATGTTGGAAAAATTCAAGGACATTGTTGCTTTATTCATCTAAAAGATGAAAGACATTTTCATCTAACTTATATTCCTTACAATTAACTTGGATCATTATTAATTCGAACAAAGTGTGTTCAACAAACCAGCCATAGTGTTTTCAGATGCCAGGGATTCATCAAATCGACATAAAAGAGAGTTAACAAAATTTATTTATTTATTTCATCTATTTACGTATAGGAACTCTTCAGTATACAATGGTCGATCGTCAGTTAATTACACATAGATAGTACATTAAAAAAAGTGTCGTCTAAAAATAATCTTGTTAACAGGTGTATCTTAACTGTGACACTACAATTTAATTTAAATAATATTATATAATTAATTATATAATATAATATTATATAATAATAATAATAATAATAATAATAATATTAAATAAATTATTCTTATATTAAATTGATTTAATAAAATTTATTTTATAATAGTATTCAACCCGCCAAAACATTCTTCTCCGACGGTATTTACTTCAAGAATTCGCAGCACCGGTTCTCGAGTTCCTTTCGGTTCGATCCTCAGGTTTCGTTCCCACGTGCGTTCGTACGGCTCGGCCAGATAGCCGAATACAGCCTAACGCGTTCCTCCTGTGTTTACATTTCGAGGGAAACTCCGAGAGTCGGCCGCCGGTGTGTGATAACTCGGACGATTTACCGGCAAACTTCCGGACACCTGTGATTTGCATCTGCAGTTATTCCGATGATATTGGGGCGCGCTGGTGCGCCAGCGATTTCCGGGATCGATTTTCGGCCAAGCAAAGCCAGCCTCCGCAATTCTCCGTCGAGGGACGTCGGGACGCGTTACCCGATCCGTCCAGGATCCCGTCGCTGAAACGATCGCCCGAACTCCTCGCGGCCGCTGCACACCGATACACGGGGGCCACGACTACTCCGTGGATCGCGATAAAGTATTTTTTACGAGATCGTACGACGCCCACTTTCGCCCCCGCCATCGGTGCCGGAATATCGGATCGAGAGATCGATAGTGCGCCGACCCTGGCTAGGCGTCGTGTACACTTCCCGCGTGTGTTTTACGTTTGCGAACGTCGCGGCTACGGCCAATGCGGAGGAAAACAGGGGCGAGAGAGAGAGAGAGGGAAAATATATCGCGTGTCGCGAATAATGTATCCGAATTTCAGTATTCAGCAAATTTGAGGAAATTACGTCCGGCCGATCTTGATCCGTCGCGGCCGGACCGCGATTGCTCGCGTGCGAAATACGCTTCGTGCTCGATGAGAACGACGCGGAAGGTGGGATTAGGGGCACCCTACTGGACAAGGCTACGAGAGGAAATCATCGGCACGATGACCTTGTGTCGTGTTTGGGCCACTCGAAATTGAAAATGCGATCTTATTGGATTGGCAACTAAGTAATTGCCGATTTCAGTTATAGACGTCTCTCACTCCCATTTTTATGATATCCGTAAATGTTATATTATAAAATTATTATTATTATTATTATGTTATTTTTTATTAGCCGTGAATGTTAGCAACTGGACAAATTGAATGCGGCGGTCAAGCAGAAGCGACCAGAATTGGTCGATTATTGCAATTATTGGTCCGACTTATTGCAATTATTAACAGCGGAAAGACACTCTCATCTAATTTACAGTGGCCCACAAAAGTGTGCAATAATTATCTTAAAACTGAACCAAATACAGTAATGTTTCCCTAACTGACGCTCAGATTGTGCACAAAAATGGACAATTTGGAAAGAGGAGATACGATTATTCGAGCCCTGTAGCTCGTTTCTTTTATGGTTGTTGACAATTCGTAATTATAAAAACGAACCGCAAAGCTCGAATAATCGTATCTCCTTCTCCCAAATTGTCCAGATCTGTGGATAAAATTATTATTATTATTATTATGTTATTTTTTATTAGCCGTGAATGTTAGCAACTGGACAAATTGAATGCAGCGGTCAAGGAAAAGCGGACAGAATTGGTCGATCGTAAAGGTGTCATTTTCCAGCAGGACAATGCTAGGCCGCACACGTCTTTGTCCACTCGGCAAAAATTGATGGATATTGGTTGGAAATCGATGTTACACCCACCATATAGCCCCGATCTCGCGCCATCGGATTACCACTTATTTCGATCCCTGGACAACTCCCTTCGTGGTAAAACTTTTAACGATGATGACGCTGTAAAATCTCACTTAACTCAGTTTTTGGCCGAAAAGGATCAGACTTTCTACGTGCGTGGAATTTTCAAGTTGTCGGAGAGATGGCAAAAGGTCGTCGAACAAAATAGAAAATACATTACAGATTAAACTTCGTTCCAAGTAATAAGAAATTTTTCATTTCATTGAACAAATCGGCAATTACTTAGTTGCCAACCCAATATTATGCGAGGGAAAACTGGGATGTATCATCGCAATTATTGCACGAGCTATTCTGGTTGTTTTATTTCGAATAAATATTTAAAATAGAAATCAACTTGTTTCGGTGACGTGGTAAGATGCAAGATGGTTTCGCGACACGGGCGATCAGCGATTCCAACGTTGCATTAAACCTTTGCATCAACCCTGCGGAGCTATTTTATCGGTAAAGACATTTCCATTTTATTGGACTCGTTGCATTTCGTAGATATGGAATTGAGTCTTGTGACTCAATGCATATTCAATACGTATATGTACTTATACAGCAGTTACATTTTTAACAGTTTTCTAAATGTGAATAAATATGACAATGTATGGATCATCTTGGGACGCGAGTAAATCATTTTTTTAGTGGCGCCTCGAAGTCACTAGTCGAGTGCAGAGGGTGGCTGGCGTGCGTTGCTTTGTAAGAGTAACGAGACTGAATTTATAATATTTAGAAATTTCGCTATTTTTTATTATAGTATATTGCTTAAATCGAGAAGTTAATCCGTGAACAACTTAAAATAAAAAATGTGAAACAGATCATTACGACGCGCAGGTTATGTCGAGGTTATTCTTTATTATAACGCATGTTTGAATCGAGAAGTTTTCCTGAGTATAATTTAAAATAAAAAATGTGAACTCTCGATCATTTTGACGAGCAGGTTATGTCCAGATTATTTTTTATTACAATGTATGCTTGAATCGCGAAGTTAATCCGTGAACAACTTAAAATAAAAAATGTGAAACAGATCATTTCGACCGGCAGGTTATGTCCTAATTATTTTTTATTATAATGTATGCTCGAATATCGAGAAGTTAATCCGTGAACAACTTAAAATAAAAAATGTGAACTCGATCATTTCGACCGGCAGGTTATATCGAGGTTCTCCTTTATTATAACGCATGTTTGAATCGAGAAGTTTTCCTCCGTACAATTTCAAATAAAAAAAATGCGAAACCGATCATTTCGACCGGCAGGTCCAGCGTCGAAATTGCTTGCCGTAGAGACAATTTTGTTTCGCGAAATGTTTTGTCGCGGCTCGAGTTCCCGTCGACTTCGATGTTCTTCGGAATTTGTTGGCAGAGACATCAGGTAAAGTGTTATGTCCGCACGTAGATGGTATCCCCACTGAGAGAGACCATCATTACGAAGATTTATTGAGTTGACGCGAGTTGTTAGTCAAGCGGCTGCCGTCGATTTTCTTGAAACTTACATATACATGAACCGTTCAGGAGAAACGTGATGCAAGTCAGGGAAAGTGATTACAAAAAGAAGAAAAGAACGGGATTAGCGATTGTTTGAACAGAGAAGCAGCTTGTTGGAGCGAGGAGAGAGAATGTTGATTTTACAAGCAATTTTCTGAAGTGATTTTAGAGTGATTTTAGTAAGTGTTATTACACTTACTATTTTTACACGAAAAGAAGAAATCGATGCTGCGAATCGACGTTTATATTTCCACGTTGCTTTTGAACGGCTGTTATTCGTATACGATAAAACAAGATTTTGAAATATGCTGCAATTTCTTAAGACTTTAACGGCCGCAAGTCGGCGCAGTGAAACGTCGCCAGGGGCCAGCAATATATTTTTGAAGAATTAATTTAAAAGAGCTTTACGTAAATTCATGACATAGCATGGTGTTAAAAACAAAGTATTTTGGTCACTGTACAGTGAACTAGTTTCTCCGAGAGCTCCAAAAAGTTCTAGTTTCTTCCAGTTTTCTTTGTATTTTTCCGGTTTTAAAACATTCATCACGTTTCAAAAGGCGATCGAATACTTTTTATCAGATTATCAGGAGACTGAGTTTTATGTGAGTTGAAGATCTTATAACAATGTCGTCACATTTCAGTTGCAGACGCGGAGATCTTCGATTTCCGTGCGGTGTTACGACGCCATTTTAGAGAAGCGGCCGATAAAGCATTATCTTTCGTTTGCTCTCTCAGGGGATTGATAATTCAATTAGGCTATCAAGGGGTTAATCTTAATTTTTGGATTTTATATTACCGCCATCTTCGAAATTCTTTTTAAAATCTACAATTTCCAAGCTATTATGCCGGCGTCGAACAAAAGAATCATATCCAAGATCTGCGGACGACATAGCGTTAAAATGGAAATACCATAAGTCAAGAAAGTTAATTTAAATTTACAGTTAATATGGCTCCGAGTGTGCAAAGGGATAAAGCAGTCACTTACATGATCGTTAAAGGGCCGTACACACGTTGCGCGAGCGATCATTAAAGTGTTAACCTCCGTTCGCTTTATACTATTTTTTACAACAGTTTTCGTTCCGACAAACTTTGATGTTTTTTTCGGTCTAGCCGGCGATTTTAAACGCGCGGTCTCTGTGATATTTAGGAAAAGTAACACGTAAACCGTATCTATACCGGGGCTATGTCATTACTAGGATTTATCGATCTGACGAGGGATGTTACCCAAGTAGCCCTCTCCGATTTGATGAGACTTGGGTGCAGCAGCAGCACCAGCAGCAGACGACGAAACTGTGTCATTGCTTACACGCAAACGCATAGCACCTTCCCGAGTCCGGATGTATGCGCGTCGCGGACCAGGCAAGCAGCTAAGTTGTTTCGAGACATGGCCTTTTAATTGTTCCGCATATTCTATTCCAGTAAAATGCTGCAGAAACGCGCACACGCGAAGCCAACGTAGCCGGCGAAACACAGAGACACACGCACACACACTTCGAACGTGTTGCAGCCGCTGTGTTTGCTGCTCTTCAACCAAAAAAAATATCCCTCCTCACTTACATTGTTGCCGTCATTCGTATTCAGAAAGTAAATTTCACTCGGAAAATCGCGGCTGCGTGTAAAATGTACCCTTTTCGCAAATTTATTCTCTCCGGGCGAATTCAGCATTGAAAATCGCGCGAATCGTGCCTGTATGTTTTTCCATGCTCGTATTTACATTTAATATTCGACGATGAGCTTTTAAGTTACATTCTCTGGCGTCCCATCGAAATTTGCTGAACGGACGTGTTGTCGGCTAATAAATCGACGTGTTTTATTAATCGACGTTCTTTTTAGCCGCGGCGTCGGTATTCAGAATATTTCTTATTTTTGTGTACGACGCGTATCGTCGTAGACGGGTATATTACGGATTTTATGATTGTCAACGCTAGATTTACGGAGCACGAGAAACAGCTGTTTTATATTAGTTTATAAAAGTAACGATTTAAAGTAACACATTTATTCTGATTTTTAAAAAGTGTTATTGCAACATTTGCCGCCTAAGCAACATAGAAATGGAATAAATAACTCGTGAATGTATCTTTACGATGTGAATAATCGTGAATCAATAATAAATTATTAATAATCATAATAAATCGATCCTCTAGTTCGCGGTAACGTCGTGATCGAATGTATTACGACGCCGCAAGGTAGGTCCCTTCTCCTCATAAATTAATAACATCGAGCCGATAATAGCAAAATATAAAAATACGACACGGTCCATTAAGAATCCAGCCGGTAAACCAAATTGTCCTCATCCGGTTCCATCGAGCTGGTGGACAATGTTGATTGGAACAATAGCGGACAAAGCTAAGAATAAAACGCCGCGCAAGTGCCAGGAAACGTTCGAATATTTCTTGCGTTATTCTGTGATATTCCCACGCCGTGCGGATCGATTAAGACCACTTATCGACGCACGGACAAAGCAACGAAGAGGTTACGAACGCTAGAGTGCATCGAATCCCGAAGAACGAGGCTGCACCGTCGCAGTAACGGTGCACCGGAACGGTAACGCGCCGGTCGGCTGGCTTCGAACGGAGATCCTCGTTCGTCCGAAACGAAAAAATTCCCCGGGTTGTTACCGGGCCGTACTTTCCCGAAGTGAATTAAGAGAGAAATGACGAAGTCCTCCTCGCCGGAGCGTCGTAAAAGTTGCCCGACGGAGAGCCGGAACCCCGAGGAAATAAACTAGTGTAACTTCAGCGGCGTCCCGATGAATCGGACCGCGCTGCTCTCTGATATCCTTTATATGGAAATATTTCGCATAACTTTTCTTGGCCCCGTGCGTTATAGCGCGGGCACAGGGGCAGTGGAGGGAGAGATCGAGCCGATTTTATTTTAGAATCTTCATTTGCTCTCGCGACGGCCAACTTTTTGTTATTCGATTGATCGAACGAGGCGTCGTCGCGAATCTTATCGAACAGATAATAGCACCGCGATCCGGCGCGCGGTGTTCCTCGTAGCTCGTCGAACATAACAAATGAATTTTATAAGTTTTATTCGGTAGGTTCGAACGACGAGGATTCTGTCCACGTGCTACGACGAAGGATTTAACCCTTAGCGCTCCGAAGGCTCCGCTGCGCAGCCAAATGTTTCTAGCATACGTTATCGTCGGCGTTAGCAATTGTTATCCGTAGTTAAAACGAGCTAAGTCTGTACCATTACGATTAAACCATTTTTTGACCTTTTCTATGGTCAGCAACATGGAGAAAAATAAATATTACGATGAGAATTCAGAGCCGAGCGATACCGAAGACGTATTTGATTTTGAAGAGTTAAAAGACATTGTGGAAGACAATGTTGGTTACGATTCTGACACTTCGAGTAGTAGTAGCGAAATTATACTAGCAAAGAGACGAAGAATGAGAATTATTGAAAGTGAAAGCGAAGATTCGTTGCAAGACTTAGATGAATGGCGCGATGTTACGGAAGAATTACATATTCCAGATAGAATAGCTTTTAGCGTATTGCCACAGGTCATTGGACCACAAGTTCCTAAAAACGTTGAACAGCCGATATAATATTTTAAATTATTTTTCACGGACGAATTGGTAAATGAAATTATAAAGGAAACCAACAATTACGCGGAAAATGTTCTAAACTCGAAAGAAATATCTAGTAACTCTATTTGGCAAAGTGAATACTGCGACACTTGTCCAAGTAAACCCAGAATACACATGGGAGATTGTTACCAAAGATATCGCACCATGGTGAATTACAAAATTGAAAATTTATCTTGTATTTACAATAGGAAAATGTATATTTATAAAATAAATCAAATCAAATGCATTCGCAAGGATGTGTAATCGTTTCCGCTGAAAATAAGACTTCCTTTATCTCAGGCGCTCCGCTCCAAAAATGTGCCGGAATTGCTGGTAGGCAGTACTCGAGAAACTAGTACTAAACTTACTAGTACTAAACTAGTACTAGTACTAAACTTAAATTAACACTAAACCTACCGCGGTCAAAGTGACCGCTTTCTTATTTTGCAATTCTGCAAAGTTCCGAGACTCTTTCATGGAAAAAACGCTTGAATAAGTTATATTATTGAAGCAAGTTTTATAATAAAAACTTTACAAATTCTAAATAAATTCGGTCTTCTCATTTTTGTGAAGCAGTATACATGCCAGTTAGTATTACTGCTTGGTAGGTTTAGCGTTAAATAGACTGGTGGGCACCTATAGTTACGGAGTTTACGGTGTTATGCTCACGGAATCGTCGATTTATTTCCGTGAGCAGGTCAGCGGCGGCATTTAGTGTCGTTAAATGGCATCAGAACGACGTTTAATATTAAATCATAACTCGAAAGTCTATTCCAGTGCCGAGCGGATAATCGGATTCCGCTGCAACCGACCGGAGCGCATAGTTTTTTCGGCCGTTGTGTCTGCCGCCGTTCGAACGTGAAAGATTTAAGCCCCGATATCCTCGAAACAAGGAAAATGATATAGTTTCTTGCGGAAGTTGATCAATAGATAATTTCACGGCAAAAAATTAACTGTCAGCGTAGAATACAGTTCGATAATCGATTAAGCTTCGCCCCCCCTTAAGAATATACATACCGTGCGGAATAATAGCGCACCTGTCGTGGCAGCTATAAGACCAGCCCGACGAATGCGAAACCCGTATATTTTAAGCTGCTTGGTGTATCCGGCCGCGCTCGCGTGTATTATCCGTATAAAATCGAATTATATGTATTAACGGAGTCGTTAACGGCGGGGCGTTAAAACAACGTTCATACTCGTCATTTCGGCTCTTATCTGCTCGGGATAACAACTTCATATTCGCCTGTATCGGTTCTCTACAGCCGAGGCCGTTTTAAACATGCCAAGCGATTGTTCCCGTCGAAAAATCTGCGAACATTTCTCCTGCCGCTGTCACGTTTTCTTTCTGTCGCAGCGCGCATTCGCTTATTGTTGATCCGATGCAGATTTCTATTTTCTGCAAATTAGTATTATTCGAGCAATTGGAAGGTTCCCTTTCATGCAGATTTTTTGCTTTCAAGGCGCCAATTTTTTAACTGCTCGGGCACCGGAATGTTAAAAAATAAAACGAGTAATTTTCATGAAGAATATATATAGAATAAATATATAGAATATATAGAAAATATAATATATATATATATATATATATATATATATATAGAATAAATATATAGAAATATAGAATAAAATAATAATATCTAAAATATAATATAAAATATAATAATATCTAATAATATCTATAACATTTTAATTTAATTTAACAAGTATTTTAGAATACTGTTGCTCCATTTTCAACTTCTGTTGAAAGAACAGTTGTGGCAAGATGGAATTCGCGTTTACTTATTTTTATTTTACATTCTTTTATCTTATATTAACGTAGAAACTTTTAATTCCGCACAAAGATACGCAGTCCGCTAATTACCTAGCAGAAGATGCGCCGCTAACCGGGAAAGAAAGCAGAGCAAACCGAAAAGAAAACACCCGATCTACTCGAATGGAGCTGATGTTATTTTTTGGAGCAAAGCCGCAAGATCGGGGCGATCGATGCAAGAGGAGATCGAGCCCGATTTACCAGGACCCGTGTGCGGACCGACAAAATATTCAGATTTCGCGAGGACGGCGCAATTCCGTGCCGGAATTCGGATAACCGACGCCAATCTACGTAGATCCGGCTACAGATCCGCGATGCTGTCGCGATTATGGCACCACATACGATGCGACGGGGAACAGGAAACGCTTGGAACTGCCGCGTAGAAGCGTCGTCGACCGTCAATGAGTTTGCAGACGACCATCGCAAACGATGCTGGCCGGTTTACAAATCCGATAATGCCGAATGCCATCGACGGCGCCGCTTGTTTATGGATTATTGTCCGCGACATATGGCCGGAGAAACGCTCGAATCAGCGCGAACGTGTACACTGTACAAGTCTGCATAAGCTAAGAGTATCTATGTACCTATTACGGAACGCTTTTCAGGGGGGGAATAAGATTATCGTTGGCTTTATGACAACTTAAACATGTTGTCGTTGAATATTTATACCACTGTTCGATAGATCGACGTTTTTCAAGATTTAACAGATAACTTTCAAATGTTGATTTAATGTGAACAGAAAGTAATACGAATAAAGTAGCGAACTTCGAACGTGTACCTATTACGGAACACCGTTTTCATGCCGTGTTCCCGTTCCATAAATCGGGACAATAAAAACATCGAGGTACGCGATTTGGAACAGTATGATTTCGCTTAAAAACAAAAGTAAACAATTTTTTTTAGAATCGATCGTCACTATTATTTATTACATCCTACTACTACTATTTATTATTATTATTTTTTTACATCCTACTACTATTTATTACATCACTATTAATTATTACATCCATGTTCATATGCTCTGTCCATTTTTTATCGTTTCTTCTTGCCACTGTTTCAAGAAGGGGTCGCGATTGATACGGCGTTTCGTAACGGGTACCTTCGCATGCTCCATCTACTTTTTGTCGCATTGTTTGCGCCGCTGTCTCAAGAAGGGGTCACAATCGAGACGGTGTTTCGTAACCAGGTACATTTGCCTTACTCGCATGCGAACTCTGACCCGCGATCCGAAGTTCGCGCTCGCACGAATAAATCGAAAAACAGCGACGGCGCGCGCGCGCGTTACAATGTTTCTTATACGTCAAGCTCGCGCCTTTTGACAGCGCTTTGACACGAGCGTCGATGTAATTTCCTCCCTGTCGTAATATATGTTTGCCCCCGGATTGATTTATCACGTCTTCGCGCGGGGCCCCCGCTTTTATATTGCGAAGCTCCGACGGCGTTCGACGTTTTCGGCAGCCCGACTGGCAAGGTGGGTAATAAATTATTGAGCGGAAGACGAAATTCTACTTTGCTCCGGGCCGCCGACGATTCACCGTCCGAACGGAGAGAATTCTGCGACAATTTATTTTGTGTCTGGGGATTTTCCGTGATGAATGGGCTTCGGATAGCTACGTACGGATGAAAATTGGATTTCAGGGGCTCCCGCGGATTGTACACCGCGTTTCGTATGAACTGCGAAATTGTTGCCGAAGTAACGATTACGGCGTGCACGCGTTGCCAGCGGATATTTTCTCGGCCTGCACGAAATGTAAATCGTTCCGACACTTTTCTATCGGGCCGTTTCTTCTGCGGAGATGTTCCGCAGAATCCGATCCTGGGATAGAGTCTTCGTGCTGGACGAAGAACTTCTCGTAAAAGTGCGAAAATATCGCGGAGAAACTACGCGCGACGGAAGCTCTTTGAACTTTCATATTAATTTATAGTTATTCAGGATCAAAAATAATTAACGAATTGTACGCCGCTGTATTCGGAAAACTCTCTTTTGTCTTTTAAGATCGATTAGACAATTTTCATTGTCTCAGTTATTTATTAGTTAATTATAATCTTCAGCCGGCTTTTGTTCAGCAGCAACGAAATATTTCTCAAAAATAAACGCCGTTCATCTGCAAGTTTTTCATATTCCACCAAAAACGTTGCTGCCCCATTTTCAACTTTCATTAAAATCGATTACCGTTACCTTATATTTTTAAAAGCGGATTCTACATTTCTACCACGGAAATATATCTGCTAAATGTTGCAACGCTGGCGATATACAGGGTGCCCCAAAATTATTGTACAAGCGGGAATTGAGAGGTTCCTGAGGCGATTTGAAGCAACTTTTTCCTTGGCGAAAATGCAATCCGCGGCTTCGTTAACGAGTTATTAACGAAAAACAGTGACCAGTGAGAGATCGCGTATGGCCGACGCCCCGCCCTCGCGACCACTGTCGCCGCCAGACGACCGGCGCGACGCGGCATTGGCCGCAAGGGCGGAGCGCCGGCCGCGCTCGCTCTCCGATTGGCCAGTGTTTTTCGTTGATAACTCGTGAACGGTGCCTCGGGGAAAATTTCTGTAAAGGAAAAAGTTACTTCAAATCACCTCAGGAATCCCACAATCGCGAGATATTTTTGGAACAACCTATAGATGATATTTTTGGATAGTTCCAGAAGAAATACGCGTACGTAAATTCGACCGGGACTTTCGTACGTAATATCCAGGCGGAATTTGAAGCGTACTCGAAGTCAGACGGGAGCAGGCGTGGTCGCGTGTAAAAGTAAATTTCGAATGTGCGATTCATCCAGGGATAGGACGACGCTGCAGGCAGCGCTAGCTTCAAGCGGGATTATGCAAAACCGATTTAGTAAGCGCTATAATAGCGAGGAAACTTACGAGGCGAGAAGATAATGCGAGGAACGAGGGCGGAAGTGCATTGTCTTGTTCCGGCCGAAAGGGTCTCGCCGGTTTAGTTTGGCCGGCATCGTTCTTTCAGATATTTCGGACTAATAGGACGTATATTTCACGGGCTGCGTAGAATTTAAAAAGTCCTCCAGCGAGCTGCCGGCCGACAGGAGATCGCGATATTCCCGGTCCTTTGGCAATCGGGCGAACCGAGGCTGACACAAAAGCCAAACAGTTTTCGACCGGGCCAGGAATATTGATTCGAGCATTGCGGCGGGACGATTCGCTCTGTCCGATTATTTCTATGAACGATGCAAACACGGACACGCGCGGAATAATATTTTCAACAACTGCAACTGGAAAGTAAGCATCGACCGCGGTTTCCGAGGAAATACCGTCTACGCGTCCGCACGCAGATACGAAGCGTGAAATTTTTCTCGCTTTTCGGAATTTTCTAAAAAATTATAGGTCGAAGTTACTCGGCGTACTTTTTCGATTTTCGAGCCTTGGCTCGAACGCAGGTGTTGGTCGGTCCATAAATTCGCGCGGTTTTAATGTCGATTTAAATTTCCCGCATAATAATCGGCTAACGGTTACATCATTCGGTGGCTACGGTTATCCCGTGAATTTTCATTCATTGTAACTTAATCCTCCGTGGTTTTCAAAAAATTCATCGCTTTATTGCGAATTTAACCGTACCGGAAAGCATGTCAAACATGCTCGTTCTTGTGAATTTAACGTTAAACCTACCGCGGTCAAAGTGACCGCTTTCTTATTTTGCAATTCTGAAAAAGATCCGAGACTCTTTCGTGGAAAACGCTCCAATAAGTTATATTATTGGAGCAAGTTTTAGAATAAAAACTTTATAAATTCGGTGTTTTCACTTTTGTGAAACAGTATACATGCAAGTTAGTATTACTGCTTGGTAGGTTCAGTGTTAATAAATTAGCTAAATATTATTATCAATAAATATCAACATTATGCCGTCCGCAGATCTTAGATATGATTCTTTTGTTCGACGCCGGCATAATAGCTTGGAAATTTTAGATTTTAAAAAGAATTTCGAAGACGGAGGTAATATAAATTCCTAAAATTAAGATTAACCCCTTGATAGGCTAATTGAATTACCAATCCCCTAAGAGCAAACGAAAGATAATGCTTTATCGGCCGCTTCGCTAAAATCGCGTCGTAACACCGCACGGAAATCGAAAATCCCCGCTGCTGCAACAGAAATGTGACGACGTTGTTATAAGATCTTCAATTCACATAAAACTCAGTATCCTGATAATCTGATAAAAAATATTCGATCGCCTTTTGAAACATGATGAATTTTTTAAAACTGGAAAAATACAAATAAAACTGGAAGAAACTAGAATTTTTTGGAGCTCACGGAGAAACTAGTTCACTGTACAGTGACCAAAATACTTTGTTTTTAACATTATGCCGTCCGCAGATCTTAGATATGATTCTTTTGTTCGACGCCGGCATAATAGCTTGGAAATTTTAGATTTTAAACAAAAATTTCGAAGATGGCGGTAATATAAATTCCTAAAATTAAGATATGTCATCCAAGAATTTTCGTACTTAATTCTTAGTTAAATGAGCACAATGCTATAGTTAGTTTGCTGCCTTTTAACACCCAAGAAATATAGTTCAAATGTTACCTCAGTTTTTTAAAATGGCACCAAAGTGGTACCACCGGCATACAACAGACAATTTTTGCATGACACCAGTGTGATGCCACCGAACGGCATTGTGTTAATATTGCTATTACTTGGAACGGCAAGAGAAGATAAAAATTCCCTTATTTTTAACTCTTTTATCTGAACTGGAGAACGAAAATTTCAGAAATACGTCTCGTCGATACGTTTCGGTGTTGCGAGCAGGCTTATAATTTTTCAGATAATTAATGTTAAAGTTGCTAATAAAGGGCCCAGAAAGACGCACTGGATTACGCAGCGTGGCCCTGCGGGGCTGGAGTTGAGGGTGCATGGCACCAGCGTGGTGCCACTGGACGGCATAGTGTCAATACATATTAATTTAATTATTTATTGATTAAATAAAATTAATCACTTTATTATTGGCACGGAACGAACAAGTAAATAATCGCGCATCGCGATTTTCTCGCGAGAGGAAATCAAATCTCTCACGTATTAGAATCGACCTATATTACCTGCATGTATTTCCTGTAATACCCATACATTACCTCTATTACCTGTGCATATTATTTATTTTGCTAATTCAGCGTTTCCGCGAGCAGGCGCATCGAATACACGGATCCGCGGATTCCCGGAACACGAAATGAACACGATCGAGCTCATTAAACTCCGCGCAAACGGCGGCGCGTCCGTGAAATCGCCATACCGATGACTGTACTTCGTGGAATCGCGGAATCGTAAAACCGTCGAAAACCGACGATTCGATGAAGACGTCGTTCTGTCGCGGCACCGCATCGACGTCACATTTGTGCATAAACATCGTTAGAAATTATCGTCCCAAAAATATTCGACTGACAAATTTTCATTTGATATTATTCGCCCTTAAATGAGCCGTTTATTTTGAAAGTGGCATAAGTCACTTTGTCTTTAACCCGAGAAAGATAACCTACGTCGCAGAGGCGCCTGCGAAGACTGTTGATTTTTGTTAATTTTTCATAGAGGTCTAGTGATTTAAGTTTAAAATTACTTAAAATATAAAAAAATATAATATAAATGCATTTTATTTGTACAATAATGCCAAACCTTTAAAATGACTAGATTAACTTAAATAAATATCCATTGTTAGTATAAAATTGACGCCTTAGAAAAGCATGCGCCTATGAAGCGTATGGTTATCTTTTACGTACGTTGTCATATGGTTATCTTTCTAGGGTTAAGTCGATATATTTAAGGGTTTGCGTTTTAACACGTTTCAAAATATGGATGCTAACTTTCGAGAAGATTTGCTTGTATTTGTTATCTCAGGATACCAATATTTTTCTCAGTATAAATAATTTCGTACAAACATTAAAAAATCACCACTTTCCATTACGGTAAAGTGATTTATGCCACTTTCAAAATAAACGGCTCGAATGTCGGACGAGAAGCATATTTGCCGAAGTACCTCGGAAACTATCGGAATTACGTTGGCCAACGGTTTCCAAGATATTTGATGAAATATGTTTCCCATCCGCAAGTTTTCGGTCTGATACCTAACAGATTCGATTCTCGGACAGCGCGGTGCGATACGAACGAAACAATTCGGCAGCGCGAAAAATTAGCTGAAGCTTCGAATATGATCTCGTCGATGCGAACGCAGACGGTCACTTTTTGCTCGGATTTCCGTCAATTAGTCCGTAAAATCGCGGCACATTCGAACGAACTTTTTACTTATTCATGCGGGAAGCGTTATCGATCGCGAAAATATTCATATAATCGTTCGTTCATCGGGAAAGCTTCGCCGACCCGATAAATATCGAGCGAAAGACGAACGTTGCGTATAGCACTGCGAGATAAATAGTTGTCTCGATCGATCGAATGAGATCGAAGTACAATAATAATGTCTCCCTAACTGACGCTCAGATCGCGCACGTTGTACACATTATTTACGAACAGCCTCTAACGAAGTGCAACAATCGATAAAAATCTGAACGAACACAATACGCAAAATTTACTTTGCTTTATTATCAAATTTACTTCACTGCGATCTTTGCGATTTAACTCACATCGACGTCAAGGATATTTTATGAAGATTGTTACGAGCCTTAGATTATAAGGCTCGGATAAAAAAGATAAAAAGAAACGGGAGTTTTGTATTTCTTTTGTCATTCCAAGTAACAGCAAAATTTAGAAAAAGTAGAGTAGTCTCGCTATCATCTAGAAAAAAAAAATTCAAGTCACTTGTTCCAGTTTTAAGGAAGTTATTGCGTATTAAAATGTGTACGCTCAATTTTCTGAGTAACTGTACATGTGCATGTAAATTGAGTGACACTGGGCGAACTTCTTGTCGGAGACTATTTTCTTTCTGCAATTCGTTTAGCAAATGCAATGACCGTGTTTTGTGCATTTTTTGCAATCGTGTCGTATACCATTTGCAACGGTATCGTATCTGAAGTCAAATCGAACGATACAAAAAGAAGCACACGGTTAGTTTTACGTTCTTTTCTCAGTGTAGAAAATTAACCCTTTGCACTCGAATGGCGACTCTGAGGCGCCACTAAAAATTGGTGTACCATTTTTCAAAATCATTCTAAGAGCATCGGACTCGTTTCTACTTGAAAAGAAACTATTAAAATTGCATTGTGCAATAAATTATATGAAATAGAACTACTGTAGATCAGAAATCATGTTTTGGATTTCGAATTCGAATAGCTTCGACCGCAAAGGGTTAATGTACACATTATTTATGGACAGCCTCTAACGAAGTGCAACACTCGATAAAAATCTGAACGAACACAATACGCAAAATTTACTCCATTTTACAGCACTCAGAAATGTTGAATTTTTCAAGGTACAAAGTCAGCTAAAAAATGAATCTACAGAATCGCTAAAGCGATTAGCATTGGCGAGTGGCTGATTTATACAATATTTGCTGCCGCAGAGTGCACGATGCGATTGCATCTGCTGGATAAAAGCGTTTCCTTCGAGACTGGCATTGGAACATCTGAACGAAATTTTTGGAAGTAAAGCGCGCGAACGAATGAGTTATTAAAACATCCGATAAACAAAATCGCAGTAAATTCTCCCCAATTGTCCCTCAGCTTGTAAACAAAAATGAACAATTTCAGAACAGGAGAAACGGTTATTCGAGCCTCGCGGCTCGTTTCAATGATTGCCGATTGTCAACAACTGTAAAAAACGACGATTCGAGCGATCGTATCTCTGCTCTTCCCCGAAATTGTTATTTTTGTTTGCAAATTGAACGACAATTGGGTTAGAATTCACCGTATGTACAATCAAAGCGTACACGAAAGTGATCTATAGCGATCGTGGAACTATGCTGCTCAAATAATTGTTCAGAAATTTCGATAAAAATGATAATAAACGTAGACCCGTTATCCGAGATTCCCATTCAATAGCGAACTTCTGCGCCCGCTATAGCTATAATTGTTCGGTTGCTTACAGAGGGGAATGTACACACGTATATTTATACATGTTTACATTTAAACGAATCGTCCGTCTCTACCGGATCATTTTAATACCGCGCGCGCGCGCCACTATTCCGCGGCTGTTTCCGCACGGTGTATCAACATTGCGGGGAAACGTATCGGCCGGACAGAGGGAAACACAAATATTTGACTCATTCCGGGCACTCGGAAGAGTTCATTGTCGAATATCAATTTTTGTTTTCGCCGCGGTATTGACCGGCCGTGTCGAACGAGACCGGGGTGCCGAGGGGGGGACGGGGAGGGACCGCGAGGGCGGCGGTCGAAATTGTCGGGGATTTCCGCGAAAGAAAGGGCCCGTCACTTTTCCGCGCAAAACCGCCGAAACATGTAATACAATAACAGCCGTTTACAGAACAAGTACGGGTGAACTAGCGTGAGCGCAGCGGTTTCTTTGATGTGTAGTTAACAATGAAACGAGATTGCGTTGGATCGAACCGCGGCGCGGCGTTCGCCGGACAAAGAGCCGCCAGATGAATTGAACTCGAAAAAAAGAGGTAGCATTGTTGCTTTGCGCCATTCATGTCAATAACGCCTGGCCACCGAAGGCGGCACGTTAAGTTCAGCTACGCCGAACACACCGGTGCCGTTGCCCGGAAACAAATATTTGCCGAGAAACGCGCATGGAAAATCGAAGCCCGCCCGACGGCGCCGCGGGCGCCGATTGATCGGCCGGTTTCCTTTTAACGTCTTAACACCGCGGAGGATTCCGATAAGAGGCCGCGGGACGATCCACGGAACACCGATTCTCCCTTTCTGGATCGAAGGCGCGCGAGCGGGGATCGCGGCGCGCTCGCTAAAATCGTCGGACGCCGCTTCGATCGTCGCGCGCGGCGCGCTCGCGAATGTCTTCGCTTCGATCGCGAGCTGAACGTTGAAACTAAAACTTCTCGGCGGATTTCGCGAATCTACGATCAAGATGACCGAATAGATCGAACAGAAAATTGCGAAGATATTAGGCGAATTCGAGGATTTACGGTAATGCCTCTCCAATTGGCGCTCGGATTGTCCACGAAAATGGACAATTTGGGAAGAGGAGATACGAATATTCGAGCTTTTAGGGTCGTTTTTACGGTCATTGATTCTCTACAATTGTAAAAACGGGCTACAAGGCTCGAATAATCTCTTCCCAAATTGTCTACTATAGTGCACAATTTGTGCGAGACAATTAGGGAGTCATTACTGTACCGCGATTTTGTTTATCGGATGTTTTAATAACTCATTCGTTCGCGCGCTTTACTTCCAAAAATTTCGTTCAGATGTTCCAATGCCAGTCTCGAAGGAAACGCTTTTATCCAGCAGATGCAATCGCATCGTGCACTCTGCGGCAGCAAATATTGTATAAATCAGCCACTCGCCAATGCTAATCGCTTTAGCGATTCTGTAGATTCATTTTTTAGCTGACTTTGTACCTTGAAAAATTCAACATTTCTGAGTGCTGTAAAATGGAGTAAATTTTGCGTATTGTGTTCGTTCAGATTTTTATCGAGTGTTGCACTTCGTTAGAGGCTGTCCATAAATAATGTGTACTTTAATTTTCTACACTGAGAAAAGAACGTAAATCTAACCGTGTGCTTCTTTTTGTATCGTTCGATTTGACTTCAGATACGATACCGTTGCAAATGGTATACGACACGATTGCAAAAAATGCACAAAACACGGTCATTGCGTTTGCTAAACGAATTGCAGAAGGAAAATAGTCTCCGACAAGAAGTTCGCCCAGTGTCACTCAATTTACATGCACATGTACAGTTACTCAGAAAATTGAGCGCACACATTTTAATACGCAATAACTTCCTTAAAACTGGAACAAGTGACTTGAATATTTTTTTTTTAGATGATAGCGAGACTACTCTACTTTTTCTAAATTTTGCTGTTACTTGGGATGACAAAAGAAATAAAAAACTCCCGTTTCTTTTTAACATTTTTTATCTGAGCCTCATAATCTAAGGTTCCTAATAATCTTCGTAAAATAACCTTGACGTCGGTGTGAGTTAAATCGCAAAGATCGCAGTTCTACCACGATTTCGACCAAAAACTGCAAGAAATCTGCAGTTTTTTAAGATCTTTCAACGCCTGCAGCTCGACTCTAGCTTAACCGATTAAGGCATTTCTTAAATTTCTGTCATAGGCTCAGTTAAAAAAGTTAAAACACGAGAGTTTTATTATTGTTTCTTCTTGTCATTCCAGGTATATAATAGCAAAATTAAGGAAAAAGGCAAAAATGATGACTAGAAAGTCATCGTCTAGTAGACAAATCCCTCTGTCATCTGAAAAAGATTCAAGCCACCCAAGTCCAGTTTTAAAACAGTTATCGCGTCTTAACCCTTTGCACTCGAGTGGCGACTCTGAAGCACCAGAAAAATTGTTGCATCTCGTTTCAAGATAATTTCTATATTTATATCAAAGTATAGATTTAAAAAATTGTTAAAAGTGTAACTGTTGTTCGAGTCGCAAGACACAATTTCGTATGCATAACACGCACTTTTTTTCGAGTAAAATGGAAATACCATAAGCCAGAAAAATTATTTTAGATTTACAATTTAAATGTGCTCGAGTGCAAAGGGTTGAAAAGTGCACCGCCAATTTTGTAACTGTACACGCTTCGCGCGTGTCTCATTTCGCGGCGACAATTGCGAGATAACCATGGCTCGGCGACATTCGTGTCGCCATAATCAAATATTTGATTCTGGCTCAGCCGACGAACGAGCGCCGCGAGTAGGCCGCATCGTGCCGGTAACATTTTCAATCCATCTTCTTGCGAGTCGATATCGGTATCGATACGCAAAGCGGAAGAATCCATTGGAAGAAACGGGAGATGTTTCCCGTGCATCGGCGTAGCTCCTGCGATGATGCGGACAATGAATCGAGGCTCGGTTATCACGACAAATGTGTCGTAGAGCCGGGGAAAATAAATGTCTGGCGCGGACAAAGGGGCACGATCGCGCGCGCGCCGATCACCGTTTAATTTTTCATCGACGCTAATGCGCCGCTCTCCGGTTTAGCGTACAAGATGGCACACTCGGCACGATCCGGGGAGAGAGAGAGAGAGAGAGAGAGAGAGAGAGAGAGAGAGAGAGAGAGAGAGAGAGAGAGAGAGAGCGTGCCCATTGATTCGCGCGGCATAGGAAAGTTTATCGAACGAAAAGCTGTCTTATCGTTCGCGCGCACGTGTGTACGTGTGCGGTGTGTTCGAAAGGAGCCACCGGCGCTTTTATCTCGCCGGGTACATTTTGCCCGGTATACGTGAAAAGATAAATATACACACAGGTCACCTACGTGCAACGAATTGATTCCGCAGACTTATCGGATTTAGTCCCCCGTTCGACTTACCTCTCGCCGTTTGCTTATCTTTTACGGCCGATACTCGGCTGTTTCGCGCTCGAAAGGCTGTTGACCGCATTAAAAATTTTATTTCGCCCCCCCGAGCTTTCTTATCTAGTCGGACGAATTAAGCTCCGATATCGCTCAGCCCCGATCCGTATCCCCTTGATTTCCCGAATCCGTTTCGCTTCGATCTCGGCGAACGCGAATCGTATACTCTTCTTCCCGTCGATTTTATGGTTCATCGATTCGCGTGCAGCGTATTTTCTTCACTTTTTTTTGCAAATTCGTTTATCGTCGCGAACGACGGAATTAAAAATGACGATTCGCTTACGTTTCGCGCGAGATGTATTTTTGTAATAGCGTAAATGTTTATAGTATGTAGATGTATTATATTTGCATCTTTTGAAATTTTGTTCGTTTATAAAAGACCTCGGCAGAAGCATCGGATTATTCTCTTGGACCGGATGATTAATAAAAGGATCGAATTATCGCGTCGTCGGACGAGTTTAATGCGCTCGTTGCTACTCAAAATGAAATACTGTATATATATTTTCGCAGCGTGCAGTGAATTCTCCCTAATTGACGCTCAGAGTTTACACAACAATTGACAATTTTGGAATGGGAGACACGATTATTCGAGCCTTGCGGCTCGTTTTTATAGTTACCGATTGTGAACAATTATAAAAATATAATAATCGTATTCTCTCATTCCAAATTGTCCGTTTTTGTGCGCAATCTGAGCGCGAATTAGGAAGAAATTACTATACATAGTAAAGCTAGGATAAAAACGATGACTTAATTTCTTTATTTCTAATTTTTGCCTCGATTCGGAGGCCACATGACATGATTCGAAGGCAATTCGGAGGCCACATGCCACTATTCGAAGACAATTTGACGGCCACGTGACACGATTCGAAGGCAATTTGACGGCCACGTGACACCATTCCAAGGCAATTTGACGGCCACGTGACACGATTCGAAGGCAATTCGTCGAACCTTTGCATCGACGTAATAATAAATTACGCAGTCGTAGATCACATAGGCAATCACCGATTATCAACAACTATAAAAACGAGTCGCATAGCTGGAACAATCGCGTCTCCTATTTCAAAATTGTCAATTTTTGTATAGAGTGAAACTTAATTTCTTTATTTCCAATTTTTGCCTCGATTCGAAGGCGATTCGAAGGCAATTCGGAGGCCACGTGCCACTATTCGAAGGCAATTTGACGGCCACGTGACACGATCCGAAGGCAATTCGTCGCACCATAGCATCGACGTAGCAATAAATAACACAATCATAAATTACATAGACAATCACCGATTGTCAACAACTATAAAAACGAGCCGCAAATTGTTCTCCTCCCAAATCGTCCGTTATTGTGCACGATCTGAGATTATTGAGAATTACGGAGAATTTACTGTACCTTCGTGACGCGTTCTTCGCGAGTTTCCAACAACAAAAAACGAGGGAAAGGAACGAAATTGTTCAAGACGGATCGCGTACAAGGAGAGAAGAATGTCGAGCGATATAAAACAAGCATAACGTCCTGGGATTTATGAGAGCGATACGTCTCTATTTCGTGACAAGTTGCACGGACACCGAACTGCTGTTTCCGCCGGTTCGTATTCGCATCAGTATGAATCTGCCTATACGTCGGACTATGCAAAAGTGATGTTCGCGCAGCGCAAACATAACCGCAATTTATGAACGCGCAGTAGATCATAATGTATCGCGAGCGGACGTCTAACGCTTGATTAAACAAAACAGCGCCCGCCGACGATAAGAGTTCAAAGCCCGACCCGGTCGGATTCCTACGGATAAATAGTCTAATCAGCGCGGTCTATGAGAATCGAATAACCGAAAGAGGATTCTGCATTTTGCCGGAGGCACTCCGGGGCGCTCGCCGGGGTGCCGCCTGCCCCGAAGCACAATAAACTGGGCTTTGGCCGGAGCCCCGGGCGTATCAAAGAGAGATGAAAAAACAGTATTTCCATTCGGCGGGTCTGCGGAAAAATTTTCTGGTAAAATCGACGCAAATACAGCCGGCGATCCGACCGCTTTTTAGCACGCTTTAATGATCACTTTCATTTTCTTGTTTGCGTGTTGCTTAACTCGCGAACACGGCAACGTTCCTCCCGCGGGACCAGACACGTCGAAACCGTAATTACTACTCGAGAAAGAAAATTAACGAAGTCCGACGAGACCGTCTGAAATAGGACAAGCTCGTCTCTACGATCGTGGAACACGGTAATTTTTGCCGGAAATGTTTGGAGTCGGAATCGAAGCGAACAGATCTCGGAATAGATTGTTTCGCGCTAAGACACGATTTTTCGGGCCTCGCGACTTTCTATGGAAACTCGGAGCGTACGTAGTAATGCTAGAATAAAGACGATGACTTGACCTTTTTATTTCGAATTTTTTGCCACGATTCGAAGGCAATCCGGAGGGCTCATGAAACGATTCGAAGGGAATTCGGAGGCTAGATGACACGATTCCAAAGGCAATTCGGAGGCCACATGACACGATTCGAAGGCAATTCGGAGACTACATAACACGATTCTAAGGCAATTCGGAGGCCACATAACTCGAAGGCAATTCAGAGACTACTTGATACGATTCGAAGGCAATTCGGAATTCACATGACACGATTCGCAGGCAATTCGGAGGCCCATGACACGATTCGAAGGCAATTCGGAGACTACATAACACGATTCTAAGGCAATTCGGAGGCCACATAACTCGAAGGCAATTCAGAGACTACTTGATACGATTCGAAGGCAATTCGGAATTCACATGACACGATTCGCAGGCAATTCGGAGGCCCATGACACGATTCGAAGGCAATTCGGAGACCACGTGACGCCATTCCAAGGCAATTCGGAGGCCATGTGACACCATTCGACGGATTTTTTGTTTACTTGATTCATAGCCAAACCTCGATCCTTAGCATCGACGTGGCGATAAATTGCATAAGCATAAGATTAGCACAGGAAATTCACAGCAGCCCGAAATTTGGCATTTCCAGGAGAAATTACTGTATAAAGAGATCTGTTTTATTATCCCTTAACGGTTCAATGCCGCCATATACGCGGCAAAAGTCAATAAAACCGTGAAATCCGGCAGGAAAATATATCGACGAATTTTTAACAAATATTTTTTCTCGATTTCGTTTAATATTCCTCCGTCGATAGAGAATTAAACGCGCCTGTCTAACAAACTCGATTTCCTAGAAAATATAACCACGGACGAAAAATATTTATCCTGTTCGTTTCTCTTCATTTCTCATAAAAAAATTCTACCTACGCCGCTTTATACGTACACGATCCAGCGTTATTGTCAACAATATCGTAAAAATTGATATCATCGTAATAAAATTGATCAACGATAAACCAGACAAGCTGCAACAAAATATTAATAAAAATGCGTGTCGAATATTTTTCGAGGAACTACGCCTCGCGTTGGTTTCGTTAAAATTGACTGGCGAAATCTCTCGGTGCGAGAAACAAGAAATTGACAAAATGTCGAACAGCGGACGTTTTTTAGCAGAAACCGACGGCGGCACGATTGATTGAAATTCGTAGAAGGCGATCCCGGCGTCGTCCAAAGTTCGAAGCGTTCGTAGCCACGGCATTATCACCAATTCCCGCGTTTATTAGAGTGTATTTTGAATTATGCGCGAGCCTGTCCCAAGGGGCCGAACAATAATATTAGTCTAAACTTTCCCGTGCCCGCGAGTCACATCTGCGCCGCAAAAGATTAACCCTGAAGCGGCGGTAGCTGGATCAACTTCGGCCGATACCGAAGTTTCCGTGCAACGCGATCCGAGTTAAGCCGAGTCGCGGCAGAATTCGGAATACACGTAATATTTCAACGTTACTTTTGCAACGTACGGAGAATCTCTTCCCACGAATTTTTTATATATTCCTTTCTGAAGGCATACGCCAGGCTGGCGCCAGCCAGCCGGTGGTTCATTTGTATATCGCGAGTCGAGTACCTCCAAGGGGGCATGACGACGAACGTTCCTGGAATCGGACCACGTAGGAACACCCCCACTACCATTTTTCCAGAGAAAATCTAGCTATACAGCTATACCCAAAAATGTCTCGCAATCCGAAAGTGGCGGGTTCCTCGGGTCATTTGAAGCAACTTCTTCCTTTACAAAAATGTTCTCCGAGGCACCGTTAACAAGTTATTAACGAAAAACAGTGACCAATGAGAGGCGAGCTTGGCTATCGCTGACCATCGCTAGGAGCGGAATACTTTTTTGCCCCACTGAAGTGACTATTCAAGGCGCAAACAGTAATAAATTATAGTGATTCTTTTGCAGAAGGTTAAATAATTAATCTTCCGATTCAATGTCCGATGATAGTGATTCACTATATTCTGTTTCACTGTCGTCCCTTGTGAAATATTCCTCGAGATTTGACATTTTGTAGGGTGTCACGAATAAAAAAAGATAATCGAACAAGTTATATTCCGCACTATCGTTGTTGACGCGAGCGAGACCGTGAGGTTCTTACATTCGCAAGACGATAGTGCTGACTGAGTCGTTTCGAGTGCTTTGAGTCGCGAAAAGGTGACAGTGCAGGTAATTCTTTTGAAATCTAATTGGTTAGAGAGTGGGACACATAAAATGGGATTTCCGTTTTGGAAATTCTCGGGGATTTTTATGACCCTAATATTGCCCAACCGCTACCTAAGGAAGGCAAATTACTAACGAGTGCCCCTGTATTAATTTTACACGAAAATAACTGCATATCGATTGAAAAAATCGACAAACGCATATATGCGCCCTTAGTCCAGGCCGATGACTTAGAGAAAACACATGAATGCGGCCTTAGGCTACACGGATGACTTTCGCGAAACGCATATATGCGTCCATAGAGCTCTAAGGGTTAAAGGTAGCCACCCGTGCCGAAATAAGCATCGGCTGGTCTACGCACCTTATCCTTATCTCCTTAAAGGTAGCCACCCATGCCTAAATTAGCATCGGCTGGTCTACGCACCTTATCCTTATCTCCTTAAAGGTAGCCACCCGTGCCGAAATAAGCATCGGCTGGTCTACGCACCTTATCATAAACTTTAAAGGTAGCCACCCGTGCCGAAATAAGCATCGGCTGGTTTACGCACCCTTAACACTTTATCGACCGCTAGCCTATTTATCGGCTTTTCGATTGCCAATGTTTATCGATCGCTAGCCTATTAATCGGCTTTTCGATTGCCAATGCTTATCGACCGATAGCCTATTAATCGACTTTTAGCTATCGACGGTTTTCGCTTCTTTACTGTTTTGTTAGTAGCTGACCTCCTGTATGCTGACCTCCCCATATCCTTATGAATTATAATTATAATAATAATTATTATTTATTATTATTTTTAAAGGAATAAGCACAACACAATGAATAGCGAAAATTTAGCCGGTACTGGGAGCAAATGCGCGCGCGACTAAGCCAGTCCTTACTGAGTGGCAGCCTCAACCACGACCGGACGATAAAGTGTTAACAAAAATCCCAATTGCATGCAACCTCCGGCCACCCAACCAGCCTGGCCCTCGGCTCGTAACACTTTCTACCGAGAGTACATATTCTATTTTTTTTCGCAATCGCGTAATCGATACGGTACAATTACTTCTACATAACAGAAAGGTTGGGGCGCTCGGGAAATGTTATAACGAGCTATTAAAAAAGCCAGCGAATTCCAATCGATTTCGAGACGATCGATATCGACGAAAGGCGTTCCCGAAAAAAAAATAGCTCGAGCCACGTTTTTTCGTAAATTCGTGGCTGGAATTTTCGTTCGCTTCAGCGACCGAAAGCTGTATTAAATTCGATTAAAGGTTCATCCGTGCCGCGGCCAAACAATTTTTATGGGCCGTGAATGCGCGAAGATTTGCGGCGCAGTCATCAATCTGGGGCGATTGCAACGGAGCGGACAGCTATAGACTGTTTTAAAAAGAAATGACCCGACGGTCGCTGTTGGTCATTGAAACTGTCCATGCCACTCTAATAGCTCCGAATTCATGATGCTTGGGTGCTCGAAATAGAAGGAACGGCTATTGTTACTGTCGGTGTAACTCGCGGAAGCGACTACGTTAGCCGGTTTATTTTTTTTTTTTTTTCGGAGACCAGGTTAAAATATTCGGACGGCGTACGCCTCGTAATTTAACATTTGGACTATCGTGTGACTCACGCGTATGACTCATTCGTCAGTTGCGACATGTACAATGCAGATCGTATGCGAGCCACGCGCCAATAAAGTCTTCGTCTTTGTTTGGATAAACTAATACCTTTTTTTTGAAGCAATGACCGGACTGCGGATTTTATGCAGCATTCACAAAAGTCAATAGGTGTAATATTGAGAATGTTGTCGCGCTATCGTTGCCTTATTGAAATTATTGATAGGACAAATTAATTGTTTAATTTCTGTTTCTCGCTGTTGGCGCAGCGAATTTTTATTTCGCGTAAAGAATTCGCAGTCTAATAATTAATTTAGGTGGAAGTCGTTGAGTTGAAAGTAACCTAAGTGTCATGTAGTGTAAGAAAATTCTATGGTGCATTTACCATGTCCAGTGAAGTGTATTAACATAAATTTTTATTTTCTTGTTAGCCACAATAAAGAAACAGCAGAGCTGGAGAAAAATGGAGTATTGAAACAGTAAATGGGCTATAAATATTTCTATTTTATGTAATATATATTGTAATTTTATTTTATGTAATATATATACAGGGTGTCCCAAAATTATGGTGCTTCTGGGAAATTAGAGATTCCTGAAGTACATTTTATTGTACAAGCGGGAAATGAGGGGTTCCTCGGGTCATTTCAAGAAACTTTTTCCTTTACAAAAATTTTCTCCGAGGCATCGTTAATAAGTTATTAAGGAAAAACCACTGACCAATGAGAGGCGAGTTCGGCTGACGCGAAGCGGTCGTGCCAACGAGCGGACGAAGCCCAGTTCCGCTGATTGGCTCGGCCGCCTCGCGCCAGCCGAGCTCGCCTCTCATTGGTCAGTATTTTTCGTTAATAATTCGTAAACGAAGCTGCGGATTGCATTTTCGCTAAGGAAAATGTTACTTCAAATAACCCCCCCCCCCTCAGGGACCCGTCATTTCCCGGAAGTACCATAATTTTGGGACACCCTGTATAATTATATTTTTATCTCATGTGATGCAGAATTTGGCGAATAAACATTGTTCTGCAATAATGTTTACATATGGAAATAGCATTTCAAATAAATTATATTATTTCAAATTTATTATTGTTATCAATAATATAATAATTATTTCAAATAAAGCCTATTTATCAAATTCTGTATTACACGTCAAGATAAATATATTTATAATCTATTTACTATGTCAAAAATCCATTTCTCCCCAGCTCGGAAAAGAAAGCTAAATACAATTTAAACCGATTCGATACGAACATTGAAACTTAAAAGAAAAATACTAATAAAAGAAAATAATAAAAATAACAATAAGAAAAAATAATATTCTACGGAATATTCTACGGAGTCGCGAACGCCGTCGCACTAATTAAAAATGTAAATGCTAGCGGTCGCGGCGAGCCCTGACGAACGACGCCGCAGAAATCCTTAAACAGTCGCGCCGCTATCGGTCCGTCCTCGGGCAAGTTTTAATTGTCGAAAATGAGACCGTCGACTTTCCGTTTATATTAAGATTCACTCGGCGTCCCCCGTGCTATAAGCTTCTCCCCGTGGCGCTTAACCTTGTCGCAACTTCTATATTTCTCGTCGCTAAATTCTATCCTCGAAGCGGTGCGACGCGGCCGAAACATTCGAATCTCCATCCGAACTCGGCGTTAAAGTTTAACGGCCGCCTGTTTCGCCGGAAAATACGGGTTAACGTAGCGCGCCGCCGTCGTCGCGACTCCGCATCGCGTCCCCCCCACCACCTCGTCCTAGTCATCGCCGGCGCAGCGCGGAGTCGCAATCAAGGGAGTATAACTGTCGCGACAACTTGTTGACCCGGGACATAAATAATACTCGAGCCCTGACGAAGGTGCTCGAGACATCGGCGCGCCCCACCCACGGCCGGCAGACACACACGGCCTATCGGCTCTACTGCTCCACCGTCCCGCCGCGTCCTAAGATTTAGCGACGGCTTAATATAACGCCCCGCGGAAGTTACATCCAGATCGCGGGTAAACTAGTTTCGCGAAAGTTTCGCCGGCTCACAGATGGAATCGCGCCGGTTTCAGCGGGTGTGCAGGACACGTCCCGCGGAGCCCGGCCGCCCTTACCTCCCCTCCTCCTCGCGGCGCGCGTTCACACGTGCGGGCCCGCGACTCTCCGTAAACGCGCCCCGTTCCTGGGGCGGGTACGTTCGATGGGAAATCAGATTATAAGAAGTTCCAGCCGTAGAAAATTCGGATTTCGTTCTGGCGTGACGGCCGAACGTTACAGTAAATAATTCATGAAAGGCAACGAGACTAATCTACACGTAAATCTGGTTCGTTCGAGTTTCACGTAAGTGCCGCGTAAAGTAATTCGCGGGCAGCCGGCGAGCAGCCGAGCACGAAACGTGAACGCGATTTCCTGGATTCGACCGGGCAACAACGCCGGGGAACGTCCGACGCTGATTCTATCTTTTTATTAAAATGATTGCGCCGTTCTGACTCTCCGCGGAGTGACATAAACTTTTGTTGCGCGGCCGAGCGTTGCGTCACGGGTCTTGCGAGACCGAGGCTTTCGGCGCGATTCCGTAATGCGGGAAATCGACGTTTCTTTGATCGTTTTTTTCGATATTGTTCGCGCAAGTCGGCGGTTTACCGATCGATCTTTTAACTGATAATCTAGCAATGTTGACGGAATTTTTACTATTTCGCATTTTCTTTCTACATTTTTGTTTCATTTTGAAACGTATTGGTTTCTATACTTTGAGAAAATGGCGAACATACAGTGCATATATATATATATATATGTCCCAAAATTATGGTATATATAAAATGGTATATATATATGGTACATATATGGTATATATATATATGGTACATATATGGTATATATATATATATATATATATATATATATATAAAATTATGGTATATATATGGTATATATATATGTCCTAAAATTATAGTATTTCCGGGAAATGCGAGGTTCCTGAGATCATTTGGAGCAACTTTTTCCTTAGCGAAAATATTCTACGAGGCTTAGTTCACGAGTTATTAACGAAAAACACTGACCAATGAGAAGCGAGCTCGGCTAGCGCGAGGCGGCCGAGCCAACGAGCGCACGGAGCCCAGTTCCGTTCATTGGCTCGGCCGCCACGCGCCAGCCGATCCCGCCTCTCATTGGTCACTGTTTTTCGTTAATAACTCGTAAACGAAGCCGCGGATCGCATTTTCGCTAAGGAAAAAGTTTCTTCAAATGATCTCATGAATCCCTCCGTTCCCGCAAATACAATAATTTTAGGACACCCTGTATTGTACATAATAATGCAGAGTGATCCGTTTAAGTGGACTCGGTGGAATATTTCGCGAGGGATTAAAGTTATAAAAAATATGTTCCTACAAAAGTTGTTCGGTATAGCGGGGAACGTTAGACGATATGAAAAATATTCCTACAGGTGTAGTGGTGGGGGAGATATTGAAGTCAAATTAACTTTTTTAAATGGAACTTCGTATTTCTTTATCCATAATATAACAGCGTTCGTTGAGACGAATACAACGACCTGCGACGCGATATCATTCCATGCAATAAAAATCACATAAATGAAACGCATACGCGGCAGATAAATGCGAGTCGCCAGCTGAACTCTGCGCGATGCATAATTTAAGATTAGTCGCAACTTTTCTGGACACCTTGTATATTCGGTAACTGCTGGTAGTATTAAATTGAGTGATTCAATTATTCAAGTCCTTTAGAGTAATTAAAAGTTTAAGCGGTAGATTAAGATTGCACTATGTTACGTTGCGTGCGACCGTTTGTCGAGGTTCCCTTATCTCGAATTGCCATGAATATAACCAGCTGAATGGAAGAATATTTCTTCGGATCTAATGAGAAAACTTTTTGGTTAATATTAACGAAACATTGAACACTTTATTGGTAAACTATATTCACTAACATAGAACAAAGTAAATACAAAAATCTCAATAATATTCATTCACGATTTCAGAACTTTTATTAGAAAACTCTCTTAATTGAGGAAATGTTTTATTAACTAAATACATATGGACGTGTACATTGTTACGGTTAGAAATATCGAAAAACTGCAGAAATACGAGTTCAACGAGACACGAATACAATCTCAAACAAAACAGAGCTCGATTTAACCAAATTTTTATCTAACCCTTTGCCTTGCGATATATTTTCGAAAATCGCGTGTACGGACAATTCGATTTAGCGCAACTCCATGCGCTCCAATATTAAACAAAAATTGAAAAATAACGTTGTCATGTTGCAATGGAATTAAGAAACAAATTCTTGAATTTGTTTGAAACAAACAAATTAAGAAACTTGGAATTAAGAAAAATTGGAATTAAGAAACAAATTGAAATCATCGTGAACAAAATTTGCAAACTATGTAAAATCCCTATCAATATTGTTTATTTTCGAACAGTCCGTTATAAATACAACGACGCAATTCTAGATAGAAAAAAGGCAGGAGAATGCGTAAATATAGTAACTTCTTGGCAACAGTTACACGAAATTTGTACAATCAGATTCGAGTTCGGCACAGAAAATGTTCGCGGCGAGCTCGTCATTTCCCCCTAAGGGATTAATTTTCATTCCCGTCATGCCGGGAGAAATCGTAAGCTTCGCACTCGTCGTACAAGCGTGAATATCTGCGGAGCCGTAAAAACTCGCGCGAAACGATCTTTCATCGGGCGCAGAAACCCGGCGTACTCTCCCCCGATTTAACGAGACACAATCGCATTTCCTGCGAAAAAGTTGCAGTCGAAAAATGATTGCGAGCCGAACAGCCATTATTTCACCCCGTCTTTAACAATCGTCCGCCCGGAATCGAATATTTCTTGGTAGCAATTTTCGAACAAAAGCGTTTCCAATCTCAACTTCGCGGAAGCTGTAGGTAGGTACACCCCGGACGAGATTAATTTATTTGGTATCGAGCGTCTTCGATTGGATCAGGCTCGCACGATGCCGAGCAGACCCGATCCCGTCGTTTCCTTCGTGCGACGAGGATGGTGCAAGAAGTCGGAGAGAGAGAAAGAGGGGATGCTGGGAGAGAGAGAAAGAGAGAGAGAGAGAGAGCTAGGGATGCTGGAAGAGAGAAAGACAGAGAGGGGGGATGCTGGGAAAGAGAGAGAGCTAGAGATACTGGGAGAGAGAGAGAGAGAGAGAGTTAGAAATGCTAGGAGAGAGAGAGAGAGAGAAATAGAGAGAATGCGAGAGAAAGAGAGAGAGGGAAAGCAGGAGGGAGAGAGAGCTAGGGATTCGAGAGAGAGAGAGAGAGAGAGAGAGAGAGAGCTAGGGTTTCAGGGAGAAAGAGAGAGAGAGAAAGAGAGCTAGGGATTCAGGGAGAGAGAGAGAGAGCTAGAAATGCTAGGAGAGAGGGAGCGAGAGGGAGAGAGTGAAAGTGAGAGAGAGAGAGAGAGAGAGAGAGAGAGCTAAAAATGCTAGGAGAGAGGGAGCGAGAGAGAAAGAGAAACTGAGAGAGAGAGAGAGAGCTAGGGATGCTGAGAGAGAGAGAGAGAGAGCTGGGGATGCTGAGAGAGCGAAAGAAGAGCGGGAAACCTGTCCGGGTAGAGTATAGAGAGTCCGCGGAATGGGAAGTTAACTGGGCGCTTCTTCCCCCGGGGATATCCTGTGTCCGGATTCATGTGTCGGATTCGAAAGTTCCGCAGGCAAGTTTATCTAGGCGGTAAGAGTGGAAGGAGATTCGACGTTACGGTACACAGAATCGCACCAGTTACTTAGAGAGGCGGCCGTGCCCGCGCTCGCTCGCCGCCCGCCCGTTTGTGTACGAGGAATAAGCAACAACTTCAGCGAAGTTTAATGACGTGCATGAAGGCTGGAATCAGCAAAGCGCTTCGCCCCGAAACAAATTTCCCAAGCCCGATACAAAGGACCACGCGGAGCAAAATGCCGACCCGCACGCTCTACGCGCGCACCGTCGGGGTATCGGTACACCGTAATTTTCCACAGCATCGTACAATTTATCAGTTCCGAGAACTTCGCGGCGACTCTGATCGGAACCGGCGCGAGGACGAATATCGGCGATCGTTAGGCGGATTGTTTTCGATGCGAGGGAATAATTCACGCGACCGGCATGCTTAAGGCGCTTGCCGAAATAGGCGAGATCGTTCTCCGGAGAACACCGAAACGATCTGCGAGCGGCTCGTGGTTATCTTAGGAGCAATTAAGGGACGTTAAATTGAAATAAGCCGATGGCATACGAAAAGATTGGACGCGAGAGAATTTGATGCGTCGTTTAACGCGCTGTTAATGTCGCGGCACTGGTTCCATTTTTAAGCCTCTCTCAACATTTTTTGCCGCTTATCACCGAATCAGCATGTTCCGCGATATCATCAAATTTGTTAAGCAAAGTTAATTCTGTTAAGCAAAGCAAGATTCGAACAAAAATATAGATAAAATTTGTTGGCAGATGATCGAGGTCTCGCGCTGTTATGATTTTAACCAGTTCGCTGTGTTCGATGAGTATACTCGTCACGGAGAAGTGGCGGTATTTTGTTTATTGTGTACGTAGTATATATTGATGTTAAGCGAACAAGTAAATATTACTGATAAAATTGTTAATTTTATCAAATAAAACCGTCTTCTTGATCCAATATTTTAACAACGACACTTACTATGTGTTCGACGAGTATACTCGTCGTCGCTTGATTCTCGCGATACATACAGTCTGTCCCAAAAATGTCTCGCATATCCGAAAGAGAGAGACAGAGAGAGAGAGAGAGAGAGAGAGAGAGAAAGAGAGAGCGGATCCATCGGAGCCATCCGAAAGTGGCGGGTTCCTCAGGTCATTCGAAGCAACTTTTTCCTTTACAAAAATTTTCTCCGAGGCACCGTTAACGAGTTATTAACGAAAAACAGTGACCAACGAGAGGCGAGCTCGGCTAGCGCGAGGCGACCGAGCCAATGAGCGGAACTGGGCTTCGCGCGTTGGTTGACTGGGCCGCCACGCGTCAGCCGTACTCGATTCTTATTGGTCACTGTTTTTCGTTGATAACTCGTTAACGGCGCCTCGGAGAACATTTTTGTAAAGGAAGAAGTTGCTTCAAATGATCCGAGGAACCCGTCATTTCCGGATTGCGAGACATTTTTGGGACAGCCTGTATAGGTGCGCGCCCTAAAAAGGAGGCGCTAACTGGTTAAAAGAGCCGAAAGAATAGATAAGGACGAAGACGACTCGGTATGCGGACCGAGTGTTGAAGAATGTAGGTCAAGGAAGTTGGCGAACCTTAGCATTCGAGTATCAATAAATGCGCGTTACTAATTCAAGGATAACAGACTTGGACGTGTGTTCGGTAGCACGACTCGAGAAACCATGAAACCCGATCCGTATCGGTGTTAATGGATACGCCATTAGATTGCTCCTGTCACTAGCCATCAATACGCAAGAAAGGTGTAGCATGAACAGCCATATCGATAGACAGTAGCTACTTCGATCGGTGTACATATTCGATTTGTAACATGCAGTCCGACAAAGTTTCACCGGCGAGCCGATGATCCGGTCGAACTGTCTCCGTATCTCGAAATAAATCGGTCAACGGTGAAACGTATCGAGCGATGCTCGCGTAGAAAATGCTCGCGATTAAGTGTCGATGCTGTTGCGAATCACTTCCGTTTCTCTCGCGCGTCGCGGCATTTTTTATTTACAATAGAGAAAATTTACAATAAACTATAATACAACTCGATTCAATTATATTTCAGATTCCTGAATTTGAAATATTGATCGTTCGACATTCCGATCTCGATTCCTCGATTGTCTATTGGTAACACTCTTCCGTGGCAACCCCTGTCTTCTATTATTTTTTAAAGAGTTGCTCACAACAGGGCAGTTTCACATTACAGCGACTCGATTTGGACAAGTCGCCGTAACAATACGTTTAACAATAAGTCATTCGAAATACTACAAAATAATCAACTTTATAATAATATAATAATATAATAATAATAATATAATAATAATAATATAATAATAATAATAATATAATAATATATATAATAATATAATAACAATATAATATATATAATATAATAATAATATAATTAATATCAATATAGATATCATTTCAACAATGAGACAAATATAAAAGGATCTTACAATAGACTACAGTACGATATAGATAAAGTACGATCTCTCCACGTGTATGCAGAAATTTCGCGTGCACCGCCGGTGCCGAGAAGAATTTTACGGGAATTTTCCGAAGCGAAAAGCATAATCACGAAACGGGCGTTGTAATGAACGAATCTATGAGCAGCGTCTCGCCGAGTATTCTGAATAATCGCGGCGATAAATCCCGGACCCTATCGAGGAAGCAACAATTATCGAGTTCGCAAACGAGGCCTGGGTTAGTTCAAGCCCCGCGGTGTTCACGCGAGATATATTCGCAGATTATTGGAATCGACTCTCGACCCGGCTCGATTTATATCGTCCCCGAAAACTTCCTTTTCGCGGTGCCGTGCGGCGCGTCGATGCCCTGCGGCGTCATTAACGAATACGAAAGCCGCGATATCCAGTTTTCCATGCCCCCCCCCCCCCTGTAACGGCGAAAATCCAATCATAGCACCTCGTAATCGCCTTGAGTGTTTCAAGCGGCGCGCGCATTGTTATCTGTTAATTTATTGTACCGATAAATCGCGCCGGCATAAATCTGCGCTCGTTAAGCGCGCGCGTGCGCGCTGAAAACTGTGCCGTAAATGAATAAATCCACCGACGATGCACAAATCACAAAGTCGTATCATCGGTCGAAGTTACGCGGCCGATTAAATACAAAGAATTCCCGCGGATATTTTGGTTGCGAAATCGTGTCCGCGACGCGAAACAGGGAAACAAGATACTGAAATATTATTGTGCCGATGCTCGAGTGACTAATTGAAAGATGATATTAGTCAACCGATGCTATGAATCATTCTCTTCTCGGTGTCGCACGGTTTACGCATTACGCGCGATCGCGGCGGGACTTTACGTGTGTGTTCAGAATCGGAGCTGGGCATTGTTCGTACTGTTTGGAATCAAATATCACCGATTAGCAATTTATCCGACTCGAAGAATTATTTTATTAAGTTAATTTTATTGAAAATTATTTAAGCGCTGAAATAATTCTTCGAGTCGGATGAATTGCTAATTATTTTATCGAAGGATTATTTTATTAACTTAATTTTATTTTAGATTATTTAAGCGCTAAAATAATTCTTCGAGTCGGATGAATTGCTAATTATTTTAACAAGAATTATTTTATTAACTTAATTTTATTTTTGATTATTTAAGTGCTAAAATAATTCTTCGAGACGGATAAATTGCTAATTATATTAACGAAGAATTATTTTATTAACTTTATTTTATTTTAAATTATTTAAGCGCTAAAATAATTCTTCGAGTCGGATAAATTGCTAATTAGAGAAATTTTTACTCGTATGCTTGTTCTATCGAATAAAATTGTATACGTTAATTTTCATCTATTATCCGTCGACCGAATTAAATTTTGCTCAACTCTGTTCAGATTGTCAAACACTTTTTAGATACCCAGGAATATATGTAATTAAGACTGTAGAATCTTTCTCACAATCCTAACTCAATTAACACTAGATTTGCGGAACCCGTCAAAATGACGGGTCACTAATTTTTTAATTTACGATTATTCGTATCGTAAAGATACATTTATGAGTTATTTAGTCAATGTATATGTTACAATAATACTTGTTAAAAATCGGAATAATAACAAGACCATCGCAGAAATGATTATTAAACAATTTAGCATCGCGTCGTTGCAAAGAGAATCGTCGAAGGTTATTGAAAGGATCGTAATATTTGTGTCGAACCCGAATGGAACATGGAAGATGGTCTGAAACTACTATAGTAAATTCTCTCCAATTGTCCCTCGACTTGTAAACAGAAATGGACAATTTGGGAAAAGAGGAGATACGATTATTCGTGTCTTAAGGCTCGTTTTCATAGTTGTTGACAATCGACGACTATAAGAATAGAAGACCACATGACAAGAATTCGGAGGCCACGTGACACGATTTGAAGGCAATTCAGGGGCTACGTGACAAGATTCGAATGCAATTCGGAGGCCAAATGACAAAATTCGAAGGCAATTCGGAGGCCACGTGACACGATTCGAAGGCAATTCGGAGGCCACGTGATTTCGATTCGAAGGCAATTCCGAGGCCACATGCTATGATTCGAAGGCAATTCATTGGCCACATGAGCCGATTCGAAGGCAATTCGAAGGCCACGTGATTTCGATTCGAAGGCAATTCCGAGGCCACATGCTATGATTCGAAGGCAATTTGGACCATATGCCATGATTCGAAGACAATTTGAACTATATGTCATGATTCGAAGGCAATTCGGAGGCCGCGTGACAAGATTTGAAGGCAATTCGGAGGCCACGTGACAAGATTCGAATGCAATTCGTAGACCACATGCCATAAGCACGTAGCAATAAATTACACATACGTAGTACTAGCACAGGAAAATTCGCAGCAACCCAAAATTTGGCATTTCCGGGAGAAATTACAGTATTCGCGTCTCAAGGCTCGTTTATACAACTATCGAAAATCGTCGATTATAAAAACGAGCCGCGAGTCTCGAACAATCGTGTCTCCTCTCCCCAAATTGTCCATTTCTGTTTACAATCTGAGTGGAGAGACAATTGCAGAGAATTTTCTGCATCTCGATTGAATCACTGTCCACGGCTCTGGATGATTCAACGACCACTTCGGCGACGTAGTATCTCGTACGGTTATCGACGATGATTCGACGAAACTTGAACTTGAGACGTATCATTACGAAGTCGCGCTGCTCGCAGCCGCGCGCGACCCGAAACGATATCAAGGAAAATCTATACCGGACGCGTCACGACGATCGTGTTCAAACATCGGGAAAATCGAGCACGATGCCCGTTGCAGCACGGCCCAGAGCCGTGCACAGCGTTGTCTCGCATAATCAACTGCGCGCGAGTCGACGCTTGTAAGCTTGGCTCGCGGAAGAGAATCGCAATTACGACATTAAATCGACTGTGTTGCGAGCGCATTAATGCTCCATGCATCAGCCGGGTTCGCGTGTACCGATGCGTTGCGTAACCAAGAAATAACGAGAACCCGTAACCGCGCTCTTAAACATCTCCGCCGAGTGGCTGTTACTATATTTTTCTTTTTTTTTCATAATTTCGTAACGTCGTTCCGGGCGGAGGAACATTGTTCGGGGTGAAATTACGCGATAAAGCGGCAACGCGTTTTAATAAAGTCCGCCTAATGGGACAATAAATAATACGGGCAATTAAAGCGATAACAGAATATTGGTTCGTCGAAACTGGACGATGTGGACGGCGATTAGCCTTTTCTCTGTTCCCCGTGCAATAAACCGAAGGAACGCGCATCGTGTTTGACAATATGTACGTGGAAGAATTTCATTCGACGATCTTAACCGAATTGGTTCTTTTCAATCCTGGTTTTACGTAGCATCGGATCTTTGTAGGATTTCCGTGCATTTACGACGAAAATTAGTAGACGGAGCATGGAGATTATTATTATTATTAATTAATTATTAAGACATAAAGTGTTGCAGTTCGTGCGGACAATAGTTTTCTGGCTCAGTCCACTTATTAGCGATCGTTGAAAAATTGTACCGTGTCATTAGACTAAGAACTTTTGTGAAAGATAAAAAATATATGCAACAAAATTGCATATAATCCGTGATGGATTATAATTCATATAATTATATAATAGGGGCAATATATATTATATATTATAATTATATATTTATATTGCCCCTATATTATATATTGCCCCTCCGCAAGACGTAGGGGCCTGGTACAATTTTGTTTTGTTTTCCTTAAATAATTTGAATGAGTTGAAATAAATATATCGACATTCTTATACATCGATTTTCTTCGAATCTGCTCACGTCTTTTTTCACCTATTCATTGTCGTTGTGATTACATAAAAAACGACTGAGTAAAATCATTCAGTATAAAATACATAAAAGCATCTAGTAATAATCAGACTGCGGATTCTTATCGAACAGTCCAACTTATAACGTTTAATTTCGTTTGCAATTTATTGCTGTGGATTAAGCTATGATCAATTTTTTAATGCTGCTTCAGAGTCGCAGTTCGAGTGCAAAGGGTTGATATACGTGTAACCATAAAATCAGGAAGTACAGTTCATCTGTTTGGAACTGCTGAGAAGTGTTGCAATTGTTCTTGCACGCCGTGCAATTGTTATTCGTTAACGTAATCGGTAAAATGAGCAACGTCCGCAGAACTTTTTGCACTTATATATATATATATATATATATATATATATATATATATATATATATCAAACAATCCAACTTATAAAAACAGTCCGACTCGATCGTAAGAAACATACACCCGATAAAAATGCATCGAATCCGCAGTGCAGCGATTACAATATCGCGTCGTACCAAAGCAGATTTTCATTTGATCGTCGAGAACGCTCGTCAACCGAATTAGGCGCGTCTGCAAAATCGCGATCGCGGGGGATCATCACGGTTGAAACCTCTGACGAAGAAATATTCCGAGAACGAGGTACGTATCTGGTTCGCCGCGATCGAATGAACAATGCGATAAAAACCGATCAGCAATCTATGTAACACGTGGCGTTTGATATCCGACGTATGTAGTCCGATCCCGGCGAGAGAAGTCGCAGACACGCCGTCTGAAAATTCCGGCCGGGTTTCGAATTTATACGACTCGGCGACTCATTGCGCACATGTCTGCGTTTCGGAATTTAAATCTCCTGTATCCGTGTCACGCGCGGCCAATCAATCGGGCTGATTTCAGCGGAATAACCGCCGACGCGTGTGCGCGGCGGCGGTGCAGATTTTCAATTCAGATTTTCCTTCGGCCGGTTTGTTTCCGGCGTCAATATCAAGCGATTCGACGGGTTCTGACCGCGGTTCCGTCGACGCGGAGCCGCGGTCTTGCAAAATTCGGCAAGGCAGCGCGAACGAAATTATGCGAGCGCGACCGCGGCTGCCGGCGCGAGCGGCGCTAAACCGTTCAAGCGGATTAGCAGAACGGAAAGTTAGCCGGGGCGGTGCCGCGCGTGCAATAAATACGGACGTTTCGACGATTACAAAATTAACCGAACGGGTAAACTGCGCGGTAATGGGTGGCTCCGAGCGGCGGCTAGAAATTCGCGCAATAATCCAAGGTTCTGCTCTCCGCGATAAAGGGAATTCGTGATAAAGGACGCGCGTTTCGCGGTCACAATGCTCGCGAATAATGCCCGCCATCGGTTCGCTGCGCTGTTATATGAACTCGTGGGCGAAGCTGCGAAATTTTCAAGAATCCACGGCAAGCGATTCGATTCTAGGATGTAACGTGAGAACGAATTATTGGACACGTTAATCGATACTGATTACGATACCCTAAATATAAAATAATATACAGGCTGTCCCGAAAATGTCTCGCAATCCGAAAGTGACGGGTTCCTCGGGTCATTCGAAGCAACTTTTTCCTTTACAAAAATTTTCTCCGAGGCACCGTTAACGAGTTATTCACGAAAAACAGTGACCAATGAGAGGCGAGCTCAGCTGGCGCGAGGCGACCGAGCCAGTGAGCGGAACTGGGCTTCGTGCGCTGGTTGGCACGCTTATTGGACACTGTTTTTCGTTAATAACTCGCTAACGGTGCCTCGGAGAACATTTTTGTAAAGGAAGAAGCTGCTTCGAATGATCCGAGGAACCCGCTATTTCCGGATTGCGAGACATTTTTGGGACACCCTGTATAGTGTGTACTTTTCGAACGGATATCTTGTTCCATTTTCATAGACACGTTTTCGAACGCAGATAGGAAGATTCCCACACGAGGAATACTCGCGTTGTAAAATTCTCTGTTGTTCCCGATGTTGTGGTCATACGTATATTAACCCTTTGCACTCAAACTGCGACTCTGAAGCACCATTACAAAATTCAACATGCCTTAAATCACAGCAATAAATTGCAAACGAAATTAAACGTGCTACGAGAAAATGCGTTCAATTGCGTTTCATGGAAACGAAAACGATGAACGAAATTGTTAGGTCAGAAGAAATGTCTGCCTTGAAGACATTTAAAGACATTTAAAGACATTTAAAGACATTTAAAGACGTATAAAGACGTTTAAAGTAGGTTAAACAGCTTCGAGTGCAAAAAGTTCTGCGGCCGTTGCTCATTTTATCGTTCACGAATAACGATTGTACGGCGTGCAAGAACAATCGCAACGCTCTCAGCAGTTCCAAACAGGCGAAGCAATGCTACCGTAACGTTACAGCGAATTCTAAGCCAAAAGGGCGGTGTAGAACTTCCGACCCGAAAGCGTTAAAATCGACGAAGCCGTGAGCATCGCCGATCGCATCGTTGCAGGAAGAGCTCGGAAGGGTTAACGTGGAACAGTCGCAACGGGTTTCACGGTTCCCGAGAAAATTAGAGAAGCACCGACGGGGTCCGAAGTAGGCCGGAAGAGTCCCATGTTGCCAAGGAAACGTTCGCGGAGGCCGGGAAAATATTCAAAACCGTGTGCTCATAGCCGGGGATACGCGGCAGTGGCTGGCGTTCGCGATATTATTGACACTTCCGTTCTCGCGGCGGGCAAACTCTCGGAATGGAATAGCTTATGGAACGTGTTTCTTCTTCTCCCGAAACCGGTGTCAGGTGATTGTACGGCGAGGGTAAAATTGCATGGCCGAGGATCGGCTCGGCCGGATGGCTGCATAGACCTGGCCGGCGGAGCGGTGCGGAGCGGAGCTTTCGCATAGATGGACGAAATTCTGGGCCATTCGCCGCACGCCAGCGTGTCGGACACGTCGGGACGGGTCCCAAAGGCGTGCATTAAGTAAATGCCTGAAACAACAGCATCCAATTCGACGCATGCTGCGACGCAACGATGCACGCAGCTGCGTGCAGCATCGCGCGCGCGCGCTCGCTGCGCAGCATTAGCGTTAACCGATCAAATAAGTCACCGTCGCATCGACGGCTTCGGATGCATCGCTCGGACGCGGGGAGGCGAGAGAGGGTGAAAAGGAGAACTGATGAGACGAAGTTAGAGTTCAGGTTGCCGAAGAGACCGAGGGAGAGCGAAAGAGAGAGAAATAGAGAGAGGGGGAGGGTGAGAGAAGGAGGCAGGTCTGCGAGTCCCTGGGGAAATTCGTCATATTGGCATTCCTGGAATGGCTCGTTCTCGTGCAACATGTAATGAGGAAACCTTATGAATCTCTTCTCCTATCCTGTTGAAACTTTTTACATTTATCAGACGTTTCGACGGTCAAGCAATCTGCAGATTATCCTCGAACTTTTCTTCCAGGATAGACGTCGCTCTGATGTTCTTGCGAGACGATATTCTCAGCTGTCACGCATCCGCTTATACATGATTCCAGAATTTCCAGCACGAAGAAGTCGGGAATATGCTGGAGCTGTTGCGTCGGTGATCGTGATTCGATAGACAGTAGTTCTATTCGATCTTAGTGGTGGTCGTGAAAAGTTTAAGTACGTGTACAGGATGATAATGGAAAGACCGAACGAATCATCTTTTTTTGTCGAGATTCGGAAACTTCGAACCGATCACATTCGATTGTATCTTCGTTCTGCGTTTACGCGTTGACTTTGGTGCGTTATTGTGGATGCAAAGCGTAATTAATTTGTTCGAAATTCTTTCATTTCGAAGGTCTGAAAGTGTCTAAAAGTGTCTATAAATGTCTATAATGTTTATAAATGTCTATAATGTCTGTAAACGTCTGTAATGTCTATAAATGTCTATAATGTTTATAAATGTTTATAATGTCTATAATTTCTATAAATGTCTATAATATCTATAAATGTCTATAATGCCTAAAAGTGTCTATAATGCCTAAAAGTGTCTATAATGTTTATAAATGTCTATAATCTCCATAAACGTCTATAATGTTTATAAATGTCTATAAATGTCTATAATGTGTATAAACGTCTATAAATGTCTATAAGTGTCTATAATGTCTATAAAAGTGTCTATAAAATGTCTATAAATCTAACACATAGCTAGATTAATTATACATATCCGTATAATCCAACATTACAATTTCTTTATTATTTTCCAAAGAAATCTATAAAAGTTTACACACCGTTTCTGTAAAAAGTTACACAGTTTCTGTAAAATAATCGACGAACTTCCAATTTTAAGATAATCCATGAAGATGCACAAAACTAAATCAGATTAAATTAATATCGACACCAAGCTAGTTATAACATTAAAAGGAAGAAACACAAAACTAGACCGAATTAAATTAATTTCGATAGCAAACAGAGAAGTGACTTTAATTTATCCTGCAACACGACGAAATTGAAGGTGGAATGCGTGAGTGGAAACCGCGGTTTAGCGTCGGTCTTTGTGCGCCGCGGAACGAGCACTTACGGTGTTATCCTGTACGTCGCATTATTCGTCGCCGCGTAATTTACAGTTCACTGTACGCATAATCTCGCCTCGCGGCTGATTCGGGAACGGTCGCGTCGTCCGGCCGGGCAACGATAGATATTAACCCGTTCGATACTACGGGCCACTATAGTGGCCCTCCATAAGATGCCACCGAGATACTACGGGCCACTATAGTGGCCTTCGATAAGATGCCAACGAGGTACTACGGGCCACTATAGTGGCCCTCTATAAGATGCCATCGAGGTACTACGGGCCACTATAGTGGCCCTCCATAAGATGCCACCGAGGTACTACGGGCCACTATAGTGGCCCTCCATAAGATGCCACCGAGGTACTACGGGCCACTATAGTGGCCCTCCATAAGATGCCACCGAGGTACTACGGGCCACTATAGTGGCCCATCATAAGATGCCATCGAGGTACTACGGGCCACTATAGTGACCTTCCATAAGATGCCACCGAGATACTACAGGCCACTATAGTGGCCCTCCACAAGATGCCACCGAGGTACCACGGGCCACTGTAGTGGCCTTCCATAAGATGCCACCGAGGTACTACGGGCCACTATAGTGGCCCTCCATAAGATGCCACCGAGGTACCACGGGCCACTATAGTGGCCCTCCATAAGTTCGATCGTTTGTAGCGAATAAAGTCAGTGCTTGCTGCAGAAAGATAATTCACCTTATTTTTCTCTCAACAACGGATAAATAGATATGATTATTATTATTATATTATTTTTTTCTATTTATTTCTTATTTTTCTCAATTTTCTTTAACTTTATTTGGATCAACCCTTTTGCTACGGGCGGGTTCTCCGCTGCGGTAGCCCCGCAACGATCGGCGTCTTGTGATGTCGCAGCGCTCCGTTGAGCGGAAGTAGCGCGGCGAAGAACCCGCCCGTAGCGAAAGGGTTAATTTCGTTCTGATAACACGGCGAGACGCATTGTTCGTCATAATATCCTCGGGAACATCGATCGCGCGTCCTATAAAGTTTTCCGACGAGTCGCTGACGGCGACGGCGGCGGCGCGGCGTGATTTATACGCGGCGGTTGCGTACCGATTGGCAAAACCGGCCCCGAGTATAATAAATCTGATGCGATCAACGGACACTGTGATTCGAAAAATATGTCGGCACGTCGCCGGACGAATCTCCGGCGGGATTTATTTCTGCTGGCGGCGCGGCCCGGTACGCCGCTATGCGAATTCTCCTCGAGCGTCCTTCTTAATATTTACGCGACGCTGCTGCGTAAGCGAGAGTTTGAATCTCAATCGATTCGCTGTGTGCTGCAATCGTTTCGAAGGGCTGCCGGTTAAATTCGATAAAGGACGAGGTTGCGACGCGACGCATACATTTGCGAGCGAAACCTTTACGAGATTCCGGGGAGACGGCGGGAAAACAAGCTCCTCGTTCGCCGCATTTATGCATCGACGGCCGGTCGTCAACCGTGAGAAATTATTATTTTTAGTCGATTACCGGCTGTTTTCAGCGGACGGTTCAGACTTGGAATTTGTACGAACTTCGGCGGACAATGCATCTTGACAATGAATCTTCGGTTATTGTTAACGCTTTGACAGTCGCGCGCAATCACCTTGAAAGTTTTATAAAATTCAAGTATTTTATTCGGTGAAATATAAAAATTGCACAGGACATTTATGCGATCATTGCGAGCGAAACCTTCACGAAATTCCGGGGTGGCGGCGGGAAAACAAGCTCCTCGTTCGCCGCATTTATGCATCGGCGGCCGGTCGTCAACCGTGAGAAATTATTATTGTTAGTCGATTACCGGCTGTTTTCAGCGGACGGTTCAGACTTGGAATTTATACGAATTTCAGCGGACAATGCATCTTGACAATGAATCTTCGCTTATTAACGCTTTGACGGCCGCGGCAAACACCTTGAAAGTTTTATAAAATCCAAGTATTTTATTCGGCAAAATATAAAAATTGCACAGGAAATTTATGCGATCATTGCGAGCGAAACCTCGGAGACGGCGGGAAAACAGCTCCTTGTTCGCCGCATTTATGCATCGGCGGGCGGTCATCAACCGTGAGAGATTATATTTTTAGTCGATTACGTGCGATGAATCGAGATTATTCTATTCCTAGCGACTAATTCATTAGAATTGTATGAAAGGAAGGATTGAAAGAAACTCAGCGAAGTTTCATTGAAAATTGATGCATGTCGCTCGAAAGGGAAAGATGTTCAATTTGCCCATTAAGAACGGTATTGAAACGATTAAATTATGGGTAGAATAATTCTAATTCAATTTATATAACTTTTTATAAATTTGATCCTTGCTATCGGGGAATGATCGACGAACAAGATCTCAATTCTTGAAATAATCCTCGAACCTATATGGTTGTACAAATGCATACACAATGTACAATTGCAACGCGGTGCAACATGCGAACAGATTTTTGCACCCAGACTACATTTTTACGAAATTGAACGCGTCTTCTTAAAAATCGATCGAGAAGCCTCTTATAAAACAAATGCATAAAACTTCCGCATACGCGAAATAAAACGAAACCTAATGCTAAAATTCAAACAATTAACAGGTATGTCCAGTTCGCTTAAGTTAATTATCCAAGATCTTTAAGAATTATTATCTAAAATGTAAAATCTACCTCGATAATAAAGAATACAAAATCTATGAAAAGTTATAAATAGTATCAGAATTATTGCAACCGTAACTAAATCGTCACAATAAACGGATTAATCGAGGCGATTTCATTCGATGATTCGAGTACGAAAATTAGCCGTGCGCCCGCTTCGACAATTCCGTATGCACAGATAGTCGGAATGAAAAATCTAATCGAACGCATCGCGGCACGACACGATACTTTCAGCGCCGCGCAGTGCTTCCCTTGAAATCAAATAACCCCTTTTACCGATAAAATCGCGAGCTTCCCCAGAATCGTCCGAAAAGACCGCCCGTGAATGGACGCGATAGACAGTTAAATTGCTCTTCCGGCGCGGTGTTAATTTTAGATGATATAGACGAGGGAAATTCAACTGTGGAATACGCGTTACATCTCAACATTCGAACGAACCGGTCGGATGGTAAAACTTTAAAGAATTCTGCAGCTTCTGGGCTGGCTCCGAATAGCATGATTGTTCACGGGTTCGGGCTATTATCGATCTCGATTCTCTATTTGCCACTGGGGTCTTCGCAAGCTCACGGATGCCGCATTTCTATTTTGTTTTTAAGGTACGAAATTCTTTGCTCGACGTCACAATTATTTCATTAATTTCGTTTCCTTTAAGAAGCAGAATTTTCGTTCGCGAAGAATTCACAGTTCTTCGTGCCATAACGTGCGAAAACTCAGATATTTCTGCAGATCTAAAACTGAGGCTTCCATTGGCACAAGACTTTAGATGTTAACCCTTTGCACCCGACCGGCGACTCCGAGGCGACACTGAAAGTCGCTGCACCATTTTTAAAAAGAGTTTTATTTTAAAAATTTCAATTTCTGTTCGCAAAGAATTCACAGTTTCTCGTGCCATGCGAATAATCAGATGTTTCTTTAAAACATCTAATTCATTTAAAATTGTCCATATTGTTCGTGCATATGAGCAATGATCGATTAATCGAGCTACGATCGTTGTCATCGAAACGACGAAGATCCTAAATAAATGCAGTCTCCTCGCTTTTACAGAGTAACACACGCGACTCGATTATAGCACTCGGCATGTTTAGCGTTACAGCGAACTGCTTTGATCTTGCGAAGCTTACATTGGCATAACACTTCAGATGTTAACCCTTTGCAGTCGAGGCTATTACAACTCGAAAATGAAAGCGTTTGTTTCAAGTTACAGTGTTTCCATTCGGTATGGCTATTTTTATTTGATGCATCGGAGATTTAAATTCAGTTTGCTTGCAGAATATTTTTATTTCTCAACAATTTATTGAATGCACAACTTTGATAAAACTCTTTTTAAAAATGGTACAGCGACTTTTAGTGTCGCCTCGGAGTCGCCGGTCGACTGCAAAGGGTTAACATCTGAAGTGTTGTGCCAATGAAAGCTTCGCAAGATCAAAGCAATTCGCTGTAACGCTAAACGTGCCGAGTGCTATATCGAGTCACCTGAGTCACCTATCAATAGTTCGAATTATTTAGAAAATAGCATGCCTATATTTCCATATTTTTGTTCGTGCGCAAAATCCGCGAACTATTTTTAAAAAAAGAAGACACCGTTCGGCTCGATCAGCTGTACAAACGCGAGCACCGCGGCGGAAGCCGAGCGAGCGATTTCGCAAAAGATCGATTAATTAATCGCGTCGCCCCGAAACGGAAGTGTGTAAAGAGAAATTAACGGAGGAGGAGGAGAGGAGCGGAAGGCGAGAAACGTAAACGATCGAGGAGAAGATTACGGAAGGATCGCCGACAACCGGCTGAAATTCGAGCCACACCGCGGAACAGTGGATACAACGCGACCAGGCGAGAAACAACCGAACGTTTCAACAACTTGGGGCGCTGCGGGGAACTTAGAAGGTCCTCCAACCTTTTAGCGGTCGGTGCTCGCATTTCCGGGAGAGCCGGTGTACACGAAATCGTTATCGCAACCGGGACCGTGGATCCGCCGGTTGGAAACTTCGCGATGCGCCGGATTAACTTTGTCCTCTCGTGAATTTGCAAAGGATGGCGACCCTTCGATATCCCGGATCTTAGCTGGATTTCGCCGGCCGCGGTCTGCAGAGCGTCGCATCCGCTTCAACCCTCTTATGAGCGATGAATATTTTAGACGGCGCATCTTTAACACCGGCCACGCCCAGCCAAAGCGACCGCCTTTGCTCTCTCTCTCTCTCTCCACTTTCGCGAGGGCCCATTTGCATCGCCGTTTTCTTTTCCCTTTTACCACCGTCGTGCCGGCGCGACGGCATTCGCCCGAAATTTCGGAGTCATCGGAGATCACCGCGAGCTCTCCTGCATATATTCGTAAAAAAACGAAGCGTGTAGTTCGACCGTGTAGTTCTCTTTTTATTTCGAGCACCAGCATGAATGCGAATTACCGCGAGCGGTCGCTGTTCGAAGTTATCGAGACGCGTCTGCGTTAGGCTACGCGATTGCAGTAAATTTTTCCTAATCGATGTACAGATTTTATTTAAAAAATGGACGATTTGGGAAGAGGAGATGCGATTATTCTTGTCTCGAGGCTCGTTTTTATAGTTGTTGACAATCGACGACTATAAAAGAATAGGAGACCACATGACAAGGTTATGTCTAGAATTTGGAGACCACGTGACACGATTCGAGGACAATTCCGAGGCCATGTGACAAGATTCGAAGGAAATTCGGAGGCCACGTGACAAGATTCGAAGGTAATTCGGAAGCCACATGACACGATTCGAAGGGAATTCGGAGACCATACGTCATGATTCGAAGGCAATTTGGACCGTATGCCATGATTCGAAGGTAATTCGGAAGCCACATGACACGATTCGAAGGGAATTCGGAGACCATACGTCATGATTCGAAGGCAATTTGGACCGTATGCCATGATTCGAAGGTAATTCGGAAGCCACATGACACGATTCGAAGGGAATTCGGAGATCATACGTCATGATTCGAAGGCAATTTGGACTGTATGCCATGATTCGAAGGTAATTCGGAAGCCACATGACACGATTCGAAGGGAATTCGAAGATCATACGTCATGATTCGAAGGCAATTCAGAGGCCACGTGACTCGCGAGACTCGAATAATCGTATCTCCTCTTCCCGAATAGTCCAGTTTTGCGAGCAATCTAAGCGCGAATTAGGGAGAGATTACTGTAATTACGGTAAATTCTTCACAATTGTCGCGCAGCTTGTAAATAAAAATGGACAATTTGGGAAGAGAAGATGCGATTATTCGAGTCTCGCGGTTCGTTCTTACGGTTATCGATTGTCAGCAACTATAAAAACGAGCCGCGTGTATCCCCTTTCCAAATTATCCATTTCTTTTTATCAAGGAAGTTGCTTTTTCTTTCACGAAAAACAAACGAAATTACTTTTGGATTAACCGAATAGTTTCTCTGCAATTTCTTTTTCGTGGAAAGGAATTACGAAAATTTTGTAAAATCTGATAATTAGGAAATGATACAAAAGTAATAAAATAATAAGATAATAATAAAGAAAATAATAATAAAGAAAATAAAGAAAATAATAATAAAGAAGAACCGAAGCTATTATTTGTCAAAAATATTAAGGAAATAACAGCTTTTTCCGTAAAAATTTGTAAACATCGTCGAGACAGTGTCAAACACGTATGGAAGTCGCACAGTTTCTTTGTAACAAAACGAGATGAAAGAAAGAAACGCGTACAAGATTAGAATAGCCCCTTAACAAAACTAACGAGCTTCGAATAGACTGCGAGCTTCAATTTAAACGGGATGAAAAGGAATAGGCCTGTCCTTTCCGCTAACCGAGTTTCTGAAGCCGAGAGTTTCACTTCACATTCAGATATTAATGTACTAAATGCGTGCAGGAGGAGGAGGAGGAGGAGGAGGAGGAGGAGGGCCTCGTCCCGAAGTTTCGCCGGTCCTTTTTTCGCCGCTCTTTTCAGAAAGCTCGGTTATTCCCGGGACACGTTATTACATTAGAGGCACAGTTTAAACCGGGCAATTTTTCTGTCTTGTTTTTTCCGCGCGCGCGCGCGCCGGTAACGTAATCACAATAATACCCGAAACGCGAGCTACGTGTGTTTACCGGCAATCTCGTCGCAATTAGAGCCCGGAATTCCCGCCGCCGCCGCAGCCGCCCTGCCGTGCCGTGGAAATCGATCGACCGGCTGGGGTGCTGCCAAAAATTTCCATCGAAAATCGAAGCGCGCCGTGAGAGGTAGGGTTAATGCCGATCGCGCGCAATCGACGTCAGCGGTAACAAAAGAAATTTAGCACCGGAAGGGCGTGCTTACACGTGTAGGCACCCTTTTAACCCATTAACCCGAACGTTCGACCGTAAATGGGGTTAAGTCCGAAGGTCTTTCTTGCCGGGCCGCGCGCGCTCCCGGCGTGGAAGCCGCGGCAACGTGCACATCGCCTTGAATTTCAAGCCGACGCGACGATCCCGTAGACCGCAAGATCCTGCATTTCGCTCGCATTAAATGTTTACCGTTGCCACTTCATAATTCTCTTTGACTACGGCCCGGGATACGGAACCGCCGACCGAGAGCGACCGACGTAATGACGGATCTCGGAATTCGAATCCCATTATCGTCGGATTCGCGCAGTTTCTCTTCCAGCGACTCTGTCCCATCGAACTTCGGACAGATTTAACACTAGATTATTGCCCAAGGAAGTCATTTTGACTGCTTTTTAATTTCAATTAGAACAAAAAATTATGCATATAATGATACAATTTCTTAGAATTTTGTGACTTTCTGTACAACATATAAATATTGGGTAATAAAGTCTGCTGTCCACTGTCGTCAAACTTTGTTCACCATATAATAGAAATTCACGATGTAAAAAATCACTATACCGGGCATGTTTAAAAAGATTATGTCAAGGTTATATTATATGTTTTTCGTAAATATACAAATATATTTTTTGTAATATGTTACATTATATTATATTATATGTTTAAAAAGGATAAATATGTTAAACGATACATTGTTTAATTTCGCACCACCGATCCGTTTGTTATTCGACAAACAACCGAAAACGCGACGCCCGCGAGACTATTTTGTGCGCGAGTTTCGTGGCAACGCGCGCGGCTCGAGCCGATCTTCGCGGCCGTTAAAACGGCAACAGAAACGCGAACGTCGGCTTAGGCAGTCTATCCTAGTTGGCTGTAAACGGAAACGCCAAAAACCGCACGTCCGATTAGGAGTGTGAAGTTCCAAATTCGGCGGACGTTGAAAACCGACGAACAATTGTGCCGGAACAGTTCAAAAGCGAGCGTCGACGGCACGCGAATGGGATCACCTGCCGTAAATCGGAGATTAGCCGGCCCGTTCGGGCGAAACAAGGCCCCTTTGGCCGAATCGCAAAATATTGAAAATCAGGGGAGCGGGGAGGAGGGAGGGGTGGCGTCCCGGAGGAACCGTAGCCCGATGTCAATCGAGCCCGGGTTATTACGAACGTGACTTGGATCCGGAGACAGAAAAACGCGGGGCTCCCGCCCTCGTAACCCGATCGCCGGGGCTAAATCCTGATATTAAAAGTCGAACGATGGCTATCGGAGAACCGATACAGCCGGGGACAAATTTCTCTCGACGATATTACCGTTATTCGGTTTTTAATTAACTGCGCGCCCGTACCGCCCCGCCGAGCGGCTAAGAGAGGAGCCTCCGCTCGACCGGGCGCCTCTTGCCCGGTACTTTTCGAGTCGCTTCATCAAGGCGACGACGATCGAATCGCTGGATCGCACGCGCTCGCGAAAAAAAGCTTGCAAAAAAACAGCGGCCGCCGTTCCATGGGATTCTCACCTCTGAAATCTCGCGCGGAGCCGGCGCGACGCGGCGCGTTTGTTACGACGGTTCAAACTTTCGAGGAGATAAGTGGGTGGCTCGAAGTCGTCGGGTGTGGAAGTTTCTTAGGGTGCCAGCCTGCCTCTCGTCGACGACGCGCTAAGCGCGGCGATATCGACGACGATCGAAGTGCTTAATACGCGACCTCTCGGAAGAACGTCCGCGTGTCGGGCGAACCGCGAATTCTCGCGCGCAATTTTCCTCTTTAACTAGTTGGCTGTGGATTTTCGTGCAGAATAAGAATTGTCTAAGTTAAGTGTAACGTAAACCTGGTAGAAATGTTTTCTCTCTTGTAGTCATCTTAACAAGTTAGTCGGAATACAGTAATGTCTCCCTAATTGACGCTCAGATTGTCCACAAAAATGGACAATTTGGGAAGAGGAGATACGATTATTCGAGCCTTGCGGCTCGTTTTTATAGTCAGTGGCAATCGGTAACTATAAAAACCAGCCATTTTTGTGCACAATCGCGAATTAGGGAGAAATTACTGTACATAGTAATGCTGGAATAAAAACGATGACTTAACTTTTTGATTTCTAATTTTTTGCCACGACTCGAAGGCAGTTCGGAGGTCACGTGACACGATTCGAAGGCAATTCGGAGGCCACATGACAAGATTCGAAGGCAATTCCGAGGCCACATGCTATGATTGAAGGCAATTTGGATTGCATGCCATGATTCGAAGGCAATTTGGACAGTATGCCATAATTCGAGGGCAATTCGGAGGCCACGTGACAAGATTCGAGGGCAATTCCGAGGCCACATGCTATGATCGAAGGCAATTTGGAGGCCACATGATTTCGATTCGAAAGCAATTCGGAGGCAACATGCTATGATTCGAAGACAATTTGGATTGTATATCATAATTCGAAGGCAATTTGAACCGTATGCCATTATTCGAAGGCAATTCGGAGACCACAGGCCATGATTTCAAGGCAATTTGGACCGAATGCCATGATTCGAAGGCAATTCGGAGGCCACGTGACGCGATTCAAAGGCAATTCGGAGGCGACGTGACACCATTCCAAGGCAATTCGGAGGCCACATGCCACGATTCGACGGAGATTGGTCACATATACTGTATCTCCGCTTGTTTTCACACTGAAACATCGATCCTTAGCATCGACGCAGCAATAAATGACATAGACGTACCACCAGCACAGAGAAATTCACAGCAACCCAAAAAATTTGGCATTTCCGAGAGAAATTCTCAGAATTACTATATTTGTACTTTGTCAAACAACCAATCAGGTGGGTGCTCGCGTCATCCTTGACCTCCCCTACGCTTATTCGCGCCCTTTTCCGCCCTCTTGCCGAACGCGCCTCACCGCTGAAAAAACAAAAGAGTTCTCGTGCTCGCACGAGCGTCGCGCGTTAATTCGCTGATACCGATCCGACGTAGCTTATTAGGGGTGGGTGCCACGCTTTCTCGTGACAGACGCCGCTAATAAGCGTGCACGCGCGCGCCGCGGGTGACGTTTAATGTGTCTCCTCGACGGCCCCGGGACATTCGTCTTCGCGGGCACAGTAATTCCGCGGCGCGCGCGCGCACACAAAGAGCCGAAACCGGGCACATTTTTCGCGGAGTTTCGGTGTATTACGACGACACACGGCCGGAATAGACGTTATTATAAATTGTCGGCGACGATTCCTACGGCACAAAGAGAGCGAGCCGGGTTTCGACGCCGCACGAAAATTGCTGCGTCTGTTTCCCTCTTATCGAGTTCGGTCCGCCTTCGAGCGCCGCGCCGCTTTTGTCGGGATGTGTACCTGGTAATAATGGGACCCTTTTGGTGCGCGCGGAATCATTAGAATTATGTCAAGATTTTATATACCCTCGTTTTTTTTAAATTTATGTAACGACCATCTCGCGAAAAAACGAGCTGGCGCACGAGAGTTCAGAGATCGTGAATTATAATCGAAGTTCTGTCGGTGCAATTATCGCGGCAAAATGCGCGAAGAATGCAGCAGAGGATAGCGATCGCGATAATCGTGAACGTTGGTTATGTCAAGGTTAGGAGTAATAATGAAAACGGTAATTGAAGCGTCGGTCAAGTGATATAACGATGATGAGAACAATTTTAACAATGTTATACTAACAATGGAATTAATGCGCGTGATTTTGTGTAACGATTTTACACCGTTTTTTCCCGTTTTTATCTATTTTTCTTCTTTTTTTTTTTAGTTAAACACGAAACATCGAATGTGCAAATTTCTGTTTTTACTCTTTCCGGCGGGGCTTCAAAAGCGATAAAATACGCGAACTGTTCACAACGTTGCACTGTTTAATTTCGTACGCGCGCACGTACGTTGCACGCGACATTTTTGTATGTCGCGGTTATTAATATTTTCAGTTTCTGTGCCGCGCGTTTCTTATATTAATTGATAAATATTGCAGGTTATGTATGTATATATATATGTCGAAAAATACGTATCGTATTTTATTAGAAATATCATATGCCGCGCGGCGTTCAAATGAATATTCCAAAAATTGAAGGCAGACGTCGTCGATCCATAAAAAATACTTGCGCAGCGAATCGAAACATGAAAAATACCGTCGGCGAACGTAATTGCGACGCGAGAGAATTCACGATACTCGACAAAGCACAATTACTTTCAATTTAAGCGATAGAATTGGTCGGGAGCCGCGCGGGCCACTATTTTCGAGACTAATACGTCAAATAAGAACTCCGCTTTCGGTCGAGCGATTTCCAATAAAATTGGCGACTTATTATTTCAGATAATATTTCAGCCGGCGTCGACGGTGAAGCTTTGCCGGGCCGCGAACGCGACGAAATACTGCGAATATTTCGTTCCACAAAGTGAATCCGTACGAATTCGTTCGAAACCGTTTCCGGGCAAATTACTCAGCCAGAAGAGTAACCATTACCCACGAAATCCGAATTTATCGCAACATTTAACTTCCAACGGTTAAGTAGAAAAAGGTGCAGCGAGGTTTGACAGAGCAGCGCGAAATTTAATATTTGATTCTTAATTAGCCGGTTGTTCGTCACGAATATCTCCCTCTCTCTCTCTCTCTCCCAGCATTTTTAGCTCTCTCTCTCTCTCTCTCTCCTAGCATTTCTAGCTCTCTCACTCTCGCTCAGTCTCTCTCTCTCCCTCTCACTCTCTCTCACCCAGCATTTCTAGCTCTCTCTCTCTCTCTCTCTCCCAGCATTTCTAGCTCTCTCTCTCTCTCTCCCAGCATTTCTAGCTCTCTCTCGCTCTCTCTCTCTCAGTTTCACTGTCTCTCTCTCTCCCAGCATTTCTAGCTCTCTCTCTCTCTCTCTCTCTCTCTCTCTCTCTCTCTCTCCCAGCATTTCTAGCTCTCTCTCGCTCTCTCTCTCATTTTCACTCTCTCTCGCTCTCACTATCTCCCAGCATTTCTAACTCTTTCCCTCAGTTTCTCTCTCTCTCTCTCTCTCTCTCTCTCTCTCTAACTCTTTCTCTGTGTGTGTGTCTCTGGAGCGAAATTATATCCGAGGGTTAAGGGACCCGTACTTTCGGCACCGGCGCGAGTGAAATTTATGAGGTTAATCTTCCCGATCCACGGATTCGGATATCGAGGAATAAAGGTGCCAATAAACGAGAGAGCAGCATCGCCGCAAGTGGTTATAAAATTTGCAAAAGGTCGGCCAATAAATTTCGTGGGAGGAGGGCCGCGCGTCCCGCGCTATCTCTCTCGGACAGTCGACAAAACAGCCAGACGCCCGGTAAAAATGCAATTCCGATCGGCTCGGGGAGCCGCTCTTTCCCGGCCGAGTTCGGTTCATCTTTAATTTAACTTTCCCGCGGACTTCTTCCCGTATTTTAATCATTTTCATATTAGAGGCTGTCGAGGTAACGGCCGATGTATTTCCAATATCAGTGCGGCCGTCGAGAGGAGGCCCGGGAGCCCCAAGAAAAAGTTTCGTGTTGCTCGTGTGCCGGCTGCAGAGGGTGAGAGAATCAGAGAGAGAGAGAGAGAGAGAGAGAGAGAGAGAGAGAGTGAGAGAGAGAGAGGGAGAGAGAGAGTGAGAGAGAGAGAGAGAGTGAGAGAGAGAGAGAGAGAGTGAGAGAGAGAGAGAGAGAGAGAGTGAGGGGACGCCGCTTCATGTAATCATGACCAGCCAACCCCGACAAAATGCATGCACTTTACCCAGATATCTAGTCGCCAGATATACGTCGAACGAGCGGAAAAGAAAAATTGCCGCAGCACCGTACGCTTGACCGAAACTTGATTATTAATTTCCGCTTTTTGCGGGCTTCGCGTTACGCCACATGCCCAAGTCAGCGTTAAAACCTTTTGCTCTCGGGCCGGAGTTCGGCTAAATTCGTTCGATTGACGAATAAGAAGACAATTTTTATTCGTTATTCGCGAATGACGATAATAACATATAATAATTGTAGACGATAATAATAAATAATTGTATAATGTTATTCGCGAATAGTTCTTTTTTGTGAATAAGCTAGTATCACCTTATTCGTGAATAAATGATAGCAATTATAGCAAATAATAGTAGAAAGAATAATCGAACATCCAATATTTTTGAAAATTATTTAATGGATGGATTCGATGGTTCCTTTCGACTTTGGACGTAGGGATTCGTAATTATTCGAGAATAATTTATTCACGGATAAGGTAATATAATACTAGCTTATTCGCGAAGAAACTATTCGCGAATAATTACGAATCTCTACGTCCAAAGTCGAAAGGAACCATCGAAGTTCCATTAAATAATTTTAACAAATATTGAATGTTCTATTCTTCTTTCTACTATTATTTGCTATAATTGCTAATAATTTATTCACGAATAAGTTAATACTAGCTTATTCACAAAAAATTCGGTCGAATAATTATCCAGATAAAAACGTTATTCGAATAACGCTCAACCCAGTTTCGGAGACTGAGAAATGCATCTGTTTTCGCTTCGGAGTTTATCCAGAATTTTCCTCCGGCGACGACAATGCGCCGCGCAATTGGAACGATAGGAAAGCGCGTTACGCTTTTTTTTTATAAATATTTCTTTCAACTTCGCGGATCCCGCTGATGCTTTGAAGCTCGGCACCCAGAGCTTCGATATCGATTTCTCTTATTTTCGGGACGGTCGAAATAGCAAATAATCTTGTATATTTTAACACGATAACATTTTTCACCGGAGATGTATTTTCTAGAGCTGCGAGAGAGAGAGCGAGAGAGAGAGAGAGAGAGAAAGAGCCGAAAAACCTAACTCAGGGATCCCTTAATAACAGCGCAGCTGTCGTCCGACCTGAATTATGCGCTCCGCGTTCTCGCAACAATTTCTTTTGATTCGCGTTTTTGTGCAACAAATTTTAGAACCGGTAAATATAAATAGGATGTCCCAAAAATGTCTCGCAATCCGAAAGTGGCAGGTTCCTCGGGTTATTCGAAGCAACTTTTTCCTTTACAAAAATTTTCTCTGAGGCACCGTTAACGAGTTATTAACGAAAAACAGTGACCAATGAGAGGCGAGCTCAGCTGGCGCGAGGCGGCCGAGCCAACGGCGCCAGCGGTCGAGCGGTCGAATCCCAGCTTAGTTGGTTGGGCCGCCTCGCGTCAGCCGTACTCGATTCTTATTGGTCACTGTTTTTCGTTAATAACTCGTTAACGGTGCCTCGGAGAACATTTTCGTAAAGGAAGAAGTTGCTTCAAATGATCCGAGGAACCCGCCATTTCCGGATTGCGAGACATTTTTGGGACACCCTATATATTATAACCATATACTCGTATATCTTTCCCCAATAATAACAGTATAATACCATCGTATCTCCTCGTCCAAAATCGTCCATTAAGGAGAATCATCATCGATATTAAGGAGAATTCACTGCGTTCTAAAGTGGTGTAATCCGTTCGATCCTAGAACCATTTGGAAATTGATAACAAACGCACAATCGGCGTATAAATCCGCGAAACTGCAACCTTCGAATTATCAGTGGCAACTGCGTTTCCCCTTAATCTCTGTTTCGAAAGCAGGACCGACCGTACTCGCCTCTCATTGGTCACTGTTTTTCGTTAATAACTCGTTAACGGTGCCTCAGAGAACATTTTCGTAAAGGAAAAAGCTGCTTCAAACGATCCGGGGAACCCGCCATTTCCGGATCGCGAGACATATTTGGGACACCCTGTAGATCGAAATAACTGCGGTGCGCCGGGGAGCGGGAGCGAAGCGGTTCGAAATATCAAGAAGATGAATAACGCGGCGAATTCGCCGGGGAATACTCTTGGCAGCGGGGCCGCGTTTATTTATTTACAAGTGTAATGCGCAGCTGCATGTTTAAACGGATTGTTTAACGTTAATGTTAATCGACGCCGCCGGATGCGCGAGGGCGAATGAATTATTTTCGCCGGCGAATGTCTCGCAGGTGGGATATTTAAGTTGCTGCCGCGAAGACGTCTCGGGCGCGCGCTTCGGTTTTCGAAAGGAAATGAAAATGGATTCTATGGAGGGAGAATGTGGGCGGCTTAGCGGTCGCGACGAGGATCGCGGAGAAAAGATTTGCGAAATGCTTGTTACCCGTCGGCCGCGTCGCGAACGCTTTCAATGAGACGGCGACGCCGCCGCGGCGTCTTATTCAGCGGATTCGGCGGTAGACACGGTGTGTTCGGTTTCAATTTTCCGGCAGCCTAGTTCGCGATGTTTCCATGGCGATATTTTGCGCGGGGACACGCGGCTTCAATAAAATAAAGGAATGCAGGGAACGACGGCTTTGTGCACCGATGCGTCAGCGTTCGAAAATTTGGGTCATTGGAAGATCGACTGTGTATATACCGCGGCTCTGCCCTTCTCTTTTTCATGCGTCTATTCTGATTGAACTAAACAGGAGAGGCAGAAGTCGGTCGCAGGATCTCGGCCCTCTGTATATATATATACACACGGTGACCTATAAAACGAGAAATAAAAAGGCTGTAACGGAGCGCGAGATCAAAACGACTACTGCGGGGGCTGGCTAGAACGGCCGCTGACCGGTTCGAATATAAGCCCGGAATCGAACGGCGCGACCGGATATTGATTAGAATTTCCGCGAGTTACGGTTTCCTTGATAAACCGCGCGCCGGCAGTCTCCCTGTCGAATGTTATCGTTGCCTCGGAATCGAACGAGAACCTCTCGCTGTCTAATGTTTTTTAACGACGGTAGCCTTTAACCCTTTCGGTACGAGCGCCGGATACATCCGGCATCCATCCGATGACCAATATGGACGAGTGCCGAATACACCTGGCATCCACGTAAGCCATATTTCTGACATATTAGAAACTATTCTAGTAACCGTTTGAGTCCCAAGCAGCGCTATCATGCTGTTCGGTATTTTTCGACCGTGTTTTCTGAATAACCCCTGGGACTCGAACGGATAAAGTCTTTTCTAACAAGGATTCCGAGAAAACAGCTACAGGTATAATCGTCGTTCGATCTGAATCGATTTAACAAATTTCAGGTTACATTTTTCTTCGAAACTTGTTCATAGATTTGAACATATTGTAGGCCCTTTACAGAATGTTTACAGGAAACGGAAGATTTACAAAACGGATTAAGCACAGTCATTGCTTAACCCTTTGGCCTATAACCACGATTCTGACTCGTGGTGAAAAATTTGTGCCATAAGCGAAAACCACGAGTCTGACTCGTGGTAAAGAATTTGTGGCATAAACGAAAGCCACGAGTCAGACTCGTGATAAAGAATTCGTGCAAATTTGTGCAAAAATAAATTATTTTTGTCAACTGATCAATTGATTATGATTGCACCCTAGACGTCTTAAAATTACTATTTGTACCTAAACATTGTTTATTATTTCGCAATTCCTTTCGTTGCACTGAAATATATATGTCATGAAAGGTACACATTTTGCGCCAGTTCAGGTACACGGCTGAACAGTTGAATGGCACGGCGCGCGACCGATTTTCTTGTTTACTATAGCTCGCGCAATTGGCAGATATCGTGTAGGCCAAGGGGTTAACGCTTAAGAAAACCTTCGTACAAAAGTGGACCGACCCTGCGTTATGTGCGCATTTTCGGCGCGGCACCCCGAACAGTGGGAGTGTCACGGCGGACAACGCGCTCGTACCGAAAGGGTTAATTCGCCGTTCGAGACTCTCTCCGTCCCGGATCAAAGGACATCACTGGGACGACTGTTCGGCTGTTCGTAGTAGACGGGAGTCAAACAGGTATGAAAAGACGACCGAAGGTGACTGTAATCAGATAGCATTCTGTACGTGATCGAGAATGCTTGTCGCGAGAAAAACGGGTTACAGATCGGATTACAAAAGAAGGCGGGGGCATTTCTTTACGCTACGGAATCGGGGTACGGGGCAGAACGCGATGTGTCATACAAATGGAAATGTGCTTCGCCTTAAGAAGCCCGTCTGCCATCCCCTACTTCCTGCTCCCTGTTGGCATACACGCCGTCGTACACACGTAACACTCTTGTTGAACGCGGTCGAATTATAGTCGACCGGTCTTATGTAGTTATGGTCGACTATAATTCGACCGCGTGTCCGAACGGACAGTTTCTTCTAATCGGAACGATCGCGTCCAGAGAACGTGCGATCGATATTTTTGATCGATGAAATCGGACTATTCGAATTGACTATTGGCAATCATTCGAGCCTTGCGGTTCGTTTTCATAGTTATAAATTGTCAAGAAATATAAAAACGAACCGCAAGGCTCGAATGATCGCATCTCCTCTTCCCAAACTGTTCATTTTTATAGGCAATCTGAGCGTCATTTAGGGAGACATTACTGTATAGGGAATAGTTTTTTTTTATTCTAACTTGTCGGTTTGCCGGTAGCGATTTTTTAATGTTTTATAGCATCAAGCGTAAACTAAACTGTTGTTCAGGATAGACGATTTTAATTTGGTTGCTCGTTTGAAGAATCTGTGGCAACATTTCAATATATAGTAATGTCTCTCTAATTAACGCTCAGATTGTCCACGAAAATGGACAATTTGGGAAGAGGAGATACGATTATTTGAGCTTCGCAGCTCGTTTTTATAGTTGTTGACAATCGATAACCATAAAAAACGAGTCACAAGGCTCGAACAATCGTATCTCCTCTTCCCAAATAATCCATTTTTTAGTGGACTTTTAGTGGAATAATCCATTTTAATGTATCAAGGGAGAAGAAAAAAAAAGTCTTGTTCAGACAACGACAATTTTAATTTGCTATGCTTATTGAAAAGATGCATGGAAGGTTTAAATATATATTATAAAATATATTTCATATATAATTATATATTATAAAATATATTTTATATACATATGTATATGTATAATTATTTACATAATAACAATGTAATTATTTACATATATATTACAATTATTTACATATAACAACAATTTAACAAAATAATTTATGTACATATGTATAATTATATACTATAGAATATATTTTATATAATATAATTATATATTATAATATTATAATTATATATTATAAAATTATAATTGAAATGGTCGTTCGAACGACGCGTGAAAACCTTCCGCTGCTTTAATTCACCAAGATAGAATTGTAAACAAAACTCTTGCCTAGTTCATGCAATTTCAATAGTTTATTCATTTTTCCACATTATATTTCATCATTTATCATATCTTTCAATTGCTTCAACTGCTTATTCGAGCAATACACGATTGGCTTATGTATTGGCTGTCAAATATAAGCCGCTCCAATGCATTTAAACGCGAAAGAAAGATTGTCCACATAAACGACAGGATGCCGATAAAAAAGATATTCCCTCTTCGAAGAATTTTCTTCCAACGTTTCGGAATTTCGAGGCTTTGTAACGTCAAGGATATTCCGACAGTTCGAATAGGATATTTAATAGTGTAATGGGTTCGGCATGCGGTCGCAGAGTTGAAATAGCTCGCCTAAACTGCAGAATCGAACGAGCGCTGCAGTTAGTTACACAGAAACGCGCGTGTGCTCTATTTTATCCCGTTCGGGTGCGCGATTGATCGCGGCGAGCGCAAAGCATCCGACAGTTTCCAGCCTGAAAGTAACCCGAAAAGAATCGTTTGTAATTGTAAACGGAAACGCGAAATGGTAAGCACGACGCGACCGAACGGAACGTGCGAACGTGCGTTGATTTACTCGACGATGATGTAAACAACAAAATCGAGGGGTTATTTTCGTTCTATCCGAACGGGATTGAATGCACTTTCGGGACGTAGAAAATTGGTTTCGCCGCTCGTGTGTGTACAGATTACATATAAATAAATATCGCGTTCCGCGGGCATCGACGGGGATCATTATCATATTTTACCGGCGCCTAAACTGTAATTTAATCTCCTCGGAAATCACTTTTCAATTTCCGGCGTATCGCGCCCGCGATACGCGCTTTGATAAATGTTAAATTCTCATTCGGCGGCTACAAATATCGAGCCTGTCGATTCCCCCTACTCCCGGCGTCCTAACACTGTTATTGCGCCGTTATTTTTCCGAGAGTCAACCACAAAACCGAGCGTCAAACACGTTTCTCATCTGCGCGAGCTATAAACACGCGGCTCCGAAAAAGAACGATCGAGGAGGCTCGCTAAAAAATATCGCTGCGGAAACGGCGCGGCGGGACCGAACACAATGAGACGGGTCAAAGGACGCGCGATTATGGTCATCGCGATACGACGACCGTGTTTCTCGAGCACCGTTCGAACGGAGCGGCGCCCGGCGAACGAAAGCCGACTATGCGAATTTCCACCGAAACGGTAGGACAATTGAATAATTTCGGATTGTGCGCGATAAAAGCGAAGCGGGACGAAGTATTCATCCGCGTCCGATGCGAACCGGTTAACTCCTTGCCTTACGATTTAAGTTTCAATAACGTGTACCGCAAAACAACAAAAAGATCGGTCAGGGTCTTTTCACGGTTGCGCGAAACCGTCTGAAATTGTGCATTTTCAAAACACAATAAGTTTTTTAGAACTGGACCGAACGACTTGAATTTTTTTTAGACGATAGAGCGACCAGTATACTGGACCATAACTAGAATGAGTTTTTTCAAGATCGCCGTTGCTTCGACTATCTCGATTTATCTCGATTTTATGGCCACGTCTCTCAGACGTGGTAATCATTTCTGGTCCACTTTTTTGACCACGTCTTTTAGGCGTGATAATCATTTTTGGCCCGATTGTCTGACCACGTCTCTCGGACGTGACAATTATTTTTGGCCCCATTATCTGACCACGTCTCTGAAACGTGGTAATCATTTCTGACCCGATTATCTGACCACGTCTCTCAGACGTGACAATCATTTCTGACCCGATTATCTGACCACGACTCTCAGACGTGGTAACCATTTCTGGCCCACTTTTTTTACCACGTCTCTCAGACGTGACAATCATTTTTGTCCCGATTATCTGACCACGCTTTCGAGACGTAATAACAATTTCCGGCCCACTATTTTCACCACGTCTCTCATTTTTGCCCCGATTATCTGACCACGTCTCTCAGACGTGACAATCATTTTTGTCCCGATTATCCGACCACGCCTCCAAGACGTGATAATAATTTCTGGCCCGATTTTGTTCACCACGTCTCTCAAACGTGACAATCACTTCTGACTCGATTATTCGACCACGTCTCTCAGACGTGTTTGCAGAGCAAAGGGTCAGAGGAAAACGGAGCGTATCGAATTCACCGCGGAGAAACGGGATCCGTGGAACAATAAGGTTCCGCCCGATTCGCCGTCGGGCCCATTCAATGAAATAAATAATAATCACAGTGTCGTACAATTCCGAGGCTCGTAAAACGCGGCCTATTGAGACGGGGGAACGAGGAGAAAAGAGAAAGGGGCAGGCCTCTCGAGGCGGGCGTTCTCCGTCGGGGCTGCTAAATTGTCCAGAAACGTGATCCCCTAATTGTTTGGTGTATCCCGCGCCTTCGGCCGGGAGTAGTATCGCGAGTCCCCGGCACCGATTGCGCCGTTGAATATATTATTACGAGTGGCCGTAACAGCCACCCACGTAGCTCGTACATAAGGAAAGGGAAAAGGAAAGAAACGAGCGGCGCCGCGCGCGCGTCCCGACCGCTCGTGTATACGCGAACAGAGAGAACGCACTTGCTCCGAGCGCCGTGCGGATGGCAAGGCAAGGCCATTCATGGAAGAGTCGTGTCTTTCACACGAAGGCCAACCGACGTGGGAAAACCGGAGACCCACTGCGACACGAGCGTGACGCCTCCTTTTCCGAGAACCATCGATACCCCAGCCGATCAACTACACGCGATCGTCGGCTGATCACTCGTCTCTCCTTACTAGAAGTTGCTCGCGAAATTCAGCCGGTGCAATCACGTCGCGCTGTCGAGGTTGCTGCGAATGATCAACACGATTGCGACCGTAAATGCCGTTCGAGATCGGGACAACTTATTTACCGGCGACGAGTGGGAACGATGGTAATAATAATGATAATGAATGTGATAATAATAATGGTAAATATGAGAACGATGATAATATATAAATATGATATAATATGATAATAAATCGCATTTTCCTTGCAAGAAACTCAGAGTGTTCCTAAATCTGATATGATAAATATGATAATAATAATGATAATAATAGATATGATAATGATGATAATAAATATGATATAATATGATAATAATAGTATGATAATAAGTCGCATTTTCCTTGCGAGAATCTCAGATTGTTTCCAAATCTGATGATAAATATGATATAATAATAGTAAATGTAATAATGATAATAATAAATATTATAATAAATATGATATAATATGATAACAAGACACATTTTCCTTGCGAGAAACAGAGTATTGCCAAATCTGATAATAATAATAGTAGTAAATATAATAATGATAATAATAAATATGGTAATAAATATTACATAATATGATAATAATAATATGATAATAAGTCACATTTCCTTTGTTGCCAGAAACGCCGAGTGTTTTCAAATCTACCGAATCTATTGTTAAGATAATTTAGAGTCAAATGAATTTATGGTAAATTTATAATTTCTCTCACTTGTTGTAATCTTCGACTTGCATCTTAAAACTTAAATAATATATTATATATATATAAATTATATATATATATATATATATATATATATATATATATATATATATATATATATTTATATTATCTAGATTCACGTGATATATACAGGGTGTCCCACAATTATTTTAACAGCCGAAAATGAGGGGTAGCTGAGGTCATTTGAAGTAACTTTTTCCTTTGCGAAAATGCAATCCGCGGCTTTGTTTACGAGTTATTAACGAAAAACACTGGCCAATGAGAGGTGACGGTGCGAGAGAGAGGGTCCGCGAGAGAGTCCGCAGCACGATGCTTTGACAGAAGGTCGGGACGGACTCGAGCCGCGTTCGAAGTATTGAACAAGTCACGAAGCGAGAACTTTCCGGATTTTTTTAACTACATAACAGTGATATTTTTAAGATAAACGCTGTTCACCTTTACTTTAGAACGTCTGAAGAATATTCACTAATTTTTCGAAACAATCGCGTTAAGGTACGTAAAGGATTTGTTTTTTAGAGAAATATGAAAAATATTATCGATAAGAAACTCACCCATTTAGTTGAGGATGCATTTGCTGACTCGTACGTACTGACCTCGTACAACGAACAGCTGATCCCAGGTCGATGACCGCAACATTCGAGGGATACTGTCGGTGGAACCTCCGGTATGGTTATTTGCGAAGTTCACTTACACTGCACTGTCACCAAACACTGATCAGTTATTTAATCACTGATAATCCGAATCACTTGTGGATATTTAAGAAAGATCACTGAGACTCGTTCGCGGATAATCGTTTATTCGACGCGTTCGTTCGGAAGTCGACGTTTCACTGCCGAAAAATTCAGGCCTTGACTGTGGGTCCTTGTTGTTCTTCGTTCGGCCGTCCGAGGAAATGACACTCGATACCATTTTCTTCGCACGGCCATTAATTACGTTCTAAGAGCGCAGGGTGACAGCGGGTCGGACACAGTTTACGTCTCTGCATATCTTGTTTATTTCATTTGGCGGTACCCTGCGCTTCGAAGAAAATAGTATCGGGTGTTATTTCCTCGGACGGCCGAAAGACGAACGACAAGGGCCCACGGTCGAGGCCTCGATTTTTTGGCAGTGAAACGTCGACTTCCGAACGAACGCGACGAATAAACGATTATCCGCGAACGAGTCTCAGTGATCTTTCTTAAATATCCACAAGTGATTCGGATTATCAGTGATTAATTAAGTGATCAGTGTTTAGTGACAGTGCAGTGAAAGATCAGCTGTACGTTGTACAAGGTCAGTGCCCTTCGACATCATGAATTTCAGCCAGCAAATGCATCCTCAACTAAATGGGTGAGTTTCTTACTGATAATATTTTTCATATCTCTCTAATAAACAAATCCTTTACGTCCCTTATTTATTATTAAATCAGCTTTGCAAATCATTCGTTAATCTTCACTGTACACCTTGCATAAAAATTTCATATGGTACACATAAGGTGTCATGCACACCAGAAAATTAAAACGACTGTCACGGTTAAACTACATATTATTTCGAGTCCGAAAAATTAGTGAATATTCTTCAGACGTTCTAAAGTAAAGGTGAACAGCGTTTATCTTAAAAATATCACTGTTATGTAGTTAAAAAAATCCGGAAAGTTCTCGCTTCGTGACTTGTTCAATACTTCGAACGCGGCTCGAGTCCGTCCCGACCTTCTGTCAAAGCATCGTGCTGCGGACTCTCTCGCGGACCCTCTCTCTCGCACCGTCACCTCTCATTGGCCAGTGTTTTTCGTTAATAACTCGTAAACAAAGCCGCGGATTGCATTTTCGCAAAGGAAAAAGTTACTTCAAATGACCTCAGCTACCCCTCATTTTCGGCTGTTAAAATAATTGTGGGACACCCTGTATATATATATAATTTATATATATATAATATATTATTTAAGTTTTAATATATATATATATATATATATATATATATATATATATATGTATATTCGGTGGTTCGGATAATCGAAGTTTTACTGTACGAGCAAGGATAATGAAACGTGGCACGTTTCATCGTGCAAGAGGAGCGTATAAAGCTAGAGCCTTTCTTCAAATGACATTAAATGTTTCATTGCCATTCGGCTGTCACGCTGACCCGGTGTCATATCCAACACGCTTGTCCTCGTTTCGTCTATCCACATGTTATCCAGTCCGTCCTCATCAAAAGACTATTTCCATTTTCTGTATTTGCATAATTCACCGCGCTAAAATATGTACAGTAATCTTACGTAATTGGACAATTACTTCCGTTGCAAAATACGTATTTCACGGTTCTGCATAATTTACCCTTTTGGAAAGCACGTGCCGCGAAGTCTTATAATTGCACGCTTTATTCTTTCCTGGGGCATGCATTCGAATTCCTATTTTCATGATGCACGTGTTCTAAGCTCTTTTACGAGCGCGTAAATCGTATTTTTGTACAGTATGCAGGATGGGTGCTATCTAGATTCACGTGATTGTTGCGCGTAGCGAAAAATGTTTCAGATTAAATATAATATAATGTAAGCCCTTTCGAAAGGGGCACATTTTGATGATACTAATTTTCTCGTAGGGGTAATCATATGTTTTTGTAATGTAATCATATATTTTTTATTGCACTGATTGACGATAATAATATAAAAATATAAAATATATAATATAATACATAATATAAATATATAATAACATAAAAATACAAGAAGAAAATGGAAGTAATAAAATATAAAAGTAAATAAATATAAAATAAAATAATAGAAAATATAATATAAATATAAAACATCTGATAAACAGGTTAATACTTTTTTGTAAAAAATATCAAGAAGCATTAACCGATGCAATATAAATATATAAAAATATATAAAATGTAATCATATATTTTATAAATTCTTTAAATGTAATCATATATTTTGTATTGCACCGATTGACGATAATAATATAAAAATATAAAATACATAATACATAATATAAATATATAACAGTATAAAAATAGTAGAAAATATAATATAAATATAAAATATCTGATAAACAGGTTAATACCTTTTTGTAAAAAATATCGAGAAGCATCAACCGATGCAATATAAATATATCAAATATATACAATAAATATTCCAAAAATATATAAATATATAATTCCATTTAGAAAACAAGACGAACAGCTTTCACATGTCCTTTGCACGTCCACCTATAAAAAGACTCATTAAAGAAGTATCATCAAAACGTTCCACTCTCGAAACCATTAGATTTCGCCCGAAACATTTTCCGCCACGCGTAACAATAATGACGTAAATGTGGACGCCACACCGTGGCGGTGTGAGCCACCCTGTATATCCCAGTCTTGTACAACTACGCGATTCGTGTTTGCATAAAGTTGTACGCCGGGTCCCTGATAATCGTACAATTTATTCTTCGGTGGAGGAACTTGCTATCTACGTCTGGGAACCGGGGGCCACGTGCGTGAAACACAACTGAATTTGATAATTCCGTAGAAAAGCGCTTTTACGGTTCCGATAAAATAAAGAATCCGAAACGGCTGATCCCGCGACGCCGCGCCGCGCCGCGCCCGTAATTCCACCGTTCAGATTGCGTACATGCGGCTCGCGTGTATTATCGGACGATCGCCATTGGATCGCGGCGACCGATTTCTCCGGCGTCGGTTTAAGGGAGATATCGCGAACGCGGTGCGTTAACACGACAAATAAGGCGAGCGGGCCGCGCGCGAGTCGGCTCGCCGCGCGGGTGTGCCCCGCGATGGTGGATTAAAGTGAAAATAATCGGGCGCAACGGTGCGGCCCGGACACGGCCGATTTTTAAATAGATACGCCGGAGAGAACGGACGATTCCTGACCTTTCGCGAGCCGCTTACTTCGAACGTCTTGCTTTTTGCTGGTAAGGTCAGGGGTCGGGAGTTGCTCGGCGAGACCGAGATTTCGCGAGGCTCGGGCCTTCTGGCCTCGTCGAATGCTTTTCTGGTCACGCGCGATCGGGAACCGGAGTTTCCTCTTTAATTGTTCCTCCAGAGCGAGGAATTTAGCTGGAAACTTGTGTAAATATTAGGTCTACCGGAAAGTTCTGTCCGATAGTGTCGCTTCAAGTTTCAATCCGTATGCACATGTTGATTTGAGACATATACGACTATCTCTCTTTATCATTGCATTTACACGCATGTACTCTCCTAAATAAACTGAAACAAAGATGTCTCGTGTCGTTATTAAGCGAGACGCGATCGTGAAAACATGGCTACCGATGATAATGCCGGACCACATGCTGCTTTGGCGACTCGTCGGAAAATCGCAGAGCTAGACTGGGAAATTCTGTCGCATCCGCCATACTCCCCGGACCTAGCACCCTCCGATTATCACTTGTTTCTCTCTTTGCAAAACTTTTTACAGGAAAAAAGATTCAAAACTGAAGCTGATGTCAACCAAGCACTAGTCGAGTTCTTCGCCTCTAAAAATAAATCATTTTTTAAAAATGGCATTTACAAGTTGCCATCACGCTGGCAAGAAGCCGTAAGTAACGATGGAAAGTATATTCTACACTAAATATTATTAAATGTATGAAAATTGTGTTATATTTCAATTCAAAAACGGACAGAACTTTCCGGCAGATCTAATATTATAAGCTATTTAGTAAACTTTTAACTTCTGAATTATTTCTTTTTTTGTTTTAACGCTTAACCCTTTGCACTAGAAGCCATTTTAACTGTAAATCAAAAATAATTTCTCCGATTTATAGTATTCCCATTTTGTATTAAATTGAGTCTTCTGGTACAACAGTTACGGCAATTTACGGCAATAAACAATTTAGCAATTTCTTCAATCTAAACTTTGTTAATATACAAATTATCTTGGGACGTGTTATAACAATTTTAGTGTTGCCCGAGAGTCACCATTCGAGTGCAAAGGATTAACTGACGGGTTGTTTTTTCTCTCTGTTTTTCTCGGTTTCTGGGAATCTTTTAAGAGAATTGAATAATTCGTTAAAAATAAGTTGATTGGATTTGATAAAATATTAATAGAAATGCGAGACGACTCTTTAATTCTGTTATAAAAGTTCAACGTTGGCAGCTGTTTTAATCGATCGATAAAAATTCCGGGGTAACATTTATTTCTTAACAGAAAAGTTCGTGCTATTTTTCAATGTACTTAGCATTATTTAAGGAACTGGAAACGGAATAAATATAGACAATTAAGCAAGTCGTGATTTTTATGCGCTTACTTTATCGTACGCTGACATTAAAAGGAAAATTTGCAGGGAGAATAGCAGAAAATCTCTGTTTAGGCCCGGACATACGGGATAAAAATTTCCACGGATCTATAACTGTATTCTTGAAACGTGAAAGTTAAAAGTTAAAAAAACAGTTTCGAAAAAAATTTGTTACGTCAGAACCAACCGAAAATTTTAACAGTTTCACTCGAGTCCAGCTGTAAAGCATCGCGCGGCACTTCGAAACACGTGTTCTACGGGCATGATATTGTATTTCATAGCGAAATTGATTTCATTGTGCAGGTTTCTACAGATTTCGTACGGAAAATCTGCAAAATTGTAGCAGCGCCGGATGAACACGGCCGTGCCGGGCTTTGAAAATCGAGTTCCGCGGCGTCAGAAACATCCGTAGGTAGCAACCTGAAACCGAATAAAAAAACAAAAATCTGCGCCTTCAAAACGATCGGAAAACACACGCTTGTAGCAATCGGTTTTTCAACGTTCCAATTTTTAGAAACATTCCAGCCATTCGAACCGGAAACTTCGATTTCGGACTTACAAATTGTTCGGTTTTATTGACGGAAAAAAGGGCCGGTTGCATCGCGAGCGAATGTATCAAAATTTCGGCCGACTTGCTTCTGCGGTCGTCGAAAGGTTTTCGGTGATCTTTTTTGGTCGAAGGCGAAAAATGAAAACAACTCGAGAACGAAGTCGGCGAGAAAGCTGACGCATAAGTGAGGAAGAACACGCGGGAAGAAAATAAAATAAAAGTTACAGTCTCTCTCTCTCTCTCTCTCTCTCTCTCTCTCTCTCTCTCTCTCTCTCTCTCTCTCTCTCTCTCTCTCTCTTTTGGATAAGTAGCCCCGGTCAAGGCCGACAATGTTAGCCCGCCGCACTGATAAAAATAAATTACATTGCTTTTTCGCAACACTACACGAGCATTGCTGCAATTTCGGCGCGGCATGGCATACTGCGGCTCCGTGTTAAACGAAGATTTCGCCGTGTACGTGGCCATAGGCGCCGCAATTTGCCCAATAGCGAAATACGCGCTAGTCACGAATGCCGGACCTTTTCAGAGTTCAAGAGCAATGCGATCGCAATCGAGGCGAAAATATCGCGCAGCGCTCGTCATTACGATAAATTTGATTAATATTCGGGCATTGATTGCCCCGCGATACCGAACAAAAATGGGGAATAAATGCCTAGATGCGATTCAACGATATTCGAACCTCGGCAGAATAAATCCGAAGCTGCTTTAATATCTCCATCCAAGCGTGATCGCAGCTGTTAAACTCGTAAGAGATCATCTCACGATCTCAGAGCGTCGGTGAATCATCGCGCGGAATGTTAGTTCCATAAATAATTAATGCCATAAATTGAAAAAAAATTCTAACCTCGATAGAAAGTATTCGAACACGTTTTAAAAGGCAATAATTATTTCGATACTGCACTAACAAGGTAAGGTCCCAAGGTTACCACACCTCACCTCCAGCCCCGCAGGGCCACGTAATCCAGTGCGCCTTTCTGGGCCCTTTATTAGCAACTTTAACATTAATTATCTGAAAAATTATAAGCCTGCTCGCAACACCGAAACGTATCGACGAAACGTATTTCTGAAATTTTCGTTCTCCAGTTTAGATAAAAGAGTTAAAAATAAGGGAATTTTTATCTTTTCTTGCCGTTCCAAGTAATAGCAATATTAACACTATGCCGTCCGGTAGCATAACGCTGGTGCCATGCAAAAATTATCTGTTGTATGCCGGTGGTACCACTTTGGTGCCATTTTAAAAAACTGAAATAACATTTGAACTATATTTCTTGGGTGTTAAAAGGCAGCAAACTAACTATAGCATTGTGCTCGTTTAACTAAGAATTAAGTACGAAAATTCTTGGATGAGATATCTTAATTTTAGGAATTTATATTACCGCCATCTCCGAAATTTTTGTTTAAAATCTAAAATTTCCAAGCTATTATGCCGGCGTCGAACAAATGAATCATATCTAAGATCTGCGGACGGCATAGTGTTAAAAACAAAGTATTTTGGTCACTGTACATGTGTCTCTCCGAGATCTCCAAAAAATTCTAGTTTCTTCCAGTTTTCTTTGTATTTTTCCAGTTTTAAAAAATTTATCGCGTTTCAAAAGACGATCGAATACTTTTTACCAGATTATCAGGAGACTGAGTTTTATGTGAATTGCAGATCTTATAACAATGTCGTCACATTTCTGTTGCAGCAGCGGGGATTTTCGATTTCCGTGCGGTGTTACGACGCGATTTTAGAGAAGCGGCCGATAAAGCATTATCTTTCGTTTGCTCTTAGGGGATTGGTAATCCAATTAGGCTATCAAGGGGTTAATCGCGTCCCGGCGGTACGATCGAAATCAGCGCCGAATGAATTTTTGACAACGGTTTCCTTCTCATCGGCGGCTCTGCGGCTTTAACGAAGGACGTTTATCGCAAATCCGCATCGCTGATAAATAATCGCGGAGCGCGGCGAAGTCGCGTCGCCTGGCCGCGGGATGCGAAACGTGCTTGCCCCGCCGCTCATAAAAATGAGTTTTATTTATAATATAATATTTATGAGAGCGACCGCAAATGAATCGTATCACGCAATTATATCCGTCGTTCCGCCGAATATAACCCCGTTAAATTTAATGAAAGAGACTCTATTTCGCGTCATTGAATTATTATTTCTGTGCGCGGCCAGGAAACGCGAACCGGAGCTCGCCGGGCTGGACGCCGTCGTTGACGCGCTTCAACGCCGGGAATATCCCATAAATTTGTCCATTATTTCCGGGCCCGGGCCGTGACTTTTTGTTTGACGGGTATCATTTATAATCCATTTGAAAGAAAAAGCCCGAAGTCGCCTGCATTTTTATGGAGGCCGCATTATTATGCGAGACACGCGGCACGACCGTAATTCTTCGTATTACGCATGCACGGGGAAAAGTGTAAATCGTGTTGACAGGGCATAATGATTCGGACGTGACAATATTGAAGATTCATGGTAATCCTATCGGGTCGGCGTCTTCGCGGCTGCCGAGAAATGAGCCCGCCGGGAAAAGCTTTCTTAACGGGGGCCTCCACCTTCATCCGAATCACTATCAAACTGACAAATTATTCGTCGCAACAATCAATCACGCATAATCCCTGTCGCCCGCCGCTTGATCATTACATCTTGAAAATAAACTTTAGTTTCGCGCGTGTTCCACTTTTTCTCGTCTCGAGAGTGTGCACTTCGAATTCGGCGGAAACTTGAAACCATTGAACGATTAGAGCAAATTCGATTAATCGTATCTCCAGTTCCCAAATTTTCCATTTTTGTGCACAATCTGAGCGTCAATTAGGGAGACATTACTGTATTGGATTAGCGACAGTTTATCCAAGTAATGAAAACCTGTTGGTTCACGATAATAATGATTAATATTTTCTCCGAATAATCTTTTATTTCTTCATTTTCTGTTGGTTCTTGACATTTCGTAGTTGTCAGTTTTTACAAAATTTTGTATCAATTTCTTTCTCAAACCATTTCTTTCCTACCAAAACTACATTATTCGGGTTTACGGTTTCTCGTTCAGGTACCGTAATTTCTCCCGGAAATGCCAAATTTTGGGTTACTGTGAATTTCCCTGTGCTAGTCTTACGCCTATGCGAGTTTTTATTGCTACGTCGATGCAAAATGGTTTGTTTGGGTGCGAGTCGGGTAAAAAAACCCGCGGAGCTACAAGGTACGTGATAGGTACAGTAAATTCTACCGAATTTTCCTTCAGCTAGTAAATAAAAATGGACAAAGATGGATAAAAATAAATATATACGATTATTCGAGCCTCGCGATTCATTTTTATAGTTGTCGATTGTCAATAATTATAAAATCGAGGTGAAAGGCTTGAATGATTGTATCTCTTCTCCCCAAATTGTCCAGATTTGTTTACAAGCTGAAGGAAAATTAGGGAGAACCTGACCGTTCGTCGAATCATAGCATGTGGCGTCCGAATTGCCTTCGAATCGTGTCGTGTGGCCTGCGAATTGCCTTCGAATCGTGGCAAAGAAATTAGAAATAAAAAAGTGCCCCGAGTTCCTATAAAAACGAGTCGTCGGAGTTGAATAAGAAAGACCGCGGAGTTACAAGATACAAGATGGTTCTCTCTAATTGACGCTCAGATTGTGCAGAAAAATGGACAATTTAGGAAAAGGAGATACGATTATTCGCAGATCGACCCATTCTTGCGTACAATCTGAGCGTCGATTAGGGAGAATTCACCGCATTTGTTCCCTGGATATCGCAGGATCTCATTGAAAGGCACACCTTGTACGAATTGAGAACGCGATTGCGAACGAACCTCCCGACAAAATGTCTCTAAAAATCATCCGAAACGAGGCTCTACGTCGCCGAGCAACCTGCCAAATACGGTGCAAACAGGTACATCTTCGAACCGCGTGATCTCCGACAGTCGGAAACACAATGTAAACCCTTATTCGAGCTTCGCATTCAATTATCAAGGCTCGCCGGACAGGGCGCTCCCGAACACACGATGCTTTGAAGAAAGAGAAAATGGATAATCCGGGCAGAACGTGGCGGAAATTGCTGTAAGAAAAAAGAAAGAAAGGTATAATCCATTTTTCGTGTCACGAAAAATTCCCAGTTTCCCTTATCGAGCATGTGGATCACGGTTGCGTGCCGCGCCCGCATCCCGCGCCGAGAGTCAACGAACTGCTACACTTGGTAGTGGACCTTAAATCAGATTGCCAGCGCGCGTTTTCCTACCTGGCCGAGCCGGGGCACCGGGAATACGCGAGTCGCAATGCTCGCGGGAACAATGCCGCTTCTTTTAAAACAGTTGCCGGGGCCGGGAGAGCGTTAGGGTTACCCGCGAGAATGCCAGTTTTCTTGCGGGGTCATCCGCGCAGGAAGCGCGGATACTCTTTTATTTTTCCGGGCTGCCGGTAACACTTTGTTCGCAAGGGTGCTCTCCATTGTCGTTGAGGTACGGAGTACGTTCATTTTGCTTACTTTCGCGAGCGCGGCCCGGCCCGACCCGGCCCGGGCAATCCTCGCACGATGCACTATTCACGATTCCGCTCCGAAGCGGTTTGGAAAATCGAGGCGAACGCGACCGACGGATTTGCATTATTTAATGTTAATGCGATACACCTTGATTGTTATTGATATTTCTAACCTTCGTCTCCCCCTCCTCCCTCCCCCGTTCTGACCCAGTTGCTTTCGTTTCCCGGCGCGATCGTAATCGCGCGCAACAGCTTCAACCAGTTTTATACGCGTCCATGGCGCAGCGGATTCCGCTTATTTGGGACAGAACTCGAAGGATAGAACCTCATCGAATAAACAGTCGGAGTGCTCTTCATTTAATTGGGACAGCTGCTTATTTGCGATCGCTCGCTCTGTGCGCATCCGGACAACGTATTCCGAGGGAACAGAGTTTGTTAACCGCGCCGTTGAATATTGGCGGAAATAAAAAGTTCCGTATTAAACATTCGACGGAAATTTGTTCGAAAAATATTTAATTGAACGCTGCATCGCGAACTGTAGTATAAACGGCGCGTTGAATAAAAGTTGCCGGCTTCGACGCCGAGAGGAACGAAATGTTTGTACCTGCGAGCAATAACATTCTCCTGCCGATGGTTTTATTACCTGCGCTCTAACTTCATTTCTTTTTTTTGTGGCAGTGTTTGTCACCGGCAAGCTTTTTAAGTTAATCAATTGTACGACTGTTTGAACGTTGGCTTCGTTAAACAAGATACTCTCTCTCGGGCGTTGTTAATAAATCATTGTTGAACTTGGTGTTTCGCGAATTCGCGGACGGGTAACCTTCCCTGTAGCACACATTTTCCTAGAAAGTGCCTTGTTGTGCGATTGCGTTGGGTCATATGAGACCCAGGGTTAGTATAAAAATGGGGGGTTACGTACCGAAGACTTATTAAAAATAAACATTTCTTTTTAATTCTGTGTAAGCAGCTTCACTCTTATTAAAAGTATAAATATATGTGTAGCAAAAAAAGAAAAAGAAAACGAAAAATATAATTTTTATTTAATGTAACCTTAATTTAATCAATTTCTTCCTCTCGTCACTTCTCAGTCAAACAAGAACGTTTTCTTCGTTGAACGATATCACCTTCACTTTCTGAATCTTCTCTTTCATTCAGATTTTTTGCATCATCTATCCTCTTTAAAAAATCTGTAATTTTGGTTTGTTTGCTGGTTCCTACAAGGTCATCGCAAATTTCATGGTATGAAGATAGACAATTTCGCAGCTCCCTTTTGAACTTTCGGCTTCTTATTTATAATAATTGCATTTTCATGTAAAGGCACTATAGTTCATTATTCCTATTCATTATTCCTATTATTTTAAAGTAATTTAGTTCTTAAATATGTTAAACAAAAATCATGTTATCCCGTGCCGTAGAACTACAGTGTCGTACAAAGGTTTTCGGAATTTTCTTACCTCATTTTCTTTCTTTTTCTATTATATCTTTCTTATTTTCTTGTGTTAGAACGAAACAGTCTTATTTTATACCGCGTTGTAAGTGGGCTACCAATTTATACGCGCATAATTCACCGCGCTAAAATATGTATAGTGATCTTACGTAATTGGACAATTTCTTCCATTGCAAAATACGTATTTCACGCTTCTGCATAATTTACCCTTTTGGAAAGCACGTGCCGCAAAGTCTTATAATTGCACGCTTTATTCTTTCCTGGAGCATGCATTCGAATTGGTATTTTCATAATGCACGTATTCTAAGCTCTTTTACGAGCGCGTAAATCGTATTTTTGTACAGTATGCAGGATGGGTGCCACCTAGATTCACGCGATTGTTGCGCGTAGCAAAAAATGTTTCAGATTACAGTAATGTCTCTCTAATTGACGCTCAGATTGTCCAAAAAAATGGACAATTTTGTAAGAGTAGATACGATTGTGCGAGCCTTGTGGCTCGTTTTTCATGGTTATCGATTGTGAACAATTATAAAAACGAGCTGCAAGGCTCGAACAATCGTATCTTCTCTTCCAAACTTGTCCATTTTCATGAACGATCTGAGCGTCAGTTAGAGAGACATTACTGTACTTAGCTTTATTTAGCGATCAGACACTGGAATCCTTTAGAACCTGCGCAACATTTCGATCTTTCATCGCGACGAGAAACGGTGTTCCATTAACTTCCCAAATTGCTACTCTCGCCAAACACTTTCGTCCATCGACGGTATTCGAGGCGTCTCGCGAGGAATTCGGGAAACGTCGAAGCCCCTCGCTCGGATTTAATCAATAAAGTTATTATCCGAGATTCGAATCGATGAGCAGTAAATCATGCGGTCGAGGATTCCGCCGCGGATACCGTGACGAGAAAGTATTGTGCCTCCTCTCCCGATGCCGGCGAGCTAAGAGTTCCCGTCCCGGAGGTTAATTTGTGTCCCGATCGAATTGACCCAGTCCGCCGGTTGAATATTGCAATTAATTTCGAGGAGTCGAACGGAAACTGCATTACACGCTCGGACCGTTCCATTCAAGAAGCCGGTTCCCCGCTCGCCGTATCTCATTTCCCTTTATCACGTGATGCTCGAGCAGATCACGGGCTTAAGATGCATAAGTGGCATCGAGCGGCAGAGAACAGCGAAAGCTGGGCCGCGCGCGATTCCTTGCGTAATTAACGAAACACTCGTTGCGTCTTGTTTCCTCGCGCGTAATATCGTCGTCGCTCGGCGGTTGCCGTGACACAAGCCCGAGCCCATTAACATTTCGTTTGATCGATTTACGCTTTGCGGGGCCGCCGATAACACGGTCAACTTGTCATTTGTCGTTCGGGCCTGAAAACCGGGACGGATAGGAGCCGCGCTCGACGGAAATTCGAACGACGGCAAGTCGGCGAACCTACGCGCGTGCCTCTAATTGAAAGTGTCGAGTCGATATCGAAATACGAATTTCTGTCCGGGCGGGACGTAATAATTACGCCGAGGCTTGTTTCTGTCCGTTCGAAACGTTGTTGTCCGACTTACGGCGACAGCCGAGCGAACGAATCGCGAACGGCCGCGCATTTTTCCCGACCGGCTATACCCTCGCCGACAAAGGTTAAGAAATAAAGCAATTAGCGCGAAAGTTGCGGCACGTTTCCCGCCTTCGCTCGGCCCGGGGAATTGCGCGCGGAAAACCCGGGACGGATAGATGTACGCGTTTTATCTCCGCAAGAACGGAAAGACGCGGGCGAAACGAGTTTACGTTAATTACGTGTACAAACACGATATGACATTTATTAAAACCCTTTCGCGTGCCCACCTTTTGTAGTCGCGCTTTCGGTGATGTGTATTAATTAACGCTTTCCGACCACTTGCCCGAGCACCTTGTAAAATTTCACTGTAACTCCGGAAACGGTTGAACGCCGCGCGGCTCCGTTGAAACTGGCAAGTACCTGCCAGCAAGGCTCGCGGAGGAAAGCGCACATGCACCGAATCGATTATTCCGCTCTAGAAATCCGAGCGCGGTTCTTTTAATTGATGTTCTATTTATTCCTTGGCGGTTCGCTACGTTTACGAGAAGGGCATGACACGCGTCGGGCAAGAAGAACCGTCGGAGGAGTCGCGCGACTCGGCCGGGCCGAGCAACTTGCTCCGAGATTTCGAGACGAGGCTTCGAGAGATCGAAGAGATTTCGAGATTTCGAGACGAAGAAAATTGGTCCGAAGAAACCGTAAGGAAGACGGCGAAAAGTGTTGGAACGAAGAGGAATCATAGAATGAAAGTTACCGCAGATATTAACCCTTTGCACTCGAGGATTATTTTAATTCCAAAACGAGGACGTTTGTTTCAACCTACAATATTTCTATTTCATACGATTGTTTTTATTTGATACGTATGAAATTGAACGCGAATGCTTGCAGAGAACTTCTCGAATTATTTGACAATTTATCGAATACAGACTGATCGAATAATGTGCAAATTCTTTTGAAAATAGCGCAGCAATTTAGCGTCGCGCCTCGGTGTCGCCGTTCGAGTGCAAAAGGTTAATGGAACTTCGAAAGGAATCGAGCGAATTGCTCGACATATTTCGAGCTTAGAAACTGTTACAAAATTTCAGGATTCTTGGGAAAATCGCGCCGAAGCAAGCGTGACTTCGGTTGAAGAAAGCGTTCCACGATTAACGAGAGATTATCAAGCGAAAGCTTCATTGTAGAAAGCACGCAACCTCGGCAGATTGCGCAACTCGATTGTGTCCACAGGTATTAGGACGCCTACGAAGAGTTATATAAACCTCGATTCTCTTGAAATAGCTTCCAGAACTTGGACAATTTTTGCTCGAACCAATGTACACAGTAATGTCTCCCTTACTGACGCTCGGATTGTCCACTAAAATTGATAATTTGGGAAGAGGAGATACGAGATTGTTCGAGCCTTGCGGTTCGTTTTTATAGTCACGAATTGTCAACAATTATAAAAACGAGATGCAAGGCTCGAATAATTGTATCTTCTCTTCCCAAATTGTCCAATTTTGTTTACAAGCTGATGAAAAATTCGGGAGAATTTACTGTATTTCGAGCTGCGCGGACGTGTTAAAAAGTGGAGCGATAAATCACATAGGCGTATGACTAGCCCGAGGAAATTCACAGCAACACGAAATTTGGCATTTCTGGGAGAAATTGCTGTACCTATAAAGACGAGCCTCGAGTCTCGAATAATCGTATCTCCTCTTCCCAAATTGTCTGTTTTTGTGGACAATCTTCGAATATTATTATTATTATTATTATTATTATTATTATTATTATTATATTACATTGACAACAAAATCTTCGAATCAGAAGTGGAAATCGATACCGCGATAGCAGAAATTTAGCGACAGATTTAACCCATTATCCGTCAATGTCCCATTTTTGGGGCACTTTCAAATTTGTTTCTATTAAAAACTGCAACTTCTAAATAAAATACAGGCATTAATATAGTGAGAACATATCGCGTGCTCCGTGAAAGTATCAAGAAATCCCGCTATTTTGTTTCAAGTCATTGTAAACTTATGGTTGAAACTAATAATCTCGATTTAATTTTTTTGTTTGCATTTTTTAATTGCGGCGAGTAATGGATCAACGAGGAATCCATTAGGAATGGCTTGCGAAAACTGATCGGACTAACGCAGCATCGCAAGACAAAGAAACCTTATGTTTGGCTGCGATCAAACTGGCTGTAATCAGACGAGCAAATTAATGTAACGTTACAACATCGTGGTCTCTACATCAGCATGCCCAAATACGCGCGATCACGACGTAAAGATAGTATCAAAACATTCCGGAAACCGGAATTCCGTCAGAAGTGTTCCAAGGCCAAACAGAATATTATAATCGGACCGCGGATTTTATGTATTCATGATAAGAATAAACGAGATAAAACACCGAAGTGTAAACACATTAGAAAAATTTACGAGCACTGCTATCTTCATTTCAATTTACGAATGAAACGCACTTTTGTTTCACTTCAGTTTCTTACGACTGAGAGATAGAAGATGTTTGCTTCCCATAAAAATCAGCGGTGTAATTATAATAGAGTTCTTCTCCGGCATGAAAGTTCGTAAGAAACCGCGGCATTCGGAGAACGGGGTTCCTGTAACTTCAGCAACAATCTCTGGCTCGCAGGCGCATAAAGTTTCTGCCGCTTGATATTCAATTTCTTCGGGGAGCCAACCTGTTTTATAGTTTCGTCGCATCCGTATTTCTTATAAACTGTTTACCGTAGAAGTAAGGATACGGTAACTTTTCCCTAATTCGCGCTCAGACTGCGCACAAGAATGGACAATTCGGGAAGAGGAGATACGATTATTCGAGCCTCGCGGCTCGTTTTTATAATTACCGATTGTCAACAATCGGTGAAAACGAGACGCGAGTTCTTCTGAAATTGTCCAGTTTTGTGGCCAATCCGAGCACGAATTAGGGAGAAATTGCTGTACTTTGTACGTGTCCATGGTATTAAACATTTTGACGGCCGCGGGGCAAACACTTCGAAATTTTCATGAAATTAAAGTATTTTATTCGGTGAAATATAAAGATTGCACAGCAAATTTATGTGGCATATGCATTGCTTTTCCAACATTCTTGCGTCTTGTAGATCTTAATAAAATAAAGAAATTAATTTTCGATAATTAAATTTTAAATAACTCTGTTTCCCAGATGTGGGCGTCGCGGTGGTCAAAGGTTATAATTATAATAGTGATAATTATTAATAATATAATATATATATATATATTAATATATAATAATATATAAAATATATATAATATAGAATAATAATATATTATATTATAATAATATAATATATATCCTTATTAATAATATAAAATAGGATAAATTCGGTTAATGATATAATTATGATGCATTGTTCAAAAAGTTATGCTACATCGATTTAAGAAACGCTAAAAATTCAGGGGTGTCTCATCTTTTTGTCGCGGCGGTTATAACTATAATAGTGCAATCATGATATACCTTATTAATAACATAAACAGGAAAGATTTAGTTAATGATATAATCATGACGCATTGTTCAAAAAGTCACGCTACATCGATTTAAGAAACGCTACAAAAATTCAGAGGTGTCTCATCGTTTTGTCTCGCGGCGTGTATCAGCGAGGAGTTCGTGAACGGGCGGCGGGCTCCCGTAAAAAGTAACAAGTGCCCCTAAGATTTAAAGGCAATAACGCTCGGCTCGCGGGCCCGGAGCCCGATGAAGCAGGAACGTCCTTCGATAGGCATTCAATATCCCCGTTAGGAGATAACTGGGCCGGCGTAAAAGGAATCCGTGGAGCGTTTCATTGTCACCGTATGCAGCAATAAAACGAAAGACGAGCCATTAGCCGGCGCACATGTGGCGCTCGGCCAGGCACGGCTTGGCGAGGCGAGGAGCGGCGAGGCGAGGCGAGGCGATGCGTGGCGTGCATGGGCATTCGTCAGTTTCTGAATGGATTTGAAAAGCGCGTGAGTCAGCCCCTTCCCGGAAAGTTGATGCTATTTCACCGTGCACGGAAAACTAAAGCGAAATAAAGCATGACTAACGGACTCCGCGGCAGATTTACGCGCGCGGCCGCCGCCACCAACTCCGGATTCCGAGCGGCCCCCGGTTTTTCGACCTGTTTTTCGCCCCGGCCCCGGCCCGTCTTTCCTTTTATTTCGCCTTTTTCCGACGGCTCGATCCTTTTTTTTTGTTCTACCCCCGGACAGCAGTTTTTACGTTTTGTTTCCCGCACCGGTTACACACCCGAAACGCGAGAGAGCGCTGCTGCAGGTGCACGAGGAGCGTGTGTGCACCCGGCGCATCACCTGCGGCTCCTATCCGTGTCACTGGGCGCCGAGAGCCCGGTGTCGCCTGTGCATTTTGTATCTTACATGATTCGTTTGCATTCCGCATACATAGTCGCTGCGAACACTGCGGACACACTGCGATATTTCAGCGATAGACGGTTTGTCGATTTGTTCGAGTTCCGACGAATCATTCGCGAGCCGAGTTCGAATTTTTCGAGCTACAGCAATGTCTCTCTAATTGACGCTCGGATTGTCCACGAAAATGGGCAATTTGGGAAGAGGAGATACGATTATTCGAGCCTTGCAGTTTGTTTTTATAGTTACGAGTCGTCAATAATTATAAAAACGAGCCGGAAGGCTGGAATAATCGTATCTCCTTTTCCCAAATTGTCCATTTTTGTGGATACAGTAATGTCTCTCTAATTGACGCTCGGATTGTCCACGAAAATGGGCAATTTGGGAAGAGGAGATACGATTATTCGAGCCTTGCAGTTTGTTTTTATAGTTACGAGTCGTCAATAATTATAAAAACGAGCCGGAAGGCTGGAATAATCGTATCTCCTTTTCCCAAATTGTCCATTTTTGTGGATACAGTAATGTCTCTCTAATTGACGCTCGGATTGTCCACGAAAATGGGCAATTTGGGAAGAGGAGATACGATTATTCGAGCCTTGCAGTTTGTTTTTATAGTTACGAGTCGTCAATAATTATAAAAACGAGCCGGAAGACTGGAATAATCGTATCTCCTCTTCCCAAATTGTCCACTTTTGTGGATACAGACTCTAACTGACGCCCAGATTGACCACAAAAATGGACAATTTGGGAAAAGGAGATACGATTATTCGAGACTCGAGGCTCGTCTTTATAGTTACAGTAATTTCTCCCAGAAATGCCAAATTTCGGGTTGCTGTGAATTTCTTCGGGCTAGTCATACGCCTATGTGATTTATTGCTCCACTTTTCAACACGTCCGCGCAGCTCGAAATACAGTAAATTCTCCCGAATTTGTCTTCAGCTTGTAAACAAAATTGGACAATTTGGGAAGAGAAGATACAATTATTTTTGAAGAACTGTTAAAAGTATAATTGTTATATAGACTCAATTTCACATGCATAAATTGCACTAATAAGTCATACAAAATGGAAATACTGTAGGTTATCCAAAACTATTTTGGATTTAGAGTTAAAATGGCGTCGAGTGCAAAGGGTTAATATCTGTAACAAGTTAGAAATGTTATATCAATGTCCTTCCGTATTGTTTAAATTTTGCTATCAATTTAAATTGTAGCTACTCATTTTTCTCTTAAGTGCATTAAGTGCATAATAACCGCAGTCTAGTGGTAATTGTCGAGTGGACAAGTAAAAGCAAAGTGGCAAATAGTAACAAATAGTGCTCACTATGACAGACAAGTACAGAAATACAAAGCCTAAAGTTAAAAAATCGTTTCTATTATCATGATAAATCAGATTCCAGTATCGTTCGGTTTTTTCAAGTACAGCAAATTCTCCCTAACTTTCCTTCATCCCGTAAACAAAAATGGACAATTTGGTAAGAGGAGACACGCCCAACAATTTAACAATTGGCAACTACAAAAACGAGCCGCGTGGCTCGAATAATCGTATTTCTGCTCTTTTCCCCGAATCGTCCGTTTCTATTCGCAAGCTGGAGGGAAATTGGGGAGAATTTACCGTAACACTCGCAATTTTTCGAACAGTTTGCCGATTTCGAGAAACTCAGCTTGACTCGGCACGAACAATCGAACAGAGTTCGGGGCCGGCTCGTGAAATCCGAGTGCTCGCATGCCTCCAATAGTTTGTTTCTACCTTTTTTTTTCTGCTGAAAGACAACGCCTCTTCTCTCTCGCGATACAATGGCTCCAGTTTCGAAGAGTATAAAAATCTGCGAGAACTTTGAGACACAATGCTGAACGGATGCTTTATCTCTGATCCTTTGTTCCGCGAATCCGTTAACGAAGAATGTAGATATTTTTGCCCAATTATTGGCTCCTCGGTGTCCCGATCGACGCGATCTCGATCATTTCGAGCAAGTACCGCCGGAAAGAAAACAAGCGGAGTAATCGAGAAATTGGCTGATCGAGAAATCATCGAGAAATTGGCTGATTAGAACTTGGAACAAGCGTAAAGTAGAAGTAAATTCGAAAGTAAAGACGCGTTTTTCTAAAAACGTTGCAACGTGGGTACTTTCTCTGATACTGCTTTCTTTTTCTTAATTAGATCGTCTCTCTCACTCTCTCTCTTTCTCTCTCTCTCTCTCTCTCTCTCTCTCTCTCTCTCTCTCTCTCTGCTCCCCGTCACCTTCGCCTCTCGATTCAGTCTTTTATCTTCGGTCTTTTCGCGAGCATCGATACTTGCTAGAAAATTTCTTTTCTTCCTTCGGCCAGAATCCATTTACTGTCCATTTAATGCAGCATTTCGTTAACATTTTCCGTGCGCCCTTTGCTCTAGATACTTTTATCCATTTCTTACGGCCCGTCGGAAAGTCTATCTCATTTTTTCTCTTCCTCCTTATCTAATTAGCCTATTTATCGATAGCCCTAACTCGAACACCGACCTTCGCTCCCATTCATTAATTTTTCTCGGGAAAGCTGTGCGTTCGTTTTCCTCGTTCGATTCTCCCACGTTCTTCAGTTTTCTTGGAATTTTAGTACTGTTATAACGGCTCACATATTAATAACCGCCTACATTGTTGCTCGCACTAAACTACCCGGTGTTTTTATTATATTCTTCAAGGCAACCGAACGAACAGTCTCTTGTGGGCTATGCGGGGTGTTCATGAAAGATATGTACAAGCGGGCACCAGGTGCTTCCTCATAAAATAACAACAACTAATACATAATAATATAATAATAATAATAATATAATATATAATAATATATTATAATATATAATATAATATATAATAATAATAATACAAACAAATAATAACAACGAAAAAAATACACAATAACTTTCTTTCGTTTGGTACTTAGTTTCCGAGAAAATCACTGAAAATCGAGTTTGTCGCTCGACGAAGCGTATCTTAGCCGTAAAAGTGAGCACGTAAAAAATGAATTTTCAAATCCGATTTTCTCGAAAACTGGGTCCCAAATAAAAAAAGTTATTCTGTATTTTCTCCGTGCCTTTTTCTTTCTTATAATGAGGAGTCACCCGGTGCCCGTTTGTACATATCTTCCAGGGACACCCTGTATACAGTAATGACGCTCGGATTGTCCACAGAAATAGACGATTCCGGAAGAGGAGATGCGATTACTAGAGACTTTGTACTTCGTTTTTATACTTACCGAATGTCAATGACTATAAAAAACGAGACGCAAGGCTCGAATAATCGTATCTCCTCTTCCTAAATTGTCCATTTTCGTGTAGAATCCGAGCGTCAGTTAGGGAGACATTATTGTAATTTCTGATAGCCCGAATTTACAAGCCAGACGTCTCATACAAAATCCAAGGCATATGCGAGCATCGACACAGCTGCACGAAACTCTCGATAATCGATGGCGAAACTTATAAATACAGTCAACCCGAGTGTATAAATGCATTGCAAACGCGTTAGTCGCGCTAAATTGTTTTGTCACGCCGTTTTCACGGTTCTGCATAATTCGACGCAACAATATTGTCATAACTCAAACAGCGACTGTTTGCGCGAAGGTAAAAACACGGTCATTATGCGAGCAGTGGAATTTCATCAAACGTTACTGCGCAACGAACGATTATACCAGCGAGAAATCGACGGGATTCCATCGACGATACGAAAGTTCGCAGGGCCAGCTTCGTGTCTCGCAGGACGAAATTAGGGGTGCGGAGGAGCATGGGCGGCCAGAATACAAGAGGGTGTCCCAAAAATGTCTCGCAGTCCGATAGTGACGGGTTCCTCGGGTCATTTGAAGCAACTTTTTCCTTTACACAAATTTTCTCCGAGGCACCGTTAACGAGTTATTAACGAAAAACAGTGACCAATGAGAGGCGAGCTCAGCTGCCGCGAGGCGGCCGAGCCAACGGCGCCAGCGGTCGAGCGGTCAGCCGTACTCGATTCTTATTGGTCACTGTTTTTCGTTGATAACTCGTTAACGGTGCCTCGGAGAAAATTTTTGTAAAGGAAGAAGTTGCTTCAAATGATCCGAGGAACCCGCTGTTTCCGGATTGCGAGACATTTTAGGGACACCTTGTAGGAGAATGCCTAGGGCCTGCGAGCAGTATAATACAGCCCTGCATCGATCCTGATAATACGCGAACAATAGGCTTCTTGTATCGGAGCCGCGTAATTGACCCGTTCGCGGAGCAACTGTTATGGAATTCAATTTCGGAAGGGCTTAATTGAAATACATTTGCGCGAGAGCGGCGCGAATGCGAGCCTAACGCCGGTGGAAAGATTCATGCGAGCCATTCAGATAAACGTAATGAATTCCCGGGCACGAAGACCCCGGAGAAATCGTGTTCCGCGGGAATAATTTCCTCGGATGTATGAAATAGTTTTGCGCCGTTATAGCGCGAGCAATGAAAAATGCAGCGTGGCTCGCGAACGTTGAATACTTCGGAAGGCGATCCTGAAGAATCTTAAATCGAGAGATGCCCGAGGCCGCGCGCCCGCGCGCGCTCTCGAGCGAGCGCCTTTTAAGAGTATTTTTACCGAATTGACTCAACGATGGAACGCGCGAACAGCAGACCGGGAAATGCCGGGGACTTAAATCATGGATTTAATTCCGTCTACGCGCCGAAAGCCGGAGAATTTTCGAGCCTGGATCAAATTCATTAAGGGCACGCGCGGGATCCTCTCCTATCCGAATTAGCAGAGAGATAAGAGCGCCGGGGCAGATAATATGACAATCGCTTTTACACCGATAAATTTCCGTGATCTAACGCGGCGGTCGTTTACATTGACCGTTCACGGATTACGCGTTTCCTTTTCTTTCTTTTTTTTTCTTTTGCCGAGTACGTAATCGCATACATTTCGCGAGACGGAAATTCCATCGAGTTTCGGACCACCGGCAAGATAATTCATCGAGCTGGAATTCGCAGTCTTGCCGACGACCATATTCAACGGGACTGGAACTTTCTGGCGCAGAAATTTCTGCCTTCGGAGACCGTGTGTACAATCGATGACCGAACTTCGTACGTTGAACGTTCATTTTTATCCGCAAGATGCACACAGATTTTATAATTATATTACATTCTTTTACTTTCTTGTAAACTCTGTTCTCTGTCAGAACTGGTTAAATGCCTTTCGACACTGCGTACTAATGAGTCTTTGCCCGTGCAATGCATAAATAAATAAATAAATAAATAGAGAAATAAATAAGTAAATAAATAAATATATGAAGAGATGAATAAATAGATAAATAAATAAATAAATAGATAAATAGATAGATAAATAAATAAATATATAAATAGATAGATAAATAAATCAATATATAAATAGATAGATAAATAAATCAATAAGTAGATAAATAGATAGATAAATAGATAGATAAATAAATAAATAAGTAAATAAATAAATAGATAAATTAATAGATAAATAAATAGATAAATAAATAAATAAATAGATAAATTAATAGATAAATAAATAAATAGATAGATAGATAAATGAATAAATAGATAGATAAATAAATAAATAAATATATGAAGAGATGAATAAATAGATAAATAAATAAATAAATAGATAAATAGATAGATAAATAAATAAATATATAAATAGATAGATAAATAAATCAATATATAAATAGATAGATAAATAAATCAATAAGTAGATAAATAGATAGATAAATAGATAGATAAATAAATAAATAAGTAAATAAATAAATAGATAAATTAATAGATAAATAAATAGATAAATAAATAAATAAATAGATAAATTAATAGATAAATAAATAAATAGATAGATAGATAAATGAATAAATAGATAGATAAATAAATAAATAGATAGATAAATAACTAAATAGATAAATAAATAAATGTTTCGCGTATCGTAAAGTGGCCGAACAGCTGTAGATTTTTCAAATGTGACACGAAACACGCGCGGAGGTGCAGGTGACAAGTAACGAATTTAACGCTTGAACCGCGCACACAAAGACAACAGGAGCTCGTTCATTGGCCCGTGAGTGATCGAGTGAGGTGGTAGCAGAGACCGTGAAACAAAGCGCCGTCGGAATGAGACGCGGGAAACAGATTCCTTCTTATTTGGTGTCAACTGTACGAGTTGTTCCCTTACGTGGTACATACAACGATCTTATTGAACATCGTAGATAAAATTCCTCCGGCACATTTATCGGAAATGTTTGGTATTCGGCGGAACCTTCGAATATCAGAGTAATCTGTGTGTCCGTTCCCCGAAGGGAAGAAGCGAGAGGCAGGCCGGGGGATATATTGTGCGCGGGTAGAAACACGGGGAAAAGGGAATCGAGAACATTTACCATCGTTTGTCGGGGTGGGAAGCGTGAAGAATTTCGAAGCACAAAGTTTGACGTGAGTCACATTCTCTACGCTTGGTCCACGGGTCACGGCGAGGTGAAATAATAGTGTACACGCGTTGCACCGAAATAAGGAACACGGGCAGTGCCGAATTAGAAAGTAAATAGGGACGAGTAAATTAGAAGAGAAAAATACCGAACGGGGGGCTTTGAATCTCCGAAGAATGTCGGAGCGACGGGCGTCTTTCCTAGTTTTTTTTTAACAGTGGAAAAAACGGCTTGTATTTTCTTGGAAGAGACTTTTGCTAGTTTACCGGACAATATTTATGACGTTCTTCTTAAAAATCACAAGTTCGTTGAAACGAAACAAAAAATGGGTGACCCGCGTTTTTTATCTTCTTTCTCTCTCTCTCTCTCTCTCTCTCTCTCTCTCTCTCTCTCTTTGTAGCTTCAAACAGATCGTCGCATCGAAGATCAAAATTGTGAGATTCGCGAAGAATACAGTAAGGTCTCTCTAATTGACGCTCGGATTGTCCCCAAAACTGGACAATTAGAGAAAAGGAGATACGATTATTCGAGTCTCGCGACTCGTTTTTACAATTGTTAACAATCTGTAATTATAAAAACTAACTGCAAGGCTCGAATAATAGTATCTCCTCTTCCCAAATTGTTTATTATTGTGCACAATCTGAGCGTCGATTAGGGAGACTTTAATTGAACTATCATTAACGAAAATGTTCTGTTCCTCTTTTAATAATAGTACTGAGATGAAAATAATGCGACACTACACTTAGATTCTCCTATCGGCTTCAGTCAGTTTTATATTTGACCTACTAATTTTTGTTATCGGTGCATAAAATCTGCAATCTACTTCTCACATTTCACTTTCAGAAATGAAAGAAAATTCGTACGAGCAGATATAACTGTTGCGTTGAAAAGAAGCAGCGACAGTTGTCTTTAAATGATAATTCCAAAGCCAATTATTAGATTACACTGTCTAGAATAGTCCAGGAAACTGTCGATGGCATCGACATAACCTTGACATAACCCGCTTTTTTTAAGTTCTCTCTTTCTCTCTCTCTCTCTCTCTCTCTCTCTCTCTCTGTAGTTTCAAACAGATCATCGCATCGAAGATCAAAATTACGAGATTCGCGAAGACTGCAGTAATGTCTCTCCAATTGACGCTCGGATTGTCCACAAAACTGGACAATTTGCGGGAAGGAGATACGATTATTCGAGCCTTGCGGTTCGCTTTTATAATTACGAATTGTCAGCAACTATAAAAGAACGAGCTACAGGGCTCGAATAATCGTATCTCCTCTTCTCAAATTGTCCATTTTTGTGCACAATCTCAGCATCAGTTAGGGAGACATTACTATATTTTCTAACGAGCACAATCTAATCGTCCGCGACGTTCGCATTAAACCTCGCGAACGGAATGCCGAGAGTTCGAGAATCCGGTGCAGCAAGACGTTCGCCGGAAACCGACTCGAGCATCCGACAAAAGCCTGTTTCGATAAAGAGAAGCCACCGCGCCGCGCTGTCCCTTTTCAATCGCGCACTCCCGGCAACAATAATCCACGGTAAATGTATTTTCTCCGGTCGACGGGACGAAGGAATGAAAATAAAACAACAACAAAAAACGAAGAAGAAGAAAGAAAAAGACGAAAAGAAAAGAAGCAGATTACTATTTTACGCGTTCCGCTTATGGCTCCTATACAAGTCAAGCCACTACGTTCGAATGCGGAACGTTATGCGCCGAGGAAGTTTGAAAGGGCCCTAAACACAATGAGAATGCTCGGATGTAGTGGCTGGGGAACGGCCTGGAATCGACGTTGATTTCGGTTGGCCGACCTGCTGCTGGTGAATACCTGCGAACTGCAGGTCGTTGCTACAAACTCCGGGGCCGGGAATCATTCAAACTTCACGCTGCAGGTTTTAAGTACCGACGAAGACGAAACTATTCTTGGCCGACTAACGCACCGATGGAGGGCATTGCGATTTCGCGCACGTTAACCAACGATTTATTTGGCCGTTCCGCAGCTAGCGCGAATTGCCTTTCATGTTTTTGGAAGTTGAATCGGTCTCCCCGTACAATTCGTGTACTTCGTAAAATTGTACGTTTCGCCTTCCCGGCTCGGGGCAACCTGACGATATTGTTTCGTTCATTTCAACTTATTAGAATTATTAACCCTTTGCACTCGAGGTCGGATCAACGGAAAATTTAATATAGTCTTTCCGATCCACTGCATTTCCATTTTATACAACATAAATGCATTTTATACGTATGAAATTGAATTTTGTGACAGATGCAACGGTTATCCTTTCAACAGTTCTTCCAAATATGAACAAATTCGATTAATAACATTATTCTGGAACGTGACGTAACAATTATTAATGGCGCCTTGGAGTCGCCATTCGGGGGGGAAGGGTTTTAACCCTTTGCACTCGACTGGCGACTCTAAGGCGCTCTTAAAAATTGTTGTATCACGTTTGAAAATAATTTTAACACCATCAAATTTGTTTATATTTAAAAGACTGTTAATAGTGTAACAGTTGCCTTTGTCGCAAAGCCCAATTTCATATGTATAAATCGCATTAGGTTATATAAAATGGAAATACTATAGGTCCGAGAAATTATTTTGGATTTCGAGTTAAAATTGCTCCGACTGCAAAGGGTTAAAAGAGAAGAAACATTTTCGTTCAACTTTTATTTCTTACAATTGACTTTGGACAATTTTTATTTTGCATCCTCAGTTCAGTAATACGTGATGCAGTAATGTCTCTCTAATTGTCACCTAAAAATTGTGCTCAAAAATCGATAATTTGAGAAGAGGAGATACGATTATTATACGAAGTTTTTACAATTGTTAACAATCTGTAATTATAAAAACTAACTGCAAGGCTCGAATAATCGTATCTCCTCTTCCCAAATTATTTATTATTGTGCACAATCTGAGCGTCGATTAGGGAGACTTTAATTGAACTATCATTAATGAAAACGTTCTGTTTCTCTTTTAATAATTGTACTGAGATGAAAATAATGCGACACTACACTTAGATTCTCCTATCGGCTTCAGTCAGTTTTATATTTGACCTACTAACTTTTGTCATCGGTGCATAAAATCAGCAATCTACTTCTCACATTTCACTTTCAGAAATGAAAGAAAATTCGCACGAGCGGATATAACTGTTGCGTTGAAAAGAAGCAGCGACAGTTGTCTTTAAATGATAATTCCGAAGCCAATTATTAGATTACACTGTTCAGAATAATCCAGGAAACTGTCGATGGCATCGGTGTCGCGTTTACAATTAAATGACAAACGCCAGCGAGGGAACGAAAGTATTTCCATCGAACTGTGAAATTCTCTTTGTATAGCCAACAAAAGTTATAGAATTTAATGAAGATCCTAGTCTATTATATCCAGACTGAAATAAGACGTATACGAGCACTGCCATGTGTGTCGCAGACAGATTAATTCTCCCGTCGACTCATAATCTGTCCATTTAGCCAAGGTGATTAATGGACCGTGGACGTTTATGCAAATGTTAATTTTTGCCGAGTTATCGAGAAACGTTGGAACGAAGCGGAAACTTGTTTAGTCGATTCAGGATGCTGACGGGGTTCAAACTTAAAGACAAAGATCAGTAACCGTTGCGCCACGGCTCCCAGTTTGACCCGGAATGTCAGAAGCATTTCCTGATCAATCGAAAGATCGGCGAAAAATTAACGCAAACAGAAGCGATTAAAAATGTAATTATAAGGAATTATTAAATGAGCACCGAATGCGAATCTAAAGCACACTTTTTCAATCTTTGTCATTTATATTGTGTAAATTGTATCGAGCGTTGGTTGACGTTCAATTACAAACTAAATGTACACCCATTAATGGCACCCATTCCAAGGAACGAACAATTTTGGAGCTCATTTTCATTCAGGATTATTCTATCGAAATAGAGTACACGAAATTGGACGTTATACTCTAAAAAACAGAATTCACTTCTATTCTCGTTTACCTATTAGTATCATATATATATATATAGTACTATATAGTACTATAGTAGTACTATATACTATACTATATACTATAGTAGTACTATATAGTATAGATAGTATTATATAGTACTATAGTAGTACTATATATAGTATAGATAGTATTATATAGTACTACAGTAGTACTATATAGTATAGATAGTACTATAGTAGTACTATAGTAGTACTATATAGTATAGATAGTACTATAGTAGTACTATAGTAGTACTATATAGTATAGATAGTACTATAGTAGTACTATATAGTATAGATAGTACTATAGTAGTACTATATAGTATAGATAGTACTATAGTAGTACTATATAGTATAGATAGTACTATAGTAGTAGTATATAGTAAGTAATACTATAGTAGTACTATATAGTAAGTAATACTATAGTAGTACTATATAGTAAGTAATACTATATAGTATAGATATAGTACTATATATATACATAGTATATGATAGTATATATATGATATCATATATATATAATACTAATAGGTAAACGTGAATAGAAGTGAATCCTGTTTTTTAGAGTATAACGTCCAATTTCGTGTACTCTATTTCGATAGAATAATATATATATATATATTTTAATATCTTGAAATATCTTTAAATTCCAAAATTTCCATTGGCAACATTCCCGCACATTGCTCGACAATGTCGTCTCGCAGCCAACTAAAAAGTATTTACAAACACGACCTGTTTCACGAATCTTCCTCGAGTACGGCTCCTTTTGCCGATATCTCAGAGCCTAATCATTTCTGGCAGCACACAGTACAACACGATTCACGCAAGAATAATCCAACACGCACTTTGACACATATACCGTAAGAAAGAAAAATACTTGCAACATTATCAGCGGAACAAATAGCCTAAGATTACGTTTCGGATTAAAGAAGAGCATTCGCGATATTATTAGCGGCGCCACCGAACAACCATGAACCGTAAATTCATCGATCCAACGTTCTGTTTCAAATTCGGCTATCTTCACCTAATATTAGGCGAAGCTGCCGGAAAGTTCTTCCTGATAATGTCATTGCAGATTTTAATAGATATGCACATATTCATTTGAGACATATATTTTTGAAGAAATGTTGCTCACAAATTGCCATCAGGCTGGCAAGAGGTCATAGGTAACGACGGAAATTATATTGTACAATAAATATTACTAAATTTATGAAAAATCTATTATTTCCTTTCATTTTTCGAACTGACAAAACTTTCCGGTAGACCTAATATTAACACTTAGCCAAGATCTTAGCCTTAGATCTCTTTAAATTCAGTCGATTGACTACCGAACGGATGATTAATAAAAAATGAAAAATGATCGCTTAATTTTATTAAGATTCGCAAGAGATACTCATGCTGAAGAAGTAATCGATGCCATAAATGCTTTAAATGCTTAAATGCCAACATGCTTCATAATTTTCGTTTAATCGAATGACATATATTAATTTCATGAAAATTTTCGAGGTTTCCAGCGCGGTCGTGTTAAATGTTAACCCTTTGCACTCGAAGCTATTTCAACTGTAAATCTAAATTAGCTTTCTTGTCTTATGGCATTTCCATTTTATGTCACAAAGTGCATTTTCACGCATATGAAATTGAGCCTTGTGACTCCGATACAGCAGTTAGACTTTCAACAACTTTTTATATCTAAGCTTTGATGGTATAAAAATTATCTTGATGTGTAACAATTTCAATGGTGCCTCAAAGTCACCACTCCAGTGCAAAGTGTTAAAATCATTAAAATAATAATAAAAGACTAAATATTGATTTAGGTTTCTAGCGCGGTCTTGGAAGTGTTAACCCCCTGCACTCGAAGCTATTTCAACTCTAAATCTAAATCAGCTTTTCTGTCTTACAGTATGTCCATTGTACGTCACAAAGTGCATTTTCACACATATGAAATTGAGCCTCGTGACTCCCATACAGCAGTTAGACTTTCAACAACTTTTCATATCTAAGCTTTGATGATATAAAAATTATCTTGGAACGTGATGTAACAATTTCAATGATGCCTCAAAGAAACCACTACATAATAATAAAAAAATAAATATTAATTTAATGAAAATTTTCGAGGTTTTTAGCGCGGTCGTGGAAGCGGTTAACACTTTGCACTCGAAGCTATTTCAACTGTAAATCTGAATTAGCTTTTCTGTCTTATAGTATTTCCATTTTACGTCACAAAGTACATTTTCACACATATGAAATTGAGCCTCGTTTCAACAACTTTTTATATCTAAGCTTCGATGGTATAAAAATGATCTTGCAACGTATTGTAACAATTTCAATGGTGTCACAGAATCACCACTCGAGCACAAAGTATTAAAACCACCGCGCCGAAGAGCTCCTCGAGCGAACAGTTCCGATCGCGGACACCGATAATGTTTCCCGGAATCGTAGGCTCCCAATAAAATCCATAATTCCGCGATGCAGAAAATTGCCGCAGAAACGAGTCGATGATGTTAGGGCACAGAGAGAATCGTGGTCTACGGCGAACTACAGCGGGGGGAAGGCCAGAGAAGAGCAGGCTGTGGCCGGAACGGGGGCTGGCAGACAGGGGCAGGAGGGAACGGAAGAACAGAAAAGGATGGCGGGAGCCTTTTCTTGTCGCCGCTCGCCAAAGTTCAGGCCGGCGAGATCCCGGGAGAGATCAACGTTCAAGTTCTTCGTACAGAGAGGTCCGTTCCCCAGGCAAGATTCCATTCCGAGCGAGTCCAGGTTACTCGAAGAAAGAGCGCCGCGTTCGGCTGGTGTCCTGGGCCGGCCTCGTGTGCCACGGAGAGGGGGGCTAAGGTAAGGGGGCTCTCTCGGCTAACACGGTGATTCGCGAGCATCCGAAGAAGGTCATCGGCGATGACTCGTCGGAGGAACGACCGTGGCGCGCGCGCGAAAAAAATCAAACCGAAGGCAACGGGGGAAAACGAGACGAAGGGGTCCGCTTACCACCTAGCGAAGCAGCTCCGTGGTATTTCGAGCAGGAAACCGGCGGCGTGCGTACGTATCCGTCAATCGTGGGGCCGGCCAGCCGCTGGCAGGGAGAAAGAAGCGAGAACCGCCTCGACTCTTCGCCCCTCTCTCGCTCCTCCTTCGCCGTCGGTAGAGAGATGGAGAGACGCTGCGGCGGCAGAGCGAGCACACACAGACAGAGGACCACGGGTCCCGACGAAACTCTTTTTTACTTTTCTTTTCTTTTCTTTTCTTTTCTTTTTTTTAAGGTAAAAACTCTGCCACTCCCGTTCGAATTCTCCGGAGCCGTTCACGTTTCACTGTAACGCGCGAACATCGTGCTTCAATGATACCATCGTCGATCGCAATACGGAGGGATTACGAATGGGTAACAGGCTCGAACGGAGCAGCACTTCGTAGATCGTCGAACACACACTGGGGCGACGGGGCCGCGTTACCTGACAGAGGAAAAAAATCACGTGGCGACGCGTCGTTTATCGGCGCAACACTTTACGACTCGATTTACTCTCGTTCGTTCCGATTCGCCCTGCCGAGAAACCCGGCCGTCGACTACGCGGTACGGTCGCGAACGTATTCCGGTTGCGAGAGATAAAGAGAGAGATATATGCCACTTCTGGTGGACGCACCAGCGATCCGGGGGATTTAATCGGATTGATACACGGGGGCCCGGTAAGGACACTAACTCGAGCGACGCGACGCGCGTGCAAGTTTCGCGCGCTGCAGACTCCGGCAGACTGAGCGCCGAGAAAGTCTTGGGGCTAGCGTACGCGATTGGTGCGCTCCTCGCGGCCGATACCCGAGGCCAGGCGTCACGCGTCTTTCGCCGGTCCCTCTCGCGCTCCGATTCCTTAGAAACTGGAGTAATACGCTCGCGTACTATACTCACCGTCGCGCGTCTCGCCCGCGTACATGCTAAATCAAATCCCGGCGCGGCCCGGCGATGCAGAAAATCTCATCCAGGAATAACAATCTCGATTTTCGTAAACGTAACGTAAACCGCGCGACGCGCGGCTCTGCGGGACCGAGTCGATTCTATTGCCGTGCACCACGGCACGACGACGACGACGACGACGACGACGACAACAACCGTTGCCACCGGATGTTTTCTCAGTCTGACGTAGTGCATGCGTGGTTTTCGTGATCCGTGCGTATAGGAGGGACGCGTTCTTTTTGTTATGCTGATTAGCCGAGAACTTTTTTACGTACTAATCACCTTGATCGCTTCGCGGGAAATTGGACAGCTTCTCGCGGCGATTGTTCCCGGAGTCGGGAGAGGTGTATTAAACGAGACTTTGTTCGAACGGCTGTGACGTCATCGCGGAGAGAAGATGGCGGTTAAATGTGAGCGAGTGGAAGCGGTTGGTCCCTGTCGAGGGTTGTTTTATTGTTTGGAATTTACAGGAGTATGCTGTTAATTGTATTCGCGTGTTTTAAACAGTGGGTAAGCAACTGAGATTTGTAAATAATTTTACAGCTCTGTGTGCAAGTAAAATTTAACTGAAAGGGGTAATGTTATTTTAAGATGTTTTGTTTCTGATGTTTTTGTAATGGAAATTGTGAGTTTATGCTGCAATTACTATTTGCAACTGCAATTCTATTATTAAATTCTATATTATAATTATAATATATATAAAATTAATAATTAATTATAATTAATAATTATATATATTATAATATATATTATATTATAAATATATTATAATTCTATATTAAAGAATTTTAACGATAATTTGAGAAGTTATCGTCTTTTATAATCAATTTTTCAGTATTGGAGTAGAAAATGTTTTAAACATATTATATATATATATATATAATAATAATTATTATTTTAAGTTAGTTAAATAAATACTTTGAAGAATAGAACTTTGTGAAATTTATGAGCGCAACTCTGACTGGAGCAATGGAAATAAATTGCTGGAAATCAATTATAAATTGACAAAGAGAATTTTATAAAATCTCATTGTTTAACAAGCAAAGTTCCAATTTTTATTCTGCGATGCTGCGATGAAAATATCGTTTGCTACCTCGTTTTGATGAAACTGATTAAAACCACGCCTCGATCTCCTGCCACGCGATGAAAGATTCGAAAACCATGTGAAAGATAATTTTCTAAAGTGACACCGCGCAAGAGAAAATAACCGGCCGTGTTACCAAACGGCGCTAACAATGGTCGTCGCCTGAACCATAATTCCGCGTCTGAAAAACATTCTCCGATATACACCTCCATTGTGTTATCTCGGCCGGTCTCTTCGACTCCATACACTAATTGACTCTCGAGTGCCGTTCCGACGTTTTCTGCTCCTTAACAATGCGATCCTTGGTTTAGCTGTCGCGCTAATCGAATCGTGAATTATCTGAGCCGGGCGCGCAGCGATTGTTACGCGAATATCGCGGCGCGCACACAATGCCCGGCCGGTGGTGAGTTAGTGCCCCGCCACAATCGAAGGGTCAACGTTGCCAACAAGTTGCGCTAATATTTGTGAATCGAAATTGCAGAAGGTGTCGGCGCGTATCGAGCGAGCCGCGACGCCCGGTTCGGCGTCGAAAATATTTGACCCAGAATTTCCTTTTTGCAAAGGGTGCCCCCGTCCGTCCGTGTTTCGAGAGCGGCGAAAAATTTACGGGGCCATTGTCGGCGATAAAATATGCACATTTAACCGTCGCTTTTTTTTCCTTTTCCTTCTTTCTTTTTGTATTTAAGCTCGATGTAACCGACCGAATGGCTGAATAATTCAGCATTCGGAATTACACGGCTCCGGGGCTCGGGGCTCGCGAAAAATATCGCGGGGGCTCTGTATGGGCCGGCGGTGTTTATTTAGACTGCACCTGGGAAACGGGGCGGTGCGCGCGTAACCACTCATCGCGGCTCAGTTTGTTTATCGCTTTTACCTCGTTTCTGAGAACAAATTCTGAAAGTCTCTCGACAAATACGGCCGACATTCATTCGCGGTGTGCACGCCGCTGTAAACAGTTTCTTTTAAATATGGTGGATACACACGTTTCCCCCCATTTGGCGAGCACATGTCGCGCGGTGCGCCGGCTTCTGGTAAAGTTTTCCGCGGCGCGCGATTCAGCTTGCCTCGCCCGGCCCCTCGCCCCCCGCGCCGCCGCGTATAGATGTAACAATTTTTTGCGACAACTTAAACCTGACCCCCTTGTTAACCTCAGAATTTATTCACCGCGCCGGATGCCCCGCGGCGGTGCAATCCTAAGACTTCTTCTTCGTTCGGCATTCGCGAAACCGGCGGCGGCGCGCCGCTGACCGGCAAAAGTCTCTGCGACAGGTCGCGCGATTCCATTGAATCGCGGAGCCACGCCGCCGCGTCCGTTTAATTGCGAATAATTTTTCGTTCACTGCTCCGCGGCGTGATTTATTATTTCGCGGCTGGCAAGGGTCTCTTTGCCGTTAATAATTTCCTAGCAGGAAACGGAACCACACGTTCTCGTTATACGCGCCCGTGTTTACCGTAAATGCTCTGTATTCATAAGCGCAAAATAATGTTTCCCTTCAGCTCCTGTCAACTAGACCGTATTCACGTTTGCTAAATTCATTCTAAAGTCGCCGACCGAAAAGGCTCGGCGCCGCCGCCCCGCCGTGGGGGGATGCGTGTTCATTTTCGACGCACCTTTTGATTGCAGAATAAGTTTCCAGTTTAAAAGACTCCGTGTCTGCGCGTTTCAAACAGTTATCGTGTAATAGAGTTGGTCGTAGAATCATTTCGAAGCTGATATAGTATTGGGTTGTACGGAAAGTTCGTGGCGATTTTGGAACGCAAACGATTTATATTTTAGTATACTTTTATTATATTATACAGAGTATCCTAAAATTATGGTATTTCCGGGAAATTAAAGATTCCTGAGGTCATTTGAAGGAACTTTTTCCTTTGCGAAAATGCAATCCGTGGTTTCGTTTACGAGTTATTAACGAAAAACAGTGACCAATGAGAGGCGAGCTCGGCTGGCGCGAAGCGGCCGAGCCAATGAGCGGAACTGCGCTTTCGCGCGAGCCGAGCTCGCTTCTCATTGGTCACGGTTTTTCATTAATAACTCATTAACGATACCTCGGAGAATATTTTTGTAAAGAAAAAAGTTGCTGCGAATTAACTCAGAAATCCCTAATTTCCCGAAAGTACCATAATATTGGGACACCCTGTATATTAGTAATAATATATAATATATAATCGAAGGACTTTTTTAAAAAAAGGCATCGAACAACTGCCTATACGCTGGCAAAAGGTGTTTAAAAATGATGGAAATTATTTTGTCGATTAAAATGTAGGATTTCTTTAATAAATAAATGTTTTTCGCCAACAAGCAACAATTTTGTTTACTTTTCGTTTTACCTAATTTACCTAATTACCTGCCATCTCTACCCACCTGTTCTACAATCTTTCTCCATTTTCCAGGCAATTTGGAAATTCCGTCCTTCCAGAGTCTCTCAGGTTTTTCAGCAGAAAACTTTTCCCCGTGATATTTTTATCTTGACCAAAGAGTTGAAGTTTTTTCCACTAAGAGAATTTTGTAATCTTTGAAATAGGTGGAAATCAGAGGACGCGAGGTCCGGTGAATATGGTGGATGGGATAGAACATCTCAGCCGAGCTCTGACAACTTTTTTCGAGTCATCAAAGACACGCGAGGCCGCGCATTTTGTTTTCTTCGGTATTCGAAGGTGTATAAAACTGACAAAAATGATCGTGTCGTAACCAAATTTATTTCTAAATATGCCTGAAAATACCGTCTTTTATAATATACGTACGCGTGTCATTTGCTTTCAATCGTTCCGATATTCAGTAATGTCTCTCTAATTGACGCTCAGATTGTCCACAAAATTGGGCAATTTAGGAAAAGGAGATACGATTATTCGAGCCTTGCGGTTCGTATTTATAATTACGAATTGTCAACAACTATAAAAAAAACGAGCTACAGGGCTCGAATAATCGTATCTCCTCTTCCCAAATTGTCCATCTTTGTGTCACAATCCGAGCGTCAATTAGGGAAGAGGAGATACGATTATTTGAGCCTTGCGGTTCGTTTTTATAATTACGAATTGTCAACAACTATAAAAAAACGAGCTACAGGGCTCGAATAAACATATCTCCTCTTCCCAAATTGTCCATCTTTGTGCACAATCCGAACGTCAATTAAGGAAGAAGAGATACGATTATTCGAGCCTTGCAGTTCGTTTTTACAATTACGAATTATCAACAATTATAGTACAACGAGCTACAGGGCTCGAATAATCGTACCTCCTCTTCCCAAATTGTCCATCTTTGTGCACAATCCTCATATTGTCAATTAGGGAGACATTACTGTACATTCAGACCTGTCCTTACGCCACCTACCAAAAATCTGCACGAACTTTCCGAACAACCCAACAGCATCGAAAAGGATACAATTACGAAACCGACGCGGGATCGGAATGGAAATGGCAACGGAAACGGATAACGATCGTAAAGAAGGCCATTTACCATTTACAGGGCAACGCGCGCCAATGAAACATCACGGCGACGCGCGGCAACGGGAAAAATTGCGACAAAGAAACGAACAAAGCCGCGTTCTATGGTGTCGAAATGAGCATAGCTCGCGGGTCGCGGCAATTCCGTACAGGCCTACCAACGTTTTCGTCGCTGCGGAGCACTTAATTAGGGCAACAGTTTTCAAGCCCTTCATTTAACAGTCCCCTCCGACGGTTTGCAAAACAACGGGCACCGGGCGACCTTTGAACTGACGCGCGCCGCGGCGCATAAATAACCCGCGCGCGGAACAATGCTTTGTCGAAGATGAATGGTCAATTGTGGAAATGAAAAGATTAGTTAGGTCAATTTACGAGGGCCGCGGGTATCGATGTTACAATTGATCGACGTCGTAATCAGTATTCCTTGGCACTCCGTGCCGGACAAACGGAGGGGCGCGGCCGTCAGACAAAAATTTGTCGTCGTATCTACCGCGTCCCGGCGCGGCACTGCGTGCACCATTTATTAGAACCAATTGAATAAATTACGTTTCATTCACGATGCTCTCCCCCCCCTTTTCCCCCGCGTTCGCATGCTTCACGCATCGTTCCTCGGCTAGCTCGAATCCGCGGCCGATAATGAAATCTTTTCAACGATATTTCAGCATAAAATACCGTCGAATGTATATATATATACACTCTTTTCTTCGAGTTCGAGGACGCGATAAACGAATCAGCCGCCCTCCTGGGCCTCCGCCCCTCACCCTCGCCGCACCGCACGATAGAGAAAAAAATGCGGCATGCAGGGCGCGTTGGTATTCCGATCGCGTGGGATATTTTTCAGAAAGGATTTGTATGCGGTGCGATGCGTCCCGCCATCGGGCTCCCTACAATGAGGACTTATTATGATAACAACGTTTTGTATTACAAATCTGAAAATCTGGCCGACCGCGCCGCTGCCCGGCCGGCGGAACGCCGAACGCGACAGATTTTTCGAATCGTTGATATTGACAGTTTTAACGTTCACGCGTGCCTCGATAGTCGATCGGACAGCGGCCGCATATGAGATTCATCCGTTTCTCTCATTTGTCCCGTCCCCCGGTGCCCGCTTTTAACCTCCGTTACCCGCTCCCACCCTCCCCTCCTCGCCCCTCCCCCCTGGTTCTCGGGCCGTTGAAAGGGTGAAAAATCATTCCGCCGTTTCTGCGGGCCGATGCGCGTTAAATATTTAATATTCGGTCTGTTGCGAAAAGCTGACGGCCGTCATTGCAATTTAATCGAACGCGCCGATCGATCGCCGCGCCGCGCCGCGCACTGGGGCAAGAGCCGTCCGAAAGCGGAATTAAGTCCCCTTCTATAAATGTCCTCGAAATCAAAAAAAAAAAAAAGGAAGATAAAACCGTGGCGGATAGTTAGCTGATCATTCGGGTCGCAATGCGGTATTAATTTCTCTTTCGTTTCTGTTCTTCGTTCTATATTAGCGGGTACAGATATATAATAACATGTAATATAATAACATAACAAATATGTAATATATATAATAATATAATAATAATATATATAATAAATATGTATATATAATAATATAATATAATAATAAATATAATAATATAATAGAGAAAAATATTAATAAGTTGGACGTAAATGTGTGATCACGGTCAGAAAATGTAAATCTCCAAAATGTAAACCAAATGTAAGAATGATTCGGCCTTGGTCAGACTTGGAGCACAGCCGAGCCTGGAACGTGGATGCGAATCGACCCTTATAGTCGTTAACAATCGGTAACTATAAAGATCCCCTTCCCAAATTGCCCATTTTCGTGTACGAGCTGAGTGAATTTATCGTAGTCTCTTAACACGTTCCGTGCCGAGCTTTTTTTACTCGAATCTTCACACTTTGATATTTTACTAAAACTTGATGTATTACGTGCAATTATTAATTCTCGTACACATAACAACGTAACAAAAACTTATCAACGCCCATTCTTGCGGTGGAAATTGATTCTTCGGTTCTAAATTTCTTGTAAACAATTTGTTCAGTTCACTAAGTAAACATGCAAGCGTGTACCATCGATGGTACACGTGGCGCGGAACGTGTTAATGATCTCGCAGCGAGTGCGATCGCTCCAAAACAAATCAACTTACAAATAGAAACAAAAATAAAAATAGATAAATCAATAAATAACCAAGATCTCTCGCAAAACGAGTCACAAACGGATGAAAGTTCCTGCTTGGCGCAGATCTGAAAATTGTATACTCTGACGCGCCGCGCGGGACCGTGGAGCCCCGAAGATCAAAAATTCGCGGAGCGTCTCAAAGGTCCGCAACAAAGGTCTCATGAAACGGACCGAGTGGATGAGACCAGATTTCCCGAGGTCCGCAACAGCGAATTCTCAGAAGTCCCCGGCGCTCTAGAGAATCGCGCGGGCGAACTACGTAACGGTTCCGGGGAGATTAGAGCGGTCCGATAAAAGAGCGGAGAGAAGCCGGGCGCAAAATTCCCCGAGCTGTCCGGTGGGGCGTTCCTCTCGCGCCGGTACCTCGAAGTATCGCTTAATAAAAACCGGTCACTTCGTTTCGATCGCGATGAATTTTCGGTGCGCGCGGCTCGATCCCGTTCACGCTGGCGCGTTTCCGTTTCCGTTCCGCGCGCAGTTTTACAAAAAGGGCCGGACAAGTATGAGACAGCCTTGAAACATTGCCCGGCGCCACTCTGTCTGCCGCGCGCAGTTTCATTAAGAAGCGGTTCGTAATTTATTTTCGCACCTGCGTATACGTGTATCGTGTTTTCCCTCGCCTTCGCGCGGCCACCGGCAATCCGAAAAAATCCAAACACCGGGACACCGTTTCTACGGAGCGTGCGGCGACGGAATTCGTTTCCGCAGAATTAGAAATAATCTTCTAAAATATTCAACGATCCGCAGGGACCACCGTTCGGGGCGGATCGTTCGATTCTCGCTTTCTGCGATCGGAATCGACGCGGTTTCGCGCGCGCGCGCTCGCTTATCGGACACGTGCTCGAAATCGGAGCCAAGGTAACGTTCGGGCTCTTACTATCAATTAGAACATCTTAATCAACTGCCGGCGCACGGGCTATTTCGCGCAATGCGCTTTCCGATTTACGTGATTCTTCCTCCGTGCATTCTCGACAGAAGCGAACGGCGATGCAACGATACGCGCGCTGCATTCTTCGCCGGCGCAGCATTCAGGCTGCCGCACAGAGCGCCCGAGCGGCACCCAAAGGCGATAGAAAACATTTTCTGACCAACATCACGCTTTTGCGTATAACTTTTTGATATTTTTCTGTATTATGTTGTTATATTTATATTTATTATTATGTTATACTATATATATATTAAAACAGTTACATTCGAGTATAATAAGCATTTATTTAACTTTCGTTGTAAATTTATAAATCAGACATAACCTTGACATAACTTTGGCATAACTTTCGGCATAACTTTGGCATAACCCTGACATAACTCTGGCATAACTTTGGCATAACCCTGACATAACCCTGACATAACTTTGGCATAATCTTGACATAACCCCAAACATAACTTTCGGCATAACTTTGGCATAACCTTGGCATAATTATGGCTGTTTAAACTACAAAAATAAAGATTTTGTGTAGGATGACGTTTTATTGGTTTTCTAAAATATTTAAGTTAATATTAGTATGAAAAGTATATTTATATTTTATATAAAATTATATCGCGTTTGGTCTTATTTGAATCAGAAAAAGCTCACAATTCCATTGGTAAATCCGAGAAAGATAAAGTTAAATTCCGAATCTCGGTCCTGTATGCATCATGCTCGCACATCTAATGTGAACACTGTCGATCGAGCACGCTGCTAGCACGATCGGAGCTTAGCACGTAGATGTGTATCGACCCTAAAAAGACTAATAATCGTATCTCCCCTTCCAAAATTGTCCATTTTTGTTTCCAAGCCGAGAGTTAAATTAGGAAGAATTGACTCTACATGGCTTACAATTAATTATACCATAATCGACGCGTGACTTATATTGCACATTAATATGAATTAACATTCATATCGATTCGAAGAAGTAGAGGACCGCGCAGCTTATCGATTGGCGAGCCTTTGAGAACTATCGCGACACTATTGATCTTCGGAGTCACAGTTTCCCACGGAATCCCAACCGATTTCTTTTGTAATACCTGACGATAACAGAGCCGTGGGAAATCCTTTCGTATTCTTGGCCCCTCGAATCGTCTAGTTTCGTTGCGGGAGCTCGCAATCTTCGGGCTTCAACCTCGTGAAAACTTTTGACCCCCTCGACTTTCCACGGTAGACACCGGCCGAATGCAAACCTTTGAGAACTCTCGCGAAAATTCTTGCTTCCCGGGTCTCTCTAATATCAGAATTCATAACATCTTGCGAAAACTTTTGATCTCTGTTCCAAGATATCGGTGACTTCCGAACCGTCCGGGAAACTGCCTGCGAATTCCCGGGGCCGTTCGCAGCCAGTTATTTTCGCGCGGCGGATCGCCCCGTCCTCCCCGTCCGTGTATGCATGTAATTCGCGGCGGGCGACATTGAACCGTCGCAGCTAAGCACGTAATCATGTCGGCTCGCGTGACGTTTAATTCCGTGTCTGTTATTACGCGCGGCGGGATTAGTTCGCGTTCGAGGCACGAAGAACGCACAAAGTATCTAACAAGCATTTTTCTACCCCCCAACAACCCGCTCCCCCGCGCGCGCGATGTTTGCGAACTTTCATTACTTCAATTAATTTCAGGGTCCGGCCAAGTCTCCTCTCATTAACGCACTTCGCCGTACTATAATATAAAACTCCCCGGTCGCGAAACTTCCCGTCGCTTTGTCGCCGTTCCGGCGCGGCGCGTCGCGGGCGGCCGAGATTTTTCCGCCGAGTAATTTGCATCTGCGCCGAACGCGGATCGTATCAGATCGTGTCTCTTCTCATTATCGTCCGGGCGGGCCCCCGGGCTCCGAACGATCGGCCCGGGCTTTTCGCGCCCGAGACTTTCCATACGTCCGGGGCGTTGATTACCGCGGGCTTCTCTTAATTTCGGCGAGAGCCCGGTTTACTTGGAACTGTTGCGAACCGTTAAGAGAATGTAATTAAGGCGGAGAATGTGGACAACGCCGCGTGCATATTCGGCCCGCGTTTACTTGAAATATCCGTCGCCACTATTTCAACGATCCGGCGACTCGCGGGACCCACCGGGAAACGCAGAAACGCGTGCGAATATGCTGGCCTTGTCGGCAAACCAGGCGTGACCGAGTGCTTCAATTTTTATTTCCCCCCCGTTATCCGCTGTCTTACCGTTCTCCTGGAACGGGGCACCTACCGCTGACGCGCTCGCGCGCGCGCGCGCGGAATTCCCGGAAAATAGGAGCCGTTTATTTTGAAAGTGGCATAAGTCACTTTGTTTTTAAGTCGATATATTTAAGGGTTTGCGTTTTAACAGGTTTAAATATATGGATGCTAACTTTCGAGAAGATTTACTTGTATTTGTTATCTCAGGATACTGATATTTTTCTCAGTATAAATAATTTCGTATAAACAGTAAAAAATCACCGCTTTTCGTTACGTTAAAGTGACATGCCACTTTCAAAATAAACGGCTCATATGTGCTATCTTTAATTTCTCGAAAACTACGTGAAATTTCTCAAATGTAAATTATCCCTTTGCACTCGAGCGGTGACTCTGACGCACCACTAAAATTGTTGCACCACGTGCCAAGTTGATGTTTACATTATCAAAGCTTAGATATAAAAGATTGTTAAAATTGTTTAACTGTTGTACGAGTCGCAAGACTCAATTTCGTACTTCGATTCGACTCAATTTCATTACGGTAAAGTGACTTATGCCACTTTCAAAATGAACCGCTCATATATCCGTCCGCTCGAATTTAACCGTAACGACGCGTTCTATTGGGTTGACAACTAAGTAACTGCCGATTTGTTCAATGAAATAAAAAATTTTTTTTACTTGGAACGAAGTTTAATCTGTGATGTATTTTCCATTTTGTTCGATGACCTTTTGCCATCTCTCCGACAACTTGAAAATTCCACGCTCGTAGAAAGTCTGATCCTTTTCGGCCAAAAACTGAGTTAAGTGAGATTTTACAGCGTCATCGTCGTTAAAAGTTTTACCACGAAGGGAGTTGTCCAGGGATCGAAATAAGTGGTAATCCGATGGCGCGAGATCAGGGCTATATGATGGGTGTAACATCGATTCCCAACCAATATCCATCAATTTTTGCCGAGTGGACAAAGACGTGTGCGGCCTAGCATTGTTCTGCTGGAAAATGACACCTTTACGATCGACCAATTCTGGTCGCTTCTCCTTGACCGCTGCATTCAATTTGTCCAGTTGCTAACATTCGCGGCTAATAAAAAATAACATAATAATAATAATAATAATTTTATCCACAGATCTGGACAATTTGGGAGAAGGAGATACGATTATTCGAGCCTTGCGGTTCGTTTTTATAATTACGAATTGTCAACAACTATAAAAGAAACGAGCTACAGGGCTCGAATAATCGTATCTCCTCTTTCCAAATTGTCCATTTTTGTGCACAATCTGAGCGTCAGTTAGGGGGACATTACTGTATTTGGTTTAGTTTTAAGATAATTATTGCACACTTTTGTGGGCCACTGTAAATTAGATGAGAGTGTCTTTCCGCTGTTAATAATTGCAATAAGTCGGACCAATAATTGCAATAATCGACCAATTCTGGTCGCTTTTCCTTGACCGCTGCATTCAATTTGTCCAGTTGCTAACATTCCCGGCTAATAAAAAATAACATAATAATAATAATAATAATAATTTGATAATATAACATTTACGGATATCATAAAAATGGGAGTGAGAGACATCTATAACTGAAATCGGCGATTACTTAGTTACCAAACCCAATATTTCAATTCGATACAGCCTACTCGATTTCGGCGCGTGTCCGGATTAACTGTTCGTTCAACGAGTCGAAGCTCCGCCGGTCGAACCGGACGTTCTGAAAATTGACTCGCGGAAGTTCGGGCGAAATCGCCCGCGAAATTAATTGTTTAATAACCGCGCTGGCGTGGCGCGGCCGCGGATTCTCAGAACCCGCGTACCTGCATGCACGCATCCATGCATGCATGCATGCATGCATACATATGTATGTATAATAACGTATGCTATAGACGGCGGAACGGTTTCGAATCGGTTACTTCGATGCATTTGCGCGCAGCCAGCAATCTATCGCAAGGAGCTGCTGCTGGCCAGGAACAATGCGCTCATTGGAACGGAATAATGTACATTTCGAGTGTAAAGCGGAGATACTCTAAACTTCAATGCGGAATATATTTGCTGCCGGCCGCCGCTGTCCCCTCCCGCCCCCGTTGTTCTGGATCATCCCCACGATACAAAGAAATTATCGTTTTGATTATGATCGTGATTGTATTATTCCCGGTTCACTGCAGCCGGACCACCGTTCATCCGAGACCATTATCTATGAACACATACGCGGTTATATCGCGTTATATGTTGTATCACCTGACCAGGTAACGTTGTGCCGCCGTTGCCGCCATTGAACTCGGGCTCCTTTAAACAGCTGTTCGCGCGTTAATAATTATCTACGCCTTTAAATGCTGCCTCGCGCGATCACCGGGTTCGGATTACAGCAATGTCTCCCTAATCGACGCTCAGATTATGCACAAATGGGAAGAGGAGATACGATTGTTCGAGCCTTGCATAACCTTGACATAACCTTGACAATTCGTAACTATCTCCTCTTCCGTATCACCTCTTCCAAAATTGTCCACTTTTGTGGAAAATCTGAGCGTCAATTCGAGAGACATTACTGTACAATCGGAATTCTCCAAACGACGAGCTTAAGTACAGTAATGTCTCCCTAACTGACGCTCAGATTGTGCACGGAAGTGGACAATTTGGGAAGAGGAGATATATGTACAGTTAGTAGTAGTGTTAGTAGTAGTAGTAGAATTTCGGTTACGTGGTTTTCGCGGTGCATGCCGATACTTTTGGCCCGAACGCAAGTTCTCGGGCTATTGTTCCTCCGGGTCCGCTAACTCGTCGCAGTTCCAACTGGTCGCAGGTCCGTTCTCAAAGACTTTCTGGTCGATGCTCCGAATGGGTGTCATCGTACAAAGACTCGCAAGAGAGATTACCCAAATTGCCGCCTCGATCAGCGTAATCCAAGTAATTTTCCTTTCAGTGGCCACGGCGAGTTCAGTTCTTTATCTCCGACCTTAGCTCTCCTCTCTCTCGCTCTCTCTCTCTCTCTTGCTTTCTCTGCCTGTCTTTCTCCGCGTAAACGTTCGCCAATATGGTCGCCTTCCTGTTCAACCCCTCGTTTCCTTCCGTCCACTTCGTGCCATTAGCCGCAATTCTGTTCAACTCTGCCCGTTTCTGGAGTACACATTTCGGAGACCAACGCGCGCCATTCATTCCTGCGATAACAGTTAACGCGATCCAGCTATTAGCATTAAAACACCACATCTCATTTTCTGGTGTTCACGCAGCGGACGAGCATACATTTCTATATATACATATACATATATAATATCATACATACGAGCGTGCATTTCATTGTCTCCGCTGCGTTCGATCGGTTAATTAAAGCCGAACAGAGACTCGGCGGTCAAATCTTAGAGATCAATAGATGCCGCGAAATACAATTAATCCTTTGCTCTCGAGTGGTTACTCTGAGGGATCATCACCAAAATTTGTTATATTACGTTTGAAGATAATTTTCATATTAACAAAGTTTAGATGTAAAAAATTGTTAAGAGTGTAACTGTTGTGCGAGTCCCAAGAGTCAATTTCATGCGCATAAAATGCATTTTGTCATAAAAAGTAGGAACACTATAAGTTAGAAAAATGATTTTATATTTTCAGTATATTTTTACCATTTTAACTGTAAGTTTGAAATAACTTTTCCGACTCACAATATTTCCATTTCTTGCGAGAAAGTGCATTTTATGCGTATGAAATTGAGTCTTCCACTGAAGAATAGTGTTACAATGATCAATTCCACTGAAATTTAATCTTGACTCGTACAACAGTTACACTTCCAACAAATTCTTAAATCTAAACTTTGTCGATACAAAAACGATCTTGGAACGTGATCTAACGATTTCAGCGGTGCCTCAGAGTCGCCACTCGAGTGCAAAGGGTTAAATAACGATCTAAAGCTAACGAATCGATCGAAGAGACGCGGATCGGAAACGGTGCGACCCGGAGAAATGATAAACAATTACCCGGAACGATTAAACATCGGAGATCGCGATCTAACGGATCGATCGACCCGGGAACTCGCCGGGTCTGTCTCTCGAGAATAACTCATCCTCAACAAAAGGATAAACGAGTCAATCTATTATGTATTCTTCCTGAACGTTTACGAGCGCCGGCCTATGAATAATGCAACAAATGCCATAATAGCGTCGTAAAAAGATTTCACTCGGAGAAGAACGATGCAGAACTTTGACGCGACCCGATAAATACGTATCGCGGCTGCGAACGGATTAAAATTCGAAGGAACAATTCGGCCCGGGGTTCTTGACGTTTTCCGCGGTCGCGTCGCATCTGTATCGCATTATGTGGAACGCCGGTCGATGATCGCCGAGCGCGGCCACATTTTAGTAGGAATCATTAATCGGAAAGCGTCGCGCGAGCGCCGCGGCGAGGACCTCGTTCTCTCTTCGCCGGCGCAGCGGGTGCGGTTTTTGTTGCACGTCATCTAAGTTATTATTCCGCTATGCCTACTCTCCGGGACTTTCACTCTCCCTCTCTCCCCCCTATTTCTCTCTCCGTCTCTCGTTTTTTTTCCCCCCCCGGTTCGCTCCTTGTATTCTGATATCAGGCGGTGTCTGTCTGCTTTCCGCGGTTGCTTCGTTAGTTTCACCGGCGTTTGATTACGCGGCCGTATAGCCGGAAGGCCAAATGTTTAATTTCTTTCTTTCTCTTTGCACGGGCCGGCGGGTCCCGTCGCGATGAATGGCAGCATAAGAAATAGTAAAGGTACGTTTGCACAGGCAAACACGCGAGAAAGCACGCCCCCTGACACAAATATCCAGTGCACGTGCAAGCCCGGCCCGGCCCGGCCGGGCGGAGCCCAGAGTGTTGGTCTTTTGTAATTTCTTTCGCCGGCTTTTTAGTTTTACGCCCGCGACTGCTGCCTCCTCTTTATTCCCCCCTACCCTCCACCTCGTTCTCTGTACTCCCTTTTGCTACTTTGCCGCCGCAGCGCCGGAATAATGTGTACACCGCCGCGTAAAACCCGAGAACCGCCCAGCGCGAGGCGTTCGAGCGGCCCGAAACGCGTTTAAAAGATCGGCTATTTTTTTTTCTCTTCGTTCTCTTGCCGCGGGCGCCGAAAGTTATTGTTCCGAGCAACAATGCCGAGCCGATTGTCCCGGATCGATCGAAATTCGACGGACTCGCCGGCCGCGTGCCGCGACTCGTAAAATTCTGCGACAATGATTCTCGCAGGCCCCGGCGAAGCGAGGCTTTGCAACATGTTTCGTTAATCGACCGGCTCGATAATTCGGACACGATCGACGTGGTACCGGCGGATTTGTTTAATTAAAGCTTCTACGGTGGCTGTAACGACATCTGGGGAGCGCTTGCGGAAGGACAATTCGAAGCGCAGAGCTTCGCCGGCGATGCCGCGGCAACGTTCGCGGAGCTCTGTCTGAGAATGTTGCAATGCAATTCTGCGACAGCACGTTCCACGCGTCGGTCGCGTTAATTAGCAATGCGTTCTACTCCGCGAATCGGAGACGGGTCTGTGGACAAGCTTCGCCCTTGTTCGTTTATTTTCGAGCGCGCCGAGCCGCGCCATTTAAAAATCCAATTAGCCGGGAACTGCGAGACCTGGCTCTCCGTCGTTTCGTTCGTTTGTTGATACGATTTCGAAGCTTTCGATTTACGCTAAGTTATCGTAATTAAGAAGAATTTCTCGAGATATTGAAACGAGTTTGAAAAGCGATTAATCCCTTAACTTGTACGCTCGAGTTAATTCGAGCGCGCTAAACAGGATAAACTGTGCACACTCGTGATAATTCGAGCGGCGTTGTATTCTATGCTGCTATAATTTTTCACACTGGGATATAGTCGAGAATTGAAAATAACAATGTGAAAGCGAAGAAAAAAAATCGTTTTATTGATATTTATCATTTACATGGGATTGTAAGCTATAACACTTATATCATAACCTGCATTATATTATAATATAACCTGCACCTTGCTTCGAAATATATCACACGAAAGAAAATTTTGAGTAATTTTTATAAGTATAAATTTAGAAGTATGAATAAATATCTTTACTGATAAAAATATGTTTTCTCCGAAATAGCAATTCGAAAAGAAAGATACGAAAGTCGATGTACGTGCAACATTGCAATATTCGGCTCTTTTCTGCAATGTGGATCGAAATCCAAAATTAAAATAAAAATTTTGATTATTCTTATATTTCTTAAATTATTATTTTATTTATTATTCAATTTATTTATTTAATTTATTATTCTTTTCAGTTACAACCATTTTTGTGAGTCAACGTACGCGCCGCGTTCTCCTTCGGTTTTTACCGGCTCGTTCCCCCGTTCCCGCGAACGGAGCCGGCACCCTCTTAATGTCACGGTTAAATGGCAGAAACGAAGGAAAATTGCGGGATCGCCGAGGAAAGCGGAACGAACGTGTTCGCGGGAACGTAACGGGTCGCGCCGGTAAATAAGTAATGTCGCGAAGAAAGTGCACCGCCGATGGAGTTTCATTTCAGCCGCGGCCCGGGAGAGAAAAACAGGAGCCGGACAACGATCGCGCGCGCTCTGCGGCGATGGCCGTATTGCGGTGTGGTAAAGAATACAAATAGTTCTATTATTTCGTGAACAAAGACCGGTCCCTGTATGGGGTTCGAATCTGGATCGGGCGCCTTATCAAAAATAAAAGCTGTCGTCCGGCACCGATAGAACGTGGGGCAACTAAGAAACTGAAGAATGAACCGCGCCCTGCAGACGTGCTTTATTCGCTCCAAGATATTGGTCTCTCGTCTCGGCGTCAAAGAACCAGCCGGTCTTGCTTTCGAAACAGAGATTAAGAGGAAACGCAGTTGCCACTGATAATACGAAGGTTGCAGTTTCACGGATTTATACGCCGGTTGTGAGTTTGTTATCAATTTCCAAATGGTTCTAGGATCGAACGGATTACACGACTTTAGAACGCAATGAATTCTCCTTAATATCGATGATGATTCTCCTTAATGGACGATTTTGGACGAGGAGATACGATGGTATTATACTGTTATTAAGATAATTATATTGTTAATTATACTGTTGTAAAGATATACGAGTATATGGTTATAATATATAGGGTGTCCCAAAAATGTCTCGCAATCCGGAAATGGCGGGTTCCTCGGATCATTTAAAGCAACTTCTTCCTTTACACAAATTTTCTCCGAGGCATCGTTAACGAGTTATTAACGAAAAACGGTGACCAATGAGAGGCGAGCTCAACTGGCGCTAGGCGGCCGAGCCAACAGCGCCAGCGGTCGAGCGGTCCAATCCCAGTTCCGCTGATTGGCTCGGTCGCCTCGCGCCAGCTGAGCTCGCCTCTCACTGGTTACTGTTTTTCGTTAATAATTCGCTAATGGTGCCTCGGAGATAATTTTTGTAAAGGAAAAAGTTGCTTCAAATGACCTGAAGAACCCGCCACTTTCGGATTGCGAGACATTTGTCGGTCACCCTGTACATATATATTACAATATAATATATAATATATATTTTACATAATAATATAATTAAAAAATATATTAATAATATAATATATATTATAATATAATATAATATAATATAATATAATATATTATATTTTTTCTTTTATATGATATCGTCGGTAACTATGGAAACGAGTTGCAAGGCTCGAATAATTCGCATCTCCTCTCCCCAAATTACCCATTTTTGTGCACAATCTAAGCGCCAATTGCGGAGAATTTTCTGTACCGCGAAAAAAATCTAGTACAAGAACCGAAATTATAATTGCTTAATAAATGCGAATTTGGATTAAATAAGTGAACGTGGATATGATAACTGTTCATTCTCTAGGATATAACATCAATAGTTTGCTTCAATCAAGCACACAGATCACGAATGTTATACGATTTACGCAGATCTATTTATTGCCTATTATCTATATCCGTCGATTTTTTCTCTACTTCTGTGGATGGCTTCGAACGTTCCATCATTTCGGTAATTAAGGATACTTCGAAATCTTAACTGCATCTATAAACACATTCGAAAATCATTATTCTGGTTCCCTTGTTCCTATTTTTCTGAAATTTCTTTCTCTCTTTGCAAAATCTTGTTTACTCTACTTTTTCGTCCTTTTGTATTATTGAATTAATATTCAGATCAATTAATGATCACTGTAACGATCTCGTCGTATATAATATTCATAATTTGTTTGTAATGCAAAAAGTTTTTGAGTTGTTGAGTCAGTTCAATCGCTTATGCTTCTGTTTATTGTTCCTGATCGACGATCAGCTTCTTAATTTTACGGAACGCGGATTACCGCGAGAAACGTGCGGCGAAAGTTTTATCGTGGCAAGGTTCGCGAGGAAATGGACGAAGGGCGATCGTACTTTGTCATGCAGATTTATTTGCTCATATGGTCATGGGTATACAATAATTGTAATCTAAAACTCTGCGTATAAATATCGTCGGCCGTCGAGTGGCCGTTAGGCTGGTAGAATTAGCATCGTTACTCAGTGCCAGTCAGTAAATTCATAGGAGTCAGATTGTAGCCGGATTTATTGTGGTTTTACGGACAGTAGTGATTGGTACAGCGACGTTCACGAGCGGCACACGGTCGCTGTCGAGACGGTTTAGTCAGATATCTACAGTGATGAGCAAAACTGAGATTGCGTTCACGAGATAATGTTAGTTTAATCTTACTTCGAGATACAAGAAAGTCTAACAAAATCAAGAAATGTATCAACATCGTATATTTGAAATGAAATTATGCTTATTTACATAGAAGTAAATGGTAATAAATTAAGATATAATAATTTAAGAAGTAATAAATTAAATAAATAAACTCAGAATAGTTGAGCTATAAATAAAATAATAATAATAATAATATATAATAATAATAATATAATAAAAGTAATAATAATAATAATATACAATAATATATATATAATATAATAATAATATAAATGAATACATTTTTCATTACCGTGGAAAATCGATGGAACGAAAGTAAGCCAGTGCGTATACTACTCCTATTCGTACAGCTTACAATTATTTATATTACAATTTCGTAGATCTGGAATAAACGAACGTATTTCCAAAAAAACAAAAATGGTTAAACGTGTGGGTCCAGTTTCGCTCGTCACTGCGCGTGCCGGCGTCAAGCAGTGCTGGGGTAAAATAGTGTTTCGAAATAAAAAATAGAAATATCTTTAAAGTGTGTTCTCCTAACGTGTTCGTTACATTGGTTAATTCGAAATAATCATTTAATTCTACATGTATGTATATGCAATATCGTATCTTCAATTACATCTTATTTTCACTTTCATATCGATGGAAATACTATTTGAAATATTCATTTTGACTCTACATGTATGTATATGAAATATGTATTTTATTGTATGTATATTATCATCTGTTCGAAATGTGTACGTTGCTAAAGGCGAACAGCCGAAATAAACGAATACGTTTCTTTTTTTTTTTTAACAGATATTAAACGAAAATTGAGTGAATCGTTTAAATCGATCTTCGTTCCTCGAAGATACGCCTCGTTTTGATTGTTGTAGATAATTACATCCGTTTCCTCTGCGCGCTGTATGCATTTAGCCGCTTCCTTCTTTTCTCTCTTTTTCTTTCTTTTATATGTATAGTAACCTTTAAAAAATAATATTTCAGGTGACCATCCGTTGCAAAGTTTTGGCAGCGTGAGAAATATTAATTGAAATAATGATATCCTCGTTTATACCCAAACGTTTTTATTTCAAACAGTCGTTTCTGGTACATTTCGAAGAAAAAAAAGAAATATCACTTCGAACAAGCGTTTCTCTAACATACATCTTACAAAATATATTATTTCAATTAATAATTCGAACTCATATATACGTAACACACAGATTTATCAATTCCGGTATATGTTAAACTGCGAAACGAAAGAGATCTCGAGATATTGTCTTATTTAAATGAAAGGTATTTCAAATTACTATTTTCAATACTTTTCTTTTATTTGCAGTTCAATCGGCTCTGGTGCCAAGACCGTAATCTCGGATAGCGTTCTGAATGTGAACATCGAGCGGAAGATTTACATCGGCGTCCTTGTGCTTGTAATCGTTCAGGAAGTAAGACGACTCGACGTCCGTCGGAAACTCCTTCGGCAAGAACTCTTTACTCCGTGGTTCCAGCTCGAATCCTGACGAGGGATACTTCAACGATCTGCGATAAACAAACGTCACCGTAAGTATACAATTTCAGTTTATTATTATTATTACTATTATTATTATTATACTATTATTATTATTACTATTATTATTATTACTATTATTATTATTACTATTATTATTATTACTACTATTATTATTACTACTATTATTATTATTACAATTATTACTATTATTATTATCCACAGTTCGTTAAACTGTATCGCTACAAAAGTTTCTCTTATTATCTTCTCCTATCCGCAATACAAATACAAGGGATTCTATAATTATGTTAACACTCGGAATGGGGTGATTCCTGAGGCCATTTCAAGTAACTTTTTCCTTTACAAAAATTTTCTCCGCCGCTTCGTTTACGAGTTATTAACGAAAAACACTCACCAATGAGAGGCTAGCTCGCGCAGCGCAAAGCGACCGAGCCAATCAGCGGAACTAGGCTTCGTCCGCTCGACCGCCTCGCGTCAGCCGTTCTCGCCTCTCATTGGTCAGTGTTTTTCGTTAATAACTCGTAAACGATGCCTCGGAGAACATTTTTGTAAAGGAAAAAGTTACTTGAAATGACCTCAGGAATCACCTCATTCCGAGTGTAGCTCGTTTATTATAGTCGTTGACAATCCGTTAACTATAAAAACGAGCCGCATGGCTCGAATAATCGTATCTACTCTTCCCAAACTGTCCACTTTTGTGCGCAATCTGAGCGTCAGTTAGGGAGACATTACTATAGTGACAACAGTTTGTTGGGGCGATTACTTACTCGTAAGTCGTTGGACTGACGTGAATGCGAAGAGGTTCGCTCAGGGATTCGAATTTATTCGCTAAGGTAACATTGTGCCCGAACAGGCAATATCTGGGCATTTTCTTCCCGACAACGCCCGCTAACACCATTCCAGTGTGAATGCCAATCCGCATCTAACAAAACAATGCATAGATTATCACAAAATCTCTCCATTAGATTCGAGTAATCGCGAAGCATTTAGGAAGCAAAGTTCTATCAGAAAATTACTATAAACAAGCCATTTTAACAGTTTGTCTGTCACGGTAATAATCTAAAAAGTTTTCATAAAATTGAAGTATTTTGTTAAAATGAGATTAAAATTGAAAAGTTGAATCGTATAACGTAAACTACTTTCTCAATATTCTTATGTTCTGCAGATGCTAATAAATTTAGTATGATATGACAGATCTGGCCTGGGTAAAAATATTTCAATTACAAAATAATATTTAAAAAATAATATTAAAATATTTGCAAATACCGTTTCTGTCCATTGTGTTACATATGCTTCACTTGCAATAGCAACTTATTTCTGCATTAAATGAAATACTAGCTTTGAAATGCTTAATTGATTTTACAAGCATATAATAAATATTTAAAATATAAATTTTGCAACGCGATCCCGAAATACTTGATCGAAATAAATATTTTCTTCATTCTGCGTGAAATGAAACACTTGTACATCACTTCCACAAAATTTCGCCGACATTTCTGCGAGCATGTCGTGACATTTGTGTTTACATTTGTGATACGTATTGTTTGAGATACGCACATTGTCATAGGCAAACAGATGATAAACGTTCCAATTACATTCATTGATTAACAGATACATAAAAGCAGTTTATTTTTCTGCGTTTGCACTTTTTCCACAGGTTTACTTTCTCTCGTAAGCATTCTAATCGTAAGAAATAGAATTTCAAATAATTAATTAGATTATATTAAGATTATATTAATAGAGAGAGAGATTATATTTAGATTATATTAATTATATCAAGTACACCTTACGAAAATACCATTCGAATTAATCATTTTCTCTACCGCGATCAAAATAACTATTTTCGAATGTCGAATAAATCTTGAAATATTGTTTCGTACGAACAAGTGTTTCAAATATTTTGATACCCAGGTTTACAATGGATCGGCGTAAAACTTAATCTCCAAATCTGAACAAACAATTCCGTCACTCGTATACGCGCGACGCGGCGGTCGAAGTCTTTGCGATGCAATTAAAAATGAAATTAGCAAACAGAGTTCACTTCATTCGTACCCTTATCGGCTTGCCCTCGTGGGTCATGTGATGCGAACAGGCTTGTATCATTTTCAGGGCCATCCAAGCTATTTGCTGCGCGTGTATGAAGGTGTCGCGATGAAGGCCGCAGGCAACGCAGTAAGCATCTCCGATCGTCTCCACCTGCGGTGATGGTCGGATGGAAAGTTCGTAAGTAGCATAAATCTCATTGTACGCGAATCGTCGTGAAATAAGTTCCTTTTGTTATTCTAACGTGTTCGGCGAGCATCGAGCAACGGACGCGCGTCGATTTCCATTGATTTGCATTCGCATTTTCGTTCACGGTGCCACGGCGACTCGCGATTACTTTAGCATAAACATTTACATTTAAACAGTTCGCACCTTGTACACGTCCAGCTGTCCGCAAAACGAATCGAACTGCTCGTAAAGATTTTGAAGCATATTGATGACGTTCATTGGCGTCGCCGTTGAACAAATCTCCGTGAAGCCGACGATGTCGCTGAACAGCATGGTCACGTCCTGGTATATTTTCGCTTCTATGGTTTCACCTGGGGGGGGAAAAAAGTTATTATTGTTAACGTTCGAATGATCGGAGAGTGATGCGAGAATATTTCTGAGCGACGTACCTAACCAGAGGCGTTTCGCTATGTCCGGAGGGAATATAAGATGAAGCAAACTGACGTTTTTCTCCCTTTCAGCGGACACGAGCAGGCTCGCTTCTTCTATGGAGCTCTTCAATTTGTCCATCCTCCTTCTCAGACCGTCCTGCAACAGCAAATATTACAATAATATACATTATTATATATTATATATTATAATATACATTATTATATATTATATATTATAATATACATTATTATATATTATATATTATAATATACATTATTATATATTATATATTATAATATACATTATTATTACAATAATATACAGTGTACACGTTTCAAGAGAGGCGTCTATAAACATTAAAAATTAAAAGTTAAGGATTGGCGGATTTTTCATCAACTCTTCGATAGCAATGGTAGATACAGTAATGTCTCTCTAATTGACGCAGAGATCGGAGAGAAGATACGATTGTTTGAGCCTTGCGGTTCGTTTTTATAGTCACGAATTGTCAACAACTATAAAAACGAGCTGCAAGGTTCGAATAATCGTATCTCCTCTTCCTTGTATTACGATTTTTAAAACTGCAGATTTCGGTCAATATCGTGACGAAACAGCGGAAGACATTTTTTAAATTTTCATTATAGGATAAAAAAGTTAAAAAAACGAGAGATTTTTATTTTCTTGTAATTCCAAGTGATAACAAAATTAAAGAAGAAAGCATTTCACTCGCCGTCTAGTAGACTAGACTAATGTGGACTAATGATCCATTTTTGTGCACAATTTGAGCGTCAGTTTGGGAGACATTACTGTACTATACCAGATTTTCTTCGTAGTTGCAACGATTAGAAGTTTTTCGATTGTAATAATTTTTAAGAAGAAAAGAGACAATTTATATTTATTTGTATACCTGCATTTAGTCGAACGCTTGAATATCGATGCCAAGAGACATAATTTTATTTCGTCTTAAAAGAACGGAATAATATTTATGCTTAACAGATTTTTCCTAGAAATCTCCGTCGCGTGTCAGACTCGTTAAAATATAGCAAGGGGTTAATTATTCTTTCTTGGAACTGCCATTTAAGGGATGATTAAAAGAGATCGTAACTATCTATGTTATTTCAGTGTTAAATGATCAGTGAAATAATTCAAATCGAACTGAAAACGATCAAAATATTTCAGCATAGAAAATCGAGTATTGAATGCATTAATTAAATTGCTATTTTTAAAATGAATTTTCAAAGCGTGTTTAAACGATAAACACGTTCGAAATTGAACCGCTGATTCAGCGCAGGTGCCACCTAGATCGTACTCTCTGTATGCTAGCGACATCTACGCCGAGGAACTGGCTCGGTAATGCAGGAAAACGTGATTGAAAATTGACCATATAGTAGGTTCGAAATAATTTGTCGATTAATATAATTCGAAGCATTTATGAAAATTACGAATAACACGTATTCCATCGCGAATCGGGACTAGCTGGTTTAAAATCTCTTTGACTTTCGTTGATATTTATAGCGTGCATTCATCGATCGAATGCGCTGGTACATGGATTCGATAAATATAAATTTAACGACGTTATAATGGGATGCAAATGCAGTTTTACCTGTGCTCTCGCTTGTTCCCCCACCAAAATCACCTCTCTCGTGGCATCGTATAATGGAATATCGGATATAAAAAGTCCTCGGCCAGTCAGCCCTTCCAGACCGTTCAGGAACGGCGAGCTCACGAACAGGATGGAATCCGATTCGGGACAATGAACCATCTGACCCTTCATCTCTAGGCCCTGGAACGATTGAAACGATTGAAATGCCATCGGTAGAAAAATTCAGGGGACGCGCGACGACGATACATATACGAGAAGAAATATTTTTTATATAATATATGTATATAATATTTAATAATTATATAATATATATATATAATATTTATATAATTAATTATTATATAATATTATTATATTATATTATTATATAATATGTGTATAATATTTATATATTATATAATTTATGTAATATAACCTTCTACTTTTCACTTTAATTTCACTTTAATCGTTTCCGAAAAATGTTCTCGTGACTGAATTTTCGTTGGCTTGAAAATTGAAAAAATATAATAATAATAATAATAATATATAAATATAAATAATACTAAATAATAATTATAAATAATAATATACGTAAATATAATAATATAATATAATAATAATATACATAATATATTTATATATCATTTATATAATATAACCTTCTACCTTGCGCTTTAATTTCACTTTAATCATTTCCGAAAAATGTTCTCGTAACTGAATTTTTGTTGGCTCGAAAACTGAAAAAATTTCCCGCACAAGGACCACCCTAAAACTCGATTTATTTCAGCTGCTTTTTGGAGCGCTGCAAGCTCTCATATATTATCTCACATTTTACATCGTTGCAACGTAATTTTCATTCGAGGCACAACGTAGTATATCATTATATATCGCGGCTTTTACGCATTTATAATAAAAATGAGTACTTGAAACACGAAACAGTGACTCTGTTAGAGTAAGAATTCACCAAATTTGATCATGTAATTTACAACCGATTAGAATTACATTCAAAACAGTAGAATAAATGTCTACGAATTTCGTGTTTATTGCAATCGTGTTTATTGCATTTCTTCTGATTTTTTGCACGTACTTCGATCGGTGGTCCAATAATCGCAAATACACGTGGTTGTCGAAGAAGTTTTCGCTGATCGATGCGACATAGCAAACGAGCAACGGCTATGCCAATCGAAGTTTAATCAGAGCGTTCGTAATTACTTACGTTGACCAATTACGTTAAGTTTGTAATGAACTGTGTTAACGCACCTCCGCGGGATACTTATCGACGCCCTGCGGTTTCTGCAGGGTCAGGACAAAAGGTGTGTTCGCACGCTTCAATATCTCGCGGAACGACAGGGTAACGCTGCGCGGCCGTGTGAGCGCGAAGTACGTCGATATCTTTCGGCCAAGCCGGTTCAGGTGCTGCCCGAAAATCTTCATGAATCCGACCCCGAGCTGCACCAGCTCCAATTGCCGGTCGACGACGAAATGCCATGGAAACGCTTTGCAGAAGCTGGCGACCCCCATGGGAAAGTCTGTGGCCTTGGTCGAGTGTGGACGGAAAGTAGACGACGCGCTTGTCTCGACGCTGTCATGGTCGAGCTCCCAATCGACTGTTGGGCGCTTGTTATAGTGCTCGGGAACGATGTGGAACCTGCGAAACGATCATGCCGTGGTTATACTTGAATCATCGCCTACAGGGCGTATCATAACTATTTATGGTAATTATTATATAATTTATATATATATAATTATATATAATTATTATATTATTATTATAATTTTATTATATTTTATTTATTAATTATTATTTATTATTTTATATTTATTATAATTATTATATAATTTATATATATATAATTATATATAATTATTATATTACTATTATATTTTATTTATTAGTTATTATCTATTATTTTATATTTATTATAATTATTATAATATTATATATATAATTTATAACAATTATTTGTTTTATTATATAACACCCGGAAAGGGACGATTCCCGAGGTGATTTGAAGTAACTTTTTCCTTAGCGAAATCGTAATTCGCGGCTTCGTTTACGAGATATTAACGAAAAACGCTGACCAATTGAAGAACGAGCGCGGCCGGCGCTCCGCCCTAGCGGCCAATGCCGCGTCGCGCCGGCCATCCGACGCAGCATCAGGGCGGGGCGCCAGTCGCACGCGATCTCTCATTGGTCACCATTTTTCGTTAATAACTCGTAAACGAAGCCACGGATCGCATTTTCGCTGAGGAGAAAGTTACTTCGAATCACCTCAGGAACCTCCCCTCGGATGTTAACATAATTATGGGACACTTTGTACAGTCCAGGAAGCAATGAAAGAAAGAACAACTTCGTTTCCAAGATAGTTATCGTTTCTCATACGCCACGAGCTATTTTTAGAAAACACAAGGCTTGCGAGTTCCTCGTTCGAATGCGAATGAACGAAACACGTCGCAAAGCGTTCCATTAGTTCGTCCCTGCAAGTTTACCTCAAAATCCAATGACAATCCGATCCAACGCAAAGACAGGTCGCTGTCTCTTCAGCAAGGTCCAAATAAGAGTTCGATATTCGCGGATCTGCTGACGGAACGAGTTGTCAAATCCGACGAAACGATCGGAAAGGCATTCCGCGCCGCGAGATTCTTTCGTGCCCTCTTTCGAACAAGAGGGAAGTTGAATTAGGCGAACACTATTTATCCGCTTTGTCGAGTCTTCATCAACGGCTCGTCGGAGTCGCTGTTCGTGAGTTATGAGTGCGTTCGCTCGACGGAAACAACGGCGAAGCTGTTCGGTATATCGGATTATGCGCGTCTCATTAACAAGCTGGTTCTTTTTTTCGGGGAAACTTTTAATTGATACGAACTCGCGAAAATAATCCAATTAAGAGAGTTAGCCACCGGCAACCGGGGCAGGGGGAGAGTCGTCGACGGATTCCTTCCGAACGGTAATGTGTAATGGGTCGGCCGACTGAAATCAGCGCGCGAGCGTGTTCGATGCAAATGCCGGCGAACATCGCCGATCAATATTTGTTCGGCCGCAGTCTCATGGCCCTCTCGCTACTTTTTCCCGTGTAAATTGAATTCCGCTCTTGTAACAGAATGTCGACAGGTACGCCGGTATCGATCCCGCCTGCAAATACTAAACATTGTTCTTTTTCCTGCGAAACAGGCTTTTTTTCTCCCCCTCCGTAATCCGTTCGAATCTCGCACGAGTCGATCGACGTATGTATGTACGGTAATGTCTCCCTTACTGACGCTCAGATTGTCCACGAAAATGGATAATTCGGGAGGAGGAGATACGATTATTCGAGTCTTGCGGTTCGTTTTTATAGTCAAGGTTATGTCAAAGTTGCGTCAAAGTTATGCAAGGCTCGAATAATCGTATCTTCTCTTCCCAAATTGTCCATTTTGCTGTGCAATCAAACGAGCGTCAGTAAGGGAGACATTACTGTATTAGCAGCGCGTTTCTTTTGAACGTCTGCCGCGTGAAGTCTGATCGAGGCGAACTAGCGAATCTTCAAGATTCCTGTTCTTGATTACTGTCAATTGTGATTAAGAGAGGAATGCGATAAATTGCCTTTCACGTGTACGAATGTACAGTAAATTCTCCCTAATCGGCGCTTAGATTACTATGCTACTATAGAGACTATCACTATTATTATTATTAATACTATATTAATATTATTATTGTTAATACTATATTATTATTATTATTAATACTATATTATTACTATTATTAATAATATTATTATTAATACTATATTCTTCTTCTTCTGATTAATATTATTATTATTACTATTATATTATTATATTATTATTATTATTAGACAATAGACTATTTGAGCGTTGCAGTAATAATAATATTAATAATAATAATAATAATAATAATATCATTAATATAGTATTAATAATAATAATAGTAATAGTCTCTATATTAGTATAGTATAGTAATATGTCTCTTGCTCTCAAATTGTCCATTTTGTCTCCACTTCCGAAATTCCATTTTTCCCATCATTTTCGTTCATAATCAGAGCGCCAATTAGGAAGAATTTACTATAAGAATTGCGTAAAAATTGCGAAGGAATTGCGTAAGAATTGTTCTCGGAGACAAACGAGAGATGATCTAGGAAGAACAAACGACGTTCAAGTCTTACCTATATTCGTCCTCCTTGTATCGGCTGCCGCTGATGGTCACGGACGCGTTGTCGTTATAAAACTTTCTGGCGATGCCCTTCAAGCTGCCAATGAGCAAGTAGGCGCGAGACTGGTGGTGCGTTGTGAAATCAAGCACTATAGCTTCCGGCGTGGTGTTGCATACGAACGCTGCCTCCACTTCTGATCCGGACTGGTGTTGTACAACGTCGTTTACACCGTCGAGCGTGGTCAGGAAGGCTGTCAGATCGTTCCCGAGGCAACGGAATGCTCGCTCGATCAGACCCTCGCAAGCGGTGTAGATCAATTGCTGGCCGAGCTCATCGAACAGTCTAAAGTTGTCTACGTCTGAAATCATTTCGCCGCGATTAAATCACAGCGCGCCTGCTTACGAGATCTTACAGCTGGCTCTTATCTCGAACGCTTTCGTTCGACTACGGTCAATTCGCTGCGTTACAGCAAATTGTACATTTTTTTTTTAAGAAAAAGAGTTGTTTCTCTTTCACGTAAATCGAGCGAAATTACTGTTCGATTGACTCAATGATTTCTCTGGAATTTCTGTCGAACGCTTTCGCTCGACTACAGTAAATTCGCTACGTTACAGTAAATTGTCGAATTTTTTTTTTTTAATAAAGAGAGTTGTTTTTCTTTCACGCAAATCGTGCGAAATTACTTTTCGATTAACTGTAACAATGATTTCTCTGGAATTTCTGTCGATCGCTTTCGCTCGGTTACAGTAAATTCGCTACGTTATAGCAAATTGTCCATTTTTTTTAAATAAAAAGAGTTGTTTCTCTTTCACGTAAATCGAGCGAAATTACTGTTCGATTGACTCAATGATTTCTCTGGAATTTCTGTCACCTCTGACTCTACCCTACGACAATTCACAAAGAAGCTATGCTCACCGTGAAAATATTAAAAAGAAAAGAATTTGAAACGCGGTTCAACTTTCGATTCGAGGTATCGTTTGTAATCGTAAGGAATCTGGTACAAGCAATCATTGAATAAACTAATACAGTAGAACCTAGATCGTTCGAGTTAAGCAGAGTGGCACGAATTTTCGACTAATGCAGTAAATTCTCTCCGATTGTCTTTCAGCTTTTAGACAAAAATTGCCGATCGTCGACAATTATAAGAACGAGGCGCTGTCTTGCTATTAAAACGTGGGTCGGTCAACTATCAACCGGATTTTGTATAGTACAGCTATAAACGCCCTTATCTGCTTGAAACTTCGCGATGGTTCGCAAGTAATTAAATCTTAGAATGGATCTTGAGCGAAACGACGAGCAGAGCAAGCAAACGGAATTATCACGAACTGGAACAATAGTCAGCCTGTCACGTATAACTGGTTGTACAACCGGATGGGAGCTGTTTGTACGTCAGAAAGTAAGTCGATAAGTCGAAAATACGAGAATAAATTTTGTTCTTTCACAAATTCGCTTTCAGGACTTTGTATTTTGCTATTGTTCAAATGGATTCGTGGAATTGCAGTAATTTCTCCCTAATTCGCGCTCAGATTGTGCACAAAAATGGACAATTCGGAGAGAGGAGACACGATTATTCGATAGCCTTGCAACGCGTTTTTATAATTGTTGACAATTCGTGACTATGAAATTGAACTGCGGGGCTCGAATAATCGTGTCTCCTCTCCCCAAATTGCCCAAGTTTTTTGGACAATCTGAGCGTCAATTTGGGAAGAGGAGATACGATTATTCGAGCCTTGCATCTCGTTTTTATAATTGTTGACAATTCGTGACTATAAAAATGAACCGCGGGGCTCGAATAATCGTGTCTCCTCTCCCCAAATTACCCAATTTTTTGGACAATCTGAGCGTCAATTTGGGAAGAGGTGATACGATTATTCGAGCCTTGCAACTCGTTTTTATAATTGTTGACAATTCGTGACTATAAAAATGAACCGCGGGGCTCGAATAATCGTGTCTCCTCTCCCCAAATTACCCAATTTTTTGGACAATCTGAGCGTCAATTTGGGAAGAGGTGATACGATTATTCGAGCCTTGCAACTCGTTTTTATAATTGTTGACAATTCGTGACTATAAAAATGAACCGCGGGGCTCGAATAATCGTGTCTCCTCTCCCCAAATTACCCAATTTTTTGGACAATCTGAGCGTCAATTTGGGAAGAGGTGATACGATTATTCGAGCCTTGCAACTCGTTTTTATAATTGTTGACAATTCGTGACTATAAAAATGAACCGCGGGGCTCGAATAATCGTGTCTCCTCTCCCCAAATTACCCAATTTTTTGGACAATCTGAGCGTCAATTTGGGAAGAGGTGATACGATTATTCGAGCCTTGCAACTCGTTTTTATAATTGTTGACAATTCGTGACTATAAAAATGAACCGCGGGGCTCGAATAATCGTGTCTCCTCTCCCCAAATTACCCAATTTTTTTGGACAATCTGAGCGTCAATTTGGGAAGAGGTGATACGATTATTCGAGCCTTGCAACTCGTTTTTATAATTGTTGACAATTCGTGACTATAAAAATGAACCGCGGGACTCGAATAATCGTGTCTCCTCTCCCCAAATTGCCCAATTTTTTTGGACAATCTGAGCGTCAATTTGAGAAGAGGAGATACGATTATTCGAGCCTTGCATCTCGTTTTTATAATTGTTAACAATTCGTGACTATGAAATTGAACTGCGGGGCTCGAATAATCGTGTCTCCTCTCTCCAAATTACCCAATTTTTTTGGGCAATCTGAGCGTCAATTTGGGAAGAGGTGATACGATTATTCGAGCCTTGCAACTCGTTTTTATAATTGTTGACAATTCGTGACTATAAAAATGAACCGCGGGGCTCGAATAATCGTGTCTCCTCTCTCCAAATTACCCAATTTTTTTGGACAATCTGAGCGTCAATTTGGGAAGAGGTGATACGATTATTCGAGCCTTGCAACTCGTTTTTATAATTATTGACAATCGGTAGCTATAAAAACGAGACGCAAGGCTCGAATAATCGTGTCTTCTCTTCCCAAATTGTTCATTTTTTGTACGAAATCCGAGCGCTAATTAGTGAAAAATTATTCTACTCTTCTGGAATCGTGAAAAATTCGCAAATTATAGACTCAGCTTCTGAACTTTCGACTTTCCGAGCATAACTGCAGCTTCTCCACAGTCAAGGTATTTTCCTTGACACCGGTAACCCGATGATTTTCCACTTTGCAGCTTGATCGATCGTATCCAAGATTCACGGCCGCGCTGGAAAATACGTGGCGGCTTCCGAAAAGCGGTCGAATCCGCTTTCGAAATCTCAGCGATTTCTTTATAAATATCATTCTGCCGGGCTTTTGATATCGGCTCGATTCGGTGGGCCCGCAATTATTTTTCAACGAAAGGGAACCGATAAAAGAGAAACCGCAACTATAATACGTTTCGTTTCGGTCTCTCTCGTTCGACCGAGCCGTTGGTTGGCTGCGTTGAATGGAATCGTAATTCTGCTGACGGGGGAGTCGGCGAACATTTTCCCGTCTCTCTCTCTCTCTCTCTCTCTCTCTCTCTCTCTCTCTCTCTTTCGGGCCTGCGGATCGGGGAAAAAAGGGAGTCGGATGCAAATTCCAATCGTTACGGGAGAGTTACTAATCTCCGACTGTTCCGCTCCCGCGGGTTTCGGAAAGTTGAACGTTGCGTGCTCCGATCTTCGCTTCGAATCTGGGACGGTCACCCCGTGCAAGTTTAACGTTGCCTAGCTTCGAGCTTAATCGGAGGTTCGCTGCAACGGAAAACTTGGTCACGGGCTTGTTCTGAATAACAGATCGATGCGCACGCAATTTCGGTTCTCCACAGATGATTTCGTGTAATTAGGAATTAGAGGAGATATCAGTGGAAAATACTATCGTATCGTGTTTGTAGATCTCGCGCATTTAGAACGCTCGTGATCGTTAAAAACACTACAACATTATATTATAATATTATTATAATATAATATAATAATGTAATAATATAATATAATATAATAATATAATAATATAATAATATAATATATATAATATAATAATATAATATAATATAATATTATTATAATATTTAATTAATATTATGTTTTCAACGAGATCACGAGCGTTCTAAATGCGCGAAATCTACAAACACGATACGGTAGTATCGTAGTATCGAAGCAGTAATCACATATTACATGTTAGTGTAATGTTACATCATATTATAATATAATGTAACATTACACTAACATGTAATATGTGATTACTGCTTCGATTTCGATTTCATTTACGACTCGATGAAGTACCGGTGGTTCAGAGTTTGGCGGAAAGTAACCTGATTAACGATCAACGATTATAACACGTTAGTTGTTACGAACTGTTGTAAAATAATTAGCATAGATTATTGTAAATTAATTAGAATACATTATCGAAAAATTAATTAGAGTAGATTATCGTAAACTAATTACAATAAATTATTACAAGTTAGTTGTAACGACTAACGAATCATGTATACTCAATAATTATTAATCAAATTGCTTTTTGCCCAACTCCGACCCAACGCACTTTATCGAGTCTCTCGTCGCTGATTTGTAATAATTCGTAACAACCGACGAGTTAAAATCGTTGACCATTAATCAGAATATCTAGTTGAACCGCGTCCTAAACATTTCAATTCGCCAAAAGAGTCGCGCGACGTCGCAACGTCCGACGAGCATCGTCCGAGGAATGATGCAATTCCACAGAAATTCTATTCTTGTTAATTAACAGGGCCTTTTTCTGCACGGCCACTCGTCGCCGAAGTTCGGGGAAGTTGGTCGCGTCACTTAGAAGGTTACCGGTGCCTCGATCGCCGATGAAATTTAATTAACGCTCGAAACTTTCGGCCGACTAAAGAGGACAGCGAGAGTCGGACCGGGGACCGTCTGTGTCTTAACGCTTCCACGACCGCGCCGGAAACCTAAAAAACTTCGTAAAATTAAAGTGTTTCATTCAGTTAAATAAAAATTACGAAGCAAACTTATATGGCGTCGATTACTTTTTCGACGCTCGTACCTCTTGTAAATCTTGATAAAATTAAGCAGTCATTTTTAACCCTTTCGCTACTACGGGCCACTATAGTGGCCCTCCATAAGAAGATGCATTATACAGGGTATCCCAAAAATATCTCGCAATCCGAAAGTAGTGGATTCCTGAGGTCATTTGAAGCAACTTTTTCCTTAGCGAAAATGCAATCCGCGGCTTCGTTTACGAGTTATTAACGAAAAACAGTAACCAATCAGAGGCGAGATCATTTGACGCGAGACGGCCGAGCCAATGAGCGGAACTGGGCTCCGCGCACTCGTTGGCTAGGCCGCGGCGCGCCAGCCGAGCTCGCCTCTTATTGGTCAGTGTTTTTCGTTAATAACTGGTAAACGAAGCCTCGGAGAAAATTTTCGCAAAGGAAAAAGTTGCTTCAAATGACCTCAGGAACCTCCCATTTCCGGATTGCGAGACATTTTCGGGACACTCTGTATTGCATAATGTTTTATTTTCTCTCATACTGTAAATTAAAGGGCACATGCTAAGACGTTACAAATACCCTGGAATACCCTTTATTTATAAATACCCTTCGGAGACAAATTTTTTCGTTCGAAAACATTTGCAAGCAGCTTGGATTCTCCGCCGCGGTACTCCCGCTGACGAACGGCGTCGCGTAGCGTGCAGCGATGTCGCGGCGCTTCTTTCAGCGGAAGTACCGCGGCGGAGAATCCGCCCGTAGCGAAGGGGTTAATTAGACGTGGACAATTTCCTCCGGCGGGCATCGATCGACTGAATTTAAAATTACCAATTCGGTTGGCTAAGTGTTAAGCTTTCGCGTTCAAGACAGAAAATCGCGAGCTCCGCCACGATTTTCCAGGAACGGATTATTGAATAACCGAGCCGGCACTTCGAATCCCAGCGCGATGTTTCCCGCAGTTGTTTCGTCTAGCCGCCTGGAAATGAGCCCGGCGACAAATTCTGCTCGGCGCGTCGAAACGTTTCGCGGAACGGCGGGCGAAAGTTTCCACGGTCCTCCATCGAGCCCGGCTCTGCGGTCGATAGACGACCGATAGATTCGAATCGAAGGTTAGCTCCCTTGCAGATCCGGAAATCGACGCGACCGGCTGCGGGTTGTTCTAATGCCGGCGCGCATTATTTCCTACCCGAATGTCACTATCAGGACGCGATAATCAATAGGCGGCCTGTACGCGGCCTGTACAATGCGTCCAGTCAACCGTCTGGGACATCGTTCGATGTTTCTGTGACGGCCCGCCAAATCAGCCGGTAAACGTTGACAAATCGATGGCCCATCGCCACCCGAGTCTCTCTCCCTCTCTCTCTCGTTCGTCGCATATCGCCTATCGTCTATCTAGCCACGGACCATCGGCGGCCGAGCAGCCACGGCTGCCGGGATAAATCTAGCTGAAAATACAGCGAAGATCGAAAAATCTTGAAATAGATTCTATGATACGATCATCGACGGATCACTTGTTGCCGCCGGCTCAAAGCGCGCGGCCTTTCTTTTTTATCGGATTTTTCAATTGCGGAAGCCGCTCGTGGAACGGGCGAGCCCCGGAAAGCGAGACGTGGCGACTCGGAACAAGCGACGACTTTAGGGAAACAAAGGAGTCGTCAGTGTCGCTTTACGGGGTGAAATCAACTGTTACGATGTTGCGCGAATGAGAATGGGCTCTCTGTCATCGAACTACATCGGGCGAATAAACCGGGAATTAACGCTTGATTCGTCCGCGTTGGACGCGATAGAAACAGCTGATATGTTTAAGCTGGCCGCTAACTAGATCGAATTTCTGATAGACGGTGTTTACATCTTGTTTAAGTAGAAATATAGAAAGTAAAAAAAAATAGCTTGCTGAGTATATATATATATATATATATATATATATATATATATATATATATATATATATATATATCAAACTGGTGTTTGTGATCATCGTGTTGTACACTTTTTGTCGGACAACTCTCAAAGTACTTTGTTATACGAGGATGACATGACGGTTTAACTCTTATCAGATGGATCAACTGTTCAGGATTCGATGATATCAAATCTCGAAATACGAATATAGTGGTTTCTCCCGGAAATGCCAAATTTCGGGTTGCTGTGAATTTTCCCATGCGTCTATGTAATTTATTGCTACATCGATGCTAAGGATCGACGGAGTTGGTCAAGCGTGTGATGCGACACGCGACGCGAATTCTCGGAAGACAACACAAAGTGGTCTGTTTGGGTGTGAGTCAGACAAGAAAAACCGCGGAGTAAAAGTACGTGACCGTTGAATCGTGGTATGTGGCTTCCGAATTGCCTTCGAATCGAAATCATGTGGCCTCTGAATTGCCTTCGAATCATGGCATATGGTCCAAATTGCCTTCGAATCATGGTATAATGTCCAAATTGCTTTCGAATTATGGCATACGGTCCAAATTGCCTTCGAATTATGGCGTGTGGCCTCCGAATTGTCTTTGAGTCGTGTCACGTGCCTTCGAATCATGGAATACGGTCCAAATTGTCTTCGAATCATGGAAATATGAACCAAATTGCCTTCGAATCATAGCGTGTGGCCTTCGACTTGCCTTCGAATCGAAATCATGTGGCCTCCGAATTGCCTTCGTATCGTGTCACGTATCCTCTAAATTGCCTTTGAATCGTGTCATATTGCCTCGGAATTGCCTTCGAGTCGAAATCATGTGGCCTCCGAATTGCCTTCAAATCGTGCCACATATCCTCGAAATTGCCTTCGAATCATGTCACGTGCCCTCCGAATTGCCTCCGAATCGTGCCAAGTAGCCTCGGAATTGCCTTAGAATCGTGGCACAAAATTCGAAATAAAAATATTAAGTCATCGTATTTATTCTAGCATTACTATCTATCCTCAGAGAAATTACTATACCACAAATTGCAGAAACTGAGAGCGGAAGTAACACGAGAAGAAAGTCAGCCGAAATCGAAGAAGAACGGAAGAAACGGCTGACGAGATCACGAAGCTAAGAGAAACACGAATTGAATAAACTAGAACATCGCGAGCGAAGTGCAAAGAAGTGACAGCTCACGAAGAAATGACAGCTCATCCTTAATGCCATCTGTTCCTATGAAATGCGAGCCAAGATGGGCTCTGTGGTATTAATTGAGCGCAGAGAGAATACAGTACGATATCAATCCACGTTGCCTTCATATACAATGATAATTATCATGGGATGTAGGAGAGCCGGGAATAGACTATAGTTATCTGCTTCCAGGTCGGTCGACTGTGAATATGTTGGTGATTACATTCGACGACCGGTCCCAAAATTGGCAGAGATGATTAATTCTGTTGATCAACGCGTTCACGGAAACTGCACCCTGGCGACTGCGGTTCGCTAAAAAATAATTCATTACCGTTATCAAATCGTCTCTCATAGATCTCCGGTGGGCGGGCAGCAACGTATAAATCAAATGTTTGCCGATATAATATATGAATCATCGGTTTCCCAATGGAGGAACTTTTTCTAAATTGATTATCTCGTACACGTTTCGTATCCAAAATTGTCTCCTATTGTGCATAGCACTTTAAATATGGGTTAAACGTGTTGAATCGTGTAATAATATAAATACGAGTTAAATATGTTGAAATGTAAAATATTATAAATATGAATTTGAAACATGTTGGAATGTAGAATAATGTAAATATAAGTGAAACGTGTAGAAATGTAGAATAATATAAATATAAGTGAAACATGTTGGAATGTAGAATAATATAAATATAAGTGAAACATGTTGAAATGTAGAATAATATAAATATAAGTGAAACATGTTGGAATGTAGAATAATATAAATATAAGTGAAACATGTTGAAATGTAGAATAATATAAACATAAGTGGAACATGTTGAAATGTAGAATAATATAAATATAAGTGAAACATGTCGAAACGTAGAATAATATAAACATAAGTGAAACATGTTGAAACGTAGAATAATATAAATATAAGTTAAACGCGTTGAAATGTATCTAGCATAAATCCGAGTTAAACACATTCAATTTATATGTCATAAAAAGAAGTATACTATCGTTTTTCGAGAGAGTCCACAGAATCGTTTGCAAAGTCGCAACGGTTAGATCAAAAGAAACTCTTAAACTTCATTGTATCAACTCGAACTAGAGTAAATCATTTCCGTTTAACAGCAATATACAAGACACCTAAACTAGATGGATCGCAGCGTACGAGAAACAATTCCATAAAATACGATTAAGTCGCGCAGAGATTAAAATCGCGTTGACTCTCGAGCACGGCCGGAAAGTTCCGAACGGAAAGAAAAGAGAAATACTGGTATCATTACGCGGGAAAAGGCGTGCAACGGGAGCCATATTTCGCGTGAGCCAAAAGAAGGAAAAAAAACACGAATCCGAGAGCGTTCTTCGCGTTTTGAAGAGGTGCTCGACGCGAGGCAGGAATGACGCGCTGGGATGGCTGTCAGCTTGCAGCCATCAACATTTACGGAACAGAAACGAAGAGCGTAGTGGAAATCGGAAACGCGGATCGGAGGGTCGCTGGAAATGTTCACGAAACGATACGCGACTCGATAAAGTACTCCTATATTATGTGTACAGGCTGATTCATCTAGAGACAGCCACTTAAAACAGTCCTTCGCGAGTGATAACGTTCCGGACGTTTTCTTTGCAATTTGCCGAAAACGAATTACATCATTAATTTCGGTAGTCAACATTTTAAGACACGGATCACTTCAGAACCGTGTAATAGACATCTTCGACGCAAATAATATGCATACGTAAAAACGTACCAACGATCTTAAAAATTCGGGAAATGATAGCATTAGCAAAAAATATACTTTGGTTGATTTTTAGACGCAATGTAGATTGAACGACAAATATAGTTTGCAGATTTTATGCACTTCTGGTAAGAACAGATTGGTGAATTTAAAATAGCATAATATACACGGTGTCCCAAAAATGTCTCGTAATCCGGAAATGGGGGGTTCCTGAGATCATTTGAAGTAACTTTTTGCCTTAGCGAAAATGCAATCCGACGCTTCGTTCACGAGTTATTAAGGAAAATCGCTGGCCAATGGGAGGCGAGCTCGCCTAGCGCTAGGCGGCCGAGCCAATCAGCAGAACTGGGCTTCGCCCGCTCGTTGACTGGACCGCCTCGCGTCAGCCGTGCTCGCCTCTCATTGGTCACTGTTTTTCCTTAATAACTCGTAAAGAAAGCCGCGAATTGCATTTTCGCTAAAAGTTGCTCCAAATGACCTCGGGAATCCCTAATTTCCGGATTGCAAGACATTTTTGGAACATCTCTTATACTATTAAAAGAGATTGAAGAAAATAGACTAAAAAATAGATTAAAAGCATCTCAGAATGTCAACATATTATTTGCAACTGATCAAGATGATTAAAGAAGGACAGCAATATGTATACTATTTATTTATTGCAATTCGTGCAGACAACTTCTATTTCGCATAAACATCCGCAATCTATTCTATCAACGAGTAATTATATAACTTACAAAAAACTTACAAGAATTTGTAAGAATTCTGTGTAGCTATATGCGTCGCATGCTTGTAAAAATGGATTGTTACAGCAATAAATTAATTCACCGTTCTCTCGCCGAAGGTAATACATATTTGGCCACGTCCACGGGTGAATCACCCGGTACAGTTGTGTGCGTGTCTTCCGCTCGCTCGTCAAGGGAAAGGGGACAGGATCGCGCGCGTGATCTTATCCGGCGGTTATTCGCGTGACGATTCCGATGGAGCTCGGCACAGTCGCTTGACGGGAACATTGATCTGCATGCCTGACTGAATTGGGACAATACGTCGAGAAGGAACACTTTGGGAATCGATACGGTGCCGCGCACCCAGCTTGTTATGCAGAACGAGCCGCGTCTATAACCGGGGGGGCTCCCTTTGGCACGCGGTTTCTTTGAAGATGGCGGATGCGAAAACGGTCACCACGAAAAAGATCCGGCTCATCCTGCCAGAAAATACGCATTCGTTTCCATTCCGAATCGACAGCCCTGGCCAGCGCGCGGGCGCTTCTTCCCACATAAATCGCGCGAAAGTCGCTTCCCACCTCGTTCCGTCGAGGACAATAATCATTGTCTGCAGGGCTCCCGATGCCGAAACTGCCCGAGGCGTGAACGCCAGCTTCGAGAACGTAATCCGTTAATCTTACCCGGTCCTATCGCACGGCTTGCGAAAGCTCCTTAAAGCGCGGCAAGTCGCGAGAGAACGGGTTATTCAATTCTTAAAATCGAGGATTATCTCGCACGCGGGTGCCTTTAACGTGTACCACAGGTATTTTGCCGTGGAAGCTTTTCATTTCGAATGCTTTACTCGGTGAAACGTAAGATTTTCGTGTAAATCTTGCCGTATGGGTGTTTCATTGGAACAACATTCATTGGGTTCAGTCTGGGAAAATGTGTTCTACGAATTTTTCTGAAATATTCATCTATAAGGATTTTGAGGTAGCTGGTGATTTTAATTTCTTATGGAACAAATATAAAAATTAATCAGTTTTAAATCACTGTGCGTGATTATGTTGGAAAACCGCGAGGCTACAAGGTACGGGGTAGGTGCTAGGTATGAGAGCGTTGAATCGTGTCACGTGGCCATCGAATTGCGTCCGAATCGTGTCACGTGGCCTTCGAATTGCCTCCGAATCGTGTCACGCGGCCTTCGAATTGCCTTCGAATCGTGTCACGTGGCCTCCGATTTGCCTTCGAATCATAGCATGTGGCCTCGGAATTGCCTTCGAATCATGGCATATAATCCAAATTGCCTTCGAATCATAGCATGTGGCCTCGGAATTGCCTTCGAATCGAAATCGTGTGGTCTCGGAATTGTCTTCGAATCGAAATCATGTGGCCTCCGAATTGCCTTCGAATCGTGTCACGTGGCCTCCGAATTGCCTTCGAATCGTGTCACGTGGCCTCCGAATTGCCTTCAAATCGTGCCATGTATCCTTCAAATTGCCTTCGAATTTGAAAGTTAGCAGAAATCGAAGAAGTTTCCAGCTTCTAAACAAAAATAGCAAATTTGGGGAGAGGAGAAACAAATTATTATTATAATTGTTGACAATCGACAACTATAAAAATAATCCGCGAGGCTCGAATAATCGTATCTCCTCTTCCCAAATTATCCATTTTTGTCTGCTGAAGAAAAATTATGGAGAATTTACTGTAGCTTGATCTAAAACGATCTACATACATCTATAAGTTATTCTAAATCTCACTACAATCATCATCGCTTCGATCGCCTAACCGTCTATTCGAACATCGTGTTTTCCGATCGGTTCGGATGATCGACGTTACAGCGTCTTTATTTACGAATCGCCCGCGAGGATTCTCCAAAATGGAAAGCCGTCACCGCGTGAACGGTGCAACCGGAGAAAGAGGAGCATTAGTTTCGCTCGATCCCCGGAACATTTCCTTCGATGGCCATCGTTCAGCATCGTTCGCTGTAAATGGATAAAGATCCGCGATGTGCGCCGAGAAATTTTATTTCGCGGTTCTTTTACGACTCGCCGTCCTGAGAGATAGCCAGCCGGTCCCGTGACGCGGAGACGGGAAGGCGCGGCTACAATTTAAAGGTGCATCGGAAGATTTGTGTCCCGATGGACAGGGACATTTTACTCCGATAAATTTCCTCCGAAGGCTCGCTCGCACGGTTCTATCGAATGTATCAGGATTGTGTGCGCGGCGTTTCCGCGAGTCAATAGCACGGAGAGGTCTAATACCGGCGCGCCTTTTCGAAGCGAACTAACTCGAGGCACTCTCCGAGGCTCCATCACGATTGCACGAGAAATCCTTTTTGCGCTCCGCCGACTCCGAAGAACGATCTCGTGCTATTCCCGTGCAACCGTTCCCTCTTCCTTTCTTCCCCATGTTTTTTCTCCGCCCGCCCCCTGTCTACCTACTTGCCCGTTATCCGTAATGTTGGATGATCACGCCACGTAGGGACAAGACGCCGCGCCCGCCGCCGTCGCCGCGGCGTCCCTTCCTCCATTTTATGCACGCTCGCCCGGCGAAAATTTTTATCGGGTCACCGTCGACGGAATTCCGAAGCATTCTCTCTCTCTCTCTCTCTCTCTCTCTCTCTGCGGGTTAATCGCGCCTCGACTTTATCCACGGCATCTTTGTCCTCGTCCCGACGATTTCCGCGCGTTCCGAAGCGAGCGTCTTCGCTGCACGTAAAGCGTAAAACTTTGAAAAAAGGACTCTGCTTCGCGCAACAAATGGCAATATAAACTATTAAAACAGAAACTTTAGCCTCGAACAAAAATTAATCTATAGTTTACTTAGTACTAAGATACTAAGATATCGGTTTACATTTCCGTCGGTTCCGTCAGCGCGCACCGATGGCGATGTAAACTGTATAAAGGGTGTCCCAAAAATGTCTCGCAATTCGGAAATGGCGGGCGTGGCGCGGTGTTATTGCTCCCCGTACCGTGATCGGTGCGATCACCCGAGACCTACTTCTTTCTAATAACCCTATTTTTTTAAGTTCTTTTTTTCCATTGGGAACATCGTTTTTTAGCGAATTACGCGCGAGATTCCCGAAACTGTGTCATCCACGAACTGCAATCGGTTGCATTGCGTGCAGAAGAAACGAGTAGAATTTCAATGTACGGTAATTTCTGCCTAATTAGCGCTCAGATCGCGCGCTAAAATGGACGACTTGAGTGGAGCAGATACGATTGTTCGAGCCTCGCGGCTCGTTTTTATAGTTTACTACTTATAGTTTTATAGTTGACTAAATCGGTGACCATAAAAATATACAGTGTCCCGAAATTATGGTACTTCCAGCAAATGAAGGATTCCTGCGGTCATTCGAAGCAACTTCTTCCTTTGCAAAAATGTTCTCCGAGGCACCGTTAACGAGTTATTAACGAAAAACAGTGACCAATGAGAGGCGAGTTCAGCTGGCGCGAGGTGGCCGAGCCAACGGCGCCAGCGGTCGAGCGGTCGAATCCCAGTTCCGCTGATTGGCTCGGTCGCCTCGCGCCAGCCGCGCTCGCCTCTCATTGGTCACTGTTTTTCGTTAATAACTCGTTAACGGTGCCTCGGAGACAATTTTTGTAAAGGAAAAAGTTGCTTCGAATGACCCGAGGAACCCGCCACTTTCGGATTGCGAGACATTTTTGGGACACCCTGTATACAAAGGCGATATGCCTATCGCAGATCTAATTCTCGGCGCACGAGTAACCTTCTCGCGCACACCGACGTACATCCCATTATACGCTTCTTATCTTTCCTTATCTTCGCCACTTTCCTCGGCCATTTCGTTGCTTTTTCGCTCGCCCTGCCAACCGACTCGCGCGCACTCTCGCTCTCCCAACTCTTTACACTCCGAGGGTATAACGCATGTTCCGACGTTCCCTATCCATCTTCACGTAATTCGCAGCTTTCCCTCCCCTCCTCCTTTCAATGCATGCTCCACTTTCCCGTGTTTCCGCCGCGCCGCGAACACTATTTTCCCGGATTTCAGGCTCTCCGCTCGCGTTCCGAGCATTTCCCACCTATCCGCCACTCCGACTATTTTTCTCCCATTCCGCCGTCCTGTTCCCCGATCGAAGGTTCGACCGATTTAAATTTAAGATCGCCGAGATCGATCAACAAGAACCGCCGTGGAATAACGTTCGCGCGAGGTACCGTCGGAGAAATGTATAATGCAAGCCCGCTAACGAGTAGTTTTCTGATAAAGGGAACACCGGCGGGTTCGGCTTCGTCGCTATTTCATTAGCACCGAATCTCGCTCGGCCTCCGGGGGCCGACAATAAAAGCACGAGAACCCGCGCGGGCGCGGCCCGCAACAGATTTACATTAAACACCCCGGGGTACGCGCGCGAAAAAAATTACGCGGGCATTGTACCAGGGGGGGATCCAATTTCATGGAAGTATCGCGTTTCCAGCGGAGAGATTAAACAAAGGGTATCCGAGTAATAATTAAATATCATTAGGATTCTCCCTGGGAACGTGGCCGCCGCCTCCGTCGCCGCGCGCTCCCACTTTCCCTAACTTTTCATTTAGTTGAAAAACTGTGTTCCGCCGACCTTAAAGCGCGCGCGCACGCCCGCGCGATAGTAATGTATTCAAAGCTGGAACTTCATTAGCGCCCTAAGTGAATCTTTTACGGTGGTTTCGTCTAATTGCCGCGTTGCCGGCGATGCGCCACGGTCACAAAGGGCAGGTGTGTAGCCGCGCTTTCTCGCGTTATCGCGCGTCGCGTCGCGTCGGTTCCGCGGGGAATCAATTCTTATCTACGGGATGCTCGCCGTGCCGCGATCGTTTCTGCGGAAGAAACGGGTATCCGTAGATATCGGCTCGCGGAATTGTCGCCGGCCGCGATTACGTCGGGGCTCCGTCGGACGATCTCCTTTCCCCAACGGGAAATCGTTGACGCGATTCGACGAGGAAGTCGAATCTGAATACGTTAAGCGCGCCGTATTGATTGTCCATGATGATTAATGGGACGTTCGTGAAGCATGCTCCGCTGTAACTACAGTACTCGACAGCCGAATGCAAATTAGGTTAACATGTCCTCGAAGATGAAGGATCGTCACAGAACCACCTGACAACGTATATTGGTTCCCGTCGAACATGCCGGCCAGAAATTCCCGGCGGATCATTAAGGTCCGTCGATCGAGCGCCGACGGGACGTATTATTACACGGCCGCTCGGGTTTCTAACAGTCGCCGACGTGATTCGTCGACTCACCCTCCCCTACACCCTTGGAAATTATCTCGTCGACGCTGGCAGAAGAAACGCCGATTAAAACCGCCTGTTCGCTCGCGATCGTTTCCAAGTTTCCAGTCGACGGACGAGATTGAAAAATTCTGTCGACAGACCGGGCACTTCGATTCGTTCCCTTGACGCTCGCGCGGTTTTCGTTCTCCGGTAATTTATTATACCGGATGAATCTGTTGAGTATAACGGGAGCGGAAAATTTTATTTGATATGGCCGGACTATTTTTGCCGCACCGAGTTTTCGAAGTACAGTAATGTTTCTGTAACTGACGCTCGGATTTTCCACAAAAGTGGACAGTTTGGGTGGAGGAGATACGATTGTTCGAGCCTTGTAGCTCGTTTTTTATAGTTACGAATTGTCAACGACTATAAAAACGAGAGCCCCAAGGCTCGAATAATCGTATCTCTCCTCTTTCATTGCCCATTTGTTCCAAATTGTCCATTTTTGCTTGCAAGCTGAGGGGACAGTTGCAGAGAATTCACTGTATTTCTGCGCAAAGTTCACGGCATTTGAATCCGTAGCACGACTTTTTGCCGGACGAGATTTCCCCTCTTCTGCAGAATGATTCTGTAACGTTTCAACTAATTTCGTACGGTAGTCTTTGATACGGGTTATCATTGTCGCGGATCATTTCGGTATAAATTACTGCTCTTTTTCTAACTATAAGAGCGAAGCGCAAGACTCGAATAATCGTGTCTCCTCTCCCCAAATTGTCCATTTTTGCTTACAAGCTATGGAACAATCGGAGAGAATTTACTGTATTTCTGCGCAATGTTCACGGCACTTGAATTTGTGTCACGATTTTTTGGCGGATGAGATTTCCCCCACTTTTCTGTAGGATGATTCTGTAATGTTTCAAGTAATTTGGTACAGCAGTCTTTGATAACGGGTTATGTCAATAACTATAAGAACGAGAAACAAAACACGAATAATCGTATTTTCTCTTTCCATATTGTCCATTTTTGTGCACGATCTAAGCGTCAGTTAGGGAGACATTACTGTACTTAAGCTCGTCGTTTGGAGAATTCCGATTGTACAGTAATGTCTCTCTAATTGACCCTCCACAAAAATGGACAATTTTTGGAAGAGGAGATACGATTATTCGAGCCTTGTAGCTCGTTTTTTATAGTTACGAATTATCAAGATTATGTCAAGGTTATGCAAGGCTCGTACAATCGTCCATTTTTATCCATTTTTGTGCACAATCTGAGCGTCAGTTAGGAAGACATTACTGCAGTTCGTTGATCGTCTGTGTCAGATGTAACGGAGACGTCTGTTTCGTCTTTTTGCGCGAATAAAACGGTGCAGATTAATATTTTAGTACGAATCAAATAGTTTTGAAACAACACCGTTGTTTCATAATCGTGCAAGGTAACACAATTAATAGCACCATTACTAAAACAAATCGGTATCGTAAATACCATATAGTTGAAATCAATTTATCGATCGAATGTATTCACTATGTTGTTATAACTTTTCGAAACATTCATATATTTCAGAAGTTACTCGATATTTAATGTTTTGTTAGTAAACTGCGGATCTTCGTGCAAAATAATAATATTCTGCCTTTAATCGTTTCAATAAATTAAAGAGAATGCAAGAACATTTACAAATTCTTGTAATTGCATTCGTTGTTTGACATTTCAACCCGTCGATTTTACCATAACTACGTAAAATCCGCAGTTATTTTTAACGATATCGCGTACAAAAGAAATTGTTATTAACATTAACTTGCCGGTGTCCATGGAGGAGATACTCCCAGCATCGATCACCTATCTATCTAAGCCCAGCAATCCTATTCCGAGAATCAGTCGATTCTGGGTCTCTGGAGAGATTAGATGAGGTCTACCTTGAGAGCATCCATTCTTGGTCAAGCCTGAGGTCACCGGTGGCCACTCTCCGGACACTTTCGGAGCTCTTTGTGGAGGTACACTGCCTCCTTATTTATTGATTTTTGCGATTGTAACTGAAATCAATTCTTCGAATACTTCGGTTGCAATATTCAACTTGAATTCAGTTCAAGGAAACGGATAAACAATTTTTCGTAGCCTATCAGACGTTTCGTCTCAGTTATTGAATTACTTTGAATAAAAAAATATATCTAAGAAAGCGCGTAGGAGATATACAGAGTGTCCCGAGAATGTCTCGCAATCCGAAAGTGACGGGTTCCTCGGGTCATTTGAAGCAACTTTTTCCTTTACACAAATTTTCTCCGAGGCACCGTTAACAAGTTATTAACGGAAAACAGTGACCAATGAGAGGCGAGCTGCTGGGCTCGCCGCGAGGTGGTCGAGCCAACGGCGCCAGCGGTCGAGGCGGTCGAATCCCAGCTCAGCTGGCGCGAGGCGACCGAGCCAATGAGCGAAACTGGGCTTCGCGCGCTGGTTGGCTGGGCCGCCTCGCGTCAGCCGTACTCGATTCTTATTGGTCACTGTTTTTCGTTAATAACTCGTTAACGATGCCTCGGAGAACATTTTTGTAAAGGAAGAAGTTGCTTCAAATGATCCGAGGAACCTGCTATTTCCAGATTGCAAGACATTTTTGGGACACCCTGTACTAATTCAATATAGTAATTCATAGTAATAGCACTCGAGCTCTCAATAGTTCCAAAGATCCCACGCAAACACATTATTAAAAACGCATTTTAATTCGAAATTCCGTATTTCGAAATTGAATGGTCAATTTAGATAATTTGTTTACAAGCTGAAGGAACATCGTAGAGAATTTTCCGTGCAATAAATTATATCAGAATTCTCTACTGTTCAAATACGTTTCGCATCCAGTCAGCCGAATCGAGGGCGACCCATATGCAAAACGATTCGCTGCACAAATCGATAAAAATTACAGCTGGCGCTGCAAGTAAGTAACCGCTCCATTATCCGAACATTAATTCCACGCTACTTATCCCGGACAATCGAGGTCCCACTTTATCCATCGAGGATCCATTCATTAGAGCGCCACGTTCGAAGAAGATAAACCGAACAACAACGCGTTGGCCATCTGCGCGCTCGCGCGCGCGCGTTCTCTTCACTAAGCGAAAAGCGTTCAATTCGCGCGAATCAAATCCGCGCTTGCGAACGCGCGGCGTCTATCATAACTTGGCGGTTTATTATAAAGGAATGATTGCTCTATACGGAACGCAAACGGGGCAAGAATTAGGGCGCTTCATTAAAGTGTTGAATTTCATCAGAACTCGGGGGCCCGTTGTAACGAGTTCATGTATGAACAGCAAATTGGATCGTATTGGCTCGGTAAACGTTCGCCACTCGTCCGTAGCAACGTTTTTTAAAGTCTCGCCGAACGAACTTACGACAGCCTTCGAAAGCAATAAATGCCTATCACCGGTGAACTCTGCACGGAGATAATTGCAGTAACTACTTCGAAAGTGGTCCGCAACAACGCCGGCTTATTTTACAACGGGTCGTTTCGAGCGGTTTAATTAATGCTCCTATAGATCACCGGGCAAACGCGTTACAGCCATTCGATGTTTACAGAAACGTAAACCCGGCCGCGACTGGGAAGATGCTTAAGCGTGTTTTAAATTCTGCGATCGCCGCGCGGATCGTTTACACGAAATTGTGCAATTAACGCGGCGATTGCGCAACGATATTTAAACGGGTTCCGCGATAATGAAAATAATTCGCTGCGTAAAACTCTCTGCGGGAGTTTATTGGCCAGAAATTTGTGCTTCGAATTCGTTCGGGTCGCCGCGCCGGACGCGCTGTCATATCAAAACGCGCTCACAGAAGCTCGATAATTAATAAATAATCGGTTTGGTCGCGTGAACAATCGCGCATTTACCAATTAACTCTAGGACGTTCGAGCAGCTTATTAGCAGCTTCGAAGTCTGTTCAACGGAGGATCATTTTGTGTGAAAGAAAGCGTTTGGAAGATATTATTTTTATTAGCGTAAAAGAGAGATATTATTTTCCTGTTCGTTGTATATTTATTTATACAGTATTGTTAAATAATACGCTTGGGTAGCTATTAATGCAAAAATAAAATATGAAAACGTTATAAAGGAGCATCGTTGGAACAAAAATACACGTTTAAAATAAAAAATATAAATAAAATATAAATATAAAAATATAAATATAAATAAAAGTACACGTTTTCTGACCCTCCCTTAAGCATGCTAAAAAGCTTAAATTACAAAAAGAAAAGAAAAACAAAATGAACCGAAATAGAAAAGGACTGCATACAAACTGAAACATTATGACAACGATTGTCCACTATTATATAATAAATTATGCGACAGCTATGAAACACGCGAAATCTATTCAAGCTTTGAAATTCGACAAGTTGGAGGAAATTTTCCTGGCAGACTGTACATGACAGACGTAGTAATAACACATCCGAGAATAACTAAAATCGATACACTAAAGCACAGATAGTGGAATTAAGTGGAAGAACGCTGAAAAATCCTATTCAACCGATGCGAATTACTTGGATGCGACTCGTACGACGTTCCCCACGTGCGACGGAACCAGTTCCTCCGACTTTTATTTTGTATATGCGAAGCATTTCTCGAGCACCTTGTTGCAACACTGGGGACATCAAAACGTTCGCGACACGTATCTCTTGCAACTTGTTGCGGTCTTGTGTACCGTTGGATCGTAGGAAATCTGTTCCGTTTTGCAAAGGCGCGCGCGTTCCGCCGCAAACCTCGAACCGATTTTGCTTAATTTTCCCAGCAATTGCGGCTTTCGACGCTTCCTTTCCTTTCTCGTTTCAGCAGATATCGGATGTTCCTGAATTGGTATTGCCCCTGAATAGAACAAACGTTTTCTTCGGAAGCTACGAAGACTGAAATTATTTTCAGAATTGAGCAATGAAAACTTTTCTGCAGCAAATACATATTTCTAAAATTTATAGCAGCTTTTGTTTCCAATGTTTTTTCTTCTGTACTCGCAGGCTCTATTTACGTGCTTTTTTTTATTCATAAAACAAACCCACGCGGAACGGATACGTCGCGAAAATTGTCGGACGGATGTACTTCATGTGTCTATCAACCGACTTGGCACAAAAATTTCAGCGCTCGGTCAGAGCCGCGTCCTAATTGCCTGTCGCGTGACGACAAATCCGACCGACCGATGAACGCGACAAAAACGACAACAAAATCTGCGGTTGTCACACACCGCCGATGCGGCGCGATCGTAAGACGCGTTTCGTTTGTTTCTCGTCGCGTTGGATGCCAACGCGATTTCCTTTTTTCTTTCGTTACGTGGCATGTAATTAGGACACAGCGTGGAACCGGTTAAATCGACGATCTCCGATGTGAAAAATGCGTTTTTTAACCCTTAGTGCTCCGCGCGTTTCTCGAGTACTACCAGCAACTCCGGCACATTTTTGGAGCGGAGCGCCTCAGATAAAGGAAGTCTTATTTTTAGCGAAAAAGATTACACGTCCTCGTGAATGCATTTTATTTTATTTATTATATTATTATATTATATATATTAGTAATAATATATATAATAATATATATATATATATATATATATATTATATTATTATTATTATATTATATTATATTATATTATTCCTATCGTAAATAAAAGATAAATTTTCAATTTTGTAATTCACCATGGTGCGATATCTTTGGTAACAATCTCCCATGTGCATTCTGGGTTTACTTGGACAAGTGTCACAGTATTCGCTTTGCCAAATAGAGTTACTAGATATTTCTTTCGAGTTTAGAACATTTTCTGCGTAATCGTTGGTTTCCTTTATAATTTCATTTACCAATTCGTCCGTGAGAAATAATTTAAAATATTGTATCGGCTGTTCAACGTTTGTAGGAACTTGTGGTCCAACGACCTGTGGCAATGCACTAAAAGGTATTCTATCTGGAATATGTAATTCTTCCGTAACATCGCGCCATTCGTCTAAGTATTGTAACGAATCTTCGCTTTCGCTTTCAATAATTCTCATTCTTCGTCTCTTTGGTAGTATAATTTCGCTGCTACTACTCGAAGTGTCAGAATCATAATCAACATTGTGTTCCACAATGTCTTTTAACTCTTCAAAATCAAACACGTCTTCGGGATCGCTCGGCTCTAAATTCTCATCGTAATATTTATTTTTCTCCGTGTTGCTGACCATAGAAAAGGTCGAAAAATGGTTTCATCGTAATGATACAGACTTAGCACGTTTCAACTACGGATAACAATTGCTAACGCCGACGATAACGTATGCTAAAAACATTTGTCACGGCAGCGGAGCCTTCGGAGTTACGGAACAAATGACAAATGTCTCCGTAGCGGAGCCTTCGGAGCGCTAAGCGTTAAAAAAGCGGCGCACCGTTGATAGGAGACGGATCAGGAGGTTCCCTCCGAGACGCCTCGCGTATCAATTTTTCGTGCAGGAATTTTCCGGGAAACGCGGCCGTTTCTTCGCAATTCTCTCCCAACTGAAGCGTTTATATCGCGGGCCATTCTTCTCGACGTTCGCACGTATCCCGTAGAATTTCAAAGGGAAATGGAAAACGCGGAAAGAATTTGATTCACTCGCTCGCTCTTATCCCGCGCACTGTCTTCCGATGTATCGCCGATGAAATATTCAGGCCTGTCGGTCTTGGCGTCCTAGTTTTCGCGCGCGGAAACAGAGCCTCTGAATTCGTTCTACCGTCGTCGCGGCGGTCTGGAGAAGAAACGACAGCTGCAAGGAAGCCTGCGAAATAGCGGAATGTGTCAGCCAGCCGAACAACACCGTGGAAATTGTCCGGGACCGGCGAGAACGACGAGGGAAAATATTAAGAAGGGGAGCAGCACTTTGACGCGGTTTCCTTTAAACACGAATCGATAGCCGGGGGGTCTTAAGGGGATATTCCTCTGTTGGCACGGATCAGATATCGACGTCCTTTCATTACCATGCGCCGGGGACCATGACGCTTTGCTGCCGACCACGAAAATCTTGTGCCTAACTAACCACGCCGACTAACGTAGTTAGGGCAAACTTTCGGAGAACAGCGTGCGCATAGGTCGGTGACCAAGTTCAACTTCGGAATTGCATTCCTGGCCGAAATTCGCTTTGTCGTGGCCCTGGGTACTAAACGCAATCGCTTTTTTATTCCATGTAATTAATAGGTAGTAATACTAATTAATATAGATTAATATAGACTAATAGATAGTAGTAAATAATAGATAGATGTAATCTCATACAGCAAATAAATGTCTTTTATGATAGTTGTCAGAATTGGAAGTTCGGTACAAATGTATTTCTTGTTTGAATAATTTGGACAAATAGCAACAAAAGGTGTTTTAAATGTTTCAGATGTGTTTTAAGTTCTTCTGAAGTCGTTCGTTTCTCCATCATTCGTTTTTCGAAATGAACGCATATAATCTTCCTGGATTGACAATTGAACAAAATTCAGTGCACTGGGGTATACAGCAATTTCCCTCGAAATTGCCAAATTTTGGGACGCTGTGAATTTCCCTGTGCTAGTCCTGCGCCTATGTAACATATTGCTACGTCAATGGTAAGGCTCGACGGAGTCGGTCGAGCGTGTCATGTGGCACGCAACGTAAATTCGTAGAAGACAATACAAAATGGTCTGTTTGACCTGTTGTGCCTTCGAATTGTGGCACAAAATTCGAAATAAATAAGCTAACATTAGCTTTTTCATTTTAATATTCTCAGATCCGCCGGTTTTAATTCCAACTGTTGAACATTTCTGGAACAAATTAGTATACATGGTCCAAAAATAGACTAGTGCATACGCTCTTTAATCACTCTAAAACCAAGATAAAATTTCAGCTGATGTCACGTTGACTGTCGTCTTACCATAAACAGAGTGTTCCATAATTATGTTAACACCCGAAAGGGGTGATTGCTGAGGTGATTCGAAGTAACTTTTTCCTTAGCGAAAATGCAATCCGCGGCTTCGTTTACGAGTTATTAACGAAAAACACTGACCAATGAGAGCTCGCCTAGCGCTAGGCGGCCGAGCCAATCAGCGGAACTGGGCCTCGCCCGCTCGTTGACTGGACCGCCTCGCGCCAGCCGTGCTCGCCTCTCATTGGCCACCGTTTTTCCTTAATAACTCGTAAACGAAGCCTCGGATTACATTTTCGCAAAGGAAAAAGATACTTCGAATCACCTCAGGAACCTCTCATTTCCCTTAAATACCATAATTTTGGGACACATATTTTGCGTTGCTCTATTCGATGAACCAAATATCAAGATCCACAAAATGCGACAAGATTGATAAAGTAATCAGTATCGAACGTCTAAACTTTCCAAGTCTAATTTCACGAAATAATTCCCTTCGATCTTTTTCAAGTTGCTGAATCGGTAGCCTGAAGAGCAGCGAGGGTTCGCTCGAGTGACAAGTCCGACGTCGCTTGCTGGCCAAGCCAATAGCAGTGAAGCGTCGTCGGTCGGAGTGGCAGTGGCCTGTCCGTCTTTATAAATTATGATCAGCGTCTGGTCGTAAGTGGACGATCGGTAACGCGAACGCAATATTGCCGGGCCGCTTGCTCAGCCCCTCGTTCATTAATCTTGAACGGCCGGGATTACTTGTCGTTAGAACGCTCGCGGGAACTTTCTTACGGGATCGTTTGTTGCGCGGCTGATCTCGTTAGGGCTGCATCATCGAGATAAGGTCGCGCGTGGTCGGCATAGTTGCGCCGGTATTTTCGCGTTATCGCGAATTTGCATTCCGCCCGTGTAATTACGCCCCCCTCCCCTCCCCTACCCCCTCTCCGCCGCCGCGCGGGTATGTATGTACACACAGTTCGAATATCATGCCGCGGAAATCGGCTGCGGAAATCGGCTGCGGTGCAAGCAGCCTCGTTCGACGTTACGACGTCTACTTCGCGACTTTGCCACCGGGGAATAACAAATTAATTCGACCGCGATTCAACTTCGGACCCGCCCCCCCTCCACTCCCCGGAACGCGCGTAATCTACTTGCTCCGTCCCAGGCGACTCCGCGAACCGCAGCCGATTCCGATTACATCGGATCCTAGAGCTCGGCTACCCGACCGATCCTTGTTACCGTCAAACAGTGCAGGATGTTCGTGTCTCGGACTGGCTTGTGCGCTATCGAGACACCGTGGTTTTCGTGTTAACCAGCGGTTTACGCGGATTCGGTCGGCGGAATCGGCGACGATAGGGAGCGGTGTTATTTCGAGCCGATTGAATGCGTTAGAATCGAGGTGTGGACGGCTGTTCAACGAACATCAATGTGCTGCGATTTTATGCGTTCGCCGCAAAAATTGGCTGACTGTGTATAACCAAATTACGAGGAATCGAGACGTGTTTCTTCTGATAATAATGATAATAATAATTATTAGAAGTTTTACTAATATTATTGCTATCTTGAATTTAGTAAAATTGCTGAAGGAAACAGATGATTTCTATTTCATTTCATTTTTCAATAATAATGGATTTAGCAAATTTTTTATTTCCATTGAGATCCGCGATCTGATAGTATTAATTATTATTGCGTTAGAAGAGACTAATGATAAGAGAGAATAAGAGAGAATAATGATAATAATAATAATTATTATTTTTACTGATATTATTAGTATCTTGAATTTATTAAAATTGCTGAAGGAAACAGAGATCATTTTTATTTCATTTCTGTCTCTTATAATGGATTTAGCAAATTTTTCATTTCCATTGAGATCCGCAATCTAATAGTATTAATTACTATTCCGTTATAAGAGACAGAAATGAAATAAAAATGATCTGTTTCCTTCAGCGATTTTAATCAATTGGAAATAGTAATAATAATAGTAAAAGTAATTATTATTATTATCGTTATTATTAAAAGAAATACGTCTCGATTCCTTATAATTTTAATAAATTGAAGACAGTATAACAATGTTCTTAGTGCAAGGCCTAAAATGATCGGTTAAAATCGGTTAAAACGATCGGTGTCACATTTTTTACTTTGAAATTGCTGAATTGAAATTGAAATCGCTATAATTCGCTTCAATTCGAAACTGAATTGAATTGAAATTGCTTTAATTCGAAACTGAATTGAATTGAAATTGCTTCAGTTCGAAACTAAATTGAATTGGAATTGCTTTAATTCGAAACTGAATTGAATTGAAATTGCTTCAGTTCGAAACTGAATTGAATTGGAATTGCTTTAATTCGTAACTGAATTGAATCGAAATTGCTTCAATTCGCTGAAATTACAGCGAATGATTAGAATAGATTTCTTGATCCAAGCATATGCTACAATATCAACGGTGAAAGATCTAAATGAATACGAATTTTCGGGCTCGATTATAGGTTCAGTGGTTGCATTCTTCTTTTTCACCTTTGCAACTGTGTATCTCACGTGTTCGTTTCTGTTGTATAATTGCGTAAAATTCGCTGTTCAATAATATCAAGTCGAAAACGCTATGACTCCGATACCTTTCCTCGTTTTTCCACCGCGAGTACAGAAAATCTGCAGTTCAATTATAAACAGCTGCTCGCGATTAGATTCCGCGCACTCTAATTCTCGGTCTATCTATGCTCTCTATCTATGCTCTATCTATGCTCTCTCATCTGCCATTTTCGTGTAAAATCTCTCGCTCATCGGTGGTACGTTTTTTCGTAAATTTCCTGTCGAAGTTACCGTACGTGGGAGTTCTGAAACGTGCAGAGTGTGAAATACGTCAAGATACGAGAACGCGCCACGCGCGAGAACCGTCGAACGAGCGCGAATAAAAGCGAATGAATGCGGTTGGTAACGGTGGAAATGTAGTAGCCGCACACGAGCAGTCGGAAAGCGAAGACCTACGACAGAGGTTCCGAGAATAGTGCCCAATAAAGTGGCCGTTCCTATTTTTGTTAAATCAATATTAAAGAAGGCGAAGCAACAGCGGCGACTGATTTTATGCTGAAACGCGAATAAATCGTTCCGCGAAGAAAACCTTTTACTACCATCTTTCTTCGCTGTTCTTTTACACATCCGTATCTAAAAGAGTAATGGCGGAGTCCGTATCATGATACAATAGATCTTTCAATAGGACTCTTTCGCTTCTCTTTCTCTCGTGCAATGCTATGAATCGTCTGAAACGATCGAACGTATTCCAACGATAGATACGAAACCTGGATTTTACGTATGAAAAAGAAAGTAATCTTAGAAGCCGCATTAAGCCAATCAAGTTGCGAACGTTATTCGGACGTCAGCGGAACGATCCGGTCGTAATACGGAAATCATTTTTAATCGACTGTCTCTCGAGACTCAGAATTGTCGACGATATTTGAGCCGTTTATTTTGAAAGTGGCATAAGTGGCATAATTTTTTTATTTTTTTTTAATGAAAAGATACCGTTCAATTGTAATTAGTGTTACCATTACCTCGATTTTTTTGAAAAACTGACATATATACCACTTTCAAAATAAACGGTTCGTTTATTCGAGCTTCGGTAACCGAAAGGTTTATTCGGCTGCGACGAATTTGAATAGAAATCAAATGATAGCGTGAAACGGAAAAGAGAACGCGGAGCAAAATAGGGTAACGAGGGAAGAAAGAAGCTTACAGTTATCAGCGAACGGACGCGTTAATATCGCGGCACGAATCTCGCTCGATAATTAAAGCCGAATAAAATTGCCGCGTTTAAACAGGTTAATATCGGTCCGCGTATATCGCAAAGTTTGTATTAGCGTAGCCGGAGAGAACCTTTGTACCTGCTCTACAATATTTATAATTCAACACGTGCGGTTTAATTAAGGTACAAGAACAGCGAGAATTTTCGATCGCGATTTAATTAGTTTTTCTCGTTACATCATACGTTCCCTTTAGTTAACGCGATTACCGACTGGTATATTTGTTCGACGTTTCGAGATAGAGAGGCCGGCCTGATTCGAAAGAAGTTATTCGCGCTGCAAACATAATCGCTGCTCCGTAAATATTTATGCAACCACGTGCTTCCACCGCAATTATCTCGATCGTAGAATGAAACGGAATATCATTTCCAATATTCGTGTATTCCGAAGACGATGCGTCAAAGGGTTTGAGATTTTATGAAAGGCTTCTCCGACATTTTTGTGCGGTGCAAACATTATCTATTGGGTTGGCAACTAAGTAATTGCCGATTTCAGTTATAATGTCTCTCACTATCAGTTTTATGATATCCGTAAATGTTATATTATAAAATTATTGTTATTATTATTATTATGTTATTTTTTATTATCCGTGAATGTTAGCAACTGGACAAATTGAATGCAGCGGTCAAGGAAAAGCGACCAGAATTGGTCGATTATTGCAATTATTGGTCCGACTTATTGCAATTATTAACAGCGGAAAGACACTCTCATCTAATTTACAGTGGCCCACAAAAGTGTGCAATAATTATCTTAAAACTGAACCAAATATAGTAATGTCTCCCTAACTAACGCTCAGATTGTGCACAAAAATGGACAATTTGGAAAGAGGAGATACGATTATTCGAGCCCTGTAGCTCGTTTCTTTTATAGTTGTTGACAATTCGTAATTATAAAAACGAACCGCAAGGCTCGAATAATCGTATCTCCTTCTCCCAAATTGTCCAGTTCTGTGGATAAAATTATTATTATTATTATTATGTTATTTTTTATTAGCCGTGAATGTTAGCAACTGGTCGTAAAGGTGTCATTTTCCACCAAGACGATGATAGGCAGCACACGTCTTTGTCCACTCGGCAAAAATTGATAGACATTGGTTGGGAATTGATGTTACACCCACCAAATAGTTCTGATCTCGCGCCATCGGATTACCACTTATTTCGATCCCTGGACAACTCCCTTCGTGGTAAAACTTTTAACGACGATGACGCTGTAAAATCTCACTTAACTCAGTTTTTGGCCGAAAAGGATCAGACTTTCTACGAGCGTGGAATTTTCAAGTTGTCGGAGAGACGGCAAAAGGTCATCGAACAAAATGGAAAATACATTACAGATTAAACTTCGTTCCAAGTAAAAAAAATTTTTTATTTCATTGAACAAATCGGCGATTACTTAGTTGCCAACCCAATACATCGATCGGAGGTTACTAGAGCTGCACGGACACTTTTCTCAGTTCGATTTCGCAATCTAATTTTAGCTATTTTCGTCGCAAATAAACGACCCAAATATTGTCGAGGTAAACATTAGCGAATCGTATTAGCTAATCAAAGTTCCGTCGATCCCGCCTGCGTTCCACAGTTCGAATCACCGTCGACTTGCGCAACAATTCATTATCTCGGCTTTACGAATCAAAACTTCGAACTAACGATTCAAATTGGATCGTCGAGAAACTTTGTTCTCGCAAGATAACGCCCGTCTACGCGTTGCGACAAGCACCGGAGGAAAAATAATGTAATTGTGATGAAAACTTCCAACTCATCTCCCTTATTCCCTTAACTAATTCTCGCCGAATTACCGCTCCTGTTTATCTTCGTTAATTCTGGATACATTTACGCGTATCCCGGAACACGAATTTCAGAAAAATTGTGTTCATAGAAAGTCTTTATTTATTTACACCTCGCGAAACGAGATAACTGTGTTCGATACTTAAAATTGTCATCGATTAGGATCGAATTTCCTTCGATCGATGTAACCTCTTCCCAAATTGTCTACTTTTCAATCTGAGCGTTAATTAGGGAGAATTTACTGTAACTGTATTTAATACTTAAAACTGTCGTCGATTAGGATCGAATTTCCTTCGATCAATGCAATGATTTCAATGATCGAATTTCATACGATCGATGCAAGCATTTGATCAAAAATTTCCGAAATAATCGTATCGAATAGTCGCTCGAATAATCGCATCAACTCTTCCCAAATTGTCCACTTTTCAATCTGAGCGTCAACTAGAGAAAACTTATCATCTAACTCTATTCAATTCTTAAAACTATCCTCACGTAGAATCGAATTTCGTTCGATCAAATGCTCGCATTCGATCAAAAATTCCCGAAGTTTCCGGCATCCTTTTAAAATGGTATTTTCAAGTTGTCTCCATCTATTTACACCTCAAGAAGCAAGCAAGCTGTCCTACTAACCAACGCCGCCATCAACAAGCATCTGACATCGCTGGGTCGATGGAAGCGCATAAAACAGAACTTCGAAGATTTCGGTGATCTCTCCAAGATGATGTTTCACACGTCGCCCTCGTCTCCTTCACGCCCGAAGAGGCGAGAAAACTGTCTCGCTACCTAATAGCGTGATCAACTAGGATTGACTTTGGCTGGGTCGATGGAGGCGTTTAATACAAAATTCCGAAGATTTCGGCGGTCTTTGATCCACAGCTAATGAACCGTCCCGCCGGCGAATTCCGGGCGTATCGAGGATACGTGTCGTACCAGCGGCATCATCAAATCGGCCGTATCATCCGGAAGATTAATGAGGTATCGCGCGATATTACGGGGCTGCGTGTACACGGTTCTCCTCCGCCGTGGAAAAACTTAATAAACCCGCGGCGAGGTCCGACGCGGAGAGGACCCTGTCGTCGGGTGCCGAGTGTGCCCTTTCTCGCGCTGTTCCGCGAGGTAATTGCCCGTGAAATCAGCATTTTTTCCAACATTCCTTTCACAGCTCTGCGGCAGCAGGTTTCAACGAGCGAGAGGCGTCCGAAGAGCCGTGACGTATTTAGTAGTCATCGTCGTCGTCGTCGCGGTCGTTAAATCGAGTGTTTCTTTGACCGGGGCTGAGATCGATCTTGCCGTTGATGACGGGCAAAAATGAGAGAGAGTGAGAGAGAGAGAGGAGCGGATGGGAACGGGATTATAAATCGTGGCCCTGTTACCGGGATGGAAACGCCTCTGAATATTTTATATCCGCGAGGCTACGTATCGATTGGTTTTCGCGCTATTGCCGCGGTCATTCAATTAAAAACTCGGTCAAGTCCGTATTAACGAATCCCGCGTTATCAACGCGGCCGGCGCGAAAGAAAACGAGCAGGCGAAAGGAAATGATGAAGAGATAAAAAGAAGGAGAAAACGCGCGCGCGGGCGAGCGAGCGGCCGAAGATGCCTCGGAGGAAGCTATCCTCCGGCGGACACAAAAGCTCAACGAAATTAGCCCCGGATTCTGGGAATGAATAGATACGGTCGCCGTCTCATTCATCGGGCTCCAATTTTCCGTTCTGCCCTGTTAAAAACGTCGGCCCCGCGATCCGCCCCGCCGGGGAGGATGCTCGCCCGGAAAAAGAAGATTGAAAAGGGAGAAACGAGTGTGGAGGAGTAATTACGTTCGATTTCGCTGGCCGAGCATGCCTCGAGCGGCACGCAAATTGCTGGCCCTTGTCCCCGACGAGCATGATCTTCGTCCAGAAAAATGTCTCGGCGAGCACGAATGCGCCGCGGAACGCCTATTTTATTTTACGGGTCTCTTCGCGCCGTGCAAGTCGCCTACTCGTGAACCGTTTATCGTGAATTCTTTCTAATCGACGCTCGGATTGCGCAGAAAAATGGACAATTTGGGGAGTGGAGACACGATTGTTCGAACCTCGCGGCTCGTTTTTTATGATTATAGTAATGTCTCTCTAATTGACGCTTAGATTGTCCACGAAAATGGACAATTTTTGGAAGAGGAGACACTATTATTCGAATCTCGCGGCTCGTTTTTATGATTATCGTAGTGTCTCTCTAATTGACGCTTAGATTGTCCACAAAAATGGACAATTTTTGGAAGAGGAGACACGATTATTCGAGCTTTGCGGTTCGTTTTTATAGTTACGAATTTGTCAACAATTATAACAACGAGAAGTAAAACACAAATAATCGCATTTGCTCTTTCCAAATTGTCCATTTTTGTGCAGAATCTCAGCGTCAGTTAGGGAGACATTACTGTCTTACCATTTTCGCGCTCAGACTGCGCACAAGAATGGACAATTTGGGAAAAGGAGACGCGATTATTCGAACCTCGCGGCTCGTTTTTACGATTATAGCAGTATCTCTCTAATTGACGCTAGAAATCTTTCAAGTAACTTATGCTGCTTGCAACAGAGATGCAGACAATTTTTTTTCCACAAAGACCCGCGATCTTATTTATTCTCTAGTAATTTATCGCAGTCTTATTTATTCTCCAATCTCGTTTATTCTAAGATTTATTATCTTAGTTATTATTTTCTATTCGAGCTTCGTACCGCAAAGGCTTCGTCCCGTCGAAATATTGAAATATCGGTGATAAACAAAGCGTAAGAATTCGAGCCGATCAGATCATTCGAGCACCTCGCACTTATTAAGAAGAGACACTATTTTACGAACCTCGCGGCACGTTTTTACAATTATAGTAATGTCTCTCTAATTGACGCTTAGATTGTCCACAAAACTGGACAATTTTCAGAAGAGGAGATACGATTATTCGAGCTTTACGGCTCGTTTTTATAGTTACGAATTGTCAACAACTATAACAACGAGAAGCAGAACACAAGTAATCGCATTTCCTCTTTCGAAATTGTCCATTTTTGTGCAGAATCTGAGCGTCACTGTAAAAACGAGCTCCTAAAAAATTTCCTCTTCCCCAATTGTCCGTTTTTCTGCACGATCTGAGCGTCAATTAGGGAGACATTATTGTATCGCGAACGAACAAGACCGAGAATTGTTTCCCCGAGCGATCACGCTGCTGGCGCGCCGAACGATACATCGAAAGCCGCCACTCGAAGTCGCGGGATCCTTCGATTCCGAAACGGATTCCAGGCGGAATCGAACGAGAGAGCGAGAGCGCGTTAGCCTGGCGCGCATATTAAAAGCGTCGTTTTTCCGCGCGGCTCGGGGCCCGGCGATGTTGGTCGAGCTAGGCAAACGATGCCCGATTAATCATTACACTCTCGAAAACTGGATTTCAAGTGGCTCGGTGGAAAGCGGCCGAAAAAAGCTTAATTGGAAATCGATTGCATTCTGCGAACCTTTTTGCTTGGGCTCGGCTCGGAACGAAAGTAGATTGTGTTCGGACCTCCGGAGCTTCCGAGCGGTCCGATAGATCATCATTGTCTTCGAAAGAGAGCGGCGGCTAATCTTCGTTACGTCGAAATTAGAAATTCTATCTGTTTGGCTTTCTTCGAGCGAATCGCGTTTTTAAAGAGTTTGCGGTGCTGTCGGAAAGCGACGAACGTCTTACAAATGGCGTAAATGGATGCGAAACGGTAATTAAAAGATTTCGAAATGTATACTTGTATGTTTTTTTTAAACATATTTATTAAGGTTATTAAAGTCTATGTAAATTCTGTATCTTCCAATTCAGATCATTTTCTCATACTGCATAAAATAGAAAGGGATAGTAACATTGGACGAATTTAAAAATATGGGTTATCTACTTGTATGTTTTTTTTTACCATATTTATTAAGGTTATTAAAGTCTATGTAAGTTCTCTATCTTCCAATTCGGATCATTTTACATACTGCATAAAATAGAAAGTGGTAGTAACATTGGGCGAATTTAAAAGTATGGGTTATCTTGAAATCGGTTGTTTATTTTTAATTATGACATATTGTCTGCGGTAATTTGTACGGAAGAATAGTTGAAGACAGAATATTTTACTCTTTGCACTCGAAGCCAAATCAACGGAAAATTGAAAATAGTTCTTCTGACCCACGGTAGATTTCCATTTTATATAACATAATGCATTTTGAATTTATTTTCATATGCTATTGTGACTCGTGCAACAGTTCGACATGACATTTTTTAATGGCACCGCGAAATCACCACTCGAGTGCAAAAGGTCAAGATACGTCGGTGTTTCCCATTGTCTGATCACAGACGCTCCTATTCTACTTGCTCCGCTGTGGGTGTGCCCTCATTCTACTTGTTCGATTAAACGCGAAAATGAACCGTATCGCTAAATCTATCACTAAATAAATCTATCAGTAAATAAATCTGTCACTAAGTAAATCTACCACTAAAGAAATATATCGCTAAAGAAATATATCGATAATAAACGTATCACCGAGTTACCGTAACTTCGCCTAAACAAATTTTAAACGATCTTTAACAATTTCAACAAAAAGGAAAGATAGAGAGAAAGAGAGAGAGAGATATCAACCAGAAAGTTTTTTCTTTCTTTAATAATCTAAGTGATCTCTTTCCTAAGTACTTTTAATATTTATACGGTTTCTAATCTTAATTACCAACTTTTTCGTCATAAATGTAAATGAGCCGTTTATTTTGAAAGTCAATATATTTAAGGGCTTGCGTTTTAACACGTTTAAAAACATGGATGCTAACTTTCGAGAAGATTTACTTGTATTTGTTATTTCAGGATACCGATATTTTTCTCAGTATAAATAATTTCGTATAAACATCAAAAAAATCACCACTTTCATTACGGTAAAGTGACTTATGCCACTTTCAAAATAAACGGCTCAAATAAAAATCCGCGATCTACCGATAAATGCCAGCCCCGTTTCATCATAAAACGGAATGGGAAATCGTACCTTCTTCTTCTCCTCTTGCATTTCACATAATTCCAACATCGCTTCCATCAATCAACCGATGTAACCACATCTAATTTAAACATCCGTGAAAAACATTTGCATTCGAACCTGCTTGGCGTTATGGCGTTTCGATTTTTTAAATAACGGTCGCATCGGATCCGGACAGTTGTATTTTCGTGAGATTCGGCTGAAATGGGAAAACTATTCTGATATACGAAGGCGCGCGAAGACGGCGCGCGGGAAAGTCGAGGAAAACCGGCATCCGCGGGATGCAACATACGGTTCGCATACTCGAAATGGAAAAGTTCACGCGTCCCCGAGTGGCTGAGACTTTCGCGCGTGTAAAATAGCAGCGAGCGAAATCTGGAAGTGTATTACCACCGTCCCCCGTCTTACCGGTTCGGTACGCGGAACACGAAGCCCGCGAAGTATCGCATAACTTTTCAACTCTAGACAAGAGAAGATTTGCCGGGTACGGCTTCGGGAAACGGCGGGACGCCAATAATCATCGCACGTTCTTCGTTTGCGCGCGGCGACGCTCCAAACAATGGTAAATAAGTATCCTTCGCTGTGTGTGCTGGCCGTGCGGCCAGAATGTGGACTACGCTAAAGACGTTAGGGCATTACGGTCCGGGCCGAGTTCTTTGGAAACTTTGATCCCTCTGCTTATTCTAGTTACGAACTCGGCTGTTTCTTTGGATCTTTGTTTTTTCGCGGGAGAGATGGAGAGAGAGAGAGAGAAAGAGAAAGAGAGAGAGAGAGAGAGAGAGAGAAAGAGAGAGAGAGAGAGAGAGACTTGCACGAGATCAGAGGAGATCTCGGCGAAGAGACCGTGTATTACCGGATAGCAAAGTTTCACTGTAATCACTGCGTCAGTAGTTCTGTGCAGTAATGCTCGGAAGCGGTTGCTTAATTGGCAATAAGATCCATGGTAAACACCGTGAATGTTTAACCAGTTAGCTGTGTGGCGGCTCCTTTTCAGAGAGCGCACTTATATGCGTCGCGAGGATCATCAAGCGATGACGAGTATACTCGTCGAACACAGAGTAAGTAAGTCGCTGTTAAAATATTGGATCGAAAGGACGGTTTTGTTTTATAAATTAACAATTTTATTACCAGTATTTGCTTATTCGCTCAACATTAATGTATACTCAAGAATCAAATACTTGTGAAAGTTGAAAATTTAAATTGCTGCTGTAGAGTGGAATTCAGCGAAGCAAGGAACGATACCGTGATCCTTTTCTAATCTTATTTTTATAACAATGTTAAACACTTTTATGTAGGATCGGCCTAAAAATGTTCTAAACATCTTGAAATTTGAGTATACGTTTCTGTTTTCACTAAAACTGCGATTTAAATACCCAATGGTCACTGCTTTTTACGCGCGTCGAGTATAGGTAGAATACGATAGAACTTTCTTTATCCGGGCTAAGCAAGGTGACATGGACGTTCGGATAACGGAACAGTTACTTAATTACAGTGTCAGATATCATTTTCATCGACGTTGAACCTATCGATCACTAGAGACGTCTGTCACGCGTTGCTTCTCGAGAATTACGAGACTGAATTTATTCGGTCGTCTCGCTGTTTCTATTGTAATCTGTCACGGAGAATTATTAACGAGTTATAAAGACACTTTTCAACCTCAAGAATTTAAAAATGAAAAACGTGGAACCGGTCATTTCGACTAGTACGATAGGTTTAACCCTTTGCACTCTAAGCGATTTTAACTCGAAATCTAAAACAGTTTCTCCGACCTATAGTACTTCCATTTGATACAATTTATTGCATTTTATGCATGCGACATTGAATTTTGTGACTCGAGCAACAATTACAGTCCGCACAGTTTTTTAAATATGAACAAATTCGATGATGTTAAAAACGTATTTTCAAACGTAATCTAACAATTTTTGATGGCGCCTCGGAATCGCCGCTCGAGTGCAAAGGATCAATATTAACTTGCACAGTAAATCGTTCGGCACTTGGATCGCTTTAGATCGAACCGATCACATTAATAAAGCATCCGCATAGCATATAATTCTGATATCGAAGGTTAATCAAGGTTCTCCTGGCATCGTCTGCCACTTCTCCATGACGAGGATACTCGTCGAACACAGCTAACTGGTCAAATATGCGATTATATTAGTATGCAAGTTTAGCTCCGTATTGTTTCGTGTAACGTCACGACCCATTTTCCGCGAAAAAATTTTCGACGTTATCTCGTAGTTGGAAGGTTAAGCAGGAGATTTCTTGCTTACGCCAGCTACGCGTTATCTCGCAGTCGGAAGGATCCGTGTTAACCCAATTATAAACGTAATTTCACATATTTATTATGGAAATTCTGTACAGGAAAGACTGCGACGCTGACGCGCGACTAACTTTTCGTATTAACCCTTTGCACTCGAAGCCATTTTAACTGTGAGTTTAAATTAATTTTTCTGACTTACGGTATTTCCATTTTATATGACAAAGTGCATTTCATGCTTATGAAATTTATAGTCTTGCGACTCGTACAACAGTTAGACTTTTAACAGTTTTCTTACGTCTAGACTTTTATAATATAAAAATGTGTCTCCTCGGTATAATTCGGGAGAATTTACTGTATTTCAAGAATCGTTTCCTGCAAAGACCAGACGTCTTCGTGCGAACGAACTTTCTAGTTTTATTCGCACGAACGACATTCGACGAACAAATTTTCGTTCTTGGTAGACAATTTGAAAATAGAGAGTCGCATAAAAAGATCGCGGTGTGCAACGACACCTTCGTATATTTGGGAAGAGGAGACACGAGTATTCAAGCGTCACGACTCTCTTTTTATAGTTGTTGACGATCGGCGAGCATTGGCAAATTTTCGTGTACTTTAACATTATTTCTTACCGAATTCGAAATTCGCAGCGTCGTAAATTTCCATCAGCAGGTCCGTTTCCTCGTTGCATTCGTGGAACACGGAGTTTCTGAAACGGAAGACAAAGAAAGTTAGCGTCGCAACTCTCTCGCCGTACACCTCCGAGATCGAATTGTTGCAGGTATTGTTTTCGATACGTGCAACGGGCAGGCAGAGAGCGCGGGGGGAGGGGGCAGTCTCGATTTCAATAACGTTCAATTAACCAGATAAGCTGTCCGGCGTACATGCGATATCTTTGCCGACGATCTTATTATCCCGTTGTCGAGATCAATAGTCGCCTAATTCGCTGTGATGCACGTTTCTGGCTCGAGTTTGAAATTTCAGTCGGCAATAACTCGCGGATCGCATTAAAATCGTCGCTCGCGTGAATTACAGAGAATCGGATGCTGTTGGAACCGTCGTTCATAAAATTCATCTCCATTTACAGCCCGTTCGGTCGCATGTTCCTTGTCTCTCGTTAAACGTTTAATGGCTTGTACACATCCAAGTGTGTTAAGAAACTCAATTTCCGAAACTTGGACAAGCTTAGAATATGTTGTACAATATGTGAACTTTCGACTGAGGCATATAAAAAAAGTGCAGTAATTTGTGCTGAAATAATATATATAATATAATAATAAATATAATAATAATATAATATATATAATATATATGTAATATATATATAATAATAATATAATATAATATAATAATGTAATATATATATAATATAATAATATAATATAATAATGAGATATAACCCGTTATCAAAGCTGTATCAATTGCGAGTCATCGACAAAGATGACTTTTAGATGCTCGATTGCAAATTAAATCGCGCGTTCGGGAAGAAGTTCGAGGAGTAAATCGGTTCGAGAGAAATACTTACAGAAACCCGGAACATGGTATCAGGTCCTCGTTCGCTCGCAGAACGTTTCCCAAAGCGGTGGCAATCCACAAATTCTGGAATGAAAATCAGAATGATCAGATTCTCCGCTTCGTCGAAGAGGATTGCGTCTTTGGTGGACACGTTTCGGCACGTAAAAAGCCGAGGTTCGGTGTCATAAAGACGTGAAACGATCTAATTTTTCCTGCTGTAAGAAGTCTAGAGAACAAGTTTTACTTGACAGTGATTTATCGATTCATTGGATCGCTCTTATCAACTATCGATCCAATTTCCGAAAGTCGACATCGACTAAAAAACTGTCGAAAATCCAAATCGTGCAAGAAATGCGCAAGAAATCGCGTTCGAATCGTACATTGCCAGCGTCGTATTTTGCCGAAAAGAATTTCTTCAAAATTGAAATATCGGATCGAAAATACGGTTTTATGTGATAAAATTAACAATTTTATTACTAATATTTACTTATTCGCTCAACATTAACATACACTGCATACATAATAAACGAAAAACGCAAGAAAAATCAAATACTTGTGAAAGTTAAAAATTCAAATCGCTGCTGTAGAGTGGTATTCAGCGAAGCAAGGAACGATACATAATGGTACATCGCACGTCGAACACCGACATCGCGAATTATTCATATAATTATTCATACGTTTTATTCGTTTGTTTTAATCTAGTCTGGCCTCAAAATATTCGAAACGTCGTGAAATTTCAGAATATGTTTTTGTTTTCACAAAAATTCCAATTTAAACAGCCAATGGTCGCTACTTCTTACGCGCGACGAGTATACTCGTCGTAACACAAAATATTGCCACTTCCCCGTGACGGGTATACTCGTCAAACACAGCTAACTGGTCAAGTGAACAGAGGTAATCTGTTAATTCGCCGCGCGTTCAGGCGCGCTCGTCCACGACGTTGAACAGCGTGAACGAACGTAGGAATTCGGTGTTCAATTTCCGGAACGAATCTACGGTTAAAGCGGGAACATTAACGAGACAATGTCAATGGCAGAGAAAATGCCAACGACTTTCTGTTACTCGTCGAACACAGTTAACTGGTTAAAAATGGAATATTTGACGCAAAGATGGCAACGATCCGTCGCGAACACCGTATCGAATGAGAGAAAATTCGCGAATGTCATTGGCTACCCTTGCGAGAAGCCGGCGCATCCGAGGGAGGCCGTCATAAAAGGGACTATGTGCCGCAGTAGCAACACAGGCCGGGGAATAATCAATATTGGACACAGTCCGGTGGTACTGAATACGATACGAGCATCCCGAGAGTCATTCGACACGATCATGAATATCGAAAGCGCGGCGGATCCGATAACAATTATCGAAGGTTCTTGTAACGGGATCCGGCTTATCAAAAAACCTTGATGGCCGCGATATTGATAACGGCGGACTTATTAGACGTTGATGTCGTTTCGCTGGATGAGTTGAACCGGCGCGACGTCGAAACGAGGCAGTATCTCCGCCCGGTATCTTCCGCATAAAATCGAAACGCATTCGATACCCGAGCGCGCAGTATCTCGACGATCGCATTATTTTCCTCTCGAGCCACGGCAAACGTCATGCTAATGATCGAAGAGTCTACACAGACTCTCTAGGACGGGTTCGCTTCCCCGCTTTGTTATTCTCGGCGAGCAGAATCGACGTCGATGATCTTCGAACCTGAAGATCGCGTCCCGGTTCGATTCACTGGCATCGCACAGCCACAGCGCCGAGTCGAGCTATAATGATATTGGAAACTTCGAGAGGTCCCGGAGGTCTCAAAGGTCCGCAGAGTTCCAATGGATTCGCGGGATTTCGGTGATTCTTGCACGAGCCCTATACTATTGTACGACTTCCTAGATAATACTTTCTTTTATGCTTTCTCCGGGTTCTCTGTGCCATCTCGGCGGACGTCGTGATTTTAGATTGCGGACCGCGATAATGCACTGCCAAACATTTGGCTCGCAAGCATGTCAGGAAGGGCGTGCAGGAATGTCTCCCTAATTGACGCTCAAATTGTGCAAAAAAGTGGACAATTAGTCCACATTAGTCTAGTCTACTAGACGGCGAGTGAAATGCTTTCTTTTTTAATTTTTTTATCATTTGGAATTGCAAGAAAATAAAAATCTCTCGTTTTTTAACTTTTTTATTCTGTAATGAAAATTTAAAAAATGTCTTCCGCTGTTTCGTCACGATATTGACCGAAATCTGCAGTTTTAAAAATCGTAATACAAGTTACCGAGATGCACAAAAGGCAAAAATGATTAAATTTTCGTTAATAGGCTCAGATAAAAAAGTTAAAAGTTAAAAGTCAAAGTTTCTTTTCATTCCAAGTAATAGCAAAATTTAAGAAAAAGAAAACCTTTTCAGCCACCCTCTAGTATAGATAAGTCCCTCTATCATCTAAAAAAAGACTCAAGTCATTTGGTTCAGTCTTGAAAAAGTTATCGCGTTCTAAAAGGAGTACGAACACTTTTGTGTTCTGTATATAAAACCATTTAGTGCAGTTATCGCGTTGGAACGTCTCCCTAACATTTTCCAAGACAATGCAATTTTGTTCGTTGTCTCTACAACGTCCAAATATCTTCATCCGTGTTTCAGTTCTCGGATGATTTGGAACGATCGCAAAGTTGTCCGAGCCCGCGCGGTAGAATCTCGGTTGGACTACGAACTGTGTCACGAAACGGTGGTTTACTAATTACGCATGGTCCAGCGCGTTCCTTTCACACGCATGCCGCGAAGTCTGCCGGATTCTATAGCCGCTAATTCCGTCATGTAGAAAATCGTCCCGTCGTATCGACGTAATCCGAGGCATTCGAAACTTCGCCGACTTCGTCGACTCTCCGGCCTGCGTCGCGGTCTAACGAGTCGAAACTTTTCTTTCGGCATCTATCTGAATACGGGAACGACTTTGGCAGTTTCCGCAGCGAAGTCAGCGCGCAGCTGGCGTTCCGGGACGCGGATTTTTTCTTTTTTTTTTTTCTCGAAAACCGTGCATAAATCGCATCGGTCCGCGGTAGGGTGCGAAGCACGGCGGAACGTAGTTCGAAAGTTCCCTGGCGGGAATGTGTAAATGAAAGCTGTCGCCGAAAACTGCGGAACGCGAAAAGTTCCGGGCTTCTTTTTCGCCGCGCGGAACATTTCCCTCGGCGAACGACCGGCGGCGGGCTGTGCCCGGCCCGCCGCGGCGCGGCGGTACTTTCTACTTTACGAGACACGGCGAAATTAATAATCGGGCCTGATAATTTGGTAAAAGCGACTCCCGTCCGATCCGGCTTTTAATTGTAAATTATAACGGGCGCCGCCTCGCCCGACGAGAATTTATCGTCCCACTTGGCGCGCGGCGATGGGCAACTATTCCCGTGGGAATTCCGATCCGAAGCGGTTATGTGGGACATTACTTTGCCTACGCGACCTTCGATGCTCGCCGGGGTTAAACGCGGAATCATTTTCTGACCAGTTCGCACCGTCGAGCCGAATTGAATTACGATCCTCCGCGTTATCTGTCTCCGACCGCCGCGCGGAATTCCGCTCGCAATTTCGTTTCTTCTTCGACTTCGGCAACTATCGGCGCTTCGACAACGATAAACTGCGCTCGTTTGTGCCTCTAGAAGTCCATCGAGAGGTATTCTTGTAAGGAACGAATCGATTTTTAGGAAATTTCGAGATTCATGCATTCGCCGATGTTTGCTACAGGCGATCATCCGCGAGATAGGCATCGAAGTTGATAAAATTGATGGTTAACACGTTCCGTGCCACGTGTACCATCGATGGTACACGCTTGCATGTTTACTTAGTGAACTGAACAAATTGTTTACAAGAAATTTAGAACCGAAGAATCAATTGCCACCGCAAGAATGGGCGTTGATAAGTTTTTGTTACGTTGTTATGTGTACGAGAATTAATAATTGCACGTAATACATCAAGTTTTAGTAAAATATCAAAGTGTGAAGATTCGAGTAAAAAAAGCTCGGCACGGAACGTGTTAACCAGTTAACTGTGTTTGACGAGTAACAGAAAGTCGTTGGCATTTTCTCTGCCATGGACATTGTCTCGTTGATGTTCCCGCTTTAACCGCAGATTCGTTCCGGAAATTGAACACCGAATTCCTACATTCGTTCACGCTGTTCAACGTCGTGGACGAGCGTGCCTGAACGCGCGGCGAATTAACAGATTACCTCTGTTCACTTGACCAGTTAGCTGTGTTCGACGAGTATACCCGTCACGGAGAAGTGGCAGTATTTTGTTTTACGACGAGTATACTCGTCGCGCGTAAAAAGTAACGACCATTGGCTGTTTAAATTGTAATTTTTGTGAAAACAAAAACATATTCTGAAATATCACGATGTTTCGAATATTTTGAGGCCAGACCAGAATAAAACAAACAAATGAAACGTATGAATAATTATATGAATAATTCGCGATATCGGTGTTCGACGTGCGATGTACCATTATGTATCGTTCCTTGCTTCGCTGAATACCACTCTACAGCAGCGATTTGAATTTTTAACTTTCACAAGTATTTGATTTTTCTTGCGTTTTTCGTTTATTATGTATGCGGTATATGTTAATGTTGAGCGAATAAGTAAATATTAGTAATAAAATTGTTAATTCTATAAAATAAAACCGTATCTTCGATCCGATATTTCAACAGCGACGCTTATGGGTGCGCGCTTTGAAAAGAAGGCGCCACAGCTGACTGGTTAAAGAATCGCAGCAGTATTTGGTTGGATGTTAACACTAGATGCAGCATAAAAAACAGCTGTTTTATATTAGCTTATAAAAGTAACGATGAGACATTTATTTTGATTTTTAACAGTGTTAATAAATAACTCATAAATGTATCATTACGATATGAATAATCGTGAATGAAAAAATTAGTGATCCGTCATTTTGACGGATTCCGCGAATCTAGCGTTAACTAGGTGAGGTTGTTAGCTCAGTTAGGTGTAAACTATTAACCCCTTGCCATACTTTGCCGAGTCGTGACACGTGATGGCAATTTCTAGTAATAACCTGTTAAATATGAATGCTATTCCGTTCTCTTCAGTCTGAATAAAATTCTGATTTCTTGTTATCAGTATTTAAAGGTTCAAATAAATGTCGATACACCATAAATACGAATTGTCTTTCTTCTTCTTAGAAACTATTACAATCGAAAAACTTCTCATCGTTGCAACTATGAAGAAAAGTGGTTAATAGTTAATTAGTTAACAAGGGGTTAATAGTTAATTCGATTGCTCTAAAATTAGGAAATATTAAGTTTTGGGCAAATGCCAATTCAGTACAAAGCAATAGATTTAAAATAGCAGTGCAGGTTTGTAGCTGTAATTCTGGAATTTTATATGATTGTACAGCTTAAATATCCAACTGTGTAATACATTTTTATTCGCCTCAATAATAGCCATAATCCATTTATGAAAATTAAATCAAATACTTAAGTCCATGCAAATTCAATAAATCCCCTGAAACCAATCGAATCCGTATTTTTATTAAATCGATCCGATTAAATGATTGGCGAAGACGATTAAATCGTTGCACTATCAACGATTGAATTAATGGAATCGATGTAATTAATATTCAAAGTTAGATCCGATTTGTAGAACTCCGCGCATTGGCGTTTCACTCGTTCTTGAAGATCTTCGTAGACGGTAATTCGAGAAGCAAGTTACATTGTAATGGTATCGGACGATTAAAATGGCACGTGTTACGCTACACGAATGTTTCACAACTCGAGTACGAGAAAAAGGAACGTATTCGTTCACGAAGAGAATACACGATTTAGATCTGCAAATTCTTCATTTAACTCTTTGCAGTCGAAGCTACTTGAATTCGAAATCCAAAACACATTTTCTGATCTACGATATTATTTATTTTATATATAATAATTTATTGCGACTCATGCATATGAAATTGAGCCTATCGGCAAGTACAATGCAATTTTAACAGTTTTGTTTGTTTAACACGTTGAATGCCATGGGGGTCACTGGTGACCGGCACTTAACTTGGCGGTGACGCCATCGGGGCCACCGATGACCGGCGCGCACAAATTGATAGAAATACACAGAGTGTCCCAAAAATTTCTCGCAATCCGAAAGTGGCCGGTTCCTCGGATCATTTGAAGCAGCTTCTTCCTTTACAAAAATGTTCTCCGAGGCATCGTTAACGAGTTATTAACGAAAAACAGTGACCAATAAGAATCGAGTACGGCTGACGCGAGGCGGCCCAGCCAACCAGCGCGCGAAGCCCAGTTCCGCTCGTTGGCTCGATCGCCTCGCGCCAGCCGAGCTCGCCTCTCATTGGTCACTGTTTCTACTTAATAACACGTTAACGGTGCCTCGGAGAAAATTTTTGTAAAGGAAAAAGTTGCTTCAAATGACCCGAGGAATCCGCCACTTTCGGATTGTGAGACATTTTTGGGATACCCTGTATATAACTTAAAACAAATGTCAATATCTAAAATTTTGTATTATTACCATCGTCAATTCAAAGAGTGGCCCCTGTCGCATTCAACATGTCAAACATGGTTATACACTGTAACTTATCTATTGCAGATAATATTTCAACGTTACATGTATCACATAAAAGAACATTCATCGTGGCGCCACGGACAATTCCCGTAAAACCGGCGTGATATTCAACGTGTTAAATATAAAGGAATCTTTTACAATCTGATGCTTTTACGATAATATTGAAGAATAGTATACCAATTTCTAGTGGCGCCTCAGAGTCGCCACTCGAGTGCAAAGGGTTAATACCGACGTACATTATTACAACGTTTGAAATCATTCTGGTGAAATTACGGGCACCGGTAAAAGACGGATATTTGTGGACCAGCCTGTATCGTATCCGAGGCAAGCTGGATTTCCACGGTACTCGAGTAAATACAAGACAGAAGAGACAGAAACGGATCGTGTTGGTGCAATAGTTGCACGAAGCGTTCCAGGGAAATACATGGTTTAACAACTCTCTCGGAGGCTGTGCCGCATCGAACCAGAACGAATCGGACGTGCGAGCAGAGATAGAAAGGGAGACCTGGAAATTCTGGAAATTACAGATGTAAGTACGGCTCGGATAACCGGCAATTTCCAGGAGCCAGGAGAAAAAGTCCGCGCGATCCGTGCAGTCGCGCTGACAACTTCGAGTGGCCGATCGATCCGTCTCCGTTTTATGCCTCGTTCGTAGGGATTTCATACGAAAGCAAGTACACGGGTCTACGCTGGAGGACCCCGAAAGGGCCGGGGTCACCGTTGGAGTGTCCCGGATATTATCGATAAATATGCCCGCCGCTGGACGTAGCAACTTTTGTTTGACTTTATGGCCGGCCGGCCGGCTTCGGCCGAGAGGCTTCGGCCTTCGCGAAACTCGGCTTGATTAAATTTCATTGCCGGTGCGCAGGCCTTCTGAAATGGACGGCAAACGTTCCGGGACTGATTCGGGCCGATGGAAATTATATTTTCCTTTTCTTTTGCTCCGGCCGACGATGGTGAAACAATTGAATTTCCAACGAGACATTTTTACTCTCGCCCGGCGAAAATTCCATCGCGAACGCGGCTGGAGCTTGCTATCGAGGCGGAGCTTTACCTCGAGACTTTAGCTGCTTTAGGCTACCACTTTGGCGAACGCGTAACACAGTAAACTCCGGCATTTCTGTGCACGCGGCACACTCAATCACCGGAGGGTCGGGCTACGTAAGAAGATTCGCGGGAAGCTTCGGATGACGCGGGGCATTTTTTGAGTTGGAAGTATACTTTTTAATACACTGGTACATATGTATCGAAATACATGGATCGTAATATATATATACATGGTGTTATTGACATAATCAAAATTACGATGTTTCATGCTTTCACATTATTTACGTAAAATCTAAAACTTCGGATATTTCGTTAAAAAATAAGTTATGAATACATTAATCCATATACATGTATATTTGAATATATGTATATATACAGAGTATCCCAGAATTATGATATTTCCGGGAAATAAGGGGTTCCTGGGATCATTTGAAGCAACTTTTTCCTTAGCGAAAATATTCTACGAGGCTTCGTTCACGAGATATTAACGAAAAACAGTGACCAATGAGAGGCGAGCACAGCTGGCGCGAGGCGCGTCTTTGATTGGTCAGTGTTTTTCGTTAATAACTCGTAAACGAAGCCTCGTAGAGCATTTTCGCCAAGGAAAAAGTTGTTGCAAATGACCCCAGGAACCTCTCATTTTCAGGAAATACCATAATTTTGGGACACTCTGATTAATGAACGTACTCTATGGATATATGAGACGGTACGATTAATGCGTCCATAACTTATTTTTTAACGAAATATCCGAAATTCAGATTTTACGTAAATAATGTGAAAACATTAAACACAGTAATTTCGTTTAATAATATACAATCGTTCATTTTCACGTGACAAGACCAAAATATTCGCATTTTCCATGTACATCGATGCACGCGTACTCGTGTATTAAAAATGACACGGCTTAAAACACGGATACACGAACTACACGTGTGCACACGTGTATTTCACATAGAGACGTGAAACGGTGATCGCTACTTTAAATCCCCGTCAGAATTGATTACACCGTGCAACACCGGTTTCATAGTCAGCGGACGACTCATAAATCTCGACGCTCGCGAGTTCGCAGTTTTTGAAGAAACTTGGATGTTATAAAAAAAGGAAAAGAAAGACAAAGAAACACGACGCTGTGCATTTGGGAGTGGCTCCGCTTTAAAATTCGTTGCGCAGTGTTATCGGAAAAGTCGTCAAAGGCGTCTAGCCGTGAGAAATGGATCGCTCCGGTTCAGCACATAATAGGGTTCTTTGCTGCTTACAGCACGTAATGTGACGCCTTCCAGCTTAATACGATTAAATTTTAAGTATTCATAGCTGCGCCACGGTGCACCTTTGTGCCCGTACGGCAGGTACTATCGAGACAGTAGCTTTATCGAGCACTAAATATAGGCGCTGTCCAAATTACAAGATTGCTTTTACTTAAGCTCACCGCGATTTCTTTCGCAACGCGAGCTCGAGTAGGTGGCGATAAATCATCCTTGTAACGTCAGCGATTGTAAAATGAAGAACGCGCGCGCCGCATAAATAGTTAACCGCATAAAGCGCTCCGCGCGTTTCTCGAGTACTGCCTACCAGCAACTCCGGCACATTTTTGGAGCGGAGCGCCTCAGATAAAGGAAGTCTTATTTTTAGCGGAAAAGATTACACGTCCTCGTGAATGCATTTTATTTTATTTATTATATTATTATATTATATATATTAGTAATATAATATATATAATAATAATATATATATTATATATAATATATATAATAATAATATATATATTATATTATTATTATTATATTATATTATATTATATTATATTATTCCTATCGTAAATAAAAGATAAATTTTCAAATTTGTAATTCACCATGGTGCGATATCTTTGGTAACAATCTCCCATGTGCATTCTGGGTTTACTTGGACAAGTGTCACAGTATTCACTTTGCCAAATAGAGTTACTAGATATTTCTTTCGAGTTTAGAACATCTTCTGCGTAATCGTTGGTTTCCTTTATAATTTCATTTACCAATTCGTCCGTGAGAAATAATTTAAAATATTGTATCGGCTGTTCAACGTTTGTAGGAACTTGTGGTCCAACGACCTGTGGCAATACGCTAAAAGGTATTCTATCTGGAATATGTAATTCTTCCGTAACATCGCGCCATTCGTCTAAGTCTTGTAACGAATCTTCGCTTTCGCTTTCAATAATTCTCACTCTTCGTCTCTTTGGTAGTATAATTTCGCTACTACTACTCGAAGTGTCAGAATCATAACCAACATTGTCTTCCACAATGTCTTATAACTCTTCAAAATCAAATACGTCTTCGGTATCGCTCGGCTCTAAATTCTCATCGTAATATTTATTTCTCTCCATGTTGCAAACCATAGAAAAGGTCAAAAAATGGTTTAATCGTAATGATACAGACTTAGCATGTTTCAACTACGGATAACAATTGCTAACGCCGACGATAACGTATGCTAAAAACACTTGGCTCCGCAGCGGAGCCTTCGGAGTTACGGAACAAATGACAAATGTCTTCGTAGCGGAGTCTTTGGAGCGCAAAGGGTTAATTCATTTATTTCCTTACGAATTATAATGACGAATCAGGTGCTGAGACCAGTCTAGGTCTCGGTGTGGTTCAAAGTACGGTAATTTCTCCCACATTGCGCCTCGACTTGGAATCGAAAGTGGACAACTTGGAAAGAGTAATTGCGATTATGCGAGCTTTACGGCTCGCTTTTGTAGTTGCTGATAATTGGCAACTCTCGTCGCAAGAGCTTACACATGTTCGAAGGATCAAGCGATCCTGTTCCCAGAATTTTCGCGCGACGGCGTTGATTAAGAATCGACGCTGCATAACTTTACAAATGCAATTACGAATGAAGATTCATGGGCCGGGAAACTCTAACGGAACATCGGCCGATTAAATTGTGTTTATCTATTGTTCAATTTGCGAAGGAAGCAACGCCGAAGAAAGTTCCACGGTCGATGGAGCTAAATGCATCTTGTTCGGCTGCCATCAATTTCCAGCGGTTAGCGTCGGCCGTGGTTTCCGCCAATCTTCTCGTCGATAACGAATGGATTAGAGGGGAAACAGCGCGAAAGTATAAGTCAGCATTCTAGAAACAACACTTTTAGCGAACTTTGCTAAGATACTTTCTTTACTCGGAGGAATCATTGTTACTGCCTCCCGTCGATTAAATTCCGTCGGATTCTTGCTCGTTAGTTGCTCGGTTTCAAAGACGTGGAAGAACAAACGATTATAGACGTGCTTCGCGTTTTAACAATTTCTTCTGGCATCTGGAAACAGCACGGTATTATTCGAGTGCTATGTTAACGCTTTAATAGCCGCACGTCTACGCAGTCGAACGTCGCCAGCGGTCGGCAATATTTACGTAAATTCACGAAATAATTCAACCATACGCGAACCGACGAATAAAACGAAAAAGAAACTAGACAACGATAACAACGCATTTGATACAACAAATTTAAATGTTAGGTCACCAGCGGTCGGCAATATTCACGGTAAATTCACAAAATAATTCATGCGCGAACCCGCGAATAAAACGAGAAAGAAACTAGAACAACGATAACAACGCATTTAATACAACAAATTTAATGTTACGTCGCCAGCGGTCGCCAATGTTTACGGTAAATTCACGAAATAATTCAACCTTGTATGAACCTACGAATAAAACGAGAAAGAAACTGGAACAACGATAACGACGCATTTAATTCAACCAATTTAATGTTGTCCCTTTGTGTGATAATTATCGAAGCAATCACCTACATAATTATCGAAGCATCGCGCACACAGTCGCGCGAGCGGCCATTAAATTGTTAACATTGTTGAACTGCTCTCCAGGAACAGGGATTGCACGAAGCATCAAGTTACCGGTACATGTTTAATATATTCCGTTCTTGCAATAAACACGAAACGAGGAAACGCGAGTTTGCCGATGCGATAACGACGCGTCAAATATTAAACCGGGAATGAGAAAACACCGCGTCGGCCGAGGTTTTGGGAGAAAAGACACGAGAGCCAGAACGGAGTCAACCGGTGTTAAAAAGGAGCCGTCGCTGCGACTGATCAAAGATTAAGGAGGCGTTCTTTCGTCGCGACCTCTTCCGCGATGCATAATTCCGCGCCTCGAACTCGGCGATCTCTCGTACGTACCGAAACTGCTCGGACTTTAAAAACTTTATAACCGGCCGAACGCCTCGGAAAAAGGTTAAAGACGACGACGAACGCGACGGAAGCTTCTCCGCGAGCTTTTTCGGCCCGTCGCGAGGGAAACAAATTTTCTAAACGGCGACCCGAGGAGACGCATCTTTCTCGCGAATGGCTCGACCGACCTTCCGTTATCGTTCCGATGGAACCTCTATCGATTCTGGCTGCAATTGGAACGCGTCTATTCAGACATTGTTTGCTCGAGCAATGCCGCGTCTGCCAAACTCGCTTCAACATGCCGTTCGTCGGTTAACAGCGCCTCGCCCCGCGAAACAACAGCGATCGTCGAGTGGCTCGCGCCGATGTTCGCTCGTTCCACGTCATTTTGTAATCGTACGAACTCCGGCGCATCGTCGGCGACACACACAGTGTGTCGGCCGACCCGCAGGAATTTCCAATTAAAGCATCCGCGTATATCCATGCCATCGATCAAGCTCCAACGCGATCCGCGGCAATTAATTAGGCGACATCTTGCGCTCCGCGAAGTGATTAACGCGTTCTCGCTTAGCGAAAATCCGCGAAAACTTGTCGCGGGGATTCGTGGAAACGATGGGCGTAGAGAAACGCGCGCACAACGCCGCCGCTGAACAGGTGTCATCGATCATGCGAAATGGTTATCGCTGCCAGCGGCACGGGCGAACTGTCGCGTGGCCGCGATATTAAAACAAAAACTAATAAAACACGCACGATCGGGGAATATAATAAATTCGATAATTAATCGTGCCACGGCCGTGAAAAGTGTCCACGCGTTATCTTCGGCAACATAAATTCCTAGGTGAATTGCTCCGTTTTATTATGCGGACACTCTGGTCCACCTGATTCATTGCAGTCCACCTTTGCATATTAAATCCAATATTTCTCCATTCGCTGCAACACGTTTTACCGGCGTTTTCGTTCGTGATACGCGTTCCAATGCCGGCGACTTAATGCGCGGATTAAATCAAAACAGTTTCTACGAATACTTGCACGGGCAAACCACGAAACGAATCGGATCTCGTACGAAACATTCCGGTAATACGTCTGTGGAAGATGTATTTTAACCCTTGGCGCTCCGAAGGCTCCGCTACGGAGACATTTGTCATTTGTTCCGTAACTCCGAAGGCTCCGCTGCGGAGCCAAATGTTTTTAGCATACGTTATCGTCGGCGTTGGCAATTGTTATCCGTAGTTAACCTTTTAGGTACGGCTAAATTCTGCGCGAGGATATTTCTCTGGACGGCAGAGTCTGATGTGTACTGTACAGAATCTGATACTGTATATACAGGGGGTGTCCCAAAAATGTCTCGCAATGCGAAAGTGGCGGGTTGCGCAGGCCATTTGAAGCAACTTTTTCCTGTAAATTTTCTCCGAGGCACCGTTAACGAGTTATTAACGAAAAACCGTGACCAATGAGAGGCGAGCTCGGCTGGCGCGAGGCGATCGAGCCAATGAGCGGAACTGGGCTTCGCGCGCTGGTTGGCTGGGCCGCCTCGCGTCAGCCGTACTCGATTCTTATTGGTCACTGTTTTTCGTTAATAACTCGTTAACGGTGCCTCGGAGAACAGTTTTGTAAAGGAAGAAGTTGCTTCAAATGATCCGAAGAACCCGCCATTTCCGGATTGCGAGACATTTTTGGGACACCCTGTAGACTGTTGTAAATCGATGCGAAGACAAAAGAAGTGTGAAACATTGCATGTGAAGACGATTATTTGATTCAAACGATGAGCGAGTGAGCTACTAGAGTAATCCACTATAGTGGCGCGTCGTTCTGAAAGATGACATCCGCGGAAGCCACTATAATAGCGCGTCATGCCTAAAAGGTTAACATAGGCTAGACCGTAATTAACACGTTCTACAATTTACGCCTACCCCGGGGCGAAAGTAGCTTCGCCACTGACAGTGTGATTTTCCCGAATTCACTGTCAAAGCAAGAGACTGCCAGCAGGTGACGAATATCTCGATGAACCAGAGGCCATTTTCAGCATGACAAAGAAGACACATTTGGCCGACGGGCACGCGACAATACGGCCAATATTCCGCAAAATATTTGCACCGTGAAAAAAATATTGGAAATCGCGGTCGATACGCATCCAATCAATTGAATTCACCGTTCTCTCGCGAATTCGCCGACAATGGGGACACGTGCGAGAGCGTTCCAGGGACGATCGCGTCAGAGTAATTGGATTTTTCGACGTGGCCCGCCCCCGGGTCCTGGCCGCCGCGAAAAATGCGTCTCGCCTTTGGGGAAACACCGATGACGATAACGCGGAGCTAATTGTCCCGAAGCCTCGTACCTCTTCAAGTTCTAGGACACCGGGCGGCGAAATGACGATCGAACGACGTGTAAATTGACAGTGGCCGTGTCCGTCCGTGTTCCGCCGAATTCGGATGGACAGAGCCGAGAACTTCGTTACTTAGTCAAATCGCCGGGAAATCAGGTTTCCCGTGCGCGTGCACTCGCGGAATCGCTTCGCGGCTTTTCCTGTCGTCGAAAGAGAGCGCGCGCGCGCGCCTGCATCCGGCCCGCCCGCCAACGGAATGACTTATGCAGCCGAGAGGGCTTCGCGCGGATGCGACGGATTCGCATTTCTTCGCGATATATACAGAGCACCGCGAGCGTAATTCACCGTGGACGGGTTTATCGGATTTAGTCGCGAAGTACGTTTGACGACGGCGTTGTGGATGATGGAAGATATGGAAAAGAGAGGGAGCTTTCCATAGGAAAAGAGTTTCCTTTTGGGCCAGCTGGAGGACTCGTCGATAAAGTTATCTAGCGGGCCCCCTGCCTTAGGCGCGGGGATGTCGGAAGGACAGGCGAGGACGCGAATACGGATAAATATGGTGTCCCAAAATTATGGTATTTGCGGGAAATGAAAGGTTTCTGAGGTCATTCGAAGTAACTTTTTCCTTTACAAAAATTTTCTCCGACGCATCGTTCACGAGTTATTAACAAGGTGTCCGAAAATGATGGTATTTGCGGGAAATGTGGGGTTCCTGAGGTCATTCGAAGTAACTTTTTCCTTTACAAATTTTTTCTCCAACGCATCGTTCACGAGTTATTAACGGAAAACTTCTAAGACCAATGAGAGGCGAGCTCGCCTAGCGCTAAGCGGCCGAGCCAATCAGCGGAACTGGGCTTCGTCCGCTCGTTGACTGGACCGCGTCGCGCCAGTCGCGCTCGCCTCTCATTGGTCACTGTTTTTCCTTAATAACTCGTAAACGAAGCCTCGGATTGCATTTTCGCAAAGGAAAAAGTTGCTTCAAATCACCTCAGGAATCGCCCCTTTCGGGGCGTTAACATTATTATGGCACACCGTGCATAGCGGATCAATGAATAGCGGGAAACATATGTTTCACGGTCGAATACTGGGACATCGCGCGCATTTAGTTTACATCTCGGTATTTCGGTGGAAATCTTCGTTTCCCATCGAAGAAAGCTACGGCTGACAACTTCGTTCAGTGCTGAATCATGAGGGTCTCGTTCATTGTTCCGCAGTTCTGTTTCGCGTCACGGCCATTCCTTACGGTTGCCTAGCAACTCGCGCCGCCCCTGCTTTGTAAATCCTCAAATTTTCATTAACTCTTGTACCTCAAACACCACTGTGCAAGACAACATCCTGCAATAAAGAATTATTCTAATAAACAGATCAAATAAATTACCACGATTAAATGAATTATTCGAACGAAATATTCGACTGAAAGGAATTCATTCGGTTAACAATCTTAGATAAATATTTAGCAGTTCGAACAATACCTAACTCTGCTTGTATCATGATCGAATTCTCTTCAAGTTTCAATTCAAGATATCTTGCGAATATAACGCAGAAAAATGAACGAATATTCGAAATTATTTATCGAAGCAACGGAACCTGAGAATAATTCGGTGGATTGGCTGCCGTCCGTCGTTTTTAGTTAATTTCTCAGACACAGAGGCGAATCGAAACTGTTATCGAAGCAGCCTAATCGTCCTCCACTCGGCGAAATTCGCGACGGAGCGAGTTGGAACGAGAATTGCTCGGCAACATGCGCCCATTTAAGTTCGTCCGATACTAGTCAATGCCGTCGAAGTACCTACACGACGAGGATAAATACCGGTTTGGCTGTATTAAAACGAGCCCGAAGGGATGCGCGGCGAAGTTTGCAGATGCAGCAGTCCGACGAGAAAGAATCGCAATTTAAGGGTTTCGTCGTGGCCGAGAGAGAGAGAGAGAGAGAGAGAGAAAGAGAAAGAGAGAGAGAGAGAGAAAGAGAGAGAGAGAGAAAGAGAGAGAGAAAGGAAACGCGGAAAGGACTGAAAGGTGTTAACAATGCCGAAAGATAAAGCCGCAGCGTGGTGCGTTCCCCAGCGTTCGTTGCTCCACTTTTTGAAGTTAAACAAAGGGTTATAATGGGCCTGCCTGCTTCAACTGCTTCAAACCAAATTTTGCCCTTCTGGCATTTTCTTACGGTTCCGTAGGATCGGTCCAGGGTCCAGCTCGACTGCTCGTTCTACCTCGCGACGAATTCAAATGTTCGCAACTTCGTGGGCGGGACCGACCTTGGCGAATGACGGAACAATAAAACGCGATCCTGGAAATATTACGGAGATAGAGACCGCGCGATTCTGGTTCTTTCGAAACGGAGCGTTAGCCGTGCACTTCTTCGTAACGGTATCTGGAACTTGAATTGTGTTTTCTCAAAACAACGATGCTTGCCAAGATGCCTCAAAAACTATTCGTTCGATATAGCTTGGCAAATAACGTCGGCAGATGTCCTCGCCTCGTCCGAACCGCAACGAAGTCGATATCAGCAGAATTTAATTTTTCTGCTGGAACTTCGTCCTGACAATGCTACTTCCCGATTCGTCGATTACAAATAACAATACTGGGCGATATTTTTATTCGTGCAAGTATCCAAAAAAATATTTTTTTATAATTAAAAGTAGGGGATTCCTGAGGTCATTTGAAGCATCTTTTTCCTTAGCGGAAATGCAATCCGTGGCTTCGTTTGCGAGTTATTAACGAAAAACAGTGACCAATCAGAGGCGAGATCATTTGGCGCGAGACGGCCGAGCCAGTGAGCGGAACCGGGCTCCGTGCACTCGTTGGCTGGGCCGCCGCGCGCCAGCCGAGCTCGTCTCTTATTGGTCACTGTTTTTCGTTAATAACTCGTAAACGAAGCCTCGGAGAAAATTTTTGCGAAGGAAAAAGTTGCTTCGAATGACCTCAGGAACCTCCCATTTCCGGATTGCGAGACATTTTCGGGACACCCTGTATAATAATATTTCTTTATAATTAATTATTTTGTATGAAGGAAATCTCCAAAAATGATTTTATAATATCCTTTGCTGATCGACGAATAAAAACTGAATGTTTCGGATTTAATTTGTTCGTTAGTTGCATTTAGAAAAGCCCCTGGAAATCGTATCGTTTAACGATCGCGAAAATAGGGGATAATTCGTAACGACCTTTTGGCACGCGAGCGTGCGCGAATGGTCGATTTTCATCGACCCGTTTGAATTGTACGAGCGTACGGGATACACAGAGTCCATTCCGCCAAATTCCTGCTTTCTTTTTTTCCTTTTTCCTTTTTCCTTTTTTTTTGCGAAACGAGAGCAACGCCGTTGCCTAAAAATATCGTCGCGTATTATGGCTCCCCGGCCGGAAAAAGCTGCCGCGATTATTCCGCTTCGAGCGAGTCGCTGAAAAAAAGCAACGCGGAACGCCAATCGAAATCAGGTCAGGATGTTGGGATCACCGTGAAAAGAGATTCGGTTCTTACGTCGCGTCGGATAATAAATATTTATTCGTCCTTTGATTCCTTTTATTCTCCGGCGCTCTTCCGTCGTCCAGGCCGAATGGAAGCGGGATACGTCGTAAAGCTCATTCGATCCGTGTACCGCGGGACTGAGTAATGAGTTTTTACGGCGATGTGCGTCATAGTTTCGGCAACGTTCAGGCGGAGCGGAGGAATCGCTTATAATAAAACGCGATAGAAATCGCGAACGATCGGACCGAATATTCGGCCGTGATTTGATTAATTCTTTACTACTACGGCTATTAAAACTTGGGTCTGCGGTCTCACGGATCGTAAATGTTTATCACGTTATTATCGACATGAAAGCGTTAAATATAAAATCAAAAGCAATTGTTCTTACTTTGCGTATTAATAGTGGAGGAATTAATGGCGTTCTGAGGGAACGGAAATAGAAGTTAAGAGTTAAGAAGAAAGCTCAGTCAAAGGATCGAAAAAAAGGGTAATTAGGGAACATTTTATCGGAAACCTTATGATTTCATTTATTTACTTTTTTATTATTTTATATAATTTGATATTATATCATTTTATATCATTTTCTAATTCCAAGTTTTTTTATTATAAATTTCATATAATTTCATTATTTTATTTTATATATATTTGTTTATTTTATTATTTATTATTTTATTACAAAGATGTGTAGCTCGTAACTGCTTCATTCAAAGCAATTTATAAGTTACAAAGTCGTAGCCGATTTCTAGTGGATAGACCACCATAATTTTATGCAATTATGGTAAAAATTCGTAGCAACTAAAAATTAGTTAGACTAAGTATCCCAACGTGTTATTTGAAAATATTAAAATTATTATCAGTAGAAGTAAAAACTTGTGCTCTTGGCTTCTATGTCCCACGATCGATGCAGAGAATTTTCATCTTGCACAAAGATCCGCAGCCTCCTAACCGAAACGTTCGAACAATGCAGGTTCTAGTGCAGGAACAATTCGTATTTTTCGCAAGGCTGGTAACGAATAGAGTTAGCCGGAGGATCGTATCGCGACAATATTTACGATTCTTACCGTGGCTGTATTATTTAACGAAGCCTGGATTTTCTTTCGTTTCCGTTCGCCCTTTCATTCCGCGAAATAGCTCATTATTCGAACGCGCTGAAAGGCAAAGTGATCCAGGCACAATATTATCGTTAGCACGCGGTGCTTCGAAGTTATTCTCGTCGTCTGCGTCGGGCCCTACGATCTGTTAATTTTCCATCGTACGGTTTACAAAAGCGCGAATTACCGAGGAGAAAGAAAGGATTAACCCGCGATGAACGGATCGCGGGAACTTCAAACATTGTCGGGCAACGTCGAGAAAAATTAACGCGTTACGTTTCGCTGGTTGATTTGTTGCCTCTCTCCGTTGAAATTGATATAGCAAAATGAACCGAGAAAGCCAGGTAACCGCAGCCGTTTGAAAAACTATTAACCAGTTAGCTGTGGCGCCTCCTTTTCAAAGCGCACACTTATACAGGGTGTCTCAAAAATGTGTCGCAATCTGGAAATGGGAGGTTCCTGAGGTCATTTCAAGCATCTTTTTCCTTTGCGAAAATTTTCTCCGAAACTTCGTTTACGAGTTATTAACGAAAAACACTGACCAATAAAAGGCGAGCTCGGCTGGCGCGCGGCGGCCCAGCCAACGAGTGCACGAAGCCCAGTTCCGCTCATTGGCTCGGCCGTCACGCGCCAAATGATCTCGCCTCTGATTGGTCACTGTTTTTCATTAATAACTCGTAAACGAAGCCGCGGATTGCATTTTCGCTAAGGAAAAAGTTGCTTTAAATGACCTCAGGAATCCCCTACTTTCGGATTGCAGGACATTTTTGGGACACCCTGTATATGTATCGCGAGAATCAAGCGACGACGAGTATACTCGTCGAACACAATGTAAGTGTCGCTGTGACGGTTTTATTTGATAAAATTAATAATTTTATTACTAATATTTACTCATTCGCTCGACGTTAACATATACTATATACATAATAAACGAAAAACCCAGGGATAATCGAATACTTGTAAAAGTTAAAAATTCAAATTGCTGCTGTAGAGAGAGCGGTATTTAGCAAAGCGAGGAACAATATATAATGGCACTTTGCACGTCGAACACCAATACCGTGATTCTTTCCTAATTTTATTTTTATAACAATGTAAACAACTTCGCGCAGGATCGGCCTGAAAATATTCGAAACATCGTGAAATTTCAGAATATGTTTTCGTTTTCACAAAAATTACAATTTAAACAGCCAATGGTCGCTACTTTTTACGCGCGACGAGTATACTCGTCGTAACACAAAATACTGCCACTTCTCCGTGACGGGTATACTCGTCGAACACAGCTAACTGGTCAAGTGAACAGAGGTAATCTGTTAATTCACCGCGCGTTCAGGCACGCTCGTCCACGACGTTGAACAGCGTGAACGAACGTAGGAATTCGGTGTTCAATTTCCGGAACGAATCTGCGGTTAAAGCGGGAACATTTTACGAGACAATGTCAATGGCAGAGAAAATGCAAACGACTTTCTGTTACCGCGAGATAAGCCGAATGAAAAATGATCGGCGAGAACCGCCCGCGCCGCGCCGCGGCGTCGTATAATTTTTGTTACGGGTAACAAGCGGAATGAATCTCTAAAGCGAGCGAGGGAACAGAATAATTCCGTTTAAATGGGTTACACGGGAATTTTAAAATGTTCCGGGCCCGCGAAGACGTCCGAGTGATTAATTGTTCGCGAAGTTACCGTCCCGTGTACCCGTTGCGCCAAACAATCCCAATCTGTGGAACGGCTTGTACAAGTTCGAGCGGTCCCGGCTGCGTTACAGCCAGGTCAGAATCGATGGTGGAAGCGTGTTGAACGCGTTTCCCAAACACTCCGGCGAGGATCTATTTACAGGAATTAGGTCCCGTTACCGGCAAACCTAACGTAACTCGTCCCGAAACTCCGGCGTTCTCAAAATCGTGCACTCATTACGCGATGTAACGGCATCCGCGATTACATCTCCCGGAACTCGAGATCCTACTGGAAATCCCGTTGACGACGGGATTCGCGGCGCGACGATTAATTAACAATCGTCGAGCTTACGCGGATCCGGCGCGGCAACAATTCGTTTCGATAGCGTTTTATGATGCCGCGGAGGGAGAACAATCGCATTCGAATGAAAACTTATTAGCGCGATAACGAAAGCTTCGCGAACGGAACGGTGTAGAACATTGTTTAACCCTAGAAAGATAACCATATGACAGCGTACGTAAGAGATAACCATACGCTTCAGAGGCGCATGCTTTTCTAAGGCGTCAATTTTATACTAACAATGGATATTTATTTAAGTTAATCTAGTCAATTCAAAGGTTTGGCATTATTGTAAAAATAAAATGCATTTATATTATATTTTTTTATATTTTAAGTAATTTTAAACTTAAATCACTAGACCTCTATGAAAAATTAACAAAAATCAACAGTCTTCGCAGGCGCCTCTGCGACGTAGGTTATCTTTCTCGGGTTAAAAGTCCGGGATAACGGGCGCATATACGGGAAAATGATGCGGCAGATATCCTGATTCGACGTATCGATGCTTTATCGGTTGGTTTAATATCCGTGAAACGAAAATGAAGTACAAAGTTTGGCCCCTAGTTGCATTGTTTTTAGAAAAACACGTGCACAGCAACACCGGTGAAATGGGAATAAGGTTTTCAGGAGAAGCGATTTGTATTTTTCGAGAACGTGCGACAACAATTTGTTCGCCTTTTTCATTCGATTCCAGCTTTTTCCGCGTCAAACTATACAATAAGTAGAACTAGCCGGTTTTGGTCGGACGCGGGCGGAAAGCTATGCATTTCTGTTGCTGTGTTCCTTGCGCAGTGCACATCTTTTCGTGCATTTTTAACCAGTCGTTTCGTCGAACGGAGGATCCAATAACATCGAATGAAGTCTCTAAAGATTACTCCGAATGAATTTTCGAACATCCATACATATTTTATTCATCGAATTCCGGAACTACTTTTACCAACAACCACGCGAATCGAAAATTCTGGCCGCGAAACTCTGCGAGGTGTGAAAGAATTGCCTAAAATCGATCTTCGTCGCGAACTAAAAATATGCTCGATCGCTCGGTTTAATCGCAATGGTACAGACTTAGCACGTTTCAACTACGGATAACAATTGCTAACGCCGACGATAACGTATGCTAAAAACATTTGGCTCCGCAGCGGAGTCTTCGAAGTTACGGAACAAATGACAAATGTCTCCGTAGCGGAGCCTTCGGAGCGCTAAGGGTTAAATTTTACGACGAAACTCGGTAGCGCGTTTAGTCAATTAGAGCACAGGCTTACCAGAAGCTGGTAAACTGCCGCCATTATTATACTCGAAAAACGAGGTCAAAAATATCCAACCAGTTTCACCTCCTTCAAACCTCGTTTCTTTCTACGTTGTAATAAAAAGCACGGAACAGCGAAGAAAATGCCACGTTTGCTATTTTCGAAGAAATTGCTCGTCGCTGCGCGGGACCGTGAATAATTAATCGACCGCGACTCGAGAAGTATCGATGAATGCGAACTCGTCCGCCAAAAATGTGAAACGGTCGCGCACGAGGAGCCGAGCGAAATGGATGCGGCAAATGACGCGTGCACCGTACGCAGGAACAATTATTTCCATCTCCGGTATCCACGCGACTGATCCGTGCCCACGTTCACCCTTTTGCCCGCGCATTAAAGCCCCGTCCCGTAATTATCGATGTTTCCGACGCGACATGCGGCAGCCACCGAGCCGAAGAAATTGGTCGCGGAGGGCTGCGAAAAGCTGAATCGTCGAATCCGATCGGATCGGATCGGATCTGATCGCGAGACTGAACCGCGGCTGGATCGTAATCGATGCGATAGCTCGCGAAAAATAACGAGTTCTGTCGCGAGCAGCCGCGAACCCCGCGGCAACGCGGAGCTTCCGGCCGCGACGCTTTTCCGGTAAGTGGATTCACGCCGGAGGCTCGATTTTCTAGCAATTTCGCCCGGAAAACGACACAATGGACACCGACTGTTCGTTTCGACGGGCGGTCGGAACACGGTCTCTCTCTCTCTCTCTCTCTCTCTCTCTCTCTCTCTGTTCGGGATGCGACCTGCGTCCCTGAACTCAATAAAACTTGTATCCCTCTCCGATGCAGTCCCCTGTTTACGATTCCTGGCGGACGCGGACGGTCAGAGAATTATGAGGATCGCGCGATGTAAAAATTTCGCCCGACCGACGAATTACGGTTTTCTTTCACGTTCGTACCGGCGAAAATTAGATTTTCTCCCCGCGACGCCGCGCCGGGATCCCCGGTATTGTGTACACGAGGTGGTTTCGGTATGGCTCGCCAGAAAATGATCGTCGCGGAGACGGCGCTGCTCGACGGGAAACAACGTGGGATCGTCGGAAATATTTCAGGCGATATGTGCTTAACACTTGGTTCGTGGGACGCGTCGGAATTGCGTTTATCAAATCTTTTAACCCCTTGTCTGGTACTTCAACCGGTGTACAGTAATGTCTCCCTTACTGACGCTCAGGTTGTGCACAGAAATGGACAATTTGGGAAGAGAAGATACGATTTTATTCGAGCCTTGCAGCTCGTTTTTATAATTGTTGACAATTCGTGACTATAAGAACGAACCGCAAGGCTCGATTAATCGTATCTCCTGTTCCCGAATTGTCCATTTTTTTGGACGATCTGAGCGCCAATTAGAAAGTCATTACCGTAGTTGTGACGGCTGATTTCTGCGCGAGGCTATTTCTCTGGACGGCAGAGTCTGATGTGTACTGTACAGAATCTGATACTGTATATACAGGGTGTCCCAAAAATGTCTCGCAATGCGAAAGTGGCGTGTTGCTCAGGCCATTTGAAGCAACTTTTTCCTTTACAAAAATTTTCTCCGAGGCACCGTTAACGAGTTATCAACGAAAAACCGTGACCAATGAGAGGCGAGCTCAGCTGGCGCGAGGCGACCGAGCCAATGAGCGGAACTGGGCTTCGCGCGCTGGTTGGCTGGGCCGCCTCGCGTCAGCCGTACTCGATTCTTATTGGTCACTGTTTTTCGTTAATAACTCGTTAACGGCGCCTCGGAGAACATTTTTGTAAAGGAAGAAGTTGCTTCAAATGATCCGAGGAACCCGCCATTTCCGGATTGCGAGACATTTTTGGGACACCCTGTAGACTGTTGTAAATCAATGTGAAGGCAAAAGAAGTGTGAAACAATGCATGCGAAGACGATTATTTGATTCAAACGATGAGCGAGTGAGCTACTAGAGCAAGCTATAGTGGCGCGTCGCGCCTAAAAGCTTAAACCGCGAAGAATGCCCACCGTTGCTCATGGAATGGTGCGCGAATGTTCACACGTACAACAGAGTTTCCGCGAACATCGCACGGTATTGTTTAAGCTGCTACACGTGTTTCTGCTCTCTGGCTCCTCTGTTTCTTCGCGCACGAGGTGAATCCGGTTCCGAGGAATTCCCGAATACCGTGCGGTGTTTGCACTTCAATGTTTATCTCGTTCATCGATTGCGTCCCACTCGTTACCGGAACACAAGCTAGTTTTTTTCCGCGCGTATACACGCGCGCATATGCATGTATCGTGGCTCTGATTTTTCTAGCACACCGACCGAAAATCTCTTTGGCGCTCGCGCGTTGTCACGCACCGCCGATTTTTCATTTCACTTGCTCCGTTGTAACGCTGTTTCTATTTCAACTGCAATAAAGACTGCATATCTCGTCGAATTGCTCGCCGCAGCCCAGAAATCGCTCTCGAATTTGCGCGTTCAACCGCCGATCATTGTTGATTTTTATAGTGCCATCCGCCTGATATTTGCCGCCGCGATATTTGGAGTCGGCCTTGGATATTTTTGCCGTGAAACCGAAATATATTTTTTCTCAATCGGCGCATTGTTTCGCGCCAATGCGCTGGCAACATTCGCGAATTTCACGAAGGGAACATTCGTAAATCTGCTTTGCGCGAGCGATTTAAAAAAGAGGAATGTAATCAAATGTGTGCCTCAGATTGCCAAAGCAGTTGCTTTTTTGCAAGAGCCTTGCGGTTCGCTTTTATAGTTACGAATTGTCAAGATTATGTCAAGGTTATGCAAGACTATATATTAATCGTATTTCCTCTTCACAAATTGTCCATTTTATTGCACAATCCGAGCGTCCGTTAGGGAGACATTACTGTAAAATGGTGCCACGTTGGCAACGATTGCTCTTTCCAAGTAGAATTTCATAGAAAACGGCATCCGCAGAAATTCTCTGCGATACGAATTTGTTCTGTCGACAGTACTATAATTAGCAGCAGGTTTAATATAATTTTGCAAGCTCTCCGAACAGACAGGTATCATATATTTTTCGATCGGTTCGAGTTTGAAGGGAAAACTATCCGCGGAAATTGAAACTGGAACTGTGCCAATCGCGGCTACAAACCTCCGTTGATTTATTAATTCCAACGTTACTTACGGGCGAAAGTGGTAACGGTGGACGATAATTCTTTAGAAAATTGAAGGATGAAGAAAACTAGAGCGGAGTTTGATCTTCCGACCATTCAAAAATAATTAGTATAACAGAAACGATTTGGTTCTCTTTCTAAACAGAATTGTACTTCAAAAATCTAGATTAATCCCACATATAACAGAAACGATTTGGTTTTCTTTCTGAACAGAATTGTTCTTCAAAAATCTAGATTAATCCCACATGTAACACAAACGATTTGATTTTCTTTCTGAACAGAATTGTTCTTCAAAAATCTAGATTAATCCCACATATAACAGAAACGATTTGATTTTCTTTCTGAACAGGATTGTTCTTCAAAAATCTAGATTAATCCCACATGTAACAGAAACGATTTGGTTTTCTTTCTGAACAGAATTGTTCTTCAAAAATCTAGATTAATCCCACATATAACAGAAACGATTTGGTTTTCTTTCTGAACAGAATTGTTCTTCAAAAATCTAGATTAATCCCACATATGGAATTGTGATGTCACTCGTGTAATATAGTGTCTGGGGGGAGGGGGGACAGGATACATAGCTGACGTAGGTCGCAAGAGCAACATTTGCTTTGCAACTTACTCCCGAATTAATTCGCAAACACTTCATTGCAAAGCGTAGTGTTCAATGATCAGCGCTCTCCCGAATCTTGCGCGCTATTGACATGCTAAATCAATCATTTGAATTCACAAAGATCTCGCGAAATAAATGCTCGATTCTCGCTACGACCTGCTAGATAGATAAGGTTAACATTTATTTCGCAGACCACCGGCAGATTCGCAAGCGTAGCTCATCGTAGAACACAGTGTTAAATTATTAGTGTCGTACGAGCATCGTGAAGCTCCGAATCGATTCACTCTGTAAAAAATCACTATCTTGCCTGATAATTCAAGATTAATTCCCCAAGATTAATTCACACACATACTGTATTAATTTCATATAAAAGAAATTCAATTCATTCAGTTTTAATCGTATGCACCAGAAGCCGAATTAACGCAAAATTTAAAATAGCTTTTCAGACCGAAAATGGTTTTTCCATTTTATACGACTTAAAATGCATTTTATGCGTATGAGATTGAATATCGTCACCTGTGCAACAATTACGCTATCAACAGCTTTTTAAATACGAACAAATTTGATTGATAAAATTATTTTCAGACGTAACAATTTTATACCGGCGTCTCGGACTCGCCGCTCGAGTGCAAAGGGTTAAAAAAAGTGATTGGTGCCCGAACGCGAATGCGAGTCACTGTATTCTTGAGGGATACGAGGATCAGAAACGTTCCGCAAACAGCGTCGCGTGCTATTCGAGATCACGCGCGGCTGTTAATCACTCGCCAATAATTTCCCATTGATAAAACCGTCGCGAGACGAACGTTCGGGGCTAACGACCGCGTGCGCGCCGAGATAAGAGCAACATTTACTTAGCGATCTCCCTGCGGATTAATTCGCAAGCACAGCCCCGCTGCGACGTTAAAGCAGTCGCCGGAATGTGGCGGCCTCGTATTTGCCCTAGGCCACAATACCGAATCGATCACGACGATTCCACAGTCTCGCGGCCTCGCCGCAATAGTCGCCGGCCCCCAGTATCCGGTACGAAACGCGTACTGACCCCGGCGATTATTCCGAGACGCGGAAGCACCGTAAAAGCTGGCTATCGATCGGCAGTATCGTGTGTTTTCCATTTGCACCTGGCTCAGAACTCGGTCGTCGTGCGAAAAACCACAACTGGTTTGTATACAGGATGACCCAAAAATGTCTCGCAATCCGAAAGTGGCGGGTTCCTCGGGTCATTCGAAGCAACTTTTTCCTTTGCAAAAATTTTCACCGAGGAACCGTTAACGAGTTATTAACGAAAAACAGTGACCAATGAGAGGCGAGCTCGGCTGGCGCGAGGCGACCGAGCCAATGAGCGGAACTGGGCTTCGCGCGCTGGTTGGCTGGGCCGCCTCGCGTCAGCCGTACTCGATTCTTATTGGTCACTGTTTTTCGTTAATAACTCGTTAACGGCGCCTCGGAGAACATTTGTGTAAAGGAAGAAGCTGCTTCAAATGATCCGAGGAACCCGTCATTTCCGGATTGCGAGACATTTTTGGGACACCCTGTATATTTTCAGGCAACACCTTTTCAAATTGTCCAGTAGTTTTGTTCAGAAGCTGTAAGACAATTAGAGAGAATTTACTGTGCTATCTAAATGGATTTAAATCGGCGCGAGTGAGAGTCGCTAGGTCAAAGTAGAACAGAGATTTCGATGATAAAGGGTGGATAGTGGGGTCACATACACAATACACACACAGATACCGTGGAATATCCAATTGCCAATAACCTTGACATAACCAATTGCTGTGCTTTTGGTTCGTTTTCAGGCGTAATAAACTTCGTATTTATCGAATAAGACATATGCGAGCTTGTTTATTCTTTTTTTACATATATATAAATAACAACAATTAATTAATTTATTTATTTATTGATAAACGGGCATAGGCCCGCGTAGTATTGCATAGAATTTATAACAAAGAACTATAGTCTATAATATGTCTTATTATATAATTATTAATATGTCATATATTATTAGTATGCCTTATTCGATAAAAATAATGTTAATTATGTCCGTAAAGAAACGACTGCATCTTCCTGATCGAATTTCGAAAAGTTCTACATTTTGTATCGAACGTTATCTATAAAAATGTTCAATGAAAAATTCTGATCATCGACGGAATTTTAAGCACAGTAATGTCTCCCTAATTCGCGCTCAGACTGCGCACAAAAATGGACAATTTGACAATACTTTTGTAAGGTATCAAAGAGATATCTGTGCTTCCTACTTAGTACTCTGGTATCGAATCGATTGAATATCATCAATGGTATTAGCATCGATCCGATCACTAATTATAGAGAACCGTACAATTTTGTGTTTCACGCAATTTCCATAATTGCAGGTATTAATTTAGTTGCACCAACTAAACTAGTTGCATACAACATTACAACATTTGTCTGTACAGTAATTTCTCCCCAATTCGCGCTCAGATTGCGCCCAAAATTCGAGACTTTCGTCTCGTTTTCATAGTTAACGATCGGTAACTATAAAAAACGAGCCGCGAGACTCGAATAATTCCGAAATTATCCATTTTGTGCACAATCTGAGCGTCAATTAGGGAGAATTTACTGTACAGTAATGTCTTTCTAATTGACGCTCCACAAAAATGAACAATTTGGGAAGAGGAGATACGATTATTCGAGCCCCGCGGCACATTTTTATAGTTACGAATCGTCAACAAGTATAAAAACGAGCTGCTGCAAGGCTCAAATTATCGTATCTCCTCTTCTCAAATTGTCCACTTCTGTGCACAATGTCAGTTAGGGAGACATCACTGTATTACCATTTCCGCAACTGTTTTCCACCGTAAGAGACATCTTCGTACTAGTCAACGCTAATAATAACTTGGTAATAATTGTGTTAACTATCACTGTGGTAAACTTCGCGGCAGTTGCGGTGGCGACGTACAATTTTTCGTGCGCTATCGCGCTGATCGCTGAACCATCATCAGCCAGCTGAGTCTCGCGAACGGTAAATTTAGTCGATGAAACCAAAACTGTGTGTGTGTGTGTGTATGTGTGTGCAAAGCCCCGAACTTTCAAATCCGGAAAATCCGAAGGTAATTTGGTTTATTCGAACAGTCTGCGACGCAAATTGGTTGTCGAGCGAATTAAAACCGGCGACGGTCTTCGTCGAGTCAGACGCAGAAAGTTCGCGATGTGGACGGCTATTGTCCAAAGCATTCGGCGAAGACGACGAGACTAGAAACGACGATGGAACCGGAGCGAGCCACGGTCTATTCGGAGTCCCTCGTGACGGGTCGCGTCACCTACAGACCGAATTGTAGCTGGCAGACACGAGTTCCTCCTGCATTCTTCGGAAATATCGATTCCCGATGCTGGCCCGGACTCGGGGAAGATTGATGGTAGCTATATCGGGTGTGTAAGTCCATCGGTCGAAACCCCTAATTGTCCGTAAGGGTGGACGAAGTCGTTGGCTCCTGGGATTGACGGCCGTAGCATCTTACGAGGGTGCCGGTTTACGACGCCGTCTGGTGCTAACGAGGCCATGGTTTCATATGAAATTATGGGCTACATCTCTTCCTTTTCTTCCCCCTTTTTTCTCTGCAACCGGCGAGAACTCTCGATGAATCTTCTGTACAGGCCGCTGCAAAACGCGTGGGCTTCGCTGGGCGAATTCAACCATTCTCGCTGGTGAATTCTTTTGTGCTTAGATTGTGCACAAAAATGGACGATTTGGGAAGAGGAGATACGATTATTCGAGCCTTGCAGCAGCTCGTTTTTATAATTGTTGACAATTCGTAACTATAAAAACGAGCCGCAGGGCTCGAACAATCGTATCACTTCTCCCAAAATTGTCAATTTTGATTTACAAGCTGAGCGACAATTGTGGAGAATTTCATTACAGTAATTTCTCCCTAATTGACGCTCAGATTGTCCACAAAAACGGACAATTTGGGAAGAGGAGATACGAATATTCGAGCCTTGCAGCAGCTCGTTTTTATAGTTCTTGACACTTCGTAACTATAAAAACAAACCGCTGGGCTCGAACAATCGTATCTCCTCTTCCCAAAATTGTCAATTTTGATTTACAAGCTGAGCAACAATTGTGGAGAATTTCCCCAATTCGCGCTCAGATTGCGCACAAAAATAGACAATTTGGCAAGAAGAGATAATAACGTCACGACTCTCTTTTATAGTTACCGACTCTCAAGGACTATGAAAACGAAACTCAAGGCTCGAATAATCGTATCACCTCTCTCCAAATTGCCCAATTCTTTTTGGACAATCTGAGCGTCAGTTAGAGAGACATTACTGTATTTCCATGTCAGCCGCGCTTTCTACCTCGCAGAGGCGTACAGTGGGAGCAGTAATTTGAAAGCAAGGTAGCATCGACAGCGAGTCCTCCGATCGCTCGTAATTATCACTGTTCGAGAGCGCCGCGATCCGGCCAACGTAGTTTTCTTTTATGCGTGTCAAATTGATCGTAAAATTGCATTTATCACGGTTCGAATAATAGATCTCCGTCCGCGCGGCGAGCAACTTCGGCCCTCCGCCGCGTCCGTCGGTTCCACGTTAATGACTGGATCTCATGCGACCGCTCTATTTATCCGTTAGCCGTGTATTAATTGAACGAGAGCCGTACCTCTTCTAATCCGGCTGGTAGCTCGCGCGAAGCTGCCTTAAATCTCCGACGACAGCGGGGAAAACGAATGGAGGCCACTATTTTCAATGGAACGTGTCCCTTGTTCTCCATGCTCGTGCTCGAATACCGTGCATTAGTTCCCGTGGCTTCGCAATCGGCCCGACATTTCTGCCGCTGTTCCTCATTGAAAAAGAACATTCCCAGCAATTACTTCCTCTAGCCCGCATTCAAGGAGAAAATATGCTCCGGATATTTTGCAACGGATTTCGCAACCGTTACGAATATTTTCTCGCGACTATCTTATACATTGCTGCGAACCTCTCTGTTTTTCTCGCGACTATCTTATACATTGTTGCGAACCTCTCTGCTTTTCTCGTGACTATCTTATATATTATATCTATCTATCTATCTATATATTTAACTATCTTATAATATAACCTCTCTGTTTTTCTCGCGTCGTGCCATTTTTTTCTTATATATTATATCTTTTCTATTTATTATATATTATATCTATCTATCTATCTATATATCTAACTATCTTATAATATAACCTCTCTGTTTTTCTCGCGTCGTGCCATTTTATTTACAATTAATATACAGGGTGTCCCAAAAATGTCTCGCAATCCGGAAATTGCGGGTTCCTCGGATTATTTGAAGCAGCTTCTTCCTTTACAAAAATGTTCTCCGAAGCACCGTTAACGAGTTATTAACGAAAAAACAGTGACCAATAAGAATCGAGTGCGGCTGACGCGAGGCGGCTCAGCCAACCAGCGCGCGAAGCCCAGTTCCGCTCATTGGCTCGGTCGCCTCGCGCCAGCCGAGCTCGCCTCTCATTGGTCACTGTTTTTCGTTAATAACTCGTTAACGGTGCCTCGGAGAACATTTTTAGTTAGAAATTAGTTGCCAACCCAATAGATTAACGTAATGTAACAATAATAGTGTCTTTTGAAATTATTATTTGAAAGAAAATTATCGAGCCTTTCTTATACACAATTCGGTCGGTTCAGACCAGTTCATTGATAGATTTCCGATAAATAAAGTGTCATAGACCTATTTACATATTCAAGAAAGTGTATTCCCATATCGTGGATAGTCCTCCGGGAAATGTTTCACCAAAATCACTTACGCGCAGGAAAACTCGCCCTTAAGCACGTTTACGAAGTAAATGAAACGGTGCGCCCCCTAAGAAACTCCTGATGATCCAGAGATCCAACCGAGCACGTTCATGAGCTCTGTAGGGATCTCCCTGAGGTATTCTCAGATGTTTTCGTTGGGACCGCTGGAAATTCTTGCCAGGATTTCCCTAATCGTTCGCTAACGGTTCACGACCGAACCTTCTAAAAAAATCCCTGAAAAACCTACGATGAATCTTCTTCAGTTCCCCAAGCACTTTCTGTTACATTTTTCCATATAGCCTTTCAATTAGACCTGCCCAAGAACTTCTGCTACATTCTCTTCCAAAAAGGACTCATTGAGGCACCTCGAAGAAATTTTTTATTCAATTTTCGGACGCTGTTCGTTGGACCCTTCGAAGGGAAAGAATCTCAAAGCTCTTAGATAAATCTCCTCATGGGAGTGCAAGGACATGCGCAGAGGCTTTCGAAAGATCCTCCGTCGTGGACTCTTAGGAGTCTTTAAAGGGACCAGGTGGAACAACTAGAATCTCTGTCGAAGATCTCCCCAAGGTGCCCCTCGAGGAGAATCGCCGAGGTTGACTAGCTATCCAAAAGTAATGCCCACCAGCAGGGCTCGTTTTTATTCAATTTTCGGACTCTGTTGATTTGACCCTTCAAAGGGATGCCGAAAGAATCTCGAAGGAATTTCGAAAGCTCTTAGATAAATCTCCTTATGGGACTGCAAGGACATGCGCAGAGGCTTTCGAAAGAATCTCTGTTGTGGACTCTTAGGAGTCTTTAAAGGGACCAGGTGGAACAACTAGAATCTCTGTCGAAGATCTCCCCAAGGTGCCCCTCGAGGAGATTCGCTGAGGTTGACTAGCTATCCAAAAGTAATGCCCCACCAGCGGGGCTCGTGGGCAAATGTTGAGAGGATAATGGCGACGGTGGCTATGCGACGAACTTCTTCGAGCCCGCAGTTCCAAAGCCTCGGGACTCGTGCGAGATTTAGAGGTTTCCTGCAAATTGGTCAGCTTACAGAGTCTGATCACCTACTTCATTATTTTCCTGGAACGGAGCCCCCATGGTCTCTGTTGTGCACCAATAATCGATGATACTTTGCCGGCAGAGGTCAACCTCGGAGTAATAGCGTGCGAGTACGAAATTATGCAAAATCAAATTTCCTCGTTGCGCTACGAAAAGTTCGAGATCGAACGTTTAACTTCGTCTATTTTAATAGGTTTTATAATCGTCTCTTCATTGTACGACGAGTTATCATCGCGATCAAAATACGTTTCCATTTGTGACATACTTTTATTTCGCACTTTAAATGAACAACTGTGTTTGTGCTATTTTTCGAATAAGTTACAGTGAATTCTTCTGAATTATCATTCCAGTTGTAAACAAAAATGGACAATTTGAGGAGAGGAGATACTATTATTCAAACTTCGTGGCTCGTATTTATCGTTGCCGCTTATTAACAACTATAAAACGAGCCGCAAGGCTCGAATAATTGTATTAAAAAAAATCGTATCATTGAATACAATAAGTCAGAAAAATTACTTGAAATGGCACAGTTGAAATGGCTCCGAGTGCAAAGGGTTAAATGTAGTTATTCAAATATACATATACAAACTAAAAGAATAAACAAGTTTAACACGTTGAACGCCCAACGTGACAAAATTTACAAAACACTATAACATATTGTCCTGAGTATCCAGAGTCACCCTAATTATGTTTATAATGTTCTAACGAATTCCATCGTAACTAATAAAATATTATAATATTATAGAAACAAATTTAAATGTAAGTATAATTTGTTAGTATACAATTTGTTAATTAACCCAGATATGGGTGACGTTCACTCAGACATGGCGTTCGACGTGTTAACATGTCTTTCTCGCTAAATACAAAGTGAATTGTGCCTAAAAACGAACCGAAAGCTCGACAATTGGGCACTACACGGTACAATCACCAATTGTTGCTAAGCTCAACAATTGGGACACCACTACCTTTATCTTCGAAATTTCTGTTCTACTTCGACCAAGCGACTCTCGCTTCCATCGATTTAAATCTTTTTCGACAGCACAGTAAATTCTCCCTAATTGTCCTTCAGCTTCGAAACGAAAAGTGCACAATTTGCGAAGAGAAGCTACGATTGCTAACCTTATTTACGATTACAATTTCACGGTTCGTTTCTATAGTCGTCGACGAATCGTATCTCCTCCTCCCGAATTGTCCATTTTCGTTCAGAAGCCGAGGGACAATCGGAGAGAATTTGCTGTGTTCGATGACAATATTGCGATCGCGTATGAAACGCGTTGCACGCGTCGGCGACCTTGTCGGTATCGAGTCGTCAACATTTCCGCGAAAAAGATCCCAGGTGTTGGAGCCTTATCTTCGAGGGACGTAATTACGTTCCGCAGTCTGGCTTGCTGCTGGTTGACCCTGCGTACACAAAGTCAACGCAGAAATCTCGGGGCGCGGGCTCGCGTTCCGATGAGTACGCGTACGTCGAGAAATCTCGTTCCATCCATTAACGTCCGCATTAATCTCCCACGGGACAGGCATTCCATTAAATCTCTTTTGCAACGTGTCATCTTCGGTGCGTGTTTATGCATTATTCAATTTATCATGGAACGGCGCAATCCACTTAATTCCCATTTATGAAACTGTCTTCCGGCCGGCGGCGCGGAGGAAGCGTTCCGTTAAAAAATTCATCGCGCCCGGCGAAGCGCCATCGGCCCGTGATATTGACAAGTCAATTTCTCCGCGGCACTTTTTAATCCGGCCATTAACTTTTTCACTGTGCGTGCGCGCCGGTATCCCTCGATTCGCATCCGGTTAATTTTTCGCCCGACCCTATTCCTCCTGCGAGAACGGGCCAATAAATGCCGTCGAAAACGCGCGGGATCGCCTATAGTGTGTCCGGTATTTTCGATTCGCGCCACTTCGCCGCGTCAAGAGGATTCACTGTGCACGTAATATTTCGCTAAATAATCGCGCACGTGGTTAGTCATGTAGCCACTCGAACCGAAAACGGCTCCAAAGCGTACCGCATTACGTTACGCTGCTTCTATGTTTAGTACTTCGAGAGCTAATTTTGGCGACTATAAGCTGTGCTCAAGCGTTCGAAAATTCTAGTTTCGAGCTGATTATTTCGACGTATGGATAAAGAAGGATGTTGATACTAGATTCACGGTGTGCTAAAAGCAGATAATAATAATAAGACAATTATCCCCGATTCTTAACGAGTATTATTGTTAATATTTGCCGCAAGTAAATATATCGAATAAATAGCATAACTTTATAAACTGAATAATCGTAAGTTAACAAATTAGTGACCCATATTTAGTACTTCGAGAGCTAATTTTGGCGACCATAAGCTGTGCTCAAGCGTTCGAAAATTCTAGTTTCGAGCTGATTATTTCGACGTTTGGATAAAGAAGGATGTTGATACTAGATTCACGGTGCGTTAAAAGCAGATAATAATAATAAGGCAATTATCCCCCGATTCTTAACGAGTATTATTGTTAATATTTGCCGCAAGTAAATATATCGAATAAATAACATAACTTTATAAACTGAATAATCGTAAATTAACAAATTAGTGACCCATATTTAGTACTTCGAGAGCTAATTTTGGCGACCATAAGCTGTGCTCAAGCGTTCGAAAATTCTAGTTTTGAGCTGATTATTAAATGTAAAGTAAATTCTCTCCAATTGACGCTCGGATTGTACACAAAAATGGACATTTTAGGAAGAGGAGATACGATTCGCGTACAATCGCGTCTCCTCCACCCAAATCCTCCATTTCTCTGCACAAACTGAGCGTCAATTAGGGAGAAAATACTGTAATATACTATGCTTTCCGAAGCAAAGAAATTCGCATCGGTGTCCTAACTTTTTGCCCTAACCTTGCGACTCGATTTTATAGTTACCAATTGTCAACAACTGTAAAAACGGGTCGCAAGGCTCGAACAATCGCGTTTCCTCTCACCAAATTTTCTATTTTTCTGCACAAACTGAGCGTTAATTAGGGAGAAATTACTATAATATACTATACTTCCCGGAGCAAATACATTCGTACCGGTGTCCTAACTTTTTTCCCTAACCTTGCGACTCGTTTTTATGATTACCAATTCTCAATAACTGTAAAAACGAGTCGCCAGGCTCGAATAATCGCGTCTCCTCTCCCCAAATCCTCCATTTTTCTGCACAAACGGTGCGTCAATTAGGGAGAAAATACTGTAATATACTATGCTTCCCGGAATAAAATAAAATTACTATAATATACTATGCTTCCTGGAATAAAATAAAATTACTGTAATATACTATGCTTCGAACAATCGCGAAGTATTAACATGACGAAGTATTTACTGTATCGATTACCGTGCTCGTATCGAAACCTATCGATAGCTCTTTATATTCGATTGCCTCCGCAATGGGGATTTGTTTACTCGGTGAAAATGCGCAAGGTACACCTTATCGGCGGGCGTTCCGTCGGCCTGTAACGGCGAGGTGGACGCTTAATTTCGTCTGGAACAGTAGCATTTCGCGGTCGGGAGTGCGCACAATAAACCGAGAAAGTCTAGCCGGCAGATCGAAGTTTTCCCGTTCGCAGTGACGGCGAACGGCGGTACAATGAAAAACCGGTGGAAGCGAGCAATTTGCCCGGGACCGTCATCCCTCGTCGTTTGTGATCGAAGTTCCGCGTCGGTTCTCGTGGAATTAGCGACGAAAATGCCGGAGAACAATGGGCCACCGCGATTCCGCGGCCAAGAAGATTGTCGTGAATTCCACGCGAATGCGGGCTGATTGAATTAACGCTCCGTAAATCCGGCAAATTAAACGGGCTAAAGCCGGGGGAGGGACGGGGGCCGGGGGCCGGGGAGGACGGGCGGTGAAAAAAGAGAAGAAGCTGCACGACGAAATTAAAAGTGGAACCGGCGAGCGCAAAAATAATATCCCGCGACCCAGCGCCACTTCCTAGGTTAATTGCACTCGACCCTTTTCGGCCGAAGCAACCTACTCCACGCTCCTCTTTAGAAACGCTCGATAAGACCACTCGGCCTCGAGGATTTCGACAAAAGAAATAAATGTGGGTATTACAAGACACTCGCGACCTTCCCGTTCGATGATCTCTGCGGTCGATCCGCGCGCGCGATCCGACGCTCTCGATCTACGTTCGCTGACAACGAGACACTTGACGCTCAGATTGTTCAACAAAATTCGGCAATTTGGGGAGAGGAGGCACGATTGTTCGAGCCTTGTGGCTCGTTTCTTATGGTTGTCGATTGTCAACAAATATAAAAAAGAGCTCCAAATCAAAACGAGTCCAAAAAAATTGGGCAATCTAGGGAGAGCAGACGCGATTATTCGAGCCCTGCGGTTCAATTTTATAGTCACGAATTGTCAACAATTGTAAAACCGAGCTGGAAGGCTCGAATAATCGTATCTCCTTTTCCCAAATTGACGCTCAGATTGTCCAAAAAAATTGGGCAATTTGGGGAGAGGAGACACGACTATTCGAGCCCTGCGGTTCAATTTTATAGTCACGAATTGTCAACAATTGTAAAACCGAGCTGTAAGGCTCGAATAATCGTATCTCCTTTTCCCAAATTGACGCTCAGATTGTCCAAAAAAATTGAGCAATTTGGGGAGAGGAGACACGATTATTCGAGCCCTGTGGTTCAATTTTATAGTCACGAATTGTCAACAATTGTAAAACCGAGCTGTAAGGCTCGAATAATCGTATCTCCTTTTCCCAAATTGACGCTCAGATTGTCCAAAAAAATTGGGCAATTTGGGGAGAGGAGACACGATTATTCGAGCCCTGTGGTTCAATTTTATAGTCACGAATTGTCAACAATTGTAAAACCGAGCTGGAAGGCTCGAATAATCGTATCTCCTCTTTCCAAATTGACGCTCAGATTGTCCAAAAAAATTGGGCAATTTAGGGAGAGGAGACACGATTATTCGAGCCCTGTGGTTCAATTTTATAGTCACGAATTGTCAACAATTGTAAAACCGAGCTGGAAGGCTCGAATAATCGTATCTCCTCTTTCCAAATTGACGCTCAGATTGTCCAAAAAAATTGGGCAATTTAGGGAGAGCAGACGCGATTATTCGAGCCCTGCGGTTCATTTTTATAGTCATGAATTATCAACACTTGTAAAAACGAGCTGGAAGGCTCGAATAATCGTATCTCCTCTTCCCAAATTTACGCTCAGATTGTCCAAAAAAATTGGGCAATTTGGGGAGTGTAGACACGATTATTCGAGCCCTGCGGTTCAATTTTATAGTCACGAATTGTCAACAATTATAAAAACGAGCTGCAAGGCTCGAATAATCGTACCTCCTCTTCCCAAATTGTCCATTTTTGTGCACAATCTGAGCGTCAATTAGGGAGACATTATTGTAGCACGTGTTAGATATCGTTGGATCCTCGGTGACACGTTCGAAATGTTCAAAGTGCGACGTACGTACGGAGTTTCCGCGTTATGTTGTACTCTGCTGCATCTACTTGTAGATAGTAAAATTAATTAACGATTTGTCCATTAAATTAAAAAAGCAGGTGAAACAACGTAGGCAAAATGATGCACGCATTAACATTTTCAGTTTAGAAGCTGATTAGAAGTTGTTCTTAAGATTGCTTGGATTTTTAGATTTTCTTTGTATCAGGGTTACTTTATTATTTATTTATTTATATTTATTTTATTATTCTTTCTAGACAACATTTAGATTTCGTAGGGTCTCTAGGGTTCTTCATAATTTAGGTCGTGCCAGTCGTACAGACACGGTGTGTTCTGCAATCAATAGTACAAGCATTACATATGTATGCAGTAAATTTGTAAAATATTTTGTGTTCTTTATATATCTTAATTATGATAAAAATTCGTAGGTGACATAACCTTGATCTGCTCATAGTCATTGAAGCACGGTAATTAGATCAGAGTACAGAAATGACACACTGTAACTACAATTGACATACAGAAATTATTACAGAATCTAAATTATCTTTTTAAAGGCAGAGTAACTCGTTCAACAGTTTTATTGCCCAATTTGGTAAATATTTTGTGTTCTTTATATGTTTCAATCGTGAGAAAATTCGTGCTTATACATAAAAAAGTCAACATATAATTGAAATGTTTCAAGAGGCACGATGTAGATAAAAGAGACTATTTAATTTGACGAAAGCTTCGGGCGTCACTTTAATGGGCACAGTAATTGACACACTTACCCTACGTCAACGCTATCTTTTCTTGTTGCCCTCGCTCTCACGGAACCACCACCGATATCGTTAACGTTCTCAAAATCCATTTCGCCTTTCCTCAAAGTAACGTTCATTTTACATATAAGCGATCTCTGCACCTCTGGTAAATACTTCAGCCATAAACAAGCGTGTGCCACGTTTTCGACCAAAATGGACAATTTGGAAAGACAATTATTCGAGTCTCGCGGCTAGTTTGTGTTGTCAACAACTATAAAAACGAGCCGCAGGGATCGAATAATCGTATCTCTCCTCTTCCTAAACTGTCTATTCTTGTGTACAATGTGAGAGACAATTGGAGAGTAATTTCTGCATCGTAATTTCTATAGAGTTCAGATAAAAATGCGTTGTCGCTAGCAAATACAAAATAAAAACCATCTAACTTCGTGTTGTCAACCTCAAAAAAATGTAAGTTAAATGAAAATGCCTTTCGTCTTTCAACAATTGCAATCGATTGAAAATAATCCAACAATATTCATAAATTCTTGCAACGTCTTCGCAGTTTTGTGTTCGACTTATTCGCCAGAAATTCGTTCAAAGTCTGTGTGTACGTAAGCCAGAAAGTTATTTCTAACTAGCTGGGAGGTAATTATGTCTCCGAGAACGAGCAATTAACAACCTCCTACGGTCTCCGCTGCCGTAAAACCTGCCTTTTGCGTGTTGCATCAAAATTCTTGCGTGAAATTCACGGAGATGTTCTTCCTTAAGGTAGAAAATAGGATGTCTTCTCGCAGTTTCATGCTCGGGCATTTATTTTTTGAGCATGAGCGTTCTTCGTAATTTCCCTTTTTTTTCAAGAAGAGCAAAAACGCGTTCGTAGGTCACTGCACATTTTAAATGTTCGCCCCCCCCCCCCCAAGAAATACGTGTTTCACGAAGGTGAATGTGTCATACGTGAATGGCAGGTTATTTAGTGGTGAGGCTAAAATGGTCGCGGCGAACGGTGCTCGTTTATGGTTGAAGTATTTGCCAGAAGTGCAGGGATCGTTTATGTGTAACATAAACGTTACTTTGAGGAAAGGTGAAAGGGATTTTGAGAACGTTAACGATATCGGTTGCGGTTCTATGAGAGCGAGGGCAGCAAGAAAAGATAGCGTTGACGTAGGGTAAGTGTGTCAATTACTGTGCCCATTAAAGTGACGCCCGAAGCTTTCGACAAATTAAACAGTCTATTTTATCTACGTCGTACCTCTTGAAACACTTCAATTATATGTTGACTTTTTTTATATATAAGCACGAATTTTATCAGGATCGAAACATATAAAGAACACAAAATATTTAACAAATTGGGCAATAAAACTGTTGAACGAGTTACTCTGCCTTTAAAAAGATAATTTAGATTCTGTAATAATTTTAATTTCTGTATGTCAATTGTAGTTACTGTGCGTCAATTTCTGTACACTGATCTAATTGCCGTGCTTCAATGACTATGAGCAGTTCAAGGTTATGTCACCTACGAATTTTTGTCATAATTAAGATATATAAAGAACACAAAATACTTAACGAATTTACTGTATACATATGTAATGCTTGTACTATTGACTGCAGAACACACCGTGTCTGTACGACTGGCACGACCTAAATTCTGAAGAACCCTAGAAACCCTATGAAACTGTTGAACGAGTTACTCTGCCTTTAAAAAGATTAGGAATTTAACCCTTAAATGCATATTGTTGCCAATTGTCTACATTCCAGTTCCACTTAATTTTATTCAAAAACCTGAGTATGTGCGTTTCCGAGCTAACGTTGATAACAATGGACAATAGACCATGTGTGAAATAAAAGACTTGTCATTACTTTTGGCGAGTAAGTTATATGTTTTTTTGACATTTGAGTGTGGTGGGTGATAACCTTCAATGTGTTACTTGGAGAGACATTTTCTTTTTTCGAGTTTCCTATAAAGGAAAGCTTTGTGTCACAACAAAAATCGCAATTGCTTTGCTGCATTTCATTTATAAATAATGTGAAAATTCCTATACTAATAGATAATATAAATACATGACCATTTGTTTACGTCTACAATAATTTTAGTAATAAACGCATATTGTTGCCAAAAGTCTACATGCAACTTTTTTCAAAATAAATACTCGATATTATTATCTAGATTTTTGTATTTATTTTTTACGTAACCTATGACTACATTCCTATAAAGAATGATTTTTTAAAATTTAAAACAAAGAATCATGCATTTAAGGGTTAATTTCTATATATCAATCCTAGTTACTGCGTGCCAATTTCTGTGCACTGATCTAATTACCGTGCTTCAATGACTATGAGCAGTTCATGGTTATGTCACGTACGAATTTTTCCATGATTGAGATATGTAAAGGACACAAAATATTTAACAAATTAGGCAATACAGCTTTCGAACGAGTTAGTCTGCCTTTAAAAAGATACAAAATTTAATTTCTACGTTTCGATTACTGAGCCTTTTTAGTTACTCTCTGTAAATTTCTGTACACTGATTTAATTTGTACTGTGCTTTAATTACTGCGAGCAGTTCAAAGTGAATAATCCTGTAATAAAAATGTAAAAACGTGAAATATTCCGTACTACATTATTTAACATAATTTATCATATACATGTATGTTTCAATACTCACGATATTATTAAAAAAAAAAAGAAAGAATACATACATTTGTAAAATACAAAAACGTGAAATATTCCGTACTAAATTATTTAGCATAATTTATTATATACATATATGTCTCGATATCTACCATATTATTTAAAAAAGGAAAGAATGCACACATTTGTAAAATATAAAAACGTGAAATATTCCGTACTAAATTATTTAGCATAATTTATTATATACATATATGTCTCGATATATACCATATTATTTAAAAAAACGAAAGAATCCACACAATTCACGGACCAAGAAAATATTTATTACGACGTTTGCTATGAGTGTTTGCTCGGTAACAAAACGCGTAATCTCAGTAATCCGGGTAAAATACAGAATAACAGAATTAAAAAAAAGAATAACAGAATAAAATAAACAGAATAAAAAAATACACGTATCTAAAAAGTCGATTATATGATCATTTTTCAGCGACTTAGACGCGTTTTCTGAATAAAACAGCTTATTCTTCCGTTTCGGAAAGCATCATTTTCGCATTCTTTTTCCTCTGTGCTTGCTACGTGTTTCTTAAGTGTTTTGACCCGAGCGTGGGTGTCTAGTTCACGCCGGTGACCGAGTTTTCCAGTGAACGTGCTAAAAAACGAAACACAACGCGACTTTCAAGCCTGGCAGAGCCCGGAGTCGCGTATCCCGAAACGTGCATGCATCGGCGAAAAAATGTACCCGAAATATTCAGCGAGCCGTGAGTAATTCGCGGGCGAAATCCCGAAGACCGTAGTTCCCGCTAATGGCCGTGCACGATTGATCGACAATTAATGGGCGGACGCCTTGGAAGATCCGTCGCGAACCAGGCGAGGCTTTTAACGAGGACGTCGCTCAGACTTTCCGAACGGGATCGCCGCCGTGTTGGCAACCGCAAAAAGCATAGTGTCGTTTCAGCGTCGCGCATCCTTTTTTTTTCTTGCGCAGTTCCGTCATGGAACTGCCATTAGTTTTGTCACAAAATTCAATGTCGTATGCATAAAATGCAGTAAGTGATTAACTTTCGATATCAGAATTATATGCTATGCGGATGCTTTATTAATGTGATCGGTTCGATCTAAAGCGGTCCAAGTGCCGAACGATTTACTGTGCAAGTTAATATTGATCCTTTGCACTCGAGTGGCGATTCCGAGGCGCCATCAAAAATTGTTAGATTACGTTTGAAAATACGTTTTTAACATCACAGAATTTGTTTATATTTAAAAAACTGTGCGAACTGTAATTGTTGCTTGAGTCACAAAATTTAATGTCGTATGCATAAAATGCAGTAAGTGATTAACTTTCGATATTAGAATTATATGCTATGCGGATGCTTTATTAATGTGATCGGTTCGATCTAAAGCGATCCAAGTGCAGAATGATCTGCAGTACAAGTTAATATTAACCCTTTGCACTCGAGCGGCGATTCCGAGGCGCCATCAAAAATTGTTAGATTACGTTTGAAAATACGTTTTTAACATCACAGAATTTGTTTATATTTAAAAAACTGTGCGAACTGTAATTGTTGCTTGAGTCACAAAATTCAATGTCGTATGCATAAAATGCAGTAAATTGTATCAAATGGAAGTACTATAGGTCGGAGAAACTGTTTTAGATTTCGAGTTAAAATGGCTTAGAGTGCAAAGGGTTAAACCTATCGTACTAATCGAAATGACCGGTTCCACGTTTTTCATTTTAAAATTCTCGAGGTTGAAAAGTGTCTTTATAACTCGTTAATAATTCTCCGTGACAGATTACAATAGAAACAGCGAGACGACCGAATAAATTCAGTCTCGTAATTCTCGCGAAGCAACGCGTGACAGACGTCTCTAGTGATCGGTAGGTTCAACGTCGATGAAAATGATATCTGACACTGTAATTAAGTAACTGTTCCGTTATCCGAACGTCCATGTCACCTTGCTTAGCCCGGATAAAGAAAGTTCTATCGTATTCTATCTATACTCGTCGCGCGTAAAAAGCAGTGGCCATTGGCTATCTAAATCGTAATTTTAGTGAAAACGGAAACGTATACTCAAATTTCAAGATGTTTAGAACATTTTTAGGCCGATCCTACATAAAAGTGTTTAACATTGTTATAAAAATAAGATTAGAAAAGGATCACGGTATCGTTCCTTGCTTCGCTGAATTCCACTCTACAGCAGCAATTTAAATTTTCAACTTCCACAAGTATTTGATTCTTGAGTATACATTAATGTTGAGCGAATAAGCAAATACTGGCAATAAAATTGTTAATTTATAAAACAAAACCGTTCTTTCGATCCAATATTTTAACAGCGACTTGCTTACTCTGTGTTCGACGAGTATACTCGTCGTCGCTTGATGATTCTCGCGACACATATAGGTGCGCGCTCCTAGATAAAAGTGTTTAACAACCGCAAAAAGCATAGTGTCGTTTGAGCATCGCGCATCCCTTTTTTTTGCGCGCAGTTCCGTCATGGAACTGCCATTAGTTTCGCGTCGATCCGTTTGGTACGTACGCGCGTCGAAGGGGATAGATGTTCTCTACGATCGAACCGGATCCATCGATCCTGAAAAAAATCAAGAGCGACACGCTTCCGTGTCCCCAACCGTTCGTTCCACTCGAAATTTCTGATCGCGGAAAACCGGCGGCAGCGGCCCTTCCGTGCTGCCACGTACTAATATACAGGCGAAATACGTAATATGAATTTCAAATTGGAGTCTCCCGGTTTGCTAAAATTGCGCATATTGCCCGATACGTTTCGGCTACAAGCACTTAATTCGAATTTGATACCGCGAACTTCCAACAACGGGATTTACATTTCGAGCGACGGACCGCGTTTCAAGTATCAACCATTCTGCCGGGAATTATTAATATTCATTGCTCGCTCCCGTTGATTTCAGAATTCCATCTAACATAGTCGACGGGGAAATCTGAGACTATTATCTAGGGGTTAAATCGTCGTTCTTGGCACTCGGCTTATTCTACGTCTTGCTGGGTACCGCGACGCATTATCGGATCGAAAAATAATCGGGCTTTTGGTGCGGCGTCTGAGAATTATAGTAAATTCTCCCCAATTTTCCTTCAGTTGGTAAATCAAACTGGACACTTTGGGAAGCAGAGATACGATTATTCGAGCCTCGTGGCACATTTTTATAGTCGCCGATTGCCAATAATTATAAAAATGAGGTTCGAGGCTCGAATAATTGTATTTCTTCTTCTCAAATTGTCCATTTTTGTTTATAAATTGGAGAAAAATTAGGGAAAATTTACTGTACTTGAAAAAGCTGAACGATACTGAAATCCGATTTATCGGATGATATATATATGTGTATATAATTAATAATAGAATAATTAATGGAATAATATATATTAATTATTATTCTATTAATATAGAATAATAGATATATAGAATAATATATATTAATTATTATATTCTATTAATATTATTCTTATATAATTTTTATTCTATTCATATATAATTAATAGAATAATATATACTATTATTACTTATATTATTAATATATTTACATTATTTTTATCATATTTAATAACCTATTAAAAAGTTCCACAACATTTTCCATCCCTTGCGTTAAATGCTTCTTAATTAAAAATGTATAGTTGAATTCAACGGGTAACGAAACCAATTAAATGTCGACTGTTAATCGATAGCCGGTTTCCCACGGAATCTTCATTTGCGGAATCATTAAATACTAACGAGAAAAATGATAATCGCCTCGACAACGGAGGAAATGTATGCTCGTAATTTACAATCATTTCCCTGTGCTTTCCCTTAACAATAACGACAACGACAGCGGCATTTGATACACTGTATCAAATGTATCACTGCGTGACCTAAAAAATAGTGTCTTCTTCTCGACAACGAATCTGTTTCCTGAGAAAAAGAAAAGACCAGAGACCGAAGGGGATATCATAAAAAGAAATGGCTGACACGGAAAATGAAAGGAGGGGACGTCACTGGAAAATTAAGAGGAGGTGTTAAACGATAAAGAAAGTAAAGCACAGGGATTGAGGGACTGGCCATTAAACGTTCGCGGAAGATAACAAAACTCCCGGCTAAGGTTTTATTTCATTAGGACCGTATAGAGGCGAACAAGTTGCCGTCCAGATTTGCAATTAATTTTTGGAGCAACAATTCAGCGCATTATATCTGACAGCGACTAATTTTTAAGGGCCAATTGCTGACGAGAAACGTTCACTCGACTAATTTAATTGTAATAATAATTATATATTGTATTAATATTATATATATAATATATTATATTATTATATTTTTTATATTATATATATTATAATATATTATATTATACTATATTATATTATATTATATTATATTATATTATATTATATTATATTATATTATATTATATTATATTATATTATATTATATTATATTATATTATATTATATTATATTATATTATATTATATTATATTATATTATATTATATTATAGTATATTATATTATATTATATTATATTATATTATATTATGATATACTCCTTGCCGTGCTTTGACGAGTCCCACTCGTCGTGAAAATTTCTAATAATAACTTATTGAATACAGATATTATTCTGTCCTATGAAAATTGGAATAATATTCTAATCTCTTGGCATCAATATTTAAGCATTCAAGTAAATTTGAATAACACACAATAAGCATCAATTTTCTTTCCCTTCTAAGAAATTATTGCCATCGAAAAATTTCTAATCGCACTAATTGCGAAGAAAATGGTACGTCAAGGGGTTAATTATAATAATTTAATTACATGTCAACGAGATCTTCGACAGCCTAAACATTTCGCGATTCAACCGACATTAGACATCGGCCGAACAATTATCAATCTCCCACTGGACGACTGGCGGCAAACAAAAGATGGTACAATGTTTAACAGTTATTCTCGAGCGTAACCTGTTGAATCGCCGACGTTCCATTGGCATAAACATCAATAGCATCCCGGCGGCGATATCGACGAAGGCGGCAGGTATCCTTGGCTTTCGTTGTAGATAGCCTTTCATTTCCTCTCGAATCGAAGTGGCTCGATGCTGTGTTGTTTAATCGAACGGATAATACAAGCACCGAGCGTACGTCACCGCCCGTTTTCCGCAGATGCCGACGCGGTTTCCGGCTGCCTACGGCCGGAACAACCGCGGCGGCTCTAAGTAAAACTGATGCGAATCGATGTACACAGGCATCCGTAATTGCCGAGCGATCTTCCGCAGAACCGTCCATTAGTCGGCCGTCCGCGTTCGCTGGTTCGTTCGGACCTCTTTTCATCTCGCGTTGCAAATTTTGTCTTGCAAACCATTGCGAACCATTTTGCGAGAGCAACGCGGCGCAAAAGTGCCGAGCGAATTGCTGTGAATTAATTCAGAACGAACGTTGTAATTTTGCAAGAAAACGGTTCGAGTTTTAAGAGATTGTTGAAGCGAGAGACGCCGCATCAAAATATTCGTCGAAAAATTGGAGCAATGAACCAGTTAACTGTGCTCGACGAGCATGCTCGTCATGGAGAAGTGGCAGACGATGCCAGGAGAACCTTGATTAACCTTTGATATCCGAATTATATGCTATGCGGATGCTTTATTAATGTGATCGGTTCGATCTAAAGCAATCCAAGTGCCGAACGATTTGCAGTGCAAGTTAATATTGACCCTTTGCACTCGAGCGGCGATTCCGAGGCGCAATCAAAAATTGTTAGATCACGTTTGAAAATACGTTTTTAACATCATCGAATTTGTTCATATTTAACACGTTCCGTGCCGAGCTTTTTTTACTCGAATCTTCACACTTTGATATTTTACTAAAACTTGATGTATTACGTGCAATTATTAATTCTCGTACACATAACAACGTAACAAAAACTTATCAACGCCCATTCTTGCGGTGAAAATTGATTCTTCGGTTTTAAATTTCTTGTAAACAATTTGTTCAGTTCACTAAGTAAACATGCAAGCGTGTACCATCGATGGTACACGTGGCACGGAACGTGTTAAAAAACTGTGCGGACTGTAATTGTTGCTTGGGTCACAAAATTCAATGTCGTATGCATAAAATGCAGTAAATTGTATCAAATGGAAGTACTATAGGTCGGAGAAACTGTTTTAGGTTTCGAGTTAAAATCGCTTAGAGTGCGAAGGGTTAAACCTATCGTACTAGTCGATATGACCGGTTCCACGTTTTTCATTTTAAAATTCTCGAGGTTGAAAAGTGTCTTTATAACTCGTTAATAATTCTCCGTGACAGATTACAATAGAAACAGCGAGACGACCGAATAAATTCAGTCTCGTAATTCTCGCGAAGCAACGCGTGACAGACGTCCCTAGTGATCGGTAGGTTCAACGTCGATGAAAATGATATCTGACACTGTAATTAAGTAACTGTTCCGTTATCCGAACGTCCATGTCACCTTGCTTTGTCCGGATAAAGAAAGTTCTATCGTATTCTATCTATACTCGTCGCGCGTAAAAAGCAGTGACCATTGGCTATCTAAATCGTAATTTTAGTGAAAACAGAAACGTATACACAAATTTAAATATGTTTAGAACATTTTTAGGCCGATCCTACGTAAATGTGTTTAACATTGTTATAAAAATAAGATTAGAAAAGGATCACGGTATCGTTCCTTGCTTCGCTGAATTCCACTCTACAGCAGCAATTTAAATTTTCAATTTTCACAAGTATTTGATTCTTGAGTATACATTAATGTTGAGCGAATAAGCAAATACTGGCAATAAAATTGTTAATTTATAAAACAAAACCGTCCTTTCGATCCAATATTTTAACAGCGACTTACTTACTCTGTGTTCGACGAGTATACTCGTCGTCGCTTCATGATTCTCGCGACACATATAGGTGCGCTCTCTGAAAAGGAGCCGCCACGGCTAACTGGTTAAATCGGAAAAACGATGCAGCAACGGTGTAAAATAAATTCGTCGGTTGCCGCGTCCGTTTCGAGAATTTATCGCGGGCCGTTTCTCTGATTGGCCGTGCGTGGAACCGTCTGCGCCCGGAAATTAGAAGCCAGCTACAGAATTGGCCCGGCCCGGGCCATTCTTCAAGTTTCAATTCCATTAAAACGGAGCTAAGCGCGCCGGGGGGGCTTTCATTAACGCCGTTTCCGCGCCGTTGTATTAACTTTTCGAGTCCCGTCCGGCGATTCCGTGCTGCAGCTTGATGCGGGATGCGGGATGCGTCGCGCGGAACCCATCGTGCCCACTCGAAATCGCACTAAAACAAACATCGGGCCGAGCGAAAACGCGCGCGCTTCGGCGTAGCGCGGCGGCCACGCCGAGCGGATTTGTTGGTTTTGATCGCGGCGAGCTGGGAATATTTCTGCGGAACAACTGTCGGACCGACTGCGTTAGAGCGTTGCGATTCTTCCTGCCCGATCTTCGACCGAGTAAACAGAGAACTTTAATTCGTAATGAAGGGAAAAGATAACATTTCGAACGGGGAACGTCATTTCCGCAGTTTCATTGTACTTTATTTACAGGCGCCACGGGAACGGTCATTTTATTCTGCGACGAAGTCGAGTGATTCGTCGATGCGGAACACTGCGGAGAGAAAAAGATAACGAAGAAGCTGCGTATCAAGCGCGCTACTTTATTATTCTGAATATTTTGCGCGCTGGCAGTTTGCTGATAATTGTTTGACACTCGAAATTCAACGGTTGAGAAAGCCTATAACGAAAAATCGTGCAAAGGCGGCAGAAATTTTTTATACGGAATTTGGTAGATCATTTAGATTTAAGGCCGTGTAATAATGCAAATCTCCTTCTGCATGTAGAAAAATGATTGGAAAGCCTGTTGAGAGATTTCCAGTAATTTGAAGCGTTGATTTAGAAACAAGGCAGATACAGAAATGTTATTTTACATTGCTGTTAAATAGACCGTCTGCGAGCGATTTCTTCGGCGGATCGAACGTTCTCGCTGGAGCACGGAATGCGGAAAATCCTATTAAACGAAATTTTGTTATTCGACTAAAAACTCCGCGCGAGCTTCGCCGAACTGTTGTAATGAATGCACGATACATGGGGTATGCTGCATGGATTGTTCTTCGCTTCATATTTTTATTGCGGCAATTCAATGAAGCATTCCCGGAGTTCCCGTCGAGTGCAGCTTTTAATCTAATTTTTCGAACGCGCTGTGGATGAAATTTGTGCTGAAACCCGCGAAACACGCTCTGTACAATCTTTTGACAGGGAGCTTCAGCGAGCGCTTGCTCGGGTAGCATTGCGTTTCCCATCGTGTCGGTCGATGGGAGAACAGTCTCGGGCAAACGATAATCTGAATCCGCGCCGACTTTCCCGCAGAAGGACGCGGAGGTTACTTTTATTTTTTTCAAACGGAAATGTTTCATCTCCCAGTGGAAGTTTCCTGGCAGTAATTCAAGACGATTCCACAGTCTATATGCACCGGATGAAAAAGATAGTGTAAAAACGACCGGGACAGACGTGGTCGCAGTCGAAAGCGCATACAGTACGTCACAAAAGTGTTCGTACACTTTTCAAAACGCAATAATTCTTTTTTTTTTTAACTGGACACCAAGGGGCTTGAATCTTTTTTAGATGATAGTGGGACTAGTGTGGTGGACAATGATTAAAATGTCTTTTTTAAATTTTGCTATTACTTGGAATGACAGAAAATAAAATATTCTCGTTTTTAACTTTTTTATCTGAGCCTATAACGAAAATTTAAAAAAATGCCTTTCGTTGATCTCGGTAACTTACATGCACGTTGAAAATTTTATCGAAATCGATTCACGTTGTTGCGAGTTACAACAAATTAAAGATGACAAAAATCCCGATTTTTTACACTTTAACACTTTCGACTAATAAGTGTGAAAAATTTGTAGTTTTTACTAGCTCGATTCTCGGTTAACCGATTTCAATCAAACCGAGATCTAAGAAAGGCATTTTTTACATTTTCGTTATAGGCTGCTATAAGAAAAAGCTCCCTAAAGAACGAGAGTCTTTTATTCTCCTTTTTGTCATTCCAAGTAATAGCAAAATTTTAAAAAAGCATTTTAGTCATCCCCTAGTAGAGTGGTCCCTCAATAATCTAAAAAAAACATTAAATTCACTTAATCCAGTTTTAGAAAAGTTTTTGCGTTTTAACAGGTGTTAAAAGGTTTTACTAACGCTCGGTAAATAATCAGTAAACTGCGGATCTTTGTGCAAAATAAAAATTGCCCGAATCAAGTGTTGCAAGAAACAAGTGTAGTCACTTAGGTATACCCTCCTTTCTTTAATCATTATAGTAAATCGAAAGTAACGTATCCATACTCCTCGATACTTTTATTCTTTCTCCGCTTGAAAATTACGGCTACTCAATTTCGTTGTAAGCGCATAAAATCCGCGGTCCGCTGATCAATGTTAAATAGCAAATAACAGTATCATCGCGTAATTATCTTTCTAGAATCAACGGTGCAACAAAGGGACCTTATTCAAAACGATTTTCTGTGCTCGCGGCGCCGCCGCCGCTGGAAAACGTTCTCCAGCATTTTATTTCGGCGCTTTTGTTTTCCTTTTGCCGAGACCGATTTATTCGAATTGCTTTGCGCGTAAAGGGTAAACGGAAATAAATCCGTAGGGAATCAAGGTTTTCAAAAGTGCGTCCAAAAAGCGTTCGACGGTTACGCGGAACTATTTTGCAGCACAAAGAGAAAGTTTCGGATTGCTTTCCGATACCTTCGACAAAGAAAAATACACAATAACGATGGAACGGCTCCCCTATGGTTTTAATCTCTTTTCGAATCGACGCGACGGAACGTGGCTGATCCGCAGCGTTTCAGCCGACGAAATCTCGATTATAGTTGCCGGAAATCGAATATCGCTGCGACGCGGTCAAGACGTCCGCACAAAGGACGCGCGAACGCGATTCGTAATTATAAGTCTTCTTGGACGGAACAGGAGAAAAAAACTTCCACACCTCGACAAATAGATGTCGCGTAAAAGATTACATATATATAAATATATATACTAATTAAATAACTAATTCCTTAAACTAACCAATCCCTTTTCAATCCGTCCTTAGTGCGATATTATATATTATTATTATCATTATTATTATATATATATATCGATTGTTTCGACTATTTCACGACTGCGATCAAAGATTAATGTAAAAAGAATAATATATGTATATATATATATAATATAATATAATAATAATATAATATAATATATAATAATATATAATTATATTATATTATATTAATATATAGTATATAATATAATAATATATATATTATTCTTTTCACACTAATCTTTGATCGCATTCGTGAAATAGTCGAAACAATCGATATATATATAATAATAATGATAATAATAATATATATATTATTCTTTTATATATATAAGGAGGGTATACCTAAGTGACTACACTTGTTTCTTGCAACACTTGATTCGGGCAATTTTTATTTTGCACAATGATCCGCAGTTTACTGATTATTTACCGAGCGTTAGTAAATATATATATATATTATTAAATGAAATTATTTAGAATAAGAACGAACGTGCATATAACTCCTGCATCTTGCAATTAATGCTGACAGTGTTTATATTGCATACAAATCGGCAGTCTAGGTATGAAGCAACACAAACTGGTTACTTTAGGACACGGTCGGTTCAATTTTAACCCCTTGACATACAATGACCAGTTAGGCTCGTCATTCATTTCATGTGCTTTTGTAGACTTCGACGAGTCTAATTCAAGAACTGTTTTCGGCGGACGCTGTGTAGTATATGATAATATAATCTAATAACATTACGCAGTCGCTTCACTCGTGCGTCGATTCTGGTTTGTTTACAATGTTCAAGATGCCCCCCACCCTGCCGCCTGCTCTACAGTACCCATAACAAAGTTGCATTCACAAATCAGTGAATCAGAAAGAAGCACTTTGAAGGCAGTGCAATTCAGTATAGCAGCGATCTCGCACTGCGAATGCCATGCTGGACAATATGTGATAATATTTTGAAATGTTTCATACTTTAAACAGCTACTGAATTATTATTCTATGATGTCATTTAATTGTCCTCCATTAACGTTATCCATCAAACTGATTAAATGATATATAACAAACCAAATGTCAAAACAAAACATTCTCTTCCTCGGCTTGCACGCAACTACTCAGTGGAACCCAATTAAAATTTAATAAGTATTTAATAGTTAAAATTTAATAGTATGTTTCGGACGCATTAAATTCCGTTTTATTTGTACGAAGGTTCAATGAGTGCCTCAAACAAAATTTCAGCGTTGCTCTCGAACGAACGCAACGGAACCGACGAATTTATTTTCCCGGAATGTGTGTGTATACTAATTTAGTATAGCAGCGATCTCGCACTGCGAATGCCATGCTGGACAATATGTGACAATATTTTGAAATGTTTCAAACTTTAAACAACTACTAAATTATTATTCTATAATGTCATTCAATTGTCCTCCATTAACATTATCCATCAACCTGATTAAATGATATATAACAAACCAAATTTCAAAACGAAACATTCTCTTCCTCGGCTTGCACACAAGCTGAGTGATGCCAAATGCAGCACTCAGTGGAGCCAAATTAAAATTTAATAAGTATTTAATACTTAAAATTCAATAGTATTTTTCGGACGCATTAAATTCCGTTTTATTTGTACGAAGGTTCAATGAGTGCCTCAAACAAAATTTCAGCGTTGCTCTCGAACGAAGGCAACGGAACCGACGAATTTATTTCCCCGAAATGTATACATATACGTGCACACATGCATCAATATCAATCGAACGAGAAGTCTTTCTTCGAGAATGCTCGTACGGCGGGGTCGATCGATCACCGTTGCGCCGACGGAAACGCGTGAAAGCGAGCGAGTCGGTTTTTGTTCCCGCGGCGGGAAAAGATTCGCGAAACTATTTCCGCGAGCGCGGAAACATTGTTTACCGGCGATTAATCGACGCCGCGGCACGGATCGCGAAACGAAACTTTGGAAATGCGCTGCCACAGGGACGGAACAATGGAGGAACCAGCCGCGGCACGCGTTTATTGCACGTTTCCGACCTAATTCTCGTCGCAGAAGAATTCTAATTTGTAGCGGGACCGCCGACGCGGCTCGTATTTCTCGCGGAACGGGGCCGCTGATTTTATCGTATTTAATAACGAACGCGCCGGGCTCGGCCGCCATCGAGAGAACACCATGGCTCCGCTACCCTCGTTTCGTCGTACGGTGGAACGTTCCCATGAATATCGGCGCACTTTGAACGACTTCTATTCTATTCGCCCTAATCGGAACGTAACGTCGGCGATGATCGCGTTCGCTAAATGGAGAATCTTCGTTCTTCGACGGAGACGTTTTTAACCCTTTAGGCACGACGCGCCACTATAGTGGCTTCCGCGGATGAATTTTTAGAACTGGACTAAACCGCTAGAATTTTGTTTTAGACGATAGAGCGACCAGTCGACTACACCATACTAATCTACAGCTGTTTTTTAGCACGGTCGTCGTAGCTCCTTTCAACCCTTCGCACTCGAACTCGTCGCTGACACGTCGACGCTAAATCATTATTACTTTAACTTACACACCAGTATAATCATTTCAATTTCAATTCAACTTCGTTGACATCAAAATATCAATGTTTGCAAAATGTCTTATGGAAATTCCTGCTAGATATATCAAGAGAATCATCCGAGTGCCGATAGTTAACGTTTTAGGCACGACGCGCCACTATAGTGGCTTGCTCTAGTAGCTCACTCGCTCATCGTTTGAACCAAATAATCGTCTTCGTATGCATTGTTTCACACTTCTTTTGTCTTCGCATCGATTTACAACAGTCCACATGGTGTCCCAAAAATGTCTCGCAATCCGGAAATAGCGGGTTCCCCGGATCATTTGAAGCAACTTCTTCCTTTACAAAAATGTTCTCCGAGGCACCGTTAACAAGTTATTAACGAAAAACAGTGACCAATAAGAATCGGGTACGGCTGACGCGAGGCGGCCCAGCCAACCAGCGCGCGAAGCCCAGTTCCGCTCATTGGCTCGATCGCCTCGCGCCAGCCGAGCTCGCCTCTCATTGGTCACGGTTTTTCGTTAATAACTCGTTAACGATGCCTCGGAGAAAATTTTTGTAAAGGAAAAAGTTGCCTCAAATGGCCCGAGGAACCCGCCACTTTCGGATTGCGAGACATTTTTGGGACACCCTGTATATACAGTAAGAATATACAGTATCAGACTCTGTACAGTACATATCAGACTCTGCCGTCCAGAGAAATAGCCTCGCGCAAAATTCAGCCGTACCTAAAAGGTTAAGAGTAACGCGGAGGAGTTTCAGCGGGCGATGATGAGACGATCATGGCATTCCTGGGGCGACCGTGCTCGCTGTGCCTCGTATGGTTTTGCCGATGAACTAGATGGAATCTTTGATGATCGCAGCGCCGTCGCAGGCTCGCCTTGTTCTCGAGAATTTATGGCTTCCGAGACGATTTTCGCCGCGATTATTTCTACTCGCGCTAAGCGTGATTCGGGACGAAAGACTCCGAGCTAATTCGACGAGAGATTGTCGATAATATTTTTGGTAATTGGATTAATTGGGATCGGTAACGCCCTATGAAAATTTGCGTACCTTAAAAAAAGGTAAAAAATGTAAAATCTTGACGTTTGCTTTCTTTTTAGAAGAAAATTGAACGAACAAGTTTTAGCATTCACGTTCAGAGTCAGCATTTAAAGTCATTTACACGACGATAGAATTTATCATTATGGTCTTACAGGATCATAAGTTTATTTTATAGTTCTCGTTCAGACATAAATAAAAATCATAAGAAAAATACATAACAATGTCTAGTTTTTTGGGGGAATTTTATGGAATATATTTTTGCCAATGGTAAGCACAATTTGATTTCATCTTTCCATTTTTCCCGCTTTTTGCGATAATTAAATACGACAATCGCCGGTTTTAAAACGGGAAAAATGTTTCCTTTAATCGCGAAAGGGTTAAATCGTTACAGTCACTTCGCTCGACATTAATTATAAAACCAGGTTATTTAAATGTATTGTAAATCGCTCGAGTTAATTATTAATACGAGCCGTGCGATTTTTCGGTTATAATTTCATCGGAACAGGTGTCCGCGTGTAATAATATCAGCATTAGCCCCGGGGCAGAATCCAGTTACAGACGTTGTCACGGCGCGATATGCATTCGCGACAATGCCCATGTACGTGTGTGCATGTGTACGTGCAGCGTGGCGAGATCGGCCAGGAATTAGGCTGTTTAGATTTGCAAGAATCGCGTAATTAAATTATAGGGGACTTAGATACCGTGGTTTAATCGCGTGCGAGAGCGACGGCTTTTTTGCAACAATTTCGAGCGGATCGCGTCGGATTGCTTTGATGCCGCGACGATAAGGATTACGGCGCGAGACGCAACGATATTTTAGACGAACAATCTCGACAACGATTGAATTCACAAGCGACGGTGTCGCAAAAACCGATCGCAGGAGAATATCTTCTGAGAAAGATGCGACAGGGATTTAATAACGATGAAAACTGCGAAGTTTCCTCTGCAAACTCGGAATACATACTTCGGTAACCCTTTGCAAAGATAATAGTTAGGATCAATATCGCAGTTGCGGGACCGATATTATTACGATAGCAGAATCGATGTTATGAATGTTCTGCGAGCAATATTGAAACCGTTACAGGAACCGATATACAATACGCGAACTGTTTCGGTTCATAACTAGATTGCTTTGTTCCAGGCTCTGTGTCGTCGAGAATCCTCGGATACGGGACACAAAGCGTGTTTCACCGGTATATTAATGTAAAAAACATAGACGACCGTATTTATTAGGTCTACCGGAAAGTTCTGTCCGTTTTTGAATTGAAATATAACACAATTTTCATACATTTAATAATATTCATTGTAGAATATACTTTCCATCGTTACTTATGACTTCTTGCCAGCGTGATGGCAACTTGTAAATGCCATTTTTAAAAAATGATTTATTTTTAGAGGCGAAGAACTCGACTAGTGCTTGGTTGACATCAGCTTCAGTTTTGAATCTTTTTTCCTGTAAAAAGTTTTGCAAAGAGAGAAACAAGTGATAATCGGAGGGTGCTATGTCTGGGGAGTATGGTGGATGCGACAGAATTTCCCAATCTAGCTCTGCGATTTTCCGACGAGTCGCCAAAGCAGCATGTGGCCTGGCATTATCATCGGTAGCCATGTTTTCACGATCGCGTCTCACTTAATAATGACATGAGACATCTTTGTTTCAGTTTATCTAGGAGAGTACATGTGTGTAAATGCAATGATAAAGAGGGATAGTCGTATATGTCTTAAATCAACACGTGCATATGGATTGAAACTTGAAGTGAAACTTTCCGGTAGACCTAATAAAACAAAAAAACAGGAAGCCGTTGAATCTTGTCGACGATTGTTCTCGGTCGAGGAAACCGTGTTATTTCGCAGCGAGGGATCTACAAGAGGATCGAATAAAATCTACAGGCTGTCCCAAAAATGTCTCGCAATCCGAAAGTGGCGGGTTCCTCGGGTCATTCGAAGCAACTTTTTCCTTTACAAAAAATTTCTCCGAGGCACTGTTAACGAGTTATTAACGAGAAACAGTGACCAATTAGAGGCGAGCTCAGCTGGCGCGAGGCGACCGAGCCAATGAGCGGAGCTGGGCTTCGCGCGCTGGTTGACTGGGCCGCCTCGCGTGAGCCGTACTCGATTCTTATTGGTCACTGTTTTTCGTTAATAACTCGTTAACGATGCCTCGGAGAACATTTTTGTAAAGGAAGAAGCTGCTTCAAATGATCCGAGGAACTCGCCATTTCCGGATTGCGAGACATTTCTGGGACACCCTGTACATTCCACAAAAAAAATACCGAGCAACCGAAACCGAAAGAAAAGGGGTTATTCAGAAAACATGGTCGAAAAATGCTGAACAGCATGATAGCGCTTGTCCTAATTAATTGCGAAGAGAACCAAGCGGCGCGATAGCGCTCGTCAAGATTGACAAACAAAACAAAAAGAAAAAAAAAGAGTAAAAGCAGCTATGCGATATACGTGCGTCGCTAAAATTTGATCGCGACACAAGATCTGAACGGCGCGATCGCGCTGCTTGGGACTCAAACGGTGAAATGCTCGTAATTGGATGAATTGAGCGGCGGAATAAAAGAATCGAACGCCGCGTTAAAAGAGAATCAACGTAATTCAAATCGGAAGGAGAAAGAGATGATGATTCGTTGAAAATTTGATTGACAGAGCTCGACACCTCGCGTGTATTATGAACCGCCATAAAACAGAGCGGAATGAGGAGATGATCACCGGCTGCACTGATATTCATTCGACGAATACGCTCGCGATATAAATGGAATTTTATTTAATTCCAGTTATATACTTTTAATTCGCCTACAAAACCGGCGAATTTTGCGCCATGCCGCGAAGTCGGCTGATCATTCAGCTGCTCTATATTTCCCCGGCGATGAAACGAGAGGAGACCGGAGACTGTTAACGTTGTTTAAGCGAGCCGGGAAAGGCAAGAAACATCATTGGTCGATGCGTACCGGGGCCATTTTGTATGTATCTCACAGTTTTTAATCAGCACGCCGGAGAAAGTAAGCGCGCTTTTAATCAGAGCCCTCCTCCGGTTTTTTTATGATCCCGACAGCTGGACGCGATGCGCCGGGACGCGGAATCCTATCTGAATTTATCCGACCGTGAAAAAGCAAATTTCTAAATGAACACCTTGAAACGTTAAGACGCGAGCGCGAAGATAGCCGGCTGGAAAAGCGTCGCGAGGGTAGAAAAGCCACCCTTGCTCGCTCCCTCTTATCAATGTTCCACATCCACAACCACGGGGAACATCGAAATTACTCGTTCGACGCCCGAGAAAAATTTGGTCGACTTTATTCTTGCTTCACAAAAACATGCCGACGGTATTGAAACCAAATTCAATTCTATTTAGTTTAAATTACTCGTTCGACGCTTCAGACAAATTTGGTCGACTTTATTTTTGCTTTAGAAAAACATGCCAACGGTGTTCAAAGCAAATTCGATTCTGTTTAGTTTAAATTAACGCTTGAGAAGACTGCTGCTGCACTTTTATTTATAGTTACTCTGCCAATAAATTAGTACAATAAATTTATCCTTAATTTTCTTTCGGCTTTTAAACGAAAATAGACAATTTGGGAAGAGAAGATAATAAGATAATAAGATAATAAGATAAGATAAGAAGATAATAAGAATAATCAATCGAGCATTGCGCCTCGTTTTTACAATTCTTGACAATCGGCAACTATAAAAATATGCCACGAAGCTCGGATAATCGTATCTCCTCTTCCCAAATTGCCCACTTTTGTTTACAAACTCAAGGAAAATCGTGGAGAATTCACTGTACCTCGAAGACAAATTATTCTTTAAACTGCTGGAAATTATTGAGAATTTTCCGGTTAATTGTAGAAGATTAATAGACAGTTGCGATAGATTACAGATAATTACGAAGCAATTTTAGTCCATTACCTCCGCAAAAAGTTAGATAAAACGCTCGCAGAGCTTGCGAATGAAACGATAAATTGAAAGAACGCGAATTCTTTGAACAGCGAATTCTAATATCCTCGAAGTCCATTACGATCAATTAAAACAGTACAAATGTATGGACCACAGAATTGTAATATTCTCGAAGTCCGTTGTAATCAATTGACAGACTACAAATTTTTTAAAGAGGAAATTCTGATACTTTCGATGTCCATTCCCAGAGCGCCCTCCCCCCAAAAAATAAAGAATCACAGCTTTTCGCGAGCTTTCGCTATTTTTTTTTCGAAAAGATCATCCTCCCCGATGGACGTTGCACGATAAATTTATTCCGACGGTATTGATTTCTGGCCAGGGTGTATTTTTAGGAGTGACCAAGAAAAACGACGGGTTTCCGCTGGAATCGCGCATTCCGAAGACAACCTTTCTATTTTGTTTAATAAGACATTGATCGATACCGGGCATAAAGGAGATGCGCGACCGGGGCCCCGGGGTTCTATCCTGAGGGTTCTATCCTGATGACACGCGATATCTCATGATTCTTATTCTCGAGGACCGTCTAAGAGGATCACCAGCGGACGTGCGCGGGGCGCGGGGCCGCGTCATTTACAGAACGCTTCCACAGCTCTCGCGGCCAACAATCGGCAAGATAAAGAAACGTTACCCGGGGGGAAGATTGAATCGGAGAGTTTTCTGAAAAATTCATCGAGTAGAAGATGAACTTAGGCCTCGGGGAAGGGGGAGGTAGGGGGTGCCGTACTCGAGGAAGACGCACAAAGTCTCTCCGTTTCCCTGCACGGCAGAACAAACTTCGTGTTCCAGTTCTGTTTGAAGTTCGCTTCTCGGGTTCTTGTTCCCGCGGCTGACAAACTAATCGCGAGATTTTTGCGCACTCGAGAGCCTCTCGCCGGAGGGACAACGCGAAGATGCTCGTCGTTTTTTCTTTCGTTCTTCGATCGCGAAATCGAAGAGGCCGCCGGAGATTTCAGCGTTTGCAACTGGGATCGGCATTATTGTTTGCCCGGCAAACAATGAAAAATTCCAGCGACTAAACGAAGCTTCGTGCATTTTTTCGGTACTAGAAATAATGCGCTGATCACGACGTGATGCGCGCATTTTTGCAGTATCGAAGATAGCGAAGAGTCAGCCGCAGCTTCGCTTGAGCGCTGGAATTTTTGATCGTTCGCCCGCCAAGCGATAATATGCCAATACTAATTGAAAAGGCTGAAATCTTCAGTGCCCTTCTCGATTTCACAATGCAAAAATAGCGTAGATTGCAAGTCTTAATTGGTTCTTTAGAAGAGCAAGATAATGCAGTTTAGGATATTCTAGACTAATTTCCAGATTTCTTAATGATACAACTGACGAATCTTCCGTGTAGACTTTCATTTATGTTCTAGATAAATCTTTCGTTACGAACGGACCGTCGATATTTTTGCGAAATGAAATTGTCTGCGCGAAGTGCAGCAAGCAAGAGCCAATTCGACGAATTTCCCAGTGGTCGACAATCCGAAAGCCGCAGTTCCGATCCGGCAGTTTTTTTCATCGCGCAACAAACTAATCGGCAACGACGAAGCCCGAACGATCCAACATTTGTTAATCGACAAATGCGATTCTCCTTGCTGATAATAACGTCGTCGCTAACTCCGCGATAGAATAAAGAAGAAGAATTTACTCTCGCTATTCGGACGTATTCCAAAGATAAAGAAAAGCCCGTCTATCCCGTGGATCCTGTGAAAAATTCTCAGTTCGACGCTATTAAAATTGATATTCATACCGGTGGATTGGTCAGAATGAGGACGACGCTCCTCAGGTGCTGCAGGTTGATGGTCTCCTTGTTGGCACATTCGGTTTCTTCGCGGGTCGTCGACGCGGTCACCTCGAACGAGGATTGTCTGGACGGGTTTCCGCCTAGGTGCCTCGAGTTGGTGCAATCTCTGGAGAAAGGACATGCCATTTTGTTTCGGTCAGCCGTCAAAGAGATCCCTGCCGCCGATCGGTGGTCGCGCAGGACACTGGGTCCTCCTTATCGCGTTAATTGAAAAGTGCCGCGTGACGCTTCGCCCTCTCTCTTCCCCGCCGTCTCCTTCCGTTTCTTCTCCTCCTTCGCTCCTCTCTCGTCCCAACGTTTCGCAGAATCCCTCGAAGAGATCCTAACTAAACCAGAGATCCGACTAAACGAGTCTACTCGCGGATTCTCTGACACGACTTTGTCTCCCGATGGCTAATCGCGGACTGCGTCGACGAGCGCGTGACGGGCCATGGTGCTCCCGAGAAACAGAGGACCGTCGCTGGATCCTCGATGCTGGATCGTCGACGCTGGATCGTGAACGCTGGATCGGCAACAACGAGCTCGAGGTCGGCCGCCTCGCGCGAGCAAGGCGACAATGTCTCTAACGATCTCGCTCGGTTCGAACGTGTGGTCGACGATCTTCTCGCACGCGATATATCTACGTCACTTCGGTCCTAGTCGCTTGTTCGGCTACGTCTGCTCCTCTCGATCCTGTCTGGTCCCAGTGTCGGCCGCTTCTCTAGCATCGTTGCCTCAGAACTGGCGGCGGACCGGCCACCTTGCCGCAGCATCTACCATCCGTCCTCGCGTGCCAGGCCGCAGCTAACGACGCTATCATTTCACTTATTACTGGCCGCACGCGCTTATCGGAGTCCGTGGTACCGCAACGCAATCAGCACTTACCACCCGGCGTCCTCTCTACGATCTCTTGAACGGGTCGGCCGAGCGGTGCACGCGGTTACATACCATCATCCCCTAACTCTCGGGGGTTCGGGCTCTTCCGTCCCTGTCGGCTCGCCTCCTCGCACCGTCTCCTCTCTCCTTTCTCTCTCTCTCTCTCTCTCTCTCTCGGCGGTCGGTTTCTCTCTCTCTCTCTCTCTCACCGCCGCGCCGAGCGAAGCCGACGCTTCGAAAACAATCGAGTCCTCTTCGAGTTCCCGGTGGAACGGCCTCTCCGCCGGATGGTATTTCCCGTCGGTGGAAACGGCTGGTCGGCTGCTCGCCGATGGAAATTCGCGCGCGTTTCACCGTTTGCGCCAGTGCGAAATCGCGGTGTGCACGATCGGCCGTCGATTGACAAGCACGCTACGTACGGTGCCGGGTCGAGCGCGTAGCGCCATATTAGTCGCGGATTGACCGAGGCGCAGCGAGCAGCGCCGAGCCGCCGTTTCAACCCTCTGGTGGGGGATGGACGGGGGCGGGAGACGACGCTGGCTGGATACCCGACGGGGGTGTCGAGGAGCGTCGAGGAGCGTCGAGGCGCCACGATGAACGCCGCTGGAAACGCCTGCGCGAATTTTCAGCCCCTCTCAACCCACCGCCAGAGAGAGAGAGAGAGAGAGAGAGAGAGGGGGGAGAGAGAGACTGGCTTTTTCTCTTTACGTGCAGCTCTTCCAACCGCAAACGAAAACCTGCGCTACCCTGCACTACTCGGCTGTCCGCCTGTCCGACTATCTGTATGCCAGTTTCTCTGCAGCTTCGCTCCTTTTTTACCAGCTGACGCGTAGCTCGACCAGCCCGCAGCCTAGCCAACGCTCGCCTCGTATCGCCTCGTCCCGTATCGCATTCTTTTCTTGCCCCGATTCAGAGCCCGTCCGATTGAAAGGCTCGCGCACGCGACCGCCTGTCCGATGGAACTCGATCCGATCGGGTTCGTTCCGCGAGAGAACGTGCCAGCACGGTTCCAAAGCCAACTACTGCGCCCGGTTCTGTCCTCCGCGACAAAGCTTTCGCTCCGAAGTAGCCTCGATGCTGTTGCTGCCTCGACGCCTTTGTAACCAGCCTGGGGTCAGGAAGCTTATTGATAGGTGATCTGGGTCATGGACGGGGGGGAAGGGGCACTCGACTGTGTCTTTCTTGGGACGCCTCGCTGCGAGCCGCTTTTGTTCCTGCTGATCCCTTGGTTTTTGGCTAGCTAGGCCGGCTTTTTTCTCCGGTCGCCTGCTTCCAACGTCGCGCGTCGGGAAGCTTTAGTTTTGAAAGTTGAGTTGGAAAGTTGGAGAAAATGCAGTTTTCGATGGATCGTATGTGGCGGCGGAAACGTCGGTGTTGTTTGTATGTATATGTGTGGTGTGCGTTGTTCCGAGCATCGGATGCCGATTGAAATTTTCGAATAGCGTGCGCGGTCAGTGAGCTTGTGGAGTAAGCTAAGTGAGGAGTGAGCTGAGCATGCTTCGTGATCTTAACATTTAAAAGACGGATTGTTTTTTTGGCTGGGTTTCTCGGTTTTCGGGCATTTTTTTAAGAGAATTGAATGAATATATATGATGGTGATTTTAGAGCGTTGCAGTTTTGTTAAGTCGAGACAGTAATTTTGATAAAAATTTTACGAAGTTATTTATTTACATAACTCTAGTATTGATAAAATATTAGTAGAGTGTTAATAAAGTGTTACTAACAATTCAAGGAAAACGTAAATCTGCGGGGTCAGTTCTAGGAAGTCAGAATGGAAAAACGTAAATTTACGCGATCCGTTTGTTTTATATTAAGGATTGTAACTTTTTTAATGTGTCAAGCTAAAGTTTGTTAAAGAAATCGTTTGCAGAGCGTTTTATCATTGGAACATATATTACGAAGATGGACTTTAATGGAATATAACAGTAAAGGAAAAATTGTGACAGTCATCGAAAGATTTAATCTAACAAGATTCGTGACTTAATACTTAAATGTACTGAAATGAAAATCGTCATTTTGGTATCCTAATTATACAATTATAGCCAAACATCGGAAAATGATTAATAATCGCAAATACAAGTTAAAAACGATGTTTGTGCCAGCAGATTTCCCATTTTAAATTTCGCAGTTCAAACATATGTATTGAAATTAAAATCGTCGTTTTGATATTCCAATTATATAATTATAACCAAACATCTGAAAATTATTGACATTCACAAAATACAAGTTAAAAACGATGTTTGCGGCAGTAGATTTCCCATTTTGAATTTTGCAGTTCAAACATATGTATTGAACTTAAGCTCGTCGTTTTGATATCCTAATTATATAATTATAGCCAAACATCGGAAAATGATTAATGATCGATTTGATTTAATATTATATTAGATTTCCCATTTTGAATTTCGCAGTTCAAACATATTCAAACTCAGCAACCTGAGAAACATAAGAGCACCAATTGTCAATAACAATTGCACGAAGTTACGAACTGCGCGTCGTGTCGTTGTATTCTCGAACTGATTGAAAGTATACAGGCATCTCGCAATCTTGTTGAATCTCCGATACAATGCAATATCGTTGAGCGATGCCTATTGTTGAAGTTCAGACTCGGTAATTTTGTTTGAAGCGCGGCCAGCCTTAAAGCCTTAGACGCGTTTCCTCCGGAACGGGGAGCATCTATTACCATGAAAATTAAACATCAACTGCCCTAGATTGGCTGCCCTAAAATATACTAATAAACCCAGTTAGTTACTTTTAGCGCTGACCTTCGCCATATTTCCGTGCGCTCGAAATTTTCTTCTATTCGCCGGAGATCCGCGATGACGTTGGAAACAGAAATTGCACGATCCGGGAACTAGGCCGGCTGTAACTTCGTTTCTGCAACGAATAAAAAAAGAGTCGAAAGTCGCACGTTTCGAACAATCGCATCGTTTATCGGTTTCGATTGTTACGAACAGCGCACCGCGGCGCATCCACGGAGCGCATTTACACGTCATTAACTTTCGCAAGAATTTTTACATCGCGTCCCGCACCATCTTTCTCGATGCATTCCGTCCGCAATAAAAACGGAGTTATGGGGCAGTTCCTAGATTCGCCCTGGAAGCATCCCATTGAATCGTCGGAAGCCGGGACGCCGAATAATTGCTGTCGATAAACAAGAACGGCTTCAAAGAAGCGATCTCGCCGTATTCGTGGCGTCGGGGATATACAGGGTGTCCCAGAAATGTCTCGCAATCCGGAAATGGCGGGTTCCTCGGATCATTTGAAGCAGCTTCTTCCTTTACAAAAGTGTTCTCCGAGGCACCGTTAACGAGTTATCAACGAAAAACAGTGACCAATAAGAATCGAGTACTGCTGACGCGAGGCGGCCCAGCCAACCAGCGCGCGAAGCCCAGTTCCGCTCATTGGCTCGGTCGCCTCGCGCCAGCCGAGCTCGCCTCTCATTGGTCACTGTTTTTCGTTAATAACTCGTTAACGGTGCCTCGGAGAAAACTTTTGTAAAGGAAAAAGTTGCTTCGAATGACCCGAGGAACCCGCCACTTTCGGATTGCGAGACATTTTCGGGACACCCTGTATAAGAAAGCCAGAACGGCTTGTACATAGTTCGAGAGCTGAAACCGGAGTCGTTTGAATAATCTCAGTGGGTATCGCGCGTACAAAGAGAGCTTTGTTCGGTAACGTTGTCCCACCGTTTCCAATCTCTCGACCCGCGTTTTATCCGCGCGGGGCCCGCTGTTCCGAGCGTTCCGTTCCGTTTGCTTTTTCTCTTCCCGTAAATAACACCGGCGGAACACCATTGCCGGCGGTCGAAGTTCACCGAATATCGCAGAGAGAAGCTCGGATCCGGCCGGCATTGCCACTCGGAAAGTAATAACGCTTTCAGAGCGTTGTTCCGCGGCCCTCTTTCCCGAGTTCCTGTCTTCGAGCCACGTCGGATTCCGTGGAGTACATAACTTTCTTTCCGTTGTACATATTTAATGGCGGCGCTGGGAAACTGGGGCTTCGCTCCGCTCGAAAGCGATACGTTAAAACGACGGATTCTTTGCGACTCTAATAACTCCGGCCCCGTCGCCGCCACCTGCAGCAAGCTGCTGCGGATCCTCATCCTCGGCCACGTGGCGTAGACAGAGAATGGAGGAACCCCGCGTGTTCCGTTTCCACGGGTTTTCTCGCAGCGCGCGGCATTCTTCCGTCGGGAGCCGAGAGAAAAAGCGTCTCGCGCCCAATGGCCCATTTGCACCGTCCGACGCTGTCTCCGAGTACTTAACCAGTTAACTGTGTTCGACGAGTATACTCGTCGCGCGTAAAAAGTAGCGACCATTGGCTGTTTAAATTGTAATTTTTGTGAAAACAAAAACATATTCTGAAATATCACGATGTTTCGAATATTTTGAGGCCAGACCAGAATAAAACAAACAAATAAAACGTACGAATAATTATATGAATAATTCGCGATGTCGGTGTTCGACGTGCGATGTACCATTATGTATCGTTCCTTGCTTCGCTGAATACCACTCTACAGCAGCGATTTGAATTTTTAACTTTCACAAGTATTTGATTTTTCTTGCGTTTTTCGTTCATTATGTATGCAGTGTATGATAATGTTGAGCGAATAAGCAAATATTAGTAATAGAATTGTTAATTTTATAAAATAAAATCGTATTTTCGATGGAATATTTCAACAGCGGCGCTTACTCTGTGTTCGACGAGTATACTCGTCGTCGCTTGATTCTCGCGACACATATAGGTGCGCGCTTTGAAAAGAAGGCGCCACAGCTAACTGGTTAATTCGTTCGCGACGTGCTCGGCCGACGATTGTCCTGCTTGTCCGGCATTATTTACCGAAAGGTTGTTCGGCTTGAAAAACAAACTGCCTTCGGCCTTTCATCTTTTAACGCAATCACCGGGATTGCGTTCTCTTTCTTTGTTTCCCTATGGTCACTAAATGTAGGTGAGCGGGAAGTTTGTTCGGGTTTACTTGCGGCTCCAATTTCCTAAGTAGTTTTACGGGATTTTAGATTCGGTCGAGAGAGATACGCGTACCGAAACGCTGCTATATACATGTACAGTGGAACAGAAAAGTGTTCCGTACACCTTGTGAAACGCGATAACTTTTTTTAAATCTGGTCTAAGTGACTCGAATTGCTTTCTGAAGTGCTGCTAGACGATGACTGGAATGGCTTCTTTTTAATTTTGCTCTACTTCGGATAACGAAGGAAGATAAGAAGCTCTCGTTTCTTAACTTTTTTATCCGAGTCTATCGTAAAAATTTCGGGAATTCCTCTCGTAGCTATAACTATGATCTAACTATGATCTCGTAGATCGTAATTTATATGAGTGCTGAAACTTTTATCGAAGTAGGTTAACCCAGAGTCGAGTTACAGGTTTTGAAAGATTTAAAAAGTTGCAGATTTTATTCCAATTTTTGTGTCAAAATCGTGATAAAACTGCGATCTTTGACAACTTTAATTTGTTATAACTCATTGTTATGAGTTGAATCAGACGTCAACTGATTTCAACTTGAGAGGCAGTTCTTAAATTTCCGTTACAAGCTCGGACGAAACAGTTAAAAAACGAGAGTTCTTCATTCTTTTTTGTCATTCCAAGTGATAACAAAATTTAAAAAAAGCATTTTGATCATCGTCTGGCAGACTAGTCCTACTATCGTTTTTAAAAAATCGAAGTCACTTGGTCCAGTTTTTAAAAAAATGATCGCCTTTTAAAAGATGTACGAACACTTTTGTGGGCCACTGTACAATGTCCACGAAGAGAAGAGTTTCAATTCTTCCGTAAATCGTCTCTCCGGAATTTCCAATGCTCCAAATACAGCGTTAATTACACGCTTGAAAATCGTTCCACGGCCGAAACAAATCTCGCAGGCCGTTTGAAACGCTGTCACGAAAGGAAAGCGCGCGTTCAATGTAATCTCAAACGATTCTAGGACTTTTCTGTTAATTCCTGCTATCTCCGTTGTTGCCGGTGCATTCTGGGAATAATCTCCTGGCAACGGTCCCGTCAATACCGTTCTCGATTCCATATTTTCGAATATCAATTAGGCGACCAAGTGAACGGCAGCGAACTAAATAAAGACTGCGACCGAGCCGCGCGATGCAACGATTTATATTAAAAACCGGATGGATTTTCGTTCGAAACGCTAGAACGTGTGCTGGCACAGCGTACAAAGCGTCAGGCACTTGCGCGATATATTGGGTTGGCAACTAAGTAATCGCCGATTTGTTCAATGAAATAAAAAATTTCTTTTTACTTGGAACGAAGTTTAATCTGTAATGTATTTTCCATTTTGTTCGATGACCTTTTGCCGTCTCTCTGACAACTTGAAAATTCCACGCTCGTAGAAAGTCCGATCCTTTTCGGCCGAAAACTGAGTTAAGTGAGATTTTACAGCGTCATCGTCGTTAAAAGTTTTACCACGAAGGGAGTTGTCCAGGGATCGAAATAAGTGATAATCCGATGGCGCGAGATCAGGGCTATATGGCGGGTGTAACATCAATTCCCAACCAATATCCATGAATTTTTGCCGAGTGGACAAAGACGTGTGCGGCCTAGCATTGTCCTGCTGGAAAATGACACCTTTACGATCGACCAATTCTGGTCGCTTTTCCTTGACCGCTGCATTCAATTTGTCCAGTTGCTAATATTCACGGATAATAAAAAATAACATAATAATAATAATAATAATTTTATTATATAACATTTACGGATATCATAAAAATGGGAGTGAGAAACATCTATAAATGAAATCGGCGATTACTTAGTTGCCAACCCAATAATTCCTCGCTAACCTTGACGTAACCTTAACATAATAATAATAATAATAATAATAATAATAATAATAATAATAATAATAATAATAATAATAATTTTATAATATAACCCAACCCAATAATTCTTCGCTGTATCGAAAGCTGCACGATGATGCAGATGAATTTTATGCAGCAGACAGATATATCGTGTATCTTGAAATTTTATCGCGAAATCGATCATGCTCCACTCATGATCGTTTTCTGCGAACATGCGGCCATTTCGAGCGAACGTTTTCGTCGGAGATAGTGTGCTTTCGTAGCAAAACTGCTCAGAGCCGTTTCAATTTCACCGGTTCCATTAAACATCTATGAAAGAATATCATCGCGAGCTTGTATTATCGATGGATACTTTCGTTTGAGCTGGCTGCACCTTCCAGTAGGGGCTGACATTAATTTTGAACCAGGTTTTCAAGTTTTCAAATTCATTGTTATCGCGATATATGAGGAAGCAGATTGTTTATAGGTTCGTTAGAATCTAGACGAATTAGGCTTTTATGCCACGAAATATTTAGTTCATTTCGTTTAATTAGTTCTTCGTACTTTGGACATATCTGACTTATATATTCTGTAAATATGTCATAAAATATCTTGTCAAATGAAATAATCAACGAGTGATAAGCGATTTATTTTTATCACTTTTGGGCGTGACACTGCTCTCGCTGCGATGGAAATGGTCCCCATTGTGAAACGAGACGAACAAAAAAGCACGAAATATTTTGTTCAATTCGCTTAATTAATTCTTCGTACATCGGGCATAGGTGATCTATATATCTTTTAAATATGTCATGATATATGTCAAAATATCTTGTCAAATGAAATAATCAACGAGTGAAAAGCGATTTCTTTTTATCACTTTCAGCGTGACACTGCTCTCGCTGCGATGGAAATGGTTCTCATTGTGAAACGGGATGAATAAAAATTCACAAAATATCTAGTTCAATTCGTTTAATTAATTCTTCGTACATCGGACATATTTGACTTATATATTTTGTAAACATGTCATAAAATATCTTGTCAACTGAAATAATCAACGAGTGAAAAGCGATTTATTTTTATCACTTTCAACGTGACACTGTTCTCGCTGCGATGGAAACGGTCCCCATTGCTCAACGAGACGAACAAAAATTAGTTCCCCAATTTAATCGGTTCAAAACTCTGTCAATAAGAGAATTTTTGGGGGCTCGGCGCCGTGGCATAAAAAATTCCGCGATCATTTTCGCGGCTCCGAAACGGCCGTTCGGGCCGCTGTGCGTCGGTGACGATGCGACGCAATGCCCCCGACGTAACGCCTTCCGTCCTAGGATGATGCTGGCCGCGTCGACGAAACGCGTTGCCGCATTTTCCTTCGGTCGACCGGAGGGCTCGCAATTTACGCTAATTCGACGAGTACGGCGCCGAGGCTGCAATCGACGGGAGCGTTTGCGAATATTGGCGGTAGAAATTCCCCGGGGGGGAGGGGAGGTGGTCCCGGTCGGGAAATCAAATATCTTGCGGAGCAAGTGAACCTAACGCCCCGGGGCCCGCTAATGGAATCCGCTGATGGTCAAACAATTTTCGGCGACGCGAAGCGAAACGCGGCCCGGGCACGCGACCCACTCTCGCTGCCACTTAATTCGCCGCTGTCCGATGATAACGACGAGGAAGGGGTTACCTTCCGCGATACCGTGCCGCATTCTCCGAGAAATTTATTTGCTCGGTTACCTGTTATCAACACGGCGCGCTGGAATCGCGACGTGTAACCTAGATTCAATAATTTAGTGGGTGTTTAGGGAACGCTGCACTCTTGCCGCGGCTGATTTACTATTGCATCAAGATGCTGCGCTCGGAGGCCGGGCTCCCCGGTAATAGAAATTCATGAGAATCTCGCGTGTAATTTTCATTGACATTAGTTCCGCGATTTACGGTGTTTTTTCGCGACAGCGATCCGAATTTAGAGCGCGCGCGGAAATTGAGAATTCGGTGAGAGGAGATTCGATTACCCGAGCCTTGCGTCTTGTTTTTTGTAATTACCGAATGTCAACAACTATAAAAAGGCTCGAATAATCGTATCTCCTCTTCCCAAATTGTCTTCCATTTTCGTGCGCGATCTGTGCGCGAATCGGGGAGAAATTACCGCGCCTCCGTTCATCTTAACAAGTGCAACTGTTTTTTTCTCCACGGAGAAATAGTTTGTTACCGAGAACATCGCTGAAATCGATCATCGTGACAGTGTCCGGCACTGTGTTCGATTCCGCGAACTCGTTAAACGCGGCCGATAAGCGGCGAACGACTTCCAATACTTCGAACTTGTATTAAAAAGTTCGGCTCTCTCCGAAAAAGGAAGCAAACAGCGGCCGTTCGGTGCACTCGCGAGGATGTCGGAAAGTTTCTTCTATTAAAGGACATTCCCTTAGATTTCTCGTGACTTTCCGGCGCACCCAACAGTAACTCAGCCGCGTCTGTTCCACTCGATCCGCATCGAATTCGTTGACCGTTTAAAAAACAAAACAAACGACTCGATTAATTAAGAAAGTTTGTTCGTTCCCGGCCTCGCCGGATCCCGTTTCGTCTGCTTCATTTTGCATCGAGCTCGTTATCCTACGCGAAACTGTTGCACCATCGGCACCGTTCGGATTCCTCGTAGATTTCCTGGCAGTCGCGCGACGCGGAATTCAGGCCTGCTTGCTTCACTTTTCCCCCCCCGTGCAAACATCCATCTGCACAGGGTACACAGATTTGTATAAATCGTCGCGCGAATAGCGCCGGAATAGCGACGGAGCATTGTGGCTCCTCTCTCCGTCCCGTCCCGTCCCGTCCCGTGTTTTCGTGTCACGTATGCCGCTATATGCGCTCGCACTACTTGAGAGCTCCGCCGAGTGCGCGGCAGCGGGATCGATGCAGCCTAATTAGGGGTCACTAATTTGTCCTTCGTCCTCGCCGGAGGATTCGCCAAATTAGACCGCCGGAGCTGGGCGGCCTCAATTACGAAAAATCGACGGGGAAGTCGCGTATCGCGGACGGATCGCGAGCGACCCGTCGAATATACGGAACGAATAGCCTTTTTTTACGGCTTGTTATGTCGCGTCGGAACGACGTTAGATCCGCCGGCGGACAATAGGTTGCGCGCGATTGATGAGCTTAACGCGAGCAATATTTCTCCGCGGAGACGCGAGCACCCACGCGCCGCGGCGAAGCAACCGAAAACGCGCCGGGAATAAACAACGCCGCCGCCGCGCACCGCGACCGTGTGTCACCGCATTTTTTGTTCGCCTCTGCTTCCTACCGTTTTTTTCCCCCCACAAGCTTTTTTCGCCATTCATTACGCTGTCGCCGTTGCGTTCGGTAACGAGACTTTTGATTGTATTAACTCTTTGTACACGGAACGCCGCGACCGAGAAAAACGGCGCTCGCGATCGCCCGCGCGGCGGCCGCCGCCGTTTTTCACGATCGTTTACATCCCGTTCGCGCTAAGTGTCGCATCCGTGACACTCGAATGTGAAATATTAACCCTTTCGGTACGAGCGCCGGATATATCGGGCATCCATCTGGTCACCTGTGTGGCCGAGCGCCGGATATATCCGGCATCTATCTGATGACCAATATGAACGAGTGCCGAATACATCTGTAAGCCATATTTCTGTGGGCCCTTTACAGAATGTTTACAGGAAACATTTAACCTTTTTTAGGAAACATTTAACACTATAGTGGCTTTCGCGGATGTCATCTCTCTGGACGACGCGCCACTGTAGTGGCTTGCTCTGGTAGCTCTCATCGTTTGAACCAAATAATCGTCTTCATATGCATTGTTTCACACTTCTTTTGTCTTCACATCGATTTACAACAGTCTACAGGGTGACCCAAAAATGTCTCGCAATCCGGAAATGGCGGGTTCCTCGGATCATTTGAAGTAACTTCTTCCTTTACAAAAATGTTCTCCGAGGCGCCGTTAACGAGTTATTAACGAAAAACAGTGACCAATAAGAATCGAGTACGGCTGACGCGAGGCGGCCCAGCCAACCAGCGCGCGAAGCCCAGTTCCGCTCATTGGCTCTGTCGCCTCGCGCCAGTCGAGCTCGCCTCTCATTGGTCACTGTTTTTCGTTAATAACTCGTTAACGGTGCCTCGGGGAAAATTTTTGTAAAGGAAAAAGTTGCTTCAAATGGCCATCACTTTCGGATTGCGAGACATTTTTGGGACACCCTGTATATACAGTACACAGACTCTGCACAGTACACATCAGACTCTGCCGTCCAGAGAAATAGCCTCGCGCAGAATTCAGCCGTACCTAAAGGTTAAAGAAAGATTTAGAAACGGATTAAGCACAGTCATTACTTAACGCTTAAGAAAATCTTCGTACAAAAGTGGACCGAGCCTGCGTTATGTGCGCATTTTCGGCGCGGCGCCCCGTACAGTGGGAGTGTCACGGCGGACAACGCGCTCGTACCGAAAGGGTTAATCGCTGTTTTCGAACTCGGCTTTTTTCAGCGTTTTGTTGCAGACGCGATTCTCGACGAGGTTGCGTCGATCCTTTCGCGAGTCGTCGCTCGAACGTTGTTGCATCGTGCAAACACGTCGCATTTTATGAAATTTTTAATTGACACAATTTTTTCACGGGCCAGAGTTTGCGCAGCTGGTTTAATCCGCCCGTCACCGCGGCGATTCGTCGTTTTGCTCGCGCATGGTGCAGGCCCTTGCATTTTTCAAAATATTCCCGTCGCGTGGCGCGTTCTCTTGGCTTGTGAAAGTTTTAACAGCGGTTTTGTCTTCTTGAGCTAGCACGGCGACCGCGGGTTAGCGTACACATCACGCAGTTACTATACGTCCGCAGTTGCTATACATCCGGAAACAGCCTCTGCATTATTAAATTCCGAGCGTGTTTAGCAAATTGGTTACAATTTAGTCCGATTGGATGGGAACACGAGTGCTTTAAATTTTAATGTAGCTTGTTTGTAAATAGCACAGAACACACTGCTATTATTATTATTATTATTATTATTATTATTATTATTATTATTATTATTATTATTATTATTATTACTGCGCCTCTACGCAGTTTCCGCCGTAGAGAATTTAGCTTCGATTTAATTTATCACAAACGCACCCTATCGAGCTCGTGCTAATCCATCATAATTAGTTTGTACGTGTCAATAACGTTTTAACAACTATTTCGAGCAGCTCACAAGGGACATAATTAATTCCACGAGTGAAACGAGTGAAAATCATTAGCGGATTTCGCTAAATCGCGATCGAGAAATGATCGACGTATGATATTTTAGATCTTCTGCCGATGGAGCGACACACGCACGAGGGTGCAAAGAGTTGAATCCGAAGGTGAATCTAGTCGGCGCGAATTCCAAGTGAAACTACGCACCTTTTGTTAAACGGAGGCGAACTTTGATTCGATGCAGCCTGCGAAAACGGTACATTGACGCGTCTGGTATTTCTAAGTTTGATAAAAATATTTCGCCGAAGGTTTTATTATCGTTTCCCTGCGCGAACAAACTTTTAGAGCTTTCGGCGAGCCATCGTACTCGCTGTTTATACATTTTTTCCGACAAATCGTGCTCGTCTGAAAGAATTTCCGATAGAACGAAAACTTACTTAAAAAATCAACGTAAATGAGCGCTGCCTCGTTTTTTCGTACGTGTAGAACTTTCGCAAAAAATGAGGCATCCGTTCGACAAGCTTGAACTTTTCATCCGGTCCTCCACTTTCTGGCGGAAATCTGTAAAAAAAGGCTTTTCAAAAAAGGCTTCAAAAAGGCTTTTCTTTAAAAAAAAAGGAACTTCGTTGCCAAACCAACTACATTAAAATCTCAATCTTCAAGCGGCACCTGGGTTTCAGAAATTGCAAATAGCTTTTTCTCAGACACGGGGAATGTTACAATTAAAAAAAAATAAAACGTTGGAAACTTACGTCGCCGACGTAATACAATTTAAAAACAGCTCGTCACATTCGCAAGAAAAATGTTTCGAGTTCGCGTCGACTCGAAGCCGAACAACGGGAACGTGAAAACGCGTTCGCTGTCAGGTCGCCGGCGGGAATCGCTGAAATATTAGGAATATCGAAATCCATTTCTTACCAGAAATCCAGGCATTACTTTTCGGCGAAGCCAACAGCGGTACCATTGTCGGGAACCGTTCCATCAAGCGCTGACGAATGGGCGAACGTTCCGAGGGAAAGGGAGAATCATGACGTTCTTAACCCCTTAACCTACGATTTAGATTCGAAGATGTTGGGCCGAAATTGTATACAAGCTCGCGCAGCGTTCGGGACGTTCGCACGACTTGTGTAACACGCCAATCCGGGCAATTGTAAACATGACGGGCATCGCCCGTTTGATATTGGCCTTTTTAATTCTTACATCTTATGGAAAAAACTGAATGATGGAAAGAAACAATATTATGTCGACTATAAGATCAACATAGCTGACTCTCTACTAAAGAAAATGCCAAAACCGATTTATAGAGAACGAGGCGTATTATCTTCCGGAGATGCGCCAGACAGACTTTACGCGAAGGAATAGGGTCATTTTCCAAAGCACATTGATCCAACACCCTCTAAATTAAGACCGTCAAAACGTTGTACAGTTTGTCACAAAAATAAAAAACGTAAAGAAACAACGTGGGAGTGTAAAAAGTGTAAAGTTCCGTTACATGTACCAGAATGCTTTGAAATATATCATACCGTTACAGATTACTAATTTTGTATTTTGGAGTTTTGTATAAATAAATATTTTGTAATACTTGCGTCTACCACAATTATTGCATCAGACTGTAATTGCGTATCAAATATTCCACGTAATATTTACATCTGGCCCGATCACCGTACGCGGGCTATGCCCGTAATATTTACTTCTGGCCCGATCATCGTACGCGGGCTATGCCCGTCATTGTAGGTCAAGGGGTTAAAGGCTTGATAACGTAATATCGCCCGGGAGACGGAAAGCTCGCCGGGTTAATTTAAGCGGGTCGCGCGACCCCGAGATGAAACACTTAATTCTTCCGCGGAACAATGGCGGCCCGATGCGCATAGAAAACAGGGGCCATTGTTAATTTAATTAAGACGTTAATATCTCACGAGCGACGAGGGAGCCGGTCGGCGCGGTGCGGCGCGGCGGGCCGGGCCGGGCCGCGCGGCAAACAGCCCGCCAGCACAATAATCTCTCACGCGAATGCTCCCGTAACAGTGTATCCAGCTTGCGCGGCGGTAAACGTGGAAATTTGCGGCCACGCGAATTGCTTTAATTGCGCTGGGCCGCTCGCAACGAAAGCCCTTTGTCCGGGCCCGCCGAGCGAGAGCAGGCTCCGGTTCCGAAATGTCAGCAACTTTTTTCGCCGGTGGCGCGCGGCTCCGTCCGACGAATGCCGGACAAAACCGGCCGATAGCGTTTATTCTTCTTCGACGCCGACAAAAGCAACGAGCCGCTGGGAATTCCGACGGTGTTTCCGTCGACGCTGCGGCGCGCACGAAAACCGGGCGCCGAGGGTTGCCGCGACGAATTATTAGCCGTTCCGCAAATCCTCGAACTCTCGACCGCGACGCGACGCGACGCGGAGAAATGGCAATTGCGGAAGCAAACGGCCCGCAAACGGCCCGGGACCGTTGCCGCTCAACGTCGCAAAAGGGGACTCGATCGGCAACTGTGATTCCCGATACCGCCGGAATGCTTTTCAATTTGCTTCGACCGGGAGAGCCACGAAGTTCCGCGAAGCGATCGACGTGGCGAGAACGATTCCGCCAGGATTCCGCAGAGTGCCCCGTGAATTTTTCGGTTAACTCTATCGAATGTAAAACTGTCCGATCTTTTTGGCGCACGGTAATGCATGGCGAGACGTTTTTAGACCCACCGCGAAATATTGCGATTGCTGTACGCGCATTCGGGAACGCGCGTGGCACGGTGGGACTATTTCAGACTTATTCTGTAACAACGAATTGGATTGAATTATTGTTATTGCTTTTTTATGTTTTTGTGTCATGCGATTCTATTTAATCATTTATAATTTAATAATATACCATTTTTGTTCAATTTGAAAGGCAATACGATTTCTGTGCAACATGGGTCTATTTAATAATTTATAATTTAATAGTATACCAATTTTGTTCAATTTGAAGGGCGATAAGATTTCTGTGCAACATGGGTCTATTTAATAATTTATAATTTAATAGTATACCAATTTTGTTCAATTTGAAGGGCGATAAGATTTCTGTGCAACATGGGTCTATTTAATAATTTATAATTTAATAGTATACCATTTTTGTTCAATTTGAAGGGCAATACGATTTCTGTGCAACATGAGTCTATTTAATGATTTATAATATAATAATATATCAATTTTGTTCAATTTGAGAGGCAATAAGATTTCTGTGCAACATGGCTCTATTTAGTAATTTATAATTTAATAATATACAAATTTTGTTCAATTTGAAGGGCAATAAGATTTCTGTGCAACATGGGTCTATTTAGTAATTTATAATTTAATAGTATACCAATTTTGTTCAATTCGAAAGGAAATAAGATTTCTGTGCAACATGAGTCTATTCAATAATTTATAATATAATAATGTATAAATTTTGTTCAATTTGAAAGATTTAATAATTTATAATTTAATAATGTATCAATTTTGTTCAATTCAAAGGCAATAAGATTTCTGCGCAACATGGGTCGATTTTATTTTCTGAAATGCCCCAAAGAGTTGAACCGTGAGAACTTAATCTGGTGACGAAATGAAGGAAAAAATCTTATATGAGGAACTTGGCTAGATGTTTTCTAGGACGGACCGGGCTGAGTGCTAGCGAAGCCCCGAGATTATCCTTCCTTCGCTTAAGAATAACGAGTGGCCATTTTTCATTGGTTTATATCTCTGTAACAAAGCGTTTCTCGCAAACTTCTCGTGCGACATTTTGTCTTCCTTTTGTCACCTAGATTATATTCCCGTAATTTCGCCGGAAAATTCCGGGATATCCTGCAGTCGATAAATAAATGACAGTTTTTGGGAGTAATCGAATGAATCAAAAATAGCCGATCTTTCGATGCGAAATCACTCCGATTTCACACGCACAATCCGTTTACATAAAAAATATACTGTTCCATTAAGATCACCAAGGACACCTTGGAATCTCGGAAATGGGTTTACTCAGCAAACATTTGCGACCATTGTAAGATATCCTCCTCGAAACAGAGCAAGTTTCATTTGACACATTTTTGTGTAAACGAACTATAATTTCGCTGATAATTAGGTTACTCCTAATAGTAGGACATTTTTTAACGAATTAGTTGTATCAACGATAGAATCTACGCTTCTCATCGGTACAGTCAATTCTTTCTAATTGACGCTCGGATTGTGCACAAAAGTGAACAATTTGGGAAGAAGAGACACGATTATTCGAGCCTTGCGGCTCATATATATAATTACCGAATGTCAACAACTACAGAAACGAGACGCAAAGCTCGAATTTTGTACGCAATCTGAGCGCGAATTAGGGAGAAATTACTGTACAGGCAAATGTTGTAATGTTGTATACAACTAGTTTAGTTGGTGCAACTAAATTAATACCTGAAATTATGGAAATTGCATGAAACACAAAATTGTACGGTTCTCTATAATTAGTGATCGGATCGATACTAATACCATTGATTATATTCAATCGATTCGATACCAGAGTACTAAGTAGGAAGCACTCATATCTCTTTGATACCTTACAAAAGTATTGTCAAATTGTCCATTTTTGTGCGCAGTCTGAGCGCGAATTAGGGAGAAATTACTGTGCTTAAAATTCCGTCGATGATCAGAATTTTTCATTGAACATTTTCATAGATAACGTTCGATACAAATTGTAGAACCTTTCGAAATTCGATCAGGAAGATGCAGCCGTTTCTTTACGGACATAATTAACATTATTTTTATCGAATGGGACGTATTAAGTGGTTATTATTCAACTATATACAAAATAAAAGAATACAAAAATTTAACACGTCTTATTCGGATAGGACGTATTAAGTGGTTATTATTCAAATATTAGGTCTACCGGAAAGTTCTGTCTGATAATGTCCTTGCAAATTTCAATAGATATGCACATATTCATTTGAGACATATATTTTTGAGAAATGTTGCTCACAAATTGCCATCACGCTGGCAAGAGGTCATAAGTAACGACAGAAATTATATTGTACAATAAATATTACTAAATTTATGAAAAATCTATTAATATATTTCTTTAATCTATTAATATTTCCTTTCATTTCTTAAACGGACAAAACTTTCCGGTAGACCTAATATATACAAAATAAACGAATAAACAAGTTCAACACGTCTTATATTCGATAAATATAAAGCAAATTACGCCTGAAAACGAACCGAAAGCACAACAATCGGTCACCTCGGGCAATAACAAACGCTGAAATCTAGTCGTTATCGATTCTCTTCGTAGAAATTGTTTCGTAAACAGCGATACGAAATGTTTACGTCCGCGAGTCTTTACGCGGCCGCCGCTCGTAAAAGTCGCTGAATTTTCGGTGGTCGCGGTTAATCCGCGAAGAAATTTACTACGGGATCACCGACGAATGTGCAAGTTAATTCGGCCAGAAGCCGCAATGCGTTCGAAATGCCCGAATTGTACCGGCACTAAATTCTAGAAGTGGAACGATCCTCGGGAGTGCAAAACTTTAAAGACAGTTTCCTGCATTTTATCACTCGCTCCTGGGGGCCATCGTTCAGGCCGGCGATAAAAGGGGCGACTTCGTCTTCGGCCTTTGACATCCACGGTGAAAAATGGAATTCCAAGCCGGCGCGACGCGACGGTCATACAACATGCAAAAAGACCCTCTCTAACCGACTTGCTCTTTTCGTCTCTCTGTTAATTTGACCTGGGAGGCCGCGCGAAACGGTATTATGTGCTTCATCAAGCTCGAGGCTTCTTAGGCTCGCGCTTCGCGGTCCGCGGTAGTTAGTTACTTAACTGTGAATATTTCAAGTAAAACAGAATCTGGTAGGAAACTGCGGATTAACACGGGGGAACTTGAACTCGGTTCCGCTTGTTCCGCGTACTATAGTAACGCAGTACAGTGAATTCTCTCCAATTGTCTCTCAGCTTGCAAAACAAGAATGGACAGTTTGGGAAACGAGGCGCAAGGCTCGAGTAATCGTATCTCCTTCTCCTAAATTGTCCGTTCTTCTTTACAAGCTCGGAGACGATTGGAGAGAATTTACGCATTTGGAATTACAGTAAGCTCTTCCTAATTGATGCACAAATTGTACACAAAAGTGGACAGTTTGGGGAGAGAAGATATTATTATTTAAACTTTGTGGCTCGTTCTTATAGTCGTCGATTCTAATAACTATAAAATCGAGGCGCAAGGCTCGAATAATCGTATCTCCTTTTCCCAAATTGTCCATTTTTCTTTACAAGCTCAGAGACAATTGCAGAGAATTTACTGCATTAGCTGTGCAATGTTGCGTCGATCAGGGTTAAATGACTTAAATCGAACGCATTTGAAATTACAGTAAACTCTCCCTAATTGACGCTCAGATTGTACACAAAAATGGACAATTTGAGAAGCAGAGATACGATTATTCGAGCCTCGCGACTCGATTTTGTAGTTACCGACGATATCATATAAATGAAAAAATATAATATATTATATTATATTATTAATATATTTTTCAATTTTATTATTATGTAAAATATATATTATATATTATATTGTAATATATATATGTACATTATAACCATATAATCGTATATTTTTTCCCAATAATAATAGTATATTATCATCGTGATCGCATCTCCTCACCCCAAATAGTTCATTTTTAAGCCCAATCTGCCGTAAGGAAAGGGTTAACAAGCTGAGTGTACTGTACAGTAAATTCTCTCCAATTGTCCCTCAGTTTCTAAACAAAAATGAACAATTTGAGAAGCGGAGATACGATTATTCGAGCCTTGTAGCTCGTTTTCATAGTTGTTGACAATTCGTAATTATCAAGGTTCGAATAATCGTATCTCCTCTTCCCAAATTGTCCATATTTCTGGACAATCTGAGCGTCAATTAGAGAGACATGTACGCGCATTTCGACAAAACGCGCGGAATATTTCACGCGCATTTGCTAAAACGCGTTTCACCCACTCGATGTCGCTAAACACCTATTTAATCGAACCGTCGCGCGTTCTACGTATCCGCGAGATGCAACGAACGCGGCTGCAGCGTAGTTTGGTTTGCAATCACGTAATGCAGCTGCATAAAGCAAAATCAATGTAACTATTGACGGCGACTAGCTCGTCGCGTCGGAACATTAAATGGGAATAAGCTGTATTTAATATTCGATTTTAAATCACCGCTTCGCGCACAATAAACGACGTTCGATTTCCGCTCGTAAATTATCCCCGTTAGATATCACCGATTCGTTATTCGGAGCGTACCAAGAATTCCTATAATTTATTTAATTCAGACCATGGATCGATCGCGATCGCTACGTATTTCGACGCGGTTTCGACGAGCACGAATATCCATCGAGTATGTTCAGCGATAAATACTGCGAACATCGGAAACGGGAGACAGGGCGCGCCCAGGGATCAGAGCTGCTCGAAATGATCGTTAACGAAAATTGCAACAACTCGTCGCTGCAACACCCTTCAGCCCCAAGGAAATATTGATCTAGTTACCGGCACATGTGCATAGTGCACCCGCCGAGGAGACTGTTTCTCTCCGGTCATGCGAGGACGTAATTGTTCCTAAATCCTCAGAGCCGGCGAATCGCGGCTCTCGTTTCCCGTAAAATAAATCTATCCTGTTGGCTGTCGCGTGGCCTATTAGCTGTCGCTATTAATCCAACGGAACCGGGATCGCAATTCATTGGGTCACGACGATAGCGAATAATGGTCGCCGGCATAATTACTCGCGAAAAGAAGCTCGGTTCGCGTTGTCTCATTAATCAACGGCCGCCCTGCGCTTCCGGCTTCTTCCACGATTAGTCACCCTCGAGTCGGTGACTCCTTGTACCGAAACGAAGTTGACAATCATGAGCCGAGCTCGTGGAATTCTCGTGTTTAACATTAAATCAATCGCGCGGATGATTACAATTTCGACGCGCCATCTTTCCGCGCAAATCCCGACGCGATCCCACGCCGCCTGCCTGTGTAATTTCATTAAATCGGCTTATATTGCGGATTCGATCGTTTATGAATCACCGACCGTTTAGTAAACGACGCGCGTAATCGCGAAATTATTTTCGCTGCGGGTAAGTTGATGGGAATATAAATCGTTTTGTAGGATGACGATCCTATTCGGTGATTCTATAAGAGCGAGCTTTTACTGCTGATTTCGGCGAACGCGTTAACATTTTGGAAAATTCTACCGACAAGGAAAATTCTACCAACGAACGTCGTCGTTGGATCTCGGCGATGCGAATGTCCTAGATCCGCTCTAAGCCGACGAGAAAACTCGCGGCAGGTAAGTTGATGGGAATATAAATCGTTTTGTAGAATGACGATCCTATTCGGTGATTCTATAAAAACGAGCTTTTACTGCTGATTTCGGCGAACGCGTTAAATTTTTGGAGAATTCTGCCGACGAACGTCGTCGCTGGATCTCGGCGATGCGAATGTCCTAGATCCGCTCTAAGCCGACGAGAAAACTCGCGGCAGGTAAGTTGATGGGAATATAAATCGTTCTGTAGAATGACGATCCTATTCGGTGATTCTATAAAAACGAGCTTTTACTGCTGATTTCGGCGAACGCGTTAAATTTTTGGAGAATTCTGCCGACGAACGTCGTCGTTGGATCTCGGCGATGCGAATGTCCTAGATCCGCTCTAAGCCGACGAGAAAACTCGCGGCAGGTAAGTTGATGGGAATATAAATCGTTTTGTAGAATGACGATCCTATTCGGTGATTCTATAAAAACGAGCTTTTACTGCTGATTTCGGCGAACGCGTTAAATTTTTGGAGAATTCTGCCGACGAACGTCGTCGCTGGATCTCGGCGATGCGAATGTCCTAGATCCGCTCTAAGCCGACGAGAAAACTCGCGGCAGGTAAGTTGAAGGGAACATAAATCGTTCTGTAGAATAACAAACCTATTCGGCGATTCTATAAAAGCGAGCATTTACTGCTGATTTCGGCGAACGCGTTACTATTTTGGAAAAGTCTACCAACGAGGAAAATTCTACCGACGAACGTCGTCGCCGGATCTCGGCGATGCGAATGTTCTTGTTCCGTCCTTCAACGGAATTTTCGTGCTGCAGGACGAATTACCTTTTCCGCTTATCCCTAAAAAACATTTATTGACGAGGAATCTTCGGCTCAGCGAGACAAATTAACAGTCCTTCAACGAACGACGCGCAATCGACAAAAGGTCACGTTCGTTAGGCTTTCGATTTCGTAGAGCCGTATCCTTCTTCATTGCAGTTTCTAAGTTTATGATTTTTTCGAGCCGTCTTCTTTCCGGCAATAAAGTCATTTCTGCATCGGCAGAATTTTTGATAACAGGGTCGCTAGCACGCACCGCTTCGGTCGCCCGTTCCATCGCGTCACTGGCCAATCAATTTCTAGTCTTCTGTCCACGAAACAGTATACAAACTCGAAACCGATTCTTCTTTGGGTCAGTTGTCACTTGTCAGTTCATCGTCATTTAGTCTTTAGTCATTCGTCGGCCATCGGTCAGTCAGTTCAACTCAATTCGTTCTAAGCCAAGTACAGTTAGTCATCCCAGTGTTAAAACCATTCTTCATCAACCTGTCATCCGTATCGCTGGAAAGAGTCATAGGGAATCGCGCAGACTCGGTGTCATACAAAATTGAATCGGAGACTTACGACCTCCGTAGATCTAACAGTTTCACTGTTCGATCTCACCGGGAAAATGTGATAAAACAGTTCTAGATCCGGTCTAAGCCGACGAGGAAACTCGCCGCGCGGAAGCCACGCGCGAGCATCCGGCCGAAAAGTAGAGTGCCGGTAACCGAATGTTAACATTCGTAAAACGGCTGACTGCCGGAAAGTTTTCTCGTCGTTTAAGTGCCGATGTTGGCGCAAGCGAGGAGCAAGAAATTACAGTTTTGCCCTCGAAATTAACTCGGCAGCGTTGCACGGCCGACTCGCAATTGTAATCAGCCGCACGCCGAACAGGCCAGCACAATAAGGACAGCCGGTCTCCGGCTCCGCGAGCTCGTTCTTTCGGCCGGGAACCAACCGACGTCGGGCCGAAACTTCGTCGACGATGGCGAAACTTCGCTGCAGTTGATTCGCAGCGCCGGAACTCGGAACTTCGAATTCGAATCGGCCGAAGACAAGGAACTTTGTCTGCGAGCGTGCTGCAACAACGGCTCCCCGCGCCGCGACGTTTCTGATCGACAGCTTCGCTCGGCATCGATCTGAGAACTTGTCCGAGGCACTCGAGGTTCGAGTTAGGTTATAGTTGTACATCAATCTGAATTGCTTATCGAATCTTCATCGAACGGTTTGTACACTTTACGACGGAAATATGGCGGGAATCACTCGAGCGAGACGATACATTTTCCGACTTTTACGATTTATAGAATCGTCATTTCACTTTATTGCTTGATATAAAAAATACTAAAATATACTATGATCTTTGTTGTTTACGTATTGTAAACGTCGATTTCTGAAAATACGTGCGAGACGAATTGTAAAATGTTTTCGGAGTGAATGCAAAATGTATCAATGCATCGTTGCAGAGGAAATTGATATTAACATTGGGGCCAGGTTGTTTAATATTCATTTAAAACGTGTTCATTGAATTTTTAATAACTGTTCCTGGTACGAAGAATCTGTTATTTAATTATATTTATTGTAAAATGTTTTCGGAGTGAATGCAGAATGTATCAATGCATCGTTGCAGAGGAAATTGATATTAACTGAAATTAACTGAAATTAACTGAAATAGTCGATTCATAAAAATTAACTTGAAATTAACTGAAATAGTCGATTCATAAAATGGTTTAAGACAAGATTATTTATGTTCTTGTTCCCTTTGTGCATATTCTAGAAACGTTGCTGCGTTTTCGACGATCGATCGCGGTAATGGATCGAATGGTTGCGAAGTACAGTAATTTCTCTCTAATTCGCGCTCAGATTGCGCACAAAAATGGACAATTTTATTCGAGCCTCGCGGCTCGTTTTTATAATTACCGATTCTCAATAACTATAAAAATGAGCCGCGAGGCTCGATTAAAATCGCCGATTTTTGTGCGCAATCGGAGCGCAAATTAGGAAGAAAATGCTGTAATACTAACGCAAAAAAGCGCAAAGAAATGCGATCGTCGTAACACCGAACTCCTCGATCTGCCTAAACCTGGCGAAGGTCGGCCTGGATTTGCCTCGCGGCTCGTTTTTATAATTACCGATTGTCAACAACTATAAAAACGAGACGCAAGGTTATAATAAAATCGTCCATTTTTGTGCGCAATCCGAGCGCAAATTAGGAAGAAAACGCTGAAACAGCAACGCGAAAGCGTAAAGAAATGCGATCTTCGTAACACCTCCTCGATCTGCCTAAATCTGACGAAGAGTGGCCTGGATGTGTCTACGGCCACGCACGCAACCTCGATCGACCCAAATCTGGCTCAGGATAAGTCGCCGATAAGGCGAACTTGTTGTAAAGCCCCGCACGAATGCAAGCGTTACTTATTCCGCAAGAGGAAATTGTCACAAGGAAATACATTCTCTCTCTCTCTCTTTCGCTCGCTTCGGTTTTGTAGCGTTCGTAGACCGCCGTGAATATTTTCTTCGCCGGGACTCGGTCTGGCGGGCACCTGAAAATATTTTTCCACGAATTTCACAGTTGCCAAAGTATTAAGGTCGCCAGGAATGCATTGAAATATGACGCATGTTGTGGGGGATGTTCCTGCGATCATTTATCAACCATCCGTTTGTTCGCGGTGGAAGAAGTAGATTTCACCGGATACATTATGGATGCGCGAGCCGGGAATCCGTGTGTGGGATGGCGGAAGATTAATCTTCTGCAGGATAACGACGTATATGTGTAAATTTAATTTGAGAGGATGCTGCGGACCGTAACGCTGCGACGTGTCTCGTAACGTTGATTCGGTCGCGGTATCTTTATCAATTATTTATCGCCTGGTTTTCTTCGAAAACCGGACAAATCGATCGCCGAAACTCGTTTCGTAATTTTTAAGCAGAAAATTATGCCACGCCCCCTAGGATGCTACGCCCCTTCGATCGCATTCGATTGCATTCGTTCTACTCGATCGCGTGTTATTGGTTCGATAAATTTAATAACCGGACAATGCCGAATGCGATCAGATTGCGGTTGCGCTGTTCCAACATTTCATTCTAGCTGACAAACTTCGCCCGTATTTCACCCGCGCGACCACAAATCATCCGCATTTCTACTTATCGGACCACAAAGCCGTCCCAATTCTACCTGCTTAGTTATTAAGTGCTGTTACACCGTTCGTCCAACCGCAGAACGTTCCGGTTTCGCTTGTCGAATTACTGCAGCACGTTCCTCTTCTACTCGCCCGATCATGCCTATGCAATTCCACTTCTTGTCTGCCCGCGAAGACTCTCTATTCTACGTCTCGTAATCCCCATATGAATTGTCCGATTAATAATCATACCTATTCCACTCGTTCGACGATAGAATTCCGAATTTCACTCGGCTGATTTGAACGTCGCCCCCTGTGCCACTTGTCCGACGATCCTAAGCTCTCCCTATTCTATTTCTTTCGTGCAGTCAATTTCTCTGGCCCCTGTCCGATCGTAAACGATTCGTATTCTACTTGTCCGACCATGGACTCTGTGGTCCCCAGTTCACTTTTGTCTGATTATAGGCCGTCCCTATTCCGCTTCAGTGTCACCCATATGTCGTTCCGTCCCACTTCGAGGTACAAGGAACAGCGAGCGGTACTTGTATATTAAGTAGAAATCGTAGAACATAGTCAGACGCAGCAGTTTCGTTACAGTTCTTTAACCCTTTCCTTGCGGCAGCCCGCTCCGCTGGAGCGACGCCATTGAACTCGACGCACCGCGCCGCGAAATGTGCACTTTGCACGTCGGTAGTCTTCGATGATCGGACTGTGTGCTCACTTTTTGGGGGAACCCTGTACCACGGAACGGTCAAACAAACGTTCGAAACGAACAATGTCGATGTTTTCGGCGATCATTTGCTGGTGTATGTTATTCGGCTTTGCGAGTGCAGTCAATTTTTTCCGGTTGTTCCTCAGCTTGCAAACAGAAATTGTTAAATTCGGGGAGAGAGGATGCGATTGTTCGAACCTCGCGACTCGTTTTTACAGTCGCCGATTGTCGACAACTATGAAAACGAGCCGCGAGGCTCGAATAATCGCATCGCCTCTTCCCGAATTGTCCATTTTTGTTTGCAAGCTGAGGGACAATTGGAGAGGATTTACTGTACAGTACACTCAGCTTGTTAACCCTTTCCTTATGGCAACCTGCTTCGCTGGAGTGACGCCACTGAACGGGGCACCGCGCCGCGAAGCGTGCACTTTGCACGTCGGTAGTCTTCGATGTTCGGACTTACGTCTTTCAACGCCACTTTGCGATCGTCTTGCATGTACACTTTTTTAAGAGCTACATTACAACTGTTTCATCGTATTATATGAAAAACATGAAAATGAGTATATCGTATGAATATTAACCCTTTGCACTCGAAGCAATTTCAACTGTAAATCTAAATTAACTTTTCCGACTTATAGTATTTCCATTTTATACGACAAAGTGCATTTCATGCGTGTGAAATTGAGTCTTGCGACTCGTACGACAGTTAGACTTTTAACAATCCTTTTATATCAAAGCTTCGATAATATAAATATCATCTTGGAACGTGATGTAACAATTTTAGTGGTGCCTCAGAGTCACCACTCGAGTGCAAAGGGTTGAGTTATCTACATATTTAGAAATTTTGCTATTGTTACAAGTAAAAATACAATTTGAGGTGGTTAGACATCAAATTATAATTCTCAGTAATTTCATTCGGTATGGTAAATTCTAAAACAATGGTTTTTTTTCAACTGGTACATAGAGCGAAGGAAAATGTCGCTCCATTAACCCTTTGCACTCGAGTGATGACTCTGAGGCACGGCTAAAATTTGTTATATCACGTTCTAAGATAATTTTTACATTAACAAGAAATTGTTAAAAGCGTAACCGTCGTGTAAGTCGCAAGATTCAATTTCGCATGCATAAAATGCACTTTGTCATATAAAATGAAAATACTGGAAGTCAGAACAATTATTTTAGATTCACAATTAAAATAGCTTCGAGTACAAAGGGTTAACAGATCGTCGCGCGAACGCCGATTATAGTCAGCACCCGTGCACACAGGTCGTCTCGCGACCGCCGACTATAGTCGGCACCCGTAACGAAAGGGTTGGAGTTACAACGATACGAGAAAACATGCAGGAACGGAACCGAGAGAATCAAATTTTCTCTCTCAGAGGTTATTTTTCACCCGAGCGCTGCCAGATTTACGAGCGAGCCAGTTAACGTCCACGGTGCCCTAATTTCCAGTCTCCTTTTCGCAATTCCGTTGTTCCCGGGAAATGCTATTTTCTAATGAAATTAGGCTCGCGCCACACACCGCCAATTAAATGCAACATACGCAGCAACCACTTGGCTTAAGTAATGGTCCGGCGTCGCGCAATAGATTGTCCCGTCGATCCGACGGGCGACTTCGAGCTAAGTCTTATGTTTATGTATCGGGGAAGATAGAGCCGGCCGGTAGCAACTTATCTAAATGCCCTCAATCGACTTAGACCCTCGTTGACTTGGCCGGACACGCCTCGAGCCATCCCAGTATCCGCCCCGATTCATCCGGCGGGCTTACACCGGGGCTAGAGCCGCGTCTATACTTCCGAAACTTGTTCTGATTAGCCTCGGACCTTGTCGAACCGATCCCTCTGATAAACCCCCGGGGAGCCAAACTCGATCCCGCCGACCCGGCGTGCCCCGTCCTCGGCTCGCTTTCGCGCGCTTTGACGCGCTCCGATCGCTTTCCATTGAATTCCGCTCGTTCTCATGACTTTCCAATGAGTTTACCTCCTGGCTTCCAGGCCATTCTTCTGTCTCCGGGAGTCATTACGGCTATCCCGCCGCCGCTTGTAACACGATCCGGTAGGCGCGGAACGATTCATCACCCTTCCGTTCAATCCTTTTATCCAGACCGGGCCGAGGAATCATTTCCGTCATAAACGCGGCGAAAACATGCAGAATGGATTGCTACGGGAACAGCGTTACGTCGATATTCCGGGCCGACGCGAATGAGAACGAAGATCCCCGGCGGCGTTGTTACACCGTGTTACAGTAATGTCTCTCTAATTGACGCTCAGATTGTCCCCAAAAGTGGATAATTTGGGAAGAGAAGATACGATTATTCGATCCTCGCGGTTCATTTTTATAGTTATGAACTGTTAGCAACTGTAAAAACGAGCTGCGAGGCTCGAATAATCGTATCTCCTCGTCCCAAATTGTACATTTTTGTGGACACTCTGAGCGTCAGTTAGGGAGACATTACTGTACTGCGTGCTGAAACGACGCGGACGCGGCGGTTCCGTTTTGGTATCGCGGACATTAAACGCTCAGCGCTCGCGCATTAATTGCCATTTTATTGAAATCCCAGGAAGGATATTAAGTGACATGAAATTGAACATTTTTTAACCAGCTCGCTGTGCCGAATCTTTTTCAGAGAGCGCAGCTATTCGTGTCGCGAGAATCATCAAGAGTATACTCGTCGAACACAGAGTAAGTAAGTCGCTGTTAAAATATTGTATCGAAAGGACGGTTTTATTTTATATATTAACAATTTTATTGCCAGTATTTGCTTATTCGCTCAACATTAATATGTACTCAAGAATCAAATACTTGTGAAAGTTGAAAATTTAAATTGCTGCTGTAGAGTGGAATTCAGCGAAGCAAGGAACGATACCGTGATCCTTTTCTAATCTCATTTTTATAACAATGTTAAACACTTTTACGTAGGATCGGCCTAAAAATGTTCTAAACATCTTGAAATTTGAGTATACGTTTCCGTTTTCACTAAAATTACGATTTAGATAGCCAATGGTCACTGCTTTTTACGCGCGACGAGTATAGATGGAATACGATAGAACTTTCTTTATCCGGGCTAAGCAAGGTGACACGGACGTTCGGATAACGGAACAGTTACTTAATTACAGTGTCAGATATCATTTTCATCGACGTTAAACCTACCGATCACTAGAGATGTCTGTCACGCGTTGCTTCGCGAGAATTACGAGACTGAATATATTCGGTCGTCTCGCTGTTTCTATTGTAATCTGTCACGGAGAATTATTAACGAGTTATAAAGACACTTTTCAACCTCGAGAATTTTAAAATGAGAAACGTGGAACCGGTCATTTCGACTAGTACGATAGGTTTAACCCTTTGCACTCTAAGCGATTTTAACTCGAAATCTAAAACAGTTTCTCCGACCTATAGTACTTCCATTTGATACAACTTATTGCATTTTATGCATGCGACATTGAATTTTGTGACTCAAGCAACAATTACAGTCCGCACAGTTTTTTAAATATGAACAAACTCGATGATGTTAGAAACGTATTTTCAAACGTAATCTAACAATTTTCGATGGTGCCTCGGAATCGCCGCTCGATTGCAAAGGGTCAACATTAACTTGCACAGCAAATCGTTCTGCACTTTGCTCGCTTCAGATCGAACTGATCGCGTGTAAAAAGCATCCGCATAGTATATAATAATTTTGATATCGGAGAACAATCAAGGCTCTCCTGTGTCGCGTTTTCAGCGAGAACGGTGAAGCGAAGCGACCGCGCGAAGTGCCAACAACGCGCAACAATGATTACACTTTGCCGAGAAATTATCATCGAATTGCTCGGACCGCGCTTTCCACTCGGTCCGAAAGGTCTGTACCTGCCGGTCGTTTCGCAACTTTTCGCGGAGCTTTTGTTCGAGATCTATTAGCAGCCGCGGCGCGCGCTAAAATTGTTTGTTCCACGGGAACTCGCCCACGGACGCTCGAGATTCCGCCGGCGCTGCTTCTGGTAAGTCGCTTAAGACTTGCTTGACATGATTTCACGTGACGACGTACTCCGGCACTGTCCAACTTTCCCCGATATCTTTTAATTCGTCCCACGCCCCGCCTTAGATCCTAACTTCGGACTTCCCCGTCGCCGGGAACTTCGCTAAATTAATCGGATTTATTCAGCCGCATTCAGGCCGACCGCTTTATCCGCGGATAAAGCTTCACTCGACTTATACAACCATATCTTCCGCTTCATTTCATTTAATAACACTCCCCTACAAGTTCTAATTATAATTGTTTCCGCTCTGATTCGGCTTAAACTTGTCCCGAGGAGTTCCACTCGCCTTCGCAAAAGTCACCGGACTTCTCCTTTCTTGGCGTCCCGCTGGCAATTAGCTTAGCCTTGCTCCGCGGAAGTTTTACGCAAACACTTCTGATACATTGATTCGAAAAGATCGCATCTACCCCAGTTTCTCCGGCTGTTTTTCCGGCGTACTCGTGTTTTCGTTTCGTTAAGACTGTCGCGGCGTATTATTCTCGAGCAAGCCATTTTCTCGTTTTACGCGCACGTGATTTTACGGTTGATCATTCGCGCTATCTTAGCTATTTTAAGGGCAAATCTGCGATATTTCGTGCAATGTATGATACAATACTGCTTCGATTTTGCAACGTTTTTTCATCGCGTGCGTACGAAATCGAGCCTATTTGATCGTACTATACCATTTTTTAACGACTCCTTAAATAAAAACTGATTTGATAATGTAACAGTTGCTTTCAAAAACGATGTAGCAAATTTGTAGCGATTTTGCAACGTTTTTTTTTCATCGCGTGCGTACGAAATTGAGCCTATTTGATCGTACTATAGCATTTTTTAACGACTCCTTAAATGAAAACTGATTTAATAATGTAACAATTGTTTTAAGAAACGACATATCAAATTTTGAGCGGTTAGAGCGGCAGTAATACTATCGTATAAAGTACTATAGTCGTAGCGATTTGCAATTTTTCAAATCTATAATCAGGCGTTCAAAGAAACATTCTTTCTCTCAAATGATACTTCCAATGTTCTACGATTTTCCTGAAAACATAAATTGAAGAACATTTATTCCAACTATTTTGAAAATTCGAAATTAATGAAACGAATTTCCCTTTTATTTTCACCATAAGCATTTTCTCGTCCACGAAACGAATATAATTCCCCGACGTAATCTCCAAGAACGGAGCTTTGCATAAAGGTCCGCACTCCGGTAATTACTCCAAAGGGTGCAACAAGTAACCCTTCGGAGGATCTAGACCCGTATCCTAGTCGCAGCAGTAATCGAATGGATCCTTTTCTCTGCTTGAATAAAATGCGACGCGGTTTAAGCGAACCAGGTCAGCCGGTCCTCTAAAAAAAAAATTAGTTTATCCTGCCACCTAGATCGTTGCGTCCGGCCGAAGTGTAGCAGCTGCGCCAAATCGAAAGAAAGATTGGCGACACCTAAATAAATTCTCTTGGCGAAAGAAAGGGCTTAACGAACCGTCCGCGTCGAACGCTTGAAACGCCCGAAGAAAACACGTTATTTGCGTAACGGAGAGACGGTGTTGCAATCCCTGGAAAACTAGTCAACAGTAATTGAATGCCAGATGTTACCGGCTGGATTGGAAAGAAAGTAATTAGCGATCGAGATGGGGGCAGCCTTCGAGAACATTTTCACGTCTCTGACGTAATCCCATTGTTCGGGAACGTCGCCGTGACGTATTCGAGAGAATCGGGACAATTTCACTGAGCTTTCGCTTTCGAGATACGGTGAATTTGTTAAGAATCCGATGTATAGCAACGTAGAAATTTATCGATTATTATCGTCGTAAAGATTATGATGGGTGAAGCGGTGACCGTTGCTCGCGCGTTTTGTTTAAAACAAATAATAGCACCTAATAAAGATTCTTTATTGTTTAACACATCTTTCATTCCACTGAATGGTTAACAAAATTAATTTTTCTTCGGCTTGTTAACAAAAAAATGGACAATTCGGGAAGAGGAGATTCGATTGCTCGAGCGACTCAGTTTTTTAGTTACCTATTGTCAGCAATTATAAAAAAGCCAGATTCCCAAATCGTCCATTTTTGTTCGCAAGCTGAGGGAAAATTAAGGAGAATTTACTATATTGTTTAAAATTCTGACCGCTAATTCTTCGTATCGGCATCGTTGTAATTTGCGTTGTTCTTTCGAGCCTGTCGAATTGATTTTTCAGGGATTTTAACGAACGAAGACGCAAATCCTATATTCTACAGCTGAAATAATGCTTGTAATTGTGACACATGGCACTTTTCCTTATAGACAGAGATTTCACTTTTTCAGCGTCGATCGAAAGATAGCCGTGCGAGAAATAGCAAACCTGGTCGACGCAGTTCGCTAAAACCTCAAAAAGAAACTGTTCGAATCTTTTAAAAACGAATCATTAGAAAATGTAAAGAAAAAGCGAACATGAATTACGAAATAAAACTGTTATTTCTTAAAAATATTAACCCTTTGCACTCGAAGCCATTTTAACTGTAAATCTAAATTAATTTTTCTGACATACGGTATTTCTATTTTCTATGACAAAGTGCATTTTATGCATATGAAATTTATAGTCTTGCGACTCGTACAACAGTTAGACTTTCAACAATTTTTTACGTCTAGGCTTTTATAATATACAGGGTGTCCCAAAAATGTCTCGCAATCCGAAAGTCGCAGGTTCCTCGGGTCATTTGAAGCAACTTTTTCCTTTACAAAAATTTTCTCCGAGGCACCATTAACGAGTTATTAACGAAAAACAGTGACCAATGAGAGGCGAGCCCAACTGGCGCGAGGCGACCGAGCCAACGGCGCGCTAGCGGCCGAGCGCGAAGCCCAGTTCCGCTGATTGGCTCGGCCGCTTACCGCCAGCCGTGCTCGCCTCTCATTGGTCAGCGTTTTTCGCTAATAACTCGTTAACGGTGCCTCGGAGAACATTTTCGTAAAGGAAGAAGCTGCTTCAAATGATCCGAGGAATCCGCCAATTCCGGATTGCGAGACATTTTTGGGACACCCTGTACAATACTCGAGTGCAAAGTTTTAAGAAACTAACATCTCCAGGGCTAAGCAAACCAACTCGTTGGCGCTATGGCGGTTAAATAGCCGCGAATAAAATGGAAAATTTCGCAGGATCTGCAAACGGAGAATGGGCGGGTCGTCGGCCGAGGAGTTTCTGCATGTTAAAACAAGATTCCGAAGCGGTCCCGTGTTTTACATACGGCGAGTAAGCGAGCACCGCCGCGGCTGTCAGCGAAAATTATGCGCTAAGACCGGAAGACACGTCGTAAGAGAGTTGTGAATGCCGCTGAAAATTCAATAGAGTTGTACAGGCGAGCGCCGAAGCAGCGCCGGAAGCGAGAGGTGGATATTGAAATGGGCTTGAACGCGCGGGGACTAGTTCCATCTAGTTCACACGTGTTTTGGTGGATGGAGCGAGTCGAGGCAACTTGGAAAAGCAATTAGACGCACTCGGCAAGATTCTCCACGGAGATCGCAGGCCCGCAATAGCGACCTCGAACCCCCGAGAGCTTGTTTAAACGCTTCACTGTCGTCTGCGCCATACTTAACAGTCGGATAGCTGATGGTTTGCGGGGTGTAGGCGTGCGGCGAAGGCGGGTCAGTTTCGACTCGCATTCGATTTGTTGCCCAGAACAATTAGGGGAACGACCTAGCGCAGTAAATTCTCCCTAATTGACCCGCAGCTTGGAAAAAGAAATGGGAAATTTGGGAGGAGGAGGTACGATTTATACGTTTTTATAGTCGTTGACATAATCGTGAGCTATAAAAATGAGGCGCTCGAATAATCTCTTCTTTTCAAATTGTCTACTTTAAGTATAAGTTCAGGGTTAATTAGGGAAGTTGTATACACAGGTTCCAATTCTATGTTTACAGAATATTTTATAACTCGTTCCTAAAATTCTAGTTTCTTACAAGAGTACATTACATTATTGCATTAGATTACATTGTTAGAATGTTATAACTATAACGATTATTATTATTTACACATTTGCACAATCTTTATGGAAAGTACTTTATTAAAAGTTATTAAAATATCTCCTTTGATCTTGACGTAACCTTTAAACCCTTTGGTGAAGATAGCGTTAAATAGAAATTATTAGAAAGTATCTGTCGACATCATCGGTAGAAATAATGTTAAAATACACGAAAATTTGCCAATGGTCACCGATTGTCAACAACTATAAAAACGAGCCGTGATGCTTGAATAATCGTTTCTCCTCTTCCCAAATGTACGAAGGTGTCGTTGCACGCCGCAATCTTTTTATGCAACTCTCTATTTTCAAGTTTTCTACCAAGAACGAAAATTTGTTCGTCGAAAATCGTTCGTGCGAATAAAACTAGAAAGTCTGTTCGCACGAAGACGTCTGGTCTTTGCAGGAAACGATTCTTGAAATACAGTAAATTCTCCCGAATTGCTCCTCGGCTTGTAAACAAAAATGGACAATTTGAGAAGAGGAGATACGATTGTTCGAGCCTCTCGCGGCTCGTTTTTATAGTTACCGATTGTCAACGACTATAAAAACGAGAGCCCCAAGGCTCGAATAATCGTATCTCTCCTCTTTCATTGTCCATTTGGTCCAAATTGTCCATTTTTGCTTGCAAGCTGAGGAACAATTACAGAGAATTTACTGCATTTCTACGCAAAGTTCACGGCACTTGAATCCGTAGCACGACTTTTTGCCGGTCGAGATTTCCCCTCTTCTGCAGAATGATTCTGTAAAGTTTCAACTAATTCGGTACGGTTGTCCTTTGGTACGGGTTATCATTATCACGGATCATTTCGGCACAAATCACTGCTCTTTTTCTAACTATAAGAACGAAGCGCAAGACTCGAATAATCGTGTCTCCTCTCCCCAAATTGTCCATTTTTGCTTACAAGCTATGGAACAATCGGAGAGAATTTACTGTACTTCTGTGCAACGTTCACGGCACTTGAATTTGTGTCACGATTTTTTAGCGGATGAGATTTCCCCCACTCTTCTGTAGAATGATTCTGTAACATTTCAACTAATTCGGTACGGTTGTCCTTTGGTACGGGTTATCATTATCACGGATCATTTCGGCACAAATCACTGCTCTTTTTCTAACTATAAGAACGAAGCGCAAGACTCGAATAATCGTGTCTCCTCTCCCCAAATTGTCCATTTTTGCTTGCAAGCTATGGAACAATCGGAGAGAATTTACTGTATTTCTGTGCAACGTTCACGGCACTTGAATTTGTGTCACGATTTTTTAGCGGATGAGATTTCCCCCACTCTTCTGTAGAATGATTCTGTAACATTTCAACTAATTCGGTACGGTTGTCCTTTGGTACGGGTTATCATTATCACGGATCATTTCGGCACAAATTACAGCTCGTTTTCTAACTATAAGAACGAAGACTCGAATGATCATGTCTCCTCTCCCCAAATTGTCCATTTTTGCTTGCAAGCTGAGGAACAATTGCAGAGAAGAGTCTCCTCTTTAGTAAGAGTCTCCTGTTCCCAAATCGTCCATTTTTTTCTTTCAGAAATCGAGGGACAACCTGGAAGAATTTACTATATTGTAAAAATACTAGACCCCCGCGTTCGCAATGCCGGGATAAGCGTCCATGGTTTTGCAGGGAATCGCATATTGAGACATATTGCGCTGAGACAGAAGGGCGCGATACTTCAGCCGACGTTCCCGTTTCTTTTGAGAAATCGCGACGGCATTCATACCGGTGTCACGCGGCCGATATTGAAAAATCATTCCCGAAGGAGACGCGCGACTTCTGGAAGGGGGCACGCGAGATTTCCCATTTGGATACCCTGGATTTGGATGAAGAAGCGATCCGGCTACGTATTCTCGGGGCATCGCCGGGACGATCTTGCGAATCGCCTGCGCGCATGCTGACGGCGCCAATCGGCCGTCGGAGCTCATCAATCTCCCATAAATTCGATCGTTCGTTAACGACACGTGGAAAAATTTCATCAAACGCGGCCGTATTTTACAATTTATTCGTCCGTCATCAGCGCCGTGACAAAGGATCGTAATGAAATTCCGCTGCGCGTTTTATTAAAAATATTGGAAGCCCGTTCGCGGAATATATGGCCGCGGTGATATTCATTTTTCGAAAAACTAATAAGTGACGCACAATACGGCAGGATTTTTTCGCCGACCGTCGACCGACGGCCGTCGGCGGTTCGAACGGTTTTCTGAATGTTGGGGACGAGTCTGTCTGATCGTGATGAGAATTTACGAGGCGTGCGCGTACACAGAAAGCGAGTCGGAACGAAAGCTCGATCGACCGATGGCGAACCGATTTCCATTCGAGAAGCAAAAGCGGCCTACGTGTGATTTTTTAAAAATTCCAAAAAAATTTGTGCTCTGGGAAACCAATAAATTGCGTCCGTCTACACGTATTCTACACGTGCACGCTTGTGTGCGCGCACGATCTCGCAATTTCAATGTTGGTCGAAGCAACTTGCCCGAAAATATTCTAGTGCGAAAGTGATTCAATTTGAGGGACAACAGTTTCAAATGTCTTCCTTAAATTAAATCACTTTTGAATAAATATTGAATTTTATTAAATAACTCGTAAATGTATCTCTACGATATGAATAATCGTGTAATTAAAAAATCAGTGAAATAAATCTAGCGTTAAAGAGGGACAACATTTTTAAATGTCTTCCTTTTTAATGCTAGATTTATTTCACTGATTTTTTGATTACACGATTATTCATATCGTGGAGATACATTTATGAGTTATTTATTCAATTTATATATATGTTATTTACGGCAAATGTTACAATATAATGGTTGTTCAAAATCAGAATAAACGTCTTATTGTTACTTTTTTGAACTAATATAGAGCAGCTGTTTTTTGTGCTCCGTAAATCCAGCATTAACAACATCGAAAGGAAGTCAAATTTTATTCGACGATTATCCGCGATATAATATCGTTGGATGAGATAAACTAATACAAAATAGCTGTTTTTTTGTGCTCCGTAAATCCAGCGTTAACAAGATCGAAAGGAAGTCAAATTTTATTCGACGTTTGGCCGCGGTATAAATATCATTGGATGAGGTAAACTAATACAAAACAGCTGTTTTTTGTGCTCCGTAAATCCAACGTTAACAAGATCGAAAGGAAGTCAAATTTTATTCGACGTTTGTCCGCGGTATAAATATCGTTGGATGAGATAAAACGCGCCGGAATAAGGAATCGTTATTTCCAATCGCATTATTCGATGCTACATGCCTCGAAATTATTCGATATACTTTATACATTATCCAGCACTTCCGAGGATTGTTTTCTCTGGTGTAACGACGCTGTTTATCCACCCACCTACTGGACCAATCTGTGTGTGCGTATGTGTGAAACCATTTAAAGAACCGTGGTTTCAGGGGAAACCCGCGGCCGGATCAGTTTCTATTTATTTACAGTTGCCAGACGCGAGCTCCCGCGGCCCGATGTAAACATTATTCTGTTTCCCGTAGGACGGTAAATATCGCGGAGAAACACCCGCATAATATTTACCTGAGCAGCTGCCTACATTTTTTCCGGCATTAGACTTTCATATGTCGCGGAACAATTTCGTCGCGGACAAATAACGCGCGCGTTTAGCGTTCCACCGTCGCGTTTCTCGGCGCTCGCCGAACGAGAATCGCGCTGTTGGACGTCTTTTACGAGGATAAACAGAGCTGATAACGATCGTCAAATTACCCATCTACGTGTGATTGACGTTCTCATCGATTTCTGCAAAATCATCGATGTTAATGGAATGAGAGAAATATTATAATATGTTATACTGCACATGTGTCCCAAAATTATGGTATTTCCGAGAAATGTGGGGTTTCTGAGATCATTTGAAGTAACTTTCTCCTTTACAAAAATGTTCTCCGAGGCGTCGTTAACGAGTTATCAACGAAAAACACTGACCAATGAGAAAGCGAGCTCGGCTAGCGCGAGGCGGCCAACGAGCGCACGGAGCCCAGTTCCGTTCATTGGCTCGGCCGCTACGCGCCGGCTGATCCCGCCTCTCATTGGTCACTGTTTTTCGTTAGTTACTCGCGACCGAAGCCGCGGATCGCATTTTCGCTAAGGAAAAAGTTACTTCAAATGATCTCATGAATCCCTCAGTTCGCGAAAATACAATAATTTTGGGACAGCCTGCATATTATTATATATTATATATATTACTTTATATACTATATATGTTATTATATATTGTATATTATTATATATTATATATATTATTTTATATACTATATATGTTATTATATATTGTATATTATTATATATTAAATATATTATTTTATATATTATATATGTTATTATATATTGCATATATTATTATTGTTCATATATTATATAAATTATAAGTGCTGAACGAAAAGTATTTTTACCATTTTTACAATATTTACGATAAAAGTACGGCTGAAAAGATCACAAATAAATCTTTAGCATTGTCTTCGCGAATCGCAATTTTTGTCCCTTCTGTATCTTCGCCGGTAAACTAATCTTTCGAACTTAGGTCGGTGTACCTTTCCCCGTGGGAATCATTCTTGCCGATGTTTCAGCCGTTCCCCAATACAGCATCGTCTTCTCCGTCGTTTTCTTCGCCTCGTCGAAAGTTAAAAGGGAAAAGACAAAAGTGGAACACGAAGGACAATCGTGTCAGGAATATTTCCCGGACGTCTGCCGGCGACGTTTCAATAAACCGGAGCGTAAAATCACGCTGAAACCGTCGCGGATTCGTCTCGTAAAAAACGCGCGGTGGGAACATCGGCGATTCGCCGACGGGACTTCCAAGGATTATTACTCGTTTCATTATGAATCCGTGTCTCGCCAGTTACCGTTGTGTGCGCGATCCTCGCGCTGCGCGGAAGTTAAACAGTCTTGTTGTACGACGAGACTTTCAACTTCGAACAGTTGTAACTGGCTGAACGTTGGAATAAATTTACCATTATCTCTGTATTGTCGTGTTCGTACAGCGTCATCAATTACAGAAGCAAATTAATCCGACGCCGTTGACGGATTGAAAATAATGCGAAAAGTTCTTCAGGAATTGTTTCAAATAATCGAGGATACAAGGACTGTTTCGGCGCATCGAGTGAAAATATCGGCAGTTTTGTTTCATTAATTTCTTTTTATTATTATCTCAACGCTTATTTTTTATTTCAATTCCTTCATCCGAATTTTATGGAATAATCCGCGAAAGCGTGCGTTTCGCATGAGGAGGCATTTTTTGTTGCCGTTGCCGTTGACGAATTGAAAATAATGCGGAAAGTTTTTCAGGAATTGTTCAAAATAATCGAGGATACAAGGACTGTTTCGGTGCATCGAGTGAAAATATCGGCAGTTTTGTTTCATTAATTCCTTTTCATTATTATCTCGACGCTTATTTTTTATTTCAATTCCTCGATTCGAATTTTATTGGAATAACCCGCGAAAGCGTGCGTTTCGCATGAGCAGGAATTTCGAAAATGTTTAAGAGCAGAAATGCATAACGGATGAGTGAAAATCACCGTTTCCAGTTCAGAGGTCGAACAATAAATTCAAATTCCAGTTAACTGTAAGTCCCGGATCGGGAGCAGCTCGATGAAGCTGTCGCCGGCCCGCACCTGGTGCTCCCCGTTCGATCGCGGTCGGACACGTTCTTTCGGTGCCATTTCATTAATGGAATACATTAAAATATCCCGCGCTTATTCCTTTGCAATTCCAACGAAGAAGGTCGAGCGCGCGGCCGAGAGCATGAACGGGGGGAATCGCCGCGGCGTCCTTGCCGATCCCCGATCGTCGCGACAATTAACGTTACTTCTCATTAATTAACATCGAATACCGAATCGCCGATTCCCCATGGCTCCGGTAACCGTGTCAAAGCGACGGTATGCAAATCTATATTTCCAGTATTCGTGACGATGATAGAAGCTCCCGATGGACCGCGAATATTCGTCGAGGACGCGGAACACGGACATTTATAGAGAGCCGCGGCGTCGAATTCCTCGATTTGCATTCTCCACGGTTTCATTTATTTTTATACCGCCGGGGAAGAGATTCTAATCGGCGGGCCGTCGAATCGCGCACGGATTTACATGCTTTTAAATTTTTATACTCGACGGATCCTGGTCTTTCAGGTATATAAAAATTAAGTTTTACGCGAACGGAACAGAGAAATGTGTGCTCGTGGCTGACACTATCATCGACGTCTTAATTTATTGCGATCAGATATTTTTGTGTAATATGAAATCGTCGATAAAGTACGTAGATTATATATAATATTAGAAAGTATATATATATAGTACATAATATAGTATATATATATATATGGTATAATATAGTATAATATAGTATAATATATATAGTATATAAGTATATATAATATTATATTACAAAGTATAAACTGAATGATGGTGCAAAGTAAAGTGAAATATTAATCGACTTGCAATTATTCCCGAGGAGCGTATTAGAATTAGTATTATAGATCCCTGGAGATTAAATCTTAGTCTTCCGTTGATAATCTTATTTTTACTGGAGTCATCTGTATGCTGAATTGTATAAATCCATACCATTGTTTCTTAAAACATCGTCCAATAATTCCTGCATGTTAATTTTTTATCGAGCAAAGCCTGCGAGCAAATTATACTTGGTTGCATTTATTTGTAAACCCTGTATATTCCTGAGTGTTAAAATAATTATGGAACACCCTGTATATTCTTGAGTAATTATTCATGAAATTGTTTTCATGAATTTCATAATTGGAATTGGTGATTCCTGAGGTGATTCGAAGTAACTTTTTCCTTAGCGAAAATGCAATCCGCGGCTTCGTTTGCGAGTTATCAACGAAAAACACTGACCAATGAGAGGCGAGATCAGCTGCAGCGAGGCGGCCGAGCGCGAAGCCCAGTTCCGCTGATTAGCTCGGCCACTTACCGCCAGCCGTGCTCGCCTCTCATTGGTCAGCGTTTTTCGCTAATAACTCGTGAACGAAGCCGCGGATTGCATTTTCGCTAAGGAAAAAGTTACTTCAAATAACCCGAAGAATCACCCCTTTCCGACTATTAACATAATTATGTGACAGCCTTTACAATTAATTTCAATGTAGACGTACCACTGTACTTATACACTGCCAGGTACAGCCTAGAAGGAAAAGATAAAAGGAAAAGAGAAATACGGCTCAATATGCAGATAGCGTTCAGGTCGCACGTCTATTAATTTGCAAGATGATTGGCACCTTGCCATTCATGGCTCACGCACTCATCGCTCGGACCGTGAACAATTCTAAGAAGGAAGGAGTGGAATAACGATGCAGGTAAGGAGAGAGGGTAGCTCTAATTCGAAAGTCGGTGTACAACTGTAAACAGCTTTCAATCTAAAGTTAACTTCTGACCAGTCCGGAGGCTCGGAACTAAAAGAGCGGAGCTAGTAGGCAATCGGTTTCGCGGAACAGGTGCGGCCAGCTGGTCTCCTGGAACGTTAAACCAGCATCGATCGATCCACTTACACCGAACTTCAATCAAGTCGCGCATCTAATCGTCTCTGGGCCGAATGGGCAGAGGGTTCGGGAGCAAGAGAATTAGAGGGACAAAGAGAGAGAGAGAGAGAGCGAGAGAGCGAGAGAGAGCGAGAGTGAGAAGAGAGCGCGAGAGAGAAGAGAACGTGAGAGAGGAGAAAGAAGAGAGAGAAGAGAGCGAGAGAGAGAGCGCGAGAGACAGAGCGCGAGAGAGAAGAGAACGCGAGAGGAAGAGCGCAAGAGAAAGCGAGCGAGAGAGAAGAGAACGCGAGAGAGGAGAAAGAAGAGAGAGAAGAGGGAAGAGAGAGAGAGTGCGAGAGAGAGCGCGAGAGAAAGAGCGCGAGAGAAAGAGCGCGAGAGCGAAAGAGAGAGCGCGAAAGAGAGAGAGCGAGAGAGCGAGGGTAATGGGAGCACTCGACTGGGTCGGTCCGGCGACCAGTGGGCTGCGAGAAAAAAACCGCGAAAAGTCGACATTAATCTTCGCCCTCCGTCGAGATCATAGAAGAGGGAAATTGATGGTCGACCTGGGATACCCTAACATGACCACGTTCCGTCGAATGAAGTGCCGTTTCATTATAAAAATTGACAAGGGACAGGCCCCTCGGAGTTCGCGCGCGTTATCACCGCGTGGGAAATCGATGATGAGCCGCGGTGATTGAACCACACAGCCAATTTTGTATCTTGCGACACGTTTGGGGCGTGACAAATTTTCGGCGACAACCGGGCCTCCGGCTGAATTTTAACGCGCCGCGTAGTCTCTCGTTTAATAGACCTATTCTACTCCACTGGAGGCCGGATTCTGGTTCCAGCGGTACCGCGATTCGGAACACCTTCGCCCGCGTCGAGCATATTACTGTTTGCTTTGAATGGATCGAGTTGTAGACTCTCTAAATATTGCATTTGTATAAATTAACGCGCTCTACATTTGTAATCTGCCGCGAACGTTACGCATTCGTGTGTGGGAGGGATTGCGTTTCAATTTTCAACAAGAAACATTGGCGCTGTTTTGATGGCTTTCGACGGAGATGCTGCCGCGCATTCAGGCTGTTACGCCTCACTGAGAACAGCTGTATCGACAAGCAATTATAAAAATATACTGGCTTAGTACGTTGGTTCACTAAGTGGCTGCTAAAATTAAAGCGCGTCGTTCCGTCACTTTTCCGATTTTCGTAAACTTGACATTCAAACTGTCGTAACTTTGTGAAAAACAATCGCACAACGATGAACCTCGACTCGTATCAAAGCTCGAGACGTCCTCTTCGCAACGACCTCCTAAAACTTGACGATCGTACTTTCCCAGCTCATTCGTGAAACAGAAATTAGCAGTATCTTCGGCAGCTTAAAACGCTTCTTAGCGCATCCGTTATCGGCGAGTTGGCAATGCGCGTAAAATTCGAAGCTTTAAAGTAATCGTGCATCAAGTTTTAACGAGTCTCCGTAAAAAGGAAGGTATCGCTCTTATCACTCTTCTATTGGGTTGGCAACTAAGTAATTGCGATCATAATTCAGCGTTTCCTTAATTTTGCGCAATTTGGCCTTCCGCTTCCTTCTAAGATCAAAGCTTAATTCTCTTTTTAATTCGAATCTAAATTGACTTAACATTCGGTAAAATTATTATTAACACTTCCACGACCGCGCTGGAAACCTCAAAAATTGTCATAAAATTAAAATATTTCATTCGATTAAACAAAAATTATGAAGCAAACTTATACGGCATCGATTACTTCTTCGGCATTCGTACCTCTTGCAAATCTTAATAAAATTAAGCAATCATTTTTAATTTCTCATTAATCGTCCGTTCGGTCGTCATCCGACCGAATTTAAAACGGGGAGATCTCCCCGTTCGGTTGGCCAAGTGTTAATAATATGGCAATTGTTCGACGGCCGCGTCAATTTATCTACACGCGCGAAATATTGGGTTGGCAACTAAGTAATTACCGATTTCAATTATAGATATCTCTCACTCCCATTTTTATGATATCCGTAAATGTTATATTATAAAATTATTATTATTATTATTATGTTATTTTTTATTATCCGTGAATGTTAGCAACTGGACAAATTGAATGCAGCGGTCAAGGAAAAGCGACCAGAATTGGTCGATCGTAAAGGTGTCATTTTCCAGCAGGACAATGCTAGGCCGCACACGTCTTTGTCCACTCGGCAAAAATTGATGGATATTGCTTGGGAATCGATGTTACACCCATCATATAGCCCCGATCTCGCGCCATCGGATTGCCACTTATTTCGATCCCTGGACAACTCCCTTCGTGGTAAAACTTTTAATGACGATGACGCTGTAAAATCTCACTTAACTCAGTTTTTGGCCGAAAAGGATCAGACTTTCTACGAGCGTGGAATTTTCAAGTTGTCAGAGAGATGGCAAAAGGTCGTCGAACAAAATGGAAAATACATTACAGATTAAACTTCGTTCCAAGCAAAACAAATTTTGTATTTCATTGAACAAATCGGCAATTACTTAGTTGCCAACCCAATATAATAGAATAGTCACGGAATACATTTCCCGGTCTACCCGAAGCGGTTTCAACGTGTACCATTTTCGAGGAGGAGAACGCGACTCCAATCTCCCAGCCACCGCATCGTCCAAAGGCAACATCTCACAGTGAAACGAACGACGGATCGCGAAAGCGGGTGTTTCAAGCTTCGAAATGGCTTCAGGATTTATCGCGATTCCTTTCCTCGAACTGATAACAACGTACGTTCCCGCGAGCGTACGTAAGCAAGCTTGCGGCGAATAAAGACCCGCGAACCGGCGAAACCGATTGAGACGCTAGACTGGTCGAGATAATTCCGCGATGTCAGACACCGGCGGATGTACCCGTGAGTCACGTTAATACCCGTGTTATTGGATCAGTTCCACGGGTGCAAGGACGACCCGAGGCATTCGGTGACGTCAGTCATTTCTGTGTTATGACCGGCAGCGGCATTACGGCCGTTGCTGGCCTGTTCACGCATTTCTATGGACCCGGCGAAGGTGGATCGAAGTAGGCGGTCCGTAGACCAGGGGTCTCCGGTTAGAGAGAGAGAGAGAGAGAGAGAGAGAGAGAGAGAGAGAGAGTCATCGATATTCGACGCGTGACGGTATTTTTAATTAACTTCGGAACGCTATTCATCATCGCTCGGCTCACCCCGAGGATCCGAATTACGCGGGAACGTCCTTCACTAATTAATTTCGATGGGAGCCAAGATGGCAGATAATTTTGTTTCGTACTTGACGCGAATCGATTAATGAGAACACCGTCGACGACTAGCTAGCCGAGTGACGTTCCACTCGACGCCAAGTCGAGCCGAACGGAGCCGCGCCGAGCAGAGCAGAGCGGAGCAGAGCCGAGCCGAGCCGAGCCGAGCAGAGCCGCGCTGCGCCGCGGCTTTCCAATTTTCAGTTTATATCGGATCGAAGATGCAAAGCAGTTGGCCACGCTCCCGCGCCATCGCCATAATTTGTTTTCGCCGCAGGTTCGGCAGCGTGGCTCTCGTAGTTTTCGCGTAATGGCCACTTCGCGAACATACTCTACCTGTTAGCGTGCTTACCGTCGAATCAGGAGCTGGCCGAAAAGGTCATCGTTCAGCCCCGAATGGGATACCGTGCGACAGGTTATATCGGACCGCATTAATCGACAAGAAATCCGGCGAAGCTGGTACTAACTCGCAAAAATATTGATCAACCTGATTAGGGGGAGGTATTCCGGTCTAGACGAGCGTTCGCGGCGTAATGTTTGGGAATTTGTTCCGAGAGAAACGTGTCGAGCCTGGTAAGCACGAAGTTTCTACGCGGATGCGCGCGTGTTTGTAGCGATATCGCAAGTTTATACGAGAAATAGGATTTCATTATATTTATTTGTTGTGAACGGGATCGTAGGTGGGTAATGTACGGTAATTTTTCACAATATGTAGTAATGGTGGGATGAAAACGATGGTTTAACTTTTTCGTTTCGAGATTTTTGCCAGGATTCGGAGGCAATTCGGAGGCTACGTGATGCGATTCGAAGACAATTCGAAAGCAATTCGGAGGCCGCATGATACGATTCGAAGGCGATTAGAAGGCAATTCAGAGGCCACGTGCCACTATTGGAAGGCAATTCGGAGGCCACTTGCCACTATTCGAAGGCAATTCGGAGGCCACAAGCCATGATTCGAAAGCAATTCGAAGGCAATTCGGAGACCGCAAGCTACGATTCGAAGGTATTTCGGAGGCCACATGAAATGATTCGAAGGCAATTCGGAGGCAACTCGGAGACCGCAAGCTACGATTCGAAGGTAATTCCGAGGCCACATGAAATGATTCGAAGGCAATTCGGAGGCCACATGTCACCATTTGAAGGCAATTCGGAGGCCACAAGCCATGATTCGAAAGCAATTCGAAGGCAATTCGGAGACCGCAAGCTACGATTCGAAGGTAATTCCGAGGCCACATGAGATGATTCGAAGGCAATTTGGAGGCCATGTGACCCGATTCGAAAGCAATTCTAAGGCAATGTGACGCGATTCGAAGGCAATTCTAAGGCCAATTCGCAACAATCCGAAATTTGACGGGAGAAAGTACCGTATTATTACCGTACTCTTATTCTGTTAATTATCGAAGATTAATCGAGTCGTTCGGTGCACGAAGATGCACCGTGATCTTTCACACGGAGCCTTGTGCTGAAACCAAGTTTTATTTTAAGCGTGATACAACTCTCTCCTGCGGAAACATTTCGAATGATTTAATAATCGGATCTGACACTCGCCCGCTTCGTTCGTAGCCTCCAGCGAGAAGTAGCCATTGCGCGGAACTTCATTAGATGTTCTGGAATCGATTCGGAGCGATGCTACAACAGTTCTAAACAAGGTTTCGAAGAAGTTTCCTCACGTCTTCCAGAGGGCGTGCCTACAAGCGCCTCGAGTTCCGTATTTAGAGAGAGAGAGAGAGAGAGAGAGAGAGAGAGAGAGAGAGAGAGAGAAAGAGAGCGAGAGAGAGGAAGCGCGAGAGAGTGAGAGTGCGAGAGTAAGAGAGCGAGAGAGAGCGTGAGAGAGAGAGCGCGAGAGAGAGAGCGAGAGTAAGAGAGCGTGAGAGAGAGAGCGCGAGAGTAAGAGAGTGCGAGAGAGAGAGAGAGAGCGCTCGAAAGAGAGAGAGCGAGAGAGTGAGAGCGAGAGCGAGAGAGCGCGAGAGAGCGAGAGAGAGAGAGAAAAGAGACGTACATATATACGTACATAGGATCAACGATAAATAATAGTACTTTTACATAGAACTCTCGCGACTCGGTAACTCTCACGACTTCTATTAATTGCACGAACTTCACGAGCGCGTTCTATAATTTTCTTAATATTTTCGTGGACACGTCTTATCGTCGAAATTCCGTTAATTCATTTTTCCCCTTAATTTCCATGTCCGAGGCACAGAATGTTATCTCAACCACAATATTCTCCCGAAAAGGTACACGCAACTTTGCAATTCAAAGTACACCTTTATCTGTAACAGCGTCCAAGATAGCCGCGAGGGTGGTAATTTTCAGGTGGCTGTTCAACCGGTTGAACTTAATTTCCGAGAAAAATATGATTCTCTGATCTTCGCTGCCCGACAAGTGCGGTAAATTCTCCCTAATTGTCGCTCAGCTTGGAAACAGAAATGGACAATTTGGAGGAAAAGGAGATACGATGGCTCGAAGAATCGAGCCTTGCACCTCGATTTTATAATTGACGACACTCGGTAACTATAAACATGAGCTCTATACTATAGAGTATAGAGCTATTATAGATATATACTATAACTATAAACATGAGCTCTAAACTATAGAGTATAGAGCTATTATAGTTATATACTATAACTATAAACGTGAGCTCTATACTATAGAGTATAGAGCTATTATAGTTATATACTATAACTATAAACATGAGCTCTATACTATAGAGTATAGAGCTATTATAGTTATATACTATAACTATAAACATGAGCTCTATACTATAGAGTATAGAGCTATTATAGTTATATACTATAACTAAAAACATGAGCTCTATACTATAGAGTATAGAGCTATTATAATTATATACTATAACTAAAAACATGAGCTCTATACCATAGAGTATAGAACTATTATAGTTATATCCTATAACTATAAACATGAGCTCTATACTATAGAGTATAGAGCTATTATAGTTATATACTATAACTATAAATAAACGTAATGCTCTATGAGGCCATTTTGCCAAAATTGTCCATTTTTCTTCAGGTTATCCATAGGTTTGTCATAATCGTGAGAAGAGGATTCGGCGATTTCTACAGATTTGCCAATTGGACAATGCGAACCCTAAAGTTGCGTCGCTCGAAATAAATGCATCGACCATCCGGCGACAAAAGTACGATCACCGAGAGAACATTCCTGCCGGTTATATGAACTCTGCCGTCGGTCAACGCTGGTTTCCGTGATTTCTAGTTGGTCAAACCGGCGGTGAGACACATTGGCGTACTGAATGCGACCGCAGTGCGACATCGGCGCGAAAGGAAGTTTATATTGACGCTACGGTGGCTTATTGTTTATTAAAAACAATTGGAAACAGTTGCATGGACACATTTGCCGAAGGCGGGTCGACGGTAATCGATGGTCGCATTTATGACCGGTTGTTATAATACAGAATATACGTCGATCGCATAAATCACAGCGTCACAGAGAGCTGACTGTTATCAAAATTGCTGACTTCACCCATTCGTCGCGCATCTCATTTTTTGTGCATAAATCCACAGTCTACATAAACGTCCACGTCCCTGGTCAGAGCACATTAAATTCGCATCTCTTAAACATCTGACATTATCATACACGTTTTTATATTTATCGAATAATAAATGTAATAAATTTAATTAATGTGATTTATATGTAATAAAATTGATTAATGTGATTTATATGTAATAAATTTAATTAATGCGAATTATATGTAATAAAATTAATCAATATAACTAACATGTAATAAATTTAATTAATGCGATTTATATGTAATAAATTTAATCGATGTAATAAATTTCGTTATCAAAAAATAAACCAAGACATGAATACAACAATTTTAATACGTTTTGTCCGTCGAAGATAGAGTTAATCATACCCGAGACAAATTAAAGGCACAGAACAATTGATAATCACACAGTAACTAGCTCCAATACCATCTATACATTCCAGTGGAAGACGCAACAAACGGATTAGCATCGGTTTCGATCCAGAGTTCGGCGAGCGGCCACTCCGTCTGACAAAATAACACCAATAATATCGTGGCAGAGGTCCGTGTTCGTTATGCCGGCGACGGGCATTTGCATAACAGAAGTATCCACGCGGCGGTGTAACGCGACGCGCGGCGAGCAGCGCGCGCGGGAAACGCGCGCGGAAAGTGCCGGGCAAATTTGCATATGTCCGGAAGAAGTCCTCGATTCCGAAACGTCAACCGGCGCTTTTGCCGCGGCAGAAAATTCCTTCGTAAATAAATCGCCCTGCTCCTTCGTCGCGGAGCAGAGCGGGGCGGAGCGGAGTGTAAAGGAGCGTAGAACGCGAGGAATCGGCGAGCGTCGCCGCGGAACGAGTTTCAGGATTCCTTCAATATTTGCACATCGATGGTTTATGAGGGGGATAACACTTCGGGCTGCTTATCCGGCTCCTTTTGTTTGTCTTGTATCCGCGTGCTATCGGCTCGAATTCAAACTGACTCGAAGAACGGGCCGCGCGGCCCCTCCGGCCCCCGCGGATCGGTATCGAGCACGTTCGCGGATCCCGTTCTAAATAATTCCTCGAAGGTTCCGCTCGCTCGTGCGACGCTCGCGAGCTCCGCCGCCACGCGGAAAGCCGATTTTCCTGCCCGAGACGAAATGGCGGCGATCGAGCTGAAAATGGGACGCTCAAACAACCCGTAACCTCGCGATTTGTCCGGATTCCGAGATAAATCCGCGAGACGTGGAATGATCCCGCCGGATAAGCATGAGCAATCAATGCAGCGTATTTTCGGACGTTGGGGCGGAACGTTTCGAGGAACGAAAACAATACTCGATGCTCGAGATTTCGAGAATTTGTGGGACGTTGCTCGACGACGAAGCAATTTTTAGCGTTTTTAACGCGATTTTCGTATTCGCCTATGCAATTTATTGCCACGTCGATGCTAAGGGTCGACGAAATCGGTCAAAGCTGCGATGCGGAATGGTCGCGAATTCTTGGAAGACAATGCTAAAACTCTGTTTGCCTTCGAATCGTGGCTTATTAATTAGGCAGTTATTTCTCCCGGAAACGTCGAATTTCGGGTCGCCGGGAATTTCTCTGTACTAGTCCTACGCCCATGTAATTTATTGCCACGTCGATGCTAAGGGTCGACGAAATCGGTCAAACTTGCGATGCGGAATGAACGCGAATTCTTGGAAGACAATGCAAAAAGCTCTGCTTGCCTTCGAATCGTGGCTTATTAATTAGGCAGTTATTTCTCCCGGAAACGTCGAATTTCGGGTCGCCGGGAATTTCTCTGTACTAGTCCTACGCTCATGTAATTTATTGCCACGTCGATGCTAAGGGTCGACGGAATCGGTCAAACTTGCGATGCGGAATGGACGCGAATTCTTGGAAGACAATGCTAATATTCTGTTTGCCTTCGAATCGTGCCTTATTAGTTAAGCAATTATTTCTCCCGGAAACGTCGAATTTCGGGTCGCCGGGAATTTCTCTGTACTAATCCTACGCCCATGTAATTTATTGCCACGTCGATGCTAAGGGTCGATGAAATCGGTCAAACTTGCGATGCGGAATGGACGCGAATTCCTGGAAGACAATGCAAAAAGCTCTGCTTGCCTTCGAATCGTGGCATTTGGCCTCTGAATTGTTTTCGAATCGTGGCAAGAAATAAGAAATAAAAACACGTTAAGTCATCGTTTTTATTCTAGCACTGCTATGTATTCGTATTAATGTACATCGGCATGCTGGTCGCTGCCTTCTTTTGCCGGCTGCAAGAAAGTTTCTATAAAAACGAGCAGCGAGGCTCGGAGAATCCGAACATTTCTCAGAGAAATTACTGTAATCGATGCCACACAACCGAACATTGCAATTTAAATTTCATTAAATAAAATACTTTGATCTTGCGAACCTTTTGTCAGGTCGATCGCGCAACGGACAAATGGTTAAAAAGACAAAAACCGCAGAGTTAAAGTATACCGCGGCGACGCAACGACGATAATTAACCCTTTGCACTCGAGTGGTGACTCTGAGGCACCACTAAAATGGTCTCGTTCCGAGATAATTGTTATATTATCAAAGTTTAGATTTAAAAAATTGTTAAATGTGTCACCGTTGCATGAATCGCAAAGCTGAATTTCATATGCATAAAATGCACTGTGTCATATAAGATAGAGATACAATAAATCTTGTTTTGCATCTCTGCATCTTGGAATGATAATAAAAACAATTAACCCTTTGTGCTCGTGTGGCTACCCCGAGGCACCACTAAAATATGTTTATATCACATACCAAAATAATTGTTATATAAAGAAAATTTAGATTTGAAAAATTGTTAAAAGGATAAACTATTTTATAAATCACGGGACTCAATTTCACGCGCATAAAATGCGCTCTGTCGTATAAAACAGAGACAGCGTAGATCAGAAAAATCATCTTAGATTTACAGTTAAAATGGCTTCGAGTGCAAAGGGTTAACAGAAGATCGTGCAAATAATTCGGGTATTTTAAAAGGATAAACTGTTTTATAAGTCACAAGACTCAATTTCACGCGCATAAAATGCGCTCTGTCGTATAAAATAGAGACAGCGTAGATCAGAAAAATCATTTTAGATTTACAGTTAAAACAGCTTCGAGTGCAAAGGGTTAACAGAAGATTGTGCAAATAATTCGGGTAATTTAAAAAGATGAACTCTTGCGACTTATACAGTCACAAGAGTCAATTTCACGCGCATAAAATACGCTCTGTCGTATAAAATAGAGACAGCATAGATCAGAAAAATCATTTTAGATTTACAGTTAAAAAGGGCGTTCGAGTGCAAAGGGTTAATGTTTCACCGTTCACAAAGGCGAACAACGCGAACCATGCACGATCGGCGCGGCGCGATGGCGAACGCGTTGACCGATCGACGAGAAAAGATCGGCGAGGCCGTTCATCTCTCTTTACGACTTCGTCGATTTAAACAGATAAAAGTGAAACCGCGGGATTCCGATTTCCGACTCGGCGTTAAAAATACAAATCGCGGCCGAGTTGAAATGCTGGTCGAAAATCTCTCGTGAAAATATTTTCGGTCGGCGTGCCGGTGTGCCTGTGTGACACGGCCAGCTCGGTTATTTCCTCTCGTGAAAGATCGTTTCGCCGTCGCCGGCCGAATTTACATTCTAAATTTACGGTATTCGAAGCCGCTCAATTAACGACGCCCGAACTATTATCGCCGGGATTAACGCTTCAGCGTATCACGTGCTCCGGCGAGCCCGTAAGAGGACATTTCACGCCCATCAAACTTTAATCGAAGCTCATTCGACGATATGAAGACAGGTCGGGGCTCTGCCGAAGAACTTTTTTTGCGGCGATCAAGCGCCCCCACCCTTGGCCATCTCGCCGCGTCATTAACCCGTATCACGGCGTATTAGTGGCTCCCCTGTCGGCGGGTCCTTTTTGCCCTGTGATCACCTGCGATTCTTCATCGGGCCGGGGCCGGCCAACCCCTCGCGTCCGGGAAACCGTTTTATTGTTGTCGTCGTTGATTATCGGCCTCGGGAAACCAGCTACCCCCTGTGAATCACCGGCCGCCATTTAATCCGGGACGGCTTCGGGCTGCGCGTTTCGTTTTCGACGGGCACGTACGATTGCTTCTTCGACCGGCGTGATGGCAGCGGGTCGGACTCGTAAAGCTGTCGCTCGTAAATGTTCCCGCAATTATATAACAGCCATTATTTTCATGCTTTCACGTGCAAACACCGGCCCCGCGATGAAACTATATCTTAGCTCATAACCAGGATAGCGATAGGGTTCATAAATCTCGCCGTTGCCGCTGCATCGGTTCCGTAGCTCGCAGTGTCGCGACGTTCATCGAGTCTATTCAGGCTTATCTTCCACGTGTCATCTCCTTTTCTCGATGCGCCGTCCGATAAACGTTTCCTCGTTTTCCGAGATAACGCTTTGTTCGATACGTGTGCACGTGTGTATAATTAACTTTTATCGCCGGTATTGCCACATTAATTCCACGGTCACGATGTCTACCGAGCGAGCTCTATGTTGTTGCATAAGTAACGGACGTTTGATCGAAGAAAAGAACTGTTGCAACGGCGGGTAGCGTATGCTGGTATAATAGTATAACTTTGAGTATAACTTTGAGTGTAGCTTCTTTTTTTTAAGTAACTTTTAAGTATAACTTTATTAAGAGAATATAACGTTAACGAACGAGAACTTTGCACGAGACCGTTTGCAATATGACGTCGAGACGTACTTTTTATGAAGACTTGACACGCAGTTCATTAAACATGAATGTTATTTTTCTACTGTATTACTTCTTTTGAAGGAAATTAAAACTCTATTTTTAGGAGAAAATAATTATGTAATATATACATATGTACATCATATGTACATCTCTCTACTTTTAGGAGAGAATAATTAAGACTCGGATTATAGGACATTGTAAAATAACTCACGAGCATCTACTAAAAAAAAAAGAAAAAACGGAACTAGTCTTCCGCAATCCGTGTAGCAAAGTACTAACAATCAATCATCTACTATTCGAACGACAGAAATACAAAACAATAGAATGAATTATAAACACAAATTAAAAAAATCCTGAACTTTTTAAGAGACACCAAAATACTCGCAAGTAGTTTCTTTTAACTTTTTTAACTTTTTAAACACTAAGGGAGAAAGATAAATATTCTATTCTTCTATTATCAATATTGAAATATTAAAAAGGAGGTTGACATGCAATAAACGTTCTTTCTCGAAGCAGAAATTTGTCAACGATAAAGAAAAGCAAATCAAAGAAGCTGTGAAAGAAATCGTAGTGCAAGGGATTAACAGATTGCGGATCGGTACCTTTACAGCTGGCTTTGCCCCGTTGCCAGCTCATGTTTTACACTGCTAAATGGCAAGAATAAAAATTCGAGATTTCTCGTGATTGGTCACAAACTCTAGAACAGGAAATGCGAGAATTCTTGTGATCCGCGTCTACAACGTGCTAAGATAACGTCTGCAGCACAGTAAATTCTCTTTTTGTGCACAGAAATGGACAATTTGGGAAGAGGAGATACGTTTTTACAGTTACCGATTGTCAAAACCTATAAAAACCTGCCGCAAGACTTGAATATTCGTATCTCCTCTTCCCAAATTGTCCATTTTTGTAGAGCGTTAATTAGAGAGACATTACTGTAAATTCTCCCCAATTGACGCTCAGACTGTGCACAAAAATGGACAATTAGAGAAGAGGAGATACGTTTTTACAGTTACCGATTGTCAAAACCTATACAAACTTACTGCAAGACTTGAATAATCGTATCTCCTCTTCCCCAATTATCCATTTTTGTGGAGCGTCAATTAGAGAGACATTACTGTCCAGTAAATTCTCCCCAATTGACGCTCAGATTCTGCACAAAAATGGACAATTAGAGAAGAGGAGATACGTTTTTACAGTTACCGATTGTCAAAACCTATAAAAACCTGCCGCAAGACTCGAATAATCGTATCTTCTCTACCCAAATTATCCATTTTTGTGCTCAATCTGAGCGCGAATCAGAGAAAATTTGCTGCATCTTGGCGATTGCTTTTGCCGGACAAAGTGCATCAGTCCGTTCCTAGTGTCCCTTTAGTATGCCCTCGTAGCCGTTTGGGTCGCAATAAAGTGCAGGCCCCGGAAAAGGGCCCCGGAAGAGGCTCCGTGCATATAGTCGGTGCCTTTCAACAGCGCTATCACCGGAGATGAACTCGGAAATGTCGGAAACCGTCGGGCCGCGTCGTATCGCGTCGACAGCAACGACTTTTGGATAACAAGCTTTTTTCTCATCGCGTTGCCAGAGACCGAGCGGACATTGTAATTCATGGAGGAGCACATCCGTGGATAAAACGAAGCGCGATGGCCGGCGTGACCGAGACACCGCGGTGCCACGAAGATTGCCCGCTTTTAGTGTCTCGCCCGGCCATTTATCACTTCCGTTTAGCTGTTCGATTCGAGCAGTCAAAGCGAGGTCGTATTTCTCGTTTTGCCGTCGCAAACAGCGCGCCTCAAACGCGGGCAAGTCGTTTGCTTTATCAAATTAACCCGTTGCCGCGGGGCAGACTCGCGGCGGGGACTTCGAACTTTCGCAGTTTCGGAGGAATGAAAAGCTGTAACTAATTTGAATCTTTACGTCGCTCTCTATTATACTTTCACGAGGTTATGCAGATTTACGGGTACTATGAAAACCACCTACAGCGAATCCCCGTTAATGTTCGGACACTTCTCAAAACGCGGTAACTTCTTTAAGACTGGACTAAATGAGTTGAATTTTTTTCTTTAGATGATTGTGCGATCAGTTTGCTAGACCGTAATGGTCTTTTAAAATTTTTGCCATTGCTTAGAATGACGAAAGAAAATAACGAACTCCCGTTTTTTAACTTTTTTTACTGAGCCTGCAACGACGATTTAAAAAATATGTTTTGTAGTAAGGTCGGTAAGTTATAAGAAAAAGTTAAAAAAAATGCCACCGAAATCGGTTGACTTTAGTACGAGCTGTGAACAATTGAAGATCGCAAAAATCTGTTCTGTCCCGAATTTTGACACTTTCGACCAAAAAGTGTGAGAAGTTTTTACAGTTTTTTTAGAATCTTTTATCGCTTGTGACTTGACTTTGCGTTAACCGATTTCGATGAAATTTTCAGCGTGCATATTAAATTACTATGATCTACGAAACGCATTATTTTTAAATTTTCGTTATAGGCTCAGATAAAAAAGTTAACAAACGAGAGTCTTCTACTTTCCTTTGTCATTCCAAGTAACAATAAAATCGTAACAAAATAATTTAGTCATTTTCTAATATACTAGAGTCTCTCTATCATCTAAACAAAAGTTCAAATCTTTTATTCCAGTCTTAAAAAAGTGATCGCGTGTTAAACAGTGTCCGAATATTAATGAGAGTCACCGTACACAGGCTTCACCGGCGACTCGTTGACATCGGACGTCACCGAGCACACAATGAAGTTGCAACGAAAGTAGAATTTCTTTTTGTTTGACTAAATTACGACAAAGTTACGCAGCTTTAATGACGAAAAGTTCGCGAACTTGCGAAAGATGTCGCGAGGCGAGCATGTAAAGCTATTAATTTAGCGAGACGTACTTTCCAAGAAGTTAAGAGACTTCCTATGTACAGAGGGAAAGTTACCCAACATATACCCATAGATGCGTTGCTCCTGAATCTCAGTAACACTGTCAAAATGAATATTTAACCTAAAGGGTTTCAAGGGTCGAAGTTCAGATACTAGGCACTACGAGGCATTCCTAGGTCATTGAAAATGTAGGGAACTATACTTCAGGTGCCAGAGGAATGCGTGGGAAGGGATAGAATGTCAAGGGTCCCAAGAATGTTGAAGTGGTACAGCACCAAGGGCCCGGTGAATGCCAAGGGCCACGTCAAGGTTGCGAGGAATGTAAAGGGCCGCGATAATTACTGTTCAAGGATCGTAGTTCCCAAGGCCTATAATTCTTTGGTCCCGTAAAATGATGCAATTACGATAGAAAGATTCTAAAAGATGGCAAAAAACCAAAAGAATCATTCGAGATTCTCAAAAATGTAACTTATAAATTACAATCAATTTATAATCCCAAGTACAGGTAATCCTTCTATAATACGGTAACACCTATAACACTTTTTAAAAACAAATATTTGTTTAAATTCTGTATAAGCGACTTAACTTTTACTACAAATATAAATGCATGTATAACACAAAACGAAAAAAATTTATTCTATCGTGTTAGAGCGAAACCGTGCTATAGAATGCCACGTCGAAGCTACCCATAGATGATAATTCCATCTGCACATCTTATTTTATCGCTACTAGTCGATGCCAATAGGCAGTTCGAGAGTTGTAGGCGAAGCGAATACGATAATATCCCTAATACCCATTCAAATGACCCGTTAAGCGACATTCCCGTTGTTTACGGGCCATTAAATATGTTTTCGCTGCTAGAATGACCCTTTACTCTCGCGTATTTGTAATTAGCGTTCTCGAATTACAGCTCGGCTCGGCCGACCCGCAACACATATCTCTACAGGGTGTCCCAAAAATGTCTCGTAATCCGGAAATGGTGGAACCCTTAGGTTATTTGAAGTACCTTTTTCCTCAGCGAAAATGCAAACCGCAGCTTCGTTTACGAGTTATTAACGAAAAACAGTGGCCAATCAGAGGTGAGCTCGGCTGGCGCCGAGCAATTTGAAGCAACTTTTTCCTTTACAAAAATTTTCTCCGAGGCATCGTTAACGAGATATTAACGAAAAACCCCAACCAATAAGAAGCGAGCTCTGCCGATGCGAGGCGGCCGAGCCAACGAGCGCGCGAAGCCCAGCTCTGCTCGTTGGCTCGGCCGTCTCGCGCCAGCAGATCTCGCCTCTCATTGGTCACTGATTTTCGTTGATAACTCGTAAACGAAGCCGCGGTTTGCATTTTCGCTAAGGACAAAGTTGCTTCAAATGTTCTCAGGAACCCTCCGTTTCCGGTTTACGAGACATTTTTGAGACACCCTGTATAACGGAATAGAGGACACCCGAACACGGTGACGGATAATTTCTGATCAAGCACCCAATCTGCGACCTGCAAAGTGTTAAATTCGTGAACTGAGACAATCCTCGGGAATCCGAGTTAGTTAGTCATTCAATTATCGACACCGAATGTACCGGAACAATATCGCCCGAGGGGGAGGGGGGTGCTTCATGCAGTTCCGCGACGGTTATCACATTTGTCCGGGCAAGCATTCCGGGCGAAAGTGGCTCCGGGAACTCTATCTCGCAGGGTGACTGGCGAAAACGCGTCGCGAAATTGCTAGAAACGAAGCGTTCGTTCCGTCGGATCGTCGATTACGTTTCCCCCAAGATCGTTTTCCCTCGATTCTCTCGTCGCGTCGACGGGTGTCCTGCCCTGCCCCTTCGGCCTTTGATAATGGGGCCGAGCTCTGCGCAATTCCCGCCGGGTGCCCTATATACCGATGTCTCCCGGCTTTGCTGTGCGGCCAGCAAATACGTCTCCGAAGTTCGTCGCGACAGCTGCGAAGGTAAACATCTGCGGCTGGTGCCGCGCGTAAAAGTGTGTCGACGCGGCGGTGCACGCCCGCCTTGGGGGGTAATAGACGGGAGGGGGGAGGGGGGGATCGGAGACGCCGTGGCAGGGCGATCTAATCCCGAGGACAACAAGGAAATTTCAGACGGGATTAAGGGAACTGGCGCGGAAAAGTTTGCCCGCGCCGAGAGAGACGCGGGACGGCGAAAACCGGCGCCCAATTTCCCTGACGTCGCGACGCCGCGCCGCGCCGCGCCGCGCTCCGAGAAGTCGCGCGAAAAGAGGTCAGCTTTAAGAGGTCCGACCGCTGCGAAATTACCGAAAATTTGTTCTTCCCGATCTAAACGGGGACCTCGATGTCCCGGGGCCGAGGAACAAGAAAATCTGGAACGGAGAAGTCGCTTAGCATCGTGTCCGATAACGTGCTCCGCAACGTTAGGACACGACGTTGCAACGCATCGCTGCAACTCCGCGGGAAATTATGGTCATTGGTTAATTCGGATGATACCGTCGGGTGTAATTCCATTCTTATGGATCGGAATAAAGCTTTGTCTCGTTGCCATGAATGGTCGACGCTAGATCTACGGAATCCGACAAAATGGCGAGTCGCTAATCTTTTAATTTACGATTATTCGTGAAGATAGATTTGCGAGTTGTTTATTCAATTTATATGTTACAATTACACTTGTTAAAAATCGGTGTAAATGTCTTATTGTCGCTTTTGTAAACTATTATGAAACAGCTATTTTTTCTGCTCTGTAAATCTAGTGTTAAGCGCTGGAATAATTCTACGCCTAAATACTAATACTAATTTTCATCTCTCTAAATACTAATCCTCATGATTCGAGTAATTATTATTATACCGCGGATTTTATGCGTTTATGGCAAAAGCGAGTGGGCGGAACTGAAGGCAGTAGAAAGATTCGAGAGAACCGAGATCGTTGATGCTCTAATTAAAACTTATGAAAACTATTGAGAAAAGAAAATCATACTTGGCTCGGCTGCCCTGCGATCGCTGCGGGCAACTTTCCGCAGTCTAATTATTGGAATCGGAGATGTTTGAATCATTCTAACTGCGAACAAAGTACATGTACATTAATTTCTCCGGGATTTGCCGAACTTCAGTGTTCCGGGATTTACGCTGTTACATTGCTACGGCCCTGTAATTTATCGATTTTCTTGCTACGCCGATGCTGAGGTTCGACGAAGTCCGGTGAACGCGTGTGCTGCGGCACGCGACGCGGTCCCTTTGACTCGCATTCCCGGAAGACAACGAATAATACAAGGACGTAACTTTTTTTTAATTTTATCGTTTTGAAACTGATTTCTTTTTCAACATATTGCTGACAGTTTTCTGATTAAAATGAGACCAAACATGATATAGTTTGGACAAATATTAAGATCGATCATGATGTAATTGAATAAATATGTCTATAGTATATGTGCTGTACTATACTATATGTATATACTATATCTCTCTACTGAAGCATGTCGTGTTTGGACTCATTTTAATTGGGAGAATCTCAGCGATATGTTAAACAAACTTTCGTGAATAAAAAATAAGAAATAAAAATGTCATTGTTTTTATTATAGCATTGCAATGTATGTATGTATTTGTATTAATGTACACCAGCATGCAGCGTGCTGCATTTCCAAGTATATAGTTTCTCTCTCTCTCTCTCTCTCTCTCTCTCTCTCTCTCTCTCTCTCTCTCTCTCTCTCTTTCACAATGTCTCGGCAACTATAAAGGCGAGCCGCGAGACTCGTAGAATCGTGCCCTGGTATTCTCGGATCTGTGTGTTTCGATTCCGACCTCCGAACAATTTCTGGAAGAAATAACTGTATTACGAACGTAGAAAACGCCGAACGACAATGCTCGCGCAGCGTTGCCCTTTCATAAAGTTGCTTTATTAAATAGACCAGAGTCAAACTCTGCACGCTCTTGAAAAAGGCGACGAGTCCCAGCGAGTTTGACCGGGATTCCGTGGTTATCAAATATTTAGCGCCGCCGGCGATCGCCGTATCCGACGGTAGTTGAAATTTTCAAAATTCCGTGCCGTGGAGGGCTGTCCTCGAAAGACGTGGAACAGCCGCGCTCGTAGCCTTGTTCCGAGACGCCCTCCGCGCTCCGTGAAATTTTTATTCGCCCTAATGATCCGCCGGCAAGCACTCGTCCGGGACCGAGGCGAAGCCAGAAATCCGGCGATGCCTCTGAAAGGGAATTCAGGGCTTTCTTAGCCGGCCCGCGCGGCCGGCTGCTCCGGAGACTGTTTCGACGGTAGCTGATTAAAGTGGCCCTGCCAATTAATTAAAAATTCTTTCTGGCCAGTTTCGCTTTGTAATTTATTTGTCGGCCGCCCGGCTCGGGTTTCACGGTGGCTCGCAATTTACGACCGCGGAAGTTTCACTCGATTAATCATTACGAGCCCCGCGAGGTGAAACGCGCAGGTTCCGATATCGATAGATTCGTTCGGGTCCGGAGAGCCACATTGTGCTGCTGCGTGCAGCCCGCTAATAATTTTCGATGCGCTGTTCGAGGCAACAAAACCGTGCAACTTTATCACGGCGAAGAGGCGGGAGCGCTTTCGGGACGCTCGATCTCGTTGAAATGTCGGGTGTTTTATCAAAATAAACATCGCAGTCGTAATATGTAACTTTTTGTGATAGTTCGGATAAAATATTGACTTGCACATTTTTTGAGTAGCGATTTTGTGGTGACTTTTTGTAAGCACAAGCAGTGAATCTTCGCGTATGTATAGGATGAGTGATCTAGGGTTGCGACTCAAATAACCTTCGTCCTTTTCAAAGATACAGTTACTCACAAAATTGAGAGGGTACCTTTTAAAACGCAATAACTTTTTTTAAGACTGGACCAAGTGACTTGAATTATTTTTTAGATGATAGAGGGACTAGTATACTAGACGATGATTAAAATGCCTTTTTTTCAATTTAGCTTGTACTTGGAATGACAAAAGAAACTAAAAGACTCGTTTTTTCACTTTTTCATCTGAGCCTATAACAAAAATTTAAAAAATACCTTTTGTAGATCTCAATAATATATATAATATGATATATGATATGATATAATATGATGTTATATATATATATATCTACAAAAGAGATCTACAAAAGGTATTTTTTAAATTTTTGTTATAGGCTCACATAAAAAAGTGAAAAAACGGGAGTCTTTTATACTACTCATATACTTACTCATTTATATTATATATATATATATAATAATAATAATATTTATAATAATTTATATAATAATAATAATATTTATATTATATATATATATATATATATATATATATATATATATATAATATCATTAAAAAAAATCCAAGTCATTTAATTCAGTTTTAAAATAGTTATTGCGCTTTAAAAGGTGTACGCTGGAAGCAGGACGAGAAGAAACAGTATATGAAATGTCTTCATGTTTTAATAGAGCACAATATTTGTTCCTCTGATTAAGAATTCATTGTCTATAATTATTTAAGATCATTCAACTTGACGGAGTAAACAGAGAAAAGAAGCATTAAAATATTTAAATAACAATTATGGTCACCGAATCCCTAACAAAAATTACTATCATCGCAAGGATTTAAAAAAGTGATTGTCCCATTAAGAAAAATTCTGGTAAACATCCAGCTCCAGCTTCAGCTTCGTTGAACAACTCAACTTCGTCTTCAAGACACTCGACGCATCTTTAAAAGCACAAAGATATTTGTAGAGCAAACGTTAGGCGACTGCATTCTTTTGTGACAACTCGAAGCTGCTTTTCCCACGGCAAACCCGGAACACATTCGCGCAACGCTCACTGCAATTTAGCAGTGTGTATACCTGGAAACTAGCATGAAATCATCGCCAGTGCAAGGCGCATGATTCAACGCGGCCGAACGCAGTGCCAGATAGTTCCAGATTCAGAAAACGAGGACCTCGCGACCGCCTGTAACGCGACTAATAATGAAACCTTAACACAGGTGGCCCTCTAATTTCCGGTTTCTCCGTTTCAGCCTCGCCCGACGACAATGCCAGCCTCGGAAAAGCAGGCTCGTCGAGCAGAAGAGGCTATCGCGGAGCGTCGGCTGAAGCGCCGCGAATACCTCTGCCTTCCTTTCTAATTACAATTTAAGCCGAGCTTACCAGCAGCCGCGCGCGTCCCCCGGAGTCAAGATTTCAGAAGGCGGATATCGTCGCGCCCCACGCGGCCGAAACGTTCCTTCGCGCTCCAGTTTCCCTTGCAGTCCCTGAAAAATTGATCGCCGTTCCTCCCGACGCCGTTCGGTTCCCAGCGCCGAAAGCACCGTCGCCTCGTGCTTCCGGTCGCGCCGAAAGTAGACACGCGCCATCTTGTTTTTCCGAAGGCCGAGGCAGCCTCCGAGATAAAATCCCCCGAAGACTCGCGATAGCATCGCTCCTCTATTCAGACGGCGGAAGCCAGGCATCCGACCAAATGAGGCGTCCTCTGTCAAGGAGGAACACTTTGTCAGGAGGGTGGCTGAATCGAAATGACGACCGAATCGGGAAAAAACGTCGCGGCATAGGGGCATAGGGGGGTGGAAACGCTCCGGCGACGAGCCACTCGGATATTAAGACACCGGACGGATTTCTAAAGGCGACAGTTTCGTTGCGGAGCTTCGTGGAACTTTTGCTATCTTTATGTTCTCGTCTTTAGGCAAACTGGTCTCCGCCAGCAATACGATAGAAATTGCCTGCAGAATCTCTGGTTTGATAACAACAGAGCCGCGCGGTTGTTCAGGTACCGACCGGACTTCGCATTGAACTTCGCGGGCTTTGAGCTTCGTCGAAACCTTTCTTTTGAGCTGAGTTGTATATCGCCAAGCTTGCCGTGGAAAATAAAAAGTAGAAAAGAAAGAGAAAATGAAATGGGCAATTTTTTAGAAAGTTTTGGTAGTCTTTTAGATGTTATGACGTCCACGATATACGGAACAGTTCTTTCTACGTGTCTTTTATGGCTTATGGTAGTACGAAAGTGTCGGAGATCAAATCTCTGACGAGAATATTCGGTTCCCAGTTTCATGATCATTGCACTGCGGATTTGCACGCATTTCTGATAACAATGACCAGATCGAAAACAAAGTTGTGAAAATATTAGCAGAGTTCTCAGGTTATTTTTGTATTATATACAGGGGCGCACAAAAGTGTTCGTACATCTTTTAGAATGCAATAATTTGTTTAAAACTGGTCTAAGTGACTTGAATTTTTTTTAGGAACTAGTCTAGATGACCAAAATGATTTTCTTGAATTTTGCTATTACTTGGAATGGCGAAACAAAAAAATAAAAACTCTTGTGCTTTAACTTTGTTATCTGAGCAATTTTTAATTCTGAGGAATTTAGAAAATATCTCTCGTAGATCTCGGTAACTTATTTGTACGCTGAACATTTTATCGAAATCATTTGTCGTTGTTATGAGTTGTAACGAATTGAAGATGACAAAAATCGCAATTTTATCACGATTTTGACGAAAAATTTGAAGAAATCGAAACTTTTTATAATCTTTCAACATCATCAATTTTGATCAAATTCTCAGCACGCAAAATTTCAGCATATAAGTTATCGAGATCTACGAAAGGCATTTTTAAAACTTTTGTTTATAGGCTCAGACAAAAAAGTGAAAAAAAACGAGAGTTCCTTATTTTTGTTTTCTATCATCCCAAGTACAGGAAAATTTAAAAAAGACATTTTAGTCATCGTCTAGTATACTAATCCCTCTATCATCTAAAAAAAAGTTCAACTCACTTAGACCACTTTTAAAAAAGTTATTGCGCTTTAAAAGGTCTATAAACACTTTCGTGGACCATTATTATTTATTATCTTATTAGAATGACATAAACAGGAAAGACATTCCTGCCAGATTTACGTTTTTCGCAATTAACATGGAAAATCATTATTCTGCCCAAAAATCCGCAGTCTAACGATCGTCGAAGTTTCGTCGCATCCTGAACGATGAACGACGAATTTCCGAACGCTTAATTGCAGAGACTACAAGCCGCAAAATGACTCCGGCTTTATCGCTCTTCTACCTTTCCCTACGAAGTTACGATGTTAACAGTCTCTCATATAACGGGTTGATTTCCCGCTTGAATTCCCTCGACTTTCCGCTTGCTCGCGTTCCAACGAAAAGAAGCTTCCCCGGCAAGGGTCGCGGAAAGGAACGTTTGGAAACGGCTAGGCTCGATCCGTCGGACGCGGGCCCAGCGATTATTCGTTTTAACCTTTTAGGCACGACGCGCCACTATAGTGACTTCCGCGGATATCATCTTTTAGAACGACACGCCACTATAGTGGCTTTCGCGGATGTCATCTCTCTGGACGACGCGCCACTATCGTGGTTTGCTCTAGTAGCTCACTCGCTCATCGTTTGAACCAATTAATCGTCTTCATATGCATAGTTTCACACTTCTTTTGTCTTCGCATCGATTTACAACAGTCTACAGAGTGTCCCAAAAATGTCTCGCAATCCGGAAATGGCGGGTTCCTCGGATCATTTGAACCAACTTCTTCCTTTACAAAAATGTTCTCCGAGGCACCGTTAACGAGTTATTAACGAAAAACAGTGACCAATAAGAATCGAGTACGGCTGACGCGAGGCGACCCAGCCAGCCAGCGCGCGAAGCCCAGTTCCGCTCATTGGCTCGATCGCCTCGCGCCAGCCGAGCTCGCCTCTCATTGGTCACTGTTTTTCGTTAATAACTCGTTAACGGTGCCTCGGAGGAAATTTTTGTAAAGGAAAAAGTTCCTTCAAATGGCCTGAGGAACCCGCCACTTTCGGATTGCGAGACATTTTTGGGACACCCTGTATATACAGACAGAATATACAGTATCAGACTCTGCCGTCCAGAGAAACAGCCTCGCGCAGAATTCGGCCGTACCTAAAAGGTGAACGTTCGAACTCTCGCAAGTATTCGGTCGGTCGAGCGACAATATCACTGTCGATTCCGCAACGGAAAATGGCATTAGAGCGGATTGGCAGCGGAAGGGTGTAGGAGGCGCGTGTCGGCGGTCCCGGCTAACAGGGTTGCGTCTAGGTGGCGCAGCTGAGGGTGGAAAATCGATACGTATCGTCTCTGACGGAAGGCAGGCCGACTTTCCAGTACGCGGCTCGTGTGCACGAGGTAAACACGGCTCCTATGGAAATTTGAATGGGATAATACGCGGCGAACCTCTCTCTCTCTCTTTGGTCACCATGGTACGTTCTGCGGACGAGAGAAGCGAGAGCGAACGCGCGCGCGGATCGCGGCGGGACGCGAACGAGACGACGGAGAGGACCGGACGTCGTGACGAACCGGACGGGACTGGGACTAACGTGAACGACGAACCGACAGATCGCCGGTTGACAGTCATCTTCTTGTGCCGTTTTATAACTTCGTTCGGTCGACGAAGCGACGGACATCGGCGGACCGATCGCGGCACCGCGATTCGCGCGCGAGATCGATCCTGCCGACGTTGCTCCCGACGTTTCTCGCTCGGATATACAATATTTTTCTCTTATGTGCAGTACGGTTTTGTGAATTACGCCCTCGAGCTGCTGTTTGTGGAGTCGTTCGGCAGCGAGTGGTGGGAGGCGATAAAGTAGGTAAAAAAACGTGGACGACAGCTGACCCTTAGAGCGCCGATTTTCGTGCCTTGTCTTGCAAGCCGCTTCTAGCAGCTTAATAATTACGAGCAGATTTGCATGAGCTAGATACGCGGGTGTCTCTGTTTCGCGGTTTGAAAAGCGCGTCCCGTTCGCCCGACACGCGGCGATTCTGCTCGCGATCGCCGAATGGGACGCTTCACCGAGCCCACGTGGTGTCGTCCCCATGCTTCTTGCCTGGCTTAATTTTACTGGCAGCGTGACACCGCTCGGAGGCTCCACGCATCCCTGACCCGAATCCCTCGCATTCTTTCGCGGAAATTTCGCCCGCCTGGACTGCCACTTTTCCGCGCTCCGCGACACGCTCCTGGAATTTATATTGAATTATATTGAACTGCCGGCTGACGCGGACAGAATCATCGAATATTTTATTTCGCTGATTTATTAACGCGTCGCACGCCCACACACGGCGTCGGCTGAACATTTTTCGTCTCCGAATGCGACAATGTTCTCCGCTTTTTTTGCCGCGATTAGCTTAATTCGAGACAGAGTACGCTGACGAAGCTAATTTTCGCGTTCATTGTTAGCGTTAATTGTATTGGGTTGGCAACTAAGTAATTGCCGATTTGTTCAATGAAATAAAAAATTTTTTTTGCTTGGCACGAAGTTTAATCTGTAATGGATTTTCCATTTTGTTCGATGACCTTTTGCCATCTCTCCGACAACTTGAAAATTCCACGCTCGTAGAAAGTCTGATCCTTTTCGGCCAAAAACTGAGTTAAGTGAGATTTTACAGCGTCGTCGTCATTAAAAGTTTTACCACGAAGGGAATTGTTCAAGGATCGAAATAAGTGGTAATCCGATGGCGCGAGATCGGGGCTATATGGCGGGTGTAACATCAATTCCCAACCAATATCCATCAATTTTTGCCGAGTGGGCAAAGACGTGTGCGGCCTAGCATTGTCCTGCTGGAAAATGACACCTTTACGATCGACCAATTCTGGTCGCTTTTCCTTGACCGCTGCATTCAATTTGTCCAGTTGCTAACACTCACGGATAATAAAAAATAACATAATAATAATAATAATAATTTTATAATATAACATTTACGGATATCATAAAAATGGGAGTGAGAGACATCTATAACTGAAATCGGCAATTACTTAGTTGCCAATCCAATATTTCGCGCGTGTAGATAAATTGACGCGACCGTCGAACAATTGCCATATTATTAACACTTGGCCAACCGAACGAGAAGATCTCCCCGTTTTAAATTCGGTCGGTTGACGACCGAATGGACGATTAATGAGAAATTAAAAACGATTGCTTAATTTTGTTAAGATTTGCAAGAGGTACGAATGCCGAAGAAGTAATCGGTGCCATATAAGTTTGCTTCATAATTTTTGTTTAATCGAATGAAATATTTTAATTTCATGACTATTTTTGAGGTTCCCAGCGCGGTCGTGGAAGTGTTAATAATAATTTTATCGAATGTTAAGTAAATTTAGATTCGAATTAAAAAGAGAATTGAACTTTGATTTTAGAAGGAAGCGAAAGGCCAAATTGCGCAAAATTAAGGAAACGCTGAATTATGATCGAAAAATTGCTTGTTGCCTCGTTGAACATTTTTTTGAATATTTCGTCTGCTCGTCGAGCGAAAGTAGAGATTTCGCTCTTTGAAACGAGCATAGGCGGGACGTAGCAAGATTTTTTTTACACGAAGATACAGGATTTCGAAGTTCGACATTTTTATCTAGCTTTAAACGAAGCTAATTTTCGTAACTTTAAATTAGAGAGCTTAACATTTCATCTCGCTGGATGACTTAATCATTGAACGTCAAAGATTATCCAGATTATCCATATTTGTAAATATGTCAGTGCTACCAGAAATTTAATTCATTAATTAATGATTCTATCAAGTTATCTTCAGTGGCACAGCCTGTTTATTTTTCGAGGGACTTTTAATCGGTTTTATAGAATGAAAGGAGAACGTGCGTGTATTATTTCGTTAGCGATTCCGAGTGAAACGAACAGCCTGAAAAAAATTGCGTTCCCCGTATACGTCGGCGCAAACATTCGTTCTCCAATCTAGGCGAAGAATAAACGTATGACACGGATTGCAAAGTGTTCGATAACATGCCGAACGAAATTGATAATTTGAATGGCAAACATGCCCCGGGCGGGCTTCGATGATTAGATTCGGGAATTGAATTTCGGGGACGTGCGAAAGTGCCCGAAAGATCTGCAGCGTATCAAAATACTCGAAACTAATTATTCCGGGCGATCGAAATCGGATTCTTCGCGCGGCAGCGTAAAAAACGAGCTGTTCGACGTTTCGCGTATTCGGAGACAGCGATTCTAATTTCATCGAACGATCATCCACCGTCGAAATTCACGCGTTGCTTCGCTTGCTCCGAGATCCGTTGGCTGTTTCTTGCACGGCGAAAGTGCGAGAAATGTACTTTTTATGCTCGGAAATTCACCGCCGTTAAACATAGACAGTACGATGCGCTCGGTGAAAGATTTATGAACAATGCTTGCCGGTAGCCTTTTTAATCTTTCTGAATATTTCATGAAAGCGCTTTACCGACCGTCTCGCAATCAGTTTGTTTCCTCGTTGAACGCGTTACACAGCGATCCTTTGCGACAGCGCGCCGTGGTTATCATCCTTACGCGCTCCCACTTTGGCCACTCGAATTTACGATTTCATGCGATTCGGGCACGAGCATCCGTGCGCACTCGCGCATCAACATTTTTTCATTTACTCGCTCGCTCGGTTAACCCATTGACTGCCACGCAAATTTAGCGCGTCTTGCCCTGGGTGCCACGGTTTTATTTTAAAGAAAACATAAAGTTTTAGAAAATATAATAATATTAAGTTACCGATATAATATTGTAGTAGCGTTTACAATTTTTTTTTTATATTGATAACCAATGTGTTCTCTACACTACACAGGGTGTCCCAAAAATGTCTCGCAATCCGGAAATGGCGGGTTCCTCGGATCATTTGAAGCAACTTCTTCCTTTACAAAAATGTTCTCCGAGGCACGGGTAACGAGTTATTAACGAAAAACAGTGACCAATGAGAGGCGAGATCAGCTGCCGCGAGGTGGCCGAGCCAACGGCGCCAGCGGTCGAGGCGGTCGAATCCCAGCTCAGCTGGCGCGAGGCGGCCGAGCCAATGAGCGGAACTGGGCTTCGTGCGCTGGTGACTGGGCCGCCTCGTGTCAGCCGTACTCGATTCTTATTGGTCACTGTTTTTCGTTAATAACTCGTTAACGGTGCCTCGGAGAACAGTTTTGTAAAGGAAAAAGTTGCTTCAAATAACCCGAGGAACCCGCCACTTTCGGATTGCGAGACATTTTTAGGACACTCTGTATACATTTTTCATTCATCCTTTCTAATGGTTCCTAACTCGAGTAGCCATTTGTAGCCAATCGAAACTTACAGCACCCACTACGAGATATCTCGTAGCTGGCAGTTTTGGTGCAGATGCTTACTACGAGACATCTCGTAGTTGGCAGTCAATGGGTTAACCGAATCCGTCGAATGCGCTTCATTAACGCTCACCGCGAGAAGCGGACAATCGAGTTCCCTCGAACTTTTAAACATCCGAAGTTTCTCCGATCGGCTCGCGCAGGGATAAACAAGCGGAAAATTGTCGAAACGAAGAAAGAAAGTTCCGCGTTTAGACAGCTGACGGAACGATCTCCGATCGTATAATGATAACCTTCGTCGGACTTTAATGCAGCGAATTAAATATAATAATTCCGGGAAGAAGAGGAATTAAGCCCGAGGGAGTGAAAGTGATACGAGGCTGAGAACTTAGGAGAATGGATGTTACCTCTTCGCGAGACTCCTCGAATCGGGTGTCACGGTGTTCTATTTGTTCTTTAAACGAGGAAACTTTCATTCGTATTCGCTGTCACGTTTGTGACACGCTCGTAAACTAATATATATTGCTCCCTACGTATCGACCGATTAGCATACGTTTTACTGCGGGATTCTTCGCTGGAAAAGCCATTATGGAACTTCGCTCGATGCTTTCGTAATGCGCCCCCGGATTTTATGACATTTTTACGCCGTCGACGCATACGCGCGCGGGCACGTTAAAAATTATTTCTGAAATCTGACGTTTATGCGCTTTCAGTTGGCTACATTAAAACCAGTTAGCTGTGTTTTTGACGAGTATAATCGTTATGGAGAAGCGACAGTATTTTGTGGCATGACGAATATACTCGTCGTGGGGAAGTGGCAGTACAGGAAAATTGACAATTTGGGAAGAGGAGATACGATTATTCGAGCCTTGCGGCTCGTTTTTATAGTTGTCCATATTTTTCACATATTTTGTAACTATAAAAACGAGCTGCAAAGCTCGAATAATCGTATCTCCTCTTCCTAAATTATCCATTTTTCTTTACAAGCTCAGAGACAATTGGAGAGAATTGACTGCATTACAGTAAAGTCTCCCTAATTTCTGCACAAATTGTACAGAAAAATGGACAATTAGGGAAGAGGAGACACAATTATTCGAGCCTTGCGTCTCCTTTTCATAGTTGTCGACATTTTTCACATATTTTGTAACTATAAAAACGAATCACAAGGCTCGAATAATCGTATCACCTTTTCCCAAATTATCCATTTTTGTGTGCAATTTGTGCATCAATTAGGGAGAATTTACTATAGTCACGTCGAGCAGCGTCATACAAGAACGCGACACAACGCAACACGCTCATAGCGAAAGAAAGAACTGTACATTTCCCAATCCAAGACACAGGTAATTTTTCACTCGACGAGCATACGAGGGTTAGCAAATCATAACCGCTCCCGGAAGACGAGTCAGAAACTGGGGCACGTAGGCAGAAGTCCATAACACTCCTCCTGACCCCTGCTGGATCAACAAGTTCGCCTAATAAAACTTCTGTTTACCTGATCCTCGGGCTTTATTGATTCTGCGACACGAAGTCGAAATATTGGCACGCGTTCCGTCTGTTTGTCCACGGGCTCAAAGGTCCACACCCGTCGGACCCTTTAAATCCCGGCCCTGGGCACGGCTTGCATAAATATTTCGATGTTTACAGGTCGGGCCGAGTTCTTCTTCGAAGCACCGCTCGAGGGAATCGCGTTACGGGTTTCGTTTATTCGCGAAATCACAACAAGGCTACCTTCGGGAACAGGCAAACAATGCCCGTTGCTGAAACTTTTCGAGCCTCCGTTCCTCCCGGCTCCGCACCGCCGCCGCTCCGGTCAGCTCCGCGCGGCGAAACGCGAAAAAGTGTATAAAACCCGCGGAGAGCGAAACTTTTTGCGCGGGCACGGCAAGAACCTCCGGTCCCGTTTCCACGTGAAAAATTCCGTTGCAGTTTCGCTCGCTCGCTCGCTCGTCAATGGAGCTCTCGAGCTTTCCCGGCTTGTAAGATCGCGAGCCGCGATACTCTTCCGTCGACGCGGCCGAGACGAAAGGCGAAGGAGGTTGTCGCCGGGACAACCGACTCGTAATACTGGTTTACAACACCATAAACCTGCCCTCTCGCTGTAAAACACGCGGGAATTATCGGCGAACGCGTGTCCTAAACGGACAATTTCCCTCGTGTACGCTGCGCGCGCGAAAGGACGGAACCCGCGGCATCTAGACACATTGTGCACGGACCCCGAACGAAATTGACTTTTGCGATTTCGTTGACAGCTTTACGAACCTTAAACCCGACAGATTTTTAATCCGTCCGCGCCGTGGTTTATTGCTCGTAAGCGTTATACCTGCCCAGCCGGGCAAAATGACCGCTTCCACATATTTTGCTTGAATGTTGGCGAAATATAATAATAGCTATATAATAACTATATAATAATAGCTAGATAATAACTATATAATTCTAGCTATATAATAACTATATAATACTAATTGTATAATAACTATATATACTACTAGCTATATAATAACTATATAATAATAGCTAGATAATAACTATATAATATAATAGCTATATAACAAGTATATAATAATAGGTATATAATATCTATATAATACTGGCTATATAATAACTATATAATACTAGTTATATAATAACTATATACTACTAGCTATATAATAACTATATAATAATAGCTAGATAATAACTATATAATATAATAGCTATATAACAACTATATAATAATAGGTATATAATATCTATATAATACTGGCTATATAATAACTATATAATAATAAGTATATAATAACTATGTAATAAAAGCTAGATAATAACTATATAATACTAGCTGTATAATAATAGCTATATAACAACTATACAGGGTGTTCCACAATTATTTTAACAGCCGAAAATGAGGGGTAGCAGAGGTCATTTGAAGTAACTTTTTCCTTTGCGAAAATGCAATCTGCGGCTTTGTTTACGAGTTATCAACGGAAAACACTGACCAATGAGAGGCGACGGCACGAAGTTCGAGAGCTCGCAGCTTTAATAGATGGTCGGGACGGACTCGAGTCGCCTCCGAAGTATTGAACAAATCACGAAGCGAGAACTTTCCGGATTTTGTTTTACTACGTAACAGTGATATTTTTAAGAAAAACGCTGTTCACCTTTACTTTAGAACGTCTGAAAAATATTTACCAATTTTTCGGACCCGTTTTAATTTTCTAGTGTGCATGACACCTTGTGTGTCATATGTGACATTTTTAAGCAAGGTGTACAAAATCTTGATATGTCAAGGTCATGTCAAGGTTATGTCAAGGTTATGTCAATGTTATTGATAATATTCTTTATATTTCTCTAACAAACATATATCCCTCACGTCCTGTAAAACGATTATTATTTATTAAATTAGCTTTGCCAACCATTTCATATGTTGACCTTGACATGACCTTGACATAACCTTCACATAACCTTCACATTACCTTGACGTAACCTTCACATAACCTTGACATAACCTTGACATATATATAACTATCTAATAATCGTATCTCCCCTTCCCAAATTATCCATTTTTGTGCACAATCTGAGCGTCAATTACAGAGAATTTACTGTAGCATGTTCTCTTTGTGCAATTAGTATGAGATGTATATTTTCTTTCCGCTACAAAAGTAAATTCATACATTTTTCACGTTAAAAAACCAGGATTTAATGAACGAACCATAGCTTGGAAACGACTGTAAAAAACATTGGAAAATTTTATTTTCGTCAGGATCTACCATAAATTCGAAGATTTAAGTCTCCTCTTTCCAACGACACTCCAAAGCTTGATATACGATATTTTTCTGCTGTTTTATGTCTCGCGGTATACGCGGATTACCTTCTGAAGTAGTATAATAATAACTGTAGTAAATTCTATTATGCTCGTAAAGCATGGGCCGGCTGTCAAGGAAGTGGAAATGCTTGTACAATGTTCAAACTAGCTCTCGGTTACAGTTGATCTGTTCGAAGCGATGGTAAATTCTCCACAATTGTCCCTCAGCTCTTAAACAAAAATTGACAATTTAGGAAGAGGAGACTCGATTATTTGAGCCTCGAGCCTCGTTTTTATAGTTGTTGACTATAAAATCGGCGATTATAAAAGTGAGACGCGAAGCTCGAATAATCGTATCTTTTCTCTCCAAATTGTCCGCTTTCGTTTCCAAGCTGAGGGACAATTGGAGAGAATTTACTGTAATTAGGCGATCCTTTGAAAAATATTCGAACTCTGAAGACTACTATTGAAACCATTGTTAATCACAGATATCGTATAGAATATTCCATACGATATTCCGATGTTCCTAATTACCTAAATGTACTTTTATCGAGATTTTGTTTCTCTTTAAACGATACAACAGCGTGTAAACGATCTAAAAACAAAAGAATCCTCGGCCCAATCGAGCAGAAAGAAAAGTGCCTTCTCGCGGAGTAAAATAACTCGTTCACACGGCGATAATAAACCGCAGAATTGTGGGACAGCGAGATCTGGGTTACCGGCTCACCAAGATCGCTAAATGACTCTTAAAAGCTCGACTAGAAAGGGTCGCTTTAGCCGTCCTAAATGACGTTTCAGAGAATACCTGTCTGCCTCGTGTTTACAAATTGCGTGATATAATTTTCGAGATTCTGCTTGTTCGCTTCGTAATCCACGAAAACCGCGTCCCTGCTTTTCACGTGCACCACGTCGAATTTGAATTGGCGTGAACCGCGCGATTGTCTTTCACACACAATTTGCACGAAAGTATGATTCACCTAACATCTCGGAGATATTTATAGAAAATAAAAATTCTGTGCCATAATTGCATTATTATCATTCTTAACATTTTCGTTAAGTTGGAAACATTAAATAGATAATAATAAAAATGATATAATAATATTAAATAAAACAATATAATATTATTGTTTTAAATTTCACCTGTTCACTTTTGTCATAAATGCGTCAAATTCGTATTAACAACTTTACATATACAATCGATGATCGAATGACCGGATTTTTCGAATTTTCATTTTGCAATAAATTGCTTTGAATTCGCGCGAATGCGAATTCGTAATCAATGCAAGGTTCACTAAAATTGAGTCATGGAATAAAGTGAACATCGGACTGCATATCGATGGTATATGGAAGGTTTTCCATAATTATGTTAACACCCCGGAAGAGGTGATTCCTGAGGTGATTTGAAGTAACTTTTTCCTTAGCGAAAATGCAATCCATCGCTTTGTTTACGAGTTATTAACGAAAAACACTGACCAATGAGAGGCGAGCTCGTCAACCGCTAGGCGGTCGAGCCAATCAGCGAAACTGCGCTTCGACCGCTCGTTGGCTCGATAGCCTTGCGCCAGCCGAGCTCGCCTCTCATTGGTCAACTGTTTTTCGTTAATAACTCGCAAACAAAGCCGCGGATTGCATTTTCGCTAAGGAAAAAGTTATTTCAAATGATCTGAGGAATCGTATCGTTCTAGGTATTAATATAATTATTATTATATTTATATTATACAATTATTATTATATTTATATTGTATAATTATTATTATATTTATATTTATATTATTATATTATAATTAACACCCTGTAGATACTGAAACGATTAGATAAACGATGCATAAATGTTACGGCGAATCGGCTCTAAAGAAAGTACATCGATTCTTCCGATTGCAATGTTAATTCCACAGGCTGTTCGAGTTGAATGCCCGTGCCAGAGATTCTCGAAAAATTGCATCGAGATACCGAATTGTGCTCGGAGCGACAGCTCATATCCATGTCAAACAGCGAGGGCAGCCTTTTTATCCGTTCTTTGTGAATCTAATAGAAACCGCCTGGAGGGCCCGGCAGCCCGTTGAAACGGCCGGCTCTCGCTTGCCGAGAAACATTTACTTTGTCCGGCGCGCAAAGCCTTAATTAATTCGCTGCGACACAATCACGCCAATCAAAACAACTCGGCCGGGATCGACAAACCTTTCGATAATTGCGCAATCACGATCCCTCTTAACGCCGCCTTTTCGCCTCGTCCCGCCGGCGGACAGCGCGCGAAACACTGGCTGCCATTAGCATAAGAGCGTAAAGAAGCCTTTTGAAAGTATAATAAATCGTTTGTATGAAAAATGTTCGACAGCGATCCCTGTCGCTGCCGGATGGCGTAACCAAGACTTCTTCTAATTATCATGACAAAGCCGCGAATTCGCAATTATCTTTATTCTGCAATGAAGGGTCGAATATCGAAGCAATCAATTTTAATTATCGCCAACAGCCTCTTTAATTCGATGAATAATTGTATTACACTCTCGCAGAAGCCACCGACCAACGCGTTAACACTTTCGAAGCCGTATTTCATTAGCGAAGAAAGAAATGTTCTTAATTGGATAAGATTTTCAACTCTGATAAATTGATTTCTACGAGTGAGAATTTCAATCTAATGATTGCATGCTTATGCGACTGCATAAAGTTCGTTTATTTACTATTTTCCTTTTGTAATTTCGCTGGAGACGATACTAACGCGAGGCACCCATTACAAAAATACGAGTAATGGGTGCCTCATGTTACTATCATCTCCAGAGTAAAATCTTATTAACCCGTATTTTTGTATGTACAGGATCTAAGAACAGTCGCAAATAGAGAAATCGAATGTCTCGCCTGCTTTTTTATATTTTTCTACCGTTTTCTAACATCTTGTCGAAACTGCAGCAACATGCACGGATAGCTCGCGTTCGTACCATCCCGTCCACTTAGTATCTTTTCCAATCCGATCCTCGATGCATATTGTTGTCCACGCACCAAAAGTCCCCCAGCTTTCTAAAGCGTGCCGCTAATAAGCTTTATGAATTATCCGGCTGCTAGACTTGCAAACGAGTCCATGGTCCAGTCGCCGCGATACCGCGGCCGGCGTAATCGTCTCAATTTCCACGCAATGTTTATTCATATTTTCTTGATCCAGGAAAGATGCGGCGGTTAATATGGAGGGCCAATTCCTGGTGCGGCAGATCTACGACGACGAGATCACGTACAACATTATATCGGCGGCCGCGAAACTGCTCGGTATGTGGGCTTCTTTATTTCTGCTCGACCGCTCGTCGAATGCTCGTCGAACGCTCTCACCGGCGATGGTGAACCGCTCTTCCAGAGTAATTAAACCGATACCGTTCTCCGTCGTTCCTCCATTTATTCTGCGCTTGCCTCGACCCGTCTTTTGCCCCGCTGAAAGAAAATGGCAAGATTGCCAGACATCCGTTTTCCCCCGTTCCTCAAACAATAAGGTAAAAGGAATGCAAAAGTAGCAATCTCCTCTTACAAGATTCGCAGTCGGGGAATCGACTCCCGGAGACCAATTGATTCAGCCTCTATAGTTGACCAAGCCACCGGATCTCGTCTTTCCTCGATCCCTCTTACTTTTCGTCCCCCACCATTCATCGTTCGGCTCTTTTTTTTATTAGCCCAACCTCGGTGACCTCGGAGAAGAAGAAACCATTCTACGGATCCGGCGACCTAACGCTAAGCGCCGCTGCCGTCCGACCTGCGGAGCTTCTCGCAGAGTAGGCTACCAGAGCCTGCCACGAAATGCGATTCCTTTTTTCCTGCCCGTTTCGCCAACCCTTTTTTACCTTCTTTACTGCCTTTATCCGCGAACGAGGCGACCTCGGCGCCGAAAAAGTCCTTTCAGCGTATCCGACGTAGCGGCAGCTGCTCTCGAAACGCGATTCTCTTATACCCCCCGACCCTTCTTCACCGTCGCGTTTGATCGTTCTGTTTGTGACTTTCGTAACGTGTGCTCACTTTTTGGGGCGAACCCTGTACCACGGAACGGTCAAACAAACGTTCGAAACGAACAATGTCGACGTTTTCGGCGACCACTTGCTGGTGTATGTTATTCGGCTTTGCGAGTACAGTCAATTCTTTCCGGTTGTTCTTCAGCTTGCAAACGGCAATTGTGAAATTCGGAGAGAGGGGATGCGATTGTTCGAGCCTCGCGACTCGTTTTTACAGTCGCCGATTGTCGACAATTATGAAAACGAGCCGCGAGGCTCGAATAATCGCATCGCCTCTTCCCGAATTGTCTATTTTTGGTTGCAAGCTGAGGGACAATTGGAGAGGATTTACTGTACAGTACACTCAGCTTGTTAACCCTTTCCTTACGGCAACCCGTTCCGCTGGAGTGACGACACTGAACGGGGCACCGCGCCGCGAAGCGTGCACTTTGCACGTCGGTAGTCTTCGATGATCGGTCTTACGTCTTTCAACGCCACTTTGCGATCGTCTTGTATGTACACTTTTTTAAGAGCTACGTAACAACTGTTTCATCGTATTATATGAAAAACATGAAAATGAGTATATCGTATGAATATTAACCCTTTGCACTCGAAGCAATTTCAACTGTAAATCTAAATTAACTTTTCTGACTTATAGTATTTCCATTTTATACGACAAAGTGCATTTCATGCGTATGAAATTGAGTCTTGTGACTCGTACGACAGTTAGACTTTTAACAATCTTTTTATATCGAAGCTTCGATAATATAAATATCATCTTGGAACGTGATGTAACGATTTTAGTGGCGCCTCAGAGTCGCCACTCGAGTGCAAAGGGTTGAGTTATCTACATATTTAGAAATTTTGCTATTGTTACAAGTAAAAATAGAATTTGAGGTGGTTAGACATCAAATTATAATTCTTAGTAATTTCATTCGGTATGGTAAATTCTAAAACAATGGTCAACACAGAGGCCTACGTTACAATTTTTGCATTCGTATCTAGACTCGCGTCTTTTGTCGTTTGCACCGCGAACAACGCACCTTCTATTTCGGTTTTTTCCAACTGGTACACAGAGCGCAGGAAAATGTCGCTCTATTAACAGAAAGGGTTAACAAAAGTGGACAATTTGGGAATTGGAGCCAGGCGGCTCATTTTTATAGTCTGTAAAGAATGGAATGATATTTATACTTAATACGATAGGGCTTGTTAAGAAGAGAGGTTCTTATTTTCCATACAAAAATTAAAGCTTCGACTATTCGGTTGTTTTATTAACCCTTTGCTCTCGAGTGGTGACTCTAAGGCACCACTAAAATTTCTTACATCACGTTTCAAGATAATTGTTATATTAACAAAGTTTAGATTTAAAAGATTGCCAAGAGTGCAATTATTGCGCGAGTCCTAACAGCCAATTTCGTGCGCATAAAATGCATTTTGTCGCGTATAATAGAAATACTATAAGTTAGAGAAATGATTTTATATTTACAGTTAAAACAGCTTCGAGTGCAAATGGTTAAGTTTTGCCTACTTTTAGTTCTCCGGCATTTCACGAGCAGTCAAAAAAAAATGATAACGAGTTATCTTAAAACGTTGTGTTAACGAGTTATTCCTAAAAATCTCCGTCACGAATCGGATTCGTCAAAGCACTCCAAGGGGTCAATTGACTCTCTGGCGATAATGGTTCGCAGTAATTGGTTCTGTTGACGTTCAAACCTCGTCAGTAATTCACGCTAAAAATTGTCAAACCGATTGGTCGCACATGATTTATTCTTCTTTACGAAAGAAGACCATCGATCGGTCTCCCATTTTAGAGCGCGCTGTGCGAGATTCCTCCGTGAGATTGCAACAAGATGGAACGCGCAATTTCTGTTTACCCCGAATAGCTGGTGATCGGCGATTGATCCAGAGAACAATCTAACCGACTCAGGCCACACAAGGCCTCGTCGAATTGAGTTACCGTTTGAACTTCGAACGTTGCTCGTTAAAATTGCGACCCGGCCCCCTTGCTCCCCCCCAATCGGCCCGCCGCGATCCAGTTTAAGCGACACTCGACAGCCATTCAGCGATTTCCCCATTAAGTCGAACCGTTCGAAATCGAATTGGTGAACGCGAAATTCGGAGCCACAGAGTAACGAGAGAACCGTGTTCCAGATATGCCGGCCAACGAGATCCTCGAGCAGTTTGGCCGAATGTTCTTCGAGTTCTGCCAGGACTCCGGCTATGACAAGATCCTGCAGGTGCTCGGGGCAACGCCCTGGGACTTTTTGCAGGTAAATTCGTGTACCCTTTATCGTGGACCACTATTTCTCTTGCAAAAGTTCTTTCGTACATTGCTGGATTCTCCATTCGTAGATTTTTTAATATTTAGACACTGTTTAAAGTGGAATAACTTGTTTAACACGTCGAGCGCCGACACTATTTTTTCAGCAATTTTGAGAGTTCATTTTCACTGTAATATATTCGAGCGAACTGAATTCGACTGGGACGTTTCGCACGCGAAACAGTTCTAATGTCATACTATGTGATAAACGTTAACTTTCTAGTTTCGATTTAATTGGTTAAATTGCTTTGATTTCGTGAGAATTTTGAATTTCGATTGTCGGCGCTGGACGTGCTAAAATTTCATCAAATGCTTGACCATTTGGCGTGCAGACTTTTAAGTATTTAGACAATTTTTTTGAAGTAGAATGAATTGTTTACAATTGCGACGTGTCGTGATTTTCGACGAGGATTAAAAAGTTTTTTAAAAGTTCGAAGAATTGTAGACTGGAGATTTTAGGAGAAGATACCTGAAAAATTGTGATCGTTGCCACTACTAATGTATTGCTATTGTATTTTTCTTTTAACCCTTGGCACTCGAGACTATTTTAACGCGAGAATGAAGACGTTTGTTTCAATCTAAAGTATTACCATTTGGTATGATTGCTTTTATTTGACACATATGAAATAGAGTTTAAATAAAATTATATATAATAACTATATTATATTATATTATAATAATATATTATAATATAAATATATATATAAATAATATATTATATTATTATATTATAATTATATTAAATATAATAACTTACAGTATAACTTATGCTATTTTTATTTAAATTCTATTTCATATGTGTCATATAAATATATATATATATATTTACTTATATTGTAAGTTATTACTTCTATTATTTGACAATGCATCAAAATTTTAATAACGTGGAAATTCTTTTGGAAATAGCGTAGCAATTTTTAGCGTCGCCTCAGAGTCGCCGCTCGAGTGCAAAGGGTTAATTCATTTCTTTCGGTATTTTTATCTAAATCAAAATAATTAACAACACAGAGGAACGTCGCTACGAGCCACAAATAGTTAAAAATTGTTCGCACCGCAATTTCTCCGCGTACTACCCATGACTAACAAATTTAACAATTTTTATACATTTCGATGTCCGCTTGTTTCGAGTTTCAAGAAAATCGACGCATTCTGCAACAAATTTTTCGATTCCGCAAGACGTATTTCATGAAATTCCCGGTCAGAAGGTCGCGATTCCGGCGGAATCTCTAATCAGCTACCGAACTAATCTCATTAACGCGCCCATTCGAATCGGTCTTACGAAAGTTATTCAGTTCCAAAGGATGCGCGCCGACTTTCTCAGCCGACTGTATGCGTACGGTAAACACCACGCTCCGAAGAATTCCGTGCGCATTTTTTCGCAGGCATCGGATCGTTAGTTTCTGGCCGACCCTCGCGAAATTCCCTCGGGCTACGGATCGCCCGGTGACCGACTCCCGGGATTCCATCGAATCCGTTTGCTCGCGGACCAAGTGAAAGTTGCCAGAAAGGATGACACGTGGGCAGAGAGCGTCACGAGTCGTTTCGCGATTGACCGGTGTTCACGGTGGAATTTCGATCCCATTCGGTTCCATTCGGTTCCAATTGGTTCCAATTGGTTCAATTCGGTTCCATGCGGTTCCTTTCGGTTTCAATCGGTTCCATTCGGTCCTATTCGGTTCTATTCGGTTCCAATTAGTTCCAAATGGTTCCATTCGGTTCCATTCGATTCCATTCGGTTCCATTCAGACCAATTTGGTTCCATTCGGTCCCATTTGGTTCCTTTCGGTTCCATTCGGTCCCATTCGATTCCATTCGGTCCCATTCGGTTCTATACGGTCCCATTCGGTTCCATTTGGTTCCATTCGGTTCCAATTGGTTTCAATTGGTTCCATTCGATTCAATTCGGTTCCATTCGGTTCCATTCGGTTCCAATTGGTTCCATTCGGTTCAATTCGGTTCCATTCGGTTCCATTCGGTTCTATTCGGTTCTATTCGGTTTCAATTGGTTCTATTCGATTCCATTCGATTCCATTCGATTCCATTCGGTTCCATTTGGTTCCATTCAGTCCCATTTGGTTCCATTCGGTCCCATTTAGTTCCTTTCGGTTCCATTCAGTCCCATTTGGTTCCATTCGGTCCCATTTGGTTCCTTTCGGTTCCATTCGGTCCCATTCGGTTCTATACGGCCCCATTCGGTCCCATTTGGTTCCATTCGGTTCCAATTGGTTTCAATTGGTTCTATTCGATTCAATTCGGTTCCATTCGGTTCCAATTGGTTCCATTCGGTTCCATTCGGTTCCATTCGGTTCTATTCGGTTCTATTCGGTTTCAATTGGTTCTATTCGATTCCATTCGATTCCATTCGATTCCATTCGGTTCCATTCAGTCCCATTTGGTTCCATTCGGTCCCATTTAGTTCCTTTCGGTTACATTCAGTCCCATTTGGTTCCATTCGGTTCCTTTCGGTTCCTTTCGGTTCCTTTCGGTTCTATCACGATTTGTTTTCATGATCGCGTCGACGATTCTGGCCTGGGAGGCAGCGTCATCGAGAGCTCGGCCTCGAAGAAGGCGCACGTGCACCTGCGTACCCCGCGGAATGTTCATTCGCGCATTCCGCGGCCGCAGATGCATTTCTAAACCCGGGACACGACCCGTTCCAGGGAAACACGCCGGACCAGTCCGCGATTGCGGCAACGAGCCGCTGAGTAATTGGACAAAAAGCTTGTAAACTCGTTTGCGCGCGCGGAATACGGCCACGGAATTATCGCCAGAATTTTCCTGTCCATGATTGATGGATTATTACACCTTTTTCAGCCGGCCAAAGAACGCGTTCCAATCCTTTCAGCGGGATTAATGGTCGTCGTCGAACCTGCTCGATTGATTGCTATAGTTCGTTCGGAAGACACTGCGTGCACGGCTGTTTCATATTAGACGCCTTTCGATTTGTTTTTTAGCCGAGACCGCGCGGTTCCGTTCGAACGAAATACGAGTCGAATTCGTTGATCGGCGTTCGTAAAATTCGCGTCGAATCTAGCCAATTTGTTTAATCGAGTTGGTAGAGTGAATTTAGGGTATTTAGAATGTGACAATGGTAAACCTCGAAAATTTTTGTATAATATAAATGTATTAAGCAGAGAAGAAATTTTTGGAAGAATTTTTAATTCTAAAACTACCATAACGACTATTTTGACCGGCTTCACGTTTTTTATTTTAACATTGTTAATGTTGTACGTTCCCTTCCTTTATGGGAAATGATTCGATAGGTCTTTTAATACAATTATACATTATAATAAAAATGATAAACTGTCTATATACAATCAGTCTTGTCGTTCTTATAAAATAAGACACGTCAAACGCTTTTAGTGTTCAGTGAAAAGTAATATTATTCTAGAATATAGAGGCGACGTTAAAAAAAATTCCTCATCTAATTATATTCCATAGTCTTTAATGTATCCAATATTAACAATCAATCAGAATATCCGATTTTATTTAATATATTAAACAAATAATTATATTTCATTATAATTATATATTATTATAATTATATATCATTATAATTATGTACTATTATAATTATATATAATTATAATATTATATATATCAAATAAATATATTAAATAAATATTATATTTAAAGAGTTAAGCACAAAAATTTACAAAATACACGAAGTAGATTTTACATAAATTTTACAACAGACAAAAACGAATTTCCCACGTTCTTCAAGCTCAGACTTCCGTAAACCTCGCGCTGAACAACGGCTGCCTCCGTCCACAGAGTTACACTCGCGAAACGTGCAACGGCGCGAAATAAAGTCGGAAAATTAATATTCTAAACGCTGCAACCCTCTTACGAAGAGAGGACGAATACATTACCGGGTGAAAAGAGCTCGCACGAAAGTTCCTCGGCTCGAATTAATGACCGCCGCTGCGGGGGGAACCGGGCAAGAAAGGGGCGAGTAAACTCGTTCCGGTGTTCGACGCTGAAATCTGCAAAGGGCGAACGAGACCGAGCGCGCAAGAAGAAACACGAAGATGCCAATGAATGCGCGCAATGCGATTAGCGAGCTGCGGAATGCCGTCGCAGAACGAGATTATTATCGTGCCGTTTTTCTTCGCGAGGTTTCATTTCCGGTACCGGTGTCGGGCGCAAACTGTTACCCTGTAATTCGTTTCCCTCTCTCTGTCTCTCGCGCTCTCTCTCGCGCTCTCTCTCTCTCGCTCTCTTTCTCGCGCTCTCTCGCTCTTTCGCGTTCTCTCGCTCTTTCGCGTTCTCTCTCTCTGTCTCTCGCTCTCTCTCGCGCTCTCTCTCGCTCTCTTACTCTCGCGCTCTCTCACTCTCGCGCTCTCTCTCTCGCGCTCTCTTATTCTCGCTCTCTCTCGCTCTCTTACTCTCGCGCTCTCTCACTCTCGCGCTCTCTCTCTTGCGCTCTCTTATTCTCGCTCTCTCTCGCGCTCTCTCTTGCACTCTCTTACTCTCTCGCTTTCTCGTGCTCTCTTTCGCTCTCTGACGCTCTCTCCCTCTCTTTCTCCCTTCACCTCCCTCGGGTCCCGTCGAAAAATTGAAAGCCGTCACGCCTACGCCGACGGGTCGCACGCCGCGTGTATCGATCCGTTGTAATTGACATTGATAGTCGCGCCGGAATTGATACCAGCTGACAGATATTATATCGTGCAATTACCCCCTCCGTCCCCGTCCCCAGCCGACGGCCGAGGGCCGACGATATAGAAAATTCGATCGCGTGAAAGCGATGGCGTGTCCGCCCTTTCCCTGACCCGAAAGGAAATCCATTTTCCCATAATCTTTCACGGGCTGCCGGCCTGACGAGAAACCTGGTGTCGCTTAATTGCAGAATTTGGACGCCCTTCACGACCATTTAGGCACTTTGTACCCGGGAATGAGGGCGCCCTCCTTCCGATGCACCGAGAGGCCAGAAGACGGGGCGCTCATATTACATTATTACTCTGACCGACCTGGTTTGGAGCACATCGTCATCGGCATCGTTAAGGTATTTTTGGCGAAACCGTAGTGCAGCATGGTTACCGAAATCCACGAGGCTTGCTCCGTTAAATGGCAAACTACCGAGGATCCCTGAACGCTTTCAGAGTCCCTTCGAAGATCCTCGCGAAATGGATCGGCTGAGCGCATATACGTTTCGATACGTTTCTATGAAAAATAATGCTAAAAAATATACGATGCATGTAAAGATTGCATTATCTTATCGAACGCTTGATTAAACGTATCGTCGCCTCTGTTTTAGCATTGCGTTCATTGTAATGTTTCAATCGACTGTGAACACGTCTCGTTTAACCAATTAGCTGTGGTGCCGTCTTTTTAGAGAAGGGCGGAATCTATGCGTACAGTAATGTCTCTCTAATTGACGCCGAAATTGCGCACCAAAAATGGAGAATTTGGGAAGACGAGATACGATTGTTCGAGACTTGCAGCTCGTTTTTATAGTTGCTGACAATCGACAACCATAAAAAACGAGTCACAAGGCTGGTACAATCGTTTCTCCTCTTCCAAAATTGTCCACTTTCGTGGACAATCTGAGCGTCAATTAGAGAGATATCACTGCATTTCGAAAATATTACACGTCTTCCAAAAGTTCTGTACAAAGTGCATTTCTGACGTAATAATTCGCCTAATGCTCATGAATGCGTAAAATTAGGATGTTTAATAATCGACGTTGCTGGACAATCTGAGCGTCAATTAGAGAGACATCACTGCATTTCGAAAATATTACACGTCTTCCTAAAGTTCTGTACAAAGTGCATTTCTGACGTAATAATTCGCCTAATGTTCATGAATGCGTAAAATTAGGATGTTTAATAATCGACGTTCTTGGACAATCTGAGCGTCAATTAGAGGGACATTACTGTATCGCGAAAATCGAGCGGCGACGAGTACACTCGTCGATCACAGCTAACTGGTTAAGTCGTCAATAAGGCACTCGATAATAAGCACTCCGCGATGAAGCTAAAAGATGGCAAAGTTAAATCGGCCGTTCATTTCTCGTTGATCTGCCACGGTTTATTAGCATTGTTCCCATGGCATAAACCGAAGTAATTTTTATTCGAATCGAGCCACGGCACGGAAGACGGATGTTGGCGTTGCAGATTAAGCGGGAGATAAAGTCCAATCGAGGGATTTAATTAACAGAGTTTTTCTGTTTCTCCGGGGTAACGCACAGAGAGAAAGAGATTATGATTTATACGACGCCTCGAAACAGATTACCTTGCCCGATAAATATCTGCTGCATGCTTCGAGTTTCATCGGAGACAGGCCGGATGCAGCTCCTCGATAGAATTAATAAACCCATCTATGTGAAATTGACCGATTCACGCCCGCAGCGTTCGAACACAGTGTTAATGGTATTATTTTTCATAGCTGCAGCGGCATCGCGTGCCGTGAAATATCGAGTTGATCGCCGCGGCGTACGGTGTTGTTGTTTTTTTTTCTTCCTGTTTTTTCTTTTTTTTTTGCTTTAAAGAGAATGAATTGAGTTTTTGCAGGTGAACAGTTCATTATTCAATGTAACGCTATGCGAATTTTCAGCCGTCTCTGTTGCAGATTTTTCCATCGAGCGCTCATGAAATATGCAACGTCTAAATGCACTTTATCAGCGGACACGTCGATTGATCAGCAACAAATCGTTTCCCCGGCAATACCGTTCCACTTTCCCGAAGTTTGATATTCGATCGTTAATCCTACACGCACGCTGCAACAAAATTTCATTGCATCTTTCGACTTACGCTTCGTTCGTTCGTTCGTTCGCTCGCTCGCTCGAAACGATTCGCTGTTACACGCCGCTGCGAATTGTGATTCTTCAATCAAAATCACGTCACGTACTTTCGACGACCATCGACGGATCTGTGTACGCTTTTCGCTCGGAGAATCGGACCGAACGAAATCATAACGGATTACCGTCGGTGCGCGGAAACTCCGAAACTAAGGTAGCGAATGTCCGAGCGGCGAAACTTCTCGATCAACCCGCGTCGCCGCTTGGCCGGCACGCAGTTGAATCACGAGCGAGATTGATAGTTACACTATTCGTCGGTTTAATTTTCAATTTGGCCAATCCTCCCGGGCGTAAGCGAGCCGGCCTTGATTAAACGAAGTTTCAAACTTTTACCATGGCGCAGGCGGTGGCGGAAAAGCTGCACAACACGGACATAGAGATGCGGATACTGAAGACGAAAAACGAGTGTGACCACGTGCAATTCATGATAACGAACACATCCGGCTCCGGCGTCGTCTCGAATCCCATGATCGCCGAGCTGGAGACTTTGTCCGTGGGTGAGTGCGCCGTCCAGCATTCGTTATCCGCAAGATCGTTCGATCTCGACGGATCGACGGCAGGTGTTCGCGGCGGAAAGTCGGATTACAGAAATTTCTCACGGAAATGCTAAATTTCGGGTTCCTGGGGATTTTCTTGTGCTGGTGCTACGCTTGTGTAATTTATTGCTACGTCAATGGTAAAGTTTGCTCGGGTGTGAGTCAGGTGAGAAAAATCGCGGAGATACGAGGTACGTGGTACGAATTTCCTTCGAATCGTAGCTTGCGGTCTCCAAATTGCCTTCAAATTGTAACATGATGCTTCGGAATTGCCTTTAAATCGTATCATGTTGCCTTCGAATTGCATTCGAATTGCATTCGAATCGTGGGTTGTGACCTCCAAATTGCCTTCGAATCGTGTCATGTAGCCACCGAATTGCCTTCGAATCGCGTGTCATGTGGCCTCGGAATTGCCTTCGAATTGCATTCGAATCGTGGCTTGTGACCTCCAAATTGCCTTCGAATCGTGTCATGTGGCCTCGGAATTTCCTTTGAATCGTAGCTTGTGGTCTCCTAATTGCCTTCAAATCGTGACATATTGTTTCGGAATTGTCTTCGAATCGTATCATGTAGCCTCCGAATTGCATTCGAATTGCATTCGAATCGTGGCTTGTGGCCTCCAAATTGCCTTCGAATCGTGTCATGTAGCCACCAAATTGCCTTCGAATCGCGTGTCATGTGGCCTCGGAATTGCCTTCGAATTGCATTCGAATCGTGGCTTGTGACCTCCAAATTGCCTTCGAATCGTGTCATGTGGCCTCGGAATTTCCTTTGAATCGTAACTTGTGGTCTCCTAATTGCCTTCAAATCGTGACATATTGTTTCAGAATTGTCTTCGAATCGTATCATGTGGCCTCCAAATTGCCTTCGAATTGCATTCGAATCGTGGCTTGTGGCCTCCGAATTGCCTTCGAATCGCGTCGCATGGCCTCCGAATTGCCTTCGAATTATGTCACGCGGCCTCCGAATTGCCTCCGAATTGCCTCCGAATCGCGTCACGTGGCCTCCAAATCGCCTTCGAATCGTGTCACATGGCCTCCGAATTGCCTTCGAATCGTGGCAAAAGATTAAAAACAAAAAAGTTAAGTGGTCATTTTTACTCTATCATTCTTTATATTCATATTAATGTACACCATCATGCTAGCCACTGCCATTTTTTGCCGACTGCCCCGAATTTCCATAAAAACGAGCCGCGTGGTTCGAAGAATCGCGGCTTAGTATTCTCAGATCTGCCGGTTTCAATTCCGACGTCCGAACATTTCTGGGAGAAATTACTGTATACGCTGACTTCGCGCGCGACAACAATTACCAGGTGGACAGTAGTCGGGTGCGTTCGCTGAAACTTTGTTACGGAATTTCCCGCAGAACCGAAAGTGAGCCCCATGACGTTCTGCCAAGTTTTCCCATTCCATCTGATGTTCAACAGGGACCTCGACATCGTTCAGACCGGATGCACCATCACCCGCGTCATCCCCCAAGTGTGCTCCGGTAATTGCAAGCTGAACGACATCCTTTGGACAGTGAGTTTGCTTCTCTGTCATTTTTTCCGGACGCGATAGGTAATTCTCCGAATCGGTGTGCACGTTTAGCCTCGTTGATTCGCCTCCATTTCGAACGTTCGGTACAGTGAACGCAATCAGGCTATACGCTGCTCCAATTTTTCATGTTCATTTTAGCTATCGTATTTTTTTACTTCTGCACTACTTCTAATTTTTTAGTCGTTAATCGATTCTTTCAAACGCGGATAAATTTACATATATTACATGTTTACGTTGACTTTAACAATCAAGTATTTCTAGCGGACAAATTAAATCTTATTTCGTTTTAAAATAGACGATTAACACGCCTAAATGTAATAGACTCTGATCGTGAGAGATTAACTGCTTATGCAACAATTTTCCGGATGGAAGAAGAGAAATTTCGTTCCTCATATGTCTTCGTTTACTTTCATTCCTCGTGTTTTTATAACAGAAAAATCAAATCTTGTTACAATCTAAAAAAAAAAGAATAACATTCGTATTTGTTGGATTACGTATGAAATCTTCATAGCGAGTCCGACTCGTTAGAGCGCAACGGATTAAGCCGAGAAATGAAATCCGCGAAGAATTAAACGAGAATCTAATTCGGTTTAAAACTCGACTTTCAAATTGAGCGCTCGATTCGCTTGGCGGAAAAGTTGAAGGGATGATCGGTCTCGAAGTTTTTAAATACTCGTCCCTTTAAACGTAATTGTTTCCCTCCGACCTTCTTCTCCGCCGCCGATAAAAAAGCGAGACGCCCGCGTTGCCGGAGTTAAGCGGTGCACCCTGTGCATTCGCGATGAGATAATGACGAAAAATTAGTCGGGGCCGTCGTAAAGCGGGTCGGTGTCAAACGTTCCCGCGGACGTAACGATGGTGGACGGATCGATAACCGCGTTTTATTTCGCTAAACGCCGCGTTAATTAGCGGCCGCCGCGAAATTACGTTATTGTTCGGGCAGGTCGTGGCCAACGGCTGGCTATAATTCGTGCGGATTCGTACGCGCGCGCGATCATATATCTTTCAAACGCGGTTTGTTTCAAACGATGTGACACGCACCGTTGCAGCGGCATCGTTTAACGGCATTTGCATAGTCGCCGGTGCATACGGCCGCGAGCGTAATCAATTATCCGGCCGTCGTTGTTATCCCTCCGCCATAGCCGGATTCCCATTGTCTCTAGCTCAAGGAATCCGCGATCTCCAGCCACCGCGGGACGATCTTGTTCCCGCCGCATTATTATGTGGCGACGTCTTGCTGACAAATTCGGATGCTGAGCGAGACATCGAGCGCCCGTTCTCGCGCTCCGATAAATGAGCCGTTTATTTTCAGAAAGTGGCATAAGTCACTTTACCGTAACGAAAAGTGGTGATTTTTTAATGTTTATACGAAATTATTTATATAGTTATATATAGTTATACATAGTTATATATAGTTATATATATAGTTATATATAGTTATACATAGTTATATATAGTTATATATATAGTTATATATAGTTATATATAGTTATATATAGTTATATATTATTATATGTAGTTATATATAGTTATATATAGTTATATATAGTTATATATAGTTATATATAGTTATATATTATTATATGTAGTTATATATAGTTATATTATATAATTATTATTATAAAATATCAGTATCCCGAGATAACAAATACAAGTAAATCTTCTCGAAAGTTAGCATCCATATTTTTAAACCTGTTAAAACGCAAACCCTTAAATATATCGACTTAAAAACAAAATGACTTATGCCACTTTCAAAATAGACGGCTCAAATCATGATGCAGCGAACAGTCGAGTCGGGATCGTCTGGGAACTGTTGCCAAAAATTGATCCTCGCGGTGATACTTTCAAATGGAAATTCTATTTGAAAATCGCTTCGATCATTTTTACAGCGATTTCTCCCTAATTCCCTAATTCGAATTGCGCACAAAAATTGACAATTTCAGAAGAGAAGACACGATTATTTAAGCCTCGTGTCTCGTTTTTATAGTTGACGATTGTCGACGACTGTGGAAACGAGGTGCAAGGCGAGAATAATCGTGTCTCCTCTTCGAAAAATGGCGATTTTTGTGCGCATTCTGAGCGCTAATTAGAGAGAAATTACTGTATTTCGTTACTTCGTAAGAACATTTTATACTCTCTTTGCTACTAATCTGACAATTTTCAGCTGCAAAAAGTACTATAATCTGGCAAAAAGTATTCGAGCACCTTTTAAAACGCAATAATTTTTTTAGGAAATACTTTTGTTTCAATCTCGTTATTACTTGGAATGACAAAGTTGAAATAAGAAGCTCTCGTTTTTTAACAATCCTGGAACGAAAATTTGAAAAATGCATAGCTCTTGATGACTTCTATGCACACCTATTATTTCACCGAAATCGGTTAACATTGTTCTAAGTTACAACCAAGTGAAGCTCATAAAAATCACAAAATTTCTTGTCATTCCAAGTAATATCAGAATGAAAAAAGACGTATTTTAGTCCTTGAACGTTTACCAAAAATTTCAGTCATTTGGCCCACTTTTAAAAAAGTCATTGCGTTTCGAAGCCGTTCGAATACCTTTCGCCAAGGCTTATGGTTGTAATACATTTTTATTTTTCCATCATTTTTCTCCGGATGTGTCGCAGGGATCCGTTGATTTTATTACTTTTTCAGAGGCGTGAGTAGGAAGTAAAACTATCGTTCGCTTTTCTTACACCGCGGGTTTGATGTTGTTGTTAAACGAGAGTCGATGGAGCATGGTTACACGCGCGCACGTAAAAAGTACTCGCAGTTTTCTGTTTTTCATAGGTCCGACCACACTTAGAGCTAACATTCGAGAACATATTGTCGCACATAAACACGGTGTACGTGCTGCGAACGAAGGACGGAGTGACACGAGTGAACACGTCCAAGAAGCATCCGTATCTGCGCCTAAAAGTTAGTAGAAATCCAGCGCTGCAACGCGCACACGTGCATACATACGTATGTAATTCGTTGCCGCGCTCGCGGATTAAGGGTGCTTCGTTGTCACGGCGGTGTTTGTCACTTTTCCAGGGACAAATGTTGTACATACCGGAGTCGGATCTCGTCATCTTCCTTTGCTACCCCAGCGTCATGAATTTGGACGACTTAACCAGGTGAGAGCTTTCGCATGGATTTATTATACTACGTTCGCATCTTCGCGACGACTACGAGTCTCGCGAACTGAGTCAACAATTTGATTATGATATCTAGGAACGCGAAGCTAGCTTTCCGACACCGCCGAAATCTCTTCGAACGTGTTCGTATAATAGTTCTGAAATGATTTTCGTTACGAAGGAACGACAAACATTTCGTTTAACCCTTTAACTTTGCACTCGAGTGGCGACTCTAAGGCGTCGTTAAAAATTGTTACATCTCGTTTCAAAATAATGTCAACATTGTCAAATCTGTTTATGTTTAAAAATATAAACTGTGCAAAGTGTAATCACAAAATTCAATTTCAAATGTATAAAATACACTAGGTTATACAAAATGGAAATACTCTGTAGGTCAGAGAAACTATTTTGGATTTCGAGTTAAAATAGCGTCGAGTGCGAAGGGTTAAAATCGACCGGATTTTTCCAAAATTTTGGGAACCGTCGTTCCTCGAAAAGAATGCGGTTTCTGCGACAGTTTATTACGTTGTAATTTTACTTAAATATTGCTAACACTTGCTAAAAGTATTCGATCACCTTTTAAAACGCGATAACTTTTTTCACACTGGTCCAGTCGACTTGAATCTCTTGTTAAGTGTTCAAGCGTCTTGACTGTTTCAATTCTGCTATTGCATAAAATGAAACAACACAAAGATAAAGAACGCTCGTTTTTAAACTGTTTTATCTGAACCTGGAACGAAAATTTAAATAACGCGTCTACGAAACACATTTTTTAAATTTTCGTTTCAGGCTCAAATTAAAAAGGTTGGAAAACGAGTACTTTTTATCTTCTATTGTCATTTTATGTAACAGCAAAAGTTAAAAAATGCTGATCATTGTACCGTAAACTAGTCCCTTAATCACTGAAAAAAAAGATCCAAGTCAATTAGACCAGATTGAAAAAAGTGATCGCATTTTGAAAGGTGGACGAATAAATTTTGCCAGAGATTGTACAACGATATCGTGGATATTTTCGCGTCGAAAATCTTCACCAACGTGCAAGATAAAATTGCTTCAACCTATTGAAACCGTTCATGCAACGACATTCTATTTTATTTCGTATTAAAAATCCTGTTTCGCCGTAAAGTCACGAATTTACATAGAAAAAACGTCTATCGTGCATGTAAGAGCGAAACCAAAAGCGTCAACAACGCTGAAAACAATTTGATTACAGCGATGGCCAGAACGAACCGTGATTGCATTTTGAAAGATTGAATAATTTTTGGCAGAAATTGTACAACGATATCGTGGATACTTACGCTTCTCTCAGAAAATCTTCTCCAAACTGCAAAATAAAATTGCATCAGCCTCTTGAAACTGTTCATGCAACAACATTATATTTTATTTCGTATTAAAAATCCTGTTTCGCCGTAAAATCACGAATTTACATAGAAAAAACGTCTATCGTGCATGTAAGAGCGAAACCAAAAGCGTCAACAACGCTGAAAACAATTGGATTACAGCGATGGCCAGAACGAACCGAAAAGCCCCTCAAGTCAATTAGACGAGCTCGAAAAAAGTGATTGCATTTTGAAAGGTTGAATAATTTTTTCCAGAAATTGTACAACGATATCGTGGACAATTACGCGTCTCTCAGAAAATCTTCTCCAAACTGCAAAATAAAATTGCATCAGCCTCTTGAAACTGTTCATGCAACAACATTCTATTTTATTTCGTATTAAAAATCCTGTTTCGCCGTAAAATCACGAATTTACATAGAAAAAAACGTCTATCGTGCACGTAAGAGCGAAACCAAAAGCGTCAACAACGCTGAAAACAATTGGATTACACCAATGGCCAGAACGAACCGAAAAGCCCCTCAATCAAACGTGTCGCAACGCCGCCGGACAGTCGAATTAATTTCCTTGCTCGCAGGGACACGTTAATCCGCGCCGTAATTATGGAGCTGCGAATAAATTGAATCCCGCACGGCGTGAGTAACGCGAGTGCATTGTTCGGATCGGTTACGCTGGGAACGCGTCGATCACCGTTCAAGTTTCCCGTGGAACGTTCTGAAACCTGTAAAACTGTCGACGGAGCATCGTAAATCAGCGCAAACAAATGGTCACCGCGAAGAATGCAACGCGACGGGTCTCCACTTACAAAACGCGAAACATTGGCGCGCGCACGCGATCACACGGCCGGCGAGTTATAAATGATCGAACGCGTTGCTTCTGTTTTTAACGGGCCGATACACGACGCCGCGGCGGTGTCGTATCGGATTCCCACTGTTAAAACTTCGCCTCCCGCCGTTTTCAGCTCGGATTGCGAAGCATTCGACAAACCGTTCCGCGCGACGCGGCGCAGCCAGATACGTCGAGCTGAAATCCGCTTTTTCTTGAGACCGCATTTTTTTCATCGACTGGCTACATACTTCGGGCCTGGACTTTTTTTTACAGAGACGAACGCGATGAGAACGTTTGTTCTCATTTAATGTACACCAGAGTTGGGCATTGCTCGAATCGTTTCGAGTGGATATTTATCTGAGATAATTGTTAGAGTTAGTTTCTTTTTTTGGTCGAATATTTTATTCGAATATAAATTCGTCATAAGTTATTATATCGGTGTGTTCGAATATATCACTCGAATAAGTTATTTTCTAATCGTATCATGTGGCCTTTGAATTGCTTTCGAATCATGGGTTGTGACCTCCAAATTGCCTTCGAATCGTGTCATGTGGCCTCGGAATTTCCTTCGAATAGTAGCTTGTGGTCTTCTAATTGCCTTCAAATCGTGACATATTGCTTCGGAATTGCCTTCGAATCGTATCATGTGGCCTTCGAATTGCCTTCGAATTGCATTCGAATCATGGCTTGAAGCCTCTAAATTGCCTTCGAATCGTATCATGTGGCCTCGGAATTTCCTTCGAATCGTAGCTTGTGGTCTCCTAATTGCCTTCAAATTGTGACATATTGCTTCGGAATTGCCTTCGAATCGTTCCTTGTGGTCTCCTAATTGCCTTCGTATCGTGTCATGTGGTCTCGGAATTTCCTTCGAATTTCCTGAAATCCGCTTTTTCTTAAGACCGCATTTTTTTAATTTTAATATTTTATTCGAATATAAATTCGTCATAAATTATTCTATTTGTGTATTCGAATATATCATTCGAATGAGTTATTTTCCGTTCGAATTCTCCTATGCGGATAAATTCTGATTCCAATATAACATCTTATTCGAGTAGATTTTTATCTAGATAAATATGTATTTGATTGAATATTTATTCGACGGTGTCAAATAAATCATGATTCGTTAAAATAACATTTATTCGACTCTAATAAAAATAAAATTTTGGCCAACTTTGATGTGTACGAGTTCCAAAGAATGAAGCCTCTTCTGTTTGCAAGCATTTTCTGTCGGAGACAGTAAAAATGGTTCAACGTATAACCGCAGAAACAGCGACGGATCTCAGAGTCCCAGATCTACCAAGAAACATAATTAAAACGAAACTTCGAATTCCTCACGCAGACCACGTACAGAGAAACGTCTCGGAGTGGTATCACGAAGACAGGACTCATCCCCGAGCTTATGGCTGAATCTCTGGGCATCGGCTGACGTGCCTGATCATGATTGGCTGGTTCTACTTCTCCTAAATACTAATGCGCCTGCCATCGTTTCAAACTCGATTGTCTCAAAAACAAAGTCTCGCGAGAACACACGTTTTCCTTTCCTCCTCGATATATCGCTCTTGTAACTTCGATCAAGATTTACTGAAATTCGCCGTTCATCGTGCTCCTTCAACCGGTACAAATGATTTTTACGTATTCGCTCGCGAAAGCCTGAAACAGTTAGAAATTAGGGTGATACCAAAATTTGTTAATCTTATTTGACAATAACGCGTTTATTTCGATTTTTATCCTTCTTTCCGTCGTAATACTTGTTCCACGCGGACCTGAAATAACATCGATGGAAATATTATTTCAAATAACATGGCATTGTATTTCATGATTATTTGAAATGTTTATTCGAGATAAATTGTGAAATTCTTCTTGGTAATTACATTACGCTCTAATTGCAGCATTGGGTCTGATTTATACCGATATTTTCGTTCACATTTCTGCATGGTTAAATCATCGATCTGTGTGAAATGATTATCGGAGTAACGTAGGCCTCTGCGTTGAACATTGTTTTAGAATTTACCATACCGAATGAAATTACTAAGAATTATAATTTGATGTCTAACCACCTCAAATTCTATTTTTACTTGTAACAATAGCAAAATTTCTAAATATGTAGATAACTCAACCCTTTGCACTCGAGTGGCGACTCTGAGGCGTCACTAAAATCGTTACATCACGTTCCAAGATAATATTTATATTATCGAAACTTCGATATAAAAAGATTGTTAAAAGTCTAACTGTCGTACGAGTCACAAGACTCAATTTCATACGCATGAAATGCACTTTGTCGTATAAAATGGAAATACTATAAGTGAGAAAAGTTAATTTAGATTTACAGTTGAAATTGCTTCGAGTGCAAAGGGTTAATATTCAAACGATATACTCATTTTCATGTTTTTCATATAATACGATGAAACAGTTGTTACGTAGCTCTTAAAAAAGTGTACATACAAGACGATCGCAAAGTGGCGTTGAAAGACGTAAGTCCGAACATCGAAGACTACCGACGTGCAAAGTGCACGCTTCGCGGCGCGGTGCCCCGTTCAGTGTCGTCACTCCAGCGGAGCAGGTTGCCGTAAGGAAAGGGTTAACAAGCTGAGTGTACTGTACAGTAAATCCTCTCCAATTGTCCCTCAGCTTGCAACCAAAAATGGACAATTCCGGAAGAGGCGATGCGATTATTCGAGCCTCGCGGCTCGTTTTCATAGTTGTCGACAATCGGCGACTGTAAAAACGAGTCGCGAGGCTCGAACAATCGCATCCTCTCTCCCCGAATTTAACAATTTCTGTTTGCAAGCTGAAGAACAACCGGAAAGAATTGACTGTACTCGCAAAACCGAATAACATACACCAGCAAATGATCACCGAAAACATCGACATTGTTCGTTTCGAACGTTTGTTTGACCGTTCCGTGGTACAGGGTTCCCCCAAAAAGTGAGCACACAGTCCGATCATCGAAGACTACCGACGTGCAAAGTGCACATTTCGCGGCGCGGTGCGTCGAGGTCAGTGTCGTCGCTCCAGCAGAGCGGGCTGCCATAAGGAAAGTGTTAAATAGGCCTCGCGCGTATTAATTCATCGGCCGGCGTCCCCCGTCCCCGCCGCTAAAATATTTCGCCTGGCCTTTCCGCGGCGATAACGGTCGTAGATACGATTCGATAGCTACCAAACGGACGCGACGGCTCGTGTAATTACCGTCATCCCCGTGTCTCGTTCTGTCGCGCCGCGGCCCCATTAATTCTTGTCACGGCGCCACCGAATTAGCCTCGTTCGAATAAAATCCGCGGCTCTCGTTTTTCACGGGGTTTTCGCCCTTTACGATCGGCCTGCGCCTCGTTAGTCCGCGTGCCACGTTTCGGATGCAACGGACGTGTCCCCGACAACCGTACGCTCTATGCATTTTCACGCTGACACGCGAGAACAGTACCGTCTTTCCATAGCAATCCGACACCGGTGTCTGTTTCGCGGTGTCATCGGAATGTCTCGCGGACGCGGTCTGCTTTATCGGTTTGTTATGTATTTCGCCGTTGGACCGGTGGTGACCTTTGACCAACGAGCGAACCTCGCGGAATCAAAATAGCTTTCTCCTTGTTTCCACGTTTCTTCGAACGTGTCCGTTTTGATAAATGTGCGCCGTCCGACTCGCGCTGTTCGTATCTTCGCAGCGAGTTTTCCTCGCAGCGTTTCACCCCCACTGGTCCGGAAAATTTGGTACAGGTGACAGGGGACGTGGTTAAAGTCGAGAACCGTCGCCACCGTTCAGGATATTTATGGTTGCTTCGAAGTAGGACCTTCGCAGGAACTGTGCAGTAAAATCACTCTCGAGGAGCCCGCGCTCTCAAAGCTTTCTCCTTAATGTCGCGACAGAGCTTCGACGTTCGTTGATCTTTCGCAACACCGGTTCGTACAGTGTAAGGATTCATGAAACTTGGTGCAGGCAGCCCTCCGACAACACGGCGGCATCCTATAGCGAAAGCTCTAACACGATAGGATATAAATTGCGGGAATCCTATATATAGCAGTGCAACCTGCAACACTGTTTCGCTCTAACGCGATAAGAAAACTGCGAAGACTTTTGTACGACGCTGTACTTCTACAGCATTGGATAAAGATAATGATTTTTCTTTTTGATATATTGAAAAACTGAATTATCTTAAAATAATGACGGGAAGGAATAATGAAATATAATGACTTTTTACGGGAAAATATAATTGTTATAATTGAGGGTGTATAAATATAAACCGTATATAAAGAAAAATATAATGATTTTACGTGAAGATATAATTGTTATAATTAAGAGTATATAATTATAAACCGTATATAAATAAAAATATAATGATTTTACGTGAAGATATAATTGTTATAATTAAGGGTATATAATTATAAACCGTATATAAATAAAAATATAATGATTTTACGTGAAGATATAATTGTTATAATTAAGGGTATATAATTATAAACCGTATATAAATAAAAATATAATGACTTTACATGAAAATATATTTGTTATAATTAAGGGTTTATATAAATATCTAATAATAATAATAAATATAAATATGTAATATTATATAATATAATTTATGTTATATTATATAAATATAAATATAAATCGCTGAAAGAAGCCGAAAATTCAAAAGAGAGCTGCAAAAGTGTCTATCTTCATACCATGAAATCTACGATGACCTTGTAAGAAGCACCAAACAAACCAAAATCACAGATTGTTTAAAGGGGATAGAAGGTGCAAAAAGTCTGAACGAGAAGAAGAAGCTTCAGAAAGTGAAGCTGACATCGTTCAATTATTTTAATATTTTTTTTATATCAATAATTTCAATCGCGAAAAGACATTCTCGTTCGATTGTTGCTACATTAAATGAAAATAATATTTTCTTTCTATAATAATTGTTATCTATATAATGTGTAATGTGTAACAATTTTGGTATAATAATTATTTTCTCTATTTTTCTCGTTTCCTGTTCTACATACATTCATGTCTTCAAGTAAAAGTTGAGTTCCTCACATTAAATTAAAAAAAGAAAATGTTTCTTTTTTACCAAGCTTTCGGTGCCCTTTTTGCACCGACTCTGGGTCTCGTGTGACACGGTTTCGCGCGACACGGCATTTTCTAGGGTTACCTGTATTCGAATGCAAAGCTTCATCGCGCGCATAAAGCTCTGACCTTTCGCCAGGCCGCGCAGAGCATAAAAATGCATGAAACGTATCGGCTGGAATCAATCCGTAGGTTTCGCTGCGAATCGTGTTACCACGGTGCCGCAAATTAACAGCCGTCTCTCCGACAAGGATTGATTAGAACCGAGATTTATTCGCGCCGTTGTCAAACTAGAGCGCTTCGTGATACGAAGCTCGATCTCTCGATCGACACATAGAGCGACAAGCTTTTGCGGCCGTGGCGTCGCTCGCAACATAGCCAACCGATTAACAGCCAGATAATTCTGGGGGCGTAGTCAGAGTGGTCCGGGGATTTATTCAGAGCGTCGGGCTTGTTAGCGGATAAATTTCGAGCTTAACCGAGTTTGCTCTCATTACGCGTCACCTGCGCGCCGCGGCAACTTTCTTTTGTGCTCGCCGCCGCGCCGGCGAGCTCAGATGTCCGGCGTGCATTGGATTAGACGGCGGGAACGCGCGCGAGTTACGTGCAGCTGGATTAGCTTGCTGGCAGCACAACGCGCCGGAAAAACACGCGCGCCGGCGTATATCATATAAATTTATATAAATATTATTACTTATATATAATATAATATATAATAATACAGTAATATAAATAATAATAATATATAATAATATAATAATATAAATAATATTTTATATATATATATATATATTACTATAATATAAATTTAATAATATAATATTATTATATATAAATAATATTTTATATATATATATTACTATAATATAAATTTAATAATATAATATTATTACATATAAATAATAATAATATATAATAATATAATAATATAAATAATATTATATATATATATATTACTATAATATAAATTTAATAATATAATATTATTATATATAAATAATAATAATATATAATAATATAATAATATAAATAATATTTTATATATATATATTACTATAATATAAATTTAATAATATAATATTATTATATATAAATAATAATAATATATAATAATATAATAATATAAATAATATTATACATATATATATTACTATAATATAAATTTTCACCGGCCACGGCGGAAGAGATATTTTTCGCGGTTTGCTAACCCCGCCGGCCGGGAACGCCTACGTTTCAGTTTGCATTCTCGCGGAGCCCCCGCCGCGCGAAATGCGAATCATTGCGCCCGTTTATCGCGCGCCCCGTCGACCTCCGACGTTTCTCCTCCGATTTTCCCGGCCGGCGTGTTCCCGTTGCAGCGGATGATCGAATTGCCGAATTTATTAGCGAACGATTATCAATATTAGCAATGCTGATCGGTTTTAAATATTCACGTGTCCCGATAGGAATTTCTTTCGGCTGTTGCCGTGATGCTTCGTAACGTTCGTAAGCTTTCCAAAAAAATAACGTGTAAATATAAACGAGATATATACGAGATATATAAATGTAAACATTATAAAATATTAATAATAACGTATTGTATAGAAATAACGTATTCGTTATTTAACAATCTATAAAAATCATCGTCGTCAGTGATAACAATATTTGCTTCCAAAAGTCAATGTTAGACACTTGTAAGGAAGTTTGACAAATTTTGGCACTCTACTACTATAATAATAATAGATAAGATAATAATAGATACTATAATCCTATACTACAACATAATAGACTGATACAATAGTATAATAGATATACAGGGTATCCCAAAATTATTGTATTTCTGGGAACGGAGGGGTTCATGAGACCATTTGAAGTAACTTTTTCCTTAGCGGAAATGCGATCCGCGGCTTAGTTTACGAGTTATTAACGAAAAACGGTGATCAATGAGAAGCGGGATCAGCTGGCGCGTGGCGGCCGAGCCAATGAACGGGACTGGGCTCCTTGCGCTCGTTGGCTCGGCCGCCTCGCGCTAGCCGAGCTCGCTTCTCATTGGTCAGTGTTTTTCGTTGATAACTCGTTAACGACGCCACGTAGAACATTTTTGTAAAGGAGAAAGTTACTTCGAATGATCTCAGGAACCCCATATTTCCCGGAAATACCACAATTTTGGGACACCCTGTATAAATAGATAAGATACACCAAATTTCATGCATACGCGGTATTTTGACTCCGAAGAAGAAACGAAAAACACGAACAAACGATAACAAAGGGAGCTGGAAACAATTTTCATGGTCGCGAACAAACTCGCACGGGTTCAAAATTAAATCGGTATTTCCGGGTCGTCGAGGTTGCCTCGTTAATTTCCCGTCTTCGCGTAAAAATCGCGTCATCACGGAATTCCCAGAAAATTGCGCTAATCGAAATTCGATCAATTTCTATCGACATAGGAACGAGCTCCCGCGGCATTTATTTTCCGCCGTGTCACCGAGTCGGTGACACTTTCTCCTCCGAAATGTCGGCGTGAAATCAAGGAATCCGTATACCTTTTTTCTTTCTTCTTTCGCTTCCGACGCCATCGATCACCGCAGGTGGGGACTGTACTTGAGCGACATCCCCCTTCACGACGCCACCAGAGATCTCGTGCTGATGTCGGAGCGGTTCGAGGCTGATTACAAATTAACGGTGAACTTGGAGCTTCTTACCGATAAATTGCAGCAGACGTATCGCGAGCTGGACAGCGAGAAGAAGAAGACCGACAGGTAAGGAGGATTCCACCGTCGGCGTAATTTTCTGATTAAGGAAATCCCCATTGGCCTCGTTAGACGTTTATCCTGACGCAATTTCTGGCCGGCGACGGCCGGCCAGTTTTTCCCTTCGCGGTACAATTTCTTGACAGGATACTCTTCCTCGCCGGAAATTGGATCGCGCTCGTTTTTTTTCCCTCCCTCCCACCCTCTCTCTCACTCTCTCCCGCTTTCTCTCGCACTCTTTCTTCTCTCTCGCGCTCTCTCTCTTTCGCGCTCTCTTACTCTCGCGCTCTCTTACTCTCGCGCTCTCTTTCGCACTCTCTCTCTCGCGCTCTCTTACTCTCGTGCTCTCCTACTCTCGCGCTCTCTCTCGCGCTCTCTCTCTCTCGCGCTCTCTTACTCTCGCGCTCTCTTTCGCACTCTCTCTCTCTCGCGCTCTCTTACTCTCGTGCTCTCCTACTCTCGCGCTCTCTCTCGCGCTCTCTTTCGCGCTCTCTTACTCTCGCGCTCTCTTACTCTCGCGCTCTCCTACTCTCGCGCTCTCTCTCTCTCGGGCTCTCCTATTCTCGCGCTCTCTCTCTCGCTCTCTCGCGCTCTCTCTGTCTCTCTCTCTCTCTCTCGCTCTTTTTTCCCACCGCAGAAGGAACGGCGCCGTCCTTAAACATCGAAACAGGCGACGTTCGCTCGAGATAGTGAAAAATATAGCACCGTCTATCTCTTATTCCACGACTGGAAACGCAGGCTGCTCGAGACGCCGGTCCGATAAACTTTGTAAAGTGTTCGCGCACGTTCGGCGACTCCTCTCGCTTCGGTAGCGAACGCGATTTTATGTAAAAAAAGAAACAATAAGAAAGAAACGAACGTACGATGTTCCGTAGGACTTTTAGAGTGGAAACTCGTCCTCGTGACGAGACTGTAAAATTGAAAGTTGCAATGCGCGCTGATTATTATGTAGGAATGCGCAGCTTGGTTCGTGTGGGAGGCGCGGCTATATTGCTGCCAGTTTTCCGTCACACGTTTGGTCTTGATACTTTGCTAACACACCTCGTAGACACCTTCAGAATGAATTCTGATTAGCTCGACGCGGCCGAACCGTGCTCCAATTCTTTGTACCAAGGAAGAAGCCTATTCCTTTTGCATTCGGCGACTATTCCCAGCTGTACTCGTTTCGTTGACCCTTCAACGACTGTGTCGGGGTGCGTTTGACGATTTAAAAAGCATCGTCTTTTATATCGTCGATTGAACAGGGTGACCCAAAATTGTGGCACTTCCGGGAAATGAGGGATTCCCGAGGTTATTTGAAGCAACTTTTTCCTTTGCGAAAATGCAATTCGTTGGTTTGTTTACGAGATATTAATGAAAAACGGCGACCAATCGGAGGCGAGATCGGCTGCCGCGAGGCGGTGAGTCAATGGAGGGAACTGCGCTTCGTGCGCTCGTTGGCCGCCTAGCGTCAGTCGAGCTGCTCTCTGATTGGTCAGCGTTTTTCGTTAATAACTCGTGAACGAAACGGCGGATTGCATTTTCGCTGAGGAAAAAGTTACTTCAAATCACCTCAGGAATCTCTCATTTCTCGGAATTACCATGGTTTTGGTAATTTAATAAAAAGTAAAGTTAAAATTAATATATTGTAAAATTAATAATTAATAATGTATAACCTGTATATTCTGATACCAATAATATAAATTCAGATTTACGATCATTTTAGATTTACAATATTAAATCATTGAGATTTACAATATCAATATCGTTTGCTTGCACCGAACAATATAAAACAAAAATAACTTTTACAGGCACATATTTCTTTCATCTTTCATTATTTTATTTGAAAATATTATTAGTGGATATTTTGCCGAAAAACAATCTTCCTCAACCGATTTATCAACTGATAAATGACAATTTACCTTCGAGTTTTAATAATTGATTTTTCACCGGAATAAAAAAAGCTCAACGAGTTTTGTCATCGCACATAGTCATTTCAGTCTCCAAGCTATGCTATGCTATTTAACCAACAAAACAAGAAAAATTTGTTATTCCGGTGAAAAATCAATTATTAAAACTCGGAGGTAAATTGTTTTTTATCAGTTGATATATCAGTTGAGGAGTACTGTTTTTCTGCAAAATATCCACTAATAATATTTCCAAATAAAATAATGAAAAATGAAATTTATTATATGATTTATTATATGATTTAACCATCAAAACAAGAAAATAAAACAGATTGAATGTATATACATTTAATCTGTTTTATTTCCTTGTTTTGTTGGTTAAATAGCATAGCATAGCTATACTAGATATAGCTAGATATAGATATACTATAACTATATAGTTATAGTTTCACACCTATAGTTTCCAAACTCTACAGTTTCTCAGTGGCCACCCTGTAGAATGCATTATCGCCGAGTAATTAGAAACAGTAATTTTCTATGATACGCAATTTCTACGAAAAGATCCGATTATCCGACAGCCTGCTGTACTCGGTGCTGCCAGTCTCCGTGGCAAAGGAACTCCGGCATTCGAGGCCGGTCCCAGCGAAGAAGTACGATTGTGTGACGCTATTGTTCTCCGGGATCGTCGGTTTTGGGGATTATTGCGCGGCGCACACTGACTCCAACGGTGCAATGAAGATCGTCAACATGCTCAATCAACTGTACACAGCGTTCGACGTGTTAACCGACCCGGAGAAATATCCGGACGTGTACAAGGTGAGTTTATGGTCGCCCGTATCCACGGCAGCACGATGCTGGCCGCGTTAATCCCCAAACAGATTCACGGCCAGAGCTTGCGCCGTTCCCTGCCGGAGAAAAAAAATAGCTTCTCTTCGAAAAATTCCGTTCTAATTTCGAGTCACGTGAACGATTCATTTCATGCTTGCCAAAATTTTATCGTACCTAGAATGAAATTCTTTGCACTCGTGCACGATGTTAATTGTAAATTGAGCTGAACGACTCGACGAAATCGATCGAATTAATTAACACTAGATTTACGGAGCACAAAAATCAGCTGTTCTATATCAGTTTATAAAAGTAACGATAAGATGTTTATTCTGATTTTTAACGAGTGTTATTGTAACATTTGCCGCAATATAAATTGAACAAATAATTCGCAAATGCATCTCGCGTAAATGAAGAAAGTTAGCGACCCGCCATTTTGTCGGGTTCCGTAAATCTAGTGTTAACGCATTGAACGATATTCGATATTAATAATATTATAATATTAATATTATTATTCTTATATCCAATAATAATATGATAATATTAATATTATTATTATACCTAATAATAATATTATAATATTAACTCTTTGCACTCGAAGCTACTTTAACTGCAAATCTAAAATAATTTTTCTGTCCTTTAGTATTTTCATTTTATATGACAAAGTGCATTTTGTGCATGCGAAATTGAGTCTTGCGACTTACACAACGGTTAAACTTCTAACAATTTTTTCAAATCTAAACTTTAACGTGAAAATTATCTAAGAACGTGACGTAACAAATTTTAGCGGTGCCTCAGAGTCATCACTCGAGTGCAAAGGGTTAATATTATTATTATATCCGATAATGATATTATAATATTAACAATATTATAATATATAATATTAATAATATTATAATATTAAGAATTATAATATTATAATATTAATATTATTATTATAATATTAATATTATTATTATATCCAATAACAATATTTCCCCGCCGTTTCATTCGTCGATTCTCTGCAACATTTTCTTTTTCCAAATCCTCGAAAGCGCACTTCCATTTTTCCGAAAAAATCGAGCAAACTTTTAGTCGCGCGCAGTAAAACCGAGACGAAGTTCTCGCGAGTTCAGCGACGAGAATTAACATACATACATCGTCTCGAGAGAAAATTCCGGGGCAGCGATTCCAAGCGATCGCCGGTGTGTGCAGGTCCCATTAGTGGACCGCATCGGCCGCGTTTGTTGAGAATGAAGCACGGGAACGTTTCGTGAGCGGATTCGCAAAAATCCTACGTGACATACATGTCGCGTTCGCGGAAAGGGGAAAGGACCCGCGGGCCGAGTGAAAAGATGAAATGCAAACCGCCGCGGTTTGTTATATAGCTGTTTGAATAGCGAACTTTCTAGTACTGTTAGCGGCTTCTTTCATTGCACATAATCGTTTCGGGATATTGCTTCGCGACGATACGAAGTTCGCGCGAATCCCCGTCGGCTCGAGTTTGCTTTCAAACTAGCAGCACTTTGTAACTGGTTCGCCAGCCGGCGTAATGAATGTTGAACTTGTCGCGTACTTCGGGTCACTTAACAAGCCGGGGTTAGAGAAGGCTGCCGTTCAACTTACCGCTAATATCTTCGGGAGACCGGATAAAATTCGAGATAAATTTCGAGATGAAATCCGCGTTCGGGCCCGAACGCGGGCCGGGAACTCTGTGCAGTAATGTCTCCCTAACTGACGCTCGTATTGTCCACGAAAACGGACAATTTGGGAAGACAGGATACGATTATTCGAGCCTTGCGGTTCGCTATTATAGTTACGAATTGTCAACAACTATAAAAAGCGAGCTGCAAGGCTCGAATAATCGTGTCTCCTCTTCCCAAATTGTCCACTTTTGTTTATAAGCTGAGAGATAATTGGAGAGAATTTACTGCATTAGCTGTGCAATGTTGCATCGATCAGGGTTAAATAAAATTGAGTCGAACTCATTTGGAATTACAGTAAACTCTCCCTAATTAACGCTCAGATTGTCCATAAAAATGGACGATTTGGGAAGAAGAGATACGATTATTCGAGCCTTACGGTTCATTTGTTACAGTTACGAATTGTCAACAACTATAAAAAGCGAGCTGCAAGGCTCGAATAATCGTATCTCCTCTTCCCATATTGTCCATTCTTAGTGCGCAATCTGAGCGTCAATTAGGGAGAACTTATCGCTGCACAATGGTATAAAAGCTCGAAATCACTCAACAATCAAGTCAAAATACGTCAATCAGCGAAAATACGAAATAGCGACGGATTTATTCGAAAATTTGTATGTAAAAATTTCTAATCTAGTTGCACTAATCGAACTAGTTGCATATAACATGTCAACATTTGTCTGTACAGTAATTTCTCCCTAATTCGCGTCCAAATTGCGCCCGAAATTCAAGCCTCGCGTTTTCATAGTCAACGATCGGTAACCATAAAAACGAGCATTGCGGTTCGTTTTCATAGTTACGAATTGTCAACAACTATAAAAAGCGAGCTGCAAGGCTCGAATAATCGTATCTCCTCTTCCCATATTGTCCATTCTTAGTGCGCAATCTGAGCGTCAATTAGGGAGAGTCAATTAGGAGTCAAAATACGTCAATCAGTGAAAATACGAAATAGCGACGGATTTATCTGAAAATTTGTATGCAATAATTTCTAATCTAGTCGTACTAATTAAACTAGTTGCATAAAAACATTTCAACATTTGTCTGTACAGTAATTTCTCCCAAATTCGCGCCCAAATTGCGCCCGAAATTCGAGCCTCGCGTTTTCATAGTTAACGATCGGTAACCATAAAAAATTGTCAAGAACTATAACAAGCGAGCTGTAAGGCTCGAATAATCGTATCTCCTCTTCCAAAAATTGTCCATTCTTGCGCGCAAACTGAGCGTCAGTTAGGGAGACATTACTGTATTACCGGACGGAGAATTATCATCGCCGGACAGCGGATATATATTTGAATTTACGAGAGAAGGCTTGTTAGCGCTGATCCACTTTGCTCGGACTAGGTCGAAACTGTTGGTGACAAATACATGGCCGTGAGCGGATTACCGGAACCATGTAGTTGCCATGCACGATGCATCGCCCGGCTGGCGCTGGATATGATGGATCTCGCCACGGAGGAAGTGCAGATCGATGGCGAGCCCGTGGTAAGTCTCGATATATTTGACGCCGTTCCCCTTTCAGACCGTTCCTATTTTAGGACGCCATTCTCCGAATCCAAGCCCGAAAAAAAAGAAAGAAAGAAAGAAGAGAGAGAGAACGAGATTCTATTCTACATTCACGAACTTCATCTATCATCCTCCGGATATACATCGTTCGTCCATTAACCCCGTGAAAGATTAAGTGCAGAGAGACAAGTGCAACTTATCCGCGGACGAAAACATTTATTTTTTGAACCGTTCGATTCGACACGGTTCCCGAATCTTGAAAGCGCCGCAGGCTATTCGAAGCGTCGGACGCGGAATTTCCGGGCTCTTTCAGCCACGAAGATCGAGTAGAAATTCATTTCCACTGTCGATTCGAAGATTAATTCTTGTTATTAACGCATTGAGACGTTAATTTATCATCAATTTCGATGATTCATTTTTTATTGTAATAGAATCGAACGAACTGAATTCGATTAGGATGTTTCGGATGCGAAAGTGTTGTAATTTGGTCCGCTGTGATGAATATTCGAACGGTTTACAACATGCAATAACTTTTTTAGAACTTTGGACTTAAATATTTTTTTTAGATTATTGAGCGACCAGGCTAGTAAACCATGACTATGCACTATAGCAAATTTTGCTATAGCGTGGAGTGACAAAAGAAACTATAGCGAAAATCGCAGTTTTGTTCCGATTTTTGACGCTTTTGACGATTTTTTCGACCAATAATTCTGAGAAATTTGCAATTTTTACGATCTTTCAAACGCTTGCAACTTGACTTCGCGTTAACCGATTTTGATGAAATTATTAACATTCATATAACTTACCGAGATCTACGAAACACGTTCCTTTAAAATTTCGTTGCAGGCCCCGATAAAAAACTTAAAAAACTAGAGTCTTATATTTTGTTTCGTCACTCCAAGTAATAACGAAATTGTAACAAAATAGTTCAGTCATTTTCTATCACACCAGTCCCTCGATCACCTAAAAAAAAAAATCAAATCGTTTATTTCAGTTTTAAAGAAGTTATCGCGTTTTAAAACGCGTCCGAATATAAATGAGTGTCACTGTGCGTAACCTCTCAAACCGACTACAGTAATGTCTCTCTAATTTGATTGTCCACAAAAATGGACAATTTAAGAAGAGAAAAGATACGATTATTCGAGGCTTGCTGTTCGTTTTTATAGTTACGAATTGTCAACAACTATAAAAAAACGAGCTGCGAGGCTCGAATAATAATCGTATCTCCTCTTCCCAAATCGTCCATTCTTGCGCGAAATCTGAGCGCGAATTAGGGAGACATTACTGTACATAGTTTCTTTTCAACGCTCGACAGATCATTCGAAGTTCTCGTAACAGAGGACTTTCGATTTTCCTCAGTCAACCGAGGGTACAGAAGAAATAAATAAAACGCAACATCAAATACACGAACGTTTTGCGTTGCTTTTCCATCGTGCCCCAAGGAACGCGGTTCGGCCGATCTCGCGCATTCGATTATCCGTAAAGAGAGTCTTGTTCGTCTTCCTGGCTTAGCACTCTTCCTGTTCCGACGCGAAAGCTTCCGCCGGTAATCGTTTAACGCGCGCTACGTGACACGACTGCAACGGCGCGGCGTCCTACTGCGCCAAGATACCCTGCTGATAGCGGTTTCGTGAACTGTTCCGCAGAAAATCACCATCGGGATCCATAGCGGCGAGGTCGTAACCGGAGTAATTGGCCACCGCATGCCCCGTTATTGCCTGTTCGGAAACACCGTCAATCTGACCAGCCGGACCGAGACCACCGGCGAGCCGGGAAAAATAAATGTCTCCGAGGATGCCTACAGGTACCGATCTCTACCACCGTCTAAAGCCAATGTTTACTTTGAATCACGTTGCGACGCATGAACAGCTCCTCGGTCCCCTTGGAACCTGCGTCGGTTTCAGCTTACCTCTGCATTATCGATTCTTTTTCCCAGTCTTACGAACGCCGATGTCAGCGTTTCAAAACGACAGATTATTTTGCAACCTCGATATCAACAGAGAATTGACACATCGAGTGCTGTGTTAGTCTCGCGCGGGTGATCGCTAATTTTTATTTAGGTTCAGAAATTCATTTTTATTTTAACCCTTTCGCTACGGGCGGGTTCTCCACCGCGGTACTTCCGCTGAACGGAGCGCCGCGACATCACTGCACGCTACGCGACGCCGATCGTCAGCGGGAGTACCGCGGCGGAGAACCCAAGCTGCTTGAATGTTTTCGTACGAAAAAATTTCTCTCCAAAGGGTATTTATAAATAAAGGGTATTCCAGGGTATTTATAACGTCTTAGCATGCGCTCTTTAATTTACAGTATGAGAGGAAATAAAACATTATATGCAATATAATGCATCTTATGGAAGGCCACTATAGTGGCCCATAGTACCTCAGTGGCATCTTATGAAAGGCCACTATAGTGGCCCGTAGTACCTCAGTGGCATCATACGAAAGGCCACTATAATGGCCCGTAGTACCTCAGTGACATCTTATGGAGGGCCACTATAGTGATCCGTAGTACCTCAGTGGCACCAAATGGAAAGCCACTATAGTGGTCCGTAGTACCTCAGTGGCATCATATGGAAAGCCACTATAGTGGTCCGTAGTACCTCGGTGGAATCTTATGGAGGGCCACTATAGTGGTCCATAGTACCTCGGTGGCATCTTATGGAGGGCCACTATAGTGGCCCATAGTACCTCAGTGGCATCTTATGAAAGGCCACTATAGTGGCCCGTAGTACCTCAGTGACATCTTATGGAGGGCCACTATAGTGATCCGTAGTACCTCAGTGGCACCAAATGGAAAGCCACTATAGTGGTCCGTAGTACCTCAGTGGCATCATATGGAAAGCCACTATAGTGGTCCGTAGTACCTCGGTGGAATCTTATGGAGGGCCACTATAGTGGTCCATAGTACCTCGGTGGCATCTTATGGAGGGCCACTATAGTGGCCCATAGTACCTCAGTGGCATCTTATGAAAGGCCACTATAGTGGCCCGTAGTACCTCAGTGACATCTTATGGAGGGCCACTATAGTGGCCCGTAGTACCTCAGTGGCATCATACGAAAGGCCACTATAATGGCCCGTAGTACCTCAGTGACATCTTATGGAGGGCCACTATAGTGGCCCGTAGTAGCGAAAGGGTTAATACAGTAATGTGTCTGTTGATTATTTATTGAACACACGATCTAATCTACTGGCTGCACGTGAGAGCTTAGAGACAACTAGTGTACTCGCAGGCTGCTCACCGACGACTAACTAAAAACGCGGAAGACCCGCGAACTATGAGTCAATGTGAAATCTTTATTGGTCATAAATAAACAATCCGTGTAACGGACTTCCGAGACAACGCACGTTTCGCGCTCACGTGCCCTGCGGATGGGGCCGTTTTACCTAAAAAAAATGGACAAGGTCGTAAAACCTAGAAATTACCCATTTTCAACAACATTGAAAATGCCAGACATCTACAGTCTCTCTAATTGACGCTTAGATTGTCTACAAAGATGGACAATTTAGGAGAGGAGATACGATTATTCGATTCCTGCGGTGCATTTGTTATAGTTACGAATTGTCAACGACTATAAAAACGTAGGCTTGAATAATCGTATCTCCTCTTCCCAAATTGTCCATTTTTGTGGATAATCTGAATGTCAATTAGAGAGACATTTCTGTATTGTATATTGAACAAACCAAATGTTACTAGGATTTGTGGTATGTAACAGAGTTAAATTAATATTTCGAGTGGTAAATTTTAACTTTTCGGTTTTGATTTTATTAATTGAACGACTTTCGTGTTGCAAGAATTTTTGGGACTGATATTTGGCACTTAATGTGTTAAAGATTAGGAAAAAATAGGTGAAAAAATCTATAAAAATATTGTATCTATTTAAGTGGATTAGAATCACAGTGGTCGCATTCTCCTAATTGTCAGGAACAAGCATTACGTCATTGTATTGTTCACTAACAGGTATATTGTTTACCGACCGAATTTATTGTTAATATAATTTAGAATCAAGTTAACTTATAGTAGCTTCATAATTTATTTCACTCGTCTTTTTAACATTATTTCGTGTATAGATTACGTTCTAACACGTAGCTCGACATCTTCGAAAATGTGACTCACTATGACTCTAATCCACTGCTTCGATATCGAAGCAGGAACTTGATTGGAGAAATTCAAAATGAAAGATCCCTCGAAATCGAAATGTGCTATCTTTTCGTGAATACGTACTCGCGGAGTTCGCAATGACTCTAGAGAGAAAATCACGAGCACGTGACAGCGGCAGTCGGAGAATAATCGCGTCGCCCGGTTTATCCGGTCGCTTTTTAATATCGGTTCGGTAAAAGTTGTTTCGGAGCTGGTGAGCCAATCGAGTAACAGAGTAACGCTATCCGCCGCGAATCTATAAAGCAGATCGTTTAATGGTGCGGAGTGTTTCCTTGCGCTGGCTCCACTTTCGAATTCGATATTTACAAGGCATAAACGAAGTTCGCACGAACGTGTTACTGGTTCGACCCGATTCCGGAGTCGTAGCCGATTTTTTGGCAACGACTTGCCAGAACACGGGATTGTTTACAGGCAAGAGCTCGGGAGCGAGAGAGAAAGAGAGAAAGCGAGAGCTTCCGAGAGAGTGCGGAAGAGATTGAGAGAGGAAGGGAGAGAGAGAAAGAGCTTCGGAGATGAAGAGAGAGAGAGAAAGGGCTTCGAGAACAAAGTGAGAGACAGAGAGAAAGAGAAAGGGAGAAGGGGGGAGAGAGAGGGAGCTTCGAAGAGATAAAGAGAGAGCTTCGAAGAAAAAGAGAGCTTCGATGAGAGAGATTCGAAGAGAGAGAGAGAGAGAGCTTCGATGAGAGAGCTTCGATGAGAGAGTTTCGACGAGAGAGCTTTGAAGAGAGAGCTTCGAAGAAAGAGAGTGAGAGAGAGTCGGAGCTTCGACAAGAAAGCTTCCGAGAGAGTGCGGAAGAGATTGAGAGAGGACGAGAGAGAGAGAGAGAGAGAAAAAGCTTCGGAGATAAAGAGAGAGAGAAAGGGCTTCGAGAACAAAGTGAGAGACAGATAGAGAGAGAGAGAGAGAGAAAGGAGGAGAGAGAGCTTCGATGAGAGAGCTTCGATGTGAGAGCTTCGACGAGAGAGCTTTGAAGAAAGAGCTTCGAATAGAGAATTTGAAAAGACAGCTTCGAAGAGAGAGCCTCGAAAAAAGAGCTTTGATGAGAGAGCTTCAACAAGAGAGCTTCGACCAAATAGTTTTGACGAAAGAGCTTCGGCAAGTGAACTTCGTCAAGACAGCTTCGACGAGTGAGCTTCGACGAGAGAGCTTTGAAGAGAGAGTTTCGAAGAAAGAATTTGTAGAGAGAGCTTCGAAGAAAGAATTTGATGAAAGAGCTTCGAAGAGAGAATTTGAAGTGAGAGCTTCTAAGAGAGAATTTGAAGAGAGAGTTTCGAAGAGAGAGCTTTTTGACGAGAGAGCTTCGACCAAATAGCTTCGACGAAAGAGCTTCGACGAGTGAGCTTCGACGAGAGAGCTTTGAAGAGAGAGCTTCGAAGAGAGAGAGAGAGGGAGAGTGAGAGAGAGAGACCGGAAACTTCGACGAGTGAGCTTCAAGGAGGGAGCTTTGACGAGTGAACTTCGACGAGAAAGCTTTGAAGAGAGAGCTTGGAAGAGAAAGAGAGAGAGTGAGAAAGACCGGAAGTTTCGACGAGTGAGCTTCGACGAGGGAGCTTTGACGAGAGAGCTTTGAAGAGAGAGAGCTTTAAAGAGAGAGCTTCGAAGAGAAAGAGAGATTGAGAGAGAGAGAGCGAGAGCTTCGAAGAGTGAGAAAGAGAACTTCGAAGATAGAAAGAGAGAATCTGGTTGCACGAAACGATCGATAATCGTGCGGCCTTGCTGCGCGATACGAAAGATGGTCATTCCGGGTGGGATAATGGGCATGCAAACAGACGCGAGCCACTCGAGTGTAAGAATTGCTGCGACTTGGAAGCAACACGAGTCTCTATATTTATGTTAAGAGCCGCTTTTATTGGATTCGGGGCGGGGGGGAGAGGGTTGAATTGCTCCTCGGACGGGAACGCCGCGATACGATAACACGTATATACGTGTATCGGTTGTTATCTTATAATCCGATCTATTTTCTTACCCCAGTGTCTTCCATTTGCAAATATTTCTTCTCTGGAAAGAAATCAACGGTCCTCGCGCATTTCCCACGATCGAAACGTTGGCTTTCGAGAGAATCTCGAGCTCGTTTTTCATCCATTCAACTCCGGGACCAAGTTATTATTTTGTAAATTTTTCACGGTGTTGTTCGTGCTGCGCAGCTGCGATTTTTAATTTTATTATTTATTTCCGTCGGTTGAAACATCTTACGGTTATCACGCGGCTACTAAGGGTGCACGGGTTAATCAGGTTTACGATACAAACGTGACTCGTTCGCTATTTTTCAGATTAAGATTTCAGTGCCCTCTCCGTAGATTCTCGTTATTTGTTCCGTTCATTACGTTCATTTATTGCCGGGCGCATCTTGCACGGGAAAATACAAATTTATAGTACTGCGGCGCGCGTGTGTGTGTGCTGCAGCGAACGCTTAATTAAACCTGTATTTCTTTATCTCGGTATTCCGCTGGTCCCTCGATTCTCTGCGTGATCTTTTACGACCCTCGTAATCTGAGATTTTACAGCATATTCATCTGTTTCGAATCGGAACATACAAAAATCTAAAGAAACCTGTTCCGAACCGATATATCGAGTTTAATTTATATTTACACAAGGAATTAATTAACTATTTATCGAGATCGTGCGATTGTTAAGAATCGTTTCGAAGTGATTCCTTCGTTGCCGGAAATCGTGGTTCCTTATAGTTTCAGAATTTATAATGGATTTCATCCGACTGAGAATTTTGATTAGCGTGTAAAATAATAACTGCAAAATGTTCAAAAAATGTGCAACGTCGTGTTCTGCTAACCACGCTAGGGCGAACAAGGTAATTTCTCCTCGAACAGCACGAAACAAATGGACGAGGAGGAAATCTATCCAGAACCGATATATCGAGTTAATAATTTATATTTACACAAGGAATTAATAATGATAAATTACGAACTATTTATCGGGATCGTGCGATTGTTAAGAATCTTTTCGAAGTGATTCCTTCGTTGCCAGAAATCGTGGTTCCTTAGTTTCAGAATTTATAATGGATTTCATCCGACTGAGAATTTAGATTATCGTGCAAAATAATAACTGCAAAATGTTCAAAAAATGTGCAACGTCGTTAGGGCGAATTATGCTAGGGCGAACCAGGTAATTTCTCCTCGAACAGCACGAAACAAATGGACGAGGAGCAAATCTATCCAGATCCGATATATCGAGTTAATAATTCATATTTACACAAGTAATTAATAATGATAAATTACGAACTATTTATCGGGATCGTGCAATTGTCTTTTCAAAGTGATTCCTTCGTTGCCGGAAATCGTGGTTCCTTAGTTTCAGAATTTATAATGGATTTCATCCGACTGAGAATTTAGATTATCGTGCAAAATAATAACTGCAAAATGTCCAAGAATGTGCAACGTCGCTAGAGCGAATTATGCTAGGACGAACCAGGTAATTTCTCCTCGAACAGCACGAAACATATGGACGAGGAGGAGATCTATCCAGAACCGATATCGGATAATCGCTAATCAGGCGCGTTGTCATTACAATGGCAATGAATTGTTTAGGGCGTATGTAATTCGATTACGCGGCCGAGCAGACTAAAATCCAACGGGAATTGCGAGTTGACATCTCTCTGGGAGTTCCATGTGCCGCGGGGATTAAGAGAAGAGGACAGGACGGGCGGGCCAACGTTTAATGCATAACAGCATTTATAACGACGCGATTACATCGCTTGTCATCCGATCCGCCGAATGTTTTGCAGTCGCAGCGATCGCTCGAGATCGAACCGTGATTGACGGACTGGCGTTCGCCAGTCGAATTCATTAAACGTCTCACGGAGGGCCGGATAAAATATCGAAAATCAAATTTATTACTTTTTCCAGCCGCGCGTCCCGCAGGATTTATACGCCCCGTCGCGGCGATCTATTCTCGTTGTCGGCTCGTTTCGATTGACTTCGCCGCGACGTTTCGCAACGATAAACGGAGCAACAATCGTACGATCCGAAATTCGTAGACAGTGTCTCGACTTTAATGAATTTTATGGATTGCTCGAGCGACGTTCGAGCGACGGACAAATCCTCTGTTTAGTCGATCGCTGGAAAACAGGAGATAGACGAGGATGCGCTTTCGCTTTCGCATGATTATGATATCTCGGAGATGGTATTCTTCCATTTTTATAATTTCGTATTGCGACTGTGCAATTTTGTCGCATATCAACATCGTGATATTTTAATAATGTAATATTGTTTAATAATGTGTAATGGCATGAACTCTTTGTTATACAACGGAAAATTGGGGTAACGATCAAGCAGAGTGCAAACAAAAAAGAGAAAAAGAAGAGAAATGTTATAACAAATAATATGAGCATGGTATGACACAACGAAGTGAATTAACAGAAACCTGTTTTGTCATAAAAGTCCATTTTTGAACGATCGAGCGTACTTCTTAACTTTCCCGAGTATTTAAACGATCATTAAGCCGTTCATCATGGAAGTCAGCTTAATTCCTCGTCGCTGTTACTTCTCTCTCCATTAAATTCTTTCGTTTTATTATTAATGTTCACTCGTTTAGTGGAATGAACTCTTCGTTGTACAACAGAAAATTAGAATAACGATCAAGCAAAGAGCAAACAAGAAAAAAGAAGAAAAAGAGAAATGATATAGCAAATAATATGAGCATAATATGACACAACGAAGTGAATTAACAGAAATCTATTTTGTCACAAACATCCATTTCTGAACGATCGAGCACACTTTTTTTACCTTCCCGAGTATTTTAATATCAATATTAATTCCCTTAATTCCTATTTTAATATTAATTCCTCGTCGCTGCTACTTCTCTCTCCGTTAAATTCTTTCGTCTTATCGTGTCGCGATCTTCGTGTCGGCGTATAAAACACATTCGCGTCGACTGCGACGAGTTTCTCGTTACAATATCGTAACAAAAGTAATATCGCAACTGCCTAGATCAGCCGCGACCTCGGCGCTCGATGCGACGAGCCACGCAAAAGTTCAGTCCACGTGTGTCACGTGTCTTATATAAAAGTGGAAGCCGCACTTCGCGGAAGTGAAACACGTGGACACTCGCGATCGGCATTCTTCCTCTGTGGCCACAGTTTCTCTCGGCACCGGGGACTCGACTCATTAAACTCGCACCATCTCGCCGAGTAATTATCGTGAACCCATTGAACCTGACTTTCCTTTCAGCCGGCGAAGATCCTCTTCGGACCGCGGCGCGGGTTCAAATGAAAAGGTTACTTCCTCTCTGTAATCCTCTTTTGACTTTCGCACTCGCTTGCGAACAGATAATCGACTTGCTACTCCGAAATCCATTAGATCGAATTTATTAACGAATCGCGTTTGCTTTCTTCGCCAAGATGTCACCGTTGCATTAAAATCCTGTCGAATCGACAGATTTGTTCGACGCTGGCCGCGCGATTTCTTTGATCCACCGTTTACCGTTTGGAGAAATGTGTTCGTAATTTCGTTAAAAATGTCAACGGTATGCTCGTTGTTATTCGAGCTTTGTTATTCGTGGATTAACTGATTCGTTCGTGACTAGACTGCAGATTTTATGCATCTATGACGCGAAAGCGTGTACAATAGATTCTTCCTAATTTTACGTGTAAACAAAGGTGAACAATTTGGGAAGAGGAGATACGATTATTCGAGCCTTGTACCTCGTTTTTATGATTCTTGACAGTCGAAATAATATTATATTATTATTCAGCTGGAATAATCGTATCTCCTCGTCCCAAATTGTCCATTTTTCTGGACAATCTGAGCGTTAATTAGGAAGAGTTTACTGTAATTCCAAACGAGTCCGATTCAATTTCATTTAACCCTGATCGACGCAACACATTATTTAGTTGAAAATTATTAGTAATAGTTATTATTTGCACAGTATTTTAGTTGAAAATAGAAAATACAGCAAATTCTCTCCAATTGTCCCTCAGCTTGTACGAGCCTCGTGGCTCGTTTTTATAATCGCCGATTGCCAGCAACTATAAAAACGAGCTGCAATCCTCTCTTCTCTTTCCAAATTCTCCATTTTTGTTTACAAGTTAAAGTTCACTGTATTTAGTGACGAGCGCCAACTTGTCAAAGTATTTACTATAATTACAGTAATTTCCCTATAATTTTCGCGCTCAGATTGTGCACGAAAAATGGACAATTTGGGAGGAGGAGACACTATTATTCGAGCCTTGCACCTCGTTTTTATGATTATTGACACAATCGAAATAATATATTATTATTCAGAAATAATATATAAATAATATAAATATCGAGGTAATTAATATATTATTATTCATTATATAATATATTATTATTCAGCTGGAATAATCGTATCTCCTCGCCCCAAATTGTCCATTTTTGTCCACAAGCTGAAGGAAAATTGGGAAGAATTTACTATAAATGGAATACGAAACGGTAAATGCGAGGAATAAATTTAACAACGCCGTTGCATTGCTTTCAACTCATTAAAAACGTAAGAAACGAATATAAATTGTTATTTAGCTCCCATCTGTCGCAATCGAGGCAGAGTATTTTTATTCCGCGTGAAAATCCACGGTATATTCGCGACGATTCTTCTCTCCGTTTCTCGAGCTATCGATCAAGTTTCGCGGCGTTCGCGCTTCCGTCGCGAGGTCTTCGTCGCCCGAAATCGAATTGCCGAATCAAGACGATCCGTTTAGAGTAACTCGATGCAAATCTTACAGGCGACTTACATCGAAACGGAGCGAGAGCGCGAGTCCCAGACGCGCGCGGAAAAGTTAGTTACGCGCACCTCTGCCGGAATTCGTCGGTTGTCCCATTGTTTTCCCGTTCCACGCTGGATCAGGAAGTTCGTTGGCTCGCGAGACGCGGGAGCATCGGAGAAAGAGATTCCATTGAAAAGTTAGCGGGAAGTTCGAGACACTCTAGTCGATACTTCCAGCCGACGCACGCGTTTCGCGCGTCGACGCGCGGAACTCGACGCCGTCCGATCGCGTCGACCGATTCGTGCCGACGACCGTTTCGATTACTCTTTCGACGAACTTTCAGAGAATTCTCGAAACACGATCGCAGTCCCCAAGTGTTGAATCTAGACGCGCCTATTCTCTCGGCAGATGCTGTAAACGAACGAGATAGCAGATCTCGCTGCTCCCGCGAGAAAGAGAAAGATACCCGGCTAGATCTCCGCGCTCGAACTGCACATATTTCTAGCTCTACGATGAAAGATTACCATTGACGTTCGAGATTATGTTTTGCTTTACTTCTCAGCGATTCGATACATGAAAAAATATACACAGAAACTTTCGTCAGGCTAGACTAGACCGGTGGCAAGGCATCTTTGGCGTTCTCCCTCCTCTTTCGCTCCTCCGTATAAAATCGACGTCTCTTTCCAAATCTACGAAACGTGGCAAACAATTTCCAAACATTCGCACCTTCGATCGATCACCGGCGATCTGAAATACCGAGTCTGAAGGACATCGACGCTTTCGTTGAAAGAATAAACGCTGCCCGAAGCGTCGCGCAGGGCTCGATCAGCTGTTCGCGCGCCGATCCAACGAACACTCCTCGAACATCAGTCGCAGAGGAGGTCCAGGTAGTTCCTCAGCGACTCCGGGATCTGCAGGGTCTTGATACCGTGCGGCAGGGCCCAGTTTTGGAACAGCCTCTCCCTGATCGAGCATCGGCACAGGTGTCTCAGTTCCGGCGGGCTGAGCCCGCTTCTCTCCGGCGGGATCAGTTTCTGCTCCATCAACGTTGGGTACTGCTCGTACAAAGAGATGCTGAGGACGCCGCTCTGCTCCGCGATGTGGCTGGGCGTCTTGACGAAGGCGGTGGTGATGGTTCTCAGGACCAGTCGCAGGCAGACGAGCAACTGTTCCGGATAGACGATCTCGTCCTGGCCAGGCTGAGGCTCGAACTCGTTCAGCTTGGCGAGCAGCATCTCCAACGGCGAAGGGGCTATTTTGTCGGACTCCACGGTGGCTCCGTATCGCAGCATCACCAGCAGGATGTCCGGCGAGCCGTGTTGAATGGCCACCCTTAATGGCCACGCCTGTCCGTAGGACTCCATGGGGACGTCGATCAACCGTCTCTTAATGGTCGACGACTCGCACCGATACTCGAGACGGCCGACGGTCGCGTGATGCAGGAAGTACACCAACGCGCGTATGTTCTCCTCCCGGTCCTCGAAGTCGCTCTTCCATCCGGACAGGAAGTGGGTCACCCTGGTGCCGAATATCGCGCCGACCAGGATGCGCTCGAACGTCTTCTCGCAGTAGAACATGTCGTTCAGTAGGCGGGACACGATCTCGTTGTTCTCCAAGTTCCAGTCGTAGCAGAGCTTCGCCGCGACGTACAGCACGTTGTGGAACTTGCCCAGCATGCACACGTAGCCGTTCTCCATCATCGCGATGTTGTGGTAGCGCAGCGCCGACATCACTATCCGCTCGCAGATGTCCTGCTTGTCCAGGTTCTCTGCTGCAGATAGAGGACGGTTTCGGTTAGAATGGGGCAGGGGTGGTGAAACTTTGATCCGCGGGTCAGATTCATAGAGGCTTTTTAAACGAGCAATGCGTTGATTTTTATAAACTCTTATTTTTGATATTGTGAAGGAGGAGACATAATCGAAAATGTTAAGAAAAGTGTCACTTCATTTGTGTCAATTTTTTCACGTCGATCTTTATCTATTAAGTTCTAAATAAATATAGCTCGAATAATAATATGTTTTATATATATAAAATAAAAATAATAATAATATATAAAATTTTATATATACACGTAATAATATGTTTTATATATATAAAACATATTGTTATTATATATATATTACTATATATATATATATTATTATTATTATTATTATTATTATTATTATTATTATTATTATATATACTATAAACATATTATTATTCGAGCTATATTTATTTAGAATTTATAAAAACATATTTCCAAGTGGAGGACCGACTGCCAACTGGGCATGGTGTCACCTGGTGGGGTAATTCATGGTGTCACTCCATTTATATCAATTTTTTCACGTCGATCTTTATACATGTACGAAACATATTATTATTCGAGCTATATTTATTTAGAATTTATAAAAAAATATTTCCAAATGGAGGACCGACTGCCAGGACATGGTGTCACCTAGTGCGGTAATTCATGGTGCCACTCCATTTATACCAATTTTTTAACTTCGACCATCACTTTTTGCTCTTCACTTGCAAAAGTAAAAGTTAAGTTAAAGTTTTTATAAAACAAAGAGGAAACGCAAACTATTTAGAGGATTTTAAAAGTGAGAACCAAAAAGACTAGTTTTTAACCATCCTCCTTTCCAAGTGACGTCACTGATCCACCAGCTAGTATTGAAAACAATAATGAGCAAAATTTGACCCACTTCTCAAAATCGCCGTCGCTGGATTAGGCTAGATCATTGCAACATCTGCTCCGGTCCACGAAAACAATTAACAAGCAATCGGTCGTCATTTTAAGGAATACAGCGACATTGAGACTTTCGGCTGGTTAGAAGAATTTCACCTCGAATTTCCAGGGAAAGATCAATTGTTTGGAAAGTTTGCGATCTATCGCCGTCGATCGGAGAGCATCGAATCACCTGTGAAAGCCGTGACGCGACATATCCTGCCACCCTGTACAGTGCTGGACGCAACGACGACACTTGAAAAATCTCACAAACGGCTCGAAAGTCGAAATATTTTTTCCGCGATACTGACAAATCGATGTCGAGCTATCGATCTCTCTAGTGTGCGCGGCAGAAAGCCTTGGAAAACGATCTTTGCAGCCGAATTTCGCGTTCTCCGAGGGCAGTTTTCGCTGACAGAATCGCGCGGAACTCTCGCATTGTCGACTTTTCAGACCCTCGTCGGGTCCAGAAGTTCATCCAGAAGGATTTGAGAGGGAACCGCGATCGGGGATGAACACGAAACGACCTTGAACCACGAATATATCGTTGCCACGAATGCGTCGGAACCGCGGCACCCGTTTCTCCGGCGCGGTCACGGTATAAGCAGTCGGGTGAACGATCGGGACTTTTTCTTTCTCGTGCCGATACTTTCGATCGCGTTTTCCAGAGGCAGCGTCTCGCATAATTTTTCGAAGAAAGCCGAATATCGGTGTGCACGACCACCACGGCAACGGAAACTACGACGACGACAACGACGATGACGACGACGACGACACTGCAGAAGTTTCTCCCGCGTCTAACATTACACCGCGGTATCACTTTCCTTCCGCTATCCTCGATCGAATCACTTTCATGGTCGCACAATAGAATTTGCGCCGGCCTGGTGGACACGAACCTGGCGGCCACTGGCACGGAAAATCTGCACGGCCGCGTCGGAACGGTCCGAGAGCTCGATTCGAGCCGGTCGCTGCGACGGAACCCCGTTAGATGTACGGTAAATCACGCGGATTCGTTCCGAGACCCACGATTTCGCGATCACGCCCCGATCGATCAGCGAGCCAGTGTCGCGATTTCGAGGAAAACCGAACCGTCTCGTCGAATCGGTCGTCGATTGGCGGGTATTCGCCGGCCGATCGATTAACCCTCGCGAGGCGGTTGGCCGGGGTCCATTTTGTGCCGGAGTGTTCAGATCGTGTTCGCTTGATCGATTCTTCTATCCGATTCTCGGCGATTGAATAGAGGAACGATAGAAAGGCTGATAAGTCTGACAGACGTATTTTCGAAAATATATTTCGCAGAATTGCTGGATAAAGTTCAGGATTGCCGTAAACGTCGTTGATAATAAAGCTGCGAAAATGGTCCGGCGTTCGAGGATTAATCATTTGAAGTCGGTTAAGTTAGGTATTTCTTTTTCGGGACTTGATAGGAACCTTGATACAGTTGATGAAATCACGATTCTCCCTAATTGACGCTCAGATTTTGCACGGAAATGGACAATTCCGGGAGAGGAGATACGATTATTCGAGTTATGAAAACGAGTCGCAAGGCCCAAATTATCGTATATTAAATAAATAAATAAATATATATATATTATTTATATATATTATTAAATTAAATATATATATATATATATATATATATATATATATATATATATATATATATATATATATTTATATATATTATTAATATATAATAATAATATATATATAATAAATAATAATAAACGAATTTATATTTAACCCTTTGCACTCGATATATTTATCTATATTTAAATATAAATATTTTATAATTTCCTCTTCCCAAATTGTCTATATTTATGTACAATCTGAGCGTCAATTAGGGAGAATCTACTCTAACATTGTGCGTCACTACGAGAGACAACGATTTACCATCAATGTTTTCATACCAAAGTCTAGTAGCTTTTCGAATGCATCTCTAGATCGTTGTTTGAGTGTCGTAAAAATATCGCAGAACTGGAATAACAGCACGGAGATTTTGTTTAAGCAACAAAAATGCGTGTTTATCGGTGCACGATCAGCGTTAGAAGGCAGCACGATCGATGACGATTAACCCTCCCGGTCTCGCGTCGAGCCAGTCTCGACATTGACCTTTGTATCGGGTGACTTAACTTAATTCATCAACGATTCCACGATTTGTGCCGTTTATTTTGAAAGTGGCATAAGTCACTTTTTCAAAAAAATCGAGTTAATGGTAACACTAATTACAATTGAACGGCATCTTTTCATTTAAAAAAAAAGAAAAAAAAAGTGATTTATGCCACTTTCAAAATAAACGGCTCATTTCTTGGCACGTCTAGCAGCAGTTCTACTAATTTCCCAGCTGTTCCGAACGGGTCAGCGAAGCTACCCATTGGAATCCGAACAGTATCGTGCGAGACAGAGGAAACTCTTCGCAGCACAAAAGAGTCAAGTTAATTAACTAAGTAATCAACTGAAAATACACTCCACTGCCTTTGTACAAGCCTTATCTCGGCGACTTCGGTTGTGAATTTTCGATTCGAGCTCTAAATCTTTTGATATTTACAAAAAACTGTTAGCGACGGACATCTTGTGACGTCATGCTCATGAGATTGACACCACTCTGGTCGAATATTGCAAATATCTCCGCGATAACTGCAAAACGGATATTTCTACAACCGAAGCCCTCGAGAGTTTAGTCTTTTCGGAATCTAAATTTTCCACTTTTGAACTGCACACTTCGATATTAAAGCGTCAGTTTTAGTGGATAATCCTAATTTAGTGGTGAACCTCGAAAACTAATATACCTATATGGCTTTTCTTCTATGTGTGGGTTGTCATACATGCAATCCGCCCCCTCCCCTCCCTTAACCTTTTAGGTACGGCGGAATTCTGCGCGAGGCTATTTCTCTGGACGGCAGAGCCTGATATGTACTGTACAGAGTCTGATACTGTATATACAGAGTGTCCCAAAAATGTCTTGCAATCCGAAAGTGGCGGGTTCCTCAGGCCATTCGAAGCAACTTTTTCCTTTACAAAAATTTTCTCCGAGGCACCGTTAACGAGTTATTAACGAAAAACAGTGACCAATGAGAGGCGAGCTCGGCTGGCGCGAGGCGATCGAGCCAATGAGCGGAACTGGGCTTCGCGCGCTGGTTGGCTGGGCCGCCTCGCGTCAGCCGTACTCGATTCTTATTGGTCACTGTTTTTCGTTAATAACTCGTTAACGGTGCCTCGGAGAACATTTTTGTAGAGGAAGAAGTTGCTTCAAATGATCCGAGGAACCCGCCATTTCCGGATTGCGAGACATTTTTGGGACACCCTGTAGACTGTTGTAAATCGATGCGAAGACAAAAGAAGTGTGAAACAATGCATACGAAGACGATTATTTGGTTCAAACGATGAGCGAGTGAGCTACTAGAGCAAGCCACTATAGTGGCGCGTCGTCCAGAGAGATGACATCCGCGAAAGCCACTATAGTGGCGCGTCGTGCCTAAAAGGTTAAGAGCGCAGTCACTGAAAGTCCGACGCGAAATCCGGAAGCACCGAGTGCACGGGGTCGAGAACGTTACCTGCTGCGCAGCTGTTTATCACGTCCGAGAAGTATCCGACCATCTCTCGCCGTTTGTATCGCGACGCGAGGCAGCTGCGCTCCATCTCGGCGAACAGCCTGTCGAAATAGCAGTCGATCAGCACCTCCATCGTTTCCCGATCGGCCGGAAAGCGGTCTCGAGCAGCGACATGCACAAATTTCACGTCGCCTAACGAGCGAGCGAACTTCGCACTCGATCGGCCAGGAATGATAGCCGACACGATGAACGGAGGGACAAACGACGGCCCGGCTAACTCGATTAGGTGTTAAAGAAGCAGTCGAAGGGCTTCGACGGCTGGTCCCGTCCCCTGCTCGGCGGACGCGCGTCGCCGAGCACGCGGTAAATATTTCATCCCTGGTCGGAAGGCGGATAAACATGGCCAATTAGGCGCGGCCACGTCGCCGATTAGCAGCGAGTCGCCGGCCGGCCGGCTAATTTATTGGCCGATCGCGGCGCTAAATTGCGACGCGGATACTTCTCGCGGTTGCGGTCTCGAATCGGCGGACACGTGTGTTACGTGCGGCGGACTCTGCGTTATGTGCGCATTTTCGGCGCGGCACCCCGTACAGTGGGAGTGTCGCGGCGGACAACGCGATCGTACCGAAAGGGTTAAGATAGATAGCTTGTATATACTTTTAACGCGGAACAACAGTCGAATAGTTGTTCGCGGCGCGGCCAGTTTCGGGTCGCGTGCCATTTCGCGGGTCTGATTGAAGTCGTTAAACGGCGGAACGTTCGCGGCCCGCCGAGCAGCAGACGTTTCTACAAATTAAACCGGTGCGCCGTGCCACGATGCGTGCACGGCGACGGGAATGTTCGTATACTCTGTTTAGTATTTACGCAGGGGGAACTAATGTCTGCGAACTGCTGCGAGGAGATCGTTAAGAACCTGCTGGTTGTTCATTTTTTTTCTTTTTCTTTTTTCCTTTTTTCTTTGCCGGAGAGCTCGGGACACTCGATCGTTCCCCGCGATGTCGCGGATGAACAGCAATTTACTTAACTGTATCCTTTCATCTTCGTCTAACGAGACGTCTAATAAGAAACCACTTTATACAGTAGTAAAGTCGCCTTTTATCGTCCAGTCCTCGGCACCGATGGATTTTTATAGTTTCACGCAGCGCGAGTCACGGAATTAGATGCCGCGACCACCGTAGCGTGATTTCACGCCGCCATTTTGGCGGATACGGCGGTGCGAATAATTATTGACTCGAAGTAACTTTCAATACGCTTTCAGCGATATTTAAAAGAAATCTTAACGATATATCATTATTTGTATATTTGTATTTTCTATTGTTTCTAATATACAGTGTGTCACAAGATTATGGTACTTGCGGGAAATTAGAGATTACTGAGGCTATTCGGAGCAATTTTTTCCTTTACAAAAATTTTCTACGAGGCATCGTGTCCCAAATTCGAATTAGGGTGTCCCAAAATTATGGTATTTCCAGGAAATTAGAGATCACTGAGGCCATTCCGAGGAACTTTTTCCTTTACAAAAATTTTCGCCGAGGCTTCGTTTACGAGTTATTAACGAAAAACACTGACCAATGAGAGGCGAGCTTGGCTGGCGAGAGGCGAGCGCACGGAGCCCAGCTCCGTTCATTGGCTCGGTTGCTTAGCGCCAGGCGAGCTCGCCCCTCATTGGTCACTGTTTTTCGTGAATAACTCGTAAACGGAGCCTCGTAGAACATTTTCGCTAAGGAAAAAGTTACTTCAAATTACCTCAGGAATCCCTCATTTTCCGGAAATATCTACTAACTAATATATATAATAATAATAATAATAACTATATATATAAATATAACTATAATAATAATAACTATATATATATAACATATAAATACTAATAATTATTATTATTATTAATTTATATTATAATTTCGGCGTAAACATTCGCGACCCGCGCAAGATGCCCCATGTAAATTAGCATTCTTTCAGCGGCGAGAGGGCAGCGCGATCATCGGCGAGCCCGTCGGGTTAACAAGCCAATAATATTACCGTTCGCTTGTCCCCAGGTACCTGTGCATGCCTGAGAACCACGACCCGCAATTTCTGCTGGAGTACAGAGGACCGGTGACCATGAAGGGCAAGTCGGAGCCGATGAACGTATGGTTCCTGTCCAGGGATTTTGAGCTGGCCGCGTAAATCTGCTGCGACGGATTCTTCAGACTCTAACGCCGGCTCTCGGCGAGCGTTCGGATTTTTATGGTCCCGGTACACACCGTAACGAAAAAATTGTACGCGCGACACAGCCGATTGTACCGCGCGCGGCGAACGTATTTCCAACGAGAACGGGACGCGTCACACGAACCATTCGAGAACCCCGATTTTGTAAATCCTACTTTCGCCGTGAACATGATCGATGCGTCGACTGGATCGGGAAACTTGAATGAAAGACGAAAGATGTGAAAGATCGCGGATGTCTCGCGAAATCAAAGCGGAAAGAGCGGGTCGGCCGGTAAATTACCGCTCCATGTTCGAAACCGAGATAACGAACGGTTTTTATCGGTAGCATAACCGAACGCGCGACTATTACTTCGGAATATAGTTCGCGAACATCTGCAAGCGCTCGTTATAACGGGGAACCAATTTACAGATTGCATCCGCGATGAGTTTACGTCCGATTCGCCGACGCCGCTTTTAAGGTCGCATCTTTCGCTTCATCATCCGTCCTGATACGATTACCAGCCAAATCTCTCCCCGCGGCCATTCGCGAATGCTTTGTAGCGTTTAATGATCGTCCGACGACTTGCAACAGTTCGTTCGTACACGCGCGCACCGCTTACGCGGAAAATTGGTCGACGAGAGTAGCGTGCTCGATCCGGAACAATCGTGCGAGGAGTCTCCGATCTGGACGCGGTTCTTGCGCGGCGATCCGTGCTCGCAATATTGTAGCAAACAACGGAAATGTTATCTCTTTCGAACAGGAGAGGGTAGTTTACTTGTTGATGGGAATTCGTCGTTTGCGAAGAATAAAGCGTCAATCGGAAGGTTCGGTTTAATCATTAGACTGCTGGTTTTTCGTTTGCAGTTTTCGTGACACCGTCTTAATGAATGCGTGAAAATTCGCAGTCGGAAATTAATTTTAATCATTAGACTGCTGATTCTCGGTTGCAATTTTCGTGATACTGTCTTAATTCCGACAGAATTTCGTATCTTTAAGTTTCGAGATTCTGTGAGCCGCAAATGCGTGAAAATTCGCAGTCAAAAATTAATTTTAATCATTAGACTGCTGGTTCTCGTTTGCAATTTTCGTGACACTGTCTTAATTCCAACAATAATTTCGTATCTCTTAGCTTCGAGGCTTTGTGAGCTGCAAATGCGTGAAAATTCGCAGTCGAAAATTAATTTTAATAATTAAACTGCTGGTTTTCGTTTGCAGTTTTCGTGACACTGTCTTAATTCCAACAAAATTTCGTATTGCCTAGTTTCGAAACTCTGTGAGCCGCAAATGCGTGAAAATTCGAAGTCAGAATTTAATTTTAATCATTAGATTGCTGGCTTTCGCTTGGAGTTTTCGTGACACTATCTTAATTCCAACAATAATTTCGTATCTTTAAGTTTCGAAACTCTGTAAGCCGCAAATGCGTGAAAATTCGCAGTCGGATATTAATTTTAATCATTAGACTGCTGGTTCTCGTTTCCAGTTTTCGCGACACTGTCTTAATTCCAACAACAATTTCGTATCTCTTAGTTTCGAAACTTTATAAGCTGCAAATGCGTGAAAATTCGCAGTCAGAAAATTGATCTTTGAATTCGGGAGAGCGATTGGTTATCACGTTATACCGGAAATTCTGCCTAATTTTTCTTCAGCTCGTAAACAAAAACAGACTTTTTGGGAAAATAAAATACCATTATTCGAGTCTCGCGCCTCGTTTTTATAATCGTTGACTAATCGGCAACTCAATAAAAACGAGACGCAAAGTTATTTAATAATCGCATCTCCTCTTCCGAAACTGTCCGTTTTTGCTTACAAACTAAAGCAGAATCAGTGCAATGTAATTAGGTAAGGGTAAATTAATGCAAAAGACTAAAGGTAAATTAATGCAAATGTAAGGCAGTCCAGTCGACGCGTCAAGTCTCGGCATCGCGAAACGTTCCGGAAACGTTCCGTTTCATTCCACTTCATGGTGTTTGCAAACGATGGTCTACTTCGGTCGGTGCAACGCTCAAATACTTGCGCGCGAACCTAAAGAGCAAATCCGAGGCCCCGTGTGAAGCTTTTCGGACAAGTTGTAGGATGTAAGACGACTGTCCGAGCGGCCTGTTAAGCAGCGAGGCAAAACAAACGATTCAGAATTTCAAGTAGGCAGTACTCGATTGTACTCGTTAGAAGCAACTTGTAAGTTCGCAAATATTAGTTTATCGACTCGTTTTCATTAGAACTGTTTTTCCTCTTTTCATGAGCACCCTCGATCTCACAGGAATCATGGACAATCTTTTACTGAAGTTCTGAATCTTTCTTTTATCGTCCTGAATATTACACTCCTCGATATTAGCTATTTGAATAGTAAATGAATCGTGCACCACTAGACTGTGCACGTTTATGCGAATCTAAATTCTCATTGATGCTTTTAAAGAGTCTAAGATTTGTTATCTGGAGTATCGATTGTCTGATGAATTTTAAATATTTTTATAAGACGCATAAAGATTCGCAGTCTATCTACAGTAATGTCTCTCTAATTGACGCTCAGATTGTCCACAAAAAATGGAGAATTTAGGAAGTGGAGATACGATTGTTTTGAGCCTTGTGACTCGTTTTTTATGGTTATCGATTGTCAACGACTATAAGAACGAGGGCTTGAATAGTCATATCTCCTCTTCCCAAATTGTCCACTTTTGTGCACAAACTGAGCGTCGGTTAGGGAGACATTACTGTATACTGTCTCTAAGCTCGGTTCCTCCTTTTCTAATTTTCAATCTTGCTGTTTTCCTCGAACATGCGCGTTTGCGATGAAAAAGCTTCAATTTGATTGAAAAATACGATCACAGATATTTTTATGTAGGAGCATATTTATGTATTATATTCCGGAAGAACAGCACGGTTAATGAATCGATCGGTCAATTTTACCTGTTTCTCAATATGTACTCTTTCTTTTTTCACTTGTTCCTCTCGATTTTTAATTCCGCTGTTCCCGAATATTTTCCACGTTCCTCTCGTCGAGGAATTCAGTATTCTTTAAATTACTATTCAACGTTCTCCACGGTCGAGAAGGCTGCCATTTATCTACTTTCTTTATGCACCCATAGGGACCCTGACAAGAGACCAGCACGGCTGTAAGAACAAGCGATTACAGTCACTTGGTTCTCGGTACAGCAATGTCTCTCTAATTGACGCTCAGATTGTCCACGAAAATGGAGAATTTGGGAAGAGGAGACACGATTATTCGAGCCTCGTAGCTTGTTTTTGTATAGTTGTTGACGCTTCGTGACTATAAAAACGAACCGCGAGGCTCGAATCGAATCGTATCTCCTCTTCCCAAATTGTCCATTTTTACTGCGCAATCTGAGCGCGAAAATTATGGAGAAATTACGGTAATTAAAGTAAATACTTTGACTAGTTGGCGCACCTCGTCGCTAAATACAGAGAATTCTGCCGAACTTTTCTTTAACCTGTAAACAAAAATGGAGAATTTGGGAAGAGAAGATACGATTATTCGAGCCTTGAAACTCGTTTCTACAGTTGCCGATTGTCAACAATTATAAATTCGAGGTGCAAGGCTCGAATAATCGTATCGCCTCTTCCCAAATTGTCCATTTTTAGTGCGCAATCTAAGCGCGAAGATTATGGAGAAATTACTGTAATTAAAGTAAATACTTTGACCAGTTGGCGCACCTCGTCGCTAAATACAGTGACTTCTCCCGAACTTTCTTTTAACCTGTAAACAAAAATGGAGAATTTGGGAAGAGGAGATACGATTATTCGAGCCTCGTAGCTCGCTTTCTACAGTTGTTGACGCTTCGTAACTATTGGGTTGGCAACTAAGTAAATGCCGATTTCAGTTAGAGATGTCCCTCACTCCCATTTTTCTGATATCCATAAATGTTATATTATAAAATTATTATTATTATTATTATTATTATTATTATGTTATTTCTTATTATCCGTGAATGTTAGCAACTGGACAAATTGAATGCAGCGGTCAAGGAAAAGCGACCAGAATTGGTCAATCGTAAAGGTGTCATTTTCCAGCAGGACAATGCTAGGCCGCACACGTCTTTGTCCACTCGGCAAAAATTGATGGATATTGGTTGGGAATTGATGTTACACCCGCCATATAGCCCTGATCTCGCGCCATCGGATTACCACTTATTTCGATCCCTGGACAACTCCCTTCGTGGTAAAACTTTAAATGACGATGACGCTGTAAAATCTCACTTAACTCAGTTTTTGGCCGAAAAGGATCAGACTTTCTACGAGCGTGGAGTTTTCAAATTGTCGGAGAGATGGCAAAAGGTCGTCGAACAAATTGGAAAATACATTACAGATTAAACTTCGTTCCAAGTAAAAAAAAAATTTTTATTTCATTGAACAAATCGGCAATTACTTAGTTGCCAACCCAATATAAAAACGATCCGCGAGGCTCGAGTCGAATCGTATCTCCTCTCCGCAAATTGTCCATTTCTGTGCGCAATCCGAGCGTCAATTAGAGAGACATTGCCGTACATCTTTCTCTTTCGCTATCATTCCATCTTCGACCCTGCTGTTCTCGCGACCAGTAGACAGTCTCGTTCGTCGGAGAATCGCGCAGGCTTCGTATCGCTGTCCACTATCGTTCCCGATCAAAGAGAATCGATCGTACGAAATCGCGGATCCCGGCAGATATCAGCTTGGCCAAGAAGCGCGATCGATCACGTGCCGCCACGACCAATGAAAAATTTACTTTCTCGACTAGCCCGCAACTGTGTCGGGTCAGCGAAGGGTCCGCGTGGGCCCGGACCCGGCCCGAAACACGTCCGTGCGGCTCTTTTCACCTGTACGTCCAAGCTAGACGAACGACGACGCGGCGTCTCGACGGCGAGTCTTCGGCTCGGCTCGGCTCTGCACGGCGTGTTTACCAATTGTAAATGTAAGAGGCAATCAAATATAAGTGTCACTGATACGGCCGAGTGTCGCCCGGAGGTATGCGAAGTTTCTTTTCCCGTTTTCGCCACACACAGCGCGGCCGGCGAACGGGCCATCGTCGCCGGTCGCGCGAGTGTGAAACACATCCTCTTCGCGAAATAAAAAGGTAGGATGCGACAAAGAAGAGAGGAGGTGGAAGAAGCGGAGGAAGAAGAAGAGGAAAGGAGAGGAACACGCGCGATCGGACAGGGCCCGATGGAATGCTGGACGCTGAAAGGTGTAACGGAACCTGTTCTACTGAACACGTCCCACGCACCGCGCAAGGTCAATACATCGATCCTCGTTCACGACGCGATCGCCGATACGGCACAGATTCCAGCTATCATTTTTCCATCTCTCCTGCCCGGGTAATATACCTGCGCGCACGGCTTCGCAGGCCGCGAGGGCTCTGTGTACCTCGCGCTGATTAGCCTTCTACAAGCCTGTTCTGCTTCGGTTATTATCAGGGAAGAAAACGACTCTCTCGAGCGCGAGCGCGCGACGGCTCCTTTCGGCGTGTGTTTTCTTTTGCTTTCTGGGAACTGGTCGGAAACGCGCGAATAATAGCTGGTCTCTCTGTAGGTACTAGTAAATGGAAAGGCAATCGTTTTGCTCCGTTTGGAAGGCTCCATTCTCGGCTTAATTGTGTCGCGGCTGAATTCGGTCCACCGATCGAACACTCCGATTCTGCACGTTCACTGGCGATCCTAGAAAAAATTCTGTGCACAGTGCTCCAAGCGAACCACGTGGAAACGGAACGTTCCAATTTTTAATCGTCTTTTTATTATTTTTATTATGTTTATTATTTTTATTATTTTTATTATTTTGTTATTTTTATTATTTTTATTATTTTGTTATTTTTATTATTTTTATTATTTTTATTATTCCTTGCAACATCCTTCTCTCGTTATAATAAAATTTAAGTCGCAGGGCGTTAGGATAGAAATTAACTTTATTTGTTTCAGGGATGAACATAGTACTATTAATTTATTAATTTCGTGTTCATTGCCGCCGTTCAATTGTTTGTTTCACGTGATAGTACTTGATAAGTAAATTGCCGATTTTATGCACTTCTGATGAAAATGCCAAAATGAAATGGAAAACAATGGAAACGTTAGAATTTCAGAATATCGACGAATTATTCTCGGCTCACTAAAAAATTGTTATTCCGAAATTCTTGGCACGCGTTTAATAATCATGCTTCAATAATTACGTAGGTGATTGCGTTAACAATTCTCGCACAAAGGAAAAATATTACATTCGTTGCATTAAATATGTTGTTATTATTGTTGCAGTTTTCTTTCGTTTTACGCATATGTTATCGCATAATGAATTATTTCACGAATTTACATCAAGTTTTTTAACATTAATTAAACTTGCTAACGAAGACAATTTTTTCTGTCGCGAAAATATCCGCGGTCTAATTATGAGTTACACGAGAGAATGCTTACGTCGACAAATCATTTTCCTCCCCCGAAGCGTCTCTCCATACAAGAAATATTTTCCTCGCTTCGAATCTTCCAAGCAAGAGAGCCATGGAAACATAATCAACGCGTGTGCAACGCAATCGACGTAAAGGTCAGTGGACTAACAATAACAGCGGAAGTTGCGATAAGATGTGGGCACACCGTTCACAGTCGGTAAATAGAGCAAAAATCATTGCAACGACTGCTTCCAATGCTTCGAACGCGAAACGTAGCCAGCCCTGCTTATGACAACAATCCCAGCGGCAGCCGAGCTAAGTCAGAAATTGCTCGTCGAGTTACCGGCAACATTCATCACCATCCGTTCGCCGTATCTCGGTAGTACAACCTCGAAAATCATTTCCCCTGTTGCGCAGCCTTTCGATCGAGAATTACACGGTCGCCGCGTATGTGTGCACGTGTCCCGCATTAAACCGCGAAACGGACGATATTGCGCGTTAAACGCGCGGGGTGGAAACGAGAAGGAGATGAGGGAGGAGCAGATGAGGGAGAAAAAAACGGAGAGAGAGAGAGAGGAAGAGACAATGAGATAGAGGGAAAAAGAGAGAGAGGAGAGTGAACGAGAGATGGAGAGAGAGGAGAGAGCGAGAAAGAGAGAGAAGGGAGAGCGAGGGAGAGCGAGAGAGACGGAGAGAGAGAGGAGAGAGCGAAAGAGACGGAGAGAGAGAGGAGAGAGGGCGAGAGAGAGAGAAGGGAGAGCGAGAGAGACGGAGAGAGAGAGAGGAGAGAGAGCGAGAGAGACGGAGAGAGAGAGGAGAGAGAGCGAGACAGACGGAGAGAGAGAGGAGAGAGGGCGAGAGAGAGGAGAGAGAGCGAGAGAGAGCGAGGGAGAGCGAAAGAGAGCGAGAGAGAGAGGAGTTAGAGCGAGAGAAACGGAGAGAGAGAGAGAGGAGAGAGAGCGAGAGAGACGGAGGGAGAGAGCGAGAGAGACGGAGAGAGAGAGAGACGAGAGAGCGTTAGAGAGACAGAGAGAGCGCAAGAAGAGCGAGAGAGACGGAGAGAGAGCAAATAGTGTGAGAGAGTCGGAGCGAGAGCAAAGAGAGCAAGGGAGACGTAGCGACAGGGGGAGTAATCAAGAGAAAAAAAGGAACGCGGGAACAAGAATTCCCAAGAGTTTATTACAGTTTCCTAGAGACATGGTTGCTGCGCGTCGTGCCCGACTGTTTATAAAGTTGCTTATTGAATCGCACGCCGCGCCGCGGCGAGCGGTATGCTGAATACAGGTTTCGCGTCGTGGAAAGAAAGGCGAACACTGGCCAACTGGTTTACCGGGTGAGGTATGCGGAAAATAAGGCCAAATAATAAAGAGTAAAAGAAACATCGGAGCGCCCCGGGATTAACCGATCGATGCCGATACACCGTCGGGCACAGCGATTTGCGCGGAGAGGAGACCGTTGGCAGCGCGAGTCTCGGATTTTTTTCAGCAATTTTCCCGAAGCCGGCGAGAACGCGTCGTAAATTCTAGGCGAAACGCGCGCGAAACTGGCGCACCGGGCCGCTTTCAGGGTAAATTAGGGGTGGAAGGAGTAGGCGAGAACCGGCCCGTAACGAGACTCGAATATCGACAGTCGATATTTAGGGGATAGAAACCCGTCGTCGTCGTCGTCGTTGTCGTCGTCGTCGTTGTCGTCGTCGTGGCTGCGGACGACGCTCGCCGGTGTCTTCGCTCTGCCGAGGACGCTTCCTCGTTAAAAAGTGACAGTGCCGCGGTTGATTTCTACTCATTTGAATACAGATATCTAGCCGGTCCGTCCATTTACAGGCACCCGGACCGATTAAATTGGACATTCCTTTCCTTTCAGCCGGCTCTTACTTATCGGGTAAAATAGGCGGCGGACGTCGAATCGACGGGGCCAGTGTCCTCCGAAGACGCGGACCGGTAACAATCGCCCGAGAACCGTTCGGTGAAACGGGCATCTCGGTGATAATGTAACGATCTGACCTATATATTAGGTCTACCGGGAAGTTCTGTCCGTTTTTGAATTGAAATATAACACAATTTTCATTCATTTAATAATATTTATTGTAGAGTATACTTTCCATCGTTACTTATGACTCCTTGCCAGCGTGATGGCAACTTGTAAATGCCATTTTTAAAAAATGATTTATTTTTGGAGGTGAAGAACTCGACTAGTGCTTGCTTGACATCAGCTTCAGTTTTGAATTTTTTTTCCTGTAAAATGTTTTGCAAAGAGAGAAACAAGTGATAATCGGAGGGTGCTAGGTCTGGGGAGTACGGTGGATGCGACAGAATTTCCCAGCCTAGCTCTGCGATTTTCCGACGAGTCGCCAAAGCAGCATGTGGTCCGGCATTATCATCGGTAGCCATGTTTTCACGATCGCGTCTCGCTTAATAATGACACGAGACATCTTTGTTTCAGTTTATTTAGGTGAGTACATGCGTGTAAATGCAATGATAAAGAGAGATAGTCGTATATGTCACAATTCAACATGCGCATATGGATTGAAACTCGAAGTGACACTATCGGACAGAACTTTCCGGTAGACCTAATATTAATCGTCGGCCCGGCCGACGGTGCAAAAGGTACATGCTTAGAGGAACTGTTGCCGCGGCTATTACCATGAAAGTCGTAATACCAGCTTGACTTTCGGATTTTAGCATACGCCTTAGACGGCGCGCGCTGTATTCGATGTGAAACGGGGTACGTTTCAAATGAAAGGTGCAGGAAATTGAGACGTTTAACATTTAAACCTTTCGACGTTTCTGCCGGATATCAAGATTTTAGCAAATACAAGAAGCTATGCCCAACCTTAGAGCGGTGACTGTAGTATTCGTTGTGGATTTATAGTGAATTCTCCCTAATTGCCGCTCAGATTTTACACGAAAATGGACGCAACTCGTCTTTATAGTTACGAATTTTTACGTTTTTATAGTTAAGAACGAGCTGCAAGGTTCGAATAATCGTGTCTCCTCTTCACAAGTTGTCCATTTTTGTGGACAATCTGAGCGTCAATTAGGGAGACATTACTGTATTGTTCGCGAGGTACAGGAGTTGCATGGACGTTTGTCTTTTCTCTTGATAATTCTATCGAGTTTTAAATAATACTGTGAATTCTTCCTCATTTTATTTCAGCTTGCAAATAAAATAGACAAAATAGACAAAATAGACAAAATAGAAAAAATAGATAAAATACAGATTCGGTCTTTTTATACAGATAGGAAGCATATGCTAGAAAGATCACGAATCGTCAATAACTTATTTTCGTGCACAATCTGAGCGGAGATAAGGGAGAATTTACTGTACAAAAAATTCGAAAGAAAATAATTTAATTTCAGCATATAAGTTTGATTGTGTATCTAATAATAAAATAGACAAAATACAGATTCGGTCTTTTTATACAGATCGGAAGCATATGCTAGAAAGATCACGAATCGTCAATAACTTATTTTCGTGCACAATCTGAGCGGAGATAAGGGAGAATTTACTGTACAAAAAATTCGAAAGAAAATAATTTAATTTCAGCATATAAGTTTGATTGTGTATCTAATAATAAAATAGACAAAATACAGATTCGGTCTTTTTATACAGATCGGAAGCACATGCTAGAAAGATCACGAATCGTCAATAACTTATTTTCGTGCACAATCTGAGCGGAGATTAGGGAGAATTTACTGTACAAAAAATTCGAAAGAAATTGATTTAATTTCAGCATAGAAGTTTGATTCTGTGCTTAATAATAAAATATTACAGTTTTTTTTTCTCTTGTTCGTTCGAGAAACTGTAGGACACCGTGTACATTACTGTCGGCGATTGCGTCTCGATTATTCATTAGATGCACGGCTCTTTCCGCGCCTTCTTTCTTCTGCATTTGTGCGCATTCTCGGATCCCACGGTGTGTCATTCCTAAAAATAACCCCGGAATTCCTCGAACAGGTCGCACTTATGCCAGGTTTCTCGAATCTTCCCTCTCGAACATCCGAACCGGCATCGGCAGGGTTGCCAAACAGAAAGATCCCGTGCGGTCGCCAGTCTAAATATAACCTTAACAACTCTTTACGGAGTTTAATACGATATTTCTCGTTCAACTTTTTAATCCTAATTAATGTACTTCGCTGATCTTAACGCGGGGATGCACCGGTATCAGGATATTCGCGCAAAAACTATAGAATCGCGTTAATAAATACGCGTTAATAAATCGCGTTAATTAATTACGATTTGCAATTCTGTAAATAGAAACTCTCGAAGATACATATAAGCGACAAACTTTCTTCAGATTTCTAGGAATTTATAATCAGCGAGCTTAAGCATCTGTCAAGTATTTGAGCGTCCGAAACGGTAAACAGTTTCATGAAAGTGTCACGATAATTAACAAAATTTAGCTACGTAGCTTCAAATTCGAATGTTATCGTGATCTTTCTCGGAATCGCAATTTTTTAACATGGGTACACGGTTTGAAGTGATTCGACTCGAACTTCCTTGGACTAAAATTTAATAATATGATAATTTTAGTTATTCGAATTTATACATTATTATTGTATATAATAATTTTAGTTATTCGAATTTAAATTATTATTATATATAATAATTTTAGTTCGAGTCGAGTTGAAAATTTATATCAATTTATATTATTTGCTATTAAATAATACTTGCTATTAATTTATTAGTTTTATTGCTAACTTAGTTACTTACTTATTATTAAATTTTTAATTCAATCATTTGTTTAATTTCGTCAAATTACCACGACATTGTACTTGAATTGCACCAAATTTTATTTTTCGTAGTATTTTTTTCGAGTATCCTCCGTTCTCATTTTCATTAAAAAAAATCGTTCAGCAGAGCAGATTCTGTCCGCATTACACTTTCATTAAGGAAGAAAAAGATTCCGATCGCGTTGCAACACGACGGAATCCGTAAAATGATCCATGACCCTGCTCCTCTGCTCATAAGTAGAATATCCCCGCCACGCGCAGCCCAGACGCAGATAATCAATCGCGAAAGTAAAATTGCCGAAGTGAGGCTGAAAACCATGTTCCTCGCTTTCGAAACCGACAGTAATTAATTATATCTCCGCGTTATTATCAACCAGAGCATGAAAGAAAGACTTTCGCGGCGTTTAACATTCGACGACAATTAATTTTCGATTTCGACGCCGGCATCGAACGCCGTTTTTTCGATAGAAACAGCGTTTCGGGAGACGCTCGATCTTTTTCGGACGCACCCATCTCTCGGCGAGAATAGAAAATTCTCCCTTGCGAGGCGAGGGAGCTCCAGAAAACACGAGTATCATTTATCAGGCAACCTCTCCCGCGACGAATTTATTAAAGAATTACACGCGCTCTGGCTTCCGCGAGGATAATTACACGGTCGTTTACACGGGGAAACAAAAGACGAGAGCGGTTGTGTAACAAGATGCTGCTTCGAACAATTCCGACGAAAAACTCTCTTGAAGATTCCCGAGAAACGGCGAACTTCTCGTGCCGCGCGATAACTGGTCCGAAACAATGATTCGCAACTGTTGAAAGCTATTGGGTTGGCAACTAAGTAATTGCCGATTTGTTCAATGAAATAAAAAATTTTTTTTACTTGGAACGAAGTTTAATCTGCAATGTATTTTCCATTTTGTTCGACGACCTTTTGCCATCTCTCTGACAACTTGAAAATTCCACGCTCGTAGAAAGTCTGATCCTTTTCGGCCAAAAACTGAGTTAAGTGAGATTTTACAGCGTCATCGTCGTTAAAAGTTTTACCACGAAGGAAATTGTCCAGGGATCGAAATAAGTGGTGATCCGATGGCGCGAGATCAGAGCTATATGGTGGGTGTAACATCAATTCCCAACCAATATCCATCAATTTTTGCCGAGTGGACAAAGACGTGTGCGGCCTAGCATTGTCCTGCTGGAAAATGACACCTTTACGATTGACCAATTCTGGTCGCTTTTCCTTGACCGCTGCATTCAATTTGTCCAGTTGCTAACATTCACAAATAATAAAATATAACATAATAATAATAATAATAATTTTATAATATAACATTTACGGATATCATAAAAATGGGAGTGAGAGACATCTATAACTGAAATCGGCGATTACTTAGTTGTCAACCCAATAATTCCTCGCTAACCTTGACATAACCTTGACATAACCTTGACATAACCTTAACATAATAATAATAATAATAATTTTATAATATAACCCAACCCAAAATAATTCCTCGCTGTATCAAAAGCTGCACGATGATGCAGATGAATTTTATGCAGCAGACAGATATATCGTGTATCTTGAAATTTATATAAATATATTATTATAACCCAATATATTCGATTGAGAAAATGTATGAGTGTATGAGTTCCGAGACGAATAATTCTGATAATTCATTATCTATGTACATTGTGTTATCAATTAACGACTAATCAAATGCTTTGGAACCGTAACATATGCTAATAACATCTAGATGTTGATCAAACTGTATGATTAGAATCGTTCGCACGTTGATTATTAATTTTTCATTCGATTTCGAAATTAATTTACATTGTGATATATTCGAAGAAACTGAATATTTATAGGATGCTTACGATGCGGAAGAGTTAAAAGTGCATCAACTGTAATCAATTTTAACTTTTCAGTTTCAGCTCCATTGATCAAATTGCATACAGTGGGCCACAAAAGTGTTCGTACAGCATTTAAAAAGCAATAATTTTTTTTTTAATTGAAGCAAATGACTTGAATTCTTTTTAGATCATACCAGGGACCAGTTTATTTAGAAGCTTTTTTTCAATTATGCTATTACTTGGAATGAAACGGAAATGTTATGTCAAGATTATGTTATCTGAGGTTATCAAGGTTATCTGAGCCTGTAATGAAAGTTTAAAAAACGCCTTTTGCAGATCTCGGTAACTTAAATTCGAGCTGAAAATTTGCTATGCAATAAAAGCATTGAAAAGGACTTCAAAAACTGCAGATTCCTTGCAGTTTTTGGTAAAAATCGCACGATGAAACTGCGATTTTTGCGGTCTTCAATTTGTCGTAACTCGAAACAACGTGAACCGATTTCGATAAAATTTTCAACATGGATACAAGTTACCGAGATCTACGAAAGACATTTTTCAAACTTTCGTTATAGGCTCAGACAAAAAACTTAAAAAAACGAGAAATTTTTATCTCTTCGTCATTCCAAATAATAGCAAAATAAAAAAAAGAAAACATCATTTCAATCATCGTCTAGTAAACTAGTCCCTCTATCATCTAAAAAAAAAATAATTTGAGTCACTTGGTTCAATTTTAAAATAGTTACAGCGTTCTAAAAGATGTACGAACGCTTTCGTGGCCCGCTGTAGATTGCTTTTAAATTTCCAATGCAACAAAATGAATCTCGTGATGTGCCTAGAAAAACGCCAGGTAACTAAACCTAATTATTATAAATCCACGAATCTCTCGAAAATTCGAAAAAGAATACTACAAAGTATTGCACGGGATCGATCCTTCCACGGTGCAACAATCGCACGCCGTAAGGTGGTCAGGCAAGCTCGAAAACTTCGAGCAGCGTGCGACGGTCGCTTTCCATTCACAGGGCCATTCACACGCGGCGCAGCTTCCACGAAGAGAAGCCGCGCTGGGGCCTCCTCGAGAGGCCGGCCGCGGCCGGAGAGGTCGGTGTTGGTGGAGATTCGGCAGGTGTACAGGTGGAAACAGGTACGTACGCGCGGTGCGTGAGCGAGCGAGCGAACGAGCGAGCTAGCGAGGGAGGGAGCGCACACGGACAGGGTCGCGCACACGAGAAAGCCGGTGAACGGTAAAGAACAGGTATTTAAATGAGAAACCGGATAGTCGATTCTACCTGGCTCGGTAGAGGACGCCACGTCCTCCTCGGCAAGTGCTTACGTGCCAGACGACTTCCAAGAGCCTTGTTCCCCGTTTCTCCCCACCCCTCTACGTCCTTCTCGCTTATTCATCGGCCGCACAGGCTCCCGGAGCCGGTCCTTTCACTCGCTAACGTGTTCACTTGTTCACTCGCACGTCCCACTGGCTGCTTATTTACCTACCCACACCACGGCTCGATCTGTCCCACTCGCTCCTCCGCTCGTCGTCCTCATCGTCAGCATGCGCCGGGCCCTTTCTCCGTCTCCCTCTCTCCTGCCCCTCTCTATCGCGCTACCAGTCACCGAGAACGCTCCGCGGCCTCCCCACTCCTCGGCGAAACGACTCGACGACGCTCCCACTCCCTGTGCCCCCTCGCTAGGGCCCAACTTGGCCCCCCACCCGGCCTACGAAACTGCATGAGTAAGTGTCAGAGCCACTCAGTACAGTTACTGACGGCCCGTACCGTGAACGATCGCCGTCCCCGTCTCCGTCGTCTTCGTTGACATCGTCGTCGAGTTCGTTCTACCATGCGCTGCACTCGATAGACATATGCAGTCAGTAAGTGTCGGAACACTCGTATCTTGCTCTCTGGATCACCTGCGCTCTCCCTTCGCCGTCTCTCGTTCGTCCTCTCTCTCTCTCTCTCTCTCTCTCTCTCTCTCTCCTTCTCTTTCTCTTTTTTTCTCGCTGTCTCTTCTCGGTCCCTTCCGCCGCAATCGTCCCCGGGGACAGATTTTCTGTAACTCGCGCCGTTCGCAGGTGCGCCCCGCGCGAATAAACGGACCTCTTCACCACGGCCGTCCCACGAGTGCTGTAAATGCGACCGATTGATCCTCCGGCCGCGATAACGATCACCGATGCGTCGCGCTGTCGTCGCCCGATCCTCCGATTCGCCTGACCAAAGCCGCGCCTGATCGAGTCGGCTGCCTTTCTCCTCTCGAGCGGAGACTACTGGCATCGAGGTATCGCCGGTCGCGGTCGTTCCCAAAAATTTTGTCCACGGTTTCGAAAGTGACGAGTTCTTGTTGCAAAGCGTGCCCTGAATGAACGATCCATCTGGAGACGGTCTGGAGATCGCTTCGCCTTCGGCGCCTTTTCAGCTTTCAAAGGGAACGGTCCCGAGCGTTCCTAGATTCGCTGGCGACCACTCATTAACGCGGAGGTTTCATTCATAAATTGTAGAGCTCTGTTAGGTGTCTTCGAAGAGAGAACGAGTGAGACGCGGACAGAGAGAAAGAGAGAGAAAGAGAGAAAGATAGAGAAAAAGAACGAGGGAGAGAGACACAGGGACACCGTGACAGAGTGACGGAGACGCATAAAGAGAGAAAGAGAGAAAGAGAGAGAGAGAGGGCGGGCGACAGTGGGGGAAGGTTCGTAAAGAGAGCAACCGAATAGCTGGTTCGATCGGTGGTCAGGTGTAGTTCCATGAAGAAGTGACAGTGGTTTCGGATGTGTATATGGACGAGACCGCCACGATGACCGTTCCACCGACACTGCCGGCGAAGGCCCAGGCCCGGGATGCGAGTCAGGTTGCCCGACAGACTGTGTCAATCCGGACTGTTTCGAGTCCCCCCACGGCCACTCTGAGCACCGGGGCCGGAGCAACGGTATTCGTCGGACTGGCCGCTGCTCCTGGCGTTGATTCCGCGGCAGCCTGCAGGAGAAGAATCCCGGAAGTGCAATCCGCGAACGGCTACGGTAAGCAGAGCAGCGTGAAGTCGGCGGCGCAGTGCCAGCAACAGGCTGCTATACCCCAGCAACAGCAACAGCAACAACAGCAGGCGGCTCACGTGGTTAAGATCAAGATCAATCCGGACGGCGAGAAGAACGGCCGGGTGATCTCGACGGTCAGGCTGACGCTGGACGAGAAGATCGGCCAGGAAGCCGGCGAGAAAGAGAACGGTAACGCGTGCGAACGTTCGAGCAAGCGTGACGGTGGTGTGGTCGTGAGTGCGACGAATCTGGTGAACGAGCAGCGTTGTGGAAGTGCCGGTGCCGGTGACGGCTGTGTGAGGATCAGTGTCGGCTGCAACGCGTTCGAGCGCAACAACAACAACCCCAACAGCAACAACAACAACAACAACAACAACACGAATAACAACGTGAACAGCAACGAGAACAACAACCACGACAAACACGATCGCAACAACTCGGAGAAGGACATGGTGCACCGCGACACCTCGGACCCCTTGAATTCCGGCAGCAACCGGTCGAACGCCTGCTTCTACTACAACTATCAGAGCCCGTTGACCGGGATGGTGATGTCGTCGGGCCAGTGTTCGCCGAGCGACACGTTGGACAGCGGCACCTGCAGCGACCTGGACGGCACGCCGCCGCCGTTGCCGAAGAAAAAGAACGCGAGCAGCACCGTTCTACTGTCCTCGGACCAGCACAAACGGACCGGCAGCTTGACCAGCAGCGGCGCGGACGTGGACAGCGACGACAACGAGAGCAACATCAGCTGCGACTCGTTGAACGCCGGTGACCTGAGCGACGGGATCGTCGGTCGCAACGCGAACGGCACAATCGAGCCGGATCGTCGATCGTTGGACTATCAGGAGCACCTGGGGAACGGTATAGAGGATCGTGCCAAGGACACCGTTCTCAGCCTGAACCGGCTGGACCTGGCGGACGGGGCCGAGCACGTGGACCCGGCGAACAAGGACGCCGGGTCTGTCGCCGGGTCGTCACCGGAAGCCGAGTCGAATTCCTGCTCGTCCAGCGGGTCTCGCAGCGTCTCGCCGTCACCGTCCGCGGCGTCCACTTTGTCGAAGGCGTCGTCGACGCCGCGGATCAGGAGCCCGGACCCCGGCTGCGAACCGAACGGGAAACCGTTGTCCTCGCCGGTGGTGAAGGAGTGCACGTACGAGGAGAGGAAGCAGGAGCAGGAGAGGCGGATCGTTCAGGAATCCGTGAACACCGGCGACGCCGACACCGCTGTGAATCCGGTGACCGGCAAGAAGTACGTGTACGAGTACGACAGGTTCTACAAGTTTCACGTGAACGAGCTCAAGGGGAACAATAAGGACGCGAGCAGGGGAATGGTGTTGGGGGATAAGGACACCGACGAATGTTTTGCCGGGTACAAGATCCTCGATAAGGAAGCCATACGCAGTGCCAAGGGAACTGTGCGCGGTGTCAAAAACAGGGTGCGCGCCGGCATCGCGACGTTTCTGCAGAAACCATCCTCGCAGGTCGGTGCCTCGCCACACACAGCATTTTTACACCTCATCTCTAACGTCGCGCTTTTCTACCGACGTATATTCTATATACCGTATTCCGCTCGCAGCCGACGACGACGAGGAATTCCTGTTGCGTGCCAATTAACGGCCGATCCTGCCCGCCTCGGAATTCTAAACAGCTCGGCGCGAACACCGCGCCGCGCGGGCAAGCGAATGAAAACTTTAAATTAGCCGATGTTTATCGGCCGCGAGCGAGAGACCGTGCTCGCGGAAGGCTATCCGCGCGTAGAACCGCGAGCCTGCCCGAGGGGGTAAAAATAGACGGGCCACCCGGGAAACAGGTTCAAAGAACTGCGAGAAAACGCGCGCGGCTCGGAACTTTTCTTGTTAAGGGCGTTCTCGATTCTCGAATTCAGTCCTTTTTTTTCTCCTTCTTCTTCTTGTTTCGCGACGAATCCCATCGAATTTGAAGCCGATCGATATTTCGGCTGAACTTATCGAAATTAAAATTTTCGCGTTACAGTAATGTCTCCCCAATTGACGCTCGGATTGCGCAGAAAAGTGGACAATTTGGGGAGAGAAGACACGATTGTTCGAGCCTCGTTTTTATAGTTGTTGGCATTCGGTAATAATAAGAATGTGGCGCAGGGCTCGAATAATCGTATCTGCTATTCCCAAACTGTCCATGTTTCTGTGTAATCAGAGCGAAAATTAGAGAGAATTCACTTGCATCGGTGAATCTTGGAGATTTTTATCAAAATTAAAGTTTTCGCAATTCCTGAATTTTCGATGATTTCTAGTTCCACCTTCAATGCTAATTCGAATAAAAAATACAGTTATGTCTCCCCAATTGACGCTCGGATTGCGCAGAAAAGTGGACAATTTGGGGAGAGGAGACACGATTGTTCGAGCCTCGTTTTTATAGTTGTTGGCATTCGGTAATAATAAGAATGTGGCGCAAGGCTCGAATAATCGTATCTGCTATTCCCAAATTGTCCATTTTTGTGTGTGATCAAAGCGAAAATTAGAGAGAATTCACTTGTATCGGCGAACCTGGGAGATTTTTATCCAAATTAAAGTTTTCGCGTTACAGTAATGTCTCCCTTACTGACGCTCGGATTGTACACTAGAATGGATCCTTTGGGAAGAGGAGATACGAATATTCGAGCCTTGCGGCTCGTTTTTAGTAGTTGTCGACAATCGGTAAATATATAAGAACGAGCCTCGAGGCTCGAATAATCGTGAGAGTACAGCAATTGTCGTCAGAATGCGATAAAAGTCTCCAAAAATGCTTTGATCGCGATATTTTGGAAACTTGAACGCGTATCTTCGAGCCTGGGAGTCGGAGGTCACTGCGAGGCCATGTCCAATGTCTTTGAATGCATTTTAATTGCTGATGGAATTGCATTAAAAAATATACTCTTGCTGTCAGTGACGAACGTAATCTTCATTTTTTATGTATACAGTAAAGTCTCCCTAATTGACGCTCACATTGTTAACAAAAATGAACAATTTGGGAAGAAGAAATGCGATTATCCGAGTCTTGCGGTTCGTTTTTATAGTTACGAATTGTCAACAACTGCAAAAAGCGAGCTACGAGGCTCGAATAATCGTATCACCTCTTCCCAAATTGTCCATTTTTGTGGTCAATCTGGGCGTCAATTAGAGAGACATTACTGTATTCCGATCTTACGTTATTTTTGTCAGGTTTTGCGTGTTTCAATGATTTTTATTCAGACAGCCTTCCGTAAGTTCAACAATTTTAAACGAAACGTAAGCAATTCCGACGATCGATTTTGCTTCTTCTACGAGCCAAACGCTCGAGAAGAACGCAACGGCTAGCGCAACTGCTACCTGCTCTACCTGTCGCAAGAAATTCGTAAGGGCAGAATTGGTTGACAATTAAACGTGCCTGAGACATTTTTCGCTCGATTCGCTCGACCGTCGATAAGATATCGCGGCAACAATGAGCTATTTATAACGAAACTAGTCGCTCGAGGGAAGCGATCTCCTCTCGCGATAATTCGCTCGATAGCTTCATCAGTGTTGCCTGCAGCGGGGAATAAAAAATCCCAGATGTTCGTTAAATATGCATGAGCAATTAGAGGCGAGGGATTCATGAAAACGCGCGGACTGGTTTGTTAGAGAGAAAAAATCTGCGTATCGCAGCCTCGCGAGGGTATGTGCCCTGCGGAAGCCCTGAGAAAGTTCTGCGCTCGTTTTGCGCCGGCTCGTCCTACGCGTCGCCGTAAATAAACGGCGAGCATGATGCAACGATCATTGTTATCTAATGCCGCTTCCTATTTCTCGGCCGGCTTACTTATATCCTATTCGTGCAGGTATTCTCGCGTGGCTTTTTTTCTTCTAATTGGTGACGCTCGGGGAGCGTGCGCCGCGCTTCCTCGTTGCCGCAACAGTGTAACGCACTTTTAAGAATACGCTGGAACATCCATTACTGAGTCCGAGGAGGAGGAAGCCGGAGAGCGGCCGGTGTTCGATTGAATGAACCTACCTGGTTACGTTGCCGGCGAGCGAGCGCACTTTTAATTCCCTGTAATTATTTTGTTTACCTTGGCAGCGCGACTTCCGGAACTCGGAATACCTCGGGATAACGAGGCATCGTCGTCGCGTACTTCGTTAAGAACTTCGATTTTTTTCGACGCTCATTAACGCGATTTTAATACTATTCCGTTTCTCTTGCCGACCCCGAGTTCCTAGAAGCTATCTCGAATGTTAAAGGTCGCGAGCCACGGCGATTCTTCCCTGATCGTGTCGGCGCAAAGGAGGGCTTGATTGGGTTTGCAGTTTAATGGAAGAGAACGGCGCCGCAGCGGCGGTTGCATCGAAAGAAAGCTAATGGAGATATTTAACATTCTCCGCTCGTATAACATTGTCAATGGATCCGCGAGGATTCCATCAGCGAGGAGCGCATAATTTCCGCTCGCCATCATTTAACGGAGGGCTCGCTGCAACGTTTCCATTAATTCGGTCGCGTCCACGCGAATGCTTTAAATAACTGCATTATCGGAACTTTCTTTCTGTTATGGTAATCCCGTTTACAACGATACGGTGTTTCGATAAACGCAGCGAATCTCCGTGAAATGTCGAAACATACGTCGCATTCTAAATAAAGCTGTACGTGTACAGTGATGTCTCTCTGACTGACGCTCAGATTGCGCATTAAAAATGGACAATTTGGGAAGAGGAGATACGATTCGACTCGAGCTTTGCGGTTCGTTTTTATAGTGCTTGACAATTCGTAATTATGAGAACAAACCGCAGGGCTTGAATAATCGTATTTCCTCTTCCCGAATTGTCCATTTCTGTGGATACAGTAATGTCTCCCTTACTGACGCTCACATTATGCAGAAAAATGGATGATTTGGAAAGAAGACATACGATTATTCGAGCCTTGCAGCTCATTTGTATAGCTGCTGAGAATTCGTGAGTATAAAAATGAATCGCAAGGATCGAATAATTGTATCTCCTCTACCTAAATTGTCCATTTTTGTGGACAACGTAAGCGTCAGTAAGGGAGACATTACTGTAATTTGAGCGTCAGTTAGAGAAACATTACTAGTACAATAATGGACAATTTTGGAAGACGAGATACGATTACGCGAGCTTCGCAGCTCGTTTTTATAGTTCTTGAGAATTCATAACTATGAAAATGATCAATCCTGTTCTCCTCTTCCTAAATTGTCCATTTTTCGTGCGCAATCTGAACGCGAAAATTATGGAGAAATTACTGTAATTAAAGTAAATACTTTGGCCAGTTAGCGCACCTCGTCGCTAAATACAGTGACTTCTCCCGAACTTTCCTTTAACCTGTAAACAAAAATGGAGAATTTGGGAAGAGGAGATACGATTATTCGAGCCTTGAAACTCGTTTCTATAGTTGCCGATTGTCGCCTATTATAAATTCAAGGTGCAAGGCTCGAATAATCGTGTCTCTTCTTCCCAAATTGTCCATTTTTCGTGCGCAATCTGAGCGCGAAAATTATGGAGAAATTACTGTAATTATAGCAAATACTTTGACCAGTTGGCGCACCTCGTCGCTAAATACAGTGAATTCTCCCGAACTTTCCTTTAACCTGTAAACAAAAATGGAGAATTTGGGTAGAACAAATACGATTACTCGAGCCTTGAAACTCATTTTTATAGTTGCCGATTGTCAACAATTATAAATTCGAGCCGCAATGCTCGAACAATCCTGTCTCCTCCCGAACTGTCCATTTTCGTGCGCAATCAGACCGCGAATTACTAAGACCGTGCTCGTCGATCTCGTAAAACGCATCGTTCGCGCGACACTTTAGAAAGCGCGCGGAGCGACTATAATGCATCGCAAGAAAGTGTTCCACGGTGAAATGTCGCGCGATCCATAATCAATCCGGGATAACATTCCCAGCCGCAGCAACGGCGGAACTTTTCCAGCATTTCCCGTTCCGCTGCTTCGAAACGCAGCTGACCAAGATAGACCGCGCGACCGGGGCCAGGGTGGTGAAAGGCAATCCCAAAGGTCAGACGGGTACGGTGTCGAAAAATCGGCTTATGGTCGGTCTAGATTCTGGCCGCGGAAGAGCGAGACCGCCGCGTTCGCGTCGCCAGCTGTTAACTGCGAGCCATCGTCGCGTCGCGTCGCGTCGCTATTCACAAAGGTCGTGCAATAATAAGGTGCTAAGCGACGAGACAAAGAGCTGCGTAGAGCTCTTTAGCCTAGCCTAGAGCCTCGGCGCGCGCGGGGGGGTTTAGGTCTCGCGCGAATCCTCGATTTGTTATGCTAATCAGCCTGCGACACTGAGACCGGCTGACCAGCGCCGCGAACAGGGTCGTATCGAACGGCTGTGTTCGCAGGCACGCTCTCGTACCTGGGTGCACTTGACTCTGTCGGCTCTTGAAAAGCGTTAGATGTACAGTTAGATCACCTCTTGTCCGCCGCGGCGTGCAGGTGGCTGATCGGTTCGGATCGGCGACGTCGGCCGGCGTCGATCGATGACGTCGGGAGCCGTCCTCGGCCCTGATGCACCGTTTCCGGCGTTGCCGCGCCGGAGCGTGCCGCGCGGACGCGCCGCATCGGCGAATCGTATCGTCGATGCAGAACGAATCGACATAACGGTAGATCCGATAAAGCGATATTACGGCAACGAGCGGAGAGCGTGCTCTCTCTCGGTGTCCCTAGCGGGAAACCGGTCTTCCGAGGGATCTCCTCGCCTCTTCCGCGTCTGCTCTTCCGAATTCCTCCGCGCCCTCTTCATTCATGCGCCCTGTCCTCTCTGTGACCGAACGTCCCTTTTGGCCCAAAAACTGGTGCTCCCAGTTTTCCGCAATTTAATCGCGGAGAGCTTGTTAGGAGGGCCGAGGATCTCCGCGAAGACCGAGGCGACGCCGCGTGAAATTAGAGACCCGGCGAGAGAAACGCGTGCACGAGAGATCGATGAGAGATCGCGATTCTTTTATCCGCGTCCCCCGGAGATTTCGGAGCAGCGTCGACACGATCGACGCGCTCCAGCCGAGACGGCTCGCCGCGGCCACGGGCGAGCGGAGTTTCGAGAGCTCGGGCCAGAAGAGAAATCTGTGATTACGCTCCTTTTTTGTCGGCCCGGTAAAAAGCGAGTCAACTTGTCGTGGTCCACTTGCAACGAAACTCATTTAGACCGGGCCGAGCCGTAATAAGTGGTTCATTTGGGTACGACCGGTACCGACGGGGACGCCTTTCTACCATTTTCTGGTCGTAGGTGTACCTCCGGACGGGCCGTGATTAATAGTCTTCGCCCTCTGATTCGAGGCCCGCGATGCTCGTTCTTGCGCGCGGATCGAGCTTTAATTAAAAAAAATGTTCGCACTGGTCCGCGGAAACTGGGGACGTTGCTCAGGGCTCCAAAGATAATTAACCCTTTGCACTCGACGGAATTTTAACTTGAAAGACAAAATAGTTTTTCTGACCTATAGTATTTCCATTTTATATAACCTGGTGTCTTTTGTACGTTTGAAATTGAATTTTGCGATTACACTTTGCACAGTATTTTTAAATATAAACAGATTCGATAATGTTGACGTTATTTTGAAACGAGATGTAGCAAATTTTTAATGGCGCCTTAGAGTCGCCACTCGAGTGCAAAGGGTTAAGGAATTCGAGCATCGGGTAGTAGCGAACTCTGACAAGCTGTGGATATTTTCACGGGAATGTAAATAGTCAGCGGAATCGGGTAGAAATTACAGTTATTTCGTTATATATAAAATTCGTATTATCAGGATTGAAGTGTTAGAGAAACTCAAAAAGGAGATCACTTGAACGGATGTTGCGCAAAGGTTGCTTAGAAGTATGGTAACACGTTTTTAACACGAGTGCCGCGTCGCTTCTATATAGGAGACACTAATTTTTAACTAAATTTTGAAATTGCTGTTTACTTCTATCATATATATATATATAATAGAAATACAAGATTCCGGTCAGTTTCAGAATGACACGAGCAATATCCCATTTAGAAATCGCCGAACAAAGTCAAACGGATGCCCGGCGAGTCCGCTGCGCGTCTTAGAACGCGGCGTTTCGAAATCGTATAGCCGGCAGATTAAAATCGTTTCCATTCGCAGAGGCGAATGGTATGTTGTCCGATCGGTCGGTGTCACTCATTGTCAGACGCACCGCAATATTTTCAACCTGCACGCTTGTGCCGCAACACAGAAGGCCGCGCGGATTGTACAATATTCGCCGGTGAAGCGCGGCGTAATGGCTGCTTACGCAACATGTTTCTTAAACCTTCCTCTCGCGGCAGGTACGTTTACGGGGAGCCGTTTACTTAGCGACAATTTTCCTCGGTTTCTTAACGCGTTTCATTAAAGGGTAAAAACGGGAACGACGGGCGTTACGGTCAATGTTCTGACACAACGAGCACGCACCGAGGAGAAGGCATCTCTCCCCCCTTTTCTCTCTCTCTCTCTCTCTGTCTCGCTCTCGCTCTCTCTCTCTCTCTCTCTGTCTCGCTCTCGCTCTCTCTCTCTCTCTGTCTCGCTCTCGCTCTCGCTCTCTCTCTGTCTCGCTCTCGCTCTCTCTCTCTCTCTCTCTCTCTCTCTCTGTCTCGCTCTCGCTCTCGCTCTCTCTCTCTCTCTTTCGCGATGCTGTGATTAGAGTAACACCGTTCGTTCGGGAAGGTAATCTGCCGGTGTTGCGACGCAACAGTACCGTTTTTGTCCGCGTGGAAAAATGGGAACGAAAAGTGCCATTCGTTCCTTCTCGCCAAGCAAAACCTCGCGCGCTCGCGTCCGAAACGCTAGAACATAGTAATTCGTCGAGTACGGTGCGCTCGTTCTGTGATAGAATCGACGTAGTCGACTTAAATCAATTGAATTAATTTAAATCAATTTTTATAGCAGTCGTATTTTATTTCGCATTTTATGTTTATTTTAGTTGATTCATTTTGGTATTTAGATTCATATTTTATTTTTTACATGCTTAATATATTGTTACCTTTTGTTTGCATATTGTATTCGGTCGAGCCATTTCGCTTCGAATCTTGTTTTTCATCTCTGCGTCTTGGAATGATAATAAGAACAATTAACACTTTGCGTTCCAGTGGTGACCCGGAGGCACCACTAAAAAATGTTTATATCACATTCCAAAATAATTCTTACAGAATATTTAGATTTGAAATATTGTTAAAAGGATAAACTGTTGTATAAGTCACAAGACTGAATTTCACGCGCATAAAATGCGCTCTGTCCTATAAAATAGAGACAGCGTAGGTCGGAAAAATTATTTTAGATTTACAGTTAAAACGGCTTCGAGTGCAAAGAGTTAACAGAAGATCGCACAAATAATTCGGATAATTTAAAAGGATAAACTGTTGTATAAGTCACAAGACTCAATTTCACGCGCATAAAATGCGCTCTGTCGTATAAAACAGAGACAGCGTAGGTCAGAAAAATCATTTTAGATTTCCAGTTAAAACGGCTTCGAGTGCAAAGGGTTAACAGAAGATCGTGCAAATAATTTGCCACGTCTCGAAAAGCGCGAAACACGGAGCACACGCCGCAGTCCAAAAAACATTCGCGATTAATTCGAACTCGGCGAAAGTCAGCGAGACAAAGAGGTTCCATCGGAACACCCAAATGACCGTATTACCGCACGAAACGCACGTTCGAAAGGTTCGCAGTCACTCGACGAACGCGTGCACGAAACGTATCGTGCAACAATTAAAGTTTACACGCGCGAAAAAATGCCGAGCGCCGCGCAAAACGTAATATAACATTACGTTTCCATTTCGTTGTATTTTTCGCCAGTTCTTTCGCAAGCTGTTCGTAACGGTCCGGCGTTGTTAATGATAATTTGATTTGGTTCCGGGATCGGGGGGAATGTTCGCAGCTCCGTTTAATTGCCGCGCGCAATATTCTCATGCGGCAGCGAATAAAAGCAGAACACAGGGGTTTAGCAGCTGGTGTTAATCTTCCGCTGGATCGAAGCAGCCGAGAAGAGGGATCTCCACCTTCGGCCGTCTCGCACGGTCCTTAAACGATGAGAAAAGCCCGCGGATAGGAAGTCGGCGGATTTCTTCCGCGTGCTTAACAATACGAGGCACCAACACTTTTGATACCTCCGCCGCGGCTGACGTAACCAGAATGCACGCACACACCGGCGAGCACGCGAGCCGCTGTCGTAATTTCCTGGTGTGCATTATGCGGCGAGATGCATCGACGGAAAAAGAGATCCTCTCCAGTTCGTAGACGGCCGCGCTATCAACGTTATCGCGTATTAACGTTGATGTAATGTTAATGCCGCGCGGCTCGTTACGATCCGCGGCCCGTAATCATCGCGATTATTAAGTTTCACGCGAACGGATCGGTATTAAATGGAAAGTTACGGCATCGGTGCTCGGCCGCCCCGACTGAGCCAGTAAGAAAACAATTCTAGGGGAGCGGTGGGGGTTTGGCTGTTCGTCGAACTCGTTTTAGCCTAATTAAACAGGCAGACGTTCCCGCTAATTGGCGATCTTATCGTCCGGTTTACAGGAACGTATATGTACATCGAAGACCGAAAATCGCGAGCTACGCTCGTTTAAGACTTTCAAATCAAAAATCGAAATTTCAGCTTTCGTTGAACCAACCGTCCTCGTTAGAACTCGTTCGTTATGCTCCCGAGGATTACCCGGCTCGTAAAAAGATAGTCGAAAGTCGCTTTTGGTGATCGCCGATCGCGTCGCCGTGATTTTATTTCGCGAAGGCGACGTTCGAGGGCGAATGAAATTTGTGGCGGCAGATTTTTATTTTACACTGAAGTGATTGCGGTTCGATCGAGATTCCGCGAGAAGGTCGATGATATTGAGTGGTGTCCGCGGAGTTTAAGGTTCATTTTGCTTAAAAATATTCGCGGGATCGTGAACGAATTAGGGATTGGACGTGCAGCTTCGCGAAGGCTGTTAACGTTTTCGCAGATCAGCGTTTCGCGGATTCTCGGAGCCATTAATCTTTTAGACCCGACACGCCACTATAGTGGCTTGCTCTAGTATCGTTTGAACCAAATAATCGTCTTCATATGCATTGTTCCACGCTTCTTTTGTCTTCGCATCGATTTACAACAGTCTACAGGGTGTCCCAAAAATGTCTTGCATCATTTCTCGGATCATCATCCATTTGCTCGGATCATTTGAAGCAACTTCTTCCTCTACAAAAATGTTCTCCGAGGTACCGTTAACGAGTTATTAACGAAAAACAGTGACCAATAAGAATCGAGTACGGCTGACGGAGCGCGCGAAACCCAGTTCCGCTCATTGGCTCGATCGCCTCGCGCCAGCCGAGCTCGCCTCTAATTGGTCACTGTTTTTCGTTAATAACTCGTTAACGGTGCCTCGGAGAAAATTTTTGTAAAGGAAAAAGTTGCTTCGAATGGCCTGAGGAACCCGCCACTTTCGGATTGCGAGACATTTTTGGGACACCCCGTATATACAGCATCAGACTCTACCGACCAGAGAAATAGCCTCGCGCAGAATTCAGCCGTACCTAAAAGGTTAAATCGCATCGGTCGTTTCCCCGTTCGTTTTAACAAGCTCATAAATGTCCCGCGTGAATTCCTAAACAAGGTTTAACGCGGTCCAACGAATATGTATACGCGTGTGTACGTTCCAGCTGTTTTTTCCGACAGGCACGGACACGAGCCGACCGACGCGGACCCGTTACATAAGAAATTGTTCGGCGGACGGGGCGGCGCGCTGAAAATATGTATAACCGGCGTGGACGCGATAAAACCAGGCTAGCCAAACGAAAGGCACGCGCGTTACCGTGCCCCGCGAACGATTAACCAATGTTGTCCCGCGTAATTAAAACGCCGGGGCCTTAATAGTCGAATAATCCAGTTTCGGAATGCCCGCGGTTGAATTAAGGCAGCAAAAGGGAGACCGGACGGTTCGTTTCGCCGGCGACAGAATTTAATTAAAATCTCCTCGTTAGGCGTCTCGTGTGGCAACGACGGACGACGCTAATGAAACCGTAATTCGTGACATAATATAATTGACAAAAGCTTCGCACAAACCAATCCCTTTGAATCCGGCGATCGCGTGCCGGCGATATTGTATTATGGTCGCGTCGATCAAAAGCGATGCTTCTCGCCGCGAATCGTGCTTCCCGACGCGAATCGCCGCGTTCTCGACGTCTCGTCGTTTCGGAAAAAGAGGCGAAGGCTCGAGGGGGAGCGCGCGGAATTATTAATACGACCTTCGACGTGTACCTAGTCGACGGCGAAAATGCTTTTCGACGAGGTTCGGTCGATGAAACTTCTTGTTCCCCTCGTTCTTCCTTTTTTTCGCTCGCGTCCCGTCAGATGCGAATCGAACAGTTTCCCTGAACTGCGAAAGCGATCCAACAGTTTCGAAATTCATTTTACGTAACTCGCAGCCGCGAGAATTTTAATCGTCCTGGCTAAATGGGTCCGACGTTTTAGATCCTCTGGGAACCGTCATGGAACACAAAATATACCTAAAATATACCTCAAAATAAACGTAGAATATTATAGTTAACGTATTCAAGTAATTCACAATTTTCCAATATCTTTATTACAAAGACGTAAAAAGAAACAAAAGAAAGATTTAAAAAATTTATAAAAATTTCTCTTTCTAGCTTTTAATGAAATTTATAAAAAAATTTCTTTTTATTATAAAGACGTCAACGTGGAAGTAGTTCGGCATTGTTTTATTCACTAAGCAATTCACGTTTTCCTATCCAAAATTTTCGTATGAAATTTCCATATAAAATTTCATTGTAAATTTTATCTGCAATTATAAGAATAACTAAGAATCGTAAAATTGGTGCGACAGTTGCAATTGAAATCGAGAAACTAATGCATCGATATCTGATTGGACTCGTGCATCATGATCTTCAGTATACTTTCAATACAGAGTGTCCCAAAAATGTCTCGCAATCCGGAAATAGCGGGTTCCTCGGATTATTTGTAGCAACTTCTTCCTTTACAAAAATGTTTTCCGAGGCACCGTTAACGAGTTATTAACGAAAAACGGTGACCACTGAGAGGTGAGATCAGCTGCCGCGAGGCGGCCGAGCCAACGGCGTCAGCGGTCGAGGCGGTCGAATGCCAGTTCCGCTCATTAGCTCGGTCGCCTCGCGCCAGCCGAGCTCGCCTCTCATTGGTCACTGTTTTTCGTTAATAACTCGTTAATGGTGCCTCGGAGAAAATTGTTGTAAAGGAAAAAGTTGCTTCAAATGACCTAAGGAACCCGCCACTTTCGGATTGCGTAATGGATTTTCCATAAAAATTTCATGCTGTGAGGGTGTTAAAGAAACGCTTGATTCAGTATTTTTCCAAATGTAAAACAATAAGATATCAAAGCTACCAGAAAAATGTCGAAAACATTGCTTTTACTCGTAACATTAAAAAGATCGTCTTTCATTCTCTCGCGAAAGAACGAAACAACTTTCCGAACGACACAATAACTTCGACAACGTAGAACGACGCAACATAATAATAATAATTTTCCACCTGCTGCTTAAAGCAGCTTAAAGCGTACGATCTTCAAAGGCTAAAAAATACTTTCACGCGAATCCAAGGAAAAAGGATACTCTCGCGAGGGTTGAAAGCAGTTTATTTTCTGCCCGGCAAGAAAAGCGCTGTCGGACGTTTTCTGCTCGCGAAGCGGCGAAGTCGTCGGGGCGAGCATGCACGCGCGTGTTAATGTCACGAGATTGAATCGGTGTTACTTTCCCGCGGCATAAATTTTCGGCGTGGCTAATTCGCGGCGATACCACACGCGCGAACGCAAATGCATACACGCGAGGGGGCGGAGGGGGGGAGCAACCCACTTGGCTGCCCCCCTTCGATACCGGCGACGACCTCCTGACGAAGAAGGTGAAACGATCGATGATAAACGCGACAGAAACACGACCCACTTCATCGTCCGCCCAGTCGTCCTCCGCCGGCAACTTTCTTTCCCGATCGTTTCTTGGCCTCGCCGCTGCACAGTGGTCCCAAATCAAGATTTAGCGGTGCAAAATCAATGTACAGGCTGTGCTAAAGTGTTACGAGCTGCTTTCTTCGAATATATCCGATTTATAGGAATTTTGTAGCTTGCCAAAGATTGATTGTGCGAGTCGGCGAACAAAAAGCCCCGATTTATTTCTATGATAAATGCAATACGGATCGATAAAAATAACAGAAGAATTTCGGAATCTTGTTACGTTATTCTCGAGCCATTGAAACCATTAAAAGAAGAAGTATAGTGAATTCTCCCGAAAATGGACAATTTGGGAAGAAGAGATACGATCGCCCCAAATCAGGATTTAGCGGTGCAAAATCAATGTACAGACTGTGCTAAAGTGTTACGAGCTGCTTTCTTCGAATATATCCGATTTATAGTGATTTTGTAGCTTGCCAAAGATTTATTGTGCGAGTCGGCGAACAAAAAGCTCCGATTTATTTCTGTGATAAATGCAATACGGATCGATAAAGATAACAGAAGAATTTCGGAATCTTGTTACGTTATTCTCGATCCATTTAAACCATTAAAAGAAGAAGTATAGTGAATTCTCCCGAAAATGGACAATTTGGGAAGAAGAGATACGATCGTCCCAAATCAGGATTTAGCGGTGCAAAATCAATGTACAGACTGTGCTAAAGTGTTACGAGCTGCTTTCTTCGAATATATCCGATTTATAGGAATCTTGTAGCTTGTCAAAGATTGATTGTGCGAGTCGGCGAACAAAAAGCTCCGATTTATTTCTGTGATAAATGCAATACGGATCGATAAAAATAACAGAAGAATTTCGGAATCTTGTTACGTTATTCTCGATCCATTGAAACCATTAAAAGAAGAAGTATAGTAAATTCTCCCGAATTTTCCTTCAGCTTGTAAACGAAAATGGACAATTTTTGGAAGAGGAGATACGATTATCCGAGCCACGCGGCACGTTTTTATAGTTTCAACAATTATAAAAATCAGGAAGAATTTACTGTACGTATTTATGTAACTCATGTTCTGCACAATCGATACAGACACGTTCGATTCTGGATAAAAATCCGAAGTCCACTGATAAAAGTCTGCGCGCGTTGACAATTTTTCGGGAATCGGAAATGCTTTCAATTCTCAAGCTTCTTCGCGAAAGGTCAATTTCGGTAAATATTTTCGAGGCTCAAACTTCTTCGTCGTTCTTTCCAATTATTTTTCTCTCGTTCCTCGGCGTTTCGGTATCGATACCAAAACGTTCGATTGGCTTTGCTCCGCGTCGTGTCGAGAGTTCTGCCGAACGTTCCAGCGCGCGTCGCGCGGACGTCTAGAAATCGACACTTATGGGCAGGAGGCGGCATGTCGCGCTTCATGTTCTATTTCACCGCGATACTTATTTGGTCCGCCGGGCAAATAAAGATTCGTATGCTCTTTATAAGCCCGCGCGCGGTCGGCTGCGTGTTCTGGAAGCGAAAACCGGGTCGATGGGAATCACAATTTAGTCCGCGGCGTTCGTCACGACTTATCGCTGTCGTAACGGCCGCCGGGTCGATCCGAGAGAATATGCAACGCCGGTCGATCGAGCAGAGATCCATCTGTTGCCAATGTCTCGTGCTACTTAACGTGGCTCCTGACAGAGGCAAAGGGACTGAGGAAAAGTTATGTCACGAACGAGATGCGATTGTGGCTCGATTTTCTGGGATATCGAACGCGGCGATCGATGTATCGAATAGAGCCAGGTATAAGATCGCGTTAAATACAGATTGCAAGCAAATGTCTTCAAATTTTGATACTGCTATAATTATCAGCGGTCTTGTTATGTTCCCCCGAGAGTGGAAATCCGAGTGCAAAGAGTTGGGAAACAATGATTGTTGGAACAGAGATTGTACGATTTAATGCTTTCCACTCGAATGGCGACTGCAAGGCGCCATTCAAAATTGTTTTTCAAATTCAATTTCGTACGTGTAAAATGCACTAAGGTTATATGAAATGGGAATGCAGTGGTCAGAAAAAAACTACATTAAATTTTTCGTTGATTTGGGTTCGACAAGGCGCCATTAAAAATTGTTGTGTCGCGTTTCAGAATAATTTTATCGATCAAATTTGTTCATATTTGGAAGAACTGTTGAAAGGATAACTGTTGCGTTTGTCACAAAATTCAATGTCATACGTATAAAATGCACTAAGGTTATATAAAATGGAAATGCAGTGGGTCAGAAAAAACTACATTAAATTTTCCGTTGATTTGGCTTCGACAAGGCGCCATTAAAAATTGTTGTGTCGCGTTTCGGAGTAATTTTCGTGGGTCAAAAAAAGCTGCACTAAATTTTCCGTTGATTTGGCTTCGAGTGCAAAGGGTTAACTTATAACATTGGAAGACACGTAGTCCACACCGAGCTAGATTAAGGCAGGCCGAGGAAGCTATGCAGAACATCTGACCAACAGCTGAAGTAGCTCAAGGAAGTTCAAGGCAGCCCAAGGTAGCTCAAGAACGCTTGGAGGACCCTCGATCGAGCCCAAAATAGCCCAAGTTAAACCCTTCTGGTCCTGGAAATTCTCATAAATTCCTTCCTTCTGATCCTCGTTCACTGCTTCGGTCGATAATTCCTGAATTTTCGATCATTTTTCGTTCCATCTTCGATGCTAATCCGAATAAAAAATACAGTAATGTCTCTCTAATTAACGCGTAAGTTGACAATCTCAGATTGTCCACAAAAATGGACAATTTAGAAAGAGGAGATACGATTAATTTGAGTCTTGTATCTCGTTTTTATAATTACCGATTCTCAAGAACTATAAAAACGAGGCGCGAGGCTCGAATAATCGTGTCTACTCTCCCCAAATTGTCCATTTTTCTGCGCAATCCGAGCGTCAATTAGGGAGACATAATTGTATTTATATTATATGTAAATACATTTATAATTTATAATTACATTTTTATAACATATATATTTATATATTATAAAAATTATCGAAAATTCAGAAATTGCGAGAACTTTAATTTGGATAAAAATCTCCCAGGTTCACCGATGCAAATAAATTCTCTATAATTGTCGCTCTGATTACACACAAAAATGGACAATTTGGGAATAGCAGATACGATTATTCGAGCCTCGCGGCTCATTTTTATTGTTGCCGAATGCCAACAACTATAAAAACGAAGCTCGAATAATCGTGTCTCCTCTCCCCAAATTGTCCACTTTTCTGCGCAATCGGAGCGTCAATTAGAGCGACATTACTGTAACGCGAAAACCCGACGAATGCGTATCGAGAGTATCCACGTCCACCGAGAAACAACGAATTCTTCGACGATTGCGCCACAGCACGGGCCCGCCAGATCATTGTAACGTAAATTTATTCCCGCATACACCTCCGGTTGATGCGTTTCTTACCGAACAATTTTCGAAAGTGCTTGGTTGCCGCGACATGACGCGATGCGATGCGATGCGATGCGATGCGAGGCGATGCGAGGCGATGCGAGGCGATGCGAGGCGATGCGAGGCGATGTAACCGGCGCTGCTGGCAAAGGTTGAATGAACCGAGAGCTAGCCAATAATCGGAATCGTGCGAGTGTCGTCGACCTACTTGTTCGCGATGGCTTCCGCCTTTTCGTTCTTGTAATTCCTCTCCGTCGAGGACACGCCGCGGCGGCGGCGAGGAACCGACGCGGTGCAACGCGACGAGAGGGGCGGGGGGAGGTAGGTGCGCGGCAGGTGGCGAGACCGGCATCGTGAATTTCCCGGTTAAAGAAAACGCGATAGGCATGTCCGCGAGACAAATCAGGTGGGAAAAGAGAAAGCGGGTCAAAGAGGCCACCGTGGCGACAGCAACGGCGACCAACAGTTTTAACCTCCTCTTCGATTCGTTCAACCTTCTCTTTGAACCGCTTATTTCGTCTTCTTTCCCGGCTGCTGCGGCTCCGCGGCTCTGTAATCCTCCATCTGCTAACCCGTTGCACGCTATCGAGCCGCCTGCCATACATACAAGTCGCCGCGCCGGCATAATCTACTTACGAACGCGGACGCTTTTGTAGATTGCTGGCGAATTTTACGCTTCGCTGGAAACATTGGGCATCGATTAACCAGTTAGCTGTGACGCCTCCTTTTCAGAGAACGCGCGCTTATATGTGTCGCGAGAATCAAACGGTGACGAGTATACTCGTCGAATGCGGAGTAAGTGTCGTTGTCGAAATATTGGATCGAAGAGAATTGGGAAAAAAATTTTATTTTATGAAATTAACAATTTTGTGTTACTAATATTTACTCAACGAGCATCGATTTCGTGATTCTTTTCTAATCTTATTTTTATAACAGTGTAAACACTTTCGTGCAGGATTGGTCTCAAAATATTCTAAATATTTTGAAATCTCAGAATATGTCTTTGTTTTCACTAGAATTGCAATTTAAATAGCCAATGGTCGCCACTTTTTACACACGACGAGTATAATCGTCGTGACATAAAATATTGCCACTTCTTCACGACGAGTATACTCGTCATGACACAAAATACTGTCACTTCTCCACGACGTATATACTCGCCATAGTACAAAATATTGCCATTTCTCCACGACGAGTATACTCGTCATAACTCAAGATATTGCCACTTCTCCACGATGTATATACTCGTCATAGTACAAAATATTGCCACTTCTCCACGACGAGTACACTCGTCATAACAAAAAATACTGTCACTTCTCCACGACGAGTATACTTGTCATGACTCAAGATACTGCCACTTCTCCACGACGTATATACTCGTCATAGTACAAAATATTGCCATTTCTCCACGACGAGTATACTCGTCATAACTCAAGATACTGCCACTTCTCCACGATGTATATACTCGTCATAGTATAAAATATTGCCACTTCTCCACGACGAGTATACTCGTCATGACACAAAATACTGTCACTTCTCCACGACGAGTATACTCGTCAGACACAGTAAATGCACACGATCAAATTTCGAAGGGTTTTCCAATCGAATGATCTCATCGATGAAGCGAAACCTTGAGATATGGTTAGAACATTCGCAAAAACGAGTTCGTACTTGCTCGTGTTGCTTAACCGCATCGCTTACGTGCACTTTGCTGAAAGAACATTTCGGGACAAGGTAACTCGTGGTAGAAAACTCGTTTCAATTGTGGTCATAAACGACACAATCGATTTTCCGTATTATTCAGTTCTGCGTTCGACATTGCATTTATTGCTGCAGCAGTTCAATGAACTTTTTAAATACAATAGCATCGCAACTCTCCGATTACGCCGTGTTGAAAAACGTTGCATAGATTTTTATACGAAACACGAGAAAGGCGTGCGTTAAAAAAATATGTTTAATTTCGAGATCAAATTACGCCTAAAACATAAGCGACAAGATAACCCTTGCATCAAACGTAATATTATTCCGAAGTTCGCACCGGTGGGTATACTAAATCACTGATGATTAGGTATAGTTCTGTTACATTTGGAACAGGGAGAACCTCTGTCTGAGCAAATATTTCTGGAGAAGGATTATTGCTAGAATTACGGCAATTAACACATCGGTTCATCGCGACCTGTTCGTAGCGATGGTTTTACTGTTATTCCTTCGAAGTAGGTTTACGAGTAACGATGCATGATTAGAAAGACTGAAGATGTTCGTGATCATCTATCGCATCATATGTTCCTAAACGCGTCACAGATAATTCTGCTCCTAATTTCGGTGATCTCAGAAAACGAATCCTACTTTTACGGTTCTTGATTTTTATTTTTACCGCGAAACATAGCCCGAGAAAATATCGATGTAAAGAACGAAGCACATACTTCGTTATATCTCTCGAGAATCGGTGAAAATAGAAAACAATTGTTACAATAGAAAATTTAATTATCTTTCGCGAAGAAAAGTTTTACCAACATGGTCCACGGTATCGGGGGAATCTAGTTCGCCAGACTTTCTAGAATTAACGACAATTATATTAATCGCGCGTGCACGAAGTATCATTAGAACAATCGAAGCTTCGCGAAGCCGTTTCTCAATTCCTTTTTTTCTTTTACGAGAACATCGCTCTCCGATATCCGAGCATCCGCCGCGATATAAACATCGACCGACCAAGGCACAATGCAACGGTAATCGGAGCGTAAAGCGAGAGATTGGATGCATTTTTCGATCGAGACGGTGCGCAGTCGTGAAAACGAGCGGCGGTCGGTCGGAATCGTCGAAATTAATTAATATCGTTGGAAAGCCGCGGGAAAAAAATAATCGTCGGACCGTACAAGCCCGCCTTTCACGAAACCCCCCGCGATGGTTCTCGTACGAATATTAACGACCAGCAATGGACAGAGCGACTTTCGTATTGCGTCGCGAATGCGCGGATCTAAGAATGCTGGATGCAAATGGATAATTTGGGAAGAGGAGGTATGATTATTCGAGCCTTGCAACTCGTTTTTGCGTTTTATCGATCGTCAATTATAAAAACGAGCCGCGAGACTCCAATAATCGCATCTTCTGTTCTCAAATTGTAATTTCTCCCTAATTCGCGCTTAGATTGTCCGGTGAAACGGACAATTTGAGAAGAGAAGATACGATTATTCGAGCCTTGCAACTCGTTTTTGCGTTTTACCGATTGCCAATTAAAAAAACGAGCCGCGAGGCTCCAATAATCGCATCTTCTCTTCTCAAATTGTAATTTCTCCCTAATTCGCGCTTAGATTGTCCGATGAAACGGACAAGTTGAGAAGAGAAGATACGATTATTCGAGCCACGCGGCTCGTTTTTACGATTTATCGATCGTTAATTAGAAAAACGAGCCGCGAGATTCCAATAATCGCGTCTTCTCTTCCCAAATTGTCCATTTTTATTTACAAGCTGCGCGATAATTGCGAAGAATTTACTGCAATTACAGTAATTTCACCCTAATTCGCGCTTAGATCGCTCGCAAAAATGAACAATTTCGGAAGAGGAGATACGATTATTCATTTTTATTTACGAGCTGCGCGACAATTGTGAAGAATATACTGCAATTACAGTAATTTCGCCCTAATTCGCGCTTAGATCGCTCGCAAAAATGGACAATTTAGCAAGAGGAGATACGATTATTCGAGCCTTGCGGTTCATTTTCACAGTTACGAATTCTCAAGCACTGTAAAAACGATCTGCAAAGCTCGAATAATCGTATCTCCTTTTCCCAAATTGTCCAATTTTGCGCACAATCTGGGCGTCAGTTAGGGAAACATTGCCCATTTCTCGGTGAATGTACGAAGTTGAAGTAAAATCCTCGAAGTGAACGGAAGTGAAGAAAAAGAATCTCGCGATTGCAAATAATGTGGCCGCGTGAAAATACCGAACGCAGCGGGACAGAAACAAGTAAAACAGGATAAAAGTACGGAATCGCATGAAAGCATAAGATGCTGTTCCCCGCGGTAGGAACTACTGTTACGCTCGAAGGCATCGAAACGAAGAGAACGTTCTTTTTTCCGTGTGTGATTACGGTTACGGTTACGGCTACGACTGGATGCATCGCTTAATATTTTTACGCCAAGCTCAACCGGGAATCGTCGGCAATCGCCGAAAGAAACGCGCGGCGTTCTCAGCTCCGCGCGTTCGCGACGCGATACGAAAGTCGATTTGAGAACGGAAGATGCGATTATTGGAGTCTCGCGGCTTGTTTTTATAACTGACAATCGATAAAACGCGAAAACGAGTTGCAAGGCTCGAATCCCAAATTATTCCATTTTTGCGCACAATATGAGCGTCAGTTAGGGAGACATTACTGTACCTATTATTCCTCAACTTGAACATTTATACTATTGGGATTATGGAATGAAAATGAATATGATTCTAATACTTTGCTTAAAAGGACTTTATTTTATTCTCTTTAATGAGAGAAGGTATATGAGCGAAACCGATTGAGCGATCAAACTCTACTGAGAGTCCGGTAAGAAGAAACGCTTCTTTTATACTCTTTTTGGGTTCGTCGTGTCCACCAATCAGAGACGTTTTATTTGTCGCGTCTTACATTGTATACGCGACGGTCAGGGCACGATGTACATCAAAAGGTACCGGCGATGATGTATCGCGGCATCTAATATATACAGATTACGTCACCGTCGCTGCCCGCTGACGGAGCCGGCGAAATGTAAACCGATATCTTAACTGAAGATATCTTACTAAGTAAACTATAAATTAATTTTTGTTCGAGGCTAAAATTTCAACATATACTTTTATTAATATTGGATCTCTGAAAGCACGAACGTTCATCGAAAAGCGTACTGCAAAGGAACCGTACGTGTGCATATATTACCGCGGTTATGTACCTATTGCTACGGGCCAAATACTGCGGACGTTCCGATTACCGCGTGCCAAGGTTGACATAACCCATTTCCTTCTAAATGTACACACACGCAGCTACAATTCCCAGGATCAAGATATTCTCACTGTAGCACTTTACGAATTAGGTGTAGAGAGGTACTCTACGATCGAGCGTGTTCGTACCGGCTCGTCGAGAACTGCGCCGTATAGGTTAAGGTACGCGGTTCGGTAAAGCACCGCAGCAATGTACATACATGGTAAAAAACTATGCGCCAAATACTGTGTTGGTAAATAATATTTGAGTAAATAAATTGGTATAAATAATAATGATTACTTTATCTAAAAATAACGCTAAAACGAGTAGTTTATTGTTGATTACCAAAATATAAATGCCTTTCGAATCGGCGTTCATTTCGTAAGACTCAATGTTTTAACAAGCTTCCGAATATCAAAAGTCGATAAATAAATTAAAATTGCTGTTTTGTTGTTGCTCGTATAACATAAATTATCAATTTCAACTTTTCGCAGTCGAAGCTATTTCAAAACATATGAAATCGAAAACATATCTTCCGATCTATAGTATTTCCATGTTATATGATTTAATTAATACTTGAAATTTCAACAGTTTTTTCACATATAAACGAATCCGACACTGTCCACAATTATTTAGAAAAATAATATAACAATTCTTAGCGGTGCCTCAGAGTCGCCACTCGAGTAAAAAAGGTTAAACGCGTAAGAAATTGTGAGATGGATTTTTGGAAGATTAAACACTATGAAATGTTAGATTCGATCACTTTTATAAAATACCGCAGTATTTGGGACGTCCGCGGTAATACCCACACTTATCCTGTAATACCAGAACGGTACGCAAGCAGCAAGAGGAGCTGCATTTGTCCGATCGAAATGTAAAAACACTGTGTACAGTTAGACAGCAACTCGCTGAGAAACATACGGAAGTAGCACCCGCTGATCTTTCGCTAGCTATGCTAGAAGATTAATTGTTCCATGAGTGCAGAAACTTCCTCGAGTTTCGAGACGCGGAACCTGGTTGCTCGAATACTTTGAGAACTACTGCAGAGTAACTGAAACGATTATTATTTAATAAAAACGATCTTCGATTACACGCATTGCACAATATCCATAAACGTTGTCGCGTCGAAATTTTTCAGATTACGGTCCGATCCTGACCGATGAAGTGATTTTTTATTTATCGCGGCTCTACAATTTCGCCCTCGTAGCAAAATATTTATATACAACATTTATATAATAAATAAATTGATTAGCACAATGTAGCCAATCTGTTCCAAGGGCGCCTTAAAGAGAAATAGTTCGATAACACCGAGGTTAATTACGCGTTATCAGCGGCACATTCCGATCCAATTTCGCCGCCAATGTCCCGAATTTTTATCGATTGAGCGACGCTGAAATTTTTGCAACGTCGCAACGTATGTGCGCAATGTGCTGCGTTGAAACTAAACCACAAAGGAGGAATGTTTAAATTGCGAAAAACCGCTTAGGTTGTGCGACAATCTAATAGATCAAAATACAGTAATGTCTCTCTAATTGACGCTCAGATTGTCCAGAGAAATGGACAATTCGGGAAGAGGAGATACGATTATTCGATTATTCGTTTTCATAGTTACGAATTATCAAGCACTATAGAAACGAACTGCAAGGCTCGAGTAATCGTATCTCCTTTTCCCAAATTGTCCATTTTCGTGCACAATCTGAGCGTCAATTAGGGAGACATTGCATATTTTTCAGTGAATGTATAAAGCTGAAGTAAAATCCTCGAAATGAACGGAAATGAACAAAAAGAATCTCGCGAGTGCAAATAATGTGATCGCACGGAAATACAGAATTCCCAAATTGTCCATTTTTGCGCACAATCTGAGCGTCAGTTAGAGAGATATTGCATATTTTTCAGTGAATATACAAAGCTGAAGTAAAATCCTCGAAATGAACGGAAATGAACAAAAAGAATCTCGCGGGTGCAAATAATGTGATCGCACGGAAATACAGAATTCCCAAATTGTCCATTTTGCGCACAATCTGAGCGTCAGTTAGGGAGACATTGCATATTTTTCAGTGAATGTACAAAGCTGAAGTAAAATCCTCGAAATGAACGGAAATGAACAAAAAGAATCTCGCGAGTGCAAATAATGTGATCGCATGGAAATACAGAATTCCCAAATTGTCCATTTTTGCGCACAATCTGAGCGTCAGTTAGGGAGACATTGCATATTTTTCAGTGAATGTACAAAGCTGAAGTAAAATCCTCGAAATGAACGGAAATGAACAAAAAGAATCTCGCGAGTGTAAATAATATGATCGCACGGAAATACAGAATTCCCAAATTGTCCATTTTTGCGCACAATCTGAGCGTCAATTAGGGAGACATTGCCGTATATCTGGAGTCGCCAATTTATTAGCAATAAAAGATCTTATTTTCTCTGTCAAAGTTCGCCTTCATCGAGAATCCGCAGTAATACCTACGCTTACCCTGTCACCGCAAATCGAGACGCTGGAAATACGAATTTCTTCCACGATTTCCGGTTAGCAATGCGCAAGGTCGCTGGTTTGGGCGTCGCTATCGGAGCAGGCTGTAACGAATCGGCCGGATAAGGGCCGCCGCAGGAGGAAAGTAAGCCGAGGAGATTCGTTCGCGTACCGTTATACAATGACGAGCTACATAACACAGGTGCGCGAGCGTAAGCGGGCCACCACTGGTAACCCAAAATTTCGGGAATCTGGCGGCTGACACCGGCAAACCGGTTCGTCAAATCTATAACGGAAACGCCGAACCTTCGGAAAGCCAGCCGTAACGGGAACGCGGCGACGATCTCCACGGCTGAGATCGAGAAAATATAGGTGAGCCCGCGATGCCGAGGCCTTGCGGTCGTAAACCTGTAGTACGTGATCGAGATACCGTGTTTCCAATGCGGCTATGGCTCATTCAATTAACAGACATACCATCTCGGACACTCTCCAACAATAACACAACGTAATAGATACTTCTATTCTTCGAATTTCCATTGTACCATGTGCACGCGAACCGCTTGCACGAATATTTACGCGCTCGATTAAGCAATTTAACACACTAATTAATGTAACTGCCCCGATCTCTCGGATGATAGCACGTTATATTGTACGGATAGATCACGCGGATTTACGGTTCATGGTTTTCTAGACGATTCGATATATCGCGGATTCGATGCAGAAGTCTCTGATCGAAAGAAATTTGATTCGTGGCGGAATTTGTACGAAATGCAAAGACTGTGGGGACATTTAAGGTATTTTAAAATATTGTTGGAATATTGTTAATATATTATAACTATTGAAATTTATTTATACATTATATATATTAAATAATATATATAATATATAAATAATAATATAAAATATAATATAATAATAATATAATAATAAATATATAATATATACATTATATTATTATACTATTAAATATTATATATTATATATATATTGTATATGGTATAATATATATTATTTAATAATATAATAATATAATGTATAAATAACTAAATAAATAATGAAATAATGTACAAATATAGATATAATATATTATACATATAGTATATATAATAATAATAATAGTAATATATAATATATATAATATATAATATATTACGTATTATATATTAACTATCGAAAGGAAAAAATACATTTTCATTCGACCGATTTTTAATCTTAAAATTTAATTCCGACAATTTTTCATTCGCATGAAGATCTGCAGGTTATTTATCAAAATAAACAATAAAATTATTTATCAATAATCTACACTATCACGGAGTGTTCGGAATGTAATAGATTAGGTGGAAACATAATAGCGAAGTCTATAAAAATGTTACGCGAGTCCATCGAATCTCAAGTCGAAATTTATTTTCCCAAGGAAATAAATATGTTGAAATAGTATACCGAGCGATTTGAAACGTTCGAACGTCGCTATTATTTCCAGTGTACGCGAAACACATTGCCGCATCAAAGTTGCAACGACCGTTGTTGCATCCCATGTGCGACGGAATATTTGTGTGCCGCCGCGTTTTCCCAGACGGCTCCGAAATCATCCCAGCCCTCAGGACCAATTTGTGGTTGTGTAGTTACTCCGTAGAATGTAGCGGAAAATGCGGGGCAACGTGACATCGGATATTCAAGTCGTTCCCTCCAATTTCACCGTCTTGGAACTTTCTAATAACTTAAGTTCGGCCCATTGTTACATGGATCTCTGTACAGGCGAACGTTGCACCGCACATCGGCGGCTTGAGCCCGCTCAATTTGCAGACTCCGTGACCCTTGAACTTGAAACCCCCTCGCAATTCCATGACCTTTGAAGTAATAGCTACTCGCGCTCTCATTATCAGGTAGTTTAGAACAACGACCTCTTATCCGTTTCTGTGACCTTTCGAAGGCGGATCGTAAGCTGAAGAAGATACGTTCGATTGCAATCGTTTTTCGCGCGTCGACGCCCGGATTCTTATGATTCCGATGACATTTCGAATAGTGAAATGTGTCGGCAACGTGGGGCTCGGCAAAAATTATAATCGAGGTTGTATTAAAAATTGTGAAAATTATAATCGATGGTGGACATGAATGCATGCATGTTAATATTTTAGTGAGAATATAATGTACAAAATTAAAAGGTTGTCACACAGATTTCATGCACATATTTAAACACGTTTTTAACGATCTCTATTACCACTCACACACATTCTCACACATCATTCGATTATTCAATTATGAATCAAATTATATATGTATATTCAGTTATAAATCAAATTATATGTATTCAATTGTAAATCAAATTTTATATATTCAATTATAAATGAAATTATATATATTCAATTATAAATCAAATTATATATACTCAATTATAAATCAAATTATATATATTCAATTATAAATCAAATGATATATACTCAATTACAAATCAAATTATATATATTCAATTATAAATCAAATGATATATACTCAATTATAAATCAAATTATATATACTCAATTATAAATCAAATTATATATATTCAATTATAAATCAAATGATATATACTCAATTATAAATCAAATTATATTGTATATATTCAACTATAAATCAAATTCTATATATTCACTTATAAATCAAATTCTATATACTCAATTATAAATCAAATTGTATATAATCAATTATAAATCAAATTATATATAATTAACTATAGTAAATCAATATTGAATTATAAATCAAATTATAAATCAAATGAAAAATCAAATTATTTAATTGTAATTCACACTTCTCTCTTCTCTCCAATGAATCTATGCTCACAAACTATAGTTAATCCTCGCTATTCATTATTCAACTCCTTCGATCATCTCAAAAACATCAAACCTCATTTCATTCCAAAATCTCGTATTTTCCTTAAATTTCGATTTTCCAGAAAGTCGATTCCAAATTCAGTTACTTACATTGTCCGACTACGTCACCGATTCGACACGCAAAGAAACCAAAGCATTTACCGCGTTGCATCTCGGACAGAACAAAATCTCGCTGACACGATCCCAGGATCGAACGGAGCGTATATTTGCGTCGGTAGCTTGTCGATCACCTGGCCGACAGGTACCGCCGTTCGACGCGTTAATCGTCGATCCGGCGAAGACGTGGCGAGCCCGTGCGATCTTCCCATCGAAAAAAGGAAGAGCGGCGATCTTTCTTGCAAAGCCGACGAGCGGCAGGCTTCTTCCCTTAACGCCTGGGCCGGGGCCTAACGATCAGCCTCCTCCGAGCCGCGCTGCATCATTACCCTTGCGTCACTTCGTGGAAGCGTGCCGCGTTTCGCAGCCGGTTCCCACGAGACCGTGACTTTACCGTGAATGCAAATTCGACCGGCGCAATTAATTAAGAATTCCCACGGCGGTGCGGTGGCGGCGCGTAATCGCCCGGGGAAACTCGGCGAGGGAAAATCGGCGCGACGCGACGCGACGCGGCGCGACTGCGTGGAAAATCGCGGCCCCGTTCGCGCCGACAGGAATGCGAATCTCTGTTCTGCATCGGGACAGAGCCGCATCCTTGACAGAGGTGTCCCGTCGCGTATGGAAGAAACGCGGTAATTGCTGGCCACGGTGCATGGAGAACGAGCCGCGCTCCGCGCCGCGCCGTTGCAACGACCCCGTGCGAAACAAACGATTCCATGGTCGGCCCCGGCTGTGGAACGACAATGGACGGCTGCCACTTTCCATTCACGCCGTCGTTGACATTTCTGCGGCACGCCGACCGCGCTCGTTCGTGCATAAATAATTGAGCCGAGCTTATGAAAGCGCGCGACTTTCCACCGCGCGAATTCGGCATTCCCGCCGGCTACGACGCTCGGGCCAATTAACGGGCCCCGGCGAGGAATCCGCTAGGAAACCGCCTCGGGCTTTTGTATCTTCTGCCGCCACTGGCAGCTGTTTTCGCGCGACGCCGATTGTGCCTTCGATCCGGACAATGCTGACGTTTTTATGCGACGCGAGTTTCTTCTGTTGTTTCGGCGTCCGTTTCGCCGAGATACGAACAACCGCTGCGGCCGACTTGTTCGAGGACGCGGGCGAAATTGGAACGCGAAATTTAGATTTCACGAAGTCTGGTCGACGTTGTTACATGGTCGATGGTTTTTACATTTATGGTTTTGTAGAAGATTCGACGGTGTATCATCAAGAGACCGGATCTATTGGGTCGACGATTTGTTCAATGAAATAAAAAATTTTTTAATTGATTTAACTTTGCATTAAATTTTTATATTATTTTCTTAATCTAGGCTTCTTCAGTTACTATACAGGATGTCCCAAAATTATGGTATTTCCGGGAAATGAGAGGTTCCTGAGATCATTTGAAGCAACTTTTTCCTCAGCGAAAATGCAATCTGCGGCTTCGTTTACGAGTTATTAACGAAAAACATTGACCAATCAGAAGCGAGCTAAGCTGGCGCAAGGCGAGTTGAGCTGACTCAAGGCGGTCGTGCCAACGACTGGTCGAAGCCCAGTTCCGCTGATTGGCTCGGCCGCCTAGCGCTTGGCGAGCTCGCCTCTGATTGGTCACTGTTTTTTGTTAATAACTCATAAACGAAGCGATGGATTGCATTTTCGCTAAGGAAAAAGTTACTTCAAATCACCACAGGAATCCTCTACTTTCGGATTACGAGACATTTTTGGGACATCCTGTATAATTTCGCGAAAGAATTTGGTCTCAATCTAAATATGACATAACTTTTGCTGTTTGTTTACAATGTTTGTCCAAACATTCTTCGACGATATTGGGCATTTTTACTTGTTTTCCTTTTTATTACATTTTCTTCACTGGACGTTCTATTAGGATGTGTTTAACCACAATCTCATTCACTGATATTGTTTAAACTATTCATATTTGAATAACTGATCGAGTGTCTTTCACTATTCAATTTATACTTTATACCACAACATGTGACCAGTTTTACATAAAAATTTCGCAGATACGCGAAAAGAAAGACCTGAAAGGCACGATACAGTTCTTTCTAACCAATTAGAGAACGGTGTTCTTGTCTCGATAGAAGAATCGGTACGTAGATCGCGAGCACGCATACGCAAGGAATAATGACCAGTGAAAGCATGTCGTTGGAAATTCACGCAGCGGCGGCTCGCTTCGTTAAACAAAACAGCGCGAAAAAAACCGATGCTCATGTATATTAACTCCGCGTAAGTGAAATAGGCGCCGCGTTAGACCGGCGACGGAATCGTTAATTAAGAAAGAACGGGGGAGATCGATACGATTCTTCGGCAAAACGGCCGATAATTAATGCGAAACGGTAGAACGTTTTTTTTCCAGCGCAATTCTTTCCGCCGAGCCGGCCATAGAAAACGCGCTCTGTTCACCGCGCAAATGGAATACAAAGTAGCAGCGGCGGAATTTTTAATGTTGCTAGCTATTCCAACTGTTTAAATGGCTTTTTTAAAAATTAAGTCCACGATTAATTATTATATTAATTGTTATTATATATTCATTATATTAATATATTAATATATTATATTAATTATATTAATATATTAATATATTATATTAATTATATTAATATATTATATTAATTATATTAATATATTAATTTTTATTTCTATGTTTCAGGAATTTCTTTCATAAATCTACGAACTACATTCCGAGAAAATAAATATTGCTTACATACTGCAGTACACGTTGCGTTTTAATTGGGCAATTAATCGAACTGATAGAGTTGTAACCATTTTTATAATCATGTTCTCGCTTTTGGAAAATTCGGATTATCCCTCGTTTCAATTTCGCAGGCGTCGCAGTAAACTGTCGAATTTCGCCGCGGGCATCGCTGGGACAAATATCCGTTCGTTAATTTCGCAAACGAGCGAATCAAATCTCCGGTTAACGCGTTTCGAAGATCGTGCGTTATATTCTGGAAAATTAAATTTTCTACCCAGCTAGGCGCGCGCGCGATGCTTCTCGCCCGGTATTTCCGACAAAAATTCTGGACCTTCACGGCAGAAAAGTTCCGTACGATTCCGTAGTTCTCTCGATTCATCGCGCGTGCGTGCAATAATAAACGAACTCGCGGAGACGGGCGAGGGCCCGCGCCGAGATCTTCGCCCCGTTAAATGCAAATTTCCAGCACGTGAACACGGGGGAGCGAAGGTAATGACACTTTATCCGGCGTCTTTATGAATCGTAAAGGAATGCGCTGCGTTGCGACGTCTGGAAACTTTCTAGCGGCGAAAGATGAGAACGAGTCCTTTCACGGGAGACGCGAAAAAACTAATCTTCCCCGAGCCGAGATCTAATCCCGTCCGGTAATCCGGGTGTCGAGCGGAACGGCGGGACGTCGTCGATCGATGTGTTCGGGAGTGACACTTTCGAAGCATCGAACAAGATTTCGACGAATGAATCTGGATACTAGTTTTTAACTAATCTTGTTCACACGTGTTCTCCTACTTGGAGTGTTTAACGTATTTTCTTTTTTTAAAGTCGGAATACTTAAAGTTACATGCTACAGTTCTTTGTAAAAAAGTATCTTACAGGCTAACGCACATAATTTCAGCCATTCTGCTAATTCGAAATAAAAACACGAAGTAGATTTGTCATTAATACAGGATGTCCCGAAATTATGTTATTTCCGGGAAATGTAGGGTTCTTGAGATCATTTGAAGCAACTTTTTCCTTTACAAAATTTTTCTCCGAGGCTTCGTTAACGAGTTATTAACGAAAAACGCTGACCAATGCGAGACCAGCTCGGCAGCGCGAGGCGGCCGAGCCAATGAGCGGAACTGGACTTCGCACGCTCGTTAGTCGGACCGCCTCGCGCCAGCTGAGCTCGCCACTGATTGGACAGCGTTTTTTCGTTAATATCTCGTGAACGATGCCTCGGAGAAAATTTTTGTGAAGGAAAAAGTTGCTTCAAACGACCTGAGGAACCCCTCTTTCCTGCTTGCACAATATTTTAGGACACTTTGTATAAACATGGTAATGGTAATAACCCAAATCGGTGGAATCTCTAATTGCTTAAACAAAAATATCTGCGCTATAATATTCGAGTTTCGATCTAGCCGATAAAAAGTCGACTTTTTCAATGCAGGAATCCAGAATGGACTTTTCGTTTCGCAGTCGATTTTGTCGAGGTCCTTCTGGTTCGTCGACCTTGTCTCGCTGGCGTTTATTAAACAGTTTTATGGGAAACGTCCGTCAAAGTGTTCTACATTCGGGTTAAGTAACCGTGACGTTTATCGACGGAACATATCGAATGCCTGCCAATCGAGCTTCGGTCCTGGCTGTGCGAACGTGTGGCAGCCAATCAATATCGGGAGCAATGCCTTCGCGGCGTGATATGTCGATCTACTTACCTCCTATCTGAAAAGTTTCATTAACTAAATAGAAGTAAGCTGCGATGGCTGTCAACGTGATTGCCGACCGCCTGATTTCTCATTCGAATAACTCGAGTTAAAGTGCTGTCCGAGAATTTCGTTCTCGATAATGTTACATCGTGTTTTATCTCGAAAAAAAAACAAATCGATTTTAGAAAGTACCTCGTAATTTCAACGTAACAGTTCAATTAAGAGAATCGTCGTGTCGCAAATTCTCGTCTCTGTATCCCGTGAGAAATGTGTCGGTGGAAGCACATTTTTCCGGAAAAGAAGAACCGAGGTTAAATATGAAATTTGGAGGTCTCGGATAGAGATGGCCGGTTCCGCGAATAATTTCCGATTACAAAGAGAAAAATTCGAGCGAACTAGGACGTTTTGACGTGAACAACGAAAAATTTCGTATCCGGTACGCTGAAAATTGACGTCATTGGCTCCTGTCGCCCTACAATTTCCGGTCCTATTCTCGCGGCTCGTTTCTTCGCACGGCCCTTCAATCTTCGATCGCCGTTTCTCTGCTAGTTAGACCGTGAAATTCGTCCCACGTCAGTCCCCGATAGTTTTCGTTTATCGCCGCAGTTACATTAAGTACCTTACATGCACGCTTTCTCCGCCGCCGAAACTCTTCACGGATTCTCCCGGAATTTCGTTCTCGCAATCAATGGATTGCGAAGTTTTGTACGTCGATGGCATGTCCCAATTTGTCAGCACGGGCAAATGTGAACGCTAAACAAAATTAATGGCGTTACTTTTACTGTTATAATTATAAAGTTATACTGGTCTTAATTCTATTATAATTATAATAATTCCATAATAATTTTAATATAATTCCATACTAAAACTATAGTATTCTTAATTCTACTGTAATTGTAATGATTATAATAATTCTATTATAATTATAATAGGATTATAATTTCGTAATAAAATTATAGTATACTTAATTGTATTATAATTGTAATGATTATAATAATTCTGTTATAATTATAATAGGATTATAATTCCATAATAATTATTTATTACTGTTATAATTTTATAACAAAATCATACTATTTTCAATTCTATTATAATTATTATATTATAATTATTATAATAATTATAATAATTTTAATAATTCTATTATAATTATAATAGGATTATAATTCCATAATAAAATTATAGTATTCTTAATTATATTATAATCGTAATGATTATAAAAATTCTGTAATAATTGTAATAATTCTATTATAATTATAATAGGATTATAATTGCATAATAATTATTTATTACTATTATAATTCTATAATAAAATTATACTATATTCTCAATTATATAATATATATAATAATATAATTATATAAGATAATATAGTAATATAATAATATAATAATATATAATATAAATAATATAATTATATAATAATTATAATAATTATAATCTATCGAATAACAGTACTGCAACGTACGATTTATATCGATTTATACCCATTTTCACGTAAAATTCCATTCGATCGTTTCGCACGAACCGAACGCGATTTCCACGATGTTTATCGCAGCAAGCACAAAGAGACGGATCTTCGAGCTTTGTTCGCGGTGCTAATTGGCCCTGACCCGCGTGCATGACACGGGCCGTGCGGCAAAAGTATTTAACAGTTCCGTGGACAGGCGCAGGTCTTTCGCGGGTTAGCCGAGCACATTTATTTTCGGTGGGTCGGCCGTTCCCGTTCCGCCGAGAAACTTTTCGCAGAGTCGCGTTGTTCTCGGGCGAAAGTCGCCGAACAGAGAGGGCCTATTATTAGAGAAACGACGGTGTTCCGTGAGTATGTTGCCCGGTTATTGTATTCTTTGTCGTCGGTATTCAGGGCACACGCTGTTTTATATCATCTGTGCGCGGCCGACGGCGAAAAGAGGAACAGGCTCGAACAAAACTTTGCTCCCGGTGTCTTTTGCGGGTTACAGGACACTATAAATGCATGAGCTTCCGCAGACCGATAATAACAGTAGCGACGGCGGCGGCGGCGGCGTCGTCTTCGTGGCATTCGACAAAAGGGGAGAGCTGGTATTGTACCAGACGGGAAAGTAGCGGCTTAGAAATAATAATAAAACGGTAACCCCGGGAACGCGATACGAAAAAAAAAACAAAAGAAGAAGAAGAAGAAGAAGGAAACGGAAGGAGAAATTAATTACAGAATGGATAAAGATACGGGAACGCGTACGAACCAACCGGTCGTTCCAAGAGAGCGTATTCAATTCGTTTTTAATTTGAAATATGCTTATTGAAAATCGCGAATCTTTATCGTGTAGACACGGGCTCGCTTATACGAGGAACGGAAATGAATTATGGAGGGATTAAAGCGTTGTTCCACGGATTCATGCGACGCGCATTCGCGAGCGATCGTCTTTGCTGCTCCGGCCGGCATAAATTACCGTAAATTGTATTTTATTACCCGATGTAAAATATTGGGTTGGCAACTAAGTAATTGCCGATTTCAGTTGTAGATGTCTCTCACTCCCATTTTTATGATATCCGTAAATGTTATATTATAAAATTATTATTGTTATTATTATTATGTTATTTTTTATTATCCGTGAATGTTAGCAACTGGGCAAATTGAATGCAGCGGTCAAGGAAAAGCGACCAGAATTGGTCGATCGTAAAGGTGTCATTTTCCAGCAGGACAATGCTAGGCCGCACACGTCTTTGTCCACTCGGCAAAAATTCATGGATATTGGTTGGGAATTGATGTTACACTCACCATATAGCCCTGATCTCGCGCCATCGGATCACCACTTATTTCGATCCCTGGACAACTCCCTTCGTGGTAAAACTTTTAACGACGATGACGCTGTAAAATCTCACTTAACTCAGTTTTCGGCCGAAAAGGATCAGATTTTCTACGAGCGTGGAATTTTCAAGTTGTCGGAGAGATGGCAAAAGGTCGTCGAACAAAATGGAAAATACATTACAGATGAAACTTCGTTCCAAGTAAAAAAAAATTTTTTATTTCATTGATCAAATTACTTAATTGCCAACCCAATAGAACCCGGGCGCGCCCGTGCTCTATTCTCACGGTCGCATCGGGCGCAATTAACGGACGCGAAAAAAAGAAAAACGATCGCCGTGTTAACACGTTAAGCGCCGAAAAGCAACCCCTAAAATTCCCATAACGTCAAAACAATTTCATTAATGAAAACCGAAACTAGAAACTTAAAATTGATCACAGCGGATGACATTAGAACGCTTTCGTATCCGAGACATCCTAATTAAATTGTGATTGTTCGAATATATTACAATGAAAATGAATTCTCAAAATTGGTCAAAAATTAGTGTCACCCGTGTGTGATCGACGCGTTAAGGTAAACGTGTTAAGGTAAATACGCGGGTCCCGCGATTTCATTGCCGGGCCGCCGTCTGTCTGGCCGAGTTGCCACGGGGGGGTCCCCCTTTTTTCCTTTCTAAAATATGAAAACGGCCGACCGCGCGCCGAGCATGGTAATGCCCCGTCAGGTTCAATCCATTAAATCTGCTCGCGGCGAGAGACGACGATGCGCAGCTCTCCAGAAAATCTCGTTGCAGAAAATAGTCCCAGTCACCCGGCGACTCGATCCAGCGAATAACCATTATCCCACTTACAGAGAAATCGTCGCTGATGTCATTCGTCCGGCGGAACGCATCCAGTCGTTCGCCGAGTAATTAATCTTTGATCCCGGGATTGCGAGGAAAACAAACATTACTCAATCGGCGTTCTGCATTTTCCAGCGCTGACGACGCACCGCGCGTACCAGAAGTTCTCCTCGTGGCACGAATGCCGAAGCACTCGTGAAACTTTAATACTACCGACTTCCGCGTCGCCGACGCAGAGCCGACGGAATTATTCGCTCGGATCTGAACATTCATTCTTACGCTAATCTGTTATGTACGCGTTTCCCCCAATTTTATTAGGATACGCGGAACGTAGGAATGGTGAAAAGAGAATCGGCGTCGCACAACTTATCTCCTCGATTTTTATTCTAAATTCATCAATTCAATTTATTAATTTAGTAATTCGATTTATTAATTTAGTAATTCGAGTTATTAATTTAGTCATTCAATATATTCATTTAGTAATTCGATTTATTAATTTGGTAATTCAATTTATTAATTCAGTAATTCAATTTATTAATTTCGTGATTCAATTTAGTAATTTAGTAATTTAGTAATTCATTTTAGTAATTCAGTTTAGTAATTTAGTAATTCATTCTAGTAATTTAGTAATTCAATTTAATAATTTAGTAATTCAATTTAATAATTTAGTAATTCAATTTAATAATTTAGTAATTCAATTTAATAATTTAGTAATTCAATTTAGTAGTTTATTAATTCAATTTATTAATTTATTAATTGATTAATTCACTTTATTAATTTAGTAATCCACTTTATTAATTTAGTAATTTAATTCATTAATATATTAATTTATTAATTCAATTTCAATCTTAAATACTTTCGAGATCTGTGACCTGCAGTCGAAGCGTACAAAAAATAACTGTTGCAACCGATCGAAAGCTTCAAAATTCGAGATTTCTGTAACCTCTATCAGAATCGATTATCGATTCCAGCGATCGATTACGCACCGAAGAAGGGCGACAAACGTCGCGTTGAAAAATCAATTGAACCCTTTTCGTAACATGTGATCGTTTTCCGCATTCCGCGAAGTTCGCTTCTTATTCAGCCGTTCTCGCGTTAGAATTCTATTCTCTCCGTTTCTGTAATTATAATTCCTCGCAAACGAAGCGCGCTTCTTCGCGAACAGCGTCCATCGCGCAGAACTACCCGTTACTAATTATCCGACAGTTTGATTTGTACAATGTTTAATGGAATTCCTTCGCGTGTAATCGGTAGTTAACCGAAACAATTTATAAACAGCGTGGAGAAACGCTGATTCGGATAATCTACTAGAATCGTGCACGAGCTAACATTTCAATTCAGTTTCGATTAATTTACAATTCTTGCAGAATAACCTAGTCAGTCGTACCAACTAATTTTCTGAAACACGAACACTCAGCCTTTTTTCACCGATAGAATGAACCCTCAAATTCGATAAAATCATCGCGCCTTTGATCGACGCGACGGTCAAGGAGTGAATTCCGTGAGCCGGTATCTATCTAATTTAGGTTCCTCAAAATTGAAGAACAGAGACGATAGTTTGGATAAACAATCCAAGGTGTAGCGTCTTCTCCATTAAATTTGTGCGCGCGGCTCGCAAGCCCGAGCGCAACGAACGAGAGCCTTTGACCAATTTGTTCAGCAGCTTCCACGCGGCGGTGCGGGGAAGCTTTCTCGGCTCGAGGGGTGCAGCGACATTCTTCATGCAAATTACGAAGTCCTTGCGTGTCTACAGGGTGTCCCGAAAATGTCTCGCAATCCGAAAGTAGGGGATTCCTGAGGTCATTTGAAGCAACTTTTTCCTTAGCGAAAATGCAATCCGCGGCTTCGTTTACGAGTTATTAAAGAAAAACAGTGACCAATCAGAGGCGAGATCATTTGGCGCGAGACGGCCGAGCCAGTGAGCGGAACTGGGCTCCGTGCACTCGTTGGCTGGACCGCCGCGCGCCAGCCGAGCTCGCCTCTTATTGGTCAGTGTTTTTTCGTTAATATCTCGTGAACGATGCCTCTGAGAAAATTTTTGTAAAGGAAAAAGTTGCTTCAAATTGCTCAGCGCTGGCGCTCGACGCTGGTGCTCGACGCCAGCCGAGCTCGCCTCCGATTGGCCACTGTTTTCCGTTAATAACTCGTAAACGAAGCCTCGGAGAAAATTTTCGCAAAGGAAAAAGTTGCTTCGAATGACTCCAGGAACCTCCCATTTCCGGATCGCGAGACATTTTCGGGACACCCTGTATAGAGCGTCCAACTCTCGGCGATAGACGGCGTGTCCTCGAGAGAACGGGGCGCGGAGCGACACAGAGAAGAGAAGAAACAATCCGACCGTGTATCCGAGACCTGCGACTCGGTCGTCCAGCCGATCAGGTCCGGCGAAACGATTCGCCGGCGTTAAATCGCGTAATTAGAGAATTATACTGGCCGGGTGGCGTGGCGCAAGCAGCCGTGCCACGGCTGCGTAGAAAAAAGGAACGAAACGAAACGAAACCGGCAGGATCCAGCCGAGAGAATTCCTGCGCAATTATAGTTTCCTTTTATCGCGTCGATCATGCACCTGGATCGACGGATCCGGTTTTACACCGCGAGCCGCGAATGTGTAATGCGTGTTCATTAGCGGTCCCGTTGAAAGTGGCCGCCGCGGAGATCTACAATATTCCTCAGCCTTGATCGATTTGCACGCCGATTGGCCAACGACGCGCGGGAACTGCGTCACGATTGCAAATTCGGCTCGGCCGAGCCTGCCGTTCTCATCAATTATATCACACATTTTTGTTTCCGGTCGCAGTCGACCGACCCGCAAAAAACGTCGGACTACGGCAATTCCGCGGGATTTGTATTATAATTAGCGCGCCGCGATCGCCGGCCATCGAAAGTGACTGTTCAGCGCTATGGGCTGGCATAGAACTTCCGCCATTTTCGTCGTTGTTACTTTGCATATCCGCCGCGCATTTACCGCGTAAAGCATATTTATACTTTATTTTATGTTATTTTATTTTATCTTCATATATCTTGAATATGATATTATTATATAATAATGAATGAATGCGTAAAATCCGGTAGTCTAAAGTTCCATTTTCATTCAATTTTATATATATATATATGTATTACAATATAATAATATTGTACTATAATATTACAGTATAATAATATTGCAATATAATATTACAGTATAATAATATTGCGATATAATATTACAATATAATAATATTGCAATATAATATTACAATATAATAATATTGCAATATAATATTACAGTATAATAATATTGCAATATAATATTACAGTATAATAATATTGCGATATAATATTACAATATAATATTATTATATTACGCAGCATATTTTTATATATATAATTTTAAATATAGTTTCATTTTCATATATGATTTGAACATCGTATTTTTGCATTATTGACGCTAACTAACACGGATTAAAACCGATCCCGTTGTTTGCTCGAGAAGAAAGAAAAAATAAACGGGATCGTAGTTGAACGGGGGAAACGTTTGTTTGCGTACTGGGATAATGGATTGTTAATCGGGTTATCGTTTACGAGAGAGGATTCGCCGGATAGCGCGTGCTTGTCGCGTGAAATCGTTCGTTAACGACGGCGCGACGGGGTATCCGGCGGGAAAAAATACGAGCCGGGCTGTTCGCGAATCAGAAACGCCGCGCCGGGCGACGCGACGGTTCCGTCGCGAGCGAACTGGCGCATATAACTGGAACCTGGATGTCCCGCTACGCGTTATGGGAAACTGGCGCGAGTTTTCGCCGCGTGATATTCGAAATGTTCGTCCGCGAATTCTTGCGGCGCGTAGAACCGCGCTGGAACGCCGCGCCGTTGCGTTAACTGTATCGAAATTGTGGGATGGACGGAAATTGCGGGATGGTACTGCTAATGGAATACCGTGATCGTGGCAACAGTTTTTCGCACTTCACAGTTATAGGCTGACTTATTGTTAGACGGTGGAGCAGAGATTTCCGATCCTTTCTGATTAACCGAAAAATAGGTATGAACGTGAAATATGCTTTAGAATTCGCTGGAAATTGTTGCGCGCAGACTCGTTGCTGAAATAAGACGGAAATTATGGTACCATCATCAGCTGTTACAATGTGATATATATAATAGAATAATATTACAATATTACAATATAATAATATTGTAATATAATATTACACTATAATATTACAGTATAGTAATATAACGATATAATATTACAATATAATATTACAGTATAAAAATATTGCAATATAATATTACAGTATAATAATATTGCAATATAATATTACAGTATAATAATATTGCGATATAATATTACAATATAAAAATATTGCAATATAATACTACACGATATAATATTACAATATAATAATATTGCAATATTATATTACAGTATAATAATATTGCAATATGATATTACAGTATAATAATAATGCGATATAATATTACAGTATAATAATATTGCAATATAATATTACAGTATAATAATATTGCTATATAATATAAACAACGTAATAATATTGCAATATAATATTACAATAAAATAATATCGCAATGCAGTATTACAATAAAATAATATTGCAATATAATATTACAATGTAATAAACATTTCGTGATCGACAGATCGACCGATAATTCTCGAAAATGTTGACTTCCGCTCCAAAACATAATCCACACACGTCAATCTATTAAAAAGACTGCAGATCGCAATTATAAAATTACTGCAACTTAACACAACTCTAAATCATCGGAACAATAAATGTGTTCGGTGAACAATGCACGCATTATAAAACAACAACACTCTTTGTCTTGTACAACAGGAAAAAATATAACTCTCGCCACATACAACTACACAAGATTGCTTCCGTTCAATCATTTTCTTTTCTTCTATAGTTCAAGGGTATCGATAGTTAGAGGCTGGCTACTTCGACAGCACAGTCGGATTTCTCGAGCGAAGCTAGGAATATTTTCGTAGCCGAATCGATAACTTCTGAATAAATCAGTTGCGCGCATTTTGTTACCTATTATTCGAGGATAGTTTCTGTACTTCCACGGCGAAAACACGCTGGCAGATTCTGTTAACAAATTCGGCAGCTTTCCGTCGAAGTCTCCATAAATTCATCGGTTCGCATCCGCGCGATACAGCGTTTCGGAAATTGATTCGATACATTATTCCGGTCCCGGCTCTCCGAATAACGTTTTAATGAGAGCACGCCGCGGCGCGACGTATCGATGGCTCGTACAAAGTCGACGACGAATAAATAATCTTGTCGCGAGCGGATACTCGCTCGAAACAGGTCAGTAGAATCCGCGGCAGAAGCGAGGCGGTTTAGCAAGCCACTGTCCACCTGTTCATCGAGCTCGAACCGTCTCCCGTTTCAATTATGCAATCGTGTGCTCCAGTGGGGGCGCGTGTTCTTCACATGCCAGTCCCGTTTCTGATACTCTTTGGATCGCGGGGCCGTTGTCATTATCTCGTAACGCCCACACGCTCGTGCCTACGCGAAGTCCATTAACTTCGCTCGATCGTGCATAGTGAATGCGCTATGTAAATAGAGTAGACAGACAATCGCGGGCAAGCTTGTGGAACGTATCGGCGTAAACGGTTACCGTTTACAGGTTAATGAAATGGGTTTAGCGATACAATGGACCGCTCGCGCCGCGCCAAGCCGAGCCGAGCCGCGCCGCGACGCCGCGCGTCGTCGTTCCCGCTCGCGAATCTATCCTCGAACGGCGGAGCGCGTGCAAATGTTGGAACGATGATCGAAGTTTGAACAATCATGCGACGATCGCGACCTTCTAGGGAGAAGATCGTTCGTTAACCGTTCGAGTCCCAGGGGTTATTCAGAAAACACGAACGAAAAGTGGCGAACAGCGTGATAGCGCTTGTCTTAACCCTTAGCGCTCCGAAGGCTCCGCTACGGAGACATTTGTCATTTGTTCCGTTTGAAATAGCTTCGAGTGCAAAGGGTTAAAGCTCCGTTTAAGAGGATCGTCGCGCGCCGCGGACAAAAATTACCATTCATTTGTTGCGCTCTGTTTATACTCTCGTCGAAGTATATGCGTGTAAAAAATACAACTCCGTTTCCCTGGAAAAACAACATCTGCGCGGTATATTTCTGCATCCGATTTCTCTCGATATCAACCCCTTGACATACCAATTTCTTCGCGGTTGTTGCGACTAGAAATTTTTCGATCGCAATCATTTCTTAGAAGGGAACGAAAATTGATGTTTACAGTGTGCCTAAATTTACTCGAATGCTTAACCCTTAGCGCTCCGAAGGCTCCGCTACGGAGACATTTGTCATTTGTTCCGTAACTCCGAAGGCTCCGCTGCGGAGCAAAATGTTTCTAGCATACGTTATCGTCGGCGTTAGCAATTGTTATCCGCAGTTGAAACGTGCTAAGTCTGTACCATTACGATTAAACCATTTTTCGACCTTTTCTATGGTTAGCAACATGGAGAAAAATAAATATTACGATGAGAATTTAGAGCCGAGCGATACCGAAGACGTATTTGATTTTGAAGAGTTAAAAGACATTGTGGAAGACAATGTTGGTTATGATTCTGACACTTCGAGTAGTAGCAGCGAAATTATACTACCGAAGAAACGAAGAATGAGAATTATTGAAAGCGAAAGCGAAGATTCGTTACAAGACTTAGACGAATGGCGCGATGTTACGGAAGAATTACATATTCCAGATAGAATACCTTTTAGTGCATTGCCACAGGTCGTTGGACCACAAGTTCCTACAAACGTTGAACAGCCGATACAATATTTTAAATTATTTTTCACGGACGAATTGGTAAATGAAATTATAAAGGAAACCAATAATTGCGCGGAAAATGTTCTAAACTTGAAAGAAATATCTAGTAACTCTATTTGGCAAAGCGAATACTGTGACACTTGTCCAGGTAAACCCAGAATGCACATGGGAGATTGTTACCAAAGATATCGCATCATGGTGAATTACAAAATTGAAAATTTATCTTTTATTTACAATAGAAAAATGTATATTTATAAAATCAATAAAATCGAACGCGTTCGCAAGGACGTGTGATCTTTTCCGCTCGAAATAAGACTTCCTTGATCTCAGGCGCTCCGCTCCAAAAATGAGAACCAAGCGGCGCGATAGCACTCGTTAACACGTTGAATGCCACGCCGGTTTTTCAGAAATTGCCCGTGGCGCCACGATGAATTTTCTTGTATGTGATACATATAATGTTGAAATATTATCTGCAATAGATAAGTTACATTTACCATGTTTGACATGTTAATTACGACGGGGATCGCAGTTTGAATTGACGATGGTAATAATACAAAATTTTAGATATTGACATTTGTTTTAAATTATATATATTTCTATCAATTTTGGCGCGCCGATCATCGGTGGCCTCCATGGCGTGAGCGCCAAGTTAAGTGCCGGTCACCGGTGACCCCCGTAGCATTCAACGTCATAAGATTGGCAAACAAACTGAAAAGAAAAGGAAAGAAAAAAGAAACAGCTATGCGATGTACACGCGTTACTAAAGTTTGACGCGACACGAAATCCGAACAGCGCGATCGCGCTGCTTGGAACTCAAACGGTTAAGGGCTGTTTAATCGTTCCGCCGAGTGTTATTATCGACTCGTTATCGCCTAACGGAACGCCCCGAAGGAATTAACTCGCGAGCCTGTTCCGATTTCATTCGTTCTCGAGACCGGCAAAAGCTGGAGGACCGGAACGTGTCTGCGACGTGTGTCTCGTCGCAGAAGTTATTCCGCCAATTATCTTCAGCAGTTCTCGTTATTCGAAACTGTACGCATATCAAAGAAATCTTGTTCGGAGAAACCATCTTTTACGACGATAATGGTTTAGCAAGTAGGCCGGGATCTCGAGGCAAAACTTATTCATTTAAATGAAATTGAATGTATTCGGTCCGCTAAGTACGCAGTCTATACCCAGCCATGATCATCGGCTTGTAATACGTTGGTGTTTGAAGGCCATTCAAGGTCGTATATTGCCGTTAAGAACGGTTACCCTCGTCTTAAAAAGTTCAGTCTCGGAATCTTGATGCATAATTTCAAGAGCTTTATTCGGACGGTCTAGGAGAGCGTTGCGCCCATCGGTCAAAGTGAGGCACCCTGTGCACGCTGCGCTTAGAAACGACGACGCGTCTATCGGTTCGGTTGAGATCAGATCGAATTTCTATTGTCTCGGCGGATTAAATATTTCCTGCAACGAAGTTGCGGCGGTACTCGAGCTGATCGAAAGTTAGAGTTATATTTGAGAATATCATCAATTTCATTGTACAGTGAAAATTGTATCGTGAAAATGGTCCGCCGTTCGAGAGTTAACATCAGGAATCCTGGAGCCAACGGAATATTTCCTCTAAATTTTCATGGATCAGCTTACGGGAGCAGGAATTGTATAAAGCTCCGATGTTTAGCCCTTTCGTAGGCACCAGGAAGCTTCCCACCCACTTGTAGGGTGCACATGGACGCCAGGCTCAAATATTCCCACCGTCGAAATCTGCTAGCATCTGCACGGGGTGTCCTAAAATTATGATATTTCCGGGAAATGAGGGGTTCCTGAGATCATTTGAAGTAACTTTTTCCTTAGCGAAATTGCGATCCGCGGCTTCGTTTACGAGTTATTAACGAAAAACAGTGACCAATGAGACGCGAGCTTGGCTGGCGCGCGACGGCCGAGCCAACGAGCGCACGGAGCTCGGTTCCGCTCATTGGCCCGGTCGCCTAGCGCCGAGCGAACTCGCCCCTCATTGGTCAGTGCTTTTTTATGAATAATTCGTTCACGACGCCTCGGAGAAAATTTTCGTAAAGGAAAAAGTTGCTTCGAATCACCTCAGGAATCCCTCATTTCTCGGAAATACCATAATTTTAGGATATCCTGTATGTAGGTCCCACCACCCCTAATTTTGAGGGGTGAGATATTAAAAATACCAGGAAAACGAATAACAGCTGTATCGTCGTAAAAATAGAAATAAAATTATGGCAAGCGAATGTTCCGATCTTTTGAAAATTCGTATCGTGCCCATGAAAGGGTTAACCGTTACATTCCCGTAGAAACGTCGTAATCGGCAAAGGTGCCGATCGGTTTCCGCAAAAACCGAACGGTTCTTCGAGCAGCTGGTTGCTGCAACAGCAATTCCATTGGACGCGTAGCGCTTGAATGCGACGCGCGTCGTCCATCGAAGCACCGCTCTCTCTCTCTCTCTCTCTCTCAGCGTTCCACGGAAACTCGAGTGCAAAACATCGCGGGGCTCGGCAGATCGCCGCTATAAGCCGGGTGTTTCGTTTCAAAGGTTCCCGGACCGGGAATCTGTAATTCCACGTTGCGAAGTTCCGCGTCGCGTTCTACGCGCGCAAACGCCACGCAAAAGCGACGCGCGGCGAGTCCAGAAAATCGTAACCTTTCCGTTAACGGTGACCTATGGTATCGATCTAAAAACGCGGTCACATTTCGTCAGCTTCTTCGAAATACATCGCTTCTCGATGGAAGTCTGACAGTCTTCGAAGATTGAGAAATCGATGCAATTGAACAAATATCTCAGCGTCGACTCGTTGCTCGAGTTCGACCGCGGTTTCATCGGGCCGACGAACGCCCGACTTTCGAACTGAAATGAAATCCGCGGAGTTTTGGATCGGCGAGGTTGAAAGTCGCAGCGACACGCGACGAAGCAATTCGCCGCGGTTCGAGAGGTTAAAGTTGCTTCCATTCGAGCTGTCTCGGTCATTCTGCTTCATACTTTCTCTCGATTTTTATCCATGCAATGAGATGCGTTCTTTGTTGCCATGAATGTTTGACAATTGTTTTCATATTTTGACAAGGAATACAGTAAATTCTCTCCAATTTTTACTCATATTGTACACAAAAAATGGACAATTTGGGAAGAGGAGATACGATTATTCGAGCCTCGCGGCTCGTTTCTATAGTTAGCGATTGTCAACGAGGCTTAACGATAATAACTAGATGATATTAAATGAAAGTCAGGAAAATATAAACTGAGAACTCCGAACAAAATTTAGCATCCTTATTTTTCTTTCTTTTTTTGTTGATCTCTGAAGGTCAGATCAGGCCTTGATAGCACTTTAAATTTACATTTTTGTGATCTTTTTGCCATGAGTTTTAGATCTGTATAAAAGAAAATCGAATCTGAATGAAAAGAAGCAACGAGCAGCAATGTCTCTAACGCTCAGATTGTCCACAAAAGTGGACAATTTTAGAAGGGAAGATACGATTGTTCGATCCTTGCGGTTCATTTGTTATAGTAATAATAATATAATAATAGTATAATAATAATAATAATAATAATAATAATATAATAATATAATAATATAATAGTATAATAATAGTATATAATAATAATAATAATAATAATAATATAATAATAATAATAATAATAATATAATAATATAATAATATAATAGTATAATAATAGTATATAATAATAACTATAAAATCGAGCTGCAAGGCTCGAACAATCGTGTCTCCTCTTCCCAAATTATCCATTTCTGTGCACCATCTGAGCATTATTGTCAATCGGAGAAAATTCACCATATTTATCTCGCATTACGACTCGACGAGGAGCACTTTCTCGACGCTCTCTCCTAAATATGCAACGTTTTCCTAGACCCGAATAAATGCTCGAATTTCGTATGCACGATCCGAGAGTTTCACGACATGCGGCGACGCTTTGAGAACGCCATAAAATTCTCGGGTCTGGTCTACGGTCGCGTAACACGCAATCCGTCACGCGAGTTGCGTTCCACACGGTCACGATTTTTAATGAAAGACCCTCGTCCGCTGTTACAGGCGTACATAAAGAAGGAACTGGGCAAAGTGGTGGTCTACACGACGACGTCCGGCATCGTTCGGAAAACCTTCTACAACTGCAAGAAGGTCAAGCAGATCCTGAGGACGCACATGGTGAAGTACGACGAGCTGGACCTGTTCGGCGACGCGGAGCTCCAGGCTGAGCTCAGGGACCGTCTGGGCCTGTCCGCGATACAATTGCCACAGCTTTTCATCGATGGACAACACATCGGGGTACGTTTCCGATATCGATCAGCTGTTCGAACGATGCGAATAAGTGCATTGAAGTCATAGTGTTTGCATGATCAGGAATTTCGATAGCTGAGGCCTTGATTTGGAGTCGTCAAATCTCGAACAGTTCTATTTGTTCTGTTTTGTTCTGTTTGTTTTTTTTTAGCAAAATGCTAGGCACGCCTAACGAGTTTCAAATACTGAAAACAAAAATGATTTTTCTTTATTACTTCCGTTCATAAAACTCTCTCTCGCTCTCTCTCTCTCTCTCTCTCTCTGCCCGTCTCACTCTCTCTCCTTTCTCTCTTCGCCTCTCTCGCCCTCTCTTCTCTCGCTTTCTCCTCTCTCTCTCCATCTCTCTCGCTCTCTCTTCTCTCTTCTCTCTCTCTCTCTCTCCGTCACCCTCGCTGTCTCTTGCTCTCTTCTCTCTCTCTCTCTCTCTCTCTCTCTCTCTCTCTCTCAGTCTGTAAGTGTGCATCGAAAACATAGCACATAATAAAGATTCTTTATCGCTTAAAACACCTTTTTTCCTGTTTTTCGCGCGCGAGCATCTTCCATTGCGAACGGTTTTACAGGAAAAACACCGGCGGACGAGCGAACGAAATCGTAACGAAGGGTTTTGTAACTCGATAACGTCACGTTGTCGTCGCCGTTGGCGAACGGGACGGTTGAAAAAACAAAAAGCGAAGCCCGCGCGTCTCGCTTCATTATTGCGGCATTAATCAGCCGGCCGGCACAAATCGGCTGGACGGCTTATCGTAAATTGAAATCGGAAGCTGCGCGGCCAGTTCTCGGAAAAGTCGAAACACAAATAATATAATTAATACGTGCACCCACGCGGACACCCACGATGGGCGAACGCAGTCGGAAGTCACGTTGAACAGTATGCGGACAAACGGTTGCGCCCCTAATGATCGATTAATCGGACCGATGATAATTATCGGTGCTCAACGGAGCGCGCATCAGGAACGGCTAATTTATGCGGCTCCTTAATTACCATGAAACTTTGCTTCCTGTAGATTATCGATAGTTGCGGCGTGCACGTGTCGCGCGATAAGGAGCACGTTTTACAGTTATCATCGTTTATGGGACCGATAAATAACAAAACGTGAGCATCTGCGGGCTACCGTGCTCGTCAACGCTTGTCAAACCTGCTGCTCGTCGACCGTCGTTTCGACGACATCGTCGACATCGATTCTATGTGTCACGGGAAAAAATGTACAGTCATGTCTCGCCGATTGGCGCTCGGATTGTCCACAAAAATGGACAATTTAGGAAGAGGAGATACGATTATTCGAGCCTTGCGGTTTATTTTTGTAGTTATAAATTGTCCACAATTATAGAAACGAGCCGCGAGGTTCGAATAATCGTATCTCCTTTTCCCAAACTGTCCACTTTTGTTCGCAAGCCGAAGGAAAATTAGGGAGAATTTACTTGTGCTGTCGTAGCAAATTCTCCCCGATTTTCCTTCAGCTTGTAAACGAAAGTAGGAAGAGGAGAGACGATTTGGGAAAAGGAGATGCGATTATTCGAGCCTTGCGGTTTATTTTTGTAGTTATAAATTGTCCACAATTATAGAAACGAGCCGCGAGGCTCGAATAATCGTATCTCCTTTTCCCAAATTGTCCACTTTTGTTCGCAAGCCGAAGGAAAATTAGGGAGAATTTACTTGTGCTGTCGTAGCAAATTCTCCCCGATTTTCCTTCAGCTTGTAAACGAAAATAGGAAGAGGAGAGACGATCTGGGAAAAGGAGATGCGATTATTGCGGTTCATTTTTATAGTTACAAATTGTCAACAACTATAAAAACGGGCTGCAAGGCCCGAAAAATCGTATCCCCTCTTACAAAAATTATCCACTTTTGTGGACAATCTGAGCGTCAATTAGAGAGACATTGCTGCTCGTTGCTTTTTTAAAATTCAGATTCAATTTTCTTCTATACAGATCGAAAGCACATGGTACAAAGATCACAAAAATGTCAATTTAAAGTGCTACCAAGGCCTACTGTGACCTTGAGAGATCTCCTCTTCCCAAATTATCCATTTTTTGTGCACGATCCGGGCGTCAATTAGAGAGACATTACTGTAATTCGACGCGACCGAGTCGCGGATGCATTCGATTAAGTTCGGACCGAATACGAACGATCGATATCGAGCTAACTTCGGTGTACTGATAGTTGTGTATGGCTCGAACTGCGTTAATTAAATTTAATGTTCACTTTACGATCAATTTGGATCGAGCAATAAAATTTCGCGCGGTATCTCATGCATAAATGGAAAGCAGCGGGATATTGTTCGCGTAATAATTACGCGGGGCATCTTTCCAGAAAATTAATTTCAATTCAAGAGTTCGTAGAGGAAGAAAAGGAAACGAACAATTTCTTTCACTATTGAAGGGTTTTGTTATGCTCCAAGAGAGCCGTAGCATTCGATCGTGCTTCTAGAAAAATCATTCTTTACGCAAGTGTAAAATGCTCGAATACGCCGCGAACGTACGTTTTAATTGCGACAGCAATGAAATACGAAAACATAATCGCGACGATTAGCGTTCTGTATGTTGCTTTATAGGTTGCAGGGAATGCGAAAGAAAGTGTAGGACGCTAATTATTGTAATTGTGTGTCCGTACACGTTTCTGTGATCTTTTTATAGATTGCAGAAAATGTGGGACAACACGCGAAACGCGTTTACGATTGCAATTACCTTTTTTTCTGTTGCACTTTCTAAAAATGTGAAATTATTAAACACCGCGAGAGATGTGGTTAAACTGTTCGTTGAATAATCGGCGAAGTAATGAAACGACGCGTCGACCTAAGAACGTGAAACTACCGAAATCGCTGTCAACTGAAAATAGATCGTGGAAAATACAGCTCGAACGTTCACTGAATCACGAATTACATTTGCAATTAAGACTTCTTGGTGCATAAAACTGTTCGATTCTGCGGCCGGGTTGATTCTTTCATTATCGCGTACGTATATTTGTCTCAGCTCTGTTTCTGTTTGCTCCGTTTTACAGTTTTAAACGTTGCTAAAAACCATGTAAAAAGGTGCAAAATTTGCATAATAATGAGCACTTGTAGATTAAAAAAGAGAAACAACAAACGCCTGACAACGAAAAGCGTAAAAATCCTCGACAGGGTTAACGCGAGACATATAGTAATGTTTCTCTAATTGACGCCCAGATTGATAAAAAAAATGGACAATTTGGGAAAAGGAGATGCGATTATTCGAGCCTTGCGGTTTATTTTCGTAGTTATAAATTGTTCACAATTATAGAAACGAGCCGCAAGGCTCGAATAATCGTATCTCCTTTCCACAAATTGTCCACTTTTGTTCGCAAGCCGAAGGAAAATTAGGGAGAATTTACTTGTGCTGTAGTAGCAAATTCTCCCCGATTTTCCTTCAGCTTGTAAACGAAAATAGGAAGAGGAGAGACGATTTTGGAAAAGGAGATGCGATTATTCGAGCCTTGCGGTTTATTTTCGTAGTTATAAATTGTCCACAATTATAGAAACGAGCCGCAAGGCTCGAATAATCGTATCTCCTTTTCCCAAATTGTCCACTTTTGTTCGCAAGCCGAAGGAAAATTAGAGAGAATTTACTTGTGCTGTAGTAGCAAATTCTCTCCGATTTTCCTTCAGCTTGTGAACGAAAATAGGAAGAGGAGAGACGATTTTGGAAAAGGAGATGCGATTATTCGAGCCTTGCGGTTTATTTTCGTAGTTATAAATTGTCCACAATTATAAAATCGAGCCGCGAGGCGCGAATAATCGTATCTCGTCTTCCCAAATTATCCATTTTAGTAGACAATCTGAGCGTCAGTAAGGGAGACATTACTGTATTGTGAATAGAAAAATAGATATTTTATGGTGAAATAGATCTTTTATTCCTGGTCGCGGAACGCTGCTCGTCGCTGTTATTCGCGCGAGCGAATTTCTCGCAAGGCCGATGTCGCGTTGCATAATCAATGGTTGTTGAACGAACGATCGAGAAAGTCGAGAGGACGCGGCGAGAGAAACCGAACCCGCGAAATGTTAAAGATGATCGCCGACTCGTTCTCTGCGGATCCGCAGCCGGAAATCTGCGATCGGTGCATCGTTACGCAACCGAGGAAAGGCTTTTGTACGCAGCGTACGCGTGCGTTGGATCCTGCATCGATACGTAGTGGCCTGGATCTGCGAGTTTGGTGACATTTCGGTTTCACCTTTGAACCGTAGAATACTTTCGAACGAACTCTATATTGAACAATATTAAAAGTAATTCTTTTTCTACGTATTCGCTTAAAACCATTTTTATTTATATTTTATGTATTTGTTTAAAATCATTTTCGTTCATACTTTACGTACTTGATTAAAATTGTTTTCATTTATATTTTACGTGTTTGTTTAATATCATTTCCATTTATATTTTACGTGTTTGTTTAATATCATTTTCATTTGTATTTTACGTGTTTGTTTAAAATCGTTTCCATTTTTATATTTTTCGTGTTTATTTAAAATCGTTTTCATTTATATTTTACATATTTGTTTAAAATCATTTTACATATTTGTTTAAAATCATTTTTATTCATATTTGTTTAAAATCATTTTTATCCATATTTTAATTAAATTTAAATACTTCAATCTAACCCGTTTAAAGAAGATATTAAAAATGCTGTCCGGAGTAATTTAGACTGTAAATTGTAACAGTATTAAGTTCCGAAGTTTTTCATAAAATATATTTAATCTCTTCGTAGGCTCCGCAGAACTTACGTTGACGATACAATCCTCTTACCGGCGTTAAAACATTGTTCGCAGCTGTTAAACAAGGTGATAAAGACGCCCATTAATCAAGGAGGCCCCGGCTTTGTTAAAAGTCCCGTCAAAATCTCGAGTTTATCGCGGGAACTCTCGAAATAAGAAAGCGGCGATTCCGGAGCTCTACGCGCCAAAAAGAAATATCGCGCACCTGTGAAACCGGTAATTAATGCGGAACGTCTGCCAGTTTACGGTGTGGCAATCGCTATTATAACCGCGAGATGTTAAAGAACCACCTGTCCATACTAAAAATGTGCAACAATGTATCCGTCATCCCTTCGACTACGCTGCTATCCACAAATAAGCCGTTTATTTTGACAGTGGCATAAGTCACCTTACCGTAATGAAAAGTGGTGATTTTTTAATGTTGACACGAAATTATTTATACTGAGAAAAATATCAGTATCCTGAGATAACAAATACAAGTAAATCTTCTCGAAAGTTAGCATCCATATTTTTAAACGTGTTAAAACGCAAACCCTTAAATACATCGACTTAAAAACAAAGTGACTTGTGCCACTTTCAAAATAAACGGCTCATGTATCGCCGACACTTCGGTCGCCGATACAGCTCGTGGTAAAAAACTATTAGGTTTACCGGAAAGTTCTGTCCGATAGCGTCACTTCGAGTTTCAATCCATATGCACATGTTGATTTTATCATTGCATTTGCACACATGTACTCTCCTAAATAAACTGAAACAAAGATGTCTCATGTCATCATTAAGCGAGACGCGATCGTGAACTCAAATCAAACTCGATTGTTCTGATTCAAAGCCGATCCCGCGACGCGGAAATTTATTCTAAAAGAAATTCTCGAACAATGCTGATTTTTTAAACAGTTCTCCGAGTTGCACAGACAATTCTCCAACAGTGTATATCCTATTTGTAATTGGTCAATCGTTAATCGATTCCGAGGATTTCGTTGCTAAATCTTCGCAAGGGAACAAGAAAACCGACGACGAATGGCATCGATGGAAAGCAACTTTGTTTCGACGATGTATCGGCCGCGCGTATGCGCGATTGTTTGTGCACGAAATTGAATTCTGACACAGCGTGGACCGAGAGAGAGAGAGAGAGAGAGAGAGAGAGAGAGACCTGAAAAGTAAACTCATAATAGAATTCCAAGCCGGGCGCAGCGAGACCCTAAATACACAGAAAACCGCGATACAGTTAGAGGTTCTCTCGGTTTCGGTGTTCCATTCAGCGGAACAGATTATTTCGCGGCGCTGTTCCGTTTATGCCGGCGATAGTCGTATCGCGAATTATTATGCTCGTCCCGCGCCGCTGCTCCGCCACGTTTACGATACTTTTACCTGCTTGGTCGAGCGCGCGAAGAAAGTTTACCGCTTACGTTGTTGCTGGTCTTTTGCCGGTCGTGTACGCGCTCCTGAAATCGTATTATAACACGTTGCATCGTTAAAGCTCGCTTCGAAAACTCGAAAATTGTTTAACCCTTTCTGCTGAACTTTCTGCGCGCTGCGACATCACTGCACCCTACAAGACGTCGATCGTTGCGGAGGTACCGCAGCGGAGAACCCGCCCGTAGCAAAAGGGTTGATCCAAAGAAAGTTAAACAAAATTGAAAAAAATAAGAAATAAATAGAAAGAAATAATATAATAATAATAATCATATCTATTTATATCCGTTGTTGAGAGAAAAATAAGGTGAATTATCTTTCTGCAGTAAGCACTGACTTTATTCGCTACAAACGATCGAACTTATGGAGGGCCACTATAGTGGCCCGTAGTACATCGGTGGTATCTTATGGAGGGCCACTATAGTGGCCCATAGTTCCTCGGTAACATCTTGTGGAGGGCCACTATAATGGCCCATAGTACCTTAGTGGCATCTTACGGAGGGCCACTATAGTGGCCCGTATTACCTCGGTGACATCTTGTAGAGGGCCACTATAGTGGCCCGTAGTACCTCGGTGACATCTTATGGAGGGTCACTATAGTGGCCCGTAGTACCTCGGTGACATCTCATAGAGGGCCACTATAGTGGCCCGTAGTACCTCGACGGCATCTTATGGAGGGCCACTATAGTGGCCCATAGTTCCTCGGTGGCATCTTACGGAGGGCCACTATAGTGGCCCGTAGTACCTCGGTGGAATCTTGTGGAGGGCTACTATAGTGGCCCATAGTACCTAAGTAGCATCTTATGGAGGGCCACTATAGTGGCCCGCAGTACCTCGGTGGCATCTTGTGGAGGGCCACTATAGTGGCCCATAGTACCTAAGTAGCATCTTATGGAGGGCCACTATAGTTGCCCATAGTACCTAAGTAGCATCTTATGGAGGGCCACTATAGTGGCCCGTAGTACCTCGACGGCATCTTATGAAGGACCACTATAGTGGCCCGCAGTACCTCGGTGGCATCTTATGGAGGGCCACTATAGTGGCCCATAGTACCTAAGTAGCATCTTATGGAGGGCCACTATAGTGGCCCGCAGTACCTCGGTGGAATCTTATGGAGGGCCACTATAGTGGCCCGCAGTACCTAAGTAGCATCTTATGGAGGGCCACTATAGTGGTCCGCAGTACCTCGATGTCATTTTATGGAAGGCCACTATAGTGGCCCGTAGTATCGAAGAGCTTAACGAGTACATTTGTTGCGCGTGTTCAAAAGTAACCGAACGGAAGAATGAAAACAGAGCGCCGTAAATAGACGGCCGTATAAACCGAGGCACGGCCTACGGTATTCTTAGAATTCGATATAACGAACGCTGCATCAATGATCGCGAAATAAAAGATTTCTTTTCCACAAGGAATTTCAATTGGAAACATTCATTCGACGCGCTCGCGTTCGTAACAAACGCCGGCGAGAATCCGCGGGCGAAATGATCAGACGCTGCAGCAGTTCACTCGTTCGTGCCTCTGACAATTATTTAAATTCGTTTTCCCGGCCAGAGAACGAGCGAATGCGTAAAAAATTTCTTTCCGCAGTTTCGACTGATTTTTTTCTCCCCCGTGAAAGCAGCTACATACTTTCCAGTTGTTTCAACGCCGCGATAAAGCAGCCGGCGAATAATAGCTTTTTTTTTTAAGGAAACAAGAATCGTTCTGATGAAAATTGCTTCGGCACGTTGATAGAACGAAAAAATCGAGATTTGCCGGTTGTGATTGCGGAAACCCGATGGCCGTTCAATTAATTATTCGACTGCTGAAAAGCGCTGGGCGTTATACGTTCTCGTATAACGTTTTTTATCGCAGACCACGATTTGGAATTTAGAATATTTATTATATATGCATGTGTACACACATGTACGCGTGTAATTAATACTTTGCACTCGAAGCTGTTTCAACCGTAGATTTAAAATCATTTTTCCGATTTATAGCGTTTCCATTTTATACGGCGAAGTGCTTTTTCTGCATATGGAATCGGATCTCTTGTGACTTGCGCAACAGTTACAGTTTCGACCATTTTTTAAATCTAAACTTTGTCAATATAAAAATTATCTTGGAATGTGATTTAACGATTTTTAATCATCACACGAGTGCAAGGGGTTAATATATCCGTTTTTATCCGTGTGCAAAAGAAGTGCTCGAATGAAATCTTCATCATGAGTCCGACTCATTGGTAACAGTTAACAGTAATTATTATGTTCGTATTATATATAATACTTATATATAATATTAATAATATAATAAAATTAATAATAATAATATAATATAATAATATATATATATATATTATTAATTTTATTATTATGTATTGAATTCTATTGAATTCTATCGAATTCTACCACCAATTAATGATAAATGAAACATCAGTTGATAGGTTGCAAATAATATATATATTCATTTATCATAAATTGGTGGTAGAATTCTCCGCAAATAATTATATAAACAAAGTATAGATATTCATAATATATTAACTACTATACATTTCAATACACAGTGTATGTATGTATGTACCTCATATACTCATGTACTCGTGTATTATCCGTGCATCTCAATACACGTGTACCTGTGAATTCATGTACAGAGTAGCACACCGACCGTAACGAAGATGTACAATATTAATTACTCCCCATAGAAATATAAATTTCGCGTACAAGTTTGCGCATTTCGAATATATAAATATATAGTATTAATTACTATTTAAAATACACGTGTATAACAGTAATTAACAGTGTATTTTCATTTCATTATTCGTGCATTTTAAATTTAAATAGCATTATAAGTGTACAAGAGTATAATTAATCGGGTTAACAATTAAATGGGTACCTTCAGTTTCCATCACGACTCGCGTTGTACAGAAATAAATAGTGATCGAGAGCGAAGAACTGTCAAGAAGTCACGAATATCGAATTCTTATCAGTCGTCCTGCATGTTACGATAGTGATTTTCCGTCCAAACGGACGATTCGCCGTAAACCTTGAGAAGATCAAAAAGAATGCCTCGATACCATTTCCATGGACATACCGAATATAGATAAGATTCGAAATACCGCGACTGCGGATTCTCTCCCGTACAAAGAGCTCCGTGTCCGAATAGTTGTGTGCAATTCCGGAAAAGTTCGGTCGCCGGCGAAGTTCCACAAAGGGTGCCGGCTCGCAAGGAAACCGTCTCACCGTGTAACTGTGTAATAATCGGATTAGACTTTGTTGCCGTTACCTTGGCCCAATTAGCGGACACGACGATAGGACCTCCTCCCGTCTAATTAATGCGCGCCGAGCGCTCGCTTCGTGACCAATGTTGGTCAATGGAAATGGTGGATGATAACGGAGAGAGGCCGACCCGTTGCCACCGGCAATCGTTGTAAAATATTCATAAATGGCCGGCTCGCATCGAGCCGGCTCGCGCGATTTCATTCGCGACGGAATTCTTTCGTAATGGAAACGCGCGACACAATTACGTGAGCAGCGTTGCCTCGCCAACGTTCATTCATTTTTCTTGTTTTTCTTTTCTTTTCGCTTTTTCTTTTTTATTCTCTGCGTCGCCGGTGTCCGCGATATCGTTGCTGTTCCTTGAGATTCGTTTCGCGTACAAGGTTGCGCATTTCGATCGCGTGCCTCGACTGTTGAATTCGTTTTGTCGGTCATTAAAAGGACGAGGATTTTCGAGTCTCGAGGATTCGCGCTCTTTCTGCGATCCAGGTCTTTGAGAACCGAAAGGATTAAATGCATTGCATCGTTCGACGTTTCGACGTTCGATTCAACGTCGTTGAACTGAAATTAAAGGGCAAAGAGATTCCTGGCTGGCTCCTGTTTCTTGCAATGGATGCAGAACGTGTTTCGTTTGCATTTAGATTCGATGTCGCGTGTGATTAATACGATTTATATTGGCGAAATCCTTGGGTTGGGTTCAAACGGACCCATGGCTTTATTATGTAGAAATATTTTGAACTAAAATTTTGTTACTATTATCATCATTATCATCATCATCATCATCATCATTATTATTGTATTATTATTATTACTATCATTATTACTATCATTATTACTATTATTATTTCTATTATTATTATTACTATTATTGTTTCTATTATTATTATTACTATTATTTCTATTACTATTATTATTATTACTATTATTACTTCTATTATTATTATTACTATTATTATTACTATTATTGTTTCTATTATTATTATTACTATTATTACTTCTATTATTATTATTACTATTATTTCTATTATTATTATTACTAATATTCATCTAATCATATAATTGAACAAAACAAGAGTATAAAAAATTAATCGTCACTGTAACTTAAAATGAACGGCAGACGGCATCAATCGTGAAACTATGAAGTAGGTCACGAGCTCTGGGTCCTAATAGACCCAGGCGTGACACTGAAGCCTACTGGGCTTAGTAGGCTCTACCGAGCCTAAAAAGCGACCGGCCTGTGTGGATGCTGCTTTACAAAAATGTCAAAGGCTGAATTAATTTAAACCCCCCTAAGCAAAGAAATTGATTCGTTCACTTCAATCCGAAACTAGTACGTCCAGCTATTCCAAAAGCCAGAGAAAAACCGAGATAACATCCGATTTCATTTCTAGCAAATTTCCGCCAGCAAATTTCTAGCCAGCGAAAGAAAACACATTATTGTCCCGCGCACTCCGCGAAATAATTAACGAAAATACAGAACGCGCGAAGATCGCGAGTGGGTTGATTGAAAAACCCGGCGCTTGTGTTTCTCAATAAAAGCGTTATCGTCGCGATTGTATTTTTAATTTCATCCTTGGCGAAGCCCCGGACGAACGACGATTTCGAATTATCCTCAATAAATTGATCGGCCGCCGTGGACTCGAGCAATCCTCACCGCGATATGAAACCGATCTAAATTCAATAACGGTAACCCCGCTGCGCGCCTTCTGTCCAATCCCTCCCCCTCCCACAGCCCCTTCATCCTTCTACTCCGAGCTTTTATTTCCTCCGGCAATCAAATTTGTATCTCGGCCGCTTCGAATTCAGCTTCGCGCGAGGATTCGCGGCGGATAATTCGGTGCGGCGATTCCCGGCGCATAATTCGGTGCGGCGATTCCCGGCGGATAATTCGGTGCGGCGATTCCCGGCGGACAATTCGATGCGGCAATTCCCGGCGCATAATTCGATATGGCGATTCCCGGCGGCTAATTCGGTGCAGCGATTCCCGGCGGACAATTCGATGCGGCGATTCCCGGCGCATAATTCGGTGCGGCGATTCCCGGCGCATAATTCGATATGGCGATTCCCGGCGGACAATTCGATGCGGCGATTCCCGGCGCATAATTCGATATGGCGATTCCCGGCGGCTAATTCGGTGCAGCGATTCCCGGCGCATAATTTGATATGGCGATTCCCGGCGGACAATTCGATGCGGCGATTCCCGGCGCATAATTCTGTGCGGCGATTCCCGACGGCTAATTCGGTGCGGCGATTCCCGGCGGCTAATTCGATGCGGCAATTCCCGGCAGCTAATACGGTGCGACGATTCCCGGCGCATAATTCGGTGCGGCAATTCCCGGCGCATAATTCGATATGGCAATTCCCGGCGGACAATTCGATGCGGCGATTCCCGGCGCATAATTCTGTGCGGCGATTCCCGGCGGCTAATTCGGTGCGGCGATTCCCGGCGGACAATTCGATGTGGCGATTCCCAGCAGACAATTCAGTGCAGCGATTCCCGGTGAAAAATTCGATGCGGCGATTTTGGGCGGATAATTCTGAGCGGCGATTCCCGGCAGACAATTCGGCGCGGCGATTCCCGGCGCGTTCCTCCTTGTTCGCCGTCGAATCCTCGCCGAGCCCGTGAGCTCTTATCCCGCTTGCCGGACACGTCGCGTCGCGGGCCCGAGTGTGCTCGTTCAATCATCGCCACCGCAATTGCCCAATTTCCCATGACACGGGACCCTGGCGACGTTCGACGGGCTCATCCTCGAATAGGCTCGCGACAGTTGTCAGCGGCGCGGTTAAACGCGTAAAAGCGAAATGTCAGGCCGCTCCAAGGCCGGGAGGCTAGACGAAGAGAAAGAAAGAAAAAGAGAGAGAGGAGAGAGGGAGTGAAAGAGAGGCCAAGACGAGCGAAAGAGAGAAAGAGAGAAAGGTGAAGCCGCTTGCGTTACACGGCATTACGATCCAACGTGGTCTCTCTCTCGTGTGCAAACGAGAGGCCGCGCTCCGACTGCATTCCTGCTCGACCACGCCGCGCGATTTCCATGCATTCGATCGTCCTGTTATGGACAGCTATCCAGCGAGCACACCCCGAGCACCGCGAGAAGCTTGATTTCGTATTATCATCGGTTTTTTCGTTCGGACGCTGCGGTTTGGCAAGTTGCCGCCGCGCTTTATAGGAGGACGGCGACTCGCGTGCAGCAATTCACGCGGGACGCTACTTTTGACGGCTGTCGAGCTCTTCTGACCACGTTGCGATGGATAACCATCGGCAAAAAATATTCGATCGCCTTTTAACACGCAATCGCTTTTTTTTAAGACGGGTCTAAGTTGCCTGAATTCTTTTCAAGCGTTAAAGGGTCTAAGTTACCAAGACCTACAAAATGCACTTCTTAAATCGTCGTTAAATCGTCTAGATTACCTGAATTCTTTTCAAGTGTTCAAAAGTATAGTCTTCGGTACATCGAGTAAAATAGTTTTTTTTTAAATTTCGCTACTGTTTAAGATGACATAAAAGAAATAAAAAGAAAATGTATTTCAGTCGATGTACCGAAGACCAGACTTCTTCACACTTATTATTATCTAAATTATCAATGAATAAATCATTTATATACTCTGAATTATCAATGAATAAATTATTAATATACTCTAAATTATTAACGCATAAATTCTTTATATAGTCTGAATTATCAATGAATAAATTATTTATATATTCTAAATTACCAGTGAATAAACTTCTCTTTTATTGACTTTGAATCGATAAAACATTTCACTCATACACAAACAAAATATTCGACTAAAACGAATTCGTTCGAATAATCATCTTCGATAAATATTTATCCGAAATAATTCGAACAATGCTCAGCTCTGATTCCCACAACGTTAATATCAGAGAACAATTTTTCCATGAAAAATGTACGATTCGAGCGGTCGACTTGGATCGTCGATGTATACGGTAGCTTGTCCACCCAGATGTGTATGTCCGAGTCGCGACGTTATGAATCATTCCGTAGACACGCACAGGAGAGCTGGAATTACAAGTTCTATCGGCGGACTAACAATTAGTTCTTCGTGAATAGGTTTCGCATTGTTTCGCCGTCGATCCGCCGTTCCCCTCGCCGATTTTTCTTCCTGGTCGGCCGTTGACGGATTAGAAACGCGGATCGCGTTTGGTGAAAGGCATCAATCGTTCCTTTTCGTAACGCCGCGCGCCGTTGCGACAGCCGCGCGGAGAACATCGACCGTAAAAACGGCTTTCGAGGTTTCCTGGGCTCGCGAACAATACCCGCGCGTCCTTGGATGGGTTTCGCGTGGATCGGTGGCACATTCGGTTCTCTCGAACCGTCTCGACGATCGAGATTTAACCGATCGAGTCCAGCGCTCCCGAAAAATTCGATGAAAAATCGGAGGAATTTCTCGAACGGGACGAAATCGGCGCGGTTCGATCGAATCAATCTCGACGTCTCGGAGAAACAGTTCAGTCGGCTATGAGCAGAACATCTGTCATAAAAACGACTTTCGAGGTTTCCTGGGTTCGCGAACAATACTCGCGCGTCCTTGGATGGGTTTCGCGTGGATCGGTGGCACATTCGCTTCTCTCGGATCATTTCAACGATCGAGATCTAGCCGATCGAGTCCAGCGGTCCCGAAAAATTCGATGAAAAATCGGAGGAATTTCTCGAACGGGACGAAATTGACGCGGTTCGATCGAATCAATCTCGACATCTGAGAGAAACAGTTCGGTCGGCCGCGCACAGAACATCTGTCATAAAAACGACTTTCGAGATTTCCTGCGCTCGCGAACAATATTCGCGCGTCCTTGGATGCGTTTCGCGTGGATCGGTGGCACATTCGCTTCTCTCGGATCATTTCAACGATCGAGATCTAGCCGATCGAGTCCAGCGGTCCCGAAAAATTCGATGAAAAATCGGAGGAATTTCTCGAACGGGACGAAATCGGCGCGGTTCGATCGAATCAATCTCGACGTCTCGGAGAAACAGTTCGGTCGGCCGCGCGCAGATAAACGCGACAGTCAACGCGTCGTAAGAGCAAACAGTATATTTTTCAGTAAAGTAATCACGCCGAGCGGCAAAGCGATCGTAAAAGCTACTCTTCTTGCGAAAGTAAAACGGGAAATACGGAAAACTCGCCGCCGGAACTCGGGCCCGGAACGCGTGAAAACCGTTCGAGTACGTGACCATTTGAACCGCGGAGTTTCATAAAATGTTCATTACCGTCGACCACTGTTCGAGTTTACGGGACACCGTTAAACGGTCGGACGATAAAGTATCGCGAATCCCGGAAAATTGGTTTAACACCGAAACCAAAGTGATTACCGCCTCCGCTATCAACACATCGTAAATATTTTAATACGATTTTCCTCTCGACTTCGCCGGGAAAACGACGCGTATGGCGCGCCTGTTATGGCAACGCCGTGATAATACAAAACTCGTAACAATTATCCGTCGCCGGACGTGATGGATAATTTCGAGGAATTATACTGAAATTTCTAAGCGAACCTATCAAACATAATGCGTCGCTAGACGATGCCGTCAACGCTTTCCTAATCGCGATAATTACGTAAAAATAGTGATGTGAAATCGTCGAGATCAACTTCAGCGAATTTTATATACACTGTATTTATCGCTTTATTAGAAAATATTCGATCGCCTTTTAACACGCAATCACTTTTTTTAAGACGGGTCTAAGTTACCTGAATTCTTTTCAAGCGTTAAAGGATCTAAGTTACCAAGATCTACAGAATACACTTTTTAAATCTTCGTTCGGGGTTCGAACAGAAAAGTTATAAAAACTATCGATCGTCTTTTCACGTGTAATCGCTTTTTTAAATCAGGTCTAGATTAGCTGAATTCTTTTCAGGTGTTAAAAAGTATAGTCTTCGGTACATCGAGTAAAATAGTTCTTTTTTCAATTTCGCTACTGTTTAAAATGACATAAAAGAAATAAAAAGGAAATATATTTCAGTCGATGTACCGAAGACCAGACTTTTTCACACTTAAAAGGAATTCAGGTTAATTTGGATCTGTTTAAAAAAAAGGTGTAGCGTTTTAAAAGGCGATCGAAAGTTTTTTTGAACTTTTTTGTTCGAATTCCGAACGAAAATCCAAAAAGTGCGTTTTGTAGATCTTGGTTAAATTACATGTATACAGAAAATTTCATCGAAATCGGTTGACTCGCAGTCAAGCTACAGTCACTAAAAAAGTGTAAAAATTGCTTGTTTTTACTTGTCCGTGTAATGAGCAAAGAATGAATAAATTATTTATTCACACTATAAGTTACTAACGAATAAATTCTAATAAAAAGTAAATTCGCCGGACGATGCCGTTAACGCTTTTCTAATCGCGATAATTACATAAAAATAGTGGTGTGAAATCGTCGAGATCAACTTCAGCGAATTTGATATACACTGTATTTATCGCTTTATTAACAAACACACCGGTGAAACCGATAATCAAGTTCGATATCTCGCCAATAATCGTGAAACGTTATCGATTATAGCTACGAGCCGTAACTTTGATTACACGTCATTTTCCAATTATTATTATTATTATTATTATCATATAACACGATACTTTCGTATGCAATTAACATTAACGCAGTTATTACACTGAGAAAAACCTGGAGAAGCACGTGGCAGTTACGGTTGTTTGTCATCTTTTTCGTTAATTATCTCGCATACTTCTTGCGGGATACACGCCGTCGGGATGATTGATGGTACAAAGAAGCGAAAAAAATTGTAATTCTTCTTGTTACATTTTTGCGACACCGACTTCTCTCTGTTGATACACAGAGTCTTCGAGTCATTAAAAGTTCCTTCTTCTTGCAGGGATTCGACACCGTCGAGCGGCTGAACGAGTCCGGCGAACTGAGGGACATGCTGAAGCCGTACCAGGTAATTAAAAGTTGCGCATTAATTTCGCGGTCTCTAATCAACTGAAATTTTTTCCCTCCTGTCAGCGCGTCGATTAGCAGTTAATCATAATTATACCGTGATCATTCGAGAACTGTCTCTTCATTACTGTAGCATACAACCGTCATTGACCTTCATAAGTACTTATCCGCTTGAATTAATCTTATATATATATTTCTTAACGCGTTTCTTTCTTTTTATAATAGGTGTAATAATTTTATAATTATATTATTATATTATAATAAGATCGAAATTTTATATTATAATTATATAATTTTATAGTTAACATTTAATTTTATAATATATATAATATATATTATTAATAATATTATAATTATATTATAATATATTATAGTGTTATAATTATATTATAATATATTATAGTGTTATAATTATATTATAATATATTATAGTATTATAATTATATTGTAATATATTATAGTATTATAATTATATTATAATATATTATAATACTAATAATTAATATTATAATCAACGAATTAAAATTTCCTAGGCTCGGGATTGCAGATATTCCTGCGCTTATAGTGTACAAATATCTTGGAAGCCAGAAACAATCCAAAATCGATTATATAAATTTTGCTTTTCCTAGACTTATTTTAAAGAGATCTCACAAAATGTCGCAGCAATTATACCGCAAAGATTCTTGGTCCATCTCCTCATTCCTCACGTTCCTTTGTCATTGGACAGAAAATAACTATTACACGAGAATTGCAAACCCCCCACAGAGTAGAATACGTAATTGACGTCATCACACACTTCTCATCGTAAAATGAATCATGTCCGACAACATTCTGCCAGAGGCGTTTCTCGAGTACGGTAAATACCTTCCAAAAGAGGCGATACGACTGTTCGTGCGTCGCGGCTCGTTTTTGTAGTCGCCGATTTTGTCAACAACGACAAAAACGATCCACGAGGCACGAATAATCGCGTCTCCTCTCCCCAAATTCTCCGCTCTTGTTTACAAACTGAGCGACACAACATCGAAGAGAATTTACTGTATAATTCGCGGAGAAACGAATATTATAATTAATTAATATAATTTGATATATATATATTATACTATATTATATTATATTATATTATATTATATTATATTATATTATATTATATTATATTATATTATATTATATTATATTATATTATATTATATTATATTATATTATATTATATTATATTATACTATACTATATTATATTATATTATATTATATTATATTATATTATATTATATTATACTATACTATACTATACTATACTATACTATACTATATTATATTATATTATATATATATTGTAATATATGTATAATATAATATAATATAATGAATATATATATATTATATATATATATATATATAATATATATAATTTTATATTAATATAATTAATATAATTTGACCCTCGATAAGAAAACCGATGTTCTTTGAATTTCGAGAATGCGGGAGTTCGAGTGCCGTAGGAAAGAAAGAAATTCTCAGATCCGCCATAGGAGGATCGTGCCGGCGCGTAATCACGCGAAAGCAGGCACGAAGCTGTCTATAATCCTTCGATATAATCCTTGGTTGAGCCCGTGGAATCTCCCGCCGGTTCTCAGAATTCCGCATGCGCCTGCGTTCCACGTTCCGCGGAATATCTATGCTGCGTAGAAGAATGGAACACACCGGAGTACATACATACATGCATAGACGTACGGTTGTCTCTCTCGAGCATATACGACTGTGCACGAGTATAAAAGGAACTTGGCCAGCGTTTGCCCGTGCACCGCAATCGCGAACGCAAGGTTGTCCGATCCTTTCACTTTTATCCGACGATATCTGCCGCAGCCTGCCACCACCTTCCTTTTCCACCGCGATCATAAATTTCGATGTCGTGGCTATTGAGGTTTACCTTGTAGCGTGTAAAGGTCGTTTACACTGTTTGCTACCACCTATCACTTTCCTGATGGGCACTTCTTCGGTCCTTCGTTCGCCCTAACTATTATACTTCGACCAGTTGGCGCACCTCGTCGCTGCGTCGCTAAATACAGTGAATTCTATCGAACTTTCCTTTAATCTGTGAAGACAAATGGAGAATTTTTTTGGGAAGAGGAGATACGATTGTTCGAGCCTTGAAACTCGTTTTTATAGTTGCCGATTGTCAATAATTATAAAACCGAGGTGCAAAGCCCGAATAATCGTATCTTCTCTTCCGAATTGTCCATTTTTAGTGCGCAATCTGAGCGCGAGGATTATGGGAAAATTTTGCAATTATAGTAAATTCTCCATAATTGTCATTTATATAGTTGCCGATTGTCAACAATAATCATGTCTCCTGTTCTCGAATTGTCCATTTTTGTTTACAAGCTGAGGAACTACGTTATAATTGGATTTTATGCATTTATGGCAAAAGTGGGTAAACGAGATGCAGTAATTTCTCCTTGAAATGCCAAATTTCAGGCTGCTGTGAATTTCCTCCTACGCCTATGCTATCCTCCATTATCGCTACGTCAATAATGAGGTTCGACGGAAAACAACAAAAAAATGTCCTGTTTGGCCTCTGACTTGCGTTCGTATCGTGGCAAAAAATTAGAAATAAAAAAGTTAAGTTATCGTTTTTATTCTTGCATTACTGTGTATTCATATTAATGTACGCCGGCATGCTGGCTGCTGCCTTCTTTTTGCCTACTGCTTCGAGTTTCTATAAAAACGAGCATTCTACAGTATTCTGAGATCTGCCGGTTTGAATTCCAAGCTCCGAACATTTCTGGGAAAAATGACTGGAGTTACGCAGACGTCGCCAAAGGAATTTAAGGAAATTGTCACGTTATTTTCGATTTATTGAAGCGATTCGAAGACGAAATACCTTCTCGTCTCGCTTCTGTCTTCTTCGATCGATGCAGAAGATATATACAGGGTGTCCCAAAATTATTCTATTTCCGGGAACTGAAGGGTTCCTGAGGTGATTTGAAGTAACCTTTTCCTCTGCGAAAATGCAATCCGCGGCTTCGTTTACGAGTTATTAACGAAAAACAGTGACCAATGAGAGACGAGATAAGCTGGAGCGTGGCGGCCGAACCAATGAACGGAACTGGGCTTCGCGCGCGCTCGTTGGCTCGGCCGCCTCGCGCTAGCCGAGCTCGCTTCTCATTGGTCAGTGTTTTTCGTTAATAACTCGTTAACGATGCCTCGGAGAACATTTTTGCAAAGGAGGAAGTTACTTCAAATGACCTCAGGAACCCCTCATTTCCCAGAAGAATCATAATTTTGGGACACCCTGTATTTTGCCCAAAGACATTGTTTCCAAAAATCAATTACGCACAAACCGCGACCTATCGAGCCTCAAATAAATCGCTTCGGCTTTTCTTTCTCCTATTCATCTTTCTCACGAATGCACAAAGGCCTGCCAAACACTATCAAACAAAAGCCTGTCGAAAATTAAATTCCATTTCAGGGGAGCGAGATTTAAAAATTTGTTCGACCATCGCGAAATACATTACACAACGAGCCGATGAAAAGTAGATATTGTTTAAACGCTTCGCAGTGAAATTTTCACTCGGACGTTTCTTGTAATTCGAGAGCGATAGGGAAACGGTATGCGGTTTGCAGTTGTATGCAGCTGCTGTTCGCGTCGCCGCATGTGTCAACGCTGATTAAAGTTGCCGACCTTGGGGCCTGCTCGGCGATACCGCTTCGCGAAATGTCGCGTGTCGTCGGACTTCTTCTTCTTCCCGATTGTATATTTCTCCGGCCTCTGTCTCCCCGAGCGCGGACGGCGAGATCGTTTCTCATTCAGGACATTTAATTGCTGGAATTTCTGTTTACGTTTCTTCTGCCGCTCTGCCGGCGACCGACCTCGATTTTATTAATGGAGAAGCTCGAACAAAGAGAGCTGCCGTCGTTCTCCAATTAGAAACTTACTTCCTCGGCGGAGAGTGAAACCTGTCGATGCAGAAAATTCGATAAGAATCGGACACTTCGAACGTCATTCACGATTTAACACCTCTGCCGCCGGAAGTTTACAGAGCGTTTGCTATCGCGCCAGCTTTCGCGGAAGCTGAAAAGATTTATTAACTTATTATTAAAAGAGATTTATTTAATTTTCGATAGGCTTTTGCTTGATAGTGTTTGGTAGGCCTTCGTGCATTCGTGAGCAAAATGAATAGAAGAAAGAAAAGATAAAAAACATTTAATGAATTTTGGGATATATATCCAGTGTCGAACTTTCGTCTCTTGAAATTAATCCTTTGCACTCGAGCGGCGACTCCGAGGCGCCATTAAGAATTGTTACGTCGCGTTTCAAAATAATTTTCTCGATCAGATTTGTTTATATTTCAAGAACCGTTAAAGGCACTAAATTCTATAAAATGGAAATACCAAGGATCGGTAAAGCTATTTGAAATTTTACGTTATTTCGGCTTCGAGCGCAAAGGGTTAACACCTGTCGAGCTCTAAAAGTGACCAACTTGCGTTGCTAAAGCATTCACATAAATAAGAACGACAACACTGAATTTGTTTAAATTTCTTTTCGTCGTCTCTGTTCTAATACAATCTCGATTAATGAAATTTATCCAATCGTTTCTTTAACAAAAAGAACGCTTCGCAATTTTAATAATTCTAAAATAAATTTCACCGGTCATTTCGATCAACATGGTTCGATGTTATCGAAAAAGAAGAGATTGAACAGATTTCGATTTTTACAAAATAGCATTTTTGACAGTCTCAGCTAAGTTTTTTGATTCGCTGGACCGCGCGAATACGAAAATCGCAAGCACTATCGATTAGAAAATTATCGGGCCAGAACGAAGCCGGGCGGCTTCTTCTTCTGAAAGCCGAGCGATTACGCGAGGGTTCGATGCGTCGGAAAAATGCATAATTAAACGACGCCCACGATGCATCCTTTCCCCGGCCGGAGCGAGTCTTTACGCAATTCTTGCGTAACGTATCATCGCTATTCTCATCTTTCCTCGTAAGGCATGCGCAGTCCTCGGCGCGGGCGCAGTTTATTTCATTAACGCGCTGAATGCCAAGCGTACACCGTCATCCGCGCTCTGGTGAAACTCTCGCCGAAGACTCTCGCGTATCGACGTTGTGTCAATACCCAGGCGGATTCCGTTTAGTACGGTTTCCCGTCGGGGCCCGAAGAAACGCCGCTCGCGCAACATCTCTTTTTTGTCCACCGCCCGGAACGGGCGAAGCTGAACGCTCCTCTTAATTTATGCTCGCGGCGAGCCCGGTTGCGCAAGCTTTTTTTCGCGGCGAGATAAATTGGCCGAAGTTTTTGACACGAGCCGGCGAAGTTTCGCGAACTTCCGCCGGGCTGTTCGAATGTCAGTCGGCGGGAAACGCGCGTTTTGCACGCGGCCGGGCCGCGCGCTGCGAGAAAAAAAACGCTCCGAGTGATCTTCGTCGGCTTTGAAGCAGGTTCGCAGTTGCGCTGCACATGCACAATTGCAGAATTTCGATCGCTTGGAACAGTCTTTGGAGCATGAAAAATTCGCGATGACAAGGAAATATTTTTCTGATAAATCGCACTTTCTGATTCTTATTTTTTTTACGATTTTCAATTTTGTTCGAAGTAATCTTCGAATTGGTATTAAGGCTTCATAATAATCGGATGTAAAACATGTAGACCGCGGATTTTTGTTACTGACAAGTGATCTTTGCCGGCTTTGAAGCAGTTTCGCTCGCGCTGCACATGCGCAATTGCAGAATTTCGATTGCTTGCAACAAACGTTGGAGCACCAAGCCGATCAGGAGATAAAGGGACAGCAATGTTTAAAAATTCGCGATGACTATGAAATATTTTTCTAACGAATCGCACTTTCTGATTCTTATTTTGTCACAATTTTCAATTTTGTTCGACGTAATCTTCGAACTGGTATTAAGGCTTCATGGTAATCAGATGTAAAACATGCAGACCGCGGATTTTTGTTACTGACATGTGATCTTCGTCGGCTTTGAATCAGTTTCGCTTGCATTTGCACATGCACAATTGCAAAATTTCCGATTGCTTATATAAGACAAACGTTGCTGCAACAAACCGATCAGGAGACAAGGGCACAGTAATGTTTAAAAATTCGCGATAACTATAAAATATTTTTCTAATAAATCGCACTTTCCGATTCTCATTTTTTTACGATTTTAAATTTTATTCGATGCAATCTTCGAACTGGTATTAAGGCTTCATGGTAATCGGACGTAAAATATGTAGACCGGGGTTTTTTGTTACTGAAAAACGCGATTGCGAGAAACGAATCGGAATGAATCAACGCTTTGGGACGCCCCTGACCCTAATACATGAATAATGAATATCGCAAGATCATTTCCGCGCCGGCGTCACCCACAGGATTCCTCTTATAAAACATGAAAATAGACGGCTGCGAAGGCGTGCTTGAAATAATAGTTCACTCTGTCCCGGAGATATTATAGCGAAGCGAAAGTGTCCACACCTCGTCGATCCATATTTTGAGACGCCGATCAACGGAGCCGATGCGTCTATTCCCGTTCCCCGTATCGCCTACACCGCCTTCAGCTATTTCCAAAGAACTCGGCTGAAAATGAGTAAAAGTGAAAGCCAACGTTGCGCAACCGGCCGCGACGGGGCCGCATTTCTACGCGGATTCGACAATTAATCGAAATCGGGATCGTCGCGCGCAAATTTATCATATCTCATATCCCATCTCCCGTATCCCATATCCAATATCCCGTATACCATATCCAATATCCCATATCCCATATCTCATATCCCATATCTCATATCCCATATCTCATATCCCATATCTAATATCCCATATCTCATATCCCATATCTCATATCCCATATCTCATATCCCATATTCCGTATTCCATATCCCATATCCCATACCCGATATCTCGTATCCCGTATCCCGTATCCCTTATTCTATATCCCATATCCGATATCCGTATCCGATATCCCATATCCCATATCCCATATCCCACATCTCATATCCCATATCCCATATCCCATCCCATATTTCATATCTCATATCCGATACTCATCCCATATCCCACATCTCATATTCTATATCCCATATCCCATATCCCATATCCCATATCCCATATCCCATATCTCATATCCCATATCCGATATCTCATATCCAATATCCCATATCCCACATCTCATATTACATATCCCACATCCCATATCCCATATCCCATATCCCATATTCCATATCCCATATCCCATATCCCATATCTCATATCTCGTATCCGATATCTTATCCCATATCCCATAGCCCATATCTCATATCCTATATCCCGTATCCCATATCCCATATCCAATATCCGATATCTCGTATCCTATATCCCATATCCAGTTTTGTTTACAAGCTGAAGGAAAATTAGGGGGAATTTACTGTACTATTCCAAAATTTTCATTTATTTTAACTCGATTTTCTGCACGCAAATAAATTATCGATACCTAAAAAAATTCCTCGTTATTTGCAATTGCAATTCCTGCAAAAATGTCATTGCACATTGTCCAGCAAGCCAGCCCTTTCATCGTCGCAAAAAAATAAAAATCGCTCATAAAAATGCGGGACACCCTGTATACTCGAGCAAACGACTTACGAAAAAGAACAACAGAAACTTGTCGGTAAAAAGTTACGACGTCCGCGAACGTGCACGCGCGTGTACAATTCTGAACTGTAATTTGCATAGAAAATCGCCTATTTCTTGCTGATGCATCTCGAGTCAACGTCGACTTCCGACACGCGTGCGTTTATTATAGCAAGCACCGGGGCGCGCGTTTTAAAGCAAACATCGCGCGGCGGACGCGTCGATGTTCGGCTCGCGAGAGAGAGAGAGAGAGAGAGAGAGAGAGAGAGAGAGAGAGGCGGCGACGACAGTCGCAAACAGAACAAAAAACCGTAGCAATGACTAACATTTTCATTTGCAGAGCGAGGACGCGTGCACGGTGTGCCTGTTCTGCGGCGGCTACCAGTGGCAGCTGTGTCCGGTGTGCAACGGTAGCAAGAGGTCCGTGCACCGCAACGACTTCACCGCGGAATTCGTCGCGCTGAAGTGCGCGAAATGCGACGTGAACGGTCTGATCCGCTGTCCCCATTGCTGAAGGACGAGAGGGGCCCCCCGGTGCCCGGCGGACACACAGCATCGTTCTTCGAAGCCGAGCCCGGACCACGGCAGGCTTACGCGCAACACCTCTCTCTATTTAAGACTAAGGTGCTACCCGAGAGTATATTGCATTACCGCGTTAAGTAATCTGCTCGCGGACCACAGACCAGTCCGCGTACACGAGCGTGCAAGCGGCCGCCTTTCTGCAGAGGCCGTTCTTCTTTCTTCGCATTTTCCCGGCCCGAGAAATCGCCATCGCCGCCACGGCCCCCGGAAATCCCGCTCGCGGATCCGGCGAATCGACTGGCACCAGCGAGATTCGAGATTAAAGCGGCGCTTGTATGCTCGACCTCGACTACTGAACACGATACGCGGACGCTGATTGTGCGCGGCCGCGACCGTGAACTGTAAAATATCGGCTAATAAAGCTTATCTAATGTTTTGTAATATGCAACTCTGATCCGTTGTTCTTTCGCCCTCTGTCCTGCGACCTGTCCACCACGTTCTTTACGATACGACGCCAATAGCGCCTTTATGAGAAACGATTCGTCTCTGTGTGTCTGTCCGTGCATCTACAGGGTGTCCCAAAAAAAATTCTCGCAAACCGAGAATGGGAGGTTCCTGAGGTAATTTGAAGTAAGTTTGTCCTTGGCGAGAATGCGATCCACGGCTTTGTTTACGAGTTATTAACGAAAAAGAGCGACCAATGAGAGGTGAGACATGCTGGCGCATGGCGGCCGAGCCAATGAGCGAAACTGGGCTTCGTGCGCACATTGGCTAGGCCGCCAAGCGCTAGGCGAGCTCGCCTCTCATTGGTCAGTGTTCTTTTGTTAATAACTCGCAAACGAAGCCGCGGATTGCATTTTCGCTAAGGAAAAAGTTACTTCAAATGATCCCAGGAACTTCTCATTTCCGGTTTGCGAGATATTTTTGGGACACCATGTGTATGTCCAGCTTTCGATCTGCCGCGAACTCGATGGCAAACGTTGCGAGCTGTTCTCCTCGAATGCAATAAAGATGTTGACTTTGATTTTTCTTTTTCTTGTTTTTCTTTTGAATTATGGGAAACTGCTGCGTTCTTTTTATTGATGATTCAAGATCGAACTTGAGGACTCTGCGTGTAATCGAGGTTAAATATGATAGAATGGAGCCATCTTAAATTCGGTTTGGACAAATGATCTGCAAGAACGAACTTTTAACTTTTAACTTGCTGCATTATCATTATCTTCACGATATTGCAATGATTAGACCTTTTTTCATCGCAATCATTTCGTAGATAAAGAAAATAAGATCGTATTCCGACGTTTACTTGGATGATTGAATATTAAATATTAAACAGAGAACGGAATTTTATTTCGACTCGAAAGAACGGAATAACATTTATACTTGACTGTTTGTTGCTACAAATTTTCGTCACGTGTCACACTCACGTCAAAGTGCGGGAACGGGTTGAAACGAACGAAAAATTGTCACGGACGATAGTCAATATTAGTCCAAAAAGAACTAATTGACATAACCTTGACATAACCTTGACATAACTTTCTAGGTACGATTATCTTTATATTTATGGAATAAAATATTTTAAACACTTTTATTCTTTTATCTTTCAATTTTTATTTTATCGAATCGTTTTATCGTTTTCTTTTATTCTATCGAATCGTTTAATCGTTTTATTTTATTTTATCGAATCGTTTTATCGTTTTATTTTATTTTTCTGAGTATGATTATCTTTATATTTATGCAATAAGATATGTTAAACAGTTTTAGTCTTTTATCTTTGAATTTTTATTTTATTGAATCGTTTTATCGCTTCATTTTATTCTATCGAATCGTTTTATCGTTTTATTTTATTTCATCGAATCGTTTTGTCGTTTCATTTTATTTTTCTGGGCATGATTATCTTCATATTTATGCAATAAAATACATTGAACACTTTTATTCTTTTACCTTTGAATTTTTATTTTATCGAACCGTTTTATCGTTTTATTTTATTTTATCGAATCGTTTTACCATATTATTTTATTTTATCGAATCGTTACACCATTTTATTTTATTTCATCGAATCGTTTCATCGCTTTACTTTATTCTATCGAATCATTTCATCGTTTTAATTCATTTCATCGAATCGTTTTATCGTATTATCTTATTTCATCGACTCGTTCATTTTCGAATAATAAAAACGCCCTCCAAAAATCCAAAGGCACAGCAATTCAGCGTCACCGCAGTGACCGGCCACGCTGTCCCAGATTCCATCGAAAGCCCAGCTTTTGAAATTCCGCTGTAACAGAGATCCCCGATTACGAAACGCGGATTTCTAAAAGGTATTAAATAATCGCCGATAGGTAACACCATAACTTCGCCGGGCGATCAACGCTGAAACCGCACGAAGATCGATGACTATCCTGTTTCCCGTGGAAGTGGAACGCCAGCCCGGCACGCCGGGCCGTTCGCCGCAGGAGGGACCGCGGGAAAATCGGATCGAGAAAAGTTCCGACCAATAAATCAGCCGGCCGCCGCTCGTTCCCGCCGCGCGAAAGATTCGGATCTCGTTCCGTGACGGATTAAACGGCCGGTTCCGCGTTAATTGCTAGACTCCGTCGCCCCCCGTAATCAGATCATGCAGCGAAAGTAAGGTAACCGTGCCGCGCTGTAACTCTTTGTGCTCCGATTACCCGGGCCTTGTCCGCCGGATTCCGCTCGGAGTCGCCGAGATCGACGCTCGCGGCCTTTCCATTTCTCCGCGCGCCTCGCGTTTCCGCCTCGCGTAAAATCTGCTCGATCGGCCGATCGGTTTTGCGCCATTCTCGCCGGATTTATGTCCGTTGTCCAGTTTCATTACTTCCGGCTGATCACGCTGTCCGACACGATTTTTGGGCTTCTATAGCCGCTATGAAATTCTTGTAGAGCTTCACTCCCCCTGAACAAGAATCCGAAAACCGAATTGCTCCATCACTCTTAGTTTTTTAAACAAACGAACTTTTGTACAAACCCAAAATTTTCGACAAAAATGAGGTATTGCATGAAAAGTACAAACGTTAGAAGGTTCTAATTGGTGTTAAAAGATAGAGGAGAGTTTCCCGAATATAGTGGCATGCAATTTGTTAATTGTTTTTGGTCTTAAGTAGCAATAAATTAATGTCAAAGTTTAAAAAAGTGTCGACGTGAGCAGTTTCCCGGCGGACCGAGGAAAGTCGAGAGGAACGAAAGACGAATCGTTCGTTCCAACTACGGAGAGATGATCCGCCGCGATTTATTCCTCCCGGGAACGTGTTATGGGCCGCATAATTTTCCGTAATACTTCCGTTCGCCGAATTCACGGAATTGTTTTCTTCGTTCCCGCCTATTGGACCATGTCGTCTTGATCAGATTGCTTACTCCGGCGATCCGCTCGAGTGGCCTGTCGAGGATATTGTCTCGGCGCCGAGAGATCCGAGGCTGCGGTGTTATTGGGTTCCGCCGATAGGGGAGACTAGCCTAATTTGCACCACGTTATATCCTCGCGGAAAGAGAAATATTATGCAGCGTTATATATATTATATAGCGTTATATATGTCCCAAAAATGTCTCGCAATCCGAAAGTAGCGAGTTCCTCGGGTCATTTGAAGCAACTTTTTCCTTTACAAAAATTTTCTCCGAGGCACCGTTAACGAGTTATTAACGAAAAATAGTGACCAATCAGAGGCGAGCTCGGCTGGCGCGAGGCGACCGAGCCAATGAGCGGAACTGGGATTCGACCGCTCGACCGCTGGCGCCGTTGGCTCGACCACCTCGCGCCAGCTGATCTCGCCTCTGATTGGTCACTGTTTTTCGTTAATAACTCGTTAACGGTGGCTCGGAGAAAATTTTTGTAAAGGAAGAAGTTGCTTCAAATGATCCGAGGAATCCGCCATTTCCGGATTGTGAGACATTTTTGGGACATCCTGTATATAACGCTAGATTTACGGGGCACAGAAAACAGAGCTGTTTTGTATTAGTTTACAGAAGTGACGATGAGAAATTTATTCTGATTTTGAACAAGTGCTATTGTAACATTTGCCGCAAGTAACGTATGAATTGAATAAATAGCTCGTAAATGTATCTTTACGGTACGAATATTCGTGAGTTAAAAAATTGCTGACCAATCATTTCGACGGGTTCCGTAAATCTAGCGTCAATGTTGTTTGCGGCAGGAGAGATATCGGACTAGAAAGTAACAATTTGACTACGATTACGCAAAAGACTATTAAATTTTATTAAGACTATTAAAATGCTACCTGGTTATCGCGGACGTTACTTAACCGCGGCATTTTCGATTGCGACAAGCGGTGTTCAAGTTATTAACAATAGCAATATATCTTTTTAAACGAATCGATTTATTAAGCAGAGTTGCAGTAAAAATTGAAATAATTGCGAACATAAAGTAAAACGAAACGTAAATCATCGTAACTACAGGTTATTCTTATGTTTCACTTTTGTATGGATATTTTTTTGTATCTTTTAAGAGTGGCATAAGTAATTACAATCTTTAATCTATGAGGAAAGGTTCTTTAGAGTATCGGGTATTGATAATAAAATATAGGGTATTTATCTTCCATTAATATTTGGATACTATTTAAAATGCAGTAACTTTTTTAAAATTGGAATAAACGATTTGAATCTTTTTTTGGATGATAGAGGGACTACTACTACTAGGCAATGACTATACTGCTTTGTTACAATTTTGCTATTATTTGGAATGATGGAACAAAATAAAAGACTCTCGTTTTATAACCTTTTTATTTGAGTCTATAACGAAAATTTAAAAAATGATGCTTGTAGATCCTGACAAATATGAAAACTGTGCAAAACCGCAAATTTCTCACACTTGTTGATCGAGAGTGTCAAAAATCGGGACAGAACCGCGATTTTTGCGATCTTTAATCGTTTACAGCTCATACCAAGGTCAAACGATTTCGATGAAATTTTTAACATGCATATAACTCATCGAGATCTACGCAACACATTTTTTTAATTTTCGTTATAGGCTCAGATAAAGAAGTTAAGAAACGAGAGTTTTTTATTTAGCTAAGCAATAGCAAAATTTAAGAAAAGCATTCTATGGTCTAGTATTGTATACTACTACTACTACCCACCTCGTGTACTACTACTACCTGCTATAGTATAGTCTAGTAGTCGCTCTATCATCTAAAAAGAAATCCAAGTCGTTCAGCCCAGTTCTAAAAAAGTTATCGCATATTTAGAAAAGTGTCCGAATATTAACTGTTGTCACTGTATACATTAATGTTAGTTACTATTAAAATCGCAATATTATTATTATATTATATTATTATATTACATATAATTATATTATAATATATTATATACAATATATATTATATATAATAATATTATATATAATTATATTATTAAATATAATCGCAATATTATTATTAATTATTATCGCAGTACTATTAAATCGCACACATGGAAACGATAATTTTGCATAACACACAAAACCAGCAACGACAGCGTAACACAGACATATCAAATTATTTACAACGTTACTCTCGACTCCGACCTCGCTCGCACGTCGACCCTGGATTAGGTCCAACCCAACAGATGCTCAAGTTCGGATGTTCTTAAATATTTCACACGGAACGGAAGAACTTTGAGGGAGCCTCGAAACCGGAATTACTTGTTAACCCGTTGCACGTTGTGTTCGCTGTGGAACGGCTCCATATCGCCGGCCAGACGCAATGGAATCGCAGCCGGCCCGTACCTGTCGGACACGTGTGCCGCAAAATGACAATTTGAAAGGCGCATATAATCGACGGACTCGGCCAGAATCTAGGCAGCGATCACTTTCCTCCGCGGTGAAAGCGAAAGCTCCGGGCTAAATTTAACTGTACGAACCGATCCGATCGAACGCGAGTGCCGACTTCGCGGAATCGCGCGCGTCCGCGGCCGCGACGATGTGACGTAATTAAGCCGGCTGCCGCGGCGCAGAGATGAATCGAAGGCATTCCCGCGGCTAGAATCCTCGTTCAATATTGTCTTAGCCGTTCGTCATAAGTTCCGCGGATTACAAGCCCGCTTAATCATCGGTCCCGCGGGAACCTAACCGGTTTCCAACCTCCGGAGCTCAGCCCCGCAGTTATTCAATCAATATAGCCTCCATTACGTCTGCATCGATGATCCGTTCGCGCTCCGTTACTCCTTTTGGTCCACTTCCGTTTTCATCCCAGGCATCTGCACGCATCGATCGCGGGCGACGTAACTCCGCCTGGCAATCACGGGCCAGAGTCGCGTCTCTCTGCAAACTGTATCTCGATTTTCCGTCAATTAACACCGAAGACATTCCGCCGCGCGCGCGCGCGTGCCCCGTTTTTTCTGCCGTTTCCGCGGCGTTTTTTCGTTGAGGGCGATTCGTAAGTTCGCTGTTATTACGCTGAACAGGAACATTCTTCCTAATTATTCGAGAGGTTAATTCGAGATTGTTTATTATTTCTATTTTATTATTATTATTTCTCGAGATTATTCGAGTCTCGCGACTCGTTTTTTTATTGGTTCACGATTGATTGTTTATGGAAACGAGGCGCACAGCTTGATTAATCGTATCTTCTCTTCCCAAATTGTCCATTTTTGCGAGCGATCTAAGCGCGAATTAGGGCGAAATTAGTGTAATTGCAGTAAATTCTTCACAATTGTCATGCAACTTGTAAATAAAAATGAATAATCGTATCTTCGCTTCCCAAATTGTCCATTTTTGCGAGCAATCTAAGCGCGAATTAGAGGGAGATTAGTGTAATTGCAGTAAATTCTTCACAATTATCGCGCAGCTTGTAAATAAAAATGGACAATTTGAGAAGAGAAGATGCGATTATTGGAATCTCGCGGCTCGTTTTTATAATTGACAATCGGTAAAACGTAAAAGCGAGTCACGGGGCTCGAATAATCAAATCTTCTCTTCTCAAATTGTCCGTTTCTTCGAGCAATCTAAGCTCGAATTAGGGAGAAATTACAATTTAGAAACAGAAGATGCGATTATTGGAATCTCGCGGCTCGTTTTTATAATTGACAATCGGTAAAAAGTAAAAACGAGCCGCGAGGCTCAAATAATCGTGTCTCCTCTTCCCAGATTTTCCATTTTAGTACGCAATCTAAACGCGAATTAGGGAGAAATTACTGTAAATTACAGTAAATTCTCCACAATTGTCGCGCAGCTCGTAAGTAAAAATGGATAATTTGGGAAGAGAACATACGATTATTCGAGTCTCGCGGCTCGTTTTTATAATTTCTGACAATCGGTAACTATAAAAAGGAGCCACAAGATTCCAACAATCATATCTCCTCCTCCGAAATTGTCCATTTCTGTGCGCAATCTAAGCGCGAATTAGGGAGAAAGCTGCTTGTAAATAAAAATTGACCATTTCGAAGCGGAGATTCGATTCTTCGAGTCTCGCGACTAGTTTTATAATTTCTGACAATGGGTAACTACAAAAAAGAGCCACAAAACTCCAACAATCATATCTCCTCCTCCCAAATTGTCCATTTCTGTGCGCAATCTAAGCGCGAATTAGGGAGAAAGCAGCTTGTAAATAAAAATGCACAATTTCGAAGCGGAGATTCAATTCTTCGAGGCTCGCGGCTCGTTTTTATAATCATCGACAATCGGTAATCCGATTGTAATCTAAATTGTTGACAATCTCAGCGTCAATTAGGGAGAATTTACGGCGACCGTGTCGGGACCTCGATAATATTCCGATCGGCGAACAGAAAAAGCCTCCGACACGCATCTGGTTTACGATTGCACGCCTCGTACCGCGGGAAAAAGGTCGGTTTCGAACGTTATCTCTTTATAAAAAAAAAAGGTAAAGAGTACAAGGAAAGAAGACGGCACAATGGCGGCTTCGTACTCGGCCGCGTTTAATTGCGTCGGCTGAATCGCCGAGTAAAGTAGGTTCTGTCCTGCCCGATGCTGAAATAAAAAAAAAAAAAAAGGAAAAAAGGAAAAATATAGGACAGAGACGTTCTATAGAGAATTGTCGCGCGACGGGCGTCCCGGAAAGGCGCGCTTCCGGTTCCCTCGTACCTTTAATTGCGGAACTCGCGGCTTCTTCGTTGCTTGCGGTTTTCACACGCGTGTGAACCGCTCCGTCGCACGGCCGGACAAGGTGAGAAATCTGACAGCGGCCCTGGGAACGTCGGTGTCTGCTGCGCTTCGCTGATGAGACACCTACAGATGTCACGACGAGATTTATATGTTTCTCTGTGTTGCCGAGCGAATTCAGCTTTGTGGATTGCGCGGATCGCGCGGCCTCGACTCTGCGGCGAGCTCTTTTCTTGCATGCAATTTAAAGTATCGCAGTGTAAATTTTCGTTTAATTAACCGGCCCGGTCCGTTAGCTCGTGAAGGAGAGATCAAAATTAACGAATAAACGTTATGAAAACCGACGATTAAAGCAACGAGCTGAAAAGCATTTCATAAAGCGATCGCGAATGCACGGGTAAAGGCACGGTGAAAAAAGAAACAAAGAGGAAGAGTAACTGGCGCGCATAAACAGAAATGTTTGTACGTATGGAGTATTATAAAAAAAGATGCGTTTCCTGAATCTCTGTTCTTGTTGTTTTATTTTCACGAGCGATATAGCTCGGTGAGTTTAAAGGGGAAATTAGCAGAGCAATCAGCCTGATTTCAATTACAGGCAAACGAACAAAGTAGGGAATGAACGCAAAGTGTGTATGCGTGCGTGTGTGTGTGTGTGTGTGTGTGTGTGTGTGTGTGCGTGTGTGTGTGTGTATGCGTGTGTGTGTGTGTCTTCGGTATTTTATTGCCAGCCGCGGACCAAACACAGCGGTTTAATTGCACGGCTACAATCCGGTAATGATTTTAACGTGCATTACCCAGCGCCGACTGCAGTCCCGTTCGCAGCATCTTCGATCGCGCGTGCATAAGTCGAATCGATAGTATGCTGCTGCGTCCCGAAAATGTATTCGCACGTGGACAGCCAGCAATTAGCCGCTATGCGCGGTTCTATTCCGTCGTATTTATGATGCTACACCGGCCACGTCTAAATCGGGGAACGCGAAACCATCGTCGAACGTCCACTCGCTCTGCGACGACGCGTCGTTCGTCTTGTTTAACAGTTCCAGGTAATAGTAAAGAAAATTGGAGCGCGACGTTCCTTTAACCCCTTAACTTGTGCGCTCGAGTTAATTCGAGCGCGCTAAACACAGGCCAAACCGTGCACACTCGAGATAATTCGAGCGGCGTTGTATTTTATGCTGCTATAATTTTTCACACTCGAATATAATCGAGAATTGGAAATAACAATGTGAAAGAGCAAAGAAAAAAGATCGTTTTATTGATATTTATCATTTACATGGGATTGTAAGCTATTGGGTTGGCAACTAAGTAATTGCCGATTTGTTCAATGAAATAAAAAATTTTTTTTACTTGGATTGAAGTTTAATCTGTAATGTGTAACAACCAAATCGTACGAAATATGAAACGAACCCTTTCAAAAACGAACTTTCCGAACAATCTAACAAATTGTTTTCAAACAAATTACATATCAGTTTGTTCGGAAAGCTGCCAGATAAAACAGAGACACCTATATTGTAAAAACGAACCAATCTACGGATCAAACAAAATCGAGAATCTTTTAATCCATCGAACAGGTGGGAGTATGTACGTCAACGTGCCCGATCAAAGCTGGTTTCTCTACTTAACGGGCTCTGACATTGATTTCCTTGGAAACGAAGCCTCAAAGGAAAAAATGTTGTTCCTTCTTATCGTACTATCTTCGCACGTAGAATCCACTCGATTCGGTTCTACCATGATTTCCGGTTTATATTACAAATTACATCGCAAATTATATCGCAAATATATCGCCTCAATTTTTCGAATCGTTGAAACCTCGACAACATTTTCCAAGCGAAAGATCGAACCGAGTCCCTGAAATTGCAGGTCGAAGAAAATTTTGATTCGCAGATCTTCGCCGTTTCGAAGTGAGGCGCAGATCGCGTATCTACGCCAGCCAAGACCGACTTCTTTGCTTCACACAGCCGGACAGGTACGAGCCAGCAGATCGAAAATCGCGGTTCGGTAGGCGAACAGGCTCGAACAAAGGCCGCGGCAGTTATGCAAGTTCGTTAGCGACGGATCAACGGTTCTATTAAAATTCCGTTTATTAACAGTGTCAGATCGGCGGCCTGGTTGCGTTGAAGCACGCCTTCGCGTTGTCAACTGAACGTCACGTACATTGTCGCGTGTATCGGAGCGAACGACACTTTCCGGCCGCGATTTTCATTCGCCGGGTCGATTGTTCCCCGTCGAACGAATCGATTTCTTCGAACGACCCGGCGGGACCGCGGCCAAAGTGTGCTCCGAAGCCGTGCGGAATCGTTTTCAGCGGCGTCGGAACGCCGAATTGTCTCGAGGAGCATCGACTTCGGCTGCTCGCTGTGTAGCAGTTCCGCCCTTAACCCTTTCGCTACTACGGGTGACTATAGTCACCCGCCACAAAACGACACCTGCATACGATGGGTGACTATAGTCACCGGCCACAAGATGCCACCTATACACGACGGGTGACTATAGTCACCCGCCACAAAACGACACCTGCATACGATGGGTGACTATAGTCACCGGCCACAAGATGCCACCTATACACCACGGGTGACTATAGTCACCGGTCACAACAATGGAGCCAGAAGTTAAAACAAGGGCTATCGCCTCGCTTTCCTCTGTTCGCAGACGCTATCATCTACCAAAAACTACGATCAATTGTAATAAATCTGGTCATATTAATCCTACGTTTTTGAAGCAAAAGACTTGGCCCCGAATGCTGAAGCCTGCGCGCGCTTAATGTTCCTGCTTTCGGCAGGGTGCTCCGTTCTACACGAGGGACTCCGCGGCGAGGCCCGCCGTAGCGAAAGGGTTAACGATCGATACGAAAGCTGCAGGCGGCTCTAAACTTTCGTCCGGCTCTGTAGCACGCAGCTAATGCGCGCCGATCGACGGCCATCGATTGCTATACTTCACCATTAAACAATTTCAGCGACGGCGGCCGCACGTGTTCCGGTGCATAACTAATAACTATCAGCCGAACGCTGGCCTTTCCTTGATTCTATTAAAAACTTTGATCGAAGCCGGAGCGTGGTGTACGCTCCCCCTCCCCCCTCAACCCCGTAATAGGCCTCGTTATTAAGCGCGCCCGGGGTTCACGGTGACATTTAGAATTGTTTCGCCGTGAATACTTATTAAGCAGCGACGCTCGATCCTAAACCGTCGGCAATCAACGTCTCGTCCGCTGAACGCCTGCTCGATCGAGCCGGAATCGTGACGCCGAACGGGGACAACGAGGAACTGCGAAAGGATCAGCATATTTTAGGAGACGCGCGATCCTCGACCGTTCATGAAAAATTCATTTCTCGCTGGGAAGTCGTGTTTGGCGATCGACCATGGATTTGAAGTTCTTTCAGTTTTTTGAAAAGATTTCGTCTTGCGAGGATGTTAAAAATGGCACTCGGTGCAGAAATGGGAGATTCCTGAGGTGATTTGAAGTAACTTTTTCCTTAGCGAAAATGCAATCCGCGGCTTCGTTTGCGAGTTATTAACAAAAGAACACTGACCAATAAGAGGCGAGCTCGGCTGGCGCATGGCGGCTCAGCCAACGAGCGCGCGAAGCCCAGTTACGTTCATTGGCTCGGCCGCCACGCTCCAGCTGATCTCGCCTCTCATTGGTCACCGTTTTTCGTTAATAACTCGTAAACGAAGCGGCGGATTGCATTTTCGCTAAGGAAAAAGTTACTTAAAATGACCTCAGGAACCCTCCAATTCCAAATTACGAGACATTTCTGCGACGCCCATTAATGTTACGTACGTACATGGTGCACATAGTGCGAGCGAGTGTCACATTGTTAAATTCGATCTACCATGATCTTTATAATAGAATTTATGATATGACAATACTGTAAGTACAAATAAATTTCTCCCATTGTTTTCATACGATACTTCCTCCATCACAGCTCTTCATTTTAGTCAGCACAAAAAAATGGTTGAAATATACCTTTCAACCGCGCGAGAAATCAAGGGTTATCAGGACCGTGAATTATTTATCGTTATCAACGGTGCATAAGAGCTCGAGGATTAGGGAAGATAGCAAAGGGCATAAACAGTAATAGTTTACGCGCTGGAATGCCTCAGAGGAGCAATAGTAGTATTCCGAACGGTGTTCCGCCTGGAAGGCACAATTCTAATATAGTGACATTGCTTAGGAACGACGATGCTGCACGCTGGCTAGAGCACCTAATAATCGCGAAAGTATTATCTCGTTGATTAAACGCGGCTGAAAGTACCGATAATGGTGGTGCAGTCCTTGAGGAACGCAACATCCTCGTTGGGACAAGCCACCACAGATGGGGTAACTTTCTAAATTTTTCTTAGCAGCGTGCTCCGAGCAGGAATTAACGTCCCGTAATATCAGAGAACCGAGCGTCGGGGATTAAAGCAAAATATATATAGGCGATATTAGTTCTTAACCTTGGAATAATTAAGAGATTATTAAGAAGTTATATATATAACTTATATTATATTGATATTAATAAATAATAGTATTAAATATTATATTAAATTAATATTATAATATTAACTATATTATTATTATATAATAATATAATAATAATATAATTATTAAGAAGTTATATATATAATAAAATATGATTAAATAAAAATAATATAATATATATATAATATATATAATTAAATATGGTTAAAGTAAAATATAAGCGATATTAGTTCTTAACCTTGGAATAAGAAGTTATATATATAACTTCTTAATAATCTCTTAATTATTCCAAGGTTAAGAACTAATATCGTCTATATATATAATAATAAATATCCCTATATCTATATAGGGATATATAAATATCCCTAATATCCCTATATATATGTATATCTTCGCGCCGGGAGGATCCTGCTTCTTCTTGGATCAATAAAACAGGTATTTGTACGAGAAACTATGGCATCGTTACACTAATTGAAATTCTTTAACAACAGTTTCCATAGATACAAGCTATGTATATAGCAGATAGCTGTCGAAAGTTGGCCATAGAAAAAAAAATACATTTCGAATAGTTCGCGGTGAACAAGCCTGAGAAATTTCCCTTCAGACCTCCCAGGGTTAATTTAGATTGTTTCAAACTTCATTCGCCTTATTACGTTCAACGACGAAGGAAATATTCTCCTCCGTCGTGACGAAATAAATCACATTTCCCTGTTCTTTTGTTTCAGGGACGCGACGAAACGACGTTCAACGGTTTCGTCCGACAAATATACTCGTCCACGGAATGAATCTAATGTCGCGGACGGAATCAAATTGCTTGGCACGACGATTTTTCAATGTTCGCGGTTATTGCACGGCGTCTGTGAAATATTTTTCCCGAAAACGGTGAACTTTTTTCATGATTTCTGCTCACACCTCTTGCCGCACGATGAATTGAACGAGCACGACAAAAATTGTGCCACTGTTGTTCGCAAATGTACCGCGGCGTTTCTGAGAAAAATTGTATCGCTCGACGACAAATGAGAATGCAAAATTGCAATGTGCAATTTTGTTTCTGTCTGCGATAGAAACAGAGCGGTCGCGCACGATTCGCTAGCAATTCCTCGCGTGCTTTCTCACGCGAGACACAGAACAATTTTCCATGAATTGAGGCTACGATCCAGTCGAAAATACAGTAAATTCTCTCCAATTGTCGCCCGGTTTGTACACAAAAATGGACAATTTGGGAGGAGGATTATTATTATAAGATTATTCGAGTCTCGCGGCTCGTTTCTATCGTTGTTCACGATCGGATACAACAAAAAAAAGAGACACGAGGCTCGAACAGTCGTATCTCCTCTTGCTAAATTGTCAATTTTGATTTACAAGCTGAAAGACAATTGTGGAGAATTTCATTACAGTTATTTCTCTCTAATTCGCGCTAAGATTGTGCACAAAAATAGACAGTTTCGGAAGAGGAGATAATAACTTTGCGGCTCGTTTGTATAGATATCGACTGTCAAGAACTATAAAAACGAGACTCAAGGCTCGAATAATCGTATCTCCTCTTCCCAAATTGTCCATTTCTGTGCGCTTGATTTACAAGCTGAACGACAATTGCGGAGAATTTAATTACAGTAATGTCTCCCTAATTCGCGCTAAGATTGCGCACAAAAATAGACAATTTCGGAAGAGGAGATAATAACATTGCGGCTCGTTTGTATAGATATCGACTGTCAAGAACTATAAAAACGAGACTCAAGGCTCGAATAATCGTATCTCCTCTTCCCAAATTGTCCATTTCTGTGCGCTTGATTTACAAGCTGAACGACAATTGCGGAGAATTTCATTACAGTAATTTCTCCCTAATTCGCGTTCAAATTGCGCACAAAAATAGACAATTTCCGAAGTGGGAATAATAACCTTGCGGCCTTTTATAGTTATCGACTGTCAAGAACTATAAAAACGAAACTTAAAGCTCGAATAATCGTATCTCCTCTTCCCAAATTGTCCATTTCTGTGCGCTTGATTTACAAGCTGAACGACAATTGCGGAGAATTTCATTACAGTAATTTCTCCCTAATTCGCGTTCAAATTGCGCACAAAAATAGACAATTTCGGAAGAGGAAATAATAACCTTGCGGCTCATTTTTATAGTTACCGACTGTCAAGAGACTATAAAAACAAGACTCAAGGCTCGAATAATCGTATCTCCTCTCTCCAAATTGTCCATTTTCGTGCGCAACCTGAACTAATCAAAGATGCATGGACATTCGCATAGTAGAGCATACACTTAATTACGACCCACGCAATAAGACGCGCCGTACACAAAAATTCGGCTAATAAAAATTCTACAGCATCGAACCGACAAATTCACAAACTGAATTGTTGAACAGCCCGACGAACGCATCGGGGTCAACTAAAAGGAAAATGGCAACTTCGCAGGTCACTCGTCGCGTCGAATCGACTCGCAATATCTGTCGTGTCGCGTTATCAAATCCAAAAAATCGGAACCCGGTCATTCAGATGAAAATGTTTGAATGACGCGCGACACGGGATCGAGCATCGGCGACCTTGACTCGGCGACCGTGCTAGACAAGGCGGCGCGTATCCAGGTTGCAGCGGTCTAGGACACGTGGCCGCGGACGAAACGCGGAGAAACGCGCATATACGCGAACGCGCGCGCGCAAGCGAGCACACACACATGCACTCACATATATACACTCACATACATATGTGCACGGGCACCGTTGTTCCGGGCAACCCAGGGAAAAAGTCGAGGATGCAACGCCGCTACGTCAGCATACAATGAACTCAAATCGATCCCCGGCGCGGCGTGGCGGCTGCACCAGTTGCACCAGTTGCTCCGTTGCACGCGTGCAGCCGCACGCAGAATCAGTATCGGGACGCGAGATCGCTCGATCGATGCCAGCCGCCGCCGCCGACGCCGCCGACGACGACGCCGTACCGGGGTACATTCGCCCGAAATCGTGGACAAAAGCGAACAAGTTCGCCAACTATCGTTCCTCAGCTTCCCGCGAACACAGATTTTCGACGTGGGATATAATAGCATCGGCTTTCCCAACCATAATTAATAGAAACTTCGTGATCTATTACGAGGCTGCGACATTTTCGAAATTAATATAGGATTAGGGTTGAATCCGCTCTCTTCCTGCTTTATCGTTTGAAACTAATTGCAGCAAATTCTCCCCGATTTTCCTTCACTTTGTACACAAAAGTGGACAATTTGGGAATTTATTTTTATGGTTTCGAATTGTCAACGATTACGAAAACGAGGCGCAAGAATCAAATAATCATATCTCCTCTTCCCAAATTGTCCATTTTTGTTGAGGGAAAATGAGCCAAGCTGAAGGAAGATTAGGGAGAATTTATTGTATATTGGTAGTTGTAAGTGCACGCCATTTTTGTTATTTCACGTGAACGTTTCCATCACTGTTCCTTTTTAGTAGATGAAAAAAAATGTTTGTTACATGTATTTATACTGAATTTCGTCGTCGCTGCTCAGAAATGGACTTGACTCTAGCCTAACCTGCTTATTAGCCTAACCTCACAATTTATTCTCCCTATTCTCTACTTTCTCCTTCCCTTTCTATTCTATATCCTGGAAAAAATGTTTTTCTTTACAAGTTTAAGCGAACCATTCCGTCTCTGTACAGTGTGTCCCAAAAATATCTCGCGATCCCAAAATATGCGTTCTCCATGTCATTTGAAGCAACATTTTCCTCAGCGAAAATGCAATCCGCGGCTTCGTTTACGAGTTATTAACGAAAAACACTGACCAATGAGATTCGAGCTCGCCCAGCGCTAGGCGGCCGAGCCAACCAGCGCACGAAGCCCAGTTCCGCTGATCGACTCGGTCGCCTCGCGCCAGCCTAGCTCGCCCCTCATTGGCCACCGTTTTTCGTTAATAACTCGCAAACGAAGCCTCGTAGAACATTTCCGCTAAGGAAAAAGTTGCTGCAAATGACCTCAGGAATCACCGCTCTCCAAGTGTTAACATAATTACTATAACAAAAAACTTGCTCTGGAAAACAACCTTGCACGAAGCTATGCCGACGTGAAACTTCCTAAAAGAATGAATTTCCTCCAACAGAATGAATCAGCCAGAAACAAATCAACTAGCCCGCACAAGTGTCTCGAAAAGTATTAACCTTGAAATAGTGGACCTCGTCCAAGATGTCGGACAAATTTGCCACGTCGTGCAGGGTAACAGGGTAACAGGGTGGCAGCCGTGTAAACGTAAGGTCGCGGAGCAGGGAAAGTGGAGCTGGCGGGGGGAAACGGTGGGAGCAGGCGGAGGAGGGGCGGCGTGGACGAGAGAGTGGCGAGACCACCACCCTCCGCACGGAGGAGGGTGGGGTCGCGGTCGGTGTCGAAAATCGGAGGGGACGCCGGCGCGCCTCCGGGCTCTTGCCGACGGCGGGCGAACGGAGGCCCAGGGTAGGAGACGACCTTGGGTGAACCCGGATCGAAGCGGTCCTTGAAATCCTTGCATCCTTATCCGGTGAGCAGCCAAGCCAGCCAGCCAGCCCACGTGTCCGCCGAGCGTCTGGGTGCTAGACGAGCAGGATCCGAGCTCCTTCGAAAAGCTGCTGCGCTTCTTCCGCTGTTACGAGCAACAAGTCTCGTCGGCCGGGTGTCGGCGAGAGGGTGTATAGTGCGCGACCTCGCGCCACGTGACGTCCGCGGACCAGCAAAGAAATTCAATGAGTCCGGGGATAATAACGATGGAATACCGGGACGTACGGGCCGAAGGGATGATCTTCGGTGGAAGAAAAAAAACGAGATGAAGAATAAGGGGAGGAGAGGGGGGGCGTTGAAAGCCGGCAGCCTCGCGAGATATGCTCCGATTAATAAACCCGACTCTGCATCCTTGGAAGGCTATTTTTACCCTTAAAGCGCACCGCCGCGCGGCCGTGCTGGGACCGAGTCGCGTCCGCTTTTGCTCGCTCGCTCGCTCGCTCGACGGAGCTTCCTCGTCTCGAAATCAGCGGCGCTCGAACCGTGATTAGGTAACGCTCGGGCTTTTTCATTAGCCAGCCGGGGCCCCGTGTTATGATGCCGCGCGATCGCGTGTCGTCGTTATCGCCGCATCGTATGGGACACGGTCGTTCGTCATGCGATGCTCTCTAGGAATGTTAGCTCGTCGTTACTTCTGCAGGCAGTTCTGGTCACGCGGGACCGGAACCGCGCTCGGGGACGACGACGGGGTCGGTAAAATTGCGGGAACGCGTGACGATAATTCGGCCGCGCGTACAAGTTCAAACACCCCCGGCCTCGCGGCGTACGGTTTCAAGGTCGTGCACGTGCTGGAACCGCGGCGAGTGAAAACGGATACCGTTTGCCAACACGTAAGAGTAAACGAAGCGTGCTGGATATAGAGAATACGCCGTCGATATCGTAATTAAAGGAGAGGGACACGTGTACGCGTTGCGCGCGATTGGGGGATGATAAAACCGAAAAAAATTTCGTTCGATCGCGGTAGCGAAATCAGCTTCTGAACAGCTTTTTGTACCGGGTGACGCGATATATCTGAGGTACGATCTGGAAGCGACCGGAACGGTTGTTTTTTTTCAACCCTTACGCGTGTGATAACGAATCAGGATGTCTTTCAAATAGCACTTATTATATATAATACTATTAACAGCATTTATTATACTATATTATATAGTAAATTCTCCCTAATTGACGCTCAGCTTGGAAACAAAATTGGGCAATTTTGGAAAGAGGAAGCGCGATTGTTCGAGCACAGTTGGCCACAAAAGTGTTCGTACACCTTTTGAAACGCAATAACTTTTTTGGAAGTGGACTAGGTGACTTGAATTTCTTTTTGATGATAGCAGGACTTGTCTATCAAACGATGACCAAAATGCTTTTTCTTAAATTTTGCTATCACTTGGAATGACAAAAAAGATAGAAACTTCTCGTTTTTTAACTTTTTTATCTGAGCTTATTACAAAAATTTAAAGATCTCTGTAACTTGTATGCATGCTGAAAATTTTATCGAAATCACAGTTTTATCACGATTTTAACCAAAAGCTGGAAATAAATCTGCAGTTTTTAAAAATCTTTCATCGTTTGTAGCTCGATTCTGGGTTAACCGATTTCGACCAAATTTTCAGGACGCCAGTGAGTTAACGAGATCTGCGAAAGGCATTTTTTAAATTTTCCTTTTAAACTTAGATAAAAAAAGTCGAAAAGCGAGAGATTTTCATTTTTTTTGTCATTTCAAGAAGTAACAAAATTTTAAAAAAAAGACGCATTTCAGTGATCGTCTAGTAGACTAATCCCTCTATCATCTACAAAATATTCAAATCATTTAGTCGAGTGCTAAAAAAGTAATTACATTTTAGAAGGGGTACGAACACTTTTGTGGATCATCGTAAATATCACTTCTCTTCGATTGAAATCAAATTGTATCTTACCGTCAGCATATCGGTATCAAAGTCTAGACTTACAACGTGACCTTTTCTTAACCACTGAAATAATTCCAAGAAACGAAGAAATCGTAATTGTTGCAGCTTCGAAGAAAGTAATATCGATAGGGGCTGAATCTCTTTCTCGACGTAAATCGATCGCTCGCTGTCCTTACATACATAGTTTCCTTCATGATGCCTCTGATTTTGGTTTACCGTCTGTTAAATAAGCGAACGCGGTGCATACACATAAATATTCACAGTCCAACCACCTTACGAACTGTGCTTCGCATAGGAAAATTTCGCTCAACGTTTACAGTTCGCTGTTTCGTGAAACGCAGTTTATTCGCGATTCGTGTCACTCCGGGTGAATAATATTTACATTCTGGGCGAACCTACGTCGGCGGGTAGGTTGTTACATGCAGATCAATGCCTCTATAATCCGGTGAATCCGCATACAGTACGCATCAATGATAATAATAGTCGACGCTCGGCCGACGTGACGCCCATTTAATGCGAAGATAAAGGCACTTCTCGAACGAAGATACGGAAATCGGCAACTAAGTAAATTCACGTGTCGACGAACTCGGAGAACGACTAAACGTGTTCATACTAAATCTACCGAGCACTAGAACTGATCGACGCGTGCTGTTCCGTAACAATGGCGAGATTGAATTTATTTTGACGTCACGACGCTTTTACTGCAATGTATGCATCAATTAATATTTAGATTTATTTAATTATTTCGTATGAAAGTGTCTTCGCGAAGTCGAAGATCACAAAATAAAAAAATGTGGAACTTGTCAAAATGACCGGCACGGCAGGTTTAGTATTTACCAATTAGCTATGGCGCCGGCAACAATGTAAACATCTTCATGTAGGGTCGGCCTAAAAATATTCTAAAATATTCTTGAAATTTCGGAATATGTTTTCGTTTTCAGTAAAATTGCAATTTAAATATCCAATGGTTGCTACTTTTTACGCACGACGGGTATACTCGACACAAAATACAGTAAATTCTCTCTAATTGACGCCTAGATTGTACACAAAGATGGACAATTTGGGAGGAGGAGATACGATTATTCGAGCCTTGAAACTCGTTTATGGTTAATTATCCATTTTTATTTAAAAGCTGCGCGACAATTGTAAAGAATTTACTGTAATTATAGTAATTTCTCTCTAATTCGCGCTTAGATCGCTCGCAAAAATGGACAATTTGGGAAGAGGAAATACGGTTATTCGAGCCTCGCCCCCGATTGTCAATTATAAAAATGAGCCGCGAGACTCGAATAATCGTACCTCCTATTCCCAAATTATCCACTTTTGTGCACAATTTGAGCGTCAATTAGAGAGAATTTACTCTACTGTCACTTCTCCATAACAAATACACTCATCAAACACGGCTCTAACCGGTTAAAAAACTTACTCAATCATTTCCTATAAAACCATCTTCACGAAGAGTCAACGATCTCAAAATGAAAACTGCGAAACCGGTCAAAATGACCAGCATGACAGATTCACTATCAACGAACAATAACGTCCAAATAAAGGTAAAGTAGCCATAAAATGGGTCACGGGACCTGTTCAATAAAAGAACATCGCACGAGATAATCGTACAATCGAGGTAGAAAGAGCAGAAACTAGCGAACAGGGAATAAGAAGAATAGGCCTCGAGCGACGAACAAAACCTGCCCAGAAGATACGAATCCCTCAATAAATAAACTCTCTATCGCAGAATCGACCAAGCACATAGCCGTCTAGATGGCAGCGGCCTGGCCGACAGGAGACACCCGGTACATAAATAGCCGAAGCGCCGCGGCGAAGATGGGAGAGGAGCAGCAGCAGCAGCAACAACAACAACAACAACAACAGCAAAACGGGAAAGTTCGAAAGGGAAAAACGTCGAGGAAAAAGGAGGTGCACTGTCGGCACGGGTAGCCAGCCGAGACCTTCACCGAGACCCAGTTGGTCGACATTGCCCCTGTGCGTTGTGGCTGCCGCACCCCGCCCTGGCTGCGCCGCGCCGGTTAACGCGGGAGAAGCGGCTGAACCTACCACCTACCCCTCTTCTGCCGTGTGCCGATCGGACCGGCAAAGCCCTCGGTCGCCCCTCGCCGCTCTCCCGCTGGCTCTCTGTTCACCCTGGCCTAGGGATTGCCTTGCCACCCCGTCCCAACGCGTCCCGTTCCGTCCGTGTGCCACGGCTCGCGGCGCGGTGCGGCGCGGCGCGGCGCGTCGTGACGCGTAGCCTGGCCTAGGCTAGGGCCGGAAGCGGGGCAGGAAGCACAGGGGTAGGATGTACACGAGGGTCAAGGAGGGAAGAGCAGGATGGAGGGCTCAAGGGAGCGTCGGGCGGACGCAGGCGCGGACGCAGACGCAATAAGTCGGCGAAACGGCGCCGAGCATTCCGGCAACGGCAGACAACGCGGCACGATCCAAGCCGAGGTAAACGTCGTGCCACGATCTCATTACGTCGCATCCCCTTTCAGCGTGTAGAACCGCACCAGGAACGCCGCCGGACGGATCACCCCCGGACCAGCCATGGGAGTCCTCAAGACCGAGAGCATCCTCGAGGAGACGATCCTGCCCAGCGAGGAAGCCAACTATTCCGTGCAAGGTCACGCCGGTAAGTGTCTCGCATCCCTTACGATTTTCCGCTCGTTTCGTGTCACGCCGCGACTCGTCCGGATGACCGACGACTCGATCAAATTTGTCGCCGTCGCCGCCGTCGCAGCGTTTTGGGAAGGAAGACGCGTGCCGCGGCACGGCACGAGTTTCGCTCGGTTCTCGTTTTCGTCGGTTTTGTTTTCGACAGCAGCGTGTTGTCCGCACACCGAGATTAATCGCGGCGAGAATTTAAACGCGATGTGTCGAGCCGCCCACACGAACCACTGCTAACAGGTGTTCGGAGATACAGATATACTGGGCCGCGCGCGCGCTTCCGTCTATACGCGATGCCAGAGGCGTCGCACCGAGCGGCCGACTTTGCTCGCGGAATTATTAAGGATCTCTCGCGCTAACCCGATCCATCGGGCCGCTGATCGCGCGGATCCTGGCCGTGTTGGGAATTAAGATCGGACCGGGTCGGGAATTAAGAAGACGACCGATTAGGCGAACGCTCGCGGTTTCGCGCGTTCGCCGCGGATCAGCGGCCGCCTTCGTCGCGGGACGTTTATTCTCGAGCGCGTACGGAGAAGAGTTATTTTTAGACGCGATCGCCGCTCGATCCTCGTGATTGGAAACTAATAATGGAAACAACGCCGCGGCCGTTCTGACCCATTTCGCGTCCGAAGTTTTTGTTGTCGCCGCGCGACACGCGAACGTTCTCGCGGCCAAATGAATTGGTCCGCTCGATTTTATTGGGAAATCGAGCGTGCCGACGAATTACGGCCGGCGAAAACTGCGAAACCCTTGTGTCGATGATCAGAATGCTTTTATGGCGTTTATATATGATAGCTGTGGGTGCAATAATATGTTAATGTATTATTTTGGAGCCGGTGAACAATTGTTACTATCCGGTGGCCAATTGCTGTGCCTTGGCTTCGCTTTCAGGCAGATTTAATTTGATATTTATCGAATAAAACGTGTTATAAATTCTTTCGTTAACAAACGAACGCGATAAAAGAATGCAAAAATTTAATGCGCCGAGCAATAAAAAACGGCTCTACTACGTCGCAAGTGTGCACAAAATTTTCAAGATAAATTACGGCCGGCGGAAACTCCGAAACCCTTGTGTCGATGATCGAAACGCTTTTATGGCGTTTATATATGATAGCTGTGGGTGCAATAATATGTTAATGTATTATTTTGGAGCCGGTGACCAATTGTTACTATCCGGTGGCCAGTTGCTGTGCCCTGGCTTCGCTTTCAGGCAGATTTAATTTGATATTTATCGAATAAAACGTGTTATAAATTCTTTCGTTAAAAATCAAACGCGATAAAAGAATGCAAAAATGTAATGCGCCGACCAATAAAAAATGGCTCTACTACGTCGCAAGTGTGCACAAAATTTTCAAGATAAATTACAGCCGGTGCAAACTGCGAAATTGTGTCGATGATCAAAATGCTTTTATGGCATTTATATATGATATATATGGATACAATAATATGTTAATTTATTATTGTGGAGCCGGTTACTGTCCAATGACCGATTGCTGTGCCTTGGCTTCGTTTTCAGGCAGATTTAATTTGATATTTATCGGATAAAACGTGTTATAATTCAATGCGCCGAGCAATAAAAAACGCCTCTACTACGTCACAAGTGTGCACAAAATTTTCAAGATAAATTGAAAGGAAGATCTCTCGTTAGAGACCAAAGTATCGACACTGGGTATCGTTAATGCTTCCTCTTGTGATACAGTACTTCCGAGCAATATTTCTAATAATTCGGCGTTTTCTCTGTAAATACCGACGGTCCGGTGAACATTGCACGTTCGTATCGCAACCAAAGCACCTAGATACGAAGTTTTTCGTTTTGTGTAACCTACGAACCACTTGTCGCGCCAACGCAAACAAACGTCGATAGTTGATGGACGATCTCGAGCGGCGGATGCTTTGTGCTCGGGTCAGCCGGGACCCGGTGCAACGTGGCCCAGCGGTATCGAGTAGCTTATTCGACGAGCCGCGCAAATGTTTACTCTGTGGGCGCGTGGCAGAACGAAACGTACGCTGAATTGTTGTCATTATCCGGCTGTTTGCGACGTGTCAAATTCGTGCCCGATAGCAAACAATTAATTTCAGTCACGGTTTCGAAAGGCGCGGCGCGATTATCAGCGCCGGAGCAGCTTAATTATATGGTTTTCCGTGTTTTTAGGGAATATTATTACGACGGTAATTAACTACTGTGCGTTTTCAATGCAATCACTAGGCGATTGTTTCGCGCAAGCCGTGCGTGGCCGCCAGGTGAATTATAATGATTTCTGTAGCGCGGGCACGCGTGCGACGGTAGCGCGTATGTTTATTGTTCCGAGAGGACGGCCCCATAGAATTGCTCGCGCGAACACGGAATTTCCAAGCGGAATTATTACGTCGTAATATTTTCGCGCGACTGTCTTAGGCGCCCGAGTGGTGCAGCCGGGGGTGAACGGCAGGGACAAATGCTTCGTTAAAGTAACACGATTGAAATGCAAACGGTATACAGATGGAAATCGTCTTTTTACCGGTAATCCGTCGCCGCGGAGCGCTGTTCCGCCGCTGTTTCGAAAAGAATTCGTGTCTCGCGGATTTCCATAATCTCGATCGAACAACTCGATACGCGGGACGGCGACGATAAAGAAAAAACAGTTTCTTTTGTACGGTGCTGGAAATACGATGTCTTTCCTACGGTCGGTCGGTCGGTCGTTCTTTCGTTACGTCGACGTTGTTGTCCCGTTTCTGGCCGGAGTCGCGGCACAACTTTAACGGGAAAAGTGACTCGCGGAAAGTTCCCCCCCCCCCCTGCTCGTCGACTCCCTTTCGATGTTACGACTAACTGGCCGAAAAAAAATGCGGACGTTGAACCAATTTGACGTTTTTCCAATAACAAGCGCGGCCGGTTGCGAAACAATCGGGTCGATACCTTTTCTAGCTACGCGCCGCGCCGTTCTCTTTTGTTGTTGTCGAAACTTTTCGGCGACTGTGCGCGCATCGTCTCGCGCGATCTAAGCTGACTTTTTGACCGAAGCGAAATCGCTGAACGTTAGCGGAATTGTGGAAACGTTTCTGTAAGAACTGTTCTGCCGAACTTCCTGGCCAGAGCGTGCGTTGTGACAATGGTCGGACGAAGTTAAATTAAATGCAACTTTTGTCATTGTTGTGAGCAGCCTGCGGATTGTTACGCGAACAACAATTTTAGAAGATTATATTACATTGGAAATTATATGTTCATTTGGAAATAATATATATTGACGATGGATAATATATTATATTGTATATTATAATATGAACTTGGACATAATACATTGACGATGGAAAATATATTATATATTATTTAGTAACTTGGAGAAATAATACATTGACGATGGAAAATATATTATATATTATATATTAACTTGGAAATAGTATATTACGTTCGCATTATCTTTCTACTATTTAAAATTTTTAATTTCTACTATTTAAATTTATTATTTAATTTTACTACTATTATTTCTACTATTTAAATTTACTATTTAACTACTATTTAATTTTACTGCTATTATTTCTACCATTATCTAAATTATTATTATCTCTACTAATATCTAAATTTCTACTATTTAAATATACTATTTAACTGCTATTTAATTTTACTACTATTATTTCTACTATTACCTAAATTAGTATTATCTCTACTATTATCTAAATTTCTACTATTTAAATATACTATTTAACTGCTATTTAATTTTACTACTATTATTTCTACCATTACCTAAATTATTATTATCTCTACTATTATCTAAATTTCTACTATTTAAATTTACTATTTAACTACTATCTAATTTTACTACTATTATTTCTACCATTATCTAAATTATTATTACCTCTACTATTATCTAAATTTCTACTATTTAAATTTACTATTTAACTACTACTTAATTTTACCACATAAATTCTACTATTTAAAAAAAGTCTCATATCAAAGATCTGAAATAAAAATATGATCGATAAGTCGTGTTTGTTCATTAGTCGCGTTTAGGGTCAACAGTTCTGGCCCCAAATGCCTGATCCGAATCCATTCATTGCGATTCATTACGAAATGAGCAATAACAAAAAAATAGCTGCTGAAAGCTGTCCAATTTTATTCAGCGTTTCGATGCTTCCGCAACGAACAACAACGGGAACATTTCGCTGGCAAAATATACTACGCTTGACGAGATAAATCAATGCAGTATTGAAACCACTTGTTGACCGACCACCTTTAAACACCGCCTGAGCGTGTTTTCCGTTTGGCCATTTCGACGCGCGTTCCTCAAAGTCGGGCCGAACGGACGAACGATGGACAGACAGGCGACGCGTGTCCGGCGAAGTTCGCGCGACGCGCGCGATTTATCATGCGATACTTGGCGACTGAATAAAAAAAGAAAAAGAAAGGAGGAACGAGCGGGCACGTGTAGGTGTCGCGTGTATCCCGACAGCGGGACGCACCAATCCTATTTATATTTACGAACAATCGATACTATGCGACGCGAGGTTTCTTTAAAGGAGCGACCGACCGGTGTCGGCCGGTCGCCACGGTGAAAGTGGCGAGAAAGAAAAGCGGCACACTTTTTCGCGACGAACGAGTGAAAAAAAGCGAGCTCGCGGCGGCCCGTTTGTCGGGCGAATCGTCGAGCACCCTGGCCTTGCGACGCCAGGAAAGATTTTGATCGGTGCCGCTGGTGCAATTAAGTCTCGAAAAAGAATCGGATTTCTATCGCGGCGTCCGCGACGCAGCGCGGAATATCCGTTGTCGGAACCGGTGATCGCATGCGAATCGTATGTAACGACTGGTCGAACGTGAATTTAATTTGCACGCGACACAGCATTGTCCTTGCTCGATATGTAAATATGTACAAATGAAGCGTAACGAAGCGTGTGAATAAATCCACGCGTGATTGCCGATTGTAGTAACGATACTAATCAATGAGCGGCGGTTCGCGTGCCGGGCACGGAATGTGCCCGGTGATTCTATTAATGCTTTAACATGATAATGTTGATGAAATTTCGCTCGGAATACATTTCTACGAATAATCCGGATGATTTGTTCTTACATTTACATTTGTAGCATGGACTGCTGTCGATTTGCCGTTGTTAAATCATTTGAACGCTGCTCTTCTGTTTTATACTTTACCTATTTATTTATTTATTTATTTATTTTATTCATTTATTTTTTATTTATTTATTTTATTCCTTTATTTTTTATTTTTTTATTTTATTCCCTTATTTTTTATTTATTTATTTTATTCATTATTTATTTATTTATTTATTTTATTCATTTATTTTATTCATTCATTTTTTATTTATCTTTTATTTACTTTTTACTCATTTTTTTATATTTTTATTTATCGTTTCAAACGCACGAAGTATCTTGATTTATCCGTAGCAGTAAAAAAATGTTCGGGACCACTCGACTGTACAGCCTTATGCATTTAAACGGTTAAAGCATGTGGAACTTTTCACGAGACTACCAGAGATAGTAGATTTTATTACTCTTTCAAATTTATTTTTCGTTTGTTACAAGCATCGGCGAAGAAGAGAAAATCACTTTTAACTTCACTTTCCTTGAACCAGTTCACGAAGAGAATAAGTTCGCACAAACTTTCCCAAGCTAGAGATAATTTTTGATGATTTTTATTCTTCTCTTTTTCACGGTGGGATTTACGATCGTCCCGGCGACGTTCAATTTATCGCGGACGTTAAGAACAATTTCATTTATTTTCCGATCGTTCGACGAAAGCATGGAGATCGGTCAGAAATAATTTCGAGACAGATTTTTTATATTTCATATTTATATATTTATATATTTTATATTTCATATTTTATATTTTATATATTTATATACTTATATATTTTATATTTCATATTTTATATATATATATATATATATATATATATATATATATATCTATATATCTATATTTCTACATATCTACATTTCTATATATCTATATATCTGTATATCTATATATCTATATATCTATATATCTACATTTCTATATATCTATATTTCTATATATCTACATTTCTATATATCTACATTTCTATATATCTATATATCTATATATCTATATATCTATATATCTATATATCTATATATCTATATATCTATATATCTATATATCTATATATCTATATATCTATATATCTATATATCTATATATTTATATATTTATATATTTATATATATTTATATGTTTTATATATTCCATATTTTATATTTTACAATTTCAGCAGAATTTAACACCGCGTCGTTCACTTTTTCATTTTTTCTGCAAACGTCGACGAAGCCGAAGGCGATTTATCCTCTTTCCCCGTGAAGAGAAGAACGCGCGAATTATCGCAGCCTGGCGTTCGGTCCCGATGAATCTCTCGCCTTCTTTTTTTTTCTGCACGGAGAGCGCGGACCATTAATTTTGGAGCAGCCGGTGGAGCTCTCGGGCGACCTTGAAAGGTTTCTCCCCGATGTTTTCCCGGTGTACCGTAATTTCCCGTTTGTTTTCAAGGGAAATATGAAAAAGTCGGCCGGTGATACACAAGTGCCCGAGGCGGAAAGGAGGAAACCGACGACGTCATAGTAAAGACGCGGAACAATGTGGTACAATCGTCCTTGGCCTCTTAAGAGCGCGTACGGCTCGATATAGAGCGCGCGGTCTTCTGCCGCGGCGCGGCGGAGGATTTTGCAGCGGGCGTCCCTCTCACACAGAGAAATATTAACGCGAGCCGAGGTGATAATCAACGCGACAGGCTGGCCCCGGCGTTTGATCCGCTTAAATTTTTCACGCCGCTCCGCAGGCACGCCGCGCGAACCGCGTTTCACCGCCGCCTAAACTTTTCCACTTTTCCGGCCCGACGAACGCGGAGAGTTCGTTGAACATGCATTTATGCCTTCCCGAGAAAAACACGACGTTATTTTTTTCTCCCACGGGACGCTATTGTTCCCGATTTTTCGGAACATTTGAGATCCGATTGTAATTCCTCGGAATTTTTGAGAAACACTGGAAAAATTGTTTTTATGCCTTTCGAACAGCGTTCGTAATATCTAGTGAAAATGGAAGAGAACTTGCATTGTTGTTATACTTGTTAATTAATAAATAGTGTAATTACTATACTTATTAATTAATAAATACTGTCGTTACTATATTTAATAATTAATAAATACTGTTATTACTATACTTATTAATTAATAAATACTGTTATTATTATATTTATTAATTAATAAATAATATTATTAATATACTTATTAGTTCATAAATACTGTTATTACTATACATATTAATTAATAAATACCGTTATTATTATATTTATTAATTAATAAATACTGTTATTGTCATATTTATTAATTAATAAATACTGTTATTATTATATATATTAATTAGTAAATACTGTTATTATTATATTTATTAATTAATAAATACTGTTATTATTATATATATTAATTAGTAAATACTGTTATTATTATATTTATTAATTAATAAATACTGTTATTATTATATTTATTAATTAATACATGCTGTTATTTTCATATTTATTAATTAATAAATATTGTTATTGTTGTACTTATTAATTAATAGATACTGTTATTATTATGTTTAAAAATTAATAAATACCGATATTATTATACTTATTAATTAATAAATACTGTTATTATTATATTTATTAATTAATAAATACTCAAATCTCAAGTATTAAGTATAATTAAGAAATGCATTTTATAAAAATAACGTTCGCGTCGCGTAACTTTGATCCAACTTTTTAACTTGATTTGTAAAAGTATTTTATGTGACACAAGTATTCGAAACATATTTAATTATCCTAACTTTGTCTCGACGCGTAAATTTAGTTGGGCACGATGTATTTCCCAGAAATGATAGAGTAATCGAGCCGGCGCTACGTCTGATTGTAGCGTAAGCACGTAGCGTTTAATTAACGCGCGCAGTTTCCGACTGAAATCAGGTGTATTATGAACTTCACCTACCCTCCCCCCCCCGTTCGTTTGACAATTATGTTCCCGAGAATTTAACTCGACCGCTAATCAATTCCAGGAATGTTTATAAATCGTCCGCCCACCGATGGCCTCGTTCGCAAGAAAAATGAGTGATATATTCGTGGCGCACGTGAGAGGATGATACATATTTCTTTCTTCTCGTCTCTCTCTCTCTCTCTCTCTCTCTCTCTCTCTCTCTCTCTCTCTCCCTGCGCGAACAATATTCGTATTTATAAAATCGAGCACGGAACGCTCTCGGCAACACGACACCATCCGGCGAGGTTCTAATGAAACAATAGCGCGACAACGAAGGGCAAAACTGCGCGCAAGTAGAAACAGCGGCGAATTTTCCGCGCGAGTTTTCTAAGCCAATATTATGAAAGCCGAAAATACACGTGAAAAGATATTTGCTTCCCGTCCCGAATTTTGTGCGGGCCGCGGGAAACGCATCCTTGACACATCGCGTTCCGTGCGAAAAAAGCGCCAATCTTTTCTTTTTTTCTCTCTCTCTCTCTCTCTCTCTCTCTCTATTCATTTGTCTAGAACAGGGGTGTCAAACTCAAAAACTAACTTGGGCCGAATAAACAATGCTTAACTTTAGGTGGGCCGCAAAAAAAGAATCAATGTTCATAGAAACAAATATTTGTATTTTGACTAGTACATTGTAATAAACATATATAAAGTTAAATTATTGTTTACGTCCTGATGCTTGACATCTCTTCTCTGATACTATCTTTCCTATTTTGGGAGAAATTTTATTCGCCGAGGCTACTTTCAAAATGTCTATAATTCACATTTCTATTTTATTTTTACTTTGCGTCGGATATATTGACTGGGCCGCAAAAAAAAATCAATGTTCATAGAAACAAATATTTTTATTTTGACTAGTACATTGTAATAAAAACATATATAAAGTTAAATTATTGTTTACGTCCTGATACTTGACATCTCTTCTCTGATACTATCTTTCCTATTTTGGGAGAAATTTTATTCGCCGAGGCTACTTTCAAAATGTCTATAATTCACATTTCTATTTTATTTTTACTTTGCGTCGGATATATTGACTGGGCCGCAAAAAAAAATCAATGTTCATAGAAACAAATATTTTTATTTTGACTAGTACATTGTAATAAAAACATATATAAAGTTAAATTATTGTTTACGTCCTGATGCTTGACATCTCTCTTCTCTGATACTATCTTTCCTATTTCGGGAGAAATTTTATTCGCCGAGACTATTTTCAAAATGTCTATAATTCACATTTCTATTTTATTTTGGTCTACAAGGATCGCTCGATTTTTCGTGACTCCGGCGCGTAACGCGTGCTCACGCAAAAGATTGTAATTGGCGTCGGTGCTAGCTCCGACACCGTCCGACTATACAATTCGACTAAATTGGTGCTTTGACGGCCTTGTTCGCGAGTTCACGAGTTATTTTCGAAGCGGCGTACTTTTTACTCTTTCTTTCGATAAACGGACTTCCGATCGGAGTCGGAACATCGGATCGCGAAAGGAATATCGGCTGCTCTCGGATTAATCCAAATCGATCGGAACAACTGAACGAGCTACTTCCAGTTGGAATTCGCGGTTCGTTTGGATCGACGATCTTCTGCTGCGTTACTGTAATTTCTGTTATTTTTTCGACTCTTAGATTGGAAAATGAGGGACCAAAATATTTAATTTATAATAATATAAATATATATATTTATATAATATTATATTATTATTTAATTTTGATAACATTATATTTATTATATAATATTATATTATTATTTAATATTTATTATATTATATATAATATTATATATATAATATAAATATATTAATAATAATTTAATATTTAATCGAAAAGCACGCGACGTTCTTTGCGTTTTCGCTGGCTCGAACGTCGAAGCATATATTCTGTCTCACACTTTTGAAACATGAAATGCAGACACGCAACGACAAAATCATTAATCTTTTGTACATTTTTCTCCACTTTACTCGATCTACAGATCGATGTACGGACGATTACAGAACATGATTACGCGCGTTCAAACTTTCAAGTTAGGTCGCGCTGTCAATTCCTCATTTACTGACAATTCCATTTTGATCACAAGTTTTCGAAGAATATAATCATCTCGATTAATTATGTTCGATTAATAAGATCAAGAAGTTACCTTCTCTTTTTTTGGTACTCGTTTCTAACGCCGTTCCCGCGAAGTAAAGTCTTCTATCTCGATGGTCAGGGGATATAGTTTGACCAAGAACTATGTATACCCTTGGAACAGGCCGATGAAGCTTCATTAACGGCACTGATTAAATCTCACCTTGACATTGCGGCCTAATGGACGCGGCACCTTCAGATATTCCTGCACTTTCCGCGATGCACATTTAGCCGCAAGGTCTGCACAGCCTCTCTGGGCCACCATTTGAACGATGGTCGCGGTCAAATAGTTCGGATAGTTTTCCACGCGTTTAACCCTTCGGGTACGACATACCTTTCCCTGGAAAGTTGGCCGGAATTCATAATTTCGTGCGATTTTTATGAAAATCGACGCTCTATTCGCGTTCTTCTGGCCGCTGAATTTGAATACGAAAAATGCGGAAATTGCTATATTTTCTGCGAATATCTATGATTTTCCGATATTTAGCTATAACAGTATAATTAGGGTGTAAACTTTAACGATCTTAATTTCAATATCTTTAACATTGCAATGGCAGTCGACGTGTGGAATTCTGAGAAGCGCGCAATAATGGACGAAAAGAAATCGTACGCAATAATTTAAATTTTTATAATCAATTTTATGGTGTCTGCTTTAAACTCCGTAAAATAATTTGCAACAAGGCTCGAGTAATTTCAATATTTATTTGCGATCATGCTGTCGTCGACCAACTTTCCTGTTCCTCGAATAGCTTTTTTGCGACTTTTGCGATTAGTATTTGCTTAGGGAAGTTTCACCCGTCTCCTTTCTTTCGAGATCCGTTCGAATTAGCGCGAGAACGCTCGAGACACCGAGAGAACGACAATCGGAAGGCATTTGCAACGATACAAAGCATCGCAAAGCATCGCAGTACAGTCGGAAATTGAAATTCCGTGGTTCCGGGAGATCCTTTGGTCGGACCATCTTCAAGCACGCGTTTATCCAGCTAATCGCCAAATATTTTCTCCGACAACAAAGCTGCTACAAGCGACGGATAATTTTGAAATCATTTTATCGCCGAGTATTATCCCGCGCTCCGCAAATATTTATTCAACGTAGAAAGCAATTTCACGGCTACTTTATTACACTAAAACTGTTTCAACGTTTCGCAAAGACGGGCTCTAATCTGATTATTGCGGCCCTAAGTGCTCTGTCCGGTATTTTGAAAATTATTATACCGAAACGCATGGTGTAGAAATAGCCAATAAATATACGCGACGAAACGTGGGCGCTGTCACCCACCTGTGGATGTCGGAAGCACCCTGGGGCGTGAAAGTTCCGATTTATTTCGATTTATTCGCTTTCTTCGCTATTTTATCATTATGATGATCGTAGACGGCGGAGGGAATATCCAACGAACATAACTTTTCCAGCCACGTATTGTAAATTCTGTTTAACCATTCGCACTCGTGTGGTGACTCTGAGGCGCCACTAAAATCGTTACATCATATTCCAAGATAATTTTGATATTAACAAAGTTTACATTGAAGAAATTCTTAAAGCTGTAACTGTTGCACGAGTCACCACAAAAATTTTAGATCTTCCGTTAATCGTTTTTTTTAATAACTTGGAAATAAGATATTGAGAGAGACGATGGAAAATATATTATAAATTATATATTATATATTACCTTCGAAATAATATATTGACGATGGAAAATATATTATATATTATATGTTAACTTGGAAATAATACATTGACGATGGAAAATATATTATATTATATATTATATATTGATGATGGAAAATATAATATACCATATATTATATATTGACGATGGAAAATATATTATATTATATATTATATATTGACGACGGAAAATATAATATACCATATATTATATATTAACTTGGAAATAATATATTACGTTCGCATTATCTTTCTACTACTCAAAATTTTTGTCAAAACTAAGAGACTACAACTTGTGTCCCCTCGGCGAAGTAAAAATTCGAAACCTCTCCGATCAATGTATTCAATCAATTAATCAATGCATTCAAAAAATAACTAAACATTTATGCTTTTAACCGCGCATGGTTCCCATACGAGCGCAAATTCCGCGGTCTAACGATCCGTCCGAAATTACCCAGCACAGGAGCGGAACTATTCAAGCGGAAGATCCTTTAATCGTTCGAACAACGCCTAAGTTGTAACCGCAACCGAACGGAACTCTGTAGAGCATGTCCCATCGTCTTAAGCCGCTTCGAGCCGCTATCCAACGCGCATCAACAGATTGTGGGAACTCCGAGTATCCGCGACCAGCCAAATATAACCGTAGTCCGGCGACGCGCGGATTAATTAATTAGTCGGTTGTTTGCCGAAACACGGTGATCCAGCGAGGCCGCAGTTAACGTAGTCCGAATCGGGATCGGTGAGTCGATCGGACCGAGACTCGCCCTCGGCCTCCATCGATATGCTGTCGTACCGAAAGCACGGTGTAACACATGGCTCGGTTCTTCCGCCGCAGACGTCGGTGTCGCTGGTGCCCGGTGTTTTATCGTCGTCCGACTGGTCGGCCTGTTGCTTCAAAAAGTCTTTCACCCTCTCGTCGAACTCGTCCCGAGGCAGCAGCTCGTCTTGGAACTTCTCGATCGCGTCCAGCACCGATTTCATGACCCTCGTGTGCTCGGGATGGAACATCTTGCCCTCGGGATTCTCCTTGAATAAGTACTCGGCCTGTGGAACAAAACGTAATTCTGGATTCGAATTTGACCAGAAAGTGAATCGTCTTTGTTCTGCGATCGTTCGACGGAAAAGTCGTGAAGCACCCAAGTCGTGTAACATCCAAGTCGTGTAGCACCCAAGTCGTGTAGCACCCAACTCATGTAACACTCAAATCGTGTAACACCCAAGTCGAGTAGCACCCAAGTCATGTAATACTCAAATTGTGTAACATCCAAGTCGTGTAACACCCAAATCGTGTAGCACCCAAGTCGTGTAACACCCAAGTCGCGTAACATCCAAGTCGTGAAGCACCCAAGTCGTCTAACACCCAAATCGTGTAGCACCCAAGTCATGTAACACCCAACTCGCGTAACACCCAAGTCGCGTAACACCCAAGTCGTCTAACACCCAAGTCGCGTAGCACTCAAGTCGTGTAACACCCAAGTCGTGTAATTCGCTTCAAACTAGACCGCAAGCGGTCAGCTTACTTCCAAGTAAGCTGAGAAGTTTCTTCGAGAACATAGAACGATTTTTTTACGCTGAGTTGACACGTGGGAAGAACATGGCGACAATTAAAACGGTATTCATGAAACACGTTTTGCACGTGCAACGCGAATCTTCTTATACCGTGAAATTTCGTCGAATGTTTTTTTTGTCGGAGATAGTTTATTTTTAAAAAAGAAGAAAAAAAGGTAAAAAAGCAAGAAAATAAAAGCTGAGCTCTGAATAGCCCACTGATTACTTTCCGTGCAGCCGTGGAACAAACATGTTTTCACGCTATGAAAATACGTATTTGAGAAGATTGAATACTTCGGAGTGGCGGCGCGAGATCAAAAACAAAAGCTGCAAATCAAATTCGTTGGTTATGCGGAACAGAGTGCCCAGTGCGCGACACGGATGTGTGCGAAACGACTCTTCCTCGAGATACTAGATTGTGGCAAATAATATGTCCGTAATATGCGCGTTTTATGCTGTTATGCGACGCGAATGTGCTCTCGAATGACACGACCGTCTTTTTACCAATGTTTCGTTTCATTAGCTTTCGTTTATTTATCTACATCGCCATTTGTTTGCTTAACACATTACACACGTGTTAACACGTGTACTACGTGATCTTCAAGCCACGTGTATCATCGATGGTGCACGCAGACATATTTATTTAATGCGCTGAAAACATATATTCTATGAGAAATTTAATTCTGTAAAATATATTTCCACCAAAATAATGAGGCATTATAAAAAATGCGGTATAAAACAAAGCACATAATTTTGTTTAATTGATATATATATATAATTGTTATATATAATAATTAATAAGTACATGTAAATGGTTGAGCACCAAAATAATGAGGCATTATAAAAAATGCAGTATAAAACAAAGCACATAAGTTTGTTTAATTGTTATATAAAATATATTATACATATAATAATATAATACAATATATATTATACAATATATTATGCAATAATTAATAATTACATGTAATGGTTGACTGTTAAAACAAGAGATGCATAAAAATGGCTTTTTCGGGCAATCCCTGCAAAACGTTTTTATAACGTTATAGTTTTTTGTCTTGCTACTTCAGTCCCACGTTTTTTACTCGACAAATTCGAATACAGCAGGTTCTTTTTACTAATCGAAGAATTTCGAACCGACTGATTTTTACAATCCAACTGATCGCAGCGCCACGTGTACCATAAATGGTACGACAAATCGAGCAAAAATGGCTTGGCACGGAACGTGTTCAAATATCATCCTAAGTTTACCGTCAGACCATAATTTCTACCGAGTCGGTACAAAAAGTTGAAAATTATTCTTCGAATTCCGGGAACAAGCGTTATTTCGAGCGCGCTGATGCAACGAAAGTTGCGCGACTCTTACTTTATCAAACTTCGAGTAATTGCATTTGCCACGAACGTCTGGTGAACGATGACGTTCTTAATTCCCTCGCGTTTCAAAGAATTTTCTTCCGATACTTTCAAACGGCGTTACTTCAAATTACAAAGCACAGCGAAATCTGCCGAGAATCGACGTATCGTTCGCGATCGCGAACACGGTGTTTCCGAAACGAATATCGCCGCGGCGCGCGCTTCGGTGCTATCTTTTCGACGTCGGGGCGTGTTATGAGCGGGCGATTTTCAAATGGCCGGGGTATTCCTAGAAACATGAATCATCCTGCCGTAAATTATTGTCGGACAAACAACGGACAACGCCGTTGAATCGCGCGTCGCAAATCACTTTGTATTCCGCGCGCGGCCCGTAATAAATCACACGCTATTGACGCGCCGCTTTATTCTCAGACAGCCTGTTCTATTTCCAATAAAAATGAACGGCGTGTTATTGACGTCGGAGCGATGCAACTATGCGGGGGGGAAACGGCTCGATGGAAGCTGGTCGCGTGCAATTCGAATACCCGATAGACAATACTCCTAACTGGATCCATGTATCTCGATACGGTTTCCCGAGAACGCGGACGCGAACGCTCGGCCGGCGCCGGCGCGTGCACAATGCCCGTGCACGCGTTTACTGGTCCATTTAAAAATGGGTCGGACCTCGTGTCCCCGCGAGCTTCCGACCCACTTTTTCCACGTAATCTCGCCCGCGTTACATTGTCCCCGCTGTACAATGCGTATATATCGTGCAACGATCGACGCGTCGTTTCCTTCTTTCGAGCTCCCTCAATCGGAATCGGCTCGCTGAAAAACCCGCCGCGGAACTAACTAGCACACTCTCGGCGACTGCATCGAGAGAGCCGCTTTTAACACGCTCGCATTCGAGACTCGCGGATCTACTTGCGGATGTCACGATTCAAACGAAATGGATCGGCAGTTCTTTGCGCTTGATCATTTCTCTAATGGAACGTGTCGATTTGCTTTCATTGCGAGATATAATAGAAGATAGATAATGGAATTAATGGAATTAATGGAATTAATGGAATTAATGAAATGAATGGAATTGATGGAATTGACTGAATTGACGGAATTGATAGAAGTAATGAAACTGATAGAATTGCTAGAATTGCTAGAATTGATAGACTTAATGGAGTTGATAGAATTAATGAAATTGATAGAATTGATGGAATTGATAGAATTTCTTGAATTGCTAGGATTGATAGAATTGATAGAATTGTTTGAATTGCTCGAATTGCTAGAATTGCTAGAATTGATAAACTTAATGGAATTGCTAGAATTAATGAAATTGATAGAATTGCTAGAATTGATAGAATTGATAGACTTAATGGAGTTGATAGAATTAATGAAATTAATAGAATTGCTAGAATTGCTAGAATTGCTAGAGTTGCTAGAGTTGCTAGAGTTGCTAGAATTGCTAGAATTGCTAGAATTGCCAGAATTGCCAGAATTGTCAGAATTGCCAGAATTGTCAGAATTGCTAGAATTGCCAGAATTGCTAGAGTTGCTAGAATTGCTAGAATTAACAAATAATAGTAAAATCAAATTTTGTCTCGCTTTAGAAAACACGAGTAAAATTCATATCTCGTCGTAATACTGCAAGTGGTTGACCATTAAAAAAGATGAAATGTTTAATATAATAATCACAATTTTCCACGAATTTGTCCCGGTATACACACTCAACCGCAGATGCAAAATATGTTACTCTCGAATACAAACATTTCGTTTAACCATAAACTGGAGGCTTTTTGATAGCCACGTTGGATTTCGTTATTTCTTGCTCCATCAAATCCTGTGAACTGAGTTATTGCAGAATATCCGAAAGGTCAGACGTGTAGATGCGCAGTTAAAGTGTTACCTTTGCACCCTGAAGCCATGCGCAAGGATTCTCGAAATTCTTTAAGACGGCTCCATAGCCTTTTACAACTACCTTAAACTCTTCGAAGGATTTCCTACGGAGCTCAAAGATCCTTGACAAACAACTACGTGGCCTGCACTGCTTGCATCGAACGTGGCTTATATTGGCGTGCTGATATTGGCCGAATTTCTACTTGGAGCGCAGTTTTACGAACTTTAAAATTCTACAAGAGATTCGTCATTCCGTGCCATAATTTCTCTTTGGTAAGAGGAGATACGACTATTCGAGCCTTGCAGCTGGTTTCCATAGTTGTTGACAAATTCGTAACTATATATATTCGTACTATCGTCTCTTCCTAAATTATCCATTTTAGTGAACAATTTGAGCGACAGTAACGGAGACATTACTGTGGATCGAAAATAACACACTGAAATTTCAGATATCATTTAAGTGTTGTAAATTAATTAAAAAAATTCTTCGTCATTAATGCATAAAATCCGTAATTCGTCCCATAAGCATTAAATCGTTTTAATTTCTTGCTCGTCCGAAAGAAAAAGATCGCTCTGGTGGCGAAGGTGATCCAGCACATTCTATTATTTCAATTCCCGTCCGTCGTTCGATGCGCTACTTGGCGCGGATCGATAACAGACACGCGTTTCCTTGAGTGGAGGCTGCTGGGATCGCGGGGCGAAGAGCATGCTCGAAGAGCAGCTCGGTCTTTTTTAGAAAAACGAAGCCTCGACCGAGGACCGACCATTCACGCGAGATCAATTCTCGAGAGCCGTCACAGAAAACAAAAATCACAGCGATTTCTGCTGTGTGCGCACAAAGCTCTCTCTCCCAGCTTTTATTTTGTTTTCCGTTGCCCCGTAGTAAAGGGCCCTTTTGTACCTTTACATCCGACATCCCGGCCGGATGAAATTGTTACTCTTGAGATACGTATAAGAGGTTATTGTGTTTCAATTTCTCAATGGACATCCGAAGACAGACGGACGGTATATTATTATATTCTTCGTGTTTTCATTGCGACTTTTCCAGAACTTTCCCATGGAACTTGTTCCCGCAGACTGCTACTTTTCGATCAAGCTTATGCTCAAACAGCTTCGAATTAATTATTAATTAATTGATTAACTATTAATTAATATTATATATTATATATTATATTGTATATATAAAAATAATAAATAAATATATATATATATATTATATTATATATTATATTATAAACTTTTAAATACCGGCGATGCGTTATTATTTTGTTAAAAATATTCTGGACCGGATAAATAATGAGCGTGCATTATTTCGTAATATATTATATATTATATTATTATATATATTATATTATATTATATATTGTATTATAAACTTTTAAATACCGGCGATGCGTTATTATTTGGTTAAAAATATTCTGGACCGGATAAATAATGCGCGTGCATTATTTCATAATATATTATATATTATATTATTATATATATTATATTATATTATATATTGTATTATAAATTTTTAAATACCGGCGGTGCGTTATTATTTTGTTAAAAATATTCTGGACCGGATAAATAATGAGCGTGCATTATTTCGTAATATATTATATATTATATTATTATATATATTATATTATATTACATATCGTATTATAAATTTTTAAATACCGGCGGTGCGTTATTATTTTCTCAAAAATATTCTGGACCGGATAAATAACGCGCGTGCATTATCTCGTAATTCGCGAACGGTTCGGTTCGTTGCCGGTTCATACTGAGAATTAATATTGAAATCTGTTAATCGATTTGAACGGCTCATTGTCGGTAATATTTAAACAACAATTTCTCTGGAATTTCAAGCAGAAACAGGTCATTTCTCGATGAAAAATTTCCAGCATAATGTTGTCGAAATTTCTAAGAAAAAAAAAGAGTCGAAAAGACGTCTCTAATTTGAGACAAGAAGTTCCAACAACGACGAACCTCTACGAGGCGCTCATTGTTTTACAATGCGTCGGCAGGGCGCGTTGAATAATCGTCGAGGCGTTGCGCAACGGCGGCGCACGGAAACGGTGCTACGCCGCCAATTTCCGTGGAACGTGACGATACAATTTCGAAGAACCGTAATGGACCCCCGGCGTAAGATTGATATTCGCGTTTCCAATGGTCGTCACGTTGTTGCCCGCCGACTGGTAATTTGAGACGGTCCTGGACGCGAACAAGGATTCATGGGCTCGCCATTAATTTCCAGCCTTGGTTTACAGTTGACTGGCGCGTGTAACGGCAAATGACAGAAGTTTGTTTATTAAACTTCCGCGTCGGTCTACGACTCGCATCTCGTTACTCACGGTACGCACAACCCGCTATTACTATCCCGGTCGCTGCGACGCATCCGGATATTCCCGGCGCGCTTGTCTGTCCCGGCGTAATTTGGCGCTCAACTAGAACTTGCATCTTCCCGTCGCACCCCGACCAGCCGCCATTCGATCGGCTGATTCGGCGGGATTGCGGATGATTTCTTTGACGCGTTACACGGCAATCCGTTCGTTAGATTCGATGCTGCGAATCTCAAAAACGGCGGACGGAGAGGATTTGCAAATTAATTTCTGGGCTGATGAATTCGGTACGTGAAATTTTGTTCGGGTCTGCAAAATGCGGGAATGTGGAAAGTGAATTATAGCGAACATTTTGGTATCGTGTATTATAGTTCTGCAATTTTTATTTTATTAACTCCTTAATAGCTGTATTTTGACGAGTCTGATTCGTGATGAAAATTTCTAGTAATTTCTGTCCTTTAAAATTGGAATAAAGTTCGAATCTCTCGTTATCGATATTTTTAAGCATTGCAGTAAATTTAGGCACACGATAAGCATGAATTTACTAATCCTGCAATTTTTATTTAATTTATATTTCGCCGTATTTTGACGAGTCCGATTCGTGATACAAATTTCTAGTAATTTCTGTCCTTTAAAATTGGAATAAAAATCTAATCTCTCGTCATCGATATTTTTAAGCATTCCAGTAAATTTAGGCACAGGATAAGCATGAACATTCTAGTCCTATAATTTTTATTTCATTTATATTTCGCCGCACTTCGACGAGTCTGATTCGTGATGAAAATTTCTAGTAATTTCTGTCCTTTAAAATTGGAATAAAATTCTAATCTCTCATCATCGATATTTTTAAGCATTCTAGTAAATTTAGGCACACGATAAGCATGCATTTTTCTAGTTCTGCAATTTTTATTTCATTTGTATTTCGCCGCACTTTGACAAGTCTGACTCGTGATACAAATTTCTAGTAATTTCTGTCCTTTAAAATTGGAATAAAATTCTAATCTCTCGTCATCGATATTTTTAAGCGTTCCAGTAAATTTAGGCACTCAATAAGCATGCATTTTCTAGTTCTGCAATTTCTGTAATATAAATTTCTAGTAATTTCTGTCCTTTAAAATAGGAATAAAATTCTAATCTCTCGTCATCGATACTTTTAAGCATTCCAGTAAATTTAGGCACACGATAAGCATGAATTTTCTTCTCCTTCTAAGAAATTATCGCAATCGGAAATTTTTTAATAACAATAACAACTACAAAAATAGTACACCAAGGCATTAAATAAATTATTTAGACCGACGGTGTATTTCTGGTCAAACATTTTCGCGAAGAATTACTTGGTCGCTGCGAAAGAAATTCGTCTTACATTTTATATTCGTCGAAGACGGATTAAAAAACAGGAGTAAAAACTTGCGACAAGTTTATGGTTTGATGCAACGTATAACGAGTTTAACGACGACGGTTAGGGCGCCGTAACGAAGCAGGATTTTCTTTCTTTCGCAGCAAGAAATAGAAATTTGCGTGCGACACATTTTTCCTTTTTTTTTTTTAATGAGCTTACAGCGCTGTTTCGTGGAGCGCGAAGGTCGTCGAGAACAGCTGATGAATTCGCAGCGTTTCACGGACAGTTAAATTATTATTTATCGTCGTTCTTCATTAAATTAGTTGGTGACGGAATGAACGCGGTGTTCCGCGAAGATTGTAGAACACCGATTTCCATAAAGAATCCCGGCGTTGTAAACTTCGTAATCTCCGCGGCGGAAGACCGCCGCGCGTGCAGATTCTGCGAGGCGGACATTTTTATCCGCATAGTTATCACATTAATAGCTTCTCTACTCGAAACAGGGGCGTCTACTTTATCGGGGTCTACGCGAAAGTAGACGGGACAGGCCGGTAAATTGAGGCCCCGTAATCCGCGGCGGTCTTTTATTCAGCCCGGACTTTTATCTTGCATTTTATTTACGCGAGTTATTCGCGATCCGTCGAGGAGAAGCGGCTTCGCGTAACGAGAAGACCGCCGCGACGTCGTCGAAAAGCTTCTTTTTCCTGCGCCTTCCTGCGCGCCGCTGGATCTCCCGGTGCCGACAGACCGGGAAAACCGTGAAAAAGAACTTCTCCTCTCTGCGAGCCGTTCCATGGTTTTCATTTGCGCGTCGCAGAATTACGGGGCGTTCGAATATTTTTTGACGCGCCGGCAGAACGAAACCTCGCCGCGCCGGTTAAATTATAATAAACGCGAGCGTCGTAATATCTCGCTGGCGCTTTTATCGTTCACGGCGAGCGGTAATTGCGCCCGCGTGTGCCCGCGACGCGTACACAGCGGTCGAAAACGGTTCGTTCGGTCGTTCGAAATGAAAAATTGACGAAGCGAGACCGAATGAATTTGCCGCGTTTCGTCAAATTTTCGAGCACGTCCGGTTCCGTGGAATTAAGATGGAATTAATGCTCGGACGAAAATTCGTTGGGAACGCGAAATGAAATTTAATTAGATAATGCGCGCGGTTCTCGGGGTAATTCCGTTCCAAAAGAATACGTGGAGAAGGTCGGCCACAAACGGGATGTTCTTTTGCTAATGTGATAAGTGGCCAGACACTAACAGACGCGTTATCCAAATTTTATTTAATGCTGAGGGCACGGATATTTCTTTACCTTTTTATTCGATAAGAATTATAGAGCACCCGCTGTATTGTACGGAAATCGTTACTCGGAAGCTTGAGAGCTTCTATTAAGATCATTAATTTCCGGTTTCTTTGTGATATATACAATAAATTCTTCCGAAATTGTCCTTCAACTTGTAAACAAATTGGACAATTTTCTCACCGCTTCCCAAATTGTCCATTTTTATTTACAAGCTGAGGGACAATTAGGGAGATTTTAGTGTAATATTTTTTTCTGATCAATCTCCACGCGCTAATATAAAGGGTATTCCATAATATTGTAATTAATATTAATGGTAATGGTAATGGTGTAATTAATATTAATGGTAATGATAATGGTATAATTAATATTAACGGCATTACATAATATTATAATTAACTATTATTATAATTAATATTAATGGTATTGCATAATATTATAATTAATGGATAATATTTTCCATAATATTTAATTAATTTATGTTCCACAATAACGTTCCATAATAATAATTACGTTTATTAAATTTTCGCTGAGGAAAAAGTTACTTCTAATGACCTCGGGAATCACCATTTTCCAGCTGTTAACATAATTATGGTACACCCTGTAGATTCATTTGATTTTATAGCGTCGTTTAATCTCTCTAATAGCATCGAGCAAATTAGAGTAAATGAACTTTATATTATTCGATAAATTAATTAAAATTTTAATAAACTCACGATATTAGGTGTCCACGTGGACGATTCAATTTATTTAATCATTTTCCATGAGTGCTACACTTCCAATAATCGTAAAACAGGATCCTTGAGAGAGATTATTTCGTACGATGTGCCAGGCGGAGTCCTCCAGCATCCGCAGGAATCATCGTATTTATGATCTGCTTCCCTACAGCTGTGCAATTCCTAACGCACTTAATTCGTCGTTAAAACCACCACGAAGCAAATCAACAACACCCCTCGCACACCTGTCTCGCGAACGCTTTCGCATTCGTCGTTATTAATGCTTACCGGCCGCGTAACTTTCACTGTTACGACGAGCGATGATATCTCGGAATTCCGTGCACGAAAGCGTACGTTGAACCGTGTACGTTTTATCGCGTGACGGAATATTATTAATGTTACTCGGGCTACTTCCAACGCGCGGTATCCTAACGTTTATGGCATAATCGCGAAAGCGGCGGTTCTACGTTCGAAAAAATAGGCCGAAAATTATTGGAAGCCTGAACGAGCCAACGAACTGTCGTTTAGGATCTTTCCGAGAATTCTGCAACAGTTTAACTTTGACTTTAACTTAACAATTTAGCGATTTTATTTTGATATTTGTACGTCAACGAAATCCATGTTTGCGGTGGCAACGGCGAGAATTATATTATAATTTATTAAATTTATTATTTATTATTATTATTTGATATTATTTGATACAATTTAATTTATTATTAAATCCCTTTCTGAGAATTCTGCAACAATTTAGCGATGTATTTCTACGTCAACGAAATCCATGTTTGCGGTGTAATAGCGAAAATTATATTATACTTTATTTAATTTATTATTTATTATTATTATTTGATATTATTTGATACAATTTAATTTATTATTAAATCCCTTTCTGAGAATTCTGCAACAATTTAGCGATGTATTTCTACGTCAACGAAATCCATGTTCGCGGTGCAATAGCGAGAATTATATTATCATTTATTCAATTTATTTAATTTATTATTTATTATTATTATTATTATTTGATATTATTCAATACAATTGAATTTATTATTATTTATTATTATTATTATTTGATATTATTCAATACAATTGAATTTATTATTATTTATTATTATTATTATTTGATATTATTTAATACAATTTAATCGATTATTATTTATTTTATTTTCTATATTTTAATTCCGAATGTATGCCGAAAAGCTGATACCTTTGCTCGCTCAGCAACAAACGCGTCGACAGTTCATTTTTAACGAGCATTTTACTTCATTTTCATTTCCATAAGGAATGAAAATGTACAACATTATAACAACAGTTTCATCTTGTTCGCGTTATTTTACTTGCACGATGATATCAGTGGTTGGGACTTCGCGTCCACTAACGCCGCGCGATCCGGCTTCGAATTCAATTTTCTCGAAAACAGAGCTTCGCCGAGATCAAATTTTGTTCCACGCTTTCGGCTAAACTTTTCCCATGGAATCCTCTCCGGCCGTGGCCACGAGCATTGCGGCATCTTGTACCGCGGGCCGAGCAAGGTCGTCGACCCCCGAATAGGGTGGCGAAAGTGAGCGAACGCGAGAACGTCGGTACGAGCGGCGATACGGCCGGGTATCGAGTTCGAAAGCTTTTATCGGCGAAGGGATTCAAAAGTTTGACAGGCAACGGGGCGGCTGCTGCTGCTGGTCGGGTGCAGAACGCCGGGAAGAAGGGCGTGGGCGACGGTACACAGTCGTCGCTCGGAAACGAAATCCTCAATCTCGTTCGCTCGCGCAGCGTTCTCGCGTGAACGAGACCCGTCGGGAAAAGATGTTGGAAACGTTTTCCTAGAAACATCGCGGCCGGCCGCGTCAAAGCGGCTGATGGTTTCGCCGGTTGTAGCAAAGTCGATAGACGCTTCAAATCATTCCCCGAAAATGGAATAGCGCTTTCGTTTTACTAAATTCTTACTCCTTCGTTTCGTTCGCCAGCCGAGTTCTCATTCTCTTCGCGTTTGCGATATTTAAATAGAAGAATTTTTTAAAATAATAATATATATATATATATATATCGGAAATGGGAGATTCCTGAGGTCATTTGAAGTAACTTTTTCCTTAGCGCAAATGCAATCCGCAGCTTCGTTTACGAGTTATTAACGAAAAACGCTCACCAATGAGAGTTCGCGTACGGCTGACGCCCCGCCCTCGCCACCACAGTCGCTGCGTCAGACGGCCCAGCGCACGGAGCCTGGTTCCGCTCACTGGCTCGGCCGCCTCGCGCCAGCCAAGCAAGCTCGCCTCTCATTGGTCACCGTTTTTCGTTAATAACTCGTAAACGAATCCGCGGGTTGCATTTTCGCTAAGGAGAAAGTTGCTTGGAATGACTTCAGGAACCCTTCATTTCCGTAATACGAGTTACTTTTGGGATACCCTGTATATTTTGAATATCGATAATACGATAAATTGTCGCTAATTGACGCTCGGATTATTCGAGACTTGCGGCTCGTTTTTGTAGTTAACGATTGCCGAGAAGGCTTAACGATAATAAATAGATGATATTAAACAAAAATTAGCAAAACGTAAATTAAACTGCAAACAAAAACCCTTATTTTTCCTTCCTTCTTTGTTGATCTCTCGAGGCAAGATCAAGCCTTGGCAACACTTTAAATTTACATTTTCGTGATCTTTCTAGCATGTGCTTTCAATTTGTATAAATAAATCTGTTTAAATCTCAATAAAAAAAGCAACGAGTCGCAACGCTCTAATAATTGTCTGCAATCTACTGTAATTACAGTAATTTCACTCTAATTCGCGCTTAGATCGCTCGCAGAAATGGACAATTTGGGAAGAAGAGATACGGTTACGCGAGACTCAAATAATCGTACCTCCTCTTCCCAAATTGTCCACTTTTGTACATAAGGGCGAATTTACTCTAATTCTGTAATATTATTATTATTGTAATATTATTATTACTGTAATATTATTACTTTAATCTCTGTAAAATGAAGGCAGCTTTAAGAATTTCTTTACACGCAACGCGCGAAGAGATCGTTCCGAAAAAAATCGGGAATCTCTCTCAGCCTTCGATCGAAAATAAAAATAAAATCGGTCATCAAAAAAGTAAGGAGACGAATGCTAAAAAAAGATTGTTGAATTTCTACTTCGTATATGGGATGATAAAAGATAAACACGATCAGTGAACCGGGAAAAACGTGTCCGTGCTTCGAAGAAGCTCGCAAGTTGCCATCGGGAAGATCGAATGGTCGCGTCTCGTGTCGACTTCCAGTCGAATATATGTGTTAGGAGACGATTTCGCAGCGTTACGTGGAAACGAGAATGTTGCGAGGCACAGCGCCACGCGCGTTACTACTCCAGTCTTTTTTTTCCTTTTTTTCGAAACTCTCGGTCCTTCGGAAATCGTTCGGAGCGTATTCTGCGTCACGGCGCAGAATAACCTTGAAAGGGTCGAGGGAAGTTCAAGGCGGGGCGCGGACGTCGGACGGGGATGAATAGACGGCGAATCGGGAACAGCCTTCGATGTTCATGCTCGTAAAACCGGGAAACGTATGCGGAGCGTAACACTTCGAAGAGCGAGCGTTGCGTGAATTTGTTACATCCACAGCCGTTCAACCTTCGAATTGGCGAATTGGAAGTCGGGAACCAAATGGAATTGGTGGTGGATTGCTCGCTCGAAAAACGGGGAATAATAAAGTTATGGCGAAAGAATTTCAGCGAGCGGTAGCTTCGCCACTGCGCGCCTCGATCCTGGCTCGGAAGCGTTCGATCGGATAAATCAATCATGAAAGGGGTATATGCTTGGCTTGCGAATACAAATTTACGAGCACTTTAACAGGCTAGAAAGATACACTATTTAACTGGATGACACAATCGCAACCGATTTTTTTTATACTAGTTGAAAGTACATGCTAGAAGGATCACAAAAATGTAAATTTAAGATGCTATCAAGGTCTGATCTGACCTTGAGAGATCAACGAAGAAGGAAGGAAAAATAAGGGTGCTGTTTTTTGTTTGGAGTTTTGTTTATCTTTTGGTGATCTTTATTTAATATCTTCTATTTGTTATCGTATTATTATAATATCATCTATTTGTTATCCTATTATTATAATATCATCTACTTGTTATTCTATTATTATAATATCATCTACTTGTTATCCTATTATTATAATATCATCTATTTGTTATCCTATTATTATAATATCATCTATTTGTTATCCTATTATTATAGTATCATCTACTTGTTATCCCATTATTATAATATCATCTACTTGTTATTCTATTATTATAATATCATCTATTTGTTATCCTATTATTATAATATCATCTATTTATTAATCTCTGCTAATTATTGCTTATTGTCATTTATTAATTTAGACGATTTCTCATACCTGTTTTTCTCACTTTTTTTTTCCTTTTTTGTTGACCTCTGAAGGTCAAACTACATCTTGATTGCACTTTTAATTTACATTTTTGCGTCCTTTGCAGCACATAATTCGATCTGTATAAAAAAACCGGTGCGATTTCGTCGTCAGTTAAATAATGTCCTTTCCAAATCTCGAATATAAATCCCAAAAGTAATTAATTTATAAAACTGTAACCAGAAAGTTACATTTTACCATACGAAACATTAGCTCAACTTTGTTGTATTCAAAAAATCCTAGCAACGTTTAGTTCGTTAGTTACATATTAATTTCATTGTCACAATAAAAATGAATTTCGACACCTAATTAAAAATTAAACATTGTAATTTCAATCGTAAAAGTATTCGCTTGTTTCTAGCAATCGCGAATAGATACTTATCAGATATTTATCTTAAATCAGAAAAATTGCACGGTTATTTTCCCTCGGATATCGTCGATACTTTTGTATCGTTCGATACTTTTGACAACGTTCACAATTCCGATCGAATATATTCCGCCAAGAGAGAGTAGTATCCGATACACCACCAAAATGGGTCAGTGTTACCGGAGGTTCGGCGTGGCAAAATAATAAAATTTATAGACCTCTCGAGCAGCAGATAGCCTTCCGGTTTCGGTCCCTTTTAAATATTTCATGTTTGTTACGAAACTGAAAATCGCCCGAGGAGATATTTTGCACGCCGAGGCGAAGTCCGGAATATACAGTATTTACGAACGAGTTTGGCTCGCGTTACGTTTCCAACGAAGAGCGATGTAAAAAGGTCTTCTCGTTACTATAACTGGACGAAACTACGCGATACAGTAAATTCTCCGTCATTTTCCTTCGGCTTGTGAAGGAAAATAGATAATTTCGGAGCAGGAGATACGATTATTCAAGTGTTGCATTTATTCATTGTTGACAATCAGCGACTATAAAAACGAGCCGCGAATAATATATAATAATATAATATATAATAATATAATAATAATATATATATAATATATATATAATATAATAATATATAATAATATAATAATAAATAATATATAATAATCGCATCTCCTCTTCCCGAATGCTTCATTTTTGTTTTCAAGCTGAAGTAAAATTGTTCTACATAATTATAGAAGAAGAAATAATTAATTCTCGTAATCACCATCCTCGAAATATATTTTCAATTTTCTGGGCGAAAAATACCAGAAACTGAGAAGCGTAGACAAGCTCGAACACTATTGAACGGATTCACGATTACTTAGGCCAATGACCTTGAAAATATGTTACAAACTCGTCTAGATCCGACGATGAAATTTTTTTCTCAATATTTTGCTTTTCCATTCCTACTTTTGGCTATTTTATATGAGATTGTAGTATAATTGCTTGAAAGCACACTAACAATCATATATTTATATTTTATGCCTTTAGTTAGCGGTAGAAATTTTTTTCTCAATATTTTGCTTTTCCATTCCTACTTTTGGCTATTTTATATGAGATTGTAGTATAATTACTTAAAAGTACACTGACAATCATATATTCATATTTTATGCCTTTAGTTAGTAGTAGAAATTTTTTTCTCACTATTTTGCTTTTCCATTCCTACTTTTGGCTATTTTATATGAGATTGTAGTATAATTACTTAAAAGCACACTAACAATCATATATTTATATTTTATACCTTTAGTTAGTAGTAGAAATTTTTTTCTCAATATTTTGCTTTTCCATTCCTACTTTTGGCTATAATATATTTCATATATTTATATTTTATGCCTTTAGTTCGATTCCTTTTCAAATCTACAAGATTGAATCAGATTCGCCTTTGCCAAGCATCATAAACAATTGAATAAATCAAAATTGGAAAAAAATATAATTCTCGAATGAATCGAAATTTAGTCGTGTTTCGCCTAATGGATTGCGACATGTGATACATCCTTTCGAAGACTTACAGCCACAGTGCATTGAACGCGTTTCTTTCTCTCTTTCATTTCGTCTCGATCTTTTGTCCGCGACTGTACATCGAGTCGCAAACGAAAGTGTCCAGAAGTTGCCGGCAAAGTTGAAGAGATCCTATCGTCACGGAGGAGTTTTACCGTAGCCGATTCTCGGTTAATCCGGGACTCGACATGCTCCCGTTTTGATCGCGGTTCGATGCCCCGTAGCGGATCGCCTAATCGGGTGATCGGGGTCTATCGGCGATAGGGGAAGAATCTATCGGACGAGGTTCCCACGGAATCGTCTACCTCGCCTTCGGGAAGAAGTTCCCTTTCCGAACGACGTTAGAAGGCGATCTGAATAATTCGATGGCACCTTTAAACCAAAGAGCAGATACCGAACAAATGAAACCTGCTTTAGCTCTGCTGAATCGGCACTTCGACGAACCGTGGAATTCGCCTTCTTTTTCCGTGCTTATGGATTGTTATGGCGAAGTGCTTCGTGAAATAATTTTAATACATTTTTGAAACAGTTTCGGTGAACTTTTGAAATGATTTTAACGAATTTGTAAAATAATTTTAATGAATTTCTAATATTATTTTCATGAATTTGTGAAATAACTTTAATGAATTTCTAAAATCTTTTCCACGAATTTCTAAAATAATTTTCATGAATTTCTAACATTATTTTTATGAATTTGTGAAATAACTTTAATGAATTACTAAAATAACTTTATTGAATTTGTAAAATAATTTCAATAAGTCCGTAAAATAATTCTAATGAATCTGTAAAATAACTTTAATGAATTTGTAAAATAATTTTAATGAGATTTTAAGATAATTTCAATGAAATTCTGAAATCATTTTCACGAATTTGTAAAACAATTTTAATGAATTCCTGAAATCATTTTCATGAATTTGTAAAATGATTTTAATGAGATTCTAAAATCATTTTAATGAATGGGTAGTGTTGCGTATTTATTTTACCTCGTTTCAATGGAGAGAAACCAACACTCAATTGTTAATAAAGGAATGAAGGAGGAGCTTTTAAGTGACAAGTCGGGATCGAATCGACTAGATCAAAGAGTTAATTTAACCTAAAAGATGCGAATTGATCAAAGAACGCTGCCGATGGTTATGGGACTTCAGCGTTCAATTTCCACTTCATCTTTTATATGTGCGACACAAATTTTTCAAGTAAAAGCGAGAAGTATCCAAATTACAATTTTCTCGCAATCCATACTATTCGCCTCGAAACGAACGTAATTCTTTACAACGCACATTTTCAGTTTCATGGTCTCCCATACGCTCTAAATATATTCGGTCCACCGGAAATCGTGATTAGATATTTATCAGATATTTATCTTTAATCAGAAAAATTGCACAGTTATTTTCCCTCGGATATCGTCGATACTTTTGTGACAACGTTCACAATTCCGATCGAATATATTCCGCCAAGAGAGAGTAGTATCCGATACACCACCAAAATGGGTCATTTCAGTCACTTCAAGTTTCAATCCATATGCACACGTTGATTTGAGACATATACGACTATCTCTCTTTATCATTGCATTTACACACATGTACTCTCCTAAATAAACCGAAACAAAGATGTCTCGTGTCATTATTAAGCGAGACGCGATCGTGAAAACATGGTTACCGATGATAATGCCGGACCACATGCTGCTTTGGCGACTCGTCGGAAAATCGCAGAGCTGGGCTGGGAAATTCTGTCGCATCCACCATACTGCCCAGACCTAGCACCCTCCGATTATCACTTGTTTCTCTCTTTGCAAAACTTTTTACAGGAAAAAGAATTCAAAACTGAAGCTGATGTCAACCAAGCACTAGTCGAGTTCTTCGCCTCCAAAAATAAATCATTCTTTAAAAATGGCATTTACAAGTTGCCATCACGCTGGCAAGGAGTCATAAGTAACGATGGAAAGTATATTCTACAATAAATATTATTAAATGTATGAAAATTGTGTTATATTTCAATTCAAAAACGGACAGAACTTTCCGGTAGACCTAATATATTGAACATTCGACGAATCAAATCGTTATGAAAGAATTTCCATAATGATAAAATATCCGCGGATCATAAAACCTCGCGCGCAAATTGTCTAGAAAAGCATTTTACTTTTCTGCAGCGGAAAATAAAAGTGTGAACTGGCTGTAAAGGGAATCGATGAAATTTGAATTCGATCTTGAAGCGTCGCGGTTCGACAACTCGCTTTTCAATTTTCGCTACGGAATCGCTTTGGTCCGTTCGTCCTCGAGCCGTCGAATCGTCGACCATCGATTATTTCTGCCTCGTTTCATATTGGAGGTCCAATCAAAGATCGCACTTCGCTGGAAAAAAGCTTTCGGTCCACTGTGGCCGTGAACTGAATGCGTTTTTTCCTCACGTTCGAATGTAAACGAACGCGGCTTCGTTGGAACCCTTTCCCAGATACCCGAAACGCTCCAACCAAAAATCATTGAAATCGTACACGAAGGACCGGCCAGCTTGCATTGTTTTCAATGATTTACAACGCGGAAAACAGCTGGCAACTTTGTCCGGCACACCCTGTACATTTTTACCCGGAGTTCTTTATTCATGAGACATACGCGTCGCCGGCTACGTTGTCGAGGCGGCACATTTATTTTTACGTTTATTCATAGGTTTCGTGTTTGTTCATATTTATTCATGAACTTTTTGCAGCCGACGACTAGGAGCCATTCTAGCCAACGTGGAAATTGAAATCGAGGCATTATGGCCGTATAAACACTGTGTAGAATACACAACGTCGCGTAGTTCCATTATCAGCGCAGCTGATTTTGAACGTTTACCCGTCTTTCTGATTATTTTCCGCCTTGTACCGCGGGTCCCACAATGCAGAAAAGACGAGTTTTCATGCGAAGCTTTCAGCAAGATGAAACATTCGCGACGCGATGCTGGATGCGTCTAGAGGCTTTCCCAAAAACAAATGCATCTTCATTTTGTCTTGGCTCGGTAAATCCTCGTTACTCAATCCTCTAGTTGTAAGTTCATTCGTGTTTCTTTTTTCTACTAATTTGCTGAGAATCTAACACTTGGATCGCTAGATCGCGGATTTGTTAATATACGATAATAATTGCTACGTTAAATACGAAACAATTGAACATTTAAAGAATTTAAAAATAGCTAGATACCTACTTGGAACGTCTACATCGCTTCTTGCAATTAATATAATATAATAAATATATAATATTTATTATATAAAAATATATAATATTTTGCATAAAAATCTGCAGTCTATAGATCACTGTTCGTCATGATACATTTATACGTTATACATACTTCAGCATTCGCCAGCAAAGTAGCTAGAAAAATAGCTAGACACCTTTCCTCGCAATTACCTGATCCGTCCCGAATTGTATATACAAGCTATCCCATAATTATGCTAACAGCCAGACAGGAGTGATTCCTGAGGTGATTTGAAGTAACTTTTTCCTCAGCGAAAATGCAATCCACCGCTTCGTTTACGAGTTATTAACGAAAAACGCTGACCAATGAGAGATCGCGTACGGCTGACGCCCCACCCTCGCGACCACTGTCGCTGAGTCAGACGGCCCAGCGCACGAAGCCCGGTTCCGCTCATTGGCTCGGCCGCCTCGCGCCAGCCAAGCAAGCTCGCCTCTCATTGGTCACTGTTTTTCGCTAATAACTCGTAAACGAAGCCGCGGATCGCATTTTCGCTAAGGAAAATGTTGCTTCAAATAACCTCAGGAACCCCTCATTGCCTGGAAAGACTATAATCTTTTTTATACGTCCTTATCAACGAGTGCTCTGCCACAACCAGGACGAAACGCTTCCCTTTCTTTACGTTCACATCTTCCATCTTATCAGCCGTCCACACATTCAAAGTCAAGGACATTTCAAATACGACCCGAATGATCATATTTGTCTCTATCGCAAGGTATCATCGTCTACAGTACTCGCAGCTGCAATCACTTACTAGAAAGTCGATGGGGTCGTCCGGTCGCAGGTTCGCAACTTCGATGAGGCCTTGCGTCAACGTCGGGAAGATATATTTCACCAGGTAGTGTCTCAGGGGCATTCCCATTAGGCACAGTCTTTCTTCCTCCTCTTCCTTCAGCTTCTCCATCAGCTCCGTCTGCGAACACGAAAATCTATTGGACACCGTTACGGTCGACGCATTAATCTTTCACCGCGCGGTTCTGCGTGCGATGCATTGTTGCCTCGCGCCGGAGAGTCGTAGTAATTACTGACGAATAGGATTATTCGGCAAAAGCCGATCCCTTGCGATGCGCGGCAAAATTTACTTGTCACGAGAAAATGTATTCTCAATTCCACGTTATATTAAACTATCGATTGAGTGATTACTCCGCTCGGTCTTCGCGCTTTTCGTTGTATTTTTAAGGAAACCAATCTTCTTCCTTTGAAGATAACGAAGAAGAGCCTGTTACAGAGGAGCGTTGAAATAAACGTCGGCAAAGATAAACGAAGAAAACTATGATACAGACGAGTATTAAATTGCATGGAAATCGGGACAAACGAGGAAGAATTTGTCGTAGAAAAATATTCGAACGTTTATTAAACTCTGAAATTAGATGCGAATTATGCGATCGAACGATGCAACTAATGCACGCCGTGCTTTATCGAATACCATCTACGCGAATATTGTACGAGAGAGTGGAGTAGGTAGCCAATAGACGTACTTCGTGATAGGAATCCGATGATTGACGTTTTCCAATAGCTAATATTGATAGAGCGAGGCCAAGTATTTCTGGCAAGCCCCGATTTTCATTCGAAGCGCACAATGATTATTATCTAGAATTACGAATCTCTGCCTCGCAAATTGCACCTTATCGAGATGCAAGGTTCAGTGGGCGATCTTTTAACCCTTTAGCGGTCGGCAAATTTCTCTGACGAGAGTATGTTCCAGCTAGTCGGAGCAAATTTAGCTTTTCGGCGTTATTTCTCCCTTAATGATTTAAAGCAAATACATGGTTATTATACATATACATTTTCCTACTGTAAATAAAAGACAAATTTTAAATTTTGTAATTCACTATGGTGTAATATCTTTGGTAACAATCTCCCATGTGCATTCTGGGTTTACTTGGACAAGTGTCACAGTATTCACTTTGCGTCGAAAACTGTGAAATGGTTCTACTGAGAATTAATATCTCCTCGCAATAAATCGGCTGGTAAATTCTTTTCCCAATAGCGGCGTACACACTGTTGCAACACGAGATTAAACATCATCCGACGGTGTTAACATTTCGTCCGCGTTATATGTACGTATTCGATAATTAAACGCGAGCCACCGCGAGATATTTCGAACTATTTTCAACGATTAAATTACGGTGTTCCGTCGCGCGAGAAACATCAAAAGTCACGCGACGCGAGCAAGACCTTTGTCGGAAGCGTCTCGATAAAAAAGAAGCAACAAGCGGATAAAAACCGTTTCTCCAAAGCGTAGAACCGGCGTGGACGCGATTTATCGTGTCGCTTCCACGGAAGCAGAAGAAAAACCGAATTTGCATTGCAAAATGGCCCCATATGCGCGTCCCGGCTACGATGGTTTCTAGGAAGCCGGGCTTCGCGAGCCACTTTTTCTACTCCAGAAGCAACTTCTGCCCCTCGAAAGTTGAACGAGCGCGAACGCGTCATAAATTTGCGACACCTGACACCTCGTTGCGAGCGCGACGGGGAAAAAAACGTTGTCGATCGTTTTACGCGACACAAATTGTAAATGTTATCTCTCTCTCTCTCTCTCTCTCTCTTTCTCTCTCACCGTTGTAAAAGGACAAGCTTTTGATATGTCATTCCTAAAGCATTATGCGCGATACGGTAATAAATAAACTACGGACTTTTAGGTGTTCGCGACGAACATGGAACGGCGGAACGTGGAACAGTAAATATTTCAGAAGAAATTAAGCCTTATTCGTTTCTCGAGATCAAATCTCTGATTTGACGATCGTATTTTAAAATACAGGGTGTTTGCAAATATTCACCGTTCTAAATAAACGTTAAAGCACCGTTTTGAATTCGAATTTTCAAGCGAAAAATGTTTCACTGAAATCGGATTCGAGAACATTGTTGAACTTATTTCGCACCGTCTACGATTTCACAGTAATTTGCAACAATAAGCTATGAATCAAATTTCCTGAAATTTCCTGAAATTCAATGACTTTTGAGCATCGAGAACGAGTTAACACTATTAATTAACACTATTAATTATTATTATTATTATTAACTATTAATTAATTAATTATTAACACTATTAACACTATCAACACTATTAATTAACAATTATCAAGAATTTTATAGCACGCTGCCTATTCGATTGCTGTTTCGACAAATAGCCGGCGGAAAATATATGGATCCCGCCGCGAAGAACCGCGATCTAGTAAAAACCATCGCGCGATATTTCAGCGGGACCGTGTCCGGAGCGAGAAAGAATCGTATGGATTTATCGGAAACTCGGTGTTTTTTACATTCGAGAGACGCCGACGGCCGTGCAATCGCGTTTATGGCTGCGGCGTAGAATAGCCGCGTTTAAACGAAGTCGCCGGCGATCAATCGGTTCCTATAAAATATCGACTGGTCCGTAACGATAATCTGTATTCACTTAGCTAATGAAAAGAGAGAGACGATATGAAGGATCGATGGAAAGCGATTCCGTCGGCCATCGCCGCGCCGGTCCCTTTATTTCGTAATTTTTATTCGCGCGGAATTGTTCGCCGCCCTCCGCGTTTCTGAGTCCACGGCAATTGATGTATACGCCAGTTTCATTGCAATAAAAGCACCTGTGTTTTTTGAATACAGGGAGAGAGAGAGAGAGAGAGAGAGAGAGAGAGAGAGAGAGAGAGAGAGATGGTAGAGCGATAGCAGAACCTAAAAACGATGTTGAAGATTTTATCCTGTCTGTCGAATATCGCAGTAATTTTCTTCTCCTTCGCCTTATTCTTGGAGAGAGAGAGAGAGAGAGAGAGAGAGAGAGAGAGAGAGAGAGAGAGATGGTAGAGCGATACAGGACCTAAAAACGATGTTGAAGATTTTATCCTGTCTTTCGAATATCGCAGTAATTTTCTTTTCCTTCGCCTTATTCTTGGAGAGAGAGAGAGAGAGAGAGAGAGATGGTAGAGCGATAGCAGTACCTAAAAACGATGTTGAAGATTCCACCCTACCCTTCGAATATCGCAGTAATTTTCTTCTCCTTCGCCTCATTCTTGGAGAGAGAGAGAGAGAGAGAGAGAGAGAGAGAGAGAGAGAGAGAGAGAGAGAGACAGAGAGAGAGAGAGAGATGGTAGAGCGATACAGGACCTAAAAACGATGTTGAAGATTCCACCCTACGCTTCGAATATCGCAGTAATTTTCTTCTCCTTCGCCTTATTCTTGGAGAAAATGTTGAAAAAAAGTCGATTCGACAAGCAGAAACGATGCAAAAAGCGACATAGGAAAATTTGAAGGAAGACGAAAGACCGTGCAAAGACCGTGTAAAAGTGTTACGTCGAAAACACGCAGTGAATGATCTAAAACAGCTTTCACAGCGATTTCAACTTGAAATAAAATAAATCTTGCAACGAAATAAAGTTGGCTGAAGGAGAATACACAGATACAACAAACCGAAACGATACGAAACCGACCGAAGAAAACGTGACGGGAAATCGAAGATCGTGTGAAAAAAAGCGCAACGCTTACGATGGAGGCTGCGCGAAATGACGCGTCGGAAGCTGATCTCTCGAATTAAAAAGATTGCGACATCCGATTTGACACACCCTGGGCGCCCCGCCTTCCTCTTATCTTCGGTATAAATTACATTATGAAGTTGCGAAGTTACTTGACCCATCTGGGAACTGCTAATAAATCGACGAGTTAGGCCAATGAATTGTAGACGCGGGACAGTTACGAGCCTTCGCATTTTTTATGGGACAAATGATCATGATTTATAGGGTCAGGGGTCGCGTTTAAGGATTCAGTAGCTCTCGGGCGAGTTTAAAAGTAACGCGACAGTGGAAAGTTGTTGCCACGTGTCGAAATACGGTGAGGCAACGTTTCGAGCATCAATCATGAGTTTCGTTTCTGCCCGCAGAAGTTGATGTTTCGCTGATGCATGGGACTTTGCAACAGCCGCAACTTTCGCACGCGGCGCGCCGCGGCGCGTTGCATTCTTTTCGTGACATAGCGCGACACGTCGGTTTCAAATTTAACCAAACGCTGTTTCTTTATTATCGAAACATTTTCCAGAGCTTATGGAAAGCGTTATCGATCATTTGGATAAGCTGAGAGATGTTCCGAAAATTGCTCGTAAATCGAGCGCTATCTATTTCTATGCGGAAATAAAAATCGGTGGTATATATTGATTTTTATCGTTTTAGCATGACTCGAATATTTTTGTAAGACTCGCGATGACCGGTTGATTAAGCACCGCGTACTTTTTGATCTGGTAAATACTTTTTACGTTTTTATGCAAGCTGAATTTTCTATTGTTTCCTATTTTACATGCAGAGACCACAGTTACAAGCTGAGAGCTATTCTTAAAAATTGCTTATAAATCAAACATTATTTATTTCTATACGAAAATAACAATCAATATAAATTGATTTTTGTCACTTTTGCATGGCTCGAATATTTTTGTAAGACTCGCGATTTCCGATTGATTAAACATCGCGTACTTCTTGATCTGGTAAATACTTTTTACGTTTTTATGTAAGCTGAATTTTCTATTGTTTCCTATTTTACATGCAGAGACCATATTTATAAACTGAGATTTATTAACAGCCAAAAATTGCTGATAAATCAAGCGCAATTTATTTCTCTGCAAAAATAACAATCGACGGTATAAATTGATTTTTCTTATTTCCGCATGGCTCGGATATTTTTTTAAGACTCGCAATATCCGATTGTTTAAGCACCGCGTACATATTCCTCCGATAAATACATTTCACGTTTTCATGTACGCTGAATTTTCCATTCTGTTTTCTACTTCACAGGCGGCGACCACAGTTGCATTTTTAATTCGAAGGAAAGAGCACTTACCCATTCTGCCATTTTATTCTCCCGTTGCCTCTTACGTTCCAACAATTCTCTCTCCGCCTGTTGCTTCGCGGCGAATTCTGAAGCTTTCGCTTCCGCCTGCGCCGTCGCCCGTAGATTTCTCGCCTTTTCCGCAGTTAATCCTGATCGCATAAAAAGCTTCATGAAGATTTACAAGTCGGCACGAGCCCCGGGGAAAAAAACTATCGTCGAAATTGTGCGCCGTCGGATCTCGCGTTCGCAACGGCCACGCTCGAGCCGATTCCGCGGTGTCCTCGCGCAACTAAAGTTTTCACGGCGGATCAATTTGTCGGAGAGGTTATTCGCCCCGGCGGCGCGTGACAAACGATGAAACCGACAAAATCGAAGGCAGCCTCTGCTCACCGTAGTCCGACGGTGGTCCCAGCCTCTCGAGACATTGATAAATCGTCGGGAACATGTCCGGGCAAACGTCGTCCTCTATTGGGATGATCAGTGGGTGAATTTCAATTTCGTCGAAAAATTGCAGAGGCGTGTTCTCGTCCGTGTTCATATTTCTGAAATCGGTCGATCGCATACGATTCCAACGGAAGCAAATTTACACCGTCGAAATGGTCGCGAGAGTAGAAAAACGAGTGCTATTTACACATAAAGTACCCTCCCCTTAAAAAGGTTGAATTACATAAAAGGTTAAAATATATATTGTAGTAAAGCTGTTGATGGTCGAATCTTTATTTATTTATTAATTTATATTATATGTATGTGTATATTATACAGGATGTCCCAAAAATGTCTCGCAATCCGAAAGTGAAAATATTGAATATTATATATATTAATATTATATTATATTATATTATATTATATTATATTATATTATATTATATTATATTATATTATATTATATTATATTATATTATATTATATTATATTATATTATATTATATTATATTATATTATATTATATTATATTATATTATATTATATTATATTATATTATATTATATTATATTATATTATATTATATTATATTATATTATATTATATTATATTATATTATATTATATTATATTATATTATATTATATTATATTATATTATATTATATTATATTATATTACACTATATTATATTATACTATACTATATTATATTATATTATATTATCTTATATTACACTATATATTTTTTTATTTGAAGCAACTTTTTCCTTTATAAAAATTTTCTCCGAGGCACCATTAGCGAGTTATTAACGAAAAACAGTGACCACTGAGAGGCGAGCCCAGCTGGCGCGAGCCGGCCGAGCCAACGGCGCCAGCGGTCGAGCGGTCGAAACCCAGCTCAGCTGGCGCGAGGCGGCCGGGCCAACAGCGCCAGCGGTCGAGCGGTCGCCTCGCGCCAGCCGAGCTCGCCTCTCATTGGTCACTGTTTTTCGTTAATAACTCGTTAATGATGCCTCGGAGAAAATGTTTGTAAAGGAGAAAGTTGCTTCAAATGACCCGAGGAACCCGCCACTTTCGGATTGCGAGACATTTTTGGGACATAACCCTGTATATATTGTAGTAAAGCTGTTGATGGTCGAATCTTTATTTATTTATTAATTTATATTATATGTATGTGTATATTATATATACATAAATTATCTGTAACGATTCAATATCAGACGAATCAACATTTTTCTCGCAGAAAATATAGAATATATATATATATTTCTATAATTTCTATATCTATATTTAGCATCGCAGAAATCGTCCGTTCCAATAGAGTGATCCGTCGTGTACGCGATTTCTGCGCGCACACTATTTTACAATAATAAAGCGGAGCATATTACTAGCGGAAATGCGAAATTCAACGCTTTCTGGCCACGAGCCAATGAGTTTGGAAACATTGTTCGCGTGACGTCGTTCCTTGCGCCGCGTTCCGTAATACGTATCCCCGCGCGGTGCAGGGCAAATGACCACGGTCCGCAGGGAAATATTTTCGAATAACGTAATAATTGACGCCGGGGAAACGTTATTAAATCGGAAAACATGCGCGATGACATTTTAAAAGCATTCGCTGCGCGCGGGAACCGTTGAACCGTGCGCGCTCTGTGCCCAGCACAATAAATCTATTATTTTTAAGAATTCAGTTTACCGCGTTATTGCGACCGGCGAGCGCGACCTTTTTTGCAATGCGATTTCACGGATTTGATTAAACATTGGATGTCCATTTTTCAAAGGAGAGAGGGGCGGGGGGAGGGGAGGGGGATTCGCGCGTCACGTTGTCGAAAAATCGGGAGGTATGAAAGTTCGAGGAAATATCGCGATATTTACGCTCGGAATATTACGATTTTAACAATAGATTTACGGAGCACAAAAAACACAGCTGTTTTACATTAGTTTATAAAAGTGACGAGAAGACATTTATTCTGATTTTTAACAAGCGTTCGTTTTACATTTGCCGTAAGCAACGTATAAATTGAATAAATAACTTATAAATCAATAACTGTACATTATGAACAATCGTAAATTAAAAAATCAATGATCCGTCATTTTGATGGGTTCCGTAAATCTAGTGTTGGAGAACAACGGAACTAATTTGTGCGCGGGATAAAAAGTAATCGGCACGAAATTATTAAATGTATATAACCTTTTTAAGGGGAGGATACTTTAATTGTAAATTTATTTTAATTTATTTAAATATTATAATAAATAATTAATATATATTATTATATTATATTATATTATATTATATTATATTATATTACATTATATTACATTATATTATATTATATTATATTATATTATATTATATTATATTATATTATATTATATTATATTATATTATATTATATTATATTATATTATATTATATTATATTATATTATATTATATTATATTATATTATATTATATTATATTATATTATATTATATTATATTATATTATATTATATTATATTATATTATATTATATTATATTATATTATATTATATTATATTATATTATATTATATTATATTATATTATATTATATTATAATATATTATATAATATTATATTATATTATATTATATTATATTATATTATATTACACTATATTACACTATATTATATTATATTATATATATAATAAATAATTAATATATATTTAAATAAATTTGGCACCAGTACTTGGCAGACGAGCAATACTTACCTACGTATAATGACGCAGAAGGTACATTAAAATGCACTCGTGCATATACACGAGTGGCAAAAACAATTAAAAGTGGCATTAAAACAATTAAGCATCGACTATAACCGTATTAGCTAATAGTGCCAACGGAAAGAGTGAAATACAGGAAGAACCAAGATAGAATCGGAACAACGATTCTATTTACTCGAAAGTATTAAAATATCGACAAGATCAGATTACGTGAACGATCCACACATTTTAACCCGCATATTCTATATCGGGCAAACAAAACATTATCAGACCGCGACATCAGAAGCATCGACGCGCGTGTCTTTTGTCTCAAAAACGAATGTACACGGGTTCTCCATTGATACGCTCGTAGCATGTACGTATCCCGCGCCTTCGCGTTCTATTTAAAGCAAGCGAAATTGCCAAATATAAACTCGCGGTACACATATTATATAAATTCTATCCGTAACGCGTTGCTCGTTTCTCCGCGTTTCGCCGAGCTATTAAAATCCGCGAACCGCTCTATTATGCCAGAACTTTTGCGTTAATTAAGCTCGTTACGTCGGTTGTCTCGCCATTAAAATAAAATGGACCGGGAACAGGTGCTCTCTACGTGTGCTGGAATTTAATTACCGTTCCATTAACACTCTTTTTCTCGGCCGGCGACAACGGGAACACCGTCCAGCTCGCCGAAACCGGCAAAGAAACAATGTGTGTGCCCGCCGGCACCGTTCCATTACCTGTACTCCCTTAAACGACGCATCATGTGTTTCTCCGTGTAATGAGTGCCCTGGATCTCCCACTCGGGCCGTTGGATAATTCGTTCCTTCAAGAAATCGTCGCTCGCGTCCAACGACACCACCAGCTCGGGCATGATCGTGTAATTGCCTAACGCGTCGGCAGCCTCCTCGCCGAAATCCTCTTCCTCCTCGTCCAGATCCTCCGCTTGCGACTTTCCGAACAGCTTCTTCGCCTGCTCCAACGTCTTCGGGTAACCGTCGATGACGTACCCCTGATTTTGACACTCCATCGAACTCAATTTCCTCCGGTACAATCTTCAACGGAATGATTTACAGTCAAAGTTAACCCTTTGCACTCGAAGCCGTTTTAACTGTGAATCTAAATTGATTTTTCTAACTTATGGTATTCCCATTTTATACGACAAAGTGCATTTTATGCGTACGAAATTTATAGTCTTGCGCGACTCGTTAGGCTTTTCGACAGTTAGGCTTTTAACAATCTTTTTACGTCTGGACTTTTACGATATAAAAATTATCTTGGAACGTGATGTAACGATTTTAATGGTGCCACGGAGTCAGCACTCGAGTGCAAAGGGTTAATTAAAACTGGATAAGTCGGTTCATTTTCTCTTTTTTTTTTGGAAAAATTGTTTTAACAATTTGAAATAGAATCTAGATTTAGATTAGAATTAGATTTGAATTTGAATTAGAACCCGTCGAAATGACGGGTCACTGATTTTTTCATTTACGATTATTATTCGTAGCGTAACGATACATTTATGAGTTTATTTGTTCGGCGTATAAATGTATCGGTCGTGGCAAATATTACGATAACGCTCGTTAAAGAAGATTGTTTTAATAATTTTTACACGAAAGAATGAACTGAGTTATCCAGTTTTAATTAAGCGTGACGAGCATCAGAGGACAACGTCTTTGACGCTAGATTTACGGAGCATATGAAAACAGCTGTTTTATATTAGCTTATAAAAGTATATTATTATTATTAAAAGTATATATTAGTATATTATATTGTTATATACCCAGTTTTAATTAAGCGTGACGACCAGCAGAGGACAACGTCTTTGACGCTAGATTTACGGAGCATATGAAAACAGCTGTTTTATATTAGCTTATAAAAGTATATTATTATTATTAAAAGTATATATTAGTATATTATATTGTTATATATCCAGTTTTAATTAAGCGTGACGACCAGCAGAGGACAACGTCTTTGACGCTAGATTTACAGAGCACAAAAAACAGCTGTTTTATGTTAGCTTATAAAAGTAACGATAACACATTTGTTCTGATTTTTAACGAGCGTTATTGTAACATTTGCCACGACTGACACATTTATACGCCGAATTAAATAACTCGTAAATGTATCGTTACGATGTGAACGATAATCGTAAATGAAAAAATTAGTGACCCGTCGTTTCGACGGGTTCTAATTCTCAAATTCAAATCTAATTCAAATCTAATTCTAATCTATATCTAGATTCTACCTCAAATCTAGTATTCAGACAATGATCTCTTACCGAAAACCACAATTGCGTGCATTTTAAACGACGCACTTTCATGCTGTAAGTTTCGCGTGACAATGTGGAAGATTTCAAATCTTGCTGCGAATTGTCTGAAACAACTTTCTCACAGCTGTTACGATATCTTCGATCGTTCCATATCCGCGGAACAAGATAAAATTCGTTACTTCGAAACGGATGCGAAACATTAGCGTTCAACGTAGTCGATATTTAGAACATCGATTCATGTAATAATTAGAGTAAAAACGAAATTGAATCTAAGAGTCTATCGAATCGAGTATTTTCGGAATCTTCGTTCTCCGATGCGACGGAGGCATCGAAGATCGTTCGATCGTTCGATCAAGGAGCTCGTCAAACCGACAAATGAAAGGCGCAGTTTCTGAACGATTTGACAATTCGACAGTCGCTCGAATAGCTAATGTATCGGAACGGGGACGTAATTTACCGTGCTTAATCGGCGGGCTCCCGTTCCTTAACACTTTATCGACCGCTAGCCTATTTATCGGCTTTTCGATTGCCAATGTTTATCGATCGCTAGCCTATTAATCGGCTTTTCGATTGCCAATGCTTATCGACCGATAGCCTATTAATCGACTTTTAGCTATCGACGGTTTTCGCTTCTTTACTGTTTTGTTAGTAGCTGACCTCCTGTATGCTGACCTCCCCATATCCTTATGAATTATAATTATAATAATTATTATTATTTATTATTATTTTTAAAGGAATAAGCACAACACAATGAATAGCGAACATTTAGCCGGTACTGGGAGCAAATGCGCGCGCGACTAAGCCAGTCCTTACTGAGTGGCAGCCTCAACCACGACCGGACGATAAAGTGTTAACCGGGACCAATGTTCGACGGAGATCGCGTGGACGCGCGTTGCACGGCTCGCGGAAGTTCGACTTCCGATAATAACCCGGAAAGTTAATTTTCCGAGAAACAATCCGATGAGCTGCGACACTCGCGAAGGGGAATCGATCGCAATTATACCGGTGACCCTATCCCATTCAGTATACTGCTGCTGAGCGGCATTGCGACAACTTCGCGTAAAAGAATCGGTTCGCTCTCTCTCTCTCTCTCTCTCGCTCTCTCTGCGTCACGAAACGCAGTTCTATTAGGTTGGATAATGAGTTCGGTCGGATCCTTTAACGGTGTGTCAACCCCGGTTACGTGCACGCAGACGTAGATCGATCAACAAGTGCGCCAATTACAGTAAATTCTCTCTAATTGACGCTCAGGTTGTCCACAAAAATGTACGATTTAGGGAGAGGAGATACGATTGTTCGAGCCCTGCGGTTCATTTTTATAGTTACGAATTTTCAACAATTATAAAAACGAGGCTCGAATAATCGTGTCTCCTCTTCTCAAATTGTCTGTTCTTTTTTGCACAATCCGAGCGCGTCAATTAGGGAGAATTTAAAGCGTCGCATTATCTTCCGAATCAGCTTTTCTACGATTGCTCTGGAAAATATTCAACTGACTCAAGAAGCATCTCTGAAGAATTTGTGAACAGGGCTTGAATCGAGCTGTCATATAATTGTAAACTGTTTACTTTTCAGCTTCTGATTTATTCGTTGAAATTGGATTTGATTTGATCTGATTTATTAAAATGTCTATGTTAATGTAATACAGTAAATTCTCTCCAATTGTTCCTCTGTTTTGAAAACAGAAATGGTTCCCGAATGGTCCAATTCTGCTTCCAGGCTGAGCGTCAATTAGGGAGAATTTACTGTACCGCGTAACGCGTCTCATTATCTTTCGAGTCACCGGCTTTTTTACGATTGCTCTGGAAAATATTCGACCGAGCCAAGACGCATCTCTGAAGAGTTTGCGAGCAAGGCTTGAATCGAACTGTCATGTAACTCTGTAAACTTTTTATAAAGATAAATTATTTAGTAGACTTTCAACTTCTTAATTATTTCTTTGAAATTGGACTTGATTCAATCTACTTTATTAAAATGTCTATGCCAACGAGTCTTGTAAATTCGAAAACGAAATACAGTAAAATCTCTCCAATCGTCCTCCAGCTTGTAAACAAAAATAGGCAATTTGACGATTAAAAACTGGACAATTATTGACAAATGCACGATTATTCGAGGCTCACGACTCATTCTTGTATTCACCGATTGTCAACAACTGTAAAATCGGCTCCCAAATCGTCCATTTTTGTTTACAAGCTGGAGGACAATCGCAGCGAATTTATGATAAATTTCGAATTGCGAAAATCGCGTTGCAAACAAACAAATCATACGATCTTCTGAACGCGACGTTTCGCAACGACGACGGTAACGCACTAGATAAGCACATGAAACTCGCGCACGAACTTCGTCTATTGTTGAATAGAAGTCCGATACTCTTTGAAGTTATTACGGCCGCGGAAATAAATAAAGCAGAATCGGGTAACCAACGACGTTCCTCGAAGTTTCTATAATAATAGACGCGAAAGGGGCAGAACTGTAGGTGGATAACTTTAAAACAATCCTTGAGGGAGTAACCTTCGTGTGATGGGATGAACGATGGCGGTAATAAAGTCCTCGGTAGCTCGGGAAAGTTTCAATTTCTCTCGGCGCGCACGTCGAATTAAAACAATACCGGACGGTGTGGTTCGATCAAGCTATTTTCCACGAGAACGGGAACCTCGAAACGGAAAAATAGGAGCGAACCGGTTGCTTCTTCTACTTCGCGAGAACCTCCCGCGGAATATTAACCTTTTAGGTACGGCTGAATTCTGCGCGAGGCTATTTCTCTGGACGGCAGAGTCTGATGTGTACTGTACAGAGTCTGATACTGTATATATAGGATGTCCCAAAAATGTCTCGCAATCCGAAAGTGGCGGGTTCCTCGGGCCATTTGAAGCAACTTTTTCCTTTACAAAAATTTTCTCCGAGGCACCGTTAACGAGTTATTAACGAAAAACAGTGACCAATGTGAGGCGAGCTCAGCTGGCGCGAGGCGATCGAGCCAATGAGCGGAACTGGGCTTCGCGCGCTGGTTGACTGGGCCGCCTCGCGTCAGCCGTACTCGATTCTTATTGGTCACTGTTTTTCGTTAATAACTCGTTAACGGTGCTTCGGAGAAAATTTTTGTAAAAAAAGAAGTTGCTTCAAATGGTGCCATTTTACAAAACTGTAATAACATTTTAACTATATTTCTTGGGTGTTAAAAGGCAGCAAACTAACTATAGCATTGGGCTTATTTAACCAAGAATTAAGTACGAAAATTCTTGGATGACTTATCTTAATTTTAGAAATTTATATTACTGCCATCTTCGAAATTTTTGTTAAAATCTAAAATTTCCAAGCTATTATGCCGGCGTCGAACAAAAGAATCATATCTAAAATCTGCGGACGGCATAGTGTTAATTAGAAGAGCTCCTTTTTCTTTTTCTCAAATTTCACTTCGGAATCGAGGACGCAATAATATCTCGCTGACCAGAAGAAGCTTGCGCGCCGCGCATCGTCGGGGGCTGCTGCATCGGGATTAATATTCCCGTCGGAATAAGCGTACCGAGACTTCGTTGCACGGGGGTGTGCATCGATATCAGTCTTTCTGTGTAAATCGTGGTATCCGCTCGGAGCCGACAACCAATCGCAAATAGGGTACAATACGCGTTTACCTCAAAGGGAGCAATCGGACCCGGAGAAGCAATAAGTTTCCGGGCGAGGGGACAATAATACCCGGTCGGCGATATCGTCCCGGGGCCGGGAAGGAAGGCGAAACAAGGTCAAGGGAATTAAAACGGAACCGAAGACTTCATTAATTTCACGGATCCCGACGATTAAACTCATCGGCCAGCTATATTGTGCGCGGCTGCGGCCGCGCGACGAGCGGAACGCTTTAACCTTTTAGGCACGACGCGCCACTATAGTGGCTTCCGCGGATATCATCTTTCAGAACGACACGCCACTATAGTGGCTTTCGCGGATGTCATCTCTCTGGACGACGCGCCACTATAGTGGCTTGCTCTAGTAGCTCACTCGCTCATCGTTTGAACCAAATAATCGTCTTCGTATGCATTGCTTCACACTTCTTTTGTCTTCGCATCGATTTACAACAGTCTACAGGGTGTCCCAAAAATGTCTCGCAATCCGGAAATGGCGGGTTCCTCGGATCATTTGAAGCAACTTCTTCCTTTACAAAAATGTTCTCCGAGGCACCGTTAACGAGTTATTAACGAAAAACAGTGACCAATAAGAATCGAGTTCGGCTGACGCGAGGCGGCCCAGCCAACCAGCGCGCGAAGTCCAGTTCCGCTCATTGGCTCGATCGCCACGCGCCAGCCGAGCTCGCTCTCATTGGTCACTGTTTTTCGTTAATAACTCGTTAACGGTGCCTCGGAGAAAATTTTTGTAAAGGAAAAAGTTGCTTCAAATGGCCCGAGGAACCTGCCACTTTCGGATTGCGAGACATTTTTGGGACACCCTGTATATACAGTATCAGACTCTGTACAGTACACATCAGACTCTGCCGTCCAGAGAAATAACCTCGCGCAGAATTCAGCCGTACCTAAAAGGTTAAACGGGGAATCGCTGGGAACGTCGCCTCGATAGAGTATCGGAGGGTCCGTTAACAGGATGGCCGTTTCCGGAGGCTTTCGGTTCGCTGAAATTCCCTCGGTTCTTCTGCTTTCGTCCTCTTCCTTTATTTTTCAAGCGGCTCGGCCTCGAAACCGAGGTTACGATACCCGGTGCCCCAGGCGGCCGCTGTGTGTTCAAGCGACGAGCACACACTATCGCGAAAGTCGAAACGAGAGGAACAGGCGACGAGCTTTTAAATGGTCGAGCGAGCTGTCCCGGCTGAAGTGCTGCTAACACTTCCTGGAAATAGTTGCTCGCTTAGGGGATTTCGAGGACGGAATTAGCCGATGATGGAAGTATTCGGTTGGCGACCGAGTTCCCGTCGTTTTCTTTTTAATTTTATCATTCGATTGTTAAATTTTTTCGACATAATGTTTCAGATCATTCGAAAGAGCATGTTTCGTTCTAACGGAATGTATGTTTCGTTTGTTTCGTTCGAGGTAATTCATGGTAATTTTCAGGTCATTTTAATGGAACGTCGAGTTGAGAGAAACGAGCATTTTCGACGCCTTCTTTTTGCTTTTCGTCGAGGTTCTAAGGCCGCGAAAGCTGCTCGCGATGTTTATGGTGTGTACGGAGAGGCTGCCGTAGCTGAAAGAACCGCTCGTGATTGATATGCCGAGTTCAAGAATGGAAACGTTGACCTCAAAGACGCGCCTCGCTCTGACCGTCCAGTTGAGTTCGATGAAGAGCGATTAAACCAATTTTTGCACGGAAATTCGCGTTAAACCAATCCAATACAGTAATGTCTCCCTTACTGACGCTCAGATTGTCCACAAAAATGAACAATTTGGGAAGAGGAGATACGACTATTCGAGCCTTGCGGCTCGTTTTTACGTTTTACCGATTGTCAATTAGAAAAACGAGCCGCGAGATTCCAATAATCGCATCTTCTCTTCCCAAATTGTGCATTTTTATTTACAAGCTGCGCGATAATCGTGAAGAATTGACTGCAATTACAGTAATTGCTCCCTAATTCGCGCTTGGATCGCTCGCAAAAATGGACAATTTGGGCAGTGGAGATACGATTAATCGATCTGTGCGCCTCGTTTTCATAGACAACCAATTGTGAGCCAATAAAAAAAGGAGCCGCGATACTCGAATAATCGCATCTTCTCTTCCCAAGTTGTCCATTTTCGTGCGCAATCTGGGCGTCAATTAGAGAGACATTACTGTACATCCATTTCGAAAATAAAAGCTGACGAAGATAGTTGAGAGGACATCGTCCGTTTGACGATACATTTATGATGAAATTGAGGATGTTTCGAGACGATTGTTCGCGAATCAGCGGACGCATGACTTAACGAGAAGTTGATTCGAGCCGAAACGCGGCGCAATCTTCGGCGGAATGTGAATCAACGTCGAAGGGTGCAGTTTCAGGTGGACTGGCGCGGCTCGTGTGCAACTAAGTCGCTGAATAAGAACGCGTTCCGATAGCTTAACGAGCGCGGAAATCAAATTGCTAAGGGGTCTAACAATAGAAAATTGTAGTCGAGCTGGTATTTCGTAACGCGGTTCAACGATTGAAATTCAGCGAAACGCAATTAGGCTTGACGAGTGGCAGACGCATTCCGCATACTTTTAGCTTCCTTCTCGGAGCGTTTAGGCTTTATCGTCGTTATTATTGTTCTTCCGGAGTGTTCGGCTTTACCATTGGCCACACGAACGTGTCCCGAGTTATCCCTAATCTTGAGCAATTTCGCAATTAAATTAGATTATGCTTCCTGAAATTATAGGCAGAACATTTCCTGAAATTACATTTATTTCGCGAATCATTCCAATCTATTAAAGATAAAACGAGTCGCTCGTAATTTTACGATATACCGCTGCTTGAATAACGACGATAAGGCAATAAAGCTGCAGAATTTCCTGACGAGTTGCAGGAAATCCTGCTTGATTGATTTAATTACGGTAATGCACGAGTCGCTTAAAGGGCGATACCTTCTTGCAAAATATGTGCGCGAAATTTATATTAGGTCCACCGGAAAGATCAAAGAACGCTGCCGATGGTTATGGGACTTCAGCGTTGAACTTCCACTTCATCTTTTATACGTGCGACACAAATTTTTCAAGTAAAAGGCGAGAAGCATCCAAATTACTATTTTTTCGCAATCCATACTATTCGCCTCGAAACGAACGTAATTCTTTACAACGCACGTTTTCAGTGTCATGGTCTCCCATACGCTCTGAATATATTAGGTCTACCGAAAAGTTCTGTCCGATAGTGTCACTTCAAGTTTCAATCCATATGCACATGTTGATTTGAGACATATACGACTATCTCTCTTTATCATTGCATTCACACGCATGTACTCTCCTAAATAAACTGAAACAAAGATGTCTCGTGTCATTATTAAGCGAGACGCGATCGTGAAAACATGACTACCGATGATAATGCCGGACCACATGCTGCTTTGGCGACTCGTCGGAAAATCGCAGAGCTGGGCTGGGAAATTCTGTCGCATCCACCATACTGCCCAGACCTAGCACCCTCCGATTATCACTTGTTTCTCTCTTTGCAAAACTTTTAACAGGAAAAAAATTCAAAACTGAAGCTGATGTCAACCAAGCACTAGTCGAGTTCTCCGCCTCTAAAAATAAATCATTTTTTAAAAGTGGCATTTACAAGTTGCCATCACGCTGGCAAGAAGTCATAAGTAACGATGGAAAGTATTAAACGGACAGAACTTTCCGGTAGACCTAATATATTGAACATTCGACGAATCAAATCGTTATGAAAGAATTTCCATAATGATAAAATATCCGCGGACCATAAAACCTCGCTCGTAAATTGTCTAGAAAAGCATTTTACTTTTCTGCAGCGGAAAATAAAAGTGTGAACTGGCTGTGAAGGGAATCGATGAAATTTGAATTCGATCTTGAAGCGTCGCGGTTCGACAACTCGCTTTTCAATTTTCGCTACGGGATCGCTTTGGTCCGTTCGTCCTCGAGCCGTTGAATCGTCGACCACCGATTATTTCTGCCTCGTTTCATATTGGAGCTCCAATCAAAGATCGCACTTCGCTGGAAAAAAGCTTTCGGTCCACTGTGGCCGTGAACTGAATGCGTTTCTTCCTCGCGTTCGAATGTAAACGAACCCGGCTTCGTTGGAACCCTTTCCCAGATAACCGAAACGCTCCCACCAAAAATCATTGAAATCGTAGACCTAATAGTTTTACCACGACCTGTATTTAAGGGTTTGCGTTTTAACACGTTTAAGAAATATGGATGCTAACTTTCGAGAAGATTTACTTGTATTTGTTATCCCAGGATACTGATATTTTTCTCAGTACAAATAATTTCGTATAAACATTAAAAAATCACCACTTTTCATTACGGTAAAGTGACTTATGCCACTTTCAAAATAAACGGCTCAAATAGCAGCCGCGAAAACGGCCGAGACAAAAGGTTTGCGCGTTTGCGGCGTCGACGAAATTTGCCGGCAGCATGACAGGGAATCGCGGAACGTCGCGGATCCACCATTTCGTGCAGCGAGATTGGCTGCAGCGTGTATTACGTTGCGCCGCGCGCGACACGTAACCCGGAGCAAACCCCATCGAAATGAAATTTCTTACGTGCGGTGAATGCGACGAGCAAAAGCAGCCGCGTAACCGCACCGGCCGACAAGCTTTAAACTCGACGATGGTTCCATTTGCGAGATCGCCGCGAGTCGGCGCTCGATAAATCAAATTGTGTGCGCATCGGCGGACCCGGGCGCGCACGTGTCCGCTATAGCAACCGAACACGATGGTTAGCTAAATGACCGCGGCCACCTAAATACGAGCTTAATGCGCGATTCGAACGCGCGATATTTGCCGTCGATGCTGCTGGGACCACGGTCCGATGATGTTTGCGCGTCTCGGCGAGCTTCGGTCCACGCAACGCTTTTTAATCGGTCTTCCGCGCACCAGCCGAGCTCGCCTCTTATTGGTCAGTGTTTTTCGTTAATAACTCGTAAACGAAGCCTCGGAGAAAATTTTCTCAAAGGAAAAAGTAGCTTCAAATGACCTCACGAACCTCCCATTTCCGGATTGCGAGACATTTTCGGGACACCCTGTATATCGTCTATTTCTGTGGACAATCTGAGCGTCAATTAGAGAGACATTACTGTACGTAGAATGACGCGAGGAAAAGGAATGAGGACAGATGAGGAAAGATAAAAAGATAAAAAGATAAAAAGATATCGCATAAGAGCCTCGTGCAAAGAAACACAAACGAAATCGCGCGTGCATAGCTCGAGCGCGCGTTTCCTTCTTTCTTCGTTTTCCTCTTCGAGATCGTATCTGATCGGAGCGATCTCTTCGCGCTCGGCCTAGCAGACGCGATCCCAACATTTCCGAGCTTAACATTAGAACGCCAATGAAACGTAGTTTCCACTAACTTGTTCAAAAGAGGGTCGTCCAGACGGCCCTTGTTCCTCTCCTTATTCCGCTCTATTTCGTCCAGCAGTTCGCGGAGCTTCTCGACTCTCGTGCCTTCCTCCTCCCCTTCCAGATCCTCGTCCTCGTCCACGTCCTCGTCGTCGTCGTCGCCTGCACCTGTTTCTTCGTCTTTGACCTGTTCCTTCGCGGTCATGGCCTCTTCTATCTCAGCCACCTGTCGCGGATTTAGACGCCGAGAGAATTTAACCGCGACTCGAGCAGAAGCTTAAGGGATCGCGCTCAGTGATTTTCAGGACTTTTTTTCGGCAGAAGTTCGTGGACTTTCTTCTCTAACGAGTACGTTATCTGAAAGTGCGTGGATTGTATCGGGAGTTGTAATTTTGTTGCTGTGAAATCTTCAGAAATGCCCAAGTAACTCTTTTTCGGAATACTGATGGCGAAATCAATTCGTGCGAAATCAATGTTTCCAAAAATACTTTCTCGTCTTCTGGATTAAATTATTTTATTATAAAATATTTTACTTTTTATTAAGGTAAAATTATTTTATTATAAAATATTTTACTTTATTAAGATAAAATTATTTTATTATAAAATATTTTACTTTATTAAGGTAAAATTATTAGAACAGTTGAACAGTTGAACATTGAACAGTTCACAGCATTAGTTTATTTATTCTTTAATAAGATCATTGATTTTTAGCAAGTCCATCGATTTTTCCAAAGAAAAATCCTAAAGACCACGATTTACACGCCCCAAGAATCGATGCGCTATTAAGCGCAAAAGCCGCGGAAAATACAAAAAAAAATCTTCGAGTCGTTCGTACGAACTTGGGCAATATTTTTGCTTAGGGCGATGTCCGGTTAAGCAGCGCGTCCGACAAACGAGCAGAAACTTTTTCTCAGGCGTGGGGAGGGCTTTCATAAATTTCAGAATCCCCTGGAGTGCTTTTATACATTACGCAGTCCACCTTAGCGGCCATTAAGCCACTTAATCGAGGTCCTGCATTTGAATTTACTGTTCCGCGGGAGCGCGGGCTAAACGTTCCAACGAGCATTCTCAATCTCTTCGGAGGCCGTAAAACATTCGAGCGGCTCGTTTTTCAAATCGCGATGGAAACTGTGATTACGCGGGAGAAGCGCTATGCTTCCGAAGACAATGCTGCGCCGACCGACTGCAGATAGGAAAGCGCTCCGAGAACAACGGAACGGCGAAGTACTTGCGACGAACCAACGTTTGCACGGTCTCCTCGATCAACGACTTCGCGTGAACGTAGTGCACGCCGTAGTAATCCGCGAGATAGCGGGCGACGATGCTCTTCCCGGATGCGGGAGGTCCTAAAACGATTATTTTCAGCGGATGCAGTCCCCGGGCCGTCCTGAATTCCTTCACGACGGCGTCGATGTTATCGCGGAACGGTGAATCCTGGTGCCAAGTTATTTGATCGGCAATGTACTCGGGCTCGGCGTTCAAGTTCAGTGTCATCTGATCGTAGATCTGTTGCGTGACATCCGGTAATAAGAACGCTTCCTCCTGCGGGATTTTCTTCACCTTGCCGGTGCCGAGCGCTCGGCTGATTCTCTGGAAACACGGAGAAACGACATTGCAACTCTTCGTTGACACATTGTTCGCCGGATGCAGCAAATTCTCTCCGATTGTCCTTCGGCTTGTCGACGAGAATGGACAATTTTGGGAAGAGAAGATTTACTTTTGCCGATTATCAACAATTGTAAAAACGGAGTGCAAGGCTCGAATAATCGCATAATTTTGTTCACAAGCTGAGGGAAAATTAGGGAGAATTTACTGTAAATTTTATAAGGTTTTTCGATACCTATTCGTGATAATATTGGAATACTGTGGTATCATATGCAGACAGTTTCACATATACAAGCTGTCCCAAAATTATGATACTTCCGGGAAATAGGGGGTTCCTGAGATCATTTGAAGCAACTTTTTCCTTAGCGAAAATGCGATCCGCGGCTTCGTTTGCAAGTTATTAACGAAAAACACTGACCAATAAGAGGCGAGCTCGCCTAGCGCTAGGCAGCCGAGCCAACGAGTAGACGAAGTTCGGTTCCGCTCATTGGCTCGGCTGCCTCGCGCCAGCCAAGCAAGCACGCTTCTCATTGCTCACTGTTTTTCGCGAATAACTCGTAAACGAAGCCGCGGATCGCATTTTCGCTAAGAAAAAAGTTACTCGAAATCACCTCAGGAACCCCACATTTCCCGAAAGCACCATAATTTTGTGATAAAATTATTATTGTGATTATGATTAATTATTATTGTGATTATGTGATAAAACAGTTTAATCATATGTGGATACTTCAGTGAATTCAGATTCGGTCAATAATGTCTTTATGAAATGAATATTCAGCAACAAATGCCACAAACTGAAACGTCTCTTAATATTTTTATATTAAAGAATTTTTTACGACTAAATATACTACATTTCACACTAACTGTACAATTGCCGGTTCGACAATGTTTATTCTACAATTGCATATTGAAATCACGACGGTGCCGTCGTCAGAAATCGTTAAATAAATTTCGTCACTCCGAAAGTCACACGGTCGTCCAAAGATCGCAGAAAAGTCCACGTAAACTCAACCTAGTAATTATCATTTATCAGTGACAAGTTTCAAGAATATCTCAGACGAAAATCGACGATTATAAACGCATATAAATTTCACGACCGAGTGCAAACTTAACGACAGCGTAGACGGTCTTCGAACCAGGTCGATCGCGATCGCTGATATCGGTTCTAATCCGATCGATCAGAATTCACTGTCCGACTCATTAGAACGAAGAACATGACCCCGATTCACGAGTGGAGACAGTTCGAGGCTCCTATTAATCGGCCGTGTCGAGAAGCCAATAGTTCCGATAGATGTTCGGTTAATCAAATCCGAGGTTGTCCTATCCGTGTACAGACGCGCGCGCACGCGGTCTGCGGAGCAGCTGATACGGCGGCAGATTTGCGGGCCGTTAATTAATAGGCGGCCCCGAAATTGATATGTTCTGTTATGCGCTGGCCCGGCCTCTCGATACGGAACACACTATCGAGATTTAACGCTTGTTCCTCGCGTTGCGAGAGGAACCTGCCGTGGCGGCGGCCAGGGTACGTGTTGCGCTCGCTGACGTATGTAGATCCATTATCGTTCCAATGAACTCTGCGCTTGCGATCTATACGGCTGATAGCCGCGCTTCCTGGGAAGCAAGACACCGGCCGACAGCCAGCCGCCGCGGAGCTAATTGATTAACCAACTGGGGAATGAAAAAGGAAAAGTTGGGGAGACCGTGATTAACGACGAGCAAGCTGACGGGCTTTCGATGATTGATCGGCGAGAAGGGAACGGCCTCCTCCGGTAAGGGGCGGACGAATCGTAACAGACAGGGCCGAGCAATATGAATGAATCGACGAATACGCGCCGAGACGAAATTGATGAGCGAATCATTGGAACTTCGTACTTTGTCTCGAAGCACCGCGTTCGGTGGGTCAAGGGTAATCGCGGAGATACCGGCGATGGTCTGCGCGGTCCTTCGACTGACCTTGATCTCGGCGATTCTATGATCACCCTCTGAAAACAGGTCAACCGTCGAAGGGATGAACCGACGATGTGTAGCTACCGATTGTCAAGAACTATGAAAAGGAACCAAGAGGATCGAATGAATTATCTATTATACCTGCTCTTCCAAAATTATACATTTCTGTTTACGATGTGTTGGAGATACGAAATGAAAGGTACAGTAATGTCTCTCTATTTGACGCTCAGATTACAGTAATGTTTCTATAATTGACGCTCAGATTACAGTAATGTCTCTCTAATTGACGCTCAGATTGTCCACAGAAATGGACAATTTTTGGAAGAAAAGATACGATTATTCGAGCCTTGCAGCTCGTTTTTATAATTGTTGGCAATCGATAACCATAAAAAGCGTAATCTAATTGACGCTCAGATTACAGTAGTGTCTCTCTAATTGACGCTCAGATTGTCCACAGAAATGGACAATTTTTGGAAGAGAAGATACGATTATTCGAGCCTTGCAGCTCGTTTTTATAATTGTTGGCAATCGATAACCATAAAAAGCGTAATCTAATTGACGCTCAGATTACAGTAGTGTCTCTCTAATTGACGCTCAGATTGTCCACAGAAATGGACAATTTTTGGAAGAGAAGATACGATTATTCGAGCCTTGCAGCTCGTTTTTATAATTGTTGACAATCGATAACCATAAAAAGCGTAATCTAATTGACGCTCAGATTACAATAATGTCTCTCTAATTGACGCTCAGATTGTCCACAGAAATGGACAATTTTTGGAAGAAAAGATACGATTATTCGAGCTTTGCAGCTCGTTTTTATAATTGTTGGCAATCGATAACCATAAAAAGCGTAATCTAATTGACGCTCAGATTACAATAATGTCTCTCTAATTGACGCTCAGATTGTCCACAAAAAGTGGACAATTTTGGAAGAGTAGCCTTGCGAATTCGAGCCTCGCAACACGTTTTTATAGTTACCGATTTTGAACAATTATTAAAACGAGCTGGAAGGCTCGAACAATCGTATCTTCTCTTCCAAAATTGTTCATTTTTGTGGACAATCCGAGCGTCAATTAGAGAGACATTACCGTAACACTACCGATCGGCGATTAGCTTCGAACATTGGTTCCTGTCGCGAGCGAAATACGCTCGGCGGATAGCCGAGCTTTAAGTCTCGACCGCTTCCTTATTATAAACTTTCTAATTCAAGGTCGGATCGCGACGCACGACTGAGCCCACCTTCGTGTGAACTATAACGTTGCACGGGATAAAAATACGCGGGATCCATTTAAAAGAGATAAAAAGAAGCGGCCGTTACGCCTGATAACTCCGGAAAAGAAAAGGTGTCTGGATGGTGGGAAATACTTTTTTTCAACACCTTTTTTTTTTGCTCGGTGATTCAACACGCAGAATCGCGTGAACGTTTTATCGATTCAACGGGCGAACGATGCTCGGTACGGTGTACGCTGGGAATGTTATTGTTACTGAAAATTGAATCGATCTGTACGGAAACGTTACCTTGACAATCGTACTTTGAGCAGTCGATTCCTGCTCCACCGCTAGGATGTAACGCAACGGGGGCCAACTTCGCAACGCGTTGATTATCACTCTGCGAACAGAACGAGAGAACGATGATTGAACTTTCGCGCGTTGAATTGGATAATTAAAATCTAGACGATCAACTGGGCGATGAATCGTGTATAATTTACACGGACAAGATGTAACAGTGAATTAAATTTTTCTGATCGGATATTTTAACATCCCGATTACAGTAATTTCTCACTAATTAGCGATCGAATTGCTCGCGATAATGGCCATTTTGGAAGAGATACGATTGTTCGAGCCTCGAGGCTCGTATTTATTACCAAAGATTGTCGAGAGCTATAAAAAGGAACCGCGAGGCTCGAATAAATATTCGATGGATAATTTTGATGGATAATTCTAGTAGAGCAGGTATAATAGATAATTAAATTATTATACCTGCTCTGCTAAAATTATCCATTATTGTTTACGAACAGCGGGATAATTGAGAATTAATTAATTAATTAATAGAGAATTCACTGTATTTGATGTTTACTTACCGTTCGAGCTAAATTAATTAAATAATAATTATTATTAATTAAATAAAGCTCGCTAATTGACGCTCAGCTTGCACACAAAAATGCCTCGCGAGACTCGCGGCTCGTTCTTATAGCGAAGTTATTTATAAGAAGCGCGAATTAAGGAGAAATTATTGTAGTCTTTCCGTAACGAGAACATCGCATTTTCAGGGTTCGCTCTAATTTTTCAAGCAAAGCATGTGCACTAGTCTCGATCGCGAAGCCTATATAGATAGGACACATTCCACACACATATTCCTCTCGAGGTCGGATACCATAGTGCATAGTTTTGCTAACAAACTATCGTTCATGGCCAGACGAACTCGTAATTGAATTTCTAACTGAATATAACAATTAACTGGGATCCTTCAAGTTGGGAACGCGTTTAAGCAACGTTGTACCTTGTCTGTAGTTATCTTGTAAACACCCACGCAGCACTAACCAGACGTCGTGTTATGTTCATTCGACTGTTATACGTCCATCGTTTTTAGAACCGTGTATCCAGAGGATAAATATAATTTTAACAAACTTATGAATTTGCAAGGAATACACAAATAAACAAGTATGAACTAATAAACACATAAATAAAAATAAACACATATGAACATCTAATTCGTATCGTAATAAAAATGCGATACGTATTGTAATAGCACAGACAATTGCTGCTCACGTCGAAGCGAATAAAAAGATACTGCCATTTTTAAGGGGACACAGCTTTTATGCCCACCTTCGTAGCATTTAAAGCTTGCTCGGAACAAAAAAACTGAAAGGTACCCTTTTACGGGGGAGACACATTAAAGATGCCTACGTGGGTGGTTGTTTCACCGACATATAAATTTGTTCGACCGTACAAACTATCTTTATAAATTCACTTGGAAATAATCGTAATTCTAAATTCTGAATGTAAAAATATCAAAATATAAATATATAAAAATATAAAAATATAAAAATATAAAAATATAAAAATATAAAAATAAAAATATAGAGATTATAAATATGACATATAATAGCAATTATAAATTCACTTGCTGAATATAAAAATGTCACAAAACGAAGATCGCGCGAAGTGAACTTTTAACGTTGACTGTAGTCCCACACTCCCTGCAGGATTAACCCTTATCACTCCAAGAATTTTACAGAGTGATACAATGTAATAGATACAAGTACAAGTACAAAAATAAAATAGAAATGTGTATTAGACATTTTGAAAGTAGTCTCGGCCAATCAAATTTCTCCCGAAATAGGAGAGATAGTATCAGAGAAGAGATGTCAAGTATCAGGACGTAAACAATAATTCAACTTTATATATGTTTATCACAACGTACTAGTCAAAATAAAAATATTTGTTTCCATGAACATTGATTTTTTTTGCGGCCCACCTAAAGTCAAGCATTGTTTATTTGGCCCAAGTTTGCTTTTGAGTTTGACACACCTGTTCTAGTCAACGACCATCAATTATCACAAAATGCACTACGAAACCAGGAATTCGCATAAAGATAGAGCCCGGCAATTATGTTTCCGATATCGAATAAAGGAAGAACTCGAGCCGGAAGATGGCCAGTAGCGAATGACTCGATAACTGTCCCCTTGTTAACAAGCGGAACGGCGCGGCGTCGATGCAGTCGCGTAACGCGTCCCGTTATTCAATGACGAATGCGGCGCGCGAGCGTGTTTATCAGGCGGTTTCGCCGCCGCTAAATCGCGATAAACGTTGCAGCCGGTTTCGGTTAACGTTCCGCCGGAATTAGGGGTAGCGCGACCATTAACGCAGCGCGCCGCGAAATTGCATCGTTCGACACTGACGTGATTAGATCGCGCACGTGCAACAGCGGGATTTTGTTGGCGCCGTTGCCGATAATCGGCAGGAACGGCTCGTTCTCCCAGGCCCTCTTGAACAGATAATGAAGAGGACCCTCCTGGTCGCCGTAGGTGATCCCGGAGCAGATCACCAGGGTCTTTAATTTCTTCCTCAGGCTCGGCTTCTTCATCGCGACGACCACGTTCTTCTCGCACTGGACGTGCTCCTTGAAATTCGGATGCGGTTTCCGTTTCCGATAGCCGTCCTCGGTGAAGGCCAGGCTCGGATCCTCCGGATCCAACGGCTTCGTCAGGGCCCAGGTCATCACGGTGGATATCAAAACGAAATACCGCACGTCCTCGCTACGCTTGAAAGCTTTCGGTGTTTCTCGCTCCATCCGCTCTAACTCGCTCACGATACCTGAAAGGTGTCGAGGATATGAGACGCCCACTGAAAATGATCGTTAACCCGACTTAACTGTATCGGGAGACGCGCGAGCAGGCTAAAGATATTTCAACTAAGAAATACAAGTACTCGCGGATATATATATACTGTTTTTTTTTTTTTGGAGAGTGTGTTGCATATGCTTGAATTTGTGATTTAGTTCTCTGTGCGAAAGGAAATGCTAGTCGAAGTACAGTAATGTCTCTCTAATTGATTGCTTAGATTGTCCAGAAGATAATTTGGGAGGGACGAGGGACAATTTTGGAAGAGGAGATACGATTATTCGAGCCTTACGGTTCGTTTTTATAGTTACGAATTGTCAACAGCTATAATAACTTCTCGATCGAGTGGACCAAGCTGGACTTCGACTTCAGATTCTTGAGAGACGCAGTAATTTTTCCCTAATTCGCGCTGAGGTAGCGCATAAAAATGGACAATTTGGGAAGAGGAGATACGATTATTGTAGCCTTGTGCCCGTTTTTATAGTTGTTGACAATCTGCGACTGTAGAAAATAATCGCATCTTCTGTAGAAAGAAATATCTCTTGAAGGAAGCATTTGCGATCGAAATTCCGAAGGAAAAAATTTGTTTGTTTTACAATCTTAAGTTCATCTATAGATTTTGGCGATTTTCAACCCGGGAACACGCTGTATAATAAGAACCTGAAATCGTGGAATCGTTCTGCGCCCAAATCTGTGTATCGAGTGTCCCGCCTGAATTGATCATCTTGTATATTTCACTGTCATTAAGAAAAAAGCACCACTCATAGTATAGCGAACATAAATAGAATATTCCTACATACTCATCGACGTAGACTAAAATCGAATAAAATAAAAAATAAGAGAAAATATATTAGAAAAAAATTGTTATAGAAAAGAAAATATTCGAGCTGGTTCAAAGTAGCGTAATGCTCTAATTAGAGCATGTTAAAACACTTAAATGACCCATATTATTTCCCGTAGGCATACTCTAAGACCACGATATGCTTTGAACATCTTTTGGAAAAATTTTGACTCCAGAATTGTCTTCAAGAGCTTCTAGATTTATAGTTCTGTCCTTCGTTATCCAAACATCTTCCTTTTCCGATTGTTCGTCGATTGTTCGTCTCAGCATTGAAAGCACGAGAAATCTCGTGAGCGGTCGTTTAACACGTTCCGTGCCGAGCTTTTTTTACTCGAATCTTCACACTTTGATATTTTACTAAAACTTGATGTATTACGTGCAATTATTAATTCTCGTACACATAACAACGTAACAAAAACTTATCAACGCCCATTCTTGCGGTGGAAATTGATTCTTCGGTTCTAAATTTCTTGTAAACAATTTGTTCAGTTCACTAAGTAAACATGCAAGCGTGTACCATCGATGGTACACGTGGCACGGAACGTGTTAAGCGTTAAATCCCACAACACGCGGTTAAAAGTCGCCACGAACGCACAAAGATCCGCACAGTTTGTTCACGGTTCTCTCGAGGAACGCGCTGTTTGGTTGCGCGAGGGGAAAAGCGACGTCTTAATAGACACATTTTTTTTCTCATCGGAGCAAGTAAAAGTGTATCCACCGGCAGAACAATGCTCATCGAGGAAACAATCGCATCAGGCCAAGCACTTCCGCTTCATATCTCATTGTCCGCCGTGACCGAGGCGCGCCGCGCCGCGCCGCACCGCGCCGAGCGAATTGCTCTTTGTTTTTAGAGGAAATTGTACACGGGTTCCCTCGTCCCGTTGTTTTTCCATATTTCAAGCTTGTGCTCGCGTTCCGGCCGGGACACGGCTCTCGCATTTATCTCTCGGCGAGGCGGTTCTTTCTTTCTTCCTTTTTTTTTCTTTTTCATCGGCGCGGTCATAATTATCAGGAAACCGTCCGATCCGGTTACCATTTTAAATTAGACCCGAATCGGAACTCCTCCGACGGAATAATTAAACGTAACGCGCGTGGAAAATGGATCGAATCCCCGTTAACGGGTCTCCGACCGACGGCCGCGGCTCTCGGATGCTCGCGCTGGATCATTTATGAACACGCTGAAATTTGTGCGGCGCGCACGTTCGATCCGGCTCTCTTATACTTTATCATGTTACCCGACCCGCGGATCTTTATGCAAACTAGAATTTATCGGGGGCCAACTTCGATACTTTGCATTATTAATTCGGCGAACTGAACTACTCATTAAGGATTTCAGCTCCTACCGGGCTAACAGTTTATAATCGAGCCGGATCTTCCGATGGAAAATACTCTCGCGAAGGTTCTATTATATAATAGATTTTTCATAAAGATTTCGATCGTGATAGATTTTTAACAAAAATTCAAATTGTGATAGATTTTTATTATAAATTCAAATTGTGATAAATTTTTAATAAGAATTCAAATCGTGATAGATTTTTAATAAGAATTCAAATTGTGATAGATTTTTAATAAGAATTCAAATTGTATAATAGATTTTTAATAAAAATTCAAATCGTAATAGATTTTTAATAAAAATTTAAATTGCGATAGATTTTTAATAAGAATTTAAATTGTGATAGATTTTAACAAAAATTCAAATCGTGGTAGATCATTAATAAGAATACAAATTGTGATAGATTTTTAATAAGAATTCAAATTGTAATAGATTTTTAATAAAAATTCAAATCGTAATAGATTTTTAATACAAATTTAAATTGCGATAGATTTTTAATAAGAATTCAAATTGCGATAGATTTTTAATAAGAATTTAAATTATGATAGATTTTAACAAAAATTCAAATCAAGATAGATTTTTAATAACAATTCAAACTGTAATAGATTTTTAATAAAAATTCAAATCAAGATAGATTTTTAATAAAAATTCAAATCGAGATAGATTAGTATGCACAATTTAGCACAATTTTAGGCCTGTTTTTTTGAATCGAAAAGGTTCTCGTTGAAAGCGAATCTGCTACACTCATCAATTAGATCAAACGTTTATCTACTAAATTAAATCACATTTTTTAAATCTACAGCCAATCATTAGTTTCGAATTATTGCAACCTCTGATTCCAACCTTTCAAAGCCCAATTAGCCTCTTCAATCTGGCTCTTGTCCTGCGTGATATCGTACACCACGATCCCGCAATTCATAAGCACAGGGAACAGCGTCTCCCGATCCCTCGAATCTTTTATAATCATCGACACGCCCTCGGGCAAAGGATACTAAAAAGCGAACATCGAATATCAAGATCTGCATTAAAAGCGACGATTAGAGTTGTTACTGCATATTTTACACGTTATTTTACAACAACCGAAATGAGAGAAAAATTCACAAAAAATCCTGTAAGGTAAAATAAATTGTTATTAATATAAATAGCCTTCTGTCGTTTAAAGCTACGCTAATGCTACGAATCCATCAGGATCCTTGGTCCACATGTGGCGATCTTACATGCTGATGGAACATGCATTTCAGCTACTCTGCTCTAGCTTATGGCTGCCGGAGCACTCGAGTGTCCCGCACATCTGGCTAAAGGTGCTCGCTGCAGAGCGACAATGAGCCCGTCGGGGTGAAAATAAAAAAAATAAAAGCCGTCGGAAGAAAACGGAAACGGTTCGGTGCCGCGTCATCGCAGTGGCGCCGTTGAATCCGCGGTAATAAAAACATGATCGAGAACGAACGCCGTGAAATCGGTTACCGTTGGAGAAGGCGTACCGTTTCGCGTTGGTCAGAGCGGCCGTAAACAGGATCGCTGAAATTGCCTGGTGTCCCGGCACGCGGCCCCAGAGAGAAATAAATTAACCGAGAAACACCATGGGACGCTTTGAGGAGGCCAGGGCACGGCGGATTAGCAGGGAAAGGCCAGGCGTTAATCAGACTAAAAGGAAAGCTGTAGCAAGTATTATTTACCTCGGGGTCCGAAGTCGTACCAATCACCTCGTACTTTTTTCCCTTCTGCAAGCTCAAGGCTACTCTGCGAAAATTTTCATCCTTGTCATCGGTTTTATGTCCACGCTCCATGAGCCTCTCGTCCTCGTCCTCCTCCGCCTCCTCCTCCTCCTCTTCGCCCTCGTCGTCGGCACTTTGCGGATTAACGTAGTCTCGGTCCGATAACATCTGAAATTATCAGTTCTTGACGTTAGGCGTGCCCCAGCCGAGGGATTTGCGATTAGACCGACCAATCGCTGGCGCGAGAAAGTTCGAGTTGACATAGCAAATCGATACTACGGGGTGTCCCAAAAGCGTCTCGCAATCTGGAATGGCGGATTCCTGGGATCATTTGAAGCAACTTTTTCCTTAGCGAAAATGCGATCCGCGGCTTCGTTTACGAGTTATCAACGGAAAACAGTGACCAATGAGAGGCGGGATCAGCTGGTGCGTGGCGGCGGAGCCAGTGAGCGGAACTGGGCGCCGTGCGCTCGTTGGCTGGGCCGCCTCGCGTCGAGCTCGTCTCTCATTGGTCACCGTTTTTCGTTAATAACTCGTTAACGGTGCCTCGGAGAACATTTTTGTAAAGGAAAAAGTTACTTCAAATGACCTAAGGAATCACCTCTTTCCGAGTGTTAACATAATTATGGGAACATGTGTTAATATAATAATTCAATCCTCGATGGAATAAAGATTGACCCAGGTAGCTCCGGCAATCTAGAAGAAATCGATATATGCTTGAAATGTTAGTTGGCCCCTTCGAGAGAAGATCCTCCAGAGTTCAGTTAGCATTCGGTCCACGTTCGAACTGACCTAAGCGTAACCGGTCGCGTGATCTATTGCGGGCTGTAACGGCTGACCTTAGGCTACTTAAACACAAAGGTGTTTGCTCGACCCGGATCGACATCAATGATCAGCACATCGCGATCTGATTACGCACTGATTAGCGAGATTAAGATATTAATTCATCGATTTAATTACGATAATTGATACCATAATTGACGATCGAATCTTACTGGATTTATGCGAATTGGACTTATAAGTCGTTTACTGTAAAATCGGCTTTTCATTCGAATTTCAATAAAATTTTTAAGAAACATCGTGCATTATGATTTGAGGGAGCGTTCGAAAGGGGAGTTTTTTAATCGCAGATTCAATCATGGGCAAATTTTTTTTCAATGTTTTTAAAGAGGTTTCATTTCGTAACTCTTTCGAGAGAAAATGGGTAAAGCAGTTTCCCTTCTGCTTTATCACACAACAATGTCTTATTTATTTATTTATTTATTTAGCATTAACGAGCCGAATGCCTACTTAATTTTTCTAAAAAAATCCGTCATAGTAGTAGTAATAATAATGGTAATAATAATCAATAAATATAACAATATAGTAATCAATAAAAATGAAAATGAAGACGAAAGCAATATAATTACAGTATAAAAAACGAACACAAACTAAACACTCTAACTTCTGGTAACATCATAACGTGGACTTGTTATCTAAATTGATGAAAATCATCGAATTGAAAATGTCGTTATCACAAGTATTAACCAAAGTGAGAATTCTGTTCAAAGGATCAGTATAGAGCAATCGAGAGCCATAACGGCGATCATCCTGGAAAATAACCCAATCGAGGATGCAGACACGTCGAGCTTTAAGCTTATCTTAAGCTTATCTTAATAAGTCCAATTAATTGTTGCACAATCTTTCATTACGAAGCGATGAAAGTTCGAATAATCTTTATAGAGCCTGTATTGCAAAAAAATTCGCTCGACACGTCCCATCGAACCCAGCTCGACGTCGTTCCGAGAAGACACATATCGGGGGGGGGGGGGGCGACGGCGGCACCGTGAACAGAAGATTTGCGTATAAACGATATTGTTTACCGGCGCTACGGAGAGAGAGACGTCCCGTCGATTAAGTTCCTCTCGCAGCGCTGAAATTCGATCGTTTAAAGGGAACTGTCGTTAAACACCTACTTACCGTGGCGCCAGCCGGCCGATCCTCTAATTGTGATTACCGTGTTTTCGGCTCGGAAAGGGAAATTGGATTGCCGGGAGCGTAACAATGTTTTCTTCGGCTATTCGCCGGCAAATTGCGTCGGTCGGGGAATAAATTCAGTAATGTTGTCGGTAATGAGTTAAGTGAACGGATCGCGTCCCATCGCAGTCCTGCTCAATGGCTAACAGGGCTAATGCAGTTGCCCGTGGGGCGGGAGGGATGGAGGACGGCAGAAATTTATGCAACGGTGATCGTGCCTCGTGTCGCATTACAGCCGCTATTATTGCGGAATCTTATCGGCTCTCGCTTTTCCACTTCGAACATGTATTTACGGACGCGCCGCTCGAGATTACGCGCGAAAATTGCCACGGCCGAGCAAAAAAACTTCCCGGCTTCCATGGACCTCGAATAGAGGGCTCGCAGCTTTTCGTGCTGGTTATTAACGAGTTCGCCGTGACGCGTGCAGCGACGCACGCGGCGCTGCGTCGTTTCGAAACGTCCCCAAGGCCCGGCGACGTATTGTATTATATTATACAGGGTTCCCCGGAAAGAATCATCCGATTTCAAAAATTTATATTTTAAAAAATTACACACAGAAAATTGCGATTCGAACACGAATATAACGGGAAAATGTGTGAGTTTTTGTTTACAAGCGTTCAATATGACTTCCTTTCGTTACACGTATGATATCATTGCGATATGAAAGTTCTTGCCGAACACAGTGTAATGTATCTCTGGTAATTGTTTGTACAGCATCACAAATGCGTTTTTTCAGTTCATTTACACTTGTAGATAAAGGTGCTACAAAGACAAGTTCTTTCACAAATCCCCAAAATATATATATATATATTATATTATATTATATTATATTATATTATATTATATTATATTATATATTATATATTATATATTATATATTATATTATATTATATTTAAATACTCGTGTTCATTAAATTCAGTTTTTCGCCTCGGTCCTGGACGTTTAATCCTCCCCGCAAAAACCGAAACCGGAGATATTAATTTTTCGCGGAAACGTTTCGCCGATAATCGTTCTCTATTCGCGGACTATTTACACCGGCGAATAGATCAGTCTCTTTACCAATGAGAGACGAGATCAGCTGGCGCGAGACGGCTCAGCCAATGAGTGGAACTGGGCGTCGCGCGCTCGTTGGCTGTCGCCAGCTCGCGCTCTCATTGGCCAGTGTTTTTCGTTAATAACTCGTAAACGAAGCCGCGGAGAAAATGTTTGTAAAGGAAAAAGTTACTTCAAATAACCTCAGGTATCCAAATGACCCTTTTCCAGGTATTAACATAATTATGGAAAAATGTATGTATATTAAAAAAATCTATTGAGCCCAAAGAGTTAAAATAAGTCCAGGTACATTTCCACAATCCATTTTACAAGCTTGTAACATTAATACGAATGTCGGAAATTATTATATTATAACCTCGACAAAAACGATCGTACAATTTCTGAAACGAATGCGTGCCACGGAAACGTTATCGCTCCGCTAAATTAAAGATTACCGATCTCGCGTCTCGAAACGAGGAACAAGTTAACAACCGGGACTAATGAAAAAAGTAGGGCAGCAGACAATTCGGAGATATCTTACCGGCCTGCTGTACCCTACTGTCCTTCGGCTATTACCGTCTCTTCCTTTTCCTTATTGCGGCTATAAAAAAGGGGTCAAACGCTGAAATAAATATGTAATTTTTCCGGCGTGTACGTTTGTCGTGCGGGCCGCGTTGCACCGTCGTTAAAAAAAGATCGGGCTTACGGGTACGTTAAAGGGGAAGTACCGTAACTAATTCGAAATCGATACACCACACGGGGAGGTGTTCCCCCTAGTCTTTTTTCTCCGTCTCTCTCCCCGCGGCTGCACCGATAACCTAGACATTGCACCGCGGCTCTCGCGCTCGAGACTGGAAGTTCAATGCTAAACCGCGGGGACGCTTGATGAATCGTTCACGGAACGTCGGTCTCTGCTAATAACGCGGTTAAATAGTGCTCTCACATCGGCCAATTTCTTCCCGTGGTAACCGTCGATGTGATTGATGAACACTCGCCACGGTTTGAACGAGGGTTCCGCTGGTTTGTCGTCCGGCGGTTCGGTTGGCAACTTCTTCGGTGTTCCGGCACCGTTCTCGGCGATCATAATTACAGCCTTTGCTCTCTAGGTCTCTAGGAAAGTAATAATTTTGCGTGCGAGGTATGCAGCTGATCCGAAAGTTCGTCGAGGTTAAGGCTGTTCAACGTGAATCTGCGTCGTTGAACCTCGGTTGCCAAGTTCGTTCGAACACAAATATCGTAAGACAATGTCGGAATTGAATATTGTAAAGTAAAGAACATCGCGAACGAATTCTGTAATATTTTCCATGGGAGAATATTTGGTAAAGAAAAATCCTGGTCCCGGCAGATTTCTTTGAACTGTCGATTATTGAAAAATGATACTTTGCACTCGAGGTACCTTTTCAATACTAAATCCGAAGTAGCTTCTCTGACCTACAATATTTTCATTTTATGTGACTCGGTGCTTTTTATGCATATGAAATCGTGTCTTATGACTCGAACAACAGTTCGCTAGAAACCTCGAAAATTTTCATAAAATTAAAATATTTTATTCAATTGAACAAAAGCAAACTTGTATTGCATCAATTACTTCTTCGGTATTTGTACCTCTTGCGAATCTTAAGAAAATTAAGCAATAATTTTTAAGTTTTCATTAATTTATTTTCATAATGGGGAGATCTCCACATTCGGTTGGCTAAGTGTTAATAATAATAATAATAATATAAATGGTAATATTAATAACAATAATAATATTAATGATAATAATAATATTATCATTAATGATAATATTAATAATAATAATAATATGAATGATAATATTAATAAGAATAATAATATAAATGATAATATTAATAAGAATAAGAATATAAATGATAATATTAACAATTATAATAATATGAATGATAATATATTAATGATAATATTAATAATAATAATAATAATATGAATGATAATATTAATAACAATATTAATGATAATATTCAGACACGACGCTGCATCACCATTTTCCGTTCGAAGTCTACCACGTGTCTGTCCTAGTTGACGATGCTCGTCCTCGTACCGGAAAACGGAGCCGAGTGACCCGAAAATGTGGCCGAGGCTGCAGTTGCAGTGGATGCATTTTCTGAGGAACCAACCGTTCGGCCATATCCGTCGAAAAATGCACCGACTGCAACCGCAGCCGAAATCGTCGCGGCATTGTTCTGGTGAATGCGACGAAACGTGACAGTTCGGAGATGTCCGCTTCCAGATTACTGCACGCGCTGGAACGATGTGTGTGGTCAGGGCCATGGATATTTCGTCACAGGCGGAATCATTGCGTTACGTGGCACCGCACGGCCATGAGATTCGAACACGAGCCGCCGCGGTCCCTACGTCATCGCCGCATATGGAACTCGTTTCGACGTCGATCGATCGACATCGATGAATTTTCTCGTTATTTCCGCGAGCGACCGGATCGCGTATAAACTGGCCTAATCGCGCGGATCGCCTTGCGTAAAAACTGTAAATGTCTGGCATTTTCGATGCTTCTTTAGGTAAGACGGTCCTCGCGGCCCATCTGCAGGGCACGTGAGCGCTAAACGCGCGTCGACTCGAGTCGAGCAAATTTTGACTCGAAAGTCCGTTACACGGATTGGTTATTTATGACCACTAAGCATTTTCCGACCCACAGTTTGCGGGTCTTCCGCGTTTTTAGTCAGTCGTCGGTGAGCAGCTTGCGAGTACGCTCGTTGTCCCTAAGCTCTTACGAGCAAGCCTGTAGATTAGATCTTGTGTTTCCGTGTGTTCAATAAATATACTTTTACCTAAAACTCTGCCTTCAATTATTTGCAAGCGAATAAGCAACGAGGAGGCTGCAAGTTTCACTTTCAATGCTTAGAAATTTATCTTAGAATTTTGCGGCAGCTCTATAGCGAAGAAGAGCGCGCGCGTTATCAAATTATTCTTCGAACTATACTTTTAGTTTAATGACATACTCGAGTGCAGTATACAATTGCAGTGTTAAGGGTTTTAGCGTCTCTTCTTTATTCATTACAGTTGCTCCCGACGAGGCGTAACGATGAGTATCTCCCTCACGGGCAGATAACTAACGGCGAGAACATTGTTATGAGAAATAGCTCTGTACTTATACACGAAAGTTAAGATCTTTAATAGTTTTTTCCCTTAATTAATGTCCATCGCGGGAGTAATAATGTTCCGAATTCTGTAAGCGTTCACATATGTTACAAAACAAGTAACCACTGCGTGACGTATTTTCCTTTGCTACAACTTTGTGACTTTTAACCAATGAGTTACTTGGTTTATTACTTTCTAATACGTTTAATTGTTAAGCGTCGCTTCGTTTTTTTCTTCTAATTACAAACGAATCAATATACCATTGGAAGTTATTTGAAACATTTGAAAGGAATCTTTCTCTCCAAAGAAACGATTGTGCTCGAAATTGTTTAGAAAACTGAAAGTGTGACTTTTATGCATTACAATAGTCAATGATTTATTTAGCTAATAGATTCAATTTCTTATATACCCTATAATTTCAATAATTTTTTCAACAAAAACACGCGTGCACAGGTAACGTGTGCACGCCGTTCCGCTCGTCCTCGTCGCCTACGCGACCGGGGGGTGCGAGGGTCAAGGCTGGAGGGAAAGCCACGCGAAAGATAAAAAGCTGCGGCGAATCGATAATTGAACCGGGCCGGCGCGAGATCGTGAATTCCCGAACGAAACACCGCCGATGTTTGTTCCGATCCGGAACAATTGATCCAGCTGTTCGAACGGTGATTCGTTCTAATCGACGTGCACCGCCGCGTCGCGCAGGAAGCGGATTCGAAGGGCTCGTCGGAAAACGGAAGACCGCGCGTCTGTATCGATTTCCTGGGCTTCGCTGAATCGAACTTTCGCCGAGTAAAAAGATTTTTCTCCGATCCCGTCTTACCCTTGCAATATTTGTCTTCGATCGTATCGAGAAAAGCGCGTGTCTCAACTTTCCTCGAAACACATATAAAAATATACAGGGTATCCGAAAATTATTATACGAGCGAGAAACGAGGGGTTCCTGAGGTCATTTCAAGTAACCTTTTCCTTAACGAAAATGTTCTACGAGGCTTCGTTTACGAGTTATTAACGAAAAACAGTGACCAATCGGAGAGCGAGTGTAACCGGCGCTCCGTCCTTACGGCCAATGCCGCGTCGCGGAAGACAGTGACCAATGAGAGGCAAGCTCGGCTGGCGCACGACTGGCGCGCAGCGGCCGAGGTAACGAGCGGTCGAGGCCTAGTTTCGCCGATTGGCTCGGCCGCCTCGCGCCAGCTGATCTCGCCTCTGATTGGCCACTGTTTTCCGTTAATAACTCGTAAACGAAGCCTCGTAGAACATTTTCGCTAAGGAAAAAGTTGCTTGAAATAACCTCAGGAACCCCTCGCTTCCCGTTCGTACAATAATTTTGGTACACCCTGTAATCCTCGCCGCGATGATCTACAAATTTGCTGCTAAACAATTAAGCTATGCTTTCCAAGGTGTCCAAGAACTTTGTCCTCTATCATCAACGCCTATTAGCCCGCGAGCTTTCCGAAGCACGATCGTTCGCATCCGCGACGGGCTTCTGAAAGCTTCGGAGGTCGTGGGCGACACTAAAAACCGCGGGATGGCTCGCAGGGTGGCCGGCAGGGTGGCAACGACGGGCAGGAGCAACGCGAAGCCGGTAAAAGCGCGCGGCGGCTCGGCGAGACTCATCAATCACTTAAGTGTGTATGTCGGGTGCGGCGGACGGGCACGAGCTGCGACCAAGAAGTAAGTCGTAAATCGCGTTTACGCCCGAACCTTCACCCGTTATCGGCGGCGTCACGCGATTATTGGCGGTTACTTTCAGCCGAGTGCGTGTGGATGTGCGCGATAAAAACGACGATGCCCGGGCGGTCGCTTAATGTCCGGCTTCTTTCTAGCCCCCTATTATGCCCCTCGCGGGTTTACGATAACCGATCCTCCCCGGCGCGGTGAAAGCCGGCCAGCGACAAATACGTAGACAACAAGCTTAATGGAATATCCGTCTGTGGAAAATCGTAAAAGAAGTTATCGATCCTCCGCCTTGTGCGCTCCCGGCCGGACGTCGTTCGAGCGGTCGCCCGACGACGCTTCGAAAGCGTCGAGCGATCGAGACCGGGAACGAGGCGGAGGCGTCTAAAACCTGCGCGAAACCGTCCGACGTTGAATTAGCCTCTCGAAAGTGATTTCCTGGTGGTTCCAGCAGCTTCCAGCGGCAACGGAACACTCTTACCTGCGGAACGGTTATCGCGGCTCGACGCGTGGGTGTCGCGCGAGACGTGTCCTCACTCCCTCCCCCTCGTATCCCCTCGCCCGTGAGAACTCGAGCACTTCGCGGGGGCTGGAATTACAGCCGCTGTTTGCCTAATCAAAATCGAGCCGGTCTCGTTGTGTTTATTCTAAATATTATCACGCATAATTCCGCGCGCTACCGAACGGTTGTTCGCCGCGTAGAAACGGCGTAGATTCGCCGCGAGGAGAATTCGATACCCGGAGGGGGAAATGTTGCAGAACTTCCGGAATTTCTCGTATAATTCTATCGACCTACTTCCGATAAAGGGTGCCGGCGCTGCCTTGGCTCCGTTTTTCGGCTCGAAATTAATACTTATTATATAGTATATATATATATATATATTATATTATATGTATATATTATAGTATTATATAGTATTATATATAGTATTGTATATTATATATATTATATATATAGCATTATATAGTATAATATATAGTATATAGTATAGTATAGTATATTATATAGTATTATATATATAGCATATATATATATATATATTATATAGTATATATAGTATATTATACTCGGGGCTCTGAACAGAAATCTGAGGAGCCGGACGACGGTAAACGTTTCGATCGACAAATTTCGTGTTATTTTCGAGCGAAAGTTGACGGCAAAGAGTATTCGAGCCGAACCAATTGTCCGGCCGTTTATCGACCAGCGACCTACATAGTCGAACTGGTTGGAGCCGAAAGATCGAAGCTCCCGGGCGAACAAATTTGATCGGCTGATCCTGTTTCGTCGACGATAAAAGCATAAAGCGAGCGATCTATCCGGTGATCTATCGGCGCAGCTGGCTCAAACGCCCCACGGTAATAGGCACGTGGCGCCGGCACGTGCTGTTCGACTAAACGACAGCCAGGAGGACGACAATGAAGCGTGTGGATATCTGGAGCGAAGGTGCATTAAGGCTAAGGAAGCGTTCACGACGGCATTTAGGAGAACAACCGAGAGAGTCTAGTTCGCGAATGAGTATTGTTCCATTCGCGAGCGTCTTCGAAATCCGCCGGAAAATCGTACTGCGAATCCTTTGCGAGCATTCCGAGGGATGAGTCCTCTCTATCTTCATTGATACGATTTCCATGAACACTCCACCGGCAAGTGAGATTTTCAGTAGACACAATACGTCGGTAGAACCGCGATTATCCGAATCTCTGACGTCCGCGGTCTTTATTGTACGAACATGTTTGACAGAGAAACAGTTCAGGTGGTCGACGCACGATACAAAAATTGGACAAATAATTAACGAATAATTTTCTCCCCAAATCGTCAATTTTTATGTACAATCTCAGAGAGAGAGAGAGAGAGAGAGAGAGAGAGAATTGAAGAGGATTTACTGTACTTTGTACCATATTTTTCAATATATTTAACCGATAACGTGTTCAATATTTCGCCAATAGCAACGAGAAGACAATTAAATTTTCTTGCCGACTCGCCGCGTGCTCTTAAAGCTTCTTTCATTAATTTCTGACATCCTAGCTACCAATTCCTCCATTACAGCCGTAGCAATGTTCTTCCGTTCGACTTGCAACAATTTAACCTTTCCCGACGAGCATGATTTTTCCCCAGCTGGAATCGCTGTTTAGCCTATCGCGCGCAGAATCATTGGAAGAATCGCGTGGCGGCGGTAATTACTGAAACGATGCCGAGGATGCCGGTCCCCGGGGGCGCGGAATTGAAATCGGCACGCGGAGAGGCGTCGACCGCGCGCGGATTGTTCGGTCAGGGGAACGGGGAATGACTAATGAACCATCTTCGGCCGTCGGGGACCCGTCTTATTTGCATTATCCGCGGCGGCCGGTGTATTATTGCGCGATCCCGCCGCCGACGGAAAGAAGTTCCCGTCATTAAGGACGCGGTTAATAGACGGCGCGGGACGACGTCGGCACAGCCTCGCGACGGTGATAGGCGTCGTTGTCCCCGAGGATCCGCGCAGCCCGGCTTTCTCTTTCGTCGTAGGCAGCCGCACAATGCGGAGTGCGCCGCGCGCAATTAGTCATTGAGGCGTGCGTGAAGCGCGCGTTACTCTTCATTTGCATCGTCCTCGCGCGGCCCTCGTTGCGCAAGCTCCTCGTCTACGAGCTTTGCTAGAACCGGCCGGCGAACGTTGCGCCAATAAATGAGTCAGCCGACGTCGCGCGTACTCCTTAACGTCGGCTTAAAAGGCGCGGACAATAGGAATATTCTCTTTCGCTTTTTCGACCGGCGACGAGGAAACCCGCCTTTCCGAGGGCGAAGATGGGTGTCCCAGTTGCGACAGACCGGATCCCGGATCCTCGAACGTTTTCCGGTGGCCTCGATGGCTCCTGGGAGCAAAATGTTCTTAAGATGTTCTTCGGTAGTTTGCTAACTGACCGGGCAAGGTATTCCAGGTGGCTCGCGACGATTTGTTTGATCGTGTAATTTTTTGATCATGGTCAGAGTTGGGTGAAGCGTTTTATTCCCTTTGTACAGTAATGTCTCTCTCTCTCTCTCTCTCTCTCTCTCTCTCTCTCTCTCTCTCTCTCTCTCTCTCTCTCTCTCTAATTGGCGCTCAATTAGAGCTCAATTTTTATTATATTAGACTATTATATTTTTATTGTATTAGACTATTATATTTTTATTGTATTATATTCTTATATTTTTATTATATTATACTATTATATTATTATATTTTTATTATATTATATTATATATTTTTGTACAATATGTATAGTTTTGTAAAAATTGATAATTGGAAAATTCAAAGATTAGCATAAATTAAAAGATAAATCACTTATTTATTAGTGCTATTGAGGAAAGCACATTTTCCGAAGCATTGCCATCGTTGTTCGGCACTGTAAGGCTCAAGGATCAAAAGGGTTTTCGAAGATAGCCGCGGCTAAGCGAAGAATATATATTTTCTCGCCCCGTAAAATTCTCACGCTGATTCCTTTTTTCCCCTAACGTGTCAGAAGCGATGTTAAAGGCATGCGAATTCTGTTCGCAGAAGAATGGACGGAAACATTCTCGTATCAACTGATGATAGGCAGCGGAGTCACGTTGATGGTTTTGTTACTGCTGGCTGCCGTGAGCTTCCAGTGCTCATCTAGCTGGCGATGGATGACATGGGTGAGGTCGTACATGAAGGAGGACGACGGTGAGAACGACTTGTCCCAGCAAAACGCCATACGCATCAGTCACTCCTTACCGGATCTCCAGTCTGAACCCATCACTCACGAATACGTCCAAGAACAGAAGGATAACAAGAAGGTACACCATGAATAGATCCCGTTTACAAAGGAGCTTCGTTCCATTACCCAGAAGGTCCCATTTACAAGCTCCAACTTGTTCGCCGATTTGTATCGAAGCACGTTGATGAATTTTTATATAAGATTTTATCTCCTAAGAACTTATCTTGAGTTTTAGTTGATGCAATATTCTATTAATCCTTTGCACTCGGATGTCGCCGATACGACGACAGAATGTATTCGTATCTCTTTTTAATTATTAGTAAATGTATTCGCGTACCTCTTTTTAATTATGTGGCATCTCTTTTTAATTATTATTTCCCTTAATATTGTAAGGTGATCACGTAAAACGCGTAATTAAAAAGACAAAATTTTTTATTTATCAGTTCCTATACAATTTTCGAGCAGCATAATGATTTTTCTTGCAATTCGACTCAACGTTTGCGAATGTCAATGTTTGCAAAATCTGTTCCGAGGGCAAAGAGTTAACCCTTGCAGTTACTTATGCAAAAAATACCGAACCAGGTTGACGCAGTTTTGTGAAGTTTTAGCGAAAACGTAGGACATAACATTTTACAATACACCGATTAAATTGCTTAAAAATGATATATCGTTCTCAGTATTTTTCATAATCATAGAAAGTTAATAATATAATTTCGTCTGTCGTAAAAAACTTCCCTATTTTTCCGTCGCAAAATATGCAGACCAAATGCAAATGCAGTAAATTCTCTCCAATTGTCCCTCAGCTTGTGGACAAAAATGGACAATTTGGGAAAAGGAGATACGATTATTCCAGCCTCATGGCTCGTTTTATTTATTAGTTGACAATTAGCCGTCTATAAAAACGAGGCGCACAGCTCGAATAATCGCATCTGCTCTTCCCAAATTGTCCATTTTTGTTTCCAAATTAAGCGTCAATTAGGAAGAAGTTACTACATACTGTTCCGAAAATCTTTCGCTGTCGCTTCCATTGAATAAACAACGAACAAACAACTCTGTCTCGGTCTTTGGAGATCGGAGACAAACAAACGAAATTTTGAGATGCGTGGAAAACCGTCGCTCGTTAAACGTTTGGCGACGGAACCGCAAGACCAACCGCCTCCGCGCGAGGGTTCTTAAATGTCGAAGTTAGGCAAACGTACGAAACCATGACTTTTGCATAGGTGCTGCGCCAGACAACTTTACCCATTGTCCCGATGAGGCACCAGAGCTTCCAGAGACAGCTTTCCCACCGACTCGACCTGCCGAATATCAAGTTCAGCATCTGCAACCTGGAGAATCGCAGCGATTCCAGCCTCGGATTGATCAAGGTACGCACAGTCACTTTCTTTCCCCTTTAATTCGCTTCTTTAATTAATTTCGGTGATACAGAAGCTTCGCAATTTTTGGTAGATTTATTTATTTGATTTACTCATTTGGTAGACTAGAATTTGCTAGAAATGCTAGAAGCAACGACGCATTTATTTAAATATTTAGCATGTATAGACAGATATTCTTCACTCGCTATCAATGCCTGTCAACATCATTAAATGGCTCATGAATATATATATTTACGAAAATTTTGTAAGTTTTTATAGAAATATTTTTTTATATTTTTTTATAATTGTATATAGATGTATACTTTTTGCAATAAGCGTATACAAGGGAATCGAACTCGTAAATAAATTAAATTAGATCGAATTAAATTAAGTTGAATTAAATTAAAACGAATTAAAATGAATTAAAATGAATCGAAGTAAATGAAAATATGTTTTAAAAAAATTCGAATAAATTAAATTAAATTAAATTAAATTGAATTTGTTATGTATACAAAAACGAAAATAAATGTCCCAGTGATCCGTCATAAAGCAAGCGGCATGCTGTTCCAATTGAGTAAAGAGAACTGGGTCTATTGGTTCGATTAGCTTCGTCCCAAATAAGCGATTGTTCAAATAACCGGAGACCGCAGCGCGCGGCCGAATATGTCGGACGAATTTTCCCCCCTAAATTTGCTGCCGGGAAATCTCGTGGCCCCGGCCAGAACGAAACAGAATAACGTATTTAGCTCGCTGAAGTTTTAATTATTCGCGATTGCAGCCGGAACTTTACAAAAAGGAGCTGCAGAGGCAGGAGAGCGCGGAAAGCTCCAGCACCACGGAGATGGAGTACGCGGGCAAGCTGCATTTCTCTCTGCTCTACGACAAAGAGATCGAGGGATTGGTCGTTAAAGTGAGTTCCATAATTTTCTTAATAGATGCCCGCCGGTTTGCCGGGAATCGGCCTCGCCGAGCTAACCGAAGCGGTGGAGCCCCGATTCGACTCAAAGGGAATATTTGATTTCGCGAAAGTAATAGAAATTAGCGGCGCAATTAAAGCGTCCGAAGAAGTTCCAGAAATATTTCACGACCGTTATAACCCCTCGGGATTCGAATTATTGTTACGGGACCGGTATTGTTGCCGCGATAAAATCCAAAGGAATTTTCAAAATTCAAAGGAAAAGAAACCGATTCAAGCGCGATCAAAATTTCTTTGTCGAGATTGCTCTCTTTTCGCGTAGTCGCGACGTTATTCGGAGTACAGAAAAATTCTCCCTAATTGACGCTCAGATTGTGCACAAAAATGGACAATTTGGGAAGAGGAGATACGATTATTCGAGCCTTGCAACTAGTCTTTATAATTGTTGGCAATCGATGACTGTAAAAACGAGCCGCAAAAGCTCGAATAATCGTATCTCCTCTTCCCAAATTGTGTACAATTGTTGTACATTTTTGTACACAATCTGAGCGTCAATTAGGGACAATTTACCGTATACCAATTCCGAGGATACAAGATATAGCATCCGCGGACCATCCAGGGTCGCGAGTTTTTCTTACAAGCGACGCACGTAACGCGAAATCAACGCGGGACGCGCAGAGGCGGCGATGAATTCTTCCCACGCAAACGATGACCGACTTTCGCGTTCCAGTTTCGTCCGTCTGCTCAGAATTATATCGGACCCGGTTTATGATATACTCGATCGCGTGCGACTGCATTGACAAGGTCCTGGATATATGTCTCAAGGCTGCGCCGCGGCCATCGGGCCAGGATTTTTCCGGAGCCGCGAACAAGCGAAACCGTTCGGCTGGCCGGGCGCGGCTCTCGATCGATAGATCTCGTACACGCGTCCCGCTGAAAGTATACCAGGATCGTTCAGAGAGGTCGGAAGAAATTTTTCTTCCGAGGAAAGAGTTAGTCTGCGATCGAATTGTCTGACAGGTTTAATTAGTCAATCCCACGTGTACTATTGGGTTGGCAACTAAGTAATTGCCGATTTCGCGGTTATAGATATCTCTCACTCCCATTTTTATGATATCCGTAAATGTTATATTATAAAATTATTATTATTATTATTATGTTATTTTTTATTATCCGTGAATGTTAGCAACTGGACAAATTGAATGCAGCGGTCAAGGAAAAGCGACCAGAATTGGGCGATCGTAAAGGTGTCATTTTCCAGCAGGACAATGCTAGGCCGCACACGTCTTTGTCCACTCGGCAAAAATTGATGGATATTGGTTGGGAATTGATGTTACACCCACCATATAGCCCTGATCTCGCGCCATCGGATTACCACTTATTTCGATCCCTGGACAACTCCCTTCGTGGCAAAACTTTTAACGATGATGACGCTGTAAAATCTCACTTAACTCAGCTTTTGGCCGAAAAGGATCAGACTTTCTACGAGCGTGGAATTTTCAAGTTGTCGGAGAGATGGCAAAAGGTCGTCGAACAAAATGGAAAATACATTACAGATTAAAGTTACATAAACCAGAAACGTGATTTGGGATCTATAAACGATCAATTTTTTATTCTCTAAGAGAATGTCGTTCGTTTCATGCATTTTTAAGTGATTCCGAAATGTACATATTATTCTCGCGTTTAAATGTTTTGTACGAACTGAAATTTTCTATGGAGTCTCGCGGAATATAAAACAGGGTCTGACCATGACCGCGGTATCCGCTTGAAATTACATGCGCATATTTTATCATCAAAGAGATTTTACATTATTCAGAAAGCGTGGTTCCGTTATTGTCACCTTCGCGGCTTTTCCGGAGGGCAGACAGGTGCAGCACCCGGTCGGCTTTTTGCGCAATTAAATATCCGTTCATTGTATTAACGAACCGTAAAACCGATTCATTTAACGTTACGAACAAGACAATGCGGAAATTCATAAATATCGAATGCAAAATACGATTGCGCTCAATGGAAATACAATTCCCATTTAATATCGCCTGCTTTGGACTTTAGCGTGACATTTTTCTGCCGCGTACTGCATGGAAACCGTGTTTCGGTAACGAACCTGTCGCGCACAGTTTTTATTTTGTGAAAATTGGAACGAGGTAATAAATTCATTTTTCAAACGCGACGAAGCGGTTTCCTCGGATTTAAACAAAGCAAAATTAGCGTCGACGTTGGATAACGTACATCTGTCTCGTGACATGGGAGTTTACGCAGCAACGCGCGAAGATCCTCTGTCTGTCTGTAAAGCAAGAAGCCCTCTCGGTCTGATCATTCGAAGCATAATCTACTTAAATCGAGCGTCGTCTGTCTCGGTAATCCCTGCCACTTCGAGCAAAAAAAGCAGATTACCGGCAACGTCTTAGAAAAACGAAGCGAGACAACGATACCAATCTGTCAGTCCACTAAATATTGGGTTGGCAACTAAGTAATTGCCGATTTGTTCAATGAAATAAAAAATTTTTTTTACTTGGAACGAAGTTTAATCTGTAATGTATTTTCCACTTTGTTCGACGACCTTTTGCCATCTCTCTGACAACTTGAAAATTCCACGCTCGTAGAAAGTCTGATCCTCTTCGGCCAAAAACTGAGTTGAGTGAGATTTTACAGCGTCATCATCGTTAAAAATTTTACCACGAAGGGAGTTGTCCAGGGATCGAAATAAGTGGTGATCCGATGGCGCGAGATCAGGGCTATATGGTGGGTGTAACATCGATTCCCAACCAATATCCATGAATTTTTGCCGAGTGGACAAAGACGTGTGCGGCCTAGCATTGTCCTGCTGGAAAATGACACCTTTACGATCGACCAATTCTGGTCGCTTTTCCTTGACCGCTGCATTCAATTTGTCCAGTTGCCAACATTCACGGATAATAAAAAATAACATAATAATAATAATAATTTTATAATATAACATTTACGGATATCATAAAAATAGGAGTGAGAGACATCTATAACTGAAATCGGCAATTACTTAGTTGCCAACCCAGTACATAACAGTATTGACAAAAATAAGAAAACAATTGATAATATTTCTGTATATCTAATATTACAATCAATAATTATTATAAATAATACAATAAATCATTGTAATAAACAATGTAATAGCATCTAATATTTCTGTTCGAATAACCACGAGACAAATTTGCAAAGCGACGCTCTCTTCTCGATAATCACGATCCACTTCGAATCATTAATCGACGCCGGTATCCTAGTTCGCGCGATCCAGCGCCTCTGAAAGTCTAATTTAACCCGGCCGACGACGCGAACGAGTTATCAGCACCGTCATGCTCCTCGAATCATTTGATAAATGATGAAACCGAGCATGACGTCGCGCTCGCCGCCGTTTCCGAGCATCGTCGGCTAACGGTGGCACCGCTGGAAAGCGTTCCCGCGAACGCGTTTTCGCGCGGGCAAATTCCGCGCGGCGGTACCGCTCTCGCCGGCTAATTGCGCGGCCGTCCTATTTAGTCCGCGTTATTGGATAACGATAATGAAGTGTAGAGCCGGTGGGCAGGTGCGCGTCCGCGGCTTCCGTTCGATTACGATTCCGCCGGCGATTAGGCAATATCGATGCTGATGTGTTATTCTTGCGGCGGGACGCGATATCGCGGCCGGATTGAATTTTGTTGTAAATAGGACGCGGGACCCACGTGTGCCGCGGCACAGAAAATATGACATGCGTGCGTGCATCTGGCTCATTCATAAATCTAACCGAGGACGGAGATAAAGAAACGCGGCCGTTCGCCGCGACCCACGCGGCCAGGAATTTATCTCCCGTGACCGTGCGATTATGGTAATACCCGCGAATCAAGTGCTGTTCGAAATCGCCGAGAAAACCGTCTAGGACTCCGTCGGGTTCGCCCGGTTTTTAAAACCACTCGACCTACGAGCGTCCAGTGGAACTTCAATGCGGCCGCGTTTCTGCATTCGTTTGTCTCTGCTGACATAAAATGCTTTTCTTCGAATCTTCTTTTTTAATTACGCGTGTTTTGTTTGAATTTGTTTGTGAATTCTGCGCTCGTACCGAAAGGGTTAATTAAGAGTTCACGGAACGCGCTAACTCGGAGCGGTATATTTAGACACGGCTTCCTTCGTCTAAAGGCAATATTAATATCCTGACGCACTTTTATATCTACAAAATGTAAAATAAGATCGATCGAAAGCTTTTTCCAAGAAGTGCCGGGTTATATATAACTGTTAACGACTCCGCGTAAGTTACATTGTTCTCGTCGTTGCTCTCCGCGCTCTTAACCCTTTCGCTACGGGCGGGTTCTCCACCGCGGTACTTCCGCTGAACGGAGCGCCGTGACATCACTGCACGCTACGCGACGCCGATCGTCAGCGGGAGTACCGCGGCGGAGAACCCAAGCTGCTTGAATGTTTCCGTACGAAAAAATTTCTCTCCAAAGGGTATTTATAAATAAAGGGTATTCCAGGGTATTTATAACGTCTTAGCATGCGCTCTTTAATTTACAGTATGAGAGGAAATAAAACATTATGCAATATAATGCATCTTATGGAAGGCCACTATAGTGGCCTATAGTACCTCAGTGGCATCTTATGAAAGGCCACTATAGTGGCCCGTAGTACCTCAGTGGCATCATACGAAAGGCCACTATAGTGGCCCGTAGTACCTCAGTGACATCTTATGGAGGGCCACTATAGTGATCCGTAGTACCTCAGTGGCACCAAATGGAAAGCCACTATAGTGGTCCGTAGTACCTCAGTGGCATCATATGGAAAGCCACTATAGTGGTCCGTAGTACCTCGGTGGAATCTTATGGAGGGCCACTATAGTGGTCCATAGTACCTCGGTGGCATCTTATGGAGGGCCACTATAGTGGCCCATAGTACCTCAGTGGCATCTTATGAAAGGCCACTATAGTGGCCCGTAGTACCTCAGTGGCATCATACGAAAGGCCACTATAGTGGCCCGTGGTACCTCAGTGACATCTTATGGAGGGCCACTATAGTGATCTGTAGTACCTCAGTGGCACCAAATGGAAAGCCACTATAGTGGTCCGTAGTACCTCAGTGGCATCATATGGAAAGCCACTATAGTGGCCCATAGTACCTCAGTGGTATCTTATGGAAGGCCACTATAGTGGCCCATAGTACCTCAGTGGTATCTTATGGAAGGCCACTATAGTGGCCCGTAGTACCTCGGTGACATCTTATAGAGGGCCACTATAGTGGCCCGTAGTACCTCAGTGGCATCTTATGGAGGGCCACTATAGTGGCCCGTAGTAGCGAAAGGGTTAATCACCTTTCCTTTTGTTCGCGTACGTGTTGCACACGTTGCGCCGAGGAGTCATTAAAAGCGGATACCGCGGTCCCGCTTCCTCGCGGAGGAGGCTCGCCGGTCGAATTACTTTAAAAGTAATATTCAACGCGTCGCCGTACTTCCCGCTTTCTCGGAACGAGCACGCCGGCTTTAAAACGACGGTGGTCCGCGTTACGATCCGCTTGCGCGCGCGCCGGAGTTTCTGCTCTTTCGAGCTGGCTGCGAGAGATGCTGGAATTCTCAATTTATACGTCTCTCCGGTAATCCCCGGGGGGAAAAAAGCAGCGGTAATCGTTGAACAATTATCGCGAGAGACTACCTTTTATTTACCTCTGCCCCGACAACACTTTTTTGGAACTTCCTCGGAGCGAGTAAGCTGCCTCCCCTTGAAGATTCATGGCGAATTAAATATTGAGAATATTCATCTTGCTTTGGTATAACGCGGGTGGAAGTTTAATTAACAGGAGAATTCATTTATCATTCACCCCTCCCGGCTTCGTCTTAAAGATTGCGCGCTGAAAGATTCAGCGACTTTGATTAAATTCACGTTGAATGTGAAACGGTCGACAGAATTCGGTGAATATTTACTTTCGTAGCTCTGTTCTTTCTTGCCGAATTTTCTCATAAACGGCTGTACTTTTGATCTTAGGAAGAAAGATCGGCGGAGGACGAAAGCTTTTGCTACTTTCTGACAGAACGAAAGGTGAAATTTAAAGGAACTGTAAAATGTATGGAGCGATTAGGATGATTTTTAGGAATATTGCAGGAGACGAGATTGCCGCCACTTCGACTCCGCTCGTATTTTTAAAACGCTGGGAAGAATAAACAAATTTTTGTTCTCTCTTTTTTAGCTCTCTAAATCTCAGATTTATTCGCTGCATAGTAAAATGAATGTACTTAATCATAAATCTTAAATAGTAATTCATGTGTTATTTATACATTCACATTACATGTTTAACCCCAAACTGTGCACACTCGAGTTAATTCGAGCAGTGTTGTATTTTATTCTGCTATAATTTTTCACACTCGAATATAATCGAGAATTGAAATTAACAATGTGAAAGCAAATAAAAAAAATCATTTTATTGATATTTATCATTTACATGGGATTGTAAGCTATAACACTTATTTATTCAAGAATAAAATATAGCCTTTTTCCGTGGAACAAAAGCGCAGTATATCAATAATTTTCCACCAGAAGAAAAGTTGAATCAGGGGCGGTAACAAATGGAAACCTTTGAGGATGTGGATTTGGTTGGATATATTGCTTATCTATTCTCTATATTATATATATATATATCTATATATATATAATATAATATAATATATGATATATAATATAATATTATATTATATTATATTATATTATATTATATTATATTATATTATATTATATTATATTATATTATATTATATTATATTATATTATATTATATTATATTATATTATATTATATTATATTATAATATGTTATATTATATTATATTATATTATATTATATTATATTATATTATATTATATTATATTATATTATATTATATTATATTATATTATATTATATTATATTATATTATATTATATTATATTATATTATATTATATTATATTATATTATATTATATCTATCTCTATATTATATTGCTTATCTACTTCCAATTTTTGTATGTTCTTAATTTTTTTGCCAAAATAATATTCTAAATTGTTTTCTTACATATAAAAAAGAATTGATATTTTTGGCCGGTTTCTTTAAAAAAAACTGTGCGTTAAGGGTTTAATAATAAACAGATTTCGGGCAAAGCCGTCGAGGTAAACAATTTACCAAGAATTCTGTCGATTCGCGTTCACCGTACCGAAATCATTAATCAACAGTTCGAAGAAACGTGTTTTCACCGATTGCCTTTGAGTCGTTATAAAAGATTCTAATATTTGATGTTCGCGTTATTAAGATTTCCCTCTCCCACCTGATTGCATTTCTGGATATCTGGCATGTGTCTACATATATATTTCGTTTCGTCCTGTCGATGTCAGGTTCTAGATGCTCGAGAACTACCGGTGAAAGATGTGTCGGGCAGCAGCGATCCTTACGTAAAGATATACCTGTTGCCGGACAGAAAGAAGAAGTATCAGACGAAGGTGCATCGAAAGAATCTGAACCCGGTGTTCAACGAGACGTTCATCTTCAGGTGATTAAAGTGCATCCGACAATCTACGTAGAAACCCTTCGCGCGAGCATTAGCACGATCCTGGCTGAGCATCTCGGTATTGACAGCCAGGAGATTGCAGATGATAATAGTAACCGAGCTGCAGATCCGTATGCGAACTGACATTTGCGGAGAAAAATGTTCGGCGATATCAGAGATACGACTTTTCACGGGATTCGTACATTAATTAGTCTCCGGGACAGCTTGGAGAACCGAAAGTTTAATTATCTTTGCTTATTCGATAAAAATTGAATGTTAACCAGTTAGCTGCGGCGCGCCTCTTTTTTAGACGAAAAGAGCAAAAGGCGAAAGCAAACACAGAATAAGTGTCGCTGTTTAGATATTGCATCGAAAAGACGGTTTCATTTTATAAAGTTAACAATTTTATTATAGTAATATTTACTTAGTCATTTGGAAATCAAATACTTGTAAAAGTTAACAATTCAAACAGCTGCTGTAAAATGGTATTTGCAAAGCAAGGAATATCGTGACTCTTTTCTAATCATATTTTCATAACAATGTACAGTAATGTCTCTCTAACTGACGCTCAGATTGTCCACAAAAATGGACAATTTGAGAAAAGGAGCCTTGCGAATTCGAGCCTTGCGACTCGTTTTTATAGTTACCGATTTTCAACAATTATAAAAACGAGCTGCAAAGCTCAAATAATCGGATCTCCTCTTCCCTAACTGTCCATTTTTGCGCAGAATCTCGGCGCCAGTTAGGGAGAATTTACTGTACTTGGAATTACAAAAAAATAAAAATCTCTCGTTTTTAGATTGTCCACAAAAATGGACAATTTGAGAAAAGGAGCCTAGCGACTCGTTTTCATAATTACCGATTTTCAACAATTATAAAAACAAGCTGCAAGGCTCAACTAATCGGATCTCCTCTTCCCTAACTGTCCATTTTTGCGCAGAATCTCGACACCAGTTAGGGAGAATTTACTGTACTTGGAATTACAAAAAAATAAAAATCTCTCGTTTTTAGATTGTCCACAAAAATGGACAATTTGAGAAAAGGAGATACGATTATTCGACCCTTGCAGCTCGTTTTTATAGTTACGAATTGTCAAGGTTACATCAAGGGTCGAATAAACGTATCTCCTCTTCCCAAATCGTCCATCTTTGTGCAGAATCCGAGCGTCACTAAGAGAGACATTACTGTACTGCCACTTGTCCGCGTCGCGTATACTCGTCGAACGCACGGCTAACCGGTTAAACGAATCAGCGGACGATCGTGATTTCCACTTTGCGAACATTTTCGAAATATTGCACGCGAGCGATCTGCGGCTCGACGATAATTCACTATCGAAATCTGTCGCCAGCGTATCGTACGATGAACTGCGGGAACGATACCTCCAATTCTCGGTGTACGATTTCGATCGCTTCTCGCGGCACGATCTGATTGGACAAGTAGTGTTCAAAGGATTGTTAGAGTGCACCGATCTGTCCCAAGAGATCGAGTACATGATGGACATCATGTGCGCCATGCAGGTAAATTCGTTGTTTTTAGAAACCGTGATCATATTCCCTATGAAATTCGTCTTCGTATTAATCTCGACCCAACGGTCGCGGCTGCGATTTTTAGGACAAAGTGGATTTGGGAGAGCTGATGCTGTCGCTCTGCTATCTACCGACGGCGGGACGGCTAACGGTGACCGTCATCAAGGCTAGGAACCTGAAAGCCATGGACATAACAGGATTATCCGGTAAATTGATCTCGATTGTTTCGTAGAATCTTCTCGCGGGAAGATTGCGCAACGCCTTACGCAATGCCCGCGTTCGCGTAGAACGTAACACCGTGACGTTTTTCATTTAAACGCGCCGCCGTCCCCCTCCCCCCCCCGTTCGTGATTACTTTGACACAATACGCTTTGCACAGCGTCCGATGTAAGACCGGGAACGGTTGTGCAAAGGCAAATAACGCGTGCACGCCGACTGCGAGAAACAAGAACACGGTGGTTAGGTAAACTGGCCGAGCAGCATTCGCAATCGCCTAATTCGATTCACTTAATCTGAGCACCGGTGAAGGCTTCCTGCCGCAGACGTCCAGTTGCTCTAACGCTACTTCGCGTGATTGAAACTCGTCATCGATTTGGACGCGTTACGTGCACCCAGTCGATCGTTCCTTCGAACCCGTGATTCGCAGTTGAGGATTTCTTACAGACAAATTACTTAAAAGATTCGTTTAAAGTTTCATAGGTGTAAACTTTTCTGGCTTAATTTTGTAAGCGACGTCGGAGGTATTAACCCTTTGCACTCGAGTGGCGACTCTGGGGCGCCGCTAAAATTGTCGCATCGCGTTCCGAGATCATGTTAAAAGTGTAACTGTTGCACGAGTCGCCGCAAGACTCAATTTCATATGCACGAAGTTCACTAATATGGAATTTTATTCGCATAAAATGGAAATACTGTAAATTAGAAAAATTATTTTACATTCACTGTTAAAATGGCTTCGAGCGCAAAGGGTCAATCCCCAACAGTTCAGTGTAACTTTCACAAGTGACGCACAGGCATATCAGGTTTCTCAGCCAAATTTAATTTTTAGCAACAGCGAAGTAAAAGTGCTCTGTTATTTCCCCCTCGTAATCGGAAACCTTATGCACACTGTAATTTTCAACATTCGCTCGGCGCGCCGCAACAAATGTTTGTTCTTAAATTGCGAACTCCACGTTAATTTACACCTCGATCTTGATATTCGACGCTTTCGAGTTGTATAAATTTTATGGCGTATTAAATCAGTGCATTTGTGCACAGCAAAGCGAGCAAAATTTCAGCTCACTTGCATTCTTGCAATTTACTAAATTTCGGGAAACTAAATGAACGTTATACAATAAATAAATATATTATATATATTATTATATTATTATATTATATTATATTATATTATATTATATTATATTATATTATATTATATTATATTATATTATATTATATTATATTATATTATATTATATTATATTATATTATATTATATTATATTATATTATATTATATTGTATTGTATTGTATTGTATTATATTATATTATATTATATTATATTACATTATATTATATATAAATATAAAAATAAATTCCAGATCCGTACGTGAAGGTGTACCTGCTCTGCCAGGGCAAGAGGATAAAGAAGAAGAAGACTTCGGTGAAGAAGAACACGTTGTTCCCGTCGTACAATGAGGCTCTCGTGTTCGACGTGCCCGAGGAGAACATAGAGGACGTCAGTCTAATAGTAAAAGTGGTCGATTATGACAGGTGAGTGACGGAAAACCGAAAGGAGACGTGTTTCTCCGGCGATTTAAGCGCACGCGATGCGCCCGCGATCGCTGCTCGATCACGAACCCTGCTATTCAATCTTCTTTCCAGGATTGGCTCGAACGAATTAATGGGTTGCACAGCGATTGGCTCCAGCTTCATTGGAATCGGACGTGATCATTGGCTGGAGATGCTGGACAATCCGAGGCAGCCCGTCGCGCAATGGTATCCTCTGCTGGAGACAGTCGCTGGCCACATCCCGTCTGTGAACTCGGAACCGCTTCCGATGAGTCTGAGCTGCTTAAATAAAAGGTGAGTCGGCGAACTTCCAACACGCCTACTCATTCTCCCAACGTTATTCCGATCTGAAATCTGTCGAGTCGGTCAAATGATCTCGTTGCCTGTTGAAAAAGTTACAGATAAATTTCGCTATTTTTATTCGAGGTTTTCAAAATATAGGCATCGACCATTTTCAGTTGTTAGCTGTTTTAACCCTTTGCACTCGAAGCTGTTTTAACTTCAATACTAAGATATTTCTTCCGATGTTGTATTATTTTTCTATTGTTTGCATGTGAAAATCAGTTTACTCGCTCGTACGATAACTACACTTTTTACAGTTCTTTCGATATTACAGTTAATTATGTATTTAATAGATAATTGTATATATAAATATTATATAGCCATTTTTAGCGGCGCCTCAGACTCGCCATTCGAGTGCAAAGGGTTAATAGCTTACATGAATATTTATGTAGTACGTATTTAAATAATATTTAAATACGTATTTATATAGATATACATTTAAATATGCATAAATAATAATAAATAATATTATAGATAATATGTATAAATTATAATATACATTTAAATAAAAAAATACATATGCATTTATATAAATATACATTTAGATACACATTTATATAAATATACATTTAAATACACGCTTATATAAATATACATTTAAATACACGTTTATATAAATATACATTTAAATACACGCTTATATAAATATACATTTAAATACACGTTTATATAAATATACATTTAAATACAAATTCATATAAATGCATATTTAAATGATAATAAAGAATCCATTATGGTTTGAAAAGAAAAGAAGCTCAAAATTGTATAATTAGAGAAAAAGGAAAATGGTTTTGAAAGAAGCGACGTTTAAAATATTACAACTGGACTGCGGATTTTATGCTTTTATGGCAAAAATGAGTAGCTGAAATACAAAAGTTCGAACACGTGAGAAGAATTTAATATTATCGTGTAACCCCGTTTCCAACTTATCAAAATTATTAAATAAAGCAACTCATTTTCAGTTGATTTCTGGTCCTCGCAATCGTTTCGTAAAATTTATATTTTCCACGAAGATCCGCCGGCTAGTTACAACTTGGTCCGAATTTCTTCCACGTTTCAATCCGTAGCAATTAAACGCAAGTCGAACAAAGTTCTCCAAAAAACCGCTTAACATCTGTGGCTTTTTTTTCAGATGAAGACAGCGCGTCCAGAGTAAGGTTTGCGGAGAATCGCAATTATTGTCGGACGTCGGCTTGGGCGTTGTTTCCTTCTGTCGTCATTTAATGCACACCGCTTGACTGATTTAAGTACAATTTCTATCTAAAAAAAAAAAGAAAAAACAAAAAACAAGGGCTCCGGAGAAACAAGCAAAAAATCCACAAAACAACAACCCTATAAGAAAACAAAAAGCGAAAAAATAAACACTCTGTGCTTTGGATTATAATCATGTGGCGAGCGTGGAATAGTAAACGACTAGTAGATTGTAGTAGAATGTTTGTAAAAGCGGTAGTTTAAGGGAGAAACGATGATAGCCGAGGTTGCTCAAAACTATATCACGATGGTGGAGCGTTTCGAAGGACGATGGGAACCATGGAAAACAGTAAAGAAACTAGTCAGAAAGGAGGAGAGTGAGCGAGAGAAAGGAAGAAGTTAAGAGAGAAAGAAATAAAGCGAGAAAGAGAAAAAAACAAAGAAAGAATGCAGGATCGAAAGAAAGAAAGAAAGAAAGAAAGAAAAAAAGGAAGAAATAAAGAAAGAAATACAAAAGAGCAAGAGAAGGAGAAATAAAGATAGAATAGTTTTATTTTTTGAAGATGAATCCAGGCTGGCCCTGCATATTCACCCATGCGCGAAAAGATGAATCGTCTGCCGACTATACTCATATTTTATCAGTGCGAGCGAGCGAGAGAGAGAGAATGAGAATGTGAGAAAGAGAGAGAGAGAGAGAGAATGAGAGAAAGACATGCGAATTCAATAGATAGATGATAGCGAGTGAATCGATTTTTACGCGACCCATGTAGCGCAGCAGGAAACCGTTTGCTCTTCGACAGCTGTTGGTCGGCGAATTGTCTGTAAATTGCGAGGAAGCTATTACGCGAAACTTTGCTTCCCGATCGGACGAAGCGAGACACAATGGCAGGTGTCGACACTGATCCGAACGGATCCGTCGAGGTCCGTACGGAGCAGAAATTATCGTTACTTTCTAAAAAAAATAATTGTCGTGCCGGAAACAAAAGGGGGAAAGAAATCATTTCGAACGTGTGCGCAACCTTCGATTCAAAATTGTTTCGCTCGGTGAACGAATAATACTTTTTGTTCAACGTGCACCGGAAGGCGGAGCACGTTGCTTTACGATAATTGTACAAATATTGGAATCGACGAGCACAGAGCAACGACGTCGATCACGGCGAAGGGCTCTGGCGCGGCGAACCCAAACTATACGTGAAACATAATGTAGTTGCCTATCACTTGCTGTAGAGTATCGTATTTACCGTTAATGTGTACCGTGTACGTACGATAATTGCTTCGAATGTGCCGAATGTCCTCCGAGGATCTCGCGGCGGGTCTCTCTTCTTTCGCGCTTTCGGCAACACAGCTCTGATCACCACCGCGCCTGCGACTAAACAACACCGCGAAGAGAACGTTCTGACGACAATAAGCCCCGCGTAAACCAGACGAATCCTTCTCTAGACTCGTAATAGCAATATTCCTAACGGTAGCGCTGCATCGGCGAGATGTTCCGCAGAGACCAAGTCGAAATGCCGGACAGACGTTTACTAATTCACGCTCCCCCTCAGCCACGCTCGCGCAAATGTTCTTGTTCACCGCCGATACGTGTTTAATTACAAAGCTCGTCGGAGGGCACCGTTTGTGATAAAGCGCGCACGATGACCCGGGATTCGCTCCGCGGACTCGAATCGCGTGCACTTTAATCGCTCGATCGATCGTTTCGAAGAATTCTGCAGAAATTTTCAACGAATTCGTTTCGACGAGCATCGTTCGAGCTTCTTGATTCGACGAGGTCTTTCAAAGATATTCTCGATGATCTTCTTTCTTTTCTTCGAGTCTTCTGTCGTTAGACCGCGGATTTTGTGCATTTGCCGCAAAAAATTGGCGAGTAAAATACGGAACGCCAAAGACATAACGTAAGAATCTCGTGTTTCGTTTCTCGCAAATTTTTCATTTATTGCAACTGTTCGAAGAACTTGTTTAACTTTGTGTTTAACTATTGTTCTGTAGAATCGACGTGGACTATCTGTTATCTACAGGGTGTTCCATAAATGTCTCGTAATCCGGAAGTAGAAGATTCCTGGGGTCATCCGAAGTAACTTTTTCCTTAGCGAAAATGCAATCCGCGGCTTTGTTCGCGAGTTATTCGCGAAAAACAGTGACCAATGCAAGACGAGATCGGTTGGCGCGAGGCGGCCGAGCCAATGAGCGGAGCCGAGCTTCGTGCGCTGGGCCGACTGACGCAGCGACAGCGATCGCGAGGGCGGAGCGTCAGCCGTACGCGATCTCTCATTGGTCAGCGGTTTTCGTTAATAACTCGTAAACGAAGCCGCGGATTGCATTTTCGCTAAGGAAAAAGTTGCTTCAAATCACCTCAGGAATCTTCCAATTCCAAATTACGAGACATTTTTCGGACACCCTATATCAAATTAATACTTTGATGAAACTGGGATATTGGGAAACTCGGGACACGGTGAGTGAATTTCAAACGGAAAATTAGTGGGTCGAAGACGTTTATTTCTGATAAATTCGAGATACAGCGTTTTCGTCGAGTGACGCGGATCCGTGGAGCCGGGTCAACGCGAGTGCGAACCGTAGTTTTCAGAGGACAACATGCATGACACCTGATCGTGTACACTAAGCGCTGCCCATGAGTGGGACCCTTTGCGAGTCTTTTCTCAATTTACAAGGCGTTCGACGGAAACGCGCCGCAGTGGAACTGACGGAAATAACAGTTGGAGAAGGTTCCTAAGTTTCGTAGATTGCGGTGAACGCAATGAAGAAGAGAATCAGCGCGATCCACACGAAGCATGTACGATATCCATTCACCTACCGGTGATACAAGTATGTTTAAGGAACGAGGACGACGGATGTGTAATAGAAGTAAGGAAGAATATAAAATAAACCAGCATAATTGTACCTTTTCGATCGATCATTCGAGGTAAGCGACTCTATCGGCAACCGTGGAATTGGTTCAAGCGAGAAGCTAATTCTTTCATCAGTTCGTTATAACATATTAAAATCGTCTCGACGCATCTTCGAGTAGAAGAATTTTCGTTCTTCTCGAGACTGCCTTTGTTCTAATTAATTGGCAATTCGATGCAGTGAATTTTCCCCAATTTTCCTTTGGTTTGCAAACAAAAATGGACAATTTGGAGAGAGATACGATTATTCGCGGCTCATTGTCAACAATTATAAAAAAGAGGTGCTAGGCTCGAATAATCGTCCTCTTCCCAAATTGTCTATTTTCGTTTATAAGCTGAAAATATTAGGGAGAGTTCGCTGTATTTCTTATTAATTGATGCGTGTAATGACAACTCTCTAAGTTTTTGATACAGAAATTATATTATATTATATATATATTTTTATATTTATATATATATTATATAATATATAATATAATATAAATAATATATAATATATATATTATTATAATTAATAATATAATATATATATATATATATATATATATATATATATATATATATGTATATATTATAATATTAATTATACTATATTTAATCTAATAAAAATTAGATTGTTACGATTACGTAATTACGACAACGCGATAGAACGATCGTAAGATGGACGCAGTTGCGGATAGGGACGTTCACCTTGCAATTAGTCGACGGCATTCTGTTCAGTTGCCACGCAATCGGAGACCTGAATTTGTACCGCGAGATACCGATTGTATTAGTATCCATCGCGTGTGTGGGCGTCTCTGGACAGTGGATGGAGGGAGGACATCGAACAGAGTGAACAATACCTAAAAGCGAGAATTCGAGAAGCTCGACAGGCGAAACGATCGTTCGCGATACCGGCGTATAACGAAATCGTTTCGCTTATAAACGCACGTATGGCAATGACTGAATTGATTGCACGTTCGCAACAAGTATTATGGACAGTTTTTTCATCGACACGCTGGTCGAAAGTATACCCGACCCGTATCAATAGATAGATTAGAGAAACGATAACGAGCAAATCTCACCCGGTGACACGGCGGTGGTGACGACACTCTCTTAAACGTAGCGAAATGATGACAAATGTGCCAAGGTACGCGCAAGTAGCGTTTAGGCGTTTAGCATAGACAAAACGTAGCCGCAGACGATCGTACGCTTCCAGTAGTTCATTCAAACGTATATACGTACATATTGTAGGTACATATACACGCGTATAATATACGGGCATATATACTATATATATAGATATATATACATATATATTTGTATCCTCGTATACGAAAACAAGCAACAGTCAATTTGGTCATGGCTGCCCGCCGCTCTCAATATGGTTGTAAACTCCGTGATCTCGCGGAATCACTTCTCATCTATTGCTCCAGTGATGCCCATGTGAACCGCATCAGAGGAACAAGACAGAGAATATATAACAGTATTTTTCGTACAAGCGAAACATTCTACTACAGACTGAGCTTACTCCAGTAACTTCCGTGCGACGAACCGGTGCATCGTTTCACTTACTGTATCGTAGCCGTTTCGATCAGCTATACATACGTCGGGTCGAAGAACAAAATTCATTATCTCGGCCTCGCAGCCGAAGATCGAAGTATGACAACTATGGAGGGCGACTATTTTCTTTTTCAGGAATTTGTGGACAACGAGGACCAAGTTCGGTTCGGTCGATCGACAATTCCCTCCCCCGGATCTATTTTCGATCGTTTGCTCTATAATCGTTTCGATTTATTCGTCGATGCTGGATTTATTCGGTAAACATGATTTCGCGTCAGTTGCGAACGTTAATCGCTGATCGGATTACTTTATCGCTGAATCGCGTCTCTGCTGATACCGCGAGGATCTGTGATAGGTTTCAGCCGCAACTATAAACGCGTGTTTCGGTAGCCTGTAATTCAGCGATGGCGAACCTTTTTGAGAAGCGGGTCGAATTTTGTTCATTATTTTCTTTTTAGTACTAGCTTGGTAGTGCTAGCTTTTTTAATACTGGTCACTGAGTCAGTGGCGTCATTTGGAAAAGGCGTCATTTGACATAACCTTTACATAACCTTTTTGAGAAGTGGCTCGAATTTTGTTCATTATTTTTTTTTTAGTACTAGCTTGGTAGTGCTAGCTTTTTTAGTACTGGTCACTGAGTCAGTGGCGTCATTTGGAAAAGGCGTCATTTGACATAACCTTGACATGACCTTTTTGAGAAGTGGGTCGAATTTTGTTCATTACTTTTTTTTAGTACTAGCTTGGTAGTGCTAGCTTTTTTAATACTGGTCACTGAGTCAGTGGCGTCATTTGGAAAAGGCGTCATTTGACATAACCTTTACATAACCTTTTTGAGAAGTGGCTCGAATTTTGTTCATTATTTTTTTTTTAGTACTAGCTTGGTAGTGCTAGCTTTTTTAGTACTGGTCACTGAGTCAGTGGCGTCATTTGGAAAAGACGTCATTTGACATAACCTTTACATAACCTTTTTGAGAAGTGGCTCGAATTTTGTTCATTATTTTTTTTTTAGTACTAGCTTTGTGGTACTAGCTTTTTTAGTACTGGTCACTGAGTCAGTGACGTAATTTGGAAAAGGTGAGGGGAGGATGGTTAACCAGTTAAGCGTGTTTGATGTGGCAGAATTTTGTGTCATGACGATTGTATCCGTCATTCGTAAAATTTTCTTACAATTTGATATTTAAATTGTAATTCTGGCGAAAACTAAATTATATTCGTAAATTTCAATATGTTCAAAATGTTCAGAGGTCGAGACGAAATGAAACAAAACAAATGAAAATTATAAATAATTTCAGTTGCATTCATAACTTCCCGAGAGCTAACTCGTAATCGTCGTCGCTTGAATATCGCGACACACACCGGTGGGCGCTTTGCAAAGAGATCGCCACAGTTAACTGGTTAAAAGCTACTTTGTCGGGTTCTCCTAATTGTCCGTTCTCTCTTTTATGATATAAATAAATAAGTTTTTATAAGAAACAACGCGTGGGTCATTTAGAAAGCCTGTACACAAGTCAGTGTCTGACCCGCGGATCATAGGTTCGCCATCGCCGCTCTAATTGCTGATTTCTCGTAACGAAAGGCTTCGACCTCTATAAAATACTATAATAAACAATAGAAAGTTCTTCGACCCGATGATGGCAGCGTTTTTCTACTCGCAGGAGTTGCCTTGTGTATATTTAGAGCAGCGATGCTAGATCGCGCGAACGAAGTATCGGACGCCGATGATTTCGACGATTTTGGATACTAAGAGAGAGAGAGAGAGAGAGAGAGAGAGAGAGAGGAGCGCGAGAGAGAGAGCGCAAGAGAGAGAGAAAGAGCGCAAGAGAGAGAGAAAGAGCGCAAGAGAGACGAGCGCGAGAAAGATAGAACGCGAGAGAGAGAAAGCGCAAGAGAGAGAGTGAGAGCGAGAGTGAGAGATAGCGAGAGAGAGAGAGAGAGCGCAAGAGAGAGAGAGTGAGAGAGAGCGCGAGAGAGAAGAGCGCGAGAAAGATAGAACGCGAGAGAGAGAGAGCGCAAGAGAGAGAGTGAGAGCGAGAGTGAGAGAGCGCGAGAGAGAGAGAGCGCGCAAGAGAGAGAGAGTGAGAGAGAGAGCGCGAGAGAGAAGAGCGCGAGAGAGAGAGTGAGAGAGAAAAGCGCGAGAGAGAACGCGAGAGAGAGAGCGCGAGAGAGAAAGAAAGAAAGAGAAAGAGAGAGGGAGAGAGAAAAAAGAAAGAAAGAGAAAGACAGAGAGAGAAAGAAAGAAAGAGAAAGAGAGAGAGAGAGAAAGAAAGAGAGAGGCGTTTAGTCGATGCTAGAAGAAGACACTCGATGTACCTAGGAAACTCGTGAAACTCTGTCCCACACTTATCGATGTACCGTTTCATTGGACCTGTCAGGTTTTGTATCCGTTCCCATGTAACCCTTAATGTGCGTAGCGTCGATGTTCACGCGTTGTTTTTGTACGTCAGCGGCGACACGCGGATGGCGTTGACCACGCGTATCGTTTCGATCCTAACGAGCGACGATCTGCGGCATCCTTTGACGCAGCCGTCGTTGCCGATCTCAACGACGAACAATAATGTCTGTGTACGTGCACACATATCAGAACCGTTTGCGTGAGAACACATTGAGTTGTCGTTGTACAGGGTGTCGCGGGACAGCGAGTCCGCGGATCGCAGAAGACGATTCTACCAGATGAGAAGTCAGGGAAAAGGATATGATCGGATTGTTTCGCGCAACGTTTTCTCTTTTCCGCGAATACCGCGGCGTGGTTTGTTGTTTCTGCTTTCTGTAAATATCGATTCGTGCAGGTATCTCTTGTATAGTAAAAATAAAAAAAATAGGTATTCGAAGGAATCTTGCTTCAACTCTTTGCTCGGTTTGGGATAAATCTTTACGATGCATTTCTGTGCGAATACAGATTCGTAAAAGCCTAGTTTAATCGTAGAATTTATGATGACGATAGTGTTCCAAGGATTTCGATATATTGAATTATATTTACTCGTGGAAATAACTTTGATACGTTTTACCATTTGAACTTTTAATTGGAACTGTTATTTAATTAAAGAAGGTATAAAATATGTTCTCTCTTAACGAGATGGCTGCGTTGACTGACTCGATTCAACTCGGTGAAAACGATAACGATTAGAAGAGATAAAATACATTATCGCACGCCTTCGCGATTAAATCAGATCAGCTGGTAAATAAAAAGAGAGTAAATAAAAAAAGAGCTGGATTGATTTTTCTATTCAATTTTATTTGCTGAAATCCAAGGTTATGTCAAGGTTACGTCTGAAAAAAGAGCTAGAACAGAGCTATAAATAAAAAAAGAGCCAGATTGATCTTTCTATTCAATTTTATTTGCTAAAATTCAAGGTTATGTCAAGGTTACGTCTGAAAAAGAGCTAGAATAAAGCTATAAATAAAAAAAGAGCCAGATTGATTTTTCTATTCAATTTTATTTGCTGAAATTCAAGGTTATGTCAAGGTTACGTCTGAAAAAGAGCTAGAACAGAGCTATAAATAAAAAAAGAGCTAGATTGATCTTTCTATTCAATTTTATTTGCTGAAATTCAAGGTTATGTCAAGGCTACGTCTGAAAAAGAGCTAGAATAGAGCTATAAATAAAAAAAGAGCTAGATTGATTTTTCTATTCAATTTTATTTGCTGAAATTCAAGATTATGTCAAGGTTACGTCTGAAAAAGAGCTAGAATAAAGCTATAAATAAAAAAAGCGCCAGATTGATATTTCTATTCAATTTTATTTGCTGAAATTCAACGCAATAGAATCGTTCTTTCTTTCCACGTTCGCGAATGCTACGAAGAGAAGACCTTCGGCGAAACAATTCTACTCTTTCCGCCCTCAACTTATTTTTGCACATAGAACAACCTGCTGCTGAATCGGATCGCTTGCTCTGCAACACCCTGTACACAGAGATGAATTGCCGGGGAGAAACACGTTCCCAGCAAAATAGGACAACAGTAACAGCCGGCAGCCACCAGGTCTTGTTTCAAATCTACTCTGATCATGAAAGTGATATTCGTAATCGTATTTAACCAAGCCGCAGGCGGATCAAACGGATTACCAGCCGGTGCCGGTGATAGTATGCATTTTCTAACGAGTATGTGTATCTGTACTGTATAGCCGGGCACGCAGTAGCCTCTTCGTGATTGTGAATGACATAAATAAATCGGTACCATGTCCACGATGCTTTCTTCTTCAGAGATCCTCCCCATGGCTCCTTGGAATATCGCGATATCGTTGCATTTCATTTAAATCGTTGCGGAAATCGATCGAGCAAATTTTTATTCGCCTTTCATTTCAGTGCGATAGCGATCGCAATTATTAACAGTTAAATAGTGATTGTCTTTCTTCTGTAATTTTAATTTCAGGAAGATTGATTTCATTCTAATTTCTTCAGTTCTAATGAGTTGATGATGATATAGTGTCACCAGAATTTTCCTATTTTATGTTTCATTTACTTATTTCTATCGTAAATGCATCCTTGTGCATATATGGATTAAATTTATTGCTACTGCTGATCATTCTTAGAGGAAATTGAATTCCTCTTGTCGATAATGTCTGTCAGCGAAGAGGAAATGAGAGTGTTGACGCGATTTTCGGATTATTAAGAGTTAAATAGCGATTTCTTTCTTCTGTAATTCTAATTTCAGGAAGATTGATTTCATTCTAATTTCTTCAGTTCTAATTTCAATGAGTTGATGATGAAACAGTGTCACCAGAATTTTCCTACTTTATGTTTCACTTACTTATTTCTATCGTAAAAAAATGCATCATTGTGCATATAATAATCATTATTAGGGGAAATTGAATTCTCCTCGTCGATAATGTCTGTCAGCGAAGAGGAAATGAGAGTGTTGACGCGATTTTCGGATTATTAAGAGTTAAATAGCGATTTCTTTCTTCTGTAATTCTAATTTCAGGAAGATTGATTTCATTCTAATTTCTTCAGTTCTAATTTCAATGAGTTGATGATGAAACAGTGTCACCAGAATTTTCCTACTTTATGTTTCACTTACTTATTTCTATCGTAAAAAAATGCATCATTGTGCATATAATAATCATTATTAGGGGAAATTGAATTCCCCTCGTCGATAATGTCTGTCAGCGAAGAGGAAATGAGAGTGTTGACGCGATTTTCGGACGCTGGTTCCACGCTGCTTCGACATAGATCAGAACCTAGTTCCACGTTTTAGCACGGATCAGAACCTTAGTTCGACTAACGAAGGCGAGAAAATTGGTGGCACGTTGCATTAAATAGTACGAAGAAAGCGCGAACAGACACCTTTTCTACTTGTAAAAGTAGAAGTAGAGTTTTTAACCTTGTAAAAGTAGCATAAACGCGATTTTACTCGAATGGAAAGAACGTAGAAAAAGAAAAAAGAACGTAAAAGATGATTTCATCTAAATGAAATAGAAGATCGAATTACGAAAGCATATAATTATTCTGGAATAATTAACTTTATTCAACCCAAAAAGGACTGAATAACTGTAAGTATAGTAATCTCGGACATGACGTAGAAATCTGTTGACATAATTGTCGCCATGATATGTCGCCATGATGGTTCTTTGCTCTGAAATTAGGTCTGCGATATAAACCATTATATTATTATTATTATTATTATTATTATTATTATTATTATTGTTATTGTTATTATATTATTATTATTATTATTATTTAGTAATATAGAAGATCGATTGCAACGCGAATGTTTCCGAAGAAATTAGACGAATTTCGACGAATTTGGTAAAGCTACTGGAAGCATATTTTGACGTTATAGTTGAACGGTTATGGTCGACGAGGATAAGCAGGAGGAGATAGTGCCTACCGATGCCAATGAAAATTGAAACCGTCTGCAACATCAAATGTACTTTTCATTTATTTGACTACTTATCTTTACAGATTAGTCCTACCTTATGCTAAGATACAACTTTCCCATTATGTTACCTCTAATCGAAACGTTACGATAATACTAAGTATAAAATAAGCAATAGAGCTTATATTGGTATGTAGCAACGACTTAAGTACCTCTACTTAATAGTACTCTCTTTAAAATTGCCGGGAATAAACCTGCGTCGTCCGTGTCGTCGACGATGAGACTGATCGACGTGGGTGTTGTACGAATTTTTTCATTTCTTTTCTCTGTGTTTCTCTTCTTTTTTTTGGCTTTCTCACCTTTACCGCGTTTCAATTCGTTTCGTCAATCGGAAAATCATAACTGGACAAGCATCGAGGTTTCCTCAAGAAAGGGTTTTTTTTTTTATTTCCATTGATTGCAGTCATTTGTTCGTCGATCGAACATCGATCCCTCTCTTTTTTCCGTTCGCGTTCTCTGTCTCTCTCTCCTCTCTCTCTCTCTCTGTCTCTCTGTCTCTGCTACATTGTTTTCTCTACGTGTTTGCCTTATAATCGTGAACAAGAATTAGGCCATATCGATACGGCTCGCGGAGCAGCGCGTGTCGCATGTTGCTGCACAGAAAATGTGATGCGCGGCGCGCTGAAATGTGCGCGCGTCGCCGAAATTTTTGTGTTTTTTTTCCCCCTCCCCGGCTCTTCTAATTAAGAGAAAGAACTTCCGACGCTAAACGCCCTCGGTTGGACGATCACGATCGACCGGACGCGAATTCGGCGAATTAGAAGAGTGGAATATGCCGCCGGAACGATGTTCAGTCTTGAATAAATGGAACTGCATTATGATCGGTAAATCGTGCGCGAAAACTGGATGGGCTTAAGCTTGATCCAGAGCGCGCGGATGGCTCGCGTGTCTATCTATCGCGTGTGTATATCCTCCGTGTGTGCATTGTCTCTCTCTCTCTGTATATGTACTCTGTCTGTTTGTCCCTGTCCGACTGTTCTCCTGTGTAGCATTACAAATGCTGTACAATAAGTGTTAAATTGTATCGCTTATCATTTAAGAAACGGGCTTCACGATTATAAAACGCTACTTTTGACGCAAGATGAACTCGATGATCTCTCGTTAATTCTTCATTTTTTTTCTTCTTCTTCTTCTTCTTTACGATTTCGCAGCACTACGACTTATTTTAATTATTCCTTTTTTTCACCCTATTTTCTTTCGCTACGCGTTTTCTCTGTTTATCTTCCCTTCACCTGCATGAGAGAGTGCGTGCGTGTATGTGTGTGTGTGTGTGTGTGTACGTGTACGTGTGTGTGCGTGTGTATATATATTTTTTGTCTCCGTTTCTTATCCTGCTTGTGTAATCTCTTTGCTTTCTCTACGGTTTTTCGCGTGTTATATTGACTTTTTTTTCTCTTTAATCGATCGATTGGAAAAATTACTCGGCGACCGGAAGAAAGAGCGCCCGAGCCGGCGCCCTTTCTCCGAGTCGCTGTTTTAAATACTGAACGAGTTTACGAATCTAACGACTAAGCGTCCGAGTAAGTGTTATTCCGGCATTGATGAGCGCTCTCTCTCTCTCTCTCTCTCTCTCTCTCTCTCTCTATCTCTCCCCTCTTTCATTTGCCCGTGATTGCGCCCCATCGAGACGTCCGATTAAATCTACAATAAGTACGTTCTACGGGCAGCTATCCGTATCCCAGGCGAACCAGTCATCCCTCGATTCTACGCTCTTCGCTTTTTCAGCCCTCTGCGCGGTCGTTTCACCATGGAACGCGGCAGACGGCTCGGTGTGCAACGAACAACGTCGAACAAACGGGAACAAACGGTTGGCACGACACGGAAAACCGTAGGACGAGAGACCCTAGAATCGTTCGTCGAATATACAAATAACGGCGTCCACTTCGCGGTTCCGTTTGCATTCGTCTCTTCTTCTCCTCTTCTCTCTCTCTCTCTCTCTCTCTTTCTTTTTTTTATCTTTTATTTAATATTATTTAAGTACGTCGACTTGTAACCACAAACACGCGTGATGAGAACACTAATGATTCGAATAATAATCATAGTAATAATCAATATCGATATTAATTAATGAGAATAAAGTATAGTTGCGCTTTCAATTAATTCATTATAGGCGAAACCTTTGTCTTGTAGCGTTGTACTTAGCGTTATTTAAAATAGTTTAGCGTTTAAACTCTTATTACGTGTGTCATACGGAGAGGTTTCGAGTTTCGCGGACGAGAAATCCACTTCTTCCTCCTCTTCTTCATCTTCTTCTTCTTCGTCTTCTTCATCTTCGTCTTCATCATCATCTTCATCTTCTTAATCATCGTCGTCGTCGTCGTCCTCGCCTTTCCTTCTTACAACATCCTTTATGTATAATAGCAATATGGAGGGAATTCACTAACAACTTGCTCGAAAAGTGCAGCGTTCTCACACACCTATAAACAAATATAAAAACTCCATTCTCTCTCTCTCTCTCTCTCTCCCGCTCTCACTCGCTCGTTCGTTCTCTCTCTCTCTTTTAAAATTTTTTTTGTTTCGCTTCTACATTTCGCCGTCCATTTTCGTACTTTTTGCGTACTTTTCTACGTCCTCACCGGTCTCGCAATTTTATCGTTTCCAAAGCGATCCCGGTGTTCGAATCTTCCGGGCTCGCGCGGGCCTCCCACGCGCGCGTCTCATTGGCGCTGGGGAACGCGGGAAAATTCAAAAGTTGTCTCGTTCTCCAGCGGTTTGCGTTTCGCGAACAAGAAGCGCGCGTGGAATCTCGCGCGGGACGCTTTTCGACCGGTTTCCTCGATCCATTATCTCTCTCTCTCTCTCTCTATTTTTTTTCTCTCTCTCTCTTTCCCTCTATATTTTTTCCTCTCTCTCTCTCTCCCTCTATATTTTTTTTCTCTCTCTCTCTCTCGCTCTCTATTTTTTTTCTCTCTCTCTCGCTCTTTATTTCTCTCTCTCTCTCTCTCCTTCTCTATTTTTTGCTCTCTCTCTCGTTCTCTATTTGTCTCTCTCTCTCTCTCTTTCTCCCTTTTCCATCGTAGCGAAAATAAGGTGTCGATACTACGCGACTGTACATTAAGTACAACAAGTAAACAGTTGCGACGAGAGCGACTCGTCCCCGCGGGAAATTAACGTTCTCCGAAGCACCCAGGCACGATTCATTTGCTCATTCACCCCGTTCTCAGCCACTCGCGTTTCGCGCTACTTCGCAAGCCCCGCCCTCATCACTCCGCGGAACGGAACAATACAGAACAATCATGCATAAGCACGCCCACAACGAGCTAGCGATTAATACACCGTCGCGTGTGCCTCTATTTCTCTCTCTCTCTCTCTCTCTCTCTCTCTCTCTCTCTCTCTCCTCCGACACCTTCCTCTTCCCCCATTCCGATTTTCGCCGGCACACGTGACACCGTCCCACGCGTGTATAAATTGTACGATAACGATCGATCGATCCGCCGGACCGATCGGAGGCGAGACGGGTACACAATTAAGATCCAGCGATACCTAGTTTAACAATTACAAGTTACATTATCGCGATTCTCCGCAAGCTCGGGAACGTGATATCGATCGCTAGAATCCACGGCACCATGCGACTTATCCGTTATATCCTACCACGTAGTTCCAGTTACTGTATATGGTTTAAGTGTATCGACATCTAAGAAAGTAGGGGGTGGGCCCGACAGTGGCCCGCGACCATCCTCGACCGGTGAGTCCTGACTAGAGAATACATCCTGAGACGTTCGCGACCCCTGCCCTCGATTCCCTTCCACGATTGCGAAAACAACTGACCCGAGCCGACCGAATTCCATCTTCTTCTCCGATCGATCGAAGCCTCTTCCACACGCGTTCCATGTTTTGATTTTACAGCACTCCGACCCGTACCCTGATTTACGTTTCTTCGAGCGAACGGAAGGCGCGATGATCAACGTACGCCGCGCGAAATGCGAGAATATTGCACCCCGTATTGGTAATCCGTTGAAGCAGCAACGTGTATTACTGACAGGCTTTCGTTCGGCCTTGTTAAAAATAGTTGAGATACTTAAGGGAAGGCTGTTGCCATCGTTGAGAACGTAAGATACTCGGTGAAGCGATGCGGCCAGATCGAATATTTTGGAAACGCGACTGTACACGGAGCATAGACCCACGCGAATCGCAAGCGATGGGCGTCGCGGCGGCCACCCTCGGGCCACCATAAACACTCGTTTTATCAATCATGTACGCGCGTCCCTCTCACACTGTCCCCGTTTCACGCCCTCGCCTCCCTTCGTTCACCGATTTCGTTCCCTTTTGTCTCGTTTCGAAGACAGTTTCGACTCGCGTGAAACATCACCGACACGAAAGGAAACACATCGAGATTTGCGACGACTAAGCGCGTGTCTGTTTTGCTTTGCTGCTGTGTACATGTGTATGTGTGTGTGTGTGTGTGTGTGTAACTGTGTGCGCGTGGATGCGTACGTGTGAGAATGTGCATGCGTGAAAACAATCGGCTCTCGTGTATCGTGGACAGAAGAACACTATGTATTCGCTACCATCTCTATTTGGTAAGTGAACTCGACAGCGAATCATTTGCTCGCGAACGCCGTTGTTCCGTCGTTTTTTCAAAACGCGAAGAGAGTGACTAGCATTCGTTCTACGGCGTAGGCGATATAATCTATAGTAGACGAGAGTCGCTTGGATCATACGCGAACGAACTTATTCTCTATCCCTCTCCCCGTACTTTCCGAGTTTCGCTACGCTTTCGGCGATCGAACCTGATCGAGACCTTTTGACACGTTTTGCCATGATGGTAACGCGAACTGGAGTTTATTGGCTGCTCGAGAATCTTCTTTTGTACTTATCTTGAAAGATGCGGTCCGGAAGAGTGGGGGCAGATTGAAGATGCATCGTTCAAAGTTTGATAAGTGTAAGTACAGCAGTGGCAATGATCTCTTTCGCGACTATTATTTGTAAGATTCGTCGGGATAATTGTTAAGTGACAGATTGATGAGAACACGTCTTGAATCTCCTTTCTGAAAGTTACTGATAACAACTTTCTTCGAGGCGATGGAAATAGATGACACATTTCAGAATACAAAGAAATATCACAGAAATGATTTTCATGTATTAAGTACGATCACGAACTGGAGTTTGTTGGCTGCTCGAGAATCTTCTCTAATACTTATCTTGAAAGATGTGTTCCAGAAAAGTGGAGGAAAATTGAAGATGCATCGTTCATAGTTTGATAATGTGTACAGCAGTGGCTGTATTTATAAGATTTGATCGAATACAGGAAAACTTAAGTGACAGATTGATGAGAGAACGCATCTTGAATCTCTTTTCTGAAAGTTACTGATAACAACCCTCTTCGAGGCGATGGAAATAGGTGACACATTTCAGAATACAAAGAAATATCATAGAAATAATTTTCATATATTAACCACGATCACAAATTGGAGTTTATTGGCTGCTCGAGAATCTTCTCTGGTATTTATCTTGGAAGATGCGTTCCAGAAAAGTGGAGGAAAATTGAAGATGCATCGTTCAAAGTGTGATAACGTGTACAGCAGCGGCAATGATCTCTTTTGCGACTATTATTTATAAGATTCGACCGAGTACAGGAAAACTGTTAAGCGACAGATTGAATCTTTTTCCTGTAAATTCCTAATAGCAACCTTCTTTGAGGTGACAAAAGTAGGTAACACATTTCAGAATACAAAGAAATAAAAGAAATATCACAGAAATGATTTTCACAGGATATCATGCGTGTGCGACAGAATATAAATTAAGTACCGAGCCAGAATTACAATTGGAATAATTATCGGTAAACGCTTTAAGTACTTTCTTCAGAACGTAAGCAGCCAAACAGCTTGGGTCCGATCGAAAACGATTCTACAAACGAAAGATCTATAACATCTTCGGATCGCTTTATTAAGTACACCGTTATCTAGAAGTCTCGATCACGATCGATCCGAACGATTCAGACCACGAGAGCCCGAGACGCCGCGTTTACTCGCAACTCGTGAATCTCTCTGCAATGTTCTCTCGGCAAGTTTCCTCGAAACTAACGCCCGAACCGGTCCGAATGTTCCACTCGAACAATGAATACGGGCGGCACGGTCACGCACGAACAACGTCGATCCCCGTACGATCTCGGATCGCTGGGGGAATGCGAGAACTCGGGATGTGATTTCTCGTTTCTTTTTTTCCTTTTCTTCATTTTTTTTTTTAAGCCTATATAACGTTTGTCTTTGCTGATTAATTATACCTCGCGTGCGAAAATACCAAGAAATATCCTCGCGAAAAGTTAAGCTGGACGGCTTTGATAAAAATTAGGATCTCTTTCGAAGGACGTGAACGTCGGGGAATATATAGGAAAAGTGTTTGCAAGGATGGTTTCGGTGGTGTTTTTGGCGGTGGTTGTACCGGTGATTGTTGGGATCTGCGGTTTCTCGAGAGAGATCGGGGCGCTGCGGAAAAGCGTTGGACGCCCCTTTGTAAATCGTAATCTGTTCGCGGAAGTGCATCTTGTGCAGGCCTGGTAACACACAGGTCGCTCCGCCTGCGTGCACGCGCGTATACACCTTTGCGCGCGTGCACGGGCGCGCGCGCGCGCGCCAGGTCCGTGTTTCTCTAGAGGTGTCCACGTATCGTTAAACTGAATTCACTAAGTGCTTAGCCAAAAAGTGTTTCTCTTTTTCCTTTTTTATCACGAGCGGCAATTACGACATCGGCGCGGTTAATACAATTGGAAACATTTCATCCTCGAAATGGTTACACGCTTCTCCCTCCCCCAAACTTTCGCTCATTCGCTCGCCACCCTATTATAATCGGAATTATATGCGTATATATATATAATATATTTATATATGTATATTTATACGTCGCAGAGATTATCGTTTTCTTTCTTTTCTCTTTTTTTGTCTCGTTCCCTTCCTGCCACTTTCCTCTTGTATTTACAACGGGACGTTTGCTACAGCGCTAGAGGTGTCGAGGGCCGTACCCGCGCGGCTCCAGGCGGATTGACGATGATCGACGGGTCGCCTGAGAACGGCCGGGCCCCGTTCCGCGGCCCACGGGAGATCGCCGGGCCTCGCCCGTCGTGATCTATCCGTCGTCGGATCAGCGCGCCGCACACTCCGACGCAGAAGTGACTAAGAGAATCGGCCTTCGAACATATCGCAAGCGTAGAGATTGATCCGAGTCTTCGTAATTGACTAGCGTTGAGAGACGCGTCCGGCTTTCTCTCCGAGTCCTCTCGAACCGGTTCCGAGGCTCGACCCGCTCGAGCCGAGTCCCGCGGCCCTGTCCCGCCGATCGAAAAATTCAGCGGCCGGTACGCGAACCGTCTCCCTGCCGACTCGAGGAGGCCGGTCGGCACCGCGGTTCGAGAGATCGATTCTACTGTTCGCTCGCGCGTCGCCGTCGATTCGCGCCGCTTCACGGAAGCACTGCTTGAATTGTGAAAGAGTCGCGAAAGCGAGCTTTTATTGCTAAACGCTGAATATTGTTAGTTTTACCTGCTGGCTCCGCGGCTACGTTCTGCGCCCTCTCTACTACATGATTGTAATAAACGGTTTACGAAAGCGTCGTTGCTCGTTGCTCCTATCTGTAGTGAACACCTCGAACCGGAGTACGGTTCGGCCGCGATACCCGACGAACCTTGTTCACAGTCTCGATCGTACTATTTTTCTGTTTATTCCTCCTCCTTTTCCTCTTCCTCCTCCTCCTCTTCCTCTTTTGTTACCGGCGTGTGATTGCGCGATGCGATTTCGTGTTGCTTCTAGAATCGTAATGTCTGTGTCGTAGACGCCGGCGATGGTTTTCGAAAGTGGCCGGCTCCTCAGATCGCGCGAAGACGGTCACCGTTGCGACGCATCCACGGCTTCGGGATGATCCGCTGCTGTTGCTGCTCGAGAAGGTCGGATAACGGATGGGCTGCGCTCGTGCGTGTACGATTCTGCTAGACGTACGCGAAGCAATCTCAGTAACGTTGCTGGAACTCGTGGTGCCATCGGTTGAAGTCGATGTGGAAGATCACGATCGACCCGTTCGCCAGCCCGGCTAAGAGAAACCTGGAACAGAGGCTTTCGAGTTGGAGTCGAGGAACGGACCAGCCACGAGACTCTCGACGCTCGATGCGTCTTACCGATGCGTTCAGCCTCTTTTCAATAAGAGCCATCGAACTGCACGCTTTTCTACTCACTTTTGGTCGTGGGAGAGCGCCAGAGAACGCACGCTGCTCTCGCAAGCTGGGAATGCGTACAGAAGGGCAAGGTTGAAAGTCCTCCACACTTCGACGATCCGCTTGTCGCCACCTGTCATTAAGTACTCGCCGTCTCTGCTGAGCAGAAGACACTGGAAACATAGATCGTGATATACGTATGCGTCATCGAGAGATCTGAATCTCGATTTTTCAGTGTTTCGCGAAAAATGATTTGAAACTATAATTATTTCAAACCATATGTTACCTGAAGATTGTCGTTGTGAGACTCGTGACGGAGGCGTTTTCCGTTTATGGTGAACGCGGCGATGTGGCCGCGCTCGTAGTTCACCACGATCACACCTTCCCTCGACATCGCGATGTTCTCTGGCGACGAGAACCCATTCGGTGCCTCCAGCGATCTCAGAAGATCGCCGAAAGTCGTGTGCACGAGAACTGGTCCACCTGTAATCGAGAATTCAGTTGCTGATCTCCAGTTTGACCATACAGGATGTCCCGTAATTATGTTAACAATTGAAATGGGCGATTCCTGAGGTGCTTTGAAGTAACTTTTTCCTTAGCGAAAATCTTCTCCGAGGCGTCGTTCACGAGTTATTAAGGAAAAACACTGGCCAATGAGGGGCGAGCTCGCCTAGCGCTGGGCGGCCGAGCCAATCAGCGGAACTGGGAGCTCGGCCGCCTCGCGCCAGCTGGTCTCGCCTCTCATTCGTCACCGTTTTTCGTTAATAACTCGTGAACGATGCCTCGGAGAAAAGTTTTGTAAAGGAAAAAGTTGCTTCAAATGATCTCAGGAATTACCTGATTCCAAGTGTTAACATAATTATGCGACAACCTGTAGATAGTCCTCTAGCTCGAGATGAAGTGTTAAACGTTTAGGAAGACGGTGTTGCTACATACAGTAAGAGCCGGAGACAACCAAGCCCAACTCGGCCGATATAACGACAGCCGTGACAGGCTGCTCGTGTCCCGTTAGGGTCGCTCTGGGTGCCGGTGCTTCGCCTTCCCCAACGATCGTCTGCGTTCTAGCGTTCCAGTGCCACAAGAGAACGGTGCAATCAGCACTACCAGATGCAATGTAACAGTCGGAAGTGATGTTGCACTCGCTTCGGGACAGACATGTGACGACTCCGTAGTGGCCGAACACAATCTGCACGATTTTCGCTGCAAAGAAATGGTAGTCACCCTGTCATTTTGCTTTTTCTTCGATTAAAACTCTCGAATGGTGGCCATATTTCAATTTCCTAATAGCCAACTCTCTAGCTATTAATTTCTTGTATTATACATATATACCAGGAGGACCTAAGTCACGGTTGTTTCAGGGACCTAAATCATGAAACCAGTCATGGTTGCTATAAAATCGCGAGAAGGATTCAGATAAGATTACCAGTCTCGGTGGAGAACACTCGAAAACTGTTGTCCCAGAAACCACAGGCGACCAAGAATCGACTGTCCACAGTAGTGACGAAGCAGTTGCTTCGAATCTTCAACTTCTGACTGAAATTGTCGCCCAAGTGTCTGCGTAGCGTCGGATTCGAGCTGTTCGCTGCTTGTGCTATAAGAACGGACGTCGAATGTGTTTAAAAACTGCGTACTTTGTTCATCGTTATACTATATAGAGTGTCCTGTAATTATGTTAACAGCTGAAAATGAGTGATCCCTGAGGTCATTTGAAGCAACTTTCTCCTCAACGAAATTGCAATCCGCGGCTTCGTTTACGAGTTAATAACAAAAGACAGTGACCAATGAGAGGCGAGCTCGGCTGACGCTAGGCGGCCGAGCCAATCAGCGGAACCGAGTATCGACCGCTCGTTGACTCGGCCGCGGCGCGGCAGTCGTGCGCCAACCGAGCTCGCCTCTCATTGGTCGGTGTTTTTCTCTAATAACTCGTAAACAAAGCCGCGGAGAAAATTTTTGTAAAGGAGAAAGTTTCTTCAAATCACCGATTACCGCGTGTTAACATAATTATGGAACAGTCTGTCAGAACTAAACATTTACTACTACTACTACCAAGTAGTAGTAAATTATATAATAATATAATAATATAATTATATTTTATTTACTACTACCATTTTCCTGTGTCAAGAACTAAATTGACCGGAGAATAAAAATACAGAATTCAGTGGTTTCTTATTCAGTGGTTTCTCTCGCATGCTTGGACAAACCAATGCAACCCAGAACATTTGATAAAAGACAGTTCGAGTACTATTTCGTTGACTTACAGAGAACAGGATCCATGGAGAGCGGTTGGTTGGCAGCCTGAGCCTGCGGGGCGTCCGCGTAACTCGGCGACTGTACGGACGCTGTAATTTGTTTCGCAACGATTTAATAATCATTGTTCATAACTCGCCGGTCGACGTTAGTAGCAAAACAGATACATCTATCGGAAGTGAACACATTCGATCCGCGGTCGCGGACGGTTGTTCATTAAACGCGACCCGGTGAAAGTCGTCGTTGCTTACCGGCGTAGTTGGTGTTCCATCGGTTGACAGCGAATTGCTGTCCGGTGGTGACAGTGACGACGGACGGCAACGGCAGCTGCGGGTACGTGTTCGCGGAGATGTGACAGATCGGCGAGTTCGACGGGAACTTGATTGTCATGCAGACGTCGTCGGGGATGCTCGAGAACATCATCGGCGACTGCAACACGGTGGGCAACGTCTTGTCAAAGTTTGCAGTACTCTTCACGTTCGGTACGTTTGAACAGAAAGAAAAGCGTGCATTGCACGTATATGTAGGTATATCATTTAGTGACGTGAGGATGACCGAGCTGGTGGTGAGTTCCGGCGGGTGTTCATCTGAATGTTAAACTTTCGACAGTTGCTCTATAGTCTTGTATATACGGGACTCGGCAGGTCCTTTGTCCTTCCGCGCGTCTTGTCAATGTATGCGAAATCTCGAGGCTCGAGTCATACTAGAACCACTGTCAGATAACTGCTCTCACAAAAGGAATTGGTTTCGCACTGTGAGAGTAGCTATCTGGCAATGACGATAGTACGACTCTAGCCACGAGACTTCGCATAAAGCTAGGCAAGACGCGGGGAAGGGTAACAGAACTGGCGAGTCCCGCGTATACGAAACTTATTACAGAGTGTCCCAAAATTATTGTGCGAGCGGGAAGTAATGGGTTCCTGAGGTCGTTTGAAGCAACTTTCTCCCTAGCGAAAATGCGATCCGACGCTTCGTTTACGAGTTATTAACGAAAAACGCTGTCCAATCGGAGTGCGAGTGCGGCCGGCGCTGCGCCCTTGCGGCCAATGCCGCGTCGCGCCGGCCGTCTGACGCGGCGTCAGCGGTCGCGAGGGCGGGGCATCAGCCGTACGCATCTCTGTTTTCGTTCATAACTCCTAAACGAAGCCACGGATTGCATTTTCGCTAAGGAAAAAGTTGCTTCAAATGACCTCAGGAATCCCTCGTTTCTCGCTTGTACAATAATTTAGGGACACTTTGTAGAGCGACTGTCGTGAGTTTTACTCACACATGGACACCCGTCTCTATTCATCTAACGCTACTGAAACTCGGGGTGTCTAACCAATCGAATTCTACGTACGGAAGAGGAGTTCCGTGGTCCCGTTTCGCAGAAATCTTCGCCAATTCGAAGCTTCGCTTTCGAACAAAACGGGACCAGAGGTACTGGAGGTTTCCGCCCAGGGGTTAGCGGCGGAGAACTACGAGGCTACGCGCTAACTCTTCTATTTCTAGCGATCGAATCTCTAGGCTAGCTTCTTGCTTAAGAGTAATCGAATCGTTGGGACTCTACCTTGTAACAGGACGGTCTCTTAATTAAGAGCTCCTCGGGAGTACACCTACAATACTATATTCATGTTATAATACTAATACCTACATTACGGTGCACACTTTTCTTACAACAAAGGTTTTTCTACGATGTGTCAGATCGTGAGCGGTATTAACGCTCGTGGACAAATGGAACAGTGAATAGTAAATATCGTTTACCAAATGCATCGCCGAGCTCCGCGGTGGGTGCGGCTCTATCAGCAGCTGCGACGGTATCTGGCCGAAGTTTCGGATTTGATTTTCTATGGCCTCGCGCATCATGGGGTCCGTTATCGTGTCCAGATCCACGCTGCCTTCGTACGTTAGGTAGTAGAACACGTTCGTTGCGCGCACTGCTTCCGGCCCTGCAATGAACCCGACAGAATTACACGGTTGCTGCAGACGCTCGAATAGGGTCGCACAGAATTTAGGGAATTCCTACAATTTTACTGGAACTTGTAAATTACATAGAAACGTATAAATAATGAATAAGATAAATATATACATATGTGTAATAATATATACAATATATAATGATATAAATCTTAATTAATTCATATATATAATAATATAAATCATAATTAATTCATATGTATAATAATATAAATCATAATTAACTCATATATATATTAATATAAATCATAATTAATTCAAATATATATAATAATATAAATCATAATTAATTCATATATATATATATATATGAATATATAATATATTAAATCATGATTAATTCAAATATATATATAATATATTAAATCATAATTAATTCATATATATATATATATATATATATATATATATATACAATAATATAAACCATGAATATCCTAGCATAAACATAAACATCAAATAAATTGAAAAGTATCTAAAAGAAAAACTGAGAAGCGAAAATTAGTATGAATCTAGTCGCGTCAAATCTTCCAGTTTCCTCGCGAGTCTATAAATACGTAAAATCGTTTTATCCGCGAGTCCGTAATAGAAGGCTATAAACGTTTGTCCCGTGGTTCTGAAAAAAATTGTAACGACGCTACCGGCTCGTTATATCTCTTTGAACGGTCGGGCACGCTGGAAGGTTCGGTTGAACGATCAGAAAATAAATAGCCGCTGACGGGCAGCATTTGTCTACGCCACGTTTGCCCGGCCGATTTCTCGGCCCTCTGTCGATTGCTCGCGGCCCGGCATTTCCTGCAGGCCGTACTTTCGTGCGACCGTCCGTAAACGTGCTACGTATTAGGGGTGGCGCGCATTGTCGCGGCCCGCACACGTGCCTAATTGGTCGGGACAAGACCGGGAGGAAGCTAACGAAAAACTAATTCCTTCCATACGCGCGGCGAGCGACGCCACCCTCTTTCTTCGGCGCGAGCATCTTCGGGGAAGCGCCGGATATAGAGGCGCCACCGGCAATTACCATCGGTGCAAGCCTAATTTGACCCGACTCCGCGTGTCCCAACAACCGGCACAGCTTCCCCCTCCCTCTCCTACCGCGCTCGCGCCATTGTCCGGATGTTATCGTGTCTCAATTTATGTAAATATCGCAGCAGCGCTTCACGATCGAATGGATCGAGCTGGACTTCGACTTCGGATTCTTGAGGGATGCGGTAATTTTTCCCTAATTCGCGCTCAGATTGCGCACAAAAATGGACAATTTGGGAAGGGGAGATGCGATTATTGGAGCCTTGCGGCACGTTTTTTATGTTTGTTGAAAATCGGTGACTGCAAAAACGAGCCGCAAGTCTCGAATAATCGCATCCCCTCTTCCCAAATTGTCCACTTTTGTGCGCAATCTGAGCGCGAATTAGGGAAAAATGTGCTTACAACGTTTCTCTAATGAACGGCTAGCTTGGCTAAGCATCGTTATCAGTGAACCCGTTGCACACGGAGCCAGAATAACGCACTCGTGACGAAGATTTTATACGTAATCTACTGAATACGAATGTTATTTGTTCCTTCTACCTCGAAACAAAATGTTTCCTCCGTTATCGAAATCTAGGAATGAAAATAAACGAGGACGCGCGAGAAATAAAAATGATGTTTCGTTTCAATGATGCAAGGGGGTTATTGTTTACATCGATACCCAACAATTTCTACAACATTAAAGAAGTGTATATCTTTCATTCGCAAATATAAAGAAATTTGTAATTGTCCAAAAAAATAAATAAAAAGAAATGAAAACCCGCTGCGGTGATGCTATTCTTTAGTGGAACATTGAGAGATTCGAACGATGATTAAAAACGGTGTCCTTGGTTAAAACTCACCCTTCTGCTTGTAACCGAATATCAAGTCGATCCAATGGTGCAATTGACAAGACACGAACTCCGATTCGAGCGCCTGCAGATACAAAGATTTACAGTTAGCGTACAGATTAAAATAGAAGCCATTTTTGTGAAAAATGTATACAGTGGCCCACAAAAGTGGTCGTGCACCGTTTAAAACGCAATAACTTTTTTAAAACTGAACTAAGCGACTTGAATCTTTTTTAGATGACAGTGGGATTAGTTTACTAGACGATGATCAAAATACTTTTATTAAATTTTGCTATTACTTGGAGTGACAAAAAAAAAAGAAACTCGTGTCTTTTAACTTGTGCTTAATGCTGAAAATTTTATCGAAATCAATTAACGCTGTTATCGGTTATAACCAATTAAAGATGACTGCAAAAGTCGCAGTTTTATCACGATTTTGACCAAAATCTGAAAGAAATCTGCAGTTTTTTTAGATCTTTCAACGGGATCGACTCTGGGATTTCGAGCACATTTTCAGCGCGCATATAAGTTAACAAGAGTTAATATAATATAATTATATAAAATAATAATATATTTTAATATATAATTTTAATAAATATAATTATAATAATATATATAATATATAATAATTAATTATATATATATAGTTAATATATATAATTATAATAAATATAATTAATAAATTAACGAGAGTTAAGTCTACGAAAGGCATTTTTAAAATTTTTGTTATACATAGACTCGGATAAAAATGTTAAACAACGAGAGTTTTTTATTTTCTTTATTTTTCGTCATCCCAAATAATAACGAAATAAAACAAAGCCATTTTAGGGCTTTTCTAATTTAACCTTGACCTCCCTGTCATCTAAAAGAGAAATTCAAGTCATTTAGTTGAGTTTTAAAACAGTTATTACACTTTCGTGGACTACTGTAAATTCCTGAATTTCACACGAAGCTATACGATGCAATACGAAGTAGCAATTCTGTAGAAGCAACGTTAAATTAATTAACAACGCACCATTCGATTAATCCTTATGAATTCCTCCGGCGAGGAGGCCCACGGAGGCAGCTCAACATCGCCGACCGAGCTTCCGTCTTCCTGCCTACCCAACCGATACCGATTGCTGTTCACCAGCATTTCTGGCAGGAAGAAGAACTCCGGAATCAGCTCCTGTTAACAAGCCGGTTAATTTATACGTATCTGTATCGCCGTGGGACGCCGCCGCGACGTCCCGAGAATTTATTCGCGAACAGTAACAATAGCGACGCGCGCATCCTTTGCTCGCGGAGGTGTAACTAATAAGCTCGCAGCATTTCGATGCTTCGGATGGAACGAACCTTCACGTCGGAAGTGTCCCGTTGGCAGTTCTTCCAAGACAAAGCGATTGAGGAGAACAGTCGATTCGGGTGGTCGAACTTGCCGCCTTGGAGGGCCAAGAACATCGTGGTCATCGGTTCCTGAAATGTTCGTTCGTCGCGAGCGTTAATCGTTATGCTTTCTCTCATTTCATCTTTCATCGCATAGAATGAATATAATATGAATAAAATAAATTAATAACGACACGAGACATCTTTGTTTCAGTTTATTTAGGAGAGTACATGCATGTAAATGCAATGATAAAGAGAGATAGTCGTATATGTCTCAAATCAACATGTGCATATGGATTGAAACTTGAAGCGACACTATCGGACAGAACTTTTCGGTAGACCTAATATTTCGTACGCCTATTGGAAGAAACGAACCCTGTTTTCCCACAATAGACGAATATACCAGTCTTAGAATCCAAACCACACGTATATTTGTTCACATGTAACCAATGGGACACACATGTCCCAGCCCTTAGCGTCCGAAAGGGAGAACCTACACTAATAAAATCAACATTTCTTGTAATTAACCGTTCGAGTCCCAGGGATTATTCAGAGAACACGGTCGAAAAATGCGCCGAACAGCGTGATAGCGCTTGTCTTAATTGATTGCGAAGAGAACCAAGCGGTGCGACAGCGCTCGTCAAGATTGACAAACAAAACAAAAAGAAAAAAAAAGGAAAAAAAGCAGCTACGCGATGTACGTGCGTAACTAAAGTTTGATCGTGACGCAAGATCTGAACAGCGCGATCGCGCTGCTTGGGACTTAAACAAATATTTACATGTGCGTAAAACTTTTGACTTCGGATATAAGGCAAATTAACGAAAAATAAATCGGACTCCGAGGAGTTAAGCTTTATATCTCCAGAAATCGTACACCGTATTCCCGCGTAAATAAAATCAGCATTACGTGTTCTCCGAAGTTGATATTTTGTAAACAAGACTCAATATGCCGGGCCCCGATAGTCGTTCCCGGCCGGAGCATCGTTATACCCTGAGGAACAGCCCGACAATCGTCGGTTCTTGGACCGTCTATTTGAGAGACCAGTCCAGTTCGTGCCATAAATTTCAACGACGCATTCGGTAGTGTCTGCACGCTAATTTGGGGGCGTCGGAACGCCCTCGAGTCAACGAAGCCCGCCTTCCCGTTAAATATGTGCATTTGTTTTCTGCCGCGTTTCCTGTGGGTCGCGTTCACGCGCGGCCCGTTTCGAACGATTCCGCGCAAAAATACGCGCCGTCTCCCGCCGCCCCGCCTCCCCCCCCGTTCTCATTACACTAACGACTGCGTTAATTTTCGCAAGAGCAACGCTCCTCTTTCGCCGGCTACTTTATCGCGTGTTTCCCCGAAACGACGCGGCCCTTCGAATTAATGTCCCCGATTTTGAACGCGAATTCCCGCGACGTATCTACAGGGTGTCCTAGAAATGTCTCGCAATCCGGAAATGGAGGATTCATGAGATAATTTCAAGTAACTTTTTCCTTAGCGAAAATGCAATCCGCCGCTCCGTTTACGAGTTATTAACGAAAAACGCTGACCAATGAGAGATCGCCGACGCCTCGCTCTCGCGGCCAATGCCGCGTCGCGCCGGCCAGCTAACGCAGCGGCAGTGGTCGCGAGGGCGGGGCGTCGGCGATCTCTCATTGGTCAGCGTTTTTTGTGAATAACTCGTGAACGGTGCCTCGCAGAAAATTTTTGCAAAGGAAAAAGTTGTTTCAAATGACCTCACCATGTATACCAGCGCGCACGGAAACGGGTTCGGCGAGAGAGAAATTCGGCTCGCCGAGTCGACTTTAAACCGCAACGTCTTTACGACGACGGCGACGCAAGCCTTGAAGTCGAGTCGAAGAATTATAATCGCACGAGATAAATCCAAAGAATTCGGATACGATCCTCGGTCGCCTCTTTCGGCCGGGATTTCCAGATTCGCGAAATCGGGACCGAGCTCGCCGCGGTTTCAATTTCACGCGAATGGCGTGCGCATGTCCGCTTCGAACGGGTGAACGCGCATTTGCATGCAAATCATCAATAAGGATTTTATTATTCCTTTGGCCGTGCGACACCCCGCTGTTCGCCCGACGATATACTGCACCATAAACAATTTATTGCTTTATAACTGTGCAGCTCGTTGTCTCTTTCGGACTATTTTATAAATACCATTAACGATTCCACGACGGCGCTCTCCGCCGCGAGAAAATCGCGCGCCCGCGAGCTTCGAACTTTCCGCTGTTCCGCGAACGACCGCGCACGGCCGAGAACTTGTCGAAAATTTTATACGCGACCATAAATCACGGGGCCGCCCACGGCTACGCGCGAAACGCGCGTCGATCTTCGGAGGTCCTCTGTTAACATTCGTCAGCCTGTCAGAGGAGACTCTAAGCGCGACGCCCTGCGACAGAGGAGCCATTCATGGGCCTCTTCGCGCACCGTGTCTTCGTGATCGCCCGGTCGTTGCCGTAAATGCCTGGCCTTTTGCTTTTACGAGCTGTTGTTCGACCGGCCCGTGAATTCTTCTACCCTCGTGCGTAGACAATTTATCATAATACCGAGGTTGCTCAAGGCTTCCGGATGCGGCGGACAGTTCAAATGGGACGAGAAGGACGAAAAGAGCAATGTCTCTCTAACTGACGCTCAGATTGTGCAGAAAAATGGACAATTTGGGAAGAGGAGATTATTCGAGTCTTGTAGCTCGCTTTTTTTTATAGTTGTTGACAATTCGTAACTATAAAAACGAACCGCAAGGCTCGAATAACAATCGCATCTCCCCTTCTGAAATTGTTCATTTTTGTATACAAGCTCAGGGACAATTGGGGAGAGTTTACTGTAGTCTCTACGGTTTTAATTTCGCGTCTGCTCGAGTGTCGACAAAGATTATTGAACTACGAGATGATGGTCGATTAATAAATTATACGGAATACTCTAGCGATAAATTGAAGCGATTATTCAATTGCCTAAACCGATTGTGTCTCGCTTCGAACAGTTCTTAAGACAGTTCTTGATCTTTTCAATAATTCCTCCGCCTCGTTTAAACGTTCCACTCTTATCGCAGCACGAAGATCGTCGCAGTGTATCATACGTCATATTATATTACTTCTTCCTTTTGTTAGTACAATTATTATAAAACGATAGAAAACGAGAGAATACTTGAAAACCCCAATTAACAAAAATATTGCACACTTTAAAGTTACACGATGTTATGATCAGTTAAATATTTCCTTCCATTACAGAATTTTTAGTATGGTTCAAATTCACTTTGGAAGTACAGCAATGTCTCTCTAATTGACGCTCAGATTGTCCATAAAAATGGACAATTTGGGAACAGGAGATGCGATTATTCAAGTCTCTAGGAATTGTCAACAACTATTCAAGCGAGCTTGCAAGGCTCGAATAATCGTATCTCTTCTTCCGAAATTGTCCATTTTTCTGCACAATCTGAGCGTCGGTTAGGGAGACATTACTATAGTCAGCTTCGTAGATTCTTACCACGCGGATCATCCAGTTCAGAACGAAAGTAGCAGTCGAGTAATGCGTGCCGTAATGGAAAGGCGGTATGCTATCGTGTTCCCAGCTCTGGAAACGTTCCTCGAAGTACGCTCTTCTACTTGGATTCAACGCCCCAATTGGCTGTCAAAAAGCATAAGAAACCTATTAGTACACATGTTCGAAACATTCGATGTATTGGGTTGGCAACTAAGTAATTGCCGATTTGTTCAATGAAATTAAAAATTTTTTTTTACTTGGAACGAAGTTTAATCTGTAATGTATTTTCCATTTTGTTCGACGACCTTTTGCCATCTCTCCGACAACTTGAAAATTCCACGCTCGTAGAAAGTCTGATCCTTTTCGGCCGAAAACTGAGTTAAGTGAGATTTTACAGCGTCATCATCGTTAAAAGTTTTACCACGAAGGGAGTTGTCCAGGAATCGAAATAAGTGGTAATCCGATGGCGCGAGATCAGGGCTATATGGTGGGTGTAACATCGATTCCCAACCAATATCCATCAATTTTTGCCGAGTGGACAAAGACGTGTGCGGCCTAGCATTGTTCTGCTGGAAAATGACACCTTTACGATCGACCAATTCTGGTCGGTTTTCCTTGACCGCTGCATTCAATTTGTCCAGTTGCCAACATTCACGGATAATAAAAAATAACATAATAATAATAATAATAATTTTATAATATAACGTTTACGGATATCATAAAAGTGGGAGTGAGAGACATCTATAACTGAAATCGGTAATTACTTAGTTGCCAACCCAATAATTTTGTTCGACTTTTCTTATTTACCTTTGACAAGTCTCGGTAATTGCTGGGCAAACTGAGATCGAGTTCTTTCGTTTCATAATTAGTCAACACCCACGGGAACACTGGGTACTGGTTCAAATCGTTGTATGTTCGTCCTGAAACACGAAAAACAGTATGTTCATCTTTGTAACAAAATTTATCAGGACAAGAAATTCGTATCGCAGTCTTCGATGCGAAGGTTGCGAAGAACGCGCAACTTGCAAGATATTTGCGCGGATTGCAACGTTTATCTTTACGAGCGAAGTTAAGATTGCAGTAAATTCTCCTTAACTTTTGGAAGAGACGGTACGATTGTACCAGCCTCACGACTTTTTGCCGAGTTTTTAGCAATCGGTAACTATAAAAACGAACCGCAAGGCTCTTCTTCCGAAATCGTTCATTTTCGTGCACAAACTGAGCGTCAATTAGGAAGAATTTACTTTATTGCCCGAATTGCCCGCCTCCGCGACCAAAAATAAACGATCTCTTTCCTTTCGATGCTCCTAATCACTGGCCTAACTTTCCGCCGGTCACCTTTCTCTTCGCCGCGATGAAAAAGCGCGCGCGGCGCGGCGCGAAGTGCCTCCTTCCAATTCTATTTTTACGAAATGCGCGCTCCCGGGGGAACGGGATGCTCCCCGTTTAGTAAGCGCATAACTCAGACCGTGACGGCTAATCGTTCCTGAAATTGTCACTTCTGGAGGTCTCACTCTTCCATACACCCTCCCCCTGCCCGGGATCCCATTCCGAAGTGCATTAGTGACGGCAGCCCGGCTGCAAGCCTGACTTCGTCTAATCTCCTCCCCTGTCGCTAATTAAAACCCGTCAGCAAGTTTGTCAGCCCCGCTGCTCCTCCCGCCGGATCGTTTACGAACACGGTTAATTCGCGGTACCTCGTTCTAGTCGGTTTCCGAATTCGGCGACAGGTGTCCGAGGAAGTTCCTTCTTCGTTATCGCAACGAGCATCTAATTCATTTCGCGTCTATCTCATTTAAGCTGGTGCTGTTCTTAAATTTCTGCTGAATTCTTAAATTTTTTTTATTCAGTTCCACCGATACTTGGACAAATTCTGTGGCTCCCAGGAAAAACGTGTGACAATTTCGAAATGTTTTAATCGATGCATTAATGGAGCCGTGGAATGTATTAACCATGGAAATTATGTATTAATCATGGAAACAAATTCGATAAGCTCGCGCAAATCGGACGACGCGAAACGCTATACTGATCGGAAGCATCAGTGACCAAATTTTGAGCGACTACATCTCGAAAGAAAAAGTCACGCGACATGTGCGACGTTCTTCTTTGCAATCGCAGAATTATTCATTACGGTAAATAATATTATACAGTGAATTCTCCCTAATTGACGCTCAGATTGCGCACTAAAAATGAACAATTTGGGAAGAGGAGATACGATTATTCGAGCCTTGCAGCTCGTTTTTATAGTCGTTGGCAATTCGCAACTATAAAAATGAACCGCAAAGATGGAATAATCCTAAATCGTTCATTTTTGTGAACGACGATCTGAGCGTCAATTAGAGAGACATTACATCAACTGTCTCGCAAAGCAGTGCCTCAAAAAACGTTCGAAATCGAAGCTCCGTCGATTGGCGCGCAACGCTCGTTACCGCGACTTGAAAAATTCGGGAAACTTCGGAATCCCGCAGGAATTCAGTGGAACGGAACCTCGCCGAATACGCCGATACTTGGCAATCTACATTATAGCAAACAGGGTGCATTCCGAGTATCCAAGAATCCGGTATTCCCGGCATCAATTTGCACGCCGGCAAAGCCGCCGACTGGTTGTCTCCGAGAAACTCACCGGATACTCAATTCGGTCGTGGACGAGAGTAAAAAAAGGTGGGGAGAGGAAGGGAGAAAAAGAGAGAAAAAGCGAGAAACAGAGAAAGAAAGAAAGAAAGAAAGAAAGAAAGAAAGAGAGAGAAAGAAAGAGAGAGAGAGAGAGAGAGAGAGTCTGCGGTGCGCTGTGCGGTAAGGCGGTCGCCGCACAAGACCCGTCGTTGCTACAATGCGTCGTAAATCCTGACGCTGCACGACCGACGGTCGGACGTAAATAATAGTAAGGCCGCGTTATGCATCAAAGTGATTATTAATGGTAGCGTCGCGGTGAGTGAGCGCTCTCGGGACGCTCCCCGACACCGGAATGCCCGCGACACACGCGCTCCCCATGCTCACTCCGCCCCCGCGCCCGCCCTTCTGGCTCGCCCTTACTTTTTACCTACCGCACCATTCCCGCCGGATCCGCCGGGAACAACGTTATAATAAGTGCCGGCCGCGACGAGAGGCTCGTTTTTAACTCGCCACTCTACCGAGATTTAGAGGCTGGGAGGGAGGGGGAGGACGCGTACAACCCGGAGAAAAATTGGCAGGAAGTCCTGCGAAATGGCTACGCGGCCGAAAACCAATTCTTTTTGTGTTCGCAAGCTGTTTCACGTTTCGGTAGCCGGCCGATGCTTGTGTTGATTCCGCGATATAGTAATGTCTCTCTAATTGACGCTCAGATTGTGTCCAAAAGAAATAGACAATTTTGGAAGAGGAGATACGATTTCTCGAGCCTTGTGGCTCGTTTTTTATGATTATCGATTGTCAACGTCTATAAAAACGAGCCGCAAAGCTCGAATAATCGTATTGCCTCTTTCCAAATTGTCTATTTTATCAATGTGATTTCTATGTAATTTGATTGCGATTTCTCTGTAATGTGATTTCTATTCTATTCTATGAAAACGCGTACAGTGAAATCACACAGAGCCTGGAGATTCAATTGTTCTGCCGAAACTTCTTTCGAAGCACTGCACCGGGTTTCGTCGTCTTGTCTCGGCCGTTGTCGGATCCGACGCGTGGGTGGATTCCCGGGGGGATCGTATATGTACGGGGCAAACGGCCGCTCTTAATTGGATATTAATATTTCAGCGGTCCGGACGAGAGAGGCCGAGAATGCGCTAAAGTAATTACCCCGGCGGTTTTTAAAAAATGCTTCGGCCGATCATTTGTTGTGCCGATAAGAGGGTACAGCCCGCTGATGAAGTTGAAATTGAAGTTGAAGTGTATTGGGTTTAAGCGGTGGCATCGAGTCAATTCTAATTTGAAGCGAAGACAACGAGAATTTTCGGGGAAAAGTTATCGCGCGTTCTCGACGGAAAGCTCGACGAACACGATACGAGTGCGTATTGTCTGGCGGGAACTGGAGAATGGAAACGTTGGTACTCGGAAGGATACAACAAGAAAGGATACATGATCTCTGCGGCCGAGGAGCCGTTCCGCGCATTCCACCGCGGTCTCTCCGTCGAAGGAGATAAAGTGCAAGGCGCTGCATCGAAAGTGCAAAGTTGTCGGGACTAGATTTATCGATACGGACATTCCTGATGGTGTTAGGCCCAGGACAATTACCTGTCTGGGAACGTTATCTCGGATCGCGAATATAATACAACGGTAGAATGATGAAATTACATCTTCACAAGCCGGGGCCATTGTTTAAAAGCGAATCGACTACTAAAACAACTGAGATCTCCATAAATGTCTGTATCTTGATATTTTACGCGCGCGTTGCGACGCGAAGCCGCGTAGCTGGGAGACCGTAGATTACGCGGATATTGAACGAGGGAAGCTTCGAGTACGATTTTACTGAAATCCGTGGACAGCTGGTTTTGGCGTCGGGTCTTTGATTAGGTACGATGGAGGACCATGTTCGAGTCACGGTAGCTTTTTTCAGTGAACAGATAATACGCTGCGCCGTATAACTATAAAACGGTCGTGCAATTTTCGGTTTTTATACACTGTAGATTGATAGAATGATCAAAATGAAGTATACCGTATTTGAGAGTGCATCGAAAAAAAACGATATTTTTCTGAAAAGGGATAAATTTTGTTCGGTAGGGAAAAAAGAAAAAAAAGAGAAAAGGAATTTATTCTTGGTTCGTAAATATGGAACTGACAGAATAGAACACTTCGTTACAGAAAAATTCAATGAAAAATACAATGAAACGATATTGTAACAATATTAATAGAGTATTAATTATATTATAGTACTCTATTATATATATAATATAAATAATAATATATAATAATATATATATATATATTATAATTATAATAATAATATATATAATAATAATATAATATAATTTTATTATATATATAATTATTATTATAATAATATAATATATATTATTATATTATTAATTATATTATTACGAATATTATTACTTATTGTAACAATAATTTGTTCAAATATTCGATTCTGCACACCTCAAATCAGTCAGTGTTTCACCGTCTCTCCGTTTCCCAATCTCGTCAGTCCATTGTTTCTCAACACGATATCGCGCATGCTACACGTCATCAGTTATCGCGTGTACAAAGTGAAAATATTTGGGTGGTTTTATACAGTTACGAGACGCGGCGTATCACACAATCTTCCCGATCGCTTCGGCTCTGAACGGCCTCCGAAAAAGTACGGAGATTCTATCTGCGAAAACGGCGTGAAACAATCTCGTAAAGCAATCATCGCGGCAAAGGCGGATACCGCAAGAAGCAGCAGAGATGTAATTAAACGTAAACCCATCAGCTGCGGGAGAAAGTCGGCGAAGAGGATGGGGCAGCAGATCGGGCGGAAGGAGGACAGATGGAGCGGTGGCGGTACGTGCAACGAGAGGGTTCCACCCACGCGATCCCCGTGCCTCGTGATCGGGACACGCAGCCGCCTATCGTATTTACATCGGCTCTACTATCATTAATTTTTAATAAACCGATGCGACCGGGCAAATAAACAACGGGGCCTGTATCGCATGCGGGAGCCTGGCAGCGGGACCGGTTCGTTCTCGCAACGTGTTCTCCCGCCGGGCCTTGCCCAATTGCGCACCCCTCTGCCCCCCGCCCGTCCCCCTGCCGCCCTGCCCACCCCATCGGCACCACTATTTATTTGCGCAATTAATATATAACGCTCGTAAATACACGACCACCCTCTGGCATCTCGCTGCGTCCTCGTCGATGTACAAATAATTACGCGTCCGCGGTGATCCTCGTCATTAAGCGGGCCGGCCCGCGCGTGGGCAGCCATAAATCCTTCACTTACATAATTCGCGATCGGCTTGTTTACGAGTCCGCTTCGCGAACGATCGCCCATTAGCATCCTAGACGAGTACGCGACAACGTGTCGTCAACGATCGACGGCTTTAAAAACGATTCGCGGATCGGAGAACGAGTCGGTCGGAGTCTCTTTCTTTTTAACTGCTGCTGTTGGTTTACGATGATTTTCACAGCTGCGAAGGAATATGATACTGTCGAATCGATTTCATGCTAATTATGTAACTGACTCGTCCGTGGAACTGCTGCCACTTCGATAGGAAAATGTTCGTTGGATGCGGCATCGCAACGAAAAATCGCGAGATAGAATCGTTGAATATATAATAAATAATAATAATAATATATAATAAATAATAATAATATATAATAAATAATAATAATATATAATAAATAATAATAATATATATAATAATAATAATATATAATAAATAATAATAATAAATAATAATCTCGCGGATTTTTGTGCATTTATGGCATACACAACTTTTTAAATTGCAACAGGACGTATACATTGACAAGGTGAAATTGCATGTTTGCTTTTTTTATAGGGAATAATATTCTAATTGATAGAGGAAATCACTGATTGATCTTCATTTTTGTAAAATGCCGTACCAATGGCGTCTGATCATCAGTTCATCGCTCTGCCATGTATTTAAATGGAATTGTTAAATCATTAAATCACACAAGTACAAACACGCCGATCCTCAATTTGCACACGGAAAAATCGTTTAAAAAATTCACTGTTATCCCAACATATTATATAATAATATTATATTATAATAATCTTATAATAATATTGAACGATCCTTTAATATGTTTTATTCGTACTTTCTATTTCTTGAAATTGATGCAGCGAAAGATAACGCATTAAATTCTCTTTATTATTATATAATAATGTATTAAAAGAGTCCACAGTCTATTTCAGAGGTGGACAAACTTTTGATCACTACTGTTTTTTACATTATAGTCGGCGATCTACCAATATCCTACATGTTAAGTGATCATTAAAAAAGGCGGTAATTTAATGCCAAAAAAATTAAATTTGAAATAATCGTGGATAATATCAGACAGGCGGGCGACTAGGAATAGTTACGGAATCTCGACGCTTTAGCCACCCTTGGTCTATTTGATCCTTAAAAGGATTCTTAACTTGTTCGACCGAAGCCATTTGCCAGGGGTCGACTATAAAAAGAAACAACGGATTAGACATTATTTTCCATCGCGACCGCAACATCCTCCTCCGGCCGAATTCTCCGAACTGTTACATAGGATAACAGTAATAAAAGCAGGGGAAGGGTGTAGGCCGACGTCGAGAAAAAAAATCATATCGGCTTACCGGTTGCGGAAAGAAAATGCGACGTCTGCGGACAGCCCGGCCCGATCGTCGCTCGATTTTAGCGCGGCCCGGAGCAAGACAGCGGGATCAACCGAGAGAAATAGAGCAGGATAGAGGATCTACGGTTGCACACGGGCGGATGGAATCTGTCGCGACGTATTAGGGATGTTCTCAATCAAGTCCCCGTGTTCCGTTAGCCACCCCATACGAGTAATCCCCGGCTGGTGGGCCCCGGTAATCCTCTCCCGAGGGACCGACTGTTCTCCGCTCCCCCCGCGCCTTTGTTTCTCCTTCGGTTTAATATCGGCCGATCCTTTTGTGAGGCGCGTCGCGAGGCTAAATCACGAAACTCGAGACTCCCGGCTCTCCCTTGCCTCCTTTTCGCCGGATATCGGCGCTGATCAGCCGTTTCGACAAATAACGGAGATCGTGGGTGCGCGGGACACGCTGTAATTATTAGGCGCGTCGACCGACCGAAGTATTCGCACAACTTTCGAAAAACAATGGCATTGTTTTCGCGGTGAAGCGAACCGACTCGAATCGTTTTCAGATGATAGAAAGACTAGTATGCTAAGCGATAACTGAAATACGCTTTTTAAATTTTGATTATCGGAGTTAAATAACGAAATATTAAATTAGAAATGCGTTTTGTAGATCTCGATGGTAGATAATTGATGATAATTATGAATGAAGCATTTTGTCATGCATGTGCACTATTCGTGCGCGATGATTCGATCGATAACCGTGTACTCTAAGTTATTTTTATTAAACCGAAATAAAAGTAGAAAAAAATATTAAGTAAAAAGTAATAATGACATCAAATAATAGTAGTAATAATATAATATAATAAAATATAAATAAAATACGAGAATAGAGTAATAATATAATCCTAATGAAATCAAATAATAATAGTAATAGTATAATATGATAAAATATAAATAAAATACGAGAATAGAGTAATAATATAATCCTAATGAAATCAAATAATAATAGTAATAGTATAATATGATAAAATATAAATAAAATATGAGAATAGTAATAATATAATCCTAATTTAATCAATATATTTAATATAATATAATAAAATATAAATAAACTATGAGAATAGTAATAATATAATCCTAATGAAATCAAATAATAATAGTAATAATATAATATAATAAAATATAAATAAAATATGAGAATAGTAATAATATAATCCTAATGAAATCAAATAATAATAGTAATAATATAATCCTAATGAAATCAAATATATAAAATATGAGAATAGTACTAATATAATCCTTCTTAAGGCGCCACTTTGTGTTATCGTCGGCAGTCGACGTGCTTAAGCAAATTGAAAAGCTAAAAGAACTAAGTGAACGAGCTCGATGATCTTACCAGCGATCGTGTTGAGGAACATCAGGTATTCGAAGTTCGATATCTCCCTCCGCTGCCATTTCTGCGTCATATTCGAGCTTCTCATTAGCTGGCGCGGTGACATCATCGAAGCTTTCCTGCAAGGACAGTGTCGCATTTAAATATACGCCGTGATTAATGAAGACATTGTCAAAAATTAATGGGGGGGGGGGGGCCGGCTCGTCTCCCGGCCGGGATAATAATCATCCTAGGAAGCGATCCGTTTCTTTTTAAAGCGCGAGAAATAATTGCCCGATGGTACGAGCGTCCGCGGATAGTCAATCACCGGTCTTCTACGCAATTACGATGACAGTCGTTCTCGATTCGCGAGATCCATTACGTCAAGACGCGGCACGGTGCTTTATTTCACGCCGTAAAACTGGCCGGACGGTTTTATGAACGGCCGAGATCACTGATTTAGAATTTATACGGGAGACTTTAATGGGCGTACACGCTGGATGATATTAAAGGAGGGAAGCATGCGACGACAACCGGATGTATAAATTCCACGGGTGCACGAGCCGAGCACAAATCTTGCGAAACTATGAAAAACTTTTTATCACTTTGGTTGGAAAAGAATGTAACGGCGATCGTGTAGCGTTGCGACGCGTGAAAGCGATCGCGTGTACGATCGCCGCGGAACGGAAAGAGATTCGGTCATTATCGTGACAAGATGCAGCGGCGGAACGTTCTTTTTACGTTAAAAGGTCGAAGCGTTGCAGAGCCGCGGAAAAACGAGACGGATAAGTTCTCGTCTCGAAAATATTTTGCTTCGGTCGATTATCTTGACAAATAAAGCCGCGAGGAAGAAACTGCAAGCTTCTCTTCGTTTTTACGTGTTCGAATAATTTTGCAGAGGCGGAACAATTTTTTCCATATTATTGATCTCAGTGCGAAATTATAAAAGGAGATCTGTCCGTTGCGATAACTTCTCGAAAGTAGATCTACGATTTTGTTTATTAATAGTAACACGGACGTTTGACACTTGTAAAAATCTAGAAAAATCATTTCAATCTGTACAATTCAATCTTTCAAATCGTATTGACGACTTCGTTGCATCAAAATCACCATTTCTTTTTCGTCAACGAATTCGGCAGTTGCCTGAAAGAGGGGCCAAAGTCGTCGAAAACAATGGAAACTATTTCCAAGAACAATAGATGTAAGCTTATTTTATAAATAAATACGAAATTTGTTACAAAAAGGTTCTGAATTAATTTCTACGTTTAATGTAGTAAATTCTATCTAATTGGCTCTCAGCCTGTAATTAAAAATGGACGATTTGGGAGGAGGAGATGCGATCGTTCGAGCCTCGCGGCTCCTTTTTATATACAATTTTATACACAATTATAAAAACAAGGCTCAAATAATCGTTAATTAGAGAGATGTTACTGTATATATTGGAGCCTCGCAGCTCATTTTTCGGCAGTTGCCAATCGTCAATAAAAGAAACGAGGTGCAAGGCTCGAGTAATCGTAATCCTTCAGCTCGTAAAATGTTGAATTTCGAAAGAGGAGATGCGATTATTCGAGCCTCGCAGCTCATTTCTACAGTTGCCGATCGTCAATAATTATAAAAACGAGGCACAAGACTCCAGTCGAATCGTATCTCCTCTTCCCAAATTGTCCATTTTTGCTCACAAGCTGAAGAAAAATTAGGAAGAATTCACTATACAGGGTGTCCCAAAAATATCTCGCAATCCGAAAGTGGCGGACTCCTCGGGTCATTTGAAGCAACTTTTTCCTTTGCAAAAATTTTCTCCGAGGCACCATTAACGAGTTATTAACGAAAAACAGTGACCAATGAGAGGCGAGCTCGGCTGGCGCGAGATGACCGAGCCAGTCAGCGGAACTGGGATTCGACCGCTCGACCGCTGGCGCCGTTGGCTCGGCCGCCTAGCGCCAGCTGAGCTCGCCTCTCATTGGTCACTGTTTCTCGTTAATAACTCGTTAACGGTGCCTCGGAGAAAATTTTCGTAAAGGAAGAAACTGCTTCGTATGATCCGAGGAACCCGCTAGTTACGAATTGCGAGACATTTTTGGGACACCCTGTAGTTCGAAAATACAGACTCTAGCCTTTGAAATAAGCGCAAGCGAGACGTCCCAAGTTTTGCAAAGAATAAAAATTCGCTTTCCGCTCGCTCGAAGGCTGAATTATCTCGCCTCGGGCATCGTCCACGATATAAATCATGCCCGGTCTCAAATACGGCGCGAATTTCGAGCGTGGTCTCGAGCGCCGGCCTCGACCGACCACCATATCGGTCCCACGGGTTTTCCAATATGGTCGGCGAAGGAGTCGCATATATTTTTCCCGCGGCCGGAGAGCGTGGTACAGGGCGTCACGACGCGGATGCACGTTTTCTCTACGCCGGAGGATTATTTTTGCTGGCCAGGAATCTCCCTCGGATCAGACGTCGGAGTCGGCCTCCGTATATTTATGGCCGGCGTATCCTTCTCGCCGGCTCTCTCTCGTATATAGGAGCGCTTTAATGGATGGATCGAAGCCTGGATACGCGAACCTGTGTTCTCGCCGCCTGTCCTCGTCCGGCTGGCTGGGAGTATTGGTATCGAGAAAGGATTCCTCTCCTCTCTGGAACACGCTCGCGATGCGAACACGCGGAGAGCAACACGATCCTTTCAACGGGCACGTCGATATCTCCTCCGTCTCGCGATCCTAATCTCTTCCGCGAATTAGTCCCGCCGCGCGGACTATTTGCTCCTCCGCTTCGAAATATTGTCGATTCTCTGCTCGGTCTATGCGCCTAGAGTCTCTTAGGTTGTTCGTTTCGCGTCGGCATCTATACAGGGTGCGTCCGAATAACGCGTTGAAGAGAGCAGTGAAGGTGATTCCTTACGCGAAAAATGAGAAAAATGTAAGGAAGAAGATTGTATTATTTTCGGCTCCGTTTTCGAAATAATCTAGTCTGAAAATTCGTTTTATAGTTTGTGCCAGCGTTGGGCAAAATGTAATTTGATTACCGATTACAATTATAATTCGTTACTTGTTATAGACAATTTGTGGTAATCGGAGAAAAATCTGATTAATGATCAACGATTGCAACTCGTTTGTTATTATTACTAATTAAAAGTAGCTACTTTTTGCTCAATTACTTTGTGTTCAATTATTACAAATTAGTTATGACTAATTATTATAAATTGTTGTTATAACTAATGAGTTAGAATCGTTGGTCGTTAATCGGATTACTTTGTGGCCAATTCTAGTTCACGCTTTTGCAATGAAAGTGCTGTTCAATCAAGCGACACGTGTCGTCGAAAGCCATTTGGGTGTAAAATTAACCAAAACTGAGCCGAAAGCCTCGAATAATCGTATCTCCTCCTCCCAAATTGTCCATCTTTGTGCACAATCTGAGCGTCGATTGGTGAAAATGGACAATAAACGACGACTCGTGAATGTGATCAACGATGAAGCATCGTTCACAGCGCGATAACCGATGGACGAAAAGACAGAAGAGTCGTCGAATATCCTTGGCAACAAATTTCTCAATCGCAGCGAGGACGCGAGCAGCACGCAACTAAAAACCGCTATTAGTCAATAACGTCGACGGATCCGTCGTCGCGACGCATTCCAGGCGTGTTATGCCATCTGTCCGGGAAGCTTCTCGATAACCATCCGCGTCCTTTATCGTTCGATCTGGTCGCATACGCGCCGCCAAGAACAAGAAAGTCCTAGATCCGATCCTGATCGCGATCGGAATCCCGCGGCCGGGGACAAAGAAAGAGCGGAATGCGGGGAGCGTGTTCCAGGCCCGAGATCCCTAGATCCAGATGTTGGCGAAAAGGGGTTCCGGCCCTATATGCCGGGCCCACGGCGGTTCTTACCTAGTCTGCGGAATCCCGTATTTGATGCCCACGCCGACTCGCGGTAGCGCCTTGATCACCTTTTTCACCGTCGCCTGGTCCGGGAACGCGAACAGGATCGAGGCTGCGGACAAAAAGGCGTTAAACCGCGGATTATAAGCGGGCCCAATTTCGTCGACGGATCGTCGTGTGTCAATCATTCGGAGGGATGGCAGGCAAGGACGAACTTCTTACTCGCATCGCCGGCCCCGACGCGTCGGGCCCTGTTTCGCGCGCGGGATTCTTTTAACACGTAATCTGTATACCACGCCACGGGGTCATCGGCCGCTTTGCCACTCTTGACACTTGGCTCACGGACAAACTTTCGGACCCGTGAAAATTGCTTCGACAGTTTCACAGAACGTTCTCGAGCATGATGTTGAAAGTAACCGTAAATCTATACCGACGAAGCAGTACCGTCATTGCATCTGACATCTGGTTTGTATAGATATAGTGTAATTAATAATAACGCATCATTCGACAACATCGTAGCTGTCTCTGGGTGAACAAATACACTAATTAACCAGTCAGCTGTGGTGCCTCCTTTTCAGAACGCGCGCCTATATGTGTCGCGAGAATCAAGCGATGACGGCGGTTTTATTTGATAAAATTAACAATTTTATTGCCGATATTTACTTATTCACTTAACGTTAACATATGCTACATAATAGACTAAAAACGCAGGGAAAGTCAAATACTTATAAAAGTTAAAGATTCAAATTATAAATATATATTTAATTTATATATACATAAATTATTATATATATTAAATATAATATAATATATATAATATATAATAAAATAATATATATAATAAAAGTATATCCTAAGCATATTCTGTCGTATTTTTGTCAGTAAGGGGTCCGCCATTCCAATATTAACCCTTTGCACTCGAGTGGTGACTCTGAGGCACCACTAACATTGTTGTATCACGTTCCAAGATCATTTTTATATCAGAAGACTTAATTTCATATGCATAAAATGCATTTTGTTATATAAAATGGAAATACTGCAAGTCAGAAGAATTATTTTAGGTTTACTATTAAAATAGCTTCGAGTGCAAAGGGTTAAAACACCCGACTAAAACATTAACACATAATAGTGTCCGGCTTTGTATTGACTATCAAGCTTTATTCTAATGTTGAAATATCGATACCAGGTAGAAAGAATAGAATTTTATTCTGATATAATAGATGAAAGAGTAAAAAACATCTATACTTAGTAGATCATGTTTCAACTGCGACGAGGAAGCACGATAACATAAAACAAGGTACTAAAAAAGTTGAAATATTAATTAATATAACTATTATTATTTATTATTAATATAACTATTATTAATATATTATTAATATAACTATTATTATTATTTATTTATTATTAATATAACTATTATTTCCACATACACAGTAACCAATTTGAATGAAGCACTTAAAAGCATTTCAAGGAATCGGTACAGTATGCATAAAAATACCTTGCCACGACGAAAAAAAAAATAATTCCTTCAGTATTAGTATTTCCAGTAACAATTCAAGCGAGCGACAGTCGACGAATTACTAATCTAAATCGTCGAAGCGTCGTGACTCATTTGCACGTGAAAGAACGACTGTCTTTAATCTAATTGGAGAGAATGATGAATCGAAAATGACTGGTGCGCGGACACGCGGCTAGACCGAGAAGTTAAATTCGGAAATATGAAAAGAAGGGTTACACGATGGACTTAATTTCACGGACTTTAATAGCCATCGGCCGGATCGGCTGCAGCTCCCTCGCGAGTTCAAAGGGTAGCGTGCGAAGCGACAGTTACCATAAATACGTGCGTGTAATTTATGTAACGCCGAATACAGCGGCGGAATATACGAGTCGGTCTTAATCAAGAAAGAAGGAAAGTAAAAGCCGGGATCACAGAGAGGTAGCGGAATCAAAGAAAGCTCGCCATCCTCTTTGCCTTTCGCGTTCCCGGCGAACGCGCGTAAACATTTTTGACGACTCTTTAAAAAACTGGCCCCCTTTTCATATCTATTAACCCTTCTAACACCGCTGACGCGCGTAAACATTTTTGACGAGTCTCTTTTTGAAAAAAAGAACGGCCTCCTTTGATATCTGTTCTCAGCTGATACGAAAAAAAGCGCGGTTATTAGCAAAAATTCTCTATTGCCGGTCGCTATGAAACGCCGTTATACGTATATGTATGTGATAGATGACTGAGAAATCTCAAAAAATCAGGATAGAAGAACGATTGTCAAGGCTAAACCGTGACGATGATAAAATAAAAATGTTGCAATAAATATGAATGCCCGTTAATACATTGGTATCCTTGTATCGTACAAGGCCGCGCGCGCATCATAATTGCAGGAAGACCTGCCCAATTAACATAAAACACAATCTGAAAGTAAAAATGATAGCTGCTTAATTTCCTATTACAAAGTATAATAGCCGCGGCATAAACGCCGGGGCTCGTAAAGATACGGAATCAAACTCGCGAGAAGCAACGAGCCACCATTTGATCCGAATTACGGCGGGTTTCCCAACGACGAAGACACCGCATTCTTGCGGCGTGTAACACGAGCCGTGTGCGTGCATAAACTAAATAACTTAACCGGCCGTGTTTGGACCGCGATTAAAATCCTGCACGTCACGCCGTATTTACAGAAAAAACGCGGTAACGATCATTGTCGCGGGGGAACGGGGGGCCATTTTTCATGCAGTGAAATCCGAGACGGCACAATGAAATCTTCGAATCGCGAGAAAAAGGCAGCGATTAGGTTTACTTGCAAATTCGTGTTATTAAAAATTCTTCTTCAACGTGTCTTCTTTAATAACCAATCGCCTCGACAATTTCATAAAATTAAAGTAGTTCGTTTGGTCGAATTAAAATTGAAAAGCAAAGTTCTATGGCATCGATTAACTTTTTGAAATTTTTTACCTGTTGCGAATCTTAATAAAATTAAGAGATTATAATGGATCAGGGTGAAAAGTAACTTGTACAAATTAAATTTCAAACAATTGTGTCATCCGACGCGTTAAATTAAAATCAGTGATGCGAATACTCTGGTTTACTTGCAAATTCGTATTACTAAAAATTCTTCTTCAACGTGTCTTCTTTAATAACCAATCGCCTCGACAATTTCATAAAATTAAAGTAGTTCGTTTGGTCGAATTAAAATTGAAAAGCAAAGTTCTATGGCATCGATTAATTTTTTGAAATTTTTTACCTCTTGCGAGTCTTAAGAAAATTAAGAGATTATATAATGGATCAGGGTGAAAAGTAACTTGTACAAATTAAATTTCAAACAATTGTGTCATCCGACGCGTTAAATTAAAATCAGCGATGCGAATACTCTGGTTTACTTGCAAATTCGTATTACTAAAAATTCTTCTTCAACGTGTCTTCTTTAACACCGATCGCCTCGACAATTTCATAAGATTAAAGTACTTTGTTTGATCGAATTAAAATTGAAAAGCAAAGTTCTATGACATCGATTAACTTTTTGAAATTTTTTACCTGTTGCGAATCTTAATCAAATTAAGAGATTATAATGGATCAGGGTGAAAAGTAACTTGTACAAATTAAATTTCAAACAATTCTGTCATCCGAAGAGTTGAATTAAAATTGCAAAGAAGAGTTGTACGACAGTAATAGACTTTCTCATTATCATTTTATTGTCGCGTTTCGCGGATCCTAATAAAATTAGAAAGATTGCGATGCACCAGCGCACAAATTAATTTTCAAATCTGAGCACGTAATTCCGTCACCGACGTATGTACAACATGTCAGTCGAAGCGTTAATCTCTGTGCTACTGGGATAATCACCGTCGGACGATTGCTTAGATCAGCGTCTCCAGAAGATCCTCGAAAAAGGAAGATGGCCACGATTCCAAGTAGTCACCGAATAAACCGAAAGGATTTTCTTCGCGTCCCGCATAAGTCCCGTGAAAGTTCCGTCGCGTTTCGAGGCATAAAGCGGACCGGCTCGTAATTTTTTCCTGTCTTTTATTGTTCGCAGGATTTATCGCGGCCCGGTCCGTGGCATTTTACCGGTCCCGTTAACGAACGCGCGCGCGTTTCCAGTAATTTTTTAATGAACGACCAGCCACCCCTCGCCCTCCCCCTCCGCCGTTCTCGCGCAGAGATGACATTCCGCTGGCGCGGAGCGGCAAGCGTTTCACGACGCATCGAATGTCGGGATCAGATTAGAATCGAGGGACGACCAGGCCGGAAATTTATCTGCGCCCGTGGAGAAATAATCAGCGGGATTGCGGGGCCCGCCGGGGCCCAGGTATAAGTGATTCTCCCACGTTTGTCCAAGTATGTACGCGGCCGGCGACGATCCTCTTCGCAGGAACAACTATATTTCAAGCGAATCGCCGCTGCGAGGCCCCCGAACCGGCCACGAGGAATGTTTTAACACCTCACAATGAAATCGAGATAACGAGAACCGTCCGTTTCCTCCTTTCATAACGTCGCCCCGTAACGAACGACAGAACGCTTTATGTCTGTCGCGGCGGCGATCGGCCGCGCTGGAAGAGTTTAACGAGCGAGTAAGAAGCAACCGGGCGTCTTGTATCGGTGGCGTCGCGATGCTAATCTAAAAGATATTATCCCCTGCGAGGGAGTTCTACGTGCTTGTGTTACCCGGCCAGCAATTAGACAGCGAAAACTGTAATCGCCTGGCTTCGTTGACCATGTAAAACGTCTTCTGGCATCGTTGCTTCGCTCGTCGTCTTTGAAGTCGCGGGCAAAAATCGTTCGTGAAATTCAGAAGTACATCCGCGTTTTACTTGTTTGACCAGTTAGCCGTGTTCGACGAGTATACTCGTCATGGAGAAGCGGCAGTAGTTTGTGTCGCGACGAGTATACTCGTCATGGAGAAGCGGGAGTAGTTTGTGTCGCGACGAGTATACTCGTCATGGAGAAGCGGGAGTAGTTTGTGTCGCGACGAGTATACTCGTCGCGCGTAAAAAGTAGCAACCATTGGCTATTTAAATTGTAATTTTAGTGAAAAGAAAAACATACTCTGAAATTACAAGATGCTTAGAATACTTTGAGACCGGCTCAGAGTTAAACAAACAAAAAATATGAATAATTATACGAATAATTATATTGTAGTTCGAATTTTTGAATCTCTAACTTTTATAAGTATTTGAGTTTTCCTGCGTTTTCCGTTTATTACGTATGCAGTATATGTTAATGTTAAGTGAATAAGTACATGTTAGTGATAAAATTGTGAATTTTATCAAATAAAATCGTCTTTTTCATCCGACATTTTAACAGCGTCCTTTATTTGATCATCTGAAAAGGAGACGCCACAGGTAACCGATTAAACGAGGGACCATTCTTTTGCTTTATTCTCCAACCTTAAATGATAAAAGTGAATGAAAATTCATTCCTTCGTTGTCTTCGTTCGAAGAGCTGTCTTATTTTTCGAATGACAAGCTACGATATCTCACTGAAAAATAAAGTGTGAAGAAACAGTATCTATGCTTCACCAGATTCAATAAAAGACCAGAGATCGGACAGCCGTGCGAAAAATCTTTATTCTTATCATGCTTGATCTATTCTCTATGCTTCTTGTATCATTTTCTGAAGTATCATTCTTGCATCGAAACCTCTCCGAAGTCTAATTTCCAGTCAATAAACCATGACAAACACGATGCTGCCACAAATAAGCTCGAATCGTTGACTTCTCGAGACGACGGGTGTTCGCTTAAAAATGGATGTTCGCCGCTATTTTCGACAAGCTTTCCAAATCGGGCGTCCCGTATCAGCAAACTTCAGTCTGCAGAATGATAGGAAAAGATTGAGGGACAGCAGGTGTAGCCAGGATCAGCCGATAGACCGCGAAAAAAGGGGACGGCGTAATGCGGAGCAGATATTTATTGCGTAAAAAGCGCACGGGGGCGCGCGGCTCTCGGCGAGCTCCGGATTCCGTTTCCATTTTGCCAGATTAGATCGCGTCGTGTGAAATAATGCAGAAAGGCACGGCCGATCGAGCAAGAAATGGAATGCGCGTCGGTTTGAGAGCCGCCGCCGCCGCCGCCGACTTTTGCACTTCGCGATCCTCTGAAAACAAACGAAACGAGTCGCAGCACGACTTACTTCTGCTAGCCAGGAAGATCTCGATGGCCACGTTCTGAAGCAGATACCGACGGGAGAAGATCGCCCGGATCTCCGAGAAGTACCATTTTCCGTGCAAGTGGTCGCAGTACTTGAGAACCTGGAACAGAAACGAAAACAAACGACGTTTAGCAAACGCGATTCTCGAGTTTCAGAAAATTCTGCAGTTCTATAGGATGGGCCATGTGCTTGGTTTCTTTTTCAAGTTAATATACTAAGGAACGGTTTAGTGTTTTTCCAAGATTTCGTTGGACCTCTCTTTATGGGGAAATGCTGAGAGCCGTTGTTATTCTAACAGTTGTTACCCTAAACAAGTTAATTAAAGGAAATATCCATGGAGCTGTTTGTGAAATAGAGCCGAGAACAATCAAAAATACATTGAAAAAATATATATATATTGGAAAATATATATTTATATTTTATTATTATATTAATTTATTTTATATATATATATATATTTATATTTATTTTATAAATATATATTGAAGACAGGATAGGCTACTGCCAAGCCAGTCGTGACAGCCAATTAAATGAAATTATTTGTCATAATTATGCGTCATAATTAAGTTACTCTTTTTAACAAAGCAAAAACCTTGTATTAAAAAATTAGGCGACAGTATAGGGTATTGGCAAGCCAGTCGTGACAGCTATTTAAATGATATTATTTGTCATAATTTGTGTCATTATTTGTCATAATTAAGTTACTCTTTTTAATAAAGCAAAAACCTTGTATCGAAAAATTAGGCGAGCTATTGGCAAGCCAGTCGCGACAGCCATATAAATGAAATTATTTGTCACAATTATTCGGCAAATGGTAAACGGTTTTCCTTCTTATAACAATTTTAAAAAGAAACCAACAGATGACCCATCCTATTCTTTATAGAATTAATTCTAACGATTTATCTGCCGGATGCACAAAATGTTCCATAACCGTGCTATATCGAAGGGAAATTTAATATTCTTACGACTAGTCTTACAACTCCGTGCAATATAATTTAAGTATCGAGTTACTTTCCAGTCAATTAAAAACCAACTCTGATTCAATTAACTCGAATACAGGTTATTGGCGTAATAACGCTTCAGACTATGCGATAAGATCATAAAGTACAGACGTAAACCTGACGGGAATAATATTATTAAATTCGCGATAAAACACAGTCATAAAATGACAAACTTGTTTGGCTAACTACATTTTTGATTGGCTGGGAAAAGCGATGCTGAATTTCCTTATTGGAGCTCAACTTTCCTCGTGGTCGAAGATATAGCACGAAGAGTTTCGCAGTTTAACACGCGCTCCGTAGCCAAGAGGATCTTTTAATGCGAACATTTCGAGGTTCTGTTCGTCCTTTTTCAAACGCATCTTGTATTTCGAGTTTCGCCGCCGACTTATCCGTGCGAAGCTAATTTGAGCAGTTTTATTCAGTCGAGAAAGTCGATGCGCCGGGTTTCCTTATTGGAACTCAGCTTTCCTCATGGTTGATTGAGATAATGAAAAGTCCCGCAATTTGACACACGTTCTATCGCCAAGACATATGTATATGTACGTGTACATGTATATAGGTATATATATTCTACGCGAATATGTCAAAGTTCTATTCGCTTTTTTCCAAACGCGTCTTGAGTTCGTATTTCGTCGAATTACCTATGCTAAATTAGTTGAAACGCACGAAGAAACGTGGACGCAACTATAAATCGGCGAATCTGGATGCAATCATGTCGACAACACTGTCGTAAACGTGTGCGTTATTTTAGTTTCTAAAAAGATCTCGAACCGTAAATGAATTCCTTTATTCATTGCAATAAAAATGGCCCAAAGCATGACATTTTCAGAACTTCGTAAGGTTAGTGTTAATTACTGAGAATATGCTCTTAATCAATAAACAGGATCTAATAATTTTCTGAGAATTTTATTTCGCGCTTCAGAATTGTTTTTGTGATAATTCTGCGCCGCGAACTTACACGAAGTCACACGAAATCGATCGCGATTCGTTACAATTTATTACGGCGGATTTTTATGAAAAATAAAAATTGTCTGCATCAATTGCAAGATACAGAAGCTGCATAGATATTTATTTCACTCCTCGATCACTGTAACAAGTTGAGAATAGCGTGTTTCTACATTGTTTATACGTTTTTACAGCTTCGTACTCGATTCATTCATTTTTGCCATAGTTGCATAAAATCCGCAGTCTGTTTATTACAATCTCATCGTGTTCCTTATTTTTCTAATCCGTCGGAGAGGGAAATCAAAATTTAGCTGAACCATATCAAGCTTTATCGACGATTCGATTGCAATAAACGCGAATTCTATGCATTTACGACAAACTGGTGCAATGCAAAACAGTGAGACGATCGAAAGAATTTGAAAGTATCGACGTACCACAAGTGTCTCATTGGAATCATTAAACAAAGAATGTCGCAGCTCCCAATTCTTGAAATCGATGGATTTACAGTTCGCATAAAAATCCGCGATCTGGTGACGAAACTATGCTCGACGTTCGTGGTGTCTCGAAGCGCGAGAAATTCTCGCGAACGATTCTCCGCGACGGAATAAAAAACCATCGCGACAACTTATTAATACAAACAGCACGCGTTGCGCGCAATCCCCCGAAGTTGACGCGACGTTTATGAAATTTAACGAAAATATAAAATCCCGAATTCAACGTTAAACTTCAAGAGGCGCAACGATTCAAAGAGTTCTTCCCGCGACGGAAATTGTGAAATCGCCCGACACGTTACGGGTCAGAAGCGATTCGTAGACGCGAAGTTAACGAACACGCGCGATAACGAATCGTTCGGGGATGGTGGAAGGACGCGGAGCGACCGGAAGGAAGGCGGCGTTCTCGGGGTAAGAACCGAGGAACACCGAGAGGTACAAAGTCAGGGTGCGGTCGCATGGCTGACTGTAAGTATGCAACCTGGATACAGTGAAGTGTGATGTGATATAGTGAGACCAGTGCCGGTTGCAAGATGGCCGTCATGGTAAGAGGAGGAGCCTCCTGCTGAGCTGGGAATCGATCCCAGGACTTCGCGGACTTGCGCTCTCGAACGAGTCGTGAACAACTCGTAGGCGAAAAGGGGGAGGCAGAAAAAGGACGAGGCGCATCGGAGGAGAAAGAGCCAAAGGACAAGACAAAAGAAGGACAGAGCCCCAATTTACCGCCCTACGGACGGCACAGGCCTTTCAATTTTTCCTTCTTAATGAGCAGCCGACGACCGGCAACGCCGCCGTCGCCGTCGCCGACGCCGACGCGATGTCCTTGCGTTCGGGAAATCAAATTATCCTCGATATAATCCGGCGAAACGAGCCGTTTCTCGATCTTCCGGCCAACGAAGCCGCGACAATGCCAGATTTTTGTATACTTAACAATGATATTCGCGGGAAGACTGGCATAAAATAGAATTTCTTTTCATCCCGAAATCACTTTTTTCCGATTTGAAAATTGATTTCTGTGTGTAAATGTATTTCTGTGATTTCTGCGATCGAGTGTACTCATTTTATTTAGGCTCTGCGAGGTGGAGAATGGTGAAAACACCGTAATCAATTTTTATTTAAGATGCTGCTTCGGTTTTTAAGCTGTTTTCATTTCGTAGAAACTTTTGTTGTTGCTCGTTTGGCAGCCAACGCGTTGTATTTACACACTAAACTCTTTCGTTTATAACAAATGGCATATGAAACAAAGAATTCGTAGGCTCATCGATGATCCAATCATCTCGTGCAGCACTTATTTCGAAGGTTCTGCTTAAATCTTAACTGCGGACACGAGTTTCCGACAATTGTTCGCTAAAATATATCGTTTATGAAATGAATATGATATTAATTCTTACATAGAAATTAAATATAATGTGTATTGTACACGTTGGCAGGAGAGGAAGAAGTACAGTAAATTCTCTCTAATTTTCCTTCAGCTTTAAAGCGAAAATGGACCATTTGAGAAGAGGAAATACGATTATTCGAGCCTCGTTTTTATAACTATTGACAATCGACAACTACAAAAATGAGCCGTGAGGCTCGAATAGTTGTCCCAAATTGTCCATTTTTGTTTACAAGCCGAAGAAAAATCGGAGAGAAATCACTGTAACAACTTCTGGATCAGCTAATGGCAGAATAATTTTTAAATAATAATAGCCGCAAGGCTCGAATAATTGTCCCAAATTGTCCATATTTGTTTACAAGCCGAAGAAAACTCGACGAGAAATTACTGTAACAACTTCTGGATCAGCTTACGGCAGAATAATTTTTAAATAATAACAGTCGCAAGGCTCGAATAATTGTCCCAAATCGTCCATTTTTGTTTATAAGCCGAAGAAAATTCGTCGAGAAATTATGGCAGAACAATTTTTAAATAATAATATTTACTGCAGAGTCTGTCCGACTCCGCTGCTCGCGATTAAAGGGTTAATTCGTTATTTCTAAAATCGTTTCAGCCGCGGCTCCACGTCGAATACTTGGTAATGTATTCTTTTCTTGCGGCTTCGGTTCGCAGAAGAAGTCCCCGCAACGAATAATCGCAACAGTTCGATCGTCTCGGTAGTTCAAACGCGAGGCAGTCATTCAATAATTCATAACCATGAATATCGAGAGAAAAAACCGACCGCGCGTCGTAAAGAGAATGCGACGCGACGAAATACGTCGGATACGAATGAAAAGGTCTCCGTGGCTGCGGGACAGGATCAACGGTGTTCCCTACGAGTCGCCGGAGATCAAGTAAATACGAGAGATGACATTAGGGTGGCGGGCTGCAGCGCACGCACGTCCAAATCTAATTACACTAGCATAAGCGCCTCGGAGCCTCCGGGGACCATAAACGTCGCGTCAACTCCGGGGGATTGCGCGCAACGCGTGCTGTTTGTATTAATAAGTTGTCACAATGGTTTTTAATTCCGTCGCGGAGAATCGTTCGTGAGAATTTCTCGCGCTTCGAGACACGACGAACGTCGAGCATAGTTTCGTCACCAGATCGCGGATTTTTATGCGAACTATAAATCCATCGATTTCAAGAATCGGGAGCTGCGACATTCTTTGTTTAATGATTCCAATGAGACACTTGTGGTACGTCGATACTTTCAAATTCTTTCGATCGTCTCGCTGTTTTGCATTGCACCAGTTTGTCGTAAATGCATAGAATTCGCATTTATTGCAATCGAATCGTCGATAAAGCTTGATATGGTTCAGCTAAATTTTGATTTCCCTCTCCGACGGATTAGAAAAATAAGGAACACGATGAGATTGTAATAAACAAACTGCGGATTTTATGCAACTATGGCCAAAATGAATAGATCTAATACGAAGCTGTAGAAACGTATAAACAATTTAGAAACACGCTATTCTCAACTTGTTACAGTGATCGAGGAGTGAAATAAATATCTATGCAGCTTCTGTGTCTTGCAATTGATGCAGACAATTTTTATTTTTCATAAAAATCCGCCGTAATAAATTGTAACGAATCGCGATCGATTTCGTGCGACTTCGTGTAAGTTCGCGGCGCAGGATTATCACAAAAACAATTCTGAAGCGCGAAATAAAATTCTCAGAAAATTATTAGATCCTGTTTATTGATTAAGAGCATATTCTCAGTAATTAACAGTAATCTTACAAAGCTCCGAAAATGTGTCATATTTCCTGCCATTTTTATCGCAATGTACGTCCGAATAAAGGAATTCATTCGATCGTTTCGTAAGATAAGAGTTTTCACGATCTCAACAATTTGAATATAAAAAATGCGAAATCCGATCATTTTGATCAGCATGATAGATTATTAATGTATTAAAGATGTATTTAGAAATATATAGTATTAAAAATAATATAGTATTAATATAGTATATATATAGTATAAAAATGGCGCAGCGAATCTTTGATGAGAGCGTAATAACGATCGAAACGAATCGAAGCCGAACGTAGCGGAGAGGATATTCGATGGACTAAAATTGAATGCAGAATGTGTTGACTGTTAAAAATATTTTCGCAGTCGATTCGACGCGCGCGGCAGACTGCGAGGGGTGGGAACCGAGAGCCAACCCCCTAAAGTCAACTGCGCAAGCTCTTTGCAAACACTGCGCGGAACCGATAAAAGCCACGTCGTGATACGGCATTCGTTGTTCGGATGCCTGTGATCGTGACGTAGATACAACACGCTCGGTATATCATACTGATTCACGGTGGTTGTTGGTTCTTTGCCAGTCCAACTATTAATTTTCAAGAGTAGGTACATCAATTTCACAAACTGACCTTTATTACCAGCTTAGTACGTACCTTTATTACCGCTTTTTGAGAAACACGTCCTTACATCTCAACATCTTAATGTACGATATCGATCGATCGTCTTTCATTTATGACAATTAGTGGTAGTTGCACCTGTACACTGGTTCTCATGTTTTTTTCGCGAATGATACACGTTGGGAACACGCATTTTCGAGATATCGAGACAGAAACGCGACGAAGTTGTTCAGAGTATTGTATTAGCAGCTAAAAGGTTTAACACTGTTTTTATTCAAACATATGTTTGCTTCGAGACATCGATTCAATCATTTTCGATGAAAGAGTCCTTATGATCTGAATAATTGTTAAATAAATAATGTGAGACGGGTCAATTTCGATCGGCTCGATAGATTTGGTGTTAACAAACAAATTCGCCGATTTAGATTCTCCATTTACATTTTGTAATCGTAACGAAGCCTGATTCCTGTAAATTCGTTACAATGACAATAATTTTGAAGGATGATCGAGTGTTCTACACAGATCGCCAAAGAATGGAAATACAGTTGCACGAAGTAACAAGCTTTCCAATAAAATACAGGACGCACGTTGAACCGCAAAGGGTTAAATCATCTCGAGAGTTAAGCAGCGCCCTTGGAGGTCCACTCACAGTACTTTTAAATAATTAAATAAATATTAAATCGTCTTGGTTTCACATTTAATATCACATGTAATAAAATACTATCTCCATTAATTGTCCGGAGAATTTCTACCCCTTTCCTATCATTTTCTCCTATAAGGGTACCTTGGCTACTGAACAAACGTATATCAAACTTTATCGTCCAATTGTAGTACTTTTCTGATAACAAAAATTGTAGAGTCGAGAAAGATATCGATAGGAAATCCGCCAAATAACGACGATGTAGCTAGATATTAATTAGCCAGATATTAACTAGCATCAGTCTTTATCGTCCAATTCTAGTACTTTTCTGACAACAAAAATTGTAGACTCGATAAGAAATCCGCCAAATAACAACGATCTAGCCAGATATTAACTCGCCCCCCCCCAGATATTATTATAAACACTAATTACGGGGAAGAAGTTAATTAGCTCGCTGAAACATCCCTTAGCAACCCGATGGCGGTGTCACACGTTTATAAAGAAAACAGCTCGGTGGCTGCCGGTTGCAACAACCGGCGGATCGATATAAATAGTCGAGCGGCACTCGACGAATGTAAGACACGGCGATAAGTATGTGAGTGAGTCGTCGAAATGGCTCGCACCCCTGCGTTTCGTTGAGAAAGGAGCGCGTCAGCGGCCGGTCTCGCGCGACTAATATGTTTACACGTTCGATGAGCCATGGCTCGTCTCGATGCGGCGACGAGAGGAGAGTCGAGAGCGAGAGCGAAAGCGAGAGAGAGAGCGAGAGAGCAAGAGAAAGAGCGAGAGAGAGCGAGAGAGAAAGAGAGAGCGAGAGCGAGAGAGAAAGCGAGAGCGAGAGAGAGAGCAAGAGAGAGAGGGAGCGAGAGAGAAAGAAAGAGAGCGAGAGAGAGAGGGAGCGAGAGAGAAAGAAAGAGAGCGAGAGACAGAGGGAGCGAGAGAGAAAGAAAGAGAGCGAGAGAGAGAAAGAAAGAGAGCGAGAGGGAGAGAAAGAAAGAGAGCGGTTAAAAAGAGCTCGAGCACCGGGCGGAGTGTCAAGTGGTGTGCGCGATTAGTGTTCCCCATGCGGCGTTCATCTCTCGAGCCCGAAATCGGCCCGACTCAGCAGTGCGCCGGGGTTTCACGACGACAATGGGGCGTCGTGATGTAACAACATGTGTCGCGTTCGCAGGGCCCCCCTCGCAGCAGCCTCTATGTACACCATAGGGCACCATAGAATGGGGACCACTTAGCAGCCCGCCGGCGGTATACAACAAACAGATTAAGCGCCGGACAATAATAGACCCCCCGTTCGCCTACCGTGCCCGAGAGAACCCCGGCTGTCTACAAGGACCCTCCGCGCTCTTCTTCAAAGTGCGAACCACTCGAAATCACGAGAGCCTGGTGCCTGCCTCGCGGTGAACAGAGACGAAGAGAAAGGTGGAGAGTGAATGAGAGAGAGAGAGAGAGGGAGAGAGGAAGGGGCAGAGCACACGGTGGTTTATTCGATTCGGTGTACCAACAGCCAAAGTGGCCCGATCATTAATTATCTACGCCGTCGGCCGGGAAACCAGCCGCGGGAATTTTACGAGAACCTCCTTTTGGAAACTTGTCGCCGGCACGACGACCGTGTTTTACCGGAGTTTACTGAGCGACCGGCTAACGGGGATGCTCGCCGGTGATTGGGTGTAATTGGGGGGAGTGAATTACTGGCGAAACGTCGAGGCTTGACTCTCGAAGCTCTTCTTGTCTCCGTGGAGAATCGTTTATGATTTCGCGCGAACTTTATTCTTACGTGGAAACGATTTTTGACGCACTGGTAAGTGATCGAGAGGATTGTGATGGGATATTGAAGCTTTTTTTGAAGTGTTTTGAGGGAGAATTGAGTTCAATCGAAATTATGGATTTTAATTTAAATTGTGAAGTTTAATCGAAACTATGAAGTTCAATCTAAATTATGAATTTTACTCTAAATTGCGAAGTTTAATCGAAACTATGAAATTCAATCTAAATTGTGAATTTTAATCTAAATTGCGAAGTTTAATCGAAACTATGAAATTCAATCTAAATTGTGAATTTTAATCTAAATTGCGAAGTTTAATCGAAACTATGAAGTTCAATCTAAATTATGAATTTTAATCTAAATTGCGAGGTTTAATCGAAATTATGAAGTTCAATATAAATTGTGAATTTTAATCTAAATTGCGAAGTTTAATCGAAACTATGAAATTCAATCTAAATCATGAATTTTGATCTAAATTGCGTGGTTTAATCTGAATTGTGAATTTTTTAATCTAAATTATGAAGTTTAATCTAAAATATGAATTTTAATCTAAATTGTAAATTTTAATCTGAATCGTGAATTTTAATCTAAATTACGAAGCTTAACCTAAAATATGAAGTATAATTGAAATTATCAAGTTTAATCGAAATTGCGAAGTATAATTGAAATGATCGAGTTTAATTGAAATTGCGAGACTCTAATTATCGACAGAATACCTAGACTGTTAATTCTTCATTAAAATTGCTCGAAGTTGAAAATACAATTCTCCATTCTGCTTTAATCTCAATTAGAAGGGTGATTAATCGAATATCGTGACTACCCGCGGAGAAAGCTCCGCCGAGAAAGCCGACGCTTTGAAAATTTATCAGTAGCAAAAGCTGGGCTCCGCGAATTCACTACCGAATAACATTAATTTCAAACGTGCTCGAAGATCGCGGATAACGCGATTTATAATTGTCTTCTGTTCCGATAACATTCTTTCCGGCGCAGCGCGTGGAACGCGAGCTCGCTTAAAATTCGCATAACGAAATAGCTGTTTATCTATGTATATTCCGGAGCATCGTCGAACGTTATCTGTCTGAAATAACTCTTTTTTTCCGACGTACGTTGAAATGTACGCTGATGAGTATATTACCGGGAATACTCCATATGTATAAGCTCGCGGTAATTGTCTGGTTCTCTTTAAAAAAAATAGTTCATAAGGGTATTCGATATGCGATTATGTTTAAGGCCACTACCCTCGTTACGATAAAACGGTCAAGTTAAAGCTATCTCCGCCTTGGAAGCACTTCACAAACGATCTTTTCATCTGTTATGCTAATCCTAGCGGCGCCGGCTGTCTCGACTTCCAATCCTCGAATAATCCCGAATAAACAAATTTATATGGTCGCAACGGAAAATCCAACAAAAACATCAACCGGTATAGAACTCCGATAAAATCGCACTGCTCTAAACAAGAAATAACGAAACTCCGAATAAAATGGCGGAGCATCGAATCGTAGAAAACACGGCGTAACCGTCGCGCGTTAACCAGAAGAGGAACAGTTCTTAAACACCATAACCTTCTCGGGGGACCGTAAAAGTGTTTTCGAATGTAGAACAAGCACGGCAGAAACGCGCGAGCCGAAGTGTGAAAAAAGATGGACCATAAAAATGTAGAAAACGTGGCCTGCGTACGATCGAGGAACGCGCGCTCGGGGCTGCTCGTCGCGTGAACGCGCCGGATGCGAACAAAACGTTCGGGAGCCATCAAGACGATCCCGAGCGGCAATGAGTTATGCGTGCCACGTGCGTGTTCTCATACCTTTATTACCGTATCTCACACGAGATAGCGGATCGCGGCATCGGTCGCACAAAGAGCTTCTGGCGATGCGCTGGCGGAGCCGTTGCCCTTATTAACCGTCGGATTTGCCGGCTACCGGTCCGGCAAAAAGGTGTCTAAGCCCGCGTGTACGCAACGTCGGCCCTAAAGGGACACGCGGCCTCGGGGACACGGAATGTGGATCTCGCGGAGCGGACATCGTTAGCCGGTGAACGAAAGTAATTGGACAGAACGAGCCGAGTTAATGGCGCTCGGTACATCCCGAACGACAATGTCTCCCCCGTTCGATTAACCCGTATTATTCGATGCCGCGGCTCGTCGCGATTTGTTACCGAAAAACGGAGCGTTCTTCCTTCTCGTACAAGGAACTGTAATCGCCGAGCGGTTTCATCGAGAGTCGGGAAACGGCGGACAAACTCGATAAATGGAACGACGGATCTACAGTGATGTCTCTCTTATTGACGCTTAGATTGCGCACGAAAATGGACAATTTGGGAAGAGGAGATGCGATTGTTCGAGCTTTGCGGTTTGTTTTTGTTGGTATATACAACGATATTCACACACATGTCTACATAGGGGCAATAAATAAAGGTACAAGCCCGAGCTTCATAAATGCAGGCACAAGCCCGGTCTTCTCGGGGAAACATTAGGTATACATTAGGACTCTCTTTTACCTGGAATTTACCTAAAGGAATAGTATAAAAGGACTGCACGTTCCAGTGCGAGTCACCACTTCCCATAGAACTACAGAGGCGTTCATCAGCCTAGAAGACGATCAGTCAGACAGTATCTCCGCGACTTCACATACAGTTACTCTTCTTCACATAAAGTACATTTTATATCCGCCAGGTGCTTTTTTTTTTAAACACTGTATTATATTTGTATTGCATTATTAGTAAATAAACAATTACAAATTCCAACAGTTTTTATAGTCACGAATTGTCAACGATTATAAAAACGAGCTGCAAGGCTCGAATAATCTCCTCTTCCCAAACTGTTCACTTGTGTGCACAATCTGAGCGTTAGTTAGGGAAAATTGACAATAAATAGCGACTCCTGAATGGGATCGACGATGATGTATCGTTCACGACGCGATAACCGATCGACGAAAAGACAGGAGAGTCATCGAATATCTTTGGCGACATTACTGTAGGTATCTATTACAGTGATATTTCTCTAATTGACGCTCAGGTTGTCCACAAAAATGGACAATTTAGGAAGAGGAGATGCGATTGTTCGAGCTTTGCGGTTCATTTTTATAGATACGAATTGTCAACAACTATAAAAACGGTCTACAAGGCTCGAATAATCGTATCTCCTTCTCCCAAATTGTCAATTAGGGAGACATTACTATACACCCATTGCAATAACTTATCCTCGAATAGAGTAGTAATGCCCAACATTATATTGCTTTTACATGTTATTCGAATCGTTACCAACTACGTACTCGCCAAGTTTGTCAATGTTTCCGAGTTGCTGGTAGGTGACGGAAGTGGAAGAGGAGATGCGATTATTCGATCTTTGCGGTTCGTTTTTACAGTCACGAATTGTCAACGATTATAAAAACGAGCTGCAAACCTCGAATAATCGTGTCTCCTCTTCCCAAATTGTCCATTTTCACGTGCAATCTAAGCGTCAATAAGGGCGACATTACTCTATACTCTGTCAATCATAGCAAGTTTCTCCGCGCCACGCGATTTACGATGTTCCCCGACGAGTTCCGAATTCCCAATTCTCATCTTGGACGATCGGAGTTCCTCCGATAAGCCGAGCATCGATTTTTCCAAATTTTCCGCACCGCTGCTCGCGAATGCGCGCCGCTCCAGATCGAATCGCTGGATGAGAGATGCTCTCCTCTCGTATCATTAACCACGGAAACCGTGAAATACGCACTGCGCCGCGGCGCTTTCTAGTTTCGCCGGCTGTTGGGGCTCAACCACTGAGCCCTGGATTAGAACGGGATTACGCGAGGATGTCCATTCGAGCTGATTTACAAGGCCGACTCGATCCCCGGCAGACGATCGAGTCTCGGCTCGGCTCGGTCGGTCGGCTGACTGCGAGGAGACGTCGTTGACGTCGTTGTTCCTCCGTTGGGATCGTCGCACAATAAGGAGACAGCACGCAACAGGGGCTGAAAGTCCTTCTACCGAGAGTCCTTCTACCTGCCGTCGCGTAAAAGGAGGTCCCAGGAATGTTTTTGGCAGACTGCATTTGCCTAGAACTGCTCTTTTCAGCGAATCGGATACCACCAGTCTTTTGGAGGACCGATCGGGCTATTAGATAGAAGTCCCCGGTGCCAGCAGCCTCGATACGATGCTGCTCCCCCCGTACGTTAGCTCGGGGTGCTTTGCGAAGGCTTCTTGACCGTCGAAGATGGAATAATGGAGCGGTTTGCTCGAGTTGTTGCCCGGAGGTCTCATTTTCGAGGACATTAGACGACTCGGCGAACGAAACCGGAGCTCAGATGTTTCGACGATGATGCGGATCTTTGTGTCGAATAAAAATGTCTTGCATAGAATATACGAATTCGATTCTTTTTGTAATAATTTCGATACGTTGTTGATAATAATGAATAAACTCGCTCATCGATTCTTTTGATATTTTTGTAGTTTCAAATTACAGTCGCTCGTTTTTGTCATAAATGCATAAGATGCGCGTGTTTATTAATGGCCAAGAGGAGATAATCGTTTTGCAGCAGGGATGTAGAATTCAATATAATAACCAAACACTTGTTTTATCTTACTATCTTAACACTTGGCCAACAGAATGGGGAGATCTCCGCGTTTTAAATCCAGTCGACTGATGATAAATGGATGATAATGGATGATTAATGAAAAATTAAAAACGATTGCTTAATTTTATTAAGATTTGCAAGAGGTACGAACGCTGAAGAATTAATTTATGCCATATATGTTTGCTTCGTAATTTTTGTTTAATCGAATGAAATATTTTAATTTTATGAAAATTTTTCAGGTTTCTAGCGCGATCGTGGAAGCGTTAAGTACATTTTGACGTAGAATTGTGTACATCGATTTAAAACGAACTAAGGGTAATCTAAACGAACAACGGGTGATCATTGCGCAACGAATGATCTTCGCGCACTAATAATATGTATTAGAGTAATTTAGATAAATTATTAAAGTAATAATTTATTAGAGTAATCGAAGGAACTGTTTGTAAATCTAGACGAAGAACAGGTGATCAAGAGAGAATGGATTTCCGTGTACCTGCTCGTGCTACTGAGAAATGCTATGGTTTTCGACACGGTTATCCGGCGGGTCAACAGAATTCCCATCCGATATCGATCCTCGAGCTGGATAACTCCAAGAGAAAGCCTCCCCTAATATCCGAATGAAAGATGGTCGTGCGCGTCGTCCCGAAACCGAGCCACCGGTATCTTCTCGTGGGTGTACAAATAATTCAGATGATAAACGAATTAAGTCGAAACGGGATGATGAAAGGCGCGTTTAGGGCGGCGGAAGAGAGACCGGCTCCTGCATTAATGCGGGGGCTGATGTAGCAGAACGTTTGACCCCTCGTCCCTTGCGCGAAGACACTGTTCCACGTAGGATAGGGACGAGCGCAAGGGAGAGCGAGAGAGAGAGAGAGAAAAGAGAGAAAGAGAAAAGAGAGCGAGAGAGCGAGAGAGAGAGAGCAGAGCGCGAGAGCGGAGAGCGCGAGGAAGAGAGCGTGAGAGAGAGCGCGCGAGAGAAAGCGCGAGAGAGAGCGCGAGAGAGAGCGCGAGAGTGAGAGAGCGCGAGAGGGAGAGCGCGAGAGCAAGAGCGCGAGGAAGAGAGCGCGAGGAAAAGAGCGCGAGGAAGAGAGCGCGAGGAAAAGAGCGCGAGGAAAAGAGCGCGAGAGAGAGAGAGAGCGCGAGGAAAAGAGCGCGAGAGAGAGAGAGCGCAAGGAAGAGAGCGAGCTAGAGAGAGAGAGAGAGAGAGCGCGAGAGCGAGAGAGACGAAGGGAGGCGGACGCACGTGCTCGACTCATGAATCAAGTCGCATTAGTGGGGGGCATAGCAGGCCTGGTGGGCACCGATCTACCACTCCAACTTCAAGTAGATTGGATTTCTGAACTTTATTCAATTATCCGGGAACGAGGCGCGGCGAAACGAGCAGCGGCGTGCCGTTGAGGGCTTTCCGCGAATAATTCGAGCTGCGCCGGGCTCGTGCTGTGCGTCTGCAACACTAGAAGCACCGTGCAGTCGCTGCAGCTTACCGTCTCGTAAAAATAACAAAAGTTTGACGCGTTTGACCGTTTTCAAACCGCGTTTCTTCACGCCGCTCCTCTTTCTTAACTCCTTCACCGTGTTTCGACGCGTTTGACTCGTCAACGAAAATATCTAGCAATAATCTGCTAAGTATGAATGTTATTATTACGTTTCGTCATATCGGCATAAAATTATGCTCTCTTGGCGTCGATGTTTTAATATTCGAGTAAACGTGGACAGACGAAGAACGTAAATTTTAATTTTAAATAGTATTATTATTGTTAATTATTAATTTAATTTTAAATAGTATTATTGTTACTTTTTATTGTTACTTATATCCAAACGAAAAATTGACAAAATACTCCTCTATTCTCTATTATTTCTAATATAGAAATATGCAAATATATAGTATTATTGTTGCTTTATTGTTATTTATATCCAAACGAAAAATTGACAAAATACTCCTCTATTCTCTATTATTTCTAATATAAAAATATTCAAATATATAGTATTATTGTTACTTTATTGTTATTTATATCCAAACGAAAAATTGACAAAATACTCCTCTATTCTCTATTATTTCTAATATAGAAATATGCAAATATAGTGTATTATTAAATTTTCGTTTAAATATTACTAAAAAAAACATCACTAAAGCATTCACAAACTATGAAAACATCGGATATAGCTTTGATACGAATGCAGTATCGCTTTCAGAGGTTCGAAACCTTCGTCGAGGTCGGAATCCTGTTCTTAAGAAGTCCCTCTATTGTTACGTAGACGGCGCAGGCCGGTCTTCTTTCAGTTACGATTCGAAAGCAGTGCAAACGCTATGCTTCTGTGTGCGTTAGCTTGTTGTTCGTTTCCGGCGAAGCTACGAAGCAGCAATGTCTCCCTAACTGACGCTCAGATTATGCACAAAAATGGACAATTTCCGATTATTCGAGCCTTGCGGCTCATTTTTATAGTTGTTGACAATTCCTAAATATAAAAACAAACTCCAAGGATCGAATAATCGTATCTCCTCTTCCCAAATTGTCCATTTTTCTGCACAATCCGAGCGTCAATTAGAGAGACACTACTGTAATAGATGCGTACAGTAATGTCTCCCTTATTGACGCTTAGATTGCGCAGGAAAATTAACAATTTGGGAAGAGGAGATTATTCGAGCCTTGTAGACCGTTTTCATAGTTGTTGACAATTCGTAACTATAAAAATGAACCGCAAAGCTCCCTAATTGGCGCTTAGATTGTGCGGAAAAATGGACAATTTGAGAACAGGAGATACGATTATTCCGGCTTTGCGCTCTTTTTTTATAATCGTTGACAATCGGTAACTATCAAAACGAGTCGCAAAGCTCGAACAATCGCACCTCCTCTTCCCAAATTGTCCATTTTTCTGCACAATTCGAGCGTCAATTAGAGAGACATTACCGTACTCGGTCCACCGAAGATTCACGTCCCAGAATCAAAGATGACTCCCAGTAGCCCGTAATCGAACAGATATCATGATCACCTTCGAGAACGAGTATCCGGCACATCATAAAACACGCGTATACATCGGACAGCAACGTGGTTGAAAAATAAAGCTGCCTCTTCGCTACCGTCTACACGAAGTAACCGTCCGCGGCGTCGTCGAACACAAAACGGCACCGCCGAGCATAAGTCCCATAGATTTCCGTCGATAGTGAAAGGGTTGGGGAAAGGTCGGCCGGAAGAACGACGGCCATTCTGAGACGCGCGGGGACACTGTAATCTGTCGAATCTTATGGGAAAAATGTTCGACGTGTGGGATTATCTGCGTTGGTTATCGACGCATTCAGGTGTACGTATTCTCGCGCGCGGATTTTTACGATCGGGACATAAAAGGGGAACGTCGCGTTGCACGTCTTGCTGCGCTAGACGCACCGCACCGTTCACCTCGGACATCTGGCATCGAAGAACTCTGGCATCGATAGCGGTGGTCGGCGTTGCAAGCTGCGGGGGCTGTTCCTGTTTCGCGAACAAAGGCCGAAGCCGTGGTGGCGGTGTTTAAGGAACCTCTGCTTCTTATTCGAACGTCGGATATTCAAATGAGCCTCGCGTATTATCGACGCGAATGCTCGTGCCCGGAATTCTCATGCGACCCCGTCGAGGGGACAAACACGTTCTCCGGTGACATGTTTCTGTTCGGGGAATTCGCTCGGACGGAAGTCGCCGAGGGGTGGGTCAGGGTGTCTCTTGGCGGTTGTTGATCACAATGGCTCGGAATCACGGCTACGAATTAATCGTAAATGTCTCGAATCGATTTCCGTCGGCGTGATCGCGGTTTTCGTTGAAATGGCGACTTCGAACCGGAGAATAGCGCCGATCGGAACTGTCCTTATACTATCAGATTCGAAAATTTAGATTCAAAAAGTTAGACCGCGGAACTTCGTGCGAAGTAACAGTCATCTAAAACATGTCTCGTCGAATTAAAAAAGGAGTCTGATGGTCGAAGTATACGTCATCGACGCGTCGATCTAAACGCCCGATCTTAACGCGCCGCAAAAAGTGTTCCTTCCCGCGCAAACAGCAATTCCGACTTCGCTCTTTTACCCGCCCACCGGAAAACTAGAAATGTTTAACCCTTTGCACTCGAGTGGTAACTTTGAGGCACCGCTGAAATTGTTATACCATGTTCCAAGATCATTTTTATACGAAGAAAGTCCAGATTGGAAAAATTGTTGAAAGCGTAACCGTTGCACGAGTCACCGGAAGACTCAATTTCGCACGCATAAAATGCACTTTGTCACATAAAATGGAAATACTGTGAGCCTGTAAAATTATTTTAGACATGCAGTTAAAATGGGCAAAAAAAATTCGATGGGCAAAGGTTTAACAACTTGATCGAGTCGATCGCGATCAGTCGACACTTTCGAAGCACCCGAAAATTTGCACAGCCTTATCTCCCCGTTATCTTCTCAGAAACGCACAAAATTCACAATTCGTTTAATACCTTAACAATGAAGCTCGCATCGAGCTTTCTCCCACCCCCGGCACCGTATTCAGCAGAGTTAACACACGGATATTTCCATCGGCCGGTCGATTTACCGCGCGACTCCGTTCTCCACGTTTATTCGCGAACGCGAAAACAATCCGGCTAGATAAATGAATAGGGTAAAAAAGCGGGTTGTACATCGAATGGAAAGGGTGGAAAGGCGCGCGCGGGCGCGATGGTGTGCGGCGCGGGCCGTTCGGCGGCCGCGTCGGCCGGGGAGGGGCGCGAGTGGGCGTGGCGAGGCCGCGCAGGCTCCACGTGACCCTATCGGCCCGGTAGGCGGGACTTGCCAGTCCGGCACACAACTACAAGGGCAGTTGTACGGGCCGGGCCGGTGGTCACCGGCGCTCTCTCTGTCGTCGCGCGCGCGGAACACCTCGAGTTGCGCTCGTTCCACGTACAACACCTGCCGGACGATCGCTCGGCGGCGCGCGGTTCAGCCGATCCGTGACTCGTTCTGGAAAGTGTCCCCCTCGCGTCCGTCGATCTTCGCGGCGATCGATCCAGTTTTTGGATTACGAGCCACCCGGACCATGGACGATAACGACGCGACGACCGGGCCGGCTCGAACGCACGCGAAACAACGAGGCTGATCTTCGGAGCCGGGAAGCAATCGAACGGAACCCGCGACCCGACCACCGCAACCGACGCGAACATGTTGCTGCCGGAGTACATGATGGCGGCGCAGTCGAAGATGCTGTACCAAATGAACAAGTACTACGGCGAACGGGTTCAGGCCCGGAAGGGCCAGATACAGAAGACGATCCGCGAGGTGTGCAAGGTCGTGCAGGACGTGCTGAAGGAGGTGGAGGTCCAGGAGCCGCGGTTCATCTCCTCGTTGACCGAGTGCAACGGCCGGTACGAAGGCCTCGAGGTGATCTCGCCGGGCGAATTCGAGGTGGTCCTCTACCTGAATCAGATGGGAGTGTTCAACTTCGTCGACGACGGCACCCTGCCGGGCTGCGCCGTGCTCAAGCTCAGCGACGGACGGAAGAGGTCCATGTCGCTCTGGGTCGAGTTCATCACCGCGTCCGGTTACCTGTCCGCCAGGAAGATCCGCTCGCGATTCCAGACCCTGGTGGCGCAGGCATGCGACAAGTGCGCCTACAGAGACTCCGTGAAGATGATCGCGGACACCACCGAGGTGAAGCTCCGTATCAGGGAGAGATACGTGGTGCAGATTACGCCGGCGTTCAAGTGCTCGGGCGTGTGGCCCCGCTCGGCGGCGCACTGGCCCATTCCGCACATACCCTGGCCGCATCCTAATCTCGTTGCGGAGGTGAAAACCGAGGGTTTCGACCTGCTCTCGAAAGAGAGCGTCGCCCTACAGGGCAAACAGTCGGCCATGGAGGGCGACGCTTGGGTGCTCTCGTTCACCGAGGCCGAGTCCAGGCTGTTGCAGGGCGGCTGTCGCAGGAGATGCCTCAGCATATTGAAGACACTGAGGGACAGACACCTGGACCTGCCGGGAAACCCGGTGACCAGCTACCACATGAAAACCCTGTTGCTGTACGAGTGCGAGAAGCATCCCTTAGAGACCGAGTGGGACGAGGGTTGCTTGGCTGTGCGCATCAACGGCATATTCCTGCAGCTGATCTACTGCCTCCTATGCCGTAGGTGCCCTCATTACTTCCTGCCGAACTTGGATCTGTTCAAGGGAAAGTCGCCGAGCGGTCTGCAGAACGCCGGCAAGCAGGTCTGGAGACTCACCAGGGTGCTGTTGACCAACAGCAGGGCGCTCGAGAAACTTTAGCCGGGATCGTTGATTACGCTCGCTGTCTCCGGATGGGGGGAACGACGAAGTTCCTCCGAAGTTGCGAGGGTTCGAGGTGTATGTTTCGCGCGCATCATCACGGGGCAATGATTTCGCGCCGGTTCTCTTCGCTCGCTTTTTTGCTAACCGCGAGAACGCGGTTACACAGTCTACTTTCACCGGTTATTTTCTAAATAGGCAGCTTGTTGACTGTACGATACCAGGCCTGGGAATGGTGTAACCAGCAAAACTAGAGCCGTAGACCTTTTAATCGTTGTTTCTATTTGATTTTTAAGTGGCACGGACACGTCGGAGCCTGACACTCCGATCACTGATGCAACGGTGCAATAATGGTTTTAAGACTCGGTGGTTCGACTCGGAGGGGAGGGGTCGTTGTTGCTAGGTTTTAGTTTTCGATCCTGTGTGCGACGATGTGGAAGCCGGAAATCTTCTTCGTTCGTAATCTTTCGACCGAGAAGGGGGGGAAATTTTTGTTTTTTGGAAAATCACTGCGTTCGATACGTTTAGAATGCTTTCGCTTGTTACCCGGAGTTTCCCGGTGCTTGTCAACGCGGATTTCAACGACGCTCTCCGAATTTGCCTAATTGCGTAAGGCGTTGCAATGTACGAAACGATTAATTCGCTGCTCCCGTTGGCTACCTTTACCTGTTCAGATATGGCTGATATCGTGAATCGTCGTGTGATCCGTTGTCGTTATTCATCTAATGTTTATAATCGGTTAGCGGCGAGCTTCCGACGGTAGTTGGACACTACGCATTGTTATATGTACATACTTTTTTATATTATTTAAACGATATTTATTTTTACTCGAATCGCTGTTCGAACACATAATGTAAATAATTAATAAACGCATCTCGTCTGGTATCTGGCCTACGAATCACTCGAAAACCACCTGCCTCAACAATTCGTACGAGCACTCGACGCGATCATCGAACACCATGAGAAATACATTCTAAAGATACCTATATGAGCCGTTTATCTTGAAAGTGGCACAAGTCACTTTACCGTAATGAAAAGTGGTGATTTTTTAATGTTTATACGAAATTATTTATACCCAGGAAAATATCAGTATCCTGAGATAACAAATACAAGTAAATAGAAGATTTACTAGAATTTGTAAATTTTTTTTAAAGTTACTTTAGAATTTGTAAAGTTTTTATTATAAAATTTGCTACGATAATGTAACTTATTCAAGCGTTTTCCACGAAAGAGTCTCGGAACTTTGCAGAATTGCAAAATAAGAAAGCGGTCACTTTGGCCGCGGTAGGTTTAGCGTTAAACAATGTACGGCATTTGTCGAAAAAATTCGACGATTTATTTCATCGCTGCCCGAATTTTTAAACGTGTTAAAACGCAACCCTTAAATATATCGACTTAAAAACAAAGTGACTTATGCCACTTTCAAAATAAACAGCTCATGCAGCCCTAACTGACGCTTAGATTGTGCAGAAAAATGGACAATTCGGGAACAGGAGATACGATTATTCCGGCTGTGCGCTATGTTTTTATAATCGTTGGCAATCGGTAACTATAAAAACGAGTCGCAAGGCTCGAATTCGCAAGGCTCCTCCTCCCAAATTGTCCATTTTTGTGGACAATCTGAGCGTCAATTAGGGAGACATTACTGTATATAAATTGATTTTTCCACTTACAAGGATCCCATAAGATTAAGTACAGATAGTACGATTCATCCATTAACACGTTCTGTGCCGAGCTTTTTTTACTCGAATCTTCACACTTTGATATTTTACTAAAACTTGATGTATTACGTGCAATTATTAATTCTCGTACACATAACAACGTAACAAAAACTTATCAACGCCCATTCTTGCGGTGGAAATTGATTCTTCGGTTCTAAATTTCTTGGAAACAATTTGTTCAGTTCACTAAGTAAACATGCAAGCGTGTACCATCGATGGTACACGTGGCGCGGAACGTGTTAACGGACCTATGCCACTTTCAAAATAAACGGCTCATATATATATACCAACTTTCCTATCGACACATAACGTTGTACAAAAATATTCCTTTGAAATACTTATTCCTCGAATACTCGCATCGATCGAGCAGACTCTCTGCATTCTACCAACGTTCCCCGATATTCTACGACGAACGCTAACCGCGATCTATTCCTCAGAAAATTGGCTATCGCGCCGTAAAAAGCGCGCGGAATGAAGACAGTTACTTCGCGGAAGGAATGCAAAAAAAAGCGCGAAACGAGCAGTGTTGCGCGCCGCGTCGAATTTATCCGAACGATTGCCATTATGACAGTGAATGAATCGTAGATAATTTTTCAGAGTGGCTCGTAAGAGCGTAGCGGGGCCGGGGGTCCCGGCCAGGAAGACCAAGAACATAAAACCATCAGGACGTAATTATTATCTACGATATTAACACTTCCCGGCGCGTTCGGTGAGATTGAAACGCATCGTCAAAAGCATCGCTACCGAGTTTCATGGGCAGTGCACGCCTACGAGAACCGTACCGGGCTTATCTTAATTCTCTCCTGAAATTTCGCCGCTTATCTTTCGGCCGTTGCAACGGCGATCCGTTCGCCGGTGCCACTCAGTTTCCACGTTGTACCACGCGGCCGATCGTTACGGGGTTTACGTTATTATTATTGCCCCGTAAAACGAAGCAGGAGGAAAGCAGCGTCGTACGACGGGCACCGGGGAACGCGCGACCCAATGAAGCACACTTTACGCGCCGTATCTCGCAGTTCGCCCCGCGATTTACAAGCCTTAATGGTAGAGTTATCGGTGTTGTCGTTAAACGTAGATTTTATACCGAGTTCCTTTTTTTTCTTCCGCCGGCACCGCGGGCCGGTTCTCAATAAAACGGCTGTAAATAAAATCGTCTCTCTTTCGCAAACGGTGCCACCCTGTTACCTTCGGGTACCCGGCTCTCGTCCAATCGCGAGCGAATTTCTTATTTTAGCGGCGCGGCGATTCGACGCGAGACGTTCCGGCCAACAAAGTCACCGGGAACGTGCGGATGGTGGATAACAGACGGTCCTTGCGACTTTCGAACCGAAATGTCGATTGGAAATTCATCCGTTTCTCTCGATTTACGCGAGTCTCCATCTATTTTCACACGGTAAATTGTAACTGGACCGCGGAGATTTATGCGAAATAAAAATTTGTTGCCATTGTTGCAAAGAATGGTAGCAGCTTAACCCTTTGAGACGCTCGAGCGGCGACTCCGAGGCGACGGTAAAAATCGGTGCAGCGTTCTCGAAAGAATTTTCACGTTATTGAATTTGTTTGTATTCGATTAAAAAGTAATCAAATAGTAGAAGTCTTCTATAAACTTATATACGTTCTATTTCACATGTATCGAATAGAAGCAATTGTAACAGAATGGAAACACTGTAGGTTGAAGCAAATGTCTGCATTTTGGAGTTAGAATAGCCTCGAGTGTAAAGGGTTAAAAGTTGCATTCTTTCTTTCAATAATTTTAGTTGGTCGAATGTGTAATATACCGATGTTATTAAATGTTTTCCATCTTTCTACTGTTTCACATTGTACATATTTATAACTGTGATAAATGCATGAAATCCGCGATCTAGTTATCATACTACTTCCGCGGTGTTCTTCATAGGAGATATCAATTTAGGCGATCTGAACTTATGCAGTCAGTAAATCTTTGTAAAGTCCTTCGTTAGCCGAAAAATTAGAAAGTGCCATAACAGCATAGATCCAAATATTCAACGAGCTTCCAAGTTTCGACAAAATTTAATGAAACGTTGGTGACGGAAAATATCGAGAAAAGATCATCCGACAAAGTCTACACGAACAATGAAAATAAAGTGCAACATCCAAATATTTCAAGCGACGAAGATGACGAGTTTGCGCCAATTAGTTTCTGTCAATAAACTCGTAATAAGTGTCAGACTGATCGAGATGCTTCTACTAGAATATTCTGTAAAACGATTTTCGGTTCTAAATTCTCGAGTTCCCATAAGATTGTGATCTCACATACAAATGGTTTCATCCGAATAAAATCGACAGAATTTTTTATCAACTGAAAACCAGCCGAACCCTCCGACACGTGGCTCACAGTTAACAACACTAAACCAACCACTGCAAATTCAAAACCTTCTCATACAATTTTCAACTGAAAAACCAAAAATCCGTTAAACAATTTCTCCAAAAATATTCCAAACGATCAATCCAGTAATTCGATGAACTTATCAAAAAAAAACCGTACCTTCGCCCGTCAAGCTCCAAAAGTCCACCGTCGAGCAAAGTACCAACGCCGTCTTCCAAAATAATCTCTCGTCCGGGACGAAACGAAACGCGTCGGCGACGGCGGTAAAAAAGTTGGTGGTTCGCGGAACCGCAGCATGAACACCGCTGCTACCACCATAACGAAAATTTCGGGGCAGCTCGAAGGGGTTGCGGAGGAATGGCCGTGTGTCCACGAGCACGAAATAAAACGAGTCTAATCTACATAATTCATGGGGGAAGAAGGGCTCGCTTTGGGGTTAGCCGCGCTGCTGGCTTCGTCCTTCGAGGTGGATAACGTATAGGTAGAGCCTGGCCACGGATCGATCTTGTCGGTCTGCCGCGCCGGGCCACGCCTCCCGGCGTTCCCGGCGCCGCGATTGGCCGCGCGGGGATCCGCGCGGCGTGGCCTCGGTCAGGTCTGGGTTAGGTCTTGGATCGCGGCCCGCCCTCGCCGGGATCTGGAGAGCGGGTGGCGCGGAGGAGGTTAACGACAGCGCAGTCGACAATCTGCTCCTGCTCGGAGTCGCTCGCACACCTTGTCTTCCCGCTCCTCGCTCGTGTCTCCGCCGGTGCCGGGCGTCCTTAGGCGGCGCGACGCGACGCGCGACGCGATCCACCGGGTGATAAGCGAGTTTTCCGCTTTCCCGAGCCGAGCCGGATATATTCGCAAGTCGGGACAACCTCTCCACATGGGAGGACAGCAGCGGCGCGACGGCTCGCTTTGAAACGATCCGAAACTAGATCGATCCAGGATTTCCGGGGCAGAATGCGGTGATCGCCGGGAGAGAACTCGACACAGAAGCCTCCGGAGGCTTCAGGCCGCCGCAACCATGCTGTTGCCGGCTGACATGCTGGCGGCCCAGTCCGAGATGGTCTATCAGATCAACAAGTACTTCGGGGAGCAGGTGATGACCAGGAAGAGCCAGGTGATGAACACCATCCACGAGGTGTGCCGCGTGGTGCAGGACGTGCTGAAGGAGGTCGAGGTGCAGGAGCCGAGGTTCATCTCGTCCCTGACCGACTACAACGGCCGTTTCGACGGGCTGGACGTGATATCGCCGACGGAGTTCGAGATCGTGATCTACTTGAACCAGATGGGAGTCCTGAACTTCGTGGACGACGGCACGTTGCCGGGCTGCGCGGTGTTGAAACTGAGCGACGGACGAAAGCGATCCATGTCCCTGTGGGTGGAGTTCATCACCGCGTCCGGCTACCTGTCCGCCAAGAAGATCCGCTCGCGATTTCAGACCCTGGTGGCGCAGGCATGCGACAAATGCGCTTACAGGGACTCCGTGAAGATGATCGCGGACACCACCGAGGTGAAATTGCGAATCCGCGAGAGGTACGTGGTGCAGATCACGCCGGCCTTCAAGTGTGCCGGCCTGTGGCCCCGATCGGCCTCCCACTGGCCCATCGCGCACATACCCTGGCCCCATCCTAACATCGTCGCCGAGGTGAAAACCGAGGGCTTCGACATGCTCTCGAAAGAGTGTATCGGCCTTCAGGGCAAGCAGTCCGCCATGGAGGGCGACGCTTGGGCGCTTTCTTTCATAGACGCCGAGAACCGACTGCTCCAAGGTGGCAGCCGAAGGCGATGCCTCAGCATCCTGAAGACCCTGAGGGATCAATACCTCGATCTACCCGGCAATCCGGTGACCAGCTACCATATGAAGACCTTGCTTCTCTACGAGTGCGAGAAGCACCCGCACGAGGCCGAATGGGACGAGACCTGCATCGCGGCGAGGATCAACGGGATCCTGCTGCAGCTGATCTTCTATCTGCTGTGCCGGAGGTGTCCCCACTACTTCCTGCCGAATCTCGATCTGTTTAAGGGAAAGTCGCCGAGCGGGCTGGAGAACGCGGCGAAGCAAGTCTGGAGACTGATCAGGGGGCTGGTGACCAGCTGTCCCCTAGAGAAACTATAGTCGAGCGCCGCGGCCCACGCGGACGATTCTGCTGCCGAGAAAGTCAAGCCACAAGGTGGAAGGTCGAGCAGCGACAAGCAGTAGGCGTGGATCGGCGTACGGAGCCGGCCGGGAGAAATCGTTTCGAAACTGATTGTAGCCTAATAAACTTGTAGTCCGGAGGATCGTGCTTGGATTTTGTACTATCGCCCACTGAGAGACGAAGCTACCGATCTCCCGAAGCTGTTGTAGCCTAATGAAATTGTATTAGCCTACTTGGAAACGATCCGGAGGCGGTCACGCATCGTCGCAGACGGGGCCGGCCAAGAGGATCCGCCGAGGACGACGGGAGCAACGCGAGCGTATTCCGTGCTCGTGACGGGGGATGTGCAGTGTGTGCTTGCCCAGGGATGATGCTCGACGATGATTGCGGGTGCACGTGTGATTTGGTGTGCCGTGGACGATCGAATCAGTGCCATAAAAACCACGCGTTTCCGATTCGCGGCACGAATGGCCGCCGTTCGAGGCGCGAACTCGAGAGAGGGAGTCGCCGTCGGCAGCCAGCGACCAGTCGAAAATTCAGCGTCTCGACTCCCCGACCGGTGATGTCTGTCCCCCCTTCTTTTATTTCTTTTTTTCTTGTTCAGCGTGTCGAAAAGTTCCGTTCGCGTCGGCGGAATTGGAAAAATCTCACCGAGCCGCACGCGACGCCGGAGAAAAAGGAAACGTTACCGAAACGCTTGTCCGCCGCCAAGAGTCACCGGTCGCGGGTCACTTAGTCTTCTCCTCTAATCAGCTGTTCTGTCCCAGTCGCTATGTAAATACATCTTAAAAGATATTTATTGAAGTGTACACGAAAAAAATTGTGAAATACAATGCTATTTATATGGAGTCGTCGTGGTGTAGTCGTCATTTCAAGAGCAACCCACCCCACTGTGTAAATATAGGGAGGAAAAAAACAACGGCGAGAATATCGATCGGGCGAGAGAGAGAGAGAGAGAGAGAGAGCGAGCGAGAGAGAACCGAGGCCTCGTAAATTTCACGCTCGATCTTGCGCGTTTTTCTGCCTCGCCACTGGAGATCGGACCAGCCAACTGGGATCGAGACCTTGCGCGCGCGCCAATAAAATTCCGACGGAGTCGATCCCGGCCGAAACGGAATGTTTAATGCGGTCGCTGGTCGCGCAATAATTTCCGTCGTGTTTTGTCTGGCTGAATTTTGTCACCGTCGCGGTCCCCGGCCGCGTTGTTCTTCGTTCTTGTCGATGAAAGAGAAAAATTCCCGCAGAAACTCTCTGTCCGCTTCAGACGGCTAAATGAATTTATACTTCCTCCCGACGCGGTCTCGCGTGCTGTCGCCCAAGTTTCGCAACCGAGTGTCCCGAGCTGTCCGTGTCCTGTTCCTTCGTTGTCCGGTATTGTCGACGGTTCGACGAACACTGAAAACGCAGCGATCCTTTCGGCCTAACGAAGCCGTTCGCGCAATCGTTATCGGCCGCGTGCTCGCACACGAAGGCAACGGAATGAATTTAACGCTTGTCGCAGCGCAACCGCGGCTCGCAATAAAACGCCCCGAGGAGACACGGACGTGTGGCTTTTGTCGTGCTTCGCCCGCCATTATTTCACCGTTGACGGACTGCGAATTTATTAGTTAATTTATCGGTACAACAATGTAACTATACGCCACGTTTTGCAGTCACCGAAGTCGCCGTTCGTCGGGCAACGCGATCGCCGACGATCGATTCGAGGATTCCGCGGCTTCGATCGATCCGCGCGCTGAAAAATTACGTTCTCGTCTATTCTCTTGTAATTAACGTTGCCAGCTTTACTTTCGTCGTCTGTCAAGCGATCGTTTGCATTACGCGTCCGACTCGCGCATCGGATAGACAGTTCACCTGCGGGCGTTACCGAAGACGTTTATCGACAACCAGTTCCGCGGCGGAATTAGTATGTCTGCTGAAAGAGCGATCGCTCATCGGTAATCAACGATGATTACCGATGACTGCGGATGTTCACGATATTCAAAGAATATTGAAAAATCTTGGAAGATCTTGAATTCGGTTTTCTAGCTTGTTGTGCGAATAGATCTTCGATCTATCGAGGCTGTCGGCATTGAAAGCAACTCGTTACTCAACACGCGGCACTCTCTCTCGCTCTCTCTCTCTCTCTCTCTCTCTCTCTTTGAATCTCTGCGAAAAGAATTCTATAAATCAGTGAAACTCCGGTCCCATTAAACTCGACACGGCCGACGATTATTCTTGACACGCCGCGGCTATTAATATCGCGAACAACATGTTATTTAACAACGGTTTCTCTAAATTGATCTATTAAAATGCTAATCCCCGCGGTAATCTTCGCAGCCGAGCGATCGCCACGAGGTATAAACGCGCGCTACAGAGAGTCGCCGACGCTCGCGCAACATGCGGAATGATGCGATAGCGTCGGGAAGTCACGAGGCGACATTTGCCATTCCGTTTCAGCGTCGTCCGGGAAACGTTCGCTCGCCGAGGAAAAAAAAAAGAACGAGGAAAGTCCGCGAAACGTCGGCGAGACCGATCGCAGAACGCGATATGCCGACGAGGGAAACGGACGCCGCGGGCGCGCGTTCACGGTTAAGTTAATACGGCGACCGAACTGCCGTCTCTTCTTGGCAGAGCCCGGGGAAACGCGCGAGAACAAGGCAGAAGCAAATTTTCGCGTGTAATCGATTTCGACCGGCCGTCCGATGGGCACATCCCCGTAACTGACGCAAACGAGCGCAAACCTGGCACCTATTCAAACAACAATTACAAATATCCGTGTTTACCGGGCGTGCATCAGCGAAACTTCAAATAGCCCCGTGCGTTCGGGACGCGCGATCGCAGCGTGCGCTCGCGATGCACGGTGGGAAGAAAACCGATCCCGTGGTCGCAAATCAATCTTTTTTAGATTGCCAAATATACTCACCAAATATAATCACCCGTTTAATTACGAGAGCAGAGGCTACCAGTTTGCGAGTTACACGTTCGAGTCGCCGAACGAATTTCAGACGTTCTGAAATCTGTTTGATTTTAACTGGTGACACATTGTGGGAAGAAAACCGATCCCGTGGTCGCAAATCAATTCTTTTTTAGATTGCCTCGACCAAATATAATCAACCATTTAATTAAAGGAGCAGAGGCTAGCAACTTGCGAGTTACACGTTCGAGTCACCGAACGAATTTCAGACGTTCTGAAATCTGTTTGATTTTCACTGGTCGCACATTGTCGCTGATAATTACTCGGATAATTTCAATTTTACACGTTCGAACAGTTGATTGAAAATTGCATAATTTGATATCGTACTCGATTAAAAAGTTACTCGCGAATTTTTACGTATGCCACACCTTAATCTTGACTATTCGTTCACGTTTCGCCTTAACACTAAACCTACCAAGCAGTAATACTAATTGGCACGTACTGCTTCGCAAAAGTGAGAAGACCGAATTTATTTAGAATTTGTCAAGTTTTTATTATAAAACTTGCTCCGATAATATAACTTATTCAAGCGTTTTCCACGAAAGAGTCTCGGAACTTTGTAGAATTGCAAAATAAGAACGCGGTCACTTTGACCGCGGTAGGTTTAGTGTTAAACAATGTGTTAATCAAAAATTCGACGAACGATTTATTTCATCGCTGCCCGAGTTTCGCGATTTCTTCGACGTACAATAATGCGAGCCGTTTATTTTGAAAGTAGCATAAGTCACTTTACCGTAACGAAAAGTGGTGATTTTTTACTGTTTATACGAAATTATTTATACTGAGAAAAATATCAGTATCCTGGGATAACAAATACAAGTAAATCTTCTCGAAAGTTAGCATCCATATTATTAAACGTGTTAAAACGCAAACCTTTATATCGACTTAAAAACAAAGTGACTTATGCCAATTTTAAAATAAACGGCTCACGTCTCCCTAACTGACGCTTAGATTGTGCGGAAAAATGGACAATTTGGGAACAGGAGATACGATTATTCCGGCTTTGTGCTATGTTTTTATAATCGTTGGCAATCGGTAACTATAAAAACGAGTCGCAAGGCTCCTCCTCCCAAATTGTCCATTTTTGTGGACAATCTGAGCGTCAATTAGGGAGACATTACTGTATATAAATTTATTTTCCCACTTACAAGGATCCCATAAGATTAAGTATAAATAGTATGATTCATCCACATTAACGGACCTTTGACCAAGATTCAAGATACAGCGAGTTGAAGTTTATACAATGTTTACGAAGAAGAGGAAAAACCTACGTAGTTCGCGGTTTTCAGATGCAAATGCAACATTGCAGTCTTTAAAGCATGATAGGAATCCGCTACCGCGTCGGAACGATCGCCGACGGAGTTTCCATCGATTATGCAGCGAGAAGTGTTATCGACACAATTAATAGTTCTGTCGAACGCGCAATTAGATTCGATAAATCATCGCGTGTCTAGATGACTTCGGAAAGCGGCCTGTAGTTTTGCGGGAAAAAACGAGTCGAACGGGCTCGGTTTAGCGTTCCCACGACAGTTAATCCGTGAATTAATTGGCGTAATTACGGCGGGAGCCTTGAATATTCCACGTGACGCGTGAGCGATATGTTTGATAAATATCTGACAGGCGCTGATGCCCGGTCATCCCCTGTTCCCGTGTCTCTTCGGCGAATGCGACACGATTATCGTATAAAATATTGCAATTATATCGCGCGCGTCACTTTTCACGTCCGGTTAATTAGCGTAGACTCGTTGCAACGTTCTTCGATCGGTTTTCCATTCGGCCGACGCCGAAGAAACGTTCAAATATGGTGAACTATGTGGTCGTCGGAATGGGGTCAAAAGCTGCCGTTCTTTTGCGCTCGTTCATTAATTACGACACGGCTCGTACGCAAAATATGTGGAAACTATTCCCCCGGATAATTTGTTCGCGACGTCGCGACCCCGATCGGCGGCGTTATTTTCTCGCAATTAATAAAGCCCGACGGGAAATCGAATTATATTTTTCATCGCGAGCGCGCCCCGCGATCCCGTTTCGCGATATTCGCAGAATTATGCGGCGGATTATCACTTACCAGATTTTATCGGCACGGACGCAGTAATTAAGGGTATAATACGAAAAATAATGTACCGTGACACGTATACGCGCGCGCGCGCGCGGTATATCGTTCTCTCGTCCCAAGACTTTCTGAGACGCGTCGCCTCCGCGGGGACTTTTGTTTTCAGCCGTGTTTTCGTCGTTTTCCTTTTGCTGTCAAAGTAATAACCCGATAAACATGCAAATTTATTCACCGGCGTAATTTGTTGCACGCATGACTGCTTAATATTTAATCGGGGGAACGTTACGAGGCACCGGCGATAGCGTTCACGCTTGAAAAGTTGTAAATTCAGCGACGATCTTACAATATTTGTCGCGTGCGTCGTTCGTCTCCGGTTTTAATTAGCGCGGGGAATGTCCTCTCTTTCTCTCTCTCTCTCTCTCTCTCTCTCTCACTCTCTCTCTTTCTCTCGCTCGCTCTCGGGGGACTCCGTCTTTTATTTATTTAGCGAACGATCGGAGCGGCGGGCCCGGCCACTGTCGATCCCAAGATTAAATCGATCGCGTGAAGCCCGGGATAAAGAGCGAATGGCACGCGAATTTTTCGGCGAACGTTTCAGCAGATTAGCTTATCGTTCCCGCTTTAGTCGCGACGAGTGAATTTTTCTTCAAGGAAAACGCCGATCGAGCGGGGGAGATTGGCTGCTCGCGTGAAACACATTTTAGTGAAAAGGGGGAGGGCTGGCATTCGCATAATGCCGCGCGGGATAAAATGTCTAGAGATTGGAAAATTCAACGGCTATCTGCGCGGCCATCGGGCATATCGTATGCTTCTCGAAAATTAATCACCACCAGCGATTTCACTTTGCTTTCAATTTGCGGAAAATACGTTTTTTTCTCGTTGGCCGAGAGAGTTGCTCGATTTTTCTCAAACCGGCATAGAAGAAACTGCTCGCAAACTGTTACAATATTTGTAATATATAATATAATATATAATATATATATATATAATAATAATAAATAATAATAATATAATATAATATAATTGTAAATTAAAAACCGTTGAACGAAACGACGCGTTATCTAAACTTAGCGTTAATTAAGTTACTTTGATTTTACGGGAACTCTTTTGACGTTGATCTTCGCTAACGCTTCACGCGTCAATAAACATTTCTTTCTTAGGTACATCACCACATAATTTGAATTGAATTTTAATTCACTGAAATATACAGCTAAGCACCCATTTTCACAATAACAGAACTAAAAGCTTGCTTCGAATGACAGAGGATCGGTAAATTACGTAATCAGTCTACGAATTCTTGATCTCAATTTTGAAATGATCTCAATTTTGGCTGCAAACACGTCGAATTCATCGCTGGTAACGAATTAAAATAACGCGACAATTGGATGGAAAAATAAAATAAAATAAAAATACGGGTTCTCCGGAATTTATCCGCGAAACTACAAACTAGCCCAAACGTTCATCAACTCCCCGAAAATTTCTATTCCCACGAATTCCTGCCGAACCCCGAGAAGTGCTGCGACGCAAACGAATCAGATTAATGCATCGGAACAGGGTGCAACCCAAACCGAACCGCAGAAACCTGGCGTACACCGCAGCGCCCTGTTCCTGTCCGGGCGAGCCGATTTCTCGCGGACGAACGAGATTACGAAATCCCGATGCATGTCCGCGGCTCGGCAAAAGGGAAGCGGGGACCGTGGGTCCCCTTCGGGTCCCCTCGGGCCCGTCGAAGTTATCAAAGTGGCGAGAATCACGGTGCAGCGAGCGGGACAGCCTGAGAAAGAGAGCGAGAGGGTGGGAAGAAGAGATCCAGACACGGTATGCTAATGAGGGTACCAGCTTTCCTCTTTTTTCGTCGCGACGCGGCGTTCTTGCGGGGCCCTGTACAGAAGATTCTATAGGTCGGGGCCGCCTCTCACGATCCGGTCTCGGCGTTCGCGTCTCGCCGTTGGAAACAAAGCCAGAAACCCGTGAAAACGGGCCCTTCCGATCGCCGGCGATCGTCCTTGCAAATCGGAGGAAAGCGAGGCGGCGATCGCAGGAAGATACGCGAGAATGAAGGAGAAAAGAACTGTCGTATAGCAACGTCATTTCATTATACAGAGACACACCAGGCTTCCTGTTTTTCATTAGATCCAACATCCCGAAATTTCCTACAAACTCACGATTTCATCTTTGACTCAATTCTCGAACGCGTAAATCAGCTCGTTTATTGCAATTTTTCAGCACGTCTGTGTGTCATCTACATTCACGTGCAGTAAGCACAATTAAATAAAATGGCAACACTGTTGTGTCGTACTGTGTACACACAGGGTATCCCAAAAATGGCTTGGAATCCAGCAGTGGTGGTTTCTTGAGGTAATTTGAAGTAACTTTTTCCTCAGCGAAAATGTTTTACGAGGCTTCGTTTACGAGTTATTAACGAAAAACAGTGACCAATGAGAGGCGAGATCAACTGACGCGAGACGAACTGGGATTTCGTTAATAACTCGTAAACGGAGCCGCGGATTGCATTTTCGCTAAGGAAAAAGTTTTTTCAAATGACCTCAGAAACCTCCATTTCCGGATTGCAAGACATTTTTGGGACATTCTGTATATTACTCGCGCGTAAACCTGACAGCACCAATCAGAATAGCGTACGTTATTGGGTCTTGCCATCTAACAAGATGATTTCTAGAATCTCTGCTCGACCACATCATTTTCGAAACTCTGACCTTGCATTTATCTCTGCCTTGCCTCTGACCTTCCCAAGTTTAGAACCTATATATACACGTCGTTTTCTCTCAGACCAGAGAATTCTCTGTTCCCCGAAGTCACATTTCCTTCGAGTGTCTCATGCTACTTCATGTTCCGCTAACACGCATTACGTTCCCAGCGTGTTTTCGGTTAAGTTTCCCGTTGTTAATAATCCTCTTTAACGGAACACAACGGAACGATTGATTAGACGTTCATACACATCGTTTTCTCTTAGACCAGAGAATTCTCTGTTCCCCGAAGTCACATTTCCTTCGACTGTCTCATGCTACTTCATGTTCCGCTAACACGCATTACGTTCCCAGCGTGTTTTCGGTTAAGTTTCCCGTTGTTAATAATCCTCTTTAACGGAACACAACGCGGAACGATCGATTAGACGCGGGGCGCAAGGGGGCAGGAGAAAGCGCGAGGACCGTGTAGGAAGAAGGAGCCTCTTCTCTCGTTCTTCAGGACGATCCCGGGCCCCCTCGGCAGCCGGGACCCCTCCGCTATAAAACGCTCAGATAAAGCCGCGATGTTTATATGCGGGGATCGCGGCGAGAGAAGAGAGGAGTGCCGTGTAGAAGGAGAGATATACCTGGCGGCGGCCGCGCGCCGACAAAATAATAAGACAAAAGCCGGGGGTGGACGTTGCCGAGCAAGTAGGGGGGCCTTAACCAGCAGACGGACGAGGACGGCGAACGCGGCGAGCCAGGAACGAGCGAGAACGGGGAACCGGGAAGGATGAAAAAGCGTGTTGGGGGTGGGGACCCTTGCAGGAGAAGGCCTGCGTCGTATCAAAGACGGTAGATAGGTCGGGGAGCCAAGGGGGCAGCCAGAAAAGGAGAAAACCGGACAGGAATGCATGGACGAATGCGCCGCGCCGCGGTGCAGGCTGCGGGGCTCTGCGCTTATCTCGCGAGAGCGGGCCCCGGCTATCTTATTAAACCCTTCTGTGGCTTCATCGGGCCCTATCGATCGCGGGATTCGGCTGCGAGGACCGTCGACGTCGTGTGCGATCGCTCGAGGACTATCCGCTCTTTCTAACTCAAGGGTTGGAAACGGTTGCGACATCGTTTTCGGTTCTGGAAACGCTTCTGGAGACTCCAAAATCTCTCGTAACAGTCATACAAGGTGCATCGGTTATGGTTTATTTCGGTTTCGATTTTTCAGAACCGATATTACGGTGCCATCGAATTAGGGCCACCCATAAAAATTCAGTTTTCGAACTGTAATCTCGTATTAAAAATTGCACACTGTCTTCGATTGCCTGAATTTTTATTACGAGCTGAACTAGCTGTATTCGCAGCATTTAGTTTAGTTTTTATTATTATTACTTCTCAATCTGATACCCTAAAAGTACGGAGTTATTCTTGGATGCGTACGATAGCGCATCCAATATCGCAGCATCGACAGTGCGTGGATCGGTGACGAAGAAAATCTATGAATTCTTTCCCGATTGTGCGTCGTATTAGACTTCGTATTGCAAATTTCAGCGAAGTTTACCGTAGCGGCAACTGCCACTATATGCATTATGCATTTGCGACTCAGTTTCTTTTCGTTATCTGTGTCCTATAAAGATATGCAATCTGGTGTCTAATGGATTGTAGCCTGTTTTTCGATAACCGCGGTTATAACAGCTGCTCGCCCATTCTAATTACTTCAGGCTTGCAAAATAAATTGCTTTTTTTGGGCCTTCATTTTCCATTGCAAATAACAGCGTACTGGTTCGCCGACGATTCAAGTTATAAATCGCACTTTGCGAAAAATAAACAACAACCGAGTGGTGGCGCAGTGTCGCCCGGAGATGTTCGATTCGTTCGAAAAAAAATCGATACACGAACCAATTCTAGAATCGATTGTTCTAAAAAATCGAAACCGAAGAATCGATGCGAAGAGAAAGCCCTGCGCATCAAGTATTTAGATTAAATTTATGACTAAAATTTATGATTATAGTCTTCTCACGAATAACAATTAATTTTCTGGCGGGCAGAAAGAAGCGATCTCCGATTTTTACACGAAAAAAAATCGACTCTGGGAAAAAGACGAATCACACTAATAATCGATTCAAAAGGTTTCACCAAGATATCCTGATTGGAATCGAGCATCCCTCGGTTCGTCCTTTCCTTCACTAATCAAGCGGTCAGTATAGTTTGTGTTTCAGCGAAACGAGGCAGAAGAGGAGCTGTCCCCAGCTGATCGATCAGCGTCCAGCGTCACGGAAGAATAAACGAAGGGGATCGATGGGTCCGTGGGATCTGAACTCGAATTTATCAGATCCAGGCTATAATTATTTCAACGGGGCCCGTCCATTCGTTTTGTTGTCCGGCGTGTCGCGTCTCCGATATCTCCGAGTTTTATTGGCCGTTGCCGCGCGCGCGCACCCTTCACCCCTTTCCGGCAGGGCCCATTCTCGACAAAGAGGAGAGAAAAAAGCGAGACGGAGACAAGACCCTTACCGACCGATCGGTAACGCGATACCCCACGAACGATTCCTTTTTCTCTTGATGCACGCGCCTCTCTCTCTCTCTCTCTCTCTCTGGCTCCGTTTCTCTCAGCGAAGCCGAGCCAGCGACATGCTGAGACCGCCACACAGCCGGGGCCGGCGAAACGAGATTATAAAAATAACGCGAGTGTCGCCGTCTCTCGCGCCCCCGGGACCGTTCGCGACACCAAATCATGTCGTACCGTGGACGGGGTGGAGGTAGGAAGGGGAGGAGGGGAAATATAGGCTTTGAAATTTGAAACTTTTTTAGAGCGCGCACGGGGGAGTGCACGGGGGAGTGAACACGATCGTCGCAGAATAGATGCGCACGAGAGATAAGCCGCGGCCGGTCCCGATCGCCGGTGCCGATTTCGCGTTAATTCCAATGCAGGCGCATTAATATCGAGCTGCTGCTGCTGCTGCATACGACGTTGCCGAGGAACCAGTGAGATTTCTATCGGACATATTTTATTTATTAATCGGCGCGTGTCCCTTTGCGATTCGAAAGCTGCCCGTACAACGGCGCGACACCAGCGGCGCAGAAGTTTAGCGCAAATTCCTCATTGGTAAATAGACAGCGCGCGTAAAAAGTCGCGCGATCAACGCTGCTCCATTATCCAATTTCGAAGCAATCGAACCGTCAGTTTTTTTTTATTTATTTCCTCTCGCTTCGTTCTTCGCGCTCGCGCACGGTATCTGATTGCGTCTTTTTTTTCGTTTTCTTTTTTTTTGGCAATCAATTAGCGAGAAAACATGTGGTTCTACGAATCAGGACATTCCGCGCGCAGCGATCCGCGGTAATCGCGTTGCACGAAAGGTTATAAAAGTCGGCGCCGATTTATGCGCCGTGGGAATTCGCGTACGCGCGTTCGCGGCGGATTCAGCCGAGCGTAAATGGCCGCTTTCGATCGCGCGCGGCCAGGCGAAACACGCGCGTTTGTTCTTCCTCTCGCGCGCCGGATTGATTCCAGGGGATCGGCGACAACCAGATCGTACCACGTGTCCGGTTGAAATCGCGAGGACGATGAGATCGGGGCGACGCCGAGGAACGAAAAAACATCATTTGCAACTCCGCTCGGACGCGTACGGTCGCGCGAGGAAAATTGCCGGGAGGGTGGGGGCCCCGGCGGACTGACACCGACTTAATAACTTCATAAATATTGATTCTTAAAAGCAATTAGTTCCGAACGAATGTTTCGATAGAAGCGTGCAAGGTATCGGGGCCCGAACTCGGCAAGTGTACATAATGGCCGAAGTTAATGGCGCATGTAATGGACACTTTCCATGCAATCAGCCGGCTCATTATTTTCGCGAAATCTAAGCTTCCTGGGAACTGAAAACGCGAAACGATCGGTAGCCGTTCGTTTAATTGATCTTGCCACTTACACATCGATCCGTGCCCGCGACATTATCGATTTTCCTCTGGAAAGACGCTGTACGTCAAAACGACTGTCAAACAAGCGCGCCGTTTCAATGGTAACGGCGCGCTCATTTACATAGATCGCGCTTGTCGCGCACCGATTATCTCGTCCAGATTATCCGATAATCGAGCAGCCGGCCGGAAAACCGCTCGGATCGATTTCGCGAGCGGAATTATCGATGAAAGCGGGCGACGGTCCGCGGCCGCGCCGATTCCGCGAAAACTCTCGACGCTTGGGGTCGCATGTGCGTTCTCTGCCACCGTGACACTCGCCCTCCAACTCGAGACCACTTACCGAAGACATTATCCTACGAACCGTTACAGCTTTATGAGCAAAACCACTTAGTGTATCGCTGCTGGTGCACGGGGGTTGCGCGGTCGTTGCATGCAAATGAAACATTGATGAGGTCGCGGCGGGAGTTGCGCAAGGTGCTCGCTGGAAAATATCCCGCGAAATCCTGCCGAGCAACGCCGCGGGAAACAGAGGACGCTAAACCATGGACGACGCGCTGTCTTACGGGCTTCTGATTTTATGGGAAGTCGCGGCTCGTAGTCGTAACCCAGGTGCTGGAAAAGATCGCTCTTCGCCTTCCTCGAAACGCTGGTCTTAGGGGAGCCGAAGCTTCGTAAACGCTGAAGAGTAACACCAGGTAATATGGTTACGACGCGGACAGTCCGATCGAATTTTCTAACTCTGATCTCGAGCTGGGCTGACGCAAAATTGTAACTAAGATTCTAGAGGATCCTATAAAACAGCTTGCGCCGCGTTCCGTTCCGGAGAATGCGATCATCGGAATGAGGAGAACGATGCAACCTTGATTTTTACTATAATACGATAGATGAATACTGGAATTCTTCGTAAAATGAAATCGTCTGCGTGATCTGCAAGATGCGAAAGCTGCGTAAACATTTCCTTCGTGTTTCAATTATTTTAATGCGTTGGAATTAGTGGAATTTTCATTTTCCTCATAAATGCGAAAAATCCACAGTACAAGGATCGTTTTTAGGGTTGTCAATGTGAAATCGTCTGATTCGTCTTCTCGTTTATGCTAATAACGTACAGTAAATCGATAATGTACAGTAAATTCTTCTCAATTTTAATTCAGCTTGTAAATAAGAACGTCTCGCGGCTTATTTTTACAGTTGCTGATTGTCTGCGATTATAAAAACTAGGTGCAAGACTCGAATAATCGTATCTCCTCTTCCCAAACTGTTTCATTTTAGGATCGTCAACGTGAACTTGTCTAATTCGTCTTCTCGTTTATGCTAATAACGTACAGTAAATCAATAATTTACAGTAAATTCTCCTCGATTTTAATTCAGCTTGTAAAAAAGAACGTCTCGCGGCTTATTTTTACTGTTGCCGATTGTCAGCAATCATAAAAGCGAGATGCAAGACTCGCATAATCGTATCTCCTCTTCCCAAATTGTCGACTTTTTGGCACAATCTGAGCGTCAGTTAGGGAGACATTACTGTATCTTGAACGTATCTCCTCTTCCCTTATCGTCCATTTTTATTTACAAGCTGACGGAAAATTGAGTCACATATTACATTATAGTTACGAATTGTGAAAGTTACGTGAAGGCTATACAAGGCTCGAATAATCGTATCTTCTCTTCCAAAATTGTCCCAAATTGAATTGTTATTCGTTCTCGAAAAGTCACAGTGACCACGAAGAATCCCATCGAAGTAACCCTCGCCGAACTGTTAGCCTCCGCGAAGTGCATGTTACGCTCCACTTAAATCAAAAACGAATTTCCGATTGACGTCCCGTATGAGAACCGCGAGAGACACAGTGTACGGCTGACAAGGGTGCAATTTATGCTCCCCGCGGTGACTTCCGCTCTCATTATTTTCGGATCGGTGGTACAAGAGGAATTTCCGAGGTGGCCGGCACACGGCCGAAAACGATAGCAAACGTTTCGCGCGGTGCAAAAAACGCGTTCCGAGTAGGCAGGGACGCGATTCGCTGGCGAAACGTCGCCACGCAACGCGCGGCAGCGTTCACCGAGGAACGAAACCCGCGACGTGTACCTTTTGCTACGGCGATTCCCGTGGCAGACTCCCTCGGCAAAAAAACGGTCCGCGTGGCCAGATGCTGCATCTCGGTGGCAACGCTCGGTGATCACGGATCCGCGTTCCTGCTACCGCGACCACTTCGCCGGGGCCCGATACGCACGCGAGATTGCTAATCACCTGGCCGTCGCGCGGCCGCCTTGCACACAGTTAAAGGATTTATCTGGCATAAGTGGCCGGATATTAACGAGCCAGATAAGCGGAACGGGCTTTCGGCTATCGAGGCTTAATAAGATAATGTAACTCGCCGGGTAATCTCTCCTTTATGAAGTCCACCACGAGGCGTTATCGCGCCGGCGAACGATCGCGCGGCGAACTCGCAATCGCCGTGGACTGTCGCGACGGAACACAAACACCGTGTGTTCGCCGCCGTTTAAGACAACCCGGCAGCAGCTGGAAAGGTTCCCCCGGCGCGTTCCTGTTCAAAGTCAGAGCTAAAAGTATTTTCGGGGCAATACAGAGTGCCGCTGTAAAACGATGCTACCTGTACGGAAGCGCGAGAGCTAAGCGTCCGTTATCTCCGGACAGTTGGTGGCTTTACATGTTGCCGTTGATTAAAACGGCGGGGATTGTTATGGAATTCTCAACGTGTTATTTATTGGTCCAGGGTCTTTCTCAGCTGGTCCGGTGCTTTCGATTTACAAATGATTTTTAGCGCTGCGAGCAACCGCTCGGATAAAGTAACTCGACTTCGCCTTGCCGAGATAACGTGGCCACTTTACCTCTGTAGTTTAAATGTTAATCGCATACTTTATAGCGCGCCGCGTTGCGCAAATGCGTGTACGCCGCGGTTTTTATTGTCATATAAATGGCGTTAATAAATTGATCCAGTTCATACTTCTCCGCGGATGTAGGGTAACGCAGCCGGTCACCGTCGATTGCCCAATTACTGTGCCTTTGATTCGTTTTCGGGCGTAAATAACGTTATATTTAGCGAATAAGACGTGTGTTACATTCTCTTGTTCTGCTTATTTTGCAATCTGTCGAATAAGATGTATTACAATCTTTTTTTCCGTTTACTTTTTAATTTATTGAATGAGAGACTTTACACCTTTCTTTAGTCCACTTATTTTGGAACTTGTCAAATGAGACATATTATACTTTTTTTATTCTGCTTATTTTTCAATCTATCGAATAAGACGTATTATACTTTTCTTATTCTGCTTATTTTTCAATCTATATATCGAATAAGACATATTACACTATTTTTATTCTGCTTATTTTTCAATCTATCGAATAAGATATATTACACCTTTCTTTATTCTGCTTATTTTTGAATTTATCCAATAAGACATATTACACTATTTTTATTCTGCTTATTTTTCAATTGATCGAATAAGGGGCATATCACACTTTTTTTATTCTGCTTATTTTTCAATTTATCCAATAAGACATATTACACTATTTTTATTCTGATTATTTTTCAATTTATTCAATAAAACATATTACACTATTTTTATTCTGATTATTTTTCAATCTATCGAATAAGATATATTACACCTTTCTTTATTCTGCTTATTTTTGAATTTATCGAATAAGACATATTACACTATTTTTATTCTGCTTATTTTTCAATCTATCGAATAAGACATATCACGCTATTTTTATTCTGCTTAGTTTTCAATCTATCGAACATCGCCCTTCTTTTTATTCAGCTCATTTCTGAATTTACCGAATAAGACATATTCAATCTCTGTATTAAAAAATCAACAAAAAAGAATAAAACAATTCAATGTATCTTATTGCACGAACATAAGATCAATTATCCCCGAAAACAAGCCAAAGGCACAGCATTCGCTCGTCCCATAGTAATCGGCTCCGCCATCATAACCATTCCATCTTTTTCTATCCCTCACAACTGACAGCACCCTAATAGTCGCACTTGGTAGCCCCCATCGCCATGTCGAAGAACATTCATTCGAGCGTACCGTGTTTTCGAGGACCGCGGCGAAGTTTCAAGTTCGTTGTCCCACGGGACGCGAGAAATTAACGAGAGTTTCTAATAAGAAACGTGGCAGCGACACGCGGTTTTACGGTCCCGCCGCGTCGGGGCGCAGAGATAACGACGTTTCGAGTGGGTGAGAAAAGTGTCACGGGCATCCGGTGATCTGGCTAATGTCCGGAGGCCGAGGAGCGCTGCGCGGCGGGAACAGGCGGCGCCCTTTGTCCTCGCCGAGTCTAAACACCGTTTTCCCAAGACGCGCGGCTCCACCTACGCGGCCCGCCGCCGCCGCGAGATGTATTAGGGCAAATGCGTTGAAACGCGCTCCGATAAATCAGCCTCCCGATCTTCCGGCCACTCTCGGCCGCCCGGCCACCCCCGTTCCCCCCCGAATCGCAGCTAGAACGCGGCCACCGATGTTTTAAGTGACGGGGACCTGGCGCTAAGTGCCGCCGCTTTTAAGGGCCGCCACCGCCATCGGCCCGGACAGCGTGTTATTATTAACGTTGCCGGAAGCTGGAACGACGAGAAGTACAAGGGGGGCGCGGGGGGGACGGACGATTGAATAATTCAGCGTCGGGAGGCCGCCCGGCGGTTTCCTCTTTACGAGCAGACACACTCTTGATTATTAAAGTCGCGAACGACACGCGACGTTGTCATTTTTTTTTTTCGTGGCACGATCGCCGCGGAAAATGATGGCACCCCGTCCCCGGGGCTGCTTCTGTTCCACGGACGGGCTTCCCGGGAATTGATACAAACGATCGGAGCCCGCGCGTGACCGATCTATCGAGCCGAGTGTACGTATGCATCGGTGTTTGGGGATGATTCACGAAGCTCGGCGATTGCGAACAGCGTTCGGGAAAATCGTGTTCGAACGATCGCGGAGCGTCGAGGGTATTGTGACAGTAACGGTGGAGATTTGTCTTCGGAAGGGGTAGATAAATTGAATCGCGAACGACACCCCAACGTCGACCTCTGCGACGTGATTAGACATGAAAGGGGTAGAGGACACGCTAAGTGCAGACCGAACGCAATCTATCAGAAGGATCGACGAAACTGTCCTTCGCGAACGTTGGTTGTAACTGTGCGAGTTTGTGTGTGAGAGATTGTTGATGGTAGTGGTAACGTCTTTGGGAGCTGGGGAGGGAAGTTTTTGTTAGCTACTTATTATTTTGGTGAAACGGTCCGGGGTGAAGTATCCTGGTGGAAATAAAATGGTTTATATTTTTCTTGAGAACTACGAAATCAAAATGTATTTTATCGTGTTTTTGATTATGTTAAAACTATTCGACTGTAGGAGCAATGATAAAGAAACATTCTATCTGACTAACAAAGTCCATTTGAAGTAATATAATGTATTTAGCAATTAAAAACGAAATTATTGGTAGCTGCTTATTTCGATGCAACAATTTGGGGAAGTATCTTGATAGAAATAAAATAGTACACATTCCTCCAGAATTTCGAATTCAAAATCAATTTTATCCTGTTCCACATTATATTGAAAATGTTCAACTACACAAGCAATGATAAAGAAACAATCTATCTGCCTAACAAAGACCATTTGAAGTGGTATAATATATTTGACAGTTAAAGACAAAATTCTTGATAGCTCTTGAATTCTCTTATCTTGATACAACGATTTGAGTAAGTATTCTATTACAAATAAAACAGTCCTCGTCAATTCGGCACACAAATACAATCCTATCCTGTCCCCAATTACTTCAAAAACATTCGGATCATCGATGAAGAAACTGTTCACCCGAACATTACTGTAACAAAATCCAAATGACATCGTAGTCTCCAAAACACTGCGACCGAAACTATTTTTCAGCAAGAACAGCGACAGAAGAATCTATTCAGCGACCCGATCGCGAAGATGATCGTCGCTTTTGTTTGGGTACGCGGTAAAAATCGGTCGAATCCGAAGTTAAATTTGATTGGTTCCGGGGCGCTGCGGCCGAACGAGCGGAGATTTATGTGGAAGAAGCGGCAGGTCCGAGGGCGGGGGTGTCGCGTGGCAAGCGGCAATAAGGGAAAATCGGTAGTCATCCACAGCTTTTCCCTGGGGAGAGGCGAAGGGTCGGGGGTGCGCGGGGCCGATGTCGGAAGAAGGACAGAGCGTGGAGCAGCGCTAGGAGCATCGCTCTATTTCTGGCGGAGCCGGTTGGCGAGGAACGAGAGAGGCGGAGGGGGCCATCAGGATTGATGCGTCCTTTTGCCTGAATTATTGCCGAGTCCTACGATTCCGTTCCCCTCGCCCTTCCCCTCCCGTGCTCTCACCCCGGGCCGGCGACTTCTGTTTTTCAAGAGCCGCGTCTCGCCGCTCGACGAAAACGCGTCTCGCCGGCCTCCGCCTCGGACCCCGAGGAGGAGTTACCTCTTAATTCTCGAAAATCGCCGCCGAGTATATCGGCTGTTTACGCTCGTAATTTCGGGCCCGCGGGCCGAGCAGCTATTTCACCGAGCCAAATTCCGTGCCGCGGTGTTGACCGGGGAAAGTACGCGCGAATCTGCCAGACGGAACGACTAATTTCGCGAGCCCCGCGACTCGTTCAACGGTAAATAATGTAACTTACTCACCGACCTTGCCCCGACGGCTCGTCCTGTAAATTTGTCGAACGCTACGTAGAGAGACGGTCGATTACTCACCTGAAATCACAATAAGAACAACAGCGGTTAGACGCGGCGCTGGTGAGTTAGGGATCGCGGGGAAAATTCGGTGTTCGCTCGGCACCGTTTGCAAACGAACGATCCGCCGATCGGGGATCTTCGCGCTTTTGTCTCGTGGAATTCGGGAAACGCAAGCTCGTCCATTTTTAGCTCTAACACTAAACCTGTCATCGCCGGTCAAACGACCGGTCTCACATTTCTTTTTATTTTCAAATGGTTGGCGTTGCGATTGAATCGATTTCTTCGTTCGAGCATGCGTTATGATCTAAATAACGAAAGGTGTAAGTAAGTACAGACTTTTTGTTGTTATAAAGCAACATACTTTGGCTGCTTTAGAGGTCGGTATGGGTCCGATGGCACCACGCTGGTGCCATGCAAAAACTATCTGTTGTATGCCGGTGGTGTCATTTTAAAAAACTAAAATAACATCTGAACTATATTTCTTGGGTGTTAAAAGGCAGCAAACTAACTATAGCATTGTGCTTATTTCACTAAGCATTAAGTACGAAAATTCTTGAATGACGTATCTTAATTTTAGGAATTTATATTACCGCCATCTTCGTAAATCTAGTGTCAACAAAGGTTTAATTACGCACATTTCAATAACACTGGAATACTGTCTTAATAGCCCACGCAGAAATCCCAGAAGGATAACTTCTAGATAGATAATAAAGTGTTTAAAAATCATCGAAACATTAACATTGTCTTTTACGTGAACCGTTTACGGTTCACTTTGAATCTATATTGTTTCTCCGACAACCTTTTGTTCTTGCGTTGAATAGAAGAACAGAATGCGAGCAAAAAATAGCCGATTTTTCAACGAATCACCACCGCGATGTAAAATACCATTGTAGCGTTTCTGTCGTATAATTTCCATTCGCCCAGCGCAATTTGCTTTTCTCTACAGAAAAGAAAAAAAAAACAGAGTACAGAACCCGCATCACGACGGCAGAGTACGACAACAAGTTTAGCGTGCTCTCGAAGATAACTGCGTACGCCAGACGATCGAAAAATTACGACGTCCCTTCCGAATTCGGTTCACCGACGGCTTAATGAGCCCGATAAGCAGAATCGCGAACAAGAATTCACAGCATACCCGTGCAGCACAGAGAGAACGCGCGTACATATCGGTCCGGCGCGCACGGGCCGATGGTGAAGCAGCTCCCGATGCTCAAAACTCATCGATATCGCCGCGTAATTAAGGTTAATGCAGGTAAAGGCATTTCCGTGTCGCGTTATCGGATTCGGGACGCGTATCGGAAACGTTAATAACTTTTTTATCCGCGGCGGCGCGGCGACGGCGACGGCGACGACGACTCGGTTCGACGTGGATCGCGTGTTATCTCATCGATTCCTCTCCGTAACTGGTAAAAATAAACTTTAGAGTCGCGGCCGGGCCCGCGAGCCGTATTCATTCCGCGTCCCCTGCCACGTCGCGCCGCCGTGAATGCTAAATAGACCGCGGTGCGATCGCCGTGGGTCTAAAGTGTCCGGTTTATGTACGTTCCCCAGGAAAAACAGCAGCAGCAGCCGTGGCTGGCGCGGGCAACGTCGTGGTGACCGGTAGTCGCTCACGCGCGAAACGACGTTAACAAGTTGATCCCCCCCGGCGTAATAACTTCAAAACGTTTTCAGGCATTCGATTTTTCAATTCGGTTCCGCGTCGCGGATTGTCTCGGTTTCGTGCCTCTCGGCCTTTCACTCCCCCACCCAGCCCTTTCGGAATCCGCGTCCGCTTTCATTTAACCGTGATCCGCCTATTTATTCGGCTCCGATTCCGCTGCCGCCAATTCGCACGAAACACCTGGCGAGCGGAACCGCTCCGAAACCTTCTTATATATATATACATATACCGACGTCACGGACCGTCGGGGTGCTATCACCGATAAGTAGAACGAGCCACGGAACGTTTCGTCCGCGCGATTGTTATTCCACGCTCATTTTCTAGCTCCGTGTCGGAACCCGTTGTTCTTCGCTGCAATTGAAGCGTTTCGAGAAAATCGATTTCTAACGTTCCAACGTGAAACATTAAGCGAGACGTGTTGAATCCAGAAGTTACCATTCGAAAACCTCGATCTTGAGATCCAGAGTCTAGTCGTGTTATACAAGGTGTCCCAAAAATGTCTCGCAATTCGGAAATAGCGGGTTCCTTAGGTCATTCGAAGCAACTTTTTCCTTTGCAAAAATTTTCTCCGAGGCACCGTTAACGAGTTATTAACGAAAAACAGTGACCAATGAGAGGCGAGCTCAGCTGCCGCTAGGCGGCCGAGCCAACGGCGCCAGCGGTCGAGCGGTCGAATCCCAGTTCCGCTGATTGGCTCGGCCGCCTCGCGCCAGCTGAGCTCGCCTCACATAATATAATAATATAATAATATAATAATAATATAATATATATAATATATAATATAATAATATAATAATAATAAAAATATATAATATTCGTTAAGTGCCTCGGAGAAAATTTTTGTAAAGGAAAAAGTTGCTTCGAATGACCCGAGGAACCCGCCACTTTCGGATTGCGAGACATTTTTGGGACACCCTGTATAAAATGCGGTAAGTTATATCAAATGAAAATATTACGGGTCAGAGAAACTACGTTTGATTTCGAGTTGAAATGGCTTCGAGTGCAAAGGGTTAATAAAATACCGCAGTATTTGGGGCGTCCGCAGTAATACCCGCATCGACCCCAACACTTTCCACGAACTTTCAATAGCGCGCTGCTTCCAGTGTACCGCACCGAGGCTGCGGAATCTCACGAGCGAAGGTTGTCATCGGTAAACAGAGCGACGCGGGGGGAAAAAAAAACATATTTCTCGTATCTCGGCGCGCATCGACGAGCTGCCAACAATTAATCCGGACGAACAACGGCGCAGAACGGGACCGTAACCCTATACCCTAGGACCCCCGAGTTCCAGTTTAAAGATTAGGCAAGAAAGGGTGTAGAGGACTAGAGTTCCGATCTCGTATCATATTTCGTGTTATTCAAATGCCAACAATGCCATTAAAGGATTTCTCTGGTAATCCTTTGGCCGCAGTTGGCGAGCGGAGCCCGACGGTGCGCGCCGAAAACACCAACAGGCACAAAGAGTCGGCTCCGTTCCTCCGTAGGGACAGAAACGGACGCAAACAGCCGCGGGACAATGCGACCGAGTCTATCTGCGAGCTTTGTTCTTTCCGATCAGCTCTTCCGCTCCCTTTACGGAGCCCTTTCGTCCCCAAAAGGACGCGGCCTTCGCGGTTCCTAATGTTTCCCGCGTAAACAGGAAGTCCTGTTCAGAATCAATGTTTGCAAAGGATAACGAGTTGTTTGCGAAACTATAGTAATTGTAATTATTATTGAAACTATAGTAATTGAGCACAAACATGGACAATTTGGGAAGAGAAGATGCGATTTCGGTCTCGTTTTCGGTAACTATAAATCGGTAACTATAAAAACGAGCCGTAAGGCTTGAATAATCGTGTCTCCTCTTCCCAAATTGTCCTTTTGGCAATGCAACCGTATCTATTATATCTGCGAGCTTTGTTCTTTCCGATCAGTTCTTCCGCTCCCTTTACGGAGCCCTTTCGTCCCCAAAAGGATAATGGGCTGTTTGCGAGACTATAGTAATTCAGCACAAACATGGACAATTTGGGAAGAGAATATGCGATTAGCCTTACATCTCGTTTTTATAGTTTTTGACAATCGGTAACTATAAGAACGAGCCGTAAGGCTTGAATAATCGTGTCTCCTCTTCCCAAATTGTCCTTTTTTGTGCGCAATCTGAGCGCGAATTAGGGAGAAATTACTGTATACTTAGGACTTGTCTAAAACTGGCAAATTGGAGAGCAAGAAAATTTGAGCAGAAATTAATTGTACCAGCAGAAATTATATTACAATCATTATAAATTATATTACAATTTATAATATAATATAATAATTACATCGTTCTTCTATGTTCGTCACAGAATCTTCGAGGCGACGCAAGAAATTTTTCCATTCTACCGGAAGATAATCGTTCCAATGATTCGATACTGCTTGCATTGATTTATCGATTTTTACCTCGTTTTACTTTTACGACGATATTAAAAAAATGTATTGTAAAAACAAGTGTACTCGTATCGCAATCGCAAGATTTTATAGCGTCGCTAGAATTACGAAAAAAATTGTCTAATTCCAGCGCCATTATGTGGAATACGCTTCAAAACATGTCCCTCGGCTCGCTCAATTAATTCCGAGAAATGACGCAGCGCGGTGCGTTCGCAGTCAACTATAAATCTGCCGCAAACGTTGATCGGCCACTGTTAAGTCAGTTTCAGACGAAACGTTCGATTCGTTGACATTCTCAAATGCCAGGGGAACGAACGTGTCTCCTCGGATGTCGTCGTCATGCGTTACATGAAAGAAAGAAGCGTTTGAGGAGGACGTAAATCAACGAACTTAAAGCGCGCCGCGACGTCGAATTTTTAACCTTTCAGGCACGACGCGCCACTATAGTGGCTTCCGCGGATATCATCTTTCAGAACGACACGCCACTATAGTGGCTTTCGCGGATGTCATCTCTCTGGACGACGCGTCACTATAGTGGCATGCTCTAGTAGCTCACTCGCTCATCGTTTGAACCAAATAATCGTCTTCATATGCATTGTTTCACACTTCTTTTGTCTTCGCATCGATTTACAACAGTCCACAGGGTGTCCCAAAAATGTCTCGCAATCCGGAAATGGCGGGTTCCTCGGATCATTTGGAGCAACTTCTTCCTTTACAAAAATGTTCTCCGAGGCACCGTTAACGAGTTATTAACGAAAAACAGTGACCAATAAGAATGGAGTACGGCTGACGCGAGGCGGCCCAGCCAACCAGCGCGCGAAGCCCAGTTCCGCTCACTGGCTCGATCGCCTCGCGCCAGCCGAGCTCGCCTCTCATTGGTCACTGTTTTTCGTTAATAACTCGTTAACGGTGCCTCGGAGAAAATTTTTGTAAAGGAAAAAGTTGCTTCAAATGGCCCGAGGAACCCGCCACTTTCGGATTGCGAGACATTTTTGGGACACCCTGTATATACAGACAGAATATACAGTATCAGACTCTGTACAGTACATACCGGACTCTGCCGTCCAGAGAAATAGCCTCGCGCAGAATTCAGCCGTACCTAAAAGGTTAAAGCCGCAGCGCAGCGCGCGTCTCGGAATCGCTCGTTCTGGAGGGTGTAAAAGCATCTCCGATTTCAAATGATCATCTCGAATTCGATCATTTCGTATGGGGGATGGTGGCACGACGTGTGTTTCATTCGGGACAGAACCCGACGCCAGCCGTTCCGAAAATAGAGAGGAAATCGGGATCAGATGGGGATGAAGTCATCGCCGCTGAAGCGAGACAGCAGCCCCAGCAGGGTTGTTGGCTCGGAAACAATCACATTACACTTTGTACACCGAGTCCTGTCCACCCTCCTCCCGCGCCCCACAAAACGACAACGCCTGACTCCCCTCCTACGGAACTTCACTAATGTAATGATTCTTTATTCCTTTAAGCTGAAAGGACTAACGACTTCCTGAACCTCGTTGCATTAATTGAGTCATTCCGGCACGAAGGAATAATACACAGGCGATTTTTAATCGCATTGTCCGCATCGCGGGGGAAGTACGAAATGGGCGGGGGGTAAGATGACAGAGAAATAAATTTCCTGCGCGTCAGCCTTGACGCACGAAAGCGTTAATTAAAATACGGGGAACTATTTACGCGCGAGCGGAAATATAATATAATAAATATAATAAATATAATGAATATAATGAATATAATGAATATAATGGATATAATGAATATAATGAATATAATGAATATAATGAATATAATGAATATAATGACTATAATGAATATAATGAATATAATGAATATAATGACTATAAGGACTATAGTGAATATAATGAATATAATGGATATAATGGATATAATGGATATAATGTATATAATGAATATAATGGATATAATGTATATAATGAATATAATGAACGTAAAGAATATAATGAATATAGTAAATATAATAAATATAATATAAATATAATAAATATAATATAAATATAGCACATATAATAAATATAATATGCAGAGCGATGCGATATTGTGCGTCTGTTTACGAGCCCGTAATTTGATCGATTATAACGCATACTTTAATATTTGACGTTGTTCGCGATCGACAATCATATATACGCGCAACGACGATGCGACCGTATTTAATCTTGGTTAACTTCTGTTTCGGCGTATTTGTCCAATTACCGGGGTTCTCCCGACAAACTGTTACAAATTCTGACGGTGGCCTCGTTATCGATATACGCGAACAACATACCGTCGCAATTAAAATTCCACGACAAGAGAGAGAGAAAGTAATATTTGTACCCGGTGATACGCGTTCGGCAGGGAACGCCAAAAAAAAGAATTCCAATGTCGCGTGCATTTAAGTCGTGAATACCGCGGATCGTTCGCGCATTAACATACTGTCTAATTAGAACGCGATAACGCCCCGCGTTTCCACGTCGCGCACCGCGGAACGCATTCCTCCCCGTGCTTTTTCCGTCTGTATCAGCGGGCACAGTCGATTCGTAATAAATTCCAGGCGAGACGACGGGACAGGGGTCATTAAATACGGTATTATAAATGCATTAAATACCGCGGGGCGACGCGGGATGATTCAGGATCCGCACCAGCGGCAACGGGGTCCACGATTTCGGGAGGGTGGCAGGTGGCGCCAATTTTACGGACCGACGGCTCTGACGGATGTAACGAGACGCAGTTCTGCGCGAGCGTTCGTCACACGTGGTCGCTTCGCTGGGCACGGTGTCATGGCTGGTTTTATGGGAAAAACCGGGGGATGCTGTGCCCGCCGGATCGAGAATCATCCCCCTTCGACGTTGCCCGAGGAACCGTGCCCGGCGTTCCCCCGTGACGAAACCCGAAGAATTCGGGCTCAGTGAACACGTTACACGCGGATTACCGATTTTCCATCTTCGGCGACGGATTTCGTAACGACGCGTCGAGGGGACGGCTCTACTTTGACTTTCAGCAATCTTAATTTTAGATATTTTTTGTTGTAATCGTTGTGTTCCACGATTTGGCTGCCGTGTCGACGACCATGACAATTTCATAAAATCGAAGTATTTATTATTTATTATTTAATATATATTTATATATTTATTATATATATTATATATTATATATAATAATAATTATAATATAAAATAAATTATATATATATTTATATATTTATTATTATAACATATATTTAATATATATAATATTTAAAGTATTTATTATTTAACCGAATGAAAATTGCGAAGTTGACTTTTTCAACATCTTCGCGTTTTGCGGATCTTAATAAAATTGGGGAGATGCATTAGATTAATGTAAAAATTGATTTTTTATTCTGAGAAAATAATAGGAGTCGAGATTTTTAACTAGATTTTGTAATTCATTTTTGTTGTAATATATTGAAGAAATTTAGGATTGTTACTGGGATTATTAGAATACGACAGGGTTGAATTAATATTTCCTATGGTAAATTTAATCGCACACTTTCGATTTCATTAATTAAATGATCTTGGTGTTGTTGGAATTTCTGCCTTTCGGTTATTTCTTCACTATATTTTAAAGTCAATGGAATAAAAATTCAGACGAATTGGAAGTGGTTATTTCTCAAAAGTTTTACTCATCTAGAATTTTACCATTCTGAAACTGCCGATTTCCAATAAAGACGGTTTTGTATAATTAACTATATAACTATATATAGTTAGTTATGTAGTTATACTATAATATTAACTATATAACTATAATTTTCTGTAACTAAGATTAAAGCAAAAACTAAGATTTACCCTTCCAACAATGTTCATAAGAACTGTCCGAATAACATTCAGCCGCTTAAAAACATATCAAGCATATCTTTATAATACAATGCTCCCATTATATTAAAGAATATAACAATCAGTACGAAAATTCAAAGAGAAGTTATTCGAAAAATTCAATAAACTCCAATACAGTGCTAATTAAAAATGTTATACATACAATACATGTATATAAGCTTGACACATGATGTATGTTATATTCGCCCAAAACACCGAAACGCAGAATAATTAAAAAACATCCGATCGAACATGCGAGCGAAAGTAAAGCCGAAAGAAATAATTCAATCGGATCGCCGATAAACATAAATATCGACAAGCGTTTAAAAGCCGTAACACTGAGATCAGTCGCGGTCGAATCTGTTCGAACGATTCGAACAGCACAGGACCACAAGACCGTCTCTTCTCGCACACACGGCCGACATTTAAATATTCAATCTCCTAGAACGACCTGCGCGCAGCCCGTAGTAGATTACTAAAACCGAGTCCGGGGCGCTCTAGTCGAATCACCATAATCAACAGCGAGCGGTTGGAGACGTTCTCCATTAACTGGATCGTTAATCATCATCAGCCGACCTTCCGTTAAATGGTTTCGTTTCACGATATACTTTAGATCGGGCTTATCGATCTGTCTCGGGGGCTGGATCGTGCACGAGGGGGGGTTGCGTGCCGTTTATCGGTTCCACAGCGTGCACGTTCAGCACACAAGTAACGCGACGCAGCCCGGTGGGAGCCATTGTGCCAGGTAGATTCGGTCTCTCTCTCCTAGGTGTTGTACCGTCGTAGGTATATAGCTATAGATGGCGCGCGTGGCTCATTAGCGCTAATGAGTAATGAGCCGATGATTAGAGGAGGCGGTCCGGAGGCGTGGCGCCGCCTTGATCTCGCCGACCGAGCGCAAACCGAGCCTTTCCTCTGCCCATTCTTTTGCCGTTTCCTCCTCTCCTTCTCTCTCTCTCTCTCTCTCTCTCTCGCTCTTCCTCTTTCTCTCTCTCCCTCCCCGCCGGCCCGCGACTCGTGTTCCTCTTGTTGGCCGGCTGTTCCCCGCGATCTCCCCCCCACGAGCAGCTCACGAGCCGGTCACCGGTCAACCGCCGCGATCTCGCAAGATCGCGTTACCCTTTTCCACGAACCCCCGTCACTCACCACTTTCCCCGAACCGGGGTGGCTCGATTCCGAAAGGGTGAACGGTCGGAGATCGTTCCGTACGAAAAGAGACCGTATACTCTTTCTGGTGGTTCGTCTAGGTTTCCAGAACCGTAAGCGTTGTCGCGATGCGGATCGGGTGACCCGGAGCAAAGGTCGGCGAAGATGAAAGGTATTGTTGCCAGCGTGGTCCCGAGCCCCGGGCGTCGGGTGCCCGTGTCAGGATGATCGCGTCAATTCCGCCGCGGCACTTCTGATGCCGTGCTGCTCTGATTAGGTCGTTAAGCTTGCTAATGCGCCCATAAACTCCCTAATTTAACGAACGCCGCGCCGATGCCTCGTCTTCGACGTCTCGGGGGTGGGTCGGCCGACGGGATCGTCGCTGAGAAAAACGCGCAATCAGTCTTCGTCCGGAGATGCTGATCTCTACGATTGCTTCTCTTTTTTGGGGGGGTTGTTGAAAGCAGCAAAGAGGATTCGCTTTCCGATCGGAATTTTTATGGAATTCTGAAGTACATTCGAACGTTTAAGTATTATACATCCGTTAAGTAGATCCGTATGAAAATTAGCTTGTAATCATGATGTAATCGTGATTAACGCTATTGATAAGAATTTTATAACGTTAACGCTAGATTTACTAGATTTTTATAACACTGGATCATTAATTTTTTAATTTGCGATTATTCGTATCGTGAAGATACATTTATGAGTTATTCTGTAATGAGTTAATTATTCATTTATTCGAATATGATGTTACAATAACACTTGTCAGAAATCGAAATAGATGTCTTATTGTTGCTTTTATGAACTAATATAAAACAGCTGTTTTTTGTGCTCCGTGAATCTAGTGTTAACACAACTTTATTATCATATGAATCTTATCGTATGAATCATTAATATAAAATGATAAGATATTATTTATTATTATATGATACATTTATATATATTATATATTAAATTTTTAATTATTATTATTTTATATTATTTTAAATTATTATATATTATATATTAGATATTATATATTATATGGTATAATACTATATATGCTATATATAGCATATATATATTATAGCTAGCTATAATAATATATTATAATATATTATATTATAATTATATTATATTTTGGGCATAACTAGATTTCCTTATGTGGCGCCGACATTGAGGGGGGAGGGGGTAATAATTTCCCCGATAGATCAATTGCCAATAACTCCCGTTTCCAAATTTTGACACCAAAAGACTCAAATCTCGCGTGAAATCTCGCTCACGTGTCGGACACGTTGCCCCAACGCGAAGAGCAAAATGTGCCGCAGATTATGGAGTTTGTTCACCGTTGATTGCGGAACAACGGGTTCGGGCATGAACGGTAACGCGAAACTCTCAATCATCTAATCGAGCGATCAGGCTGCAAATAACGTTCCATGGACGGTCCCTATAGTATTCCGGGGCGCAGGTCGATGACACCACGCCCAGTTTTGCGGCTTGGTATCGGAGTGCTCTCGGTAATAATAACATAACGATGCACGAGAAAGCGCGCTCGTCGTTGGAAAAGAGTTGGATAGAAAGGGAAAGAAAGGTTTGTGGGGCCACGGAGCCGGTGTCCCGCGGCTAGTGTCAACGTTTGACTTTACGAGGGAGCTGGCAGGCACAAGAATGGGAGAAAGGCCGTGGATCGCAGGGGTCCACGGGGTACAATGGCCACCCGTCGCGGCGAGACCAGCCCCCTCGACTCCCGGACGAGTTAATGTTATTCCGCACCATCCTTGTGTAGTTGCGTTTCTATTAAATAGACGTCAATCATAAGATCCGGCGAAGATTTATGCTTCCCACTGGACGGTCGGGGTGGCCCTCCGAAGGGACACAGTTTTTTAATAAACCGCGCGACCCGGCTCGCGATACCAATAGGATGCCCAACAGGATAACAAATTAATTTCCAACTGGAGCCTCGGCTGGGCAAACAAATTTTTATCTGATCTATTGGTCTTAGCTATCCTCGCCGGAACGAATCCCCTCGAGAGCCTGCTCTACACGCGGTCGATGCATTTATATTTCTTCGCGTGTATTCTGTTTCAATTATTTCTTGCTTTGTTGTTTATGTCGTATCGCTCGATGCTGGCGTTTTAAAATCATTTTTCCGAAGATGGTAATTATTTTGCTGGTTCGTTAACAAGTGCCGTGCCATGTGCAAACGAATGCGTTTGTTGCGGAACTTCGTTATTTTTGCGTATATTTCATGTTACGACGGGCTGAACGAATTTACGTTAATCCTTGGATTAGAAGACGGATTTTATGCATTTATGATAATTTTAGAATATTTTAAGATACTATTTTAAAATTCTATCTTTAATTCTAATTTTAAAATACTATTTTTAAATTTTATAAAATACAAAAGAAAATACTAACAAAATACTAAAAATACTAAAAAAATGCTACAAAAATGCTAAAAATACTAAAATACTAAGATACTATTATTTATAGCCTAAGAAAATAATTAAAGAAGCAGCTAAACGTCTGTGTAGCTCAGATATCTTGCAATTAACGCGATTAATTAATAATAATTAACGCGATATCGTATACTTAACGATAATTTTTGTTTTGCATGAAAATCCGTAGTCTAATTACAACTTTTCTCAGCTTTATTCATCAACCTGCCGAAACATAGTCTCGAAAACACTAAACCTGTTATCTCATTCTTGTTCCTGGTATGACAGCGATGTATTTAATTTAACCGTCAAAACTCGTGCAATTAGGTGAAGTTTATTATTATACACGGGATTAAAATGATCTTTAGAATCAAACACTTTATATCCCATTAGTCAATCGTTTCTCACGAAAGAGCCTAATTTGAACAAATCTAAACTAAAGAACGTTACGTACGATGTACAGCACAACAGAATTTAATAGTTAATAGTCCTTTAATACTTAATAGTCCTTTTCCAAAATAGTCCACTTTTGTCTACAAATTGATTAACAATTGGAGAGAATGTGCACTGTACCTACAATCCGTGTCTCGATAAAAGCGCCTCGAACCGCGAATGACCGACGATCGCAACGACAAAGCTCGCGAATATTCAAAACCGCGTCCCCAATTACTGAAAACATTTCCAAGAGATTTTTTTCCAAGCAATTTCCATCGCCTTCGGCAGAATTGCGTCATCGTCGCCGTTTCGCACGGTGCGCAAGAGCCGAGAGAAGGCTCGGAAACAGGAGCCCCGGCGACTTCGCAGTAGAAGAAAAGCAAACAACAACGGAACGCGGTACGTGCAACGCGCCGGAAAAGGATCGGGCCACCACCGCCACCCCCCTTGCCCCGGTGAAATGTTTTTTTCAAACAAGCCGCGGGGCCTGTGCGCGCCGGCAGGAGAGAGAGAGAGTAGGGATCCTCGGAGAGAAATACCACTCCGCCGGGCCCCTTTTCCTTTTTCCAAAAGAGTAACCTGATCCTGTTATTCGCGCGGCGGCGCTCACGAGAGTTGCCACAGAGAGCGGCGGAGACGTGCCCGTCCTTTTTTTTACTCGCGCTGTTTTCCCCGGAGTATAATATGCGTGAAGAAGATCGGGCCCGCGATAAGTGAAACCCTTGGGTTACCGAGTCAAGCAGGTATCGGGGATCTACCGGCGACCTAATAGAATCTGAAGTGCGTATATTATCGGTAGCCAGGAACCGGGAATCGTGATACTCCGCCCTGCACACGTATACACGCGCCCGGAGCCTCGCAGAGAAATAAATTACGACCGTAGAGGAGTCGGCGTAGAAGTTTCTGTATAATAGAAAAAGCGGTGTTCGGATCCTCGATAGGGCCGGGATCGGGTCAAGAAGGGCGGAAAAATTGTTCGGGGCTACTGTAACCCGGCACCGTTACGGTCGACGCTTTTTAACACGTTCCTTCGTGGATTAACCATTATTAGGATTTGATGGACTTCTAATGGACCAGATACGCAATTATAGAGGTTGTCCGTAAGCCGAACCGAATGTAGCAGTGATTTTGAATCCTCATTTCTACTGTCTTTTGCCCGATACAGTAATGTCTCTCTAATTGACGCTCAGATTGTCCAGAAAGAAAGGACAATTTGCGAAGAGGAGATACGATTATTCGAGCCTGGCGATTTGTTTTTACAGTTACGAATCGTCAACAGTTATAAAAACGAGCCGCAAGGCTCGAATAATCGTATCTCCTCTTCCAAAATCGTCCATTTTTGTGGACAATCTGAGCGTCAGTAAGGGAGACATTACCGTATTGGGATTTGTTGTACTTCTAATGGACCAGACACGCAATTAGAGATTGTCCGTAAGTCGAACCGAACGTAACAGTGATTTTGAATCCTCTTTTCTATTGTCTTTTGTCCGATACAGTAATGTCTCTTTAATTGACGCTCAGATTGTCTAGAAAAATGGACAATTTGGGAAAAGGAGATACGATTACTCGAGCCTTGCGATTTGTCTTTACAATTACGAATCGTCAATCCCAAATTGTCCATTTTTGTGGACAATCTGAGCGTCAGTAAGGGAGACATTACTGTATTGGGATTTGTTGGACTCTAATGGACCAGACACGTAATTAGAGATCGTCCGTAAGTCGAACCGAACATAACAGTGATTTTGAATCCTCCTTTCTATTGTCTTTTGTCCGATTCGTTCGATTAACCAGTTAACTGTGTTTGACGAGAATACCCGTCATGGAGAAGTGACAGTATTTTGTGTTACGACGAGTATGCTCGTCGCGCGTAAAAAGTAGCGACCATTGGCTGTTTAAATTGTAATTTTTGTGAAAACGAAAACATATTCTGAAATTTCAAGATGTTTCGAATATTTTGAGGCCAGACCAGAATAAAACAAACAAATAAAACATATGCACAATTATATGAATAATTCGCGATATTGGTGTTCAACATGCAATGCACCATTATGTATCGTTCCTTGCTTCGCTGAATACCACTCTACAGCAGCGATTTGAATTTTTAACTTTCACAAGTATTTGATTTTTCTTGCGTTTTTCGTTTATTATGTATGCAGTATATGATAATGTTGAGCGAATAAGCAAATATTAGTAATAAAATTGTTAATTTTATCAAATAAAACCGTATTTTCGATCTAATATTTCAACAGCGTCGCTTACTCTGTGTTCGACGAGTATACTCGTCGTCGCTTGATTCTCGCGACACATACAGGTGCGCGCTTCGAAAAGGAGGCGCCACAGCTAACTGGTTAACCATTATTGTGACTTGTTGGACTCTAATGAACCAGACACGCAATTAGAGGTCGTCTGTAAGTCCGAACGTTAAATAATGTAATAAAATAATAACCGAACGTAACAGTGATTTTGAACCCTCCTCCGAAGTTTCTATCGTCTTTCGTCTGATCGATCGACCGAAAAGTCTCATCCCGTTTCCGTGATTTTCCAGCCCCAAATGGAAAGATCGTCCATTAGAACGCGCATTATTAAAGGTTTTAGAATACAATTTGAAGCTTGAGAGAACGATTTTTGTCGGAATAGGGAAAATCGGAGAGTCGCGAAACGAACCGGAGCGTGTAAGAGGTGGGCTTCGCGACGGTGACCACGACGTCGCGTCGGCGGCCCGGCACCTGTTGTGCAAACGGCATTTACATTTTCCCCGCGATCAACACCGCGCAGCAACACCGCAGTTCCCTTATCGAATCCTTATCGTAACGGTCCCGCGAACGTTTCCAATCCCGTCGAACGTTGCAACTATTTTATTACGGCACTCGGCCGGCCGGAATAAGGCCTCGTTTGAATAAAATATGCGTAAGATAAATTCGCGGCGGCACGTAGGTGACTCCTTATCAATACGGCCCTTACGAAACCGTATAAGCGACACGGAACGGCGCACTAAAGAAAGCGCGGCTCGGATCGCAGATCATTCGGCCGGTACGTGGACACGTTGCCCTGTTCAACATCTTACTCGAATCGCGTTCGAGCCGACTCTACAAGCTCATCTTTCTCACGGAGCAGCGTGTTCCTGGGACGCGCGAATCGAAATTGCTTCGTCTATGTCCGTCGAACGGTCCACGTCAAGCGAAATACACCGAGTCAGGCATGGCCGAGTCATTTCGGCCGTGGGCCACGAGCTCCGCTACTAACAAACCGTGCATACATGCACGCATATTGTTACACCGTATACATGGACGGATCGCGTGGAGCACAGAGGAAACAATGTCATCTCTTTTCTCGTGCGAGTGTGCGAGGGACGAGCCAAGGGTCGGATTTGGCCCACGGGCTGCGGCCCAATGTCCATGCCGCTCGCCCATGCCTGCACTAAGCATCGTTCTTTTTTGGTACAGTATGGTTTGGTATAGTTTGGTTGAGTAGTTTCTGGAATATAGGAGTGTAAATGTCTGGCATTTTCGATGCTATTGAAAATGGGTAATTTGTATGTTTTACGGCCTTGTCCGTTGTTCTTTAGGTAAGACGGTCCTTGCGGCCCATCTGCAGGGCACGTGAGCGCTAAACGCGCGTCGACTCGAGTCGAGCATATTTTCACTCGAAAGTCCGTTACACGGATTGGTTATTTATGATCACCAAGGATTTTCCGAGCCATAGTTTGCGGGTCTTCCGCGTTTTTAGTCAGTCGTCGGTGAGCAGCTTGCGAGTACGCTCGTTGTCCCTAAGCTCTTACGAGCAAGCCTGTAGATTAGATCTTGTGTTTCCGTGTGTTCAATAAATATACTTTTACCTAAAACTCTGCCTTCAATTATTTGCAAGCGAATAATCAACGAGGAGGCTGCAAGTTTCACTTTCAATGCTTAGAAATTTATCTTAGAATTTTGCGGCAGCTCTATAGCGAAGAAGAGCGCGCGCGTTATCAAATTATTCTTCGAACTATACTTTTAGTTTAATGACATACTCGAGTGCAGTATACAATTGCAGTGTTAGGGGTTTTAGCGTCTCTTCTTTATTCATTATAGTTGCTCCCGACGAGGCGTAACGATGTATATCTCCCTCACGGGCAGACAACTAACCGCGAGAACATTGTTATGAGAAATAGCTGTACTTATACACGAAAGTTAAGATCTTTAATAGTTTTTTCCCTTAATTAATGTCCATCGCGGGAGTAATAATGTTCTGAATTCTGTAAGCGTTCACATATGTTACAAACTAAGTAACCACTGCGTGACGTATTTTCCTTTGCTACAACTTTGTGACTTTTAACCAATGTGTTACCAATGTGTTAACCAATGTGTTTATTACTTTCTAATACGTGTAATTGTTAAGCGTCGCTTTTTTTCTAATTACAAACGAATCAATATACCATCGGAAATTATTTAAAACATTTTAAAGGAATCTTTCTTTACAAAGAAATGATCGTGTGCAAAATTGTTTAGAAAACTGAAAGTGTGACTTTTATGCATTACAATAATCAATGATTCATTTAGCTAATAGATTCAATTTCTTCTATACCTTGTAATTTAAATATTGGTACGTAGCTTGCTAAAAAAAAGCCATGACGCTCAGTGACGACGTCAAATCATTACTTGACACGCTGATACGTCCACTCACGACGATTAAGTGGTATACTAAATTCTACAGCGTTTAAACTATTATTATAATTTAATTGAAATAATTTTAATAAGTCCAAATATATGCATAATTTACTATATATACTATACTTACTACTATATACTATACTATATATTTACTATATTTACTATATAATATATAATTACATAGTAGTATATATATAATTGTATAGTAGTATATATAATAATATAATTATATAGTAGTATATACATAATTGCATAGTAGTATATATAATAATATAATTATATAGTAGTATATATATATATATATATAATTGCATAGTAGTGTATATAATAATATAATTATACATAATTATATTATTATGGTGAAATATGTGCTATACAAATTCTCAATAATTAAACATTTCAATTTTCATATTATTTTCCAACGAAGTAAGATTTCAAGCATCACCGTTCCATTGTTCCATTATTCAGAAAAATCGACTACCGTGGGACGTTGCCTTTTTACTGGAGCAGGAGGTGTCGCGACCGAGCAGGCTCCATCACGAGGCGTACACCATGGAAGTCTGGTGGTAGGGCTGCCAGGTGACTGCGGCGCCTCGCAACACATCCATCTTTGTGCTGGGGGCCTGTTTAGGTCCATCCCCATGGCCCTCCATCCTCGCGCGGCTTTTGAAACACGAGGAGTCCTCGTGGAGCAAGCGAGACAGAGAGAGAGAAGGAACCGCCAAGAGGAAGAAGGAGGGGAGGGGGACTCGAACTTGCCGGTTATTTATTAGAGGACCTCGTTAAGGTCCATCCGCGTAGCCGAGTCTCCGGTCTGCGGATACGGAGAGCTGTCACACCCGCGTTATCTGACCAGCCGCATTGTTTTAATCTCCCACAGATGCCCTCTCTCTCTCCCTCTCTCTCTTTTTCTCTTTCTCTTTTTCTCTTTCTCTGTCCAGCTCAACCTTGCGAGGTCCCTTTGCCGATGGCTCGTTCCGATGTGACTAACCTACGACCGAGTTCTCGTCGATCGTATGGCGTAACCGCGAGTTCCTCTCCTCAGATACAATCTCGTTGCTGGTCGGTTTCTGGCCAGAAACATAGGTGCCGAGCAAGGATTCGAGCCGCTGCACGCCGCGGAGATTGATCACGCTGCCGTCCGAGCGTCGAAGAAACGATCCTCGCTCTCGTCCTGGAGGTGACAGCCCCCGACAAGCTCCATTTTTTAATTTTCGTCGGCAACCTGTCCGGACCGACGGCCCGTAGCTCCGCTGGCTAAAAGGGCCCACGATCGCTTCGCATCGCGTTGCAAGTTTCTTGATCGTGCTCCTTAAAATTGTCTTCCAAGTACGAAATTCCACGGAACTTCTGCGTACCCTCTTCGGCTCGTCTCCTTCAATCATCGGTGTCCGAACGTTATTCATGAGCCCGTTCGGGCAGAAGACGGCGAGTAATGCTCGACGGGATTGAAAGAGGACGCGCTAAATTCACGCGAATCTGTATCTCCAATGCGCGACATTTGCGACGTTCAAATCAGAATTAAACCTTCGCACTGGAAGCCGTTTTAATCGTAAATCTAAATTAAGTTTTTCCATTTTATGCGACAAAGTGGATTTTGTGCGTATGAAATTGAGTCCTGTGACTTTTAGTCACAGTTAGACTTTTAACAATTTTTTACATCTGAACTTTGATAATATAAAAATTATCTTGGAACGTGATATAACAATTTTAGCGGTGCCTCAGAGTCACTACTAAAGTGCAAAGGGTTAAACACTTTCTCCTAGATTGTGCAGAATACGGAGAATTCCCCACATCGAAGTCAAAATTGCGTCAACTCTTTCTAGAAACTGCAGAAGCGACGAGCAAATGACCCAAATTCTTTTATTCCGAAAATACTCTATATACAGGGTGTATATGGATTATGGTACTTCCGGGAAATGAGGGGTTCCTGAGATCATTTCAAGCAACTTTCTTCTTAGCGAAAATGCAACCCGAAGCTTCGTTTACGAGTTATCAATGAAAAACAGTGACCAATGAGAGGCGAGTTCAGCTAGGACAAGGTAGCCGAGCCAACGAGCAGTGAAAGCCCAGTAGATTGGCTTGGCCGTCTAGCGCTAGGCGAGCTCGCCTCCCATTGGTCAGTGTTTTTAATTAATAACTGGCAAAGAAAGCCGCGGATTGCATTTTCGCTGAGGAAAAAGTTATTTCAAATGACTTCAAGAAGCTCTCATTTCTCGGAAATACCATAATTTTGGGAAACCCTGTATATGATACTCTAGTAAATTTTGATACAGTTAGCTCCAAAAGACCGTCGCTGATAGCCGAAACAGTTGATGCGACGCAAAACACATCGGAAAAATAGATCTTCGTCTCCAGATACTTTAGATTTTTTAAAATTCATTTCTAAACTTTCTCCCCAATTCTTCGCCCGGAAACATTGACCCGTAAAAATAGCGTTCACTTTCGTTGTAGCGATCGCTGCATCGAGCAGCGAGCTCTAATTCTTCATTTTCATCGAGAATCCAGCGCGTTCGCCTTCGTTAACAATGCTAGCATTATTTCACAACCAGCGGCAGAAAAAAGAGACTATTCCGTGGCATTCGTTCGTCGCCGATTCGCTTATAATTCCGATTTATCGAACAAGAGGGCCCTTAAACAACGATCGAAAAAGCAAACAATAACGATAAATCCTGCGAGCAGCGGCGTCGGACGAGCAGCCGCATGGAAATTTCCGAACGCGGCGGCTAAATTGCGACGTCTCGGAGAGCTCCGCAGCGCGGATTCGTGTTCCCAAGTTTTTATTTCGTAGCCGGCCGAGAGCCTAACATAGTCGAACCGGTGCAACGAATCAGGCCGAAAGTTACACGTTCCCGATCCCGCGGAGCGATCGGGGCCCCGAAAGATACAATCGGGCCGCGTACCGTAAACCTTGTACTCCTCGGGGCCCGGTTACACTTGTACACGGCGCGGGTTCTGTTTTCGCCCGGATTCGCACGCGCGTTTCCGATCTCCACGGACCGCCATTACCGTGAAACATTGCCGGGAGTCCGAGCAGGTACAACGGCGGATCGTTGGTGCGTGGAAAAGGGCCCCGGATCGTCTCGAGTTTCTGCGGATCGTGGACCGAGGGCCCCGGGCCCGCCTCGGATGCCATCGGGGAAGGCGCGTCCGACGCGTTCTTTCGTGTTGTGCCCGGAGATCGAGCCGAGGATCTTTAGGGATCTTCTCGGGAATCAACGGGGACTTAACCCCGGAGACACCGTAAACATGATATACCGGCATTCGACAGGCCGATACCACGGGCTCTATACGGATCCGCGGGACTCGTCCTCGCCGGTGCCTACCTATTCATTGTTTTATAGGAGTCGTAAAGATGCCAGGCAATTAAAAGATCCGCTTGATTTGTTGCGTGGGCGGCCGGCGGTGATACGCGACGACGGTGGGTGGCGGGCACCGCCAAGTAGGTGGAGGTTTCAGCCTCGTGAAAACGGCACGGCACCGTGGGCCCACGTGAACCGCCGGAGACACCTGACATTGTACCGTCGCTGTCCTACAAAAGGCGCCTTCAGCCACGCTCGTAAACGTCCGGGCACCGCGACCGTACGGTGATATACAATAAGCTGTATATTACACCGGTAAACGCGCGCTAAAAAGTCCCGCGCCCGGTTTCGGGGGAATCGGCGCCGTCCGGTTCGCATTGATATTGCTCGTCGCGGGCCCGACCCGCGCCTCGCGCCTTCATTGTTTTCGAGACCGAATGTATTGCGGCGTCGGGCGTCGTCGGACGTTTCACTTTCTTATGGGGCCTTTCTCCGGGCCCTCGAGAGCTTGTTCCGGCCCGCACCAAAATTTTGTTCCCCAAAGCACGGATTTTGTCGCATCGAATTCGTTCATAGTCGATTTATACCGGTGGTGGGCTCGCAGGCAACGTGTTGTTTGTTAACGTTCGTTCTGTATTTCCAGCACGAAATTGCGCGGGTGTCGGTGAACAAGTATTAAGTTAGACTTTTCATAATTTTTTACATCTAAACTTTGATAATATAAAAATTATTTTGGAACGAGATATAACAATTTTTTTTTAGCGGTGCCTCAGAGTCACCACTCGAGTGCAAAGGGTTAAACACTTTCTCCTAGATTGCCCAGAATACGGAGAATTCCACGTGGTTCCAGCAACGTGGTTCGTTCACGTTCGCTCTGTATTTCCAGCACGAAATTGCGCGGGTGTCAAGCATTCTCCGAAACTGTTCATTGTTTTTTACGTAAACGTGGCTGATAATAGTAATGCTGGTTTTAAAGTCGAATTATTTTTCGAAAGTCAGCGCGTCCCGGAACATCGAAGACGAATATACTCGTCGTGCGTAAAATTTTGCTATTTACTTTGTTATTTAGCGACAATTTTACACAATGTAGAGCATAAGAACACGTGTTAATTCATAAAACTAGTCATTAATGCGTTGAGTTATAATTTCAATGAAAATTGAGATATGCAGTAATGTCTCTCTAATTGACGCTCGGATTGTCCGCAAAAATGGACAATTTTGGAAGAGGAGGTACGATTGTTCGAGCCTTGCAGCTCGTTTTTATAGTTGTTGACAATCGATAACCATAAAAAACGAGTCACAAGGCTCGAACAATCGTATCTCCTCTTCCAAAATTCTCCTTTTTCGTATACAATCTGAGCGTCAATTAGGGAGATATTAGACTGTACAGTAATGTCTCCCGTACTGACGCTCAGATTGTCCGCAAAAATGGACAATTTGGAAAGAGGAGGATTATTCGATTCTTGCGGTTCACTTTTATAGTCACGAATTGTCAACAACTATAAAAACAAGCTGCAAGGTTATAATAACCGCATCTCCTCTTCCCAAATTCTCCATTTTTGTGATCAATCTGGGCGTCAATTAGAGAGACATTACTGTATTGTTAAATTTTAAAACGTTTTAAATATTCGGAGTCCAAGACGAAATAGAACGCATAAATAAAAAAAATATATAAACAATTACTATGAAAAAACTGTATAAAGACTCCTGAGTTAGTTATCATACCTTTTACGGCACATTTTAGGTACACGCTTTTTAAGAAGATCGGACCAGCTAGCTGGTTAAAGTATAATTTTAAATTCGAAAACGGGCGATCGTGGTTCCACGTGACCACGAACTTGAACAGGGGTCGGCCGATTTGACGAGCTGGCAGCGAACAGGTCCGTAAAACCAGGAACCTTTTGTCATCCGGAAGATTGATCTCGGTTGACCGGTTGAACTCTGGTCCGAGGCGAATAGTCGCGCGGCTAGTGTGTCACCGCATAGTCGCACACGTGAAGTTACCGATCGGCCCTGCCGGGAAGGGTACCATTTATCACGTCCGAGGGATCCTTGGGATACCTTAAAACAAAAGGCCGTGGAGGAGCCGAGGATGTCTTCCAGGGGACCGGGCCGACCGATACCGGGGAGAGGAAGAGAGACGAAGAGACTAACAGAAAAGGAGAGAGCGAGAGCGAGACTGAAGGAAAAAGAGAGAGAGCGCGACGGCGAGAATAACAGAAAGAGAGAGAGAGAGAGAGAGAGAGAGAAAGAGAGAGGTGGTGGAGATTCCGAGGCGAACGGCGTGGGGCCCGGTATATAAGGTGGGACAGGTGGTGGGGGGCCGAGAGGGGACTCATAAGGCAGAGATTTTACGCGCCGGCGCCGGCGCCCCCCGCGGTCTCAGACGCCGCAACCATAATGCCGAGGCTGAACGTGCATCGGGGACTATCTCTGGGACTATCACCGCTTGAGGTCGACCCTTCCTCTGGACGTTTCGAAACGTTTTTATTGATATTCTCGTTACATAACGATCGAATTACGGAAACTTGATTTTCTCCTTTATCGTGATCCGTCGGCCCTTTCGTGGTTCTCGCGTCCCCGCACGCTTGATATACCGCCGTACGGTGGACACCTATTACGGATCCGGGAAATATCGGCGTGATTAATGCCGTTACTTTAAAAGCATCATTTTTAGCCACGCAGAAATCCCGGCGCGCGGCGTCCGACGACCGCCGATTAAACGATCGATGGATCGCCGCGCATCGTTGCGGGCCGCCGGCTCGCGGCCGATTCTTCTGTATCGATCATGTCGCTGGAACGATCGATCCTCGCGCGTCCATCTATCGAGGCGCGAGCGGGCGTACCGGTCTCTCACGTGAGTTTTCGTTTCGGAATGGTCTCACGGTCGGTCATTAATTACCCGGGTTATTAATCGTGCCGCGGGCACGTATCACTGCGCGGGGAACGCGCGATTCAACCGGTTCCCGTCGCCTAACCGATTGATTTATCCCCTGACCTTGAACTTTCGTTTTACACCGAGACCAAAAGAACACGGACAAAAGTGGTTTGCCGGCGAGTTTGGTCGTTGTTGCCGTGGCTACTGATTCGGACACAACGCGGATAGAGAGAGAGACAAGGCTGCGCCTCGCCCTCCCTCGAAAAGAGTAATCCACGGACTCCCACTACCAATCGATCACGGCTTGACATAGTTCTCGGAAGATTTTTTTTTTCGTTGTCCCGGAAAATTGAACAACGCCGCCGAAACTCCGAATTTACGTACTTCGAATCGCATTCGGCGTCAAAAATCCTTCGGGCGACACAGTTTTCTGCAGTTTCTAAGAGGTCAGCTGTTAATCAGCCTTCAATCTTTCTCTTAACCCGTTGGGCACATTTGTCGACTGAGACTCGTCGCGCACTCGTTTCGCCTAAGTCAACAACGTCGTCGAAACTCTGAATTTACGTACTTCGAATCGCCTTCGGCGTCAAAAATCCTTCGGGCGCCACAGTTTTCTACAGTTTCTATTCGATCAGCTTTATTAATTATTGTTAATCAGCCTTTAATCTTTCTCTTAACCCCTTGAGCACATTTGTCGACTGAGACTCGTCGCGCACTCTTTTCTCCTAAGTCACGGATGACGAGACTGATTCGTCGTTCAAACTTCTAATTACTATGTATAATATATCGCTGAAATAAATGTGAATTCTCTCGCAAAAAACTCTACCGTCTTTGTACACTATCAGCGATCCATTTCGGTTCTAGTCATTGCAAAAGGCTAGTCCGAAAGGCTGATCTCCCGCTATCAGAATGGCAGATCTATAATAGCATAATTCAGGAGACCGAGAAAAAGCAGCGGTTGCAATCCGGTCGGCTCGGGTACGTCGAGCAGCAACGAGTCGAATTTATTCGATAACGTGGCTCGAGACGTCGGGGCTTCTTTAGAATCGTTACACCCAATTTGCCATGTAACGAATCTTCCCATAATTCTTTCCTTCATCGACGCCTTCAATTACTTTGCTGGTCCTTAGCCGAGAGATATCGTCGAGCGCAACATCTGTTTTTATTTGATCGCGGTCCCGTCCGACAGAACGTTATTCCGTGGCGTTTTTAAACAAACGGGATCGGCCGAGATCGCGACTGATTTCATGTTTGCGAGTCCGCAACATCCTACGGAGCCGGCCGGTTCAGCTGTCTGGACCGTGTAGCCGTCTTCGTGTAGCCGGGGCCTCTTGCACAGGACACGCGGGCCTGTGTGAGTTCTCGGGGAGGTATAATTGAATGTTTTGTATAATTAACCTGCGCCATAACTCAAAGTACGTCGCGCCTCCAGCCGCGGGCTGGCGTCCCGTCCTCTCCTCCACGAACGCGCGCGCCTTCTTTCGAGAGGCCGTTACTTTTTGTATTCACGGATTCGCTTGTCCTGCGGAATTTCGTTCGCCGATCGATCATCCGCGGCGATACGTTCGCGCGGACGCTAGGACAAAACGAGTAATTAATAGAAATCTTTTCTCCGAACTCGGCGGTTTATGGTAATTTCCATATCTCGATGATTTGAGCGTGTCTGGAAAAAAGACAGTTGTCTTTCTGAATTGAGTGCCATTTTTTTCTTTTTTATTAGTTCATTCACGGCGATATGTTCGCGTGGTTACTAGGAAAAAACGAGTAATTAATAGAAATCTTTTCTCGGATTTCAGTGGTTTATGGTAATTTCTATACCTCGAAGATTTGAGCGTGTCTGGAAAAAAGACAGTTGTCTTTCTGAATTGAGTGCCATTTTTTTTTTTTTTATTAGTTCATTCACGGCGATATGTTCGCGTGGTTACTAGGAAAAAACGAGTAATTAATAGAAATCTTTTCTCGGATTTCAGCGGTTTATGGTAATTTCTATACCTCGAAGATTTGAGCGTGTCTGGAAAAAGACAGTTGTCTTTCTGAATTGAGCGCCATTTTCTTCTTTTTTATTGGTCCATTCGCGGCGATACGTTCGCGCGGATGCTAGGACAAAACGAGTAATTAATAGAAATCTTTTCTCCGAACTCGGCGGTTTATGGTAATTTCCATATCTCGAAGATTTGAGCGTGTCTGGAAAAAAGACAGTTGTCTTTCTGAATTGAGTGCCATTTTTTTCTTTTTTATTAGTTCATTCACGGCGATATGTTCGCGTGGTTACTAGGAAAAAACGAGTAATTAATAGAAATCTTTTCTCGGATTTCAGCGGTTTATGGTAATTTCCATACCTCAAAGATTCAAGCGTGTCTGGAAAAAAGACAGTTTCTGCATTGAGCGCGAATTTATTTGTTATTATTAGTTCATTGCAAGTTATTTATTTTTACGAAACACCACAAGACTGCCGAAGAAGTCGCTTTGAATCCTACATCTTAATTTGCTGAAATCAGAAAGATTTTCGTAGAAGATGATTGAATGAATCTCGAAATCCCAGCGCATACGTTGCAATAAAAATGGCGGGAGGTCCAAATGAATGCAGTCAGTCTTTTCATCGTGGTTAAGCAACAAACGTCGGTCATTTTTAGGGATCGGTAGGCTTTGGTGTTCAAGGTAAGAAAGCGGAACTCGTTGAGAAGAACCGAACCGAGGCTGAACCAATTCATCTTGTAAATTGCAGACGATTCGAGACGCACGGGACCAGAAGCCTGCGCTTTTCTTCATCCAATATCTCGAAGAACTTTCCTTCGGCATATTTCTACGTGAAAAATCGTCCGCATTGTCCTAGGCCCTGGTGGCTGGCCCGAAGAATGGCCCGGAGGAGAAGATCAATGGTCGGGCCTCGGGATGCATTATGGATTCCGAACCGATGAAAACGTAAACAGATTTCGTCGAGGCTACCACGTCGAAAGCGAAATTGAAAGGAGCTCCACCTACCATCGATTCCAGCGGCCACCTAACAACCGGATAATCGTTCCGGCGAGACCCTGGCGGGCTACCTCGTGTAACCGAGCATCTCCGAAAAGTCCAACAAAACAGCATCGACCACCGGCTTACACAGTTCTGCACTAAACGGTGCCGCTGCAAATCGCGCTCATCTTCCCCTCTTCCCCCCCGACCACGTTGCAGCCGCTATCGAAACAATTCGATGGTTGCTCTCGCCGGTCGAGAGCCGTCGAGGTGCTTCATGCCGGTCGAATATTAATGGGCGAAGACGCGGCTCCTCGCTGTTAATAAACATTCCGTCCCATTTGCTGTAAATGATCGGCCCTAACGAGAATTAATCGGGGATATAATTTCCGGGCCGGCGTTCGCGGCCCACGACAAATCGGGGCCTCGTTTCGCCGTGAATTAAGCGGCGCGGATATTTTATAAAATTTGTTCACCCCCACCCTCCCCCTTCCTCTCGGCGGCAACCGTGTACGCGCAACGTTTTCGAATTACGAACCGTAGGATAAATTGCTGGGACCGGCGAGATCTGGAAATTATACGGTCCCGCGGTCCGGACAACGCGATCTGCGGCGAATCGACGCGACAAGTCTCCCGACTGATCTACGGCGATCGAGCAAGGCTGTTCCAATCGAGTTTACCTGTCAGGAAGGTCTCGAACGAACCTGTCATTACGCGACGTGCAACACTATGTTTCTTTCCGAGTCGGGCCGCGGCCATAATCGGCGACATTTTCCTTGGAATTATGTGTCGGAGGAAAGAGAGAGGGGGAGAGCCTGTATAGGGTGTTTATAGATGACAGCGGATTAAAGAGTTTTCTCGGTTTTCTCGATGAGATAGCTCAATATTCGCGAAGTGAAACGACCCACCGTTTCTTGGAACAGCTCGAACCTTTCTACTTTATTCCCACACAAAAATATTTCTCGTTCTCTCGTCACCGATGCACTCAAGGAGAGAGAGATAACGATTCTCGGAACACCTACGACACTGCTTATAATTATTCGAGCCACGGTGATTTCATAATTTATAAGTTGTTTCGAGAAAGACAGGTATATACGCGCGCGCGCGCGCGCCATATCGTTATTCCTTTTTCAGAATCACCGCGATTTCTCTAACGACTGTTGTTAAGGCGAAGTATCTATTGGGAAACGCCGCGCTGTTGCGTGCCCTTCTTGACAAAATTGCACGAATAAAATGTAGATAAAATGTAGATAGAGAATATGAAAGTGGATGTCGAAGTTTTAATCGCGCCTCTTGATGTCCTAATTTATTGAACAGTTGACATCTGTATTTCATATTCGATGTTTCTATTTTAATTAATAATTTTCAAAGTTCTGACCGCGTCTCTCGATATCTCAATTTATTGAACAGTTGGCGTCTGTGTTTCATATTCGATGTTCCTATTTCAATTAATAATTATCAAAATTCTAACCACGTCTCTCGATGTCCCGATTTATTGAACAGTTGGCATCTGTGTTTCATATTCGATGTTCCTATTTCAATTAATAATTATCAAAATTCTAACCGCGTCTCTCGATGTCCCGATTTATTGAACAGTTGGCGTCTGTGTTTCATATTCGATGTTCCTATTTCAATTAATAATTATCAAAATTCTAACCACGTCTCTCGATGTCCCGATTTATTGAACAGTTGGCATCTGTGTTTCATATTCGATGTTCCTATCTTGGAACGGGCATTTGAAATACTTGTTCCTTATTAGGTACATGCTTAACACTTTACTGGTGTAATTATTTTTTGTTCGTATTAGATAAATATTTGAAAGCGCGATACGTTATCCAGAAACATCAATCTATCCAACAGTAGTATAAATATTCAACGATGACAATTTTCAGTTATACCAAAATCGATGATGTAATGGGTACTTTTATCTTATTTCAGAATACAATAAATTCTCCCTAATTTTCCCTTCAGTTTGCAAACAAAAAATGGTCAATTTACGAAGGAGATGCGATTATTCGAGTCTTGCACCTCGTTTCTGTAATTGTTGACAATCGGCAACTATAAAAACGAGCCGCGAGGTTCAAACAATTGCATCTCCTCTTCCCAAATTGTCCACTTTTGTTTACAAACTAAACGAAAATTATGGAGAATTTACTGTATTCTGAAACCTTTTTAACCAACGAACAAAGTGATTGTAGATAAACCTGACTATGAGCGAAAAACCTAATCCCAAAACCTAAAAGAACGTCCCAAAAGTCGCGCAACCAAAGAATAGGTACTTCCTTCGACACCAGCAACGACAACGCCATAAACCCTTTCGCTCCTACCGCACCGAACAGCGCGGGTACTGACGCGATATCGACCTAAAAATTCGAGTGACCTTAAATCTCGGGCGTTCCATTCGCATTCGAAATGGCCGCGCAGTGAAAAGTATGTATTCATTACAGGTCCTCTAAGTGCCCATTTAAATAGCTATATTTCAGGCCGTAGCCGTAAGGCCAACAACCTGTCAAGAGATCATACCCTTGTCAAAATAATCGCTAAATTATGGGATGCGTACAGTTTTAACTACCAGCTCGGTTCCCCCGGGTCAGTAACATTCCCGTTTCCTGCCTATCCGCGCGTCCCATCTCGCCGTCGCCGATACCTGGGCTTCCTCGGTTCTGCCGCTGTCTTTCCTTCTTTCTTCTTTTTCTTTCTCTTTTTCCTTGTTTCAGGTTTTTCAGCGAACAGTTCCTCCTCTTCGCCTATAGTCATCGGGCCGGGCACCGGCGCGCGGGGCCCGCCGTCCATGCGGCGAATGAAAATCGCGCGGGACAGTTGACGCGGCCGCCGGCAACATTATCGGGCCCTCTATGATTAATGCGACAATAAAATTCACCTCGGAACGAAGAACATCCGCGCGCGGGACCGTGTAATTGTTATTTTATTCCTGTCCCTAGAATTTTCGACGAGGCCGCCGCATTTGAGATGCCCCACGGTCGTTAATTCTCGTCAGAATTTCGGCGGCCATCGGACCCATCGGGACAACGGGGACTTTCGTCGTCTTTGGACGCGAATGATAGATGAAAGCCGACCTGGGGATACCTCGAGGACAACGCTCTGGCCTCGCCGGATGTTCAATTAACACTTTGTCCGGCGGTATTGTTTGTTTCTTCTCTTTAAAAATCGAACGTCGATAATCGACGTTATTTCATTTAATCTCATGCCTGAACGAACAAGGCGGATCGAGTGACACGGATTTCGGATTTTATTGTTCTATTGGGCTCTTTTTTGTTGTGGGAAATCTCTCGTGAGATTTATTACAGCATATTACATATTACATTACAGAATGTTGCAGAGTATAAGTGAGTGGCGAGAGCGTTAGCAAGATTGTGGAAACGAAAGGCCCTTAGGCGCGCAGATTACAAGAGATTATTATTATTGAGAAAGTACTATTGGGTTTATATTCTGCTCGTTTGAATAAATAATTAACCCCTTTGGTGCAAAAGTATCGTACCTATGCGAGTAATACCGGACCAATTTGACGAATTTGCTAAGATTATAAGAGAGATTACATTTGAGAAAGTACTATTAGGTTTATTCTGCTCGTTTGAATAAATAATTAACCATTTTGGTGGCGAGCAAAAGTATCGTACCTATGCGAGTAATACCGGACCAATTTGACGAATTTGCTAAGGTTTGGGAACAAGCTGATAAAAACCAAAGTAAGAATGATATTTGTAAAATTCAAAAAGAAGCATATTACCAAGTAAATGGAGAATAAAGTAACGCCAATTGTATTTAAACATTTGTTGAGAATCATACGAATAACATAAGAGTTTAGTTGGCACTAAAAGAGTTAAATGAAAATTAAAAGTCTCGAAATTCTAAAGAATCTCGATATTCTCGACTGTCGAGAAACTTTCGAGGAATCGTCTCGTCTCGAACATCGAGATCTCGATATTTCCCAGGCCCGTACACCTCTGCTTGTTGCTAAGATTCTTTTAGATTTCACCAAATCAATGTCTCCTTGCTTTCGTCGCGCGAAGATCATATTTCTGCAGTTTCAGGCGAAAATTCAATTCAGCCACGTGGATACAATTAACGAAACAATGTCGCGATTTATAAGTATTCGAACACCTGGTATACTTCGATGCATAGCGTATCGATGCTATTACAATAAATAAATTCTTTCGAAATAATGTACACCAATTAGAGCTGCGCAATCTGCAGCGCTGTCTCTATCATTCCACGATCTCCATAATGTAAAACATACCGGCAATTACTTTGTGGTAAATTACTCTCTTATACAGGTATTTGTAATTGCTTGTAAAAATATTAGCACGTTCAACGGACCGTGTCGAAGCAATCTAATTCCGAAGAAATCATTGATTTTAGCTGTTCGAATATCGTATCCCCTTAGAACGTTGAACGCGACACGCATATACAGAGTGTTCCATGTAAAACGGAACACGATTAAATAACTTTTCGAACGGTTTAGGCTGCGACAAAATTGTTTCTAGAATTGAAAACCGTGTCCACGATACACGTCTAATACTTTATGCATCGAGCAAGTGTTTTTCGGTGCTCAATTATCTCTGAATAAATTAATCACCGTGGCGTTGCGTAAACAGCGATATCGCGATCGTTCCAATAAAAACAGAAGAAAGATCCGAAGGAATTTACATCGCTCGGTATAGAGCAGATAATAATTCGCTCGCATCGAACGGTTTAATAGGCCCGGAGCACACGCGTCGTAAACGCGACGCTGCCATAGCCCGATTTAATTATTACGTGGCGGTTTTGATCTAGCAATTATCGCGTCGCGCATAATTCGCCGGCTCTCCGGCTGGGTAAACAGTCCACGGCGGGGAAATAAAATCAATCTGCCAGTGCTAATTTGCGAGGCCGGACGAGATACGTTACGGCCACGTCGAAGTTTATGGATCCGTTTCGCGGAGGTTACATACTATACGAAGATCGTTCATTTTTCCGCGTATAGTCTTTTTATCCGTCCGAGGAGTAGCCGTTCCTGTTTCACCGGCGAATCGATCCGAGTTTGTAGTCGCACGGCTGCGACGTGCCGTTTAATGGAGCACGTGGAAATTTTTAGCGGTGGCACCGTTGCGAGGCGAAATTAATAAGTTCTATATTTAATACAACGGAATCGGACGCGTAATTAATACCGTCCCGGTGATTTGAACGCTTGATAGGTAACACCGCCTCGGCGGTGCCTCATACGAGGGGAGCAATTCAATTTTAATTGCGAATAAAATTAAAGAGAGACAGGTGTTTCGATGATCTACAGGGTGTTACCGCGATGAAAACGAGGAAGCGACCGGCGAACAGATCCGGGGCACGTAAACGATTGATTATTATTCGCGATGCCTGAGTCTTTGTTATTTCGCAATCTCTTCCGCGGCGATGATCCGCATTTTCTCGCGATGCAACGCGACGATTTTACCGACAGTACAATTTTCTTGTCCTCGAGACGTCTGTCATTCACGGACGATTCGAATATAAGTAACACTTTGCTACGAAAAACATAGTTCCGCGCCTTATCTAATCGGACTTCCGCGATGGAATTAAATACAGGACGAAAGATATTTCAGGCGATTGTGGTTACACCGTGTTAAATTACTATTCAATTCGCTGATACTGTTTGACAGGCGAAACCTGCGCCATTGCTGCAATGAAACAAGAACGAGCGCAAATCCGCTTAAAGCGACTATTTCTATTTCTATTCTGCGCGGAACACGCGTATTAACCCTTTGCGCTCGAGTGCCGACTCTGAGGCGCCGTAAAAACTTGCTGCACCGCGTTACAAGATAACTTTAACGTCATCGAATTTGTTTATATTTAAACAATTGTAGAGTTACAAAATTCAATGTCGCAATACGGAAATGGAGGGTTCCTCGGGTCATTTGAAGCAACTTCTTCCTTTACAAAAATGTTCTCCGAGGCACCGTCAACGAGTTATTAACGAAAAACAGCGACCAATGAGAGGCGAGCTCAGCTGGCGCTAGGCGGCCGAGCCGACGGCGCCAGCGGTCGAACGGTCGAATCCCAGTTCCGCTCATTGGCTCGGTCTCCTCGCGCCAGCTGAGCTCGCCTCTCATTGGTCACTGTTTTTCGATAATAACTCGTTAACGGTGCCTCGGAGAAAATTTTTGTAAAGGAAGAAGTTGCTTCAAATGACCCGAGGAACCCGCCACTTTCGGATTCCCAGACATTTTTAGGACACCTTGTATAAAATGCGGTAAGTTATATTAAATGAAAATATTACGGATCAGAGAAACTATGTTCGATTTCGAGTGCAAAGGGTTAAGATTTCTACGACCGTGGTCGAGTGATCGACGGATGCCATTTTATAGGAACGTCCGCGGAGGATTATGCTCGTTGGATTATGTCCACTTAGAAGCGATCTGCAACATAAGCGTAAAGCGGTGCCCGACGCGATGATTTGCGCGTTCATTTTCACGGGCGATCATTAATATTAATCGATTCGTTTGTCACGTGGCCGTTTCGCAATGCCTGGAAACCCGCCTCGGGCAGCCGCGTGTCTGCACGCAACCGTGATTAATGGTAGAAATGGCGGAAAGGTGAGCTCCGCGCGCAGGTAGGATTTTCCCTTATCTCGCGATTGGCTCGCCACGGTGTTCGGTAGCGTCGCGGCGGACGAGCGGGCTGCTCGTTTTTCCGTCGTTACGATCGGCGAGCAGCGGGAATGCTAGCCCGACGACCGCCGTTTTCCCATCGCTGACAAAAATAATTGCTCGTAGGCTCGCGGCCGCGCCGTCGAAGATTGTGTCTGCAACACGGGCTACAATATTGCCTTCGTTAGGCGACCGTAAAAACTGAATCGATTTCCTCCGCGGTGATTGCCCCGATCTTTTCATTAACCTCCGGTGACGCCGCGTTGATTGCCGGAAATTCTTTCGACTGATAAGACCGCTGCGCACCGGCCCAGCTAATGGTCGCACACGCAAACGAGCTTATGACTCGGTCACCGGGCGTGGTGGTACTTTGTAGCACTGTCGAAGAACGAGGCAACCGCTTCGTCGGTTGAAACGAATCGTTTCTTTCAACCAGCTTCGCACCTTTCGATGGTCACTGAAGGACCAAATGACTGTAACACTTCAGGAATTAGATAATATCTTTGTCCCTAATGCGATTTGTGTCACCGACAGAGGTAATCTCTCGCCAATCTTTCACTCGTTATCGACGAGCGTACTTGTCGTGACACGACGAAAGGTTTGTCATTTCTTCGCGACGACTACGCTTCATTAGCTGCTCCCAACCATTGTTTCCTCGATTATCCAAGATTCTTGCGTTTCAATGATCGACGAAGCGCCTCGCCGGACCAGAGAAAGCTACAGTAATGTCTCCCTAACTGACGCTCAGATTGCGCACAAGAATGGACAATTTGGGAGAAGGAGATTCGATTGCCTTGTAGCCCGTTTTTATAGTCCTTGACAATTCGAAACTATAAAAACGAACCATCGTATCTTCTCTTCCCAAATTATCCATTTTTTTCTGGACAATCCGAGCGTCAATTAGGGAGACATTACTGTACTTCGTTGGCTCGGACGATCTTTCATCGTCCCATTAACCCTTTGCACTCGAGTGGCGACTCTGAGGCACCACTAATATTTATTATATCAGCTTTTAAGATAATTTTGATATTAACAGAGTTTACATTTGAAAAATTGTTAAGAGTGTAACTGTAGCGCGAGTCCCAAGAGTCAATTTTCATATATGCATAAAATGCATTTTCTCATATAAAATAGAAATACTATAAGTTAGAAAAATGATTTCATGTTTTCAGTTGAAATAGCTTCGAGTGCAAAGGATTAACCCATTGACTGCCACGCAAATTTAGCGCGTCTTGCTTTGGGTGCCACGGTTTTATTTGAAAGAAAAAAAAAAAAAAAAAACATGAAGTTTTACAAAATATAATAATATTAAGTTACCGATATAATATTGCAACGGCATTTACAGTATTTTTTTAATTGATAATGAATATGTTCTCTACAGTATATACATTTTTCATTCATCCGTTCTAATAGTTCCTAACTCAAACAGCCATTTGCAGCCAATCTAAACTTGCAGCACCCACTACGAGATATCTCGTAGCTAGCAGTTTTGGTACAAACGCTTACCACGAGATATCTCGTAGTTGGCAATAAATGGGTTAAGCGCGTTTGTCATGTATACACGTCGAACCAAATCACTATTACGGCGCGTTCGACGTGTTTACTCGTCGTTAATAACATAAAATTACCATTGACAATGAAAACTTGAAATTTTAATAAAATACAATAATATTGGTAATATATAATATAATAATAATGGTAATATATATATATATATATATATATATATATATATATATATATATATATATATATATATTACCAATATATAAATAATATATAAATAATATATATAATGGTAATATATGTATTACCATTATTATATATATATATTACCAATAGAACTGCTAAGTATTTTATACGGAGGGCGTGCTAGAAGATGTACCGTCTGTTCGAAAAATGGAATCCGTAAGGAGTCAAGATACTGGTGTAAGACCTGCTGCGAAGTGCCACTTTGTGTGGTACCGTGTTTCGAGAAATATCACACCGAATTCAAGTTGATATTCTTAACCCTTAGGGGACCAAAACTATTTATTTCCAGTTTACACACTGTCGGTCAATGGATTAACGGATCAAACACCGCCAAGTAATCAAGACAAATTCGAATCGAAGGGAGCTACGAAATGAAGATTCTTCTGTTCGCAAGTTGCGAGTCCGAGGATACGAAGATTGCCGGGAGATCCATATGGCGTACGCAACCAGCGATACGCAGTGGTGGTACCAGCTTGCAGGATAATCACTGGGCAGCGCGCGGGTCCGACAAGCGAATCGAGCATCGATGGTTGCAACGAGAGAGGGTGACGCGAAAATGGACTGAACGTTCGATCCGTAGGCCCCTTTGAAAAGCTTGCGAATAGAGGGGGAGGGGGGTGGATGGGGAACGAGGGTGAGGGACGGGGGGACATAATAAATATCGGGTAAGGACGAGATCAGGCGCTACTTACGCCGTCAGCGATAATGATGGGGTGTGTTCGGGCTGTTTGCTTAGCGAGCAGATTAGTGAATGAATCCACAGGTGGGCGCCATCCGTCACACTCTGAATCGGATCCAGCCTGGCTGGCTCCGCCTATTCACCGACTAGCATTCTTCCACACCAGGCTCGTCTCTCGGCAAGGTAACCGAGAGCGCCCCGCGATACACAAATTGCCAGCTCGTGGACCCGATTCAATCGACACGGCCAATTTGTCTCCTTTGTTCCCACGGGGCCTCTTGTTGCACCCTGCCCCCGGCTGCAGCTTCTTGCGGAGCGCTCTCTCTCTCTCTCTCTCTCTCTCTCTCTCTCGTTCCCTCTCCGGCAGGTACATACCAGGTATGTACCGCGTGAAACTTTACACCGTGATTTCGAGATTAATGCGGCACAGAGCGCCGGGATTACTGTCCGGAGCTTTTAAGGGAATGCACCGGATGCACCGACAATTGGGCCAATCTGTTGATCTATGCGACGCGCGACGCGTTGTCCGTTCAACCGTTCAACCGGACGAGAATTATTTAGAGGTGCGCAGAATAATTCGTCAAGCACCGTGCCAAATCAAGTTTGCAGCTTTAGAGGCAGGTTTTCGATATACGGGGTGTCCCAAAATTATGGTACTTGCAAGAAATGAGGAGCTTATTGCAATCCTCAGGTCATTTGAAGTAATTGTTTCCTTAGCGAAAATGCAATCCGGGAATTCGTTTGCGAGTTATTGAGGAAAAACAGTGACCAATGAGAGGCGAGAGCGACTAGCGCAAGGCGACCGAGCTCCCAACGAGCGGTGCAAACTTAGTTCTACTCATTGGCTCAGCTGTCTTGCGCCGCCTAGCGCTAGGCGAGCACGCCACTCATTGGTCGGTGTTTTTCGTTAATAACTCCTAAACGAAGCCGCGGATTGCATTTTCGCTAAGGAAAAAGCTGCTTCAAATGAGCTCAGGAACCCCTTATTTCCCGGAAATACCATAATTTTGGAACAGCCTGTATATTGATGTCAGAATTACCTTGATCGAATTATTTTTTTTAACCCTTTTAACCCTGTCACACTGGGTCAAAATGTTCCACATCTCTTTTCGTCAAAGCGAAATTAACGATTACAGTAATGTCTCCCTTACTGACGCTCAGATTGTCCACTAAATTGGATAATTTGGGAAGAGGAGATACGATTATTCGAGGCTCGTTTTTATGATTGTTGACAATTTATAACTACAAAAATAAACCGCAAGGCTCGAATAATCGTATCTCCTCTTCCCAAATTGTCCATTTTTGTGCGCAACCTGGGCGTCAATTAGAGAGACATTATTGTAATTGCATTCATTTGGAAGTGAGATATCGAGTTCTAGTCAAAGAAACGATGTTCTGGAACGTTCAAATTGTGTTCTCAAATTTTTGGATTTCGATGGCATCGCTTATGTTTGAGCGACAGTTGTTTGAAAATTGTGTCGAAGGTTGTCCCTGCGAGGGACATAATATTTAAAATTTTTTTTTTTGAGGCTCCTACGGCCAAAAATTTTGTTCTTCAGTTAGTTGCCTGCGGACGAGCGAGGTGTGTAGTTTGTGCCTACCGAACCATCGCCCGTAATATCAGTTAGCTTTATGTGTGTTTCCTGTTCCTTTTTTCAATAAAAACGATTATTTACGTTGCCTGTGAAAATTCAACAAATTGTATGACAGCGAAAGCGTTAAGTTCGCCGCACAGATAAAACGTTACGCAGACTCCGAGACGCGTGTACCAGGCGTTAACGAATTCGGCAGAAATGAAGAACCGTTCGCGATGACGGAAAGGCGAGCAGCGAATGAAAAAATAATGCGAGACAGAATGAAAAGGAGGTTAATGCATCATTAGATCCGAACGCATCTGCGCCTCCGAGCGTTCGCTTTGCACGGAAAGGGTACACCCACAATCTTCCCGCCTACCTGCAGCTGCTGACAGCGCTGATGTGGCACGAGACAGTTGCCTATGATATCCATCATCGCTCCTTCCGAGGATAATCGTTGGTCACGCCTATAACGAACGATGAAGAATATCGTACAAGAGAAGGATCATCCGCTGTTGGAATCAACCGTAACGGATGCTCGCAGGATGTCCACGAGGCGTCCGGGGGACGTCTCACTCACGACATTGTGCTGTGTCATTAATGCTTAAGCGTGTCCACGGCTTTGAAATACTAATTGAACGAGAGCTGATCACCGCGAAAGTGACGAGGTAGGAAATCAAACGCGTTGATTCTATTAATTCTGTTAACATTTTTACGGTGACCAGGGTAATGGAGCGGGTTATTGTAGGTTGACGAATTGCTGCGCCTTTGCTTTCTTTTCGGGCACAATTAACTTTATATTTATCGAATAAGACGTATTAAATATTTTGATATTGCTTCATTTCGTCTATCTTTCGATACGACAAATTTGTATTTATTCTCTTCTGTTTATCTTTTAATATGAAAATTTGATACATCTGATTCGAGAAATATGAAGTTAATTTTGCCCGAAAGCGAACCAAAAACACAGCAATTGCTCTCACCCCACAGTATTCGGCTCCGCTATCCTGAGTGTCACCGAAGTTTGTCACCTCGTCCTAGCAAAATAGAACATTAAATCGTCGATTTTATTCAAATAACGTGCAGCTGTTTTTGCTGCAAACGCACGAAGATCGTCGATGAAATTCTCCAGCAAAATCCAAGTGCGTGAAAAAATTGCGGCGCGCAAGAAAATTCAATATTTAATTGCAACGAGACGATGTTGTTATCGACAACACAGTGGAATCCGATAGCTAATTATAATTCATTAGGTAATGAAAGTTTGGAACCGAAGTGGTAGCTGTCATCACCGGGCCGAATGCAAACAAGGGGAGACTTGTTGCACGCGAAAGAGGTACGGCGGCCTATTTTCTACAACGTGGAGAAGGGCCCCGAAGGTACCGATATGATGGAGTGCTAAGGAGATTGGCGGACCACCGGAGTAATGTCCGCACTAATAGCAGTGATTACCCTGCCTTGTTGAGAATGAATCCGCCCGCTTCCTTCCAGACTGCCTGTTGTTCAGGTCCCTACCCTGTTTTGCCTTACGGTGCCCTGCCCACGAATTGATGGATGTTTACCAAACTATATAACTGCCTGTTCTCGGTGCAGCCTGGCCGTCGGCCATAAGCTACTATAACGTCGAATCCTGGCCGAAAGCCTCGATTAAATTTCGTGCACGTGATTCTCGGCCCGTTCTCGTAGCCCGGTCGTTTTGTGAAATAGAATCTAATGAACGCGATCGGGCAAACTGGTACCGATCAAGGAGACAAACTGGTTCTTCTGAGACCGCTTTACGAGACGTCGACGGAGAAATGGCATCAACTTGAGAAATCGACGATTTCTGTCGAACGGTTGACGAATCGGAACTGCGTTGGCTATAAAATTAACCCTTAGCGCTCCGAAGGCTCCGCAAAGGAGACATTCGTCATTTGCTCCGTAACTCCGAAGGCTCCGCTGCGGAGCCAAATGTTTTTAGCATAAGTTATCGTCGGCGTTAGCAATTGTTATCTATAGTTGAAACGTGCCAAGTCTGTACCGTTACGATTAAACCATTTTTTGACCTTTTCTATGGTTAGCAACATGGAGAAAAATAAATATTACGATGAGAATTTAGAGCCGAGCGATCCCGAAGACGTGTTTGATTTTGAAGAGTTAAAAGACATTGTGGAAGACAATGTTGGTTATGATTCTGACACTTCGAGTAGTGGCAGCGAAATTATACTACCGAAGAGACGAAGAATGAGAATTATTGAAAGCGAAAGCGAAGATTCGTTACAAGATTTAGACGAATGGCGCGATGTTACGGAAGAATTACATATTCCGGATAGAACACCTTTTAGCGTATTGCCACAGGTCGTTGGACCACAAGTTCCTACAAACATTGAACAGCCGATACAATATCTTAAATTATTTTTCACGGACGAATTGGTAAATGAAATTACAAAGGAAACCAACGATTACGCGGAAAATGTTCTAAACTTGAAAGAAATATTTAGTAACTCTATTTGGCAAAGTGGATACTGCGACACTTGTCCAAGTAAACCCAGAATGCACATGGGAGATTGTTACCAAAGATATCGCACCATGGTGAATTACAAAATTGAAAATTTATCTTTTATTTGCAATAGGAAAATGTATATTTATAAAATAAGTAAAATCGAACGCGTTCGCAAGGACGTGTGATCTTTTCCGCTCGAAATAAGACTTCCTTTATCTCAGGCGCTCCGCTCCAAAAATGTGCCGGAGTTGCTGGTAGGCAGTATTTGAGAAACGCGCGGAGCGCTATTGGTTAATAGATAGAGGAAGGAAAAGCAAAAAGATGGAGGACGAAGGGGCAGAGGCGACCGAGAGAACGAAGCAAATATCTCCTCAATAACTGCAAAACGGATATTTCTACAACCGAAGCCCCCAAGTTTAGTCTTTTAGGAATCTAAACTTTTCACTTGCGAACTGCACACTTCGATATTAAAGCGTCAGTTTTAGTGTATGTAAACCTCTGCAAACTAATATACGTATTAATATATACGTAAATGTATACATATAAGTGTATAAATGTATAATATACGTATTACTAATATACGTTTTTCTGCTATGTGTGGGTCGTCATAGTGTACGGCTATCCGCCGCCTTAACGCAAGCGTTGGCGACCTATGACCCGTTGGCCACCAAGCGACACATTTCACAATTTAACTGTTCTTATTACAATTTAACTGTCTTATTACAATCTAACTGTTCTTATTACAATCTAACTGTTCTTATTACAATACATTCGTTCTTATTACAATCATAATTACGATTTCGAATGTTCGCGTTCAAAGTTAGAAAGCACATTCTGATCATTATCTCAATAAAATTGATCCGACTCTTCGCTAAAAGACTGCCTTAGCATGACACGAATTCAACCACTGACCCGGAACGTCTTCTTAACAGTCACATTTCGCTTGCCACTTCGTTGCAGCCGTAGATGTTCTTCGCCCTAGGATTCCAAGAGAGATAGCACCGCGAACGGGCGAAGAACTGGTTCTTCCGTGTTCGGTTTCGCGAAAAATCGCAGCGGAGAAATAGCACCGATTAAATTGTTCGTCATTACTCTGGCACGGCTCGATACGCGCCGCGCGCACCGATGGGCGCACATAAGAAATGAAGACATCGGAGAAAATTCCAGGAAGGATAGAAAGAAAACGACAGGTCCGGCGCCAAAGATAGTTACTCGGCCATCAATCGGGCGCGCGAGCAGCGAACAAGAACTATCAATTATTGTCGCTCGTAATCCACGGAACTAGCGTGGCGCGATTGCGCTTTCGATGACTGTGTTTACGAAGAGCCGGGCCCCGCGCCGGATTTTTGTGCCGATGGTATCCGGCACCGGATAATTACAGTTGCATTATCGCCACGTCACCGCCGATATATCACGGCCGTTCTAACCATGCATATGCATCGCCGCGGAAGGGCATAATCGCATAACATTAAATCGGTACTCGTTCACGGTTACTTTCCCGCCTTCCCGCCATTTCTCTTCGGTCTCCTTAGAAGTGCACGCCCTCCGCGATCATTCGTTCCTACGTCTGCCGCTTTCTTTTCTTCTTGCGGCCCGAGCATAAAGCGCGTCCGCGCGAGCGAGCGCGAGTGCGCGCGCGCGCACGGCATACCGAGCGGAAACAATGAATTCGTACGAGGTATAATTACGATGATTGCACGTGTTCGCCCCGTTAATGAATCGCTTTAGCCGCGGGTGTATCTCCGCGCGGTGATCTCGTGGTTGCCGGACAGTAATGAGAGTAATACGAGAGGAGAACGTTGCGAGAAATGATGCATATTCGCGAGCCGGTTGAAAGGGTGCGCGCGATCCGCGAACGAAATGATCGAGGAGGCCGGTGGCCACTTTGCATGCGTGACGGTATCCTTGCGAGAAGGTTCTAATCAACCGTTGAACGGCTGTCAACCGTTGATAATCCTGTTGACCAGTCAATGAATACGATATCCGGCCGCCTTATCAATTCGGAGGGGAAAAAACTAATTCGCGGCCCGAGCGTTTTGCATACATCGATGAATAATCGTAGGAACTGGTTGGGAGACCACGCCCGGTAAAACGACCAGTTGGCGAAAAAGATGGATGTTGCAATGCGTGCGCTCAATTAACGATTAACCTTGCTCCGGGAAAGAGTGCTCGCTTGCGAAACTCGTTGCCCGCGGAATTTCCTAGTTCCCGGCAAGGATACCGAGGAAACCTAACGGCGTCACGTGTGCCCGTGCTCGAGACTTCGACGGCGTATGCTGCACAAGCGAGAATTACTGCACTCGTTGGCCGCGGGTAATTCTCATAATCATATCATGATCATGTCTCTAAAGGTCGTCGTGTCGCCCAAGGAAAGATTATGTATCAGAAGCAAAGAGGATCTTCTTCTCTTCCACCTGCCTTCTTCGTTTCTTGCGTCAGACCTTGTCCATATTGAACCCGCCGTAACCTTAGACTTATTTATAGACTTATTTTTTAGACTTTTAGACTTTCGACTTTTTATAGACTTATTTTTATAGACTTATTTTTATAGACTTATTTTTATAGACTTATTTTTCAGCAAAGATCGGTGAGAAATTTGTGCACCTGTGTCAGTCCAACGCTTTGATCCACGCGTGGGTGACGGAATTGTTCGCTCAGATTTGAAAATGGATTTTCACGCTAGTTTACTGTATAGTAATGTCTCTCTAATTGACGCTCAGATTGTCCACAAAAATGGACAATTTTGGAAGTGGAGATACGGTTGTTCGAGTTTTCGGTTCGTTTTTATAGTCACGAATTGCCAAGGTTACGGCAAGGTTATATCAAGGCTCGAATATCTTCTCAAAATGTTCAATTTTGTGCGCAATCTGAGCGTCAGTTAGGGAGACATTACTGTATCTTCCTAACTTTAACGAGAGACGCGAAACAAGTTCGCTTCTCAGTTTCGATTTGAAACTGATTTTAAATCAGATGCATTCATTTTACGATACTTTTTACGGTGGTCGCGTGACAGTCGAACTGTTGAGAGGCGAATCTTCTACTTTCTACTAACAACTCCCATTGTTTCTAACGCGATGCGGACGAACCGGCTACGAAATACAGTAATGTCTCCCTAACTGACGCACAGATTCCGCACATAAATGGACAATTTGGGAAGAGAAGATACGATTGTTCGAGCCTTGACATAACCTTGACAATTCGTAACTATAAAAACGAACCGCAAGGCTCGAATAATCGTATCTCCTTCTCCCAAATGGTCCACTTTTGGTGGACAATCTTAGCGTCAATTAGAGAGACATTACTGTAGACCGAAATTACGGAGCAGAAAAGAGAGTGCAATCATGGGAATCCAGAAATAGGCAGAGACTCGTCGAAGGGCGCACCGCGCGTTTTCCTATTAAGGTGATTGCTGGCGGGGAATAGCATTCTCTATCCATAAATCGAAAATCTCATCCGCGACATGATATATGGCCGGGCGTCTCGTCGCGGGCCAGCTGATAAACGATCGGATGTTCCTCGATTTTTCGCGATATTGTACTCCCGTTAATAGCATCTCGCCTTGCGAATGAGTATGCACGAGCGTACGGCACCGGACCACCTGTCCGGTGGGTCCGGGTTTCCCTCTTTCTCCGGCTCGGAGCTGCATCTTCTCCCGTGTCCTGCTCGCGCGGCCTCAGTATCCCGTGGGGATACCCGCAGCGTGCGTCTGCGATAGCTATACCGGCCTGGCTGGGAAGCTTTAGGCGCCAGCCGAGTTTCCATAAAAATGCGTGCCGGCCGCGCGACACGGCGAGTTTAATGTCCCCGCGCCGAGAGATCTACCCCTTTTCTCGAAAACGTCGCCCCGTTATATCTGCCAGCGAGACACGCTCGTCTCCGAAATACAATAATTTGTATTCAAACAGGCGTTCTTTTCCGCATATTTTAACCGGTGAATTTTAATACGGACGACGCGCCGTCGAGGCCGTCCACGGCCGATCGGGACTTTCCCGGACGGCGGAGGCTTCGACGACGCGAAACCGAACGAGGATCTGTCCCTGTCCTCTGTTCCCCGTTCTTGTTCTTGTTCAAACGATCGCAGGCTTGTAAATTAGGAGCGGCTGTCGCGGACGCGCGCTGATTAGCTGGCAACGGCAACAGTTTTTCGAGCCGTGGCTCGTGAACCGCCAGATAACGATTCGAGTTTAGGAGACCCGGCTCGATGTTGGATCACCGGACACACGCTCTTAGCCGTTTTTCATCGCGATCTCGATCACTGGGATTTCGTTTGCGATCTTCGTACCACTCGCGCCTTCTGTTCTTTTTTTCGTTTCTTTTCTTTTTCGAATAGTTTTCACATAATTTATAAGATTCATACGGGGAATGCCGCTCCAGGTTTGCCGTTCGTCTCCGATTCAGTTATTCCCCCTGCCGAGTCGTTTTTGGCTCCGTGCTTTCGCTATTACCGTATTCCTGCACCTCCTTTCAGGGGCCTCGAGGCTGTTTCTTGCATGTCCCGGGCTTCTTACGAGTTTTATCCCTTTCGAGTGACTCTTGGCAATCCCTAAACGGATCTGCTTCAGCCCCGACGTTATTTGTCTCAAGAAATAAGGAGGCGAGGGTCCGCGAACCAACCTTACGTTTCAGGCTACCTTTGGGCATCCATCTCTCAAGGAGGGAAACAGATTGCAACCACATATTTCAGTTACCGGATTTTTAGCTCTTCGGTCTTCGAGTTCTGGCCAGGCCCCGATGCTCGCGATGCCATACTCTTTATGCTGCGCTAACAAACGGAGGTCCCAGGTGCAGCTCCGACATTTTGATCAGCCTTCGCGCAATGGTGGAGCTTCGAATATTTGAGCTAAGTTTTTTCTATAAATGTCGTACTCACTTCTACTTCCATTATTAGGCGACACTTGTCGTAAAAACAAGCAAAGCAGAACAATTGAAATAGTTAGCTTTTTTAGACTAGCTTCGAATATTTTAGCTAAATTTTTTCTATAAATGTTGTACTCCCTTCTACTTCCATTATTAGGCGACTTTTGTCTTAAAAACCAAGCAAAGCAGAACAATTGAAATAGTTAGCTTTTTTAAGCTAGCTTCGAATATTTGAGCTAAGTTTTTTCTATAAATATCGTACTCACTTCTACTTCCATTATTAGGCGATACTTGTCGTTAAAACCAAGCAAAGCAGAACGATTGAAATAGTTAGCTTTTTTAGGCTAGCTTCGAATATTTGAGCTAAGTTTTTTCTATAAATGTTGTACTCCCTTCTACTTCCATTATTAGGCGATACTTGTCTTAAAAACCAAGCAAAAGCAGAACAATTGAAATAGTTAGCTTTTTTAGGCTAGCTTCGAATATTTGAGCTAAGTTTTTTCTATAAATGTCGTACTCACTTCTACTTCCATTATTAGGCGATACTTGTCGTAAAAACCAAGCAAAGCAGAACAATTGAAATAATTAGCTTTTTTAGGCTAGCTTCGCTGCAAATATGTCCGTTCGTCTCTCTCGGAAGTGGCGCAGATTGTAGGATCGAACGACGCTGAGATTTCAAGGATGAATAATTTGATCGGGAGAGAAACAGGTAGAACAGATGACTCGTTGAGAGAACAGAACCATCGTGGATCGGAAGATTCGACGAGCACATCGCAGGTAGAAACACGCTTAAAACTCGGAGGCGAGCGTTTCTTACAAAGTCGAACGGATGCCAGGCGTACCTGCGTAACGAGAGTATCGTGCGTGTCTGAAAGCACTGCAATTACCGGGCTAGCTGGTCTCACGAAGAGCACGCGAGCCACGAACAGGACCGTACGAGCAAGGTATAAAGCGACTTAATAACCGCGCAAACGTAGGATTTTAACAACAAACACTTCCCGCGTGTACGGGAACGTTTCGAAAACGAGACGCGCGACTCGATCTAATAGGCGAAATTAGCATTCTCTATCGCACAACCAGCGGCCGCGGACACGTGCGGGAATCGTCGTTCAGAAAATGACTTAATGGTTTTCTGGAATAAAACAGCCTCGGTGTGCTGTACTCTCTCAAGCTCGACTCGGTTATTATTGTCTCAACCCTCTGCGCCCGGCGAGTTTCTTCAAATCACCTGCCAGCAACTCGGAAACATTTACAAACTTGGCGAGTACGTGGTTGGTAACGATTCGAATAACATGTAAAAACAATACAATGTTGGGAATAATTACTCTATTCGAGGATAAGTTATTGCAACGAGTGTAATGTCTCCCTAATTGACGCTCGGATTGTGCACAAAAATGGACAATTTGGGAAGAGGAGATACGATTATTCGAGCTTTGTAGACTGTTCTAAACGAAGCCGCGAAATCCATTTTCGCTAAGGAAAAAATTACTTCAAATGACCTCGGGAACCCCTTATTTCTCGGAAATACCTTGATCGAATTATCTTTTTTTAACCCTTTTAACCCTGTCACACCGGGTCAGAATGTTCCACATCTTTTTTCGTCAAAGCGAAATTAACGATTACAGTAATGTCTCCCTTACTGACGCTCAGATTGTGCACAAAAATGGACAATTTGGGCAGAGAAGATACAATTATTCGAGGCTTGCGGTTCGTTTTTATAGTTACGAATTGTCAACAACTGTCTCCTCTTCCCAAATTGTCCATTTTCGTGGACAATCCGGGCGTCAATTAGAGAGACATTACTGTACCTGGTTTATTCAACCGAACGGTTTTTTAGTCTACGATTATGCGACGTTCTTTTTCCTACTGTCGCTCGTAGAACATGCTGACGCCTTTGGCCGAAAAAATCCAGGAACGCTCTCGCATATTTTATGCGCTCGTAACCAGAATAAGAAGATAAAATTGAAAACAGCAGACGAGATTGAACGAATTAATGGACGTTACCGTCTCGAACTCGTTGCAACGATTAAAGAGAGATCGAATTTTCTGAGCGTCTGTTTCCTGCGGTTGACGCGGAACATTCTGTTACGTTCGTTCACGCGTGAACTATAACTTAACGTTCCCAAAAAACAACAGTGGAATCATCGCCGTAATTGTTCGAACGACACGCCTGTGCCTGACCTGTGCGGAGAACGACCGCGCGAAGCAAATCCGGGAAAAAGGGAAATTACAGGGTCCGAGTGATCGAGTTGTCGATGGTTCGCCGAGGCTGCGGACGAGACTGATCAACGTTCACGGTACAGATTTATCAAGGGACAGTTTCGCGAGTAGTCGATGGACCGCGTTGAGACGAGCGAGGACAAACCGGACCGTGTTGGCACACGACAGCAGGAAAAGCCGAAAGCAGCCGAGTAACGAAAAATTCGTAGGAGCCGCGAAAGCGGCGAAGAGGAGAAAATAAGCGGCATCAATGGAGGAGGTTCGATTGTGTGGGGGGCAGGAGCGCGGCGCGGGGCCAGGGGGCCCGTAACAGTCCATTATTTGTTTTAGATATTAATGTTCCTCGTGGACGATCAATAATTTACCTCGGACGTAATCGCACGGTGTGCATCCTCTATCTCTAGCGCAGAACCCGTTGAAAGAGAGACCAGAGGGATGGAGGAGGACGCGGCCAGCCGAGAGAAAGGAGACCCGTGTAAACAATAAATCACGATAAATACGTTTGCCCGGACCATTATAAAAGCCGTGGCCCGGGGTGGGGGGAGGAATCGACGCGATCGGGAGGGGGGCAGGGGGGGAGCAGAAGGGGCGGCAAGAGAGTTCACCGATATGCAGTCCCTGGCCTGGGGCCACTCCCGACTCCCGACGCAGCCTTCCTCCACGGCCGCGCATTACGATCGCTTAAGTCTCGGCTCGACTATCGAGTGATCCATCGCCTACGAATTCGACGAAGCCTCCCGCCTACCCTCGGGACATCCTCGACTAATGAGCGTGTCTCGATCGTGAACCGACTAGTCTCTCCGTTTCCTTCTCTCTCGATCTTTCTCTCTCTCTCTCTCTCTCTTTCTATCTCTCTCGATCTCTCGCAGTCTCTCTCTCTCTTTCTCTCTCGATCTCTCGCAGTCTCTCTCTCTCTATCTCCCTCTCTCTCTACCTCTCTCGATCTCTCGCTCTCTCTCTCTCTCTCTCTATCTCCCTCTCTCTCTACCTCTCTCGATCTCTCGCTCTCTCTCTCTCTCTCTCTCTATCTCCCTCTCTCTCTACCTCTCTCGATCTCTCGCTCTCTCTCTCTCTCTCTCTATCTCTCAATCTCTCTCAATCTTTCGCAGTCTCTCTCTCTCCCTCTCTCTCTACCTCTCTCTCTTTTTCTCTTTCTCTACCTCTCTCTCTTTTTCTCTTTCTCTTCCTCTCTCTTTTTCTCTTTCTCTTCCTCTCTCTTTTTCTCTTTCTCTTCCTCTCTCTTTTTCTCTTTCTCTTCCTCTCTCTTTTTCTCTTTCTCTTCCTCTCTCTTTTTCTCTTTCTCTTTCTCTCTCTTTTTCTCTTTCCCTCTCTTTTTCCCTTTCTATTCCGCTTCCACGTCTCCCGTCCTCGCATGCTCCTTCCTCTTTTCTCCCTTTTTATCACTGTTCATCTTCCTCGCTGCTCGTTCCACCGCTCGGCCGCAGCCTATCCCTACGAACGGTCCCAGGTGCGTTCACCGTTTCTGTTTAAAAAGGATTCCAATTAAGAGGCCGAACGAGCTCGTGCTCCTATTCACGGCCAGCCCGAGATGAATCGGAGACGACAGGTGGACACGGCCGAGTTCTACGAGCTAGAATTTCGGACCGGGGACGATTCGGATCGGGTGAACGTCTTGGGAATCGTTGGACCTTCCTCTGGATCCGATTATCGTACTGAAGGAAGTTCGTTCGGAAGGTTCCTTCTCGCTCTGGGCGTTGTATCGTTCTGGTGGACCAACTGTACTTTGGGACTGGAAGGAAGAGATCCGATGTTGTGCAATTTCATTTTTGAACGCACGGTTCAACGAGCTGTGCTTCGATGGTTCAGAGCCGGTTACGAGAATGTTTGAACATTTAATAGGATTCGTGTGAACACTTCGGTGACAAAATTCATGCTGTCTATGCGATCGTGAAACACGTGTCTCAATCGATAGTGTAGAATAAGATAGAAAAGATAGGTAATACGCAGGGTGTCCCAAAAGTATGGTACTCCAGGGAAATTAGAGATTCCTGAGGTCATTCGAAGCAATTTTTTCCTTTACAAAATTTTTCCCCGAGGCACCGTTCACGAGTTATTAACGGAAAAACACTGGCCAATGAGAGGCGAGCTCGGCGGCCGCGCGGCGGCCATGCCGACGAGCGCGCGTAGGCCAGTTCCGCTTATTGGCTCGGCTGTCTAGCGCCAAGCTAGATTATTAATTCAAATTCAATTAATTTTCATTAAGTTTCAATATAATCAAGGTATTAGGTTGGGAACCATGAAACGGGCGTTTTTGTTTCAGCTACGACTGAGAGAGGTACATTGTAACGTGCGCTGAATATTTTTATTTATAAATTTCAAAGGTATTCTTCTCACTCATTTCGTAACATTTTTTATGTTGGTTTCCCATTTTTATTTTATTTTCCTCCGAAACCAGATGGAAACGAAACGCAATTTACATCTACTTTTCTTGTACGAGTTCAAATTGAATCATATATATATAGCGCAGCTCAAATTTCGAGAAACATTAATCACGCATTCGGAGATGGATCCGCTAATGAAAAAAATGCTCGATATTATATATATATATAACTATATTATATATATATAATATAGTTATAATTATAATAAATTAATTATATAACATTATATAATATATATATATATAATATAGTTATATATATATAATATCGAGCATTTTTATATATATATATTTTTGGAACCAATATCGAGCATTATTTTCATTTTTCATTTTTTTTCATATATATATATATAGGCTGAATATAATAAATAATGTGAAAAATTGCGCTCTTTGCTTTTATTTTTATTCAACGCCCGTTTCATAGTTTCCAGCCTAATCTCTACGTCTCTGTCGGAGGCATCGAAAATGCTAACGAGTATCGATGGAGGACGGAGAGAGAGAGAGAGAGAGAGAGAGAGAAGAGGCCGGGGGCCGGTAAGATTCGTCGTTTAATTTTCTCGTCTTTAACGAATCGGTTTCGCAGGATCCGCGGCGGTGGATTCGCGATTATCGGTCCATCTGTCCGTATTGAATCGTCCGGTGACGCATAAACAGGATGCCAGCGGTAGACGTGCGATAGTTACTAGATGGGAAAGCATGGTAGTTCGAATGCATTCCTGAGGAGAGCTGTCTGTTCACCTATGCCACCGATGTGTGGTTAGTACGTGGCGAAGGCGATGGAAGGCGATGCCAAAGAGAGACGGAGAAGTGGTTAGGTGGATACCGGGCCCCGCGGGGGGCTCATAATTGCCGACCCTGAAGATCGGCCGACCCCATGGGGCCCTTCCCTGTTTGTTTTATTCCCTAGTTATACAAACGCGAGATCTACGACCGATATATGATAATCGGGCCTCTGGTACTCCCAGGCCTTCTCTCTCGGTTCCCGTCCCTTATCTCGGGCCCTCTCTCTTTCCTTTTTCCTCGAGGATGACCACCTTCGCGAAACGTGACCACATTATGGACGCTGATAGACAAGGACACGTCCGAACCAATTCGGAGAGCCGTGCCGGCGGGGTCAATGTCGTGGAACCTTTCGTCACGTCTTCTCGCTTATGAGTCGCATTTATTCGAATTCCGTGCTGAACGGACGGAGCTTGTACGCCTCGTCGTGACCGACTAACAGCCTTCCGTCTCGATTGTCCTCCAATGGAAACGATGGTTTTTCGGTTTTGCTATTTCAATGCGTCTCGTCGAATGTGTCCATCTGTTCTCTCATTTGTTTACGATAATATTAGGGAAACGCATTCGTTGCCGGATTCCTCGTCGTTTTATACATTCCCAGTGCTTCACAATGCTTCGAAACATGCGTGACGAAGTGAAGGAATTCTCAGCGAATATAGCATGTCGCTCTTTTTAGCAACGAGAATTTACTTAATGCATTTATTTAATGAGGAAAGGCTGGAGACTCTTTTGCCCGAATATAAAAGGTGCTCTAATTCTACGCGTGGAATTATGACATAAGTCCAGAATTTGGACTTAAGCAACTATTCCAGATAATGCAATAGTCGCCATATTCATCGTGTAAAACACGCCCTCGTCTTATGTTAACGTGAAAGAAAATATACGCAATTTCAATTGATAAATAAAACAATTCCACTTAACACACTATACTCTAATTCTACTGTGCTCTTCTGTCCTCTAATTCTACGCGTGGTATAGTGAAATAAGTCCAGAATTTGGACTTAAGCAACTATTCCAGATAATGTAACTAATCTCGATATTGATCGTGTAAAACACGTCCTCGTCTTATGTTAACGTGAAAGAAAATATACGCAATTTCAATCGATAAATAAAACAACTACACTTAACACTATGTCGTCCGCAGATCTTAGATATGATTCTTTTGTTGCGTAGATTCTCGTTGGGGTGGTCGTGGCATATAATTACTCCCCACCCCTCATTCTGTACATATTTCTAAATCTGCGGTGCTTAGCGAAATCTGCAATTCTCTTTTTTATAGAAAACGAACACTGTCCGTGGTTTTATAAAGCCCGTTTTGCAACTTAGACTGCGAATCATATTTCATTTGAATGAAAGTCAGAAGAATGGAAAAATATCTTTCGATGAATACGAAATTCCTCGCGGTTAACACTATGCCGTCCGCAGATCTTAGATATGATTCTTTTGCTTGACGCCGGCATAATAGCTTGGAAATTTCAGATTTTAAAAAAAATTTCGAAGATGGCGGTAATATAAATTCCTAAAATTAAGATATGTCATCCAAGAATTTTCGTACTTAATTCTTAGTTAAATAAGCACAATGCTATAGTTAGCTTGCTGCCTTTTAACACCTAAGAAATATAGTTCAAATGTTATTTCAGTTTTTTAAAATGGCATCAAAGTGGTACCACCGGCATACAACAGATAGTTTCTGCATGGCACCAGCGTGATGTTAATAGCAATAGTGTTAATAGCAACTATTTCTGCACTTTAACTAATTTTCCATAATTTTGGATTTATACGCCATTCGTGAACCAAGAGGCAAAAGATGTTTACGAAGTTGGTGGCGCAACCGATCTCTTTCCTCGTCGCGCGATCACGCGTGAGAACGATTGCAAAGTTCACGATTTTTATTCGAACTGTTTATGGCCTCCCCTCGAGCCTCCTTTCGCAAGAAGAGCCCGCAAGAAACGGCTTCTCGCCACTGGCAATTTGTTTACGCGCGATCCTGTATTTCAGCGCTGGGTTGACATTATCTGCAGAACCACCATATTTCAAAGAGATAGCTCCGCGAACGCAACAAGTTGCTCCAAATGCATGTAATAGACGGTATCTAAACGCGGAGGAACTGGCACAGTGATTAATTATTAAGATTGCGTATGACGCGTGATAAATGCGAGCAAGGAAATGCAGCCGGCCACGTAAAAGGCCGGCTCGAATTCTAAATTCTCTTTCGCAACGTCAGAAAAAGTCACGCGCCGGTCTTGAGCGTACAATGTTCGCGAATTCGAGAGTTCTAACACGGGACGTTTATCGAACTTGCAGATCGTACTTTCTGAAACAGTGCTCTTGGACTTCGTTGCTTAACTAAATTTACGTCGGGCGTGCTGATGTCACCGAGTTAAATAATGTGATCGTCGATACTTGGAATTGTACTTACAATTATAACAACGTATATTTATGCGAGAATTATTATATATATTATTATTATAATATATATATATATATATTATTATATTATATATAATAATAATAATATATATTATATATTATTTATTATTATATATATAAAATAATATTATATAATTATATTATAATAATATTATATTATTACTATTATAATATATATTATTATATATATTTATGTCAGAATGCGGTCGATTATTAAGAAATTGACATTTTTCTGACAGCAGAATATAAACACGTTCAACTAGACTGCAGATTTTTTACGCGTTTCTAAAACAATTGAGTACATGAAATATATACATTAAGTGTCTCTCTTATTGACGCTCGGATTGTGCAGGAAAATGGACAATTTGGGGGAGACGAGGACAAGAGGAGATACGATTATTCGAGGCTTGCGGTACGTTTTTATAGTTACGAATTGTCGACAATTACAAGAACGAGCCGCGAGGCTCGAAATAATCGTATCTCCACTTCCCAAATTGTGAATTTTTGAGCGCAATCTGAGCGTCAGTTAGGGTGACATTACTGTATTATTAATCAATCTATTACACATTAAACACTTAGCTGCGTCGATCTATTTTTAAGACCAATTCTGTACGCGTTTTATCGATCACACTGGCTGCACTTTCCTCGTTGTTGCAAGTTGTTCTAGAATGATTCTAAAATGTGCGAAATCTATCAATACGTTTCACAAACATTTCAACCTAAATCGTAGGAGAAATATTCTTGTTGTACAATGTTAAATTGCCATTTCCTTGTGACTTGTATACGCGACGTCCACAGCTAAGAACTTAAAGAAGCAAACAAACTTTTATTTTACTTCGGTTCGTTGCAATCGAAGCAGAACGTTTTTATTTCGCAGTCTGCTAATCTTTCAGCTAATTCTTTTAACCTTTACTCATTTCTGCGAAATTCGCGAAGACGGGTAAAAAGCTGCGCGAGTGTCACCAGCACGCCCGACACGGATTAAAACGTTGATCGTGATGTGTCTGTGACTCACCTCGGCGTCGATCTTCTTGAACTCGGGGTCGTCCTCGTCTACCTCGAAGTAAAGTTCCGTGGACGTGACGGAGATAATTCCGGGAGCCACGATACCTGGCGCGATCAATTTTCCTTTCGTGCTGATGTTCACCGGGCCTGACAGAACACGACCTCGTTGTAGCGTTAAGTGTATTAGGGTTCGAACGATATACGGCATGCCGGCAAGTTCGCGTTCGGTAACGAAACTCGAAACGAAACGAAACGAAACGAGCGAAGAAGAAAGAAATTGAGGCGCACCTGTCAAGTCGTTGTCGAGGTCCCTGTCGTCCGACAACAGCTCGCTGTCGTCCATGAGATCCGCCGACTGCAATTGCTGCTGATGTGCACGCGAGGCTGCGAGATGCGCGTGAAACTCTTCACGCGCTTGGAGGATCGCATCCTCGGGTGCACCGTGCTCGAGGGCCGCTTTCAGCGTAGCTTCGGGATGGCTCGAGCCTAGTGGATTGTGCACGAAACGCTTGCGTCTACGTGCATCATCCTCCCAAGCATCTAGCTTCCAGTATTCGGCCAGTCTGCGTTTGCACAATTATCGCGTTCATTAACCGAAATGTTTCTTTTTCTCACTCGGCCGACCTCTTAACCCTTTGTCTTACGACTCATCTTGCCAGTGCCCATTTTCTGGTTAGTCGCACGGTTACCTGCTCGATCAGACGTCTAACGGTCGTATGCTTTCGTTTGTAAATCGCGGGGATTTCGCGATATACAGTCCCAAAAATGTCTCGCAATTCGAAAGTGGCGGGTTCCTCGGGTCATCCGAAGCAACTTTTTCCTTTACAAAAATTTTCTCCGAGGCACCGTTAACGAGTTATTAACGAAAAACAGTGACCAATGAGAGGCGAGATCAGCTGGCGCGAATTCCAGCTCAGCTGGCGCGAGGCGGCCGAGCCAATGAGCGGAACTGGGCTTCGTGCACTCGTTGGCTGGGCCGCCGCGCCCCAGCCGAGCTCGCCTCTTATTGGTCAGGGTCTTTTTGTTAATAACTCGTAAACGAAGCCTCGGAGAACATTTTTGTAAAGGAAGAAGCTGCTTCAAATGATCCGAGGAACCCGCCATTTCCGGATTGCGAGAGATAAAAATCTCTCAAAATCTCAAAAGGGACACCCTGTTTTGTGGACAAACTGAGCGTCAATTAGAGAAACATCACTGTATATCTTCATCGATTCAAGTAATGATAGATTGAAAGACATTTGTGATACAACGACTACAAACGTGATTAACGTATTTAATTGATTACTTTACAGACTGTTCTATGAGCTGGATCAAGAGTTTTGCAGACATCATAATGCAAAGAGTGAATAGGACCACCATCGAGTTTCATTGAAACGTTAAGCCTAAGAAATACAACTGCAGCCAGAATTGGGTAGCGTTTAAGTAAATGTTCATTGAAATTATCATTTAAATAAGAAATTATTCGTTATTTGGAAATTTAAGTGGAAGACGAAAATAATTCCTTATTATTTATGTAGATCTAAATAAATTATTTCAAATAATAAAACGTATTTCTTATTTATAAATATAATTTAATTTGTTACTTATTAAATCTCATTTAATTGCTTATTATATGTTCTTTTAGTCGGCATATATATATATATAACACGTCGTTGCCAGAAGATAATGGTCTTCGATCTTTTTAAGCGATTATCATTGAATTCACGAAGAAAGACGCAAGTCCTTCGATTATAATAAATGAAAATTAATATTTCACAATAAACGAAAAAAAGGAGCAATTACTTATATATCATTTGCTTTTCACCTAAATTCGACTAAAAAATGACGTTTTACTTGCAAACAATAATAAATAGGTAATTCGTGCAATCATTTAAATGATTGTTCTTAATTAAATAAGATATTTAATCAGCATTTGCAAACGAAGTATCAATTCCATCCGTAATTTATTATTTATCATTTTAAATCAAATTTGCCCAACTCCGACTTCAGCAGGAATCATTCGATCAAAGATTGAATCTGGCACGACAGTTTTCCTTACTTTGCAGCCATTGGATCCATGTATCCCCAAGCGCCATGTTTGTTCGACAGGATATTCCGGACCTTCTCCAGCAGCCTGCTGGCGATCACGTTGTCCCGTCTGCGTGCGGCGGTGATCAGATGGTCGCACATTCGCTCCTCTTCCCGTCGGTCGAGCAACGTTTGCGCGCACTGTGACTAAGAGAAAAATTATCGCGATAATTACCCGAAACAGCCGGCCGACTAACCGCGCCGGAAACTAAAATTGGCCTGGAACTCGAAAATGATCCGCGTACCTCGAAGTCGGCGTGCTTCAGGACGTCGTCCGCTCGCATCCGATTTAGGATGAATTCGGCCTCGTTGGCCACTCTGACTATATGATCCTTCATCGCGTGAGACAGCAACCTGCGCGCAACATAAACGTAAACTTTTACGATAGGAACGGGAATGTTTTCGCCGGGATCTCACCGACGCGGCGCGGCGCCGCGCGGCGTTTTAACAGCACGCCCTATAACTCTGTCGTTCTAACGATGATCATAATGAGCCTTCTTACCTTCCCTCGTTAATGAGCTCGATGAACGCGAGGCCCGCGTGTTTCTGCAAGGAGTTCTGCCATTCTTGGGAACAAAGTAGCATCACCAGCTCGACGACCGAGTTGCTGTTCTTGAAGGTGGTCAGGCCTAGCAATCAAGAGCCAAAGGGAATCGTTAAGAGGAGAGCTCGGGCGTATCGGGTGCCGGCCGAAGGTCGCCAGACGGACGAAAAAAGGATCGGTTGTTTAGGATCAGTTGTAAAATATACGGGGACACTGTTGGCGAACAAGTGAACGCGGGGCGGCGGAGCAGGCGGGAGGAGAGGGGGGAGGGGGGGGGGAGATCGTACCCGCGTGATTTATAAACAACGCTCCGAATGGATCGCTTCGAGCCTCGTTGAAAATAAAGCGCATCGATACGTGCCACGACCGTCATCCGCGACGTTCCACGAATATAAAATGTCCGCGAAGTGGCGCGGACGGGCCGCGCCGCGGGAATACCAATGCCAGCCGATTATCCGGAATACGCGTTCCATCTTCCTAAGCGAAACTATAAACTGACTAATTTGAATACCCTCGGCCGGGACGAGCCACGAGCGGGGAAAAGACAGGCACCGACCGGGAAGACGGGCCGGCAAAAGTGACGAAAATCACGGCGCGTCCTCACCGCGCATCCCGGTGTTCTCCGTCGGAATTTTATTTATCGCGCGGACGTATCTAAATTTCCGTCCGAACGTCCCATGCTTCTCCCATTTACTCGTTTTATTTCTCTATCTATTATCGCGTGCCTGTTTAATATTCGCTACAAGCGATTATAAACCCTTTGCAGCCGTGGCTTATGTTAATTCGAGAGAGCCGAAAAATATGTTTTCTCGTCTACGGTGTTTTACATTTTACACGATTCATCGCAAGCTACGCGCATGAAAATTAGCCTGTTGGCAAGCACGGTAATCGCAGTTTCAACGGTTTTACGAATACGCAAACGAATCTGGTACTGTCGCTGTTTCATTTTCAAGAATCGGGTATAGCGATTCTCGAACTCGCGTCGCTCGAGTGCAAAGGGTCGAACGACCGGCGATTACACTGTTATGTCTCCCTAACTGACGCTCGGATTGTGCACAAAGATGGACAATTTTGGAAGTGGAGATACGATTATTCGATCCTTTCGGTTGATTTTTATAGTTACGAATTTGTCAACAACTATGAAAACGAGCTGCAAGGCTCGAATAATCGTATCTCCTCTTCCAAAATCCTTCATTCTTGTTTACAGGTTAAAGGAAAGTCCGGGAGAATTCACTGTGTTTAGCGACGAGGTGCGCCAACTGGTCAAAGTATTTACTATAATTACAGTAATTCTCCCATAATTTTCGCGCTCAGGTTGCGCACTAAAAATGGACAATTGAGAAGAGGAGACACGATTATTCGAGCCTTGCGACTCCTTTTATAGTTGTTGACAATTCGTAACTATAAAAGCAAACCGCAAGGCTCGAATAATCGTATCTCCCCTTCCCGAATTGTCCATTTCTCTGGACAATCTGAGCGTCAATTAGAGAGACATTACTGTACTTTTGAACCGATCGGCGAGGCAACTGCGCCGGATGATCTCAGGTTGCTGGAAAGCGGAGCCGCGGTATCAATCGATCGATGGATCCGCCATGGGACACGCACCTTTTCCTTCCATCAGCAACTCCTGTCCGTGGGAGCCGACCAGCGTTTTCGACAAGAACGGGGCGAAATCGACCATGATCTCGCGCAGAAGAGGGCACACCGAGCCCAGCGCCATTTCCAGCTTCTGCGTGAGCGACGCCTCGCGAGACGGTGTCGGCACCGGCAGGTGATCCACCAACCCCTTGATCGGAAGTTCGTCGGGTCGGGGCGAGGCCGAGGTCACTACCAATCTGTCCGGCACGCGGACCACAGAGATCTCCGCCGACGGTTTCTCCCCGCGTTCCGCGTTCCCGAGCATCTCCTGCTCCAGGACGTTGCCCTCGCTGTCTTGGATGTCCCCTGCGCATCAGCATGTCAAGTGCTCGTATCAACTCGTTTGAAAACAGAAGGCTCGATGCTTTCACGGCAAAATCATTTCTAGATCGGCAAGATCATTTCTATTGGGTTGGCAACTAACTAATTGCCGGTTTCAGTTATAGATGTCTCTCACTCACATTTTTATGATATCCGTAAATGTTATATTATAAAATTATTATTATTATTATTATGTTATTTTTTATTATCCGTGAATGTTGGCAACTGGACAAATTGAATGCAGCGGTCAAGGAAAAGCGACCAAAATTGGTCGATCGTAAAATATCATTTTCCAGCAGGACAATGCTAGGCCGCACACGTCTTTGTCCACTCGGCAAAAATTGATGGATATCGGATGGGAATCGATGTTACACCCACCATATAGCCCCGATCTCGCGCCATCGGATTTCCACTTATTTCGATCCCTGGACAACTCCCTTCGTGGTAAAACTTTTAACGACGATGACGCTGTAAAATCTCACTTAACTCAGTTTTTGGCCGAAAAGGATCAGACTTTCTACGAGCGTGGAATTTTCAAGTTGTCGGAGAGAGATGGCAAAAGGTCATCGAACAAAATGGAAAATGCATTACAGATTAAACTTCGTTCCAAGTAAAAAGAATTTTTTATTTCATTGAACAAATCGGCAATTACTTAGTTTCCAACCCAATAGATTCAGCGAGTTTTATGACAAAAATGAACAATGCCGTTCCTGTTTGGTGCAATCGATGTATATAATTTGGATTTCGCATCTAGTAATTTCTTATGCAACAGTTGGAGCTTAATTTCGATTTTAATGAATTTCAAAGTTGTTCAAGCCGATTGAGACACACCGTATATCGACATTTTTCGATTCTTTTATCCTTCGCGCTGTTACAAATTGTTCCAACTCATTTTTGTCACACAAACGCATAAGTAAGTCTAGTTAGAACTTGGACAGAATTTATGTCATAGTTAAACCATCGATCTTCGTGGATTTTTGCTGTGTACAGAATTATTAAATAAAAAGAAACCTGTAACAAACATTAACACTCGAACGGCAGGGTCCATTAGGACCCAGACCGTAAATACTGTCATTTCGTTATCGCGATTCCGACGATTAATTTGAATTTCGACGCGTTCCGTTCGCGTCTATAAAGAATCTAACGCGCGCCTTAAAAAATTCGTCGAAAAAAAGATCGACAGGTAACGTTATAAGTAACGTTATAAGCAAGCTCGGTTAATTTTCTATTAAAAATGTTGCTACGCTGCTAAAACGAATTTGCATACAAATCCGCAGTCTAATTAAACCCGGCGGAACGGACAAATTTCTAAGCAATTGAAAAGGTCAAAGTTCAAAGATCGAGCGAGAGACGGTGCAAACGAAAGTACTTACCGCGCGAATGGGCGATGTTGTGAATATTCCGCGGGTCTTCTCTCTGATTGGTGATCGGGATCGTGTCCCCATCTTCGTTCAGGTTCACGTCGGTCCAAGCCTCCTCGGACGAGTTATGCTTGTTCTCATTGTCGGTGGTCACGTCGGACGGACTTGCATCCGCGGTGATATTGCTACGATGCACTGTCTCCTCGCTGGAGTCGTTGCTCTGGGAGAAATTCGCACAAAATTGGGACGGTTAAAGCATTCGTGGGCGGGCGAATCCGCTTCGCGGCTGTGCGGCAACACCGATCTTTGGAGTCGATTGTTTTCATTCATGGGACAACATCTAGCGGTGCTAGTGCAATAGTTACGCGGAGGTAATAAACTCTTTCCTGCTCGAACATTGGGAAACCGGCGGCGTACGAGAATGGAAATCGGCGAGAAGAGAAAGAAAGAATAAATGGTGTCGAACGATAAGTGACTTTGGTCGAACAATTACTCGGAGAAAAATGTGCTACGTCTACTTGGTCTACTACGGTACTGGATAATATCGAATACTTCTAAACGGAAGCCTAGCTTCCGTTCCAACGAACGATCTAGTGTCATCGATAATAATTAAAGTCTATTTTAAACAGTCTTAGGAACGTTCTATGGGAATCGAACGATATAACTCTGCGACGAGATGTCTCGCGTGCTATGCACACAGTTTACGTCATGCAGATTAACCCTTCGCGCTCGAGCGGTGCGCTCCGAGGCGCCGCTAAAATCGTTACACCACGTTCCAAGATAATTTTTATATCAACAAAGTTTACGCTTAAGAAATTGCTAAAGGTGTAACTGTTGCACGAGTCGCCGCGGGACTCGATTTCGTATGCATGAAATGCACTTCGTCGCATAAGACGGAAATGCTGTAAGTCGGAAAAAAATGATTTCATTTTCATTTTAAAATAGCTTCGAGTGCAAAGGGTCAACGTAACATCGCTATGATTACGCAGTCATCTAATACGTGTAAACAGGAAATAAAAGCTTCCTCTAGGAGACTTTCCAAGCTAAGTTTACGCCCCGGCCGCACAGATGTTACGCCCGCAAACCATTTTTTCGTGGCAAATCAAACGGAAGAACTGTCGGACACAGACGAACCGTTTTCTCTTTTTTCACCGTTCAGAAACTAATATCTTTGTTTATCATACCGCGTCGAGTGGGCATTCCTTCTGCGCGTTTCTTCTTGCTCTCACGGGCAGAGAACGTGCGAACGTATTTTGCAAAGTATTTTCGAACGCTCCCAAAACGGGCGGACGGTCAACGGGTGGCGGAGAGACATCGACAATAAAGTGGAAACAACAAAGAGACATTGAGGGGGGGCGGGGGGAATCGGAGGGCGGTTACGTCGTGTTTAATAAGAGTATAATCGTTTTTACCGGGTCCGTTTTACAAGTCAAATTTTACCTGGATTGTTCGTGGCAGTGGTTCGGGCCTTGTCGTAGAGCCAAGCGTTGGTTCTGACGAGGTGTAATCCTCGAGAATTGTCCGTGGCCGAGGTACACCACTGTGACCTCCCTTCAGAACCAGTAGTTAGTACGCATAGCAATGCAAGCAGAGGAAGTTAACGATCAGAAAAGAAATTCGAAAGTAAAGGAGATCGCATGCTCTCGTTGCTAATCGGGGATCGAAACCGGGCACAATTATCTCTCGGGACGGTCGAATTATGTACAAGAAATTGGATCGAGCTTACGTTCGGTTCGTTGTCGCGTTATCTTATGTAACTTTTATAGTTCGTTTCTATGCTAAATATTTAAATATGGAAAATATTCAATCGTCAAGCGATTAGAACAGGCCGCAGACTTTTAACCAGTTAACTGTGGCGATCTTCTCGCAAAGCGCACACCGGTGTGTGTCGCGATAATTAAGCGATTTTTCATTTGTTTTGTTTCATTTCGTCTTGACCTCTAAATATTTTAAACATATTAAAATCTACGAATATAATTTCCTTTTCGCCAGAATTACAATTTAAATAGCAAATTGTAACAGAATTTTACGTATGACAGATATAATCGTCACGATACAAAATTCTGCCATATCTCCATGACGGATATAGTCGTCGAACGCACTTAACTGGTTGAGAAGATGAAAGATAAACAAACGATTGCTTGTAGGAAACGTCAACCTGTGTTTCGATGTTTTTAAATTAAAGCGTCGAAATTTTGCGATTTTAAGTTGCTCGCGTCGAAGATTGATTCGACTTCGGTGCATTTTACCAGCAATTTCATCGTCTCGAGGCTTTCCGAATTCTTCCCGAATTTTACGAATTCCCCTTTTACGAATTCCGCGTATTCGATCCTTCCCGAAAAACTGAAATCTTTCACCATCTCGAAGCTACAGCCTGTCCCAGTCGCGCACGCTGTATAATTACACAGAACTGTTGTTCCCGACTACACAAGTGCAGAAGAACACTAAGTACACACTACATGCTGCACGTAGCAAGAACAGTATTTTACTGGTAATTCTTTGAACATTACTCAAGGGTTCTCTAGTGTCCGAACTATGATATAAACTACTTCTAAAAGAGAGCTCGAACAGGGACTGGGTCGAATGATTCTGTGCGCCGAAATTCATCTGATTTCGTTGCTTTCGTTACTTCACGTTCTTTGGTACTCGCATGCAGTCTGTCCGTGATCGGTACGGACAGTAAGTTCGAAGTGTACGTTTCTCAGTTTCGAATGACTACGGGAGAAGAATCAGTCGGAAAGTAGTATCGGATTAATAATGAACGAATGCAAAGCGTACCGTGTTTTGCGAGAGGTGTTCAATTTTTATTACGACCGCAGATCGTGCGTGTTAGGAAGGTGCAATAAGTATCGAAAAGGAATTAGATATGTACAAGAGAACGTGAAGAGTGAACGCTCGAAGTTGGATCGCCTTAATAATACCATTTATTTACGCAGCCGAAAGAAACAGTTCAACGGTTCAAAAACAAAAAAGAAGAAAAGGAAAATCAATTAACCGAACTCGGCGCAATTTACAAACGCGGCTCTGCTTCCGCAGAAGTGAACAGCTTCGAACGTATTTTTTTCTCCCCCCGTCGGAGATCCAATTATTATTCCGACGATCCGCTTCGGACGGCTCACCCCGTATAAAGATCACGGCTGCGAGACAATCGTTAAATTCCACGAACGGTAATTTGGACGACGCTTCGGCGATATACAGTCTACGGTACAATTAAAAGCTGAAAGATCACAGTATCGAGTGAAACGGGATTGCATTCCTTCTCAGAGGGAACAGCATGCAGTTCTCGAGTAAAGATTATCAAGAGGAAATTTCATCGGTGGACAGATTAAGACCCGGTATTCTCGTATCCTCGTTGCTTGAGCACACGGCAGAGAGATACTGAGAGCAATAGGTTCAGAAGAGAGTTTTACCTGAGCAATATCGGATCAATAAATCCCGATGTACACGCACGTCTTTCGTACAGGTAGAACGTTTTATTTCTTTTCTCTTTAATCTCGTCGCACGCGTTACGAGCAAGGTGCAGCGAAACGTTGCATCTTATCGAACGGGTGCTACGGGTACTCGTTTAGGGGGACCGAGGATTCTCTTGGTCGCTTACCTTGGTCGACGGGGGCCCGGACGACGTAACGTCGTGATCAGCCAGAATCGACGAGTTGTTCTCGTCGACGATTATTACTTCGTATTCGCCGTCGTCTTGAGAACCAGCCTGGCTCATGATACCGCCGCTTCCTGGGAACACAGTTGGACAGAGTGACAGCGTGCGGCCTGGCCGTCGTTATCGGGGCATAATCATTTTCTTGCAAAGCACATGACATGAACGCTGATGCGATCGACGATTGCATTCGCGTGGAAACACTCTCTTCGCGCCGCCGCGACCGGCGAAATTCTACTCGAAAATCTGAATTCTGTTGCACCTTTGCGCGAGCAAACCGAGACCTTTTCATCTTCATCGAGTTCACGAGTTCGTTCTAGTGGGAATACGGAATGGTCGCGTACTTTCTTAACCTTTTAGGTACGGCCGAATTCTGCGCGAGGCTATTTCCCTGGACGGCAGAGTCTGATACTGTATATTCTGTCTGTATATACAGGGTGTCCCAAAAATGTCTCGCAATCCGGAAGTGGCGGGTTCCACGGGCCATTTGAAGCAACCTTTTCCTTTACAAAAATTTTCTCCGAGGCACCGTTAACGAGTTATTAACGAAAAACAGTGACCAATGAGAGGCGAGCTCGGCTGGCGCGAGGCGATCGAGCCAATGAACGGAACTGGGCTTCGCGCGCTGGTTGGCTGGACCGCCTCGCGTCAGCCGTACTCGATTCTTATTGGTCACTGTTTTTCGTTAATAACTCGTTAACGGTGCCTCGGAGAACATTTTTGTAAAGGAAGAAGTTGCTTCAAATGATCCGAGGAACCCGCCATTTCCGGATTGCGAGACATTTTTGGGACAACCTGTAGACTGTTGTAAATCGATGCGAAGACAAAAGAAGTGTGAAACAATGCATACGAAGACGATTATTTGGTTCAAACGATGAGCGAGTGTGCTACTAGAGCAAGCCACTATAGTGGCGCGTCGTCCAGAGAGATGACATCCGTGAAAGCCACTATAGTGGTGTGTCGTCCTGAAAGATGATATCCGCGGAAGCCACTATAGTGGCGCGTCGTGCCTAAAAGGTTAAGAAATAGCTCGTCGAGGAAAGCGTAGAAACGGGCAGACGAGTGTCTCTGGATGCCTACGCAAGGGTTCAAAGGTTCTTTCGAAATTTTCAAGGACCATCTCTCTAGGTGGTTGAACATTTTTGTTTGTACGTTATTTTCATGGTTCGAGGGTCTAGACGTCGATTGCATCGTGTAGGAAAGGAGGTCAATTATAGTGCAGGAGTCTCAAAACGGATGGGACAAACGAAGCAATAGGTGTGTCATTATAAAGCATTCAAAACTGCTCAACGATTTGAAGGGCAGAGAAATTGTAATTAGGTCAGGTTCCACTGTGATTAATACGGTAATAAATATTTTTCGATGGAGCATCTTGATAACGACGGTTTCTCATCCCTTCGAATCAATCTCTCAAATCATACGTGATTACTATAGCGAACATAAGAAACAACTGATAGTGGTCGCTTGAAATCTTTTACCACGTGTTTAGTAATTTTAGTTTCGCGAAAGTTATCGAACCGATAATGGCGGTGCAGTAATTTCTTCCTAATTCGCGCTGAGATTGCGCATAAAAATGGACAATTTGGGAAGAATTGATACGATTATTCGAGCCTTGCGGCTCGTTTTTACAGATGTTGGCAATCAGGTAACTATAAAAGCCTCGCGGCTCGTTTTTATAGTTATATCAATGCTTTCCAAATAGTTCATTTTACGGACAATTTCATGGACAATAATAATCATATCAATGCCTCCCAAATCGTCCACGAGCCGCAAGGCTCGTATAATCGTACCTCCTCTTCCCAAATTGTTCATTTTTGTGCGCAATCTGAGAGCGCGAATTAGACAGAAACTACCGCATTCGGTGTTACAAATTTTGCAAATATCGCAAATCTCCAAGTGTTCGAATAGAGTCAACATTATAGCACGCATCACTATTTTGGTTAAGTCCTGCTTAGGACTCGTTCAGGAAAAAACTTTAATGGCATCAAATACAACTGCGTTCTACCGAACATGCAAGCATGTGGATTTTGCTCGCGAAATGGTATGCAACTGGTGCGTCTTTTCCACATACAAAGTTTCTGTGCGAGTGTTTTATGCGTCTCAAGCGATCAGATAATGGCCGTTTAGTATATCTCAGTGACGGCGTCGCATAAACATTCGTTTAGTAAACAGAAGTTTCACGATCGAAACACGTCCATTCATAGACGCCTAGCAGACTCGAAATACATAGAAGCATCCACGAGCGGACTTAAACTTTCCAGGCTGCGAAAAACGCATCGACCCGTTCGATCGACAAATTAAAGGATCTATCTACAAAGAGTGAACCAGCAAAGAAACCACGAGGGAGCGGTGAGATTCAAACAGTGTCATTCCTGCAAAACAAAATGCTGCTGGGAAACGAAACCATAAGGACAATTCTGCGAGTTTGTGTGTGTGTGTGCATGTGTGTCAATGTACGTGCACGTGCATGTGTCTGTGTCTGTGTGTGTGTAGAACAAACCTGGAAACCCTTTCAGACGAGACGCTTATAAATTCTCAAGTCTGAACAATTTTCGTTTCAATTAATTATTCAGCTTATCTGTCGTTTTCATTGTTACTGAAGCTACGCGCAGATTTCGTCAGACTGTGGACGTTCGCGCATTCGTGGCGAAGTTGGATAGATAGTAATTTTAGAATGAATTCAAGAAAATGAATTCGAACGCATCGGACGAGGATTAAACAGTCCGACACCGGTCTCTTGCAAATGTTGCAGAAAATTATTACGTTGCACAATGATGCACGGTCTGGAGTCTTTACTTGGTCCGACGAGTGTCTCGTCTGAGAAGGGCTCGAGTCTCTTTACCAGTGAACAGCGACATGCGGACAAAGAGATCGTGACGTCAAGACCACACACAGAAACGAACAACTGAGAAGAACGGAAAAAAACGGAAAAACGGGAAACAGAAAACGCTAAGAAAGTCTCGTTAGAAGAGAAAGAGATAGAGATAGAGATAGAGAGAGAGAGAGAGAGAGAGAGAGAGAGAGAGAGAGAGAGAGAGAGAGACAGAGATAGAGTTAATAGTTCTGTTCGAGACGGCAATCAAAGTAAAAAAGAAATTGAACGAGCAGGCCAAAGAAAGAACTCGAGGCATTCCGTGGAACAACGTTCGGGCAATCGAGTTACCTTGCAGACCGACACCGGAGTTTCTATGACAGAGATTTCGGGGCTGATCGATATGCTTTTGAAGCGTATGATGGTGATTGTTGTTATTGTGATGATGGTAATGATGATGACGATGATAGTTATGGTTATTCGGATGATGGTTATAATGATTACTGTGGTGATTCGGGAGATAATAGTTGGAGGGGGGCTGGCGGTTAGAGTGCCTGGCAGCCGGTAGCGGGTGCTGGTGGTGGTGCTGGTTGATGTGGTGGTTGGCATTGACATTGGCATTCGCATTGGCGTTAGGGTGAGATCCCGGGAGGAACTGTGGGTACACGTGGTGAGACCACTGTGGAAACAGGGGCCGCCCTCCTCCACCACCATTCCCATCTGCTGAGGAACCACATTTACCACGTTACCACCGATTCTCGATCGCTAAGCCCCCTTATCTGTCGTGCATTCTCTCTTATCTTCGTGTTACGTGGACGAGAACAGAAATTTAGGCGTCTCCGTACCCCGAAGTTCAGGACCTAATCTACCCTTAAATCCCCGTCGCTTGTAAAACCACGTGACTGACGTGACTCCATCGACCCAAAGGAAGCAAGTGCAAATATTTTACCAGGAAACTTTGACTTATTCGAATTCGCATCTAAAACCTGGAAGCTGACTTTACACAGGACTATCTATGACGTTACAGGAGACGCATAAACTTTTGCTTCTCGGTACAGTTTAGCTTCAAACACTGGGTTTCACTCTGTCTGGTGTGCAACCATTAGTTTAAGCTTCTAGAGAGTATAATTTTCTGGTGTATTGGAAAACATTTTTTTTTTCTAGCTGATGCTAGAGATAGTTAGGTATTAAGGAGGATTAACTGACGAAAGCTACCACTGTTACCCATCCGAGATGTTGTATCTTTATGCGATACCATGATCATTTAATGTTAGTGGCTCGCAGGACGTCTAGTATCTGAAAACAACCATCCTTTTTCAAGGTCACCTGGACTTTTCTCAATATGACATATCTCTGTCTTTATAAAGTCGCAGCAATTAGCTGCTCTAGCATGATCTTCAGACAACCTTGGATCCAGAAACTTCGATCTACACAGTTCCTGAATTCAAGGTGACTTTGTCTCTTGTTTGGAAAATTCCGAGAACTCGAATATGTAGTTTCATCGATAAATGATCAAAAATGTCTGAAAGATGGAGTGGTAGTATATTAGCATTATTATAGTATGTACAGGCACATAACGTACTATACAACTAAATCAGAACAGTTTTGGAAAATCTTCTATTTGTTATGTTGTTGTTGTTGTAATTGTATTCTGTCTGCCAATTCTTGTTCAAGTGTTTGTTAACGTGAAAGTAGAAACATTTATGTAGTAATTGCGTTGCATTCGCATCGCAATGACATTATATTTGATTTCTAATATTTCGATTATACATTGCACAATTCAAACGAAACTTGACTTACATGTTCTCTCGGTGGATTTCTCTTTCGATTGAACTATTGTAATACTTTTACGAACTTTTTTTATTGCTTAAATTGTAGATCATTACTCTAAATTCTTTTCAAGAACTTTCAACGAATTTACAAATATTTAACCGAATTTGAGACACGATTATACATATGATAATACGTGTAATAATATTTATTACAAGAGCGAAGTAAGACATTTTTTTTCTGAAAGTTCATCGAATGCAGAGTTGAGCAAAATTTTATTCGGACGACGATTTAGAGATGAATACTAACGAATAAAACTGTATTCGACGCTATCGAATAAATATACAGTTGATTAAAAATTTATCTAGATCAAAATTTATGCAAATAAGAATTAATTCGAATAATATTTCGTTGAACAAATCGGCAATTACTTAGTTGCCAATCCAATAGTTTGCCGGTGCAGAAACGCGAATTTCAAGCACTGAATTCGATAAAAACGACACGTAATCACAGAGAACATCTTGTCTTTTCAAAATTTAATGTAACTACGCGCCTTCACCGTAGTGGCCCCGCAATCAGTGATCAGGAATCGGGACCAAAATTTCGCCCTTTGGTTAACAGTGGTGAACTGGAGAATTATCGTGTTGGTCGGTGTGTCGTTAAACAAATGTATAACAAATGTTCAAAAATTCAGTTCATTAGTGGTCCGTTAGTATTTTTTTCAGCGGGATTTAAAAGTTAAAGGGGTGGGTGCCAATCTCTTCAAATTTTCATCAGAGTAAGCGCTGAAATTTTCAAATGTCACAAGACAAAGTTGGTCCGCAATGTCATCGACTATCATCCGCAACGAAAAATATAAGGAACATTATTAAAATTAATAATATTTTCATTCCTAGAGCGAAACTCGGTACATATAATGATAATGAATGATATTTTACCTTGCACAATGGCTAAACCACTCTATCATTTCAAAGAAACATAAAGTACTAAATTCAGGAGCATCATTCATGGTTTATACATCACACACATTGTTAAAGTATAACATTTAATCGATACGAGTCATCAATTAGTCGGTTTGTTTCGGAGTAACACTTAATGTAATTGATATATGTAGACCATTCTCTATTATACTTTATAGTTATACTATTAAATGTATATATAATATTATATTGAAATTCTTTCAGGGGAGAAATTGAATATTTTTTAATATAAAGTAATAGTGGCATAATAAGAACGTATCCGAACGTAAAAGAAAGTGCTAATGCATTCTGCAAACATCAAAACTCTCACTGTCAGATACATATAAAATAGTTCATACGGTGCAATTGAACATGCGCTCTATTTTGTGTGTTTGTGCTGTTGTTTGAAATTGCAGCTACACAATTAAAGTGCACAGTGTCCCATGTTAGCTACATATTTGCACATACATTTGTGTTACGTACAATACTTTCATTTTCATCGATTAATCGATAGAGTCTGCAAAATATTTTACTATATCGAGAGTAAAAGTTATTATAATGTATCGTATTTGAAGAATTCGAGATTTATTAATTGCTGAGAAAACATAACCGACATGCTTATACATCGCAATTTAATATAATCTGTATACATAGGATTATGTAACACGCTATTGCGTTACACTTAGCATTTATAGAGAAATTGATTTTGAAGGTGAATTAATTTCCAATAGAGTTAATAGAGTTAATAAATACAACAAGATATATATCTGACATGTAAGAGTTTTGAAGTAATTACTAGATACAATTAATATTAATCTTCCGTCAAAGAACAATAACATTTTCTGTGTACAGTTTGTTAGAGGGTTAACACATATATATGTTTGAAACTCAACATGCATGTTTGAATATCAACATCAAGTTAAGTATTCCTTGCATGTCTGATCAATGCATCTTTTCAAAAGCTCCTGTCGCTTGGTAACTTCCTATTTCTAATTATGAGATCAACAAATTCTATGCAATTTGTTACAAATGATACTATCGTATACCTCAAAATACTGTCAACAATGTTAATGTTATGAGACTGTTATTTGTGTGAAATCAAAAACTGCCTAACAAATGTTCGATAAGTTTCATTTTAAAAAAATGTTATGTACTTCTTTGTAGCAATGAATTGTTTAATAGGAGAGCAGTATTATATCTTACCTGATGGACTGCCTGGTCTCAAACTAGCGCCATTAGTCTGTATAGTTTGAACTGGGCTCGGTGGACGTTGAGATATTGGCGGTTCCAATATGTCACGATACTTTGATACCATTAGTACAGAGATGAAGTAAACTATAGCCAGGGACAGAAACTGGGCCTGCTTGGTTTCTTCCTAAAATGATAAAGACGATGCGCTCTTTATTATCTAGAATTTCCTCATTGTTGTAGCCACATTTCATTTTGAGGCATTTAGGATTTAATGGATTGTAAAACACATGTATACGTATGTACTTACAACATCTCTGTATATCACAGCTCTTAAACGGTTCACGTCCATGTCTTGTAGTAATTTTTCAGGATCTTTAACGGGGCTTAATTGATGGGCCAGGTTATCCACAATGTTCTGTAGGGCATAAAAATTCCATTTTATTCGGATATTAAGCGGCTCGTGTCGATGATCACTGTGAATGCTATTCTTCTATATGATATGGCACTGGACAAGTATGCATTGTGTGCAATTTGTCGAATATCGATGACAGTAATACACATTCTGTCTATGTAAATTAAATTTGATCAGATGAAACGTACCTTAGGTGATGTTTGAGCTCCTCGTATGAGAGACTGTATGTGCTGTGATTTATTACTAGTACCAATCTGCCGACCTAACATGCTGTACGATCTGCCACGTTCTTTACACTCTAAGCAGTTTCTAACAGCACATGTACAGACCTATAGAAGCATTTTCATCAGATGAATATAACAAAAATGTAGAGTGTAAAAGATGGTGTTCTATATCACACGTATACAGAAGCCGATAGTATTACAACTATTTAACACTGCTGATTTTAAGGACTATTTCTATTCGTAAGAATTTACTTGTAAACTACTAGAGTGTTAGGGTTCAGGTTTGGGAACATTTCGATAAACAAAATTCCAAGATCTTTGTACCTTCGTGTCATGGACTTAATGGGTTCCTTCAGACTTTCCAATCAAATTATTATTCTTTCATTCTATCGTTATTATCGATTGTCATTTATAAATAAAGTTTCACCATCTACTGTACTATAAAACACAAACGTGTACGTGTACAAAGAATTAATGTTGAACAACAATATTATACAGGGTGTTCGAAATATCTGCCTTGACGAACCGATTAGGTGTCAGAGAAATATGAAGAATAACTTTGAACATTCGTTCTAACAAATTTAAAAGAAATAAATATTGACAATCTTGAACATCAAGAAACTATGATTTTGCTTACATTAACACCCTGTATATGAACAGAACGATTCTTCTATTACATTCCCAATGTACATGAACCTTGTCTTTCATTAACGAATAAATTTTAAACAAAATCGTAGTTTGTAATCATAAAAATATATATATATATATATATATATATATATATTAAAATCGGAACAATACTACTACGAGGAGTGTGAAAGACCAGGCCAATTTGGAATCGGTGTCAGTGTTTATCTATAACAGGTATCGTTTGTTGTGAAGTGCAGCAACACGATGAATCTAATCAATGTGCATCGCAAACGTTTAACGTGATTCTTCTCGACTGACGATTTTGCTTCGTTCATTTATATAGAGAGGCAACAAATCCTCGTAGAAAGTTTTCTTTTCGTAAACTATCTCTGAAGACAAAGACAAGTACACGATAGAGAGGGGGGAGAAATTTTTTATAAATGGTGGCAAGAGTAGTGTGTTTGTCTGAGAAATTAAATTACTACGTGGACGATGATACAAACCAGTCGTAAACACTGCCTGAGAATACCGCCACTAGACATATTCTTCTCGGCCTCCAGTTCACCGAAATTTAAAGAGCTGGCGAAGATAAGTACATCAGCCATGTTGACTAGTCTTTGCAGAAAAGAAACCGCTACCTCAATTGGCATCCCCTGAGTTGGTTCAATTACATCCAATTCGCTCTATGAATATCCAAGCACGAATTAAAAAAAGGATCTCCGTAAATAATGAAACTCATCGTCTGGTTACACTCTTTCTATAGTAAAGTAAAAGAGAAAGTCGATAAACAACGGATACATACGTTCGGCGAGGTCGCTGATGCTAGAAGTGGCAACAATCCTCCGCAGGCAATTATCAGATTGTCGGCCAGCTGCGAGATCAAGTGAACAGTGTTAACAACAAAAATTGCGTTCTCGCTGCTGTTCACAAAATCCAACACTGACTTCGTGGAGTGGCTGGAACACGTTCGTTAAAAATCTCGTATCATTCGGCTGTGTTTCTTATGAATTATTATATATTATTATTATGTATTATATATTATTATATATTATATTATATATTATCTGTGTTTCTTTGAACATCTTAATGTTCAAAGTTCCATACCTTCTCCAAACTTGAATGTCTGTCTCTAACGAGAATAGAACATCCGAGAGTAGTCTTTGATGTATGTAGGACCATTTGAACTCTGGTATTCTGAAAGGAGGTCGGGTCGGACCTGGACTGAACATTGGTCTCGTTGAAGGATTACCTTGTTTGGCTCTTTTTGATTCTGCAACAAAACGAATGACATGTATTGACATTATCACAGAGGACTTCGAAGGTAGCTCTATTGAACTCTAGAATTTGCTTCGCTGTGCTCTCTCTCCCTCGGATGGCTAAAACCTTTTCAATTACTCGTGCTTGTATTGTACTTTGAACGATAACATCTAACGAAGTCTTCAAGGGGCCAGGCGTTCGAAGATCGAAGCCGTAGAATTAAGCGATTAAATCGATGTCTTACCAAAATGATTGGGGTCCACTTGCGTGGATGTTGAGGCACTCCTTGGTCGTTTCTGGGGTGACGATGTTTTCCGCAAGGGTACAGGCAAAGAAGGAGGTTCGTTACTGTTTGCGTTCTCATCAGCGGCGGTCTCGGAGGGTACAGCCGGCAGGCTGGATCTGCGATGGGTGTCCACGTGATCCGGGGCTACGTCGTTCGCTAACGAACTGTCCCTCACGACCACGGCAGAATTAACGATTTGAGGCACATCGTCGGGCATATTTTTATTTGCATCACAGACCGTAGATATTGTTGGAATTTGCTGCTTAGGATTTGGCACTTGCGTCACATTATCTACAGAACTTTGTATATCGCTATTACTACAAACACTATCAGTTACCTCTAGCTCGTCAGTTCTCACTGGAATGTCTGACTTATTATCACTTACGTTAGTAGAAATAGTGGACGGCTCCCTTGAATGTTTGTCAGTTACCTTCTCGTCGTCGTTATCATTAATAACAGCACTTTTGTCCTCCGTTACAGAGTCCGCGGCGCATTTCTCACTACTTAACTCGCTAGTCACTACTGATTCCACGTTCGCCTCTTCTTCTACTTCTTCTACTACCTTCTTCTCGCTGGTTTCCGTACTTTCTATTACGCTAGTTGAGCAATTGGGATTCTTTGAGTTCTCCTCGGTATCGTTCTCGCCGACCTCGGTCTCCGCGATCGCCTCCTTCTTCGGGGTCTCGGTCACTTCCTCCTTCTCGTTCGCGTTCGCGTCCACGTCCGTCTTCTCTTCAGCCTTCTCTTCGATTTTCTCCTCAGCCTTCTCTTCAATCTTCTCCTCAGCCTTCTCTTCAATCTTCTCTTCGGCTTTCTCTTCGGTCTTCTCTTCGGTCTTCTCTTCGCTCTTCTCTTCGGTCTTCTCTTCAGCCTTCTCTTCGGCCTTCTCTTCGGCTTTCTCCTCGACCTTCTCCTCAACTTTCTCTCCGTCAAAACCTTTGCTCTTTATATCGCCTATGTTCTCCTGATTCTCCGTGGGCGTTAAGTATGCCTCCGAGGTGTCGCTGTCGATTATTTCCCGGTCGTTCTCCAATTGTAGCTTCTCGATGTCCTTGATAGTCAAAGGTTCCGGTGTCTCACTGGCGGACGTCGCGTTCTCTGTAGCAGCAACTTCTTCTATCGTGGCAACGATCTCCGTCGTGGTTTCGTCTGTTGTCTCGGTTTTCTCGGACAGCTCCGCGGTGCTTGCATCGTCAACGTCGTTGGTGTCCGGTATTTCCGTCGCGTCCGACTTCTCTTGAACCTCCTTGCTCTCTTCAGGAACCGCAGCAGCTTCCTGAACGTCCGCTGCAGCTTCGGACACACTGGCGTCCTCTTTAACCGCGGTCTTCTCTTCTTGCTCCTCCTCTTTCTTGCTCTCTTCCGCTTGTTCAGTCGGCGCCGGTTCAACAGCGGCCTCTTCGAGTTTCTGGTCCGATGGTTCCTCCTCGTCCTCCTTTAAAACTTCCTGTACTACCACCGTGTCGGGACTAGAATCCTTGGCCTTCTGCACCTCGCTGTAGAAGTCGCTGGAGCTCTCGATGGATATTACTTCGCTGGCCTCCTGGGTGGTTGGCAGGGACACCGCCTCGCTGTTCACTTCTTCGAGGATCGTCGGCGTGTCCGTGTGGACTTCTCGCGCTGTCGTCGGTGTCTCCGGCTTGTCGCTCAATCTGGAGTCCAGAGAGATCACTTCGCTGGATTGCGGAGTGTCCATCGCCTCGCTGTGCGACTTCACGATCGCCGGGCTGCCGTCGCTCTCGGTGTTGTCTATCGAGTTCAGATCGCAACTGCAGGACTCTTCCAGGCGGTCGTTGCCTTCTGGCGCGTCGTACTCCTGGAAACAATATTTTCCTTCAGCTAAAAATCATCTATTCGTATGCTCTAACGAACGACTTCCTAGAAATATTCCAGGCGACAGAAAATATACGTTTGATATATATAATAACTCAATGACTCAATGACTAACAGAAACAGTTAACCAGTTATCCCATTGACTGCCACGCAAATTTAGCGCGTCTTGCCCTGGGTGCCACGGTTTTACTTGAAAGAAAACAAGAAGTTTTACAAAATATAATTATATTAAGTTACTGATATAATATTGCAATGGCATTTACAGTATTTTTTTTTTATTGATAACCAATATGTTCTCTACACTACACAGGGTGTCCCAAAAATGTCTCGTAATCTGAAAGTGGCGAGTTCCTCAGGTCATTTGAAGCAACTTTTTCCTTTACAAAAGTTCTCTCCGAGGCACCGTTAACGAGTTATTAACGAAAAACAGTGACCAATGAGAGGCGAGCTCAGCTGGCGCGAGGCGGCCGAGCCAACGGCGCCAGCGGTCGAGCGGTCGAATCCCAGCTCAGCTGGCGCGTGGCGACCGAGCCAATGAGCGGAACTGAGCTTCTTACTCGATTCTTATTGGTCACTGTTTTTCGTTAATAACTCGTTAAGAAGATGATAAACTTGCTGTTACTGCGAGCATTGGCTTGAATAGATCAGCACATGCCGTGTGTTTATGTAAGCTGTGTTTATTAGTACATTTCGAAATGTATTAATAACCGTTGTTGACAATACATGATTGACATCGATCGAAGATTTCTTTTTATTTTTTATTTTCTTTTTTAGTTGATCACTATTCCTATTCTGAATTTTTGTTATAACTTCTTAATAAAGCTCTATATAACTTATGTTTATATAACATTTTTTTCTTACTTTGTGCCATAGAATACACTAACAAAGTTTGAACATTAAAACCTGGGACACTCTGTATATTGCTCCCTACGTATCGACCGATCAGCATACGTTTTACTGCGGGTTTTACTGCCATGATGGAACTTCGCTGATAATACTAAACAATAATAAGTTTACAAATCGTTAAGTTTTTCTTAAATAAAAATGTAGATCTTCTTCCTTTTTCCCCTCAAAATTGTGATAGAACCATTTTCCCCTGCGTTCGTCGTGTATACACGTCATCGCTTGATTTTAATTCCGCACATTGTAAGGGGTTTTATAAAACTAAATTCGCCGCTTAACAGATTAATTGCCGGACGACAGACGAACCTTGTAGTTCCTTTCGATGTGTTGCTGTTCGTGGTTCTGCTGGTTGCCCCAGGGCGACGGTTTGTTGTACCCGTTATTCCCCGAATGCTGCTGATCCCAGCCGGAGATAGTGCTGATCGGTCTCTGCTGCCTTAGCTCGGGGTCCGTGATGTTATCCGACCTCTGCCGCTCGTAATGTTCGTACATCTGGGCGAACTGAAGCTTGAATTCCTCGTAGGATACCTGAAACCGTTCGAAAATGCGTTCGAGGCACGGTAACAAAAAAAAAAGAAAAACCGATCCGTCGTCGTTCGAAAGAGGACGTTTACCTTGGAGTGCACGATGGCCAGCGTGTCCACCCACACGCGCCATCCGCCGTACTCGTGTTTGATCGCGTGGTGCAGCAGCATGCGAAACAACGAGTACACCATGTCCGAGATCTTCTGCTCCTCCGTGTTCTTCGGATGGATGTAAGCCATGGCGATCAGCCATTCCTGCCACACGGACATCTGCAGCACCGTGCGCCGGTTCTCGCGGTTGTTGTTGCAGAGCAGCGTCATGTCCGAGAGGAACAGCTTCTTCACCTCCAGCAGTTGCTCCGTTTGCTTTGATTGTCGTATCAGTGTCGCGACCACTTTCAGTATCACTGGAACGAGATCGAGAGGAGTCAGTATAGCGTTCGTTAGCGTGGATAGGAATAGTAATCAACTTGCTGTTACTGCGAGCATTGGCTTGAACAGATCAGCACATGCCGTGCGTTTGTGTAAGCCGTGTTTATTAACCCTTTGCACTCGAATGGCGACTCCGAGACGCCACTAAAGATTGGTATACTATTTTTCAAAATCATTCCAAGAGCATCAGACTCGTTTATATATTTGAAAAACTTAAAATTGCATTGTACTTGCTGCAATAGGCTCAATCTCGTACGCATAAATCGCAGTAAATTATATAAAATAGAAATACTGTAGACCAGAAATCATATTTTGGATTTCGAATTCAAACAGCTTCGATGGCAAAGGGTTAATACATGTCGAAATGTATTAATAACCGTTGTTGACGATACATGATTGACATCGGTCGAAGATTTCTTTTTATTTTTTTATTTTCTTTTTAGTTGATCACTATTCCTATTCGGAAAGCGAGGAGGATCGAGATCTTCGCGGTACTTACTTGGGTTCTCTAGTCGGGAATGGGATTCCGGCTCGGGGTGCCTGGCGTAGAGGATCTGCTGGCTAATGTGCTCCGTCATGATCTGGAAGAAACGTTCGAGAAATGAATACGGGACGTGTGCGACACGGCGCTGTTTCACACGGAAAGGTCGTGCGTACCTCGTATAAAACGTTGTACGTTGGCAATGACAGTGTCTCCTCGTTCAACAACAATCGCTCGGCCAGCAGGGTGTAGAGGTTGTGGGGGCTCATCACGTCGTACTTCCGCCTGCAAACGAGACCGTCTTGTATCTCTGTCTAACACCGGCAACCGGGTCGTTTAGTTACAAGGTACTTGCTCATACTTGTGTGTACTACGACTGAGGAAGAAACCTAACAACTTAAGTGCCTGCAGTCGTATCAGCTGGCTCTCCGCCGCCAGCAGTTTGAATATCGTTCTGACGCCTTGCTTCGCATCGAAGGCGGGCACCATCGACGACGGATGCTCGGACATCAACGATATAAGCGTTTGCAACACGTCGTGCAAGTTCTCATCCTGCGGCAAGATATCATTGTCCACGTACAGTTACACGAAACCACGGATTACCTTTGTATTCGGAGCTCTCGCGCCCGAGATTCGCGCGGCCTCCGTTCAGATTACCTCGTGTATCGTCGTCAAGTAATTCAGAATGCTTTGCAGCTCGTCGTCTTTCACTCCGTTCCCGATCATGATCAGTTGTTTCAGAAATAACAAAATATAAGAGCGTATTGTCAAAATATCCTTCTGCTGAGGTCGCGGGCCATCTGCGTTTCATCGAAAGTTACATGGTTAAATGGTTTCATTTCGTGTGGATCTTAGAGCTGATGGAACTACCAAACTAGTCAAAGTGAGTCGTTTCGGATATTTCTTGTATACTGAAGAACCGATAGGGTAATGCTCTATATTACTCGCGTGTTGTTATTATTGTTACTTCTCCGGTGTAGTAAATTGTTAACCCTTTCGTTACGGGTGCCGACTATAATCGGCGTTCGCCCGACGATCCGTTAATAGAGCGACATTTTCCTTCGCTCTGTCTCGTTAAGATGACTCGTTATCATTTTCTTGACTGCTCGTGAAATGCCGATTGGCTAAAAATAGCCAAAAATTAATAAAACAACTGAATAGTCGAAGCTTTAATTTTGTTTGGAAAATAAGAACCTCTTTTCTTAAGAAGCCCTATTGTGTTAAGTATAAGTATCATTCCGTTCTCTTTGGACTATAAAAACGAGCCGTGTGGCTCGAATTCCCAAATTGTACACCTATGTTAACCCTTTCGTTACGGGTGCCGATTATAGTCGGCGGCGGCGAGACGACCCGTGCGCACGGGTGCCGACTATAATCGGCGTTCGCGCGACGATCTGTTAATAGAGCGACATTTTCCTTCGCTCTGTGTACCAGTTGGAAAAGAAACCGAAATAGAAGGTGCGTTGTTCGCGGTGCAAACGACAAAAGACGCGAGTCTAGATACGAATGCAAAAATTGTAACGTAGGCCTCTGCGTTGACCATTGTTTTAGAATTTACCATACCGAATGAAATTACTAAGAATTATAATTTGATGTCTAACCACCTCAAATTGTATCTTTACTTGTAACAATAGCAAACTTTCTAAATACGTAGATAGCTTAACCCTTTGCACTCGAGTGGCGATTCTGAGGCAACACTAACATTTTTGTATCACGTTCCAAGATGATATTTATATTATCGAAGCTTCGATATAAAAAGATTGTTAAAAGTCTAACTGTCGTACGAGTCACAAGACTCAATTTCATACGCATGAGATGCACTTTGTCGTATAAAATGGAAATACTACAAGTCGGAAAAGTTCATTTAGATTTACAGTTGAAATTGCTTCGAGTGCAAAGGGTTAATATTCATACGATATACTCATTTTCATGGTTTTCATATAATACGATGAAACAGTTGTTATAAGAAAATGGCAAAGTGGCGTTGAAAGAGGAAAGTCCAAACATCGAAGACTACCGACGTGCAAAGTGCACGCTTCGCGGCGCGATGCGTCGAGTTCAGGGCGTCGCTCCAGCGGAGCGGGCTGCGTAAGGAAAGGGTTAACGGCGAAGTCGCCTGCAATGATCGCGTTAACGCAAGGAATCAAGAGACAAAGCGTCCGCTCGTCTTCCCGGCTAGCAGACGAAGACAATGGATCGATTCCCAGGCAATCTATAATAAGAGTCCATCGAAGTATCGAGGCGAGCACGCGCTCGGGACTCGTCGGCGAAACACTAGGCACGAGACACTTTGACTGTTTTGGTGCTCCCGGTGTCAAAGTCACCGAGAACAGCACACTCACCGAGTCCTTTCGGCGTGATGCCACTCTTGGCTCGCGGATTGGCAACCCAGTAATAGTACTTAAGCGTGTGCACCGTTTGTAATACCGTGGAGACCCTCCTCACGTTCGAGTAGATCTGCGTGTCACTGAGAAACTCTGTGGCCAAGTACGAATAAAGCCGGGTTTGCACCGGCGCCGGCGTATATATCCAAAGAGCGGGATTAAAAAGGACGTGATCCAATAGCTGCCATGTTAGGAATGAAAAGTAAAACAACTACATCACCATAGATCTGCCTGTTCTTCGGACACACCAATCTAGCCGACTTTTATCAGTTTCCTATTTTTGCCTTTCCTGTTTTCTTTTCTTTTTTCTCTCGCACGATACTTCTGCCTCGATAACTCGTACGCATATGATTCCGTCGTCGTCGGGACGCGGCTCGGGTCGGGCACCATGTTGCAAATTTCTGCTTCGCACGAGCGAGCGAGTTCCGATTTCAGGGATTCCAAATGGGACGGATAACAATCACGGTCTGTGCAAGGGTGGCTGTATAACACGTGGAAAGCACACGGAGTGGGGGGGTGGTTCAAGGGTCTCAAGAATCGAAAGTGCCGATCGAAGTCACCGTACGAAAAGGGTTCCACAGATTTGTTGGAGGGACGTGTGCCGCATGCATCGGAATCAATACCGAGGTCCGGGCAAATTTTTTTGAAGTCGACACGGTCGTCGGACCGGCGTGACAAGGACATCGCGGAATTTGATCGTCGAACGGACCACTGGACACGCCCGCACTTCTTCCTTCATTTCATGATGTAGCTGCGAACGAGGGGGACGCGGCCGAATATAGTCGATTGTGTGCGCATAGAGAGAAAATAATCATAAGTAGCTTCCTCGAAGGCGGTAGGCGTCGTCGATTGTATGAATACGAAGCGCAACGTTACAGATTCCAGTAATCGAACAAATAAAAGAACAAATTAGTGTCGCTTCTCGTTTCTCTCGGAACATAGGAAACTCAGAAAGATTTGACGCAGCGAAGAAAAAGAGAGAGAGAGAGAGAGAGAAATACAGAGAAAGAGAGAGAGAAAGAGAGAGAGAATTTGTCAGCGTTGCAAAAATAATATTCGGAAGTTCTCACGTGGAAGCAATATACAGTAATGTCTCCCTTACTGACGCTCAGATTGTCCACGAAAATGGATAATTTGGGAAGAGGAGCCTTGCGAATTCGAGACTTGCGAATTCAAGCCTTGCGAATTCAAGTCTTGCGAATTCAAGCCTTGCGAATTCGAGCCTTGCGAATTCGAGCGTTGCGAATTCGAGACTTGCGAATTCAAGCCTTGCGAATTCGAGACTTGCGAATTCAAGCCTTGCGAATTCGAGACTTGCGAATTCGAGCCTTGCGAATTCGAGCCTTGAGAATTCGAGCCTTGCGAATTCGAGACTTGAGAATTCGAGCCTTGCGAATTCGAGACTTGCGAATTCGAGACTTGCGAATTCGAGCCTTGCGAATTCGAGCCTTGCGAATTCGAGCCTTGCGAATTCAAGCCTTGCGAATTCGAGCGTTGCGAATTCGAGCGTTGCGAATTCGAGCTTTGCGAATTCGAGCGTTGCAAATTCAAGCCTTGCGAATTCGAGCGTTGCAAATTCAAGCCTTGCGAATTCGAGACTTGCGAATTCGAGACTTGCGAATTCGAGCCTTGCGAATTCGAGCCTTGAGAATTCGAGCCTTGCGAATTCGAGACTTGAGAATTCGAGCCTTGCGAATTCGAGACTTGCGAATTCGAGACTTGCGAATTCGAGCCTTGCGAATTCAAGCCTTGCGAATTCGAGACTTGAGAATTCGAGCCTTGCGAATTCGAGCCTTGCGAATTCGAGCCTTGCGAATTCGAGCCTTGCGACTCGTTTTTATAATTACCGATTCTCAACAATTATAAAAGCGAGCCGCAAGGCTCGGACAATCGTATCGCCTCTTCCCAAATTGCCAATTTTCGCGGACAATCCGAGCGTCGGTAAGGGAGACATCACACGTAGTGTGAAACAAATGAAAAAATGAAATGTTCTTGCGTAGCCATATTATGAAATCAGGAAGCCTAAAAGTCGGTAGATTGCATGCGATCCAAAGATTCGTTTGTAAACATAATATTGTCCATGAAAGAGTATGTAACCATGCTGAACGGATCAAACGGTGGGAAATCAAAGTGTATACACATAGACTAGAAACAGCGCGCAGCATTCACAGCGTTTGCTAGCAGATCGTCGCGTTCAAGCTACTGCAACGAATATTATAGAGAGGTATAAACGTAGGGAACTGTACACATGTTACGGTAGTACGTTCGCGTTTCGGATAACTTGCGCTCATGCTGCTCATATATACGGGCTGGCTCGGGATTCGGGGATGGTAGGCGTTCGGTAGCATGGTCGGGCGAAAACCATAAATGCGTCACAATATACGGGGGGGGATTCGGTTTGTTTCGGGGTGATTTGCTAGATGATTCAATTACGTTCTTGCTAGGACATCTTCGTGTGGACACACTACTTTCGGGGATACAAACCCTAATCACCTAATTCGGCTTTCTAAGCACACCTCTCGACACATCGAGTTTTGTTCCTCTAAATTGTACAATCTCCTAATGTTGGGATCTATGTTGTGTTTTCGTTGAGTAGCTGTTAAGATAATTCGCATCGTCGTTGGAGAGACGCGAAAGTTCTACGCGAATTTTATCGCAGCTGTGACAAGGGCTGACACTTTTTCAAACGCGGTAACCTTTTTAGAGGTGGACTTTTTAGAGTTGAATTTTCTTTCAGATGGTAGATCGATCAGTCTACTAGACCGTAGCTAGAATGCTTTTTGAAAATTTTGCTATTGCCTAGAATGACAAAAGAAAATAAAGAATTCTCGTTTTTTCTTTCTATTAATTTTATTAATTTAAAAAATGTGTTTCGTAGATCTCTTGTAGATCTTTTTGTGGAAGTTGTATGCATGTTAAAAATTTCGCTGAAATCGTTTGGCCTTGGTGCGAGCTGCGAACAATTAAAGATTGCAAAAATCATAGCTTTGTCCCGATTTTTAACACTTTCGACCAACAAGTGTGAGAAATTTGCAGTTTTTACCATATTTTAACGCTTGTAACTTGACTTTGCGTTAACCGATTTCGATGAAATATTTTAGCATCTATATAACTCACCGAGATCTACAAAAATGCATTTTTTAAATCTTCTTTATATGCTCGGATAAAAAAGTTAAAAAATGAGAGTCTTTTATTTTGTTTCGTAAAATAGTTTAGTCATTGTCTAGTACAATAGTCCCTCTATCACCTAAAAAAGCATTCAAACCGTTTACTCTAGTTTCAAAAAAGTTATTGTGTTTTAAAAAGTGTCCGAATATTAATGGGAGTCGCTGCATGTATACGTCATCCGTATATTAAGGGTGAAAATGGCTCCCCGTGTTAAGCCACATTTGATACGTTTCGTAACACCGATATGATTTACATGCATTTAAGTATATTAAATGTCGCTCGCAACCCCGGTCTGGGAGATTATCTTCATCCCCTGAATGTGAACGAAGTTAACGATATTAAATATGGTTAGTATATTACTATTTTTCAATATATATATAGTAACCATATTTATATTTTATATTTTTTATATTTATACTAAGTATTATATATATATATATATATATACTTCTTAATATATATATTATAATATATATATATATTAAGAAGTATATTATTATATATATATACTTCTTAATATATATATTAATATATATTAATATATATATTAAGAAGTATATTATTATATATATATATATATATTATAGCAATAATTGTTGCTATTTTCGCCAAAATAGCCAATTTTCGTTCCCAAATATGAACAATGACCTTTAAAAAATAAGTATCGAACACTTTTTCGAGTTTCACGTTCTCTGTGAATTTCACTTGGCTAACATCTCTTCGCCAGTTTCACGATTCTTGTCTCCAAAGATGTTAAAGATCCGCAATTTCCATTTTATCATCGATTATCAATTTCGTCGAAAATTACATCGCGCAGGATGAAGACGGAATTATCTTAACAGCATCGATCGATAAAGTATACAGGGGTTTACGTACGATCTATTGTAACTAATTCAACGATTGTTGATCTTGTCGCCAGCAAAATGTTCGGTATCATGATGTCGTTCTACGTTCGTGCAAACTATAGCTCCCCCGACTCGACCTTCGTAAACCTACGTCTATACCACTGACTCCTACGTTCTATCTGCTGTTCGGGTAACTTTGTTCTAGTCATTATAGTTTCTAATTAGTATTTTCGACCGAACTCATGACTAAATGGATACCTGTTTCAATAACAAGTCGCTGTTCGCGCTCAGGCAGGTCACCAGATGCTTCGTCAGCTCGAGGAAGGACGCGAGGACCTCGGTTGTCAAATGGTCTCTGCTTGCTCTTTGCAGCATGTAGCTAATTACCAAAAATCCTCTGTTTTGTACCATGTGTTGCTGCACTGTTTGCGAGCTCTCCACCAGGTCGCAAATAAACCCCAACAGTTTCGAACTGAAAATCGAAGGCCAATATTAGACTCTATTGTCGCTTAATTGCAATCCGAACGATCTTTTCGGACTCCTCAAGTCACAGTACAATTAAATCGTTGCGATACTTTTACGAACTTTTTTATTGATTATTGGGTTGGCAACTAAGTAATTGCCGATTTCAGTTATAGATGTCTCTCACTCACATTTTTATGATATCCGTAAATGTTATATTATAAAATTATTATTATTATTATTATGTTATTTTTTATTATCCGTGAGTGTTAGCAATTGGACAAATTGAATGCAGCGGTCAAGGAAAAGCGACCAGAATTGGGCGATCGTAAAGGTGTCATTTTCCAGCAGGACAATGCTAGGCCGCACACGTCTTTGTCCACTCGGCAAAAATTCATGGATATTGGTTGGGAATCGATGTTACACCCACCATATAGCCCTGATCTCGCGCCATCGGATTACCACTTATTTCGATCCCTGGACAACTCCCTTCGTGGTAAAACTTTTAACGACGATGACGCTGTAAAATCTCACTTAACTCAGTTTTTGGCCGAAAAGGATCAGACTTTCTACGAGCGTGGAATTTTCAAGTTGTCAGAGAGACGGCAAAAGGTCATCGAACAAAATGGAAAATACATTACAGATTAAACTTCGTTCCAAGTAAAAAAATTTTGTATTTCATTGAACAAATCGGCAATTACTTAGTTGCCAACCCAATAATACTTTTACGAACTTTTTTTATTGCTTAAATTGTAGATCATTACTCTAAATTCTTTTCAAGAACTTTCAACGAATTTACAAATATTTAACCGAATTTGAGACACGATTATACACATGATAATACGTGGAATAATATTTATTACAAGAGCGAAGTAAGACATTTTTTTCTGAAAGTTCATCGATTGCAGAGTTGAGCAAAATTTTATTCGGACGACGATTTAGAGATGAAGGCTAACGAATAAAATTGTATTCGACGCTATCGAATAAATATACAGTTGATTAAAAATTTATCCGAATAAGAATTAATTCGAATAAGATTTTATTCGAACATGTGTTCACTCGAACAAGATTTTCTTCGTACAGCAATTCATACGAAGAATAATCAATTCGAATATAAAGTTTATCGATCATTTCTTCCATATTCCTTTTTTCTTGGACAAATATTTCTTCGAAGCAATTCTGATCAAAAGTATCGGATCGTTCGAAAAGTTGTTTCGTTTCTCAAAAACTTCGTACTGGTGTTTAAAAGGCGCTCGATTCAGTATTTTGCGAATAAAAAACAAGACCTTCTACTAGCACAAGATTTCAAAGCTACCGGAAAAATGTCAAAAGTCTTTCTTACGCTAAACGTTAACAAGTCGTCTTTCATTTTCTTGCGAACGAACGAAACAACTTTCCGAACTTTCCCAATACACGCGACTGTGATTAATCTTCGATTAATTTCTTTCCGATCCCGAGAGAGGCTAGATACTAGATTTCTCGCTCGGATATGAACTTCGTGGACCGCGGATAGATATTGAAGCCGAAGAATTACCATAACGCTGGATCTCGTTTCACATCGTTCGGCGCTATGCAATCGTAAGGCATATCTAGCTGCGAGAACAAAGGGAATAATACTTGAATGCCGCCAATCGAGTTCAGCGTGCTGTGAATGGAATGCGTGATGACAGCTTTGACATCCTGCAAAAGGATATAACAGAGAGGAATTTGATTAGTTCTTTTTGATAACGCTGGTTCCGCCGCGGCGGTCTCAAAGCGCGATATATGTATATACGTATATATCCGTACCTGCAGCATGAGGGCATGCGGTGTATGTACAAAATAGGAGACGTTGCCTTTCGGTGCACTTTGCAGGCAAAGTTGAGAGTCCGTAGCCACCGGGTTGTACATGAACACAATCGCGTTTGACAGCTTGCCATCGTAAAGCACCTACAAAGTAACGGGGTTAGCGGTGTTCCTGGAACTCTTCTGCAATTATTCCATCACCGTGGATCGCGATTAACCTTTGACAGTTCACAGCGCGCGTTATTCTCAAGAATGAACCGCGCGGTCTTTCGCGCGTTTCCGCTGAATCGAACGAACGAAACTCGACGAAGCGCGCAAGTTTAATTTATCGCGTGAGAAAAGAATGATTCTCACCGATGAATATTTTCCATCGTGATTCAAGCTTACGCAGAAAATGTACAGAAAAAATTAAGCTCGCATAAAATATCGACAAGCCGTGTTTTTGTTCATTTTTTCAGCTCGTAGAACTGCGAACTTCGAGGGTTAATTCGCGACCATCGGGAACAATGGTTGCGTATTAAGTGACAAACGTGCCGCCACACATAAATAATAATATCAAAGTGTCGGTTAGTATAAAATATTCTACGGGCAGGTCTTCGGGGAGGCGTTCGGTGTCCGTAAACGCCCGTCTGAAGTCCGTTTACCCGCTCGGACAGCGTCCATCGCTACGAGCAACCGAACGAAATCACACACATCGAGTAACGCAATCCTCTAAACAATCTACGAGTACAAAATACTGTCACACGAAATCTTGCTACGTTTAATGTCACAACGAAACTAAAAAAAAAAAGAAAAAACAAGAAAAAAACGGGGCTAACTATCTAGCAAAAAGTCAGCAAAGAAACTGGAAACTGGTACGTGATTAACGACGAAGAGAAGCGTCGGACGAGCAACAACGAAAACTCGTGGCTATGGGAGAAAAAAATGAGAAATGAAAGAAACGGCTTCACGTTGAGAGCGAGGGTACGAAATGAAAAAAAAATGTCACAGCAAAAAGCACAGTCACTCCAGTCGTCGGGATATACAAACTTATGGGTGCCGCAGTAACGTCCAAAGTAAACTCATTGTTCTGGGAAAAGACATTTCGTAGTGATGGTCGATTTATTCGGGTAATTACCTCTGATGGGTCTCGAACGCAGTAACAGAGTGATTAAACAATGTGCAAATCAAATGTAAACGGGAGGAAAAAGAAAATAAAAATGCTTACAGTTTGCATACTTTGGTCCACCATGCTCGTGAGCTCCGGCTCATCACTCACCCTTTTGTGATTGTCAGGCAGATTCAGGTAACACTCGTTGTCAAAACGAAACTGACTCTGCGCGCCGAACAAACGCAAACAAGATGAATGGTTAACAGCGCTCGCAGAAATTCAAGTCGTAATTATTCGGGCCGCGAGACAGAGAGAGAGAGAGAGAGAGCACGAGAGAGAGAGAGAGAGAGAGAGTGCGAGAGAGAGGAGAAAGAGGGAGAGAGAGGAGAGCGAGAGAGAAGAGCGCGAGAGAGAAGAACGCGAGAGATATAGAACGCAAGAGAGAGAGAGAGAGAGCGAGAGAGAGATAGAACGCGAGAGAGAGAGAAAGCGCGCGAGAGAGCGCGAGAGAGAGGAGAAAGAGGGAGAGAGAAGAGAGCGAGAGAGAAGAGCGCGAGAGAGAAGAACGCGAGAGATATAGAACGCAAGAGAGAGAGAGAGAGAGAGAGAGAGCGAGAGAGATAGAACGCGAGAGAGAGAGAATGCGCGCGAGAGAGAGCGCGAGAGAGAGGAGAAAGAGGGAGAGAGAGGAGAGCGAGAGAGAGAAAGAGTGAGAGAGAGAAAGAGCGAGAGAGAGAAAGAGCGAGAGAGAGAGATCTCGATTCTGCGGCGGGTCGCCGTGAAATTTTGAAAGCAATTCGTGCCGCGCGCGATTTGCATTTTCACGCGAAACACAAAAATACATTTTCTAATTATGCTTTCGCCGTGGCGGCAAGTTCCGCGGAAACGATATCCACGGCAACTTGGGGCAACGTGAATCACGCTGTTCACCGTAATCGCGGCAAACTGAATTTCCGTGGTACCGCGTAGATTCCGCGGCAACCCGACGTTAATCCGGAGATTCGTGTAAACGTTGTTTCTACCTTATATCCAGGCCCCAGTCTATGCATAGCACATATCTGATGCGTAGTCAGAGCTTCGCTGAACAGATAAATCGCGCTCATTTGTCCGCAGAACACCCGCTCCTCGTCCAGTTCCGGTGTTGCTCCGATGTAACATTTGTCGAAAGGCTGCGGAGGAAAGTTCGCGGCGTTAATATTCGCGCGACGCTTCGCCAACGCGAACGTGAAAATCGTCGCCGCGGCCCCGCCGGGGTTTCTCGTTTTACCCGTAAACGGGCTTTCAATCGCGAGAAGAACACCCGATCGGCGCCGAAACGACGAATACATGAATCAACTTACATCGTTTGTCGAAACGAACCACGCCATTTCGGTGCTCGAAGCCAATTGACCGTTGACCAAACATTTAATTTCGCTCTTCGTCCACCTATTATATATGTACACTACGGCGATCATATACCACTGTGGAAACAAACATTTGCGGTTACGTTGATATTCTCTCTCTCTGGGTGCATTGTAATTTTAACGACAGTTTCGAGAAAGAAAGATTGGTTGAAAAGATCTGTCTGTCGCGGAGAGACAGCGTAAAATTTGAGGCTGCATTTTGGATCGAACCGGTGCTTTTTATTTTCTTCATCGAACTGATATACTTGCATTTTATTTCTCTTAACTTGAAAGTACTTTTTGCCAGAATTTTCAAAGAAACAGATAATAATCATTCGCGTAGAGTATACATTCTATACAGGCTGTCACGTCTAACTGAGAACAGTGAAATATCTCGGAATAGATCGAAGCTACGAAAACAATGTTTACACAAAAATATATAATATAAATAACTTTATATTATTATTATTATTTTTATTATTTTTATTTTATATTATTATTTTATATTATTATATTATTATTTAATATATATAATATAAATAATTTTTTTATCGACATAACGGTGAATGATATTGCAAGATCAAGTTGATTTGTTTAAATAGGACTACACATTTTTTTTAGTCATATTACGATAGCTGGTTTCAATGCGAATACAATGTTGTATGCACTTCTTTCAGATGATCATAAATTAGAAGCAATTAAATCTGCAACAGCGGGAGGTCGATCAACTTGACCTTGAAATATCATTTACCATTATGTAAATAAAAAAATTATCGATACTACCTAAAACATCACTTTATACCGAACACTTTTTGTACAAACATTATTTTCGTAGCTTCGATCTATTCCGAGATATTTCACTGTTCCCAGTGTTAGACGTAACACCCTGTACATTGTTGTAATAAAAATGAAGCGGAGGGCTCGATATACTTTTTTCAAGAGTAAATAATAAAGATACGCGCGGAGAGAAAAGAGAGCCAGCTTTTCCGGTCGGCAAAATATTGTGTGTACCTTGCGCGGAGGAAGTTAAACATGGCTCCAGACTGTTATCTGAGTTACGAACGATTTATTTAGCCACTGACAATAACGTTCGGCGAAACGAATAACGCGGATCCGTGAACCGGGAGCCAGGTTTTCTCATCGACGATAAAGAGAGAGAAAGAGAGAGAAAATAAGATGAAATGTGATACAATAAAAATGAAATATTCTGCGCGATTTTCATAAAGTCGAGACGTACCTTGCGCGGTTGAAATTCATATTTGACACAATGCTGGAAGCCCTTGCCCTTTACTTTCATCGAGGTGAGGACCAGGCAGTTCCCTACGAAATGTGCAGAGTATCCCACTCCTTTGCTAGTTTTAAAACTGGAAATAAGAAAACGACGAAATGTATCATTGCGCGCGTATTTCTCGATTTCCGCGAAGAAGAAGCGAGTTCTCGCGAGAGAGAGAGAGAGAGAGAGAGAGAGCGAGAGAGAGAACGCGAGAGAGAGAGCGTGAGAGAGAGCCCGAGAGAGAGAGCGCGAGAGAGAGAGCACGAGAGAGAGAGCGCGAGAGAGAGAACGCGAGAGAGAGAGCGTGAGAGAGAGAACGCGAGAGAGAGAACGCGAGAGAGAGAGCGAGAGAGAGAGCGCGCGAGAGAGGGCACGAGAGAGAGAGAGCGCGAGAGAGAGAACGCGAGAGAGAGAGCACGAGAGAGAGAGAGCGCGCGAGAGAGGGCACGAGAGAGAGAGAGAGCGCGAGAGAGAGAACGCGAGAGAGAGAGCACGAGAGAGAGAGAGAGCGCGCGAGAGAGGGCACGAGAGAGAGAGAGAGCGCGAGAGAGAGAACGCGAGAGAGAGAGCACGAGAGAGAGAGAGAGAGAGAGAGCGCGAGAGAAAGAGCCGTTTCCAACGCGGCGCGTTGCGTCGCGTCGATTCGACTCGCCATGTTTTCGGAAAACATAATCGACGGTGAAATGTTGCCTTTATCCGGAACGAATGCAGCCACCACCGTTCGTTCGATGCTTTTTCTGTTTCCGAGGCGGGGGAGCCGGCGATGTATTTTGCAAATGGGAATAACGGTTGTCAACTGTATGGAAATCGAATTGTTTCCGCGTGAAAGAACGTGATTAAATTGGTGTGTAGGACGCGACGCGCTCCAATAGGAGCTTTTTCGCGTGAACTACGAACAAAGCTGCGTTTAATCAAATCCGATACGTTCGATCGGAGGGACCCGGTGGGACCGGGCTTCACGCATTTTTTTGCTTCTCGTTTTCGTTCGCCCGGGGTCGGTGGTCGGTCACGTAAGTGTTATAGCGAAATCGCCGACGCAGGTGTCACCGGCGACAGTATTAATTGACAGCACGCGCGGGAAAGTCTGTTAACGCTGAATCCGGCGAGCACCGAAGTATGTCTGACGCGCGTTGTTTCACACAAATTACAGGACCGAATTTATTCGGACATCTTGCTATTTTTATCGTACTCGAATCAAAGCTAGAACTACCAGTCGAAATGACTGATTTCTGATCTTTTCTTCCACGGTTCCTCGTGTCGCGAAAATATTTCTCGAAGAAACATTTAGGTATAATTATATAATTGTATACTTCCTTATTGAAGTATACAGCGTGTCGTAAAATTATGGCATCTCCGGGAAATTAGAGATTCCTGAGATCATTTGAAGCAACTTTTTCCTTTACAAAAATGTTCTCCGAGGCATCGTTAACGAGTTATTAACGAAAAAACACTGGCCAATGAGAGGCGAGCTCGGCAGCCGCGCGAGGGCCAGTTCCGCTCATTCGCTCGGCCGCTTAGCGCCAGTCGAGTGCTCGCCTCCTATTGGTCGCTGTTTTTCGTTAATAACTCGTAAACAAAGCCGCGGATTGCATTTTCGCTAAGGAAAAAGTTACTTCAAATAATCTCAAGAACCTCTCGTTTCCCGGAAATACCATAATTTTGGGATATCCTGTATATTATAGTATAAATCATACACAGTTCAAATAAATTTTTGCATTGCTATATAAAACGATATACATTAGTCGCGTTTAGGGTTCGGTAGTTCTAGCGTTAATAAACCAAATCGATCATTTATTACGAAAGACTCTTTAGAATTTCAATTTTAAAATAACAATTGAACAATGCGATCGAATATGAAAATTCGCGTGAGCTATGATACATAGAATTTTACACGATTCTTGTTGGCACGAGCAGAGACGACACGCGGCCCGCGTCGGCGAGGCCCGTGCCGGTAATTTCAATCTAACCGGCTACGTAAACGATTCTTTAAGGTAGCAGGCCACTCGGGTCGAGGTGTCGAGGAGAGGGTTCCCGCGAGGGTGCTCGACGTAAAGAACACTTACCAGTAGAGGTATGGCTTTTCGCGTTCGATATTAACGGAGTTGATGGGGTCCAATCGGAACCACGTTGTGAACGTGAAGCCATTCTCGTGGGGCCACCTCGCGAGCGGCGGCAGGACGATTGCCTGCGAAGTTGCAATAAACAGACAGAAAATTAAAACAATGCATAAAGCTACACGTACGGCGATATCGGTTATTTAATATTGAAAAGTTTCAACCGGTCTCTCTATCTGCGAATGAATTTCAGATAACGTTGTGCTCCTGCTTTGTGTTGTCGCGACGTCATTGTGACAATTCCAACGAGACTTTAACAAATGTACAATTTTCATTCGATTGTCCCCGGTTCGAATGCAATGGAATTGTTTTGCTACCATTATTTAAATTCCGCGATAAATGTAGTTCCGTGACGAACGCGCGAGTAATTATATTTAGTGTAATAAATTATAAGAAATAGCAAGAGTGCAGTGGCTCCGAAAAGTATTTGTGCACGTTCGATGAGGTGTAACTTTTTTAAAACGGGACTGGATTACTTGAATTTTTTGAAGACGTTAGAGGAACCTTTTTCTTTGATTTTGTTATTATTTGGAATGACAGAGGAAATGGAAAACGCGCGTTTTTTAACTTTTTCATCTGAACTCACGACGAAAATTTAAACAATACTGTTGCGAATCACTACGTTTCTCTCGCGTCGCGGCATTTTATTTACAATATGTAAACTATAGCACAACTTGATACAAATGTATCTCAGATCTTTCAATTTGAAATGTTGCTCGTTCGACTTTCGTGGCAACTCCTATCTTCTATTATTTTATTATATAATAATATTATATAATATTATATATATATAATAATTATAATAATATTATATAATATTATATATATATAATAATTATAATAATATTATATAATATTATATATATATAATAATTATAATAATATTATATAATATTATAATATAATATATATAATAAAATATAATATTATATAATAATATATATAATATTCTATCATTTTTTATTATTCTATTATCACAACAGGGCAGTTTCACATTACAGCGACTTGATTTGGACATGTCGCCGTAACAATACGTTTTGTAGGTCTCCGCAACGTACACGCGCGTTGAGAATTTCATCGATATCTGTTTCAATTGATCAAAATGCTTATAACAGTGACATACGATTTTCCATCATCCGATCGAAGATACCGAGATAATAAGAAATTCGAAAAGATTTAACCCTTTGCGGATGAAGCCGCTCGACGGGCGAGCGTCGCTGTGGACGACCGGTATTGGATATAAAATAAAAATGCTATAAGATATAATGTTATAAATATGTGGAAAACTTTGCTGGTTTCTCTGGTAGTGACACTGAAAGACTGACTCGACAAACTGAAATTTTGTTAAATTAATAAATTTATAAATTAAAAAATTTATATTAATTTAAATTAAATTAATAAATTTATATTAATAATTAATAAATTAATAAAAAAAACGGTAAAAAGAATTGGGCGGCTATTTGCCGACATTCGTCCGCAAAAGGTTAAAACTTTCCCGACAAGAGTTATATCCGACGATAGCCGAAAAATATTCAATGCTCGAAAAATTGACGGATCGCAAAGCTAATATCACGTTTTGCCAAACGACTGCGGCGTTTCGCGCCTCGACAACCACGCCGATAAAGAACTCCCAAATAATTTCGAAGCATTCGCCGGCCGAAGAATCAATACGTCATTCGATTCGACGGATTAAGTGCAAGTGGAAGTTTCGCGGAACAAGGCGAATTCTCTTATCGAAAGTTTGATAGAGTTTAGAACCGAGCTACGTCGTCGTTCGACCGTGGCCGGGAACGGACGAATCCAGGTGGAACGGGGATGATGAAAAACCGTGCACAAACTCAAAGACCGAGAGACCAAGATCGCGAGAGGAGAACGGTAGAAAAAAAAGAAGTTGACCTACCGATCCTTTCCTGCCAGGAAAACTGAAAAACACGTCGGGTCCGTTTCGTTGCGGCATTTGGCGGAGAACGTTCAACAGCTTCGCCGAATGCCGTGGCTGTTGTTGACGGGAACAGAGAAAAAAACGTAATGAAGACTGGTACATCGAGCAGCCATTGGCGTGCTTCGATTTTATGGTCGTTTGAATTCAGGAAGTACGTGGCAGTACAATCTGGATTTCTCGATGCTGTACCGTATAGTCAATCTGGATATATTTTGTACTCGATCGATTGATTTATTTACTTATATTTAATTTTTAGCTCATTTTTATTTTATTTTATTTTTTCAAATTTGTTGCCCGGATTTTTCTACTTTTATCTTCGGCAAAGTGTTATATTAGAATCTTCTTAATGAAAAAGATAATATTATTTATCTATCTATCGATTGATTTATTTTCTTATATTTCATTTTTATCTCATTTTTATTTTATTTTATTTTTCCAAATTTGTTGTCCGGATTTTTCTACTTTTATCTTCGGCAAAGTGTTATATTAGAATCTTTTTAATGAAGAAGGTAATATCATTTATCTATCTATCGATCGATTTATTTTCTTATATTTCATTTTTATTTCATTTCTATTTTATTTTATTTTTCCAAATTCGTTGTCCGGATTTATCTACTTTTATCTTCGGCAAAGTGTTATATTAGAATATTCTTAATGAAAAAGATAATATCATTTATCTATCTATCGATTGATTTATTTTCTTATATTTCATTTTTATCTCATTTTTATTTTATTTTATTTTTCCAAATTCGTTGTCCGGATTTTTCTACTTTTATCTTCGGCAAAGTGTTATATTAGAATCTTCTTAATGAAGAAGATATTATCATTTATCTATTTATTAATAATACATTTATTAATATTATTTATTTATTTATTTATTTATACTTAATACTAGAATCTTCTTAAAAATTACAATTCATTACATTCTGCAGCAGCAAGACTAAACGAATTTCACGTTGTCCATCTTATAATATTATTCATTATATACATTCTAATTATACATTCTACTCCTTTTCATCACGCAGCATATTATTTCCATGCATGGTAAATAGTCCGCGAGTCCATCCACACCATTATAACGTACGTTCATAAAACTGAATAACATTTTCGTCTAAAGATCTTTTAATCACCGAGCGGTCGTCCGCCGTTACAGAAATATGACCACGGAAATACAAAAAATCCAGATTGCATTACCGCGACGCTTCTCTCATTAGTCGACCGCGGATCTTCGTGCAAAATAACGAGCAAGTTCTTTCCGAAGTAATTTGAACAAATCGAGATTACTAATCAACGCATTCGCAGTTTCGTTTAATCATTATGTTACATTTCAGCTATACATCCGTTCCGCCTGTGAACGCACGAGAAATCCGCTGTCCACTAATTAGCATCGTCGAAAAGTGATTTCCTCGTCCGTCTCGTTCCTTACCCATTTCCCTTTGACAGCTTTCATAGCGCCGAACAAAAGCTTTAATTCCTTCACCGTGATGCTGTAGCTGGCCAACACTCCGAGCATATCGATCAGCAAATCTGCGGACGGCGGAGGAGGCGGCGATTACTTTCGCGGGTGGGACACGACAGGGTGCTGGTTGTACAGCGCCGTTCGGGATTACAATCGCGACGATAAGGACTTACCTGCGACAACGGTTTCCGCGCGCGACAGCCGGTGCAACACGTGTTCTATGAGGCTTACGTCTGTACACGCCTGCAAATTCCGCACGCTTTTCCTCAGGATCGCGATGAAGACGCTCCATATTTCGGCCTGGAACAGAAACCGGTCGAACACGTCAGCCAAGCAAGCCTGTGTACGCGAAAAATGCAGATATTAAAGGGACGATCATCGGGGGTCGATGGGACCCACGGTCGATGGGACACGTGTAATTTTTGTCAGAGCGTTCTCGAGGACAACCCGCCGGGAATTTTATTAAATTCCACGGGGCGCGCCGCACCCATCCGCGGTTTTATAGATATTTCGACGGAGCGCGCGGGCTTTTGATTTCTTCCGGCGAAAGAACAATGCAGCGGAAGCTCGCCGGGACCGCGATCATTTCGGAATTCTGACGCGAAACGTTCGCCTTGTTAACCCTTTGCGCTCGAGTCGCGACTCCGAGGCGACGCTAAAAATTGCTATACTGTTTTAGAAGAATTTTCACATTATTAAATTTCTCTGTACAGTAACATCTCTCTAATTGACGCTCGGATTGGCCAGAAAAACGGACAATTTCGATCCTCGTGGTTCATTCTTATAGCTACGAATTGTCGACAACTATAGAAAACGAGCTGCGAGGCTCGAATAATTGTATCTCCGGTTCACAAATTGTACATTTTTCTGCGCAATCCGAGCGCCAGTTAGGGAGATATTACTGTATTCGATAAATTGTCAAATAATAACAAGAGAAATTTTTTATAATCCTTCGATTTCATATGTATAAAATAAAAGCATGGGTATCAAATTGAAACGCTGTAGGCTGAAACAAATGTCTTCATTTCGGAAATAAAAGTTATTATTATTAAATTAAAAAGACACGATATCATTTCGGAATTAAAATAGTCTCGATTTCAAAGGGTTAATTCCGTCGAGAAAGACGCGATATATTTCGTTCCATTCGCGCAGGCATTTTATAATTTATCCCGATTTACTCGCGATTGTAACGTATGCTTCAGGAATTCCCCGTCGAATTAAAATACAATTAAAGTTCGCGTACGTCGCAAAATGATAGAAACAGCAGAAGCTCGCGATCATTTCGGAATTCTGACGCGAAACGTTCGCCTTGTTAACCCTTTGCGCTCGAGTCGCGACTCTGAGGCGACGCTAAAAATTGCTATACTGTTTTAGAAGAATTTTCACGTTATTAAATTTCTCTCTGTACAGCAATGTCTCTCTAATTGACGCTCGGATTGGCCAAAAAAATGGACAATTTCGGAAGAGAAGATACGATTATTCGATCCTCGTGGATCATTCTTATAGCTACGAATTGCCGACAACTATAAAAAACGAGCTGCGAGGCTCGAATGATTGTATTTCCAGTTCGCGAATTGTACATTTTTCTGCGCAATCCGAACGTCAGTTAGAGAGATATTAAATCTAGTCAAATAATAATAAGAGAAATTTTTTATAAGCATATGCCTTCGATTTCATATGTATGAAATAAAAGCATGGGTATCAAATTGAAACACTGCAGGCTGCAACAAATGTCTTCATTTCGGAAATAAAAGTTATTATTATTAAATTAAAAAGACACGATATATTTCGTTCCATTCGCGCAGGCATTTTATAATGAATCCCGATTTACTCGGTGATTGTAACGAATGCTTCAGGAATTCCCCGTCGAATTAAAATACAATTAAAGTTCGCGCACGTCGCAAAACGATAGAAGAATGTTCTCGTTCCGTTACATTAGTCCCTGCGAGAGCCGCGTAACTAATTTAAACATCGTTCGTTTATATCCGAACCGAGTTGCCTCTCTTCGCGATCTTGCAGAATTTTTCATATATTTTCCAACTAACAAGCTTTTCGAACGCAATTCCCGTAACTTCGCTGCCGCTATTAACTTCGTTCTCAAACACACTCTACATTAGGTTTTTCCCAAGGAGCCTGAGTGTCAGAGCTCGCCCGGCTACCGGCAAATTGTAATTACTCTCCTAATTAGTCGATGCATTAGCGACGGCGCGAACTTGCGACGGACTTGCAGCGCACGGTGCAGCTAATAGTCAAACTATTATACCGGTGGCGATAGTTATTCAAGCGAATCAAAAGTTGTTTAAGCTAGAGGAGAGGGCAAGAGAGAGAGAGAGAGAGAGAGAGAGAGAGAGAGAGATCGGAGATCGAAAGCGAACCAACAGACGAAACTTGTGTAATCCGTCGCTAATATGTGGCTGAAGTCAGGAAGCGAAATAACTGCGTCGTGATCGGGGGTGGCAGGCGGGGGTGGATAAAGAGAAAGCGAATTATCCGCAGGATATCGCGCAAATCCCGAGAATGCTGACGAAATTCTCCGGCGAGGTATTCGCGCAGCTCGCAACCGAACTTTTCGCGTGCGGAAGTTATGGAATCCGGATAACGGAATATAAAGGTTTTTCCCGGGTGAATGGATGCGCACCCGGGTCCCTAGTCAGAGGGACGCCGTGATTAAACTTAATCCCCGAAAGGGAATTTTGCGTTGGGTATTTGGATCTTGAGCCATCCCGGGATCCGGTCTCATTGAGTGAAGCAGACGTCGGGGATAAATCAGCTCAAAATTTAGCTCCGGTTTCACGCGGGATAATTCCATTGCGCTAGCTACGGGGGTTACGTTCCTCGGGAAATTGGACCCGGCTGATCTGACGGCGACGCTCCTTCGATTTGCAACAATGCAGAAACCACCTACGTTTCACTTCGACGCCATCGGGTCGGTCTACTTAAACCGCGCGCGCACGCTCTGCTCGCTCCGAGCGCAGTAAATCCTTGTAGACTTATATCGGCGAAGTGCTGATAGATAGCGCACACTGTATTTCCCGTATAATCCTGCAGGATGTTATTCTACCAGATGCAAAGGTGAACGATGGATTTTCTGATTTATGTTTCCGTATGCGTGAACGTCGGATTTGAAACTGGGGAGCGATATCGTGCATGAAAATATTGTTAATGCGTTGCAGATGGTCATGAGGTTTTTAACCCTTTATTCTACAACCACGTCTGAGAGACGTGATCAAAAATCGGGCCAGTAATGATTATCACGTATGAGAGACGTGGTCATAGAATCTGGCCAGACATGATTATCACGTCTGAGAGGCGTGGTGAAAAAGACGAGCCAGAAATGCTTATCACGTCTAAGAGACGTGGTCAAAAATCGAGCCAGAAATGATTATCACGTCTCAAAGACATGGTCAAAAATTCGGGCCAGAAATGATTATCACGCCTGAGAGACGTGGTCAAAAAATCGAGCCAGAAATGATTATCACGCCTGAGAGACGTGGTCAAAAAATCGAGCCAGAAGTGATTATCACGTCTAGGAGACGTGGTAAAAAAGTCGGGTCAGAAATGAGAGCCGTGGTGCGTCAGTCGGGCCAAATATAAACATAACTAGTTAGGCTCGTGCTAGATTAGGGAATACGTGTTTTGTGCTTTCTTGTTTGTCATCGCTTAATTGTTTTATCAGTAGTTACAGGATGTGTGTGTGGGGTGGGGGGCGCAGGAACCAGCTTGTGGCCAACCTTGTTGTTTATGCTTGAACTTAAATCGTAGGGCAAGAGATTAAATACAGAAGTTATCGTGCGCTTCGCAGGTTTTCGCACGCCGCAACTGCATAAAGGTACGCGCCCCGACAATGCAAATATTCTTGACCTGGGAAACGCGGGCTGGCAGATCGAAAGAGCCGACCTAAATTCCGGTAATGCGTTTTCTGTGCGACGGAGCTGCTTTCGCGTGCTCCGGCGTGCGTCGGTTCGCTCACGGGGGGGTTTTTAAACGTTGCGTGCAGCCGATCGGCCAATTCATTAATGGGGAGGGCAAATAAACTGTTCCGCGCGAAATGCGCAGAGAGAGAGAGAGAGAGAGAGCCCGGCGAATGACGTCCGTCAAACACAGCCGAGTTAGCGGAAGAATAGCACTCTTCGGTGTCGCAATGAGCTTTAAAAGCCGTACAGCGGTGGCAGCTTTTAGCGTGACATCGTTGTGGAAAAGTAGGTGCCGCCCCCGCAAGTGCGTTTTAACGCACATGACGAAATGGACGGCGTCGGGCCACGGAGTTCCCACGGGAAACATAGTCGTGCCAAATCGATGCACGGGCCGTCGTTCGATATACGGATGGCCACATGAAACCCGTCGATCACCTCGGCCGCATTACTATTTTATTGTAACTCGTTACTGCGCCGTGAATCTTCGTGGATTTGTGGCTCGCGATTTGTTGCGACACGCGAACCGTCTTGACGGATACGCTTAGGATCGTTTATATTTTTATTCGTCTGTTTTTCTCGACATATTTTTTACGGTACTCCTTTTGGACACGTTTTTTTTCTATAGAGCTTATCGAAACATAACACTGCTGAACATTTAACCTTTTAGGTACGGCCGAATTCTGCGCGAGGCTATTTCTCTGGACGGCAGAGTTTGATATGTACTGTACGGAGTCTGATACTGTATATTCTGTCTGTATATATAGGATGTCCCAAAAATGTCTCGCAATTCGAAAGTGGCGGGTTCCTCAGGCCATTTGAAGCAACTTTTTCCTTTACAAAAATTTTCTCCGAGGCACCGTTAACGAGATATTAACGAAAAACAGTGACCAATGAGAGGCGAGCTCGGCTGGCGTGAGGCGACCGAGCCAATGAGCGGAACTGGGCTTCGCGCGCTGGTTGGCTGGGCCGCCTCGCGTCAGCCGTACTCGATTCTTATTGGTCACTGTTTTTCGTTAATAACTCGTTAACGGTGCCTCGGAGAACATTTTTGTAAAGGAAGAAGTTGCTTCAAATGATCCGAGGAACCCGCCATTTCCGGATTGCGAGACATTTTTGGGACACCCTGTAGACTGTTGTAAATCGATGTGAAGACAAAAGAAGTGTGAAACAATGCATATGAAGACGATTATTTGGTTCAAACGATGAGCGAGTGAGCTACTAGAGCAAGCCACTATAGTGGCGCGTCGTCCAGAGAGATGACATCCGCGAAAACCACTATAGTGGCGTGTTGTTCTAAAAGATGATATCCGCGGAAGCCACTTTAGTGGCGCGTCGTGCCTAAAAGATTAAATCCATTAAAATTGGACGGTCAACAATATTTAAACGCGGTGTCCAAGTGAGTGTCCTACGAGCCGAATGTTAAGGGGGAGGGGGGCTCGAGTAAATTGTTAAAGTAAGGATGATTTTCGGCAACTTTTTTGTAACGTAAAACATTCATGAAACTTTTCGTCACTTTCCACAAGTATTTTTCGAGTTTCCAAGATACATCAATTTTCTTTTCGTTACATTTGATCGATGTTTGATAAAATAATAAGTTTTATTCTGAAACGTCAAAGAATACGTGTGGAAAGAGAGTATTACGTTTTGTAAATAAATTTCCGAAAATCATGCCTATTTTAACGGTTCGCTCGAGTCTGCCCCCTTAAACAACAATAAATCTGTAAATCCGATAGAATTTCCTGCAATCTTTTATTCGCATCCACCTAGCAAAATTATTTATTTCACCGTAAATGGAATTCCACTGGAACCATAAATAACAGAATTTCGTAAACTTCAACGATTTTCCGAGAATGATACTCGTCAGCGTGCCGCGCTTCTATTTAATCACTTTAAGCCGTAGTACGTGCACCGACGAGTCCCGTCTCGTTATTATACTTCCCCGTTGAATTTCGTATTAGGCGAACGACATCTCGTTCCAGCGTCCTACGTGCCCCCGGCGCGGCCACGTAACGCAACTATGCAACTGTCTGCGTAATACCGTCCCGTAACGATACCAGGGGAAATAATGCTTTCGTATTATTGTCATGAGAAATCCATTGGACGGATCGATATCGAATGCAATAACGTTTGTTTGCTTCCCTCTTCTTCCTCCCCGGCGTCTTTTAATGCCCGGACCATTCGCTTTTTCCTCCGTTCTTTCGCGAAGTGGATGAAAACACGGGCCACTACTACTCCGCTGTCCGTCCTCAAAATGTAGAATGATAAATCCGATATCGATAACGAGATGAAAATGCGAATAAATCGGGTATAACGAACGCGGATGCTGGCCGCTTCTTAGAACGTAGTCTCCGAACAATGTGGCGAACAAAAGGGGAGCTCCCCCCCGGTGATGCGATGGAAATAATTGGAATAGATTCTTTGATCGGCGGGATTGTAATCTCGGCTCGTTTCCGGGCGAATTACCCCGCTAAAAAATGATGTTTCGCGTTTCGTGTCTTGACCCCGCGCCCACCGCACGGCGACCCGAAACTGGAGTGCTCCATTTGCGATCTGCTCGCACGAACGATTCATGAAATAGGTAGAGAAAGGATTAGGAAAGGGAACGGAGTGGAAACCGTGGAGCAGAAAGTACACTCGAAGCTTTTGCGCTCGTCGCTTTTATACGCTCCACTGCAGATTTGTATGCGAAATAATAATTGTCCGTGTTAATTGCGAGAGATTGAAATTAAATAGCAAGTTCTTTGCTTTCGCGATAGTTTCAATAGATTAAAAATAGTTCATCGACGTATTTAAATACAGGTAACCCACCTGTAACAAGGTCGATTAACCCGTCTAAAAATGCGGTGTTCTGTGAAACTTTGTTATATGCGACCCAGAGTCGGTACAAAAAGGGGCTTTACGTACCGAAAACTTATTAAAAACATTTTTTTTTAATTCCATACGAGCAACTCAACTTTTGTTAAAAATATAAATATACGTGTAACACAAAACGATAAGAAACAAACAGAAAATATTATTTTCATTCTGCAATTCTGCAAAGTTCCGTGGACTCTTTCGTGGAAAACGCTTGAATAAGTTATATTATTGGTGCAAGTTTTATAATAAAAACTTTACAAGTTCTAAATAAATTCGGCCTTCTCACTTTTGTGAAGGAATACATGCCAGTTAGCATTACTGCTTGGTTGGTTTAGCGTTAATGTAACCTTAGTTTAATCAATTTCTTCCTCGTCACTACTCAGTACAGTAATGTCTCAATTTTGAAAGAGGAAATATTATATTATAGTTACTATTAATTATATTATTTAGTTATATTACAGTTGTTATATTATATTACCGATTATAATCACCGATTGTCAACAACTATAAAAATAGGCCGTAAGGCTCGAATACAGTAAATTCTCTCTAATTCGCGTTCAGATTACGCACAAAAATGGACAATTTTCAAAGAGGAAATATTATATTATAGTTACTACATTAATTATATTATTTAGTTATATTACAGTTGTTATATTATATTACCGATTATAATCACCGATTTTCAAGAACTATAAAAATAGGCCGTAAGGCTCGAATACAGTAAATTCTCTCTAATTCGCGTTCAGATTACGCACAAAAATGGACAATTTTCAAAGAGGAAATATTATATTAAAGTTACTACATTAATTATATTATTTAGTTATATTACAGTTGTTATATTATATTACCGATTATAGTCACCGATTGTCAACAACTATAAAAATAGGCCGTAAGGCTCGAATACAGTAAATTCTCTCTAATTCGCGTTCACATTACGCACAAAAATAGACAATTTTCAAAGAGGAAATATTATATTATAGTTACTACATTAATTATATTATTTAGTTATATTACAGTTGTTATATTATATTACCGATTATAGTCACCGATTGTCAACAACTGTAAGAACGAACCACAAGGCTCGAATAATCGCATCTCCTCTTCCCAAATTGTCCATTTTCGTGGACAATCTGAGCGTCAATTAGAGAGACATTACCGTACAATCTCTTTACAAAATCTCTAGAAATCTCTACAAAATCTTTTCTTCGTTCACGATATCACCTCCACTTCCCGAACCTTCTTTTTCATTCAGATTTGTTGCACTTTCTGTCCTCTTCAAAAAATCCTCTGCAAAAATTCTGATCGATTCGTAACGATTTAGACACAGAAAGAAAGAGCTGGAAAGGAGAAGAAGGGATCAGGACGAGAAGAAAGTACTCGGAAACGGATGATAAAGTCCTTCTCACGCTTCCAGGATCAAGACCACCCACCCTATCAGCTCCCAGAAGGTCCGCCAGGTTTGCTCGAAAGGGTGCGACAATTTTTCCCTGCGCCCCTCTATTTATACATGAAGCCGAGCTACAACATTTGCATTTTACCTTTGACTCAAATAGACTGAAACGGCGTGATCGTTCGAACGGGAAGCATCGAGCCAGGAGAAGCATTTCCCTTTGCTAAAACGATTCCGAAAATCCGGGAGAAACCGGATCACCGGGAACGGCTATGCGAGCGGCGGTGGCGGCCGCGGCGGCTGCAACCCCGCAAATGGATTCACCACGAGAGACCGAAGGACCCGTAACTGCAGATAGAATCGCAGCCGGACCCCGCAAAGCCGGCGCATTTTCGGTCTCAGCATCCCCGTCGTCGAGTCACGTCATCGCGTTAGTGCGGACGTTATCAATTATTCCAGCGGCGCGTCGGGGCGCTTCGGGGCGCGCGCCCCTGTCGTTTGCATATTTAAAAACGCCGCGCTGAAAAGTTCTTGATTAATCATCCCGGGAGCCCGGGAGAGCCTGATAACGCGGCGCCGCGACGTCGCATCCGATAACGAAAGCAACGCCGGGAAGTATCGACTGCGACGGGGAAAAGGAACTCTCGGCGACGTCGTACCGATCGCGTCGCCTTCTGTTAATTATATCGTTATGAAATCAGCGAGATACCCCTCCGCGCCGATGGTAATCAGATTCTCCAGTCGCGCGCGTTCCCGATTCTTCCGCCGATACTGTCCCCGATAAATTGAATCGCCGACGGCGTCGTTGACATCTTATTTAAATCTCGTTTCCCGGCGATTCCGTTTTCATCGCTTATAATCATGGACCGCGTTGTTTCTTTTTTTCTTCTTTTTCTTTCTTTTTTACCACGGCTGCGCTGATTCAAACATAAAGGAACGCCTGCAGCCGGCACCGTTCCCTCCCCCTCGTGATTGTTGATTGCACGGCGTTCGAATGCTCGGATCACCGCGCGCGCGCGCGTGTCGCTTTCCATCGTGGAAATTCTCGGAAAAATGTTATTCGGAATTTCAACGGGATTATATTCGATTGCACGATAATCGAACGACTTTGTGTTACTTCGAACGTTATCGGAGTTTATGGGTGTTAGATCCGAATGGATTTTCTTTGGGAATAATTACAAGTGGTGTTGTTAATATTGGATTTATGGAACCCGTGAAAATGGCGGGTCGCTAATTTTTTTCATTTACGATTACTCATGTCGTAAAGATACATTTATTCAATTTGTATGTTCGTATGTTCATTATTTATTCAATTTATATGTTAGTTACGGCAAATGTTACAATAACGCTTTGGACAAAGTCAGAATAAATGTCTTGTTGTTACTTTTATAAAGTAATATTAAACGGCTGTTTTTTGTGCTCCGTTATTCTAGTGTTAATGCTAATAACGATCAAATTCCTATGGATTTTTCCTGTGGCCGTTTAATCAGAATTCGCTGTTGCAATCATCTTGGAAAATGTGCAAGTTATTGTAATTATACTATTAACGTTCGATTTTCTTTTTATTTTATTTGAATAGAGTACTTTTATAAAATATATAATATAAAAATATTAAAATATATGTCAACATATTAAATAATTAATCGATAATAATGATACTAATCAATATAAAACATAAAAATATATATCAATATATTAAATAATTAATCAGTAACAATAATATTAATCAATATCAAATATCAAAAATATAGCGTTAAATAATCTTACAAAAAATACATTAGGTCCCACATGCTATGGGACACCCAGCATGGTAGATAACATCTTTTAAGCTTCCGTGTGCATTCACATTCCTCATAAACGTCGACTTCGTACGAAAAGAAACGCAGAAACGTCGATCGTCTTCGGAATCGCAGAACCGATCGCAATCCGCCTCTGCGAAGCAAATGCATCGCTTTCCACGGTAGAAATTCTCGGAAAAATGTCATTTGGAATTTTGACGGGACTATTGCACGATAATCGAACGTCTTCGTGTTCCTCGAACGTTCTTCGAATTTATAGATATTACATCTGAATGCATATAATTCCAAATAATACAAATATAATTACAAAAAATACATCGAGTTCCACATGCTACGGGACACCCTGCAAGATAGATAACATCTTTTACGATTCCATGTGCATTCGCATTCCCGAAAAACGTCGACTTCGTACGGAAAAGAACCGCAGAAACCTCGATCGTCTTCGGAATCGCAGAACCGATCGCGCGATCCGCCTTTGCGGAGCAAATATTTCGCTAATAAATCAGGCGTCCGGTCGCAACGTCAAACAAATCGCCGGCATTAATTGCAAATGTACTGCAGCCTGGTTTGTGCTCCAGGGAGCTGCCCGGCTATCGTAAACAGTTCCACCGTACGGTGGAAGCGATTCGACGAGCGTGGCTGGAATTTTGCGTAGCCGCCGTGTCCGTATTTATCGCGGGCCCGATCGATTGTTCGTATCCGCCTGGCCGCGAATGAAGTCTGGAAATTCGAATATGATCGGAATGCTGTTAACGGGGGGTCTGCGATCGTTCGCAGTTCGCATGATAAACGATTAACTTCGGATGGAACACGCTCGGCTCCGATACCCGCGAACCGTGAACTCCGCGCCGCGACGGCAGCCTTTACGATATCCTTCCTTTGCCGCGAGAGAGAGAGAGAGAGAGAGAGAGAGAGAGAGAGAGAGAGAGAGAGAGCGAGAGCGAGAGAGTGAGAGCGAGAGAGAGTGAGAGCGAGAGAGAGTGAGAGCGAGAGAGAGTGAGAGCGAGAGAGAGAGTGAGAGCGAGAGAGAGAGAGCGTGAGAGGGTGAGCGAGAGAGAGAGAGAGTACGTGAAAAAAATAGAGCGCGAGAGAGAGCGCGAGAGAGAGATAGAGCGCGTGAGAGTGAGCGAGAGAGAGAGAGAGAGAGAGAGAGAGAGAGAGAGCGCGAGAGAGAGAGCGCGAGAGAGAGAGAGAGAAGAGCGCGAGTAAGAGAGCGCGCGCGAGAGAGAGAGAGAGAGAGAGAGAGAGAGAGAGAGAGAGAGTACTGATGTACTCTGAACGCCGGCTGTATACGTCCATACATATGTATAGTTATAGCGCGCTTCAGATTAGAGTCATGAGTGCCCGCATCAAAGGGAATACGAGCCGCTCGAGCATAAGCGGATGCACAAGAAGAGCCCAAGTTACGTTTGACAGGGTCACGACGGCGAATGTTTCGCGGCGCGCGAATGCGCCGGCTATCGCTTCCGTAAATTTTCCATAAATTTCACCTAACCGCAAAAAGCATTTCTTGCCGCCGCTATTAAACTAATCTCCACCCCTGCCCTAGAATTTCGTTTCCGGGATTACTCGGTGCCGCGAGTCCAATGGGACGCGTCCGCCGCGTTCGCCGGAACCGCAGTTACATCGGTTATGCAAATGCTGACTAACATATTCTGTTATAGCGCTGCGGAATACGCCGGACATATGCGGGGGGTATCGTAATCGTACACAGGATTTCGCTATTAAACGGTATGTATTTCCAATCTATTTACTGCGAGCTTATTGGCTTTTCGATAACAGAGGCTCTCTTTGACGGCGCGCGCTCATGAATAAAAACGCGGCCATTCGAAGGACCGGGAATAAAATATTCTCTCTGATGTTTTAACAACGTATTTAGGATGATACGTGCTCCGTGTATTATGGTGCAGTTCTCTAGGCGGGGCTGGAACGCGTCTGGATTTCATCGAACGCGCGGGCTGAATGTCTTACTCATTAAGGGAAGTAATACCTCGTTTAATTCTACCCGTTGAGATCCCCCTTTCCTCGATATAAACAGCGCGCTATTTATACTCGAAATACGAGATAATTAGTGAGAGATAATTGTAAGGGATAATAATAAGAGATAATTAGAGGAAATAATAGTAATAAGAGATAATGATCGTAGAAGCGATTCGAACGAGAAAAGAGAAACGAGCTTAATTGGATTCCAGCTTATATTCGTTCGTGGAAACGAAATTGCTGATGCATCGGCTCGGGATCCTCTGAATATGGCTTCAGCGAATTAGGGAGACTTCCGAACGGCTTGCTTCTGTTAACAACGATGAGCTTGTGATTGGACGAGGTTCGTATAAAGGAATTAACGCTAAACCTACCAAGAGCGGTAACACTAACTGGCATGCACTGCTTCACGAAAGCGAGAAGACCGAATTTATTTAGAATTTGTCAAGTTTTTATTATAAAACTTGCTCCAATAATATAAGTGCTCTAATAACGATCAAATTCTTATAGATTTTTCCTGTGAATGGGCCGTTTAATCTGAGTTCGCGGTTGCAATCATTTTGGAAAATGTGCAAGTTATTGTAATTATACTGTTACAAGCCTGTAACAGTATAATCTTTCCTGAAAGAATGCGGACTAAAAATATAATACAATAACTGATCCACTATCGCGAGAATCTTCGCAATAACTATAATCTATCCTTAATAATAAATATAATTAATATATATATAATAACTAATAATTAATATTCTTAATAATAACAGTGCAAATTAACCCTTTGCACTCGAGTGGCGACTCTGAGGCGACGTCGGAAATAGCTACACTATTTTAAAAGGATTTTCACATGATTAAATTTACCTGTATTCGATAAACTGTCAAATAATAGAGAAGTTATCTGTAAGCATACACGTTCAATTTCATATGTATCAAATAAAAAGAATCGTGTCAAGTGGAAATACCGTAGATTGAAACAAATATCTTCATTTCGGAATTAAAGTAGTCTCGAGTGCAAAGGGTTGAGCCAATAATTTAACCGGTCTACATTTTCTGTATATTTTTGTATTTCGATTAGCAGAATAGTTTCTTTATCGAAGTCGAAACTGTTCGATGAAAAGAAAAATTGTACGATTCGCGTTCATCCAAATTCACCAAACGCGATCACACTGAAAAATCAGTTAATCAGCGGATTGGAATCAAGCAACGTCCGATAGAAAAACAAAGCGTTTAGTGGAATTGACAGCGAGATACGTTCCAGCGAAACGTTCGGAACAAAGGGCTGGACAAAGGGCCGAACAAAGGTCTGCACTTGGCGCACGGAGTTTGGATTTTTCTTGATTCTTTTCTCGAGTAGTTTTTAAACAGAGCGCGCTCAGTAAGCAGACAATTATGCGAGATTACGGTGTTTCACGGGAATATGAATCTTCGAGCTTCTACGTGGAGCGGCCTACGAGCTAAATAAAGCTGCAAAAACAACAATGAGTTTTTCGGCTGGAGGAGAAAAGTGGAGTCGCGAAAACGGAAAGGTGAATAAAGCGACGGGGTGCACCGGCTCATTTGCAGAAACGACCAAACAATCCCGGCTTTATCTCAGACCCGTCCTCGACGGCGTGCAGCACGTCAACGTTCCTTTTAATCAACTTTTTCCCTTTAATTGACTCGGCGATGTCAACGCCCGGCCGCGTTCCATCCGTCCACGTCTCCGCCGCGTAGGCACGATAATACGAGGAATCTAATATTTCTAACGCGATTATGCCGCGAAACTCTCGCCAATTGTTTCCGACAGCGCGCCACGCGAATTACGGGCGCTAATTTTAGTTACGGATTGCGATAGAAGCGATCGTCCGCGTTGATAATCGCGATCAAAAGCCGAGAAACTTGTAGCGAACTGCGTGCCGCTTCACATTTTTACGCTTCGAATTGCCCGCGAATCGTCCGAATTGACGAGCAACAAAATCGCGTCACGGCGAAAGCGTGAAACGACGTGAAACGACGTGAAACCGTTGCATTCTCGCGAACTCTTCGTAGCACAACGATTTCCGTGGCAACCTTCAGATTCGACGGAAAATGATTTTCTAATATTCCATCCGATTCCGTGTGTTGATAACATTTTCCCACCGGCGAGAACGGAGCTCGTGTTTCCGGAGCAAATAAATTTCTTCTATGAAACGATTTGCATACCCGTAGCATTGCACAGTAATGAACACGGAAGGCTCCCGCTGTACAAATGTTTGTGCCGGACGCTTTGCAAAAACAAACGAACGGTTTCGGGACCGTTATGCTTCCGACGAGCGTCAAATATTATCAGAGGCACATTTTTCCGGCTTTCCGGCGGCGGAAAAACGCTGCCGAAGCAACTCGACGGGCTCGCTAGTTTTCTTCGGTGGCCGAGACATTCCTAAGAAATATCAAATCCATTATACAGTAATGTCTCTCTAATTGCTCAGATTGACCACAAAAATGGACAAATTGGAAAGAGGAGATACGATTATTCGAGCCTTGTGGTTCGTTCTTACAGTTGTTGACAATCGGTGACTATAATCGGTAATATAATATAACGACTGTAATATAACTAAATAATATAATTAATATAGTAACTATAATATAATATCTCCTCTTTCAAAATTGTCATTTTTGTGCGCAATCTGAACGCGAATTAGAGAGAATTTACTGTCTTCGAGCCTTACGGCCTATTTTTATAGTTCTTGAAAATCGGTGATTATAATCGGTAATATAATATAACGACTGTAATATAACTAAATAATATAATTAATATAGTAACTATAATATAATATTTCCTCTTTCAAAATTGTCATTTTTGTGCGCAATCTGAACGCGAATTAGAGAGAATTTACTGTATTCGAGCCTTACGGCCTATTTTTATAGTTGTTGAAAATCGGTGATTATAATCGGTAATATAATATAACAACTGTAATATAACTAAATAATATAATTAATATAGTAACTATAACATAATATTTCATCTTCCAAAATTGTCATTTTTGTGCGCAATCTGAACGCGAATTAGAGAGAATTTACTGTATTCGAGCCTTACGGCCTATTTTTATAGTTGTTGAAAATCGGTGATTATAATCGGTAATATAATATAACAACTGTAATATAACTAAATAATATAATTAATATAGTAACTATAACATAATATTCCCTCTTTCAAAATTGTCATTTTTGTGCGCAATCTGAACGCGAATTAGGGAGAATTTACTGTCTTCGAGCCTTCGTGGGATGATTACAGGATGGTTACGACGATGTCACTACGATTTTATAGCGGCTTATGAAATCTAGATCATCCAAAAAATATAAACAGTTTTCCGAAGATTTATTGCGCGGTCCAGACTAAATAATGTAACTATGTTACACAATTATGTAAACCCAAGATCATGCGAAGGATGCAAACGATAATCCTGAGACGTCTTAGATGATCCAGGTATTACGTTGAAGCATGTAATTATTTCAAGATGTCTTGTAAAGTTTGTCTCGTTTACAGACGTCTGTAAACGTCTGAGACGTCTTTATAGTTACGAATTGTCAACAATTATAAAAACGAGCCGCAAGGCTCGAATAATCGTGTCTCCTCTTCCCAAATTATCCAATTTAGTGGACAATCTGAGCGTCGGTAGTTCTCGAAAACACTTCTCGATCTCTGAATCTCGAAATCCTCGACCTGCTTAATTCTCCCGGTCGTTTGTATCTCTATAGACACGCCCCAATTAGCAGTGCTTCTCGTTTTTCACATCCGTTCCCGTAAAGCATCGCCGAACAATTCAATTTCCATCGGCGTCGCTCGCGTTCTCCAGCCGCGCCGACGATTCGAATTTTGTTCACGTAAAAACCTGACGTTATGCGATTCAAAAAAAAGAGAAGAAAAAAACGTGGCTTAAAGACGGGTTTAACGATCGCGCCGTATAATTTCCCGTGCGTTTTCGTGCCGCTGCCGGACGGAACGGCAACAATGAGACTCGCTTATTTTCCGTTTCGTTTCCATTCCTCCGTTCGCGCTCATTTTAATAATGTAGACAGTAATTATCTCGGTGCCTACGAACGAAAACAGCGCCGTTAAAGCAACGTTATCAAATCTCGCGCTGTCCACTTAATTGGGAACTTAATTAAAGACGATCGCGTCATTAGTTCTCTGTTGCTTCTGCACACGGTGTCCCGCGAAGGTCTTGGCCATACTGCGTCCTTTGCAGATCCCACTGCATTCTTGCGTTTTTTCACCGAAAATGCACGTAACAAATAGGACAAAATATACATTTCTATCATTTTTCATCTTATCGATATTATTCGCAGTATGCTCCATGCGAGACTGCGTTTTCATGCAACACCATTTTCAAACTCGTTTGTCGTCCAAATTGAATTCGCAGGGGTAGATATATTTGGATACATACTTTTGATTTACAACTTCACCTCATTTGTCACTGGTTGAACTACTTAACACTAGATTTAGATCATAAAAAACAGCTGCTTTATATTAGTTTATAAAAATAGCAATAAGACAGTCACTCCAATTTTTAACAAGTGTTATTGTAACGTTTGTCATTGGTAAAACGCAAATTGAATAAATAACTCGTAAATGTATCTTTACGATACGAGCAATAGTAAATTAAAAAATGAATGACCCATCATTTTGACGGATTCATCCAGTGGGTAGTGTCATCATCAAAGGGTAAATCTAGTGTTAAATGATCCGTAAAGTTCAAGAATCTCTGTTTCACTCTTATCGAAGTATACTTATTTAATAAAAAAAACAACGAAGAATTCAGTAAAACTGAATAACGAACAAAATATTACGAATAAAATTCGTTCGAGCACGATGAAATTTTTAGCAAATAGCCGTCACACGGAATGACTATTTAAGTTATAAGACAGAGGAATTTCTATTAATTCGATGCGAGAGTCGACGATCTTTTACAGCACCGCGTCCGCAAATATTTCCGTATCGCGCACGAATTCCGGCTCTGCAAATACTCCGCTGATTTAACGGAAAAATAAACGAGACGGTATCGCGTACAGAAAGAAATTTTCCCGAGCGTATATGGCAATATTCGCTCGCAACTTTTCCCATTAACTCTTCAAACGAAATAGCAACGAATTCGCAGGTTATCGCGTGCATTTCGTATCGCTGCACGTTCGAATAATCGAGAACGCTCGCTCGCTCGCTCGCGCGCGTGGAACATGGAGATATACATAAAATATACATATACAAATCTAACCGGGAAACGATAACGCCGGCCTGATAGAAATAACTTCGTAGAGCCGTGAAATCAGACGAATTCAATTTATTTCCTTCGGGCGATGCGCGGCAGAGCAGCCCTTCGCGTCCCGGCCTCGCCCCGTATCAATGTTTATGTAAATCCCGGGTTAAATTGGGGGTGAGATCGAGCGGTATTACCGCTGATGGCGAGACTGATGGGCAGAATCAGCTTCGTGGTCCTTCGTGAACGGCAAACATTGACAGTGCGCACCGTGCACCGCATACGATTCCCGCTCGCGTTTTCAATATTTGCGCCGGGATCGGGCCCTCGCCACCTCCTTCGGGCGCTTTTTTTAGCGTCGTAGACCTCGCGATCATCGACGCCCCGGGTTCTCTCCGACTAATTGAATCGCAAATATTTGGCCGGTCGGAATGGGAGGTTCGCTGTTCGATGGATCGCAAATTGCCGCGGCGATCTAAGGTATTAAACAAGGGAATTAAAAGGACCCCGTCGAGGAAAGCTTAATAGAGTAGAACTCCGTTTATATGAACTCGGGAGACAACCGGTTCGTAGGCTCATTTAATAGGAGCTCGCTGATTACAGTAATTGTGGGAAGAGGAGAGATACGATTAATCGAGACTTGCGGCTCGGTTTTATTGTCACCGATTGTCGACAACTATAAGAACGAGATGCAAGGCTCGAGTTACTGTATTAAATTAGTGTATTCCAATTATGGGGAGAGAAGAGATACGATTATTCGAGGCTTGCGGCTCGGTTTTATTGTCGCCGATCGTCGACAACTATGAAAACGCGATGCAAGGCTCGAGTTACTGTATTAAATTAGTGTATTCCAATTATGGGGAGAGAAGAGATACGATTATTCGAGGCTTGCGGCTCGGTTTTATTGTCACCGATCGTCGACAACTATAAAAACGCGATGCAAGGCTCGAATTACTGTATTAAATTAGTGTTTTCCCAATTACTGTATTCCCATTAGGGTAGTGATTATTGTCGGATAACCAATTACTGTGCCTTCGTTTTCTTTTCGGGCATGGTTTATATTTTGAGCATGCTTTACTTCATATTTATCGAGTAAGACGTATTCAATTTTATTACTCAAAAATAAATAAAATAAAAGGATAACGATACTTGCTATAGTCTCCACGCGACAAGAAGGCACCTTTGTGTTCGCATTCCCCCTCTCACTAGCTGCGGCAGTGGGGGAGCTAGTAAGAGGGGGAATGCGAGCACAAAGGTGTCTTCTCGTCGCGTGGAGACTATAGCACAAGTATTGTTATACTTTTATTTTATTTATTTTTGAGTAATAAAATTGAATACGTCTTATCCCCCCTCTTACTAGCTCGCCCACTGCCGCAGCTAGCGAGAGGGGGAATGTAAACGCAAGGCGCCTTTTTCTCGCGCGAGGACTATACGTTCTATTCGATAAATATAAAGGAAACCAAAGGCACAGCAATTGGTCGCTCTACGGTAACCGGTCCTGATACACAACTTGTAACTTTTCGTTCAAATGACTATACTTCGCGTTAACATAAATGGATCTAACGAAACACTTAAGGTGAATGGAACGGTATTATGGAACTGGAGTTATGCTCGACAGCAGTTCTGATAATAAAAATATAAATAAACGCTGATGATGCCGATAAATGTTGTTTGTACAAGCGGAGTCCTTCTGTATTCTAGTTTTCTTCGGAAATTCTTGGAAATTAGGCTTTCATAAAGTTTTGGTGACAAATCGAGGAAGCTACAACGGTGTGGAAGCAGATCGAGTATTGCAGGTAGCGTAAATTGAAATGATTAAAAACGAGTTGAAAATTGTGAATTCGATTCATTCGCGTGTACATTCTATCCAGAAGCTCAGATACAATAGGAGCTTCAGTACAATAAGTTATCTCTCTCACTCTCTTTCTCTTTAAACGGCTCCCAAAGTAGCCTAATTTCTCAAAGAAGTTAGTGGGTTAACAGCGATTACCGAAGACGCGGGATCCGATTGCGTCCGACGAGAAAGTTTCGCGAAACGAGGAAGCCGCGGGAAATAGAGGGTACTTCTTTTTTCGGGCCCGTAATTGCGAAAGTGGTGAGGAATGGTATGGTCGTTTCGTAAATGGTAACAATGAAATACCAACTGGTATTATAGACGTCATAACTTAGCGATAGCGCGGAGGCTTGCGGCATTCTCTGGAATAACCAGGAATTGGCCGGGGCGTGCCGGGCATTCCTGTGTTCGTCCGTACTGACGATTCCTCCGTATCGTCGCGAGAACTTTGCTCCGGATTCGCGGCCATCGATATTTCTTGACGCGACCCGAAATTGCCGCAGGTCCGACAACCCGCTACGAAAGACAATTCGCAGCTAATTGCACGACCGGACCGATGAACTGTATAGCTCGCGAGATTTCACCTGGAAATCGCTATTTCACGAACGCTCCGAGCGCGCACATGTGCGCGAGCAAGTCCAAGAGCAACTGTGCTTCGAGTTATGTCACTTTTAGAACCCGACTATTCATCGATTTGTTCGTAAATCGATATTTATGGTTACTTTATTCCTGTTCGTTCGTACGATCATTTCAGATTCTTTTTTTTCCTTTAGGCTATTTTTCATTCTCACTCTTAGCTCCTTGCGGTACAATTTTCTTCGCAGTTACGACGATTAGGACATTTTCGATCGTCATCGTTCCTTAGAAAAAAAGAAAGAAAAATAGTTATCGCGAGTAATACTTTACTTTAAATACTTTATATACTTGAAATACTTTACTTGAATGCTAAAAACCGACTGTCGGTCGAAATGACCGATCTCGTGTATCTTTTATTTTTGAAATATCGGAATTATAATGACTCGTTCTTAAGAAACGATCGAATAAATTATTATCAAGATAAATGAATTATTATTAATATTATTATTAAACGATCGAATAACTATTCAAGCATGACTGTTCTTCCATCCTTTAAACCTACCGGCCTCTAAATGTAATTAACGCGTGCTTTTTTACAATGATTACAAGGCTGAATTTATTTAAACTTTTCGCCATGCTTATCATAATATTATATATACATATATATTATTATTATTAATATTATATACATATGTATATATATATCGTAAATTCTCAATATATGTATACATATATATAATATTAATAATAATAATAATAATATATATATATATATATATATATATATATATATATATATATATATATATATATATATATATATATATATATAAGGCTCAAGTTATTTATAATTTACAATATATATTGTAAATTCTCAATATATGTATACATATATACATATAATATTAATAATAATAATAATAATAATATATATATTGAGAATTTACAATATATATTGTAAATTCTAAATAACCTGAGCCTTATCATCCAAAGAATGGAACAACAGACACACTGAAATGTCTATTATTAAAAATCTCCATCGCAAGCCAGGCACGTCGCAGCCCAGCAAAGGGTTGAACAAAGAATTTATGTAACGTCTCCAGCATACGAACGAAACATGCTATGCATTAAAGGAATACACTTGCGATTAGTATAACACACCATACCTAGATAAATACAACATACGTTGATCAACATAACTTACGTGTAACACAATTTACCATAATATACGTGAATTAATACAACACACGTTGATCGACATAATTTTCCTCGGCGACCAGGATCGGCATAGAAATCGGAGCAGTTCGCAGATGCAGCCTGCATATTCGCCCCGGCAACGGGTTCCGCAGCGGGCGATCGGAAAATAATACGGCTTTCATCCGGTTAAGTCACGGTACAGGTTTTAGCGCGGGTCTCGAATTTACGGAGATTGGAAATCCAACCGGGAGAAATGAAAACCGTGTAGAGATGTATAAAGCCGGTGGTAGCTGGGGAAGCAAGGGAAGCGATGGGCAGGAGGAGGAGGAGGAGGATGAGGGGAGGTGGCGATGGCGGTGGTGGCGGCGGTCGGGGAGGAAAAACGCGATCCGGACGAAAGACTTGAGCACGAGCGATGAGATAGAATCTAAATTGCGTTCCGCTAAGAGGGAAACGGTCCGGGGCTCCCTTGCACCACCGCGTCATATTTATCTAGCTTCGCGACGGCATACCCGTGGGCTTAGGCAAATTCCGCATATCGGTTTAGGTAGTTGCAGAACGGCGGCGAGGGGGGAGGGGGGACGAGCTACCACGGTAATTGAAACGTAGCAGCCCAGTATAACTCTATTTCCCTAGAGCTGGCAGGCCAACGCGCCGCGCGGACTTTGACGATGCATCGACAGACTCGCGGCGCACCGGGAACCACGAGAAAACCTTATTGCACGCCGGTGCAATAACGGCGCGAGCGGGGCCTCTGTTTTGCCAGCCGTCGCCTCAATTGTACACTTTTAACAAACTTGCGGAACACTGCCTGCTGTAAACGCGAGACACTCGAAGCCGGAAACGCAACCTACGACTACATTCCTATAAAAAACGATTTTTTAAAATTCAAAACAAAAAATCATGCATTTAAGGGTTAAACGGTGATGACTTAATTCGAGCCTTGCATCTTGCATCTTGAATCGGTGACGAGAAAAACGAGCCGTAAGCCTCGAATTACTGAATTACGAAATCACCGTATTCCCATTAGGGTAGTGGAGCGATTATTGTCGGATAACCAGTTATATATATATATATATATATATTATTTTATAAAATTTTACGGACATTTTGAATACGCGCACGAGATTAAGGCACAGTATGTATATATATATATATAATGTCCGTAAAATTTTATAAAATAATTTGTATAAATTTCGTTCACGAGACGTTAATCGACGCGAAAGCGTACGAAACGTAAGAATTTTGCAATATCTTGTCAAAAATGACTAAGAACTGCCGAAGAAGAAATAAAAATGAATATCTAGCTGCCTCATAGTACACGCGAGGGTGAATATTTTGACTTAAATTCCACAAATCTGTTGCAATAATAATAAACAACGCGAGACGTCAGCTATGAACGATTTAATTTCTAATCTTAGCTTTTCTAGCTTCTTTTCTATTTAACCTTGGAATATAACCAGCATTAAATTCGCACAGAATCTCCGCACGGAAGTCCCAACGTTCCTGTATCGCCGTGAAATTTCAAAGCAGGCAAAGATTGGATGGTTCTGATGACTGGGACGGTTCCTCGGTTCCTCGCGATGTTCCGCGAGAATTCAGCGGAACGGTCGATCGCGGCCGCAACGTTTCGCCCGCTTAGCGGAACGGCTCCCGCGAGCGTGCAACCAGCGCGAGCGGAAGCTGGGAGCACAATTACTGTCATGTCAGGCGGCAGCGAGGCAACTTGAAAGAAAATAGAGCGTTCTCCCGCGCCTCTGTCAGCGGCCCGAGTCCATGTAAAATGAAGACGGCTGAAAAGACAGGGCCTGAAAACGAGGAAAAACTACCGGCTAGGAGGAAACGGGATCGTGCTGCGGATTAACGACGCTACTTTCCGAGTGATTGGAACGCGTCAATCAATACGCGAAGCCGGGCAGGCATTCGCTATCAGATTGCGCTCATCATTTCGTAGAATCGCTCGTTGTCTGACTCGCGCCGCGCCCGCCGCTCGAACCCCCACAAAGGTATCTCGTTATCCCTTTTGTTTGTTTTTCATCCGTGCCGCGTCACGACCTTCTTTTCACTCGCCTCGAAAGTCGGGTTTCGTTCGGATAAACTCGATCGCGTCGTTGTTCGATCAATTGCTTGCGAACTTTTAACGAGAAGGATGTTCCTTGGTTTATTTACGGCGGGCGTTGCCTCCTCGAATGTAGCAAATTCTCCCCCGATTTTCCTTCGGCTTGTGAATGAAAATGGGAAGAGGAGAGACGATTTGGGAGAAGGAGATGCGATTATTCGAGCCTCGCGGCTCATTTTTATAACTGCCGATGGTCAATAATTATAAAAACGAGTTGGAACGAGCTGGAATAATCGTATCTCCTCTTCCAAAATTGTCCACTTCTGTTCGCAAGCCGAAGGAAAATTAGGGAAAATTTATTTGTACTGTAGTAGCAAATTCTCCCCCGATTTTCCCTTCGGCTTGTAAACGAAAATCGGAAGAGGAGAGACGATTTGGGAGAAGGAGATGCGATTATTCCGAGCCCTGCGGCTCATTTTTATAACTGTTGATTTTTCCCAAATTGTCCAATTTTGTTCGCAAGCCGAAGGAAAATTAGGGAGAATTTACTTGTACCGTAAATTCATGGGCCGAATTTAGGTGGGTCGTGAATCCCTCTTGGCTCGCGCGCGACGATATTAAACAATACCGGCGAAATTGGGCCTCGTTGACACGAAATTAGACTGCTCGACGTACCTATTCATATAACATTCGAAGCTGAAACTCGGTACAAATTTGATCGTGTTTCTCCATACCGTTTCGTTATTTTATCTTGTCCCGTCTGGTCTCGCGATCTCTGCCGTTCCGTCGAATCCAAGTTGCGCCGCGTTCGTCGGTTCTACTCAGAATTTGTTGTAGGACAAAGGGCCCAGCGCTTGCATATTAAAAGGCACGTAGGCGAAAAATTGAGTCTGCCGGATCCTATTCGTATACCGTTGGAAGTGCACTTCGTCTTGAGGGCTCATCAAATTTACATGGAATATGGAACCCGAAAATATTCGGCACGTATCTTTTTTAGAAGGAATCATTCATATTCAGAGGGCGAAGGTGGTCTTCGAACTTGGAGGTCGGTGCGAGTAAAAAGAACTCGCCCGCTTTAACCCTGAACGCGGCGATGCGAATGAATTTTTCAAATGACCCGGGCCATCTTTACGAGTTTATGTAAAACAACTGACAGAAGGATGCTATCTCTGAATACAAGCTTGAGAATATGGACGATGGCGTGTCCTCTCCAGCAAGATTAATTAACCCTTAGCGCTCCGAAGGCTCCGCTACGGAGACATTCGTCATTTGTTCCGTAACTCCGAAGGCTTCGCTGCGGAGCAAAATGTTTTCAGCATACGTTATCGTCGGCGTTAGCGATTGTTATCTGTAGTTAAAACGTGCTAAGTCTGTACCATTACGATTAAACCATTTCTCGACCTTTTCTATGGTTAGCAACATGGAGAAAAATAAATATTACGATGAGAATTTAGAGCCGAGCGACACCGAAGACGTATTTGATTTTGAAGAGTTGAAAGACATTGTGGAAGACAATGTTGGTTATGATTCTGACGCTTCGAGTAGTAGCAGCGAAATTATACTACCGAAGAGACGAAGAATGAGAATTATTGAAAGCGAAAGCGAAGATTCGTTACAAGACTTAGACGAATGGCGCGATGTTACGGAAGAATTACATATTCCAGATAGAATACCTTTTAGTGTATTGCCACAGGTCGTTGGACCACAAGTTCCTACAAACATCGAACAGCCGATACGATATTTTAAATTATTTTTCGCGGACGAATTGGTAAATGAAATTATAAAGGAAACCAACAATTGCGCGGAAAATGTTCTAAACTCGAGAGAAATATCTAGTAACTCTATTTGGCAAAGCGAATTCTGCGACACTTGTCCAAGTAAACCCAGAATGCGCATGGGAGATTGTTACCAAAGATATCGCACCATGGTGAATTACAAAATTGAAAATTTATCTTTTATTTACAATAGGAAAATGTATATTTATAAAATAAATAAAATATCGAATGCATGTAATCTTTTCCGCTCGAAATAAGACTTCCTTTGTCTCAGGCGCTCCGCTCCAAAAATGTGCCGGAGTTGCTGGTAGGCAGTGCTCGAGAAACGCGCCTAGCGCCAAGGGTTAAGAAATGAAGCATTTGCCGAGCTTCCACGAAAGAAAAGAAAAAGAAAACGTTCATTGAAGAAATAAGCCAGTCGAGTGCTCGATCGAGCATTTTTCACCGCGGCAATGTTAATTTAGCTGCTTCCAGCGTGGACCGTGGCTCCGAAGAAAGGATGCGGACGCATCAAAATGCAAGTCTCGGATGTAATCTCGGCCGCTCGTAACGTCACCGGCTGAATCGCGAAATTATAACCGAGTCGCACGGAATCCTGGTGGCCCGCTGTTCAACTTTATTCATCTCGTGTGCGAGGGGCGAGCATTAATCTTTCCGCGAGTATCGCGCGAACGCAGCAATTGTTAATCTTCCAAGTCTCATTCAACTTTCTACGAACGCCGTCTCTGCTATCGCGCGCGGCTGTCTATGTTCGCGAACATGTTGAACAGACGAATCTCAGTTAATCTCTAATTTCCTTCGAGCGTAACAACTTCGTGATACTTGCGTCGTCCCCGCGGAATCGTCAGAAATGTTCAGCTTCGCAAAGTCATTTCGGAGTTCACGTATTCGAACTGGTTGCAGCAACAGTTTCGACGATGGACGAAAATTAAAAATGCCGCATTTCAGCCGAGAGATACAAGACACGCGCACACTGTCCGCGTTCTGATAAAAGGATTTCCCGTCTCGTTTAGGCAGTCCCGACCGCACATGAGTCAGAATGTCCGTCGAAGACCCTTCTTCCATAATCCGCAGAATCGCTGATCCCGCGAGTCCCCGATAAATCCCGACGTAAAAATAGGATCGGATCTTCTGATTACGTGGAAGGATCTCTTCGGGCAATCCACGCAGCCTGAATTCGACTAAATTATGCGAGGCTGATTCCCGCAGGACCTTCAGGCTCACAGTATGCCGCCGATTGTGTACCGTTAGCGTTTGAATTGGAAATCAGCTGTCCACCGAGGACTTAACGAGATATTCCTGTTTCGACGGTATATTTTAGTGTGTTTCGTTCTCGACGGTGCTTTCGAGTTATTTTAACCCTTTTAGTGCCGGAGGACGATCTATCGGCTCTTGCTGCACTGGCGAGAAGTGCCAGAGCCGATATATCGGCCCGCGCCTTGTAGCGCATTATAATAACAAAATTCTACACATTTACAATATATAAATATAAATATAAATATTTATGTTATTATAACGAAGTATTATGCAAAATTATATCACAAATATATTTATGACAACATAATTTTGTTTCAGCAATGTTATATTACCTATAACAATTACATATCTCGGAAGAGATAATCCGTCCGGCGTTTACCATGTACCTTCGAGTTATTTTTTACGTTTGTTACGTAATATTATTTATCTTGTCACAAAATATATCAGAAATGCAAATTATATACTTCGTAATAAACGACCTATATAAAATTATGATGAAAAGATGACTTTTTGTATGCACAGATACATTTTGTAAGAGAGAACTGGACTTTTACTTTCTTTACGATCCTTTATACCTTTGTTATTTATATAATTTTCAATGAATACAGAAAATCTAGTGTCATCGTTTTGTTCTCTATTTCGTCCTTAATTTACTGCTTTTCGAATCATGTAAATATTGTTTCTTGTTTGGTTTTTACGAGCATTTTCCCAAACCCTAGCAAAACCGTGAAATTCGGCCGGTTATCCTCGCATAGGCGCCTCTTTTTCGCATGGCGCTAAAAGGGTTAAAAAGAAGATAATGCAAGCTGTTCGCGTCGACGCTGACCAATCGTTAGCGTAATGGGTTTCCCGGGGTGATGAATGCTCCTTGCACAGCGAGGCGTTTCTAAGATTCGACGTCATGGACGACGAAACGACAGGTTCGGCTCGCTGTTTCCGAACGGTCTCGCCTTTCCGGGCTGCCTCTCTCGAAACCCGCCGCTTTATTTTCTGGATGTCTTCACGCGCAGCCTCGTCTATTTCCCGTCACACGTTCCCCGAACGTTTCTTAGTTCGCCGGGGATGAGAAACTCATTGGTCAGCAGCAGCTCCACTTCGTGCTGTCCGACGCGTTCCAAGAGTTTACACACGCGCGGCACGTAAATTTCTGTTGCATACCCGTTCCCCAGAATTTCGAACGGACAACTTAATCGCGTCACATAACTTGAGAACCCTTTTTTTGCTCGTACGCTGTTTCGAAGCATGAATTTTCTTCACGATTTTTCTTGCAATATCTTGCGACGTTAAGCTCGATCCGTGCTGGTTGGGGGCAACGTTAAGGGTTAAATTAGTTACTTATTAATATATACAATTATTCTGGAAGTCTTGTATTACGTAAAATATGTGCAAGTTTTGACAGATCAATTTTAATCTTTAGAGAAAACGAAAAACCATAGGTTCTCTACTAAGGACGTTTTGTGATGTAGAAAAAATGTTTCTTGTTTTTTGTTCTAATTGTGCGTACTCGGTGGAAGTTACTTTGACCGCCAGGAACAGTAGCCAAATTGAAATAAAAAATATTAACCCTTTGCTCTCGAAGCTGTTTCAACTGTAAATCTAAAATAATTTGTCCGACTTATAGGATTTTCATTTTATACGACAAAGTGCATTTTATGCACGCGAAATCGAGTCTTGCGACTTACACAACGGGCTATGCTTTTGATTAATTAATTTTTTTAAATTTTATTTAATTCTTTGAAATCTCTGAACTTTGTCAATTTTGTCAATCTTATCTTCTGAAATCTGAACTTTGTCAATTTTGTCAATCTTAGAACGCGATGTAACGAATTTCGCCGGTGCCTCGGAGTCACCACTCGACTGCAAGTGGTTAATAATAACACAGAAAAAAAGTATAGATAAAGACAAAATGTCAACTGTGTTTTCACCCCCATCGAGAACTGTCTGCAATATTTGATTCGATGACACTTTGCCACCGACAGAGTTTCTCCAGTGTGAAACGAGCAACAAAGTCAACCCTGATGCGTCTCGCATGATTCTCTAACGGGTGATCGTCGGACAACTAGCTAGAGTTAATAGTGGCCTTGTGTAAAACACGATATTGCAATTGCAGAGACGTACACACAGGATTACAACGAGAAGCGAATTACGAGGCATTGAGTGCAGCGGCAGTATCTTCCGAACCGAGCCGCGTCATTAGGTTACGTTCGCACGGTAATTAACAATTCCACATGCAATTTCCCGTTCGCGTCAATCCACTCCGCCCGGTTTATTATCGAACCCGTGTATCACGTGCCCCCCCTTCCCCCCCCGCAACGATCTTCTTTTTGTGCGGGGATTTGAATTATAAACGCGCATCCTCCGCGGCGTACACGAAATTATATCGTATCCGATTTAATTATAATGCAATCGATTCGACAATCCCATTTCCCGACGCGCACCGTTGTTAAACAATTCAAAGTCGGGCTGAATTATGAATAGTGCAGCGCGCCGATTATGTTCGTCCTTGCAGCTCCATAATGGATGAACTGCGCCGACTACAGCAACCGGGCGTGTCGCGGAATTCAAATATTTTTCTTTCTGTAAACGCGTTTCGGAAATTAATACTTCCACGACCGCGCCAGAGATCTCAAAAATTTCCGAAAATTGAAGTATTTCATTCGATTAAACAAAAATTACGAAGCAAACTTATGTGGCATCGATTACTTCTTCAACATTCGTATCTCTTACGAATCTTAATAAAATTAAGCAGTCATTTTTAATTAGACGTGCAAGATTTCCCAAATCGGTCGTCAATCGACTGAGTTTAAAATGGGGAGATCTCCCCATTCGGTTGACTAAGTACTAAGAACGCGTTACAGATTCTGACGCGTCGGTCGCGTCGGTCTCCCTAACTGACGCTCAGACTGTGCAGAAAAATGGACAATTTTGGAAGAGGAGATATTATATTATAGTTACTATTAATTATATTATTTAATTAAATTATAGTTATTATATTATATTACCGATTATAATTATGGATTTTCAACAACTATAAAAACAGGCCGTAAGGCACGACTACAGTAAATTCTCTCTAATTCGCGTTCAGATTGCGCATAAAAATGGACAATTTTGAAAGAGGAAATATTACATTACAGTTACTATATTAATTATATTATTTAGTTATATTACAGTTGTTATATTATATTACCGATTATAGTCACCGATTGTCAACGACTATAAGAACGAACCACAAGGCTCGAACAATCGTATCTCCTCTTCTCAAGTTGTTCATTTTCGTGGACGATCCGAGCGTCAATTAGACCCATTAAATTCGGACCCATTAAATTCCCGCCAAGTCAAAGTCGTTTGAATGATAAAACCGGAACTGGAAAATTAAAGTTCGCCGTTTTCAGCAGTTGTCGATCCGCCTGCACGCGGATGCAAGACGAATGGATAGAAAGATGTCCGGCCGGAGGGAAACACGTTTCGCAAACCTGATTCCCGCCAAACAAGGTTTGCAGAGGGTTTTTAAGGTTCCTCCCCCGGGAAATTCGTCGGGAACGTTGAATTTAACGTCAGGCTCGCTTGTTCACGCAAAGTGGCGTACAACTTGTCAACGAACAGATTAAGGATATTAACGAGGAGCAACTTTTTTGCGTTCGGGCTTCCCAACTTCTCGAAACCGACGCCGTCCTTCGAGAGAACGGGCGACGTTGTTGTTTCAGCGACGCTAACGCAATTAATCCTTTCGTCACCGGCTCCGCATTTTCCGACGAATTTACGCGTCGTATAAATGGACGTCTATCTGGAACATTTCTAATTCATCAGTGACCCGCGTGCGTTTGCTTTCATCATGATTTTCACGTCGGCCTAGAGGCAGTTCTTAATCATTCATCTTCTCCGTGAAATCTGTTACGCGGTTACCAGACCGCGAGTCTTCTCGGAAATCTCGCTTTTCGTGGATGTTTTCGTAACAAATTGGAATCGAGAACGCATTCAGGTTGACAACGGGAAAATTGTTTATGGCGAAAGTAAAGTGGAAATCTCGTTAATGGTTGTCGATCCTTTGCACTGCTACATCGCGTCAGACTAGTCTCGGAGATTTGAGAAATAATCCGTGAAATATTCACGGATAATTAAATTATTTATGGAAAATTAAATATTTCACGCTAAAAATATGAATTGAAATACGATTCTACTGTTCTATTGTCTATATCTAAGCGTTAAAGCAAAGGTTGGCATAAAATAAATATGAACGTTCTTTCTCGTGCAGGATTACATGTTTTATATATACATGTTATATACATGTTTTCTCGTGCTTTAACTCTTTGTGAATGAGAATTTTTTAAAGCATACTATATTAATATCTAATTATATAATATACTATAATAATATACTATAATAATATACTATAATATACTATAATATACTATAATATAATAATATACTATAATAATATACTATAATAATATACTATAATATACTATAATATACTATAATATAATAATATACTATAATAATATACTATAAAAATATACTATAATATACTATAATAATATACTATAAAAATATACTATAATATACTATAATATATAAGATAATAATATACTATATTAATATCTAATTAACATACATATTTTCTCATGCTTTAATTCCTTGCGGATAAGAACTTATCAAAGCATCAATAACATTTTGCCCATAGAACTAGATTACGTATCAAAGACTTAAATAATGAGAAAAATGAACAATACATCTTGATCTACACTTTTGCAACTGTTTTGCAAACTAACCAGTCCGTAGAAATTCAACTGCTCGAATAGAAAACGGAAAACAGATCGAAGAAATCAGGTCGAACGGAGAACGGAATAGGATCTAAAACGAAACTAAGCGGAAGCTAACTCGCGCAACCATGTTCGGGGATCTTACGCGGGCTAATCTGCGGGGTTTGTTTTAGTCGAACGTCGAGGTCAACGTTGCCGATGGTTTTGTTTCCCCGGTATCCGTCGAATAACCGGAGCCACTTTGCGATACGCTTACGGAACGGTCGAACGAGCTTTTGAGAGCGACGCGATCGAAAACAATTCCTTCGGTTCGTTTTCCCGCTCGTAAACCGGGATCTCAATCTCTGGAACTGCACACGCGGCTGGCTCTTTTCGGATCTGCCCGGTAGAACTGGTGCGCGGAATTGCCGCAATCCCATGAATCGGAACGTAGATCACCGTATGCGCGCCACTTTCGACGAGATAGCCCGGCCACCCTCCCTCCCCCCCGAAGGTCAAGATACGTAAGAATAAATCCCCCTGATATATGGAGCCGATAAGGCTGCGATGAGGTGATGAAGCCGGGGGACCGCGGCCTGGCCAGCGCTGCGTGTGATAGCTTTCCGCTCGATTGCATTCCGATCGAGGCAATCCCGCCGATTCCATTACGGCCAGAACTTTCACGGAATATTCCTTTGGTCTCTGATGTGCTTTTGACCCGGCGATTCGACGCGCCGCGCGTAATTGAACAAATTTCTTCTAAACGTTTCCGCGTCCTCGAACTCCTCCTTCCTCCATCCCTCGACTCCTTGTATTCTAATTCTTAAAGTCGATTTATCTTCGAGCCTTCGCGATCGGATGTCCATTCCAAGAGGACACGATTGCCGCTAATTATGGTATCGCTAGGATAACAGATTTTTATCACAGTTTTATACTAAATTCTAATCAGATCGAAGAAACGTGAAACGAAAGAATTTATTGATACTGTCGCATTGCCAAGAGATGAACTCCAGTTGTTTGTGATCGAAGGAGTAGGCTAGTGGAGCCGATTACTGTGCGGTGTGTACCCTTGGTTTCTTTTCGAGCATAATTAACGTTATATCTATTTAGTAAGATATATTGAATTTGTTTATTCGAAAATAAACGCAATAGAAGAATACATTTTTTTATTAAAAATACGCAGAATAAAGGAATAACATTTTTTGTATGCAAGATAAACGAAATGATAAAATAACAAAATTTAATATGTCTTATACGATAAATATAAAGTCAATTATACCCGAGAACGAACCGAAGACAGCAATTGGTCGCCCCATAGTAACTGGCTTTACTATTCCACGTGTATAAATATAATAATATAATAATAATAAATAAGATAAATATAAAGTCAATTATACCCGAGAACGAACCAAAGACACAGCAATTGGTCGCCCCACAGTAACTGACTTTGCTATTCTACGTGTATAAATATAATAATATAATAATATATAAATATATACGATTTGCTATTCTACGTGTATAAATATATTAATATAATAATAATAATATATAAGATAAATATAAAGTCAATTATACCCGAGAACGAACCAAGGACACAGCAATTGGTCGCCCCACAGTAACTGGCTCTGCTATTCTACGTGTACATTATAAAAACCCACGATCTTCTAATAAATTTTAACATTTTAACATTTCACATTTTCTTCAACTTCACGTTTCTAAGGTCACACAGACGTTCTCGAATATAGGAAAACGAACGAACGATATTTCTCGAAGTAATTTAAGCACGAGTTACGTGTAATGAGCGAAACGTCCATGGAGCGCGTAATTTTGATGCGTCGAGGGTTCCAGCAGCATACTATTATACACGAGACAGCCCGTAGAACGGAAGAGAGCATTTTCGTGCTCATTTCTATGAAATAGAAGGATCGTTAAGGAACAAGAGACCATAATTTTATCCACTTCGATATGAAATACCGTAACTCCGCGACTCTCTTTCATTGCAAAGTGTACCGCCGCGCGTATCGAGCCGCAGATGTAATTGAAGTATCGGAATACAATATATCAGAAAGCAATCGAACCGCGATTAATGTCTAGATACTCGGCCAGGATATCCGCGATTTTAGAGGCCTGCCGAATCGGAACGTGCAAGCTGATCCAAAACGAATCGAACAGGGAAGATGGAACGTCGCTAATTAAACGGTCTTGGTCGCGATGCGATCGCTTGCATATAGGGTGTTACATTTGGGTGTGAATGGCGGAATATCTCATAATTGGGCTGCGGATTTTGGGCATTGAAGCTGTAATCGAAGCTGTGATTGAAGCTGCAATTGAAGCTATAGTGAAGACATTCGAAGAATCTTCTTACATTCTTCTCAATTTATTGAAAGTATTCAAAGAAAGAATGTGTATTTGTTTAGATCCTGTTCCTTACAATTCGTTAAGAAAATGTTTATTTCGCAGAAATATCCACAGTTCAGGGTTGCTTAAAATGAGAAAGTGTAGTAGAAATGTAATGAAAATGTAATATCTACTTTTTATATTAGTTTTATTATAATTAATAATAGTAATAATAGTAATATAGTATAATATATAATAATAATAGTATATAATAATAGTATAATAAATAATAGTATAAAATAATATATATAATAATAGTATATATAATAGTATATGTAAATATATAAATATATATATATATATATATAGTACGTATAAATAACAATAGTAATAATTAGTAATAAATATATATTACTATATATTATATCCATACCATATAAATGCCATTATGCTACTCTTACATCATATTCAGATTATAAATTACATTAAATTACAGATATTAAATTAAATAAATTATAAAGATAATGGTATATGAAATTTTTTATTTGTACCACGTACCACGTATTAAACATTGAAAGGATTAACGCTGATGTATGTCGAAGATATTCAACCGTGGAAAATTAGAATAATATTATTAATAATTCAATAAAATTAGAACAGTGCTATTTGGTGCTCGAGAAACGTTCCCTATCGGTTACCGGAAAATTTCGACGATTCACTTTAATTCATCGAGCATTATTTAATAGTACAAAATAATTCATCGTTCATGGTGCACAAGTCCCAAGGAGAATTTCCAACGCGGCCGCGCGCGTCTCGTTACTCTGTTAATCTAAATATTTATGGGTCGTTCCTCTCTTGCGACGCGACAAAACAGCTGCTAGTCCTGCGCTTCCCGACAAGATATTATACCTTGTAATGTTTCGCGTCGCATTAAACCGGCCATTCGTTTAGCGACGCTCACAATTTTTACCTGCTATAAACCGTGTTCCGGAATTGAATCTAAAAAGAGTATTATTATCTCGCGGCAGGATATTCCGCAAAAAAATTCATCGCGCGTTCCGCGTTCCGCTAGAATTCTGCGTTCGCGATGAAATATTTCGTACAATTGGTAATTTCGTTAAATGATAGATCAGCTTGTGTTAAGGTCTCTTATTATGCATAAACATAAACGTCATTCTTTTTATAATACGCGATGCGTCCGACTTGTGATGGGGATTTATTTATTATATATTTTTATATATATATATATAGCTATAATATATAATAATAATAATAATAATAATAATAATATATAATAATAATAATATAATAATAATAATAATATATTATATATATTATAATAACATATTATATAATATATTATATATATTTATATATTTTTACTATATATAATCTGCAACGCGTATACGTCATTTATTTATTTCGAGAAGAAATTTCTATTCGCTCGTTGGACATTCGAGTAAAATGTAGGCAAACGAATAATTCTAAGTCTCCTTTTTCTTCTAAGAAATCATCGTAATCGAAACAGTTCTAATCATTGTAACCGCGAAGACAGAGGCACGGGAAATGTTTGAAAGCGACGCGCCACGCAAACGCGGTGCTTGAAATTGCATTTTCCCGTCGTCTTTAACACATTTCGCCGCGTCATTTTCTCGCGTGGAAACGGAGGGTGGTAGCGCCTGCTAATAGAAGAGCATTCTTCAGAAGAAGTACCGCGGTTATTTTTATTGTGCAAGTAGACCCGATAGAATATTTCTGCAGCGACAACGTCTTCATGCAAATTCGCGGAGCCCGAAGCGGGACGCAGCAAAGAATTTCCGCTTTGCTGCTCGCTAAAGAAAGCTTGGCCAGCTGAAACGGACAATTTTTCACGTGGCCGAGGAGGAAAATGGCCAGGTCAAGTGCGAGTTATTTTCGTGGGTGGTCGCGGGCGCGACAGAATAGAGGGCGTATATATCTCTTGTCTGAAATCTTTTGTTCCCCGGGTGCCCGTGATCATCGGTTCTACGGATGAACGAGCAATACTTTAAATTCTCGAATGGAATCGGAACGATGCGATGGAAGGGCCGGCTCGTTCGCCGCCCTCGGAGCCAGCCAGGTTCGAGCCGGATAGAAAGTAATATCAAACATTAACCCTTTGCGGTCGATGCCGCAACAGTGGCGGCATTCGCAAGTCGTCGTAAAAGTCGGTGCCGCCGGTCTGGCGGCGAGATGTACGCGGTTAAAAAGGACTCTGTATATCGTAAAATTTGTGTTGAAAATTTAAATTTATTTTCATCGATGCGTACATAATGCACATATGCATTATGATGCACACATACTTAAATTTTGTGAAATGTTTACCGTCGATGAGTTGGTAGGAAATTTCCGGCACCAAACATCGCCTACGGCGCAACCTTCGACATCGTTCGTAGACATTAGATCAAACAATCAGCTTCGTGTAAGTCGTTTAGGAATAAAAAAAGACCGTGCAGTATGTTCCGACAGGAAAGCTCCATGAAAAAGACGAGAAACGCGTGCGTACTGTGATACCTGTACTCGGAAGCCAGGACTTCGTATCGGTGATTGTTTCGCAAAACATCACACTTTGGAAAATTACAGAAATTAAAAATTTATGTTTTTACGTACTATAAGTACTATTAAAGACAACAAATCAGTTTCAACGAATTCTGTGCTTTTTGATATCCATGCATTTGCTTTAAATCGCTAAGGGAGAAATAACGCCGAAAAGCTAAATTTGCTCCGGCTAGCTGGCACTCCCATCAGAGAAATTTGCCGATCGCAAAGGGTTAAATAGCGGGATGCTAGCTGGAGAAACGCGTTCATAAAAGGAAAATTGTATAAACATACCGGCATCTTCCCGGCGAATCAAATGATGTCTTGTCTGGTCGCAAAGGATCGTACGAAGGCCACGAAAGGATCGCGCGCAAAAGGTCACCGATGTCCCTCGATGTCTTTCGCTATACTTAAAGGAAACGTCGCCTCAAAGCTACTGTTTCCTCGACTTAACAAAGATTCTCCGTGCCCGAGTCTCGGCTGTCTCTATGTACTCGATAAACTGAATAATTAAAATGGAACGGGTCAATGATTTCTCCGGGCGGGACAATGAATTCAGTCGCTGACAACGGCCGTCCTTGTCGACTTCCTGCTAAACTGCATCGCCCAATTAACCCTGCGGGTGCCATCCTCGCGAAAAATTATGATCGTTTCTCTGATAATCGAATTTATTGGCATCGGTAAAACAACGCGGGTCAATGGCGTTCGTTGACGCGATGAAACGTCAACGGGAGAATACGATGCTCGATAGAAATGGTTACTTAACGAACGCAACGACTGACGAGTCACAATTAGACCGCGGATTTTATGGCGCACATTTATCGCGAATTAAAAAGTAGAACTAAAAACGGAGAGAATAATTCAAGACTTCGAGATACTATTGCACCGTGTTCGACGCATCAACGTTTTCAAGGGAGGAGATAAATGTTTACATAGCTCCAGTATCTTGCATTTTATGCAGACAATTTTAATTCTGCATAAAAGACTGCAGTTTGGTCATAATTTACGACACAATTTTATGTCAAGGTTCGACGATCAAGTTTAGCATAAAAATTACGAAGCTGAATTTGCTCAGACTTCTCGACGTTAGCACCGTGATTCATCGATTTGTTCAATTATTTTTCATGACAGAGTTTTCACTTACAATTGTAAACGATAAATCTCGAACGGAACAACGGGAAATCGGTCATTTTGACCGGCGCGGCGGGATTGCGAAAGAAATAAGGGACGACGGACTACTTAAAATTAGCCTAACGAATGCTAACCTGCGGCTATAGTTTCACCGAACAAAAATTTAATTAAAATACCGAGTTTCCGGGAGCAACGTTGCTCGCGCGGAAGTCGACGCGTTAAGTAGACGCCGCCAGGTGAAATGTTAATTTATCGTTGTCAGTAAAAATGACAATGAAGCTGGACGCGGTTATTCTCGTCCCGAATTCGGCAGAACGTTGTCTTAAAGCTCGGGTCACGTTGTAATCTCGTCGGCGAGCGGGGTTCCCGAGAAGAGAGAGAGGTCGATTTGAATTTATAATTGCGGAAGAGCTGTTCATAAACAGGCGGAGAAGTAACCAACCGCGAGCGATCCGCGCGGAAATATTCCGGCGCGCGGTATCTTCTCCTCGGCTGGCTCTCGAGATTTCCCCAGGCTCGAGTCACTTTCGGCAAGATGGAAATTTACGTGGCGCGGGACGGCGATCGTTCCTAGGCTTCTAGAACGTTCAATTTTAACGGGGATTTATGGAGATAAACCGAAATAAGATTGAACGCCGCTCGAGATTCGGAGCACGTTGACGGATATTTCGTGCGAGGAGCTTGTCGCCGCCTCTCGCCCTTTACCCTGTCCTGACCCTGCCTCTCTCTCTTCCTCTCTCTCTCTCTTCCGCACTCTCTTTCTCTTTCTCTCTCTCTCTTCTTCTCGAATTGAAATGCAACCTTATGAACCAACCGGGACGGGGTGAATCCCAAATAAAGGCTGCTGCCGCCGGCGGCGACCTTTCGACGCGTTTTCGACTTCTTGCCTCGATCAGGCCTATCCTCGACAATCGTAGAACGAACGCAGTGCTCGAACGTTTCGCGGGAATCTTTAGGGTGGAAGCTTCTTTAATGTGTTCATTTCATAATATAAATTGTTGGCATTTCTTCGTGACGAGTGTACTCGTCGAAAACTGCTAAAGAAGGGTTAAAACAGGCTAAGGAAGGCAGCTTCGACGCTGCGCGGTTTTCCAGCGCGGCCAAATTCTGATGCCAAATCTGCATATTTTGGGTGCATATTTTGGAAACCTTGTGTCTACTTTACTTAGAAGATTCTTTATACACTTTTCAGCTGAATAATTCATTCTTTATACACTTTTCAGTCTTTTTCAGCTGTTTATTTATCGATTATGTGTATTCGAATTCGATCTTGGAAAAGTGGTGACGTATAATCAGCTTCAAGATTTTAATTGATTCGACCAGTCAGCCGTTTTCGACGAGTATATTCGTCGTAACACGAAACGTTGCAATTTCTTCGTGACGTGTATACTCGTCGAAAACAGCTGACTGCTTAAATAGAACGATATAGAGGTTGTGCCAAAAATATCTCGCAATCCGAAAGTGGCGGGTTCCTCGGGTCATTTGAAGCAACTTTTTCCTTTACAAAAGTTTTCTCCGAGGCACCGTTCAAGAGTTATTAACGAAAAATAATGACCAATGAGAGGCGAGCTCAGCTGACGCGAGGTAGCCGAGTCAACGGCGCCAGCGGTCGAGCGGTCGAATCCCAGCACAGCTGGCGCGAGGCGACCGAGCTAATGAGCGGAACTGGGCTTCGCGCGCTGGTTGGCTGGGCCGCCTCGCGTCAGCCGTACTCGATTCTTATTGGTCACTGTTTTCCGTTAATAACTCGTTAACGGTGCCTCGGAGAACATTTTTGCAAAGGAAGAAGTTGCTTCAAATGATCCGAGGAACCCGTCGTTTCCGGATTGCGAGACATTTTTGGGAGACTCTGTATACTTTGATATTCTTTACGAAATTATATATTTACAAAACGATTATATATTTAAACGAAATATGAAGATCAAACGGATACGGTATAATTACAGAAAGTTGCACACTTTTCGAAGAGATTGCAACAGCTGACTGATTATTAGCTTCAAGAAATCGATTTCCTCTCTCGAAATTTTACGATCGAATTCGGAGAGGTAACGATCTTTTAGATCGTTCGGCAAGATGCGTGACTCGAGGTCTTGAAACTTGACAACGACGACGAATAACTCAGAAAGCAGTTGATCGATCAATTTCCAATAAAGCTGATTCGATTACAAGATCGTCCTCGTATATAACCGAAAATATTAGAATGAGTTTTTCAATTGAAAAAAAGTTATTTTTCTTCAAAGTGTCAGCAGTCGTTCACTTTGTTCACGATCTCTAGAAAATTGTACTCACAATAGTACGCAATCCAATAACTATACAAACGAGTATGCACTACTGAAAAACTGTTTTTTTCACGTATATATATATAGTTCGACGATGCACCCCCAGATCCCAAGAAAGTTTATTTCCAGGCTGCCGATAGCTGTCGGGAGAACAATTCAGAAAGGACGACATTTGCGACGACTGTCTCACGCGAGAGTTCTCTCTTAATCGTTTCCAGTGCAAATACACTCGAGTTCCAATTGTTTGAATAATCTTCGAGCAAAAACGGGGCTGGAGGGTCTCAATCAACCGTTACGTGATCAACGTAGAAAAGCTCGTCGCAGTGAACTCTGCTTAACTTTAAACGGCGGAGCAAAAAAACCACGCGCGGACGTTTCGAGTTAGTCTTTCATTACAGAGCTTTCAGGGGATCGTTAGTTCTGCGCTGTACAGTAGTAAAGTCAGCGAATACGAGAACGGCGTGCTCTTGCGAACTCCCTTTTCTATTAGCCACTTCCATATTCAGTGGTTTTCGCCCTGTTTTCCATCCTCGTTTTTTTCTTCTTCGGGCTTTGCGATAGCGTCCCCCCTCTCTCGTCGTATTTTATTTATATGTAACGTAGGATTTAATTACTGTCATTTTATTCTCGAGTGGACGACGGGCGCGGGGGTCTCCGGGGGGCGTCATGTTGGCGGCCCTTTAATCTAATGGCGGTGTCTCGACGGGGCGCGGCCCGGAATAATAATTCATTATCAAATGACCTAAGAGCGGCTCACCGTTACGTGAGATGCGTCCTCCGGGACGGCAGACTATGAGAAACTTTTCCCTTCTATTTCTCCAGAGATTGCCTTTTCCTTTATTCCTCGGCTTTTTGTTCGCGGCGTCCGTTCGCCTTTGCCAACAGCATAGTTAACGGTACAAGGAAAGAAATTCTGACGGATGAGCAAGACACACGGCCATGGGCCCCGTGGTCGCTAGAAATTCACCGAACGTGCCAGCGCGTTTATATTTTTACTGTTGTGCACGGTGTTTAACCTTTTAGATACGGCTGAATTCTGCGCGAGGCTATTTACTGTACTTCGCAGCAACAATTTTTGATCTTTTAGAAAACGATGTTTCTAAAGCTTCCAAACTAAAATGCGTTTGTTATACAAGAAAACAGTACAATGATTGTATAAAGTATTTTTCTTCATTTAATCTAGAGGGGTCAGGGTGCCGGATGTTACTTTTCTGTAAATTACCATTTTCGTTTCAAATTGACATTTGATTTTTGTCGCTTCACTTTGTTAAAGCACATGATTTATAATGATATAATAATGATATTATAATGATACTATAAAATAATAATTTTACGACAAAATAAATTCATTATAAAAACGAGAGATTTTACATAGCTGTCGCGCGAGCACAATAAAAACATGAATGTAATAACACAATACAAAATATAGCAATAGCAAATATAATAAACGTAAAATTAACAGACGCGCAAGAAGCACCGCCGCCAAAATAAAAAGAATACGAAAGAAGGATTAATAAAAAAAAAAAATGTAAAAAGTTAGGTCGAAGGATGATGAACAAAAACCGCAATAAGGAGGCATTAAGATTATACACTATTAAATTATAGAACACACTCCCCGATTCGAACGAGCGAAGAGCATCGATTTTCGATGAGAAGACGCAACCCTAAATCTTCCAAATTACCCCGCATTGTCCACGGGAGCACAAAACGCTTGGCAAACACAAGAGCTCGCGACGCCTAAAAGAATCGTCTCCTTCAACGGCGGCGGAGAGTTCGCACGAAGGTGCAATTCACCGCCTAATCCGGGCAGCGTTCACCGGCGGGATCTCCGCGTTCGTCACCCTCCTCCAGACAACGAGGAACGCGGCGAGTTCGACTCATCGCGTTCCAGAACGATTTATGAAAATGGGGGAGGTGAGGGTGTGGGTCGGAATGGCGTCGCGGCGAATTCTTCCGCGCGACGGACCGTGACGTTCCGTCGCGTGTCTTCGGAAACAGTCTCGTCGGCGTCGAAACGAGCCCCGCCGCGACGCCCGGAAGAGGACGGGGAGGAGCACCGGGCAAGAAGAGAGCCGATTGTACCCGAGGCTTCTTCCCGGCCCCCGAAACTTTATCGCGTCGACTCTTAATCAAAAGCCGAGCCTTGTCGGATGCAGCCCGCGCGCCGTTTTCTGTTTCTCCGAGACGCACAAAGGGAGAGCCGACGCGGCCGGGGAGGAGCGCCGGCTTTGCCTGGGACTTCCACTTCGTTTCGTTCGCGAATTCTCGAGCGCCGTTTCCACCCCCTTCCGTATTCCCCTTCCGAGGCCCTGATTGCCAATAAACCGCGGCCACGATCGAGCCGGGTCAAGACATTTTTCGACACCGGCGCGCCGCTGGAAAACCGCCCCTCGTTCTCAGCCGGGAAGTCGTCGCGGACCGTTCTTCCTCTGCTCCCTTTCTCCCCGGACTTCGGAATTCGAGGGAAACTTGAAAGCAACTGGAGCGTCCAAGACCGCGATGACTTTCTTATTTTACTTCTTGGAACGTTCGTTCGACCGTGAAGTGGGCGGCGTTCATTGTATTTGCAGGCATTGGTTTTCCGTGTAGACGTGTTCATTGAAATAGGACGTGAAAGAGGCTACCCGTGCTTTATACAGGGTGTACCAAAATTATTGTACAAGCGAGGAATGAGGGGTTCCCGAGGTCATTTGAAGCAACTTTCTCCTTGGCACAAATGCAATCCGTGGCTTCGTTTACGAGTTATTAACGAAAAACACTGACCTGTGAGAGATGCGTACGGTTGACGCCCCGCCCTCGCGACCACTGCCGCCGCGTCAGACGGCCGGCGCGACGCGGCATTGGCCGCAAGGGCGGAGCGCCGGCCGCACTCGCTCTCCGATTGGTCAGCGTTTTTCGCTAATAACTCGTAAACGAAGCCGCGGAGAAAATTTTCGCAAAGGAAAAAGTTACTTCAAATGATCTCGGGAACCCCTAACTTCTCGCTGGTACAATAATTTTGGGACACTCTGTAGAATGTTTGATGTCGGAGGATTGATTGAGGGAGAATGGAGCCGAAAATATGTACAGCGTACGCAGGGTGTCATGCGACTCGTGATACGTCGCATAGGGGCTGATTCTACGACAACAAATAAATCGGCAATATAGAATAAATATTGAATATATTATTAATATAGAATATATGTTCTGACGTAGAATCAACCCCTGTCCGGTCGTGCCACCCGTTATACAACGCCCCGTACAACTTTGGCAATCTAAAAACTGATCGAGCTCGTCCAGGGTTACCGACAGAACTAGCATAATTTACAACGAGCCAGTAAAACCAGTTCTTCATGATTTCGTAAACTGTTTTCGATTCCACTTAGAGTAATCTTTGCCACGACCGAGACGTTAGGCGAACAATTCGCCGCGAATTTCATGCGTTTAGTTCGAACGAGGTGAACCAGTTTATTACAGTTCGTCATCGGCGCGGTGTTTCTACTTTTCCAATAATTAGACAGCTGCGCGTTATTAATTATCAAGTGCGATCCTGGACCAACTCGCGAGTACCGTTGCTTGCGAGATTCATTCGCGGATCATGCGAAACGGGAACCAGGACTGCGTCCGGCAATGCAACAAAGCCTGCTCGATGGGAGGGTTTTCCCATAGAAATTTCGAATAATGGCTCTCCGCGCTATTCAGTCCTTTGATCATTTATTTGTATAATAAAAGCAATTCGCATTGTCCGGCGAATAAAAATATCGGTAACAACGTTTCTACTACTGGAACAATCTGGCTGTAATGTGGCTTTGTTGCAATGATTAATTTTGTAACGCGTCTTGGTCTGTCCGCTTCCTATTCGCGTTTGCGTTCCGGCGAGGGGGAGGAGGGGAGGGTACAAATGTAATTGCAGAATCGGAAATTTTCAGTTTACACTGGATGTACAAGACTGACAGAATTCGTTTATTTCATTAAATTCGCATCGCCTGTCTAACACGCTATCAGCGACTTCAACGGCGAAGTTCGAAGCTTGCCGTTATTTATTAATTAACTCCCTTGTGCTCGCGTCGAATTTCTACTTCAACCCCCGCACTTTGAGTTCTTTTTCCATTTTAACTTTTAATTAACCTGTCCCGCGTAACTTCACTTTAATTTCGCGTTTTAATTAACTATTAATCCATACGCTGGACGAACCGATATCAAAATCGAAAATCCATTTCATCGCACAGGAGACCCCGAAACAACCCCTTTTGCCAGCGTACTTTGACTCCCTTTACAAAATGTTTCCCCAATTTTCGTTGTTTAGATCGAAACGTGTACTGGTCCGCAGAGTGAGAGGAATAGTGAGATATTTTTATCAACTGCTCGAGAAAAGATAGTAGCACGAACTATACAGTAATGTCTTTCTAATTGACTATGTCTATCTGAACGTCAGTAAGGGAGACATTACTGTATTACAAGATCTACTTCTGAGAGTGTACGGTGGTTAAATACAGGGTGTTCCGAAAATGTCTCGCAATCCGGAAATGTGAGGTTCCTGAGGTCATTCGAAGCAACTCTTTCCTTTGCGAAAATTTTCTCCGAGGCTTCGTTTACAAGTTATTAACGAAAAACACTGACCAATAAGAGGCGAGCTCGGCTGGCGCGCGGCGGCCCAGCCAACGAGTGCACGGAGCCTAGTTCCGCTCATTGGCTCGGCCGTCTCGCGCCAAATGGTCTCGCCTCTGATTGGTCACGGTTTTTCGTTAATAACTCGTGAACGGAGCCTCGGAGAAAATTTTTGTAAAGGAAAAAGTTGCTTCAAGTGACCTGAGGAATCCCCTACTTTCGGATTGCGAGACATTTTTGGGACATCCTGTATATGTTCTCCAATACCGATCGCAACCATAAATGCTCTCCAATACTGATCGCAACCATAAATACTCTCCAATACCAATCGCAACCACAAATGCTCTCCAATACCGATCGCAGCCATAAATGCTCTCCAATACCTATCGCAACCATGCTTCACCCATGGCGCATTGGGCGCATCACGATGGTGACGCCACCGAACGTGTTAAATTTCTAACAGGAACGTTTGTTAACCTGTCACGACGCTTTGATCCCGGGACCAAGCGAAACGACAGCAAAGAGACCGTAGCCCGGTCGCATCTCGCAGCCTTCGCCCGTCTTCATCGTTCATCCAACCTGGCGCATCGATCTTTTTCTGCGGGGGCGATCGCACCGGCGACGTTTTTGCGCCGGCAACATTTAGGACGTCGGAGAGCGGCGGATACCCCGATAATTCTAACCCCCCTCCCCCCCACCCCATTAAACGCGCAAAGCCTTCTCTGTTCCCCGATCTTCCGGGCCAGTGGCCACGGTTTTACTGGCCGTCGGAAATTTCTGAGTTATCGAGACCCGTGACGTTCGGCCACGGCTCGTCTGCCATCGCTCGGCCGATCTCGTCGGCGCAGCTACCTGGCCGAGACTCCACTCCACCTGGCCCCGAGACGCCCGCGAATAATTTTCCGCTGGAATAGGTCTGATTCGATCCGATCTATCTTGCGCGAGTCGCGAACTATGCCGGCCCGTGCGGAACGGATAGCTGGATCCTGAAGTTAGCCGGATAGAAGAACCCTGGGCGCTTGCTGGAGCTGAAGGCTTCCCGAGGGCTTGGATCAAAGCGAGTCCGAGATCGCAGACGCTTGAATCGAGCGATCAGGTTCACGTATTCGTTCTTGTAGAGAGGTTCGAGAACATTCTGACAATGTCTGATCGACGGATCAGCAGTTGCTCCTCGAGGATAACTCTTATCGAGTCGCGGGAAAGCAGGTCGCTTGTGGGAATTTATCACCGCGAAATCATAGTATTCTTGGAATAATGGGTATGCAAATAAAATTATTTATGGGAGCGAATTGACGATCGAATGGCAGACCTTTTTGAGAAAAATGTACCTCGGTATGTGGTACAATTTTATTTACGAATTTGTTGAAAATATTTTTCAAGGCAGTCTAGACGCGTTACTTTTTCTATTGACTTTGATGAAACATGGGAAAATTAACTGTCGATGACGTCTATCAATAATCAAAACGTATAGGTTTCAAATAACCTTGACATTTATTATTATTTTATTTTATTAAGTTATATTATTATATAATATTTAATTTAATATAATATTTAATATATTTAATTACGTATTATACTTATTATATTATATTATTATATTTATTTATTTATTTGTATTGACATAACCTTCCTTTTGCTGCTCAATGTGACCATTGAGAAGAGGTTTCGGGTCAGTGGTGTCCTCGTCTTGAAACAGTTTTTTTTCTTAATAGTGAAATCAATTTCATCGAGGAAATATAATCACAACAATATAATTACAAACTTTAAACAGAAGTTTAAAATTCTAATTTTTTAATTATTAAAGAAACAAACATAACTGTCAAATTATCAATTAGGTCACTCGGCGACGCGCGATTTATAGATTACAGTAATGTCTCCCTAATTGACGCTCAGATTGTCCACAAAAATGGGCAATTTGGGAAGAGGAGATACGATTATTCGAGCTTTGCAGCTCGCTTTTATAATCGTTGAAAATCGATAGCCATACAAAACGAGCTACAAGGCTCGAACAATCGTATCTCCTTTTCCAAAATTGTCCATTTTTGTGGACAATCATTCAATTAGAGAGACATTACTGTACATTCAAGATATAGTAATGTCTCCTTAACTGACGCTCAGATTGCACACTAAAAGAGGAGATACGATTATTCGAGCTATGCAGCTCGTTTTTATAATCGTTGAAAATCGGTAACTATAAAAACGAGTCGCAAGGCTTGAATTAGCAAGGCTCCTCTTCCCAAATTTTCGTGGACAATCTGTGCATCAATTAGAGAGACATTACTGTATACCAGGGGTGTCAAACTCGCGGCCCGAGATGCAACATTTTTGCGGCCCAGTCAATATATCCGATGCAAAGTAAAAATAAAATAGAAACGTGAATTAGAAATGTTGAAAGTAGTCTCGGCCAATAAAATTTCTCCCGAAATAGGAGAGATAGTATCAGAGAAGAGATGTCAAGTATCAGGACGTAAACAATAATTTAACTTCATACATGTTTATTACAATGTACTAGTCAAAATAAAAATATTTGTTTCTATGAACATTGATTTTTTTTGCGGCCCACCTAAAGTTAACCCGAGAAAGATAACCTACGTCGCAGAGGCGCCTGCGAAATAAACAACTGACTGCACCGTTTTCATAGAGGTCTAGTGATTTAAGTTTAAAATTACTTAAAATATAAAAAAATATAATATAAATGCATTTTATTTTTACAATAATGCCAAACCTTTAAAATGACTAGATGAACTTAAATAAATATCCATTGTTAGTATAAAATTGACGCCTTAGAAAAGCATGCGCCTCTGAAGCGTATGGTTATCTTTTACGTACGTTGTCATATGGTTATCTTTCTAGGGTTAAGCATTGTTTATTTGGCCCAAGTTAGCTTTTGCGTTTGACACCCCTGCTGTATACCGAAGACATTGTACTCTACTGTACCTCGAGGGTGACGTAGCCAACAAAAGACATGGCAGTTTCATAGCGACAAATTCGATCCTCAGCGACGGACGTCGCGCGCAATTAGGATGCCAAATAAACAACCTTTCCTCGTTCAATCGTAAACAGTGTCGTCAGGCAGGGTGCGAAATACGAAACCGTACCCCTCGTCAGTATATCGAGGTAAACTCTCGAACGAACCAGGGTTCTCCTCTCCGAGCTTGATTGTCCTCGTTGCGCGTAATTACTCGATTTCGATGCTCGTCATTGTCAGTGCGGTTCATTCGTTCCGGGAACGGGAAAGGCGAGGCGGATGCGAAGCCTTCGATGCACGCATAGTGCGTAGGGTGGCTACCTCGTTCCGCTGGCAATTGAGTGGCTAGGTAAATCGAGCTTTCACTGAACATAGTCGAAGCAAGTGTTCCTCCATCGGAGCAAGGTTATGCGAACTTACAGTTACTCATAAAATTCAGCGTGCACCTTTTACAACGCGATAACTTTTTTACAGCTGGGCTAAGCGAGTTGCATCTTTTTCAGTTCACAGAGGGACTAGTCTACTGGACGATGACTAAATGCCATTTTTAATTTTGTTATCATTTGGGATGACAAAGAAAAGAATGAAAAAATTAAATAACGAGAGTTTTAATTTTTTTGTTATTTTACTGTCGATAACAGAATTTAAAGAAAGCGTTTTGGTCATCGTCTAGCAGACCAGTCTCGCTGTCATTTAAAAAAAAAATTCAAGTCATCTGGTTCAGTTTGAAAAAAGTTATCGCGTTTTAAAAGGTGATCGCTCAATTTTGTGAGCAACTGTACGTCGATGTTTCTTGAAATATTATTATATCTCGTGAAAAACTAAAAGGTTGAGAAAACATTTTCGATGTTCGTTTATCAACCAAATTTGTTGTTAAGATAATCTAGAGTTAGTTAATTCATGAGTTAATTTATGGTAACTGTATATAATTTATTTCACTCGTTTTTTCGAAAATGTGACTTACCCCGATATGATTCCAACCTACTCGATTAATTGTAATCTTATGAAAATTGTTATGTTACTGGATTGTCAGCCAAAGCGAAGGATTTGTGATTGAAAATTTGAATGTAATTATTTGTATAGATTGTAAAATAACCTGCGAATATTCCCTATCGAATGGACCATTCGCTCGATACATATTTCGAAAACAATGTTTACAAGTGTTTTTCAATGAATTTTTATTTTTCAATAAATATATTTTTCCGCAACGCGTACCATGATTCAATAAATTCCGAGAATTAATAAGGCATTGCTAAAAAGTCGACGGTTTTACGGCCAATAAAATGGAATAGCCTCGTAGACGATATCTTAACGATGTTATAGACATTCATCGATAGGTTTATCGATATTCGCACCTCTACACCGAGAGGCGACGGGGGTTAATCCTCAACAGCGGAGCATAAAAGACCGTCCGTGTGTGCAGCCGGCGTCTGGATTTTACGACTCTGCTTGGCATCCCCGGTTTCCCGAGCGTTTCTTCCTTCGCCCGAGAAACTCGTGGTTGTTCGGGATCGGAAATGGTAGTCGCAAGAGCGTTCTCGAATCCTGCTGCGTCGGACTCGCGTTGTTTATTCGAGGTTGCAACGCTGCAGCTCGTTTTTCTCTGGTAATACCAAGTTGTCGCGCCGCGCCGGCGAGCAGACTATTATCAGAGTTCTCTCTCTCCCTCTCTCCCTCTCTCTCCCTTTCTCTCTGTATTTTTCTCCTTCACTCTCCCTCTGTTTCAGTCGCGCGCCCACTCTCTTTCTTTCTCTATGTGTGTGTTTCTCTCCCTCTCTCTCTCTCTCTCTCTCTCTCTGTTTCTCTTGCGCACTTTCTCTCTCTCTCTCTCACTCTCCCTCTGCGTGTGTGTTTCTCTCACGCTCTCTCTACTTTTTTTGCTCTCTGTGTATTTTTGTCTCTTTCTCTTTCTCTCTGTGTGTATTTCTTTCTCTCTCTCTCTCTCTTTGTTTATCTCCCCCTCTCTTTGTCTGCTTCTCTTGCTCTCTCTCTCTGTTTATCTCCTTCTCTCTCTCTCTTTCTCCCGCTCTCTCTCTTTCACTCTCTGTTTGACACCCTCTCCCTTCCTCCCTCTCTCTCTCTCTCTCTCTCTCTCTGTTTCTGTCGCGCTTTCTCTCTCTCCCTCTCTCTCTTTCTTTCTGTGTATTTCTCTCTCTCTCTCTCTTAGTTTATCTCTCCCCTCTCTCTCTGTTTCTCTTGCTCTCTCTCTCTCTCTCTGTTTGCCATCTCTCTCTTTCTTTCTCTCTCTCTCTCTCTTTCTTTCTCTCTCTCTCTCTCTCTTTGTCTCCCTCTCTCTCTCTTACCCTGTTTGTCACCCTCTCCATCTCTCTCCCTTTCTGTCTCTTTCCCTCTAACTCTCTCACTCTCTTAACGGCGATATCACACCCGTGGAATATTCGACCGGCACTCTCCGTATCCCCAAACAAATCGTCCCCCATTAAGAGCGATTTGTCTCACTTTTCTGTAACAGATCGCGAGCATCCGATAGAAGAGTACGACCCTCTCTTCTTGATACGGTGCCGCGACGGCTCATCCGTCATGATTTCGTCCTTCCGCGGGTCTTCCATATTTTCGCTCGGACGGTAACTTTGACTAGTCCGAATAGAACGGGTTCTGAGAATAGGGTCCCGAAGGTTTGCGCCGGTCTCCAGAGAGAGAGAGAGAGAGAGAGAGAGAGAGAGAGAGAGAGAGAGAGAGCACCGGGGGATGGGAACTTCGGAGATTTCAAAGATCTCCGTAGATTTGGAAGTTGCCGGATGTCGGGAAGTCTGAGAAACGCCCGGCTATAGAAGTCGGATTCTGAGCTATTCAGCAAGTTTCGGGCTGTGTGTTCGGTTCATTAAACGCCGGATTATTGAAATTCCGTGTTTCGACCTGCGAATGTTCAACTATCTGCGTGACGTTGAACTTTGATGACACTCGTACTCGTGTTATTTTATGCACCGATTCCCGTCGTTACTTTTCATTCTGCTATTTCCCGGGCACTCTTGTCTCGCTTAAATAGAGTGCAAATTATTCTCTAAAATGTTTGCTTCATATATAGGAGTCGTTTATAATAGCAATCGACGTTTCAGGAGAATCATTGTTGAAAGGGCGAAACATAATGGTGCAGGTTGCCTTTACGAGTTGCCTTACGAGTATGTTAGAATTTGTCATTCAATAATTGTTTTTAAAATGATTCGAACACTTAATTAATTTCAGCAAGTTAACTTTTTAATTCTTACGCTAATAAATATGCCTAGTAAGTCTATGCGGATGTGCAGATTAATCGGCTGATTAAATTAACAGACCACTGTTTAGAACGGAAGTTATAATTTTTTTCTGTCGTTTCTCATTGATGCTCGATGAGATTTTATTCCATTACCATTACATTTTAATAATTTAATATTAAATCAGCATTTATTCTCCGCGAAACCATTCGCGCTAATAAAAATCTTAACACCATCTTGAAAATATATACGGATTCATTATTTTCGCTTTCTGTGTATCCTAATTTTAAAACTATCTTCTCTCAATTAAATTTTATCAATAGTTTCAATAATTTGATTTATCTTATCAATAATTTTCTATCAATAAATTCTATCAATTAATTAAAGAGTGTCTAATTTACATTTATAATATAATGTAAATTATATATATGTTATACATACTATAATATAATATAAATTATACTGTATGGCGTTTGATTTTCTTCATATTTCGTACAAATCCAACGCTTTTATAAGATATATAATTTAACAACAAATATCTTATTTAACCAATCAGCTGTTTCCGTCGATTATACACGTCACGAAGAAATCGCAACGTTTCGTGTTACGACGAGTCGAAAACAGCTGACTCGTCGAATCAATTAAAATCTCGAACTCGATTGTATGCAGCCACGTATCCAAGATCGAATTCGAATGCACAAATAATCGATAGATAAACGCATTGCCGTATGCGAGTTGAAAAGCGTAGTAAAAGAATCGTCTAAATAAAACAGACACAAGGTTTCCAGAATTCGAACGCGCCGGAGAATCGCGCAGCGTCGATGGAGGACGTGGCTGAAAAGTTAATGCGCGAGCTTCGTGACGTTATAGGACACCGAGTGTTTCTCCTTTTTCCGTTTCTGCGGTTTTTGTTGGTCGTTTCGCCGGGACGAAGCAGGCGTGTTCCCGGCGCGACGCAAGAATAACGCCCGGCGTCGCGACGCGACGCTCCGCGCCGCGCCGGGGCGTTGTCCCATGAACGATTTCTGTTGCAGGCGGCGTTCTCTTGCCGCACAATCGTGACCCCGTCGACTAGATTACGTTCCAGGAATGTTCAGGCGGCGCGGCCTCGAGGACTCGCGCTATTTGAATAGAGCTCTTCACGATATATATACGTCCCCACCCCTCCCCCCTCCCACCGTCCCATTGCAGCTCGCGGCGCGGGAGATTGTTAGCGACAGAGCAACAAGAGCAAAAAAACGAGGTGGATCGCGATTCTGTCGCTAACGCGGAGAAATAGATAGCCTGACTCGCGATAACCGGGAATCCTTGGCTCGAATGCACTCGGCGAATACTGGGAAAGAGATTCTCTCTCTCTCTCTTTCTCTATCTCTCTATCTCTCTTTCTCTATCTCTCTATCTCTCTTTCTCTATCTCTCTTTCTCTATCTCTCTTTCTCTATCTCTCTATCTCTCTTTCTCTATCTCTCTTTCTCTATCTCTCTATCTCTCTTTCTCTCTATCTCTCTTTCTCTCTCTCTCTCTCTCTCTCTTTCTCTCTCTCTCTTTCTCTCTCTCTCTCTCTCTCTTTCTCTCTCTCTCTCTCTCTCTCTCTCTATTTCTCGCTCGCTCTCTCTCCGGAGAAATTTCCACTGTGCCACAGTGCGTCGTTTTTTTGTCGTTAATTATGAGTTCAACCAATTAACTCTTGCGACCTTTTCGAAAAGTGTGCGGATAAAATGGGTCGCGGTGGAAAGGACAACCGTTCGTTCACATTATTTTTGCGCAATACAGTGATGTCTCTCTAACTGACGCTCAGATTGTCCCCAAAAATGGACAATTTGGGAAGAGCAGCCTTGCGACTTGTTTTCATAGTTACCGATAGTCAACAATTATAAAAACGTGGTGCAAAGCCGGAATAATCGTATCGCCTCTTTTAGTGCACAATCTGAGCGTCAATTAGAGAGACATTACTGTACTACTGTCATTACTATGTCTCCCTAATTGACGCCCTAATTGTCACAGAAATTGACGTGCATAGCACGTCGGGTGGGATTGTTTGCCAGAGCACAGATTATTATTGCACTGCACAGCGTACAGTTGTCAATATTTAACGCATATTCTAAAATGGAAAATAAATTAGTTTAGAAAATATAAATCTTCTTCCGATTTCTCTCAGGCATCGAACACTGTGTGTCGCCTCCCAGCGAGTTACACTGGACCGTGTAACACGCGTCGGTGAATTTTTTGCCAGCGCAAGCGGTTAATTGTCCTCCTAAATCACCGTCGCATAATTTCGCGGAACGAATCCTTCGTCGCCGCTCGAAACAGCTTCGGGTCTGCCTTACAAAAATGGACAATTTTGGGAAAGGAGATACGATTGTTCGAGCCTTGTGGCTCGTTTTTTATGATTATCGATTGTCAACAACTTATAAAAACGAGCTGCGAGGCTCGAATAATCGTATCTCCTCTCCCCGAATTGTCCATTTTCGTGGACAATCCGAGCGTCAATTAGGGAGACTGTACTACTGTACTACTATACTACTGTATAGTAGTATACAGTACATACCACTATACTACTACTATACTACTATATTACTGTACTACTGTCATTACTATCTCTCCCTAATTGACGCCCAAACAGCTCCAGGGTCTCCCTTTCAGTAATGTTTCAATCGGAATTGAAGATCCCCTTCGGAATTGATGAAAATATTTTCCAGAGAATTTCCCACCGGCCTTGCTCGGCTAATACTCGTCCTCCAATTTGCGCACCGTTGAGGATACAGCCTAATTAAAAACGTAATTTTGAGACGCCGCAGGAGATTAACATTATCTTCGTACAATAACGAGGTCGTGTCGTTAGTAGTGTTTGAGCAGATAGCGCGGGGGAAAGGGGAGGAGGAGGAGGAGGAGGAGGGTAGGTAAGAACGACCTTAATTACTTTTCTTCGGGGAAGCCGGAATCCCCCGTCTGGAATTTCTTGCGGATACGTATTTGCCCCCGAATCATAACTGTCTGCCATTCTTCCTTTGAGAACGGCCCATAATGTCGCATCATTCTCCGGCGCTTAAAGAGCTTGTCGCGTAGTACTCGGTGATTTAGATTTTATCTCGGGCGGCGTCTCGAATATCCCGCCATCGTGCCTGAAATTTGTATCTGTCATGCACAGCGACGTGGAAAGGCTTTAATGCCGGCGTTATGAATTTCCCCGAGGGTTGTTGCGATATTATTTACGAACTATAAACGCCGATTGTTGGGACACCCCCCCCCCGCCCCCGCGCAGGGAACAGGGAAATTATAAATATTTATCGTAATCAAGAGAATTTATTCCGCTTGCGAACGGATCGAGCTCTTCAACGCGAAACGGCTTCCATTCCGACGATGGAATCGAATGTGTCCGCTTCGATTTTCGAACGTGGTTCAGCTGGGCTTGCTGTTTCATGATGTGACAGGGTTAATACGGTTTTATATTTCTATAGCTGTTACGATAATGTTGTCGGGGGCGATCTGCGAACATTGCAAGCGTTAACGAAACGATATTAACCCTTTGCACTCGAAGCGGCTTTAACTGTGAATGTAAAACAATCTTTCTGGCTTATAGCATTTCCATCTTATGTGACAAAGTGCATTTTATGCATAGGAAATTGAGTCTCGCGATTCGTACAACAGTTACGCTTTTAACGCTACGCCATCCGCAGATCTTAGATATGATTCTTTTGTTCGACGCCGGCGTAATAGCTTGGAAATTTTAGATTTTTAAAAGAATTTCGAAGATGACGGTAATATAAATTGCTAAAATTGAAATAAGTCGTCCAAGAATTTTCGTACTTAATTCTCAGTTAAATAAGCACAATGCTATAGTCAGTTTGCTGCCTTTTAACACAAAGAAATATAGTTCAAATGTTATTTCAGTTTTTTAAAATGCCACCAAAGTGGTACCACCGGCATACAACAAATAGTTTTTGCATGGCACCAGCGTGATGCCACCGGACGGCATAGTGTTAATAATCTTTTTCAAATCTAAACTTTGATAATATAAAAATTATAGTGCAAAGGGTTAACGCTTAACGAACGGGTCACTAAATTTCGTCGGTAAATTTCTGTTCTTCCATTCTGACTTTCTAGAACGAACAACGCAGATTTACGTTTTTTCTTGAATTTGTATTCGTACATTATTAATACTTCGTTAACATTTTATTAATACTGGATGTCCGAATAAATAATTTTATAAAATTTTATCAAAAATAGCGTTGATTCAATGAAGCCGCAACGCTTTAAAACCATACATATACGTTTATTTAATTCCCTTAAAAAAGCCCGAAAGTCGAGAAAGTGTTGACAACAAGCAGCGCAGTATTTAACAGCAATCGGACCGAGTAATTATAGTAAAATTGAAATTTGATAAACGGCCTGCGAATTACCTCGAAATTTTCACGACAATCGGACGTCGGCTCCAACTAACAACTAAAAAACTTCTGTCCCTAATTGACGCTCGGATTGTACACAAAAATGGACAATTTGAAAAATGGAGATACAATTATTCTTATCTTTCTAGTTACCGATTTTCGACATCTATAAAAACGAGCGTGTAATTATACGCATGACAATTTAAGATCAGCCATCGAATCGACGAACAACACGAATGGAATCAATTATTAACATCTCAGACGACGTATCCCGCGCGTACTATATAAACAATCGTGTAATTATACGCGTGACAATTTAACACTAATCATCAAATCGACGAACAACACGAATGAAATCAATTATTAACATCTCAGACGACGTATCCCGCGCGTACTATATAAACAATCGTGTAATTATACGCGTGACAATTTAACACTAATCATCAAATCGACAAACAACACGAATGAAATCAATTATTAACATCTCAGACGACGTATCCCGCGCGTACTATATAAACAATCGTGTAATTATACGCGTGACAATTTAACACTAATCATCAAATCGACGAACAACACGAATGAAATCAATTATTAACATCTCAGACGACGTATCCCGCGCGGACTATATAAACAATCGTGTAATTATACGTGTGACAATTTAACACTAATCATCGAATCGACAAACAACACGAATGAAATCAATTATTAACATCTTAGACAACGTATACCGCGCGTATTTTACCGCATGTTTTTCACGGGCTCCGTCCAATTTCTCGGCTTCACGCGGCTAACTTGAATTTTTAATCATCCACAGGCTCGAAGTTCATCCCGCTAGAAGTTTCCAGCTAAAATGAATTCTGTCGTAATAACCGAACCCGAAGCAAGCGGCTGTACGCGAAACTTCATTGTTAAATTGCGCGCTATTAAATTACTCTTGCCCGGCGCTGTATGGAAAATATCTCCTGCATTCAATTACGTTTCTCAAAGAAAGGTAATTCCTCCCGTGGCAAATTGCGATTACAACGGGAGCGCGAGTCCCGCGACAAGTTGCCACAAAGAGTTATTACGTCGCACGGTAACTCGTCGCCGCCTGTTATTCGCTTTAACGACGCTCGAACGATATCGTCGATGTATACAGGGTGCCTCGAAAATGTTTCGAAATACGGCAGTGGGGGATTCCTGAGGTGATTTGAAGTAACTTTTTCCTTAGCGAAAATGCAATCCGCGGCTTCGTTTACGAGTTATCAATGAAAAACGCCGACCAATGAGAGGCAAGCTCGGCCGGCGCGAGGCGGCCCAATCAACTAGCACACGAAGCCCATTGGCTCGGCCGCCTCGCGCCAGCCGAGCTCGCTTTCCATTGGACAGCGTTTTTCATTGATAACTCGCAAACCAAGCCGCGGATTGCATTTTCGCTAAGGAAAAAGTTGTTTCAAATAACCTCAGGAATTTCCTATTTCTGGATTGCGAGACATTTTTTGGGACACCCTGTACATCAGGCGTATACCTCTGAGGCACCGATAACACTGTCCGACAAAATCAAACTTTTTTTCTGGGTTCCTGTAGCCACTATGAAATTCTTGTAGAGCTTCACTCCCTGAACAAGAATCCGGAAACCGAATTGCTCCGTCACCCTCAGTTTTTTAAATAAACGAACTTTTGTAAAAACCCAAAATTTTCGACAAAAATGAAAAAAGTTCTAATTGGTGTTAAAAGATAGAGGAATATTATAAAATATATATAAAATGGAAAATATATAAAAATTCAAATATTATTTACGAAAAGTGGGTGCCCCATTGGATCACTCCCTCGGTGTTGATCACGCGTAGCTTCGGCCCTGTCGGACAGAGAGAATCGAGCAGCCGTCGAACATTTTCTCGATCTACTCGAAATGTATATCGTTCCGACACTTTTACCGGGCCGTTTCTTCTTCAGAAATGTCTACAGAATCCGATCCTGGGTAGAGTTTTCGTGCCGAACAAAGAACTTTTCGTAAAAATACAAAAACATTGCGCAGAAACTGCACGCGTCGACACTTTCTTAAACTTTGACATCAATTTATTGCTATCCAGGACCAAAAACAATTAATAAATCGCATGCCGCTATATTCGGGAAACTCTCCTCTATCTTCCAACACCAATTAGAACTTTCTAACGTTTGTACTTTTCATGCAATACCTCATTTCTGTCGAAAACTCTGGGTTTTTACAAAAGTTCGTTTATTTAAAAAACCGAGAGTGACGAAGCAATTCGGTTTCCGGATTCTTGTTCGGGGAGTGAAGCTCTACAAGAATGTCATAGTGGCTGTAGGAACTCAAAAATCGTGTCGGACAGCGTAATTCATCGGCAATCGATAGACACGCCCCCGCGTTTGACCAATCTGTTGAGCCGAATTTTCTTCCGGCCGAAAGATGCGAGGCCGCGTGATTTATGACGCGATTTTCGACGAAAGTTTCACGGCTTCGTCGACGGACGAGCATTAACACGCGCGAACCCCTCCCCCCGGAGGGGGGGATAACTTCGCAAAAATGTTCGCCGCGGAACTTCCGGGACCGTTCGAGAACTTCTCGCCGCTCGATTCCAGCGGAGCGTTAATAACAAATAGCGTTCGGGGCCAGCGAATGAGTCTCCGTTGCGCGCGGTTCGAAGCGCGCAGGAATTACGCGCGGCTCGGATAAAAGACGCGGCGGGAACGACGGGAACAAAGGCGGAGCGAAAAATTATTCCGATGGAAGCGTTACCGGTTGGTTCTTCGTTACGTGCGGCCGCGCGTGTGATCATTTTCTCTCGCGGCGGTTGCAAATAAATCCGGGAAATGCGCATAAATAACGCGCTGTCGTAAAAACCGGGCGTACCGGTCTCTCTCTCTCTCTCTCTCTCTCTTTCTCGGAAAAGACAGGACATTGAATAAAATGTTGCTACTTCGTTCGGTAATACGTTTCCCGGCGGCGACCGCGACCATTTATTTGTCGAGGGGAATATAATTTGTTGCCACCGGACCGCGCGCGCGCCGAAGGAAAACTTTATTATACTTCTATTGAACACATTCGTAATCCCGCGGAAACCGTGTGCGAGCCACGTTGATACAGAAAACCACTGTAAACGCGTCCCACGCGACGCTGGTCGTCGTAAATTATTTTCTTTGAAGGCGCCGAACGCGCGGTCGGAAACGTGGAAAACAGTTTTCCGAAGCCGTTGATAAAAATGTATTCAATTTTCGGCCGCCAGATTTTGCAACGGCAAATTTTCATATCGGCAATTTTGTTTTTATTCCCGAATTTATTCTCCGCGCGGTAAACATTGCGATTATTAGTACGCGCATTTTAAACCATTCGCGACAGCGTTTGCACCGTGAAAAGTATAACGAAAGTTTATTTAACATTTTTAACATTGAACGAACATTGATTTTCAATGAGGCAAACGGTTCGGAATTTGCTGATTCGGATAAAAAACAGGCACGCGAGCCAATTCAACGCGTGGATTCTGAAATAAAAATTCACCAGTGCAGGCCCTTTTTGTTAAAACGTTCGTGTATTGCAAAATTCTTGTAGCTTTATTTTATGGTAGAAAATATGAACAGCGAAATGTGGTCGATTTCGTTCGAAATTATTTCATCCCTCTTTCTCTCTTTTTATCGCAGGAACTTTTATTAAATCGTTACAAAATTTTCGAAATTGAAATCTGCACTGCGACGATAGGCTGTACGAATTCTGTCGAAGTATAATATTGGGTTGGCAACTAAGTAATTGCCGATTTGTTCAATGAAATAAAAAATTCTTTTTACTTGGAACGAAGTTTAATCTGTAATGCATTTTCCATTTTGTTCGACGACCTTTTGCCATCTCTTCGATAACTTGAAAATTCCACGCTCGTAGAAAGTCTGATCCTTTTCGGCCAAAAACTGAGTTAAGCGAGATTTTACAGCGTCATCGTCGTTAAAAGTTTTACCACGAAGGGAATTTTCCAGGAATCGAAATAAGTGGTAATCCGATGGCGCGAGATCAGGGCTATATGGTGGGTGTAACATCAATTCCCAACCAATATCCATCAATTTTTGCCGAGTAGACAAAGACGTGTGCGGCCTAGCACGGATAATTAAAAATAACATAATAATAATAATAATAATAATAATTTTATAATATCATAAAGATGTATCTATATACATATATATAGATATATCTTTATGATATTATAAAATTATTATTATATGATATAACATATATATATATATATATCAATATTATAATATTGTTATAATAATATTGTACAATATATATATCATAAAAATGGGAGTGAGAGACATCTATAACTAAAGTCGACAATTACTTAGTTGCCAAGCCAATAGGTTCACGAAAATTAAAAAATCCTTGAAAATAAGACGAAATAGCCAAGAGAGAGAGAGAGAGAGAGAGAGAGAGAGAGAGAGAGAGAGAGAGCGTGCGTTTATCTTTTGCAATTTCTGCTCCAGCATCGTCGTTCGAGTTCGAATCCGTTTCCGTTCCCTGCCGATCAGCTTTCCCATTTTCGGCAGAAAATTTTAACGACCTTGCTAACGATGGGAAATATGTTATCGTATTCTCGGCGGGCAACGATGTTTTAATTCGACCGGCGATTCCCGTAGCGCCGATCCGCGGGCAATTAACTCGCCGCGGCGGGAATGAACGTTGATGCAGTCGACGCGACGCGACGCGATGCAACGCGACGATGACTTGCAACAGACCGGCGAATCAACCAAGCTATCCACGGTCGACGTAAATCCGAGACGACCGCAACGCGAGCGTCGCCATTATCGCGATACTTGCCACTAACCGGGATTAATATCCCGGCCGGGCTAATAACCAAAGACATTCGTGCGTGTGAACTCGCGAGACTGTGTTCGTGATCGCAAACCGTGAAACGGTCACGAAACGTTCCCGTGACGGCGACGCGAAAATTATAGGCACGCTAGGGAACGCGCCGGCCCGCCGCGCGCAATTTCGCCGCTTCCGACCACGTATTCTCCTGGATAGGGACAATAGGGACACGTGAACTTTGTGATCACGTTTGTTATCGCTGATGAGAGAAAGTGCGGGAGATAGAGGGTTTGACGGACGCGGGTTACAACGGGCGACGGGCTGTTAACGCCGACGGATCGTTAATTCCATTTCTTAATTTGCGAATTAACGAATATTATTGCATATTTTTGCCATTTTTGAGATCCTTAACGGTGGTATAATAAAGTCTCCCTAATCGACGCTCAGATTGTACATAAAAATGGACAATTTAGGAGGAGCGGACGCGATTATTCGAGCCTTGCGGCTCGCTTTTATAATTACCGATTGTGAATAACTATAAAAACCTTTTCCCAAATTGTCCATTTTTGTGTACAATTTGAGCGCCAATTAGGGAGAATTTACTGCACTGAAGAATATTGCAAATGATGCAATAATAAATAATAATCACTGTTTTTCGTTAATAACTCGTTAACGGTGCCTCGGAGAACATTTTTGTAAAGGGAAAAGTTGCTTCAAATGGCCTGAGGAACCCGCCACTTTTGGATTGCGAGACATTTTTGGGACACCCTGTACATACAGACAGTACATATCAGACTCTGCCGTCCAGAGAAATAGAATTCTCGCGCAGAATTCGGCCGTACCTAAAAGGTTAAAAACGCAGTTACGGACATCGAGAAGGAATGTAAGCCGAGAACGAGACGGGAGATCGTTCATCATGCGAGTTTCAAGTTCGGGAGAAAAGCGGCGTGTCTGCAGCCGATGCCAGCCAGTTAAACTTGACCCAATATTTCGTCGTCTTGCGCTTTCGACTTCACTTCCACGCCCTCGTTATTATCTTGCCGGGTGCTGTGTGTCCTGCGCCCAGTGCACCGGCATAATACCGGTGACATGTTGCATTAACTACGCCGAGCGGGATGTTTTGTACTGTTCCGTGTACCGTGTATAGGACGCGTAGTAGTTATGGTTCCCAGTTACGCCTGTGGAATTGCGTGATTAATGAGTCGGCGACGCGACGTAGTCGAGCGAACTTTCTCAGCTGGCGCGTTCGTTAGCGGCGTATCCAGTTTATCCGATACGAATCCGAAGCGGATGCACCCAGACGCGAGCGATTCGTCGAACGCGTGCGAGAAATAAATAATCCGCGGCGACGAGGATCCTCCGATCTCGAGATGGTCGGACCAGCAATTCCTCCGGCCGAGGCGGCCGCGAATTCAAGGAAACCGTTTCGAGTGTCCTTGATCATGCTCGCAGCTCTCTCTCTCTCTCTCTCTCTCTCTCTCTCTCTCTCTCTCTCTTGATAGGCCAATCGAAGCCGTTCGACGTAATTGAAACCGCGCTATTAATTTGTCGTCGGAGCAAATGAAATGTACATTGCAGCCGGCGCGGTGCGGCGCGGCGCGGCGGAGCGTAAATTCATGGAGCGGAATTAATGCGCCGCGGCGAAAGCTAAGGTCCGAACGGCCTTTGTTGGTTAATTGCATTATGGCGGTGCACCTCCCGGTTAATCGATTTTACCTCCCGACGCGACGTTTCGTTCCGGGATGGATCTTCATTTGCATGCGGCGACAATCGTTCCGCAACCCTCGGGGACACATAGATTTTCTTGTCCCGGAAATTTACGGGGTTAATTCGCGCGGAGGTTGCGTCATGCACTATGCAACGCTTATGATTTCTCGCTGTGGTCGCATCGGCCGCGCGCCGCGACATGAATATTGCGTAAAACCCGTCCGCGGCGTTGTTCGAACTTCGATCCGGTTTCGGCTGACTGTTGCGGCATAATTCGACCGTGGTTTAGGGGACTTTTCCCGCGCAGGAAGTGACGTTCGAAACGGCATTTGTGAATGTTGCATGTACATTTCGAATGTCTTTACGTTAATTGTACCGTTACGTTTACAATAGTATGTGTCGGTGTTGGACACTGTTCGAATTGTTTCGAATACGTATTTGTTGAAGATGATTATCCGAATGAATACTTTTCAGTCGAATTTTTATTCGTTATTTTCGTCATAAATTATATTATAAATTATTTATGTTATTATATTATATTGTATAAACTATATATATTATTACGTTATATTATAGAAATTATATGTATTATTATATTATATTATATACAATAATCATTTATAATAATATATATATATATAATAACAATAATTATTATAATTATATACAACAATAATATATAATAATGTATATAATAACAATAATTATTATAATTATATACAACAATATATATAATATATATAATAATGAATAATAATTTATAATATATATTATAATATTTTATATTATTGTAATTATATTATTATAAAATATACAATATATATTATAAATTATTATTCATTATTCGTTATAAATTATCCTGTTTCTTTATTCCTTTTCATTCGTCAGAAATTGAATATATCGAAAAGTGTCACTTGTTCGACCAATAGCAGTCCAATTTCACTTGCCGCACCATATACAGCAATGTCTCCCTAATTGACGCTTAGTTTGTCCACAAATACATATTATACATATTATAAATTATTACTCAATATTCGTCATAAATCATTCTACATCTTAATTCGAATAATCTTTTATATTCGTCAGAAATTGAATATATCGAAAAGTGTCACTTGCCCGACCAATAGCAGTCCAATTTCACTAGCCGCACCGTATACACCCCTGTTCTATGCCATCGCGTCTACCGTTTCGCAGATTGCGTTTGCTAGTGAATTAAAATGATAATACGGCGTGGCTGACAATCCCCACGTGTTTTCTTTTTATTCGGTCCGTTTGGAAGCGATCCAGTTTCGACGGATCCCCGGCACAATACTGTAGATTTATGCACCGCGTCCGTGTTTTGTTAGCACAGTTCCGAATTTTGACAAATGGCCGTTCGATGGAATCCTCTCTCCCTCTCTCTCTCTCTCTCTCTTCTCTCCGTGTTTTATTTTCGACCGCTCGTTCCCGGTTCGCCGGGGTAAAATCGTCGCGCCCTATGGGCGCGCTGTACGCACCGGCATCGAAAGAGTTCCTAACTCTGTAACTCGTCGAGCAATTTATGAACGCGCGAACCCTCTGCGCAGGGTAATCCAGCGATATCCAAGTTCGAGAGCTTAAATCATGCCGATAGTTCCGCGGAGTTATTCATGGACTTTGGGCAGGCATCGCGAACTTGTTAAATCAGCCCCGGCACACACCGGCATCGACGTCGAATTGTTCGCATAAACGGGACGGAACGCGTAGCACCAGAGGAATCTAGCACCAGCGCCGTGCCGTTTCGAATTTAATAGTTTGTCCCGCGACCAACGGATCGATCCTATAAATTCCCCCCTGAACGTTCGTTCCTGTTGCGATACATTTTTTTTTTTTTATTCGCCGGGGATGAATCAACGAACGAACGCGCAGCCTCGATTTAGCTCGTCCGATGGTCCATCAGTCTCGATCAATAATCGCTGGAATTCCGTCGATACGCACGCGGAATTCGGAATACATTTATTTCTCAGAATTGTTATCGGGATACATCGGATATCGGGAAACAACGCAACACCTTTATCGGGGTGATCAAGCTTGATCAGTTACGATTCAGCTATGCAGCTTGTTATTAAATATTAGCGAATACCGATGCTCGTACACGGCGACTCGATAAATTGTTTCGTGATGATAGAAATCTGATTTATTAATCAACTATTTGGTTCCAGTAGCAAAGAAATTGTCACCTTTTTTAACCCATTCACTGCCAACTACGAGATATCTCGTGGTAAGCGTCTGCACCAAAACTGCCAGCTACGAGATATCTCGTAGTGGGTGCTGCAAGTTTAGATTGGCTGCAAATGGTTATTTGTGTTAGGAACTATTAGGAAGGATGAATGACAAATGTATATAGTGTAGAGAACATATTGATTATTAATAAAGCATTGCAATGTTATATCAATTTTGCAATATATATTATAATATATATATATATATATATATATATATATATATATATATATATATATATATATTATATATAATATTGATATATATATTTTACAAAAGTTTTACAAAATATAATAATATTAAGTTACTGATATAATATTGCAATGTTGATATAATATTAATATATTATAATATATATTGATGTTGATATATATATATATAATATATTAATATTATATCAACATTGCAATATTATATCAGTAACTTAATATTATTATATTTTGTAAAACTTTTGTAAAATATATATATCAATATTATATATAATTATAATATATATATCAATATCAATATATATTATAATGTATTAATATTATATCAACATTGCAATATTATATCAGTAACTTAATATTATTATATTTTGTAAAACTTTTGTAAAATATATATATCAATATTATATATAATTATAATATATATATCAATATCAATATATATTATAATGTATTAATATTATATCAACATTGCAATATTATATCAGTAACTTAATATTATTATATTTTGTAAAACTTTTGTAAAATATATATATCAATATTATATATAATTATAATATATATATCAATATCAATATATATTATAATGTATTAATATTATATCAACATTGCAATATTATATCAGTAACTTAATATTATTATATTTTGTAAAACTTCATGTTTTTTCTTTCCAATAAAATCGTGGCACCCAGGACAAGACGCGCTAAATTTGCGTGGCAGTCAATGGGTTAACCCTTTGCACTCGAAGCTATTTCAACTGAAAACATGAAATCATTTTTCTAACTTACAGTATTTCTATTTTATACGAAAAAATGCATTTTATGCATATATGAAAATCGACTCTTGGGACTCGCGCTACGGTTACACTCTTAACAATTTTTCAAATGTAAACATTGTTAATATCAAAATTATCTTAAAAGCTGATATAATAAATATTAGTGGTGCCTCAGAGTCGCCACTCGAGTGCAAAGGGTTAATGGGACGATGAAAGATCGTCCGAGCCAACGAAGTACAGTAATGTCTCTCTAATTGACGCTCGGATTGTCCACGAAAAAATGGATAATTTGGGAAGAGAAGATACGATTGTTCGAGCCTTGCGGTTCGTTTTGTAAGCTCCTTATTTCCGAGATGATTTCGAAGTTCCTTTAGTAATGTCATTAAGGTATTATTTATAATCTACTCAAATTGATTCAAAAAATTTAAAGTGATTAAAGTACCTGCTATTTATTTTCTATTTTGTTTGCAAATGATGACGAAAATGTTTAATATGCATAAAAGTCCGCGGTATAGCAATCGGTATTTTAAATTGCGATTGCAAGAGCGTGTATTACAAATTTATTGCAAATCGAGGGTAACAGTTATGAACGTCGGACAGGGGCCAATAGGGAGATAACAGTGCACAGTCTTCGTCGATGCGAGAGGCGTATACATGAGACAAATACACGGTGCAGGGTGCAACCGGCGTGAATGACGTTTGCAAGCAGTTATCCAAATTTACATTTCATCGATACGACACCGGTAGCTGCGTGTACCTGAAGTAGTAGTGCTCGCCTAAATACGGTTAACCGTGCTCCCGTTGCGCGACTAACAATTATATTAGAGTTGCCCGGCGAATGTACGGACAAGTGTACAAAATGAACGGGGAGCATTGATCGCCGAACGTTCCGTAGAACCATAGCTCGCGTGCAATCAAATTAGAGACACGGCACCTATTAAATCTTCATCCGAGCTTTCCTGTTCGATCGAACAACGAAATCACTAATTGTCCACGAAATCAATGGGCGCAGCAATTGTTCATAATATCTGTCTCCTTGTTCACAGAAGCTTTGCTTCTTTTTTTAATTTCTTGTACTCTAGGTCACGCAACGATCGTAGTATGTATTATTCTCACTTCATTTTTAACATAGTATCTATTAAAATGATTAAAGAAAATTAAAATGATTACAGAACCTGGTATTTATTTCCTATTTTCTTTTTTGCACACAGCTGTGTCGTATCGTGGCGGTTAAAATTAGTAAATTTAATGATTTACGGAACCCGTCAAAATGACGGGTCACTAATTTCTCAATTTACGATTATTAATATAATAATATAATATAATAATATAATAATATAATAATATAATATAATAATATAATAATATAATATAATAATATAATAATAATATAATAATATAATATATAATATTGTATGTTATTTACAGCAAATGTTGCAATAACACTTGTTAAAAATCAGAATAAATGTCTTATCGTTACTTTTATAAACTAATTACTTTTAATTAGTTCGTTACGTTACTTTTATAAACTAATATAAATATAGCTGTTTTCTGTGCTCCGCAAATCTATTGTTAATAATATTAATTATTTTTATATTAGTTCCATATAAAAAACTCCGACGACATCGAAATTTCGAAAAATACAATTCTATACTTTCCCCTCGGTGCTTTCATATTAATTATTATATCCTTTTACGTAACGAGCTTGAAAACACTGTGTTGCAGCGCAGTTTCCAAAGATACTCTTGCATATTTTTAGTCGACGATCATTAGTGTAAGTTTTAACGAACGCCGTGGGAGAGTCTCGAGGGATACAACGCGGATTTCTCGTTTCCTGGGACACTGAAAGTATCGAGAAATCAGAAACACTATCGGGCGGCCAGTAAATCCATCCAATTTCGTTCCAATTTCCGTCCGCGCGATTAATTGCGGCGCGCTGAGATAACAGCTCTTAGAAACGCGATAATAATGCGGACGGTGGTCAGATCACCTTGACGTAACCCTGACATAACATTGGCATAATTGTGGCATAACCCCGACATAACTTTGACATAACTTTAACCTAATTTTAACATAACCCTGACAGAACTTTGACAAAACACTGACATAACCTTGAAATTAATTTCGTACCATAACATAAGCGAAGGCTCCATGAGCCTATTTTTGTCGCAACTCTGATATAACTTTGACATAACTGTGACATAACCCTGACATAACATTGAAATTAATTTCGAACCATAAAATAAGTGGAGGTTTCCATGAAATGGGTAAAGGCGTCGGGTTCCATAACATAGGTACAGATTTAAAAAAAAAAACATAACCTTGATATAACACTGACATAACTTTGACATAACCCTGACATAACTTTGACATAACTCCGACATAATTTTGACATAACTTTGGCATTACTTTGGCATAATCCCGACATAAATTTGACATAACTTTTACATAACTCTGACATAACCTTGAAATTAATTTCGTACCATAACATAAGCGGAGGCTCCATGAGCTTATTTTTGTCGTAACTCTGATATAACTTTGACATAACTTTGACATAACCCTGACATAACCTTGAAATTAATGTCGTACCATAAAATAAGTAGAGGCTACCGAGAAATGGATGAAGGCGCCGAGTTCCATAAAATAGGTACACGTTTAAAAAAAAAGCATAATCTTGATATAACACTGACATAACTTTAACATAATTTTTACACAACCCTGACATAACCTTGAAATTAATTTCGTACCATAAAATAAGCGGAGGCTCCATGAGCCTATTTTTCACATAACTTTGACACAACCGCCATCGGCTAAAGTAACGGAACTCAGCAGTATGTTCGTTAGCCCGTAATGCCGTACAAAGAAATGCATTACACGGGGAAGGGGGTGGGGGGTGGGAAAGGACAGTGGATTGAAGGATTGCGGTTGTTTCCTACGGTTTCATTTATTCGGCCCTTTGAGCCCGCACGATCATACGATAATGGACAGGGCGGAACTCGATTGGACGAGTATTGGATCGACGGGGCGAAGGTGGATTTCCGTAACGAAAAGATTCGATATGAAATTCTACTGGCGCGGCCGCGTTGCTCTCGTTTCGTTTCGTTCTCTGTTCTTTATCTCGCGTTCGCCGTCGCGCGACTGCGTCGCGACCAACGGCGCATTTTCTCCGGGGGCACCGTGATCGTTCCGTTTCACCGGCTGAACGATGTCTCATCCATTTTAATTGTCCCTTTGAAAACCGTGGACGGCTTGTAAGGTGGCTATCGGCAAATAACGAGGCAACGTACTCCGGATTTAATTGTAATTCCTGGATACTCGGTAGAGAGGAGAGGACGTTCGATCTCCGGTACCGGGAGACCACGCCGACCGTAAATTGGCACTGCAACGGCGACCCGTGTCGAAATGAAAGTCGCCGCCGCCGTTATTGGCTGCGTCTTTGAGAGTAAGTGTACGCCCGGTGTATATCGGCTCTTACTTCATTGGAAATTTAAATTGAATTTCTTCCGTCGAACCGCGATGCTTCGTTGGCTCCCGCCGCACCACTGAATAGAAATTGTGTTACGTAATTCATAATCCTGATCGATTGATGGAGAAACGATGCTACCGCCCTTTGACAAAAAAGGGCGTCCTTTCTACCTTATATAGTTCGCGGCGTCTTTCGCTTCGGGACTCGGATCGACGCTGACATAATAACTCTGCTACGCGTTCCAGTTCGTAATTTTGCTACAGTAAATTCCTCCCTAATTGGGAAGCTCGGCTTGGAAAGAAAAATGGGGAATTTGGAAAGAGAGGAAGCACGATTGTTCGAGCCTTGAGGCTCGTTTTTACAGTGAGTCGACGATCGGTAACTATAAAAGCGAGCCGCTAGATTCTACTAATCGTATCTCCTCTTCCCAAATTGTCCATTTTTCTTTACAAGCTCGGAGACAATTGGAGGGAATTTATTGTACTTTATTTCGAGTGCAACTAATATGAGAAATCCTTGGAAAGTAATGCGGAATTTTCGTCCTCGCGAAATGTCGTGGAAATCAGTTTATGTTTGTACGAAAGAGATGGAAATTATTCTACTTTTTCATTTACAGAGGCACCGTTCTTTTTAATTTATTATTCAAAATTCAGTAATGTCTCTCTAATTGACGCTCAGATTGTGCACGAAAGTGGACGATTTTGGAAGAGGAGATACGATTGTTCGAGCCTCGGCGGTTCGTTTTCATAGTTATGAATTGTCAAGAAATATAAAAACGAGCTGCAAGGCTCGACTAATCGTATCTCCTCTTCCCAAATTGTCCGTTTTTCTTCACAATTTCGGCGTCAATTAGTGAGAATTTACTGTATTTTATTTCAAGTGCAAGTAATCTGAGAAGTCCTTCGAAAGTAATGCAGAATTTTCGTCCTCGCGAAATCTCGTAAAAATCATTTTATGTTTGGAAGAAATGGAAATTATACTACTTTTTTATTTACAGAGGCGCCGTTCTTTTTAATTTATTATTCAAAATGCAGTAATGTCTCTCTAATTGACGCTCAAATTGTCCACAAAGCTGGACAATTTAAGGAGAAGAAGATACGATATTATTCGAGCCTTGCGGTTATTTTGTATAGTTACCGATTGTCAACAATTATAAAAACGTGCAACAAAGCTCGAATGATCGTATCTCCTCTTCCCAAATTGTCCGTTTTTCTCCACAATTTTGGCGTCAATTAGGGAGACATTACTGTACCACGACACAGGGTTTTCTCTATACTGTTTGCCTGAACGTGTGCAGTTTCCATTCTACACGTCTGACAATACACTACTACTGTTCCACTTATTGCTAGTCCCGCTGACCGTACACGGACCGTCCTTATTCTGCTTGTCCGATCAAACGTTATTCCTATTCTATCGAGTCCAATGGAAGCCCTACTTTTAAACGATCGAACTCTATTTTATTAAAATATCTTTGTACAGTACTTTTCAGATATTTTATTAAAATATCTTATTCCACTAGATATGGAATATGCAATATATAAGTACTACTAAAGATATAATATTATAGCGACAATGAATTGTCGCTATAAATATTTCTTGTTCTTATTTATCGTTCTTAGATTTCATTCAAATTCAGACGATTTTAAACGATCGAATTCTATTTTATTAACATATCTTTGTACAGTACTTTTCAGATATTTTATTAAAATATCTTATTCCACTAGATATGGAATATGTAATATATAAGTACTACTAAATATATAATATTACAGCGACAATGAATTGTCGCTACAAATATTTCTTGTTCTTATTTATCGTTCTTAGATTTCATTCAAATTCAGACGATTTTAAACGATCGAACTCTATTTTATTAAAATATCTTTGGACAGTACCTTTTAAATATTTTATTAAAATATCTCATTCCACACACACACACACACTAGATATGGAATATGTAATATATAATATTACAGCGACAATGAGTTGTCGCTACAAATATTTCTTGTTCTTATTTATCGTTCTTAGATTTCATTCAAATTCAGACGATTTTAAACGATCGAACTCTATTTTATTAAAATATATTTGTACAGTACTCTTTAGATATTTTATTAGAATATCTTATTCCACTAAATATTTAACGAATTGTCCCTGTAAATATTTCTTGTTCTTGTTTATCGTTTTTAGATTTCATTCAAATTCAGTTCAATACTTGACCATTGATGCATTTTGTCGACTGCAATTCTGTATCTACTCGGATATCTTTTTACACAGCATGTTCTCGCACGTTCAACTATTACATCGTTCTTTTTTAACAAGCTTCGTTTATTCCGCTTCGACACATTCCATTTGGTTTCACTCGGTCGCGTTACACGTTTTTCACCGTGTAAAATGCGACTCGTGCTTGCTGTTACAAATTACGTATTTGTTACAGTATTAGAAATTCTATTTTTAGTCTTTGGAAGGAATTGATTAAATTAAGGTTACGTTATATGAAAATAATATTTTTTGTTTTTCTTTTTCGTTTTATGTTATACATAAATTTACATTTTTAATAAAAGATAAGAGTTGCTTGTATATGGAATTAAAACAAAAATGTTGGTTTTTTAATCAGTATTTCGGTACGTAACTCCCCCCCCCCCCTTTTTGTACTGACTCTTGGGTCTCAAATAACACAGTTTCACGCAACACAAGGCATTTTCCAGGAACCTGTCTACCGTATTATGGAAGGGTCACCTGTATACGAGACTGAGACAATAGGAAACATCGACAGTTTGAAAGAGCATTTGTAAAGAGCGACCATAGGCGATTCGAGTCACGAGCCGAGGTATCCCGATACTATAAAAATACGTGAAATGTGTTGATCGGGACGACACGTTTCAAATATATTCGGCCGCGTCTGGCTTCGATTTCAATGACACGGAGTGCCCCCCTATGTGTGTACATACACGTACATATATATGTATATATACATATATACCCACCGTGTATGTACGTATTTCTGCGGACATTCGGTGTATATAAGAGGCACACGCGCATAGGGGACCGCCGTGTACAGTTAGGGATAGTAACCTGGAAACTCCGTTAACAGTATTAACATTTCAGGGACGTGCTTGAACGGGATTCTGAGGAGGCCAGAAATCGATCTCCAATAGATTATGTCACCCTCTGCTGATACTGTATGGACGGCGCAGGGGGTTCACACTGTGAGTCAATATTATTGCCTCTTTCGTCGCCGAGCAAAACGGTTTCCTGCGACACAGGTAATTAGAAACACTGTCAACATCGTTGTCAGGAGGGCGAACGGTCCGACAAAGTTCAGTGAGCGTATTTCTTCGGTAAACAGACCAACGTAAGAAACAACAGTAAGACCGATAACAAACGGAGCAATAATAAGAAAATTGAACTAGTAAGATGAAATACGAAATGAGACTGTTATTTGAGCCGTTTATTTTGAAAGTGGTCCAAGTCCATTCATTTGAAAATTCAGATATTTAAGGTTTTTACGTTTTAATAAATTTAAAAATATTGCTAATTGATAACATGGTGGTATCATGTATTTGTGTTCCCGAGGGTCACTGCGTTCTTTCAGCTTTGCTGACATGAAATTATATGTGTAACGTAGAAATGCGAATGTTATAATAGTTAGCTCGGTGTTTTTGAAAAATGACTTAGGCCACTTTCAAAATAAACGGCTCATTTATTAACCCTTAACGCTCCGCGCGTTTCTCGAGTACTGCATACCAGCAACTCCGGCACATTTTTGGAGCGGAGCGCCTCAGATAAAGGAAGTCTTATTTTTAGCGGAAAAGATTACACGTCCTCGTGAATGCATTTTATTTTATTTATTATATTATTATATTATATATATTAGTAATATATATAATAATATATATATATATATATATTATATTATATTATTCCTATCGCAAATAAAAGATAAATTTTCAAATTTGTAATTCACCATGGTGCGATATCTTTGCTAACAATCTCCCATGCGCATTCTGGGTTTACTTGGACAAGTGTCACAGTATCCACTTTGCCAAATAGAGTTACTAGATATTTCTTTCGAGTTTAGAACATTTTCCGCGTAATTGTCGGTTTCCTTTATAATTTCATTTACCAATTCGTCCGCGAAAAATAATTAAAAATATTGTATCGGCTGTTCAACGTTTGTAGGAACTTGTGGTCCAATGACCTGTGGCAATACGCTAAAAGGTATTCTATCTGGAATATGTAATTCTTCCGTAACATCGCGCCATTCGTCGAAGTCTTGTAACAAATCTTCGCTTTCGCTTTCAATAATTCTCATTCTTCGTCTCTTCGGTAGTATAATTTCGCTGCTACTACTCGAAGTGTCAGAATCATAATCAACATTGTGTTCCACAATGTCTTTTAACTCTTCAAAATCAAATACGTCTTCGGTATCGCTCGGCTCTAAATTCCCATCGTAATATTTATTTTTCTCCATGTTGCTAACCATAGAAAAGGTTGAAAAATGGTTTAATCGTAATGGTACAGACTCAGCACGTTTTAACTACAGATAACAATTGCTCCGCAGCGGAGCCTTCGGAACCTAAGGGTTGAAAATATTAAGAAAGCAACGTTTTCTCAAGTGCAGCCAATACATCGCCAATTATTGATTGCACGTGGAAATTCAAATATCAGTTCCTATGTTGTTTTCTCATTTAGAAAAAACAGATATTATAAATCTTTGTGTTTTATGATGCGCAATATTTTGTCTCGCTTTAAAAATAACAAAAAAAAAAAACTAGGACAGAGTTACAATCCAATATTTCTTGCAACGGTATTGCAAATATTACGTTGCAACGCACATTCGTCCGAGGTTCACATTGTTTTTGCATCGAATGACGCAACGAATTTATGTTACAAACGCGGCATATTAATCACCAACGTAATCTGCATCGCGTGAAACGGCTTTCAGCGAACCCGGTGTTCGGCGAACGCGTTGTATTTACACCTCGTGGAGTTGTCTTACACATTTACTTTTCTCGATTAAAGTGCTCGCCGAGGGGGAACAAAACGTAACAAACGAGTCGCGGAGAGATTGCTTATCGTCGTTGCTTTCGCCGTCGAGCGGGGTTTCCTCGACGCGAGACAAGGCCACGGCCGAAGGATGCGGAAAAGGTGGAACAAGCTCCCTCTATACCTTGCGCCCCCGTGTACACAGTTTAAATTTCTATTTACTTGGAACATCGAAACTTCTTTCGCGGGGACGTGAACAAGCTAGCGCAAGTTTAGCAACACTCCGGTAGAAAGAGTAAATGGGTTTTCTTCTGCTTGACGCGGCAACTGAGGACCGGCTATTATTTCCGAAACTTTTCTATCCTTATGTCTCCGTTCCGGCATTCTGTCCGCGTTCTCAAAGAGACCGAACCGCTTCGAGAACGCTGAATAGGCTTTTACGCGTCAACGTCGCGGTAATAATATGCTAATTACGAAAACTAAAAGACAGATTATTTTATGTTATATATTTTATATTTGCGAAATATTAGAATATTTGATATTATATATTTTGTATTTGTAAAATATTAGAATATTCTATATTATATATTTTGTATTTGTAAAATATTAGAATATTCTATATTCTATATTTTATATTTGTAAAATATATTAGAATATTCTATATTCTATATTTTATATTTGTAAAATATATTAGAATATTCTATATTCTATATTTTATATTTGCAAAATATATTAGAATATTCTATATTATACATTTTATATATTTGTAAAATATATTAGAATATTCTATATTATAAATTTTATATTTGTAAAATATATTAGAATATTCTATATTATATATTTTATATTTGCAAAATATATTAGAATATTCTATACTACATATTTTATATTTGTAAACTATTAGAATGTTTTACACAAATATTTCAACGAAATACGAAGGAAATCGAACGCACGTGTACGGTAGAATAACCGCAGTAACTCGCGCAGTTTTCAAAAACTTTGCAACAGCTAATTCAGGTTACGTCAATAAGCCGACGGTCGACGTGTGTTGCCAAGAAATCAATTTGAAACTCGAAATAAGGGACCGCGATCGTAGAATCCACGGTCTCGGAACGTACGTAGGCGAAAATTTAATTGCAAATACCGCTTTCCTCTCGGCGCGGTTCGATACCATTTATAAAACACGATGGAAAGCTAAAAGAAAGTGGGTCGTGCGTGAATTCATAGGTATCTTCGGTATCGAGGTTCTGCCACTCGATTTTCCAGAGAAGAAATTTCAAACGATTCTTCGCGGAACCAGATTCGATGCTTCAAACAGAAACGGGAATCAGTTTTCCCCGTTTCGATCAATCTATTCCGAATTTTCGAAACCTGCGTCGATTTATTCTTCTGTGCCAGCGGGAGAGAGAGCGAGCGAGAGAGAAAGAAAGAGAGAGAGAGAGAGAGAAAGAGGGAGAAAGGGAGAGGGAGAGAGAGAAAGAAAGAGGGAGAGAGAAAGAGAGAAAGGGAGAGAGAGAGAGAGAGAGAAAGGGAGAGAGAGAGAGAGAGAAAGAGGGAGAAAGGGAGAGAGAGAGAGAGAAAGGGAGAGAGAGAGAGAGAAAGGGAGAGAGAGAGAGAGGGAGAGAGGGAGAGAGGGAGAGAGAGAGAAACATAGAGAGAGACAGAAAGAGAGAAAGGGAGAGAGAGAGAGAGAGGGAGAAAGGGAGAGAGAAAGTCTATTCGCTAGCTTCACAGTTTCGATCGCAACGAGTCGCTGCACATCGCTCTCCCCTAACGAGCGGCGTATTTCACAACGTCCCGTTCTTCCGGCCATATCGGAGAGAAATTCCGATTGATCCGGTTCGAGTCGGGTTACGAGAGAGCGACGTTGACAACGCTTGACAAATTCCTAGTGTCGGCGCGAAGCGAGAGAAAAATTCGGCTTCCGGCCGTTCCTCGTCCCCGGGCCGAAAATTCGGCGCGCGTGCTCGAACGCGCTTCGGAACGCCCGCCCGCCCGTCCCCGAACGGGTTCCCGCTTTTGTTCCGTCGAAGATAAGAGCCGGACTTGGCCCGCGTCGGACCACCAGCCTGCCACGTTAAAACGAAGATCCGCGGAATTATACGAAACGAGCGAAAGCCCCCCGCGCGAGAGAAATTAATTACGCGCCGCCGACCGGTTGACGAGATATTGACTCGTATCGATCGCGCGTGTTCTCCCGCCGCGAATCGAATCGGCGGCGGCCGAACAACAACCGGCCCCCGGTTTCGCTAATTAGTTTGATCGAGCCCGGTCGTTCACGCCCATTGCTTACCTGGAGATTCGGCGGGCAATGATCGAGGAGTTCCAGCATGTGCCTGATGTTCTGCGCGTCCTGAATCACGAAGTTCAGCTCCATGTCGAATTCACCGCCCACCAGCTGTAAACAGAGCGAATAATATAGTTAGGGAGGAGTCTTTCGCAACCACTGTCGGGATAAGAGATCTGCGGGATTGCCGTTGCGGGAGCAAACTTTCCGCAGTCCCGCAGATACATCCTTCAACTGGTTTAGTCGCACTATTTTGTAGCAGAAACTTTGCAGCGATGCGTCTCAGTTTAGGATACGACCGATAGTATCTACATTAGTCTTCAGAAAATAGACGTCGTTGACCACTTTGCGGTTATCGATGTTCGACTCTGTCTACGGTAATGTGCTCTCTAATTGACGCTCGGATTGTCCACGAAAATGGACAATTCGGGAAGAGGAGATACGATTGTTCGAGCCTTGTGGTTCGTTCTTATAGTTGTTGACATCGGTGACTATAATCGGTGATATAATATAACGACTGTAATATAACGAAATAATGTAATTCATATAGTAACTGTAATATAATATTTCCTCTTTCAAAATTGTCCATTTTTGTGCGCAATCTGAACGCGAATTAGGGAGAATTTACTGTATTCGAGCCTTACGGCCTGTTTTTATAGTTGTCGAAAATCGGTGATTATAATCGGTAATATAATAACTGTAATATAACGAAATAATATAATTAATATAGTAACTGTAATATAATATTTCCTCTTCCAAAATTCTCCATTTTGAGAAAATGAGTCTAAAACGAATTCTTCTTCTTCTCGAAACTATAACTGGCTAATTTCGAAATCTGTTACCGATATGCTAGGCTCGTGAGTGACCCCAACATTTCTATTTTGATTCTAGTTTAATTTTGAATAAACTGCTGAATAAAGTGTCGAATAAAAGTGCAGTTTTCTATGTCTCTAATTGACGCTCAGATTGTCCACAAAAGTGGATAATTTAGGAAGAGGAGATACGATTATTCGATAATTGCGGTTCATTTTTATAGTCACGCATTATCAACAACTATTTAACTCCAATAATCGTATCTTCTCTTCCCAAATTGTCCATTTTTGTGCAGAATCTGAGCGTCAGTTAAGGAGACATTACCGTATCACGCTCCAATTGTGTGACAATTTTCTGTTTCACGTGAAGAACATCAAATTAATTTTCGGAATATAATTATTTAAAATTCTAACACGTGGCATGGTATTTAGAGAATTTATAGCTTGCTATCGACGACATTTTTATCGTATTTTCGAAGAGCGAAATGACCGGTTTTTTATTTTGCAATTCTAGACTTTCTCGTGAGAAACGATTAAATTAGTTACATTATTAGGGCAAATTCAGCTATAATTCAGCTATAATAATAATTCGGCTATAACAGATAGTTCACAGAATCTAAAAATGCATTCGATCTTCTCCGTTTTACGAGGCAATGCGAGTCGGCAATTATGCGAATAAAATCTTCGTCCGTTCTTATTCTACCTATTTATTCGAACAATTCTTTATTACCGATACACTTATCCGAATCAGTAATTTGCAATAGCGATAACAACATCGCCGCTCTTAAAATCTGTTCGAGAACGTCCGGGAAGAATGTTTTCGATTTCTCGGCCGGACAGTGCATACATCTGAATAGCACCAGACCGGAACGTCTCGACACCGTCGAAAAGCACGAACCGCATTTCTACCGATAAATCGAAAGTGGAACGGGAGCGATAGAAATTTTCGGTTTTCTCGCGCGCCGTTCGCAAAATTTATGTGTTTTCGCGGCGTCCACGCGACCAAATCGATGACTTATCCAACCCGGTCGCCGATAAATCGAGTCGCGTAGCACGGAGAAGAGTCTGCAAGACCGCGTGTATTTGCGGTGTCTTCTAGCGCGCGCGCACAAAAAAAAAAGAAAAAAACCAGTTTACGTTCCGCGAAACCGGAAGCTCCGTCTCCAGCCCGAGAGCGTAATTTCCGGCGGGATCGCCCTACACTCTGCCACTGTACCATCCTACACGCCCTCTGCCCCCTGTCCCGTCGTCTGCCGAACCTCGGCGACCCGCGATATCGATCATGAATCGCTTATGCGCCGTCTACGCTCCGCGCCGCGCCGCGTCGCGCCGCGAGAAAACCATTTTTACGATCGCGGATCGGTCGTAAAAATTCATGGATAACGCGAGACCGTTTACAGAATTGAAAAAAAAAGAAAAAGGAAGAGCCGGCTGAACGTATTCCGCGAACGGACTTACGCCGGCAGAAAACTGGAATAATTCTGTAGCCGGCGAGCACGTGCGCGCCGCCGCCGCCGCACGATTTATGGATCATTCGGGGTTCCATAAAAAAATATTTTTGCACCCGGACCACCGAGCTTCGAGCGACAGAGCTCGTGAATTATTACGAGCATCGGCCAGCTAGAAGTGGCGGTATATTTAAATACGGACGGCGGGGACCGGCGTTTGACGAGGCCTGGATCGTTCTTCTTGTTACTTTGTCCTCGTCGCGGTACGGTTATCCGAGGCATAAAGGAAAATCGTTTCACTCGGCCGCGTTGTTCCGCAGAGATGCATTATTTTCGGCAAAATGTTCTGACACAGATTTCGTGGATGCTATTACATAAAATGCGGCACTCAACCTATTTTACACCGATCTAACCCGACCCACTTTCTTGTAACTTTGATCTTTCGGAAGCGTTCGTTCACCGAGAAAGTCTCGAACCGGAGAGATTGCATCTGCCATTCTCGCTGTTGTTAAGGTTGCACAGAGTCGTTCGAATTTATGCTTCTAAATGGAAGCGACCGAACCGCTAAAGAATCTCGCGAAATGATTTAATTCGACGCAACAGAAACCGGAATGTTAAACCGTTGCGCTCGAGCGACGACTCCGTGGCGACGCTAAAAATTGCTACACCGTTTCCAAAAGAATTTTCACGTTATTAAATTTGTCTGTAATTATATTATTTGTCTAGTGAATAATGTCTCTCTAATTGACGGCCAGATTGCGCACAAAAATGAACAATTTGAGAAGAGAAGATGCGATTATTCGAGCCTTGCGGTTTATTTTTATAGTTATTAATTATCTACAATTATAAAAACGAGCTGCGAGGCTCGAATAATCGTATCTCCTTTTCCCAAATTGTCCACTTTTGTTCGCAAGCCGAGGGAAAATTAGGGAGAATTTACTTGTGCTGTAGTAGCAAATTCTCCCCGATTTTCCTTCAGCTTGTAAACGAAAATAGGAAGAGGAGAGACGATTTGGGAAAAGGAGATGCGATTATTCGAGCCTTGCGGTTTATTTTTATAGTTATAAATTATCTACAATTATAAAAACGAGCTGCGAGGCTCGAATAATCGTATCTCCTTTTCCCAAATTGTCCACTTTTGTTCGCAAGCCGAGGGAAAATTAGGGAGAATTTACTTGTGCTGTAGTAGCAAATTCTCCCCGATTTTCCTTCAGCTTGTAAACGAAAATAGGAGGAGGAGAGACGATTTGGGAAAAGGAGATGCGATTATTCGAGCCTTGCGGTTTATTTTTGTAGTTATAAATTGTCCACAATTATAAAAACGAACCGCGGGGCTCAAATAATCGTGTCTCCTCTTCCCAAATTATCCATTTTAGTGGACAATCTGAGCGTCAGTAATGGAGACATTTCTGTATTCGATAAATTGTCGGATAATAGAGGTTTTCTACACGTTCAATTTTCATTACCAAATAAAAACAATCATACCAAATGGAAACATTGTAGCTTGAAACTAATGCCTTCATTTCGGAATGAAAATAGTCTCGAGTGCAAAGGGTTAAAATGTGACACGTATCGCTTCTTCGATATTTCTAGATCACACTAGTCCTAATTAAATCGATGACTAGGCCGGGGATCTTTACGCAAAACTGTTCCTTTATGCAGAAATTCATTGCAAAAATCAAGAGTTGCTCAGGGATTTCTATATAACTTTTTAAGTTATATAGAAAATCCTCAATAACTTTAATAACTCCTCCTTCACAATAACTTTAATATTTTAAAATTGCCATATTGGAATCTTTGAATCGTTTAAAATTTACTAACGTTTCAAATTTAAATAATTTTTGTCGTGAATGCATAAAGTTCGCCGCGTAGTTATATACAGACTATAAATTTTTAGTAAAAGTTCATTACGGTCGGTACAAAGAATTTTCTATTCGATGTTAAAATTTAACATTTATCCTCCTTAAATCTTATTTATTAAATATTATTTAAATCTTCTTATTGAAAATAAGAATTTGCGCAAAGATTCTTATGGCAAGTGCCAATTTGAAAAATGTGCGTCTATTTGCCTAGGCGTTAAAATTGTTGGTCAGCTGAGACAAGCTCTGCAGAAAAAATTCTAGAGTCCGTTACGTTAACCAGTTAGCAGTGTTCGACGAGTATACTCGTCACGCGTAAAAAATAGCGAAATTCAAATTAAATTGTAATTTTAGTGAAAAAGGAAAACGTATTCTCAAATTTCAAGATGTTTAGAATACGCGAAGGTGTTTACATTGTTATAAAAATAAGATTAGAAGAATAAAAGTATCACGATATTGGTGTTCGACGTCCAAAGCGCCACTATGTATCACACCTTGCTTTCCTGAATATCATTCTACAATAGCAATTTGAATTTTTTAACTTTTATAAGCATTTGGCCTTTTCTGCGTTTTTCGTTTATTATGCATGTAGTTAAGTGAATAAGTAAGCATTAGTAATAAAATTGTTTTTTCGATCCAATATATTAACAGCGACACTTACTCTGTGCTCGACGAGTATACTCGTCGCCGTTTGATTCTCGCGATACATAATAGCTGCGCGCTCTGAAAGAGAACGCGCCACGGCTAACTGGTTAAATAATCGCGCGATTTCGAGTCGATCGTTTCTAGAGTTATTATGCGAACGGTGACCATTGTTTCGCGGATGCGGTTCGTAGCAGGTGCAACAACAACGTTACGGTCGCGGCGGTGTCTGGTTTCCCGGCGGTCGGCGTCCAAGTGGCGGGGAAGGGGGATGACTTGCAGCTTTCGTTGTCACGTAGTCGTCGTTCACGTGCGGCCCTCGAGAAAAATAAATTTCGCGGGGAAGAAAAGATGGGGAAGCGACTCTTGTTGCCGGGTATAAGAGACTCGGTACAACGATTTCACGTACGGCGACGCCCGGCCACCATCTTCGAGGTCCGACCCCGCGGCACTCGACGAAATTCCGGAGAACGTACGCCGAGGATCAGAAGGGTGGCGGTACGATGCTGAAAAATAGAAGGGTTCCTGGGAATATCGATCCGACGACGTTCGCCAAAATACCCACGATGGATGTGCCGAAAATGGGCTTCTGCCAACGAGATTTTTCCACGTTCCCGAAATTCCCGGCGCGGCGTGCCGTGTTTTTCTCCCGCTTATCGCTCCGGTGACTGCATCATCCGCCGTATAGGTAACGCGATTTCTCCTATTACCTAAGCTGACGTTAAACAGAATCCGAACAGTCGGCGCCTGCACGAGGTGTCCTTTGAAATTCAAGCGCGTCGACGGCTCTTTTGAACGGTGCAAATAATAACGTAACTAGGGCGAGGCTCTTCGAAAAATCTGAAGAATTCTTTCGACCTATTTCCCGACGCTTCAACTTGGAACTGTGTTCCCTTAACCCCTTCGTTCTCCATAATTTGCCTGATAGAAGAAGACGACTTTTTGTTTATTTTTACGCGTCTATGTTCGCTTTCGCTCGTAAATGTTGACGATTGAAACGAATAGCATTCGATTTAGTGAATTATGTAGGAAATCTTCGTCATCGGTCTGACTCGTGTTGCACAAACGTTATCACAGTGCAAATGACCTATTTTGCAACGCTTCAAGTTGGAACTGTGCTCTCTTAAAGCCTTCGTTCTCCATAATTTATCTAATAGAAGAAGACGATTTTTTTTCTTTTTATGTGTCTATGTTTGCTTTCGTTCGCAAATGTTGACGATTGAAACGAATACCATTCGATTTAGTAAATTATGTACGAAATGATTACAGTACAAATGATTGAAGACTTTAATCAATTATTCTAAAATAGTGCTCTAAACTTTTCGAGCAATGCGAAGAATTCCAGTAAATTCTCTCTAATCGACGCTCAGCTTGTAAACAAAAATGGACAATTTGAGAAGAAGAAATACGATTATTCGAGCTGTGGTTCGTTCTTATAGTTGTTGACAATCGGTGACTATAATCGGTAATATAATATAACAACTGTAATATAACTAAATAATATAATTAATGTAGTAACTATAATATAATATTTCCTCTTTCAAAATTGTCCATTTTTGTGCGCAATCTGAACGCGAGTTAGGGAGAATTTACTGTATTCGAGCCTTACGGCCTGTTTTTATAGTTGTTGAAAATCAGTGATTATAATCGGTAATATAATATAATATCTATAATATAATTAAATAATATAATTAATATAGTAACTATAATATAATATTTCCTCTTCCAAAATTGTCCATTTCTATGCGCAATTTAAACGCGAATTATGGAGAATTTACTGTATTCGAGCCTTCATGGGATGATCACGGGATGGTTACAACGATGTCACTACGATTTTATAGCGGCTTATGGGATCTAGATCATCCGAAAAATATAAACAGTTTTCCGAAGTTTCATTGCGCGGTCCAGACTAAATAATGTAACTATCTAACAAAATTATGTAAACCCAAGATCATGCGAAGGATGCAAACGATAATCCTAAGACGTCGTACATGATCCAGGTATTACGCTGAAGCATGTAATTATTTCAAGATGTCTTGTAAAGTTTGTCTCGTTTACAAACGTCCCGTACAAGTTTTCAAATTACAGATTTCTAGATCGCTTTCACGATGGAACAACTATTTCGTGTCGTAGAGACCGCGCGCGAAGGATGCAAGTAATTATTTGATGACGTCTGGCGTGGTACGTGGGACGGACAAGGTAATTATTTTAAGGTGTCTCGGGGTGGGCAGGTGCGGTCGGGGTCGTACAAATAACAATCTCCTTTGATCTCCACGCCAAGCCCCGGCTCGGTACGTCCTACATTCAAATGGCCACTCGACAATTCTGAAAGGAACGTGTTCCAATATCACGAGGAACAGGAAGCCTCGTAAGAGCCTTTCCCTTCCCCGAAAAAGTAATGTCGTTGGTACACTGTTTGCACTCGACGCGACCGGCACTCGCCGCTGACACCGCCGCTTCAAATTGATTGTGACGTGGCACACGGACCCGACCGGTCCCGATTGTTCTCCCGGGCGAACGTTCTCGGATGACATTTCCACGAACAACCAATACACAGCGAATGTACAAAGGGATCCCCGGCCGACATGTTAAAACGTTCTCGCCGCGACCGCGAAAAAAGTAGGCGCGCCGTGACTTACGATTTTTCAGCTGTGTTCGCGCGCCGATGCCGATACATGGGTGCCCCGTGAATGGACGAGGGTGCGTCGCGAATTTACGCGAGATAACAATTGCGTACGCTTGTCGCAAGAATTCGGAGTCACGTTGGAATTCCTTCTTTTAATTAATAATCACAGCAGATCGAAAGCAACGTATCGATACTTTTTAATTCTTTAATTGTTCGTTTTTTTTTTAAATTATAGATATCCATTCTTGTCACAAAAACGCGTTAAATTCGCAGTCCACTTGAGAAATTGGCCCCGTGATGGGAATGCAGAATCTACTTTTCTAGCAATAATCGACGAGTTTTAACGCTTTGCACTCGAGTGACGACTCTGAGGCGTCACTAAAAATTGCTATACTATTTTTCAAAGTAATTGTAATAGTATCAGACTCGTTTATATCTAAAATACTGTTAAAATTGCAAGTTTTGTACTTGCCAATAGGCTTTCATAGCTTTTCTAGCAATAATCGGCGAGTTTTAACCCTTTGCACTCGAGTGACGACTCTGAGGCGCCACTAAAAGTTGCTATACTATTTTTCAAAATAATTGTAATAGTATCAGGCTCGTTTATATCTAAAATACTGTTAAAATTGCAAGTTTTGTGCTCGCCAATAGACTTTCATATGCATAAATCGCAATAAATCATATAAAATAGAAACACCGTAGATCAGAAAATATGTTTAAAATATAATTAAAACAGCTTCGAGTGCAAAGGATCAAAAATAATTCTATACAGCACGTATCCTCTAATTTGTATAAATGCCGTGTCATTTCAACTTGGAACAGAACAAATCTAATATCGTATCTTCGTTTTCCGTGCCTACATTTCCGTGCATTCAAAATCGATTATGGAAGTAATAATTAGATAGCAGGCGTTCATATAAATTTACATTTTCACCGGCTAATTTAAGGGGATAATGATAATTACCGGCGCGCGAGTAATTCCCGTACATTAAAAATCAAGCAAAACTCCGCGCCGGCACTCGTTAAAATTTGTATTTTCGTCGATGCCCGCATTACGAGATAATTGAACATCGGGGAATTTCGTGTTTGCCGAAATTGGCGACTTCGAAAATGTCATTTAATGTCCCGGCTATTGGCTGTCCAATTACACTCGCTGGACTGCTCGTTCGATTTTGAGATACTCGTTTCCTGATTCGGCGTCGATGCTCGCGCGCGAACAGAAAGCCAGGTTTTCGCGGAAAGATCGCGTTCTAAGTGCCGCGTGCGTTTCACGGGGCACCTTGTATAGGTCGGCCTATAGAGATGCGCGCACGTGCATGTATATATGTGCGAACGCGGCTCGATCGTTCACACTCGAATTCGCGGGAGAATGGACAGGCGAGGGAAGGCGGAATGGGATTCGGTGAATTAGGGCTGGCCAGCAGAGCCGACCGCTAATTGGATACCACTTGCTTTTACACCTTCTATGTTTCTGTCAGTCGAAAACAGCCAGCTAGTACGGTACGTGCCAAACGTGCTTATTCAGCAACGAAAACACAGTGGCCGGCGGTGAATCCGATACTGAAGATACAGTGCTATCAGACGCACCCACGCGAGGATCTTTGGACAATCGTGTATACACAGTGTCCAGAGAACTAACTACTTGCAGGACAACTATTTCTAACGTATAGCCATACAGATGTTGTCGTATAAATATCGTTGTCTTCGGAATTAGATAGATTGGTTACGAGCGTTTAAATATCGATGGCACGAAAATAGAATTTTATTGTTATTATTTCACCAGTTAAACTTACGTACTTTTATATTTATTTATGTTAATACTTTTATACTATTATACTCTCTCTCTCTCTCTCTCTCTCTCTCTCTCTCTCTCTCTCTCTCTCTCTCTTTGTACTTTTATACTATTATACTTTATACTTTATTATACTTTATTATATTTTATGATACTTTATACTTTATATTATACCTTATACTTTCTACTATACTATTGTACTTTATATTATACTATTATACTATTATACTTTATACTTTATACTTTATATTATACTATTACACTATTATACTTTATACTTTATACTTTATACTTTATACTTTATACTTTATATTATATTATTATACTTTATACTTTATATTATATTATTATACTTTATACTTCATATTATATTATTATACTTTATTATACTTTATATCATACTATTATTCTTTTATATTATTTAAAAAACCTTGAGATACTTCGCAAAGTGATTGCAATAGCAAATTGATCAAGAAAACGAAATAACATTCACACTTAACAGGTTATTGCTACAATCTTCCAAAACAATGAAAATATTAACAAGAACGACGAATTCTAAATCTCCAATTTCCGCTGCTCGAAATGGATTAATTCAATTTTCTGTCCAATAGCACGCGGCTCCAGTTTCCAACATTTTTCCAACAGTCGAACGATTTACGTATAATTTCGTAATCGTTTGAAAAGACTCGCGCCCTCCGCACGCGTAAATTTAGCACAAGGAAGATCTTAAAGTTTGAACAGAAACATTCCGGTCCTCCAGAGGATAATCAACGACGTTCATCGGGAAACGGGCAAAAAAAAAATTCCGCCCTGCTTCGCGATCGTCGAACGAGCACAAACTTCGTTCGAATTCTTTTTTACACAATTTTCTTTTTTTTTTCTTTTTGCGCCGATGCTCTGACACGAAGTTCTGACATTCGGTTCGATCATATCGGACGATCGATACATCTTTCCGACCAGGGAAAGCGGAAGCCCGTGAAGCGCCCGACAATGCAGCGATCGGCGGAGCTGTTTGAACTTTAGTTAATACCTCGTTATTATCGGAACCCGATACCTAATCTCGAGCGTGCCCCGTCGTTATTGAAGCATAATTTATTGCAGGCTAACTATAGCTCGGAACGAGCGGGTGCAAATAAATGTTGCCGAAAGATCGATTTCTGTCCGGGCGATTGTTGCCCGGTTGTTTGACGGCGTCGCAGGAACGCGGGGCTGTTCACGTAGAAGCGCTCGAACGAATATCGAGCAAGTTCAGCAATTTCAGCAAATTCTCCCGAATTTTCTTTCAGCTTGTAAACGAAAATGGGCAGCCGTTTACAATTTCTTTTGCTTCGACGAGGACACATTCTCGTTGGATCGTACAATTTTATCGGAGGCGAACGAATGTATTTTTACGTATTTTAATCTCATGGGAAAAATAGTAATGCGTACGGTAATAGGTACATCTGCCCTAATTGCTGCCAGTCGGAGTCACTTTTATCGCACTATGTATAAAGATCAAATTATTTCTAAGGAAAATTTCGGCTCGCGAATTTCGCCGACGATTCTCCGAGACCTACAACGCACTCTATTTTTACAATTATTATTACAATAGTTATTATTAACAGTTATTATTACAGTATCGGAGAAAGAAGACCGTTCCTCTCGATATCGCGGATCCTTGGGTGCCCGGGCGTCGATCCTTGGGTGCTGCCACAACGTGCAAGCTTTCGTTACCCGCGGTTACAATAAATTCTCCCCAATTTTTCTTCACTCTCTAAACAAAAATATTCAATTTTGGAAGAGGATATTCGAGTCTCGCGATTTATTTTTATAGTTACTGATTGTCGACAATTATAAAAACGAAGTGCAAGAATTTACCGCATTCTCGTTACTCGCGCAGATATAAATGCAGCACTACGATGTTTTCTATTTCGGTGTGTACGATAGCTTGTTTCCGAATGTTTTTGTTCGTACGAAAAATTCAGCACGGAAGAATACCGCGCCGAGCTCGGAACAATGCAAAATGTAATCGATTAACATCGACAGCGGTGCGTTGCGATCACACTTTCAGCGGCGGGAGAGCTCTGCGCGAACGGAACGATTCGAACGTGTGTTCCGAAACGTCAGTTCTCCAGCGAATCACTGTCAAGAAGCATGGTCCAGAACAATGCTCTGAATTTGCAGTATGTATTGATGTCGACCGGCTCGGAAAGAACGTGTATGTATGTTCGCGCGATCGCGAGCGCGAGGCTTCGTCGTGCGTAAAACAACGAGCCGGTGCTTGAGCGCAGTTAATTCCACTAAGTTGATCAATTTTTCATTCACCGGTGATCCCGGTTTGGCGGGGAACACATGTCCGAAATACGCTTCGTTTAATCGAACATTTCGAGCGCACTCGATTCTAATTTTAGTTAATTTTACACTGCACACGCGAACCTGAAATTCCGGGAATGATTTTTTTCGTTGGCTGCGCGCGATTAGCTTTGCCGCGGCAACTTCATCGAAACGTTCGTACTTAATTGATGGTGCTTTATAGCGTCGAAGGTTTTTCGTTAATTAAATAATTTTGCTAAAAGTATAGTATTATATTATATATAATATATATTATATATTATAATATTATTTATATATTATATAATATTATATATAATATATTATATTATTTTATGATATATACATATATATTATATATATAATATAATATAAAATATATATAATATACATATATATTATATATATAATATAATATAAAATATATATAATATATATAATATTATATATAATAGTATTATATTATGTATATATGTAATGTATTATTAATAGTATAATAGTATATAGTATAATAGTATTAGCGAGAAACGTGTCGGGCGAGTAGTATAGTCGAGGATGTTGTTAACAATTAGAGAGTCTTACAGAGTTGGTAGCAAGTAGTATAAGCAACTTGTATGTCAGGCAAAGTGTACTGCTGCAGAATGTGTTCAGCAAGTAGTATAGCCAGCTGAAATGTCGGACCGGTGTGTCATATACAGGGTGTCCCAAAAATGTCTCGCAATCCGAAAGTGGCGGGTTCCTCAGGTCATTTGAAGCAACTTTATCCTTTACAAAAATGTTCTCCGAAGCACCGTTAACGAGTTATTAACGAAAAACAGTGACCAATAAGAATCGAGTACGGCTGACGCGAGGTGGCCTAGCCAACGGCGCCAGCGGTCGAGGCGGTCGAATCCCAGCGCAGCTGGCGCGAGCCGGCCGAGCCAATGAGCGGAACTGGGCTTCGCGCGCTGGTTGGCTGGGCCGCCTCGCGTCAGCCGTACTCGATTCTTATTGGTCACTGTTTTTCGTTAATAACTCGTTAACGGTGCCTAGGAGAACATTTTTGTAAAGGAAGAAGTTGCTTCAAATGATCCGAGGAACCCGCCATTTCCGGATTGCGGGACATTTTTGGGACACCCTGTACATCGACATTAGTCTGTGCATTTGTATGTAAAATAAAAATTGCCTAAGTCAATTGCAAGAAATAAAAACTAAATAGCAAGTTCATTCTTCTCTTGACGATTTTAATGAATTAAAAATAATACAATGAATACGTCGGACTAGTAGTATGACCAATTCATGTATCAGGCAAGTACTGACGAAGCGTGACGAGTAGTTACATCGAACAATTTATCTGACATTTAGTTAACAAGTACAAAAGATCGCGCACAAAGATTAATTTCTGCAAGTCCTTTTCTACGATTCCGAATGAAAATGGAATTGTAATACGAAGAAAAGAATGTGTAAGTGTAGCGTATCGTATTATAAATGATTTCTAAGACTCGACGAGGTGTTGAATTGTTATTTACAGGAGAGCGTGTCGATAAATTTCAGGGAGACCTCCGTTCCAAGCATATCGTTTCTTAATCCCGTCGATCCGACGGAACTGTCTGTATGCAATTTTTGAGAACGGCTCGGCTCCACTCGATCTGCCAAAGTGAATTCTCGTCGGGGCGGCGTGCCAGAGGTTATTTCGACAGGACATTTGCAAACTGCGATCCCGGGAAATTTCAGTGGACCAGCTTGTTGTCGTCTTCCTCTATCTTCGCTGCTCTTTTTTCCTATCTTGCTGCTCTTCCACCGTGTCCCTTTATACTCATCGCTTTTCCGCTTGCCCGACCGTTCGTCTTCCATTTCATCTCTGTTTTCCGGCTTTCCCGAATAAAATTTCTCAACGCGGACGCCTGTTTTCCCGGACGGACATTTCTCTGCTCGATGAATGAAAATGTGGGGGAAAAAAATGTTCTCCGTCCGTCGCTCGCGCATAGTTTTCGTCGAACGATTCGTTCCGACTTTCGTTCGGCAGATCGAGCGGGGATCGCTCGTTCGCGACAGATTTACTTTTCCGCGAGATATTTCACGAATAATTCGCGTTCGCGCCGCGGCCCCGAGTCGCGGTGTTGGCGTCTATTTACTTGCATTAAGTCCTAATCGTTCCCGAAATTGGCAGACAGCCACTGGCCAGTCGGTTGATGGGTTACCAATTTGATGAAACCGGTGAGATGTCAGACCCGGATCAATCTTCATCCTCGAAAGCAATTAGTGCTCGCGGCGAATCACAGTGCGCCTCCATTATAGATCTGCCGCCACTTTATCGGATATGTCTCGGTAGTTTGGCTTCAACGGGGATGTGTTGACGATGCGCGGAACGATTTAGTTGATGCCTAATATTATTACCAACGCTCCGGACGCGCGCGATCTCTTTAACTTCGTAGATCGCGTCGCGATCGCGAATTTTCAGCACTTATAAAAAAAACGAGTGCTTCATAAAAGATTCAAGCACTCTTATCTTACTTTCACTCCGTCGAGAATGAATCGTAATAGTTTAATAAAAGGAAGGTAGCGAGGGAAAATTTTAAATTACATGAGAGAGAGAGAGAGAGAGAGAGAGAGAGAGAGAGAGAGAGAGAGAAAACGAGTCGCAAATGCGGAAGAGAAATTTTTACACCGAAGAAAAAGCGTCGCGATTAATAAACGTCCGAATTTCTTCTTTCGCAGCGAATATTTCCATAAATATATAAATATAAATATAAATATAAATATAAATATAAATATAAATATAAATATAAATATAAATATAAATATAAATATAAATATAAATATAAATATAAATATAAATATAAATATAAATATAAATATAAATATAAATATAAATATAAATATAAATATAAATATAAATATAAATATAAATATAAATATAAATATAAATATAAATATAAATATAAATATAAATATAAATATAAATATAAATATAAATATAAATATAAATATAAATATAAATATAAATATAAATATAAATATAAATATAAATATAAATATAAATATAAATATAAATATAAATATAAATATAAATATAAATATAAATATAAATATAAATATAAATATAAATATAAATATAAATATAAATATTTCCTAATTCGGAGGCTTCGCTGCAAAATTTGCCAGCCGCGCGAGCACGAAAATTGGTAAAATTCCGAAATCGTGAAGTAAATTTCTATTTAGTTCCAGCCTGCCGCAGTCGCGCCCGGAAAATCTTCATCGTACAAAGAGATCGTTGCAGCCTAGTCGTACTTTCCTAAGTGAAATTGCTTCTTTAAAATGTCTGAAGGCTTACTCCAGCCGCGCAGCCAAATTTCCACCCTGAAATACCTATTGTAATAATGTACGGAGCTCGAGGCAGGCTCGAAGGAAGGATTAAGAGGATTGGTTCGCTGCGCACCGCTCATAAACGTAGACCACCGAACTATCCTTAATTACGCGTGCACTTACCGAATCCTGACTCACCGTCGATTCCATAAAACATGCGATTCCGTTCTTTTTTCCCCGCCTTTCCGCCAGCGTATACAGGGTGGTTCGTACGTTCTCGTGTATACTTTATCTATGAGTACTTGAAAATATTTCGTTGCGGAAACGACAAGAAACTTTCAGAAAATCTCTGTGCAATTTCTGTCGGCGATAAAATCAAATCAATCAAATCAACGAAATAAAAAGTCCCTTCGACTCTAACTTTTGAATCAGTGATTTACGAAGCGAGTTAGGCAGACATGAAAATATAGCTCTCTGCGAAAATAATCTCAATAGTATTGAAATTTTAGAAAATAACAACGAGGTAAATGTACAGTGGTCTACAAAGGGGTTCGTACACTTTTTAAAACGCAATAACTATTTTAAAATTGAACTGAATGGCTTGAATTATTTTTTAGATAGTGGATCTAGAGGGAGATAGAAGGACTAATCTACTAGACGATGACTAAAATGCCTTTTTTAATTTTGCTATCACCCGAGATGACAAAAAGAAATGAAAAAGTTAAAAATCGAGAGTTATTAATTTTTTTGTCATTCCAAATAATAACAAAATTTAAAAAAAGCTTCTTAGCCATCGTCTACTAGTCCCTCTGTCACCTAAAAAAGGTTCAAGTCATTCAGTTCAGTTTTCAAGAAGTAACTGCATTGTAAAAGGTGTGCGAACACTTTTGCAGGCCACTGTAGATCTAAAGAACATTGAAATCCCATTCGAGAAGGCTCAGGAACTTTAAACAAAAACTATTTGCCATTAACACTTCTACGACCGCGCTAGAAACCTCAAAAATTGTTCATAATATTAAAATATTTTAATTCAATTAAGCGAAAATTACGAAGCAAACTTATAATACATGGCATGAATTATCTCTTCAGTATCAGTGCCTCTTGCGAATCTGAATAAAATTAAGCGATCACTTTCAATTTTTCATTAATCATCCATGTTCGGTCATCGATCGACTGAATTTAAAACGGAGAGATCTCCCCATTCGGTTGGCTAACTGTTAAAATAAATAAGTAAATGAATAAAGTATTAACACCGATGCATAAGAACCGAAAATTTATTGGTGGTTTCGTATTGAGTTGGCAACTAATTGCCGATTTCGGTTATAGATGTCTCTCACTCCCATTTTTATGATATCCGTAAATGTTATATTAGAAAATTATTATTATTATTATTATGTTATTTTTTATTATCCGTGAATGTTAGCAACTGGACAAATTGAATGCAGCGGTCAAGCAGAAGCGACCAGAATTGGTCGATTATTGCAATTATTGGTCCGACTTATTGCAATTATTAACAGCGGAAAGACACTCTCATCTAATTTACAGTGACCCACAAAAGTGTGCAATAATTATCTTAAAACTGAACTAAATACAGTAATGTCCCCCTAACTGACGCTCAGATTGTGCACAAAAATGGACAATTTGGAAAGAGGAGATACGATTATTCGAGCCCTGTAGCTCGTTTCTTTTATAGTTGTTGACAATTCGTAATTATAAAAACGAACCGCAAGGCTCGAATAATCGTATCTCCTTCTCCCAAATTGTCCAGATCTGTGGATAAAATTATTATTATTATTATTATGTTATTTTTTATTAGCCGTGAATGTTAGCAACTGGACAAATTGAATGCAGCGGTCAAGGAAAAGCGACCAGAATTGGTCAATCGTAAAGGTGTCATTTTCCAGCAGGACAATGCTAGGCCGCACACGTCTTTGTCCACTCGGCAAAAATTCATGGATATTGGTTGGGAATTGATGTTACACCCAGCATATAGCCCTGATCTCGCGCCATCGGATTACCACTTATTTCGATCCCTGGACAACTCCCTTCGTGGTAAAACTTTTAATGACGACGACGCTGTAAAATCTCACTTAACTCAGTTTTCGGCCGAAAAGGATCAGACTTTCTACGAGCGTGGAATTTTCAAGTTGTCGGAGAGATGGCAAAAGGTCATCGAACAAAATGGAAAATACATTACAGATTAAACTTCGTTCCAAGTAAAAGAAAATTTTTTATTTCATTGAACAAATCGGCAATTACTTAGTTGCCAACCCAATATCTCCGCTCTGTAGAAGCAGGACCCCGAACTCTCGGCGCACGAATAAAAAACGAGCCGCAAGGCCCGAATAATCGTTTCCCTCTTCCCAAATTGTCCATTTTCGTTTACAAGCTGAAGGAAAATTAGGGGAATTCACTGAACTTCGCTCGATAGCAAGAGTAAAGTATCGCTAATTTCGGGCCGAAAAGTTGTCGATCTTTGAACAGCTATAACTCCGTTAAAAACTATCATAAAATCATGACTTTCATCTTAAATTAAAGCTTGAAGTCTCCACTTTATGATGCCGTATTCGAATTTTTAATATCGCGCACTCCCGATTTATAGTACTTCGATTGTATGATACTATAAATCTGAGGAACATATTCGCGATACCGAAACAAAAAAGGGATCAGACTTTCTACGAGCGTGGAATTTTCAAGTTGTCGGAGAGATGGCAAAAGGTCATCGAACAAAATGGAAAATACATTACAGATTAAACTTCGTTCCAAGTAAAAAAATTTTGTATTTCATTGTACTAATCGGCAATTACTTAGTTGCCAACCCAATAGTTGCGAGACGGTTCGCATCGAAGACCGCGTGGAACACCCTGTATATTCTCTAGTATTCCAGCGTTCGATTCGGAAGACAATTAATTCTGCGTCCTCATAGGGAGAACGTTCGTCGATGGAGCAGTATTCGCTCATCAGTGTAAGTGCACCGCGGAGTGTGTTCCCCGATGCCCGGTTGCCTGAATTATCTATTAAAACGGGTACATTATGTATCTCGGTACGCGCACCTCGCGAAACAACCGCAGTTTTTCCTCCCCGTGAAAGCTGCAGGACGCGGAAGAAGAGAAACGAGATGCCGCCGACTCATTGGGAGAGCCCGCGCAACCCGTGGCCCCTCTTCGGGCCTGTCTCCTTCCCTCCCGCGTCCTTGTTCTCTTTCCGGCCGACATTCATATTTAAGCCGCGTTCCTCCTAATTAGGCCGCCATCTTGACAAGCTCTAAATTCACAAGCATTGTTCTCGCCGAGCCGAGTCGAGCCGAGCCGGAGCCGGAGCCGGAGCCGGAGCCCCGTGCCTTTGCCGCGCAGTCGAACAGACGGTGAATACCCGGCTTCGCCTCTGAACTTTCCAGTTGCCGGCTAATTTTCTCCGTGAAGGGACTCATTGTCCCGTTCCTGGATGATCGTCTAATATTTCATTAAACGGACAATCGCGACAATCGAATCTTTCGCGCCGATACAGAGCCCTTTAAGGAACTCTCGTTAGGCGATTTTCGCGGGGGAAAAAGAAGATTCGACGGAGATCTGAAATTACTGTCACTTGTCCGACGCTTGTGTTCGCTGCTTTTAGCTCGCACTTTCAGTGCTGACTAAAATGGAACTGGTTACATTTTTTATGTGATTTTTTTATTAAGGAAATTATTACGAATGCTATTCTGATTGTACTAATCGTGCTTACGTTATGTTCATGTTACAAAGCACTTGAAAATCATGGTAACTAATAATGGTAATCAAACCTTTTGTTTTTTTAGAAGGATAAGATTTTGTTTTCTTCATATTTTTAATAAATCTAACTTTTATTTCTCAGTGTGCTCGTTCGTGAATATTCCAATTATTTTCACAAAGTTATTTTTGCTTTCTTCTCAAACCTTCAGCAAATTACATCAACTTGACTCAGTATTTTTCACTTAGGTGCAACGTTTTTCGCTGAAAGAGTTGATTTAACCGTCTAACCACGTGCGAGTTTTATTCGTTACACAGATGCGTTCCAAGAATTAGATGAGAAAGGACGTAAAAAGTGAAACGAAAAATAACAAGAATAAGAATTTTTATTAACACCGTGTTACGTTTTCAGAAGACGTGACTATTACATTTTAAAAAAGAAGCAAAAGAGACATGAATTTAGAAAATATCTTGCCTGCTAAATTTTACAAAATATGTAGAACGCGAATTCCACGTTGCCCGCGGTCAGAGAGCGATGCACTTGCGTGAAATATGCAACCTTTCCGGTTGCAGCATCGGAACAGTTCCCGCGAGACTCTCTTGATCCGCATTCGAGTTTTCGGTTTTGAAAAAGACCGGCTCAGTCTTCGATTTTGGAAACATATCAGCTCAGTTTTCGGTTTTGAAAAAAAACGAGCTCAGTTTTCGGTTTTCGAAAAGACCGGCTTAGTTTTCAGTTTTGGAAAAGATCAGCTCAGTTTTCGGTTTTGGAAAAGATCAGCTCAATTTTGGGTTCTGAAAAAAATCAGCTCAATTTTCGGTTTTGAAACAGATCAGCTCAGTTTTTGGTTTTGCAAAAGACTGCCTCAGTTTTCGGTTTTGGAAAAGATCAGCTCAGTTTTCGCTTTTGGCAAAAATCAGCTCAGTTTTCGGTTTTGGAAAAGATCAGCTCAGTTTTCGGTTCTGAAAAAAATCAGCTCAGTTTTCGGTTTCGAAAAAGACCGGCTCAGTTTTCGGTTTTGGAAAAAATCAACTCGGTTTTCGATTTTGGAAAAAATCAGCTCAGTTTTCGGTTTTGGAAAAGATCAGCTCAGTTTTCGGTTCTGAAAAAAATCAGCTCAGTTTTCGGTTTCGAAAAAGACCGGCTCAGTTTTCGGTTTTGGAAAAAATCAACTCGGTTTTCGATTTTGGAAAAAATCAGCTCAGTTTTCGGTTTTGGAAAAGACCAGCTCAGTTTTCGATTCTGAAAAAAAACAGCTCAGTTTTCGGTTTTGGAAAAGACCGTCTCAGTTTTCCGTTCTGAAAAAGACCGGCTCAGTTTTCAGTTTTGAAAAAAATCAGCTCAGTTTTCGGTTTCGAAAAAGACCGGCTCAGCTTTCGCTTTCGAGAAAGACCGGCTCAGTTTTCGGTTTCGAAAAGTACCGGCTCCGTTTTCGCAGTCCGTGGAGCCGATCGTTATTTCGCGGCGGGCAGAGGTTTCCTAAGAACGGCTGATATCCAACGGATTGGCGTCTGCGGCGAGGGATAGAGATAACGGGGTGAAGGATGTCTCGAGTAGAATTGGACCGCGAGGGTCTCTGCCACGCAAGCATTCCGTCGCTTTCGAGTCCAGACTAATACGAGCCGCCGGCTGGGCGTCCTCGAGCCTGCATCAGGGAGTACGATAGGGAGGGACCCGTCTCGACGGGGTCCCGGTGTAAACTACGATTTGCATTCGGAACAATGTTCGAGCCCGGGGTCAATCTGACCGGTCGACCACTCACGGGTTTCCCCCGTCTCCCGAGCCCCCGCGTCCACGTGTCGAGAAATTCTGCGTCCCGATGGTGTATTTGCGAAACGACCAAAGTTATCCGTTTGTATTATTCAACGGTCCGCCGTGGATGGCGCGAAAATTGTGCTTGGTTATCGCTGATGAGGCTCCGCGATCCTCTATAACGATCTTTCGGGATCACCGTATTTCGCCGGGCACACGCGGTGCTCCGTTGTTGTTGCGAATTTCTGTTCTCCGGCTCACGGAACCGCAAATCTCTCGCGCATGTTTGCAGTTACTTTTCTCTGTAAATTTTTGTTTAAACGGCGAAGCTTCTCTCTTACGAACGCTTGCGATTGTTCGAACAGTTCGACGATTTTCCATCTGAATTTAGTCTGGGCAAGTTTGCTAAGATCAGAGGTACAGTAGTGTCTCTCTAATTCGCGCTGAGATTGCGCAGAAAAATTGGACAATTTGGGAAGAGGAGATTGCGACTCGTTTGCATAGTTACTGATATTACTATAAAATATATCAATAATTATAAAAAGTCAAGGTTGTAATAATGATAAAAATGCAAGACTCGAATAATCGTACATTCTCTTCCCAGATTGTCCATTTTTGTGTGGAAATCTAAGTGCGAATTAGGGAGAAATTACTACTGTTTCTTTATTAGCGACGATTTCAGTCGAGAAAATATCTTACGAACTTATGCTAGAACTTCGTTTATTTATTCTATTCATTTCAGTAAGTAATCATTATTTTGATAAAAAAATGTCACTATCATCTATCCTTAAATATTATATTTAAAATTCTATTTATTTTTTAGTTAAAAGAAAATGAGTTATGTCAGTCTTGACACGCAGTAATCGGTACGTCCGCAGTATTTGGCTCGCAGTAATAGATACATAACCACGGTAATATATATATATATATATATATACACGTATGTTTTCTTTACATTATGCTTTTTAACGAAATTTGTGCTTTCAGAGATCCGATATTTTCAGAAAAGTAGTTAAAGAATAATAGAGAATATTTAACTGAAAATAGAGAATATTAGAAATTAATATTCTTTATCTTTATAGAGAATATTATTAAATATTCTCTATCTTTACAGAGAATGTTATTAAATATTCTCTATCTTTACAGAGAATATTATTAAATATTCTCTATCTTTATAGAGAATATCATTAAATATTCTCCAAATAGAGAATATTATTAAATATTCTCTATCTTTACAGAGAATATTATTAAATATTCTCCAAATAGAGAATATTATTAAATATTCTCCAAATAGAGAATATTATTAAATATTCTCTATCTTTACAGAGAATATTATTAAATATTCTCTATCTTTATAGAGAGAGAATATTATTAAATATTCTCTATCTTTACAGAGAATATTATTAAATATTCTCTATCTTTATAGAGAGAATATTATTAAATATTCTCTATCTTTACAGAGAATATTATTAAATATTCTTTATCTTTACAGAGAATATTATTAAATATTCTCTAACTTTACAGAGAATATTATTAAATATTCTCTATCTTTATAGAGAATATTATTAAATATTCTCCAAATAGAGAATATTATTAAATATTCTCCAAATAGAGAATATTATTAAATATTCTCTATCTTTACAGAGAATATCATTAAATATTCTCTATCTTTACAGAGAACATTATTAAATATTCCCTAAATAGACAATATTATTAAATATTCCATCAAACTTCCTCTTCACCCAAAAACCGCAGTAATACCTACATAGGAAAATATCGCTTACAGATTCCAAGCCTGTTGAAATTTTCGCAACGGTTACGAACCGCTTAGTTTTCCCAGGCGATTCTCAGAGAGAAATATTTGCCGTCGCATCGGTTTTCCGCGCGCACGAACGTGAAACATCTCGGGGCGAGGATCGTCAGGAGCTAGGAAAAGGTCGGCCGCCGCCGCGAGTCGACGATAGCACTTATTACGTCGGGTAATTGATAGGGAGCGAGAAGCCATTGTACGTAGACGCCGTAATAAGGGCAGCGTAACGATAAAAGGGGGCCGGGCGAGTGGTGCGTGTCACTGACTTTAGAAGTTCGTTTGACGACTGCGGTGGTGCGGATCGTCCTCGGAATATCCACTTCCTTCGCCGACGCTGGATGTTGCCGCGCGCGTTCCCGCACCCTTACGCGTCTCGCCACTTATTCTCTCTCAAAGATCCCCACGCTTAATTAATGGAACATCTCGCGCGACACTCCGCGACACTCTCCCGTCGCCGCGAGGACGCTGTGCGGGCGACGTGTGTTCGTCGTCGTCGACGTCGTCGTCGTCGAGCCTTTGACATGACGGCGTCGTCGCGATTCGTACATTTCTCTTGTTTTTATTACTATTATTATTATTCCACTACTACTATTTTTCTACTACTACTATTATTATTATTACTTTTATTATTACTCTTTGACCTATTTATTTGTTGCATTTCGGATTTCCGTTCCTTTTATCGAGTGCGGGTCCGCGATCCGACGGTACTCGCGGAATCCGGACAATGTATCTCGTGACACAGGAAATGAAATGTCGACGCTTGTTTCACGGATTTTCAGGCGAGCCTTTGACATTGAAATGAACGTTGAAGCGTCCACTTTTCTTTATTATTAACATCCCGCGTTCTTCCACTGCGCACACGCCGTCCCTGGGAAATATGCGAGCACGCTCTTTCCACTGTTTGGAAAAGCGTGATGCGTAGTATTAAAATTCATATTTTCGTGTGGCGTGTTAGAAGCGTATTAAAAAGAGAAGCATAGACGCCCGCGGGAGAACGGAAGAACGTGAGAAGGGGAGAAAGTAGAGAAAATTGAACTAAAAGAAAACTAGTTAGAACGAAAATAAGGGTAAAAATGTCAAAGTGTATATTGCACAGATTTTCATTCGGGCCTTTGACTTTGAAATGAATATGGAAAGTCCGTTTTTCTTTATTATCTCTCGTCATTTTTCTATTGTACACTGTCCTGTGAAAATATCCAGGTGCTTTCTATCGTTTGTAAATGCGCGACGTAAAAATTCGTGTATTGAAAAAAGAAAATATATTAAAGAGAGAAACGTAATCGCTTAAGAGAAGCAGGAGAATGTAAAGAGGAGAGGAAATAGAAAAAGGAAAATATCAAAGAAAGAAACATAATCGCCTAAGAAAAGCAGGAGAATGTAAAGAGGAGAGAAAATAGGAAAAAGAAAATATTAAAGAAATAAACATAATCGCCCAAGAAAAGCAGGAGAATGTAAAGAGGAGAGGAAATAGAAAAAGGAAAATATCAAAGAAAGAAACATAATCGCCTAAGAAAAGCAGGAGAATGTAAAGAGGAGAGAAAATAGGAAAAAGAAAATATTAAAGAAATAAACATAATCGCCCAAGAAAAGCAGGAGAATGTAAAGAGGAGAGGAAATAGAAAAAGGAAAATATCAAAGAAAGAAACATAATCGCCTAAGAAAAGCAGGAGAATGTAAAGAGGAGAGAAAATAGGAAAAAGAAAATATTAAAGAAATAAACATAATCGCCCAAGAAAAGCAGGAGAATGTAAAGAGGAGAGGAAATAGAAAAAGGAAAATATCAAAGAAAGAAACATAATCGCCTAAGAAAAGCAGGAGAATGTAAAGAGGAGAGAAAATAGGAAAAAGAAAATATTAAAGAAATAAACATAATCGCCCAAGAAAAGCAGGAGAATGTAAAGAGGAGAGGAAATAGAAAAAGGAAAATATCAAAGAAAGAAACATAATCGCCTAAGAAAAGCAGGAGAATGTAAAGAGGAGAGAAAATAGGAAAAAGAAAATATTAAAGAAATAAACATAATCGCCCAAGAAAAGCAGGAGAATGTAAAGAGGAGAGGAAATAGAAAAAGGAAAATATTAAAGAAAGAAACATAATCGCCCAAGAAAAGCAGGAGAACGTAAAGAGGAGAGAAAATCGAAAAAAGAAAATATCAAAGAAGGAAACATAATCGCCCAAGAAAAGCAGGAGAATGTAAAGAGGAGAGAAAATAGGAAAAAGAAAATATTAAAGAAATAAACATAATTGCCCAAGAAAAGCAGGAAAATGTAAAGAGGAGAGAAAATAGAGAAAAGAAAATATCAAAAAAGAAACGTAATTGCCCAAGAAAAGCAGGAGAATGTAAAGAAGAGAGAAAATAGAAAAAAGAAAATATCAAAGAAGGAAACATAATCGCCCAAGAAAAGCAGGAGTATGTAAAGAGGAGAGAAAATAGAGAATAAAATAGAGATACAATGGGAGAGCAAGCAGGGGAGAGCGTAAAATAATGGTGGAAATTTCGAAGAAAAATTGTGCCACGGTGGAAAGCTGTGCAGAAAGCAAAAAATCAAGATGCGAGTTCGAGAGAACAAAAAAAGCACGAGAACTTTTCAGACGATCCGGCCAGTTGTTTCTAAAATGTCTGAGCGAAAAGTGCATCCTCCTTGTGCCGCGAAGATAGTAGACTACAAATTGCGAGCACGAAACCGAAGGCGAGTAACGAATTGCTGCAGGTTTTCTGCCGGAAATCTGACAATTTATTTTCGTTATCTGCAGATTGCCCCTTGACGCAACACCCACTCCACGAGTTAATTTCTTCATTTATCAGCCTCCCCCGGCACAATACGAGCCTCACGCTGGCAAAATAAGAAGCTTTCGCTAATTATAGTCTTCGTTCGCTGAACTCGTTCTATTAGCTTCCTTCAGTGTACAATAAAGTTGCTTGCTACGTGACCGCCCCTCTAATACAAGATACTGGCTGATCTCGAAACCGGGCAAATGAAAACTTATTAAACGGATTCGGGGATTACCGAGATTCGGTCGCACCGGCACGACAGATAAATTACGATCTCGAACGTGGCGTACTTCATTTGCTGATAACATTAACACGTATGCAGAAAAATTGAAAATTTTTCGGCGATTTTATAGTTCATGTAAATTCGTTTTCATTTATTTAATTCGCGTAGAGTCGTTTTATATTTCATGTAGAAGTCACGGAGTCCGAGATGAATTTTTCTAAAACTAGCAGAATAATAAACAGCAAATTCTCCGCAAATTTTCTTTCAACTTGTAAAGAAAAATGGAGACTTTGAGAAGAGAAGATACGATTTTCGGGCGATTATATAGTTCATGTAAATTCGTTTTCATCTATTTAATTCGCGTTAGAATTATTTTATATTTCATGTAGAAGTCACGGAGTCCGAGATCAATTTTTCTAAAACTAGCAGAATAATAAACAGCAAATTCTCCGCAAATTTTCTTTCAACTTGTAAAGAAAAATGGAGACTATGGGAAGAGGAGATACGATTTTCGGGCGATTTTATAGTTCATGTAAATTCGTTTTCATCTATTTAATTCGCGTTAGAATTATTTTATATTTCATGTAGAAGTCATGGAGTCCGAAATCAGTTTTTCTAAAACTAGCAGAATAATAAACAGCAAATTCTCCGCAAATTCTCTTTCAACTTGTAAAGAAAAATGGAGACTTTGGGAAGAGGAGATACGATTATTCGAGCCTTGTGGCTCGTTTTTATAGTATTTAACAATCGGCAACTATAAAAACGAGCCTCCTCTTCTTAAATTGTCCATTCTTCTTTACAAGCTGAAGGACAATTGGCAAGAATTTATTTAATGTATAATGGTAAATGTAAGTAACATAATCCCAATTGCATGCATATAACACAATTATAATATAAAGTCACAAAATCAATATAAAAAGTAGACGCTTTTACATCTTAGTCAACACTGAAGGTGTTTTGATGCTTCGAAACCGCAATGATATGTGCACCAACTCAAGAAGCATAGCAGAAAATAAATAAATAATGTAGCAAAAGGCTCGAATAACCGCATCTCTTTCCAAATTGTCAATTTTTGTTAACAAGCTGAAGGATAATTGGGAAGAATTTACTGTACTTTGAAGCTTGAAAATAGTGTTAAATTGACACCACGATGGGACGAGGGTTAAAAAGCTGCTTCGAAAGAGGCGGCGTGAAACCAGCGACGTTAGACAAAAAAAGAGTCAAAGGTGTCAGACTCTCTGCGAGCATAGCGAACGCGCGCAGGACGAAAAACTAAAGTACGCTTGTACACACGGCTCATTTAGTTTCGTTATCGTGGCTGAAAGCGCGTCGCGAAATCTGAACAGGAAGAGAGAGAGAGAGAGAGAGAGAGAGAGAGAGAGAGAGAGAGAGAGAGAGGTGGAAACAAGCGTGTGAAGTGATTACACGAGGAACCTCTGAATGTTTAAATACTCCATTAAAAATTGCTGATGCGGCCCATTCCTCCACGAGGGTGTAATTAATCGCGCGACGATCAACCCCCGCCGACAAAAAAATTCTTTCAACGCCGAGATCCGCGCTGAAATTTATCCGTATCAAGTTCGGTGTTAATTACACATTTCAAAGTCACCGGGCGTAATGAGAAACGTTGCGGTTGCAGCTCGCTAATAAAAATAAGAGCGAAAATAGTCAGCCGGCACTGCAGTTGCCCCCCCCCCCGCCACCGGGGGGATGGAGATGAACTGTGAGCATCGCTAAACTTGAAACTGAGCTGTCGGACCCTAATAGGCCGCAATTAGTAGGCTTTTGCAGCGAACGACTCCTAACGCGAAACGCTCCTAATTACGGCATCGTGTTCGCGCGATCGTCGGTGCTACGTTCGCGCAGGAAAAAACCTCGGGGCTCCGCTGTTTTTTTCCGCCGGCCGGCTGCTGAGATATTCTGGGCTCACGCTGTTCAAAGGATTTCACGAAGAACGGCAACAATTCAGGATTCTACGTTAAACGAGTGCAAAGTTGTTGTTCATTTTCGTTTGGCAATGGAACCACGGTGAATTCTCCCTAATTGACGCTCAGATTGCGCATAAAAATTGACAGTTTGAGAGAAGGGGATACGATTATTCGAGCTTCGAGACTCGTTTTTGATCATTATGAATATGTCAATAATATGTCAATATGTCAATAATAATATAATATAATAAAAAATAACGATATAAAAATAAAATAACAAATAAATAACAAATAAAAACAAAATAACAATATAATATGTCAATAATAATATATGTCAATAATTATGAAAACGATGTGCAAGGCTTGAATAAAGCTATAATTTCCTCTGCCTAAAGTCTCCATTTTTGTGTACAATCTGAGTGTCAATTAGGGACTCTATTATTGTTCGGTTTTTTCCTTTGCAATTTCTGATATCATAAGAACATTTTTCTAAAAATTTTGTAGAAAGTTAAAGTTTGTAGTACAAACTTTGACATGTACGCATATACTGACACTTCATTTACCAAATCAAATATTAACCCTCTGTGCACTCGAGACTATTTTAATTGCAAAATGAAGGCGTTCGTTTCGACCTATTTCCATTTGGTATGACTTCTTTTTATTTGGTACATACGAAATTGAATGTGTATGCTTGTAGAAGAGTATATGCTTGTACAAGAACATACACATTTATGTTCGTGCGATAACCAATTTTTTATACTCTTATACTGTTCAATTATATAATTATTATAAGTCTCTTTAGAAATTAAAAAAAGAAGTACTATAGTATTATAGTGGTAATAATAATAGTAATAATAATAATAATGATGATGATAATAATGATAAGAAAATTTTAGTTCAAAATGTTCTATGGGTCCCTCTGGACCCGAACGTGGGGCTGCACGCGAACGCCCAACCGTTGAAACTGCGAATATTAATGAAAGAATATAGATGCGAGGAAGATAGAGAAAGGAAGAGGAATAGAGAGAATCATAGAGAGGGGGAGAGAGAGAGAGAGAGAGAGAGAGAGAATCATAGAGAGGGGGAGAGAGAGAGAGAGAGAGAGAGAGAGAGAGAGAGAGAGAGAAAGGGAGAGGGAGAGGGAGAGAGAGAGCGCGAGAGAGAGAAAGCGCGAGAGAAAGAAAGCGCGAGAGAGAGCTCGAGGGAGAGAGAGCGGGAGAAAGAGTGAGAGCGAGAAAGAGAGCGCGAGAGAGAGCGAGAAAGAGAGAAAGCGCGAGAGAGAGTGAGAGCGAGAGAGAGAGAGTGCGAGAGAGAGAAAGCGCGCGAGAGAGAAAGCGCGTGAGAGAGCGCGAGAGAGCGCGAGAGAGAGCGGGAGAAAGAGTGAGAGCGAGAGAGAGAGAGAGAGAGTGCGCGTGAGAGAGAGAGAGAGGAGGCCGCATCGACAGAGCGCGCAAATTTTCGACGTCATGCGTCACCTCGAATCAACACGGATCCGTTATCGCTCCTGAAAATAATAGCCGGCGCAATCGATACAGATGTTCGCAGTGCAAGTGAATGCATTAATGCCGCTCGGTATCCGAGATATTAATTCAAGCTCGGATTTCCACCGGAAAAGCCTCTGTTTGCCAACTGGCCCCACTCCCGAATAACAAATGCAGGGAAGATCGTTATTGCCTCCGCCTGCACGTGGGAACGAATCGCATGCAAAAACAGCATCCGTGTGGATTGATCGATGTGTTGTTTGTTTGTTACGTTTTTACGCGTGTTTTTTCCCCCCCAGAAAAATCTAACTGTTTGCACGACGAACGATATTGTTCCGGCTGCGAACACGCGTTTACGAACGAAAGTTTGCCTATACGGTTGCCGTGCACGCGATTTATTGTTACACCGAACGGAGAACGCGTCTTCTTTATCGGTAACGAGTTACAGATACGTCCGCGCGCGCTCTTACAACGGCGAGAGCAACCTTTTCACTGCTTCGTTGCATATTCGCTTAACCCTTTCACGTTACCTTCGAGCTATTTATAACATTTTTCTCTCGGGTTAAGCTTTTTTTTTATCCGCGTGCAACGAACAGTCTGCTCTCTGTCGTTTGTGTGCCTCAGTGCGAAGCATCGGACTTCTGAACAATACGCGAGGTGTTGTTGAAAAAGACCAAGTTGTAAGCTTTCCAATTATGTAAAAATGTCTGAAAGGAAGAGCAAGAGTCTCTTTGGTGGCGCAACGTGGCGATGCAAAAAATGCGAGGCGTCGCATCGCTTGCCAAAACGTTTTGGAACATATCGTTCGCTGCGAAACTATTTTATAATTAACCCTTTGCACTCGAGCGGTGACTCTGAAGCACGATTAAAAAATTGTTACATCGCGTTCCAAGATTATTTTTATATTATCAAAGTTTAGATAGAAAAAGTATAAAAACGTCTAACTGTTGTATGAGTTACAAGACTAAATTTCATATGCATAAAATGCACACCAAAAAATTAATTCTGATTTACAGTTAAAATTGCTTCGAGTGCAAAGGGTTAATATTTATTATATTTATTATTATATAATATTTATTATATTTATTATTGTATAATATTTATTATATTTATTATTATATAATATTTATTATATTTATTATTATATAATATTTATTATATTTATTATTATATAATATTTATTATATTTATTAATATTTTATTTCTTTGTAATCAGGAACGTATGTTGCCGTGTTTTGATCACTTTGTATAAATAAACTCGATCATTTTGAACACAAAGCACGCACACAATAGAATCCAATTAATTTATTTATTCTTTCGTATACGGTAATAGCGAATTCCGAAAGGACGAGAAAAGCTTGGCAAACGGTAATTTACAGAAACATTTTATGCAGAATGACACGGTCTGGTGAACTTGAAGTTCTGTTCGGTTCTGCTTTCAAAGTCACCGCATCAGAATGAATCTCGCCGAAACAAAGTCGATCGTACAGGAACGATCGTTCTCCGCAACTTGAATCGCCCACGTGTGTGCGCACCGTTCGAAACACGGCGCGGCGCGGCGGTTCGATCGTTTTATAATTAACACCTACCTACCGGCGGCTAATTGCGGCGATATGAATAATTGACCGAGCTTGGCCCAGCTTATTTATCGAAGCCCCGGCTGATAATTGGAGTCGATGAATAAACGACGAAGAACTATTTACCGGGAGTTTTCCGCGGCGAGGCGCCGGCCACGCGGCTCATATTTCATTCCACGTGAACATTTCGCACTGACAGCCATTCGCAATTAGCGTGGCGACAGACGGAGGTGCGAGGATCGTAAACAGTCCGCGTGTCGCCGAGCCCCCTTCACCGTTAAAAAGCTCCGATCGAATGGGAAAACCCGGTCTTTCAAACGCGAAGTGACGGCCGGGAACAGTTTCCTCTCGAAGGACACGGAATTATTGAAAGCGCATTGTCCGGTAAAAAGAGCCGCGCGCAAGCTGGAATAAATGATTTTAACGAGAGGCAATTTGTATATCATTCGGGTCTTGTTGATTTTGAACGATCCGCGTCGCGCTCGGAGTACAGTAAACTCCCCTAATTTTCCTTCAGCTTGTACAGAAAATTGGACAATTTTGGAAGAGGAGGTACGATTGTTCGAAAATAATTATTGGGATTATGGCTTGGATTATTTCTCAAATGAATATGATGTTAATTCTTTTACTTAAAAGTTTTATCTTTACTTTTATTTGAGGGAAGGTATATGTACGAAATGACTGAGCGACCAAATTCAACTAAGTAACCGGCGATTGAAAATCGTCTGCTTATATACCCTCTTTGGTGTGGTCTTCTCCACCAATCAAAGACGGTCATTCATCGCGTTTTACAGTGTATACGCGATACTGGGATCGCTAACAGTCGGAGCACGATGTGCTCTAAACGACACCGGTGACGATGTATCGCGGTATCTATAATATAGTTTATATCACCGTCGATGCGCGCTGACGAAACCGGCGGAAATGTAATCTGATATTTTCGAATCTCAGTCCTAAGTAAACTATACAGGGTGCCCCAAAGATGTCTCGCAATCCGAAAGTGGCGGGTTCCTCGGGTCATTTGAAGCAACTTCTTCCTTTACAAAAATGTTCTCCGAGGCACCGTTAACGAGTTATTAACGAAAAACAGTGACCAATGAGAGGTGAGATCAGCTGCCGCGAGGCGGCCGAATCAGCGGCGCCAGTGGTCGAGGCGGTCGAATCGCAGCTCAGCTGGCGCGAGGCGGCCGAGCCAAGGGCGCCAGCGGTCGAGGCGTACTCGCCTCTCATTGGTCACTGTTTTTCGTTAATAACTCGTTAACGGTACCTCGGAGAACATTTTTGTAAAGGAAGAAGTTGCTTCAAATGATCCGAGGAACCCGCCATTTCCGGATTGCGAGACATTTTTGGGACACTCTGTAGATTAATTTTTGTCCGAGGCTAAAGTTTCCTTTTCCTTAAAGTTTCCGCGTCAAGTCGAGATCAGTTTGGCAATGAAGCTCGTCCGGCAATTCTTCAATTGACTGCAGCTCCGATGACAAAAGAGCGTCCACCAGGGTGGCGGGTGGCTGTTCTTAATCTCGTGTAACGCGGTAATTGGCTGGGCCACTCGATCCCTTCGTGTCGTTACCGTATTTTTGCCGGGCCATTCCCGTTGCCTCGTTATCGGTCGGAATATAATGACACACTGGTCACGAGTCGCGTTCTAATCGGGACGAGTGGCTTGGCTGTAGCGAACGCGCCGCTCTCTCTCTCTCTCTCTCTCTCTCTCGCTCTCTCTCTCTCTCCCTCTCTCTCTCGAGTGGCTCATCTCGACGCAATGAAATCTAGTGGTTCAATCCGGAGGCACCGGCCAGGCTCAGGGTCTGTTTGTGTTCGGGCCATGTTACCTCCGACCGGTACACGAGGATCATTCATCCCGGAGTGGAGTTACCGCGTTTCTGCGTGGCTTGCCTTTCGACCTCGAAATCCAGCCTCGTTAGCTATCCAGCCCGCGAAAGACGTTTCCCGGTCGCAATAGGAGCCGGCCCATTCGATTCCGACTTTTTAAGGGGGCCGCAGTTTCCTTTCGCGCGGGCGGCAACAAGCCGACACAGGCTTGTTATATTACGTCGGACGTTATTACTGGAAAATTCGAGATGTTCTAACGTCGAAGATATGTTCCTTCCTTCGGCCGCAAGTGGGCAAGACTTTATGAAGGATAAGAGATAAATAGAGATAAATAACGAATGAATATGCAATCGCGAAGGAGAATTAATTCGCGTAAGAATTCATTCGACTGAGAATTTAATCGTACTGGAATACATTTCTCGTATGCAATTTATTCGTATGAAAAATAATCGACCGACTTGAACACGTACGAACGAATATAAAGCGTTTTTCCTTTTTTCATAGCTTGTCGATTCATTTCTCTCGTATTCCTTGTTTCAACCGTTGCGTCGGAATGTTTGCAACTTCTCGATTGATCGATCGTCGAAGCACAGCTAAATGTAATCGCACGAATGATCGCGTAAATTCGAAGTACAGTTTCTTGCGGATTTTTAGAAGCAGATGATTTGGAGATGATTTTGTTCTAGGCTGTCGTATATAATAATAAATAATACGCAATAATGCGATTATAATGCTCCTATGCGATTTCGAAGCAAACTAAAATTTTTATAGATATTTCCAACGATCTGGCAAGAAAATGTTTACAACGAAAGTTGGTCGATATTCGCTCTTCTATATACAATAACTTGCAAAATATAACTTATTATTATTATTATTATATATTATTATATTATTATTATTATATTATTATTATTATTATTATTATTATATTATTATATTAACTATAACTTGCAAGATATATTTTCCTTGTAAAAAATGCTGGTCACCTGGATTCTTTTTAGCATTAAGTGGTGACTTGAGTAAGTAGACGCACTCGAGTGGTGACTCTGAGGCACCCTTAGAAATTGTGGAATTTTTAAATCATCTGGACTTATATTTAAACAACTGCTAAAAGTGTAATTCTTTCGTAAATCACAATATTCAATTTCACATGCACGAAATGCATCGAGCCATGTAAAAGTGAAGACACTAGATTAGAAAAACTGTTTTGAATTTGGAATAAAAATGGCTTTAGCAAGCTTCTCTTACTTTTTATACAAGATCCGAATTCAACGAGCTATTGTCCTTTATCTATTATAATTTGTATCATTACTATAATTTCAATCCTTGACGGAACGCTAAAATAATTTCACCCACAAAAAGCGAATTCCCAGAGCTCTATGCGTGGTCTAACAGGGACGAACCCGGGCACGATATTTACCGCGACCCTTCCGCGTCACGGACACATAAATATCGTCTCTTCTTACAGCGCCGGGAAACCTCTTAATCACCCTTTTTCCGCTGAAATCATTTTCACCAGGCTCGCGGCTGATTCTTATTGATCCCGGCGAGGGCGGGGAACGTTAACCGATAAAAACGCGTGGTGGGCGTCACCGGCGAGACGCGATTAATCTTGCGGAGACCACGTCGACGTGTCCCCAGCGAAATCGTCGGCGGTGAAAGGAGCCCGAGGACCGAGGGCGTGGGGGCTGAAAGGGCGGGGACGGCGGCTGGAAGACCGCAACCTTGGACGCGGTGACCACAAAGAAGCCCATTAGAACGAAATAGGTCAATTAACCGGATTCGTATCCTGCGGTAAGTATCTCTGCGTGACATAAGGCGGAAGAGGGCCGGGAATCTGCCACCACGGTTAAGATAGTGGCTGGCGGACGAGATGAAGAACCGGGGGCAGGAGGCTCGACGTCACGAGGCCGCCCGTCGAGCTTTACAGCTGCCCGTCGAGGGGGCGCGGACGACGGAGGGAGAGCCTCGGCTTAATTGGGGACGAGAGCAGGCTCGTAATTTCGCGTCGCGACGCGAGGGCACCGCGTAATTTCTGATCCGCGTGCCCGGACACCGATCGCGGCGCTGACGAATCGGGGATCGGTGTATTCATTCGCTGAGATCAGTGTGGCGTAATCATGCACGACATTTGCGACGACATTTTTGAACGATTTTACTGCGAAGTAGGTAAGCTAGAACATTCCGCGACGATGAAGTTATTTATTTGACGCCAACGTGCAGTGCTTTGCGGCGGTGCACGGAATAATTCGGGACGCGACATTAGGCTCCGCCTTCTGATTACCGCCGTTGCGCCTCGCTCCCCGCGTTGCTCTCAGGAGCAACTTGAAAGGAGCGTTGAAATAAATCTAGATTTATCAGTCCTGTAAAGCAGTGCTCCGAATACTTTAGAACGCAACATTAAGCTCCGCCTCCCGACTACCGCTGCTGCGCCTCGCTGGGAGCAACGCGGGGAGCGAAACGCTGCGGCGGTAGTCAGGAGGCGGAGCCCAATGTCGCGCCCCGAAGCATTCGGAGCACTGCTTTACAGGAACGATAATTCCGGATTTATTTTAACGCTTCGCCGTTTTTACGATAATATATGTTCGCGCGACTTAGGAAATTCATTCAATTATTTTCTACGAAAGCGTCTCTGCAGTTTCAACAATTTTGAAATAAACACTGTGGAACATGATACACGCTTTTGGTACACGCTGAAATTCATTTCTATGCCAAGTGGTATTTTTTTTCTCTATATTAACCCTTTACACTCGAGTGGTGACTCAGAGGCACCACTAAAATTTGTTACATCACGTTTTAAGATAAGTTTCATATGAACAAAGTTTAGATTTGAAAAATTGTTAAGATTGTAACTGTTGCGAGTCTCAAGAGTCAATTGCATTTTATCATATAAAATAAAAATACTGTAAGTAAGAAAAATGATTTTATATTTACAGTTAAAATAGCTTCGAGTGCAAAGGGTTAAACCTTCGTACTCGAGTGGTGGCTCCGAGGCACCCTTAGAAATCGTGGAATTTTTACATTATCTCGATCTATATTTAAACAACTGCTAAAAGAGTAATTCTTTCGTAAATCAAATAAATATTATAAATATTCAATTTCGCATGCACGAAATGCATCGAGCCATGTAAAAGTGAAGACACTGTAGATCAGAAAAACTGTTTTGAATTTGGAATAAAAATGGCTTCGAGCGCAGGGTGTTAAACCTTGTAGCGTGTACCGTTTTAGGTGCTCGCGGCGCGGATGACGCTTCGCGAACGCGGTTGGACAGGGAACGCGAGATCGTAATCGCATAGTTGAGACGCGCTGCATCGAACTTCTTGCATCCTGCAGATCGAGACCGAATTCGGTACTCTAATCACGTATCGGCGCGAAAAGTGATTTCCAGATGCGGAGGCAAATAAATCTGCGAAAAAAGAAATTGTCGGACACATCCCGGCTGAAATCGCATTCGTTCGATCGTCGACGAGACGAGATTGTTCGTCCGGAACGTGAAAGTTGATATTGTTTTTAGAACGAATCGCTACGATCGTATTGGAAACGAGCATGAAATTGAGGACCGCGATTCTTTGTTTTGTTTCCCGGAGGTTCGTGCCGCGAGAAATATGAGCTATCAATGCTTGATTTGATTTCGATCGAGAATGAGAGGCGGCCGGGCGGGGAAGCCTTATGTGTCGAATTCAATATTGTGTACGCAGAAAAGCGAAACACTTTTATCCGAACGCGCGAAGCTCGCGAGCAATTTTCACAGAAATATTCCGTGGAGAAATGTCGAAGAACGGTTAAAAAACTTATTCGGGAACGCGGACTTCCAACGGTGGAGATATCAACGACGATCTTTAATAACCTGGATTGCGAATCTTTATGGAGATCCGAGTTTTGCAAGACTGATTGATGAAAGAAGGAATTATGCGAAAGCTCGCTACTTTAATGAAGGCGAACTAAAGCCATGGCGTAGGAGAAATACCAACTCTGTATTCGAGTTCATTAAAATCTTCGTCTTGGTGGACTTTATTCAGTGGCATTTAATGAATGAATGTAAAAATCCATTAAGGTCCGGCGTCGATTAATAACCGAGCAATTACGGCGACCTCGGACAAACAATTAACACGAAATTTCTGAGATGAAAAGCGAGAAGGGAACGAGATGTTATCAAGCTGTTTTAAAAGTAATTTTTAGGACAATCTGTTTTAATTTATACTGATTCTCCGTCGTTCAAAATTAGATATATTATTGTTCCTGTTGTTATAAAAATTGGTGTTTATCCGCATATATAAATAAATTATATTAAATTACATTATATTCAATTGAATTATATTAAATTAAATTATATTCAATTGAATTATATTAAATTATATTATATTCAATTGAATTATATTAAATTATATTATATTCAATTGAATTATATTAAATTAAATTATATTCAATTGAATTATATTAAATTATATTATATTCAATCGAATTATATTAAATTAAATTATATTCAATTGAATTATATTAAATTAAATTATATTAAATCGAATTATATTAAATTAAATTAAGTTAAATTAAAACTTTTTGAAAGAACGACGTTGATAGAAACGAAAGATGCCTATTTATTTGGATTCCAGATTACAGACGTTGAGGTTAATGATGCATTTCTGTTTATCTCCTGTTTCTCGGAATCGATGCAGAACATTTCTGGCTCGCCGAGATTCGCAGTCTAGTTAATGATGGCTCCATCGAAATTCGGAATGCGGGATTCAATTATGCGCAAAACCCTTCGAACATAGACAACTGCGTAGTCTATATTAAACAAGCGGATTACGGTTCCGCTTTGAGGAGAAGCTCGTTTCCAGCTCTGGAAACGCGAGTCCGCTTAGGACCGTGTGCAGAGAACTAAGCCTGGACCATTACCGGGTCGTCTTCAGGAATCTCCCGGAGCCTCTCGGATTAACTTTTTCTTCGACGGATCTGCCGGTCGTATAATTAAAACGGTGCATCGGGAACTGTCGGTTTCCCCGATGTCTCGCGATGTGTTCCACCTTAGAGCTGTTGTCGCCCATCCGAGAAGCGGGGACGGGAGGGGACAGACGTTTCTCCTTTTTCTTCCGTGAATTCTAATGGAAATTTAAATAGAATCCGGTAAGACGGGATATTAAGTTCTTCATATTTCGCTGGCATTTTCATTTTGAACGCGGCCCCAGAACGCGAAGCTCGGAGCCCCGGACCATTATATTGCGCTTCCTTTTAGCAATTTCGACTAATTCGACGGGCTCCGACAATTTCCATCGGAACAGTGGCTGTTCGTGGCCGAGGCGCGCATACTGCCGCAGCATATTTTTAATTACACTCTCAAGAGCAATATTCGCGGGCGTTCAATCTTCCGTGATGGGACCGTAATGAAAAGCCACTTATTGAGCTACTGCACGGAATTACTATCTCCGGACTATGCGCCGGATTCTTTCCGAAATCTCCCCGGGGACTGAATCGGGTTTATTCCGGGGGCCTGTCATTATACAATTTTCGTCGATCTCTGGACAACCGCGTTTCCGAATTTTCACAGCTGTCGAACACTTAATGCTGCTTTGTTCTTAATGGGGAATAAAACGTAGCTTATTTGTTTCTGTCCTCATTTGTGTCGTCGTTCACAGATTCGTAAATAGACTGCGACTTTTATGATTTTACGGCAAAATTGCGTAGTTACGATTTAAAGTGGCAGACACGTTCAGAGAATTGAAAAATGTCAATGTATTATTATTTTCAAATTATTAGAATTATTAGAGAAGAAAAGTACTTGCCAATTTAGTTTATTACAATTTAAAGCAGTAGACACGTTCAGAGAATTGAAAAATGTCAATGTATTATTATTCTCAAATTATTAAAATTATTAGAGAAGAAAAGTACTTGCCAATTTAGTTTATTACAATTTAAAACAGTAGACACGTTCAGAGAATTGAAAAATGTCAATGTATTATTATTTTCAACTTATTAAAATTATTAGAGAAGAAAAGTACTTGTCAATTTAGTTTATTACAATTTAAAGCAGTAGACAGATTCAGAGAATTGAAAAATGTCAATGTATTATTATTTTCAAATTATTAAAATTATTAGAGAAGAAAAGTACTTGCCAATTTAGTTTATTACAATTTAAAGCAGTAGACACGTTCAGAGAATTGAAAAATGTCAATGTATTATTCTCTCAAATTATTAGAATTATTGGAGAAGAAAAGTACTTGCCAATTTAGTTTATTACAATTTAAAGCAGTAGACACGTTCAGAGAATTAAAAAATGTCAATGTATTATTCTCTCAAATTATTAGAATTATTGGAGAAGAAAAGTACTTGCCAATCCGTTTACGATGTTGCAGCTCGCCATAAATTACCGCGCGTACACAGGCGTGCAAACCGATTTCCAAAGTCACGGCGGGCCGGACACGCGGGCCGGTTAATAGAGAAGTTTCTCAAAAAATGATTGATGTCCGGCCGGCTGCTTTACACGACCGTTGGAAAGATTAATGTCGCTCAGACGCGATATATCTGCATTAAGACGTGAGTAATAGTTCCGCGCGTGGGCGTCGGATCTTCCTGATGCAGGAGCGCGCGTCACAGGCGAATATACAGGGTGTCCCGAAAATGTCTCGCAATCCGCAACTGGGAGGTTCCCGAGGTCATTCGAAGCAACTTTTTCCTTCGCGAAAATGTTCTCCGAAGCTTCGTTTACGAGTTATTAACGGAAAACGCTGACCAATAAGAGGCGAGCTCGGCTGGCGCGCGGCGGCCCAGCCGACGAGTGCGCGGAGCCCGGTTCCGCTCATTGGCTCGGCCGTCTCGCGCCAAATGATCTCGCCTCTGATTGGTCACTGTTTTTCGTTAATAACTCGCAAACGAAGCCGCGGATTGCATTTTCGCTAAAGAAAAAGTTGTTTCGAATCACCTCAGGAATCCTCTACTTTCGGATTGCGAGACATCCTTGGGACACCCTGTACATATTCGTGCATGTGTGCGCGGACATGCACGAAGATCGATTCGATAAACCGGGCACAGAGGTTCTCATCGAAGCCGGAGCGGCGGCGGGGGCAGCTTCCGCACCAGTTTCTGCCCAGTTCTATGCTGCCACTGACAGTTTTAGTTTTCCATTCAGCCCGGCCCGGTGGACGTATTTGCTCGCAGCGTTCAATGAAAATCTGCTGCGCACGGTATAACGTTCGATCCGATCGATATCCGTTTGCCCGATGTTTACTTTGCGTCCATGGTCTCTCTCTCTCTCTCTCTCTCTCTCTCTCTCTCTCTCTCTCTCTCTCTCTCTCTGTGCAGATGCGTGCCGACACGTGTTCCGACGGCAAACGCGATTTCCCGCGTGAACGAGCCCTCGCCGTTTGTCGGCGACCTGCGCCGCTCGACCCCGCGATTGTCCTAAGCTAGTGACCATTAATGACAAAGTGGTGGGAAACTACGCGGCCGTTTGCTATCCTGCCGTTTTGAACGCGACCTTTGATTTCGGACCGTTGCCGGAGAATTTCCATTCGTGGCGAGTCCAGCGGAACGTTGATCGAACCGCGAGAAGAGACTGGATCTTCGCGCAAAGTCAGTCTTTCGTGACGCAATTTCTGGACATCGGAAAAACGAGGAAAATTTGGTTGATTGATTCTTATTCTATCAATATGTAGAGAGAGAGGAGAGAGATTAGGGTAATGACGGTGACCAGTGTTGCTATTACGAAATGGTACTCTCTTGTGGCCTCGGAATTGCTTTGAAATTGTGGCGTGTGCCCTCCAAATTGCCTTCGAATCGTGTCACGTGGCCTCCGAATTGCCTCCGAATCGTGTCTTGTGGCCTCGGAATTGCTTTGAAATTGTAGCGCGTGGCCTCCGAATTGCCTTCGAATCGTGTCTTGTGGCCTCGCAATTGCTTTGAAATTGTGGCGTGTGGCCTCCAAATTGCCTTCGAATCGTGTCACGTGGCCTCCGAATTGCCTCCGAATCGTGTCTTGTGGCCTCGGAATTGCCTCCGAATCGCATCACGTTGCCTCCGAATTGCCTCCGAATCGCATCACGTGGCCTCCGAATAGCCCTCGATCGCGGCCGTTGATACAATTCCTTATTTCGACATTCGTGTTTGATAATTCTTGCAAGGTCGTTCGCGCGCAAACCGAATCGCTGGAACACGTACCCGCGGCGAAACCACTTAAAACGATGTTATTCCAAGCCGGAGTAAACTCACCGGGAGGAAATTGCGCAAACAAACAGCGCGAAGCAAACTGGCGAGCGCGCGCGTCCGTTTTCACGAATCTCGGAAAATAACTTTTCCGTCGCGAGCCGGGCAAAAAGTTGCAAGCAAACGGCGACGGGGGATATTTAACCCCCGAGGGTGAAATTCTGAAATTTCCCAGGTGGAGAAGTTCGGTGGTCGTACGGCGTCCTACTCCTCGAAGCGTGATGAAACGCGAAAGAATAGGGGGAGAAGACAGAGCGTAGGCCGGAGACGGGCGCGGAAGGAAGCAACTTCGGGGGTGGTTGGATGCAACGTTTCAGCTCCCCGCGTTTCGTTTGATCCTATCTGGGAGCCAAAGCGTTCATCCCCGAGCATTTCTCTGGTACCCGGCTGTTCCTATTCTCGCAACTTATCGTCGTGCATCCGTGCCAGCCCCGCGATCCTTGTTCGCCGTTCCCGGATTCTCGTACGCTTCGCCGACCTTTCTTTTACCGTGCGCTCGCGACCGACGAGTTTCCTCCTCCTCGGGCCGGCAGCCTGCTGGAGGGCAGCCATTCTAATCGCGAGAACGGTGCACGGAGTGAGTTTTCAACGGCTCGTACGGCTCGAATCAAAATTCAAATCGACGAACGGCGCTTTTTCGATTCGCGGCGCTGCTCGCGTCGCATGAACGGAGGCCCGGCGTTTCCCGTTTTCAGCTCCCGCGTTCGGCTCGCGCTCTGTCTACCGGCCTCGTTTCTCCGTCTTATCCCTCTTTGTTGATGCCAGGTAAGAGGATCCAGAAAAATGGAACAGTACTTCCATATATATATGTATATAGGACATATATGTATATGCATATATACAGTGCCGCGGCGCATTGTGCCACGGGAAATGACGACCGAACGCGATATTTATCATGCGCATGCTTTTAGACGGCGAACGATTTTATTGATTGTAAACAACCGACGACGCCGCGCCGCGATTCGTAATAACACCGCCGCAAATGCTGTTTGAACGCGGCAGGCGTACGATTATCTGGAATCGTTCGTGCGTCGTTTGGGCTTCGGATCGAAACTGTTATTCACTGTTATTCGTTGTTATGTTCGGTCAAACTGTTATTTTTCCGATGAGTTCTGAGGTCCTTTCTCCTCATCCTAATCCCTTCTTTTCTTCTCTGGTACTTTCTTCCTGTTTCTAGGTCGTTCATTCTGTTCCTAATCACTGAATCTCACGTGTGGACCATTTTATTTATTATTATAGGGTATTATTGTATATATTATATTATTATATTACATTATTATATTATATTATTATTATATTATATTATAATATATTATTATTATATTATATATATTATAATATTATATTATAATATATTATTATAGTATATTATTATTATATTATATATATTATAATATTATATTATAATATATTATTATAGTATATATATTATATTATATATATGAAGTATTACTGGTCAGCCAAAAAAGAATGAGGGTCAGGAGCTCGTCCTTTCGCGAACTAGCCGAACTTTTCCGCTCATTCCCCCCTTCGACGACTTTCTAAAATTTTGAAAACAAATGTGGCTTATTTCGGACATCAAGCCGCATATTACAGAAATTTTTCAGATTTTTCGGTTGCAAGCTGTGATTATCAAAAAAGGAAAACCAAAAAAAAAATCGGAGATATCTCGAAAACAAAAATACTATACTATATATACTATACTAAATAATGCGCCAGCCTGGAATTAATTCCCTGATAAGGTACTCTCACAAGCAGCGCGTTCAATTTTTCTCAAATTTTTCGCAGAACTGCGACATCGTTGACAAAAACTGAAAATATCGACGTTTTCGCTGCGAGGACGAAAGTTACTTGTCGCGATTACCGCGAGTATAAATCAAATAATTTTAAACCTTATCACATCGGAACGAGCAATTTTTTCAACCTAGAAAACGCGATTTAAGAGAAAGAAAAAATTGTGATATGCACATTGCAATATTATACATTGCGATATATACCTAAATATTCCTGCATGTTTCAACGTCTTCGGTCGGCGAAATTGGCCGACTATGGTGACGCCAATGCCGCGTGAACTTGTTCACCGGGAAATAGGGAGTTTCGACCGTAATTACTTCTTCGAGAAAATGGCAACTAGATAGTTCGCGAAATATCCGTTGCGTAGGAGGAATGTAATTTCGCCGGAGGTTGGAAGGCATTGGCTGGCGCGCTTCAAAAGAAATACCGCGTCACGTGCTCCAATAAACTAGGCATCGTGCGCCGCGCGTGCACCGTGAACGCCCGACTTTTCGCTGGTTTGTTGCACCGTGCCGAAGTAGTACATTGTAACGTTTCGTGACTGTGCCGGTTGCGTTAACGTTAAAGCTGAATCTGGGAAGCGGAGAACGGTGTCAAGGGAGAGAAAGGCTTGCCGTGTAACCAGAAATAGTAAACAATTATACGTGCCGGTGCGCTTCGAATATCGCACGGTTCCTGCACGGTCCAGTTTATCTCGTCGACGTAAATTCAAATCTCAAAGAATTCACTCGTCAGAGTGCATGGAAGTTTCACGGCGAACCTAATTATTTACACTTCGACTTATTCGTAAGTTCGTTGCAGTTCAGCTCTCGATCCCCGAAGGAGGAATTCTCAATCCGAGGGACGAAGAAATAGGCCAGTTAGTTGTGACGTCATCTATCGAATGATGACGAGTATACTCGTCGAACGCAGAGTAGGCATTGTTGTTAAAATATTGGATCGAGAAGACGGTTTTATTTGACGAAATTAACGATTTTATTACGAATAAAATTATTATCAAAATTATTGTAGGAAATATTGCCACTACTCCATGACGAGTATACTCGTCGAACGCAGAGTAGGCGTTGTTGTTAAAATATTGGATCGAGAAGACGGTTTTATTTGACGAAATTAACGATTTTATTACGAATAAAATTATTATCAAAATTATTGCAGGAAATATTGCCACTACTCCATGACGAGTATACTCGTCGAACACAGAGTAAGCGTCGCTGTTAAAATATTGGATCGAATAGACGGTTTTATTTGACGAAATTAACGATTTTATTACGAATAAAATTATTATCAAAATTATTGTAGGAAATATTGCCACTACTCCATGACGAGTATACTCGTCGAACGCAGAGTAGGTGTTGTTGTTAAAATATTGGATCGAGAAGACGGTTTTATTTGACGAAATTAACGATTTTATTACGAATAAAATTATTATCAAAATTATTGCAGGAAATATTGCCATTACTCCATGACGAGTATACTCGTCGAACACAGAGTAAGCGTCGCTGTTAAAATATTGGATCGAATAGACGGTTTTATTTGACGAAATTAACGATTTTATTACGAATAAAATTATTATCAAAATTATTGTACGAAATATTGCCACTACTCCAAGACGAGTATACTCGTCGAACGCAGAGTAAGCGTCGCTGTTAAAATATTGGATCGAAAAGACGGTTTTATGTGACGAAATTAACGATTTTATTACAAATAAAATTATTGTCAAAATTATTGTAGGAAATATTGCCACTCCTCCATGACGAGTATACTCGTCGAACTCGAGTATACTCGTTGCGTTAACGTTAAGGCTGGATCTGGGAAGCGGAGAACGGTGTCAGGGGAGAGAAAGGCTTGCCGTGTAACCAGAAATAGTAAACAATTATACGTGCCGGTGCGCTTCGAATATCGCACGGTTCCTGCACGGTCCAGTTTATCTCGTCGACGTATATATATATATATATATATATATATATATATATATATATATATATATATATATATATATATAAATTCAAATCTCAAAGAATTCACTCGTCAGAGACGAAAAGAGCGAGTTTCGAGAAGATCGCCGCAAGTTTCGCCGAGGCATTGTCAGCATCCGTAGTCGCTCGTAATTAATTTAAACGGCGCCCTTATGATCATCCTTATCGAAGACTCCGTGTAACGTTGAACGTATAACCAAAAGAGCAAACAGAAATATTCCAACGGGAATGCTCGGAGTAATCCTTCCCGTGTGCTCGGCTTCTCAGACTCTTCCCGTTTCAATTTTTCCTGAATCCGGAAACAAGGGCTTTCTTCCGCTGCCGCCTTCGTTAAAGCCGGCTTATTTTTTTCATATTTAAAGAAACCGGCGTTCTTTGTTCGTTCCATCGGCAACCTCCATTTTCTCTCGGAATTAATCCTCTCGCGCTCTTTAAATAAGAATACACCGCTACTCTAGACGCTCCAAGACATTGCGTTTCTCTCAAGGATAATTTTAACCCTTTCGCTACGGCAGCTCCATCCGCCGAAGTACCGTCGCCGAACGGAAACTAGCTCCAGAAATATGCACGGTGCGCGTGGTTTCTGTATATATGTTGTTCCAAGTCTTAAATAATAACTGTGCCGAATAAAACAATCGTTGCTCTAATGTAACAAGTATGTTTACATTTTTAATTTAAAAAGACTTACAATATTATAGGTAACACAGGTATTTATAATTATAGGTAATTATAGGTAACATAGGTATTTGGCTGGGCCGCCACGCCCCCAGCCAACCAGCGCACGAAGCCCAGTTCCGCTCATTGGCTCGGTCGCCTCGCGCCAGCTGAGCTGGGATTCGACCGCCTCGACCGCCGGCGCTGTTGGCTCGGCCGCCTCGCGCCAGTTAAGCTGGGATTCGACCGCTCGACCGCTGGCGCCGTTGGCTCGGCCGCCTCGCGCCAGCTGAGCTGGGATTCGACCGCTCGACCGCTGGCGCCGTTGGCTCGGCCGCCTCGCGCCAGCTGAGCTGGGATTCGACCGCCTCGACCGCTGGCGCAGTTGGCTCGACCGCCTCGCGGCAGCTGATCTCGTCTCTCAGTGGTCACTGTTTTTCGTTAATAACTCGTTAACGGTGCCTCGGAGAACATTTTTGTAAAGGAAGAAGTTGCTTCAAATGATCCGAGGAACTCACCATTTCCAGATTGCGAGACATTTTTGGGACACTCTGTATGCGGCGCTCGACGCGAAAGGGTTAAACATCACTGTGAAAGTATTCGCGATCATCTTCCGCGATCGATCGAAGACCGGCTCTCGAGCCGGTTGCGCAACGGGATTACGATCCGGGCCCATTGTTTACGGAATAATGCAGGCTCCACCAGACGACTTTCTTAAGGGAGCCACGTAAATTTTACGTCGCAGTTTCCTCTATGGAGCGCAACGGTGTACAGGTGCTTTCAAGTTGCGCGCACCTTTGTGTCATCGCGTCGAAATATGCCGGGCATGTTGTCGCTCGTCGGGCGACAATGGAGGAATCCTCCTGGGCGAAGAGATCAATGACTCGCCGAGCGTCGCCGGATATGCGCGCTCTTAGAACAGTGCTCGATAGTCGGCGAATTTCAGATTCCGTCATTTATCCATCACACGCGGCGTCTTCGAAACGTTCCCGCGGCGGTATTCCGTCACAAAGGATCGCGATCCCCTTTGGTTCGTCGACGATGCATGGAAGTTTCACGGCGAACCTAATTATTTACACTTCGACTTATTCGAAAGTTCGTTGCAGTTCAGCTCTCGAATCCCCGGAGGAGGAATTCTCAATCCGGGGGACGAAGAAATAGGCCAGTTAGCTGTGACGTCATCTATCGAATGGTGACGCGTATACTCGTCGAACGCAGAGTAATTTGATTACTAATGAAATTATTATCAAAATTATTGTACGAAATATTGCCACTTCTCTATGACGAGTATACTCGTCGAACGCAGAGTAAGCGTCGCTGTCAAAATATTGGATCAAAAGACGGTTCTATTTGACGAAATTAACACTTTTATTACGAATAAAATTGTTATCAAAATTATTGTACGAAATATTGCCACTTCTCCATGACGAGTATACTCGTCGAACGCAGAGTAAGCGTCGCTGTTCAAATATTGAGTCTAAAAGACGGTTTTATTTTATAAAATTAACGATTTTATTACTAATTCGCTTAATGTTAACACATACTACATGTATAATAAACGAAGAACGCAGGAAAAATCAGATACTTATAAAAGTCGTGATACTTTTCTAATCTTATTTTTATAACAATGCAAACAGCTTCGTGCAGGATCGGCCTCGAAATATTCTAAACATCTTGAAATTTGAGAATATGTTTTCGTTTTCACTGAAATTGCAATTTAAACAGCCAAGGATCGCTATCTTTTACGTGCGACGAGTATACTCGTCGTGACGTAAAATACTGAAGAAACACAGCTAACTGGTTAATTGTACCTTTTAAAAGTGCAACATCTTGAAAATTTGTCCCCCAATTCTTTGAAATGACAACACACTGTCATGCTGCAAATTTTCTGCTTCGATTCGTTCAAATGACAAATTTTTGACCGGGCTGCAATTTGTGTGCATTTCCAAGAAAATGCGACCAACTCTAAAAGCTCCAGCTTTTCAGAATCGATTTGGAAAATTTGTACTCTACACGAAGATTTACATAGTAGTTCGAACGATGATTTTAGGATAACCAAATAACCGGGATTCGACGAAACAGCGAACGCCGCGCGTTGCTAATTAGATCGATTCGATTCCAGGATCCAAGCTTTTCTCAAGGTAACAACGACGGGCGCTCGCAATTAATAATTGTGCCGATAAGGGAGTGGGTTATTTCCGTTTATCAGGTTGCATTCTCCGGCAAAGCACGTAGCCAGCGAGCCGCAAACTCTCGAAACCGCGAGCTAACGAAACTCACAGAGGGGTTACCAAGTACCGAGATCTATAGTGTGCTCCGATATTCATGACTCGTATTTCCGTCGGTGCAACCGTGACACAATATGTATAATAAACGCGCTCGAATCAAACATCCGAAAAATAAAGCTTGAATTTTCAAAGGTATCTGAAAATAAGCAGCACAAAAAATCCTTGGAATATTTCACGCCTTCTTTGAAATCAAAAATATCTTCTCAGAAATCAAAAAAATATAATTTTGTAAATATAATTAATAAAATATAAATAATAAATATAAATAGTAAAATAAAATATCAATTTTATTATATTAAAATAATCAATTTTATGGAGAGAACAATTAAATGCTCTAAAATATCTTAAAATAACAGAGAACTACAGAAAGTTCTCTCCAATTGACGCTCAGTTTGAGAACAAAAACGGACAATTTTGGAAGAGAAGGTATGTAAACACACGGTATGTGCTGATCTATTCAAGCCAATGCTCGCAGTAACAGCAAGTTGATTGCTATTCCTATTCTGAATTTTTGTTATATCTTGTTAATAAAGCTCTAAATGACCTATGTTTAAATAACATTTTTTTCTTACTTCGTGCCATAGAACATACCGACAAAGTTTGAACATTAAAACCTGGGACACCCTGTATATCCTAGCTGAAATATTTTGATCGCGAGTTGTTCGCATCCAACCACGAATGCGATCGCAGCACGTTTCCATCAATAAATTCGTCCGGTATTTTTGAACTTTCTGCACCTCGAACGAGAGAGGACACACCGTAGAAACGAGGATGCGCGTCGCGATGCATCGTCGGCTGTGCACGCTCGAGTTTCTCACTCCGTGTCTCGGCGGTGCCGGAGTAATACAAATTGAGTTGCGGTTCATCGAAATTGCAACATGTTAACGAAACCGTTCGCCGTATCGACGGGCCCCGCGATCCACGTCGGTCAGCCTTCTCGATCGGCCGGGTCGAAGGAATCGAATTGGCGGGAGAAATGGAAACGTTGAAGGGCCGACGCGAAGGGTGGCATAGCTGCGGAGCGGAAAAGGGTGAAAAATCGGCGCAGCGGAGAGACAGGATTGCCACGTTTATCCTCGGAATCGCTTTGTTCCTGCGGGCTTTTTCGCCGCGGCAAGTGAACGAACGAACCTCACCTTTGATTCTCCCCTCTGCACCCCTCTGCTGTTTCTCCGCTTTTTCATCCGCCGAAAAAAAACGCTGTCGGGGCCGGATAAGCTGTTTAACTTCGACGGAGCGTAGATTCGTAACCCTCTCTAAATTATTCCGTTCGCTTTAATTCCCCCGAGATTGGATCGATCCTGGATCACGTTGCACGTTGCAGCCTCGCTTTTTTCTCCGTTTCCGTGTTACTTTTCGGATCGCGCGATCGCGTCTCTGTTAACGAAGCTCCGAGATATATCGATAGCTTCTACAATGAACGGAACAATTCCGGCCGTGTATTCCTGCATCGGGTTCTGCTTTCGCCGGACTGTTTGATCGGGCGGCGATTGTTTCTACACTGAATGCAATCTACACACACTGACGATAGCGACAGAATATACTGCGGGTTATCGTTTCGTATTTATGACGAAATTTAACACGTTCAATGCCACGCCGGTTTTACAGAAATTGTCCGTGGCGCCACGACGAATTTCCTTTTATGCGATACATATAATGTTGAAATATTATCTGCAATAGTTACAGTGTATAACTATGTTTGACGTGTTAATTGCGACAGGGGCCACCGTTTGAATCGACGATGGTAATAACACAAAATTTTAGATATTGACGTTTGTTTGAAATTATATATATATATATTTCTATCAATTTGGGCGCGCCGGTCACCGGCGCAACAAATTGCTGTACTCAAAAGTAAAGGAAATAAAAGACTGGACGAATTTAACACGTTCCGTGCCACGTGTTCCATCGATGGTACACGCTTGCATGTTTACTTAGTGAACTGAACAAATTGTTTACAAGAAATTTAGAACCGAAGAATCAATTTCCACCGCAAGAATGGGCGTTGATAAGTTTTTGTTACGTTGTTATGTGTACGAGAATGAATAATTGCACGTAATACATCAAGTTTTAGTAAAATATCAAAGTGTGAAGATTCGAGTAAAAAAAGCTCGGCACGGAACGTGTTAATATGCCCTTATCCTATGAAGATAATGTTGATGATCCCCGAAAACAATCCGAAGGCGCGACGATTGATCACCCCACAGTAACCGGCTCCACTATCCTAATCGTATGAAAGGAATCGTATCGATTGCGTTACCATTTATCGACTGTAATAACGAGAGCCACGAAGTTCGAATAACAATATCTCCTCCTCCCAGATCGTCCACTTTCGTTTACAAGCCGAATGACAATCAGAGCGGATTTACTGTACTTCCCAAATGTTTATGATTATAGTCAGCACCCGATACACGGATCGTCGCGCGAACGCCGATTATAGTCGGCACCCGTAACGAAAGGGTTAAAATTCAGCAACTGTAATAACGAGCCACGAAGTTCGAATAACAATATCTCCTCCTCCCAGATCGCCCACTTTCGTTTACAAGCCGAATGACAATCGGGACGGATTTGCTGTACTTCCCAAATGTTGAACCCGGCGAACAGAAATTCGAAATGCACGATAAATCCGTGCGAGGCCGAGCTGCCGGCGCCTTCCCAGCGGCTGTAAAACATCCGGACGGTTAGTTAGTTAGTGCCCGTGTTCCCTGTCGCTGGACGAATCCATCGTTAGCCGAGCAGCCGGGCGACGCGCATAATTAACGCAACTGTCGCCGGCGCGTCGTCGTTAACCAGCGCCGGGCCTGGAAGAACCTGCGTTCGGAACGCGCAATCTCTTTTCATCGCGCACAATGGACACCGGATAATGGCGACGACCGGCGCGTCGCGTCGTCGGGGTCGTAGAATCCCGTGTAACCCCGGGAACAGCGCGTGGGAACGAGCGCGAGAAGCGCGCGGAAAAACTGCGAAGCAATGATATATATAGAGAAGGATGTAAAAATCCGGTGGCCTGATTTTTGTATTATCATTCCGCGAGTGTACGAAGCGTCCGCATTAATTGAAAATACCGACGAACGGTTCAAAATGTCGATAAATCTCCGCGCGCCTCGTCCTTCTTCCGACCGACGCCCACCCACAGCAGTCACCCTACGCTCGATAGATAGGGCTTGGACGTGGTGGACGAGCATCGAGAGCCGGCCCGATACGGGCCGAGGGGCAGGATGAATGAGACATCCTCGAGTAACACGTGTAACGCTGATTCGTTCGGGAATGCCAGCCTCTTGCGCAAGTGAACCCGGCCGAACGCAAATTTATGGACGAATGCGTGGCGCGGCGCGATCGGTCGCTTCGGATAAAAAGGAGCCACACTGTGTCCGCGTCTGGAAACGCATTTATCTTCCTCGTTACCGAAATGCCTTTCCCGAGATTTCTGTCGCAGTACGAACAACGTTTTCCCGGTTCTAGTCGAAGCATTGTTTACGGCTTTGTTACAGTAACTCTGCTGCGGCTAAAAGAATGAACGTAATTACAGTGATGTCTCTCTAATTGACGACCAGATTGCGCACTAAAATGGACAATTTGGGAAGAGGAGATACGAATATTCGAGCTTTGCACCTCGTTTTTATAATTATTGACGATCGGCAACTGCAAAAATGAGCTGCGAGGCTCGAATATGTACAGTAATGTCTCTCTAATTGACGCTCGGATTGTCCACAGAAATGAACAATTTGGGAAGGGGAGATACGATTCATCGAGATCTTGCACCTCGTTTTTATAATTGTTGATAATCTGCCACTATATAAAAACGAGCCACAAGATCTCGATCAATCGTATCTCCTCTTCTTAAATTGTCCATTTTTTTTTTTTTAGTGCGCAACCTGAGCGCGAAAATTATGGGAAAATTACTGTAATTATAGTAAATACTTTGGCTAGTTGGCGCAACTCGTCGCTAAATACAGCGAATTCTCTCGAACTTTCCTTTAACCCGTAAACAAAAAAATGGATAATTTGGGAAGAGGAGATACGATTGCTCGAGATCTTGCACCTCGTTTTTATAATTGTTGATAATCTGCCACTATATAAAAACGAGCCACAAGATCTCGATCAATCGTATCTCCTCTTCTTAAATTGTCCATTTTTTTTTTTAGTGCGCAACCTGAGCGCGAAAATTATGGGAAAATTACTGTAATTATAGTAAATACTTTGGATAGTTGGCGCAACTCGTCGCTAAATACAGTGAATTCTCCCGAACTTTCCTTTAACCCGTAAACAAAAAAATGGATAATTTGGGAAGAGGAGATACGATTGATCGAGATCTTGCACCTCGTTTTTATAATTGTTGATAATCTGCCACTATATAAAAACGAGCCACAAGATCTCGATCAATCGTATCTCCTCTTCTTAAATTGTCCATTTTTTTTTTTTTAGTGCGCAACTTGAGCGCGAAAATTATGGGAAAATTACTGTAATTATAGTAAATACTTTGGCTAGTTGGCGCAACTTGTCGCTAAATACAGTGAATTCTCCCGAACTTTCCTTTAACCCGTAAACAAAAATGGATCATTTGGGAAGAGGAGATACGATTATTCGAGCCTTGCAGCTCGTTTTCATAGTTGTTGACAAATTCGTAACTATAAAAATGAACCGAAAGAATCGAATAATCGTATCTCCTCTTCCCAAATTATCCATTTTAGTGGACAATTCGAGCGTCAGTAAGGGAGACATTACTGTATATCTAGATTTCGCCGATGAAAACGATTTATCTTCATCTGCCTTTTCTGATTAGTCCAATTACGATCGTGGAGGATCGAGCATCCTCGGAAGACACTTGCAGAAAGCGACGCATCGAACTTCCGAGGTGTCTTAGGACACAGAAAGGACGGGCCCAAGTCGGGAGTTCGAGTTGCAGAGGACCGGGGGAGACAGAAGGGTTAGCAGAAGAGGGTGGCGGCGAGAGAGGAGAGCGACTTTTTGCAGCCGCGCCGTTGGAAAACATGTTTTCCGCGTCAAACTTTCCCTTGTCATCGTGCCACTCGAGGTTTTAATGAAAAGTTCGAGGGCAAAAGTCGGCCGGCCGGCAACTGCGTGCTCTGCGAGGCGATAATATCGGGAATAAATTGTCTGGCGCGTGGAATTTATTGGAAAACACAGGAACGAAGATCCCCGGTCCATCTCTGATCCCGTGGCTGCGGTATATTACTCTCTGTATCGTCGTTATATTTTTCGTTCGCTCGGAGCATTTAATAAAAGCGGCTGCCGGGATGTGAAATGAATTTCGTCGAGCAGAGAAATCTTGACAGACCGCTGAACTTTGTTCGCTCGCAACGTTGATAAATTTGAGAAACCTCGTTTCCGGCTGAGACATTCTGATTAATTCGCTCAAAATTCTGCAGGGGGAAATCTGTGGCCTGACGTCACAATTTCGAAAAAGGGCCTAGCCGATTAAGATGGTCAAAATTGCCCGTAGAGGTCTTTTTTAATATTATACCGTTCGATAGAAGACCAAGAAAAACTCATGTGTGCAAAATTATATATATATATATAGTTGGCGCGAGGCGGCCGAGCCAGCGGCGCCAGTGGTCGAGGCGGTCGAATCGTAGCTCAGCTGGCGCGAAGCGACCGAGCCAAGGGCGCCAGCGGTCGAAGCGTACTCGCCCCTCATTGGTCACTGTTTTTCGTTAATAACTCGTTAACGGTGGCTCGGAGAACATTTTTGTAAACGAAGAAGTTGCTTCAAATGATCCGAGGAACCCGCTATTCGAGTATTTCGAGACATTTTTGGGACACCCTGTAGTTACCGAGCAGAAGGTTTCCCGAGACATGTCACTGGCTCGTTCCATTTTATTTATACTGTAAAAAGAATCAGCGGAATGCAAAGTACGGGGATTTCAAAGCGGAGGCGAGGAATAAATGCCGGCTGTTCGCCGGCGTATTCAAGAAAGGGCATTCCGACCGAGAATAGGAAGCAAGCGACTGTCGGCGCGCATTTTATTATCACCGTGCAGGGAACACGAATTTTCAACGAGACCATTCGTTACCCTAACTCCCGACAGTTTCGTTAAGACCTAATCCCGGCTCGTGTAAACCGGGATTCCTACATCCCGAGCTCGGAACGGGGAAACTGTACAAATACCGGGAGATAGGACCGTCGCGCGTCAAGGAGAACGGCCCGGTAAAATTTTACGATACAGATACTCCTCCTGCGCGCGATAGTTGTAACCGCTGCAGAACCCCTCCGGAGAGATATCCTCTTTGCGCTGTGACGCGCGAGCCACCCGCTGTTTCGTAAATAAGATTCCCAGGATCCGTTTTCAGTTCACAAGACGATCGTTACGTCTACGTTGAATAAAAATGCCTCGCGCCGGCTGCGAGTCATAGTCGTCCGAAGTGTACACAGCCAGTAGAAAAGAATAACACTTTTAACCCTTTGACTACGGCAGATTTTGAAATGCACCGGCTGTACCATACGGATGCACTTTTGGATGCACTTTTGTGATAACATATTTTAATAATAAAAAAACTGAATTTCGCTGCATTGAAACAATGTTATTTATTTCTGTGAACCGAATTGCTATGAATATTATATAATAATATTATATAATATAATGAATAATATATATAATAAAAAGAGTTTCACATTAATATTAAATTTATCATATTATATATATTATATTATTAATATTATTAATATATTATACATATTAAATTTATTATATTATATATATTATTATATATGCAAGCGAAATTTTTGTGGCGTCTATCTTTTCATCCCGGTTTTATGTGAAAAATCGTAAAGCACTTCGATATAAGCAAGCGAAGAGTTGTATAATAAATATTAAAGCTTAAATTTGTTTGTGAATGATGAGAAAGCATGATGGGACCTTATTCTAGTCTCACTATGCAACTTATGAAGTAATACAAAGAAACACATTTTCATTCATCGTCCATGTTTTAACATCCCTCTTTTTATGTCTCTATATTATACGATTCCTTCGTTAATAAAAATATACCAATTTCATTGAATTGAAAACGCGATAAAATTTCTGCGCGGCATGAGACTATTTTATTTCCCGAAATCCAGTGCCCCGGAGAGTTAAACAAAAAAGAACGTTGCTCTCCTTCCGGCTTATTTCTATATACAGAATCATCGCCAGGACGCTCGCGCCGCGATTTCGGTCCCAGCGTGCACAAAAACGCTTGAATCGGTCATTTTCGGGACCGTTTCCACTCCCTGTTCGCAATCAACGCCTAAACGGCGAGGGGTTTCGAGAGCGTCGATTCCGGCGTCGTATTCTATGGAGAATTCTCGACGGTGTATCTTCGACGCGTTCCGTTCGAACGAGACTATTCCGCCGAAACAGCGACGATGCGCGAACAGCGTTAAAAAGCTTTCGAAAAATTCCCGAAAATATTAAGTCTAGCGGAAAGTTCTATCCGATAGTGTCACTTCGAGTTTCAATCCATATGCACATGTTGCATTTGAGACATATACGACTATCTCTCTTTATCATTGCATTTACACACATGTACTCTCCTAAATAGCAATGATCTCGCAACGGCGAATGCCATACTAGACGATATGCGACAACGTTTTGAAATGTTTCACACTTTAAAGAACCATCAAATTATTATCGTATAATGCTATTCAATTGTTCTCCATTAACGTCATATGCCAATCCGATTAATCCTTTGCTGTCGAAGCTATTTGAATTCGAAATACAAAGCACGTTTTCTGATCTATAGTATTTCTATTTTATATAATTTATTGCGATTTACGCATATGAAATTGAGCCAATAGATAGTATAATGTAATTTTAACAGTTTTTAAAAAAAATATAAACGAATCCGATACTCTTGCAACGATTGTGGAATCAAATAGTATGTCAATTTTTAGTGGCGCCTCAGTGCCGCCACTCGAGTGCAAAGGAAAGTTCTGTCCGATAGTGTCACTTCAAGTTTCAATCCATATGCACATGTTGCATTTGAGACATATACGACTATCTCTCTTTATCGTTGCATTTACACACATGTACTCTCCTAAATAAACTGAAACAAAGATGTCTCGTGTCATTATTAAGCGAGACGCGATCGTGAAAACATGGTTACCGATGATAATGCCGGACCACATGCTGCTTTGGCGACTCGTCGGAAAATCACAGAGCTAGGCTGGGAAATTCTGTCGCATCCACCATACTTCCCAGACCTAGCACCCTCCGATTATCACTTGTTTCTCTCTTTGCAAAACTTTTTACAGGAAAAAAATTCAAAACCGAAGCTGATGTCAACCAAGCACTAGTCGAGTTCTTCGCCTCTAAAAATAAATCATTTTTTAAAAATGGCATTTACAAGTTGCCGTCACGCTGGCAAGAAGTCATAAGTAGCGATGGAAAGTATATTCTACAATAAATATCATTAAATGTATGAAAATTGTGTTATATTTCAATTCAAAAACGGAAAGAACTTTCCGGTAGACCTAATACCATCGCTCGGACACTGTTTCCGGCGAGCGCGTTGTCGAGAAACGTTGATCGAGAGAGAGAGAGACCGTGAAAACACCGCATCGCAACCAGCCGAATCGAACAATTTCAGCGGGTCGACCGTCGATGCTCGTCCGGGACGCGGTTTTGACGGGCAGAAATTCTCCGGGCGTCGATCACGAATCACGGCCCGGCGTGGAATGCCCATGTGCGCGATGGTTAAAGTGTCGGGACGATCGCGGGTCAGAGAAAAAAAAAGAATCTCGGCGCCGAAGAGATTCATTTTGCCGGGCCGGAGAGAAAGATTTCGAGGGAGCTGGCACCACGACGCGACGGTGAACGAGGGAGAGCGGGACACGGGCGAGGTGCGATCGAGGACGGGTGTGCGCGGGTGGAAAAAGTCAACGTCACAGCGCGGTATTTGTCACGGGTAATGGGCTGCGGTGTGACGACGGGAGTTGGCCTCCGTCGTTAACTCGTTAACCCACGGTAATCCAATGGCGCTATGCGTGCAGGCGCCATCGCGAAGTCGCTCTTTGTCACGGCGCCCTCTTTCGCTTCGTCTGCTCGCTAGCATCGATTAATCACGTTCCATCCCTGCCTCCCCCCTCCGCCGCTCCTCGCGAGCGAAACACCCCCGGCCCGCTCCCTGCATCCGAGTTTTCCGCATTCTCTCCATTTTTCGCCTCCTCTCTCTCTCTCTCTCTCTCTCTCTCTCTCGCTCTCTTACTCGCGCTCTCTTATTCGCACTCTCTCTCGCGCGCGCGCTCTCTCTCGCGCTCTCTTACTCGCGCGCTCTCTCCCTCTCACGCTCTCTTACTCGCGCGCTCTCTCTCTCTCTCGCTCTCTCTCTCGCGCTCTCTCTCTCTCTTGCTCCCTCTCTCGCGCTCTCTCTCGCGCTCTCTCTCTCTCGCTGTCTTGCTTCTTCTCTCTCTCTTTCTTTTGTGTTCGCAACCCCCGCCGGTTTTTCGCAACGGTGTCGCGCTCGTCGGCCATCCCGGAAATGGATTTATCCAGCAAAAAAGTAATTCCGCGGATCCGCGCAGACACCGTCTTTCGCGGAAGCCGGTGTCGGTACCGCAATTCCGGCCCGCAATCCGCTGGCTTTCACAGGCAGCGTTGTCGCGAACGCGCGATCCCAGTCCCACTGTCGAACGAAATTTCTTGGACCGCGGCCAAAATTATGACCCTCGAACCCGAGAAGCCTGCTGGGATGATTTTCGCTCGATATAGATATTGCTAAACCATGGTCAGAGATATTTTTGCCGCAGAGGCGGGAGCTGCTGGGATTCGTTTTGCTGGACGTGTTAGCGTTAGAACGTCGGCGGACTTTCGGGTCTCGGATTTCGGCGTCTTAAACGAAATGCATTGTGTGTGTGTGTGTATTTTTTTGTATTTGTTCTGCGTTTGTTGTGCGTTCATTCTTAGTTCTTTCTGCATTTGTTCCGTATTTATTCTGCATTCATTCTGTGGTCTTTCTGCATTTGTTTTGCATTTGTTCTGCATTCATTCTGTATTCTTTCTACATTTATTCTACATTTGTTCTGCGTTCATTCTGCATTCTTTTTACATTTGTTCTGCATTCATTCTGCATCCATTCTGCATTTGTTCTGCGTCCATTCTTCGTTCTTTCTACATTCATTCTGCATTTGTTCTGCATTCTTTCTGCGTGCTTTCTACATTTGTTCTGCATTTGTTTTGTGTCCATCCTGCATTTGTTCTGCATTTGTTCTGCATTCATTGTACATTTGATTTGCATTTGTTCTGCATTCATTCTGTATTCTTTCTACATTTATTCTACATTTGTTCTGTGTTCATTCTGCGTTCATTCTGGATTCTTTCTACATTTGTTCTGGATTTGTTCTGCATTTGTTCTGAATCTGTTCTGCGTTTGTTCTGCGTTTGTTGTGCGTCCATTCTGCATTCTTTCTACAATCATTCTGCATTCATTTTGCATTCATTCGATGTGTGTGTCTCAAAGTAAAGATAAAATCTCGACAAAAAGCACCACAGGAAAACATTAATTCCATCAACGCGCGCCCCATTCCAAACTCTGCAACTCCTGTTCGAAACATTGTTCTAAATACGAAACGATTTTCGCGTAATCTAGACGCCAGATCTTGACGCACCACCCTGTACACAGCAACGCGTATTCTTCCACCATGGAACGACTTCGTTCGATCACGCATTCCAGAATATCTGTCGCATAACGCGCGCATAAAAATCCGACGAGTTTCGTCTATTGCAAGAAATGCTTTTTAATTCGAAGCGAACTCGATGTCTTCGAGGACGCGCCGTCGTCGAGAGCTTCGAAAGCCCGTCGTTCGGCGGACGATGCCGAAAAGCTCCGTCGAATCGGAAAATTTTGAGATTCCGGGCGAGTAGTCGCACACGAGGCAGCCGGGAAGAATTCGCCGATTCGAAGGGTCGAGGCGACAGTGGGATTCTTCGGGAACTATTTCCAGAAAAATGTTCAGCCGGGTAACAGTCGACGGGAGCGTTTCCTTCGAGGAGGCTAATAATCACATTTTCGAAATAACTTCCGCGACAGCGTGGCTCGCGGAACGGCGAGCCCCGGCGTTCACGGCGTTTCCAAGTTTTTAATTTCAGATCGCATCCGCGCGCCCTGCAAAAAGTGTCGGGTTGCGTCCCATTGAAAGGGGAGCCCCTCTTGTGTTCCCCGTCGTTAGAGAAAAGGCTAGATAAAATAACGCTTCCTTCGGGCCGGCTTTCCGGTATCTTTTTGACGGTTAACTGACAAGCGAAGCGCGGTCGTGTCGCGTGACGAAACCCTTTGAGGGCACGCGCGCGCGCGTTTTCCCTTTGGCCTAGGCTTCCTTTAATATCCGATGCGTCGTCGTCGCTCGTACCTTTCCGCTAACTACGCGGAACTTTGTCGCTCGGAGCTGTCCGCCAGTTTTTTTCGATAAATGGGAGCGCGGTTTTCAGGCAGCGCCGTTAATGCATGTCGAAAAATGTTCGGCGCGCTCTCCTGTGCCGCCGCCGGAATGAAAGCAGATCAACCCTGAAAAGAGCGAGGGCAGACGTTGAAGTCAGCTTACGTTGGATTTTATCCCATTTCTGGATCTCCGTCGGATAATAGGGAAATGTTCTTTCTCTCGCTCCCGCCATCTCTCGCGCAAATTTTCATTCTCACTCGCAACTGTACGCTCGCGTCGCGCGAATTTGTCGCTCTTTCGCGTAAATCACGATTACGTCGAAGTTTAATGCGCAAACTGCTTTCGAAAGGTGCAAAGCGGCGTAAGAAACGTGTAGGAAGATTCGGTAGAAACGGACGTCAGGGTCAGACGTACGAAACCCGAAGCGGATTTGGGTAAAAACTAAACTATTTCAACTAAGAAACAGAAATATTTGCGGATATACTATTTCTCTCAACTGTGTTATATACAGTCTCAAAATTATTGTACAAGCGAGAAATGAGGAGTTCCTGAAGTCATTTGAAACAACTTTTTCCTTTACAAAAATGTTCTGCGAGGCACCGTTAACGAGTTATGGACAAAAAACGCTGACCAATGAGAGGCGAGATCAGCTGGCGCGAGGCGGCCGCGCCAATCAGCGGGACCTGGCTTCACGCGCTCGTTGGCTCGGTCGCCGCGCACTTACTCGAGCTCGCCTCTTATTGGTCACTGTTTTTCGTTAATAACTCGTTAACACTGCCTCGGAGAGAATTTTTGTAAAGGAAAAAGTTACTTGAAATGACCTCAGGAACCCATCATTTCTCGCTCGTACAATAATTTTGGGACACCCTGTATGCTTCAGAGGAGATAGTAATTTATTTATGTGTTAAATGAAATACTATTTGACGTACTTGACTGATTTTACAAACGTGTAATAAATATTGAAAATATAGGTTTTACGATACGAACCTGAAACATTTAATTGAAATAAATATTTTCTTGATTGTATCTTAACATTCGTGCGTACATTCGAGATATGTATTGTTTTTGGTATGTATATTGTTAAAAGCAAGAAAGCAAACAGAAGTTACACGTTTCTGTTAAATGTCGTAGCAATAAATTACATAGGCGCAGGACTATCACAACGAAATCCACAGCAACGCGAAATTTGGCATTTCCTGGATTAATCACAATATTTCGTTAACGATTTCCAATACTTTCTCAACTATTTTTACCCAGGTTTGGAACCCAATAATCACCCCATTTCTGACACAATCGATGCTGTAGATCGTCTTTCGATCGTTTCACGGTTCGGCAAGTCGTTTGCGGAGAAAAGCAGCGCCCTCTCTCCTCGATGCAAAACAACGATCCACGGAACACAATAAACAAAAGAGCCGGTCGACCGTTTCACTTCTTTCTGCATACTATATTACGGCCGCGGCTCGTAAACAGAATGAAAATATTTCGGACCGTAAAGCAGCGGGACGCGTCCTCTATAAACCATCCGGCGAGCTTGTTTTTCCGGTTGCAGCGTTAAATTCAACAAACGCGGGGCCGGGCCGCGTCTTTATTATTCCTCCGGCGAGGAAGCGGTACGGCGCAATTGCGACCGCGGAGTCGCGGGATGCAACGCCTCGTAAATGTTGGACCGGCCGTTCCGTCGATGGGAGGGCCCAGGGGAGCGCAATTCCCAGCTACCGGAATATTTCATTTAACCGGGTTCCTGCGATCCCTTGCTACTTCCGGCGTGCAGAAGGCGTCGCCTAGGCCTCTGCCGCCGCGTATTGCTCGACCGGCCTGCAAGAGATGCACCCGAGCGTTATTCATTTTTTATCCCGACGCGGGATGCATCGTTCGCGGCCACTTTGAGCAATATTCAGAGCTGCAGCGGCGGTTCGTGAAGATAGCTGCAGCAGCGGCGGAGAAAAGTGCGGTCTCTCGAATGTTTAAGTAGATGCGGTGAAATAGCGACGGTTGATTGTTTTAAATGCCGCGTGATTTTTTTCGGAACCACGTGACTAAGGATGCGTGTGCATGCATACATGCAGATGTTGCGACAAATGAATAGGGCGTTGCAAATATATCTTCTTTCTCAATTTTTGACGAAACCTTCGCGAGCGAAGCTTGAATTTCATTGTAATTTAACTGGAGACTTTTATAAATGTAAGATATTTTTGTAAACTTTTAACTTCTGAATTATTGCTTTTCCTGTTTCGAGTTTTAACTTTTATGTGAATGCATTAATTGTGTTACAAAAGTTCCAATTCGACGGTTGTTCTGTATCTGATTGATCAGAAGTTTGGAGGAACATTTACTTCTTAACAGATGTTTTAAAGTACAATATAATAATATAACAGTATAGAGTACAATGTATGCTATTTTTCCTTGTACTTTTGCTTACTTATTTTATTGTACGCTTAGATGGAAAGGAAAATTGAGCAAATCGGGTTCCATTGATTCGTTACAACACAAAATACCGCTCTTTCTCCATGACGAGCGTACTCGTCGCGACACGAAATACCGCCGCTTCTCCATGACGAGTATACTCGTCGCGACACGAAATACCGCCGCTTCTCCATGACGAGTATACTCGTCGCGACACAAAATACCGCCGTTTCTCCATGACGAGCATACTCGTCGCGACACAAAATACCGCCGCTTCTCCATGACGAGTATACTCGTCGCGACACAAAATACCGCCCTTTCTCCATGACGAGCATACTCGTCGAACACAGTTAACCGGTTAAATCGCGCCGCCGTTTTCTCAACCGCGCGCGAAAGCACGTTCGCCGCGCGAACGCGTGAATATCGATCATTCCGCGCCACGCGCGACCGCAACCACGAAAGCAACTCCCGCGATTCTTCGCAAAAAAGACACGATTGCATATAAAAATAAATGCGGCTCAATTTGCCGAACAGCAGGGCCAACAAAATTGTTTCCACGGCGGAGTTCCTCGAACGGCTCCGGCGAAGTCAGCTCGGACAGAGCAAACGAAAGAAACAAAAACCAAAAAAAAACCGAAAAGAACAAAAAAAGAACGAAGCACAATAATTGTGAAGGTAGCCAGAACCGGTGCAGTGGCCAGGTCCCGGCCATTGGACAGGGTCGGCGGTAGGGTGGGAAGAAAAAAGCAGATCCCCCCCGGTAAAACGGCTTACAAATCCGGAATTACTTCCAGCGGGGTATCTATTCTAGCTGGAGGATTTAGTTTCTGTTGTAGGCGGTAACGCGGTGGGCAACAACGAGATTGGGGGGATGGGGAGCTCGGGGGTTTTGGTAGGAAGGGATGCGGAACGGCGGATTCGAGGCAGACGGGCTGCGCGAGGAGAGAGGCGAGAGGAAAGGGCGGATCGGCGAATCGCGGGGAAAGGACGAGAACAGCGGAGGCACGGGATTTAATTGCAGAATTCCCAGTTCTTCGGCCCGCACTCCTTTTGCCCTCGGCCGAACCGGCGGCGTCTTTTCTGCCGGAGCTCCGGAGCTTTTATCTTCATTACCTATCAACTTAGCTGGCCGGGCAAGAGCCGGCGGATATCCTCTCCTCCTAACCGGAATTGCCGAATATTTTCAGCCGAGCACGACGCCGGCCTGCCGCGTGGCGCAGTATGCTAGGGGGATCGTGATTTGACCCGAGCTTAAGGGCGGAATTACGAGCTGAAATGTATATTTATTTATCGAGACTGAGACATTTCTTATTTCAATATACAGATTGTATTGTATTGGGATTCCGCTGATATATAGAGTGTTCATAATAATTAATGTTAATACTTGGACAGGGTGATTCCTGAGGTCATTCGAAGCAACTTTTTCCTTTACGAAAATGTTCTCCGAGGCATCGTTCACGAGTTATTGACGTAAAACACTGACCAATGAGAGGCGAGCTCGCTTAGCGCGAGGCCACCGAGCCAATCGGCGGAACTGGGCTTCGAGTGCTGGTTGGCGCGGCCGCCTAGCGCTAAGCGAGCTCGCCTCCCATTGGTCACTGTTTTTTGATAATAACTCGTAAACGAAGCCGCGGATTGCATTTTCGCTAAGGAAAAAGTTACTTCAAATGATCTCAGGAATTTCTTCTTTCCGGGAGTGAAGATGATTATGGAACATCCTGTATACAGGATATATTATAATATAATTATATTACAGATATATTACAGGAAAAGTGGTACCATTGTTGAGCATCTAATGATCCTATCTGCGAGAATACGTTGAAAAGGAGAAATAACATTTTTCTGTTCGAAGCATCGTTTACGAGAAAATCGAGTTTAAAGATGTGCAGATAACACGTTTATATATGTGGATGATAATAAACATATTATCTACAATTTTCGAACTCGATTTTCTCGTAAACGAAGCTTCAAACGGAAAAAGTAGTAATATATTTGTCGTCTGAAGATATTAAAAATTTCAGAAGTTACAGCCACTTCTTTAATGGCTTTAATGGCCCACTGGCTTCCACGATTCCAATCGTTCCGAAATTCTTAAACAGCGTGGGAAAAGGTGCAGTTCTCGCAGAAACTATAATGAAGTAAACATCTCGGTGATTAAAAAATAGTGGCACCTTGAAAATCATTGTTTTGATTTTTTGGTTTTCCTTTGCCTTCAGCATATTAAAAGTATTATTTAATAGTTTTATTATATATGATGTGTGTGTATTATTTAATATTTTTATCACATATAATATATTATTTAATATCTTTTAAACTCTCCAATTTTTAAGTCGATCGGTCAACTAGATCTCGAGATATCACGAACGCCAGTTTAAAAAGCACGCGTTGGATAAAAACGCGATTAAAGCTTTTCACACCAGTTTCATAAAAAAGTGCGTTCGTCTACGATCGAACTTCTGTAACAACGATATCTTTACGTAGTCGTGCGAATGGTTTTCGCGCACATATTTTCAAGCCAGCGCGAAATGAAATTTTCAAACGAAATTGGAAAAAAAATCGATTTCCCCGAAATTCTCGACCGTAACACCCACTTATCCAGAGAAGCCCTTTCTCCCCGCCGGAGCTGCGGACTCCGGCGCTAAATTCTGCGGTCACGTTTATCAGCGTTAGCAAAGCGTGAGCGGCGGCGGCAGCGCCGAAGCGGTTGCATAAAAGAAAGGGGGAAAGTACGTTCGAGAGGTGTCGATCGATAGCTTCCGAGTTGGTCGGAAATTTTTCTAGCCGTTTCTTCGGTTCCTTTCGCACGGCCGTGTTTTGCTCCCTTTTCCTTTCTCGCTTCGCCCAGACGCGCCCGCGGAGAACTACCGCTGCCCCATTGAAGCCATAATTCGTCCCCGCTTTATGAAACTCATATCGCGCGATTTATCGCGCCACCGTAGAACATAACGAGCCGCGCCGCGCCGCGCTCGTGATCGTCGATTTTTGCGTATCCGCAGTGCACCGTTGCGGACAAGAGTGTATCAGAGTTCATGGGGAGCAGGGTTTTGATGAGCCCAGATTGTTCCGATGGTAACCGTGTTTACGGCAATCGACACGAGTATTATATATTTCTATCTATACATTGCATATTTATATGTTGTATACTTATACTTATATATTTATATGTTGTATACTTATACTTATATATTTATCTATTGTATATTTATACTTATGTATTTATCTGTTGTATATTTATACTTATATATTTATCTATTGTATATTTATGCTTATGTATTTATCTATTGTATATTTATACTTATATATTTATCTATTGTATATTTATACTTATGTATTTATCTATTGTATATTTATACTTATATATTTATCTATTGTATATTTATACTTATGTATTTATCTATTGTATATTTATACTTATATATTTATCTATTGTATATTTATGCTTATATATTTATATATTGTATATTTATGCTTATATATTTATATATTGTATATTTATACTTAAATATTTATATATTCATATTTATATTTATATATTTATATATTATATATTCATATACAACATTATATATTTCTTCTGTATCTTGATCAACAGGAATTAGTTTTTTGTAGCTCGAATTGCTTCGTTTCCATGCTATACTGCCTCGAAAATTTCACAAAATTAGAGTACTTTGTTCAATTAAAAACTAAAATCGCAAAGTAAAGTTTTATAACATTAATTACTATAATAGATTAGCGTAAAGATAAATCTTCAAATTCAAGTTCGTACACCATCTAAACCGCGATAACTTTTTGAAAACTGCACTAAAAATGACTTTGAATTTTTTTAGATGACAAAGGGACTAGTCTACTAGACGGTGGCTAAAAAGCTTTCTTTTTTCTTTTAATTTCGTTATTACTTGGAATGAAAAGAAAAAATTAAAAACCCTCGTTTCTGAAACCTTTTTATCTGAGCCTATAACGAAAATTTAAAAACCGGAGGATTTTAACAACTGCAGACTTCTTACAGTCTTTGGTCAAAATCGTGATAAAACTGCGATCTTTTTCAACATGCAAGTTACTGAGATCTACAGAAAACATTTTAAAAAATTTCGTTATTGGCTCAAATAAAAAAGTTGAAAAACGATAGATTCTTATCTTCTGTCGTACCAAGTAATAGCAAAATTAAAAGATAGAAGCATTTCAGTCATCGTCTACAAGTTCCCTCTATCACCTAAAAAAAAATTCAAGTCACTCAGTTCGCTTTTAAAACAATTATTGCGTTTTAAGAGGTGTACGAATACTTATGCGGGCCACTGTATGCACGTGACAGCATTACTTGCTCAGACTTGAAAATTCATCATTACGCCAATCAATTTGCGTTTTTAGATGGACAGTTCTTAGATTCTACAGATCCTGTTAGACACATTCGGCAACCTCATCCGCGCCGCGTCCGCTTCATCCTGTCCCGGAGCATCAGTTCCGTGCGGCCAGAAACTGAATTTCAGATCGCGTCGTAAAAGAAGAAACGGTACCATGAAAAATTTATGCGGACAGTTAAGTTCCACTTGTGATTCAACTTTTCAACAAGTCCCCATCAAATTTGCACTCCGGCGGCGCGGCGTTCAGCGACGCTCGGAGGACAAAGGTGTTTCATGGCCGCCAGACACACTGTCCCGGGGTAATAACCGTAATCGCTAATGCACTCGATTATGCTAACGCATTTCGGATACGCAGCTGTTGCCGGAGCCATTCGATGCGTTCCGGTAGGATGCGACCCGCCGAACGGTTCCGCCGTGGACAAACCTTGCCCCGTATCTCTCGGCTCCGGTAAAACGAGAAGAAGATCGTCCTCCGGCCGCAGCGGAACGCCGCATGAAATTTTCCGCGTCTCGATCCCGCGTGCTCGCGCGCGCGTTCTTTGTCCCGGCTCGCGTGCCGGAACTCGCAGTTTACCAAAAAACGGTTGCTGCTCAGGCCGCCGTTTTCTCACGGGAAATATGACCCGGCCGCGTCGCCGTTAACCCTTTCGCTACGGGCAGGTTCTCCGCCGCGGTACTTCCGCTGAACGGAGCGCCGCGGGACGAAAACATTTTTCTCCAAAGCGTATTTATAAATAAAGGGTATTCCAGGGTATTTTATAACGTCTTAGCACGCGCTCTTTAATTTACAGTATGAGAGGAAATAACATTGTGCAATACAGGGTGTCCCGAAAATGTCTCGCAATCTGGAAATGGGAGATTCCTGAGGTCATTCGAAGCAACTTTTTCCTTTGCGAAAATTTTCTCCGAGACTTCGTTTACAAGTTATTAACGAAAAACGCTGACCAATAAGAGGCGAGCTCGGCTGGCGCGTGGCGGCCTAGCCAACGAGTGCACGGAGCCCGGTTCCGCTCATTGACTCGGCCGTCTCGCGCCAAATGATCTCGCCTCTGATTGGTCACTGTTTTTCGTTAATAACTCGTAAACAAAGCCGTGGATTGCATTTTCGGTAAGGAAAAAGTTGCTTTAAATGACCTCAGGAATCCCTTACTTTCGGATTGCGTGACATTTTTGGGAAATCCTGTATAATGCATCTTATGGAGGGCCACTATAGTGGCCCATAGTACCTCGGTGGCATCTTATAGAGGGCCACTATAGTGGCCCGTAGTACCTCGGTGGCATCTTATAGAGGGCCACTATAGTGGCCCGTAGTATCGATGGCCACTATAGTGGCCCGTAGTACCTCGGTGGCATCTTATGGAAGGCCACTATAGTGGCCCATAGTACCTCGGTGGCATCTTATAGAGGGTCACTATAGTGGCCCATAGTACCTCGGTGGCATCTTATGGAGGGCCACTATAGTGGCCCGTAGTACCTCGGTGGCATCTTATGGAGGGCCACTATAGTGGCCCATAGTACCTCGGTGGCATCTTATGGAAGGCCACTATAGTGGCCCGTAGTACCTCAGTGGTATCTTATCGAGGGCCACTATAGTGGCCCGTAGTACCTCGGTGGCATCTTATGGAAGGCCACTATAGTGGCCCATAGTACCTCGGTGGCATCTTATGGAGGGCCACCATAGTGGCCCGTAGTACCTCGGTGGCATCTTATGGAGGGCCACTATAGTGGCCCGAAGTAGCGAAAGGGTTAATAAGAAAACCCTTCCTGCTTGGCACGGCGCCCCGCCGCGGAAAAAACCGCGGTAAATTCTATTATACGCGCGAATTTCACGCTCGCGCGCGTGTGCCGAGCGCCGCCTCAGATTATCCGCCTCGGCACCGCTCGTAAACTCGCGAAGAAAACGTGCGAATCGGGAGCCCCCTGACATTCGATGATATTACGCGATGTTATTGATCGATCGCGGCCCGCGTTCGACGCTCCTGTGCGTGCGAATCGCGTCGATAAAACTGATTCCGCGATAGCACTGTAATATCGGGACGCCCACGGATACCGTTACGTAATATCGCTCCGATGACAACGGGTCAGTTTTGATTCCCCGATTATCGTCGCGGCGTTCTCTCCTTTCGGCGTAATACTGTAATTTCTGCCTAATTCGCGCACAGATTGCGTACAAAAACGGACGATTTGGGAAGAGGAGATACGATTGTTCGTGCCTCGTTTTCATAGTTGTCGATCGTCAACGATTATGGAAACGAGGTACAAGGCTCGGATAATCGTATCTCTTCTTTCCAAATTGTCCATTTCTGTTTGCAAGCTGTGGGACAATCGGAGAGAATTTACCGTGATGCACAATTTTGACCGGCTGTAGTTTTTGGATCATGTTTTCGAAAGTCGCTTTTTTGTTGCATTCAATTGTACGGCTATTGGTTTATCGTAGTCCAATGTTTCATTCAATTTGTTTAGCCGAAGGTGACGAGTCAACGCGTCATTTGACTATTTACAGTAATGTCTCCCTAACTGACGCTCGGGTTGTCCACAAAAATTGACAATTTGGGAAGAGGAGACACGATTATTATAGTTACCGATTATACGATTTTTATAGTTACCGATTGTCAACGACTACAAAAGCGAGCCGCAAGGCTCGAATAATCGTATCTCCTCTCCTCAAATCGTCCACTTTCGTGCGCAATCTGAGCGCGAATTAGGGAGAAATTATTGTTTTATAAGAGCGCAAAGTAAATGCTTCGTTTCACAGCGATTTAATCAGTGAACTGTTTTCGACGAATAAAAGCACTCGTCACGAATAAGTGACAATATTTCCTGTTATTATTTCAAGTATACTCGTTCTTTTACGCTCGTCATTTACATAAAAATTTGTCTAAAAAAAGTCTAAATTGCAATTTTCGCGCGAATCCGAAATACATTATTAAATTTTAAGACGTTTCGAATATCTGAAAGACAAGGCGAAATAAAAATAAAAATATAAATAATAATTATAAACAAACTATGTATTATATATATGTATAGTGTCTGAGTAGCATACTCGTGATGGCTTACTTTATGCGACACACTTTATGTGCACACTTTAGGTTCACACTTTAGGTATACACACTCTTCGAAGAGGTCGCAAAACAGCTGATTGATTAAACTCGGATCGAGGATCGGAACTTTTCAATTTCGAGTACGTCCCAGCCAGTAATTGTCTGTCGATCATAAAATTGTGCTACCGTGGAAGCAATTATCACTCCGCATCGCGAACTCGATTGGATAAAAGCGGAAATGTTTTCGCTTGCCCCTGCGCGTCGGTCTCTGTTTGTGCTTCGCGTTGGATGTTTCGTTAAATTCGTTCTCTTATCGCGTGGCGTCGCGGAATGGTTCGCAGGAGATAACGCGGCTTTAAAAGCGACCGGTTCACGAGTCCTCTCTGGAAACAACGAGCCTTAGAAAACAAGCTAAAATCTATCAATTTAGAACAAACGTCGCGTTTTTTAAATTTCCAGCTTCGCATAAAAATCTTGAAAAACGAGCGTCTTTTATCTTTCGTTATCATTTTATATAGTAACAGAATTAAAAAAAGGAGTATGCTAGTACTGTAGTACTAAACAAGGTATACTAAAGTATACTGTATCATAAACTGGTAACCCTTTAACGCTTAAAAAAAGACTCCAGTCGATTGGACTTGATTAAATTAATTAATTAATATAATATATAATAATAATGTATAATATATAATTAATTATTATAATAATATTATATATATAATGATATATGTTAATTTTTATTTATTTATTATTTAATTTTGTGTTTAAATTAATTTTTAAAATAAATTTTATAATAATGATAACATATAATAATATTAATTAATATAATATATAATAATAATATATATAATAATAATTGATTAATTAATTATATTGCATTTTAAAAGGCAACGTAATATTTTCTATACTTATGCAATACTTTCCGCCAATGGCAATATTCCGAGAAACAAAAAGAAGGTACGCCGATGTCACGAATCGTCTAGAATTCGCAGCGTTGCGTAAAAGCCGCTGCAGAACCAATGCTGTCCCGGCGTAACAGTAACGAGCGCGGGTTCGTGGATCGGATGAATCGCTGTTCGAAAATTAATTGGCCGTCGACATCGCCGCTAATTTGCCGGGTGGTGGTCGGCGGAGAGGGCGTCGCCGGAGGATCCGAGACGGGTCGGGCCGAATCGGGCCGGGCCAGATACGCGCGGCGCTTGCCGTTCGGTTTCGGCCGAACGAAATTAGCGCGGCACCGTACGGGGGAGCGACGGGGGCCGCGTAAATCGTGGGGCCCCGACGGCGGACCCGGGACTCTCTCGTTTCCCAAGGAATTCGCTCGTCGGATTGATTTTATTGCGGACACGTTACGAAACTGCGGGCGTCGCACGATCTCGTAACCGACAGAGCCGAAGTTTCCGGCGCGCGGGGGGGAGGGAGGAGGTCGCAACAGGGGCTAATCTCGTTAACAAATCACGTAGCGAACTTTCTAAGGCCGAACGAGGCCCCCTGGTCCCCGGATAATGGCGCAGGAAGAACCGGTTCCGCGGCCGAGCCGTGATTTCCGCGCGGGTGCGAGGACGGAATCGCGTTAATCAATACGTTATCCCCGAACCAGTGAACGGAATCGACGCGGAACAATAAATTTATTCGAAGCTCTATCTCTCTTTCTCTCTCTCTCGTGCGCGCTCGCGAGCTCGCTTTACCGGCGTCGCGGTTGAAACATTCTATTGTTCGAGATTGAATTGCATTTTCGGCTGGCCGGGAAATAAAATTCTCCGTATTGCGGCGAAACGGGACAGCGGGCTCGAACGTGCTCGCTCGGTTGTACCTTTATGAAAGAGATTTCGTTTTCGATAAATAATATGTTTATAGATCGGTTGGACAGACAGACACTGCGCCCGGGAAATGCGCAGTTTTGTTTAGCAATGGGACGCGTTTTGTTCCGTGTCCCGAGACACGGGCGCTGGGGTTCCGACTGGTTAAAGAGGTCGCGGTTGGAAAGCATCGCTTACGTTCGATAGGAAGATGATGCACGCTGGCTTTCTTTGCTATCCGTATTGTTATTTTACCGTGCGAGTTCAAAAGCAGCGTAGTCGCTGCTGTTTGGACTTTTGTGTAGAAAAGTCCCAGCACGTTTGTGATGTCCTGGACAACCGACGGCGCGCTTTCGGACTGTCGATGTAGCGCGCTCGATTTTACTGACGCGCGTGCATCGCATAGCTGCTTCTTTTTTAAATGTAAATAATACGATTAAATATTTCATTGTCATCTTGTCAGTAAGTTTTATTCAGCAAAACTTGAAATAGCGCGCCCAACTTTACTGACGCGCGTGCATCGCATAGCTGCTTCTTCTTTAATGTAAATAATACAATTAACATATTTCGTATTTCATCGTTATCTTCTCAATAACTTCCATCGAACAGAACTTGAAACATCTGTAAACTAATAATACGCATATTAAGACAAGCGCTATCGCGCTGTTCGGTTATTTTTCGCCCGTGTATTTTCAATGAGCTCGAAGCCCCAAACGGTTAAAAGAAAGTTATCGAGCTTCTCTTATAAACGGTTCAGACACTGAAAAGTCCGTTTAACAAGCGTCCAGTAAATAAAATGTTAAGAGGCTGGAAAAATGATTAACGAAACGATTAATCGTCAAGAGAGCAAATGCAAGCTGTCCGCGTTAAAACGTAGTTTCGCAAGGTAACTAATGTAATCGAGTGACCAAACGAATGTACTGGCGTGAGAATTCGATTAAATCGCGTTTCCCTGTCTCTCTTTCTCCCAGCATTATCATTGCTTTTAATATTCTCTGTGTGCGTGCAAACTAAACTGCACCGGTGGGCATAATGTGACCGTGAACTCGCAAATTCCGGCGAAACGATGTACCCGGTGTAAAATCGATTCCTCGAGGTCGCATTAATGTAACTGCTTGTGTTCGCTAGGTTTTATTGGGCCAGATTTGCCCGGGAACGAGCAGCGAAAGGCGGTCGAACGCAAACGGCTGGAAATGAGATGCATTAGCCCCGGTAAGCAGCAGAGAATTTATTTGCAGTTTATTGACAGGCCGGATATAAACGAGACCATCGAACCCTGCCGCTGCAGCCATTTTATTCAGGGAAGTTCTTCGACACTGTATTTACTACTTCTCCACGAGTTGCAGTCGTTCTCTCTTTCTCTCCCGCTCTCTTTCCCCCTTTTTATCTCTCTTTCCCTCTCCCCCTCGCTTTCCCTCTCGGTCTTTCTTTCTCGCCCTCTCTTTCCGTCTCTTTCGCTCTCTCTTTCTCTCTCTCTCTCATCCTCACTTTCTCTCTCACTCTCGCGCTCTCTTTCTCTCTCTCTCTCGCACTCTCTCTCTCGCTCTCTTTCTCTCGCGCTCTCTCCCTCGCGCTCTCTCCCTCTCGTCCTCTCTCTCTCTCTCTCTCTCTCTCTATATATATATATATATATTTCTCTTCTATATATATATATATATATATATATATATATATATATATATATATATATAGAGAGAGAGAGAGAGAGAGAGAGAGAGAGAGAGAGAGAGAAAAGAGAATGGAGAGAGAAAGAGGACGAGAGGGAGAGAGCGCGAGGGAGAGAGCGCGAGAGAAAGAGAGCGAGAGAGAGAGTGCGAGAGAGAGAGAGAAAGAGAGCGCGAGAGTGAGAGAGAAAGTGCGAGAGAGAGAGAGAAAGAGAGCGCGAGAGAGAGATGAGTGAGTATATATATATATATATATATATAGAGAGAGAGAGAGAGAGAGAGAGAGAGAAAAAAGAGGATATATATATATATATAGAGAGAGAGAGAGAGAGAGAGAGGGAGAGAGAGACAGAGAGATAGATCCCTTCTTTTTCTCTCTCTCTCTCTCTCTCTCTCTCTCTTTCTCTATACACCCTATCTATCTATTCTTCTTGCCCGGTCCCTGTCGGTCGCAAATTATCGGGAACAATTTAATTGCAATAGGACTCGCGATACTACGGTCACGAGGTATTTATCGGACGATCTTAATGGGCCTGTTCGGAATATTTCGGTTGATTCTTCTTCTTGTTCTATTCGCGTAGCACGGACAGTTAAGGCGCATCCGCAAAACGCTTCGAATTTCTGCGCCATGAATTCGCCGGGCAACGAGGAACGACGTATTGCCTCGAAATAATTAAGATCGTCGATCTCCCTCGGATCGGAGCAGCTTCGATCTCCTATTTCAGGACGAACAAAGGCGACGCGAATGCTTTCCGATATCATTAATCCTTCAATTACTGGTTACGAATCGTCTATAGACAGCAAATCCCGAGTTTACGTGGCTGTTCGCGACCTAAATTGATAAACTCCACTTGTCCGAAACAAAGTCGTCGCGTTCTACTCGCTCGACTTTGCCTGGCTTATGCTGCCCTTGTTCTACTTGCTTGATTACTATCATTCTACAGACAAATAGATGGATAGATAGATTGGTTTTGTGCTGTACAAACCGTGTTAGAAGACCCCTAGAACTGATACGAATTCGTGTTTTATCGAAAGTGTTCTGTCATATATTTCAGAGAAATTTCAAAACGACAGAGGTTCAAAAAATTCATTCGAAGTATTTTTAATGATTTTTTATAAGACAGAAATAAGCATGGAACATTTTCGTAAAATTAAGAAGCGCAAATTTCAGAAATGCTGAAATTACTTGTATTTTGTCATATATTTGAGAGAAATTTCAAAACGACAGAGGTCCAAAAAATTCATTCGAAGTATTTTTAATGATTTTTTATAAGACAGAAACAAGCATGGACAATTTTTGTAAAATTAAGTACAAATCTCAAAAATGCTGAAATTACTTTCATAATTTCTGTAATAATAACTCTTTATTCTAATAACACTTTTATACTTCAATACTTCAATACTTTAATAATATTTACACTTCAATAATCATCGTCACTGTCTTCTGAAATTACTGTTCGCTTGATCCTCTTCATTTTCATGGATCGAAGATCCTAACTAATCAAATGTTATTTTACTTAATAATTATGATAATAAACGCCTGGATGTGAGCCGTTTATTTTGAAAGTGGCATAAGTCACTTTTTTTTCTTTTCTAAATGAAAAGATACCGTTTAATTGTAATTACGGTACGGAGTTACCATTAACTCGATTTTTTCGAAAAAGTGACTTATGCCACTTTCAAAATAAACGGCTCATGTACGTCAAATTTGTGAACGAACAACCATCTACCGAATTAGTTTTCTTACGTCAAGGTTCGACCGCACTTGCGGCAAGTAAAAAACCCAAATCCGAGCTTCGAATATAGCTCGACGGAGATCTCAATTAAAATTGTCGCATCGATTCGCGAGACACGGATTGCCCATGCATCGACACGCGTTTCCTTCGATAGCTCACATATTCGTCGAACGAAGACGAACGAGAAAGTCGCGAGATACCCGATTGCAATTTATGCGATGCAATCGGCGGAAGCTTTTATGCAGATTCTTCGGCGGAGAGACTCTAGTTCGAATATAGTAGTCGACTGCAATAACCGGGGGGATCCTCGTGCCGGTCCCGTTCCTTTTCCGGTTATATTTGTTCGAAACTAGAGTAGACAGTGTATATATGTGTATGCACAGTGCAAATCGCACGTACCGCGCCAGGAGGAAAAAAATAATTCCGCGTACGTAAAATGGATACGTGTGTTCCGGGGGGGGGGGGGGCGTATATCTTTGCGAACAGAAAATGTTTTTACTGTTATCGCGGAACGTGTTGCCGAGGGCTTCTAGAAACTGATCCGCGGCAAAGGCGGAGAAATTCAAAAAGAATATTCAAGCGGCCCGGTTTTTAGCCCCATAAAAAACATGTTTCAATAAATGGCGCAGCGCGAACCTGCTCCGCAGTGCAAACACACACACAAAAAGAAACGTAAGCCGCGATCCGATCTTCGTGCGCGCGAGGTTATGCGATACACTTTTTACGCTCTTGTAAAAATACGGCGAACTCGTAATTTCACCTTTCGCAATCTTCTTGCAAAAATCTTGTATATTCTGTCTAAAAAAATTCCTGTTCAACGTACTTGTTGTGCGCGCAAGGACAGAACGTGTCGGAGTTCAACGACGCGAATGACAATTTATGTTCTCGTGTCTTCGATCGTGGGATTGTGTTTTTTTGGGCAAAGCGCAATTTTTATTACAGCTAGATTTGAAAAAGGAGATTGATATCAGTAGTTAATTGTTGCATTCAATTCTGTTTGTTTTTATAATCTTTCGTATTATGTTTAGCCATTCCGTGGTTGATACAAGTGCAACTATTTATTGTTTTCTTTTTTTTGTAAAGGGCAAGTGTAGGCTAAGTGTACGTATTACTGCGGTTTCTTAATAAAGGCGAACTTCGACAGAGAAAATAAGACCTTTTACGCCAATGAATTGATAACTTCAGCTATATCTATTATTCTTGAACTTGAACATTTACTTTTCCCAAATATTGGATCTCTGAAAGCACAAATTTCATTCAAACGCGTAATATAAAGAAACTATACGTGTGCATATATTACCGCGGTTATGTACCTATCACTGCGAGCCATAGTTGACATAACTCATTTTCTTCGAAATAAAAGCTAAATAAAATTTTAAATAAAATATTTAAGGACAGATGATAGTGACAGTGTACGTCGATTTTTTACCAAAGCAATGACTACTTACTAAAATGAATAGTTTATTATTAATTACTGCGATTGCTGCGCTACATATATGTCACAAATTATCGATATTAAAAACATACAAAATTATGAGATTCATTTTTAGAAGATTGCACGCTATACACTGTTATATTATATTTATAAAAATCCGCAGTATTTGGGACGTCCGCGATAATACCCGCACTAACGATTTTTCCTAGCGATTTTTCCGGTCAAAGTCGACGATCGTTCGACGCTCATGCATCGGCAATTACTTAGTTGCCGACCCAATATTTCCGCCAGTTCCGGCAGCGGAGGGGTCGAACGAACAAGTGCCGCGGCGGCCATAATTCTCCGGGAAAATCCTTTTCTCTCGGCGTGCGAAGAGGACAAGTCGAGTGCAATAACTTGTTTACTCGGCGACGTGCCGCGGATGAAGGACTCTCCTCGCCGGCGAATGGTAAAACCAGTTTCGCGCTGGGCTCGCGCGAGCTACCTACCAAGACGGCCGTCCATTCAATCAAGGGGCGGGAAAAGAATTAGGGGTGGAAAAGGATTTCGCGCGCACGTACGGGCCCAGGCAAGGGTTACACGGTTAGAGGAAGCGGGAGCGTATGAAATTTTCGCGACGTCGACCCGCGTTCGTAAAGACGCTGCTTATTAAATTTCAGCTCGTTGTCGGGTGTGCCTCGTATATTCAGCGCCCGACGTGGTCCGAATTCTGACTCGAATTCTGAACAATCTGCAGACAGAGTGTACTGCGAAACGGTCCTGCTAAATTTCAAAACACCTCCGACTTCAAACATCGCCGTGCCTCTTGAACGAGTCTCCTCGGACATTCTCTTGGAAACTCTTGAATTTTGTCTTTGCTATTCCGTCACGCGTTTCGACGATTTTCTCTTGTTTAGTATAATACTGTTACGAATTACTACACTTCTCCCGCGTCGCGGCATTTTATTTACAATAGAGAACACGAACTATAATACAATTAAATTAAACTATGTTAGAGATCTTTGAATTAGATGGTGTTGATCGCTCGACGGTCCGATCCCGACTCCTCGATTGTCCGTTGATCAAACACCTCCGTGGCAACCCCTCTCTTCTATTTTTCTTTATGGAGTTGCTCACAACAGAGCAGTTTCACATTACAGCGACTTGATTTGGACAAGTCGCCGTAACAATACTTTCATCTGTTAGAGAAAGGTTCCAATCTCTTTATTATGCTAATAATATTATTATAATATTGTGTTGATTAGTTTCTCTTGCTTAGTCCGTTAGAGAACAGTTTCAACCTCTTGATTATGCTAATAATGTTATCATAATATTATCTAGATTATAATATTATTACAATATTATCTTGATTGTAATATTATAATATTATCTTGATTATAATATTATTATAATATCATCTTGATTATAATATTATTATAATATCATCTTGATTCTAATATTATTATAATATTATCTTGATTCTAATATTATTATAATCTTATCTTGATTCTAATATTATTATAATATCATCTTGATTATAATATTATTATTGTAATATTATCTCGATTCTAATATTATTATGATATTATCTTGATTGTAAAATTATTATGATATTATCTTGATTCTAAGATTACTATAATATTATCTTGATTGTAATATTATTATAATATTATCTTGATTATAATGTTATTATAATATCATTATTATAATATTTGCATTCCAGCTGCTATTTTTTACCCATTTCATAGTGTAACAGCATTTCTTTAATGGCGAGATTTCGGTGAAACAATATCTGTGCAAATAAATGAAGACGCGACGAATAATTGAAGATTGAAATTGGACTGATAAGAGGCCCGGAGATGAGTTCGTATATATTCACAAAGAAGCAGATATAATAGCAGTTTCGGCGAATGCTCGTATAATCCATCTCGAGCAATTTTTATCGCGCGACGTGTCACGGACAACAGGAATTGAAATTCGCAACAAGAATTTGCGAGGAGAATCCTTTACGGATCATCCATCCCTCTTTTATCCCGCAGATGATAACCACGGTGACAGCACTTTCATTTCATTTACATGGGACACGACATCCATCAATATTCACAATAAAGGTTTCGGGCTGAAGAAAAATGCCATCCCCGTTGCTGATCCATCGTTTTTTGCACGGCAAATAAAGCGCCCGGAGAGTGGAAGTTCCGCGACGTTTTATGTACGATGCTGGGAAAAAAAGCTCCGCGAAATGTAGTTCTGTTCCTTTCTCTCTCTCTCTCTCTCTCTCTCTTTTTGCTGCACCGAAGTAATGATTACATTTTCTGTCGAAAATCCGGAAAATATCCGGCGCCTGTGGGTACGACTCCAGGCACGAAATGCTCGATCTTTATTACCGCGAGAAATATGAAAAGCTTTCAATTTATGGGCAATCTTATTTTCCTTTTACCTACTCGAGCTACATTCTCCCATTTCACTTGCCCGACTCGGTTGCAGCTGTTCTACTCGCCCCGACCGTAGACCCGATTCTACTCGCCTGGTCCTGGATCATAACTATCAGCGTGGATTTTATGCTTTTATATGAATAATGAACAGCTGAAATATAAAACAGTGAACACAACTTCGCTCTGCTTTTTATTCGGATCTATTCCACTTGTCTGGCCGTAGACTTTATTCGTTCTACTTGTCTGAGCTATAAACATGCTTGTTCTACTTGTCTGACTGCAGGTTGTTCTTATTCTACTGGTTGAGAATTTCACAGGATTGTACTGGATTTAGCAAATTCTGTTTATTATGATAATGATCATAAGAATGAGAATTTTATGATTGTTTCAGAATTTTCCTAATTTATTGCAGCGAGCAATATTTATACGTTATTCGAATTATTTCGGATAAATACTTATCTAAGATAATTATCCGAATGAATTCTTTGTAGTCGAGTATTTTATTCGAATAACGATTACTTATTATTATTTATTATTCGTTATAAATTATTCTATCTTTTTATTCGAATGAAATCTTACTCGAATGAATTCTTATTCGAATGAAATCTGACTCGAATGAATTCTTATTCGAATAAAATCTTATTCGAATGTGAATTCCTATTCGAATAAAATCCTACTCGAATGAAATCTTATTCGAATAAAACTTTATTCGAATGAAATCTTATTCGAATAAAACTTTATTCGAATGAATTCTTATTTGAATAAAATTTTATTCGAATGAATTCCTATTCGAACGAATTCTTATTCGAATAAAATCTTATTCAAATAAGGTTTTATTCGAATGAATTCTTATTTGAATAAAGTCTTATTCGAATGAATTCTTATTCGAATGAATTCTTATTCGAATGAATTCTTATTCGAATGAATTCTTATTTGAATAAAGTCTTATTCGAATGCATTCTTATTTGAACGAATTCTTATTCGAATAAGATTTCATTCGAATAAAAAGATAGAATAATTTTTAATATCTCTCCCGTATCGGTTATCCGAACAAAATTTTGCCCAATTCAGTGGACAAGTGACTTTAATGCTTTTAATGTTCTACGCTTCCCGCGTTAATCAATGCCACGTTACACTTATATCGATATACCGGGTGTTTAACACGCGAAGATCATCACCGTATCGAAATAACGATTCGTATCGAAGTCGAGTAGCCGGGGAGCACCTTATCCATTACCGGATGGCACGACTCCGGGCATGTTAACTTTACAGGGCTCAATCTTTATCATGCCGAGAAATATGGAAAGCTTTCAATTTATAGGGAGCCGCATCTTCTTCCGGCGCAGCTCTCGAGTTCCATACCGAAATTACAGAGTACCATCGGGCCGCGGTCGGAGGAGTTTTCCTTTGAGGACGTAAAACTTGCCGGGCGTAATAAAAAGTTGGCGCGGGGGGAAGGATCGGGCACTGTTTTCCGATTCCTCTCTGCGCCGACGAAACGCGCGACCGCTCGCTCGCCGTCGGATTTTATGTCCTATTTAATTCAACCAGTTTCTGTCTGACCGTAAAATCCTTCGGGGACCGTTTCCGCTTCTCGTTCGTTTACCGAAACGAAACGATCGTAAAAAAAAAGAGTTCGCCGAATCGAAACGAAAAGCGAAAAGGGGGAGGAGAGGATCGCGCGACCAGCGATCGCCGGGTTCAGGCGCGTTGCGACCGGTGCTCGGAAGGATTTTCTTTGGAATCAATTTCAAGTGTTGTATATCAACGCGGGAGATTCGGCAAAGCCGCGGGGTCGCCGTGCATTTCCACGCCAGGACCCGTCTGTCACATAAATGGAACACACTTTTCAATCTCTATCCCTTTTCGCATCCGCCTCTATGAAAAGCCCGAAGAAAGCTCGTGTCAGGAACAGCGGATATTTCATTTGTGTGTTCCGTTTACGTCCGCGTAAACGGATTGCATATATCCCGCGATTTCGTTCGCGAACGGACCGGAATCCATTGTCGTCGCCGTCCGACTCGACGTTATAAAGCCGCGGCCGGCGCATTTAATGTTTATTGATATTCGCGATATACCCGACGTTTATTAAGCGTTATTCGTTCCCTTCTCGTTGCTTACCAGGCTTCGCTCGTCACCACGTTCTTATCCGGTTTGGCTGCGTTCGCTCTCGATCATGGAACACATCGTTAAACCCCGAACATACTTCATGTTCTGTCGGATGCGCGTCATTGGACTGCGAATCTTGCACATTTGTGAGAGACGCGAACGGATGGAATACGAAACAGTGGAAACTATAATTTGAAGCTACTGAAATTACACGTGGAAGAAATAAATTTACTTAATTTGTGAATACAGTAAATAATTTATTGAATATTGAATTAATTGAATTGAGTAATATTGAATTAATTGAATTGAATAATAGTGAATTAATCGAATTGAATAATATTGAATTAATTCAATCGAATAATATTGAATTAATCGAATTGAATGATATTGAACTATTTGTATTGAATAATATTGAATTAATTGAATCGAATAATATTGAATTAATTGAACTGAATAATATTGAATTGATTGAACTGAATAATATTGAACTATTTGAATTCAATAATGTTGAATTAATTGAATTGAATAATATTGAATTAATTGAATCGAATAATATTGAATTAATCGAATTGAATGATATTGAACTATTTGAATTGAATAATATTGAATTAATTGAATTGAATAATATCGAATTAATTGAATTGAATAATATCGAATTAATAAAATTGAATAATATTGAATTAATTGAATTGAATAATACCGAATTAATCGAATCGAATAATATTGAATTAATTGAATGAATAATTCAAAGAAACTATTACTCTTGTAAAAAGATACTGAAAGTATTAAATATCACTCCCATATACATCTATATTTCTCAATTGCCTGGATTCCGTCGTTTTAAATGCATGGAATCCGCTAGCCAATGATCGAAGTCCGTTCGAAGTCCTCTCGGAATCCTCTATCGCCGGGAAGAGCCACGAGCCCGGGCAACAAAACGTCCCGGTACTATTCGGATAACAGGAATTCTGACAAGACTGATTTTGCCGTGCTCGAGTCAATGACTTCGGGAATCGGGAGCCAATGCCGTGCCATCCAGCTAATGAACCGAAGCAGAACAATCTGGAAGCGTCGGGGACCCGGCAAAAAGGAGGACAACGTCCGACGCGACGTAAGAAATCGATAAGCCGAGATGAAAACACAGAGGGTGCAAGAAACGAAGGATCGAAGGTCTCGAAATCGCATTACAGGCCGCGTAGTATCAGTTCGGAGGACAAAAGGGCGCATTGCGGGGACGAGGCGGGGGGCAAAAGAGAAATATCGAACGATGTCCGAGCTGATCGGGATGAACGCTGATCGCGGTCGTACCAGAAGGATTCCTTCCGACGAACGGAGAAGGAAGACAAAGCCGCAGGAATAAGGTGCACGAGGAGACAAAACGGAGGTCGGAGGTCGGCGGCGCGCGGGCATGGCATTCGCGTCACGCGCCACCTACTCCTCTGGCTTCTATAGACAATTCTGTGGCTGCCGGGTAACCTGGCCGCGCCTGTCTCGCTCGCACCTCTTCAGGGAGCCCCTGGCAAATCAAGAATAGCCCCTTCTTCATCCCTTTTCTTTCCTGGCCGTTTAGCGATATCCTTCCGCGTTTATTTTCTCCTTCTGTTTGCCCACGTTCGTTCGTCCGTCTCCGCCGTTCTCCCTTCTTCCCTCGCGAGCCCTTCTGCGAGTACACTGCCGGTCAAAAGCGAGTAGTCCAACTTCGCGGTTCATGATCCGCCGAGCTTTATGACATTTGTAAATCCTTCGACGCGAGGGCCTGCGGGATTCGAGGGAACCATTGTTCTTTTGTTCCCATTGAAACACCTTTCGCGCCGAGCAATAAATACAGTTTGCTTTCGCCAGGCGGTTCCCCGGAGCAGCGTTTAAACAACAGCTTCGCAGCAAATGGGGGGGTGGGGGGTGAAGACGTTCTCAGAATCTCAGAAGTGTATAGAAACGAGATCGTAAGAACGTCTTTGTCGAAGCGGTACGAATTATTTTCGAACATTTTCACGAACGTGTACAGTAATTTCTCTGGAATTGTGCCTAAGCTTTTAAAGGAAAATAGACAGCTTGAGAAGAAGGGACTCGTTCTTCTAGTTGTTCGTAATCGGCAACTATAAAAACGAGCAGCGAGACACGAATGATCGTATATCCTCTTGCCAAGTTGTTCATTTTAGTTTCCAAGCTGAGAGACAATGTGAGAGAAATTACTGTAATTGTGTGGGGATCATGTTTTGATGGAATAAATATCTTTCAGAAAAATATTTGATGGTTGTACTGTTCGTTTAAAAATCTGACATTTTATAGATACTGATCTGATACAGTAATTTCTCCCGGAAATGTCGAATTTCGAGTTGCTGTGAATTTCCCTGTGCTAGTCCTACGCCGATGTAATTCATTGCTACGTCGGTGCTAAAGATCGATCACAGCGACGGTTTATGGTCAAGTTCTCCGTCGAATCGAGGCATGTGGCCTCCGAATTGCCTCCGAATCGTGGCATATATAGCCTGCGAATTGCCTTTGAATCGTGTCACGTGGCCTCCGAATTGCCTTCAAATCGGGGCTTATGGCCTCCGAATTGCTTTCAAATCGTGGTTTGAAGTTTCCGAATTGCCTTCAAATCGTGGCTTGAAGCCTCCGAATTGCCTTCGAATCGTGTCACGTGCTCCAATTGCCTTCGAATCATGGCATACAATCCAAATTGCCTTCGAATCATAGCATGTGGTCTCGGAATTACCTTCGAATCGAAATCATGTGGCCTCGAAATTGCCTTCGAATAGTTTCATGTGGCCTCCGAATTGCCTTCAAATCGTGGCTCGAGGCCTCCGAATTGCCTTCGAATCGTGTCACGTGGTCTCCAAATTGCTTTCGAGTCGTGTTCACGTGGCCTCCTAATAGCCTCTGAATCGTGGCCAAAAATTAAAAATGAAAAGGCCGCTGCCTTTTCCGCTGACTGCCCCGAGTTTCTCCAAAAACGAGCAGCGAGGCCCGAAGAATCGAGACTTAGTACTCTCGGATCTGCCGGTTCCAATTCCGACCTCCGAACATTTCCGGTAAAAATTACTGTACAACGATGATAATGGCCGCAAACGAAGTATCGAAAGATGACATAGTCAGCGACGCTATTCTGGCGGAATCGGTAGATCCCGTAGACCTCGTCGGACTTTTGTTGGGCAATGTACAGACACACCTTTCGGGTTAGCAATCCCTCCTCGTTCTCCGCCTTTGGCGATACGCTGAATCGGCGCGGCGATTCGAAGGATGCTATCGTGCCAGCTATTGCACCGCAAAGTGTCGCTTTTACGTGTGTGCACGGCACAATGGCCGTACTGCGGGAAACTCGAGCATCGACACCGGTACCGGGTACTTATCTTTTGTTCTTATTTGGAACGCAAGTCGCTAACCACGGTGCCACCCCAGCCGGCCCCCGCGACCCTGTCCCCCCACACCCCGCGTGTGTCGAAATGGAAACGTGACGATTCGACGATGACGGATATGTTAGCCCCCCGGGGCGCGAATTCGACCGGAATCTGTTGGCAATCGGTGAAATGCGGATATTTGTACTCGTGGTCTTGCACGTACTTGCAGTCACATTTCAAGAAAACGAGGATAAAACGAATTCTATTTACGCTACTGAACCATAATATTGTATTATTGTTACTGAAAATAATTTCTTGAAATCGAGAAACGAGATTCAAGACGTTTGAGGTCTTGCGATAAATTGCCTACTGCAAGTGGACATACGCGTGGGATTCCCTATCGCGAGTCTTCCGAACGGATATCTCGATTAAAGAATCGCCGAATTTGATATTTCAAAGAAATATGTTCTGCTGCAAAGTTCGATGCATAATGCTTCGAGGCTGGACGCGCTGACTACTTTTGTCTTTCTTCCTTCTTTATTGTGTCGCTCGGGACGCTGCACTCATTTATTTCTTCTTAATCGATGAAATAATGTCTCCCTAACTGGCGCTCAGATTGTGCAGAAAAATGAGCAATTTATTGTCCTGTTTGAGATTGAGAAGTTTGCTCAAGTTGTCGGAGAGATGGCAAAAGGTCATCGAACAAAATGGAAAATACATTACAGATCGAACTTCGTTCCAAGTAAAAAATAATTTTTTATTTCATTGAACAAATCGGCGATTACTTAGTTGCCGACCCAATAGTTTCACCGGCGGTAGATTTTCAGCAGGACGAGATTAGGGCACGGCCAACTTCCCGGCAACTTTGGACACGGCGCGTAACGACGTTCGACGAAGTCTTCTCGGGGGAGGAGGGGGGGGGGAGTGCAGTCTCTCGATCCGAACTAATTTCAATGTTTATCCGCGCGCGGCCTCATTAACACTCGTTAGCAACTCTTCCATGGCGGAGGGCCGATTAATGATTCTAATACGGTTATGGGACCGCGACCGTAACGGTGAATTTAACAACAATAACTTTGCCGGAACTACGAACTACTTGCCCGGTTCTTGCGCAGAACGCTCGCCCGGCTGCAGGTTGATCGATAACGACGCGATTGTTTCGAAAGAGCCTGGTTTGCCCAGCTTACACACAAGTTAGGAGACCGTCTGTTTTTTAACCGTACACCATGTTCGAGGCGTCATTGTCGTTCGGCGTGCCGCAGATAGAAGGTTCTATATGGACCGCGGATCTTTATGCGAAATGAAAGTTGTGCACGTTAATTGCTGAGAATGTAAGCTAGGTGAAAATGTCTGCCTTAATAAGGCGGACATTTGTCTTAATCATCAAGACATCTGTCTTAATAATAATAATAATAATAATAATTTTATAATATAATATTTACGGATATCATAAAAATGGGAGTGAGAGACATCTATAACTGAAATCGGCAATTACTTAGTTGCCAACCCAATAGTACCATTATCCGCTTATTTTCGCTTCTCCTAACGAAACTTCTTCCCGCGCCTGTCGCGACTGGTCCGCGTGTTCGATCGAGCCGTGGGAACGTTCGTCCACTTCTCGATCGGCGAAGTCCGTTTCCGCCGTCGAGGATTTTCGATCGGTTTCTCTTGGAAAATCCGCCGTCGGAATTTATTCTCCTTTCCGCTCCGTTCCGGCAGCTTTTCGTCGTCTGTTCGGCCCGCTCGGCTCGCTCACGGTTTTCCATCGAAAATTACAAAGGACGGCCGCGGAAGACGGTGAAACGAGCCCGACAAGAAATCGACCGACCGGCCTGCCTCGCAATTAAGAGGCCGCTTTAAGTGGCGGCTTTGTCAAGATCGACCCGACGGATCCCCTCTCCGCCCATTTTTCCGCGAGGTCCTGCGAAGACGCGGAAGATGCTCGCCGGTAGACAGTTCTTTCTTTTTCTTTTTAAGTTCACGTCTCATTAGGAGCGTCGAACCCGATTTCACGGCGGCCGGAGCCACTCGGGTTTCATCCGACTCGGGAAACATGAAGCATTAATTACTCGAACGACGGGCTCATCGATCCTTTGTCGTGCTACAGAATCGACGACGATGCGGGCTCCGGTCGATTACTGTGTTATAGTGAACGTTGACGTTAATTCCGTGTCTTTTCCTCGGATCGGTCGCGAAAGCGCTGTATAAAATATTGAACGTGGCTCTTGTTATTGGACGGAGCTTTCCGATAATAATAACGAAGATAAAAATAATAATAATAATAATAATAGCAATAATAATAATAATTTATTGTTATATTTACGGGACGATTCATGCAACACAGGCGACATAAAAGGAATCACACGAGTATGATTATAAATGAGTTGGAAGAATATAAAATAGGCAAGAATAATAATAATAAGCAAGTAAGAAGGAATATAATATACCTATTAATATACATTAATAGATATTATATAATACATACATTACGCAAGAATAATAATAATAATAAGCAAGTAAGAAGAAATATAATATACATATTAATATACATATTGTAAAAAACATATAATATACAACATGTAATATACATATTATAAGAAACATGTAATATATATACCAATATAAATACAATAAAATAAAATAGAAAACAAAAATAATAGCGATAGTGGAAAGGAAGGAAAAGAAGAAATGATGAAATGCGTGAAAAAGATAAGAAAAGAAAGTGACGAGATTAATTAGGATATGCAGTAAATTCTCCCTAACTGACGCTCAGATTATGAACAAAAATGGACAATTTGAGAAGAGGAGATACGATTATTCGTTCCTTGCGGTTCATTTTTACAGTTGCCGAATGTCAACAATTATAGAAACGAAGTGCAAGGCTTGGAACAAACGTATCTCCTCTTCCAAAATTGTCCAGTTTTGTGTACAATCTGAGCGTCAATTAGGCGAAATTTACTGTATAGGGAAATTAAGTAGAATAACAGAAGAACATAATAACGAAAGGATTCAGAACAGACGCGAAAAAAATCGATAGAAAATGTACGGAACGTTTTTTATACAGGTAAGTATCTAAATCATATTTTCACCGGAATATTTTCTAGGACTGAAGGCTGATCGAACGCGAAACGAGTTCACCGTCGAAACTAGAAATGACCGGTCCGGAAGTAGAAATAACAATGGCGTGTCCGGGGTTACCGAGGAAAATCAGTCGAGCAGATTGCCATTCGAAAATTGCTACGGATTTCGGGGCGACCGGTTGTAGCGTCGGCTTTTCGTGGTTTATCATGTGGGAAATATGGTAACGCGTTCATCCGCGGCTCGGTGTACGCACTGCGGAGCCCGGTTACCGCAGTGGTATAAATCGAGTTAGGCACCGCGCGCCCCGAAAGCGCATTTCATTAAGCATATCTATTTCCTCGTGCAGCGAGGATTAATACACTTACCACGGCTGGATAAACCGTCGCGTTTCGAGAGGAGGGCGCAGACGTTGCCGCTGAAACCTGCCGAACGATCCAGCGGGAGCCCCACGCTCGATAAATGCGAACGATGTTGTTTTTCTTAAAGGAGTTCGCTGGAGCTGAACATTGTCCACGCTTGCAACATTTTGTACGCGCAGAAAATTGTACGAAAGTGTCGGAGCAACGAACATAAAGATAGAACGTTGGCAACGTTTCGTTGTAAAATTGTCGATGCTTTGTATCAGCCCTTTGCTCTCGAAGTCTACCCCAACTGAAAATACAGGGTGTCCCAAAAATGTCTCGCAATCCGAAAGTGGCGGGTTCCTTGGGTCATTTGAAGCAACTTTTTCCTTTACAAAAATTTTCTCCGAGGCGCCGTTAACGAGTTATTAACGAAAAACAGTGACCAATAAGAATCGAGTACGGCTGACGCGAGGCGGCCCAGCCAACCAGCGCACGAAGCCCAGTTCCGCTCATTGGCTCGGTCGCCTCGCGCCAGCTGATCTCGCCTCTCAGTGGTCACTGTTTTTCGTTAATAACTCGTTAACGGTGCCTCGGAGAACATTTTTGTAAAGGAAAAAGTTGCTTCAAATGACCTCAGGAACCCGCCATTTCCGGATTGCGAGACATTTTTGGGACACCCGGTATAAAATCATTTTTTTAACTTACAGTATTTCTATTTTATACGAGAAAATGCATTTTATGCATATATGAAAATCGACTCTTGGGACTCGCGCAATAATTACACTCTTAACAATTCTTCAAACGTGTGAACTTTGTTAATATCAAAATTATCCTACAAGGTGACACAAGAAATATTAGCGGCGCCTCCGAGTCGCCACTCGAGTGCAAAGGGTTAACAATTTTATACGAAATAATTGTACAGCGAACTTGAAAAATCCACGTCACGGAGTTTGTAATAGTTTGCGCAAAAGTTTTGCCCGTTTCCGAGAATTTTTTAGACGCTTTTTTCGGCACTTTTTCGGTCGCATTCTCCGACAACGCGTTCCGGCCGGATTACCCGGAGAAATGAGTACGAAACTAACCCGGTTTCGTGATTAGCCTTTTACGCGTGTTCAAAGCGCAGCGAAACAAGCCCGGAAAGAACCAGCATCGAAACAACACAATATGCCCGTGTACTGTGAACCGTGCAGTCTGTGCAATCAATTTCGGTTTGTTTCGCGCGGCGTTCATCGGCTGGAAATTCACCGGGTTTCGTTAGCGCGCTCGTTCTTTCGCCGGTGCGTTCTCTTTCCACTTCATGACAATGCTATAAGATACTGTGCGAAACCGGACGAAACTGTGTTTCGAAAGAGAACACGCTTTTTTCCTCTCGAGTTAACGTTCGTTTCGACAGCTGTACAAATTATGGCAGATCCGCGGCGACGTAATTCGTAGATCGATGTCGAACGAACCTCGTTCGATTCGCCACTAGTTTATTCAGCGATATTAACCCGTTCCGCTCGAACGGCGACGCGAAGGCGCCATTAAAAATTGTTACGTCACGTTTCGGAATAATTTTATCAATCGAATTTGGTCATATTTGAAGAACTGTTGCATCTGTCATAAAATTCAATTTCACGCGTATAAAATGCATTAGGTTATATAAAATGGAAATGCAGTAGGTCGGGAAAACTATATTAAATTTTGCGTTAATTTGGCCTCGAGAGTGCAAAGGGTTGACGCTAGATTTACGGAGCACAATAAACTGTTTTATATTAGTTTAGAAAAGTAACAGTAAGACAATTTATCCCGATTTTTAACGAATGTCGTTGTAATATTTGCCGCGAGTAACGCGAATAGTGAATAAATAACTTATAAATGTATCTTTACGAAATGAATAATCGTGAATGAAAAAATTAGTGGCCCGCCATTTCGACAGATTCCGTGAATCCAGTATTAATATTACTTTTTTCTTTAATAATATAATATACTATATATAATATATATACTATTAATAATATATAATATATATAGTATACATATAGTATATTTATATAGTATGTAATATAATACATAATATATAATATATACTATTAATATACTATTATATATTACTTACTTACTATATATCATTATACTATTATTATATTATATTATATTATTAATAATATAATATAATATACTATATATAACTACTACTACTACTATTACTACTATATGTACTATATATAATATATATAATAATATACTTTTTTCTTTTTCTTTAATAATCCAATTAATCGTGGCATTTGCAAACCGTGCCCCGTTCTATAAAACACGATATCTCGGCGTTATCATTTTTCCGTGTGTTAAATCTGTGCCTAAAATTTCGGGGTCCCAGGTGAAAATCACGTCGCCTCGTTCGCGTATCAACGTGCTCGCGGAAGTAGCACAAAGGACATAATTGCCGGCTGAAAAGGAGGTTAACTGGCTCTCTCCCTCTCCCTCTCTCTCTCTCTCTCTCTCTAGCTCTCTCTTTCTCGGTGTATCCCCGTTGTTTCGTCCCCCATCGCCCGGCTCCGGTGCCCTTTTTTTCCTTTCTCTCGCGGAGGACCACTTAAAAACTGGCATGAGCACCGGTCCGGAGAACGTGTCCGCTTTTATGTGTATTACGTGCTTTTAAAAGGGTCCATTAAGGGGCGTAATTCCGCGGCCAGCCGTACGGCGGAATTAAATTTGGAACTATTTAATCAGCGGCGGATGGAAAACAAAGGGGATTTTATCGGCGGAGCGTGGGGCGGGGAGGGAGGGTCAGGGTCCAGGGAATCTTAATCGGTCGCCGGCACAAACCGCCGCTGTTTATCCGGCGAATCTGAATACCTATATCGCGCTCCGGTATCAGGTTCCCCGAGCTCGGAAGCGTCCTTTACGACTCGTTCACGAACGATAAATCACCGACAGGAAGCGCCCTCGCGAGACCCGCCAGATTTCACCGTTCTACATTCATTACCGCTCGCCGTGCAACGTTTTACGCGCTCTCCTATCCGCCGCGGCCCCGCAAAACAGATTCTAATAGCTCCGAGCTTTCCCAAGGCGCGCGTTCCACGCGGCGCTACCGGACCCCTTCCTCCCTCCCGCCCTTCTCCACGTCCCCTAAGAATCCCCGTGCAAGCTCCTCGAGACCCCGGGATCTTGATCTGTCGTAAGCGCGCCGACTCGCGAAAGCTTCGCTGAACAACTGAGCGTGCGAGGGGAACGTTCGTGAGCGGAATTGCTAATCTTCCGGATCGCGTTAGCGCCGCGAGGGTGGTCAATCTATTTTCTCCGCCTATCAACCGACTGTTAAGTCATTGAAAACTTTGTTGAAACACCGGTGCACGAGGGGCGGAGATTTTGCTATCTTTTCAATGAAAAAGTAGATGTTTCTGATATTATACTTCTTTTTATATTTTAGACAACGCTGAAAGCAGTTGACGATCGAATAATCATGTTTTATAATTGTCCGTTCAGTCGAATATTTTATTCGAATTATTCATTGTTCGTCTTAACTATTGTATCTATTTATTGGAATACAATTTTATATATACCATATACAATATTTTATATATAATAAAAAATAAATATATATAATATATATTTTTTGAATATATATATATATATATATATATATATATTTTTTATTATATATAAAATACTGTATACAGTATACATAAAATTGTATTCTAATAAATAGATACAATAATTAAGACGAACAATGGATATATTTTTAATTATTACTATAATATATTATTATATTATTATATATAATAATATATGATAATTAAATATACATTATACAATATTTTTATATACAATATATACAAAATTGTATTCGTCAGTTTTTAGCATCGACGTAGCAATAAGTCACATAGGCGTAGGACTGGCACAGGGAAATTTACAGCAACCCGGAATTTGGCATTCTAGGGAGAATTTAGTAATATGTTGTTTAGTAATATTGTTGTTCAGTAATAAGTTCTCCTTTTTGGGGTTTACAAGCTGAGTGACAATTCTGAAGAATTCACTATACCACGTTTTTTCCCTATCGAACTCCGGCTTCGATACCCGCGTCACTTTAATCTCGCGGGATTCTTCGTGCGCCAACAGCGTCGACCGATACGAACGCGAATGAACAGCTTCCGTCGTCGATGGTGCGCCTTGACTTTGAGCGTCGACAGAATCCCGGCCGCAGGAACTTCGAAGGACGCGTCCTCCAGGCTCGCGACAAAAGAGACACGCCCGATCGAGGGGCTGCATAATAGTTCTGCTGCGACGGCGGCGGACGGGACAAAGGTCGCGCGTGTCGTTCACGGATATGCTCCGCGAACCGCGGATGCCAATAAATATTGCGCGGCGCTAGTGCATCGGCCGTCGCGTCCCCGTGCCGCGCCGATATCGAGGCTTCCGCAGGATTTCACAATTTCGCGCCGCGACGGGTTGTCGCCGGAGCCGCGAGAGGGGGGAGGGGAGGGGCCGCGTTGGGCCGCGCGGGGTAAAATCGCGCGCGCGATAACTCCCGCGTCGCCGGTAAGTTTATTTATCGCATCGGGTCGCATTTGAAATTCAATATAACACGGCCGTGGAACTCGCGCACAGCGCGGAGGGGCGGGGTAAGGGAGAGGGAGGGACGGCGAATCCTCGAGGTGGCGGTTTGCATACATTTTCAGCGCCGCAGGACCGAAAATCCGCGTCGCCGCCCGTTGCCGCACGCTGCCGCCCTGTCGGGAGTTTACAAATTTGCGCGAGCTATGCAATTACTCTCGTTAACTCCGGCCCGTCGATGCGCCCCACCCTCCGCAGCCGGCAGAGTTGCAAGTTCGTGAACGGTTATTGCGTCTGGCCGCCTTATCGCTCGTTCGAGGCGTTAGTGCCGTTCGATAATGACGTCCGGGGATAGTTCCAATAGAATGTACTCGATTAGACCCCCCCCCTCTTCCCTCGAAAAAGTTATTAGCCCCTCCTCCTCCTCCCGGACTAGGATAGTCGGCGATTCTGTCCGGCTCGACGTTGTTAGCGCGAGTTATCGGGCGTGTTTCATTGTAGCGGAGACCGGGCTGTGTTGCTAACAATATTTCGTTAATAATATTAATATATACATATATATATATATATATATATATTAATATTAATTGTTCTATATATTGTCACAATTTAATGAAAATATTCCCGCCGCACTCGACTCCTCGTTTTTTAATTGAATTTTGATTATATTATACGAACCGCATGCTACTCGAACGCTTAACTAGCGTGATTAATCTCGCACTCGAACGATTTAACTGATGAAAATAATTCCGGACGTAATAGAAAGTAATAATAATAAATAGTGATAAATAATACGAAAGTAGTATTGTAAATCGTTTTGAATCTCTACCGCAGCTATCGCTAAAAATTTTAGATATATTCTGTGAGAAATTACTGTTCCAACGTATGGATTTTTATACGTTGTTATAAATTATAATGTAAATTGTTACTTTAATCGAATAGATATTTTAGATACGCGATTAATTAACATGTAAATAAAATGGTTTTAAAAGGTTTTAAAATTGTGATTACTTATTTCATGTGCAAGCAATGACATTTTTCTTTCTGGTAATCTTAATTAATGATCTTAATCATATATATATATCATAATTATTATATTATTATATGTATATATATATTAATGATCTTAATCAGGAGATTGTAGAAGACAGGGATAAAATATAAAGAAAAACTGAGAGAAAAGAGAACAGAAATCTATAAAAAAAAAGAATATATAAGAATAACCTGTATCATAATATGGAACGGTTGCAACACCTTTCACGGTTTCTATTATTAATAATTAGGTAACTTTAATAACTAGGTAACTTTCTGGTAAAATATTTTTACTATTTATTTATCTGATTATCAGATTTATTATTATTTATCGGATTCATTTATCTGATTTATTTTTTGTTAATTTGCGTTATATCTGAAGTCAAGTTTTACGCTCGTGAAGATACTAGCAACAAGAAATGTTGATTTTTTTAGTGTAGGTTATCCATTTTTAATGTTAAGGGCTAGGAGTATTCTAGCAAAACGGGATTCATTTCTCCCAATAGGCGTACGAAATACATAGGTGGCACACATACGTTCCGACAGGCTCCAAAGGGTTAACACCTATTCTGAACACGTTTCATTTTCGCTTGACACAGGCAATTGATACCTTTCCAGGAACGTCTTCATCGAGCGTTGAACGTCGACTGATCGATCAGGCGTCGCTACAGCGCTTGCTTTTGCTCTGTTACACACTATGGTTCGATAATTAAGATTTAACGAAGTTGCTTGACGGGCTCTCGTTCTTGGCACACGTTCGTTAAAGCAGTTCCTTCAGAATTCGACGAGACGAAAGTTGTATCGAACGAAAGTTTATCCGCATGACGCCACCTTTGTGACTACTTCGAGAACGCTGCGGTACTTTGGTTCCACGTGATCGTGCTTCCAGCTTGCATTAGGATATAGTTAGACCAAGAAAGTTTTTATTATTAATAATTAGGTAATTTTAATAACTGGGTAACCTGTCGGTAAAACATTGTTACGGCGACCATTGAAACATTGAAATTATGAATTGAAACATTGAAATGAATTACGTCGACCCAAAACATTGTCACTGTCCAAATAATGTCGCTGTAATGTGAAACCCTGTTGTGAACAACCTCTTAAAAATAATGGAAGATAGGGGTCGCCAAGGAAGAGTGTTTCCAACAGACAATCAAAGAGTCGAGATCGGACCGTCGAACGATCAACGTTTCAAATTCAAAGATCTGTAACATAATTCAATTGAGTTGTATCACAGTTTATATTCTTTATTGTAAATAAAATGCCACGACGCGAGAGAAACGGAGTGATTCGCAACAATATTATTACTAGATTTATTTATCTGATTTATTGTAATAAACGCAGATTCTTCGGTGGTTTGACGCTACAAGCGCCGAGCATCGAAACTATTGGGTTGGCAACTAAGTAATTGCCGATTTGTTCTTTCGATGCATCAGATTGAATAAATAATATATAAATAAATTGATTTCGATCTGCCGCGCGCTGTTTTCAAACACGACTTACGAAAATTATATTTCATGTTTTGTTAAGTCAACTCGATTGCACCTTTGCATCTGATGCATTCGCATCTGCGGATCCTATGCATTTATAGCGATAATAAAAAGATCAAATACATGATCAAATGCATCAAATTGCAACATAAATAAATTGATTTCGATCTCTCGCTTTGATTCTCTAATCAAAGTCAATGTACAATAAGTTTGTAAGCTGCAGGAATTTACATTTTGGCGGGGTGAGCCGATGGATGAGCGTCGAACGATCGTCGACTTTGACCGGAAAAATCGCTAGGAAAATATCGTTAGTGCGGGTATTACTGCGGACACCCCAAATACTGCGGTTTTTTATAAATAAAATATAACAGTTTATCGTGTGCGATCTTCTAAAAATGAATCTCATAATTTTGTATGTGTTTAATATCGATAATTTGTGACATATATGTAGCGCAGCAATCGCAGTAATTAATAATAAATTTTATAATATAACATTTACGGATATCATAACAATGGGAGCGAGAGACATCTAGAACTGAAATCGGCAATTACTTAGTTGCCAACCCAATACATGATCAAATGTACCGCAGTTCTTGCGTTACAAAATACGCACGAATATTTTTGAACCAACTCAACAATTTGCTGCGCGAAAATCGAGTTTCGCTCCGGTGGTCGAATATCGTCGGGAATATTCGGACTCGCGAATTTCGAGAATTTCGACGTGCTGCTTAAAAATGACGCAGAACTTCACGGTCCAGTTACAACTTCGTCGCCGCGTTGGATTAAATCGCTAAGAGATCGCGCCGAAACAATCTAGCGTTAAGAGCACCGCGTTCGCGATGCACATCTATTCGAAGCGGCGCCTCTGCGCGAAGGAAATGACGGAACTGTGTTCACCGCCGTTGTTATCTACATTTTGCACATCGTATTACTCGACCGTAGGCAGCGAACGCAGGTTACGCGGATGTTGCAAAAAATTCCATAACGAATTCAAAGCCCATTTTCGGTACGAGTGAATTTTAATTTTGATCCGGTACGCGGTGCGGGCTTTTGAATAACATTTTTTTTTTCCCCAGCCTCTTTTTTATACTTCCATCCAATACGCGTTTCGTGTAAAAAATAAAAATTCTTTCCCAGCAGAGCTGACTCCTATTGATCGAAACTTTGAAACCATTCTGCGAATTAATTAATTCGCGAACAGAAATGATACGGCATCGAGGGAAAGTCTGAAAAAGGTATCGTCAAATTGCTGCGAGCTCTATGCGGTTCTAAAATTTCACAGAAATCAGCGCATCTCGTAATTATTTATTTATGCGTAGAAACTATTTATTATTACTTTATTTATATTTTATTACTTATATTTACTTTATTATTATATTATTATATATTATTTATATTTATATTTACTTTATTATTACTTATTTTTGGTATACAATCGTTGATTACCAATTAATTGCAGGTAAATGGGACAATTAAAGCGTTTCGTCTGAACGTAGTCTTAGAACGGAGTAAGTCGACCGACTTACAATATTTATTGACAAATAATATAATATTTCTACTATAATATAACATTTCCATAATACACCCGTAATATATACAAGGTGTCCCAAAATTATTATTCAAGCGGGAAATGAGGGGTTCCTGAGGTAATTCGGCACAGAGTTTTCTGCGACTCCGATTAGTTTTGCGCCCACTTGAAATTCCGTGGCAATTTTGGAAAGAGAAAAGTTGCTGGAACAAATGCAGCGATTCGAAGGAAGAAGAAGAAATCGAGATGGAATTTCGTTCTGCGGAAATAAGTTAACCATCGTATCTGCCGATGGAGGGCCGAGTGGCTTTGCAATTCGTCTTCTGCCAGCTGTGCCTCGAACCGCGATCTCCAAATACATGCGCACGGAGATACAGGCTCAGTCTTTTTTTCGAGGCTGCCTCGAAGTTTCCGACGCAAGCTGCTGCCAGGCGAGGGCAACAAAGTCCGATCGTGTTTTTCCCTATTCGTGGAATAATACTTTCCTCTCGATATCGAGAACACGATATCCGCAGTCGACGAACAGTGCGCGGGGCATGGTAGATTTCAGTGATGCGATTCTCATGTTCCATCGAAGCAATCGTGACGCATCGTCACTTAGCTGTGGATATTTCGGAATCTGCGAACGATCAGAAATCTAATTCTCAACGAACCCGATTCGAAATGATTTCTATCAGGCGTTTGTTGCGTGGAAGTACTTAGGTGGAAGTCCTAAAATTATTGCACAAGCGGAAAATGGGAGGTTCCCGAGGTCATTTGAAGTAACTTTTTCCTTTAGAAAAATTTTCTCCGAGGCATCGTTCACGAGTTATTAACGAAAAACCACTGACCAATAAGAGGGGAGCTCGCCTAGCGCTAGGCGGCCGAGCTAGCGAGCGGAACTGAGCTCCGACCGTTCATTGGCTCCGCCGCGTCGCGCCAACCGAGCTCGCCTGTCATTGGTCACGGTTTTTCGTTAATAACTCGTAAACGAAGCCGCGGAGAAAATTTTCGTAAAGGAAAAAGTTACTTCAAATGACCTCAGGAATCCCTCATTGCCCAACAATACCATAATTTTGGACATCGATGACGCTCCGTTGCAAACGGATGATTCAAAAGCGCAATTATTTTTGCAACAACGACTCTGAAATATCTTACATTTGCACAAAACAAGGCAGATTATAAAACGCGACAAATGTATTACGATATTTTCCGTTCTCTTTCGATTAATACACAGACAAAATGTTCAACGCTTCATTCCAAACGACTGCTTCAAGAATAAAGCCGCTTCAATAATTCACGTCCAGATTCGAAGTTGCTCGAAGTCGTTCATAAGTTTCGGTAGATTTTCCTGCGGCTCTGCCAGATTAAGCCACGAAGCTCGCCGGCTCGGCTAGGCTTTCGGAGTCGTTGAGCCTGCAAGAGGTACCGTAACGCATGCAATTACTGGTTCCATAAATAATAATAAAGACGGGGAGCGGAGCAGGTCCCCGTCGTCGGAGAATGCTTCTTCCCAGACACCGAATTTCCGATATTCTCGCGGCACTGTTTACCCACGGAGAAATTGGTACCGGGAATCTGATCGATAATCGTGCCGCCGTAACGTTGACACGTGACCTCTCTATCACGTCGAACGCGCGCGCTACCGATGGCAACTCATTATAGCCACACTGCGGATCGTTATGCGAAACTCCATTTTTCATTAAAACTTTCGGCAACTCGACACCGTCCGATTTCTCTCGAATCGTCGATTTCATCCGGCTTCGCCAAATTATCGATTCGCGAGAAAATTAGTTTCTATTTAGGCTGTCGATTTTCCTGGGAAAAATGAGAAGGTGCAATTTAAGACAGTTGCAAGATTTAAGCGATTGGAGGATAACAATATATCGTTATCGACTTGTTAAAGCGATTAAAGGAAGACAGAAGTGGCTATTGTTTCTTGCAACGAACGTGGACAATTTTTTACGTTGCGCAAAGCTGCACAGAAAACGTTTCATTCCGTTGCAATAAACGCCTACTAATTGACCATTAGCTCTTGAAATTTTTACAGAAGGCAACGTATATTCTTTCTGAGAAGCCAAGGAATCATCGGCGGTCGATTCGCGAGGAAATTATTTTCTACTTTTAGCCAGTCGATTTTCCTGGGAAAAATGAGAAGGTGCAATTTAAGACAGATGCAAGATTCGAGTAATTCGAGGACAACAATACATCGTTATCGACTTGTTAAAGCGATTAAACAAAGACATAAGTACCTAAGTGACTATCGTTTCTTGCAACGAGCGCGGACAATTTTTTACGTTGCGCAAAGCTGCACAGAAAACGTTTCATTCCGTTGCAGCAATCACCTACCAGTCGATTCACTGCCATAAGTTCTTGAAATTTGTACAGAAGGCAACGTATATTCCTTCCGAGGAGCCAAGGAATTTGAAAAAGAAATTCTTATCCTTATATTTGTGTTCTCAACGAGCGCTAAAAAAAAGATCAGTGGGGGTTCGAACGAGTTTCCGGCGAGCCCGGCGGGAACACGTAAAATCTGGGATCTATTCGCAGCACGTCAGTTAGCCCGCCGTTAATACGGTCCGGAAATTCGCCACGAAAAATTCGGGATTGCCTCTGTGCAATCAAGTTCGGTGGAACTTCGGCCCGCGGGTCGGCGAGGCTCGGCCGTAAAAGCGGTCGTCGTACACTGAAACAAACGTCGAACGCGCGCAGATAGTGTGCGGAGAAAATTCGTTGGCTCGGGACATGATACCGAAGACGGGAATCGAATCCTTTATGAGAACGAAGCCGAGCGGTTTTACAGAAATTGAGGTCGTGGTGGTCGTTACGGCGTAAAGTGAATCCGCGGTGGAATCGCCCCTGGAACCGGTATTCCGGCCGGCGGTGAAACGTTTAACGAGGAATTAATCAGAGTCCGCGTTGCTTTTGATACCCCGTTACGTGAAAAAAGAGAGAGAGAGAACGACGAGAGAGAGGGGGGAAGAGGGAAAGTACGAAGAAAAAGAGAGCGAATCGAGAGAAAACCGCGCGGTCAAACGAATCGGCGAAGGCAAAGGCTTCTGTGAAAAGAAAAGTTAATCGGAGGCAGTCGGCGAATAGCGTTTAATCAGCCCCGACGATGTTCATAAACTACCCTCTTCCGTTTTAATTAAATCACGGCCGCGAGACACGGATCTATCGCCGCTTCGAACCGTTCTTGTGCTCCGTTCCGCGAGAATTGCCGACCGGTCATCGACGAAGAAAGAGTTCGCGAAGAATACGCGACCTCAATTTTAAAGGAGCTCGGAGCTCCCGTTGTTGCTCGATTGTGCAAAAATCGTACGCTGGTGGTCATCGATATTTAAACATTCGAGGAAATTTAGGTACACAATAAACATCAATTTTCTGTCACTTCTAAGAAATTGTTGCAATCGAAAAATTACAAAGGATTAAATTATACATTTTACGAAATTGTCGTATTTAACCAAAATATGAACAAAGTCAAACACGTTCAATGTAATTACAGTAACTTACGCGCATTTCAAAGAGATTAGAACAACTAACTGATTAAAGAATGTAAAATTAGTCACTTTGACACAATAGATTCGGTATTAATGTAAAATGTGTTAACCTGTAAAAATAATTAAAATACCGTAAAATAATCAGAGCCACCCACAATTTCCTATTGAATTTTGCACGCTGCCTTCTAGACGCACTTTTCCACCAAAAAGGATATTATCCGCTCGCCTAAAAGCACCATAGAATAAATAATACTCGAAAATAAACGAGATCGTTCTCCGATAAGGACGACAACAATCTCTACGCTAAAAACATCGCTCGCGGCAGCGTTTTATTTTCGAAGAAGCATGAACGACGAAAACAAGAGGGAGATGGGGGAGAAAGGGGAAAAGAGAGAGAGAGGAAGAGAGCAAGATGCCGGTTTAGCAGGTCCGTGCTCGGTTTACTTTCATTTATCATAAAGCTGGCTCTTCGTATCGGAAGATAAATTACGGGCGAAACAAAAGTCGGGTTGCTTCGGGGCGGGGGGAGGGGAGGGGGAGGAGGGCGACGCTGAAAGAAGAGCCACGCTTTTCAACGGTGAAAGCGTCTGGACGGCGGAAACGTAAACCGGCGTGTCTGCTCGCTTTCGACGCTGGAGCGGAATGGGCGAAAGAGGGTGCTGCCTGGATATATCTGGAAGACGCGAGTCTTACGCTTCTCCCATGTCTCGCGTGCTTTTGTGAGAAACTTTCAGACGCCGGAGTTTTTAGTATTGCATCGCCGACCCGTGGAAAAGGCCATCCCAACGGCCCGTTCGCTTTTTAACTCGCACCCTCCGACACCTTCCCTTTCGCCGCGAACTTTTCTCGACGCGTCGCGACTCGACTCGACTCGACTCGACGCGAATATTCTACTTATTCCTTCCGCACGCGCGCGAATATCTTATATATCCCGCGAGCACGCTACGGGGCGATTTTAATATCGTTTCGCAGTCGCGGCTTAATCCGAAGTCGGGAAACTCGGCGCCACGGGGGTGTTATTCTTTAGATTGCTTGAAAGAAGCGACGGGACACGCTCGACGTATCTTCCCGGTGCCAGAGTGGGCGTTCGTGTCTTCAAGTTTTCATTCTTGCGGTAATATTTCCTGGAATCTTCCTCTGCTTTCGAACGATGACTTTGTTGGAAGAGAACGAACAATCGCGTTGCTCGGTTTCATTGTCTTTGGTAATCTTTTTGGTATAGACAATTTTTTAAGCGATTTAAGGTCTTGGAGAGGCGTTGATACGAATTCGTTACGATTTTACCGAAGCTCGATTATCGAAATCTCAGCTCATTTTTAACACGTTCCGTGCCGAGCTTTTTTTACTCGAATCTTCACACTTTGATATTTTACTAAAACTTGATGTATTACGTGCAATTATTAATTCTCGTACACATAACAACGTAACAAGAACTTATCAACGCCCATTCTTGCGGTGGAAATTGATTCTTCGGTTCTAAATTTCTTGTAAACAATTTGTTCAGTTCACTAAGTAAACATGCAAGCGTGTACCATCGATGGTACACGTGGCACGGAACGTGTTAAGGTAATTAATGTACATCATGATAAGAAAAGAGAAAATAAGAAAATAATCTCATCAGAGAAATAAATTTATTCTTTATCAAATCAACTCTCACACACACACACACACACATTTGAATTAAACTCGTCGAAGAATTTACGAACATGATGAATCGATTTATAAGGTATATCTGTTACATAATGTTCTAATTATCTACAATTGATTATCAGCGGAATGAGGATCTCCCTTCGAAATACAAATTTGTTAGCATCGACAATTTTTTAATCGATTTAATACTTTGGAAAGGCGTTGATTCGAATTCGTTCCGATTTTACCGAAGCTCGATTATCGAAATCTCAGCTCATTTTTTAGGTAATTAATCTACAACATCGTGATAAGAGAAGAGGAAATAAACTGATTTAAATTAAACTCGCCGAAGAATTTACGAACACGGTCAATCGATTTACAACGTGCATCCGTTAAATAACGTTCTAATTATCTACAATCGATGATCAGCGGAACGAGGATCTTTCTTCGAAATACAAATTTTCTGCAGCAATGATAACAAACAAATAGAAATTTCATTCGTTCCTGATTGCAATTAATTGACAATTGTGCATCGACGTTCTTAAATTGTTTTACGAATAATTTTTACACAAAAATTGTATGCATTTTTTATAATGTATTTATTATTTATTTATTTATGTATATATTATTAATTATTTATTTTTTATAATGTATTTTCCAAATCGTTATTGCGACGCTCCATGGCCGTAAAATAACAGTTCAATATTCACGCTTCCAATAGTTAAATTTATCATACGAAACCAATGAAACTAATTACAAAGAAAGAAATCTACGAACGTCGAAATATAATCGAAAATATTAAACCATGAGAACATTAAATATGAATCAATATTAACTCATCAAGCGCCATTCGTATTATCGAATTCCAACACACGTATCTCAAAAACAAGTATTTTCAAGATGCAATTATTGCTTGCGATGCGATCGATTCACCAATAATTTCAAAAAACAAGTATTTTCAAGATACAATTATTGCTTGCGATGCGATCGATTCACCAATAATTTCAAAAAACAAGTATTTTCAAGATGCAATTATTGCTTGCGATGCGATCGATTCACCAATAATTTCAAAAAACAAGTATTTTCAAGATGAAATTATTGCTTGCGATGCGACCGATTCACCAATAATTTCAAAAAACAAGTATTTTCAAGATGCAATTATTGCTTGCGATGCGATCGATTCACCAATAATTTCAAAAAACAAGTATTTTCAAGATGAAATTATTGCTTGCGATGCGATCGATTCACCAATAATTTCAAAAAACAAGTATTTTCAAGATGCAATTATTGCTTGCGATGCGATCGATTCACGAATAATTTCAAGTTTCGATAAACAGATTTACGCGGCCCCTCCGTAATGAGAACACTCATTTTTTTCGCAACCAGAAACCCGCGTTACCCTAAGCCCCAACGGGCCAGGAGCGATCGTCGCGGCGCAGACGAGCGTAAAACGCGCGGCGCGGCTCTAATTCCCCATTCCGGGAATATTAATCCCCATAGAAAGGATTTTTCGGGGATCAGGAGACCGAGAGTAAACGGCGCTTGTACCCGTGCATCTCCTTCGGTTCGCGGGCTCGCAAAGCCGGCGCCGGTTCGCCCGAGGCGATAAATTCGCGGCGGCAAAGCGCGAGCGAAACGAGATCGCCGGCGTAACGGTGTTAGGCAACGGGAAAAGCTGGGAGAACGGTTTCTCGTCGCACGGTTACCAGTCAAACGCGCGAGACGAGCTTTCGGAGCGCGCGAAAAAGGGGACGAAACCGGAGTGGAGGGGGGGAGTACGGTGAATTCTCTCTAATTGACTCTCAGCTTGGAAACGAACGACAGTTTGGGAAGAGGAGGTACGATGAACAAAAACAGAGTATGAAATTGTCTTCCGTAGCTTTTAATTGTTTCTAATTTATTTTTTATACTTTGCAACAGTTCTTAATGGTTTTTAATGCTCTCGAATAGTTTCGCACAGTTTTCTATGATCTTTAAGTTGTCTTTAATTGTTTTCAGTTTCTTTTACATGCTTTTTTAATTATCATATGGCCTTCACACAAAGCAAATAATAATAATAATAATAACAATAATAATAACAACAATATTTGTCTCCTAATGTTTAACATTGCTACTGCTATGTCAAAACACCGTAAATAAATAAAAAAACATATAGCCATCATACAAAGCAAATAATAATAATAAAAAATAGTAATAATAAGAAGAAGAAGAAGAAGAAGAAGAACAATAATAATAATAATATCTGTCTCCTAACGTTTAACATTACTACCACTACGTCAAAACACCATAAATAAATAAAAACGACCCGTCTCGAATCCATCGAATAATAAAAACAATATTTCGTATATTTTACTCCTAATTTTTATTCGTTTATAATCATATTCTCCGAGTTAAAACACCGTAAAAAAAAGTTAGCGGATGCATATCCGACGAGTTCAGCGAGAAAAATAACATCGGCCAGGGAAATCGGGCAAATATCTGACTTTGCGGCGGGAGGAAACGGCGCGATCTCCGTTGCTGTTCTGCCCGCGAGAACGAGGTGGTCGCGGAAAAATGGTTTCCCGATCGAAAAACCAGGGGAAAGGGGAACCGACCGTGCGACCGGTTACTCGCGCGCGCACGACGCGGGGTTTCCATTCTATCCCGGCGCGCGATGTAAATCCGCTTTCGATGCAGCGGCCGCCTTTTTAAATCGCGCAACAGCGTTCCATTTCGTTTCGTGGAAACCGGATGCTACACGGGAGCGGCACGTGACGTTGGCATGCCTCGAGAGAGCAAAGAGAGAGAGAGAGAGAGCAGAGAGAAGGAGAGCAGAGAGAGAGAGAGAGAGAGCAGAGAGTGCAGAGAGAGAGAGAGAGAGCTGAGAGAGCAGAGAGAGAGAGCACATAGTGCAGAGAGAGAGAGAGAGAGAGAGCAAAGAGAGCAGAGAGGAGAGCGGAAAGAGAGAGCAGAGAGTGCAGAGAGAGAGAGAGCAGAGAGAAGGAGAGCAGAGAGAGAGAGCAGAGAGAGCAGGGAGAAGGAGAGCAGAGAGAGAGAGAGAGAGAGAAGGGAGAGCAGAGAGTGCAGAGAGAGAGCACATAGTGCAGAGAGAGAGAGAGAGCAGAGAGAGAGAGAGAGAGAGAGAGCAGAGAGAGAGAGAGGAGAGCAGAAAGAGAGAGCAGAGAGTGCAGAGAGAGCAGAGAGAGAGCACATAGAGCAGAGAGAGAGAGCAGAGAGAGAAAGAGAGAGCAGAGAGAGCAGAGAGAGAGCACATAGTACAGAGAGAGAGAGAGAGAGAGAGAGAGCAGAGAGTGCAGAGAGAGAGGGAGAGAGAGAGAGAGCACAGAGTGCAGAGAGAGACTAGAGAGAGCAGAGAGAGAAAGAAAGAGAGAGGGTAAAAAAGCGTTTCGCGACCTCGTTTCGTCTCCGCGACCCTTTCTCTCTCCACGTATTGCGAAACGTGCCTCGAATTACACGGCCGCGACGCGCAGTGACGTGCTCGTCACTCTGGGTCTCGCCTGCGCAGTCGGAAAGGAGCGCCGGTCGGAGGGGGGGGGGGGTAACGAAAGTGCGAAATGCGGAGTCCGTTTGCACACTCCGGCTCGCCCGAGGAATTCTCGTCGTTTCGAGGAAGGTCGCTGTCGACGGGCACGCTTCTCCCGGATAAAGTTGTTAGACAACACGCGGGACACGTACACGGTCGAGTCGGAAAATATGAGCGACGATTCCTCCTCCGAGGTCAACAGCTTGCGCGAGAAGGGCCAAAGCTTTCGCCTTTTACGATGTTTGTCCAGAAAAATCGCATTAATGTACCGCACATGACGTTGACTTTAGTTTAACACGGTGCGGCGGCGAAGATCGACGACGAAAGATTCTTGAAAATCTAAGCAATTTTATTTGCGAAACTGAGGGATATATTTTATCGGAGCGGATCGTATTTTAACCCTTTGGCGGTCTATGTAAACATCCAAATGAAATTTGAATGAATGGATGAAAAATGAATTCTGATAATCAGTCGAAGATTACTGAATGCGATCGTAGCGGTACTCTCGATGTATTAATCCTTTATTGTATTATACTTCGACGAGTCTGACTCGCGATCGAGATTTCTAGTAATTAGAATTACAGATTTCTAGTAATTAAGTGCGAATGTGACATTTCGTTTGTCGAAGTGTGTATACAATTTTGTTCTCTTGTCAGCAATATTTAAACGTTTAAGTGAATGTAAATATAATATAATAATAGTACATATAATAATATAGTAATATATAATATTATATAACAATGAAAATAATATATAGTATTATATATAATAATAAAAATATAATTATATATAGTATTATTTATAATAATAAAAATATAATTATATATTCATTATATTTTTATTATTATATATATGATATATATATTTATATTTTTATTATTATATTATATATTATATATATAACCTAACTGGCATGTACTGCTTCACAAAAGTGAGAAGACCGAATTTATTTGGAATTTGTAAAGTTTTTGTTATAAAACTTGCTCCAATAATATAACTTATTCCAGCGTTTTCCACGAAAGAGTCTCGGATCTTCGCAGAATTGCAAAATAAGAAAGCGGTCACTTTGACCGCGGTAGGTATAGTGTTAAAAATAGAAATCGAGGTGTACGAATCCGGAATCTTTGTCTTACCGAGAAATGTTTTCAATTCTATTTATTTAGAAATTTGGAGGTTCGCGTCGCCCGTGAACTAGGACGTTCCGCGAAATTGCTTCCACGCGACATTTGTCGTCCGGTTTTTATCTGCCATGAAAAATTCCAATTAGGTTTTATTTCGCGTAGCTATCGCTTGGCCTACGATCAGCGGAAAAAAAGGATAGTGTTTTTAATGAAATGGCAACCGTCCAAATCGAAAAGTCCGTGAACTTTTGAACCGTTGAAGTATCCGCACTTCGGTTTGCTAGCACGTAGAAAGTGTAACAGCTGTGTCTGTGCAGTCGGGAGATCGGTTCTGATCATCCGCCCGACTAATCTTGAATGCGAACGTTAAATATACTGTCTGATTATGTATGAACTTCCGCCATACTCGAGGGACATGATACGAATGGAGATAGATCCGCTAAGAATCCTGTCCGGCCAGCTACGATTCGTACTACTCGGCTGGCGCATGCCGAGCTGCCGTTTCACCTGCAGCAGTTTTAATCAAAATAGTTTCTGCTTTTCAACTACTTCAGTACTCTACAGTCCCTCCGAAACTGACAGCTCTATATATCCCAGGCCACTTTTCCGAGAAATAATGTCACCGAGACAGGGAAACGTGTTCTTAAATTTTCAGAGGATTTGCTCCGCGAAAAACGTTTCAGTCTTTTCATTCAAATTAATTGTGAACATGGATACACCGATTGATTGGTGTAAATAGGTTCAGAACCGCTATCAACGTCAACTTTAAAATGGCGATTCCCAAATGTTCCAATTCACGTGAATGCACGTTGAAGATTTTATCGAAATTGACTTTCATAACGATGTACAGTAATGTCGATTATTATAACCTTGTAGCTTGTTTTCATAGTTGTTGACGATTCGTGACTATAAAAATGAACCGCAAGGATCGAACAATCGTACTACTCTTTCCAAATTGTCCATTTTTGTGGACAATCTGAGCGTCAGTAAGGGAGACATTACTGTACAGTCTAATGTCTCCCTAATTGACGCTCAGATTGTATACGACAATTTTGGGAGAGGAGGTACGATTTATTCGAGCCTTGTGGTTCGTTTTTATAATTACGAATTGTCAACAACTATACAAAAAAACGTGCTGCAAGATTCGAATAATCGTATCTCCTCTTCCTAAATTGTCCACTTTTGTGCAAAATCTGAGCGTCAATTAGGGAGACATTACTGACTACTGTAAATAGGTTCAGAAACGCAATAAACATAAGCTTTAAAATGACGATTTCCAAATGTTCTAATTCACAATTACAGTAATGTCTCCCTAATTGACGCTCAGATTGTGCATAAAGAATGGACAATTTGGGAAGAGGAGATACGATCATTCGAGCCTTGCGGCTCGTTTTTATAGTGGCAGATTATCAGCAATTATAAAAACCAGGTGCAAAACTCGAATAATCGTACTTCTTTTTCCCAAGTTGTCCACATTTTTCTTTCCAAGCTGAGCGTCAATTAGAGAGACATTACTGTACCGTAATAATTATTCGAGCCATGCAACTCGTTTTTATAGTTACCAATTGTCAACAATTATGAAAACGAGTTTGCAAGACTTGAATAATCGTATCTCCTCTTCCCAAACTGTCCATTTTTGTGGACAATCTGAGCGTCAATTACAGAGACATTACTGTATTGAGATTTTAAAGGTACCTCTCTTCAAAAGAAATTTATTTAACACTAAACCTACAAAGCAGTAATACTAACTGGCATGTATTATTTCACAAAAGTGAGAAGACCGAATTTATTTAGAATTTGTGAAGTTTTTATTATAAAACTTGCTCCAATGATATAACTTATTCAAGCGTTCTCCACGAAACAATCTCAGAACTTTGCAGAATTGCAAAATAAGAAAGCGGTCGCTTTGACCGCGGTAGGTTTGGTGTTAATGAAATAATTAAGTGGAACAAATATCACGATAAAAATTGCTGAAAATGCGCGTAGATCATTGTCGTCTCCATAAAGAGATATAAAATAGCGTGTAAGCATGATTTCGAGCGAACTTCCAAATCAGAATATTTTTCCCACATATTTGCAAATTATTAGGCTTACCTAAAAGCGAAAGAAAACAATCAATTTTCCATACATTCGATAATATTTATTGTCCTATGTAATTTCCGTCGTCGCTTACGACCAATTGCCAGCGCGCTGGCGATTTGTAAATTAGCATTTCCGAAAAATAATACGCTCGAAATTGCCACGTGCGCGCGTATTGAAACTCGAAATGACATTATCGGACTGAACTTTCCGGTGGACGTGATATTTCCCACCCACCCGATAGCAAATAAACCATGAACAATTCATGGAAATTCCAGGGTATTTGATTTCCTCGCGACGCGGAAGGTTTTTCCAGGTCGGTCCGTAAAAGCGAATGAAATAATCAAGGGTGTCCGAGGTTCCCACGATGGCCGGGCAACGCGCGATACGAAGGGTTGTCGGCTGGTTGGTGGCAAATTGAAACGAGCTGCTCAGCGAGATAAATCACGCGGAAGAATTTCCCCGCAAAGTGGATATCTCTGATCAGAATTTATGTCGAGCATCCTTCTCTTCCGCTCGCGCGCTCGGAATCAACGCGATATATACTTTACGTCCGAGCGAGTGCCGAACTCGCAACAATTTCGAACGCCATGGTAACCAGAAAATCACTAACCTAATCTGATGTTGCACGCTGCAAGGTTTAAAATGTGCTTGCAGCGTGTAAGATTAGATTAGATTAGTGATTTTCGAATCGTTCTAGGTAAATTAAATATCTAAGTAAATTTAAGGAGAGCTATTTTGAGTACATTTTCAACCTTAAAATAGCTTTACTTAGATTTACTTAGATATTTAATTTACTTAGATATTGAAAGTAAATATCTTTTAGTAAGTAAATATATTTTAAGTAAATTAAATATCTAAGTAAATCTATGTAAATCTAAGTAAAGCTATTTTAAGGCTTAAAATGTACTTAAAATAGCTTTACTTAGATTTACTTAGATTTACTTTTTTAAGGCTTAAAATGTACTTAAAATAGCTTTACTTAGATTTACTTACATATTTAATTTACTTAGAACGATTATTCTTATTCTTATGAGCTGTCATTTGACTAAACAGGCGTCCAAATATTAAATACAAAATATAAAAGAGAAATATTAAAGAAAAAGCTACGAATAGTTGCAGTTTGTCTACGACGTTATGCTGTTCTATTTATTCACATTCTCTGTTTAATTTAATAATTTTTGTTCGCGCAGGCTTTTTCAAGGATATTGCATCGTTTTTGCATATTTAATTTTAGATTTATGAATGTTAATTATTTATCGACGTACTCTCAACTGCATTGCTTAATTATATAGTACTTTTGTCTCGTTCCATTCGTATCTGTGACATCTACGACAAAAATGAGAAAGCCAAAAAACTGTGAAGAGGTTAAAAAAGAAGTTAAGACTATTAATAAAGTATTTTCTAGTTGTTATGATTGCTATACAGCAAAAATAATATTTATATTCTTCTTCTATTCTTCTTATAATTGACGCAGACGACATTTATTTTGCATAAAAATCCACAGTCTAATGTTGAGCTACGACTCTGTGCGTCGCACAGAAAAAATTAATTCTGCATTCGTCGTTGCACAGAATTGTGATTCCTAACATCATACTTCACAAACTCCCAATCTTCCGGTAACATAATATTTTTATTTATATTTCATAAGACGATCTGCCTTATTAAAACGCTGCACCCAGACTATCGTTAACAACGAGCGCCGATCGCGAGCTTATTAAATTATGCCGAAATTACGCCTAAATAAATAAACTAATTATTACAATAAATTCTCCCCACTTTCCTTCAGCTTGCAAACAAAAATTGGACAATTTGCACCTCATTTTTATAACCATTAACAATCAGAAACCACAAAAACGGGCCGCCCGAATAAATAGTCCCGAAACGTCTTTCTCCAAATCGTCCATTTCTCTGTTCAAGCTGAAGAAAAATCGGGGAGAAATTCGCTGTATACGCGGGAATTAAAATGGTCCGATCTATTTCTAAAACGTGCGATTTCCCGCGGAGGAGAACGGCGTTCCGAATGACACAGCTGTTCTCGACGATTCACGATCGGAAATACACGACGATCGGCGTCGATGGAACGGGGAGCTCCGCGGAATAGGATCGCGTATTTTTAATGATTCCCTATCGAGGCCGCGAACGACAGGAATTAATTCGCCCGCGGAAGGCGCGGCCGCGGAACTATGGCCGTTTTTATTAACGCGGCCGCGCGTACAACGCGGAAACGCGGCGCGACGATAATTAACAGCTCGGAATTGCGCCGTAAAAGCGGAGCTCGGTCGCGGCCGCGGCTCTGTTCCGTTTCCTCATCGCAGTTCCCATGGAAAGCTGGCCCCGGCTCGTTTTACAATCCTCGTTCCCCGATGTAGAACGAAAACGAGCTTTCTTTTTTCCACTTTTGCCGGCGGCACACGCTCGTCATAAAAATGAAAGCCGCGGGGGCCAGAAGTGCGGTTCATAATTTACGGTTGTGGGGCAACTCGCAACGACGAGCCAGGCCAGCTGCTGCGGTTCCCCGTAATACGTGGACGCGTGCCGCGGCGGCGCATGTCTCCGGAGATTCTGGATTTATTATTTAGCTGATTAAATTCCGCGAGCTTCGTTTGTCCGTCGCTCATCGCCGCGGACCGGTCGAGAGCGACCGAGAGTACGCCGCGAGTCCGCTGCGAATCCGATTTGTTTCGCGACGTCGTTGCGACGTACTCGCGCGTGGAAGGTCTGCGTGCACCCTTTGAAACCGGATAACTTTTTAGGGACTCGAGCGAACGACTTCCTTCCGCATGTTGCAAAGTCTAGTTTCGCGAGCAATCAGCGAACAAGCTTTTCCGAAAATTGTAAATGGTTGGAATGACGGATAGACGAGGTTTTCTAGCTTTATCTCTGTGAACTCGTAACAAAAATTTACATTTTTTACATAATTAGATTTTTTAGATTTTGGCGTTCCGTGTATGCACGCTGAGGATTTTAGCGAAGTTGACTTTCATAAGGATATACAGTAATGTATCTCTAATTGGCGCTCAGATTATTCATGAAAATGGAGAATTTGTGAAGAGAAGATACGATTATTATAATCGTACAGCTTGTTTTCATAGTTGTTGGCAATTCGTGACTATAAAAACGAACCGCAAGGATCGAAAAATCGTGTCTCCTCTTTCCAAAATTGTCCATTTTTGTGGACAATCTGAGCGTCAGTAAGGGAGACATTACTGTACAGTCTAATCGTCAAGCGAACGTCATCGTACAATGAAAACGAAAACAAATTGCGCAAACGAATGGTATTAGGTAATGATATTTCTATTATCGCTACCATTTATCAATAAACGGTATTAAATATTAAACGTCGCGATAGGACAATGCAGCATCGTGTCCGGACGATAGCAATTTATTTTACGACAGCCGCCCAAGGCGACGAAAGCCGCGGCTATTTTCGCGATCGCCGAAATAGAACGAACTCGACGCGACGGAGTTTTAATTGGAGGGATCGTTATATCTAGTGGCGAAGCGTTCTCGCGGTTCGCATCAGTTAATGAATATTAATCAGAACCGGGAGGATCTGTATTCCCGTGGTTACCGAGCTTCGAATGCTAGCCGATGCAAAGAAACGGCATCGGGCCCGCGATTATTTGCGCGTCGCAAATACTCATCGACGTTTTGTACACGCGGAAAGATTGCTCGAAAAGTTTCAAATTCATGCGCATAGATATTCGCCCGCACGGGCAAAACGCTCCGCGAAATCTCTTCGCAATTACATGCCGCGCGCGTGCTTCCGGTTTCATGATCCAGCCGCGATTGCTAATCAGCCGTCGCCAACAGGTTAACCGGTGTTTCGACGGTGAACCGTCTTTTTTTAAGCAGAAAAAGTGGGCCGGCGGCCGGCGCAACGGTAATCCGAGTTTAACGGGGAACGATATTAAATCGACGAACATTTAGCCCGCGGTGTTGTACGCCGAGTTCCGCGCCGATATTGCCTCCGCTCCTTTTTTCTTCTCCTTTTTCGAACGCAGGTCCGCGTAGTCGTTGAACGAATGCAAAATTAATGGCGAATTCGAAATCGCGGGCCAACCGAACGGGAACTAAATGGCTGGCACTTCGGACCGGTAATACTCATCCCGTGTTTATCGAATATTATCGCTGTTTTATTGAGATTTTCGCTTATTCGATCTCGAATTACCTGCTGCACGCTTCGATAATACATTTTCTTATGAACATAATACGTGCACGTAGTTTTGTACGTCTGAATTTTAGATAAAAGTGTACGCAAGTAGGAAATAAAGTAGAAAAAATTGGCTGGTTAATTCGAATGTTGATTAACCCTGCGGCGATCCTCCAGGGTCGCCGGCGACCCCACAAAATTTCTAATTTGCCCGCGAACGTGTAAATGAATACTAAAACATTGGGAATTTTCTTCTCCCTCCCTCCCGCCCCCAACTCATGGCTTGCTTTATGAAGGAATGACAAAAATTTCTATTACAAATTTTTGTATCGAGCTTTTGATTCCTTTTTTGGAAATAATAAATAATATTGAAATTATTAAGATTTTATTTTAGTTCGCTCGCAGCCCGACAATATTACTTCTGCTAAAAAATCGAAGGGTTGAACACGGTTTAATGTTCATAATGTTCGTAAAAAGGAAACCATTACTAAAACATTAGGAATTTTTTCTAAAAATTTCTATCACAAATTTTTGTATCGAGCTTTTGATTCCTTTTTTGGAGATAATAAATAATATTGAAATTATTAAGATTTTATTTTGCTTCGCTCGCAATCCGACGATATTACATCTGCTAAAATATCGAAGGGTTACGTCTGCTAAAAAATCGAAATAATATTCGAAAAAAGGTAACCATTGCATTCGAGAGAGTCGAAAGAATCGTTCAACTATCATAAATTCTTCCCAACTGTCCCTCAGCTTGAAAAACGAAAATGGACAATTTGGGAAGAGGAGATACAATTAACTTAAGTAATTAAGGTTATTATTTCGAGCCGCGTGGAACAATCGTATCCCCTCTTCCCAAATCGTCCACTTTCGTTTCCAAGCCGAAGAACAATCGGACGAGAATTTACCTTATTCAGCATTTAAAGCGTTCAACTTCGACCCTTGCAAGAGGGTAGAAAATGTTCAAGTTGGCCCTCATCGTTGAAAATTTAATTTCTTAAAAACTCGGAGGCGACGTTGACGAACTTCGCCAGAAAATTCGTCGGCCGGCGATATTATTGTAATAACGGTACCGAGAAACTCGAGCGAAGCGTCCCGAGCTTCGGCGTCCAATTAGGAAGAGGATTGCAATTACGGCTCGGGGAGGTTTATTGTTTAACCTGACGGTCCCGTCGGCCGTCGTGGATCCTTCTTTCCCGTGGACGCAGCAAGTTCGTTAATTTCGGCCCATCGCGGAGGGTAAATAAAGAAGTCGGCCAGCTGCCGGTGCAGAATCGGCGTGGCCGTTCTTTAAGAGCAAAGTTTTTCCATTATGGACTTATAATCTTGGCTTCATTGCCGCGGAAAGGAAAAGCGTAACTTCGGCGAGGTTGCGCGCCGGGACACTGAACCCTAATCTTTTCTACTTATCGTGCCGGGCGAACATTCGCGATAAGAAGGCCGAGGAAGTATCCTCCTCTTCCCGGAACAGTGGAATTACCGATCCCCGGCGATCGGCGGTTCGTTTGCCGGATCGATCGTCGCCGATGCTTTGTGTATCCGTTCGCGGTCAATCGATCCGATGCGTAATGGAATTAGGTTGCTACTGCTGCTGCTGCTGCTGCCGTCGCGGGAATCTTTCTCTCGGATACAATGAAGTTAAAACTAACACGGGCTCCGCAAACACCCGTTCCTTTTGCTACGTAAGAGCCTCTATCGGTAAGTAAAGACAAACACAAACCACCCTCCGTTTGGAAAAAGGAGACCGTATAGCCGCGACACAGATAGTTTCCAGTCGGAGCATGAAGAGGACTTCGAATCGTTATTATCGAGAAATCTTCTCGACCACGCTATCAAAACTCTTGGGGACGTCGGTGACCCACTGATCCGAACAGTTTCAAAGTTGTCGATAGATTATTATGCAAAACGAAGACTGCGTTCGTCGATTGCAAGGAGCAGAAGTCGAACGAATAGCGATTTCTATGCGATTAAAACACTGTAACGGTGTACCTATTCTTCTCTCATGTTTCCTTTGTTTCGCAGTTCATCTATACAGGGTGCCCCAAAAATGTCTCGTAATCCGAAAGTGGCGGGTTCATCGGATCATTTGAAGCAACTTCTTCCTTTACAAAAATGTTCTCCGAGGCACCGTTAACGAGTTATTAACGAAAAACAGTGACCAATGAGAGGCGAGCTCAAGCTGGCGCTAGGCGACCGAGCCAACAGCGCCAGGTGGTTGGGCGGTCGAATCCCAGCTCAGCTGGCGCGAGGCAGCCGAGTCAACGGCGCCAGGTGGTCGGGCGGTCGAAGCTCAGTTCCGCTCATTGACTCGGTCGCCTCGCGCCAGCTGAGCTGGGATTCGACCGCTGGCGCCGTTGGCTCGGCCGGCTCGCGTCAGCTGAGCTGGGATTCGACCGCTGGCGCCGTTGACTCGACCACTTCGCGGCAGCTGAGCTCGCCTCTCATTGGCCACTGTTTTTCGTTAATATCTCGTAAACGAAGCCTCGGATTACATTTTTGCTAAGGGAAAAGTTACTTGAAATCCCCTCAGGAAACCGCCCTTTCCGTGCATTAACATAATTAAGGGATACCCTGTACAGTTAGTAGATCATGTTCCAAATCTTCGCGAGTCCGATACGATGCCATACAAAAGCCGAGGTTCTCCTAGTAAGCCAACTTGATGATAATGTGAATCGTGGAAAATTATCGAAATGATTAATTCTAAAAATGTCTGAAAGTGATCGGAAACGTGCGAGGTTGCCAAACCTGAAACGATGAGGCTATCCCGATCTCCGCCGGGTCTCGAGAAAAACTTAAGCATCCGAGACACGATTGAAGGAGTCCCCGAAGAAGTCAACAAAATGAGACATCTTCATCAAGGACAGGCACCGCCACGTGCAGCAGACATTCTACTCGCCTCCGAAGGAGGCAAACGACGGAACTAACAGAGTCGGCCAAGTCCGCGGAATTCGAAAGTCAAACACGAGCCGGATGTCTACGGGTCCCGGCGTCAACGAGGCCAACAGGTCGGGCCTAGTTAGGCTAAGTGATTCAATAATTCACGGGGGAAGGGAGAATCCGTTTCGCCGAGGGCCCTTAATTCGTCGGTAAATAGAAGGTCCACCGGCGGGAAGAATGAATTCGGGAACGCGTCGCACGGCCGGCGAAGCGTCGCGACGCCGAAAAAGAATTCCCCAAGGCCGAATAAGACGCCTAGTCGGCGAGCAGATCGAACGATGGAAAAAGTTTCGGGGTGTGCGCCATTAATCGCAGCCGGCGCGTGGGTTACGTGATTTCGCGATGGCCGATGTTCCGCTGAAAATTGATCTTCCTCGCAGTTGGCGAAATTCTTTGCCCCTCGACGCCGCGTGGCCGTCTTACGTGCCGTGTTTCGTAACTGTTAGCTGTCTAGGACGATATGGGAAAGCGTGTTTACGCCAAGGTTATATTCTTCGATGTTTCAGGCTGGTCGAGAATTGGTTGAAAATCGTATTTCCATCGGTGCGCCTTTGCGGAGAAAAGACGGCCGAACCAATCAGCGGAACTGGGCTCCGACCGCCTCGCGCCAGCCGAGCTCTCCTGTCATTGGTCAATGTTTTTCGTTGATAACTCGTGAACGAAGTCGCGGATTGCATTTTCGTTAAGGAAAAAGTTACTTCAAATCACCTCAGGAATCAGCCCTATCTAACACTATACCAACATTGTACCCTTGACATAACCTTTCATTATCAATATTTCAACGGTAACCCTCTTAGTGCCGACCAAAAGAGTCGCGTATACCTGACCGAAATATACCAAACCCGTTCGATATAGTTTGGTAAAGTTTCGAAAAGAAATTGCAAAAATTGCAAGAATTTTATAGAATCTGGTAATGAGAAAATTCAAGAAGGAAGAAGAAATGAGAAATGAGACTGTCATTTATACAAAATATTAAGAAAACATTATTAAAAGAGCTTAAGTAAAGGTTGGCATTCGATAAAGATAGATTATATGTCTAAATTATCAGCTAGGAATTTATCAGTAGCATGCAGGTGCTAATCAACGCAGTCATGACAGAAATCATAGTGTAAAGAGTTAAAATGACCTCACAACAGTACAACCAAATTTCTAGTACAGTAAATTCTCCCTAATCAACGCTCAGATTGTATACAGTACATCAACACAGTACACAAAAATGAACAATTTGAGAAGGAGAAACATAATTATTCGAGCCTTGAGGCTCGTTTTTATAGTTGTTGACAATCAGTAACTCTAAAAACGAGTCAAAGGGCTCGAATAATCGTATCTCCTGTTCTCGAATTGTCCATTTTTGTGCCGAATCTCAGCGTCAATTAGCGAGAATTAGGCAGAATTTATCTACAAAGTTCTATTATTCGAGCATCCACGTTCTCCTGATCACACAAGCAAGTGAAACAACCGGGCAAAAAACGCAAATCTCGGGCGACAGATGTTGACCATTCCTCTTCTGCCGTCGTTTCGCCGTAAATGAATGTACCCGCGCACAAGTGCGCGTGCGTTGCTTTAATCCTAACGCAATCCTTTAATAGCATCGCGTCGCGTCGCGTCGCAATTGCAAACTTCCAAAAAATTCGTTAGAGTGCACAAAGCGGAACCGAAGTTGGAGATTTTTAATGGTCGCCGGGGTCGTTTCTGAGTTTATCCGATCTGGTTGGCATGGCACAAAAGGCGGCGAGCGCGGCCGGGGTCGGGTTTAGGTGAAGCGGAACGAGGATGGAGGGTGCAGAAAATAGCAAAATGTTCGGACCTTTCGTCGGAGCCCTGCACGGTGCTCGGATAAATAGGGCGGACTGGAACGAGGTCGGGGAGAGGGCGCGGGAAAATCAAGTGGAAACAGAGTCTTGAGGGATGGGAACGGGGATGGAAAAAATAGGGAGGCCGGGGACGAGACGCCGGAGAATCTCGACAGATTTGATAGCGCCGGAGTGGACCATTACCTCACTTCTGCTCCGAGAGCTGATCCGATCGCCATATCGATATTGATTTATTTTCTGTCGCTAACCCCGACGACTTCCGGCCCCATCGCTCGTGAACGGCGACTTTGAGACAAGTGGTCCCCGAATAACTACTTTACGGGGTTCGAAGTTCGTGCCAAGCCTCGGAATCGTCGATGTTACCGAATTCAGAATTTATTTTCGGTAGTATACCGGTCGCGATATAAGTCATTTATGCTTCACTGTGCGATCATACTTCAACCGTGACTGGATTTTTTCGTTGCAAAAATGTACGATTTGGTGACAGTTTTCCGAGTTCAAGTGATTTAAAAAAGTTATACCTTTTCAATATTAAATCTACTGGCCATTGAAAGTGACTGGTGTGCGTTGCTGTTATAAGAACAAGACTGGTTTTAATTAAACTTCTCGCCATTTCTACTATATTTAAATCAATTAAATTTAAGTTTTAAATATAGTGGAAATGGCGAAAAGTTTAATTGAAACCACTCTTGTTCTTATAACAGCAACGCACACCAATCACTATGTCACCAAATCTACCGTGTCAAAATGACTGGTCGCATAGTTTCTATTTTACAAATGATTGAAGTTATAAAGATTCTTTTATAGGATATGTTTCGATAATCAATTAAATTTAAGTTTATCGAAGCATTTCCTATAAAAGAATCTTTATAACTTCAATCATTTGTAAAATAGAAGATATGCGACCAGTCATTTTGACACGGTAGATTTCCCGTTAACACAATTTGGGTGAGAGACATGTTTGATCGAAAAAATACAAATTTAACAAGTGAAATCGATTATAAAAAGTTACTATAAATTAACTTAACTCTAATCTATCTTAACCGTTTCAGTTAGATTTTGTGACGAAGTCTCAGAACATGTGAACGCTATGGACAACTGACTCCGCACGTACATCGCATAGCTGCTTTTTTAGATGTAAATGATACAATCAACACATTTTGTATTTCATCGTTATCTCCTCAATAATTTTTATTATTAGCAAAACTTGAAATATTTATAAACTAATGATGCATATATTGAGACAAGCGCGGTTGCGCTGTTCGGCCATGTTCGACCATGTTTTTTCAATGAAACTCGAACGGTTAACAACACGCGTGTTAATAAACAACAACACCCCTTGTTTTTCAAAATAAGGGAAATATAACTCGCGTCACAATAATTCCAATCGATGATTCCATTCGTAACTGTACTGTTCAGAGACGAATGCTCCTTTCCGCGTTCTTCCAAAATGATCAATCGAAACGGCCGAACGACGAAACGAGTACAGTAAATTCTCGTTAATTTTCCTTCAGCTCGTAAACAAAACTGTAAAGAGGACAATTTGAAAAGAGAAACTCGCACCTCGTTTTTATAACTGTCGACGATCGGTTCATCCCAAACCCTCCAGCTTTGTTTACAAGCGGACGGAATATTAGAGAGAATTTGCGGCACTAAACTTCGTGGAACGTCGTCGGCCCACCGACCCTATTAATACTAAATGACAAAGTTGTTCCATTGGCAGGCCCCGCAGTCTACAGACCGAGCCGGGATCGGCAATAATCGCGGTACACGCGCGCAATCGGTTAATTGCGAATAACTCGGTAATTGACCAGCTTCGCGGGCTTTTGTCGCGCGTAGAGAATTGTATTGATTGCGAGGGAACGAAGTGTACGCGTATCCTGCAAATTGTTCCCGGCATTGAAGTATTCCGCGAATGGGTTCCGTTCGGCGGTCTAGTATTCGGAATTAACGAAGAATCCATAGCGGCCGGCCATAAAGCTCGGCTGTAACTTTTGTCGAGTACAGTATGAATTCCATCGGCGTTGAATTGTGAAACGAGATATTGAAGTCGCCCGACCATCATCCCGCCGCCGGCCGAGCCCCGGGCAATCCAATTCTTCCGTCGAGTATCCGCGCAGATAGAAAAACATTTTAGACCTAGAAATGTCGCGCGTTGTTCGGTACGTGACGCGAATTTCACTCGGGAACAAGTCGAAAAGCCGTGTGCTCGTTCGATTTATTCAGCCCGCATCAAAAAGCCGCGAGAATCGTACGGGATTACAGTAATGTCTCCCTAATTGACGCTGAGATTGCGCAGAAAAATGGATAATTCGGGAAGAGGAGATACGATTTTTCGGCTCCCTTTTATAATTATTGACAGTCGGTAACTATAAAAACGAGCCGCAAGGCTTGAATAACCGAATCTCTTCTTCCGAAATTGTCCATTTTTGTGGACAATCTGAACGTCAATTAGGGAGACATTTTGTACTACTTTTTTGCAACCGAGCGAAGCGATGATCCGTGATAGACATTCGTGTTTCTCACCATTTTGCATAAAGATTCGCGCAGTCTGTGCAAGAGGAAGATCGCCGGAAATTCGGGCGATGTTTGCAATTACAGCGCCGCCTCTATTTCCGGAAATTCCGGTAAATCAAAAGTTTCATGCAATTCCAGGGGATTTTTAAGCGAAACGAAAATACAGTAATGTCTCTCTAATTGACGCCCAGATTGATCACAAAAATGGACAATTTGGGAAGAGGGGACACGATTATTCGAGCCTTGCGGTTTATTTGTATAGTTATAAATTGTCCACGATTATAAAAACGAGCCGCGAGGCTCGAATAATCGTATCTCCTTTTCCCAAATTGTCCACTTTTGTTCGCAAGCCGAAGGAAAATTAGGGAGAATTTACTTGTGCTGTAGTAGCAAATTCTCCACGATTTTCCTTCAGCTTGTAAACGAAAATAGGAAGAGGAGAGACGATTTGGGAAAAGGAGATGCGATTATTCGAGCCTTGCGGTTTATTTTTGTAGTTATAAATTGTCCACAATTATAGAAACGAGCCGCAAGGCTCGAATAGTCGTATCTCCTCTTCCCAAATTATCCATTTTTGTTTACGGGTTAAAGGAAAGTTCGGGAGAATTCACTGTATTTAGCGACGAGTTGCGCCAACTAGCCAAAGTATTTACTATAATTACAGTAATTTTCCCATAATTTTCGCGCTCAGGTTGCGCATTAAAAATGGACAATTTGGGAAGAGGAGATACGATTGATCGAGTCTTGTGGCTCGTTTTTATATAGTGGCAGATTATCAACAATTATAAAAACGAGGTGCAAGATCTCGATGAATCGTATCTCCCCTTCCCAAATTGTCCATTTCTGTGGACAATCCGAGCGTCAATTAGAGAGACATTACTGTATATCTATATTTCGCCGATGAAAACGATTTATCTTCATCTGCCGTGTCTGATTAGTTCAATTACGATCGTAGAGGATCCTCGGAAGACAATTGCAGAAAGCAACGCATCGAACTTCCGAGGGCGTCTTAGGACACAAAAACGACGGGCGAAAATCGGTATCTATAAGAACGAGTCGCAAGGCTCGAATAATCATATCTCCTCTTCCCAAATTATCCATTTTAGTGGACAATCCGAGCGTCAGTAAGAGAGACATTACTGTACTATGCTCGACGGCGGCGCGGACAAAGTTACGAACGGATTGCAAAAATTCCGTCGGTGCTCGGCGAGGCACTCGCGGCGAGGAACAGACGAGCGGTTGATGTTCATATTTTATAAGGAACAATTTTCGGCAACGAGGGGCTACGCTGTACCAACACTTCGGCCGAAACGAACAAGTTTCCGCGAGCTCGTTTTTCAGCGAACTCGCGCGGCCCGTCCGTTGTACATACTCCCGTGAAATATAAGTTCAAGCAGCGCACAGGCGCTGGCGGATAAAGCATCATTTGATATTTTCAGCTCCAAGAGAATACGCAAACAACCGTTGCGCGCGGCAACGCATCGAACAAATATTTTTATTTGAACTGGAAACATTTTTTTCTGTCCAAAAGGTATTTCGTTTGATGCTTCAATGGCAGGATAAACTGGCGGAAAATTTTCAAAAGAATTCGTTGCACGGTTTTTCCCGAAAAAAAAAACACTTCCGACAGGTCGGGATATTATTTTTTTGTTTTGCGATTTCAATAGCGCGGAAAATTGCCCGAAAAAGATTCGAATTCATTCGCGGCATGAACTCCTTTGGAAAAATTCTGGTGCTGCACGATGTAAACACTCATTTACGGAGTGCCATAAGCTCGGTGAAATCGAGCTTGTGATTCTTGTTCGAAACGCGAATGTTTCAGCGGCCGGAATTGTATTCTTAACCCTTTCGCGCCGAGCGCCGCATATAGGCGGCATCCACTCGACGACCCGTGGGTACGGGCGCCGCGTATATGCGGCATCGAAATGAAGTGTATACAGAAGACGGGGATGTGTAATTTGTAGCAAAAATGATAAAAGAACGGATTCGCGGTACGAGCGCAAAGATTGCGATGTTGGCCTTTGTATAGATCCTTGCTTTCAAATACATCACACAGAATTGTATTATTAGTTTTTACATATTATTATCTTTTAATAATTTTCGTCTCATTATTAATTATATTAAACATTTAATCGTTAGGCTTCGTAATTATACAGGGAGTCCCAAAAATGTCTCGCAATCCGGAAATGGCGGGTTCCTCGGATCATTTGAAGCAGCTTCTTCCTTTACAAAAGTTTTATCGGAGGCACCGTTAACGAGTTATTAACGAAAAACAGTGACCACTGAGAGGCGAGACCAGCTGCCGCGAGGCGATCGAGCAACGGCGCCAGCGGTCGAGCGGTCGAATCCCAGCTCAGCTGGCGCGAGCCGGCCGACCCAACTGCGCCAGCGGTCGAGCGGTCGAATCCCAGCTCAGCCGCGAGGCGACCGAGCCAATGAGCGGAACTGGGTTTCGTGCGCTGGTTGGCTGGGGGCGAGGCGGCCCAGCCAAATACCTATGTTACCTATAATTACCTATAATTATAATTACCTATGTTACCTATAATTTTGTAAGTCTTTTTAAATTAAAAATGTGAATACACTTGTTACATTAGAGCAACGATTGTTTTATTCGGCACAATTGTTATTTAAGACTTGGAACAACATATACACAGAAACCACGCGCAACTGTGCATATTTCCGGTGCGAGTTTCCATTCGGTGACGGTGCTTCGGCGGATGGAGCTGCCGTAGCGAAAGGGTTAAAAGAGTAAAGCAAGTTGGAATGTATAAACAAGAGCGGCGCGGATGAATGCTCGCAATGTTCGGCCAATATTTGCGTCGCGACGACGCGTTCGCGGAACGTTGCGCTAAACAATCGAGTTACGAAAGCACGAAAACTGCTTCCGTGAATGGATGTACTAGTCGATAAACGGAGGGTTCAGAGGTCGATCGCTGCGATCGCCGGAACACGTGCAGCGAGACAATGAAGTCGTTCAAAATTTAATTCTAATAAAACAGTCCGTCGCGTGCAAATAAAGCATCGCTATTTCGCGAAAGAGTTTCTCGAGCTGCGAAAGAATTGGCATTGGCGAGTCCTCTAGATAATAATTGAACTTACCATCGCACACGAAGCTACGACTTGAATCGTGTATACACGACAAATGCGCTTAACTGGTTAATGGTGTGTGTGTGTGTGTGTGTGTGTGTGTGTGTGTGTGTGTGTGTGTGTGTGTGTGTGTGTGTATCGAGATAACGACTCGCGCTGTACGGCAAAATGATTGATTAAACAACCACTTGCAAAGGCATCCCCGTCCTGTAACTTGAGAAATCCGAGGCGAGTCGTTCTCCATTTCGATACAAACGAATCCATAAATCTTCGCATATCGTTCAGGATGCTATTTCCTCGAAGAAAAAACCTTAGAAAACGGAGTACAGTAATGTCTCCCTAATTGACAATTTGGGAAGAGGAGACACGATCATTCGAGCCTTGCGCCTCGTTTTTATAGTTGTTGAGAATCGGTGATTATAAAAACGAGTTGCAAGACTCGAATAATTTCCTTTTATACATATATGGGGTGTCTCATATATGGGATGTCTCATATATGGGGTGTCTCAGTAACTCTGTTACAAAGTGATATCTATATAGAGATATCTATATACTATATATTACTATTATAATATTATATATTATTATATACTATATATATACTATACTATATATTATATATACTAACTATAATATATATTAATTGGTAACTATAAAATCGAGTTGCAAGGCTCGAATAATGGTATCTCCTCTATCCAAAATTGTCCATTTCTGTGGACAATCTGAGCGTCAATTAGAGAGACATTAGTGTATTTCGTGAACCAGCACCGCGAACAACGCAACAATGACATTTCCCGTGTGGAACACGTCCATAAATTCTCGCGAAAAAGCAATAATAAATAATCGCCCGAAAGCGTATTCAATCTTTTGTCAACCGGTTTCTCGATTCGACTCGTGCAAAAGGCGGTGCCCGGAGCAAACGATGGATCAAACGAGTCACGTTCTCATTCACGGAAATACTTAATTAATCAACGGGGGTTCAGGGATGAATGGACAAACGCGACGAAGCGTTCGACACGCCGAGCCAAATTCATCCTCCTGTGCGAGAGATCGAATGTCGGCCGGGTTCCGTTCGATTCGCTGATTCCGACCAAAATTTCCGAATACACTCGCTGCCGGTTGTAACGAGTGCCGCCGCCCAATCGTTCTAATGTACATTAGCTGAATAAATAATCGGTGCGGCCTGAAAGCTTTGTTCGGCCGCCGATCGTCGGGCACCGCCTCTGGGCGCCTCTGAGCCCGTTTATGAAAGCACAGTTTGACAGGCCGAGGGGGACAAAGAGAGAGAGAAAAACAGAGAGAGAGAGAGAGAGAGAGAGGGAGAGAGAGAGAGGGAGGGGAAAGTATGATAAACGATTTGTTTGCATTCTACGGTCGTTTGCAGAGTGTTAACCGTGCGTTTGTTATGCGACTCGCCGACGTCTCACCGCATTTGCATCCAGCGCACTTCAATCCCGATCTCCTGCGCTCTTCATCGTTTATACGTACCTGGAACAAGAAAAATTACGTTCGTTAGACGCGGCAGAAGCAAACGTGTTCGCAAGAAATCGCACGTTCTTTCGATTCGCGTGAATTTTTCTTAATATAAACATTGGTATTGAGAGAATCGAGTACGGCTGACGCGAGGCGGCCCAGCCAACCAGCGCGCGAAGCCCAGTTCCGCTCATTGGCTCGATCGCCTCGCGCCAGCCGAGCTCGCCTCTCATTGGTCACTGTTTTTCGTTAATAACTCGTTAACGGTGCCTCGGAGAACATTTTTGAAAAGGAAAAAGTTGCTTCAAATGGCCCGAGGAACCCGCCACTTTCGGATTGCGAGACATTTTTGGGACACCCTGTATATACAGTATCAGACTCTGCACAGTACACATCAGACTCTGCCGTCCAGAGAAATAGCCTCGCGCAGAATTCAGCCGTACCTAAAAGGCTAACTATCGATGCAGTGCGGGCTTCTCGGGTCACGTAACACCTCGGAGGCAACTGCATCGGTATCGGCAGGATGATCGCGCAAGACACACAGGGCTGTTATCAGTGTCCACTTGAGAGTTCGGGCTAAGTCGTCGGACACGTGCGTGCACGGTCGGGTGTCGAGCGAACGATTACGAAGCATCCGTGACGATGCAAAATCCGCTCTAATTCGGCCGATCTTTGGCAGCCGACCAGACCCGTGAGTCGCGTTGATCGTCGCGCGAATGCCGCCGGAAAATTGACTGTGGCGAAGAATTGAAACGAATCGCGTGGCGCGGCGCGGCGCGGCCGGTGTAATGCGCCGGAAATGTAAATGACGGATGAATATGTATACCGGGGACAAATTCATGCGTCGCCATGAACTCTTCCCATTTGCATGTTACGACGTCGGCGGAGTGGCGCATTCATGGTCGTTGCCGAGCGGGCACAGCACCGCGGCAGACGCGGTGTAAAATTTGTATTCCCCCCGGTAGGGGGAGAGAGGGGCGCGGTTCTACAAATTCGCGGCTGCTTGAATCCCAACGAAATTTTATGGTTTATCTCGCTATTCGGTAATCTGGTGAAGCCCAACCGGTTTATGCGTCTTTTCCACGCGCCTTTTATCTGGCAGTGGCTCGCTAAATCGCTGTACGCATCCGTCATCTCCTATTCCTCCCCTCCCACCTCGTAACGCCTGAATACGACAAATTTGTCTTCGCCGCGGTCCTTTTCACGGAATAGTTACGGGTAGAGTGAAATGTTCTCTAATAAAGTAGGGTCTTCGCGCGAGAAGAATGCGCGATGATGGGCGTGGAAATGTGGGAAATAAACATGAAGGTAATCGCGGACTTTGCTTTTATGGGACGAATCCCGTATAAATGTCTTCATTCTCCGTTCCCAGTGTACTATTCCTCGGGGAATCGTGTTTCGCTTGCGTTCCATATTTATTCGAGACCGGCTCTTAGGGTCGGAAGCTTGAATTTACAGGCATGTAAATTGAAGCAGTTTAATCATTTAACCGGGCTGTGACAATTACCGGCGATTATCGTTTCGGTAAATATTACATGTTTCCGAATTAGTGACTGCGAGCAATTCTGAAAACATCGAAACATTGCGAGCTCGACGAGTTAATTGAGGATCTCGTGAATTTTTAAGTAATTACGTTGATGCGTGTATTAACGATGTTTAATGTTACACGGGGATCGTGACAACTATAATCCGATCGATGATTAATGCTCGCACGGCGGGCCTCGGGTCCATTCGGATCCGAAATATAGATATTGTTATTCGGCCAATTAGTTTCCCCACAATTAATCGAAATTTTCACACGATTAATTAAAGTTTATACGAATATTAACGATAGAACTACCGAATCCTAAATATGACTGATGTATATTGTTTTGTAACAATGAGAAGATTGGATTTATTTCAATTTCCTTCGATTTTTATTATAATATGTGTTTGGACGAAGATATTCATAGAACAATTTCTGACAAAAACAATCTTGTAGTATCAGGAATTGCAAATGAAAAACGAGAAACCAGACATTTTGACTGACCATCAATTGGTATTTCTAGCATTAAGAAGTACGTTGAACATATGTTGTATCAATGAATGTTGTATGAACGAAAATATGAATCAACCTAAACGTGCACAGTTATATTTTAATCCAACAGGTTCGCCGTTAGAGTAAGTATTAATGCTTTTGCACTCGGAACAGAAATTGAAAGAATTGAGAAATTATTATGCTGCTCGAAAATTTTATGAGTACTGATAAATAAAAGATTTTGTGTTCCTGTTTATGCATTTTACGGGATTACCTTACAATGTGCATGAAAATAATAATTAAAAAGAGATGCCACTTTGATATGAATATATATTGACATTAATATAGTGCAAAGGGTTAATGCTTTTGTATTCGCGTTTTCTCTGCTGGCGGAAAGAAGCAGATATTTTTTCTAAGATTTTAATGCATTCTAGATAACACTTCAATGAAAATGCAGCTGATTTCTCTGAATACGCTCGGAGTATAGCAAATTTTTCCTAATTGAACTCAGATTGTACACAAAACAGGACAATTTAGGAACAGCAGATACGATTTTTTATGCTGCTTTTTTAGCTGCTGACAATCGGTAACTATAAAAACGAGTCGCGAGGCTCGAATAATCGCATCTCCTCTTCCCAAATTGTCCACTTTTGCGTGCAATCTTAGCGCCAATTACGAATAATTTACAGTAACCAATTACTCTACAACACAAAAACGTGCAACGCGCGTCAGAGAACGACGAATTCTAAAATTCAATGGCCTGACACAGCGTGACCTCGTTCACAATGTACTACTATTACAGAACACTATACCAAGCTTCGTTCTATACTTCGAACTTCTTCCAGTTCGAATAAACACGGCCAGTTTAGTAAGCGATACAGTAAAACCGCGCACACTTCGCGCCGATTACTATAAACGATCCCGTATAACCCGAGCAACGAAAACTAGGTCGAAGTTCGGGGCGAACAAAAATGCCTTGCCTCCTAAAACAGAATAGCTGACGGCGTGTCCGTTTTACAGTCTCGACGCGCGGAGATGCGCTCTACGAAGAAGTTATATCGGACTCTCGGATCGCCGGTGTCGGCGGTTCGCCAGCCGCGGACGGTTAATAAAATTAATTAGAGCACGCCGTGCGGGAGCGATAGGTTGTCATTTCGCGGGGAATCGGCCGCGGGATTATCACTCGGCAGGGCCGTAAACCGGCCGGCGAGCATCGCCTCAATTCCATCTTTACGAGGGCCATTATGCTCGACCGCGGATCCGCGTTTCGCGCCGCGGCGCGGCGTCGGGAACGCTGTTCCCCGATGCCATAAGTCGCGCGCCGGAACGAGTCGCATAAATTCCGGGGCCGACGGGCTTCCCGCCGCCTCGACCACTAGCTTAGAAGTTTTTACAGGCTCGAAGTCGCGGCTTTTGTGGACACAAGCTGCTCGCCGCCGCGCCGTTTCAACGGACGCGGACTGCAGCCGCGAGAATTCCAACCGGCCCGAGCGGAACGGGGTTACGATTCGGGAATTTCGTTCGAACGAAACTGTTGCTGTTCCACCTGGAAATGTCGTTTCGGAATTGGAGCTCCTTTAGCGGACCGTGAAGGATCGCTTGCCGCGGCGAACCGCCGGCGGTTCGCTCGCGGTTATGGAAATTCGCGGTGCTTCTTTTCCGCCGTTACGAGAGAGCCGCTGGAGCGGCGCACGGTTGTCGATATCGTTCCTCTTAAGGAATTTTGGGTGCTCGAAAGAATGCTGCTCTTTTTTTTGAGAGATACAGCGAACGCTGGTGTTATGGAATACGCGATTCGAACAGCTCGCAGCGGGGGAATTTGGTTCTCTTGAAGTGAAACACGCGCGAGGTGGCGAAGAAGGTGTCGTGTCTGTTGTACTTTACGTTAATTTTGGTCTGGATGACGGGAGCGAATGTGCGAAGAACAACGATCAGTTTTTAGTATAGTTTTCCGCGATCTTGGTATTATTTTTCCCTCGACTTTTCATTCACGATTTTAAGTAATTCCGATAACTCGTTTTCTTCCGTGCTCAAATCTTCGCTATGCGATATTTCTATTGTATTTAAGTTTCCTTAATCGATGAGTTTCTTTTACCCGTAAATAAATAACTATAATTATAAATAATATTATATATAAATACAAATAATATAATAATAATATAAATAATATTATATTTAAGTATTTAAGTTTAATCTGTCGCTTGTTGATGTACTCCTTAACTGATGAGTTTTCTTTAACCGTAAATAAATAATTGTAATTATAAATAATATTATATATAAATATAAATAATATAATAATAATATAAATAATATTATATTTAATTATTTCAGTTTAATCTGTCGCTGTAATATGTACTCCATAACGTTTCTTTTACGCGTAAATAAATAATCATAATTATAAATAATATTATCTTATATATAATAATAGTAATTAACACATAATAATAATATACATTACAATTACAAATAATATTTATTCGTTTCCGGGTGAAAGAAACCAATCAGTTAGGGGTTTTCCGTTGAATGCTTAATGAATCAATTAATGAACGCTTGTCAGCACATTTGTACGCAGCATTGCAATACGAAATGAATTCTTCATCGCGCAGCATGTTCAAGTAACACGCGAGTACTATACATATATTATATGTATTGCAAAGTTCTATTATATTTCACTAATTTTCCAGAAACATCAGCATCACATGTTAAAAACCGAATTATTAATGCATTAATTAATACACACGCGATATTCGATATTTTCTATCCTATTCAATTTCAATACAGATATATATTTAGATATTACGTTTCGCGTGGGTTCATTCCGCGCAAACCAGTAATATTACATAATATGAATATCGTTGTAGTTGTGGCGCTAGCACAAGGTAATTACAATTTAACGCTTATCGAACGTGATGATATTGATCAACATCGATGCGATAGTTGTTTGTTTGTATTTATCTGTAATTGCACGGGAACAAACCCTATCTATAGCAGTACGACGGATATCGGTACCGGACGCATGTAAATACGCCGATATTAAATAACGTTCCGTATATCAAGTAACATTCGCTTACAATTTCCATCTTTCAGAGAAAAATTATGGTACATCGTACGATAAAAATGCCGTTCATTCGACGTACAAACTCAATCTCGCGATTGAAACAACTCGACGCAACAACTCGAGTTTCTAACGAACACTTTCAAGTCGAGTTTATAATAAAATTCAATGTCAACATGTTTCATTAGAAACTTTTTTGTTTTATCTTAGAAGCAACAAAATATCGTTGTTGGCTACGCTCGATTAGTTATCGTTTTCTCGGTAATTCTAATGAATAACAGATTCTGGTTTGTTTACAATGTTCAAGATGCCCCACCCTCCCCCTTCTCCGCAATACCAATAATAATAAAGTTGCATCTACAAATCAGTAAATCGGAAAGAAGCACGTTGTATATTCAGTATAGCAATGATCTCGCACGGCGAATGTCATACTAGACAATATGCGACAACGTTTGGAAATGTTTCGCACTTTAAAGAACCACTAAATTATTATCGTATAATGCTATTCAATCGTTCTCCATTAACGTCATATGCCAACCCGATTAACACTTTGCTGTCGAAGCTATTTGAATTCGAAATCCAACGCACGTTTTCTGATCTATAGTATTTCTATTTCATATAATTTATTGCGATTTACGCATATGAAATTGAGCCTCTATAAGCTCAATATATATCTATATACTATCTATGTACTATATATCTATATACTATCTATATACTATATATCTATATACTATCTATATACTATATATCTATATACTATCTATATACTATATATCTATATACTATCTATATACTATATATCTATATACTATCTATATACTATATATCTATATACTATCTATATACTATATATCTATATACTATATCTATACAGGGTGTCCCACAATTATTTTAACAGCCGAAAATGAGGGGTAGCTGAGGTCATTTGAAGTAACTTTTTCCTTTGCGAAAATGCAATCCGCGGCTTTGTTTACGAGTTATTAACGAAAAACACTGGCCAATGAGAGGTGACGGTGCGAGAGAGAGGGTCCGCGAGAGAGTCCGCAGCACGATGCTTTGACAGAAGGTCGGGACGGACTCGAGCCGCGTTCGAAGTATTGAACAAGTCACGAAGCGAGAACTTTCCGGATTTTTTTAACTACATAACAGTGATATTTTTAAGATAAACGCTGTTCACCTTTACTTTAGAACGTCTGAAGAATATTCACTAATTTTTCGGACTCGAAATAATATGTAGTTTAACCGTGACAGTCGTTTTAATTTTCTGGTGTGCATGACACCTTATGTGTACCATATGAAATTTTTATGCAAGGTGTACAGTGAAGATTAACGAATGATTTGCAAAGCTGATTTAATAATAAATAAGGGACGTAAAGGATTTGTTTATTAGAGAGATATGAAAAATATTATCAGTAAGAAACTCACCCATTTAGTTGAGGATGCATTTGCTGGCTGAAATTCATGATGTCGAAGGGCACTGACCTTGTACAACGTACAGCTGATCTTTCACTGCACTGTCACTAAACACTGATCACTTAATTAATCACTGATAATCCGAATCACTTGTGGATATTTAAGAAAGATCACTGAGACTCGTTCGCGGATAATCGTTTATTCGACGCGTTCGTTCGGAAGTCGACGTTTCACTGCCAAAAAATCGAGGCCTCGACCGTGGGCCCTTGTCGTTCGTCTTTCGGCCGTCCGAGGAAATAACACCCGATACTATTTTCTTCGAAGCGCAGGGTACCGCCAAATGAAATAAACAAGATATGCACAGACGTAAACTGTGTCCGACCCGCTGTCACCCTGCGCTCTTAGAACGTAATTAATGGCCGTGCGAAGAAAATGGTATCGAGTGTCATTTCCTCGGACGGCCGAACGAAGAACAACAAGGACCCACAGTCAAGGCCTGAATTTTTCGGCAGTGAAACGTCGACTTCCGAACGAACGCGTCGAATAAACGATTATCCGCGAACGAGTCTCAGTGATCTTTCTTAAATATCCACAAGTGATTCGGATTATCAGTGATTAAATAACTGATCAGTGTTTGGTGACAGTGCAGTGTAAGTGAACTTCGCAAATAACCATACCGGAGGTTCCACCGACAGTATCCCTCGAATGTTGCGGTCATCGACCTGGGATCAGCTGTTCGTTGTACGAGGTCAGTACGTACGAGTTAGCAAATGCATCCTCAACTAAATGGGTGAGTTTCTTATCGATAATATTTTTCATATTTCTCTAAAAAACAAATCCTTTACGTACCTTAACGCGATTATTTCGAAAAATTAGTGAATATTCTTCAGACGTTCTAAAGTAAAGGTGAACAGCGTTTATCTTAAAAATATCACTGTTATGTAGTTAAAAAAATCCGGAAAGTTCTCGCTTCGTGACTTGTTCAATACTTCGAACGCGGCTCGAGTCCGTCCCGACCTTCTGTCAAAGCATCGTGCTGCGGACTCTCTCGCGGACCCTCTCTCTCGCACCGTCACCTCTCATTGGCCAGTGTTTTTCGTTAATAACTCGTAAACAAAGCCGCGGATTGCATTTTCGCAAAGGAAAAAGTTACTTCAAATGACCTCAGCTACCCCTCATTTTCGGCTGTTAAAATAATTGTGGGACACCCTGTATACTATATATCTATATACTATCTATATACTATATACTCAATGTACTATCTATATAGTACAATGCAATTTTAACAGTTTTTTAAAAAAATATAAACGAATCTAATACTCTCTTGCAATGATTGTGAAATCAAATAGTATGTCAATTTTTAGTGGCGCCTCAGTGCCGCCACTCGAGTGCAAAGGAAAGTTCTGTCCGATAGTGTCACTTCAAGTTTCAATCCATATGCGCATGTTGATTTGAGACATATACGACTATCTCTCTTTATCGTTGCATTTACACACATGTACTCTCCTAAATAAACTGAAACAAAGATGTCTCGTGTCATTATTAAGCGAGACGCGATCGTGAACACATGGTTACCGATGATAATGCCGGACCACATGCTGCTTTGGCGACTCGTCGGAAAATCGCAGAGCTAGGCTGGGAAATTCTGTCGCATCCACCATACTCCCCAGACCTAGCACCCTCCGATTATCACTTGTTTCTCTCTTTGCAAAACTTTTTACAGGAAAAAAATTCAAAACTGAAGCTGATGTCAACCAAGCACTAGTCGAATTCTTCGCCTCTAAAAATAAATCATTTTTTAAAAATGGCATTCACAAGTTGCCATCACGCTGGCAAGAAGTCATAAGTAACGATGGAAAGTACATTCTACAATAAATATTATTAAATGTATGAAAATTGTGTTATATTTCAATTAAAAAACGGACAGAACTTTCCGGTAGACCTAATATATAACGATCCAAATTTCGGGATGAAACATTCTCTTTCTCGGCTCGCACATAATTGTTCAGTCGAGCCGAAAATTAAACAGTATTTCTCGGACGCATCGAATTCCGTTTTATCCGTACGTCAACGGATTAAAGGTGCGTTCACGCGAGCCGACAGCGATATTCGGCGACGACGACGGCAGCACGCGAACGCTTTATGGATGACGAGGATCCATCTATTTCTCTATTATTATCGCGTAATGAAGTTTTATCCGGGTTGATTGACGGGAACGGATTACAAGACAAGAGGATTCATCATCGTCGGATTACGGTGCCGCGCGCGAGTCTCCTCGGACGTTCCTTCACGGGAGGTTTGTCGTCGCCGCTCGCCGGCTGTCTCCAAGTGACGGATTGCCGCTCGGCAAGGGGATGAAGAAGGGGTTGAAGAACCGGGTCGCGAAGTCGAGGGCTGGTTAGTTATTCATTCGCGAACGCCGTTCATAAATTATGCTCGTCGAACGGCAACCCGACTCTTGCAATTAGGCTATCATCGTTACGGACAAACTGTTGCTTCCAGACGCCGCGCGGTGTTTTAAAATGGCCGTCCGATCGCTCGAAACTGTACTTCAACTTGAAAGCGGACGAATCGTAGGAAATAAGTTGGATTTGAAGGCTGCGATTTTGCAGAATTGTTTTCTTTCAAATATGGGATGATAAAATATTGTATCATTATGATAAAATATCAATATGATAAAATATCGATATGATAAAATATCAATATAATAAAATGTAATAATTAATCCGTAAATTAAAATATGATAATTAATTTATCAATATATAGCCCATAAATATAATAAAATATAATAATTAATCCGTAAATTGAAATTAATTAATTGAAATTATTATATTTTATTTTACCGATTAATTATTACATTTTATTATATTGATATTTTATTATATTTATGAGCTATATACTTATAGATTAATTATTATATTTTATTTCACCGATTAATTATTACATTTTATTATATTGATATTTTATTATATTTATGGGCTATATATTTATAGATTAATTATCATAAGTATATAGCTCATAAATATAATAAAATATCAATATAATAAAATGTAATAATTAATCGGTAAAATAAAATATAATAATTAATCTACGAATATATAACCTATAAATATAGTAAAATATCAATAATAAAATATCAACATGGTCAAACTTACGATCCTTGGGAACTTGTTAACATAAAAACATCAAAAGTCACCAAATAGAAAATTATCGAAATTAAAACTTTTACGCGGTTAGGCTCTCGCTTGTACGCGACATTTCCCGACAGGCGATCCGGCGACCGATTTAAATATACATTGGCCGGTCCGTTCGCGGCGAATCGATGTCTCCTCAATAATTGATTCGCCGCAATTGTTTGCGTCGTGTTATCGCCACGCCAAATGAAATAATCCAGCGTTTACCTGGCGCAGCGATCATCACTTCGCGGAACCTCTGTTTGCGATTCTTCTGAGCCGATGCGCTCGGTTCGCCTCGGTCAATTTGTTCGCGTTTTTCGAAAATATTCGTGTACCTTGTCATCCCTGTTAGCCTTTGATAACGCAGTTTGGTTACGGCAGCATGGCGATACGCGAGGAATTCGCCGTGGAATCTCCGTCGCGCGAAGTTTCTCCGCGAGAATCTGCGCTCCCGTTCGGAGAGCGCCATTTTTTAAGCTTGCATTGGGAATTTGGGGAAACTGCGAAATCATTTACCGTCAAATTTACTGTATTTGATTTTGTTGGCTATTGAGTGAAATCGTTGAATTCTTAGATCAACGAAGAACGAATGTTTTACTTGGTATATTGAATCTTATCACGTTGAGTGCAGCGTCGATCGCATATAAACGACACTAATTTGTCACCAGTTCTCGAAATTCATTATCATTACAATACATTCGAACGAACTGGATTCGACCAGGATATTTAGAATGCAAAAAAGATTCAAATGCCATACACTACGATAAATTTGAACTTCCGAGTTTCAGTTTCACTGGACAAATTGCTTAGATTTTGAGGACATTCTCGTTGTAAAGTCTAGATTGAGCCCAGTTTTTAACGAGGTTCTGGAAATCTTTCTCATTCCAATATATCGAACAAACCGAATGTTACTAGAATTTTTAGAATACGAAAGAGCGGAACCAATCGTTAATTAACGCTAAACCTACCGAGCACTAAAAGCGACAAGTCTCTGTTGCTCTGTAAGAACGATAAAATCGAATCCATTTAGACTTCCCATAATTTTGATTGCAACGAATACTCGGACCGTGAAATTCGTTTAATAATTTCCGATGAAAAAGTCTCTTATAATTTCAGCAATTTTAAAATACAACCGGTCATTCTGACCGGCTTGGTAGGTTCAGTGTTAAACGACTTCGATATCGTGGAAATGCTTTTGTCGGAACATCGCATTTCAAGCTGGCTCTGCGATTAGTTCACTACGAAATTACGAACGGAGATGACAGAATATCGTTGTACCGAATGATGGTCGATTGCTTCTAGTCATTAGTCAATTTCGATCAGATCTAAGCATCGCTATTAATGACGAACCCTGTCTATCTGTCTGTCTGTCTGTCTGTCGGCCGGCCTCGATAAAGCTTCATGTTGTACACTGCGAGTTCCATTAGCAGAAAGCGGGCACGTTACGCAACACCGAACGATACCTTAATGCGCGTTATCCTCAGGATTCCCCTCGTTCGAACCAATTTACAGGTATTTGCAGAATGCGCGATGAAAGCTGCACACTATCTACGAAGGATTACTGCGATCGGCGCGCATCCCGTCCATCAGCCGGCGCGAGGCACGCGTTTCTCGTTGCGAGGACTGAACGCGCGTATCATCGAAATCGAGTGATCGGTGCGCCGGTGTCATCGATCTTAACCCCGGGAACATTCTAAATTCTAATGGAGCCTCCATTAACGTGCTTGCGGCGCGTTGCGATTGCTATTAGGTCTACCGGAAAGTTCTGTCCGTTTTTGAATGGAAATATAACAGAATTTTCATCCATTTAATAATATTTATCGTAGAATATACTTTCCATCGTTACTTATGATGCGCTGAAATGCGCTTTGAAAGAGGACCAATGCAGCATGATTTCTACATCGAAAAGTAAGGAATTCATTTCTCTAGAATATGAATATATAATCATTTCTCGTGCAATATATGAGAGATTGCGCTGATCGCTAACAATAAATTGACAGAAGAACGATCGATAGGTGGCTGAATAACGGAGAAGCATTCTACGCGTCCGCGTTACAGCGGCACTTCGGATGACGAATGAAGGACATCGTCAGAGAAGTGCCGTTTTCGTGAAGAAGTGGGTCGTGAAGAACCGAGAGAGAGAGAGAGAGAGAGAAGCCTGGGGCACGATTTATGAGCTCCGTTGATGGCGTCCGAAGACCCCCGTCCCCGGCAAGAAAAAAGGTAAGTTCCTCTGGTTCTAGGAGCAGCTGGCTTGTCGAGAGTGAACGACAGATTTAGCATCGTTGTTTACGATGCTAATGGATCCCAACGACGAAGTCGAAGCGGAGTCTTCGAAAAAAAAGCACTCCGCTGGAAACGCTCGATCGTTTACAGGCGTGGCGAACTTCGGACTTCGTTTATGGTCGCGCGAAAGGGCGTCGCCGTAATTTTCGTTCCACGTAGCAGTCTCTCCTAACCGTTTTTATGCACGCGCATGCATCGAGAGCAGCTTTTTAAATGCACCATCGATTAATTGTTGAGATGCGAGAACATAAGTATGTGGACACTTGCCGCTTTTAATGAATTGTACGGTAGAAATTAATGCGTGTATGTCGGCAAATTCTATTTCGCATGCATATTCACTGACAACTAGTAACGTTAAATTAGGAGATTTCATTATTCAAGTCTATTATGTAATTAAAAGCGTCAGCGACAGGTTAAGAATGCATTGTTACGTTGCGGGCGGTCGTTGACCACGCGAAGAGGTTTTCCTGTCTCGCATTAGCATGGTCAATGCTAAGCATAATTATGAATTAGCATGCATAATTCTCGCGTTTGCTTAAATGAATATAAATGCTTTGGTATACGATACTAATATAATAATAATATATGATACTAAAATATGATATTAATACATGACAATAAAATACGATACTAATACAATTTACTAATATTTTAGTGAAACAATTAAATTGCTTCTCTGTTATTATTAGTACAATATTAAATACGTTACCGGTAAAAGATAGCCTCTGATATGGCACAAAGTAAATAATTATTATAATTATTACAATTATCATATCATCAATTATAATAATATTCATTAACGATGTCACAACTTTCTTTTCACAGCTATGTTAATTAAGGAAGTGTCCACATGGTTCGTCGAAATCGACTAATTTGTTTCCTGTCAATGTCTTGAAAATTGAAGCATGTTTACTGTACCAGGAAAATTGACCCAAAAAAATTCATCGATGAAACATACTGCTGCCATTAAAGTAAGTGTCGTAAGCATGAACATTGTAAAATCATGCGTCGAGCATGACATCCAATTGAGAAAATCTACGATTTTTTGAGATATTTAAATTCAAAGCGTCGAGCAGTCTCGCCACAGTTCCAATGTGCATCGAATCGGGAAAAATTACGAATTTCGCTTAGCTCGTCGAGAAAAGCGTCGATTACGCGTCGTTGTGCAATTAGGAATCCCTTAGGGGGCACCGTTAAACCTTGATATTCCCTGAAACGTGTTTCCCTGGTCTTGAACGTTTCACGAAGCTGGTTGGGGAATTGCGGTTGACAATTGATTGCGTGGCTCCGGCGTTCAATTTGCCCGAGGCCGATCACATATTCCGGGAAGATGGTGCACGGTGCACCGCGGATCAAAGAATTCGGTGGCATTGCCGTCCGAAAATACGCCTCGAAGCCTATGTAATTTTAAGGAAATCAATAATTTGCCGTAGGAATTATTGGCCAACTGCATCACGGTACAATTTACGACGAAAATCGAAAGGCTAAACACAAAACCGTAAAGAAATTAGAAGGCTTTATAGATATTGTTGCATCACTTATTATTACTTATTATTACAATTATTAAAAGGAGGAAGACATTTTTATCTAATTTATTTACGGATAAGAATCCTTCAGCGTACCGATCAATTACAGGTAATTAAGGAATTTGAGATTTTTCGTCCAAATTTGGTCTCAAATGTTTCTGAAAATTCAACGGAACAAGCCGATCGATTTACAATACTTGTTGGCATCGCGATGTTAGGACACGTTACAAAAAGAGCGGCGATTTTTGGAAGTACAATAATGTCTCTCTAATTGACGCTCAGATTGTCAACATGGACAATTTTGGAGGAGAAGCCACGATTATTCGAGCCTTGCGGTTTATTTGTATAGTTATAAATTGTCCACGATTATAAAAACGAGCCGCGAGGCTCGAATAATCGTATCTCCTTTTCCCAAATTGTCCACTTTTGTTCGCAAGCCGAAGGAAAATTAGGGAGAATTTACTTGTGCTGTAGTAGTAAATTCTCCCCGATTTTCTTTCAGCTTGTAAACGAAAATAGGAAGAGGAGAGACGATTTGGGAATAGGAGATGCGATTATTCGAGCCTTGCGGTTTATTTTTGTAGTTATAAATTGTCCACAATTATAAAAACGAGCCGCAAGGCTCGAATAATCGTATCTCCTCTTCCCAAATTATCCATTTTAGTGGACAATGTACTACATTTTTACAACCGAGCGAAGCGACGACATTCGTGTTTCGTCAGCATTTTGCATAAAAATCCGCGCAGTCGGTGCAGAAGGAAAATCGGCGGAAATTCGGGCGATGCTTGCAATTACAGCGCCGCCTCTATTTCCGGAAATTCCGGTAATAATCATGCGAGTAAGACAGCGCAACAGTTCATGCGATGCGGAACACACATAGGGGATCGACCGAGTCGAAGATAAGCCGATTACGCTTGGTTCCGATTCGATCGCGGAACGACGTTTCGCCGCGTTTCGGCCGTGATTGCGGCCGCGAGTCGATTTCCAGGCTCATAGCCCGTGAAAATTTGCAGCCGATGCATCGCGGGGCGCAGGCGAAAATGCACTCGCGCCGGCCAATGATGCGTATCGGACGTACGTGTTCCGTTATAACGAGCTCCGACTCGGCGAATGCTCCGCGTGCCGCGTTTCGAAATTCGAGCAAACGGCTCCGTGCACGCTCGCCGATATCGATGATACTCGGGAATCCGATTTCCCGCCAGCGGAGAAATTCGCGAAGCAATCTGCGAACGATCAAAGGAATCTCGAGTCGGCCCTGACGCGTCAGAAAATCCCACTCCGCGTTCACCGTTTAATCCGACTTTATATTTGGCTTAACTCCCGCGTTCCCGCGATAAATCAAATTCGACGAAAAGTCCCGCACGCTATCTCGAATTCTCGAGAATCTTTTCGAGACCCGCTGAAACTGTCGGCTTCAAAAATTCGGCACGATCGTCGAGCTGCATTTCAACGCTGTTTGCGAATCACGAATGTTTCTCGTGGAACACGATGCAGATGTTCGCTTTTCGTTCGCTTTTCGTTCTTATGAGACAGCACGCATCGGTCGTATTTATTGTTCGGTGGATTTAACCCTTTGCACTCGAGCGGCGACTCTGAGGTGACGCTGAAAATTGCTATGCTATTTCCAAAAGAATCTCCACGTTATTAAAATTTTGATACATTTTCAAATAATAGAAGTAATAACTTACAGTATAAGTAAATATATACTATATAATAACTTAGTTATAGTATACTAATATATGTATATATATAGTATAATAGTAGTATAATATAATATAATATTAGTATTATATATATATATATATATATATATATATATATATATATATATATAATATAGTATAACTATAGTAGTATAACTAGTATTAGTTTAGTAGTAGTATATATAGTAGTATAAATAAATAGTATAACTTATACTATTTTTTTATTTAAATTCTATTTCATATGTATCAAATAAAAGCAATCATACGAAATGGAAATACTGCAGATTGAAACGAACGTCTTCGTTCTCGCGTTAAAGTAGTCTCGAGTGCAAAGGGTTAAATTGAATAGTGCAAAGAGGTTAATCTTCTAGAATGTATGGTTTCGCGTGCAATGTGAGCGCCGAGGGGAAAAAAAAGAAATATGCTAAATGCCTCGTTGACTTCGGAATTTTTCATCTTCGAAATAAGCTTACGAAGTTTGCAGTCGCGACGAGAAATGCGCAATCAAAGTACTCGAAGCACTATGAAGCGCGCTTTCGAAAACACGCTTTAAACTCTCCTGTAAGTACGTTAGTTTCGCTCAGATTATTTCGAAATTCCCGGAGAATGTTTTCGAGACGACTTCCTTCGCGAAAGTATCAAGAAATTAAATGTTTTGAAGTTTTTAGTAGCGTGCGTCGACTGAATTTACGCGATTCTGTGCAGAATATGCTGTGAACCGAACCACTTCGATTCAAATTACACGAATTACGGGATTTTCGGTCGATTTATCAAAAATTAATACGCGACGAGCTGGGCTTTGAAAATGTTGCACGACTCGACACCGACTGCGATAACTTTGCAACGGTCACGATGAATGAAAACATGCTAAAAATATCAAGAAGATACGTCAAGCTATCGTTTGATCAGTTAGCTGTTACAATCTCTTCGAAAAGTGTGTAAATTACTGCAATTATACCGTGTATGTTTGATCTTCATCGTATTTTGTTCAAATACAACAGTTTTATAAAATATATGATTAGGCTGTTTTCGACGAGTATATTCGTCACGACGAAATGGCAACATCTTGTCAAAAAGCAGCTGCAGCAAGTTCTCCCTAATTGACCCTGAACTTGGAAGAAGAATGGACAATTTGGGAAGAGGAGGTGCGATTATTCGAGTCTTGTGACTCGATTTTATAGTTCTTGACAATCGGTAACTATAAAAAATATAATAATATAAATATAATATAAATATAATGTAAATATAATGTGAATATAATATAAATACAATAATATTAATTAAAGTCATATCTCCTCTCCCAAAATTGTCCATTTTTGTGTACAAACCGACAGTCGAAATAGGAAGAATTCACTGTAGCTGGTTAAAAAAATTCACGAAAATCGCAGACTTCTCCCCGAAGTGTATGAAAAATTGTCACTTTTAACTAACGAAAACGGCAAGTTAGCTCGCTCCGGTTGAAATGCCGATCAACGAGACCGAGGAAAGGGTTGATCTAATAACCGAAGCTTCCAGACCCATACCTTCGCTCTGCTCAGGGGTCAAAGAATTGAAAGTCCGCCGTCTTTGCCGTCCGCCGCTTGTAATTAACGATCCGGGAGGATTGCGATCGTGACGAATGTCCGTCGATCGTGAAACCGAGGCGGATCGTAGCGGTCCGTGGGTCACGTACGTGGGTGGGATTGTTTTCAGAGCGGGGAGGGCGAACGAAAACGGAATTTAAGGGGCGCCGGTGCGACAGTTCGTTAGCGTTTCCTTGCGCGTCTTCGTGCGTCCTCCGTTCGACACCAATTACGCGAGACAGTGATGAGGAGCAATTAACCAGCCGGCACACGATCGACCGAAAGGATTCGTTCGACCTCCGTAGTTCGTGGAGTGCCGGAATTGCACGGTTTCGGTCATTACAACGCGTGGAGACAACGGCGAGCCTGGCCACTGGGAATTACGGGCCAACAATTGATTCCACGGTCCAAGCACGGTTCTAATTTGTCCTAATGCCAACGAGAACCGGCCGAATTTCGTGCTAGTATAATAGTCTTTCGCACGGTCACCGATAATCGATCGAACGGCCAATCGAGCCGGAGACGTTTATTCACTTTCCCGATTCGGTTACGGAATTAAGGGATCGCGCATTCACGGTGTAACGTTGTAAAATGGTCGGTTTTTTCTTTCTAAAAAGTGGGGCAAAAGTTGACACTGCTCGAAAGGCTTACTATTTATTAGATTTCTTAATCGCCGTGGATATACATTCCGGGTCAAAAATATAGGGTGTTCTATAATTATGTTAACTATCGGATGGAGGTGATCCCTGAGGTGATTTGAAGCAACTTTTTCCTTAGCGAAAATGCAATCCGCGGCTTCGTTCGCGAGTTATTAACGAAAAACAGCGACTAATGAGAGGCGAGATTACGTGGCGCGTGGCGGCTGAGCGAATCAGCGGAACTGGGCTTCGACCGCTCGTTGGCTCGGCCGCCTCGCGCCAGCCGAGCTCGCATCTCATTGGTCGTTGTTTTTCGTCAATAAGTCGTTAACGATGCCTCGGAGAACATTCTTGTAAAGGAAAAAGTTGCTTCAAATCACCTGAGGAATCACCCCTTTCCAGGTGTTAATATAATTATGGGACTAACCTGTATGTAGACACCCTTCAAGATGGTACTTTTTTAAAACTGAACTTAATGACTTGAATTTTTTTTAATGACAGAAGGAGTAGTCTATTACGTTTTTTAAAACTTTGCTATTACTTGGAATGACAGAAAAAATAGGAGACGCATGTTTTTACATCTTTATCTAACCTTAATACGTAATTGTCGTGTCTCTAGTATTCGAAACAATTTTGCATATTGTCACATCGTTGAAGAGAAAAATTCCTTCGAAATGATTTCCAATGATTCCAATTATTTCGCTAATAATTACAGAAAACAAAGCAGCGCTTATCAATAATACGTACCAGACAGTAATAAATCAAGTCACACAATTATTTTCAATTTACAGAATCACTGATTAGAAACTTTAACTTCTTAAAAATTGTATCCTTGTATTCCTAATGGTCGTCGACCGCGCGAGATACTCGGTACGAATGAAACAAACGTTCGGATAAAATCTGTCGAACACGAATGTGTCACTTTTTTTTCTTCGTAGCAACGGTACTAGAGGAAACGAGCTGCGGGAAAGCGTCGGAATATTTCCATTCGAACGACTGTTTCGGTCGCGCGAAATTAATCGGAAAGAAGTCGCATCTGCAAGTGATATTTTTCGCGAGGACTTCCGCGGGACTGTGGTACAACGGGCGGAGGTGTACTAGAGAAGTCTGAGGAGATGCTACGAAGTTCGGGATGGTTTCAGCAAGACTGAACTGCGAACAAAGTTCACAAGCAGCGACTGTTTTAGTCGCGAGTGTCCCGGGATTGCGGGTAGAACGGATTTTGAACGCAGCCAGCTGTGTTTCTACGGTCGCGTGTTCTCGTTTCCCTTCTGCGGGATTTATTCCGAATCGACCTAAAGAATCGTCGTGTTTAGGCGAGCCTAGGACGCGCCATTGAATCAAAATCCATTTGTTTGTTAAAGAGGATCGAGAGATTCGTAGCCGATATAATTACTCGAACTTTTTTTTCTTATTAGAGTAATGTCGCCCTAACTGATGCATAGATTGTGCACAAAAATGGACAATTTGGAAAGAGGAGATACGATTATTCGAGCCTTGTTGCTCGTTTTTTTATAGTTGTTGAGAATTCGTAACTATGAAAACGATCCGCAAGGCTCGAATAATCGTATCTCCTTTTCCCGTATTGTTCATTTTTGTGGTCAATCTGGGGGTCAATTAGAGAGATATTACTGTATAAGCTTCCAAATCTCGGATGAGATTGATTCGCTGTACAGTAAAGTGAATGTACTTAATCGTAAAATAGTAATAGTAATTCATGGGTTATTTATACATTTCTATTATACGATTTTAAGAATAATAGAATGCACACGCTTGTAGAATAGTAGAATATTAGAATATTATATTAGAATAATATTATTATATTAGAATATTATAATAGAATAATATTATTATATTAGAATATTATATTAGAATAATATTATAATAATATTATATTAGAGAATAATATTATTATGTTAGAATAATATTATTATATTAGAATAATATTATTATGCTAGAATAATATTATTATATTAGAATAATATTATATAAATCTATTAGAATAATAGAATGCACATGCACACGCTTCGATATTGCGTTGAACAAGAAAAACAGAGACATGGTGCTTGGTAGAAACAGTTTTAAGCTACTAAGTCACTGATATAGTTTGGAATTCTCGATATTTTTCTATTAATTGAGAAAATAAACAGATTAGTTCCGAATTACTCGAACTCGAGCTTCGATGTCGAAGCAATCCGAGAAACGGGATTTCGGTGGTCGGTGTCGCGAAGCTCCGTGAAAATGGCTAAACGGAGTTTAATTTTACTGCGGAATGTTTCGACTTGCCACGGGGAATTCTGTCGCATTTAAATCGTCGACGGTGGAACACGAGCACGCGTGCACGTGTAAAATTTCGCTGGCAGCCGCACGCTTTTCCGCGATACCGTGTCAACGTCTTGTCACCGGCGCGGCCCCATCAATAAATCAAAACGACGACACACAGCCGTTCGCCGACCGCGGCAAATACTAAAACATACACGCGCCAGTCGCTTTCAGATGTTCGACGGTTGATTGCTCTTAGGATCTCTCTCTGCATCTTGGGGTCGCGGGAGCCCCCGACACAATCCGACTTTGATGTTCTTTCGCGTGACAACCCGCGGGAAACCGATTTATTATGTCACCGTCGCGAAATCAATAACGTTCGATTTCATCCGGCATTCCGTGACGGATGAATGCGAACGGCTGCGACGCCGAAACGTTGCATAGTACGTATGTGTGTGTGTGTGTGTAATTCGTTCTTTCTTCTCACTGGTAAAATAGAAAAATATTGTATATATACGAACAAAAAAGAAATGAAAAATATTTTATATATATTCATTACACAGGGTGTCCCAAAAATGTCTCGCAATCCGGAAGTGGCGGGTTCCTCGGATCATTTGAAGCAACTTCTTCCTTTACAAAAATGTTCTCCGAGGCACCGTTAACGAGTTATTAACGAAAGACAGTAACCAATAAGAATCGAGTACGGCTGACGCGAGGCGGTCCAGTCAACCAGCGCGCGAAGCCCAGTTCCGCTCATTGGCTCGGTCGCCTCGCGCCAGCCGAGCTCGCCTCTCATTGGTCACTGTTTTTCGTTAATAACTCGTTAACGGTGCCTCGGAGAAAATTTTTGTAAAGGAAAAAGTTGCTTCAAATGACCCGAGGAACCCGCCACTTTCGGATTGCGAGACATATTTGGGATATACGAACGAAAGTAGTCGTTGACTTTCGGAAAGATAAATATCGAAGAGCATGATACGATGGGAAATGTGTTTACACGTTCTACAGCGACCGAGGTAAGACGTAAATTGCTTAGAAACCGTAAATATGCATCTAATAATTTTTCCCTTGAAGCATGCATTTACAATTTGTAGAAATCGTGCGCTCTATAGTCAAACAATTTTCCAATTCGAAGCAGTGAAAAGAGCACTTCGTCGCGCAGAATTCTTCGGGCCGATATACCACCGCAGCTTGCCCGCCAGTTTTTCCGCGTCGCGAAACAATGAACCGGCGTGCATTTCGTTGTCAGCGAAACGAGTATTATTTTTCATATGCATGCTCGCGGCCGTGGCCCGACTGCGCGAAAGCGTCGCGAATAATCTCGGTGAAAGCTTGATCCATCGTCTGCCTTGGTTCACGGGGCGAACGCTCGGCCGCGGCCGTGTAATCGCTCGAAACCACTATAGTCGGGCGAAATGTCTGACGCGAAATTGATTCAGACTATAACGGAGCCGCGTTAACCGGAAAACCGGCGGGCCAATTAAAATCTCCATTTAAATGGAGGGGCAAAAAGACGAGCAAATGACTTTTCGGACGCGTTGCTCGCTCGTCCGCGCTGTCCCGGTCTTAACGATTCCAATTGGATCTACATTATCCGAACCATTAACTTCCGCAACGCGGTCCGATCGTGTGTTGTCCAGCACGCGAAAATATAATCGCGGTTATTAGCCTTTTGTGGCCGCGTTTCAAATTTATCTGGATCACGCTATTTCTGGCGATTTAAAATTCTACCGCAGATATTTATGCGTTCGCGGCGATTGCAAAATTGCGGAATGCAATTAACTCGCGTTCTCTTATTTTATGCTGCAACGAGAATATTAAATTCAGAAGGACAAAGAAATTTTAGCCGCTAAATGGAACACGAATTTCGCCGGCGACGATAAATCATAGTAAATTCTACCTCTAATTGACGCTCAGATTGTACACAAAAAAGGACAATTTGGGGAGAGGTGATATGATTTTGTCGGCTCGTTTTAATAGTTGTTGACAATCGGTAACTATAGAAACGAGCCGCAAGGCTCGAATAAACGAATCTCTTCTTCCGAAATTGTCCATTTTTCTGATGAAAAATTAGGGAGAATTTACTGTACTTTTACACTTTAACTGGCTGAAATCTATATTTTGCACTGTCTCGGTTATTTTATAATAATTAATAATAATAATAATATTATTATTATTATTACTACTATTATTATTATTATTATTATTATTATTATATTATAATACTTATTAATAATATAATAATCCTGCTTCGCAGGAGCTCCCGAATCGAGCGTCGATTACGAAGAATTTACTACAACTAGCTTCTAAAGCTCTTGCAAAATTCCGCTGACGCATCTCGCGCTATAAAATCGCACAAACCTCCCCGATATATTCAACTTTTCCACTTATCAAATTGCCATCCCTTCGCCAAGGTTATTCGCTGGTTTAGGGCTTAACAAGGTTATTTTGTTGCGCGCCACATGCTGCAATCTTAGCCCATTAAGAGAAAACAGGACGGCCGAGCGAACGATTTTTAATTAATTTAGCAGCTCGGCGAGCGTTTATGTGGTCGGTATCGAGACCTCGATGGTATTCAGGTTAACGGGCGAGTAGAGCAGCACGAAGGGAAAAGAAAAAGGCAACGGTGTATCGATTTTCAAGTAACCGGTGACACGTACCCGCGCAGCACGTCGCCATTAAGCATCATCCGCGTTTTTTATGGACCATCTCATTGTTCGCCATGCATATTGTTCTCGGACCTACACGCACTGTGCTCCTGCTCCCGTAACACAGAGCCACGCGTACACACTTGCGCCTTCTTCTCTTTTTTTCCTTTTTTCTGAAACGCTGCATCCACGTTGTCTTTGTCGGTGGTAGTGGTGCGCGCACACGCGCTCGATTCTTTGCCATTGTGCCACGCTCTGGGGCAAAAGAAGATAGCCCACTTTGAGATTAACGTGATTTTCATTTATTCGACGTTACTGCCAAGGTTTTGCTTTCACAAAAAGCTTGCGAAATACCGTTAGAAACGCACGGAAATGAGGTAGAACCGAATTTCGAATTCTTTGACGAACGAATTTTTCTGGAAATATAGTGGGACAAAATGATTTAACACATTTAACCAAAATTTATGACTGTTATTAAATGTAATGTCCCAAAAATGTCTCGCAATCCAGAAATGGGAGTTTCTTGAGGTCATTTGAAGCATCTTTTTCCTTTGCAAAAATTTTCTGCGAGGCACCGTTCATGAGTTATTCACGAAAAACGCTGACCAATGAGAGACCGCTGACGCCTCGCCCTCGCGACCACTGCCACTGCGTCAGCTGCCCGGCGCGACGCGGCATTGGCCGCAAGGGCGAGGCGCCGGCCGCAGTCGCTCTCCGATTGGTCAGTGTTTTTCGTTAATAGCTCGTAAACGGAGCGGCGGATCGCATTTTCGCTGAGAAAAAAGTTACTTGAAATTACTTCAGGTATCATCCATTTCCAGATTACGAGACATTTTTGGGACACCCTGTATTTGCACAAAAATTATTTTCTTGTCGAATAAAATTGTTTAGGCGGAATTCAATTCTGTTTCACTTGTGTGTGCGTGTGCGTGTGTTTATCGCGATATTTTACGAGTTTCTGTAAAAATGAAAGCTTGACTTCAATGTTAAATACGTAAAAATCACGTTAATTTTCGACAGGTTATCTTTCTGTCCCGAAGTGTATGTGTCTCGAGACGAGACCCGTGTTTCACGAATGCGATAATGGTTATATGATAAAACTGTTATTTTAGGAAGTACGTATCCGGTACGTTCTGTTGATTCTGCTGTCTACGTAATAACTAATTTCGAAACTTGTTACTTCAACTTCGCAGTTGGTTTACATTCGTCATTCCCCGAATCGCTGTGCAAGTTATCCGCAGTCTCCTCGTTCGTGTTACGTTTGCAACTTCTGCAGTCGGTGTCGGCGGCGGACGATTTTGAGCATTTGCGATCGTCTGAATCCATGAAACACAGGCGCGATACAATGAGACAGATGAAGACGCGAATTTCTGTTCATTATAGTACAATGTATTAAGATTCGCAGTTAAGCAGATTGCTGAATCTTTTCTGTATAAATAACCATGAAAGAAATTTATCGTTTCATGGAATTCATAATTCGATGGAAGAGTGCAAATTATAGGCCCCGATTCTGATTTCTTTAAGTCATCGAATGATTTATACTTTTGTAAGTACACCTTGGGTTCGATAAAAAAATTCATTCGTTTCTAAATTTCGTCAATTACTGCAGAAATCTATCCGCAGTAACAATACCATTGACGTCGCTTCCTTCGAACAGCCATAATTCGTCTAATAAGCTCCGCGGGAATTCGCATATACATTTCTGAAGCTTTACGATTAAAATCGTAACAAAGTGATCAATTTTTCGAGAACTACGGTAAGTTGAAAGCAAATTTAACCCTTTGCACTCGAAGCCATTTTAACTGTAAATCTAAATGAATTCTTTTGACTTATGGTATATTCATTTTACATGACAAAGTGCATTTTATGCAGATGAAATTTAGTCTTGTGACTCGTACAACAGTTAGACCCTTAATAATTTTTATATCTAAACATTGATGATATAAAAATTATCTTAGAACGTGATATAACAATTTTAATGGTGCGTCAGAGTCACCGCTCGAGTGCAAATGGTTAATCGTACAGTAAAATACGTCGGATTCTCGTTAACTCGACGCTTCATAATTTTCAGAAAATTAATCAGCTTAACGATCGCGCAACAAGAGAAAACCGAAGCAATCGGACGACGTACTAGACGCGACTGTCAGCCTATTGTTACGCGATGAAATTAAAATCGAGATGACAACCGCGCGAATTTGTGGACCCACGCGGTATGTACATTCTTGAAGAAAATGTTTGGCAAATCGATTTTCCAAAGATTCGCGCTGGAACAGCTCTTCGAGAATCCGGCGTAGGAATTTATCGAGGAATTGACGAGCTCCGATCGATCGACCGTTTCGATGGCGCGATTTCGCTGATTCCGTGGAAACATAATCGGCCTGTAAAGACGTCGGTCTGCCGTTAAAACCGCGCGAAATTCCGTCAGCCGGCGCACTATTTTTCGTCGGATTTACATCGGCGCGCGGGAACGCCGGTTTTCCACGAGGTTATCGACGAACGGAGACCGGAAAATTGATAGCCATAGAAACGGGGACGCCTGCAATCCGTTTTAATTAATGCTTTATTAAACGCACGCGACTTCGCGTTTAATTGTATTTCCACGCGGCTTGTGACCCGGCCGGTAAACCGTCGAAAGGGCGACGTTTTTGCTCCATGGTCGATTTAGAATAGTCTCTAATTGATAGATCTCAATTATGTATCTCGAAATTTCTCTCCGGCTGTGCGTTCCCAATTTTCCGAAATCCAATGTTCGTTCGCGCCGCGATTGAATTCGCCGCGCTCTAATGGGGGAAAAGCCGGGCACGCTCCATGGAAACGTTCTCGTCGTTCTCGTTCCATTATTCTAGCGACTGTTCGCAAACCTTGAATTTTTTCTGCCGTCAATCGGATCTAATAGAAGCGCGTTTGCAGATGTAATCGTTAATCTCTCATCGTATTTAGCCCGCGGCTGCGATCATTCGAACTCCATTCAGCTGAACAATTCAAAACGTGGATTTTTATGCGTTCGCGACATTTTCGACTTTTTCGGCGATCGAAACAATGGAACGGTAAGCAAGAAAATTTCTTATTTTCAATTGGACTACGATACATTCTGTGTAATATTTCACAGACGTCGGATTTTCACTCGTAGAAATGCTAGCCATTTTTATTTGACACGCCAAGTGCCGAAAATCGAGCTCAAATATGTCAACAACAAAATTGATTATATTGGAAGGTATTTTAACTGTTTTGCTAATATACGGTAAAAAACGTAGTAGTATCACCTATATATGATCGACGCGGTAGTCAACGTGCTACTGTAATTTCTGAGAATTTCATGCGTTTGTAACATTTTCGATTCGCTGACACTCGGAATAGTAAAACATTTAGCAGACATCAGCAAGTTTCTTATTTTCTCTAGATCACTATACAGCCTGTACGAAGGTAAACAAATGTACACTTGCACGAGAAATACGTGTAATTTTGCTGCAAATTTTGAACTCTGCCACTTTCTCTTTTTTCACTATTATTTTTATTTCTATTTTTATATTCTTATTTTCTTATATTATATTATATTATATTATATTATATTATATTATATTATATTATATTATATTATATTATATTATATTATATTATATTATATTATATTATATTATATTATATTATATTATATTATATTATATTATATTATATTATATTATATTATATTATATTATATTATATTATATTATATTATATTATATTATATTATATTATATTATATTATATTATATTATATTATGTTATATCATGTTATATTATATTATATTATATTCTTATATTATTTATATCCTTCATTTTTATTTCATTACACAAATTTTCACTGCAAGATGCAACTTCAATTTGACTGCGATTTTAATCTCAATCTTAATCTCAAACCATCCACACAGATACCGCTGGCAAATTTGACTTAAATACCCGCCGACGAGTTTGTGCGGTATCAGAGCGTCCGTCTAAAAACGTTCCACACGTCACAGAGGATTCCCGGAAGCAGCAATTTCCGCGAACCAGAGGGCTCGTCGAAATGGTTCTCATCGGGCGAGGAATTTGCGCGCGCGCGGAACAGCCGAAACGTCCTGGCGCGGCGTCCGCCACAGTATTTCGGTGGGAAACTGACATCGATACCGGCTCTATATCAACCCGGTTAATGTGAGAAGTGAGAAGCGTCAGTACCAGGTTCGCCGGTCTCTAGAGCGGCCTGCCGAGCCCTGATTTTCCACGCTCGCACGGCAAGCCGGCGCTGAGAGGCGGCTCGGCGGATGCGGAGAGCGGAGAACACAGGTCGCGCCGAACAGCCGCATGCATACTTCACGCAATTTCGACGCGACGTCCGTCTACCCGTGGGCTTTATCAATGCAATTCAGCAGGAATCGGCCGGGTCGTCTTCATCGGCCCGAGGCTGGCCCGAGGTCGGCCCGAGGTTGGCCCGAGCATCGCGCGCTCATTGTTCCAATTCCGCGAAGCGCGCGACCGGATAAATTGTCCGGACGTTAGTCTCTCGTCGGCGCAGGGTGGAACGGGGACCGGGAGGAAAACGGACCCTGTTTTCATTAACACGTTCCGTGCCACGTGTACCATCGATGGTACACGCTTGCATGTTTACTTAGTGAACTGAACAAATTGTTTACAAGAAATTTAGAACCGAAGAATCAATTTCCACCGCAAGAATGGGCGTTGATAAGTTTTTGTTACGTTGTTATGTGTACGAGAATTAATAATTGCACGTAATACATCAAGTTTTAGTAAAATATCAAAGTGTGAAGATTCGAGTAAAAAAAGCTCGGCACGGAACGTGTTAATAAATGGCGAACGAACCGGAACCGGCAATGGTGGGGGGATAGTGGTTCAAGGCGACACGCCTTTTATTCCATACTCGCGAGACGATGCCGTTTTTATTTTTGTTGTTCGCCGGTGTATTTTCGCTCGTTCGCGAGAGCAATTCAAACGCGACACCATTCTCTCCCCTCTCTCTTTCTCTCTCTCTCTCTTTTGACCGACGGAGCGTGACGTTCATTTGCGACACGAGGTTCGAGGGCGAGACATTTCCGTCGCGGCCCCTGAATCGCTCTCGCAAGCTTCTTTTCCTCGGAAACAGAAGCTAGTTGTTTGAATAACAATTGTCCTAATAACGAGGAGGTCATAATTTCTCGATGGCCTCGCTGCTTTAATCCTGGAAATGACGGGAGGTCCCCTCGCGCTCACCGTTCGTAAAATTCTCAGGGAAATACTCATTGTCACTTTTGGGTTCGGAATTAGTATTAAAAAATCGGTAATCGGATAACTTTTTGTTTATAAATGCTTGATATACGTGCCTGTGGTTTTGAATAACATTTCTGTACCAAAAATAATTGAACACGTTAAACGCCAACTCTGTTCGTTATAGGCTCAGATAAAAAAGTTAAGAAACGAGAGATTTTCATTTGTTTTGTCATTTCAGGTAATAAGAAAATTTAAAAAGAAAGCATTACAGTCATTGTCTAGTAGACTAGACCCTCTGTAATCTAAAAAAAAATTCAAATCATTTAGTCGAATGCTAAAAAAGTTATCACGTTTTAGAAGGTGTATGAACTTTTGTGGGCTACTGTATACAGTAATGTCTCCCTAATTGACGCTCAGATTGTCCACGAAAATGGACAATTTGAGAAGAGGAGATATTATTCGAGCCTTACAACTCGTTTTTATAGTTACCGGTTGTCAACAATAATGGAGATATCGCTTTGTAACAGAGTTACTGAGACACCCAAATATGAGACACCCCGTATATGTATAAGAGGAAATTATTCGAGTCTTGCAACTCGTTTTTATAATCGTCGACAATTGGTAACTATAAAAACGAGCCATAAAGGCTCGAGTAATCGTATCTCCTCTTCCCAGATTGTCCACTTTTGTGCACAATCTGAGCGTCAATTAGGGAGACATTACTCCATTTAGCTGAAATTTGCGGGAAACCCTGAAACGAACTCTACAACAAAACGTACACACGACACCCAAATATGAGACACCCCGTATATGTATAAGAGGAAATTATTCGAGCCTTGCAACTCGTTTTTATAATCGTCGACAATTGGTAACTATAAAAACGAGCCATAAAGGCTCGAATAATCGTATCTCCTCTTCCCAGATTGTCCACTTTTGTGCACAATCTGTGCATCAATTAGGGAAACATTACTCCATTCAGCTGAAATTTGCGGGAAACCCTGAAACGAACCCTACAACAAAACGTACACACGGTTGTTCCAAAAAAGAAAAATGAAAGTAGATCGCTAAATTCGTCAGATAGTCGAATCGCTGAACGGCTGGGAAAACAGAAAAAAATGTCCCCGCATCGCGAGTAAATATTGTTCTAATCAGCCGCGCGGCGCGATAGTGGCAGACTGACGATCGGTAAGTGTGCGCTGCGCTCCCCTTGATTCGATTCGACAACGTTCATTAATGAACGTGCTCCGTGTATCGGTAGCGGCGCACGATCGCGATATTTACGAGCTCGGGGCTGACGCTGCGGATAATCCGGGGCGCGGGTCCCCGTAATTAAGTTTAGTTATGCGCGGGGATCTCTGGAGGGTGGCAGGCGGACACGCGCGTTATCCGCGAACGGTGTTGCCGGCGACGTACGCCGACGTTATCGATGACGCGAGACTTTTGTTCTCCGCGTTTCTGCGACGATCGAGCCACGTTCAGGATAATCACAGCCGTCGGCTCGTGCTCGGGAACCTTGCAGACGTCTGACGCCGGGACGCGTGTTCGTTGCTTCGACGTTACAACTGGAGCTGTGCGAGTGTGCGTTTTTATGCGCGTTTCGGTGTGCAATAACATAGTTATAAATGGCATCGCTGCATAATATATCCTGGCACGTGTTTCTGAACAAACATCGAACAAACAGGTAAAATTCTAGTAAATTCGGGTAAATTCTCTCCGATTGTCCCTCAGCTTGTGAACAGAAATGGACAATTTGGGAAGAGGAGGCACGATTATTATACAGGGTAATTATGGCATTTCCGGGAAATGAGGAGTTCCTGAGGTGATTTGAAGTAACTTTTCCCTTTACAAAAATTTTTTCCGACGCATCGTTTATGAGTTATTGAGGAAAAACAATGACCAATGAGGTGCGAGCTCGTCTGGCGCTAGCCGGCCGAGGCAATGAGCGGAACTGGGTCGCCTCGCGCCCGCCGAGCTCGTTTCTCATTGGTCAGTGTTTTTCTTTAATAACTCGTTAACGGCGCCTCGGAGAACATTTTTGTAAAGGAAAAAGTTGCTTCGAATGACCTCAGTAATCTCTAATTTCCCGGAAGTACCATAATTTTGGGAAACCCTATATGTGATTATTATATATTATACACTATTACTACACTTGCAGTAAGCAATTTATCGCAAGTCCTTAAACGCCTTGAACCTCGTTTCTCGATTTCAAAAAATTATTTTCAGTAACAATAATACAATAGTAATTATTTTTAGTAGCCGGTCGCGCCGTTCGCCGCAGTGATTTTTCTCAATTCCAGCGAGTTGAATCCGCCGGAGGGACACCGAGGTGGAGACGTTTAACGAGGCCAAAGGCTCGGAAATGTCGTCATCGGGCCAGGGATCCGCGGGAACGAGCGCGTTTACGGCCACGCGTATTATAATATTATAATCGGCTGCATTAACCGGCGTGCGGCTAGTTGATAAGCGCGTAATCGCAGTTGTTTGTTATGCAGCGAATGGGTTCACGGACCGTACGGTGCCGGACACGGTCGGGCTGCTGGCGAAACGTAAAACCCATTCCCCCGTCGGCTAATAAACGGCCGCTCCGTCGAACGGGCTCGAAGTTTCGCTCGCAGGTAATCTGCTTGTCAATAGAGAACGCGCGATTTCGTGCGCGAAGGCGTCCGGTAACGAACGGCGCCAAAGGGAATTCCGTTCGGGAGTTGGTTTCGTCGTCCGGCTACTTATTAACTTCACCAATTAACCCGAATTTTATTGGGAAACTGGCGACCCGAGGGCGGAACTATGGCGGCCCGGTCGCCGCGCGTAGTCGCTATAATTGAGCAACGCGACGCCGCTGCCCACGGACCGTCTGCGATGATTTTTTTTTATCGGTGGTTGCGTGAAATCGAGGTTCGATATTTTTTGGCGGATATTAGTTTCACGGATCGCGATGCGACTGCAAGCTTTTCGCTCGGACTGTTATTTTTTCCCTTTTTTTTCGATTGCATCGCGACAGAGGCGTCTGCAAACGACATTTTCTCCCGGGAATGCCAGATTTGCTGTGAATTTTCGCTGCGCTGGTACTACGCCTATGTAATTCATTGCTACGTCGATGTCAAGGATCGACGAGTCGACGGACGGTCGAATTGCCTTCGAATGAAATGATTGTCTAAGTAGGTCCCACATCTTGTAATTAGTGCAGAAAACTTTCATTTTCGGTACAGTAATTTCTCTCGTAAATGCTAAATTTTGGGTTGCCGTGAATTTCACTCTGCTAGTCCTACGCCTATGTAATTCACTGCTACGTCGATGTTAAGGGTCGACGACGAGTCGACGAACGGTCTAATTGCTTTCGAATGGTAGCGATTAAACAATTTGAAAATATTGTTGCATTACCATCAACCGATTGAAATTACTGTCTATATAGTTTCTATATTTTGTAATTAGTGCAAACAATTTTTATTTTGCCTGAAGATTCGTAGTCGAATAATCATGATCGAAAGAGGTCCTTAATTTCTTTTTCATCGAATTTTTGAAACATCGTAGAAGAGAGAATGTTATGCAATATGGAATCTGATGGAATATTTTTTAATATCGTCTTATTAATTTTATTGTAATTCTATTGTGTTAAGTATAAGTATCATTCCGTTCTCTTTGGACTATAAAAACGAGCCGTGTGGCTCGAATTCCCAAATTGTACACCTATGTTAACCCTTTCGTTACGGGTGCCGATTATAGTCGGCGGCGGCGAGACGACCCGTGTGCACGGGTGCCGACTATAATCGGCGTTCGCCCGACGATCCGTTAATAGAGCGACATTTTCCTTCGCTCTGTCTCGTTAAGATGACTCGTTATCATTTTCTTGACTGCTCGTGAAATGCCGGATGGCTAAAAATAGCCAAAAATTAATAAAACAACTGAATAGTCGAAGCTTTAATTTTGTTTGGAAAATAAGAACCTCTTTTCTTAAGAAGCCCTATTGTGTTAAGTATAAGTATCATTCCGTTCTCTTTGGACTATAAAAACGAGCCGTGTGGCTCGAATTCCCAAATTGTACACCTATGTTAACCCTTTCGTTACGGGTGCCGATTATAGTCGGCGGCGGCGAGACGACCCGTGTGCACGGGTGCCGACTATAATCGGCGTCCGCGCGACGATCCGTTAATAGAGCGACATTTTCCTTCGCTCTGTGTACCAGTTGGAAAAGAAACCGAAATAGAAGGTGCGTTGTTCGCGGTGCAAACGACAAAAGACGCGAGTCTAGATACGAATGCAAAAATTGTAACGTAGGCCTCTGCGTTGACCATTGTTTTAGAATTTACCATACCGAATGAAATTACTAAGAATTATAATTTGATGTCTAACCACCTCAAATTGTATCTTTACTTGTAACAATAGCAAACTTTCTAAATACGTAGATAACTTAACCCTTTGCACTCGAGTGGCGATTCTGAGGCAACACTAAAATTTTTGTATCACGTTCCAAGATGATATTTATATTATCGAAGCTTCGATATAAAAAGATTGTTAAAAGTCTAACTGTCGTACGAGCCACAAGACTCAATTTCATACGAATAAGATGCACTTTGTCGTATAAAATGGAAACACTATAAGTTAGAAAAGTTAATTTAGATGTACAGATGAAATTGCTTCGAGTGCAAAGGATTAATATTCGTACGATATACTCATTTTCATGTTTTTCATATAATACGATGAAACAGTTGTCATGTAGCTCTTAAAAAAGTGTGCGTACAAGACAATCGCAAAGTGCACGCTTCGCGGCTCGGTGCCCCGTTTAGTGGCGTCACTCCAGCGTAGCGGGCTGCCGTAAGGAAAGGGTTAAAACATCTGAAAATGTCACGAAAAATATAAACACTCGCCCTCGAAAAAACAGGCGAGAATTAATATTTCCCGAGATATTAATTAATACACTCAACATTTCGAATTTCGCGAGTAACGGAAACTCGCTCGGCAAGTCATAATTTACATTTCGTATGCAAAACCGAGACCCTTAAGACGACACGCGAGACGACAAGAATGATCGACGCCCGGTGCCCTCGCGGTTCGTTTAGTATTCCAAAACGAAAAGCATCCGAGGGCGAAGAAAAAGTCCGACGACGTTCCCCGACGACGACGAAGTGGAACAAATCGACGTTACACGATCGATGCGCGTAAAATCCGACCGGACCGTTCGAAACGAGCAGCAGCGAGTTGCGAGCGTTCCGCGAACGCGTTGCCCCCGGTGGAAATGAAAATAATTTCGCTCTTACCGCGGCCGTGTCATCCGCAGAGGAAGCTTGATGTTTTCATGGACGAAGCCGCACGGCAAATAAACCGCAGCAACCGCCGCGTTATTAATCTCCGGATTGCCAGGTATCCGACGGGAGCGCGGAACGCCGGAAACGCGGAAACCCTTCGGCCGCGCGTTACGGTAATGTCTCTCCAATTGACGTCCACAGATCGTCCAGAAAAATGGACAATTTGGGAAGAGGAGATACGATTAGTCGAATCTTGCGGCTCGTTTTTATAGTCACGAATTGTCAACAACTATAAAAACGAGTTGCAAGGCTCGAATAATCGTATCTACTTTTCCCAAATTGTTCATTTTTCTGGACGATCTGTGCGTCGATTAGAGAGACATTACTATACGCGGCATTCGACCGTATGATTAAAAGCGGGTCGTTTCGAGGATTTCTTTTTTTTAGGCATTGCGTGCGTAAAATAATTATCGAGTCTAATAATATGTTACCGAATCGTTCAAACTGATCTTACTTTCCAAACAAAATTAAGGCTTCGACTATTCGGTGGTTTTATTAATTTTTGGCTATTTTTAGCCATCCGGCATTTCACGAGCAGTCAAGAAAATGATAACGAGTCATCTTAACGAGACAGAGCGAAGGAAAATGTCGCTCTATTAACGGATCGTCGGGCGAACGCCGATTATAGTCGGCACCCGTGCACACGGGTCGTCTCGCGGCCGCCGACTATAATCGGCACCCGTAACGAAAGGGTTAACATAGGTGTACAATTTGGGAATTCGAGCCACACGGCTCGTTTTTATAGTCCAAAGAGAACGGAATGATACTTATACTTAACACAATAGGGCTTCTTAAGAAAAGAGGTTCTTATTTTCCAAACAAAATTAAAGCTTCGACTATTCAGTTGTTTTATTAATTTTTGGCTATTTTTAGCCATCCGGCATTTCACGAGCAGTCAAGAAAATGATAACGAGTCATCTTAACGAGACAGAGCGATGGAAAATGTCGCTCTAATAACAGATCGTCGCGCGAACATCGATTATAGTCGGCACTCGTACACACGGGTCGTCTCGCGGCCGCCGACTATAGTCGGCACCCGTAACGAAAGGGTTAAAAAGTGGTAATCGCCGAAGCTACATTAAAGATTTCAAAATGAATACAAACCCGAACAAACTAGCTCCGGGGAGTAAAGATTGCTAAATCCAACGGGAGAGAGAAAGGGAGAGGGGGGAGTTCTGAATTCTATAGTCGGCACCCGTAACGAAAGGGTTAAAAAGTGGTAATCGCCGAAGCTACATTAAAGATTTCAAAATGAATACAAACCCGAACAAACTAGCTCCGGAGAGTAAAGATTGCTAAATCCAACGGGAGAGAGAAAGGGAGAGGGGGGAGTTCTGAATTCTATAGTCGGCACCCGTAACGAAAGGGTTAAAAAGTGGTAATCGCCGAAGCTACATTAAAGATTTCAAAATGAATACAAACCCGAACAAACTAGCTCCGGGGAGTAAAGATTGCTAAATCCAACGGGAGAGAGAGAGAGGGGGAGAGGGGAGAGTTCCGAATCCTCGCGCGAATTCTCGTTTCCTTTAATCGTAAAAAGCAGATAGATATCTAGCGCTACAAGGAATTTCCTTCGATTACCATAACAGGCATAAAACCGTGCCACCCCTTTTATCACCGATATTTCCATGATCCGGGATCAAAAGCGTGGCGGATCGCGGTCGCATTGAATTTATTCGCGCAGAACACACTCGAGAGAGAGCCGGCGATGCTCGTGTTCCAGAGAATTTATTCGAACATCGTCCGCGCGGAACTTCATCGTTCCGATACTTTCGTTATTCACGGCGGTTCCGAAAGCCTGCCGACCGCAGGGCGTCGCTACGCCCCCCGCGGAGGGGACGGCGAACATGCTTTCGGTAGCCGGGGATCCATTTCTCCGTGGGACGTATAAAGGCGCGGCGGCGTTTCGGCGCCCGAAACAATGGTGATTCATTCGAGAAACAAAATACGCTCGGCACCGATTAGTCATGCCGCCGCGCCGCGGCGAAGCGTTCTCGGGCTGGCGAAAGTCGGCTGCGAGAAACAATGAGCGCGTATAATTCGCGGCGATATCGTAAATTCGTCGGGAGCACTGCTTCGCGCTCGTAATGGGCGAATTAATAACGGGAGAAGAGGAGAGAGAGAGAGAGAGAGAGAGAGAGAGGCGCCACGGGACCGGCGAAACCTCGGAGAAAATCAATTTAATTGGTTCTTCGGTGTTTGAAACGGTGTGCTGTTTGCACTTCGATCGAACGAGACAATTTCGAAGGTTCTTCGCTAATTTCGACCTCTACGATCGTACGTTCGTTTCATCGATTTTTGCGAGATTTTTTATCGTTCGTCGAATGTGTATAATTGTTAGTAATATTTTCTCAACACTTTGCCGGCCGCTGTCACGCTGGCGTGACTTCTGCTCCCCGACGGTTATCGGCCGGAGACACGTTCGCGTGTCACCGGCTCAGCGCAGCGACGATGTTTCTTAACATTTTTGTAAAATATTAAACCTAAAATTATAAATAATAATATCAGTATAAGTATAATAATAATAATAATAATAATAATAATAATATAAGTATAAGTATGATAATAATAATAATATATATATAATATAATAATAATAATAATAAGTATAAATATAAGTATAATATAATAATAATAATAATAAGTATAAATATAAGTATAATATAAGTAAGTAAATAATATAAGTGATAATTTTGAGATATAAAAACATGCATTAAAATTTATGTAACACTAATTTTAGTGCCATTTTTAATAACAACCATACCCCATGTACGACGGATAGCGTAAATATCACCGTCGCTAGCAGTAGAATCCGCGTGAAATTCGCCGGCGGCAGCGTAAAGGCGACACGAGAAATAAGCGGCCGGCGAAGTGTTAAATACGTTCTTAAATTCTAAAATTCAAATTTTTAATTTTTAAGTTTTTAAATTCCAAAAGTATGCGACGAGACGATACCGTCTAACTGGACCATCGAAGACGACATCAGCATCGCAGCATTTCTCAACGATTTTCGCATAAGCGATGCACATTCTACGCCGCACGGTGGCACGGATCCCCGAAAACACGAACTAAAGTGAAGTTTTCAACCTTGTGGGAAATGTATGAAACTTTGTATACAGCTTCTCGTATCCATAAACTAACATTTTGCATGCGAGAGTTGCCAAAAGTCGCCACGGATTGTGTTCCAAGCAATTTCATAATGCGGCGAAACGTCTGTTCCAGAACGACTATAAGGGTTCCCCAAAATTATGTTGCTTCCGGGAAACTAGGAGTTCCTGAGGTCATTTGAAGCAACTTTTTCCTTTGCAAAAATTTTCTCCGAGGCATCGTTAACGAGTTATTAGCGAAAAACAGTGACCAATGAGAGGCGAGCTTGACTGGCGCGAGGCGGCCGGTACCCAGTTCCGCTGATTGGCTCGGCCGCCTAGCGCCTGCCGAGCTTGCCTCTCATTGGTCAGCGTTTTTCGCTAATAACTCGCAAACGAAGCTTCGGATTGCATTTTCGCAAAGGAAAAAGTTGCTTCAAATAACCTCAGGAATCCCTAATTTCCCGAAAGTACCATAATTTCGGGACACCCAGACGCGATGCACTAATATTTCGACAGATTGTATCCGGCGATTGCGATGTTTGCAGAATCTCCGAGAGCAGCGAGCTCGACGCGAAAAGCTGACTAAATTGTTCCGGTAAGAACGCGAATCTTTCACCTCGATGAAAATCGCGGCCGACAATAAAAACTTTCCGGCGTGGCGTCGCGGTGAAATCGTTCGAGCGGCGACTTCGAAAAATCGAATGAGAGACCGCGCTCCGATAACAGTGGCGAAGTTCCCGCGAATAAACACCCGGAACTTGTTATTGCAGTCGGAATCGAATCTCTCAGCGCCGGTCCCGACTATCCCGATCCTCTCCGCCGGTATTAATTTACCGTGAAGACCACCGAGGAGTATCGTCGGCTATAACATCGGACATCGTATCTCGCACCTATCATCGATACAGAGTAATTTCGTTACGGCACCCATTCGGCCCGGAACTTTCGCCGACAACGTGTCATATTCATGTGCTGGATATCTCGACGAAAGTTCGGACGGTTGTCGATGCTCTGGCGAACGAGCGAGCATTTCTAAACAAATTCTGATCGCTGAGCAATTTTCTTATTCGTCGAGGAAGGCTATACTATGACATAGTCTGTGCTTCGACTGCGAGAGCTGTGCTAAGGTTTCTTACATAATAAGATTATATATATAGAGATTAAAATGTAAATATAACAGTATATAACAATATAATAATATATAACCGAAATGTAATAGTATATAACAATATAATAATATATAACCGAAATGTAATAGTATATAACAATATAATAATATATAACCGAAATGTAACAGTATATAATGATATAAAAATATATATATAACCAAAATATAACAGTATATACCAATATAACAATATATAAACAAAATTTAACAGTATATAACAATATAAAAGTATATATAACGAAAATATAACAGTATATAACAATATAACAATATTTAACCAAAATTTAACAGTATATAACAATATAAAAATATATATAACCAAAATATAACAGTATATACCAATATAACAATATATAACCAAAATATAACAATATATTTTTGTTAACAGGGAATTAACAGGGAATTGAAAATTAACAGGGACGAAATTAATCAATAAATTGTGAAAAGAACACTTTACATTCTATTTACTTTGTTCAAGTCGACTATTTTCTGAGCGAATTGCTCTCTGCACGAACAAATACTCATTCAAATAAAAGATGCCATCTTATTTCAATGAAATCTTAATCGTACAAATACTTATTCGCATCAATTGTAATCCAGATAAATTTTTATTCGATAGTGTAAATTTAGTGTTAATCAGATACTCTTCCTACCAGTAATTTACAATTTGTTAAGTGAATTATGAACACGGTCGCGACGAAATGACAAAGCGTTCGCTTCGAACACGCTTTCGTTGCTTAAACTGCGATAATTTATACATTCTTATACAATAAATAACGACGCATGCAATGGTTGTGTCGTAGCATTCGAATGATTCGCACGTGTAAGTATCGAGCAATTGGGTCCTGCAACAGCGTCTTACCACGCTAGTAAGAAATTAGAAGGAACCTCGGTGGCGATATGGTAGTTATTAAACAGCGTTTATAGCGAAGCCGCTATAGTTTGCAGAAGTGGGTGAAAGGGATATTAAGGTTTCCCTCGGCGAAACTTTCTTTAAACAGAAGATCGTATTCCTCTGTAAGCATCCGCGTTATTAAACTTTGCAATTTCAGCTGCGGCGACCTTAACTCCGCGAAACTGAGTCTGCTGCGAACATATTTTGATGAGGATCGCTACATGCACCGGTTTATGACGCAAACATACTTCTCGGTAGCTTCTCGAGATTAAGAACTTCGCCTCTGAAAACCTTATCCCGCCGATTTATGACTGATTAACACGCGGAGGGCTCGCGCCAGCCGCAATTAGACTCGCGAGAAAAGCGAACAGATGAGCACGACGGAAAGATTAGAAAAATCTAAAAAATCTACGAACATCGACGGAATGTCTCCGGTTTCTTAACTTTAATCCTAGCGAGCTCTAAAAGAGGTTACATTTAAAAAAAAGAAAAGGTTAAACAAGTGTCGCTTTGTGAGAACGACAAAGCCCGAACTAACTCAGACTTTTCGTCATTTTGATTACAATGCGCGCTTCAATCTAGGAGTTTATTCGATCATTTCCCATGAACGAGTCACTCTAATTTCGACAAATTATAAAACAAAGCATATGGAACTGGACATTTAGGGATCGTCAGTTTGAACGGGCTTGGTAATCCCTTTTATTTCTGTTGAAGGTTGCCCTGCGACGGACATGATATTTTAAATTATGGTATTACATTGTTGTATGATGAGCTGCGTCGCATCTGGCGAGAGAGTGCGACGACTGTCTACTGTCTGCGTTGCCTTTTTCTTTTCGAGGCTCCTACGGCCAAAAATTTGTTTCCAATAAAAATTAACTCTGTTACGATTATTTAACGTTGCCTGTAAAAATTCAACAATTTCACGCGTCGGCAGCGAATGTAACGACTATAATAAAACGAAAATACCCAAGCTAAGTCAACGATTAAAATATCGAGAGCTCGTTAATCCGAAAGACTCTAGCACCCGCGATCGACGGAACTGCTGCAATCTCTGGAGCAGACTAGATAGAAGCTCGCCGCAGCGGAGCGCGTTTGTCATCGAAAAATAAGAGCAGAAGCTCCAGAAAACGGACAAAGGAACGGTGTCACTGTGCAAAAGTGGACAACGAAAGGCGACGCCGGGGCGCGCCGTGGCGTCGGCCGATGTGTCGGTTCGTCGAAGTTTAATTCACCTTAATTGGCGGCGGCGGTAGTAACTTCACGCGCGCATACTTAAAACAGGCACGCGAGGTGTAATTAAAGTTCGACTCGGGAGCCGTAAGGGTGACACCGGGTAAAACGGCGGCCCGGGAAGGGGGGCGAGGGTGAAGCTGTTAGGGGGATAGGGTGGAGCCGGCGCGACGCGGCGCGGCGTCTTGATTTCGCCGCGCGGAACTGCGAATCGAGGGCTCATCGCTTTTAATGAATCCGTGCTGATCGTGGGAAACGCGGCCGCCTCCGGAGATCTGAATCTAGGTCCCTCTTTTGAGGCTCGCCGAGCCGTATCGAGCTCAGATCCGAATTCGCGGCCGCGTTTCGTGCTTATCCATGATGTCCGTTTAAATCACGCGCGCTGGATCACACGGGGATGCACGCGACTCGCCCCGCGAAACTCATTAAAGCAAGTGTTACGGATCCCGGGGCCCGAGTCTGGATATCATCTTAAGCATTCTCCGATCCTCGGCTCGACCGTACATTCGACGCACGCTGCACGGCGACATGAAAGGATCGGCAAGTACAGTAATGTCTCCCTAACTGACGCTCAGGCTGTGAAGAAAAATGGACAATTTGGGAAGAGGAGATACGATTATTCGAGCCTTATTAATAGTGCAATAATAATAATTATTCGGCTCGTTTCGTCTAATTTTTCACTAGGTTTTCTAAATTCATTTTTATATTATAATAAATCGAACGAACCGAATGTGACTGGAATTTTTAGAATATGAAAGAGTCAAGCTGATATTTTCCACGGTAAATATGAACTTTTCAGTTTCGGTTTCATTAATCAATTGATTTTGATATTGCGCGAATATTCGACACTTAACGCGTTAATAGGTTATTATTACAAAATCAGAGCCAGTCAGACTCAAAGCGAGTCAGACTCGCCAAAGTATAGCAAAGATTTAAAAGGATGTTCTCTTATTCTGTTACAGAGATCGAAGTGAGATACTCATCTTTCCCTAACAGAATTTGAATAAATAAAACAGAGTTTGAATAAATGTTGATGTAATAATCACGAACTTATAAGAGATTGTACGATTTAATATTTTATATTTTATCAAGATATTGTGTCAAAATAATCTGCGGCTGGGGAAACGAATCGTCGTGCAACTTACTACGCGAATGCACCGGTTGGTTATTGCGTTTCTGTTTAATATTACTATTGTTATTAAATTTGAATTAGAAAAGCCTTAAATAAATATTCAATCATCATTAGCTGATGGCTTTGCGTTCTAAAGTCTTGACAGCGCTACGTTGCGCCATTGCACAATTTTGTGTAACACGTGAAGTTCAAGGCCAGTTACTGCTTCCTAAAGCAGAGACAATAGCGATCATTAGACAGCGGATTTTATGCGTTTACAAGAAAAATTGATAGACCCATTGCCAAATGGTAAAGTTAATTAAATAATAGACAACTATTGTTGCCTTATTTCTAGCGAATTAACACGTTCAGCGCCGCGTCGGTCAAATATGGGTTAAATTGGGACCCTAATTTTTGACCAATTTTGAAAATTCATATTCATTGCAATAGGTTCGAGCAAACTGAATTTGATTAGGATGTTTCGTATGCGAAAGAGTTCTAATGTCATCCGCTTTGATCAATTTTAACTTTCTAGTTTCGGTTTGATGAATTAAATTGCTTCGATTTTTTGGGAATTTCAGTGGTCGATTGTCGGCGCTGAACGTGTTAAAGTTGTCAAGAGAAGAAATGAATGTCTATGCACCTCCTCTATCTTGCAAATATTGCAGACAAATTGTGCATGCAGATCCGCTGTCTACTGTTAATATTAAACATTAGCAACTGAATTTCATAATACATCAATGTTTTCTGCTTTAATCGTTTTAATAGATTGATGATAATATCAGGAGAAAATTCTGTCGAAGTCGAACAATGCAAACTCTCTGTCTGACTAATGCTGACCTTTTCCACTTGCTACAAGCATAACACTCTACAGTACTCTGCGAATTAATGCGATCACAGTTTGTATTGCGGTGATAACAATAATTTGCGTTATTATTATTATTACAATGCAGTAATAAGAATAACTTGCGTTATTATTATTATTACAATGCAGAAATAATAATATCATTATTATAAGGATATTCTCGGTTACAAGTAATAATATGTATATCGCAAAAATATAATATAATATAATACATTATTACGCAAATTATTGCGAATGTAACAATTATTATAATTATATATATATATATATATTATTATTATTATATATAATATATAATATATAATATTATTATATAATATTGTATCGCGATTCTTGCGTATCCACGAAAACGACGAGTCGTGGCGATCGTGAAAGTTTCATCCGAAAGTAGCGATCCAGTTTTGCATCAGTAATGCAACGAGGATTCATTGCAATGTTACGAAGACAAGTCGCAGTCTACTTATTGGTACACCAAATAAATCGCACAGATGCGATGGGATTGAATTCAATGGACTCGGAAAGACTTTAACGTGGACCTGGATCGCCAGATGGTCTGAAGCTGTATATCGATTTCATTCGGTGTGTCTCCATGGCGAAGTCTATTCGATACCTATCTCGAATATCGTCCCTACAGGATCTGTTTCAGTTGCTGAATTAGATTGTATACTCTGCTCGCATCGAGCTGATTCCATTTCCGTGCGATACCTTGTCCATAGAGCGTCCTGCGCTGCCAATGAAATCATCAAACCAATGTTTCGATCGTTGCGATCACGATTAATTCGACGAATCTTTTCGGGATCGTAAAGATCAACGATTTGCGATAGTTCGACGAAAGACTTTATCCTGATTTGTATCTTTGTGCTTCGAGGAACGATAGTACATTCGGTTCTAGATTGCATAGTAGTATACAAGGAGTCCCATAATTATGATTCTTGAGGTGATTCGAAGTAACTTTTTCCTTTGCGAAAATTCAATCCGCTGCTTCGTTTGCGAGTTATTAACGAAAAACACTGGCCAATGAGAAGCGAGATCGGCTGGCGCTATGCGGTCGAGGCAGTGGGCGGAACTGGGCTTCGACCGCTCGTTGGTTGCGCCGCTTACCGCCGGCCGAGCTCCCCTCTCATTGGTCAGTGTTTTTCGCTAATAACTCGTAAACGAAGCCTCTGATTGCATTTTCGCTAAGGAAAAAGTTGCTTCAAATCACTTCAGGAATCTCCCCTTTCCGGGTGTTAACATAACTTTGGGACACTCTGTACTGTGAACTCCTACCTACCTAATTCAATGTTACACCTGTTAAACCGAAGTAAACATCATTATGTATCCTCAATATAAATTATTGGACTTCGTCATAAATTATTCCATCTATTCATTCGAATAATTCTTCATTCGAACAAACTTGTATTCGGATAGATTGTTATTGAATATTTCTTCGATAGCGTCGAATCGAATTTTATTTCGATAAATATTTATCCGGATAAATTTTCATTCGATTGAATATCTCTTCGACAGTGTCGAATAATATTTCATTCGTACTTGCAACACTTATCTGCACAGTCGCGCGTTTCAAAAGAATGCATTCGTTGCAAAATGATTTTCACGGACTCGACGAAGGTGGGGTTTTGGATTAGGGTTCGCTGCATGCGCCTGAGATGCAAAGGACGCGCGCTGCTAGGGCGAGTTCTGTGTAACACAGAAAGATCAAAGATTTCATTTGCCGAATGCAGGTACCCATTCACCCGCCGAATCCGACAATTTCTTATCAGAACGCGGGGCGCAGAGCGATTCGCGGATGGCTGGGAGCAGGAGGGACGGGAAAGGGGCGTGGGCGGGCGAGGGGAGAGGCTGTGGCCTCAAAGCGTGGCGGAAATCGAGCAGGCTTTGAATACTTAAGCGGGCCGGCCACCAAGGGCTGGGAATGTTTATTGGCAGGGGATCGGTGTTTGCGCTTCCGCCAAATGAAACCGTCGATGTCGTCCCGCGTTTACCCAGCAAAAACAACACCGCTGCCGCGCCTCTATGCGCCGCATTCACGATGCTTCGAATCTCGGCGCGCGCCCCTGTCTACTGTCTGCACCCTCTCCTGGCTGGCATTCACGCGGACCCCCTCGATTGATCCAGTTTTAACCCCATCCCCCGGACGCGGATGCAGCCCTCGGTGTCCGCCAAGAAAATTTCCTTTTGCTCCTCTTCAATTTTCTTGGAGTCTGCCGATACTTTGACCCGAGCAACTTCGCCGGTTCCATCAAATCAAATCAATTTAAGAATTGGAAAGTTGAACGCCTTCGGAAGACGTTCTAATATCTCGGCGCGCGTAGACGTCAATTATTATTTAAGGTAAATGTTCTGGTGATGTGGACGTGCCAGGTGATTTCGACATCGATTTATATTTTTGTGAACTTTGAGCTTTGTATTTAGTAATTAGGCTGTTGATGAAATTGTTTAATGGTTTTTAAACATTTCTATTCATAAGAGAAAGAACGGTGGTTTTGAACGAAGCATGTATCATATAGAAGAAAATGTTGCAATACATTTTAATAATTCACACAGAATTTAATAATTCTGTCAAGAAGATCTGCTTACCTCAAGCATACAATTAATTTGTATTTTAGATTAATTTCGATTTTGACAACAAGTAAGATATTTATTAACTCGTTAAAGGATATAAAATTGAGATATATTTTCTTTTTGCATATAATTTAAATCGATATATATTTGAAAAATTAATATGTCTATTAATTGGTACATATGAACACTCATGCTCCAGTCTTTTGATACTTGTCTTCGGATTCGGTTCCTTTCGCCGGTTGAAGACAATTTTATAAAATTTGTAAATGAAAAACCCATAAGGTATTTACTGCATTTTATGTAACTATACGCAGAATTAGAAACTTGTTAAATATTTATCTTGCAAGAACGCCACTTCAATTACTTCGTAAAAAGCCTTTACTTAATCATCGCAAGCAAACAATTAAAATGCGATGCACATTCGAAGATAACAACTGTAGAATGTACAGTTCGCGAACTTGACGACTGAAAAGCTTTTTTCTAAGGAATATCTGTAAATTAAATTTCTAAAAAATAGTATATTTCATTAGTCATAATAATAATAACAATAATAACAACAACAACAACAACAACAATAATAATAATAATAATAATAATAAAAATAATAATAAGTCGCAATAATAATAAGTCACAATAATAATATTAGTCTCGCTTAATAATTAAGAAACGAGAAAGTGGACAAGCATTTTTACCTAAACATTAACATAGAAGTATCTGTGCCGACTTTTATCAGAAGATACAAAAGAAGAATTGATTTGTTTAAATTTCTACGATCGAGAACACGCGCGACGTGTCTCGCGAAAGATATTGAACGCGGAGAGAACGTCGAATTTGAACGTCGGGCAACTTTCACGAGCGAGTTTGTTCCGCGATATTTACGCGCTCAGCGCAAACACGGGTCACTTGACACTCGTGGATCCTTTGAGAGGATTCACATTCACAATGTGGGCACGAAAGGGTATAGGTTGGACGGGTTGGTAAACTGAGATCTTTGCATTGTTGAATCTAGGGGTGTTCTCTGCAGGGCGTATACACTTCGCTGTGCCCGCTCGGCGGCTGAACATTTGGCTGAGAATAGCGCGTGGTACGTATGTACATATTCAATTAAATTAGCGCATCCCGCGGAAGTCGGTTCTGTGTACATCGTACCCCGATTTAATTAGAAACCGGACGTCTCAATGTTTTTTTAAGGGAGATACGCCGCACTGTGCACATGTTGCAATCTATCGCGCAGGATTCCTGGAGGTCTGAACTCGATTTATGGGCGGCATTTGCGCAGATCAAACTGTATCAAACTTTTAGAAATGTTTTTGCAATAGATATCTTTCCATCTATCTTTCAGTTGATATTTTATATTTCATATTTTATGCTCGATATTTTATGTTTGATATTTTATAATTGATATTTTGTGCTCGATAGTTTATGTTTGATATTTTATATTTCATATTTTATGCTCGATATTTTATATTTCATGTTTTTGCTGGATATTTTATGTTTGATATTTTATATTTCATATTTTATGTTTGATATTTTATATTTGATATTTTATGCTTGATATTTTATGTTCGATATTTTATAATTGATATTTTGTGCTCGATATTTAATGCTTGACATTTTATATTTCATATTTTATGCTCGATATTTTATGTTTGATATTTTATAATTGATATTTTGTGCTCGATATTTTATGTTTGATATTTTATATTTCATATTTTATGCTCGATATTTTATATTTCATGTTTTTGCTGGATATTTTATGTTTGATATTTTATATTTCATATTTTATGCTCGATATTTTATATTTGATATTTTATGCTTGATATTTTATGTTCGATATTTTATAATTGATATTTTGTGCTCGATATTTAATGCTTGACATTTTATATTTCATATTTTATGCTCGATATTTTATGTTCGATATTTTATATTTCATATTTTATATCAAAATCAAACAAATTCTGCAAAAAACAGACTGCACGAAGTACACAGACAGCTTTCGGAAAAATACTTTCGACAATGATATTTATATTATCGACTATTGTTTATGTTAATGTCCTCGAAGTTGGAACAAAATTCTTTTTCGTATTTCTTTTTCGGTAAAATGAAAACTTCTCTTTAAATCCTAAATCTGTTTTCTTGTAAAAACGTGTTTTTTACTATATGTATAAATAAAATTATTATTATTATTATTATTATTATTGTATTATTCCGTATTTTTATTATTTTTTTTATTTTTATTATTATCCCGTATTTGTATACGGGACACGTATTTTTGAAGATTTTTATTTCGCGACTTGCCAGCAGGCAAAACTGCTAAAAGAACGAGTTCAATAACAAAAAAAACACACACACACACACACACACAGAGATCCTGTGCAACGTGTCCCTCCGCAGAGCGAACAATTCACCGTATACGAGAAGATTTTGGGTCGATGACTACCCCAGATGTCAGCGCACAATCATCGTATTCTTATTCCGCTGATTTAAAGAGGAGCGCCGATATAGGTGACCGAGTTCGATTATTCGTGCTTCCTCCGTCATCGATACACGTTGTACCTTCCGACGCGGAACAAATAAAAATCCGTGGAAAACCCCTTTTTCCGCGGGACAGAAGCGCGGACGCGTTGTGTTTGAGCGCGGGAACGAGGCCTCCGCGCGAGAAACAGGAGATCGCAGATTGTTCTCGCGCACGTGATATCCGATTGCCGCTGCAAAATCCCTGTTCCTGCGTTCGTTTAACGCGCGCGCGACGTTCGGCGCGACCCAATTCCCTCTTTCCTCGGTTTCCACTCGCGAAACACTCGGCCGTTCGAACACACCGCGTTTCCAATTAATTCGGCCGAAACACTTATTAACACGTTCCGTGCCACGTGTACCATCGATGGTACACGCTTGCATGTTTACTTAGTGAACTGAACAAATTGTTTACAAGAAATTTAGAACCGAAGAATCAATTTCCACCGCAAGAATGGGCGTTGATAAGTTTTTGTTACGTTGTTATGTGTACGAGAATTGATAATTGCACGTAATACATCAAGTTTTAGTAAAATATCAAAGTGTGAAGATTCGAGTAAAAAAACCTCGGCACGGAACGTGTTAAGCGAACGTTTGCTTCCCATCCGGTGCCAGCCTCCAAGAATTCTTCAACTCGGTCGCCCAAAAGATTACGCGTGCGGGAAATCTGGTTGCTCTTGTCTAGTTCCGACAATCTTGAACAATCGGATGCAACAAGTATTAATTCTTACGTTGATCTATTAGATTTTTCAGATTTTTTCAGACTCGGATTCGCAAAACGTATGAACATCGACAACGTAATCGATGCGATGTGTATGATCTAACTTTTCAATTTTTAGTCGATTTAATAAAATACTTGAATTTCCTGTTAGCTTTTACGCTGTTTGTGTGGCGATCGAAGCGATGAAACGCTGATGAACTTGACTCAACGAGTTTTGCATTTTTGCTGAGAAATTTGAGATATTTGTTTATTCTGCTAAATTATCATTTATCTATGCGATCGAACGTTTCATGCAATTCTAGGGGATTTTTAAGCGAAACGAAAATACAGTAATGTCTCTCTAATTGACGCTCAGATTGTCCACAAAAATGGACAATTTGGGAAGAGGAGATTCACATTGAGATTCGGGTCGCGATAATCGTATCTCCTCTTCCGAAATTATTCATTTTAGTGAGACATTACTGTATTTCGCAGAAATCGAACGAAACAATAGTCCGTCAAACATTTCTCGCGTAACTCATTAACCCCTTAACGCGCAGAAACGTATTAACACGGGCGTGCAAAACCGGCCAAAATGTGCAGACCCGTATATATACGGTCGGCGTCGCAACTTATGTCGCTAAAATGTTCAGATTCGAATATATGAAAAACAGTACGATGGGTACAAAATTCGATCTGCAATGCGATTCAATATTCACTATAATTATTTATCCACTATTTTTATTGAATTTTTAGTAATTTTTGCATTTTTTTTAAATATTTATTGAAATTAAGGTCCAAATATGTATTTTCTTAGATAAAAAAAATTGATCTTTTTTGGTCGGTTTTTTTTTTTTAATTGTGCATTAAGGGGTTAAAACCGTCAAATAAAGAATCAACTTTCCTTTCGAATTCCATTTCTAGCAATGACACAGAGAAGTATACTCTGCACAGAAAAATCCACAATCTGTCGATTAATAATAACAGCACAGTATGAAAGTCTCGAATTTGCGAGAGGAAAAAAATCTGATAGAAAAAAAGCTGATATTTTCGGGCACTCGAAGAGAAAATATTTGAAACGCAGCCGTGTTGCAGAGCCGATGAAAAATCTGTTCGTCAGCGTGGAGGGCGTTTTGTTTGTGCGGGCCAGGAAACGAAGTTTTTGCGACCATAACAGCATGTTGGTAGCGCGAACGTGCCCGGCTTGCTTTACGACGCGCGGCGGACGGGGAAAACTTTTCGAGTCCGCGGGTAAACGATCGGTCGGCGATACGGTTTTACGAGCGGCGATTCTACTAGACGCTGCCACGGTTCTCAATGTATGCAGGTGAAGGTTTTATCGTTCGTCGGCGGGGCACACGGTGTCGCGGGATCCCTGGGTGAAACATACTACGGAGACTGGGGTGTGTGGAACACCCACGCGATGGCTCGTTATTCCACGTAAAAGGGTAATTTTCGTGTCTGTCTCTGATGTTTGACGTGCGCTTATAGACGTGAAGGACTTTAACAGGGCCGAGAATGACTAAATACTGACAATTATGGTCGCTGGTAATAGGTGTACCGTTGAAGGGTTAACTCGACGGTTTTGTAGTCCGCGGATGATAAGATCGCTTAAGAAACGCTTCGTTGCGTTCATGGTAAATGTTTTCGCTCTTGTCCCGTGATATTCGCTTAACCAGTTAACTGTGTTTGACGAGTATATTCGTTATGGAGAAGTGGTAGTATTTCGTGTCATGACGAGTATATTCGTCATGGAGAAATGACGATATTTTGTCTCGACGAGTATACTCGTCATTGAGAAGTGATAGTATTTTTTGTTACGACGAGTATATTCGTCATGGAGAAATGACGATATTTTGTCTTGACGAGTATACTCGTCATGGAGAAGGGGAAGTTTTTTGTCACATAACGAGTATACTCGTCATGGAGATGCAGAAGTATTTTGTGTCATGACGAATATACTCGTCGGTGACAGTATTTTGTGTCTTGACGACTATACTCGACATGGAGAAGTGGAACATTTTTGTGTCATAACGAGTATACTCGTCATGAAGACGCAGAAGTATTTTGTGCCATGACGAATGTAATCGTCATAAAGAAGATGCATTATTTTGTGTCATGACGAGTATACTCGTCGTAAAGAAGTGGAAGTATTTTGTGTCATGACGAATATACTCGTCGACGAGTATACTCGTCGTGCGTAAAAAGTAGTAACCATTGGCTATTTAAAAACTAAATTTCAGTGAAAACAAAAACATATTCTCAAATATATTTTGAGATGTTTAGAATATTTCTGAAACCATTGTTACATTGTTATAAAAATAAGATTTACAAAAAATCGCGATATTGGTATTCGACGTGGAAAAAGTAATTACGTATCTTTAATCATTTCTCTAATAGAACGAGACACTTTTAATCTCTCGTATGTCATCGTTTACTTTCGTTCCTAGGCATTGATAACGGAAGAATCGAATGTTTCGATTCGGAAGAAATGACTCGGTGAGAGAGCAACGCAACGATTGAGGTTTTAAAGGAAAGTCGCAGATGTTTGTTCAAACTCCGACTTCTATAAAACCGTGCGTAAAATTGCTATACTCTCTTCGGAAAACCTTTCGCGGTACTTTTACGAGCTATAAGTGCGTAATGATAGGCAATCGGTTCTCAGTGTTCCCGATCGAAATTTAATGCAGTTCCATTACGTACATACACATATAATGTTCCCAGAATTCGTCACCGAGGAACGTAAAATTTTTACTTCTTCGTATCGCTCGAACGAAAACAGCGTAAGGTCAAGCATCTCCGGCTGCTTTTATCGTGGATCTTACCTCTTGAAACTTTCAAGAGCCGTTAAACACCTTGTAAAATAATATTTTCAAAGTGAACCACATTGTAGACATTCCCTTGAAGTGTTATCGAAACAGAGAGGAGGCTAAGGTCCGCTTCAACGATCATCCGAGAGAGAAGAATTGCTTCTTTCCTTCTCCTGGTCGAGAGAAATGCGGCGCGCAGGTTCTTTGGGAAGAAAAAAATAAGAAAAAAGAAAAGAGAAAAAAGAAAATACGAAAGTGCCTAATGGGTCCTTTTCGCTGTCAAACAAGAAGCTTAACCGGCCCGAAAGCCGGAAAATCTCAAAGTACAGAAATCCGTCTGCCGGCACACGGTCGCAGAACTTCCTCGACTGAGCACATCTGCACGCGAAACGGTTCCAAAGAGACCTTTCTCTATCGACTAAGCGTCAAAGAACATGCTCCGTCTAAATATTTCAGCATCGCGGCGCCGCGTCTAGGCTTCCGTAAGAATTCCGTTCGAGAAAGGCTTTATCACTTGCCGTGATTTTATGGACAAGCAGCGTGCACCGGTTGGGCGAATTAATTTCGAGTTAACCCTTGGAAGTCACTTTACGGTAAACTTGTGTGCTCCCCGGTACCTTGACTTTCCAACTCAATAGCAATTGCCGTGTCATAAACTTCGAGCAACATACTACGGCGCACCACACTACACGTAACATCGATGTACCAGCCGTAACATCGCGAAATTCGCTCGTGGCTTGTACACGTTCCATGCACATCGGTGAATTCATTATCAAATGCACGTCGCTTCGGATTAATATTTGAATGGGGTGCAATAACGGCCACCTCGTTTACCATGGTTTTTGATTTGTTCGCGAACCGTCTTAACCCTTTTCTTTGTTACGACTTCGTTACTTCGCTGCTACTATGCTTCGTCGAACCATTTGTTTGTAAAACGTGCAAACGGATCATTCGATTCCAATTTATTATTTACTTGTTATTATTAATTACTTATTATTAGTTTTTGATTTGTTCACGAACGTCTTAACCCTTTTCTTTGTTACGACTTCGTTACTTCGCTGCTACTATGCTTCGTTGAACCATTTGTTTGTAAAACGTGCAAACGGATCATTCGATTCCAATTTATTATTTACTTGTTATTATTAATTACTTATTATTAGTTTTTGATTTGTTCACGAACGTCTTAACCCTTTTCTTTGTTACGACTTCGTTACTTCGCTGCTACTATGCTTCGTTGAACCATTTGTTTGTAAAACGTGCGAATGCATCATTCGATTCCAATTTATTATTTACTTGTTATTATTAATTTCTTACTTTTATTATTAATTACTTGTTATTACTTGCTATTACTCTATTACTAGATCAGATTGCGTGCTAAGTACAGAGCTCGACTCTAGAACTCCCACGTAACGAGAGTGACTAATTAGCAGCTGCTGAGTGGCAGATTAAAAGCCGACTTTTCAAAACGTGAATAAATAAGATGAATGAAATAATAACCTTCCAATAAGAGCGGTAGGACTTTACAATCTTTACAATCGTGTTCTTTTACAATCTACTGAAAAAATACAGACAAAAAATTCCGCGTCTTCGCAGTGAAGAAAAAACTAGAAGTATGCAAATTCACGGATTTGAAGAATGAGTCCGCAACGCGAGATCCAATTTGACTTTTTCAGAAAATTATATTCTTTTCCCTTTTTTCACACATTGGGCATAGACAATTTATTTCGGCAGCGCTTTATACATTGAACCCATTGTCTGAACAGCAAAGATCTGTGTAAAACAAACATTCTCCACCATAATTTTCTTCGTAATCGCTTCCATCATTCAGAATAATTTTATCATATTCAATTAAACCATCACTTCCTACACATTTTTCTTGAAAATGTCTTATCCAGAAGAACATATATGGTGTCCCAAAATTACGGTATTTCCAAGAAATGAGGGATCCCTGAGGTAATTTGAAGCAACTTTTACCTTTACGAAAATTTTCTCCGATGCATCCTTTACGAATTATTCATAAAAGAACACTGACCAATGAGGGGCGAGTTCGCTCGGCGCTAGGCGACCGGGCGCGAAACCGAGCTCTGTGCGCTCGTTGGCTCGGCCGCCGCGCGCCAGCCAAGCTCGCCTCTCATTGGTCACTGTTTTTCGTTAATAACTCGTAAACGAAGCCGCGGATCGCAATTTCGCTAAGGAAAAAGTTACTTCAAATGATCTCAGGAACCCCATATTTCCCGGAAGTACCATAATTTTAGGACAATAATATTATTATATATATAATAATATATAATAATATAATATAATATATTTAGGACAATAATATTATTATATATATACTAATATATAATAATAATAATAATATATATATATATATATATATATATATATATATATATATTTAGGACAATAATATAAAACAACAAAATTCCGGATATAAGGAATTTTCAAGTTAACTTTTCAATCTTCAACTATAGAGAGAGAGATAACTAATAAACCTTAAACTTCATTGTATTCACTATGCACCATTATTTCTAAAAATAATTGCAGGCTCACCATTTTTAAGACACAACAGTATATCTAGAGATGACACACGAGAGGTCCCCGTATTACACAATTTTAGCACCTTCGCAATTCCGATCGTTCGAAAACACGGAGCCAGAAGTGATCCGACTTACGCAATAAGCTTCCGAGCGAACCGCGCCGACGCGTAACGAAGCAAATCACGATCCTCGGACGGCGGATAGGCCTCGGGTGAATCCGGCGAGCACTATCCGATAGCAGCGGAGCCCCATCAATCCATTTGCGTGGCGGCTCGGATCAAAGTAGCCGTGCGACCCGGCCGGCGAAACAATGTCCGTTGCAATTTGCCGGTAATGAAACAGCGGCGGCCGGAACCCTACGGCCTACGACGATCCGTGGTCCCTTGAACGCGGTAGCGGCGAAGGAGCGGGCGACGGTAGCCCGCGAACATCGTCGCCGATGAACAGCCCCGGGGCCTGAACCGGTGACGTCAGCCGGCGTCGTTTAAAATACAATTATCACGCCGGTGCATTACGAAGTCGCAAAGCGGTTCGCACGGCCGCCGCCTCACCGTCGCCTCGCCGCCGCCTCGCCGTCGTCTCGTCGTGCCCGTAGTTACGGAACCACCTGTACCGCTCGCGGGAAGCTATGCATATAAATCTATTATTACGAGAACAGCCCGAGAACTGCGAGAAGGGGCGAGAGGCCGAGTGACGGAACACCTGGAACGGGGTCAAGCCTCGAACAGCCCGTGGTCCGCCCACCCAGACACACGGAGCCGCCGGTGTCTGTCGCAGATGCGCGCACCACCCGCGCACACAGGAACGCGAATAGGCGTGTACGAGGTGTGTCTGCGAAAAGTAATCAGATCGACATCGGTTCTCGGAAATCCACGACAACGCTCCCCACGGCGCTCCAACGGCATTTGATAGCGCCCGTTCCCCCCGGACGGTCTCGAAATTGTACACCCTGCCCGATGTACAACCATCGGGCTGTCGAGTGTTTTCTCGCTTTTGTCGCGGATTATACGAGACCGTACGATTTGCTCGGGACTGGTTGCGATCTGTCGCAATTGCTCCTGCGCGTCACGTAATCGTGGGATTATTTATGAGTAGATCGTGAATCTTCGTGGAAAGCGGAAATTGTTTGTAGAAATATCAAAACGTCGGGTGCCAAGGTCTACGTTTCGTCCGTTTGAAGTAATTTGATCGATTTGGAATTACGGTAATCTCGCAAGGAAATGCCAAATTTCGGGTTGCTGTGAATTTCGTTGCGCTGGTTCTACGTTCTATGTAATTTGTTGCTACGTCGATGATGAGGGTCGGTCAAGCGCGTGATGCGGCGCGCAACGCGAATTCTTGGAAGACGATACAAAATGGTCTGTTTGGGTGCGAGTCGGGTAAGGAAAAGCGCGGAGCTACGAGGTACGCGATGTAATTGATGTAATTGCCTTTGAATTGTGTCAGGTGGCCTCCGAATTGCCTTCAAATCGTGGCAAGAAATTATAAATAAAAAAGTTAAGACATCGTTTCTCGAATCCTGGTGCGTGGCCTCCGAATTGCTTCGAATCGTGTCACGTGACCTTCCAATTGCCTTCGAATCGTGTCGTGTGGCCTCCGAATTGCCTTTGAATCGTGTCTTGTGGCCTCTGAATTTCCTACGAATCGTGGCAAAATATTAGAAATAAAGAAGTTAAGTCATCGTTTTTCGAATCCTGGCGCGTGGTCTCCGAATTGCCTTCGAATCGTGGCATGTGATCTCCTAATTGCATTCGAATCATGGCATGTGGCCTCCGAATTGCGTTCGAATCGTGGCAAAATATTAGAAATAAAGAAGTTAAGTCATCGTTTTTCAAATCCTGGCGTGTGGTCTCCGAATTGCCTTCGAATCGTGTCATGTGGTCTCCGAATTGCTTTCGAATCATAGCATGTGGCCTCCGAATTGCGTTCGAATCGTGGCATGTGGCCTCCGAATTGCCTTCGAATCGCGTCATGTGGTCTCGGAATTACCTACGAATCGTGGCAAAATATTAGAAATAAAAAAGTTAAGTCATCATTTTTCGAATCGTGTCTTGTGGCCTCCGAATTGCCTTCGAATCGTGTCTTGTGACCTTCGAATTGCCTTCGAATAGTGTCTTTTGACCTCGGAATTGCTTTCAAATTGTGGCGCGTGGCCTCCAAATTGCCTTAGAAATAAGTCAAATAAATTAGAAATAAGAAATTTAAGTCATCGTTTTTATTCTAGCATCACCTGCTTTTTATTGCCGACTGCCCCGAGTTTCTATTAAAACGAGCCGCGAGCCCCGAAAAATCGCGACATATTATTCTCATATCTGCCGGTTTCAATTCCGATCTCCGAACACTTCTAGGAAAAATTACTGCATCGCGCCAACGTCCTTACTTTCTCTCAATCGGTTCACTCTTCCACGTTCCGTCTCTCCACTTTTGCCATAAGTGCATAAAATTCGCAGCCTTATTCGCGAGCACGCGCGCATCGGGGAAACGAGTACAGTAATTTCTCTCACGTTGTCCCTCGGCTTTGAAACGAGAACGAACAACTTGGAAGAAGAAGATACGATTATCGGAGCCTTGCGACTCGTTTATATGTATACTCGTTGATAATTAGACTCATGAAAACGAGCCGCGAGGCTCGAATAATTGTGTCGCCTCTTCCCAAGTTGTCCATTTTCACTCCGAAGCTGCGGGACAATGCGACGGAAATTACGGTAACCGTTAAGACGAAAACATTGTCGATATCAAAACTCCTGTAACTTCGTGTAAGAGAATCTTACAACGTTCTGGCCGCGCTCGTTTTAAACTACTCTACTTTCACGCACTTAAACTTCTGCAAAGTTTGTTTCATAATCTTTGGCGCGGGTACTTCGTTCGAGCCCACGAAAGTTGGCGCGATTTAAGGCAGAAACATACTAATGCCGTATCGCGTGAAGTCGTGCGACGTTCGAGGAGTGCGAGCTCGCTTATTTTTATTGTTTTAAATCTGTTGGAAACGCACCAGGATCGCATCATGCTCTTCGTATTATACATTGTCACGCGTGGAAGGATTTCATTGCTACGACTTTGCGTGGATTTTACGCGACTTCGCGTCAATTTTTGTACACAAGTCGAGGGACAATTGTGGAGAATTTACTGTACCATGCTATGCGTTACAACTTTATATAGACTTCATATGTAATATATTTTAACTTTATTTATTGTTTAACTTTGTATATAATATACGACAATCATACTCGCAATTAATTCCATGTCCTTTACGCGAAGTACAAAATCGTGACGCATGCGTGACTCTAGCAGCGAACGTGTCAATATTTACGAAATCTGATACTTCATATTAAACGTCATACTATATTTCATATTAAATAACAAAGGAGTTTAATCTCGCTCGCCTTCGAAGCACCGCGCGCGATCGCAAAATCATATGCACCGAAGATCGAAGCCTCGAAGGTTTCCAGTTTGTAGAAAAGAGAGAATTTTGTCGAGACATAAACTTGGACGGGTTCTTGCCGTAAGATTTCGCAACGGTCTAGAATAATATTGAAGTTGCAAACAGCGTAAGACGGAACTCTCGGCGGGACCCGGGGTTCTTGTTGCGCGCGTACGAAAGTGAACGCACCCCGGCTGAAATATCGGCGAAGTTTTCAACCGTAGGCGGCGCGACAAGCTAAAACACGAGCACCGAAGTGCGCCGCACAAAGGAAAGGGACTCCTTTAATTACCCTGGAGCAGGCATGGAGTCGGCGAGTAATTAACGTCCTCGGATCATACGCGACTGCCACCGCGACGTTCTTCGCATAGCCGTCACACGCCAGCTACACGAGGTCTTTTGAGCACTTTCGAGCTATGTGGCAGATGATGAGATGACTGGGAGATAGATACAATTCCTGCTGGTTCATACATGCCTTGCTGATACTCGCGACTGGCTGGGCGAAGGCTCCAGAGTCAGGCGTCATTGAATTATTCTTCTTGCAAAATTATGTTAACACCCGGAAAGAAGAGATTCCTGAGGTAATTTGAAGCAACTTTTTCCTTAGCGAAAATACAATCCGAGGCTTCGTTTACGAGTTATCAGCGAAAAACGCTGACCAATGAGAGGCGAGCGCGGCTGGCGGTACGCGGCCGAGCCAGTGAGCGATCGAAGCACAGTTCCGCCCACTGGCTCGATCGCCGCGCGCCAGCCGAGCTCGCCTCTCATTGATCACTGTTTTTCCTCAATAACTCGTGAACGAAGCAACGGATTGCATTTTCGCTGAGGAAAAAGTTGCTCCAAATGATCTCGGGAATCATCTTCTACCAAGTGTGAACATAATTATGAAACACCCTCTATAATGATCGTTGCTATTTAGAAGCAATGTTTCGGACGAATTTCCTTCGATCTAGGCAGCTTTGTAGTCCCAGACGACCAGCCAATTTCTTGAAAAGTGTGTCCAAAGTTTCGAGAGAGAGAGAGAGACAATTAACCACCGTTGATTTATTTGCTGTTTCAATGTTTCCGCCGAGCCGGAAGAAAGGCGACTCGTTTGTACAGAATTTAACAATGAAAGCAAATCGGATTTCAGGCATCGCGATGGGACCGGAATAACTCATTTTTCCGCGGAACTTGGAAGACTCGAACAGGTATCCTTGTTCGTCGAGCAGATGGCGAGGACATGAGCCATTATGGAAATAAGGGGAATCGGACTTGAAATAGTTCCCTGCGTGCTACTATCTACCCGGTGAATCTTAAGTAGACCCCGGTGGGGAAGAAGTGCACGCGGCACTGTTCCTTTAAGGCGGTTTAAAGTTTCGTTTAAGCGACTGTACAGGATTTCTTAAGCAGACCGGGGACCGGGCTAAGATCCTTAGCAATATTAAACTTGCAAAACTTCTGGGACACCGCCGCGGCGGGCGATCGTCTGTATTATGAGCCGCCCTTAATCTCTCGTTTCGGACCGCTTAGCGTTCCCAGAATTAGAGCGGACACCAGGAATGCGTTAATTAACATGCCCGTAATTTTTACTTTTCGAGCACTTAAACGCTCCGCCGTAATTCCAAACCGAGAAACAAACTGCGGCCATTTGTTATGCCGTATGATTTGAAATTATTCGCCGCGAACCGGCGGACCTGCTTCGAAACAATCGCGACTACGGTAATTTCATCCTAATTCGCGGTCAGATTGCGCACAAAAATGGACGATTTCGTAAGAGGAGATGCGATTATTCGAGCACTGCGGCTTATTTTTTATAGTCACCGATTGTCGACAAGTATAAAAACGATAACGACTCGATAACGAATTCGTATCGTTATTCGAATACAACTTTATTCGAATCGTTGTTCGAATAGAACTTCATTCGAATCGTTATTCGAATAAAACTTCATTCAAATTATTATTCGAATAAAACTTTATTCGAAGCATTGTTTGATAAAACTTTATTCGAATCGTTATTTGAGTAAAACTTTATTGGAATAAAACTTTATTCGAATCGTTGTTCGAATAAAACTTTATTCGCAGAACTCATTCGAAAGATCGGTCGAATCAAATTTTATTTAGCTATACTACACGTGCTATACTACTTGCTATACTACTAAATGGACGATTTCGTAAGAGGAGATGCGATTATTCGAGCACTGCGGCTCGTTTTTAATAATTACCGATTGTCGACAACTATAAAAACGAGGTGCGAGGCTCGAATAATCGTGTCTCTTCCTCCCAAATTGTCCATTTCAGTGCGAATTAGAGAGAAATTACGTCCTTAAGACGTTCCTAAATGAGTGTATTAGAATCGCAGGTGGCGTAACTCGCATTTTCAAATACTTCCACTTATGTCTTCCGCAATATCACCCCCTCACAAGGTATTAAAGTTAAACAGACAAGCGAAATATATCATAAAATCGCTATAAATTAACGCGACCCCAAATTATCCTAAAAATTCAAGCTTAATCAACAAAAGATACACGTGTTAGAAAAGGGCGACCCTCCTTGTTTTCCCCAACCAGGAAAATGCGACACGCGCCGCCACGATTCTATTCCACTAAATTCTATTGGACCGACTCTTTCCACCGGAATATCTATCAGAAATTCCATAACGTTTCAAACTATTGTACACCTATCGCAGCATCTAGACTAACCGGATTAAATTAATTGCAACGCCGTCGCAATTATGATCCTATACGCAGATATATATCCGTTCGGTGTTCGATAATGCGTGCGCCGCGTGCTCCGAGCATGAACGCAGATACAGAAAGTTTGATAACCAGAAATTCAATATTGCGAGCAACAGAGATTCCGTCGCATAATTAGAACGGTTCTCTATGGCCGGTTCAAAGCGTCCGCCGGCCGGAATAAAACTATTTCAAAGCGAAACCGAGCGCCAGCCAACAATGCCCGGCGTCCTTTATAATATTTCGGGCAGCCCCCGTCGGCCTTAAATCGGGCAAATCCGACCGCGTTATCGGGTCACCATAGTAATTCAGAGCGTCGCGCGATTCAATTTCCACGCGAAACCGGAATTTGATTTTATGAATGTAAATACGTTGGGCAGCGAGCAGTAAGGGGGGCGAAGGGGGGTGGCGACGGCCGCGATTCGGAACGTTATTGAATGGATCGAAGTATATTTTCGTTGGAAATTTTAAATAAACAGTCCGCGGAACGCGGTCAGGACTTTCCCAGGGACGTACATAATTCGGTTCCCCGCGGGGAAACCGGGACACCGTGCGGACGCAGTCGTCCGATAATAGCCGTGTGAATTATTTCTTGGTGTTTGTGTGCGGAGGGGCCAGGGGGGAGGGGAGGGGAATGCGCGTCGCCAGCCGCCGTCGGAACGATTCGATTATTTAACCTGATTTTTAATTCAACGCGAACGCGGCGAAGCTCCCGCTCGCGAATTCGATAATGACCGAACGCATCCGGCATTTTTATTTTTCGCCATATTTTACTTCTCGCGACTTCGCCCCGATTGTTCGCTAATACGGAGTTTCGTGAATCATTGTAGCTACCACTGATTACCGCGTGCTTTTAATATTAAAAATTTTATATTAACCCTTAATGGCCCAATGCCGCCATACACGCGGCAGAAATCAATAAAACCGTAAAAGCTGGCAGGAAACATTGGAAGAATAGGCACGATTGTTTCGATGAAAATATATCGACGAAGTTTTATTTGAAAAAATGAATATCTCTTCTCTATATTTGATACAAAAATTTTCAGTAAAAAATTACCCTTCGTCTGAAAAACAGTCTGGACTTGGCAGTGTGTAAACTGGAAATAGTTTTGGTCCTCTAAGGGTTAACATGGCGGCGCGAATCACATTTTCCTGGCTGTGGGAAAACAAGGAATGTCGTCCTTTTTAACACGTGTATCGTTTACTGATTAATTTAAGTTAATAAATCCAATTAGAACTGGTCTGCAGGTTTTACGCATTTACCACAAAAATGAGTGACTGATATATGAAATTATGAAGACACAGAAAAGAATCTAATAATACTGTTAAATTATTTTGAAATGATCAGAATGATTAAAAGAGACAATTTATTTTTATCGAGTGTCTATCTCTTACAATTATCTTGAAAATTTGTCACTTTGCATTCAGATCTGCAATCTAGTTATAACTATATCGATAATGTGCCAATAATTTGTGATGTGAATTATCAAGTAATTAAAATGTAATATTATTGTTCCATAAATGGAACGAGTGGAATCATCGTCGCAGGAGTGGAATAAGGATGATCAGTGTCTACACAAGTAGAATGGAGCTCATATATGGTCAGACAAGTAGAATAGAGAATTCCAATTGCAATGGAATGAGTAAAACATGATCAGACGAGTAGAGTAGGTTGCTTTGTGGTCGGACAAGGAACGCAAAGACAATTTGTAGTCGGACAAGGGACACAAAGACAATTTGTAGTCGGACAAGGGACACAAAGACAATTTGTAGTCAGACAAGGAACACAAAGACAATTTGTAGTCGGACAAGGAACACAAAGACATTTTGTAGTCGGACAAGGGACACAAAGACAATTTGTAGTCAGACAAGGAACACAAAGACAATTTGTAGTCGGACAAGGGACACAAAGACTATTTGTAGTCGGACAAGGAACACAAAGACAATTTGTAGTCGGACAAGGGACACAAAGACATTTTGTAGTCGGACAAGGAACACAAAGACTATTTGTAGTCGGACAAGGAACACAAAGACAATTTGTATTCGAACAAGGAACACAAAGACAATTTGTAGTCGCCCCAGTGGAATACGTCGACCAATAGTCAGACAGCGGCAACGGCAAAGATGCTAACCAAACCGCAGAAATTAAAAAACCTTTGAATCTCAAAGTTGTCATCGTTGCTGCAAGCCACACATCCAATAAACGTCGAATTATCTGCTGTGAAAAAGTTAGCTCACTATTTCATGCACTTTTAGTGCCCTCTGTTAGCATGAAATCTTTAAGCTTGTACAGGGTGTCCCAAAAATCAGTAAAGAACAAGCCGATTCGATACAGTAAAAAATACGTCAGCTTGTAATTTACGAAATTACAATTAGCATAAAATCGCTCGAGGTTGCAATTTCATCAGCGGCAAAATTCTCCAACGAATATCGGCTACGACTATCGAACAGCGGCGTTGGGAAACGAGTCGATCATTCGTCCAGGTGTAATTGAATTACGTGATTTTCATTCGACAACATTACGTTCGGCGTGGGAGAAGGTATGCTCGACGAGGAATAAATTTCAGCAGCGGGGACGGCGGGAAACTTGGAGCGATTTCCGACGTTCTCAAATTGGTTTCGGGCAACCGATAGACTGGCTCGATTCCGTTCGAACGCAATTTCCTATCAAAATATTTTAATTGCGCATCGCGTCGCTTGGTGGAACGCTGCGCGGAGGATATTTGTACCAAATCGCCGACAATCATTTCGCCGACGATGTCTTAACCGACATTGTTTTTATGATTTTTTTTTTGTATATCGATCCTCGTTTTCCCGACATTAACCCTTTGCACTCTTGAAGCCGTTTTAATCATAAATCTAAAATAATTTTTCTGACTTATACAGTATTTCCATTTTATATCACAAAGTGCATTTTATGCGTATGAAATCGAGTCTTGCGACTCGTAGAACAGGTTACATTTTTAACAATTATTGAAATCTGAGCTTTGATAATATAGAAATGATTTTGGAATCGTGATATAACAATTTTAGCGGTGCCTCAATAGTACCATTGACAGGTAAACATAACGCAAACGTTATCGGTGACTTGATAACGTCGATTTATGAATATTGTTACCGACGAAACCTTTGTCGATCGAATGGTGATTCTTCGACTTCTCCGAGTAAACACAAAACCGCTTTAAATAAATCGAAATTGCATTGCAAAAATTGATACCCTCACACAACGACGCGTGAGAGCAGTTATTAAACGAAAGCGCCGATGGATCGTGCGAGTCGAAGGAGATAAACAAACAGTGCCGGAAATTTGTTTAATATTCCCATATTACATTATTGTGCCCCATTCATCCTGCATCCCGGAACGAACGCGCGGAATTCGCAGTCGAATAACAACGTTCGGGCTCCATGAAGAAGTCAGAATTAATTATACGCCGTTCGGCGTCGCGGCGGACTGAAATGTCCACAATGAGCCGTTCCCAAACAAGAAACCCGCGCTGCTATCTTTTCTCCGAACGAATCAAACTTGAATGCGATTTAGCAATTGTAGCGCCGGTACGGTGGTTATAACGCTGGAATTTCTGCAGCGTCCATAGACTCTCTTCTGCGAGAATTCGTTTTATCGTTAATTAAAGCTTCATTCGTTCGCAGACTGGAGCCCGAATTATTCCTGTGCGAGAGAAATTGGTATGAGAAGCGCAACAATACTCAGAAGACACTGGTTCATCTCCAACCTCTTCATATTACACAGAAAAATCAGCTTCTCAGCAAAGTGTTCACAAAATGTGAATAAAATCGATTATTGGTGCGAACAAATTCCAATGAAATCGGCAAATTTCAATGCGTCGGCATTTCTTTTGTATAGATCCGAATTTACGCGATCAATTTTCGAGCCAGGATCGTATTTTCTACTATTCTCTCGTTACTTTTCAGTTTAATAAAAGGATGAATATGCTGTGTATAAATAAAGTAGACAAAACAATTGCAAGCCTCCGCAATACACTAGAGAAAAGGCAAATATGTATACACAATTCTGTTTTCACACGGTTTAGAAACATAAATTCAATTTGCTTTTTTACACGTTTTCATTCGATTTGGTAATGTCTCTCTAATTGACGCCCAGATTGACCACAAAAATGGACAATTTGGTGAGAGGAGATACGATTATTCGTGCCTTGCGGTTCGTTTTTACAGTTACGAATTGTCAACAATTATAAAAAACGAGCCGCAAGGCTCGAATAATCGTATCTCCTCTTCCCGAATTGTCCATTTTTCTGCACAATCTGAGCGTCAGTTAGGGAGACAATACTGTACTCTGTGTGAATCCCGAGTCGATCCCGCAGCTTAATTCAAACGGGAACTTTATTAATACGTTGACCGCGCGGAGAGGGGAGGAGGACGAGCCGAAAGGATTCCCAGGAAAACACACTCAGCGATATTAGCAGTTCCGGCGTCAGTTTCGCGGAAAGTTCATAACTCGGTATTGCGTCCGATCTCGCGGTCGTCGGTTCGCCTAATACCCGGCCGGATCGGGATTCGGCGCGAGGCGTCGGCGTCGGTGGATCCTCGAGAAGCGAAAAGTCGTATTAAAAAGAGAGCCGCGGAACGTGATTCATCGTTAACCGGGACCGAGGAACCACGAGCCGGCCGATTTCTGCTTAAACCGTTCCCCTTCTTTATTCCTCTTCCTGGTTCCATCTTCCAGGGGAGTTTCAACTCCCGGCCATTCAGACTGGTATCTTCTTCCAACCCCTCCTTCCTCTCTCTCTCTCTCTCTCGCTCTCTCTATCTCTCTCTTTTCCTTTCTCTTCTTCTCTCTGAAGCCCAGCCATCCCTCCCGTTACGTCATCGCCGCGCCAATAACTTTTATCGTCAAACGAGCTCACCGGGGTAAGTGGTTTTTTCTTTAGAGGCCATCGCGATTCGTTCGTTACTCGCCCGTAGGCCCGTAGCCCACGGCCAGGCCTGGATAAAAATTCATAGCCGGTCTCATAGAGATGTTATCGTCACCTTCCTCGCACCCTTCGTCTCGGAGCAGCGCGAAGCAAACGAAGAATGCCATCTACTCGACCGAAGAACGACAGCCGCCCCGTCTATAGGATGCTCCAGAAATATGGAGTCGGAAGGCACTCTTCATCCGAGCTGGGCACACTTCATTCGTATAACGAATAACGAATGAAATTTTATTCCTACAGTTTCTCGTGGTATTGTTCGAACAGAAGCTTTATCCGAATCGTTAGTCGAATGAAACTTTATTCGTGTCGTTATTTCAATACATTTTTATTCGTATCGTTATTGGAACAGAACCTTTATTCGAAACGTTGTTCGAATAGAACTTTATTCGAATCGTTATTTGAGTAAAACTTTATTCGAATAAAACTTTATTTGAATGAAACTTTATTCGAATAAAACTTTATTTGAATGAAACTTTATTAGAATAAAACTTTATTCAAATCGTTGTTCGAATAAAACTTTATTCGAATCGTTACTCGAATAAAACTTTATTCGCAGAACTCATTCGAATAAAATTCGGTTGAATAAAATTTTATTTAGCTATCCGTGCTATACTACTTCTTAATTCTCTATCCTTCCATAATTTTCCAATTAATAGAAACAGAATCTATGCAAAAGTTTCAGATCATTCGAACAACAAGAAAATACTGAAATAATTAAAATAATTAATTTAACGCTGGTACGAGTTTCCATTATTTTCTCGGTCGCATGAAACGCGTCAATTTAGACTCAAAAGAGTCTGAAACAATTGGAAATATTGTCCAGTGCTTCTTTTTATAAACCACAACTAACAATGTGTATCTTTTAAAAGTCTTTAGAATCGGAAATTAAATATAAACAATTTTCCAAGCTTCGTAGATGGAAACTGATCGAATAATAAAATAGAATGAATTTTATCCGAATTGAAAATAAATTGGTCTCGTAGATGAATTTGGAATGTTCCTTCCGGCTTCGCACATTTTGAGCACCCTGTATGCCAACGAACCATATTCTGAAGCTGACTGCACCAACGCAAAGTGCACCGGTGTTTGTGTTTTAAGCGGCAGCCTCGTTGAAAACACCGGGCCATCCTCGTAGTTTTTGGCGTGACGCTTCATCGGTCGTGTTTGCCACGATGGTCGAGATGATGCCACCGTGGTTGATAGCTTAGAGATTCGAATGGCTTGCGAAAGATGGTTTCGGTGGTTTGTAGCATCCTGAACCCTCGAGAGAACTACACAACGTGTACGAGGTGCATCAAAATGCAGTAATTCCTCCCTAATTTGCGCTCAGATTGCGCGCAAAAATTGGCAATTTGGGAAGAGGAGATACGATTATTCGAGTCTTGCGTCTCGTTTTTATAGTTATTGACATCGATGATTATGGTGACTATAATCATTATTCTATTCATATTCTATAATTTATTAATCTATTATCGGTGACTATAGAAAGGAGCCGCAAGGCTTAATAATCGCATCACCTCTTCCCAAATTGTCTATTTTTGCGCGCAATCTAAGCAAAAATTAGAGAGACATTACTGTATTGATTTTTGACGGTACAATAAATTCTCCCTCATTTTCCTCCAGCTTGTAAACGAGAATGGACAGTTTGGGAAGAGGAGATACGATTATTCGAGCCTTGCATCTCGTTTTTATAATTGCTGACAATTGGTAACTGAGAAAATAAGCGGCGAGACCGTTCTTATTTATAAACTGAAGGATAATTGGGCAGAATTTACTGTACATTATTAATTTACTGTACATAACGTGTACAAGGTGCATCAAAATGCAGTAATTTCTCCCTAATTCGCGCTCAGATTGCGCGCAAAAATTGGCAATTTGGGAAGAGGAGACACGATTATTCGAGCCTTGCATCTCGTTTTTATAATTGCTGACAATTGGTAACTGAGAAAATAAGCCGCGAGACCGTTCTTATTTATAAACTGAAGGATAATTGGGCAGAATTTACTGTACATTATTAATTTACTGTATATAACGTGTACAAGGTGCATCAAAATGCAGTAATTTCTCCCTAATTCGCGCTCAGATTGCGCGCAAAAATTGGCATTTTGGGAAGAGGAGACACGATTATTCGAGCCTTGCGTCTCGTTTTTATAGTTATTAACAATCGGTGACTATAGAAATGAGTTCCAAGGCACAATAATCGCATCTCCTCTTCCCAAATCGTCTATTTTTGCGCGCAATCTAAGCGCGAATTACGGAGAAATTGCTGCATCGACTTCATTTTTCTTTGAAAATAAATGCTGCAAAAAATGCGAATCGTGTAACGAATTTGGGTAAAAATGGACGAATAGAAGCGAATCGCGGGCAAGATACATTACACGTATGAATGCTTGCTGTCCACTGCAATAATTAGGCCTCGAGCATGCAATAATTAGGCCTTCTGTCTCCGGCGCGGAATATCGTTCGCTGCACGCTGCAGTATTGTGATCAATGTAAATCAACGGGCGACCATTCGCAAAGCGTCATCGTCATGCGATCGTCAGAGCCTGGGCTTGTCATGATTAAACTGTGGAAGTTTATGCACTATAAATATGTGATATGCATATGACGGTTGTGCGCGAAAAATACGCTGAATATCGGAAAGTGTAATGAGTAGATTGCAGATTTTAATGGAAAATATAAATTTTCAGTAAATTCTCATTAATTACGAACGTACAAGAGCTAGATATACATTTCTTTCTTTCTTTAAACTTTGTAACAAGTTCGAGATGATGTGTCTTTAAATTCTTGTAGCATTTTCATTTGAATTTGGCTTTGGATTTGATTTACTCATTTTATTGTAAATGCAAAAAATTCATGGGCTAATAATGTAAAGTACATTGGTATGTTACTTTGTTACCGTGTGTCATTTTCTTTCAGATTGAGTGTTGTAAATTGGCGACGTTTGTTTGTCCAAATTAATTTATGCGCTGAGAATTACTGTTCTCTTATCGCATATATTTTTTTTAGATATAAAGCAAACCATATGCATTGACGCAAAAGGTGTAAAACGAGAAATGTATTTTCGAAATTTTTTGATCACGAAACAAATTATTGTCCAGGTTCCATTCTTTTAACTATTTCAATATAATTATATAATTATATTATGCATAACGTGTACAAGGTGCATCAAAATGCAGTAATTTCTCCCTGATTCGCGCTCAGATTGCGCACAAAAATTGGCAATTTGGGAAGAGGAGATACGATTATTCGAGCCTTGCGTCTCGTTTTCATAGTTATTAACAATCGGTGACTATAAAAATGAGCCGCAAAGGCTTAATAATCGCGTCTCTGCTTCCCAAATTATTTATTTTTGCGCTTTTAAGCAACGTCTACGCGGTAACACATAACCGCTTACGCGTCAAAATAAATCGAAATTGCATTGCAAAAATTGATATTCTCGCACAACGACGCGTGAAAGCAGTTATTAAAACGAAAGCGCCGATGGATCGTGCGAGTCGAAGGAGATAAACAAACAGTGCCGGAAATTTGTTTAATATTCCCATATTATATTATTGTGCCCCATTCATCCTGCATCCCGGAACGAACGCGCGGAATTCGCAGTCGAATAACAACGTTCGGGCTCCATGAAGAAGTCAGAATTAATTATACGCCGTTCGGCGTCGCGGCGGACTGAAATGTCCACAATGAGCCGTTCCAAAACAAGAAACCCGCGTTGTTATCTTTTCTCCGAACGAATCAAACTTGAATGCGATTTAGCAATTGTAGCGCCGGTACGGTGGTTATAACGCTGGAATTTCTGCAGCGTCCATAGACTCTCTTCTGCGAGAATTCGTTTTATCGTTAATTAAAGCTTCATTCGTTCGCAGACTGGAGCCCGAATTATTGCTGTGCGGGAGAAACTGGTATGAGAAGCGCAACAATACTTAGAAGACACTGGATCATCTTCAACCTCTTCATATTACACTGAACAATCAGCTTCCCAGCAAAGTGTTCACAAAATGTGAATAAAATCGATTGTTGGTGCGAACAAATTCCAATGGAATCGGCAAATTTCAATGCGTCGGCATTTCTTTTGTATAGATCCGAATTTACGCGATCAATTTTCATTCGTGCCAGGATCGTATTTTTTGCTATTCTCTCGTTATTTTTCAGTTTAATAAAAGGATGAATATGCTGTGTATAAATAAAGTAGACAAAACAATTGCAAGCCTCCGCAATACACTAGAGAAAAGGCAAATACGTATACACAATTCTGTTTTCACACGGTTTAGAAACATAAATTCAATTTGCTTTTTTACACGTTTTCATTCGATTTGGCACGGTTAACAAAGTTATTTGATTGAAATTTTCCGAACAATTGTTTCCACTAACCATGCGTATGTTCAATGTTATCAATGTTAATATTTTTTAGACATGGAACTAATTCTCTGTTTTTCTGTGTGAAAAGGACGTTGTTTTTTTTACACGCTTTTTTTTCTGGAACGTATTTACCGTGTAAGAACAGAATCGGATTGCAAAAATGAAACCAGAAGTTTCTAGTCGAAAGTCGCCGCGTTCTCGAGAAAGGAAAGTAATCTTTCAAAAAAACAAAACAGAATACCATTTCAGAGATAATAGAATATGAGTTCGGCTACAATCGTTTTTTTATGAGAGTATAGAGTGAGAGAGAGAGAGAGAGAAAAAGAGAAATAGAAAGACTGTGAGAGAGGGGGGGGATCTAGAAAGGCAGAAAGAGAGAGAGAGAGAGAAAGAGAGAGGGAGAGAGAGAAATATAAAGAAAATAAGAGAGATATAGAAGGAGAAAAAGGGAGATATAAAGAGGGAAAGAGAGAGAGAGAGAGAGAAAGAGGGAGAAATATAAAGAAAATAAGAGAGATATAGAAAGAGAAAAAGAGAGATATAAAGAGGGAGAAAGAGAGAGAAAGAGAGAGAGAAAGACAGAGAGAGAAAGAGAGAGAAAGACAGAGAGAGAAAGAGAGAGAAAGATATATATAGAAAGAGTGATATAAAGAGGCAGAGAGGGAAAAAGAGAGATCTAGAAAGACAGACAGAGAGAGAGAGAGAGAGAGAGAAACAGAGATAGAGAAAGAGAGGGAGAGAGATCCGTAGTGACCAAAGTATTAAAAAAACAGCGGAGCCCAAAGATAACTTCGTAAACATTCGACAGAACAAATTTGATTTCTATGTATCTCTAATGGAAGAACCGCTTTTTCCGTCGGTGCATGACAGTTCGTCGAGCTCTTCGCGTGCAATTTGCATCGGTGTGCCACGATGAAAATTCTTTGACCCAGTTGCCGGCGCGTGGGCGGTCGAGGGGTTTTCCGAGAACGGAAAATTTCTTTCGAAAGATAGGAGACGGGCGATGGTGCAGGAGTTTCTTGCATGTCGAACCTGCGCAGATTATCTCCTTATCCGACTGTCGAAAGCCATTCCCGCGAAGTCACCGGGGCGTCGCGACGCCGCTCACGGATAATTCCGAGCCGGCACCGAATTCTCATTATCGACGATTTAGCGACCCGACCTCGCATAACCCTGTCCCTCATTTTCCAGGTTCTTTCATGGGAGGATGGCGTGACGCGGCGCTCCAACGGCGGGTATCAATCGCGGACCTCGCGCCTCGCTTCGATTTGTCTCCATTTCGAAGACAATTGGGTTTGCCGGCGCTACGAACCGCCGATCGTTTCTTACAAAACGGCTGGCGGAAAAAATTAGCGAAATTTGAACGATCACCGTGATGGTAAGAAGAGAGTTCGGAGTGGCCTGCGATGAATTTTCCTCGAAAGTTACCTGCTGGAAACGAAGCGCGCGATTTGGCTGTTTTCGACGCAATGCAATCGACGTGCTAGATCGCGTGAATTATGCAAGTTAGAGATATGCATTTAATCAAAGTTCGATCGCAAGCGAAAGCAACGCTTCGCCTCGCGCAGAATTCGGCCGTACCTAAAAGGTTAACGTCGAATCGTTGAAATACGTGTCGCTGTTTTCGGAAGAAACGTCCGCTCGCGTTCGAACAATTTCGCGGTTTCACCGAGTAAATTTCTCGTCGGGATTCAGAACGGTGCCGGTAATTAGTGTCGGCGCGATTTTCCGCAAAATAAAATCGTTCTCCCGAGAACGCGTGCACGTGGATCACAGGTTGAAAGGATTTACGAGACGTCGCCGTATGATCCCGGCAATTGGTGTTTTATTTTTAGACCGTTCTCTCGCCGGCCCGTAAGAAATGTCGGCTTGTCACCTCGCGATATCGTATCCTCCGATCAAAGCCGGGAATTCAAAGGGCAGGAGATTGAAGTGTCCTACAAACGGAACGGCTCTCGCCGAAGACGCCCGCTCGGACAGCTTTGTTGGGGGAGTTTGTGCGGTTTCAGAACGGGCCGGTATCTCCCCGATACCGCGATGAGCGTGTTCCGAAAAGGGGGTCTCTGCAAGTGTACAATTTGTTTTCGATTTGTACGGCACATGACCCAGATGAACTTAGAGTCCTTTGCGGTCGGAGGTCGCGTGCGGCTGTTGAGGTCTCCCATAGAGGAGCTGACAGATGGAACTGGACAGGTGCCGAGGGCAGCGTGGACTCATCGACCGGGTTTGATCGGTCCGCTAACTGCCCTGGAATTGAGATTGACGCCGGCCACCGTTTTGTGTCGACTTCCTCCTGTCTCCCGGAATAATATCGCGGAACCGTCATAAAGAATATTTCAACCGCGTGAAAACATCTTCGTGACGGCAGAATAATTTCAATTTGTGTCGTATAAGCGTTAAATTGTCTCGCCGCGTTCAGACCGCTTTCTATTCAATTTTATAACAACGATTCATTTACGTATGTATTGCAACAAATACTAGTATGTTTGACTCGTTTACGATTTTATTATATATGGAAGAACTTAAATATATGTTGGTTTTTAACAGAATTATGACCAATCGTGTATTTTAAACAATCGATATAAAATAATATAATATAAAAACTTAAATAACTTTTTTTTTAAAATATATGCTGGTTATTTAAAATATATGTTGGTCATAATTCTACGAAAAAGCAACATATATTTAAAAACAAATTATTTAAGTTTTTCTATATATATTTATTATTATACTTAAAAATTATTATTATATTATTATTATTATATATATAATATTTATTACACTTTATACATATATAATAATATTATACTTATACTACTTTATTATTATATTACTTAATATATATAATATATATACTTAAAAATTATTATTATTATTATTATATGTATATATTAATATATTATATATTATATATATTAAGTAATATAATAATAAAGTAGTATAAGTATAATATTATATATGTATAAAGTATAATAATAATTTATTATACTTATATATTTATTTATTAATATAAAGTACAATAACTCATTTACAATTTTATTATAATATATATATTATAATAATATAATATATATTACAATAAAATCGTAAATGAGTTAAATTGACTAGCTCCGGCAATTTAGTATTAATGGACGCTAGAGACGAAATATTTCGTTATACCAGGAAGAGCAACTGCAATGGGCATAGCGATTTTTCTTCGTTAAGGACATTTTTAAAAGTGTGAAGCAGCGTCGGGACATTGCAAACATTTGACTCGTGTATATATTTCCTAAATATGCAATAAAACATTTGTTCCAAATAAAACAGCAACAAGTGAAAAGCTACTTCCTTTCGTTGCTATCAGCGCGATAACATAACTTTTCACTGCGAAGAGAGAAGAAATCGCGGACCAAGTTGAACAAAAGTTAATTTCCCGGTTAACAGCTTAAGAACGACTCCGCGCTTCTAGATCGAAATAAAATCCTGTTTTCTTGCATTAAATATTTAAGCCACTTAGCGCCGGCGAAAGGAGACGTCTCTGCCAGAACGAAATGCAGCGAGCCTGTTTGATGTAATTTAGTAAACTCTCGCGACGAAGTTGCAGAAACGTTACGAATCCGACAATTAGAAAATTCAAAAAGAAAGAAGAAATACGAAACGGAGCAGTTGCTTATTAAAAATTTTAAGAAAACATCTTCACGAATGCAGCCGCGGCAACGATATATCGTCGTTCGGCGCTAAAACGGTTAAACATAGTTACATAGAAAACTTAGGCACATGATAAATACGATTTTTGTTCTCCTTTATAAGAAATTATTATAATCTTGAAACTTCTAAACATCAAAATTTTAACGAAAATGGTACGGCAAGGGTTAAAGACGGAGCAGCGAAATTGTCAGAAGAATTTGGAAATACAGTAAAAATTCTCCCTAATTTTGGGAGAACAAAATTTTTCTCCCTAATTGGGACAGGACGATAAATTCTCCCTAATTTTCCTTCAGCTTGCGAACAAAAACAGACAATTCTCAATCAACAAATCAACAATTATAAAAACGAGGCGCAGGTCTCGAATCTCCTCCCTATAAATCATTTATTTCTGTCTACAAGCAGAAGGAAAATTACAGAAAATTTACCGTCCCGTCTCCATATTCTCGCCCGACAATATTTCGTCCAAGGAATGCAAAGAAGCTTCGAGATCGGCTAAAACAACCGGAAGAACTTCGTCGTAAAACAGTGGTTGTCGATAGTATCGGAATAAAAACAATAACAGATGCGCGAAGGCAACGCTCGTTCGATTCAGCGGCAGCCGATAAACTGTGAATAGGTGTGTGCGAGGAGGGAATCGGGTGAAACAACGCCGACGAAATTATTTAAAAGGCTTTTGGGTACCGTGTGCCGATGTATTGGGTTGGCAACTAAGTAATTGCCGATTTCGGTTATAGATGTCTTTCACTCCCATTTTTATGATATCCGTAAATGTTATATTATAAAATTATTATTATTATTATTATTATGTTATTTTTTATTGTCCGTGAATGTTCGTATTTTTGGCAAATAAATTCGAGCGGCACGTGTAAAAGTGATCGTACAAATATTGTAACATTTGAAAAGTTTACGGGAAGGCGCCATTTTACGCTTGTACGGGCGTTCGGGACAAAAACCATAACTTCTAAGCTAATCGATTTTCGACGGAAACGCCTCGATAATTTGTCGAAGAAAATGCAAAAATGCATCGAATTTGTGTAACCAAAATGATACGATTTCATAGAAAATATTGTCGTCGCCTTTATCTCTTATCGAATAAAACTTTTACTAACTTTTACGCAGATTTTCGTTCACACGATTTATCGTTAGTCGATTTATCGTCAATCCAAGATATTTTCATTAATTTTGCCTTCGTGCCTGAAAATTCGTAGCGATCGTTTCGCACACGCGGGCCACATATACGATCATACATGGCTACATATTTTGTTAAATAACTTCGAAGGCCGCAACTTTTCGCAAAAAAAGTTTATACAGTATCAAAACATACTATCCGATGAACAATGTCGGAGTAGAAATCCCAGGATATTCTGAGCAGTTTCTCTTAAAACCTTATCGGAAGTTCAGTAAAATAAATCGGACTCGATTATTCCATTTCGGGTCGATTATGGCAAAGTCGAGATGGCAAAAGGTCGTCGAACAAAATGGAAAATACATTACAGATTAAACTTCGTCCCAAGTAAAAACAAATTTTTTATTTCATCGAACAAATCGGCAATTACTTAGTTGCCAACGCAATATAAAATTTCTGGGCTCGCCGAATTCGCGGGTTCGAGTCCCGTCGAGAGCTTGTAATGCGCCCGATAGGTTCGCCGGATATAGCGAAATAAATGGCCTGGACGTTTCATATTCGAATGACTGTTCGCTTCCGAGCGGATCTCGCGTTTCCGGGAAAATTGATTGACAATGACGAAAAAATTCCATCCCGGGGGCAGGAGCGTGCCCATTGATCGAGGGCTCCGATTACGTCGGAGGGAGATTCCGTGGGTGGTGTACGGGGGCCGAGGTGGAGCCAAGGGCGAACAGCGAAAAGCGAAGGGCTTTGGCACAGATTTATGTGCAGGGGGCGGCCGCGGCTGGAGTCGAAGGGATGGTTCAGGGCTCGCGTTCTTCCTGGCCCTGTAATCGATGAAAGCCTGAAAGCTATGACTCACTCGCGGGGTTTCAATAAGCCGAGAGGAAGCATCGTGCTTGTTCTTTAATCGAACGGCAACGTTTCTTGCGATTCTCGGCCGAGTTCGTCCGATTCACGACGAACGCTCCCGAGGAAGACTCTCCGTTTTGATCGCGAATTGTTGGAAAAGTCGAAATCGCGGGAACTCGCGAGAGAACTTCTAATCTCTAATTCTACTTCAAACTCCCGGGAAACTAATTGCTAATTAATTGCTTCGGATAGCTGCACTCTCTCTCTCTCTCTCTCTCTCTCTCTTTGTTCGCGTAACAGAGCTGCAGGAATTACAATCGTGGGCGGACGCGCGAATTCTTCGGTACAGAATCTTTCGCATCGCGGGGCAGGATCTCTTTTATCAGATTCGCCCCGAGGTGTCTAATTGAGATGGTAATTAGTCCGAGACACCGCTGACCCCGTGGTCCGCCGAGATTCGAGGATCTTTGCGGAGGTAATTAGGAAGTTTGATGGCTCGAGGAGCCAATTTTGGAAAGAATGTTTGCAGTAATGTATGGGATTCGAACGAATTGTTGGCAAAAGTGCGAATCAAACAGCTGCTTGTATTTATGTAGAAGGTGTCTGATCAGGCACTGATAATAGTGAATTCAGATAATGATACTTATTACTAACAATTTCAGGCAATAATATCAATCAAGTGTAATAAGTAGGCTGCGGATTTTGTTTGTAAAATATAAATTGTCTGCATCAATTGCAAGAAATAGAAACTAAATAAATATATATAAATAATAATACTTATTACTAACAATTTCAGACAATAATATCAATCAAGTGTAATCAGTAGACTTGCTGATTTTGTTTGCAAAATATAGACTGTCTGCATCAATTGCAAGAAATAGAAACTAAATAAAAAGTTCATTCTTTCTTCTGAAATCATTTTATTAGATTGGGAATGACACAGTGACATTTGACAATTCTTTCAATCTCTCTTAAATTGAAACTACTCATTTTTATCGTGAATGCATCAAATCCGCAGTCTAGTGATCAGGAAAAGACAGCAGTGTGATATATACGAGTCAATAGATCCTTCAGTAGAGTAAACTGAATATGGACAGACATTGACAAATGTTGCAGTAATGTGAAACCTGTGCGATCGAGCGAAAATAGACACAGAAATTGATAATGACACGAATGCAAACTCGACGAAAAACTGACAATAGCAACTTCAGAAATGATTGCAACAGTAGTATGAATCGTATGCGATCGTACACTGTCAAAGATGAGTGCAGAAAGAAGTGTACAATAAATCCATCCTAATATTAAAATTCTCCCTTGCAAACAAAAATGGACTTTAGAAATGACAGTAGCATCAATCGTATGCGATCTCGTATGCGAAAAGAAGAATATTATAATGAATATAATAATATAATTTAATATAATTTCTCCCTAAGTTTCCTTCAGCTTTGTAAACAAAAATGGACAATTTGGAAAGAGGAAAGCCTCGTTTTCATAAATTGCCGACAATCGGCAACTATAAAAATGAGCCACGAGGCACAATCGCATCTCCTCTTCTCAGATTCTCCACTTTTGCTTACAAGCTGATGAAAAATTGGAGAGAATTTACAGTACTTCCAGTAGCACGAATCGTAGATCATCGGGCAACGATGCCAGCAGCGATAATAATTTTTGCAGCAACGCGAGCTTTCCGCGATCCGATGTCGAACGGTAAACCCTCGTGCATAGAATTGCGCTACTTCGGCGGCGCATCTCGTGTGCAGAGTGCATCAGTAGTCCCGGCCAGTGCTTACTCCGGCAACAGCACAATAGTTCTGGTTGCGTGTGTTCGGACAAACACAAGCGGATCGTCGCGGCGCGCGGAGCCCTCGCACTTTCGCCGGGTCGTTATCTTTCTAATCAGGCCGCTCTCCGGTCATTTTCAGCACGCACGATAATCTCGTCGAATGTTCGGCCCGTTTCCCGCATCGCCTCGACGAGCCTAAATCTTCCGATTCGAGGTATAGAGCACGGGTCTCTCATTCGCGGCATGTATCGCCGTCATTATCGCGCTCCCTAGCGACGTGCTTTCTACAACCGACGTTCCACGAATATTTGGCAAACAATTTCGACATTGTTTCCCATCCACTTGGCCCGCTGGTAAATGGAACAGGCTCCCGGGGTATTAGTCTGATATTCCGGGGAACAGAGACAAGCCGGTTTCGGTGTAGCATCGTTCCTCGCGGACAGAGCCTACGACTTTCCGCGAGGAGCAATTTTCGCGAGGCCACTTTGCTCCTCGAACCGTTCATCGTTGAACACACGTTCGCTCTACAGACGGTAAACTCTGTTAAAAGAACGAAGACCGAGCCGCTGGGCTGCAACGTGAACCTTTATAGAGCAGGTATACGTTCGCTTCGTACTAAAACTGAATCACCGAAGCGCAATTTACTCGATTTATAACAAAAAAGCGGCGTGTGCTGCTTTCAAAGACACTTTAGAGGCTAATGGATTCGATAACATGTTCCAATCAAGCAATATAAATATATAAAACTCGATCGCGGCTTGTAAGCGAAAACCGAGCGCCAGTTTAGTCAACGACGAAAATTCGAAGGAAATATCTGGACTGCGGATCTTTATGCGAAATAAAAATTGTCCTCGACGGACGATACAAACGGTTGTACAAAATAGAAGTCGAAGAAAGATGTATTCCTTCTTTCGACGCTGTCAATGCAGCGACAGCGATGCGACAGTACAGTAATGTCTCTCTAATTGATGCTCGGATTGTCCACGAAAATGGACAATTTGGGACGAGGAGATACGAATATTCGAGCTTTTAGGATCGTTTTTATGGTCATTGATTCTCAACAATTATAAAGACGGGCTACATGACTCGAATAATCGCATCTCCTCTTCCCAAATTGTCCACTTTTTTGCGCAATCTGAGCGTCGGTTGGGAAGACATTACTGTATTCGCAGATTCTTCTCGCGTCTTCGCTGTTCTCTGTTTCGTTTACCAATTTTTAGCTTAAAATCCGCGGTCTAAATATAAGCACGTATTATATTTACAGCCTACTCTCTTTCTTCGAGGACAAAGTTAGCCGCGCGTCTCGTCGGCGCGCGTATCCTCTAAAAGTCCTTAAGAATCCTTAAAACAGGTCGACGAAGTCTTACCGAGAACGCTTTGAGGAACACGAGGCACTGTATAATGCCTTCCATGGTGTCCCCGGTCAGGCAGAAGGTGCCAGTGAGGTGACGACCCTTCCTGCCGACCACGGAGCAAAGGTTAGCCTGAACGAACGCGTTCGGCGACCTGGTGACCGCCATCAGGGCAGGCTGGTGCAATCCTGCGCTCATCAGCCGCTCCAGAGAGTCCATGTCTCTCTCTGGACCGGGCGGCGCGTTCTTCTGAATCTTCTGATCCCCGCTTTGGCTCTCCTCTCGAACACCTCGAAAACTCCTCTTCGCTCCGAACAATCCGTCTCTAACGAAACTCTCGGCAGGAAGAAGCGGAACGACAACAACAACAACAACAACAGATACTTAACCGTGCGAGAATTCGAACACCGGCGAACAGTGGCACATTAGGGTCAATCACTGAAACCAGGCGAGACTGTCAAGGTCGCGAAACACTGTCGCGAAACAAACGAGGAGAACTGTCCGGCTGGAGCGGCGTTACTCGATCCGCGGAACGTTCTGACGGCGTAGTGTTAGGTCGGGCCCAAGAACGGAGCGCATCGTCGTGCAGTTCCAAGGACGACAATCGTCCGCAGCGACGCCACGTGGAGACTGCCAGCGGGTCTCTCGATCCCAGCTCAACGTCTCTTGGCGAACTCGGGACTTCTTTTCGTGTCGAGATCCCGGCGACATCCGGGGATCATCGATCGCCGTCGTGTTGCCGTGCATCCGCGCGGAACCGGAGCTCGTCGCTGCAGCGTAAACAGACGCGTAGAGGAGGGCACAGTAGCTGTGGCCTGACGAACGAACCGACGTCGATTCGGCTGGGCAAACGCAGCTCACTGGTAGCGCGAGCAACGCGAGACCGACACCGGCACGCACGGCCGGCAAGCTTCTCCGTGTCTCGTTCCGCTCGTATCCGCTCGAACGCGCATCTTCCCGCGGTGCACGAGGTCCGGTGCGAGCGTCGTCTCCCAGACGAGCGTCGTCGCGCTACATCAATCGGGATCGCGTCGATCGCATCGATTAGGGGCCGGTTTGCCGGGCGATCCTCTCTCGCTCTCTCTATCGCGTTCGCGTCGTCTCGCTATCGATCCGGCCTGGTACACGCTCCATCATGTTCGGTACATTTGTCGGGCACAATTCCGGCCCCGATCGCCGTCAGGGCCGTTCCCCCCGCCTACCGATGGGTGCCGGTCGCGCTCTGTCTGACGGATGCCTGCCGACTCTATTAGGATCCTAATGTCATGCTGATTCGTGTAAACGTCGCTGGGTGCTCGGCCGCTCTGCCGATGTTCCTCGCGCTGTCCGTCACTCGATCGGATTAATCCTCGCGCTCGGCCGACGCGACGCAATCCCGCATTCCTTTGGGACCGCCGGGAATTTAGGCTAATACCGGCGCTGCCGAATCTTTGAGGGATGACTCGACTTTCCGCCTCGGCTCGCTAGTAGCGGCGCGATCAAGTCGGCACGCGTTGATTACGCGTCCCGCGACGCTTCTGCGATCGATTCCGACGATGCCCGACGCTGTTTTCGATCTGTTCCAGCCTACACAGTGGTCCGGGTGCCCCGGTGAATTCAATTCGAGGCGACGGATTCGCAGGAACACGTTCGATTCGACCCGCGTTCGGCACGCTTTAAGATCTCGTCGCTCGTCCGGCACGCGAGCAGCGGCAGCAGACGAATGTTTGTAAACTCCCAAAGCCGATTGCGACGTCGTCGACGAGGTCTTTTCACTTCTTCGAGGCTCCTTGAACGATCCAACTTCTTCGGGTCGCCCGAACGGCCGAGCTGTCACCGAAGAATCCTCGCGAAGCTGCCTCACTCGGCGAAACTGTTCCTCCTCGCTTCGTTAACGGGAACGTGTCGGCTAATCGTCGAGCGTCGCTCCGTGTCGCGAGCTGGCTCTCCTCAGGGTAATCCGGCCGGAATCAGCTGACACGTACGTGTCTTCGTGGCGGCGGCTCGCTCCTTAGACAGCGATCCCCGCGCGTCAGAAGCTGACGGATCGCTCTCGTCCGGCGTCTCGCTCGGAGTTCCGGTTCCACGGGAGAGAGAAAGAGAGAGAGAGAGAGACCGTGTGTGTGTCGGCTGAGGCAGATGATCCCAGGCTTACTGCGGGCAACAGGCTGGACGGTTCTGCATCCTGTGGGAGATCGAGAACACGCGTTGCGAGGGCGGTGCTGCGGAAGTTTCGAGCGAGCGGCGCGGCTCGGCCGTTTGCGGTGTGGCGTAACGCCTGATCAGATCGCACACCTCGTAGCACAGGAAGAAGATGCCCATTATCAGGAACGTATCCATATTCGTACGGGTCGCCGTACCCGGCGCCGAAAGTATCCGGCTCGCTCGCTGCGTATCGTTCTCCTCGTCGCCGCGAACGATCGTTTCAGTGGGCCAAACGGCGCGACATCTTCGTCGGCGACGCTGCTCGCCTTTTAGCGAGCCGTTTCAGCCAGCTCCGCGAGCCACCGAGCGACCGAGATTCCCCGCGGTAGAGTCGCCCAGAGAGAGACAGAGAGAGAGAGAGAGAGAGAGAGAAAGAGAGAGAGAGAGAGAGAGGCTCGATATCAACGGGGCAGACTGCTGTCAGGTGCACACCTCGCGTGGCAGCGCGTCGATTGACGGCGGACCGCAGAAGCGCGGACGTGGTTCGACGAGCCGAAGCTGGTTCGCCGACGCGGCACACGTCGACGGGGAGAGCCTTCTGCCGGGTGTCCCGACGACAGTGACGTCGGACTAACGAGAACCGGGGGACTACGTCAAAGGCGGATCGGACGCGGACGATGATTTTAACGTCTGCGCGCGTCTCGCCGAAGGCCACGTCGAAGGCAGCGTCGCGCGGTCATTGCACGGCGGCGAAGGGGTAAAGGACGCGGCGCGGGGGCCGGGTCGACGTGTTTCGACGAGCGTGTCGACGGCGTTTCAGCTCGCTCGCGGGGCTCGCACCGTCTACGGGGAGGGAGGTGGTGCCACGGGGAGCAAAACACAGACCATGTGAGCGACGACGACGACGACGACACACTGCCTCGAGGAGGGATTTTGCTCGGCTGATCCTCTGCCTGACTCGGCGTGCGCGACTCGGCCGCGAGCCGCTCGCGTGTTTACAACACTCGCGCCCCTCGGCGACGCGGTTTTTCCGCCGGCGTCTTTTGGGGAAGGCCGCCGATTATTCCGCTGCCCCGCCTCCGTTCCGTTGCGGCTCCGTTGCGTTACGTTGCGTTCCGTTTCACTGGCTTTATGGTCGCGGGCACACGTCGCTCCGAGAACAAACGTGAAGGACGAACTGGGTCAACGCACTGGCACACGCAGTCGTCGCGATCAAAGCGTGCACACGGAGCAGCGGGCGCGCGAGCGTGCGAGAGAGGCGCGGTATATCGGCGGGCTCGCAACGGGCCAGCGTATGACTACCAGATACTCTCGGCGTGAGGGTGCGCCTTTATGAGGGTGGGCGGGTGGAAACGAGGGATGCTGGGCGACGGCGCGGCCCGCGGCGCCACCCCCAGCTACCCCCCTCCTCTGCCCGGAAAATCCACCAACCTACTCCGTCGCCCTTTCCCCACCGCCCTTCCTTCGCCCCGCTCCGCTCTGCTCTTCTCTGCTCTTCTCTTCTCTGCTCTTCTCTTCGCTTCTCTTCGCGTCTCTTCCACACCGTTCCATCCTGCATTCTAGCTCCGTCCCGATCTACTTCGCGTCCGTCTTCTTCGACTGACGCTCAGCCCCGCTCGAGCCAACCCCTCGTCGTTTACACCGACTCAACCGGCACAGCCGGCCACCCACGTCTTATTCTTCATCGTCCTCGCGGCTCCTTTCCCTCTGCTCATCTTCTCGCAACGTCGCGATCCCTCTGCGATCGCCCGGATGCCACACGGTGGTGGTTTAAGACCAGGCAATCATTTTCCTGAATGATAAGTGTACACGGTTCCACGGACGAATTATTACCGAGACAGACGAGCCTCGAACTTCAGGCAAGTTTTCCGTACGTTTCAGGTCGTTGCTCTTCTCTCTCTCTCTCTCTCTCTCTCTCTCTTGAATTGTTAACGTACCGCGCCGGCGGACGCAGGATCCCGCGAGATTCAGGAGTTAAAGTTGCTTATCTTTTTGCAACTGTTACGCGTGAGTAAGGTACGCTTTACCTTCTCTTTTCGTTTGTAATGCATGATTGTGTATTTAATAGTTGTTTGATTTACTTCTCGTAAGTAATTTAGTACAGATTATAATGGACAACGGTTTGAACGACGTTTTGAAACGATATCACTGTTGAGTCGCGTTTGACTCTGTGTTCGATGTGCGTATCAGGATGTCCACTGTTTAAGGGTTAATTCGACTCGTATGCGTGCCATGTACCGCGTGTTTTACAATATTTTGGATAATTTAGTGCAGATTATAATGAAGAACGGTTTGAACAACGTTTAGAAATAATAAAATATCACTATATAAATATAAATATCACTGTTGAAATATATATATTTATATAGTGATATTTTATTATATATATAATAATTATATAATAATAATAATATATATATATCACTATAAATATCACTAATATAAATATTACTGTTGAGTCGCGTTTGACTCTGTGTCCACTGTGCGTATCAGGACGTCCACTGTCCAAGGGTTAACCCTTTGCACTCGAAGCTATTTTAACTGTAAATATAAAATCATTTTTCTAACTTATAGTGTTTTCATTTTATACAGCAAAATGGATTTTACGCATATGAAATTGACTCTTGGGAGTCACGCAACAATTACACCCTTAACAGTTCTTTAAACCTAAATTTTGTGGATATAAAAATTACTTCAAAACGTGATAAAAAACAAATTTTAGTGGTGCCTCAGAGTCGCCACTCGAATGCAAAGGATTAATTCGACTCGTACGTGTACCATGTACCGCGTGTTTTACAATATTTTGGATCGATTTGAAAGTTCGTATGGACGCGTGCCCCGTTCGAGCTGGCTCCAAGGTTGCGGTCACTTTTCGTTTTAAAACCAAAATCGATGACAGTTCATGTTGGTGAGATGACGCGTGAAACGATCATTCCAGATTTATAGAGCTTATAAAGCTAATAAAGCTTTGAATGTTCGTTTGACCTAGGACTCTGTTTCCAATAAACGCGCGAAAGTGAAAATCACTACCAAAATCGTGCAATCGCGTTTCATACGAATATGTACTTCGATTGATTTCATTCGACGCGTTTAAGAAATTTATGGAGCACTAAAATTGGATTCACGCAAAATGCGAGCATCGCGTTGCTAGCAAATGCATCATGGACCGTTAAAATAGCTACTGATAGGTATTAAAAGCGAACGACGGGTTCGAGCACCGGCTCCGAAAGATCGAGGCACACGTTGAAACTGATAAAAAGGCATCGACATATGAATTCATATAATTGATATTGCGGAACATTTTATTCGAATAATTCGTAGGTCCGCGGAGAGGACGATAAAACTGATCGAATTTACGAAGCGATTCCACAGTCGACTACGACGATCGATGAATATCGCGATAATATTCAAGTGCGCGAGTAACGAGTTCTCCGTGCCTCGACTCGCGTCGGAGAGTACGTTAACACCTTTTCAAACGGAATAACTCTTTCAAAGTTGGTCCAAACGATTTGACATTTCTTTGAGATGCTGCACCGATTAGTTTTCTACAGAACAATTATTCAACAATTTTGTTTAGATTGCAATCGATGGGATGATACAGATACAATCGTTGATCTTTCACAGATACAACGTTGGTTAGCACTTCTTCTCGTTGCTGACGAATTCCTACATGAAAAATTAAATTTATATTTATTCGATGTTAACTTTTAGCAAGCCTAACGGTTAGCCTTCAGCATGTCGATAACAGCAGAGTGGAGCAGTGTATATCGATCTAACCGTAGGCCAACTGAGCTGGGTTTATTTCGACCCGAATTGTCCACGTGACTCGGAGGCTTATCAATGACCGAGTCTGCAATAAAATGTCCAACAAAATTAACGCATCTGTTGCTCTTTCTTTTCACTCATTCATTACGATATAATATCGTTTTTTTTTTTAGGGGGAAAATTACCGAATCCGTGTGAGCTAATGAATCGAAATGATTTTCATTGATATAGTTGACTCTATCAGTATAGATTCTGTGATCGGAGTGACCACAGCAAATTCTCTCCAATTGTCGCTCAGCTTGTAAACACGTTTTCATAGTTGTCGACAGTCGATAACTATAAAAACGAGCCGCAAGGTTTTTATAATGATATAATGTGTAATAATCGTACATATAATCGTAATATATAATAATAACTATATATTATATAATAATCGTATAATATATAGTACAGTATAGTATAATAGTATAGTATAGTATATTAGTATATAGTATATTAGTATATATATATAGTATATAATATATTAGTATATTATAATTAGTATATTATATTATATATTAGTATATTATAATTAGTATATTATATTATATATTAGTATATTATAATTAGTATATTAGTATACTATTAGTATAGTACACTATAATATATAAATAATTAATATACAGAGTATCCCACAATTAGGATACTTCCGGGAAATGAGGGATTCCTGAGGTGATTCGAAGCAACTTTCTCCTTTACAAAAGTTTTCTCCGAGGCATCGTTCACGAGTTATCGACGAAAAACCCTGACCAATAAGGGGCGAGCTCGGCTGGCGCGTGGCGGCCGAGCCAACGAGCGATCGAAGCCCAGTTCCGCTCATTGGCTCGGCCGTCTCGCGCCAGCCGATCTCGCCTCCCATTGGTCACCGTTTTTCGTTAATAACTCGTAAACGAAGCCGCGGATCGCAATTTCGCTGAGGAAAAAGTTACTTCGAATCACCTCGGGAACCCCTCATTTCCCGGAAGTACCGTAATTCTGGAACACCCTGTACAATAATTCGCATCTCCTCTTCCCAAATCGTCCAATTTTCTGCACAATCCGTGCGTCGATCAGAGAGAATTTACTGTATAGAAATAAACTGCTGAACGCTAATCAAACGCGTCGAACAGCGATGCGAACGAAATTCGAGGCGTTCAATGCCCGCGAAGCGAAAATAGGAGAAACTTCCGAGAAACCGGCGACTTTCTTCGCGAGCGTGAACCAACATTGCGGCGAGGAAATCGAATCGGCAGACAAGGTTCGTTAGGCGGTGTACTTTCCCGGCGTCTTAGGTAACTCGCCGGCGTATCAATTTCGGCGAGTGCAGCGAGATATTACATCACAGCCGGCGCCATTACGAAATAGAAAGTCTCTGGAATATGTTGGCCGCGAATTCCCCGCGTTATTTCCCCCGGTCCGCCGATCGGACTCGCTCGCTTCCCTCTTTGTACCCTTTGTCCCGGTCGGCCGGCCACGCTTCATGCCGCTTCGAGAGATCCTCCTGCTTTTCGCGCTTATGCTCCGCCAGCCAGGAACGACAGGAACGTACTACTTTCCTACCCTTCTCCCTCGTCGGCCCCGCGTGCCCCCGGTTCCTTTGCTCTACTAGTTTTCTTTTATTCGAGCTAACCCCCGGTTCCGCGTTTTCCGCCCTTAACCATTTTTCTTCGGCCGCCGCGTCTCTGCCACGCGTGCCGGAGCTCTACCCGAAAAATCCATCAAGAATCGAGGCGGCCGAGTCCCTTTTTCGGTCCCCGGGATACCTGTTGTTACGTCGTTATTACTCTCTGCCAGCCGTGTCAAGAAATAGCACGAAGGAGGACTTTTAACTCTTTAGAAGTTTTACAGTAATGTTTCTCTAATCGACGATCAGATTGTTCACAGAAATTCAGGGCAATTCGGGAAGAGGAGATGCGATTATTCGAGCATTGCGGTTTGCTTTTATAGTCATGAATTGTCGACGATTATAAAAACGAGCCGCAAGGCTCGAATAATCGTGTCTCCTCTTCCCGAATTGTCCATTTTTGTGCGCGATCTGAGCGTCAGTAAGGGAGACACTTAGTTTCGAAAGCGACGCGAGCGTAGCGAGTTGCTGTTTCCAGATTGAACGATGGAACAGAATTTGGGCATTATTATTATTATTATTATTATTATTATTATTATTATTATTATTATTATTATTATTATTATTATTATTATTATTATTATTATTATTATTATTATTATTATTATTATTATTATTATTATTATTATTATTATTATTATTATTATTATTATTATTATTATTATTATTATTATTATTATTATTATTATTATTATTATTATTATTATTATTATTATTATTATTATTATTATTATTATTATTATTATTATTATTATTATTATTATTATTATTATTATTATTATTATTATTATTATTATTATTATTATTATTATTATTATTATTGTTATTATTATTATTTAAAGTCGAATATTTGATTCGAATACCATCACTCGTAACAAATTATTCGATCTATTTATTCGAATAACAGTGCCAGCAATCGTCGACCGTTTTTCACGTAATTTTTTAAGCATATACGTGTTGCAAATATGAATCCTGAAATTTACGATGACTTCTGTATCCGAGGAAAAATTATTTAGTTATGCGTGAACGATCGATTTATCCAAAAGTAACAAATTTTCCGACGAAGCAGTCGAGGAAAGAGTTAATTGTAAAAATAAGCACGGAAGAAATCGATCGATAAATGTAATATTTCTTCGAATTGATAATTTTTCCAATTAATTTCTGTACAAATGGATTCTTATATATATATATTCGAATGAATTTTGACTCGAGCGAAATCTTATTCGGATAACTTTCGTTATCTAGATAAATTTTTTTTCCTTTCTACATTTATACGATAATTTCTGTTAGAATTTTACTTCTTAATTCTTATCTCGTTTTCATCATCGGAATACATAATTTTGCCCAACCATGGTAATAAGACGAATTAAGAATCTGCAATCGCAGAAGAATTTCTTTACGTATTTTTTTCAGAGAGATTCTCGTATTCCAAGAATAAAAGAAATCCGCGCAGCAACCATTACTTTCGCAACGGCGTCCTTTTCCGCAGGAAATGATTCAAATGTTCTTTCGGTTGCATACGCGGTGAGCTTTGATATTTTTAAGCTGAACCGCCTGTCGTCGATTTTTCGTTTTCTTTTAACAACCTCCAGCCATTCGTATGTTCGTTTCGAAATGGAGCCAGGTATGGCATCAATATTAATTTGATCGGCCGGGAGCTGACTTTTTCGAAGCCAACCACCACGGTTCGTACAACCGAAAAAGAATAGACCGATATTTTCGCTAACAATAGCGAACGTTTCATCTCCTCCGTGTTCGCAGAAGCCGCGGTCGCGCGTCGGGCATCACAGAGGGGAGCAAAAAACCCGCCGATTTCCGATTATCCCGACCGATACACCGTCCGCTTTTACGGCGCAAAAAAAATATCAACTTCCAGCGCCCCGTTGGCACTGCGATCGCAACAATGTCCGCGTGAAAAAGTTTCCATTCCGAACTGGTTCCGCTGATCATTTCAGGGAAAATGCAACTTTCTGTTCCCCGCTGAAACCTCGATTATTCCGAGGTTCGCGGCGACAAAAAAAAAAGAAGAAAAAAATACGTCCGCGATCAGCGTGGAACGAACGCGCGGAACGATAACTTGCGGATTCCATTAGGCGACGTCTTCGTCGCGAATTTATCGCAATAGTGGGAAGTACGTTTTTTTTTCTCACGCATTCGGCGTTTATCGTAGATATAATTGTTATGTAGAAAATATCGTTGCTGTCTCGTGGAATCTTTGATGCTAATTTTACTGTAACGCTTCGGCTTTCAGCTGTTTTATATTAGTTTATACAAGTAAAAAGTAACCATTCCATCTGATTTTTATCGAGTGTTATTGTAATATTTGCCGAGAGTAAAGCATCTATTAACCCTTTGTAATCGAAGCTATTTTCATTCGAAATACAAAAGATGTTTTATAATCTACAGATTATTAATATATATTATATATATTATATATATATTATATATATTATATATATATTATATATATATATATATATATATATATATATATATATATATATATTATATATATTATTATTAATATATATTATTAATCTACTTACGATTTATGCATATGAAATTCAGCCTATTGGTAAGTACAATAGCTGCAAATTTTAACAGCTTTTTAAAAAATATAAACGAATCTAATACTGTTACAATTATTTTGAAAAATAGTATAACAATTTTTAGTGGCGCCTCAGTGTCGCCACTCGAGTGCAAAAGATTAAATAAATGACTCATAAATGTATATCTTTAATACCTGGATAATCGTAAATGAAAAAATTCGCGACTCGCCATTTTGACGGGTTCCGAGAAGCTTGTGGTAATTCGTTCACCCACTTCAGAAAATCGATATATATGTTCGAGTTACGACATTTTGGAGATAATGTGTAAAATAATGTATAAAACAATGTGTGTTATAAAGGTATAAATTAGCAGTAATCATGGCCGAAATTACGATTTCTTTTTAACGCTTGATCGAACCATGAATATAAAAAAAATTATAGCCGCAGACACATTTTATTTGTTGCTCCCGATATTTACTTTCATACACTATTATCTATTCTCACGAGTCAATTTTTATTCGCGATAGAAACAGCAATGTTAGAAATCCGCATGATTTGAAAAGAAACTCATAATCGGCGAACCGATGCAGAATTATTCGCACAGCTTTCAGAATTCGAGAAAAACTTTCAAAGTCGAACATTTCCATCAAAAATTCGTGGTCACAAAATAATCGATTCTTCGATTCGATCAAACCACGAATATGTAAACAATTATCACCGCAAACATATTTTATTCGTTGCTCCCGATACTTATTTTCATACACTATTCTCACGAGTCAATTTTTATTCGCGATAGAAAAGGCACTGTTGTGAAATTCGCGTGATTTCGAAAGAAACTCACTGCAGCTTTATTATTTATTATAAGCAGAATTATTCGCACAGCTTTCAGGATTCGAGAAAAGCTTTCAAAGTCGAATTTCACATTTCCATCAAAAATTCGCGATCGCAAAATAATCGATTCTTCGATTCGGCGGATTACAAACAACATTTTCGGTTCCTGCAAAAATATGCATCGATCATCGGACACTGTTCCTGAGGTGATCCGACCCGGCAGTCGAGGCAGATTGAATAGGGACTTCGCGTTCCCATCGGGAACAACAACAACAACAACAACAGCGTGCTCGTCTCCAGCCTCGTCGGCCGAGCTTTCGGTCAGGCATCGAACAAGTTGCCGCGGGCGGTTTTATACGCGAGCGCGGCACAAAGCCGCCGATGGTCATGAATATGGAGAAAGTGACGTCGCTTTTAAGTGGTACAAGGTTCAGCGGATTCGCATCGACATGCGGCACGAGTTTACGGGCCATTGTTACGACGGAGTTGCGACCGTCGGCGCGACGTATGCTCCGACAAGCCCGGATCGAGCCCCGCGAATACGTTAGAGAGTTTGTTGTGTCCCGTGTCTCGTACAGATGTACGGATTATATTCATCCGCTTGTGCAGATCCGACGGGGGTTCGTTTGATTTTTCGGTCGGCGCTGGCCCGACGACACCGCGGATCCCTCGCGCGCCACGATTCCGATCAAGTTTGCACAGAAGATTGTTCCGCGAAAAATATTTCGCTCGTGTTTCTTTGGCAAACGTGTTCCAAGCGGCGAACAACGCTCCCGCAGAGGCTCGCAGATGAAAGTTACGCATTTTTTTTTATGCACGAACCTGGAACAATTTTTAGACATTCCAAGATTTTTCCGGGTTTTTGCGGGGTGTTCGTGTAAAAGTTTTATATTTAATTATCTCAAGAACGACGCATTTTGGGGAATAAAAATTTATTTATGCAATTTCCGTTTTTTTTTCTTTTTTAAAATCAATCCGATAGTCGGAGCGCGTAGTATAATGTTATATTTTATATTTTAATATTAATATTATATTAATATATATTTTGATATTAATATTATATTAATATATATTTTAATATCAATATTATATTAATATATATTTTGATATCAATATTACATTAATATATATTTTGATATCAATATTATATTAATATATATTTTAATATTAATATTATATTAATATATTTTTTAATATTTATACTATATTAATATATATTAATATTTTTAATATTTTTATCTTGTACGCTTTATATTTGCCGGTGCTTATTCAATTAAATTCGTGTGTTGCAAGTGGGATTTTATAAATTACCTATAAAATTCTATTTATCTAGACGAAAAAGAGTGTCACCCATATTTGGGTGACGCGGCGACGAACGTATTAAAGAAGCGCATTCTTTATGTTTTGTAAATGTAAGCGACTATAGTCTTTGTATTGTACGATTTTTTGTGTACGATAGTAAAAAGACACCTGGTTACGTGCAATTGTCGTTGATACATCAGCATTCAGTCATAAAAAGGTAAAGAGACGATACGTAAGCAAACATATTCTTTCGCAGACCTTTAAAAAAGTTTGTCCTTCATCTTCTCGATTATCTAAGAAATTCAGAATTAAGTATTATAGTAAATTATAACAGTACAATAGTTATTACAATTAAGTATTTGGTATAAATTCCGTGGCACTACGTCAAGACACGCTTCCAACAGAAAGGAACAATTATTCCGATTTTTATAAACGGAAAAGCGGTGTTCGTTTGCGGCTACGTAACAGATATCTTCGGTTTCTTTCGCATAAACTCGCGCACTTTTGTAACATTATATTTCCACCGGCAGGTCCGGTTTCATGCGAACTGAAACGTGGAACGTATGCCACGGTAAATACATATTTCGACCGCTAATTTCAAGGATGATAACTCAGTTTTCCGTGCGGAACTTTTTCGCGAAAATGTGGGTTACTGAATTACGGAGTTTAGTTCGATTAAAATGGGTGGGGGAGAAAAAAGGCCACAAAAATTAGCGCGAGTTTGGTAGCGCGCGGTGTAATATACCCGGAACGGGATTTAGGTAAATATTGTTTGATACTACTTGCGGTGCTCGGGGACCTATCTCGGCTCTATGGGACGCAATACCGTATGCGCGGCAAGATAAATCCGTTTAAGGGCCTCGGCGGAATACTCGAAATTAGATCGCGAATTTTACGCATTTACGGCGGCCGCGATTTAACGAACATTTTATTGTCGTCGGAGAGCCCGGTTCTATCGGGTTGGCAACTAAATAATTGCCGATTTGTTCGATGAAATAAAAAATTTTTTTTTACTTGGAACGAAGTTTAATCTGTGATGTATTTTCCATTTTGTTCGACGACCTTTTGCCATCTCGACTTTGCCATAATCGATCCGAAATGAAATAATCAAGTCCGATTTATTTTACTGAACTTCCGATAAGGTTTTAAGAGAAACTGCTCAGAATATCCTGGGATTTCTACTCCGACATTGTTCATCGGATAGTATGTTTTGATACTGTATAAACTTTTTTTGCGAAAAGTTGCGGCCTCCGAAGTTATTTAACAAAATATGTAGCCATATATGGTCGTATATGTGGCCCACGTGTGCGAAACGATCGCTACGAATTTTCAGGCACGAAGGCAAAATTAATGAAAATATCTTGGATTGACGATAAATCGACTAACGATAAATCGTGTTAACGAAAATCTGCGTAAAAGTTAGTAAAAGTTTTATTCGATAAGAGATAAAGGCGACGACAATATTTTCTATGAAATCGTATCATTTTGGTTACGCAAATTCGATGCATTTTTGTATTTTCTTCGACAAATTATCGAGGCATTTCGTTCGAAAATCGATTAGCTTAGAAGTTATGGTTTTTGTCCCGAACGCCCGTACAAGCGTAAAACGGCGCGTTCCCGTAAACTTTTCAAATGTTACAATATTTGTACGCGATCACTTTTACACGTGCCGCTCGAATTTATTTGCCAAAAATACGAACATTCACGGATAATAAAAAATAACATAATAATAATAATAATAATAATTTTATAGTATAACATTTACGGATATCATAAAAATGGGAGTGAAAGACATCTATAACCGAAATCGGCAATTACTTAGTTGCCAACCCAATAAATTAACTTCTCTGTCTTATAGTATTTCCATTTTATACGATAAAGTCCATTTTACGCATACGAAATCGAGTCTTGTGACTCATACAACGGTTAGACTTTTAACAATTTTTCATATCTAAGCTTTGATCGTGTAAAACTTATCTTGAAACGTGGTGTAGCAATTTTAGTGTTGCGCCAAAGTCATCGCTCGAGTGCAAAGGGTTAATACCCCGGTCATGTGGATCCCAAACATCATGAAAGGATCAAAAAGAATTGTCATTCGGGCCTGCGTCGTCAATTTTTTCATAACAATAAGCGAAGTCGATGAATTTGGCTCGAATAGCTACGAGTATAAACTTAACTCTTTGCACTCGAAGCCATTTTAACTGCAAATGACCGCTGCATTCAATTTGTCCAGTTGCTAACATTCACGGATAATAAAAAATAACATAATAATAATAATAATAATAATTTTATAGTATAACATTTACGGATATCATAAAAATGGGAGTGAGAGACATCTATAACTGAAATCGGCAATTACTTAGTTGCCAACCCAATATTTAAAATTCCCGCATTAAGTTCCGGTCTTCGTGAATTAACGTCGAAAAATTGATGCGCCCGTAACCCGCGGCGACTCGCAACCGTTGTCGCGCGAAATTTCGCGCCGGACGTATTTCCCCGCGCGGTTTTCCCTGCGGAATTTTGGTACGCGGAAAGAAACGCAGCCAAACTGCGGAAGAATCGTAATTACACGCCGTCGCGGGGACCGGCTGGGAACGTCTTGGGCCCTTAATAAGTTTATTAAACGCGTAGCTGGGCCACCGCGCAGCCCAGAAACTTCGAATATCCGGCAACATCTTGAAAAGCTAATTAAAAACTTCAAGTGGAATATTAATCGCTGGAAATTAGAAACTGTTTCAAGCACCGCACTGCTTCGTCCAGAATTCATCGTTCTTTCGCGCGATTTTACGGCGGAGCTCGCAGCGAACAGAATCTTTCTTTCCGATCCCGTCGATGCCACGCCGTTGATTAGCTCCTTGGAAATTAGTGCGCCAATTAGTGCCGACCAGTCAGTGCTATACCTGCTGGGAAACGTGCAATAAATTTCGAAAAAAAAGATGGCATCGCACGCGACTGGAGAAATTCTGACGCGAGTCGACAACGATATTGGAGAAAATGTTATCGTGCAACAATTGATCGTGTAAAAATGATGAAAACATTTCGGTAGCATAACGAAGCCTCGGGACGCCTTTCAACGCCGTCCAACAACGTCTGCAACAATAGTTTTTAATTAAAAAATTTTCACGACGAACACGAAGCTCTCGTACCGCGCAAGTTTTCACGTTTCGAAAACATTTCTCGCAACATCGCATCCCCGGGAACGTAATTAGGTGGCCTATTTAAGTGAAACGGTTGCGCCGCGGCTGCGAGCCGGAGCCTATTAAATCCACTTTTTAAACAAACAACACGCCGCGTGTCTCGCGTATCAAATTCTTCGCTGCCTTCGACGCTGGAATTCCGTTCGTTTCGAGCGCGTTGCTTTTTTCCCCTGTAATAATACCGTGATAAAATCGCTGCACCGAATTCGAATGTATTCCTATCCCGAATTCATTGCACCGCTCCGATTTCGTGTTCTTTTTCGCAGGGTGCCCTGAAAAACTGGCGAACCTGATCGCGAATAGAGCTCGACCAAGCAGCCCGATCGCCGTGCGACGTCCGGGATTCGCGGTCAGATCCTCGAAGCGACGGACGTCGCGTCGCCTCGCGAACTTCCGCGCGAGTTTGATTGCGCCTTAATGAACTTGGTCGCTCCGGAGCGAGGAAAGGTGGTCGGGCGAGCTTGCGGCGGCCTCCTCCCCTCTCTAGTCGGTGGAGCTTCGCGGAGCGGCGAGATTAAGCGACATCTTGCCAGGCAAGAATGTGACGCGGCGCGCGTCCTGAAACGGCGCGGCGCGAAGCGGAGCGAAGCGGCGAGGAGCGGAGCAGAGCGGAGCAGATCGAAGCGGCGAGGAGCAGAGTGAAGCAGTGAGGAGCAGAGCGGAGCAGATTGGAGCAGAGCGAAGCGGTGAGGAGCAGAGTGAAGCGGTGAGGAGCAGAATGGAGCAGAGCGAAGCGGCGAGGAGCGGAGCGGAGCAGAGCGGAGCAGAGCGGAGCAGAGCGGAGCAGAGCGGAGCAGAGCGGAGCAGATCGAAGCGGCGAGGAGCAGAGTGAAGCGGTGAGGAGCAGAGCGGAGCAGAGTGGAGCAGAGCGAAGCGGTGAGGAGCAGAGCAGAGCAGAGCGAAGCGACCAAGGAGCAGAGCGAAGCAGAGCGAAGCAGAGCGAAGCGACGAAGAGCAGAGCGGAGCGACGAGGAGCAGAGCGGAGCAGAGCGGAGAAGAGCGAAGCGTCCAAGGAGCAGAGCGGAGAAGAGCGAAGCTGCGAAGAGCAGAGCGAAGCAGAGCGAAGCGGCGAGGAGCAGATCGGAGCAGAGCGGAGCGGCGCGGAGCAGCGTGGCGTCCTGACACGGCCAACACTTGTACGTTACTCACGGAAATCTAATTCCGAGAGTAGCCCGACGTCCGGGTAATTGAGAGCGAACTCGAGCGCCGCGCCGTTCGACCGTATTTCATCGAGTTTTCCTTTTCAATTACTCTAATGGCCTTACAGATTTTTGCCTTCGTCCCCCCGCGCGGGGAAACAATAACGCCCCACTGTTACGCTGATCCCGGCTTAATTCGTCTCACGCCTAAGAATGTTAGATCGCCGGGAAACAAACGATCGCTATTGCCGGCCGTGCACTGACCTGGGAGCTCGTTACTCTTGCCGCTTGTACGAGGTGTAGCCAGAAAGTGAGCTCCGTTCACGGATAATGAGGCTGTAACGTAGCAACGTTGCTCTTTTCACGCGTTCCGGTGTCCGTTTGTTCGCGGCCAAACCACCGAACAACGCTTCGATACAATCACATGATTTAACGCTAACGTAGATTTAACGCTAGATTTGCGGAACCCGTCGAAATCACTGATTTTATCGGGTCGCTAATTTTTTAATTTACGATTATTCGCATCGTAAGGATACATTTGTGAGTTATTTATTCAATTTACTTACGTTACTTACGGCAAATGTTACGATAACGCTTGCTAAAAATCGGAACTAATATGAAACAGCTGTTTTTTGTGCTCCGTGAATCTAGTGAGAAAAGAAAATTCACGTGTTTTTATAAGGATTATGTCAATGACCAGAATCGTGGATTATGTATTCGGATTACTCGAGTACTATGTCGAGCTTCTGTATTACGTTACTGTTTTACATTATTTTTATTAATTGTCTCGAGAATTTTTACCTCCCCGTACGCTTCTTATAATTTTGATAGCCGACGATTAACGAGGATGAGTTATAATTAAACTGCGAATCTTTATGCATCTACGAAATGTAAATGAAAAGAAGTTATGTAAAGGAACGTATAAATACAACAATGTCTGATAGAATTTTCACTTTATTTTTAGAATGTGTAATCGTTCAATTAACGAAAGAAACTTGTCTTTAATTTTAATTTTCGTAAAGTGATCTGTGAAAATGAGAATTTGCATAAAGATCCGCAGTCTGGTTATGATAGAACTATAATTTACAACAAGTAGAAATACAGATAGAATTAGTTAGAATTAAAATTGTAGAGAATAGAATAGAATAGAATGGAATAAAATAGAATAGAATAGAACAGAATAAAATAGAACAGAATAGAATAGAATAAATGGAATAGAATAGAATAGAATAGAATAGAATAGAATAGAATAGAATAAAATAGAATAGGATAGAACAGAATAGAATAGAATAGAACAGAATAAAATAGAATAGAATAGAATAGAATAGAATAGAATAGAATAAAATAGAATAGAATAGAATAGAATAGAATAGAATAGAATAAAATAGAATAGAACAGAATAGAATAGAATAGAATAGAATAGAATAGAATGGAATAAAATAGAATAGAATTATTAGAATCCTAGGTAGAAATATAGATAGATAGAATAAACTATGACAGCAACGAATGTAAAAGTAACCAAAAGAGAACACAAAAAGAAGACAGTATCGGCAAAGTCGCAGTCGTCGGAGGAGCTGCTCCTCCTTTTCGATTTATTTATTCATAAAAACGTAGTCGCGTTGTGCTGTTAAACGTAGAACCCTTCGGTAATGCAGGTCGCGAAGGACAATGCTTGCGAACTCGGCAATCAAGAGTATCGCAGGATAAAATGTTATTCCCGCGTTTCAGGTTACTTATTCACAGAAGCTTGATAATAAAAGGGAACGAACTTTCGTAAGCGAAAAGGTTAGTTCCACTTCTCGATTTCTTTATTTCGAGAAGCAGCCCTCCTCTCTCTGCTTTGTATCGCTGCCAGTAGAATTGTCCGGTCATGGCCAGACACTGTGAAACAGCGTTTGCAAACTTGACGATCGAAATGAACGAAGTTCCGTAGAATACAATTTTATCCTGCATCTCGGACGAAACGAAACAACAGGGGGTATATACAGGGTGTCCATAAATAAGGAATAAAGAACAAAATTATTTCAATCGCGGTTTCGTTGATTTCGCGGAAATCGTTGATCCATTTACGAGACGTCACTCGTTGATATTATGATATTAGTATTATAATACTAACGACTCGCTGCACATTCGAAGCCGATTTTCTCGACAACGAAGCGTCGAATGAAAAGATTCCATTCCTCATTTCCGATTTTCCTCTTCACGCGGAACAACTCTTCTCTTCTCGGTCGTACCATCGATTCCGGAACATAGATTGCCATAAGTAGAAATAAAAAGCGCTCGAAGAACCGCGAGGAAACGAGTGTCAGCGACCTCGACAATCGAAACGATTTAAACTCCATGAAACACACAGCTTTTTATCCTGCTTTCAAATTGATTTAAAGGAAAGCAGGTCCGCACTGTCGTGAGTAGAATTAGCCAGCACTAAACAGACGCACGGAATAGCGGTTGTAAACTTGACGATGAAAAAAGGTCCGGGGTTCCCGGGAGCAAAAAGTTCGCTTCCACTTCACGACTTATTTATTTGGAAAGGCAGGCCGTGCAGTTTAATGACTCGTCGCTCTGAATTTCCAAATTCACTGGCGAATGCGGAGAAAGGGAGGGACGGAGAGCGAGACGGAGAGAGAGAGAGAGAGAGAGAGAGAGAACACGCTGGAAGCGAGGGTAGCTGCACCGAATATCTGGCGCAAAGCGATACGCGAACAAGATCAGTCGACATCGGCTACGAAATTGCAGTACAGGATGAACTGGAGGGCATGCTCGACAGAATCGGTCGATCATTCTCTTCGGCACGCTCGAGACCACTGCAAATCTTTGCCGCCGGCTCTCGGTGCAGTAGTCGGCGCTGAAACTGTGCTGCCGGTTAAACAAGCGAATGAGTTTGTTAAATTCATTCGGCCGTATCGATTCGAGGCCGTTCACCAATGAGCAGGTCTTATCGCGGCCACTGTGGCCACCGCGATTATCCGATGCGCACGGCGCGTGTCCGATTCTTGGCGATGCTACGATGCTTTGCTCGTCGACGAACCGGCCTACGATTCTTTGAAAAATGCACCGTCCGCGGCCAACAGCTGCATAAATACCGAGCCGTTTCGCTCGCGCGATCCAACGAAGATCTGCGACATTAACTGGCTCCTCTATTTTCCAAGCACTCTTTTTATCGCGATTAGGCTGCGGATTCTATGCATTTGTGGCAAAAACGAGCAGCTTCGATTCAAAACGGTGGACAGATTAACAGAGTCAAAGAATGTCGCTGTATTATTTACGACCTGTTCGGATTTGTTTAGAAATAACTTCTCTTCTTTCATTAGACATTTATTTTGCTTTTTCTTTATTTATTTTTTTTTTTTGCTTCTCTATTTTAGTTATTTCGAACCCTTGGCTATGATTTTAAGAAAGTAGTAAATTTCATCGAGCACAAGAACTCGGTAGTAATTAATGATCTATTTAATCAATGTAAAAATTCGTTCTCATAGATTCTGGAACAATAGATTCTGCCTAGCTGTATCGGAAGTTATTAATGACTCGACCTACAATTATTTCAAAAAGAAAGAGGACCTTCCGTCTATTTCCTGCGATCGACGTAGACGAAACAGTGAACAGATTTAACAGAGCCAAAGAATGTCGCTGTATTATTTACGATCTGTTCGTATTTATTCATAAAATAACTTCTCTTCTTTTATCAGACATTTATTTTGCTTTTTTTTATTTATTTTTTTTTGCTTCTCTATTTTAGTTATTTCGAATCCTTATCAATTTAATGAACGCAAAAATTCGTTCTCATAGATTCTAGAATAATAAATTCTGCCTAGCTGCATCGGAAGTTATTAATGACTCGATCTACAATTATTTCGAAAAGGAAGAGAACCTTCGGTCTATTTCCTGCGATCGACGTAGACGCAATTTTCATTTTGCATAAAGATCCGCCGTCTAATCGTGACAAATTGGCGGACGGGCAGGGGGTATTTCGGAATTAGATTCGTGCAGAATAATCGCGATCATTAATCAGAGCGAGACAGGATTCGCCGTTGAAGTTACAAGTGAAATCGATGGATCTCGGCTCCCTTTTTCTATCGCCGGAGAATCTCGATAAATCGTTGCAAAAGCATGTATTACGTGTAAGCGACGCTCGATACCACTCGCCAGGAGAAATGGAGCGTTGCCACGAAGTGGACAGAATATCGGATGATTGTTTCGGAAAATATTCCTGCTGGAGCTGCGCGGCGGGACCATTTTTCTTATTTTATTTTCGAATTTCTAGTTCTCGTATCGCTCGCGCGATGATGTATTCGCAGTCTCTATGTTTTATTGCAACGGCGAGTGTGCCGAATGTATCGGAGATGGCTCGGCGTAGACGTTACACTTGGCCGGGCGAGCATTTCCCCGACTTTATTTTCGAATTTCTCTGCGCGACACGGGATCTCGTAATCTTTCGCGAACTGCTGGAGATTCGAATCGCTTTTGAACGTTCGTTTCACATTATTATTAGGTTGGAAACTATGAAACGGGCGTTTTTGTTTAATCTGAGACTAAAGAGAGGCTCATTGTAACGCGCGCTCGATATTTTTGTTTATAAATTTTAAAGGTATTCTTCTTACTCGTTTCGCAAAAATTTGTTCGTCTTTGTATCCCATTATTTGTTTTATTTTTCTCCGGAACCAGATGGAAACAAAACACGATTTACATCTACGTTTCTTGTACGAGTTCAAATGGAATCATAGCGCAGCTCAAGCTTCGAGAAACATTAATCACGCATTCGTAGAAAAAAATGTTCGACGTTGGTTCCAAGATTGCCCACAGAAATGGACAATTTGGGAAGAGGAAACCCGAGCCTTGCTATCGCCTAAAAAATCCGCACATAACAAACATGCATAAATATTCGCATAAATAGTCTGATCATTAGTTTCTAGTAACAGATTCACTTCGTTAAGATTAATTTCTCAATTTCTCCACTTAAGATCAATTTTATTATTTTTAATTGACCCTCAGCTGAGAGATGTATCACTTTCGTGTACGAAAGGCTGGTTTTTATAGTCGTTGACAATCGGTAATTATAAAAACAAGCCGTAAATACCATAATCGTGCCTCCTCTTCCCAAATTGTCTATTTTTGTGGACAATCTCGGCGTTCACTTTTCTCATCGAATTCTCGCGTTCATCTTCGCAATACAGTAATGTCTCCCTAATTGACGCTCAGATTGTCTACAAAAATGGACAGTTTGGGAAGGGTAGATACGATTATTCGAGCCTTGCGGTTTGTTTTTATAGTTACCGATTGTCAACGACTTGTCAAAAACGAGCCAAAAGGCTCGAACAATTGTGTTCCTTTTTTGTAAATTTCCCATTTTCGTTTCGAAGCTGAGCGTCAATTAGGGAGAATATACTGTACAGTAATGTCTCCCTAATTGACGCACAGATTGTACACAAAAATGGACAATTTGGGAAGGGGAGATACGATTATTCGAGCCTTGCGGTTTGGTTTTATCGTTACGAATTGTCAACAACTTTTTATAGTCATATATATAGTTATATATAGTTATATTTATAGTTATAATATTTATAATTATATATAGTTATATTTATAGTTATAATATTTATAATTATATATAGTTATATTTATAGTTATAATATTTATAATTATATATAGTTATATATATATATATAGTTATATTTATAGTTATAATATTTATAATTATATATAGTTATATATTTAGTTATATATATAGTTTATAGTTATCCCAAATGATCCATTTTAGTGGACAATCTGAGCGTCAGTAAGGGAGACATTACTGTATTTCGCGCTCTTTTACCTCCTCACGTTGAATAACTTAGAGGACTTGTTCAACCTACTGCGCTGATTTTGTATAATAACGTAAGCGCAGCGGTAATTCTCGTAAAAGGGGTCCGTCGACGTGTGTTCCCGCTCGCCGAGATCGCGTTATCTTTTCAAGAAGATGCCACCGCGGCGGAAAAAGGGGAACCAGACTGTGCAGACGACGCAGCGCGAGGCGCTTGCACAGATGCGCGTTGCATCGCCGGGTAGCATCCACCGCGTAACGACGCGTAGTCACATGCAAGGATTCCGCCTTGGGCTCGAATCACAGTAAGCTCGGTTAATTACAGGTAGGCTGCGAGCAGTGCTTCCTGGTAAGCCGATAATTGGTGCCTGTTCGGCTCAGATAAGGTCACAAGCTCGTCGACCAAACGGTACGAACCTACGAACTCGACTTAATTGCTTCGCATTCCCGACAATATGATTATTCGCGTCTACTCGGTGTCACCGGCAACGTTCCCGGCTCGTTCTCACCAGAACACTGCGCATCGCGCAAACATTTTTCTTCGTTCCGGACACTCCGAATCGTATGGTCGAACAAGCTGTTCGTTCGCGTTCTTTGTTCGAGATCGATAAAAAATCGTAATTATTTTCTACAGTCGATTCTTCGCGCTCCGAATTCTTCGCGGACATGGCGGAAATATTAAATAAACAAACATATGACTACCTCCTAAGGCAATCGTGTCGAGTAAATAAAGATACAAAATTGTTTATTCATCGATTTCTATAAAATTTCACGGCAGCGCGAAACGCTCGGAATCCGAATTTTTAATAAATGTTACTCGTCGACAGATCCGCGATTGTCGCTTCGCTAGTCAATTGTAGGTTTTGTTGTAAAACAAAAATAGCGAAATATTTAACGATATTTTGTGAAACAATGTCAACGGAAGGAGGACGTTATCAAGATTTATGACACCGACGTTGAGGCGCGATTGAAAAAAAAAGCAAAAAATAGAGCGCGCTTTACGTTTATCGACGCGCTTCCGGCCAATATTTGTTAACAAACTTTTGCGCTCTTGCGCGCGGCTCGCGTTCACGTCGTTCACTTTTCGAGCTCGTCAACGGAAAATTCAGTTTCACAGCCGGTGACGCCCGATCGCGATAAACCGTCGAGGGAATCGGAGGCGACTGCGACTTTCCGATCGGATTTAACAGCACAGCGAGGAACGATATTACGATGCGTGCCGCTCGCTGATACCCGCGGACAATATTTTAATCGAGGTTCGACGAACGATTACCGCTAAATAACACGATCACGGATTGGCGGGCCCGCGAGAGCCGGTCAATCGAGTGAAAAATTTCCGCTGCCACGCCGGGAGGACTTCCTTTGTGCTGTACGCCAACTTTATACGTTCTACTTCGGCGCTGGCCTACATAGAACCACTCCCCCCCCCCTCCTCCTCCCCCGGCGCCCCATCCAAGAAATGCAAGCGCGCGACTCCCGCCGCGAAATTGTTTTATCCCGCGGCTAGAAGATTTTTATACCGCGGCTGTAATCCACGGTCCACCCGTTATAGCGTATGCGACAGCAATTTATCTCGGCTTCGTTCATTCGCCGGCCGTCTATCCGAGCAAATCGAGCACGACGGGGGGCAATTTTTTTTTATCAACGATACCACACAATCTCGAGAATTATTGCTGCCTCTTTCTGATCGAAAGTTAATGATGGATTTTACGCATTTCGTTGCGGAGATTGATGAGAGGAATATAGGACAGTGAAAATATTCGGAAATATTTTGGAAGTAGTGTTACGTGAATTTTAGTAGATTGGCATTATTGTAGGATGCATTTTTATTGAAGTTTCGTCAGATTGAAGTAGTTTATTCGATTCAATTGAAATGGCAAAGCGATGGTATACGATGTATATGTTGTGATATCACTGTGTCAATATTCTTATCTTATGCGAATCTTAATAACGTTAAGAAATTGTAACGGATCAGCGGAAAAATTAATTTATAGAAATTCAATTTTTAGTAATTCCGTCACCCACGTATGGGTGACGCGGCAGTGAAAGTTTTAATGGCGTAATTCTGATACATTTTTTTAATAGTAGGATTATGATATATATAGTTTACTAATAATATAAACAGAATAAATTTTTTTTACAATAAATTCTGTGCGATCACTATGCGTCGTCCAAATTTCAAAGCAATGGTACACGATATAAACGTTGTGAGATCACTGTATCAACATTCTTTCCTCATGGAAATTTTAATAACATTAAGAAATTGTAACGGATCTGCATAAAAATTAATTTATATAAATAAAATTTCAAATAATTCCGTCACCTACGTATAGGTAACGCGGCAGTGAAAGTTTCAATGGCGTAATTCTGATACACTTTTTTAATAGTAGGATTACGATATATATATATATATAATTTACTAATAATATAAACAGAATAAATTTTGTCAACAATACAATTACGATAAATTCTGTGCGATCACTGTGCATCGTCAAAATTGCAAAAAGCAATGATATACGATATAAACGTTGTGAGATCACTGTATCAACATTCTCTCCTCATGCGAATTTTAATAACATTAAGAAATTGTAACGGATCAGTATAAAAATTAATTTATAGAAATTCAATTTTAATTAATTCCGTCACCCACATACGCCTGCCGCGGCAGCGAAGGTTTCAATGGCACAACCGTGATACACGTTTTCAGTACAATTACGACATAATTTATTAACAATATAAACAGAATAAATTTCGTCAGCAATGCAATTACGATAAATTTGTTTAAAAACCTGCGCCGACCAAAACCGACCACCGTGCGCCGTCAAAATAACAAAGCACTGGTGCACGATAACAATATAAACAGAATAAATTTCGTAAACGATACAATTACGATAAATCTCTTTTTAAAAAAACCTACGCTCACCAAAAACCGTCCACTGCGCGCGATCAAAGCGATAATTTGCAGAAACGTCTGACGGTGAAATTACAGAGGATCGATTTTAATGCTCGAAGACCGATGAAGTTCGGAGCAATTAATACAAGCACGCGGAAAATATGGCCGGGATTCGACGAACTTGCCTATTTACCCGGCAATTTCGCCGGTGTCCCGATCGAAAAGCAGTTTAGGGTCCGCGAGAGTAAATACAAGGAGGAGATTGGGGGATTTTCGGGGATGCCTGGATGTGGGCACGGAACGGGTACATATTCGGTGCCCCCGAGATTTACCGTCCAAGTCCGGCCGTATATTAGGCAAAGTTACTCGAAGTCGTAAACGTCGAAATATATCAATAGTCGCGCGCGCGCGCGCGCGGAGGGGACGCGACTCGCAGTTTCTATGTGGCATCGCGTGTACGTGTTAAATATCCCGGTGCCGGCCGGCGGCGTCCCCGGTATAGTTATCGACGGAGACGCGATGGGAGTTTTAGTCAGCGGAAACTGACCCCATTCCGGACGTGCCGCGGATCGGCCGGCATTAATGCGGCCGACAGCCGTGAATTAACGGGCCTTTTATTCGACCGCGACGGGGGGGCCCGGCCGGGCTCTCTCTCTCTCTCTCTCTCTCTTTCTCGTCTTTTATTCGAACTCTCGGCCGCGGGAGCCGTCCGCGGATTTATTTTCATCAGCGGCGGCCCGGCCGTGTCCTCCGCTTTTCACGGCGAATAAATCAATACCGCCAACTGGTTCGCATTAAAAAAATATATATATCGGAACGGAAGGGAGGATTAAGCCCCGATCCGAGCCGATCCGATCCGCCGCGCCCACCGGTATCGATCTCCTCAATGAGCAGTTTCATCCGAGCCAATGACGCGACAAATTATTCCACGGAACCACTCTCTTTCATTGTGCTTCCTTTTTATTTATTAGAACGCGCTCGAGCCCCCCCCCCCCCTCCGGCAACTGCACAATTAATCCTCGGCCTCGGGGCCGGCCGAGCTGTCCGACGGACGTGCAACTACCGTCTGACTGTGGCCGGCACGATCTACTCGCGTTGGAAGATCGCGGCGAGCTGCGGTAATTGATCGTCCGCAGCCGTTCGCGTATTAATTAGACCCTTTTGTGCGGCCCGCGGCGAATCGAGGCTGTTTTTTTCTTGGGATATAATGACGATACTGATTCGATCTTTTTTCGCGAAATGAAACGACGCTAACGGGACGAGCTCTCGGGATATACAGGGTGTCCCGAAATTATGGTACTTCTGGGAAATGAGAGGTTCCTGAGGTTGTTTCAAGTAACTTTTTCCTCAGCGCAAATGCAATCCGCGGCTTTGTTTGCGAGTTATTAACGAAAAACAGTGACCAATGGGGGGCGAGCTTGGCTGGCGCGCGGTGGCCGAGCGCACGGAGCTCGGTTCCGCGCTCATTGGCCAGGTCGCCTAGCGCCGAGCGAACTCGACCCTCATTGGTCAGTGTTTTTCACGAATAATTCATTAACGATGCCTCGGTGAACATTTTTGTAAAGGGAAAAGTTGCTTCGAATCACCTCAGGAATCCCTCATTTCTCGGAAATACCATAATTTTGGGACATCCTGTATTTTTGTAGGCGACTTCTGCGAGGTGAAGAGGGTTCGTTTTTAATTCATGGGTTAAGTTTTCGGTTTTATTGTTCTGAATGGAACGGATGTCAGAACGAGTAGCGTTTATTTAAGCGATTTTGTTTAACCATTTGCTGCCATATGTTCTTAATTTTTATGCGCTTTGAAAATTTGCTTCCGATGTACCGTTGACGCCTATGAGCATCCAGCAGATTTAAGGAAATTTTGTATGCCAAAAAAAAAAATTTGTTTTATTTTACATTATATTTGTAAAATGTGAAACGTGAAATGAAAAGTGAAATATACACGCATGGCGTTCATAGTATAGATTGCAATTGAACTATCATACGCCGAATGATAGTTTCGATGATAGAACTTTTTCAGTCGAAATAATTTTCTGGTAGGAAACGTAAATTTATATTTATAGCGTGCTTACATTAACTCGAGTACTTAAATATCGGTAATAAAAGGACAGAATTTGATTTCTCTCTGCTTGAAAGAACGAAATAACATTCACATTTAACCCTTTAACCCAATCTACAATATTTTCACATCGTATAATCGTTTTTATTGGATGCATAGGAAACTGAACCTGTTGGCTTATAGAAGACTTCTATTTTGTTTAAATTTACCGAATACAGACTTGAATAACGAGAAAATTCTTTTAAAATATAATACAACAATTTTTAGCGCCGCCACAGAGTCGCCAATCGAGCACAAAGGGTTAACAGGTTGTAACTAGAAATCTCCGTGACGAGCTAGCACGATCGAATTGGCGCGAACTAAAATAGTCCATGAAATGAATACAAACTTGAATAATGCAAAAATTCTTTTAAAATATAGCACAACAATTTTTAGCGCCGCCTCAGAGTCGTCAATCGAGCGCAAAGTGTTAACAGGTTGTAACTAGAAATCTCCGTGGCGAGTTAGCACGATCGAATTGGCGCGAGCAAAAACATTCCACGAAATCCTCGTCATTCGACATCCGTCGAATCCAACCATCTTCGAAGATATCCCAAGCAAATGTCCCGCGAACGAACGACGTCGAGCCAAGAATCGCGTTTTCAACGAGGCACTCGTCCCGGTTTTCAAACTTTCGAAAACTTCGGTATTGTCCACGAATCTGGTTCGGCGAAACAAACGCAAGAAAATCGACGCGTACAATAGTCGCGCCTAATTACACCTGCCGGGCACATCCGGCTTTCTTCCATCGAGCATTAACCATCCGGAGCGTTCCGACGTCGACCGGAAGTCCGGCGAGAGAGAAAACTCGGCGGGCCGGACGGCGAAATAATCCGCGCGAATGCTCGACTCGCCGAAGAAAGTAAACGGTTTCGGGCCGCCGTTAATTACTCGGAGAGGCTTTCGTCATAAATTACTGGGGCCGCGCCGCGCGCCCTCCTCCCTGCGAGAGGGCGAACGTCTTTAGAATTATAACAGTCGGCGGCCCGTGCGCCAGCCAACTTTGACAGAAGTACTTTGTCGCGCGCCGTCTATGTCTCTTCCGGCCGGCTCTTCCCCGTTCCAGCTCCTCCGTCGCCCAGATAATTTCTCTAATGAGTTCTATCATAATTGGGATCTGAGCCGCTTTGTCGGCAGTCGCGATCGACAACGGGGCCGGGCCTACGACCCGGCTGATTTCGATCGCGGCCCGCCCCAACTTCCTTGCTCGTCGCATTATGTGCCCGCTCGCTGCCGGTTCCCTCGCCAAGTTTCCCGAGCACCTGACATTTTCTTACTCTATTTAAGCGACCCGCGGAAACTCGGTCGGCCGTTCGAAAATATTCGGGCGAGCCGGCGAGAATTTTGACGGAGAATTTTCCAGCCGTCTGTCCTACATGCGACGACCAATTCGGCTCTTTTCCCATTCCACGCACACACTCGTCGGTCCTCCGTTTCGGCTTCCCGAACGTTTCACCGCGACCCCGGACCGGCGAGGGTGCTCCTCTGCTGCAAATGCTCGGCGAATCTGGCTGTTCCGATCTGACGACACTGTAAAACATTCGCGACTGCTTGGACACCCTTTTTTATTTTTCCAGTTCGTTGAAGGGACGGTCGGTCCCCTTTCTTGGAGATCATCGTTTCGAGATCGTCGGGATTAAGTGTACTTTATTTTATTGTTTTTCTGTTTATTTTATCATTATTTTAAGTGTACTTTATTTTATTATTTTTCTGTTTATTTTATTATTATTTTAAGTGTACTTTATTTTATTATCTTTCAGTTTTTATTTTATTATTACTTTAAGTGTACTTCATTTTATTATCTTTCAGTTTTTATTTTATTATTACTTTAAGTGTACTTTATTTTATTAGTTTTCTGTTTATTTTATTATTATTTTAAGTGTATTTTATTACTATTATCTTTTTATTCACCTGCTTCTTAAGCGAATTTAAGTGGTCTTTATGTCTTTATGGTAGAATTTAGGTAAATTCTGGTGGTCTTATCAGGTCTGTGGTTAAATGTTTGCTAAATAAAGAATTATATTGGACGGTATTCGCGTTCACAGTACTCCGTGCGTCGTGTCCAGTTTAATGAGAAAAATATTATCGCGCTTGCAAATGTTCAGTCGTTCGGTAGACATTAAGATATTGTAAATATTATACGTGTTTTTGTCGGAATGCAATTGCTTGATTGATTAGTATGAATGAGTGTGAGGTTGAGAAGTTGGTATGAATGTAGAAAGAGTAGGTATGCTTGGGTGTGTTTCGTCCCTTAGGCTACTTTCTGAGGGCAAGCTTGGTGAGGGCAAGCGTGGCGTAAAAGTAGAAAATTGAAAAAGACAAGGATCCAAGTGCATCCTGCCGAAGTTTATTATCTTCCCGTCCCTTCCTGTTATTTATTTCTTAGTTTCACATATTATCAAGTTCTTCATTTATATTATATTAAATCAATTTTTATACTCATATGAACCACGTGTTCATTCAGCAGTTTTTTAATAGACACGACAGTATATTTTATGTATCCACAGTATACCGAAACTATTAAGAAATTGTATTGAAAGTTGTTCCATTTTTTACGAGAAAATGAAAGACAATTTTTCAATGTTCAGAGTAAGAAGGAAACTTGTTTGACATTTTTCCGATAGCCTTGAGATCTTACACTCGTAGAAATCCGGTTTTTTATTGGCAAAATATTGAATCGAGTGCGCTTTCAACAGCTTTACAAAATGAAAATTTTTTCTAAAATTCAGATTCATTCATTTCTTCGTTTATTGAAAGTTCCCGCGGAGAGTACAGGATTTAGTTGATTTTTAACTTGCTTAAATTGTCTTCTCCACGCAAATGAATAGAATAGAAAAAAAATGACAATTTATTACCCGAAGTCGTTTTGCCATGGAAAAATAGATTATCCGTAACTTCGACGCTCTGAAAATGATGTCCACGAATGGGAAGCAGGCACACGGATTGCCGCGTGTTTTTGTTACAGAAAATAAATTGCCCCGGTTTCGTGTCACATTCGTTGGCCTCAGATTCGTTGGCCGGCGCACTAAATCTCGGAATTACCCATTAGAAATTCTATTATTATTGCTAGCGCAAGTTGCATACCGGAATGACGTTTCGAGGTTCCAAAGCCCGGGACCCGTGGATCATCGTCCGCCGCGCGCGTATGAAGATTTATACGGCGCTGTTTCGAAGGAAAAAGCGCCGCCACCCACGTCGGCCGGTATAAATAAATACCGCAGTCAGCGATAAAAGTTATTACACGAATAAAGCCCGGGCGGCGGCGGCTACAAAACTCAATTACCGTTGGCTGAAATTAAATTTCGTCGGCGGCGTACTCGCGTTAGATTCGCGTAGAACTATTTCCCACGCCGGATTTTGCGGGCTAGCTGGTCGCGACAGGAATTATTCGCGCGAAACGTCTGATTTTGGAACACCTTTGACGGCTTCGCTCTTCCCGCGAGGTATCGCGGCCAGCGGTTCCGGCGAATAGAAATGGTTTTGTACCTGATTTTGTAAGTCTCCCCCGTCGCGGAGCCAGCGACGCGAATTATTTTATTACACTCTCGGAATGACTTTTGCAACTTCAAAAGATTCCCGGCGCGTTCTCTGTTCCGTTCGAAGGGACCGCGGCGGGTGCCTCGATAAACGGAAACAGCGGAAGCTCCAGGGTTCGAAGTTCGCTTCTACCTTGAGGAGACACGCCGAGGGAGAATGATTAAATTACGGTAATTGAATTAAATCAGTTCACATCCCCGCCGGTAGAATCTTTTCAAGGAGCGAACGTGCCCATTGAATCGTTAATTTTATATTTCGCTGGCCGGCGCCGACGGTGCCGCTCGTTTTATTAATCATAACGCGGCCCTCTTAGCAGGCGGCAAAGATGAATTATTCAATCACAATTTCGAGAAACGAGCTGAAACGGGCCGGTGTCTTTCCACGGTCAAAAAGAATTCGCCCGGAGTGCTTCGTGCGCCAAGTAAAACCATGTCTCTCCAAGAAAGACTTCGTCTCGTCTCGGCCGGGGCGGCCGGTCGAATCATTAAATTACTACTGCGAACCATTCTGCAGCAGACTTCTCTCGAAGTTTCAGTTAAACAGAAAGATTATATCCCACCGTCTCGAACTTCTCGCCCTCTCCGCCCCGAGCGAGCGCTGCACGACGAATTATAAAATTACAACGACAAAAAACCTTTCGACGAGTTCGCCCCGTCGCGGACAGCCCTCCGGAAACTTTCTCTTTTTCCAATTTCATTAGCGACTGCGATTAACGTGCAACAACTTCTGCGATTATTCATCGGGAGAATCTTTACTTGAAACTTTCCACCCGGCAATTCATCGATTGTCGTCGCTCGTTATAGTTATCATGAATTCTACGATTTCGAATTGGTTCGCATGATTGTATTATATATTATATATATTCAATTTGAGAAGCGAGTACGAAATCTGAACAGAAGCTGCATTTACACCATTGAATTACCACCGATGTCTACAGGATGTCTCGTAATTATGTTAACACCCGGTATGGGGTGATTCCTAAGGTCATTCGAAGCAACTTTTTCTTTTACAAAAATTTTCTCCGAGGCATCGTTCACGAGATAACAGCGAAAAACACTGACCAATGAGAGGCGAGCTCCGCTGGGCGCTAGGCGGCCGGGCCAACGAAGCTCCGTTCCGCTGATTGGCGCGGCCGCCTTGCGCCAGCCGATCTTGCCGTTCATTGGTTTTTCGTTTTTCGCTAATAGCTCGCAAACGAAGCCGCGGATTGCATTTTCGCTAAGGAAAAAGTTGCTTGAAATGATCTCAGGAATCATCCCTTTCCGAGTGTTAGCATAATTATCGGATTGCATAATGCATCAAACTGCTCGCCGATGGAGACTGATCAAATAGAAATAGACTGACAAATAGTCGTTTTATCTTGATTACAAAAATTAAATAGAAATGTATTTCTTCTCTTAATAATTTTAACCCTTTGCACTCGAAACCATTTGAACTGTAAATCTAAAATAATTTTTCCGACTTACAGTATTTCCATTTTACACGACAAAGTATATGTTATGCATACGAAATCGAGTCTTTTGACTCGGTCAATAATTACACTTTTAACAATTTTTTAAATCTGTACTTTGGCAATATAAAAATTATCTTGGAACGCGATGCAACAATTTTTGTGGTGCTTCAGAGTCACCACTCGAGTGCAAAGAGTTAATATAATATAAATATGACAGCAATGTCATAAATTTTCTTATACGTTTACATTTTGGTATTTTATGCAGTCATTAGGGTCGTAAATGCATAAAATCCGGGGTTTACTAACAAACAATACAAAATCAATTCCTTAATCTAACCGTGCAATTTTCTAAACATTCACTATATTTTATATATAAAATCTCTAGATTTGTTTATCAGGTTTCTTCCCACTCGTAGCACGATTTCTGGACAACAAAGAAATCGCTCGGTCATTAACATCGCACCGCGTTCGCGAAGATCGTCGAGTCTCTTCGAGCTCGTAAGTCGACCAGGTCGTCTCAGCGAAAACCGTCTCCCCTTCTCCTGCGCGTTCATTGCCAAGAGGCGTTACCCAGAGCACATAAGAGGGGATTTGGTCCTTTTCGCAGAGACGCTGCGCGAGCTGGCGCTCCCCCCACCCTTCCGTACTGTCACTCGGCGTTAAGTCACCGCGGGCCAAGGGTCGTGCTTGAAAAATACGAGGCTGCGGTGGCTTTCAATTCGAAGCTGTCGCGCCGCGGCACGGGACACGTTATAACCCGCTTGTCATTTTCCTGTCCAATAATTTCTGCCGACCCGCCCCGCGCTTCCTCCGCGTTTATTTATCCGCGGCGTCGCGCATCGGACGATTCTTACGTGTCCCCGCGGCGACACGCGTCCCAACACCCGCATCCGGTGATCCCTCTCCTGGAAAATTCCCGGTTAAACCCTTGACAGTGATCCCCGGGGCGCCGCGACCGGTTCCACTAATACTAGATTCGCCGGACCTGTCAGAACGGCGAAACAATTCCCGATCTACCACCGCTTTATTGTTGCCGAAGCCGTCTACGACTGTCTAGACATCGTGTCCGGATTTGCGCAATCGTCGAGCGGCGCGCTGTCATTTTTTTCGATATTCTTTCGCATTCTTCGAATGCCATTTTTATTCGACCAGCTTCGAATTTGCAAGGTTACGTCTTTGTATTAGGTCTACCTTTCATTTCCTAGAAGAGAAAGAAAACTGATGCTTACTGTGCGCTTAAATTTACTCGAATGCTTAAATATTGATGACGAGAGATCAGAATTTTATTCGAATTTTAAAGGACAGAATAAATATACAGTTCTAATACATTTAATAATATCTGTACAGTTATTATTAGAAATTTTCATGACGAGTCGGACTCGTCAAAGTACGGCAAAGGGTTAATATTAGGTCTACCGGAAAGTTCTGTCCGTTTTTGAATTGAAATATAACACAATTTTCATACATTTAATAATATTTATTGTAGAACATACTTTCCATCGTTACTTATGACTTCTTGCCAGCGTGATGGCAACTTGTAAATGCCATTTTTAAAAAATGATTTATTTTTAGAGGCGAAGAACTCGACTAGTGCTTGGTTGACATCAGCTTCAGTTTTGAATTTTTTTTCCTGTGAAAAGTTTTGCAAAGAGAGAAACAAGTGATAATCGGAGGGTGCTAGGTCTGGGGAGTATGGTGGATGCGACAGAATTTCCCAGCCTAGCTCTGCGATTTTCCGACGAGTCGCCAAAGCAGCATGTGGTCTGGCATTATCATCGGTAGCCATGTTTTCACGATCGCGTCTCGCTTAATAATGACACGAGACATCTTTGTTTCAGTTTATTTAGGAGAGTACATGTGTGTAAATGCAATGATAAAGAGAGATAGTCGTATATGTCACAAATCAACATGTGCATATGGATTGAAACTCGAAGTGGCACTATCGGACAGAACTTTCCGGTAGACCTAACAGTATCGTGAAATATCGTCGGATGATTTTTAAACTCATTTCGAGAACTGACGCTTCGATTGCTGATTTGGGAAGCTTAAGAATTACAGTAAAGCTTCCCTAATTGACGCTGAGAGTGAACACAAAAATGTACAATTTGGGAAGGGGAGATGCGATTATTCGAGCCTTGCGGTTAGTTTTTATAGTTACTGATTATCAACAATTATAAAAACGAGCTGCGAGGCTCGAATAATATCTCCTCTTCCCAAATTTGTCCACTTTTTTGTGCACAATTTGGGCGTCAATTAGGGAGACATTACTGTACATGCTACCGAAACAATTTATTCATGGAAATAAAAATTGAGAAGTTGACACTAAAGCAGTATTAAAGGTGTCTAACATGCGTCGCTTTACGAGGATTTCAAGATTGAATTTATTTAGTCATTTCGTCGACCATTTTCTACGAAAGATTCCTCTTTGTAATTTCAACAATTCGAAGGTTTATTGTAAATATGTACTTTGAAGTAATCGAAGATTTACTTTTTAAATCCACTGCGTTTTGCAGATTTTAGCGAAAGGTATAACGAATGCAGTAAATTCTCTCCAATTGTCCCCTAGCGACTCATTTTTACATTTGTTGTTGATTGTCAACAATCGGCGACGATTGGAGAGAATTTACTGTACATTGACGCCAAAATACGTTTGCAAATCTGAATAAAAATTCTCGCCGTGCATACACGGATGACGCGACGGACCACGTGTTCAAGTTCCGACGCAAATGCATCTTTCAAATGCAGATCGTTGCAGTCGCGGAAAAAGCTCGAAAGTCGCGAGCAAGAGCGTCTTGTTTTGTGATCAGGACACAATAAATTTCCTGTTAAACAGAGAAAGGACCCGATCGAATTGCCATTCGACCGATAAGAAAGTTGCATAAGGAGCATCGGCGAGGAGTCACGCGCGCATGTTACCGAAACAGCGAAACGCCGTTCGCCGTGAATAACAATGGCGACAGCAGCGAGTTCGTTTCTGGGTTCGTTTCACACCGGTTAAACGGGAACTGATTTCCTCCGGTTGTCTCAGCGCCCCAATTCTTCCAGCAAATATCCTTTTTTTCTTTTTTTTCGGCTGGCCGTTTCACGCGCACGTGCGCCCCTCTCGTCTCCTCGCGTCTCCTCGCGTCTGGTCTCGCCCAGCGTTTCGCCCTCTTTCCGCCCCCTCTCCCCTTCTCGTTGAGTTACTTAGCAGGCAACCCTCTGAATGTTGAAAACGCGAGACGCCGTGACGAAATCTCATTTTCCGCGAGCTCCGCCGGCCAAGAACGCCACGCGGCTCGCTCGTTGCGGAATTTATTATGCACTTTTCTACGACGCTGCAGCGCGACTCGGCCGCTGCACGCGGTCCCGCATTCCTATATGAGAAATTCACGGTTTCTTGCAATTTCCTCGGGGCTGTGAACGTGGCACGGTTCGCCCGGGTCAGTGCCGGATCGCAGTGGTTTAACCTGCAGCAACTGCGTGACTTTTTAATTTCGCGCGATCGATGCGTTTTGTCAACTTCAGACTGCATCGAGGATGGCTTTGCTGCGATTTATGTATGTCGCGCTGCTCTGTGTAATTATTAGACTGCGCGTCTTTACGCGAAATGAAAACGTGCAAATTCATCTGTAAGAAACCGAAGTTAGGTGAAAGTGTATTTCTTCGTAAATTACATTGTTAAATTCTTAATTCAGTGAAACTTTTCTTAATTCGAGTTCTTCTTAAATTGTTTTAACGTGCTCTTCAATCTAGTCATTGCTATTTTAAATTTTGATTACTATTTTATCTAGTCATTTTTTGTCATAAATGTCTAAAATCCGTAGTCCAGTAATTATTTTACATGAAATTGACAGACGGTGTAAAAAATATGTTACGCACATATTAGACACTATTTCTTTGCGAATTGTTATCTGTCATTGTCATTTCCTCAAATCGTCGCTAAATTATGATCCATAAATTGTTTATATTCCTACAACAATCTGTAACGTAACGCCCGAACATTCTCATCAAAACTGAAAACTTGTGCTAAAACGACGCAAAGCTGAATTACAAAAAGAAAGCAATGCTCGTTCAACGGATAGGATGTCCGTCCGACGCGCTGGAATTTCCGTAAACATTCTATGCAAACAAACCCATTGAACCGCGCAACATTTCTCAGTTCCTCTCGACAGCGGCTGATCCCGATGGAAGTTCAGATCTCGTTTTCGCCGCAAGCGGTTACCAACAAGTGCATCTCGTAAATCCGTTTCCGGTGGCCATTAAAGCGTCCTCCGTCCGCGGAGCAGTCCGCGCCATCGAAACTGAACCGTATAATCAAAACGTACCCCGTTCCCTTTGAATCGAGATCAACGAGGAGCGTTTCTCACTCGATCCGTGTGCCATTGAAACTCGAGTGGCACGCCTCTCGGCGTCGAACGCTTGACCACTCTCGCGCGAGACACGCAACTCGCGTGACAAATATAATTCCCGTTTGCGTTGCCGGTGTGCCAACGTTTTGCGAGATTCGGTTAGGACTGGCAGAGAGAGAGAGAGAGAGAGAGAGAGAGAGAGAGAAAGAGCAAAAGTTAGAGCAAAAGAGAGAGAGAGAGAGCAAAAGTTAGAGCAAAAGAGAGAGAGAGAGAGAGCAAAAGTTAGAGCAAAAGAGAGAGAGAGAAAGTTAGAGCTAAAGAGAGAGAGAGAGAGAGAGAGAGAGAGAGCAAAAGTTAGAGCAAAAGAGAGAGAAATATACTGGATGTCCCAAAATTATGGTACTTCCGGGAAATTAGAGATTACTGAGGTCATTCGAAGCAACTTTTTCCTTTGCAAAAATTTTCTCCGAGGCTTCGTTAACGAGTTATTAACGAGAAACACTGACCAATGAGAAGCGATCTCGACGGGCGCCAACGAGCGCACGAAGTCCAGTTTCGCTTATTGGCTCGACCGCCTAGCGCCAGGCGAGCTCGCCCCTCATTGGTCATTGTCTTTCCTGAATAACTCGTAAACGATGCCTCGGAGAAAATTTTTGTAAAGGAAAAAGTTACTTCAAATCATCTCAGGAACTCCTCATTTTCCGGAAATACCATAATTTTAGGTCACCCTGTATATACAGGGTGTTTCGAAGGATGTTTTGTTTTCTTTTGAAATGCTATTTTATCTCCTAATTTCTAAGATCATAAGTGTCAGCATTTCTCGCAAAGCCTGCACACTCCTTGCAAACGAAATTTAAGTTTGACCTCCACCCACGAAGTTCAAGATAATTTGTACGTCACGCGACAGCACGTACTGAAATATACTTTTAACTCTTTCCGCTCGAAGCCATTTCAACTGTGAATCTAAACTAATTTTTCTGACTTATTGTATTTCTATTTTATATGACAAAAAGCGTTTCACGCGTACGAAATTGACTCTTGTGACTCGTACAACAAATACAATTTCAACAACTTTTTAAACCTAAATGTCGATTGTATAGAAATGATCTTAGAACGTGATATAACAATCTTAGTGGTGCCTCAGAGTCGCCATTCAAGTCCAAACCATAATTATATTTTTAAAAAAACAGAAGACATCGATGACTTTGCTAACGAAGTCGCGGATTGCATTTGCGCGAAGGAAAAAGTTACTTCGAATGACCCCAGGATGACCCCAGGCCCCTCATCACCCGATTTCGAGTGACTTTTGGTACACCCTGTACACGTAGACCGAGAGAGAGAGAGAGAGAGAGAGAGGCGCGTTCTGCCGTGAAACATCTAATATCCCGCAGATATTAGCTTCCTGACGAACTCCCAGGAGTTTGTCCCACTTTTATTCGACAGCAGACGAGGACCTCGCGCCAGGATCCTTTCACGGGTGCGAGGAGGAGGACAAAAGCCGAGCTTTCTTCGGCAGACGTCCCCGTCTCCCGGATGTGTACTCCCGGTTTAATTGCGATCCCGTCGCCGGTCGTACAACGAACGGAGACAATACGTTGATAAGAAGAGATAAAGGCGGCGCAGGGACCTAACCCGGGCCCGAGCAGGATTGAGCTCGAGGACGACCGAAGCGGCGGTCCGCGTGAATCGACCCGCTTGTCAATATCTGTAGACCGATTCTATAGAGCCCAGGTCGGCCGGAAGAACGCGCCGGAAACGATAATGCCGGAGAACCCGAAGACGTTCTCGATAGCGTACTCACGCGACCAACGGCTCGCCCGACATGTCTGCTCCTTGGATACATACCTGGAACAAAGAAGCCAAGCTTTAGTGTGTCGCGTCGCATCGAGATCAAGTTTCCTTAAGTCGCTATGTATTCAGTGTTCTCGAAATTGTAGCGTAAAGGTATGCAAACTGAATGAATATTGCTGTTTAATTAGTGAGGAATCCCCTTTTTATATGAGTACAGTAAATTCTCTTCAATTGACGCTCGGATTGTACGCAAAAATGGACAATTTGGGAAGAGGAAATACGATTTTTCTCATTTTTATAGTTACTTATTGTCAATCTTGTTTGATTGTATTCAATTTCGTTGATTATTCTCTTCCAAAATTGTCCTTTTTTGTGCACAATTTGAGCGTTAATTAGGGAGAATTTACTGTTCATAGTTGTGTTCTTTAATATCAAACCTAGCGAGCACTATAACTGGAAAAGCTTGCGTTCGAAAAAATCGCAAGACTGAATTCATTTAGACCTTACCTCATTCTTAATTATAATTAGACAGCGGATTTGTATGCGAAATGAAAATTGTCTGCATGAATTACGAGAAATGGAAACTAAATAGCGAGCTCTATCTTTCAATAAAGATTTTAATCGACACGAAATTCTATATCGATATTCTTTAACCTTTCGCAGTCGGAGCCATTTTAACTCGAAATTCGAAATAGTTTTTCTAACCTGTAGCATTTCCATTTTATAGAACCCAGTGCATTTTATACATATGAAATTGAATTTTGTAACGCAGGCAACAACTACGCATTGTACAGTTTTTCTAATACAAACAAATTTGATAATGTTAAAACTACTTTGAAACGTGATAATAACAATTTCTAATGGCGCCTTAGAGTCGCAACTCGAGTGAAAAGGGTTAAATCTTCTAATCTTTCCAGCATTTTCACTTGCAACTACTCAATTTTCTCATGAGTGCATAAAATCCGCGATCTAATTATAATGCGCGCTTGAATCAAGAGCGCAATCATTTCCTAAAAACAGAATCTGTACAATTCCGAAATAAAAAAATGTGCAATTTATCAAAATTGACTTTCGCGACAGATTCAGCGTTAACTGTACAATAATTCGGAGAAAATTCGTTCCCGAACATTGTTAAATGTTGCAACGTTATCGCAAGAATGCCTCTCGAAAGAAGACAAACAAACCCTGCCGAGTAACATTTCGCATCGAATAGCGCAACCGTAACGAAACACTTTCCTATCCCGAAGAATCAATCCGTCTGAATCGCCATAAGCCGAGCTCCGACGCCGATCCAGCGGGAACGTACTCCGGGAGTCCCGAAATTCAATCAAAGCCCGGCAATTCCCAAAACGGTCTGAGACGCCGTCGAACGCGCGGGCCTCGCCTGATTTTTCCTCGTGGTTTCCCCACATGGGGGATCCGCGAGGGAATTCTTCGGGACACGCATAAGGGGAACGCTGGCAGGCAGCTAGGTGGGCTTGCCACCTGTTATGCGAGGAGCACGCGCGATTCGGCGACTTATGGCGCCGCGAAATCCTATGAAAGGCGGGCGTCACGTGTTCTCCTTCCCAAGGCTCTTGCGCTGCCAGCGCAAGACGCTGCTTCTGTGATGCGATCGAAACGCTTTGCGGCCCGCCGATGGCGCGGGGGCCGGCTCAGGGGGGCAGAGAGACGGAGATTGACGGATGTAGACATAAAGAGAGAGAGAGAGAGAGAGAGAGAGAGAGAGAGAGAGAGAGAGAGAATGGAACTAATTCTCTGTTTTTCTGTGTGAAAAGGACGTTGTTTTTTTTACACGCTTGTTCTTCTGGAACGTATTTATCGTGTAAAAACAGAATCGAGTTGCAAAAATGAAACCAAAAATTTGTAGTCGAAAGTCGCCGCGTTCTCGAGAAAGAAAAGTAATCTTGAAAAAATAAACAGAATACCACTTCAGAGATAATAGAATATGAGTTCGGATACAATCGTTTTTTTATGAGAGTATAGAGTGAGAGAGAGAGAGAGAGAGAGAGAGAAAAAGAGAAATAGAGAAATAGAAAGACAGAGAGAGAAAGAGAGAGAAAGATAGAGAGAAAAAGAGAGTCTAGAAAGGCAGAGAGAGAAAAACTGAGATCTAGAAAGGCAGAGGGAGAAAAAGAGAGATCTAGAAAGACAGAGGGAGAGAGAGAGCGAGAGAGAAAGACGGATCTAGAAAGGCAGAGAGAGAAAAAGAGAGATTTAGAAAGACAGAGAGAGAGAGAGAGAGAGGGATCTAGAAAGGCAGAAAGAGAAAAAGAGAGATTTAGAAAGACAGACAGAGAGAGAGAGAGAGAGAGAGAGAGAGACAGAGAGACACAGAGAAAGACAGAGGGAGAGAGAGAGAGAGACAGAGAGACACAGAGAAAGAGAGAGAGAGAGAGAGAGCCCTGTGTGCACGCGAGATCCTCTCGAGCCGGACGATATTCAATATGCTCGGATTAAGCGGGATCTAAATATAAATTTCGATTCTGTGCGCGAGGTTCCGCCGGCAACAATTAGACATCGGATTCCGATAATCGGAACTGTTAATAGAGAGATTACCCCGATACCATGCCATCGGGAATCTATTAACGCAAGCGGGAATTCGATCGGCCTGGCCTCGGACGGTCACGATCACTTGTTTCAGATTCGGCCCGACGAGAAATTCGGTGTTCCGGACGGTCGATGTACTTCGGCAACCAATAAAACAGTTTCTGAACATTGTTGTTTCCCGTTTCTTCGGTTATTTATACTCGATGGATGGACACCGTATAATTAGACAGATCAATCGTGGAGCGATCATCGGTCTGCGATCTGTTCTTCTCCACTATGCACAATGACTGGGATCGAGGATCTTCATACGCGATGAAACTGCAGCTCTGTGTCAGAAGCAAGAATTTTGTGCGTCGAATCATCAATCTACTAATAATGGAGATCATTGAGAAAATGATCGTTGGAAATTTTGTTGGCGATCGTAATACAGTAATGTCTCTCTAATTGACGGCCAGATTGTCCAGAAAAATGGAAAATTTGGGAAGAGGAGATACGATTAGTCGAATCTTGCGGCTCGTTTTTATAGTTACCGGTTGTCAACGACTGTGAAAACGAGCCAAAAAGCTCGAACAATCGTGCTTCCTCTTTTCAAATTTCCCATTTTTGTTTCGAAGCTGAGCGTCAATTAGGGAGAATTTACTGTACAGTAATGTCTCGGATTGTGCACAAAAGTGGACGATTTGGAAAGAGGAGACACGATTATTCGAGTCTTCCAACTCGTTTTTATAATTGTTGACAATTGGTAACAATAAAAACGAGTTGCAAGGCTCGAATAATTATTACCGTACAGTAATGTCTCTCTAATTGACGCTCAGCTTGGAAAGAAAATTGGACAACTTGGGAAAAAGAGGCACGATTATTCGAGTTTTGCACCTCGTTCTTATAATCGTTGATAATCTGCCACTGTAACAACGAGTCGCAAGATCTCGATCAATCGTATCTCCTCTTCCCAAATTCTCCACTTTTTTGTGTGCAATTTGAGCGTCAATTAGGCTGACATTACTGTATCTAGATTCGATGCATTTATGAGGCGAATGAGCGATCGCAGTTTGGAACAGCGAAACGATCCAAATCATAGAATAACGTCGATACGCTGCTTTCGACCTTCTAAAAATTGTTAAAAGAAGAATGCGACTTCGAAGCTACTCCTATCTTTCGCAACAACTACAGAGTGACTTTATTTTGCATAAAGGTTCGCTGTCGTAGACCAGGAAACCTTCTCTCGTGTCTGCTAAGCCCAGGACTTTGTTCTCTTACCGTGCGCAGCAGAGTTTGCCGCCAGAAACATCGCCGGCCGTGTTTCGTTACGGGGCTGCAGTTATTTTGCAAAGTTACCGTCACCGAAATTAGCAACAGGGAGATTCTTTCCCCGTTGAACAGGACGGCATTACATATAGAAGAAGCTGCATTTCGACGTCGTCAGGTGAATAGTCTTTACCGAGCGACAGCATTCGAGCTGCCAGCTTCGTACAGAGATGCGATCCTTCGATCACAGTTACGATAAAGTTATACAGCAATGTCTCCCTTACTGACACTCGGATTGTGCACAAAAGTGGACAATTTGGGAAGAAGGGACACGATTATTCGAGCCTCGAAGCTCGTTTTTACAATCGTTGACAATTCGTGACTACAAAACCAAGCTTTACGTCTCGAATAATCGTTTCTCCTGTCTAACGATAAAGTTATAGTCCGGATTCTGGTGCAGTGTCTGCACCTGCGACCCTTCCAATCGTCCCAGGATCAAACTTATTTATCGAAGATAATGCAACGCGCCACCTGATGGCGATCCATTCGACGTCCCACATAGTGAAGCAATAAGCGCAGCAACGGAAGTTCCGAACTCCAGCATCGAGCGACGCGCTTCGACCAGCGTCGCCCGGGAACCGCAGCATCGGACACTGGATCACAGGGAGGAGACCGTGCCAGGAATTCCCGGGGGATATCAAGACAGGCTCTGTACAACGGTTTTCTACAGCGTAGGAAGTCGATGCCGCGGTGGAGCTTGCACGTCCGTCGCTAAACCCGAGCCCAACGCGTCGCATTCCCGGCAGACCGACGGGCGGTCCCAGGTGATTCAACTTAGCCTAAACCGTCGGAGCATCGACGTGTCGCGCTTAGCCCGGCCGTCCACTGTTCTTTAAGACACTCCGTTTAGGCTAATCCGGAACGTCCGGGGACTTGGCCGTGTTCCCGTTCATCGTCGTCCGAGCGGAATGCCGGCCGGCGATCTAAGAGCCCGCTGATCTCGATCACGGCGGATCAACAACTACAGCTTGATCACACCCCGGATCGCCCCGCCCCCGCTCGATCCCGGACAACAACCGGGCTCAGGATCAAAGCCCGCAACTTTCAGCGACCCGCGGCAATCGCAGCTTCCGCTGGACGAGCAAGTTTCCCCGGCTAACTTCCACGCCGGCCGGCGATTGCTTCGGTTCAACCTATTTCATGGGGATTCCTCGAGGATTCGAGGAGAGCCACGGCGCCGGCTCGGCAATCCCTTGGTAACCATAGCCGCGAAATGCGCACCGGCTGCGACGACACGACCCCGACTCGCGCTAAGTCGGCCAGGAGAGACCGGAGACGCTGCGGAGGATTTGAGAAAAAAAGTCTGACGAGCCGCGTTCGGATGCTGTTTCTTTGCGATCGTCGGTCCACTTCCGGCAGGATTTTGCGCGCTCGTTCGACGATTTTCAGGATTCGAGCTACGGTAATGCCTCCCTAATTGACGCTCGGGTTGCCCGCGAAAATGGACAATTTGGGAACAGGAGAAACGATTATTCGAGACCCAAAGCTCAGTTTTATAGTTGCCGACTGTCCTTCAAAATAAATGCGAAATAATTGATCGATTTTTGATATTTATCCTTCGGCAGCCTTTCTAACAAATGATCTCTGCTCTCTGTATGGATCTCTAACATTACGTTTATTCCACTTCATCGGAAACCTTTGTAGTAATTGCAGTAATTAATGTGACAACAATTCTGCACAAAATTTCTGCAGAAAAATTGTGTTTTCAAGCAGAAGCTTTCCCAGCGAAGCAAAGAGTTGAAATGAAGAATGTCCAAAGGGAAACGAGGCACGCGCGTTATATTGCAAAACGAGTCGATAGTAACCTCGCTAGCAACTTTGTAGCGCAAATATTTTTCCGTAGCACTGGCGGCGCCGTATCGATTTCGTTTGGCAAAGTTAGAATAAATTGGCTGTCAGAATATATTCATTTTTCCAAGGGAATACTTCCTCGACTTCTCCTCTTCCTGTTTAAGATGCATAAAGTTTGAAGAGTTGTCCGTTTGAAGACTTCTTCGAATCAATATTTAAAGTAGCGTGAGGAAAATGAAACAACATTTCCGATAGTTCAAGTGACTGTTCGCGGAAGGAGCAGTTTAACTTTACGATATCGTACACTCCGCCGAACGTTCCCGCTCTGTGCGTGGCTCGCGTATTCCCGGAGTTTCCACCTTCTTCTGTTCCGTTCGGCAACTCGGAAATTTCTTCCGGAAATGTCAAATTTCGGGTTGCCTCCCTGTGCTAGTCCTGCGCCTATGAAATTTATTGCTACGCCGATGCTAAGGGTCGATGGAAGGTTTTCGGAAGACAACATAAAATGAACTGTTGGGTGCGAATCAGGTAACAGAACCGCGGAGCTGCAAAGTACAGTAATGTCTCTCTAATTGACGCTCAGATTGTACACAGAAAAGGACAATTTGGGAACAGGAGATGCGATTATTTGTGCCTTGCACCTCGTTTTTATAATTGTTGACAATCGGCAAATTTATAAATGTGCCTCAAGACTCGGAACGTCGTGTCTCCTCTTCCCAAATTGTCCACTTTTGTGCACAATCTGAGCGTCAGTTAGGGAGACATTACTGTACTAGGTACGTGACCGTCAAATCGTGGCATGTGGCCTTCGAGTTGCCTTCGAATCGAGTCACCTGGTCTTCGAATTGCCTTCGAATCGCGTCATGTGGCCTCCGAATTGCTTCGAATCGCGTCGCATGGCCTCCGAATTGCCTTCGAATCGTGTCATCTAGTCTCCGAATTGTATTCAAATCGTGTCATGTGGCCTCTAAATTGCCTACGAATCTTGGAAAAAAATTAGAAATAAAAAAGTTAAATCATCCTTTTTCGAATCGCGTCATGTGGCCTCCAAATTGCTTTCGAATCGTGTCACGTGGTCTCCGAATTGCCTTCGAACCGTGTCATATGGCCTCCGAATTGGCTTCGAATTGCTTTTGAATCGTGTCATGTGCCCTTCGCTTCGAATTGCCTTCAAATCGTGTCACGTAGCCTCCACATTGCCTTCGAATCGCGTCACGTGGCCTCCGAATTGCCTTCGAATCGCGGCATGTAGCCTCCAAATTGCATTCAAATCGTGGCTTGTAGCCTCCGAATTGCCTTCGAATTGCTTTTGAATCGTGTCATGTGGCCTTCGCTTCGAATTACCTTCAAATCGCGTCACGTGGTCTCCTAATTGCCTTCGAATCGCGTCACGTGTCCTCCAAATTGCCTTCGAATCGCGTCACGTGGCCTCCGAATTGCCTTCGAATCGTGGCAAAATTTTGATTTACAAATCGCATCTCTCCTATTGACGATACGAAAGAAATTCGCTCGAATGCTTTCGGAAGCTGCTATAATAGTTTATTTACACCGCATTGCAATATTTCCGTCGATCATCGAAACTGTCCGGGACAGGTTCATCCTAACACTTTAACTACCAGAAGCTCATTAACCAGATTTCCAGTTCTGCGCTCTACCGAAACGCGAGTTTAGAAGGCAGATTTGAAATAGTTTATCCGGAAATAGATCAGGATCCCGCTGTAAAGCTGATTAAGGGATCTCCGTTAATTCCGGAAAAGTGTTGCAACGTCCTGGATGCGCTAAAATAAAGTGCAACCGTATCCGCTGCCTCGTCTACGGCCAGACTACTTACTTGAAAGCAGCTCGACGGTTGTTCCGGTTAGTAAACGAACCACCCGAAAATTCTGGCGAAGATTAAAGCTCCGATTGAAGCGCCCCGCATTATCTCGTTCCTAACCGACGAAGCTGTTTCGAGGAGGAGCCGTGTCGCGATCGTAAGCGCGGGCTGATCTCCAAACAGCAACCTTTTCATGGAGACAGTAGAAGCCGGTTGTTAACTGTTCAAATGGGTCAGCCGTTGCTGCGGTAAAAGAGGATTCTCGCGGTAAGCGTTTCCCGGATAAAGCGCAGATGTTGCTACATTCTGTGGGACACAGTAGTGCGGTCTACGCGGTTCCCGGTAAAAGATGCTTCCCACACGAGAGCTTCCCCCTTTTTCCTCGGCGGAGATGTTTCTAAATAAGCGGGCTCGCGAATAAGACAAATGGAGAAAGTTGCGATCGTCGAGGACGATAACGATTCGAATTTTACGAGATAAATCTCTCGTAAGGCGCGATCTATCAGCTTTCATTTGCGCCACGAAGTGCTCGGAAGTTCGGACTGGAATGCGATAGAAAATCGATCTCGTGTACTTAGTTCGCCGAGTAAAATATTTCGTGGACATTTTGACCGCGACAGACGTGTACACTGTTTTATAAAACCGGGATAACAGAGTTCTACTAACAACTACTAACTTTTCGACGTTCTCTCGTTATTAATGATCGCGGATATCTTCGCTGCAATTACGATGCGATGGTGAATCATGTCGTCTAAAATGACTGCTGCTGAAATATCGCGTTGGAAAACGCTTATTAAGTTTGAACAGGCCGCAGTTAACTCCTTATATAATCCTTTTACAAAGGATTGTTCTTTGTTTTACAAAGGATGTCTTCGACATCCTTAATAACTTCTCTGATAGCGAGCGACGTTTTTTGTTTCTTGTAGAGTTGCCGTGGACAGTATATCGACACGTTTTCAAGTGGGATAACGTTTTGAAAGTTCGACCAAATGGCTTGAATTTTTTCGAGAAGCTAGACCAATTAGTTTACTAGGCAATAATTAGAAAAAATTGTACAATATAACCTTGCTGAGATCTATAAAACATATAGGCCTGAGCCTATTATTTTATCTGAATAAAATAGCTGAAGAAACGTCATTCGAAACATTTTTTATTGCATTAACAAACTGCAATTTTTGTAAAATCTTTTTACTCGTCGTCTAGCAAATTAATTGATCTAACGTCCCAAAAAAATTCAAGTCATTTGGTCAGATTTTTAAAAAGTTATTAAAATTAGTTCAGCTGTCAGCCCACTTTTGTATGTCTTCGTTTACTTTAATTTCTAGATCTCGATAACGGAAGAAACAGATTTTGTTTCGATTCAGAAGAAATGAATGACGTTCTATCGCGTGTTACAATGCAGAGGTTAACCCCTTGACGCACCATTTTCTTCGCAGTCACTGCGATTAGAAATTCTTCGATTGCAATAATTTCTTAGAAGAGAAAGAAAATTGATGCTTACTGTGCGCTTAAAAATTTACTCGAATGCTTAAATATTGATGACGAGAGATCAAAATTTTATTCCAATTTTAAAGGACAGAATAAATATACAGTTCTAATACATTTAATAATATCTGTATAGTTATTACTAGAAATTTTCATGACGAGTCGGACTCGTCAAAGTACGGCAAAGGGTTAATATTAGGTCTACCGGAAAGTTCTGTCCGTTTTTGAATTGAAATATAACACAATTTTCATACAATTAATAATATTTATTGTAGAATGTACTTTCCATCGTTACTTATGACTTCTTGATTTAGAATAGCCTTCAGCGAAATGGTAAGATGAATTTATCGCAACACGATGAATAATAATTACATATATTAAGTCTACCGGGAAGTTCTGCCCGTTTGAGAAATGAAAGGAAATAATAGATTTTTCATAAATTTAGTAATATTTATTGTACAATATAATTTCCGTCGTTACTTATGACCTCTTGCCAGCGTGATGGCAAAAAATATATGTCTCAAATGAATATGTGCATATCTATTCAAATTTGCAATGACATTATCAGACAGAACTTTCCGGTAGACCTAATATAATATACATATCATGTCAATATAATATATTAGGTCTACCGGAAAGTTCTGTCCGTTTTTGAATTGAAATATAACACAATTTTCATACATTTAATAATATTTATTGTAGAATATACTTTCCATCGTTACTTATGACTTCTTGCCAGCGTGATGGCAACTTGTAAATGCCATTTTTAAAAAATGATTTATTTTTAGAGGCGAAGAACTCGACTAGTGCTTGCTTGACATCAGCTTCGGTTTTGAATTTTTTCCTGTAAAAAGTTTTGCAAAGGGAGAAACAAGTGACAATCCGAGGGTGCTAGGTCTGGGGAGTATGGTGGATGCGACAGAATTTCCCAGCCTAGCTCTGCGATTTTCCGACGAGTCGCCAAAGCAGCATGTGGTCTGGCATTATCATCGGTAGCCATGTTTTCACGATCGCGTCTCGCTTAATAATGACACGAGACATCTTTGTTTCAGTTTATTTAGGAGAGTACATGTGCGTAAATGCAATGATAAAGAGAGATAGTCGTATATGTCTCAAATCAACATGTGCATATGGATTGAAACTCGAAGTGACACTATCGGACAGAACTTTCCGGTAGACCTAATATTAGATTGAAACGCGTAAAGAGAGAGAAAATGGTACGCAAACGTGCCACGAGCACAGCCCTAATCATTTCCACGAAGATTCGCCAAGACAGAGTTCCGCAGGCAGCGAGGACCGCGGAGACTTATAAGTGCGATCGGCTAACGAGATGTTGACCGGCGACAAATATCAGTTAATCAGCGCGGGACGTGACCGCCAGCAGCGGGAATCGTAATCTACCGCGCGGAAAACAATCCGCCGCGTTTCCGTCGACGAGAGAACCGGAATTTATGGTCGCGCCGACTCCAGGCCGGCGCCCAGTGAAACGAAACACTTACTTTCTTGGGCATCGTCGGTCAAAGTTTATTGTCGAAATTTTGCATTATAGCTTCGTCGAATGTTTAATAAACGAACGTGTAGCATAAGAAAACGCAGAAAAATTAATAATTGTACATTCGCATTAGGTCAAAACCGTCCAAGGTCTAAAGTACCTAAATCCCCACTCCTTTATTAATTGATATAATTGTATTTCATTATTATGTAATATTTATATTGTAATTTAATATTAATTAATATAATTATAATATATTATTATATAATATTTCTGTTATAATTTATTATTATATAATATTTATATTATAATTTAATATTATAAAATATAATTACAATTTATTATAATTAATTTTATTAATCAATGTAACAGATTTAATATAAACTCGCGACGGAAAGTATGTCAACAATTTTCCGGACGAAACAACTTTCTCTAAATTGGTCCGAATAGCTTGAATATTTTCGAAACGTTAGATCGACTAGATTTCTAAAGAATGAGTATACAAAAATATTTTTAAACCGTAACTGGTCGAAATGATAACAAAAATCAAAAGTGACGATTTTTAAACATTTTTGTTATATCTAAGCCTATCGCAGAAGTTTAAGAATCCCATTTCGATAATATATAAATTTAAATATAATAAAATAAATTTTAGGCGACGATGTCCAAGGAAATAGGTGTTTCGTTCCGTTGCGCGGCGTGCTCCCCGAATAAGCAACATTATTTCATGTAAGCGACGCGGTCTGAGCTCGCAACCCCTCGGTGTCGCCCGGCAACCTTGCTGCAGCCGGCTGAGATTGCATTAACAGCCGCAATTTACAGACGCACAAAGCTGCGACGCGTGCTTTTGTACGCCGCTTGCTCGAATAGCCGTTTCCATGCGGGCGAAGTTTAACCCTGGCGCCCGTTATGTCGGTTAATGAAACGCTGACACGAATGTTGCATCGCGCGGCCCTAACGAGACACGTATTCACCCTGCTGGCCGGTGGCTGCCGGCAGAAATAAATTCTCAGACAGCGTCGTCTCGCGGCGGTCCTCCCTATTCGGCGAACCTCGGCTCGACGAAAACGTAAAATGCGATTCTTTTCAGCCGGATTTCGCGGCGAACGAACGACCCGCGGGGAATCCTGGAAGACGCGAGAAATCCGCCTTTCAGACATTCGAATACGTTTCGGAAGACCGCGCTACGTGTCTTGAGATCATTAAAGAGGCCGGTACTTCAGACTTTTCGAAAACGTGTCGGTGGAAAGTCGCAGACGAATGCTCGACGGTTTATGCTGTTCAATGATGCCGAGCACTTTTCGCGTTAAAATGGAACGATCAACGTTTCAGCAAGTGTCGATCGTGCTCAATCGTTCGACTGCGAATTTTACGCGTGTGCGGTAAATTCTTCCTAATTGACGATTAATTCTAACAAATTGTGCAGAAAAATGGACGATTTGGGAAGAGGAGATACATTAGTCGACTGTACTCTGTTGCAAAATTGACGAGAGAAGCATAAAATAAAGAGAAACACATAATAGTGAGAACACTGAAGAAATTTAAGAATATTAACACGATATTTTCAATCGATTAAAATCGCTAAAGAAACGACTGCATTTTCATTTGACTCTTGTCTTATACAATTGCTGTACAAAATTTTTATTCTGCTTAAAGATCCGCAGGCTTGTTAACACTTTAACAGCCGCGCCAGAAACCTCGAGAGTATCATTTCAATTAAAGTAATTCGATTGAATTAAAATTGCGAAGCGAAGTTGTATGACAACCAATTACTTGTTTTAGCATTCTTATGAATCTTAATAATAATAATCTTGCGAATCTTAATGGAATTGAGAAACTAGGATGAATAAGCGTGAAAATGAATTTTTTAATAATTCTGTTACCCGCATATGGGTGACGCGGCACCCAATATTTAATTACACATGGTAATCAGCAACCACGATCGGCGTGGAGGAATTCTACACACGTTTTCGAAAAAAATTAGTTTGAAAAAGACATTCTATTCAGTAGAAATAAATTGCCTCGTCTGACCATGGCACACCAATTCTACTATATATTACAAGCCGCGCGAACTCGGCGCATGTTCCAACTAATTTTCCTCGAAAACGCAGCCATAAATGAAAAAGTATTACTCTTTTTTTTCGACTTGTTTTTCAATCTAGAATGTCTCTCTTCTTTCGGTTGTAACATCAGTTCCTGGCCATTCTGTATTTCGACGGAGTATAGAGTGGCACAAAGAATTTTTGTTCTATTTCGTAGCGGATAGAATTTTTGGTGGAAAAAAATGGGAATTTTCAGTGAAAAATGGAAACGTATTCGTTTACAGGGGATTGCAGTGTCCGAACTTTGGACAAAGCTCTGCGGTTGTTAGTTGCGCGCGCGATTTTAAGGAAATAATTGAAGATGAGTGCAACCATAGCTTCCAAGCACGCTTCCTCTTCACTGTGAGAGACGGTTTCTCGAGAACTGTAATTCTCACAAGAGAGAGAGAGAGACAGAGAGAGAGAGAGAGAGAGAGAGAGAGAGAGTGAGTGAGTGAGAGAGAGAGATAGAGAGATAGAGAGAGAGAGAATGAGAGAGAGAAAGAGAGAAAGACAGAGAGAGCGAGTGAGGGAGAGAAAGAGAGAAAGACAGAGAGAGAGAGAGAGGAAGAGAAAGAGAGAGAGTGAGGGAGAGAAAGAGAGAAAGAGAGCAAAAGTTAGAGCAAAAGAGAGAGAGAGAGAGAGAAAGAGCAAAAGGCAGAGAGAGAGAGAGAGAGAAAGTTAGAGCAAAAGAGAGAGAGAGAGAGAGCAAAAGTTAGAGCAAAAGAAAGAGAGAGAAAGAGAGAGCAAAAATTAGAGCAAGAGAGAGAGAGAGAGAGCAAAAGTTAGAGAGAAAGAGAGTGAGGAAGAGAAAGAGAAAGAGAAAGAGAGAGAGAGAGTGAGGAAGAGAAAGAGAGAGAGAGTGGCTCGTCTCGACCAGTAATTTCACTCAGCGCACCGCGTGCAAATGACCACCGAAGTCCGGTCGAAACCAGACGGTCGCCGCGGTCGAAAGCCCGACAACTGCACAGGTGCAACTCGTTCGCCCATAATACATCAGACGAGTTTCCGAAAGGTGGAGCCGGGAAGTTACAGCGCGACCGAGGATTTCGCGAGATCCCGGCGCGATCGCTTTTCAATCGGACTTTAATTATCAATTATTCCGGCGGCCACCGAGTTCCGCGTGCCCGAATCGATGCTCATTCGTCGTCCGACCGATTTTTAGTAACGCGACCCCGTGCAATCTATCCCGCCGGAATTTAATCGACAATGAATCCATCCGAAACGCGTGTATCATCGCGCGTTGTGTGCCGCCAATGTCGCATCGGATTCGGCGCAATCCCCCGTCGCTGTCGAATTTCTACTGTAATTGAGATTTTGCAACCGCTCCGCGGCAAAATCGGCGATAACGAGGGACCACCGGCTGAATAAACCGAGGCGCGGTGTCGGTTTTTGCCTGCCCTGCATTTAAATGCATTGTAACGCGCGTCCGTCAAACGACCCGCCGCGCGCGGACCCACCGACGCATCAAAGGATCCTGCTCGTTTCAGCGATTTCCTTGAGACACGTCGTTTCGGATCGCGTTCGTTTCGTTACAACGCGTTTCGACCGTCCGGGGCAATATCAAATTCAATTGTACTTTAGGCGTTGCTGTGTTTGGACAATTCGAAAAGCGAGGATCTCTGTAAGTACAGTAATGTCTCCCTTACTGACGCTCAGATTGTCCACTAAAATGGATAATTTGGGAAGAGGAGATACGATTATTCGGGCCACGCGGCTCGTTTTTATAATTGTGGACAATTTATAAGTATAACAATAATTGTCCATTTTTGTGGTCAATCTGGGCGTCAATTAGAGAGACATTACTGTAATGCGAGTTACAGTAATGTCTCCCAAACTGACGCTCAGTTTGCGCACAAAAATGGGCAATTTAGGAAGAGGAGACACGATTATTCGAGCCTTTATTTCTATAAACGTTGACAATCGATAAGGCTTGGACAATCGTATCTCCTCGTTCAAAATTGTCCATTTCTGTGGACAATCTGAGCGTCAATTAGAGAGACATTACTGTATTCCGAGTCGTCCTGCAAAGAATCAGATGAAACAGGCATTCGTTCACAAAATCGAGGATTCCATCGAATGAAATGAAAAAACTACTCCTTTTTAAGCATTCTATGTAGTATGAAATAATTGTAAACTCAAAATAACCTTTACACTTTCGGTGATATTTAAACGAAAACTTAACAGAACAGCAAACTCGTATATTTCTATATTAGAAACAACAGAAAATAAAAATATACAAATATAGAAATACATATAGGTTTTTTTTATGGATTTTTGTTTAAATACCAGCAGAAATATAAAAGTTACTTATAATTATAATATAATTATTGTAATTTAATTATTATTATAATATAATTAGTTACTTATAATTATAAGTTTATAATTATAAGTAACTTTTACATTTCTGCTGGTATTTGAACAAAAATCCATTAAAAAAACCTATATTCACAGCATTGTAGATAGCTTTCTTTAGCTGAGACAACCTGTATATTAAAAAAAGAACATAACAAAACGCAATATTTGCATATTTTTCTATCAAAAATAATAGAAAACGAAAATATAGAAATATTCTATTATTGTATTATAAATGCTTTACCCTACAATTTTACTATAAAATTTACGTATTTCATACTTAATGCCCCATTGAAACGAGAGAACTGCCTCTCTTTAACCTTCTCGCAACCTAAATTAGCTTCCAAACAATCCCACATGCCATAAATGCAGAAAATTCGCAGTGAACGCGTTTATTCAGAATCTCCTCAGTTTTAGTAAACGTACCACGTTCATAATGAGACTTTTGGAAACTTTGGACACCCACCAAAGACGCGAAAGGTGAGAAGACGACCTTTCGGCAGTTATCTGGAAGACGGTATCTTCTGGGATTCCGCGAGAAAAAAAAAGTGTTCCGATTGTTCCGCATCAGGATGCCGCGGGAAGAACGAGGCGCGTCGCGTCGCGAGGCTGTGCTCGCAATAATGGAACAATGGTAATTCGAGTCCCGGTGGCAAAAAGGCCGGAGTCAACGCGTTCTTTCGACACAAAGGCGGCGTCCACAAAAGACTATTCGATTTACTTATTTGCTCGAACGCCGCGGAGCGCTGTGAAACGCCTTTGTGATCGGCTGGCGCCGCTGTAACGACCGTTCTTTGTTTCCGAATTCAGTTAACGTTTTGTGCGTCGCACAACACCGTGGAAAATCGATGAACTTCGGGAAATAGACAGAAGTCTCCCGGTTTACAATTCGCGCTCGGAACGGAAATCTGTTTACACCTGCCCGCCGCCCCGGCGCCGCGACCCGTCGCCGACAAACGTTTAACCGTCTCATTATTGTGCCTGATTTCCTATTCGTTAGATTTAATTGCGGTTCGCAGCTGTTACCGAACAACGAAACTTCGCGGAGTTTAATCAATGCGCCGCCAACGTTCTCTCGCTGTTGTGTCTCGCTTCGTCTGTCTTTTTCTGTCCGACCGAGAAACATCTTTTTCGGGGCATGCGGATAACCGATTACGCTACAATTTCTTTCACAGGTACGTTCATAAGCGATTCTTTAATTAGTACCTTATTATTATTACAATTTTTGTTTCTTTTATTTTTTCGTTTACTTCTTTATTCCTGGATTTCGGTAATAGAAAAATAATGCATTATTTGTTTTATATTATCATGTTATTATCATGTTATTATATTAATGCATGTTTTGTATTATCCTGATACGAAAGCGTTCTATTATCTAAAAATTCTATTCAAGATCGAGTCTTTTGTTTCTCGGAGATGAATCCTGAATGTAGATATTATTTTAGATCATCGAAGTGATCGAAGCCTTAATTTCATCGTTAAGTGAAATTTCTTTTTCTCCATTGTAAGCAATTCTTTAATTATTACCCTATTATTATTATTATTTTATTATTATTATTATTATTATTATTATTATTACAATTTTTGTTTCTTTTATCTTTTCGTTTACTTTTATTCCTGGATTTCGGTAATAGGAAAATTATGGATTAAGAGGCTCTCTTATTCGAACGTTTAGTTTTGTAATATCCTGATACCAAAGCGTTCTATTATCTAAAAATTCTATTCAAGATCGAGTCTTTTGTTTCTCGGAGATGAATCCTGAATGTAGATATTATTTTAGATCGTCGAAGTGGTCGAAGCCTTAATTTCACCGTTAAGTGAAATTTCTTTTCCTCCATTATTCCTTCTCTCTCTCTCTCTCTCTCTCTCTCTCTCTCTCTTCGCTCTGTCTATTCTTCTTTCGTTCTCGTTCAACTCTTTGCCTTTTTCAGGACTTCCGGTTTGCCAACCGTCACCGACACCGACTCATTTAAAACTCCGTGCGACAGGCCTTTAATTAAAAAAGTTTACGCCCTTTATCGGTGGGCCGCCGCCGTCACATTGAGACCTAATTGAAAAGTCTTCGCTCGCTTGTTATCGGTCACATCCATTCAAAATTCTTCCGAAGCGCTGGAATCGAGCTTCCTGTAGCTTCTAGGTGTGTTTTTCGACCGAAACCCGAAGCAACGTGTCTTCTCTTTGCTCGCGAAAAAACATGTGTGTCCAATTGGAACGACAGATTACATACAGGGTGTCCGAAAAATGTCTCGCAATCCGAGAATGGGAAGTTCCCGAGGCAATTTGAAGTAAGTTTGTCCTTGGCGAAAATGCGATCTACAGCTTTGTTTATGAGTTATTAACGAAAAAGAGTGACCAATGAGAGGTGAGATATGCTGGCGCAAGGCGGCCGAGCCAATGAGCGGAACTGGGCTCCGTGCACTCGTTGGCTGGACCGCCGCGCGCCGGCCGAGCGCGCCTCTCATTGGTCAGTTGTTTTTCGTTAATAATTCGTAAACGAGGCCACGGGTTGCATTTTCGCTAAGGAAAAAATTACTTCAAATGATCGCAGGAACTTCTCATTTCCGGTTATATTATACAGGGTGTCCCTGGTTTTAATGTTCAAACTTTCTCAGTATATTCTATGGCACAAAGTAAGAAAAAAATGTTATATAAACATAGGTCATACAGAGCTTTATTAAGAAGTCATAACAAAAATTCGTTCAATGAAATGAAAGAGAATAGAGACGAAATTCGCACGGTCAGAAATTCGATCTTCGATCGATGTCAATCATGTATTTCTCAACAACGGTAGACATTTCGAAATGTATTAATAAACGCAGTTTACATAAACACACGGCATGTTCTGATCTGTTCATGCCAATGCTCGCAGTAACAGCAAGTTGATTACTATTCCTATTCTGAATTTTTGTTGTAACTTCTTAATGAAGCTCTATATGACCTATGTTTACATAACATTTTTCTCTTACTTCGTGCCATAGAATACACCGACAAAGTTTGAACATTAAAACCTGGGACACCCTGTGTATCCGGCGAGACATTTTTGGGACATCCTGTACACTTCGCATTAGAAAGAATAAAAGTCCGAGAGTTAAATCTCTCCAAAACTAGCAGAATAACGTGCTCTGTGAATCTTGAAAACAGTGTCGAATTGGCACCGGGGACGAACGAGGATTAACTGTCGCGCAGAATTTTCTTTTCGCGAGCGTCCACGCAACGAAATAACAGCGTCTACCGTCGCCGAGATTTCAAAGTACTTTTCCGGCATCGTTCCGCGGAGCTGGACGAGAACTTTTTTCCACTTAATACAATGCTTCCGGTAAGGGTTTTAATTAAACTTGGAAAGAAGATCTCGCCGTGTTCCGTCCGCTCCGCGGCAATTCGCCCTCGATGGAGGTTTATTCGCAGTTTCGAAAGTGTCGTGCACACTGATTCCACTGTAAATAAATTATAAACTCTTTGTAGACATCCATCTCGCCGATGGATTTCGGAGCCTCCGGGTTCTATCGAATGTTCAACGGAACGCGCCAAGTTCGCGATCGAGCTTCCCGAATATGCTATCGGCACCCTGGCCGAATGTGTGCAGAAAAAAATCATGTCACAGGGAACATCGCGCAATGGTCCGATAACGATTTATGAGGATCGTCGTGTAACAGCTGCGAAAGCGAGTGATCCTTGAACAATTTTTCCATGAGAACTGTCGACGCTCGCGGCGAGTTACAGGCTTGAAATTTTGCAGAGAATCGACGAGATCGGTTTTTCTTGCGCAGCCATCGAACGGTACAATAATCGTTGAAAAAAAAACCTCCAACGGCAATTTTGATCATTTCAATACGCGCATATTTAATCTCTGGGGAGAAATAATTTCTTTTTTTGTTGCCGGCCTTAGACCAGCGGCCGGCGGCGAGCGCGTTCGATATGAAATTTCATGGAATTTTATTTATGTACGTGCGTTGCCGGGTTTTATTACGTTTCCATTTTTCTCTGCGACCCCGACCTATCGCGGACGAGCCCACTTTCCCGATCCCCGGGCAATTCGCGTAAGCGAGGTAAAATTCACGATTGATCGAATTTTTCAACTTCCGATTAAACGTTCTCTATTATCCCTTCGCGCTCGCAGCAGATTTTGCAAACATTTAGATTTCATTATACAGAATTGAATTGAATGAAAATATCATTCTGCTGGCAAAATTTTAGAGGAAGTGATGAACGAAAGATTTTGTGTTCTTATTTGTGCATTTTACGCGATTACCTTGCGGTATGAAGGAGATTGATAATTAAAAAGAGATGCCACACTTCGTAAAGGGTTTAATACTCGACACACGTTGCTCGACCGGCTCGCTTGTAAATAAAAAATAGTACAGTAATTTATCCTGGAAACGCCAAATTTTGGATTGCTGTGAATTTCCCTGTGCTAGTCCTACGCCTGTGTAATTTATTGCTACGTCGATGCTAAGAGTCGACTTCGAAATCGCGTCATGTGGCCTCCGAATTGCTTCGAATCGCGTCGCATGGCCTCCGAATTGCCTTCGAATCGTGTCATGTGGCCTTCGAATTGCATTCAAATCGTGTTATGTGGCCTCTAAATTGCCTACGAATCTTGGAAAAAAATTAGAAATAAAAAAGTTAAATCATCCTTTTTCGAATCGTGGCGTGTGGCCTCCGAATTGCATTCGAATCGTGGCGTGTGGCCTCTGAATTGCCTTCGAACCGTGTCATGTGGCCTTCGAATTGCATTCAAATCGTGTCATGTGACCTCTAAATTGCCTACGAATCGTGGAAAAAAATTAGAAATAAGAAAGTTAAATCATCCTTTTTCGAATCATGGCATGTGGCCTCCGAATTGCTTCGAATCGTGTCACCTGGCCTCCGAATTGCTTTCGAATCGTGTCATGTGGCCTCTAAATTGCCTACGAATCGTAGACAAAAATTAGAAATAAAAAAGTTTAGTCATCCTTTTTCGAATCGTGGCATGTGGCCTCCGAATTGCCTTCGAATTCTGGCATCTAGTCTCCGAATTGCCTTCGAATCGTGGCATCTAGTCTCCGAATTGCCTTCGAATCGTGTCACGTGGCCTCCGAATTGCCTACGAATCGTGGCAAGAAATTAGAAATAAAACAGTTAAATCATCCTTTTTATTCTAGCATTACTATAAATTCATATTAATGTACACCGGCATGCTGGTCGCTGCTTCTTTTTACCGACTGCAAAAACATTCTATAAGAACGAGCCGCGAGACTCGAAGAAGAATCGCGACTTAGTATTCTCAGATCTGCCGGTTTCAATTCCGACCTCCGAACATTTCTGGGAGAAATTACTGTACTCCGCGCGTGGATTTCCGCTTAAACATCGTCCACAGCGGTCGTGTTTCTATCGTAGGCTTGAACAAGGGGGATCTAATCGTTCCGAGTTGCGCTAATACCTTCGCATAATCTATCCCTCATAAACATGACAGAGATCCATTCAGATCCGAACTGCAACCCGCATTGTAAACTTAGCTCCGGCTAAGTTCTTGATCCAGCCGCGTATCTCCCAGATTAAACTCTATGAATAAACTCCGGATATTTGTGCATTTATAGCGCACAGCATATTTATAGGTTCTCAGCGGTAAACTGGTCTCCGCTGGTTTAGCGCTAACCGGTCTTTTTTCGTCACTTTTTAAACGAGCTTCCGAATCGACTATGTAAAACTTTTTTGAGTAATGATTTTTTTGTACAGCGTAAGAGTGTCACTTATGTTTTTCGTTCATCGAAAAAAAAACAATGAATAATTTACAAAGCGCTTGTATATTAACCTTTTGCACTCGAGTAGCAACTCTGAGACGCCACTAAAAATTGGTATATTATTTTCCAAAATCATTCTAAGAGCATCAGACTCGCTTATATTTATAAAAAAACTGTTAAAATTGCATTGTATTTGTCAATAGGCTCAATTGCCAAATAATTGTAACTGTAATTGCAATTGTAATTGTAATTGTAATTGCAATTGTAATTGCAATTGTAATCGTCAATAGGCTCATGTGCATAAATCGCAATAAATTATATAAAATAGAAATACTGTAGATCAGTAATCATGTTTTGGATCTCGGATTCAAATAACTTCGACTGCAAAGGTAATTGTAATTGTAATTGTAATTGTAATTGTAATTGTAATTGTAATTGTAATTGTAATTGTAATTGTAATTGTAATTGTAATTGTAATTGTAATTGTAATTGTAATTGTAATTGTAATTGTAATTGTAATTGTAATTGTAATTACAATTGTAATTGTAATTGTAATTACAATTACAAGTATCGTTGAATGCATTTTGTTCGAAAGCATCTTTTGAGTGTACGTAATGATTCGGCAAATTTACTACTCAGAGTCGAAGTTTTAAACGTCGATATTTGATAAAGGCTCGGTGTGAACGACGTTTCCAACGTCGGTTCGCCTTTTGTCAAAACGAATAAACATCGTAATGTATTAAACAATCTTCTTATCGATCGATCGCATCCTATAGCTGTGAACGACGCAACGCGTTCTACATGAGATTCACTGAATTCGATATTTCGTGATCTATTTCGATATTTCGTGATCTATTCCGATCGATCGATTTCGAACTAGATCCGTGCCTCGTTTCAGCATAAACAATTTTTCTGTTTTTACCGATTTTGTACTCCACGAAAGTGTGCAAAACGGGTAACAAAATTGATAAACCAAAATTCTAAACTTTTGCCATCTTTTATGTTTCGTTGCACGTTTTATGAAATCGGAGATGGAAATTCACAAAGGTTCGATCGATTTATCGTAATTTCTTTACGGTTGGATTAATGTTTGTAGATTCGTAACACAACGAGTATTCCATTCTATTAAAAACATTGTACACGGCGATCGAACGTTAGCCCGATCCCAATTTCCGTAAATTAATTCGGTAAAATTTATATTCGAATCAACATCGGCAGGCTTGCTAATGAATTACACGAAATCCTGCCCGGCCGAAACGAGAATGCATTTCGTTATAATTCATGCACCAACACGTACTCCCCCCCATTACAAGCTATTTCCACGTTCCCCGGGAGATTACACAGATTTTCAACGAAGCTTTCTGAAAATTGCATCAAACGAAGTGCCTGAAAATTGCGGAAAATACGGCAGAGAACGAACGAATTAAACGATCGTAGCGGGGAAATTCGACCGGAAACGTTGATGAAGTTGTTTAAACCGATCGTTCGTGCCGTACGAAAATATCCTCGGAAGAGAATCGACGATGTTCCGTGTCAATGTGGAGAATCAATGTTGGACCAATTCATCGTTTTCTGACCGAGTTACGAGTAAATTAACGAGATCTCGCAAAACGCGTTTTTCAAATTTTCGTTATTGACTCAGATAACAAAGTTGCAAAAACCGTGAGCTCTTTATTTTTCGTGTTACTCCAAATAATAGCAAAATTAAAAATAAATGTACAGTGGTCCACAAATGTGTTCGTACACCTTTTAAAACGCAATAACCTTTTTTAAACTGGACTTTTAAAATTGGATTCTTTTTTTTCTCATTCAGAGTAATAGCAACATTTAAAGAAAGCATTTTAGTCATCGTCCAGTAGACAAGTTTCTCTATAATCTAAAAAAAAAAATTCAAGTCACTTCAAAATTCAATTTTAAAAAAGGTGTACGAACACTTTTGTGGGCCACTGGATTTTCGTTACTGTGCAGTAAACAATCCAATAATCCAACATCTCCAAAAAATTCGAGTCCAGTTTTAATATAGTTCCACCGTTTTCGAAGGTATCCGAGTTATAATTATAATTATAAGTCGGAATTAAAAGTTGATATAATTTCGACTTTTTTACTTTATTCCTGTTTTGTCTCTCTTATACCTTCATCGTACATTTGGTCAGTCGAACTACAGCAAATTCTCTGCAATTGTCCCTCAGATTGTCCACAAAAAATGGACGATTTGAGAAAAGATACTATTGCTCAAACTTCGTGACTTGTTTTCATACTTGCCGAGTGTCAACAACCATAAAAACGAGGCGCAGGGCTCGAATAATCGCATCTCCAGTTTTGTTTACAAGCTCAAGGGGAATCACGGAGGATTTACTGTACTTTGTAATCAACAATAAGATTGGAAACAAGTCCGTTAAGAACATTACACAGCGAGTAAACTCGATGAATATCGACAGCATCTAGCTTCGACTGATCTCTCACTCTGTAATGGTTTTTCCAAGCGTAGATTAAGAACGAAAAACAATCGAGTTTCCACTCGTCTCATTCAGGGAATCGCATTCTCTTATAACAATCATTATTGCTTCATCGAGGTTGGCGCCGATAAGAACCAAAAGCTAATAACAACGCGCAATAATCGTCAAAATAAAATCATAAAATTTCCATCATGCATCATATAAGTTACCGAGACATAACGAAAGGCATTTTTTAAATTTTCGTCACAGGCCCGGATAAAAAAGTTAAAAAACGGGAGTTCTTTTTTACTTTCTTTTGTCATTTCAAATAAGAGCAAAATTAAGAAAACGTATTTCCGTTATTGTCTCGTGGATTAGTCCCACTATCAAAAAAATAAAAAAATAAAATTTAGTCATTTAGTTTTAAAGAAGTTATCGCTTTTAAAAAGGTGTTCGAGTACATTCGCGTACACTCGCGTCTTCCGCCAGTCTTTCGCGTCCCGATAGACTCCAAAGGGTTTAACCCTTTCGCTACGGCAGCTCCATTCGCCGAAGCACCGTCACCGAACGGAAACTCGCTCCGAAAATATGCACAGTGCGCGTGGTTTCTGTACATATGTTGTTCCAAGTCTTAAATAATAACTGTGCCGAATAAAACAATCGTTGCTCTAATGTAACAAGTATATTTACATTTTTAATTTAAAAAGACGTACAGAATTATAGGTAACATAGGTATTTATAACTATAGGTAATTATAGGTAACATAGGTATTTGGCTGGGCCGCCTCGCCCCCAGCCAACCGGCGCACGAAACCCAGTTCCGATCATTGGCTCGGTCGCCTCGCGCCAGCTGAGCTGGGATTCGACCGTCCTCGACCGCTGGCGCCGTTAGGTCGGTCGGCTCGCGCCAGCTGAGCTGGGATTCGACTGCTCGACCGCTGGCGCCGTCGGCTCGGCCGCCTCGCGCCAGCTGAGCTGGGATTCGACCGCTCGACCGCTGGCGCCGTCGGCTCGGCCGCCTCGCGCCAGCTGAGCTGGGATTCGACCGCTCGACCGCTGGCGCAGTTGGCTAGACCGCCTCGCGGCAGCTGATCTCGCCTCTCAGTGGTCACTGTTTTTCGTTAATAACTCGTTAACGGTGCCTCGGAGAAAACTTTTGTAAAGGAAGAAGCTGCTTCAAATGATCCGAGGAACCCGCCATTTCCGGAATGTGAGACATTTTTGGGACTCCCTGTGTAATTACGAAGCCTAACGATTAAATGTTTAATATAATTAATAACGAGACGAAAATGATTAAAATATAATAACATGTAAAAACTAATAATACAATTCTGTGTGATACATTCGAAAGCAAGGATCTATACAAAGGCCAACATCGCAATCTTTGCGCTCGTACCGCGAATCCGTTCTTTTATCATTTTTGCTACAAATTACACATCCGCGTCTTCTGTATGCACTTCATTTCGATGCCGCATATATGCGGCGCTCGGCGCGAAAGGGTTAAATCAAACTAGCTTGACGAAATTAAGATTGAGAAGTCAATATGTCTGACACTCGACGCTCCTTCAACGTTCTCGCTTCTCGCGGGCTGCATAAAAACGATCGCAGAATGCCGCTAACGAACTCGGATTCGCGCGGATCTTCGGCACACCGGCTTCCGTTCACGGTCCCCAACGATAAGATGGACAATCCGGCGAGTTCTATCGGGGGATTCGGAGGGCCGGCGATGCCCGGGAGATTCGAGACGCGGCCGATTCAGGGATTGCGAACTTTCGGGGGGGCTCCTAATAGTTTTAAGAAGTCAGGCGGTCCTGGCGATTCGAGAGACTTTACGGAGTCTCAAAGGTTGCGGGGCTCTCGGGAGATTGTGCGCGTTAATAGACCCGGAATCTAAAAGTTCCGCCGACTGCGCCCGGTCCTAGAGGGTTTCGTGAGATTAGGAGAGCGGACCAGGAGGCTCTCTGGCAAAAGGTGAGCCCGAGTCCTGCCAAGTTCCCGGATCGCGATAGAAGTTCGGCCCGGCTCTCGTCGATCCTGTTATTCGTTTACGGCCGCTGGAACAAGCCCGGCCGAGACGACGCGAAATTTCGCGAAACACGCGCATTGTCCGCGCTCGAAGAGGTTCGTTACGCATTTTACGGCGTTTGTTGGGGGCATCTGCTGCCCTGTTCACCTCCGTTTTATCATTCAATCTTCGGCGGACACGCCGCGCGGCAAGCGCGGCGAACGACGCCGTCCGACGAAGAACTGACTTTAATTAACCCGAGTGTTCTCGTCGGAGGACTTGGAACTGCTACGGAGAGTTAATCGAGCCGAATGTCCGTCCTTCTGTGCGTGCTGTCTCCCGTCGTCTAATGGGAAGCGCGCCGAGTTTCGCGTCGCCAAGTTGCTATGAACGCGCGCACGGTGTCCAATAATGGACGAAAGCGTCGCCGAAGTACGCGATTCTGCATGCAAACGGCTGCAACTGTCGAAATAGTTGCTCGCATCTGTTTTACTGGGGGGTACTTTTATTTGGTCTATGATGTATTTTTGGAATAATAAAATAATCAAAGTTTTGAGGAATAATTGAGTTTCAATCATTTGTCCACTTCGTTTTATTCGCCAGCTCTATTCTGTTCTCGCTCTCTCTCTCTCTCTCTCTCTCTCTCTCTCTCTCTCTCTGTTTTCCTGGAGTGTACTTTTATTTGGTTTATGCTATATTTTTATAATAATACAATAATGAAAGTTTTAAGGAATAATTGAGTTTCAATATTGTGTCATCTGTCCACTTCGTTTCATTCGCCAGCTCTATTATGTTTCCTCTCTCTCTCTCTCTCTCTCTCTCTGTTTTCCTGGAGTGTACTTTTATTTGGTCTATGCTATATTTTTATAACAATACAATAATGAAAGTTTTAAGGAATAATTGAGTTTCAGTTCACTTCGTTTCATTCGCCAGCTCTGTTCTGTTCTCTCTCTCTCTCTCTCTCTCTCTCTCTCTCTCTCTCTGTTTCCCTGAAGAGTACTTTTATTTGGTATATATATTCTATATTTTTAGAATAACAAAATAATAAAAGTTTTAATTAATAATTGAGTTTCAATATTCTGTCATCAGTCCTCTTCGTTTCATCCGCCAGCTCTATTCGCCACATGCTTTTTTAACTAAATTTTCTCAATTCATTTTCTTTCGTTCATCCAATTCGAATCCAAAGCGCAACTCTCCTAACAGCGTTCCTATCGACTGCAACTTAACGGAAGACCTAAAGTGCCGGTCAAAATGACCGGTCTCGTGTCTTCTATTTCTACATTGCTGAAATTACGGAGTCTCTGTCTTCGGAAACGATCGAATCGGTTCCCCTGTTCAAGCTCGCATCGCAATCAAAATATGTTAAGAAAAGTCTAAGTAAATTCAGTCTTGTCATACGTTAATCGCTGTTCCAACTTGGTGGGTTTCGCGTTAACAGAAATCTGTTTCGTAACATCTGCGTAAACTTCCATCGTATTCTCAGCAAATAGTACGTGACACGTCATGTCTGACACAACCTGTCCCTGTCATACGCGTAAAGGAACCTGCAAAATTTGTATTTAATGCGTCGGTTTCCTCGAAAGGAATTCCAAAGAGCGTTTCCCTCGATATTACATCGCCAGAGTTTGCCCCCGAGGCGTCCATTTGCGAAACAAATTGACGGAACCGTAGAGGTCTGAAACGCAGGTCGCGGCCGGCAAACATCGATAACAATATTTGCCGTTATCAATCGTCGAAAGCGGCTCTGGCGTGTACGCGCAAAACGATTCAATTTGCGAGCACGACGCATTAATCCGGCAAAGTTATTCCGTTGCTTCCCTTTCAGAATTTCAGCCCGGCCAGAGACAATGGTTGAAAGGAGAGCATCATCGTTCCGCGCGCTGGAATCCGCAACGACGACTGCCGCGGCTTGCGACGATTCGATTCCGAGAACTCGAGCGACATCGGCGTCGTCGACGTCGACGACGACGACGACGAGGACGACGACGTTCCGCCACGGCCGCCCGCGGTCGTCGTTACACAAAAGCGGGTCTCCGTTTTAATTTTATTCTTCTTGGATCATTTATGCGAAGTTGGCCCGTTCCAGACGCAGAAACGGCATTACGACGTCGGGCTGTCCGCGGCGCTGCAACGTTGCACAACTCTCCGGGCGCATTCACCGTCGACCAAGGAAATATCCAGAGACACGCGGGGCGCACTTAAAGCGGAGCATTTGATGAAACGTACGGTTAAGGTTAAACGCTGCCGCCCTCCGGCTCTGTTTGCGTTCCTCTGCACGCTTTTTTCTCTCGCTCCTCTTCCTTTTTTACGTTCTCCATTTTCCTTTTAGAAGTTCCTTTTTAACGCGACACGCCGGTCCGCCCCGGGAACGTTTTCGAGCTGGCTCCCGCGCGCGCGCGCGCGTAATTTCGTGGGACTCGCCGCGACGCGACGCGCCGCGTCCGCCAGCGTTAATGGAATACATTGAAATCCCTGCTTCCGCGTCAATTTGCACGAAAAAGTATCCTGTTCAACGGAGATTAAATATTCACGGTGAACACTGGACGCGAGATTTGCGCTTTGCAAATAGTCGTGTCAAACGCGACGCGGAATGAAAGCTACTCTCTCTTTCTCTCTCTCTCGCTCTCTCTTTCTCTCCGTTTCTATCTCTCTCTCTCGCTCTTTCTCTCCGTTTCTATCTCTCTCTCTCTTTCGCTCCGTCTTTCTGTTTCTCTCTCTCTCCGTTTTTCTCTCGCGCGCGCTCTCTCTCCGTTTCTCTCTCTCTCTCTCTCTCTCTCTCTCTCGTTCTCTCTCTCTCTCCGTTCTCTCTTTCTCTCTCTCTCTCTCCGTTTCTCTCTCTCTCGCTCTTTCTCTCCGTTTCTCTCTCTCTCTCTCTCTCCATTTCTCTCTCTCTCTCTCTCTCTCTTTCAATTTCTCTCTCTCTCTTGCTCGGTCTCTCTCTCTCTCCATTCCTCTCTCTCTTGCTCGCCCTCTCTCTGTTTCTCTCTCGCGCGCGCTCTTTCTCCGTTACTCTCTCTCGCTCTCTCTCCGTTCCTCTCTTTCTCTCTCTCGCTCTCCCTCCGTTCCTTTCTTTCTCTCTCTCGCTCTCTCTCCCTCTCTCTGTTTTTTCTCTGTCTCTTTCGATTTCTGTCTCTCTATTTCTCTTTCTCTTTTTTCGTCTCTATCTCTCTTCCACTCTCCCTTTTCGTTTATCTCTTTCTCTCTCTCTCTCTCTTTCTCTCTCCTTCTCTCGCCGACTCTCAACCGGTGACATGTACATCGGCCACCGTTTCAGCTCCGCCAGTCTACAAACGCTATTCCCGTTTAATTCTTATCGGAGCTCGCGTACCGGGAACCACTACAGAAACTATTCCTACACGCTTTGTCTTATTGATTGTTCATCCATTTGGGAAAGTTGACACAACGGTCGGCCAGGCTCCTACAATGCGAGAGCTACAGTCCTGGGCAGAAGTGTTGGAACCTCTCTATTATTGCGATTTATTGCGGAAACTGCTTTTTGGAAATGTTTTTGTTCCTCTTAAACTATTGACTCGCGCAGGCGCCATAGAGTCGATTATTTGGTGAATACATCAGACAGTCTATTTATTGGTCATTATAATATTTGGGCTAAGCGCAAGGTCTTGTCAATATTTTCAGATAATTAAGAATAGGCTGCGAAGTTTTTGCGCGAAATAGAAATTGTCTTAACGCTTTAACTGCTGTCAAGGTTATGTCAAGGTTATGTCAAGGTTATGTCAAAGTAATGTCAAGGTTATGTCAAGGTCATGTCAAGGTTATGTGAAGGTCATGTCAAGGTTATGGTGTCAAGGTCATGTCAAGGTTATGTCAAGGTTATGTCAAGGTTAATTTCGTTTTTCGGCCAATCTATTGTATCTGCTTAATTTTATTTTTCAACTATATTATGCTACTTTCAACGTAAAAGTGTTGTAAATGTAACTGACTTTATAACATTCATGTTTTTAATTTTGCTTTTTAATTTTTCAGGTTTCTAATAACAATCGATTTAAATGAATAAGAACAATGTAGAAATGTCCTGTATTCTTAAATAATTGCAAGAAAATCGATTCAATAGATCGACGCTCTTAAATTGCTTCAGTTTCGCCATCGTTTCAAATTATGGCCCAGCATTTTGTGCGACAAACGCATCGCGATGCATAAAATCCGCATTCTAACGATGACGGAGAATAGCCGCGGGATTGCAAGCCTCGTTTCGAATATTAATAATCCTTCGATCACTACTTTCCGTCCCATTACGTTTTTATCGCGCAGTGATACCGTGGACCGACCGTGGACGCGCACGCAATTTCCAGTTTATATGAACGGAATTGCGCAAGCTCGACGTCAAATAATTCGTCTGCCGTTTGCCGACGAATTTTCCAATATTTTCGAAGTAACTTTTAATATCTTAATATTGCGTTTGTTTCTCCCAGCTATGCGCGGATTCCTTTATTACGCGCAATATTGCAGAGCTCGGTGTATTTTTTTCGTCTCGTTTGCAAAATCAACGATTCGTACAGCGAAATATTGCAGGATCGTATAGAATATTCGCAACTTACGTTCACCGGGGATACGTTCTGTATGCACGAAATTTCGCATTTTATTCGACGAACAGATTCGGGGAACACGTTGCAGCGAAATTATGCGATATAGAATATTCTCCCCTCGAGAGCTTCAAAGTTCTTCTCTCAGTGGCAGACGGGGTTTACAAACCTATTCGATGCAATACTTTTTTTATGTAGAATTCAACGCTTTATCCGAATTTGCGAGAAAATATTAACTGTTTCATTTAAAAAATTCAGGGTGACCTTCGCATCTCGATAAAAAAACAAAATAACATGAAACTGATTGCAATACTGTATGTCTCCCAACAAGTCATACAACTACTATCTAAAATATTTTTTCTTAAAACAAATATTTTATGAGTTATTTGATAATCGTTAGGCTGTATACAGGGTGTCCCAAAATTATGGTATTTCCGAGAAATGGAGGGGTTCCTAAGGTGATTTGAAGTAACTTTTTCCTTAGCGAAAATGCAATCCGCAGCTTCGTTTACGAGTTATTAACGAAAAACACTGACCAATAAGGGGCGAGCTCGCCTGGCGCTAGGTGGCCGAGCCAATGATCGGAACCGGGCTTCGTGCGCTCGTTGGCTGCGCCGCCTCGCGCCCTCGTCGCAGTTCGCCTCTCATTCGTCAGTGTTTATTTGTTAATAACTCGTGAACGATGCGTCGGAGAAGATTTTTGTAAAGGAAAAAGTTGCTTCAAATCACCTCAAGAACCCCTCATTTCCAGGAAATACCATAATTTTGGGACACCTTGTATATCAGTATCGATCAATGTATCCTAGGTATAACAAATAGATGCTGCAACGAACGAGGTTCTAGAACTAATTAGTTAGTTACAGGACATCCCAGAGTATATATTGTTATTTCTTAAAAAGTGTTGTCCGATGGTTCAGTCATTTATTTCATCCGAATATAATACATCAGCTGATCTATACGCTGCATTTGCACGCACTATTTTGTCCAAGATCGTCGCAGATTGCATTCTGTTATCAGCCAAAATGAATCTCAGGCTCCAGATGCTAGATAAGAAAGACAGTCCACGAAATGACATCGAGAAGAAACGGGAAAACTGATCCGCGGCACGACCTGATATTTCGCGACGAAATATTAGCAGCATTTAACCAGCACATCCGGGCTGCTTAAATAACGTCTCGTTGCCACAGGGACGGAAAAATTGCGCTGTCGCGGCCGTAGCTGGGTCCGCGTAATTCAGGAGAGAGGGCCGAGGCAAAAGGAACACCGAGGTTGCAGGTTCTTTGACCTGCACGAGCCTCGTCCGAACGTCCATGCCTTTGTACGCGTTATCCGGCCGACGTCGACGTCGACGTCGCCGACGACGACGCTTCAGCAGACGGATACCAAGGATCGGCTCGCGTTTCCTTTTGCTCCAACGGATTTTCAGCTCTCCGTTCTCTTTGTCGGCGACGGGGCGACGGCGGCGGCGCGTCCCCGTCGAAAGAAAAGGATCGGGCGGGCTGCTGCTACTCGAGTGCCAAGTAAATTTCGAGGAGCATGAAAACCCCGGGGCCAGCGTGATTCAATTACTTCCGGCGCGGTGCGTTTTCCGTGCCTTTAATCCGTCGGGCTCTCTTTTAAACGGCACCGAATTTCGGCGCCCGGAAATTCGGCCGATATTTGGACGGTCGCACGGCGAAGACCGACGATGGACAACATTCAAAAGTGTCGCTGCTTCGTATGTATTCGAAACTATGTGTACGTTGAAACGTCTAGGTAATCATGTTTAGGAACAGAGTGATCAGAACATTGAGCAGGAGATTAATTTCGAGCGAGTTTTCTGAGCGAATATTAGGAAGATTTAATGAGAAATTAGTTCACAACGCGGTTTTCCGTATTGTCCGATGAACGAGAGGCCACTTTACGAAGCAATCTTTATAGAGAATGATTGCCGGGAGTTGTATGATTGTGATTAATCCATAGAAAAATCCTACGATAAAGATGTATTTGCGTAATTCATTTTCAAAGGAAAGTAGGCTTAGTCCGATTGCCTTCTGAGCCTTTATTTATTGGTAAAAGCAACATCGACGTGCACAGTGTAAACAAATAAAGTGTTTGGAAGCTATTTTACTGAAATACAGTAAATTTTCCCTGATTTTCCTTCAGCTTGTAATTTTCCTTCAGAATTTGGAAAGAGAAGATACGATTATTCGAGCCTTGAACCTCGTTTTTGTAATTGTCGACAATCGGCAACCATAAAAATGAGCCGCGAGGCTCGAATAATCGTATCTCCTCTTCCCAAATTCTGAAGGAAAATTCGGGAGAATTTACTGTATATCGGAAACATTCGCTTAACACTTTATCGACCGCTAGCCTATTTATCGGCTTTTCGATTGCCAATGTTTATCGATCGCTAGCCTATTAATCGGCTTTTCGATTGCCAATGCTTATCGACCGATAGCCTATTAATCGACTTTTAGCTATCGACGGTTTTCGCTTCTTTACTGTTTTGTTAGTAGCTGACCTCCTGTATGCTGACCACCCCATATCCTTATGAATTATAATTATAATAATAATTATTATTTATTATTATTTTTAAAGGAATAAGCACAACACAATGAATAGCGAAAATTTAGCCGGTACTGGGAGCAAATGCGCGCGCGACTAAGCCAGTCCTTACTGAGTGGCAGCCTCAACCACGACCGGACGATAAAGTGTTAACTTACTTCTTTGTGATCTCGACTTTTTCGTCAACGTCCAAAACTGTGAAAAAAGTCCATAAATCCATCGTTAACGCTAGATTTACGAAACTCGTTAAAATGACGGATCACCAATTTTTTAATTTACGATTATCCATATCGTAAGGATACATTTACAAGTTATTTATTCAATGAACACGTTGCTTACGGCAAACGTTGCGATAACACTTGTTAAAAATCAGAATAAACGTCTCATCGTTACATCTACAAACCAGTATAAAACAGCTGTTTTTTTTGTGCTTCGTGAAACTCTTCGTTAACACGTTCCGTGCCACGTGTACCATAAATGGTACACGTTAAACTTGACCATCAGGCCACGTGTACCATAAATGGTACACGCGGACATATTTATTTAAAGCGCTGAAGACATACATTTTGTGACAAATTTGATTGTATAAAATATATTTCCACCAAAAGGATGAGAGGCATTGTAAAAAATGCTGTATAGAACAAAGCACATAAATTTGTTTAATCGTTATATACACAATAACTATTAATTACAATGTTTGACTTTTTTAAAGCAAGAGCTGCATAAAAACGGTTGATTCGGGCAATCACTACTTATCTACTGATGATATAATGAAATATTATGTGATAATGTATCAATCTTTAGTCAAAACATCAAATGGCCTGAACGACAAGTTAGGCAAAAATGGCTTGGCACGGAACGTGTTAATAAGCGCCGCAACAATATCCGCGAGCCAACAGAGGTAACATCCGAATCGGCCATTTTCTTCGCTCCAATCACGTATCCACCGTCGATTCGACGTAATTGCGTCGACACGGTGCCGCGTCGAGGCTGCCGTCGCCGCGTCAACGAGCACGCGAGAGAGCACGCGGAGCACCATCATCGTCGGAATGAAAGTAATTATGCGTCCGGTGTGTATTTATAGGACGCGACAGGCGGGAGCCGCAACTTATTGAGCGGGAACCATTTTCCGTTCGGCCGAGATCGCGTTACCCAAAGCGCGTATTCAGCCTTTGTTTACATGATTTAGAGGCGCCTCCTGTCTGCAATGAGCCGCCACCCCGCCGCGCCCCCCGGCCCGCCGGGCTCCCTTTCGCCGTTTTAATGAAACGGCAAACAGCCGTTTTATATTCACGCATCTCGCCGATGGCAGGTCCGACGAATCCTGTACACGAAATCGATCCGGGAAAATGGCCGTCCGTGGACAGTCGCGATTTGTAGACGAAGCTCTAGAAGTTGTTTGCATCGAGTCTACCGACTGACGGACAAGCCGCGGATCTTCGTGCAAATTGTTGTCTTCGTGCACCGACTGAAGCCGGAGTAATGGACGAAGTTCGATCGACCGAAAGACGCGTTCAAGGAAAATATGGATGGTAGAAGCTTGCAATAGGGTGCACGTGATTTCGACGATTCGGAGGAGTCTACGTAAGTGAAAGCAGTCTACAGAAGAAAAAGTTGTAATTATTATCAGTTGCTCTCATCGCTCTCGCCACCTGATTGCAATAAATATGGTAAAAGTTTGCAGCAGGGTGCACGTGATTTCGACGATTCGGAGGAGTCTACGTAAGTGAAAGCAGTCTACAGAAGAAAAAATTGTAATTATTATCAGTTGCTCTCATCGCTCTCGCCACCTGATTGCAATAAATATGGTAAAAGTTTGCAGCGGGGTGCACGTGATTTCGATGATTCGGCGCAGTTTACGTAAGTGAAAGCAGTCTACAAAAGGAAAACTGTAATTATTATCAGTTGCTCTCATCGCTCTCGACACTTTCTTGCAATAAGTACGTGTACATTTAGGCGAAGCTTGAATCACATAAACTCGAAGGAACAAAAATCCCTAAAAATCTCGTAAAATCGAAAGATTCGTTCAAGGAAAATATCAATGGTAAAAGTCTGCAATAGGATGCATACGATTTCGATGATTCGATTGAATCAAGTAAATTCGAAGGAACAAAAATTTCTAAAACGTCAACGTCCGACAACCGACGACGAGCTTACAAAACATTTTCTGTGTTTAGGCAACGGTTGATCGAGCACGTGAAACATTTGTCAGCTTCGGAGTTCGATAATTAAATATTAAATGTTTCTTTTTTTTAAGCACCGAACGATGCGTTTAAAATGCGTGAACGCGAGATCTGTTTAAACGGAATCTGCGAACGGAACGCCGGCAGTGCCTGGACAGCGTATCTTTACGCATCGTGGTTCTTTTTATTAAATTCTATACGCGGATTCTGCGGTCCGTGAAACATCACGATAACTCGGCATTTCAGGGTAGCGAACGGGTATGCACAGAACGGGGAGATGCAGGAAAAAGTGCATCCGACGTCGGGAACATGCTAGCCGGCGATTGCGAGCTATTGTTTCCGCTTTTCTCTCCGGTATTTACTAGCCCCGGTCGTTTCTTATTCAGTTTTTCGCGCGGGTTACACGGTCGACGGAATCATTTGTTTCCCGTTTCCTTTTTTCTTTTTACCGGCAACGTCCTGAATCTATTTTCTAACATTCATCGCGCTTTCGGATCTTCGCACGCGATGCACGCGCCCTGTCCGTGGCGATTTATTCTCTTTAAGGGTCGGCCGTTTCGTGCTTTCGGGGTGAACGATGACGGATACTCGATATTAATTTTTGAAAATTATGTTTGGAAATCAAGATATTCAAATCAATTGAAGAAACCGATTATTCATTATTATTATAGTAATATTATTAATACTATTAACGCTATTATTAATATTATTATTAAACTCGATATTAATTTTTGAAAATCATCTTTCGAAAACAAGATATTCAAATAGATTGAAGAAACAGATTATTTATTATTATTACAGTGATATTATTAATACTATTAATGCTATTATTAATATTATTATTATTATCATTGTTATTATTATTATTAACATACGGCGAAGAGGTCTTTATAAATATTGCTCAATTATTAGTAACTATTCGAGCTATTATATTACTATTAGCTATTATGCTACCATATTAACATGTAAATATTAATCAATTACCTAATCGAAATTGTTAACATTTGGACTTGAAATCACCTCGCAGTACAAGATGAACAATAATCGTACATTTTATGCTGTTTGAAATCGCATTACTGAATAAAATAATGCCTCCCTTACTGACGCTCAGATTGTCCACAGAAATGGACAATTTGGGAAGAGGCGATACGATTGTTCGAGCCTTGCAGCTCGTTTTTATAGTTGTTGACAATTCGTAACTATAACAAATGAACCGTAAGGATCGAATAATCGTAATCTTCTCTACCTAAATTGTTCATTTTTGTAGACAATCTGTTCCGTTATACAGGGTGTCCCAAAAATGTCTCATAATCCGGGAATGGCGGGTTCCTCAGATCATTTGAAGCAACTTTTTCCTTTGCAAAAATGTTCCCCGAGGCACCGTTAACGTGTTATTAAGTAGAAACAGTGACCAATAAGAATCGAGTACGGCGGACGCGAGGTGGCCGAGCCAACGGCGCCAGCGGTCGAGCGGTCGAAGCCCAGTTCCGCTCATTGACTCGGCCGCCTCGCGCCAGCTGAGTTGGGATTCGACCGCCTCGACCGCTGGCGCCATTGGCTCGGCCGCCTCGCGCCAGCCGTACTCGATTCTTATTGGCCACAGTTTTTCGTTAATAACTCGTTAACGACGCCTCGGAGAAAATTCTTGTAAAGAAAAAAGTTGCTTCAAATGACCCGAGGAACCCGCCACTTTCGGATTGCAAGACATTTTTGGGAAACCCTGTACTTTCGTAGCGACGCATGCTGCTTTCATAGAATATTCTTTAAACTGTTTCATGGAGTAGCGGATCTATTTGTAATTAGCCGAATTCGACGAAGATCGCCGGTTTCGTCGCGTTCCACCGTGCGACAGTGTCCGCGACGAAAGTAGGGTTTCCGGCAACTATGCCACCGGAAATGGTCTACGCTCCGAACGTGGCGACCTAAATTTCGATATTTAACGCGTCGATTCCTGTCGAAAATTCTCCTCTCCTCTCTCGGCGAGGGAGCCGCTTACGACTTTAATCACCAGATTTCTACATCGTCGTGGCTTGTTCGCTGCGCCCAAAAGCCGCTTTGCTCGGCGGGCCGGCAAACACGCCCACGTTACCGCCAGTAGATATACATAGAAAAAAAATGGAGGCAAAGCGGGATCATCTTGATGCGATATCACTGGAATAGGCGGGCCTTCGGCGCGCGTTCCACGTTAATTTCGAAACGGGAGTAATTTGAAAGTTTCGAGCTTTAACGTTTTACGTCGGATTTACGGAGCGCTGTTTTACATCGGTTGAGCAACTGTTTTCACGTTGCTTTGTAGAATCTACAATAAAACGTTTAGTCCGATTTTTAACGAGCGTTATTGTAATAGTTGCCGCGAATAACACATAGTACATCGAATAAATAACTAATTTGATGTAAAACTTGACGTCCAAATTGTTCGTACATCTTTTAAAACGCAATAAATTGTTCGAAACTGACCTAAATAACTTGAATGTTTCTTTAGATGATAGAGAAATTATAGTCTACTAGACCATGGCTAAAAAACTTTTCTTTAATTTTGCTATTACTTGGAATGATAAAGAATTAATACCCGTTGCTTTTTAACTTTTTTATCCGAGCCTATAACGAAAAGTTGAAGAATACTCTTTGTTGATTTCGGTAATTGTATCACGTGGTCTCAGAATTGCCTTCGAATCATGTCATGTGGCCTCCGAATTGCAATTGAAATTACGCCGTGTGTTCTCCGAATTGCCTTCGAATCGCGTCATGTGGCCTCTGAATTGTCTACGAATCGTGGCAAAATATTAGAAATAAAAAAATTAAGCCATCGTTTTTCGAATCCTGGCGTGTGGCCTCCGAATTACCTCTGAATCGTGTCATATGTCCTCCGAATTGCCTTCGAATCGTGTCGTGTGACCTCCGAATTGCCTTCGAATCGTGTCATATGCCCTCCGAATTGCCTACGAATCGTGGCAAAATATTAGAAATAAGAAAATTAAGTCATCGTTTTTCGAATCCTGGCGTGTAGCCTCCGAATTGTCTTCGAATCGTGTCACCTGGACTCCGAATTGCCTTCGAATCGTGTCACGTGTCCTCCAAATTGCTTCGGATCGCGTCACGTAGCCTCTGAATTGCCTACGAATCGTGGCAAAATATTAGAAATAAAAAAGTTAAGTCATCGTTTTACGAATCGTGGCATGTGGCCTCCAAATTGCTTCGAATCGTGTCATATGCCCTCCGAATTGCCTTCGAATCACGTCATATGCCCTCCGAATCGCCTACAAATCGTGGCAAAATATTAGAAATAAAAAAATTAAGCCATCGTTTTTCGAATCCTGGCGTGTGGCCTCCGAATTACCTCTGAATCGTGTCATATGCCCTCCGAATTGCCTTCGAATCACGTCATATGCCCTCCGAATCGCCTTCGAATCGTGGCAAAAATTAGAAATGAAAAAGCTAAGTCATCGTTTCTACTCGATCATTCCTACGTATTCATATTAACGTACACCATCATCCTCCCCTTTTCTGCCGACTGTCCCGAGTTTCTACAGAAACGAGTCCGCGAGGCCCGAAGAAGGATCGCGATTTCTCACATCTGCCGGTTTCACTTCCGAGCTCTGCGCGAACATTTCTGGAATAAATTCCTCCAATTATACGAAAATTCACTGGTGGATTCGGCGCTCGGAACAATTATTTTCGGGCGCGGAACCACCGCGGCGGTGCCTTGTCACGAAGTGGCGCGTTGCTCGCGGAAAACAGCGGTGAATTTCGGCGCGCGCGGGATCGTCACGTACACGTCGGTTCTTGGCGTCGCACGGCTGGTGCATCCGTGACGAGGAGATGCAACGACGGAAGCCGTGTACATCGATCTCGAGGCTCGGCTCGAAGCGGCGCTTTAACAAGGAGCATTGTCGGCGCCGGCTCTGCCGCTCCCCGCGCCGAACCCCCTATCGCCGATACTCTCGGCTCGCCGACGGGACGTTTTCATCCGGGCTGCTTCGTTCTCGATTAATTTCCATTTATATTCGCGGCGTGTCGGTCGACGTGTTTACAAGAGCTGGTAATTGCGCGGCCGCATATAGATCGGCCCGAGATCGGATTGTACATTCAGCCGGGCAGCGGAGTTCCTGGCTGCGATATTGTTCGCCAAGCGCATTCCGAGATCTAATCTTTTTAGGATTCGCGAGACTGTTCGGGGACTTACGGCGGAACGAATGCGTTTACACGAATCTGTTTGGATGTGCATCGATGCATCGACGACGCTTCGTCGGATATCCTCCGGAGTGTCGGGCTATATTTTATTCGAATGACGGATCGGAGATAAGGATTAACGAATAACGCTTTATTCGAACATTGGGTATTTATTATCGATTGAATATCGAATCGAACGGAAGTTCGTCTAGATCACGATTTATCCGAGTGAGATTTTATTCGAATAAAAATTCATCGGAACGTGAAAGCAATTTGTTCATAGAATAACAATTTGTTCGCACAGGAACGAATTCGGAAAACAATCGATTCGAATAAAAATGGTAGAGTATAGCGTTTTCTGTCATAGTTCATTGATTCATTTCTTCCGTGTTCATATTTTAAATATTGTCTTTATGTTAATATTTATATATATATTCATATTTATTATTTTATTTTATTATTATATTACATTTAAATATTATATAATATTTGATATAATATAATAAATATTATTATACTATCATATTATATATTATTTATTATATTATATTAAATATTATATAATATTTAAATGTAATATATAATAATGTAAATATTTATATTATTTATTAATATATCAATATAATATAGTATTTAATAATTATATTCATTATATAAATATAGTATTTATATTAATATACATATTTATATTATATTTATTTATATTAATATTAATATTGCGTTGGAATAACTTTACAATCTGCATTCGAGTAATTTGTTCCGATAAAAAATATATCATTATTCGAATAAGTAGATAGAGTAATCTGTGCAGCTCGCAGACCGATATCGCGATTTTTGTCACATTCAATGCAGCCCGCTCTGATTTATATACGGAGACAGCCTAACTCGGTACAGCCATTTCCCATTATTTCACCGACCGGCTTAGCTTATAATTCATCTCCAGCCCGCAACTACACTGCACAACAAGGTCGGCGACTCCGCTCGGTAGAATTACGCGGATCCTATACCGGGTGTTTTCCGAATCGTAAAACAGCTATTCAAAGAAAATGATTGGTACGCGCGAATAATTATTCGAGCCTACATTTCTGCACTTCCCCTTCTAAGCGCGCGTTGAAATTTTCTAGATTGATTCGCGGTTCTTTGTGTCAAAGTTGGGCGAAAATTAATCTTAACGATGATTAACGATCATAACTCCTTAGTTACTACAATTATTCTATAATAATCTGACAAAACGTGATTGGGCAAAATGTGATCCGATCGATGATCAGATTACAACTCGATCGAGATTATAACTCGACGTTATAATCGAGTTATAATAAAGTTATAATAACGTATATATTATTATAACGTTAGCTATTACAAGTTAGTTTTATAACTATATAACTGACGAATTATAATCATATTAATCAGTGGTCGAATTAGCGTTTGTCCAACTCCGTTCTTTCCGTTACAATTAAGAAAACTACGCAAGCTCAAATGCGAGAAAAATGATCCTTTCATTTCTGTTCAATTTAAAGATTGAAGCTGTCACTCTGCAAGAACCTTAATAAATTCTCTCGTTTAAAAAATTAGGGTCACCGCAATTGTCCAAAAAAGTTTGTTGCATCGTTTGCTTGAAAAATAAATGAGATCGATGTCTTCATTGTTAACGCTAAGAAAACAGTTCGCAGTATTTTACTTGGCACTTTCGGTAGACACGCCGCGTTCTGCTGATCGGACTACGTCCCTCTTTTTTTCTTTTGAAACTCCCTGTACACATATATGCGAAGCGACACGACCAACCCGTGACAGAAAAATTTCCATGTCCCTTTTTAGTCGTCCCTTTGTCTCGGCGGTTTTTTTTTTGCGCGCGCGCGCGGGCGAACGTAATTTGCAACGCGAATCGCGGATGGATGACGGAACAAACGTAGTCGGAAATGAGAACACGCAGCCTGGCCTGTCCTCGGATGCATATTTAAAATCCTTCGATGTAGGCACGGGCGTTTCGCGGACATTGTCTCGTTCCGCTTGCCCCGGAAAACAGTCCTTCCGTGTTCTGCGTTTGGATTTGTTCGCTTTTTGCTTCTCCGATTCAACGTTGTGTCACGTTCACTTGTTTCTCCTGTATCTCTCGGGCCGCGGAGCTTTGGTCATTTTTGGCCGGCACTTACCGGACATTTCGTGCGAAATTCCAATTTTCTAGGGGCCAATTCGAAGCATTGGCTGCCTATGTAAGGCCCGATAAAAAGATCAACGTTGACATGAAAATAATAGATATATATATATATAAATGAAAATAATAATATGATAATAATACTATATTATCATAGTTAGATTTTATTCAAATCTTTATAAAACTATATTATATTATTATTATAATATCATATTATAATAGTTATCATAGTTAGATTTTAATCAAATCTTTATACAACTATATTATATTATTATACTATTATTATATGTATTATATATTATTATATATGCTACTATTATATTATTACTATATTGTTATTATAATATTATATTATAATAGTTACTATAGTTAGATTTTATTCAAATCTTTATACAACTATATTATATTATTATATTATTATTAGATGTATTATATATATTATTACATTATTATATATGCTACTATTATATTATTACTATATCATTATTATATTATTATACACTACTATCATATTATTATATTATTATATATGCTACTATTATATTATTACTATATTGTTATTATAATATTATATTATAATAGTTACTATAGTTAGATTTTATTCAAATCTTTATACAACTATATTATATTATTATATTATTATTAGATGTATTATATATATTATTACATTATTATATATGCTACTATTATATTATTACTATATCATTATTATATTATTATACACTACTATCATATTATTATATTATTATATATGCTACTATTATATTATTACTATATCATTATTATATTATTATATATGCTACTATTATATTATTACTATATTATTATTATAATATTATATTATAATAGTGATCATAGTTAGATTTTATTCAAATCTTTATACAACAATATTATATTAGTATATTATTATTATTATATCATTATCATATGTATTATATATATATTATTATATTATTATATATACTACTATATTATGTTATTACTATATTGTTATTACAATATTATATTACAATAGTTACCATAGTCAGATTTTATTCACAAATCTTTATTTGAATCTACTCGATCAAACCTGATCGAATGGGCTAAAAGCTGGACCCACGTGACCTATCGTATATATTTAATAACAAAATAGCTCTGACAAGCTGTAAAATCTTATCTGACGAAAAACCAAGAAAGAACTCTTCTCGTCCGACTTTCCTACAAAAAGAAAAGAAACCACGGCTGTTCCAAAGTGTTGTCTACATCCGAACGCGATTCGTCCGATTAAGCACTGCGATCTAATTGCCGAGCATTCGAACTTTCGTACTATTTCACCTCTCGATCTGGATCATCGTCCAACTCGGTCCGGCCGCAAGCAGATCATATTCCACCGCCGCAATCCGAACGGATATCTCGTCTATTTGTTCGCCTAATACGGTCATCATTCTACTTGCTTGACGGGCTGAAGTCCCCCGTTCCGCGTGCCGTAGCGGAATCGATCTCCGCAGAGCATTATCCGCGCCGATCGACAATTTTTACGCGACGTTGGGCAAAGCGGATAGGTGGCTCGTCAACAAAACGTTACCGCGCGAACGTGCGCGCGACCGCTTCTTGTCGCAGTCTCGCGACCTCTCTCTGCCGTAAGTGGCCCGCGCGCGCTGTGGGGCCCGGTGACCTAGTCGGGTTTTCCCTTCGAGGAAAAACGGATTGTGTGAAGCGTGAAATTTATGGCAGGGGTGGCTTTGACGTGCCGGAGAACCGGGGGGGGGGGGGGGGGGGGGGAAGAAGTTCGCTCGAGAATGCCTATTCGAAAACCGAACTTGCTTTTGAAATGATCGAACGAGAACCGTCGCGGACGAGACGGGGATTCCATAATTCCAAATTTCCATAATGATAAACACGTTGTCCGCGAACTATCAGTTTTTTGTTTCCATCGTTTTGGCACTTTCGGGGTTCGATCGTTCGAGACAGATTGTCTACGCTGGAATTGCCGGATCCGCGAAAATTACGAATTAATTCGGCAAATAATTTTAGACAATTTTCGAATTAATTTCGACAATTTCGACATCGTATTTCGATAAATCTAGTCTTGGTATCTTTTTGAAGACAATATACAGGGTGTCCCAAAAATGTCTCGCAATCCGGAAATGGGGTTCTTCGGATCATTTGAAGCAGCTTCTTCCTTTACAAAAATTTTCTGCGAGGCACCGTTGACGAGTTATTAACGAAAAACGGTGACCAATAAGAATCGAGTACGGCTGACGCGAGGTGGCCGAGTCAATGAGAGGAACTGGGATTCGACCGCTCGACCGCTGGCGCCGTTGACTCGGCCGCCTCGCGTCAACCGTACTCGATTCTTATTGGTCACTGTTTTTCGTTAATAACTCGCTAACGGTGCCTCGGAGAACATTTTTGTAAAGGAAAAAGTTGCTTCAATCGACCTGAGGAACCCGTCACTTTCGGATTGCGAGACATTTATGGGACACCCTGTGGACTAATATCTGGCAGTTTGCTTTATTTATCGGAAAAATTGTCATTTCTAAATGAAAGATCGACAGTGAGAATTTCTTAAAAAATTGTTCCGAAGCGACAGCGACTTCGTCCATAATTCGACAAATTATTTAAACTAATCTAATGCGACAGTTTCGAAAATTAGTATTTCGAAGATGATTATCGAGCTTCTACGCGTATCTCCTCTTCCCAAATTGTCCACTTTTGTGCGCAATCTGAGCGCGAATTAGGGAGAAATTACCGTATCGCGAACTTTCGCAACGTTTCCATGAGAGTGGCCGCTCGTAGTCGTTGCAGTATTAATTTAGGTATGAACAAAAAAAAAAAGAAAAAATGAGTTTCTTGCGAGAGCCGAGGGAAGAAGTTTCTCGGCTTCGAAACAGTTGAAACAGTGTCGGCCGCTCGAGAATCGGGCGTCGAGCAGGGATCGCGAGAAGTTTGGTCCACTTGAGAATTTTAAGCGGTTCGATCGCATCGAAATTTGGTGAGTAGAACCGGTCGGAGAGTTCAGCGAGTCGAGTGGAAGTTGACCTCCGGCACAATTTCGTTTAATGCCTGATTTATCCGGTTCGATTGCAGACTCGGAACGTTGGCTTTAATCCTTCTTTTTTCGCCGGCGTGCCGCCGGGCCAAGCAGAGTATCGAAAGTCAAACACCTGACGGCAGCGTAACGACGAAATAGGAATTTCAAAGGTTTTCCTCGGCTAACGGAAGTTCCGGCGATCGGGAATTTCGAAACGGCGGCGAAGTTTTTAATAAGTTTCGGAACGGGGAGCGCGAACGTTCCGCGGATCGGCCGAACTAATTATCGGCGAGCTTTAGTTTCGATTTACTTCGTTCGCGAATGATCTGCGCGCAATTAAATAATAATATTTATTGTAACCGTATGCAACGACGTTGTTCCTCTCTCTTTTAACACTACTCCGTAAGAGTGCCTGGATTGGGTTGGATTCGATGTGGTAGTGGGAGTAGCACGCTGTCTTCCCCTGATACGATAGCGAACGAAGGTAGAGCCCGAACATCAGGCAAAAGTCGCAAGAGCGGCCGGTATGGTCCATTAACACGTTCCGTGCCACGTGTACCATCGATGGTACACGCTTGCATGTTTACTTAGTGAACTGAACAAATTGTTTACAAGAAATTTAGAACCGAAGAATCAATTTCCACCGCAAGAATGGGCGTTGATAAGTTCTTGTTACGTTGTTATGTGTACGAGAATTAATAATTGCACGTAATACATCAAGTTTTAGTAAAATATCAAAGTGTGAAGATTCGAGTAAAAAAAGCTCGGCACGGAACGTGTTAAAAATGAGCTGAGATTTCGGTAATCGAGCTTCGGTAAAATCGGAACGAATTCGAATCAACGCCTTTCCAAAGTATCAAATCGATTAAAAAATTGTCGATGCTAACAAATTTGTATTTCGAAGGGAGATCCTCATTCCGCTGATAATCAATTGTAGATAATTAGAACATTATGTAACAGATATACCTTATAAATCGATTCACCATGTTCGTAAATTCTTCGACGAGTTTAATTCAAAAAAAAAAAAGAAAAATGAGTTGATTTGATAAAGAATAAATTTATTTCTCTGATGAGATTATTTTCTTATTTTCTCTTTTCTTATCATGATGTACATTAATTATCTTAACACGTTCCGTGTCACGTGTACCATCGATGGTACACGCTTGCATGTTTACTTAGTGAACTGAACAAATTGTTTACAAGAAATTTAGAACCGATGAATCAATTTCCACCGCAAGAATGGGCGTTGATAAGTTTTTGTTACGTTGTTATGTGTACGAGAATTAATAATTGCACGTAATACATCAAGTTTTAGTAAAATATCAAAGTGTGAAGATTCGAGTAAAAAAAGCTCGGCACGGAACGTGTTAAGGACTTAGGTACGGCCCGTCTCTCAGAGACCACAGTTATGACGACACACACTAACTGTTCCTCTCTCTCTCTCTCTCTCTCTCTCTCTCTCTCTCTCTCTATTTTTCTTTTTTGTTTTATCGTAGAGACAGAGCGAGTAAAACGTTACGTAATAACGGTTCATCGACAGTGTGAACATTTCAGTGTGCACAATTGCATGAAATTACGCAGCTGCCAGGCATACCATTATGCTCGTAATTGAAATTAAACAACAAAGTCGTATTATGTAACGTTCGTTTATTCGCACGGCATAATTGGCGTCGAACAAACGGCCGTCGACTGACGGCTCTGAAAAAATAAAAGAAAACTGTAATACCTCCTAAGGATTTTCTTAACGAAGCAATTACTTGCCCAGGCAACGCGGCCAAGCGATGCTTTGCAATTTTTATGCGTTTTCAGCACGGAATATTCCACGATATTCGATACGCATCTTGTTTTCGACGTGCTCGCAGTTTCGTAATTTACGTTTGATGCTGGAAACAGGAAATATTTCCAACTGCATTCTAGATACAGGTTGTTCGTATTTTTGGCAAATAAATTCGAGCGGCACGTGTAAAAGTGATCGTACAAATATTGTAACATTTGACAAGTTTACGGGAACACGCGTGGTTTTACGCTTGTACGGGCGTTCGGGACAAAAACCATAACTTCTAAGCTAATCGATTTTCGACGGAAATGCCTCGATAATCTGTCGAAGAAAATACAAAAATGCATCGAATTTGCGTAACAAAAATTATACGATTTCATAGGAAATATTGTCGTCGCCTTTATCTCTCATCGAATAAAACTTTTACTAACTTTTACGCAGATTTTCGTTACCACGATTTATTGTTAGTCGATTTATCGTCAATCCAAGATATTTTCATTAGTTTTGCCTTCGTGCCTGAAAATTCGTAGCGATCGTTTCGCACACATGGGCCACATACACGACCATATATGGCTACATATTTTGTTAAATAACTTCGAAGGCCGCAACTTTTCGCAAAAGAAGTCTATATAGTATCAAAATATACAATAGTTTCAGATATTTTGACCACGCGAGTAGAATGCCCGATTTGTTAATCGGGCAAGCAGAACGATTCGTCAATGTTTAATCGTGAAATATTCTCGAGAATAATGTGAAACATTAGTCGGGCACCCAGCGATATATCGAAAAGATAAGTATCGTAACCGGAACGGTAAAATGAAAATGGCTCGGCGCAACAAACAAATCGAATGAAATATTAAACGGAATCAATTTGTTAGCGACGAGTACTTGCAAAATATATGATCAGATTAAATCCACGCTCTCGTCTAAAATTGAAGCCCGATATTTATCCGATTAATGGATTATTTTTACCGATCAGCCCGATAGCAATTCGAATTCTTCGTCGTCCCGCGGTCGGTCCGGGCGGGTCGCTCGCGAAAAAGTGAACGCGTTTCCATTAGAGTAATCGATTTGTACAGCGGCAAGGGTTAAACAGGACCGAAATTTGTCATCGATGCATTCGGGGCATTAAAAGTTTTCCGCTTAAAGCGTGCCGGGAAGAGGATACACGGAGTCCCGCAGGACCGCGCCGCGTCCGATCGGATGCATTTTCCATCGATTATCGATGCCGGGCCGTGCCGTGCCACGTGATCGATGCATCCCGGTTGCCATCCACGGTTGCTTTTGCGTTTTGCGAAATGTTCCAAGTTGGGGAGCTCCGTGTTCGGGTGCTCCGCCCCACCCCGTATCGGCATGATTGAATCGCTCGGCGAGAAACGCGGGGCAACGACACGCATCGATCATAAAAACGGCCGGGACGCGAATAAATTTGTACCGCCGGGGAACGTGACGAGGTGAATCGCTAGATAAATCGCGAGCGAAATCGATGCCGACGAGCTGGCAAGCCGATAGCAATTTTCATAACTCGAACGATTTCCTGAATCGCGTAGCTTCGATCAGCCTCGTCGCCGCGGCGAGTTTACGTGCTTTTTAGCGACCATCGAAATTCTCGTTCGTTAATTCAGAGGAACTTGCAGCGATATAGTATACCTCTGTAGTTTAGTACAATGTTTACTTATGTTATAGTATACTTTTTTCATTTCGCTTCAATCGTTTATTCGTCCATTTTAAACAATTACGAAGAGCCGATCTCCGACATCGCTGGATTTACCAGATTTAAAAGGAAAATGTTCAGATGGATTTTAAGATACGTTCCCGTGGGGCTATTTTTATGTAACTTAGCTTAAACGAAAGCTGAAAGTGTCTACTTTAAGACGGAGTACATTAGATTGAAATTGTGCAACGAGTCCGTTCGTGGCAATGGCTGCGCGGTATTGTAGTTTCACAACAACGAGCTTATCAAGTTATAGACACTTAATTTTTGACACTCAATCTTTCCAATTTATAAATCAATATAAATTATATATAATTAGGCAATTGTAGACACTTGTAGACACTTATTAGGAACAACCTAATAATTTTTAACTCTGTTATGACAAACCTTATCCGTTTGCGTACCAGATAGTTCTAAAAAAACAGGACCGAAAAGCGCCGAAGAGCGCAATAGCGCTCCTTCGATTATGTGTCGAAAAAAGCCGTGAAACATAAAATAAAACGTTACGAATGAAAATATATATACAATTAATTTAGAATAGGTAACAACAAAATGCAAATTGGATTACTGAAAGCGATGCGACGCGCGACGTATACACGCGTCCGAAAGACCGAGCACGTTTTGACAAATTTCGGGTGGGCCGTAAGTCGTCCGTTTCGGCCAAATGCCCTGGCTTTTCTCGACGAAAAATCTGAAGAGCGCAAAAGTGGCTCGTGGTACGCAAAGGATTATTATTCGCCACTGTACAACTGACTATATTCGTGTGATCGTTCACAGCTTTCTTCATCGATGTTCCAAAACATATTTCTTTAATACTTCCACGACCGCGCTAGAAACCTGAAGAAATTTTCATAAAATTAAAATATTTCATTCGATCAAACAAAAATTATGAAGCAAACTTATATGGTATCGACTACTTCTCTCTCTCTCTCTCTCTCTCTCTCTCTCTCTCTCTCTCTCTTCAGCATTCGTACCTCTTGCAAATCTTAATGAAATTAAGCAATCATTTTTAATTTTTCATTAATCATCCATTCGGTCGCCAACCGACTGAATTCAAAACGGGGAGATCTCCCCGTTCGGTTGGCTAAGTGTTAAGTACCGCCTGTCTGATTAGCCTTTCCGTTGTTCCCAGCGTAACAGCAATTTATTGACTCGAATTGCCTAGTCGAAGAAACTGCAGGTTCTTCGTTGGTTGAAGAAATTGCTGGTAGAACGACTCGGGTGTCGAGGGTGGATCGCGGCGCGCTCAACGATGCCCAACAAGTGTTACCGTTCCGGAAGACACTAAGGCGCCGGTGCATCGTAGGGTCATCTCGGTATCGCGGCATATTACCTTCGGTTAATGTGCTTAAAGACGTCGGAGCAGCCGATCCGCGAAGAAAACACATAACCCCGCGGGTACGGTTTCGCGCCCGGATCGCGGAAGCAACGGGGCTTCGTCGTCGGCGTGGAGCAAGCCGTTCGAATTTTGCGAAATTCGCAGAAACGGGCATCATTCCTTGCGAACGGAGGACAATCAAGCCTGACAAAAGCTAATTCCCGATGATTTCGGCCGAAGGCCGGCAGCCAGGGTCCGAAGGCTTTCGTATCGTTCACGGCGATAACGGATCCGCTCCGCGCGCGCGATTACATATCGGCCGACGATCAATCATTCGCTAACGAGTGACGCGTGACACGTCCATAATAGCCTGACGCGCGAACCAGTTAACCCCATTCAGGCTCCGTTTAATACAGTTGGACGGGCAAAAACAGAATGCGATCCGTAGGTATTGCAACTCGGTTGTTCGGGCACTCTCGTCGCCTCGCCATCTTCAATTTCGGCATTTTTTGCGCGCGTTTTGCGGGATCGAAGCAACCCCGTCGACGCGATCTTGTTAGAAAGAAGGGACCAGGGTGTGGGGGAAAGAGGCGCCACGGAAAGGATTCAAGTCTATACAGAGTGTTCCGTAATTATTGTACAAGCGAGAAATGAGGGATTCCTGAGGTGATTTGAAGCAAGCGACAGAGAGAGAGAGAGAGAGAGAGAGAGAGAGAGAGAGAGAGAGAGAGAAAGAGAAAGAGGAGAGCGAGAGAAGAGCAAGAGAAGAGGGCGAGAAGAGAGACGGAAAAGGGAGATAGAGAGAGAGGAGAGAGAGAAGAGAGATATACAGAGAGAAGAGAGAGAGTGAGAGACACTCTCTCACTTTTGGGACACTCTGTATATGTCATTCTGCTGTTTTAAGTAAAAATAAAATTCTGTTCTCCTCCGAACAATATTCAAGCATTCGAGTAAATATTATATGTATAGCACGCAATAAACATAAATTTGCTCTTTCTTCGAAGAAATGTAATGAAAAAAGCTCTAATCATTGTAACTGTGACGAAAATTGTACTGTACAGTAATGTCTCCCTAATTGACGCCCAGATCGTCCACAAAAATGGAAAATTTGGGAAGAGGAGATACGATTATTCGAGCCTTGCGGTTCATTTTTATAGCCACGAATTGTCAACGACTATAAAAACGAGCTGCAGGGCTCGAACAATCGTGTCTCCCCTTTCCAAATTGTCCATTTTTCTGCGCTATCTGAACGTCAATTAGAGAGACATTAGAAACCGAGTTATGAGAATGAATTAATAATTAATATGAGAACATCTCATAATACGAAGAGTGTCGCAATTTACGCTTCGCGTTGCATCGAAACCATGTTTTTCACTGCACTTTTGCCGTGTTATAACGCAGTTGTCTCTAGGCACGGAAGCAAATAGACAAATAGACAAGCAAATAGACAAGCTAGCTACCGAACGTGTCAAATAGACGAATCTTGATATAATCTCGATTGCGAGTGCACAACTTAGGCGAAACGTTTCGTATAAAAATGATCGGAAGCAGCTGCAGCAGACCTCGGAAGTTTTTTCTGCGCTATCTGAACGTCAATTAGGGAGACATTACTGTATTTGGAAACCGAGTTATGAGAATGAATTAATAATTAGTATGAGAACATCTCATTATACGAAGAGTGTCGCAATTTACGCATCGCGTTGCATCGAAACCATGTGTTTCACTGCACTTTTGCCGTGTTATAACGGAGCTGTCTATAGACAAGCAAGCTACCAAACGTGTCAAATAGACGAATCTTGATATAATCTCGATTGCGACTGCCCAACTCGGTAAAACATTTCGTACAAAAATGATCGGAAGAAACTGCAGTAGCTTTCGAAAGTTTCGGCGGTATCCGAGGAAAAAAGAAAGCGGTTGCACCGTGTACATCATCCGGGTAAACAAAATCGTGGAAAACTATCGGTAGCGCAAGCTTTGTCTTCGTCCGATGACGCAACTGCGGGAACAAGAGCGCCGTGCCAAGAATTAAGGAAAACGGGGGAAACAAATAAATATCCGCGAATGGAACGTGCGCGGCACGGCCACCGGAAATGGAATTTGCTGATGACGCAATATCGAAGATACATTCGCTTTGGGGGAGCATTACTCGGCTGAAATTCACCGGCACAGAACGCCCGCCGCGAATAACAAACAGCAACACCCCCCTCCCCCCACCCCGCATATCCCAGGAATTATTTTTCAGCGAGCATCGACCGACGCGAGATTTCGAAGCGTTAATACGAAACGTTTCCATTTATCGACGTTTCGTCATAATCGGGGAACTGTAAGGAGCATCGAAAATCTGGGTTATCAGTAAACAATTCGAGCAAAATAATTTCTATCGTACGCGCCGCGACAAAAATTGTGGCACACTTTGAAATCAACGCGCGATTTTGATTTATTTCACGTTGCAACCAACGTTCGGTTTTTATATTCGTTCTTGCAAAATACCTCTGTAAACGCGCGCGAATGAAATCGAATTGAATTTCACCAGCGGAAACAATTTTTATTCGAATAAAAAAGAATTTTTGTGGAGATCTAGCGAGATAAAATGGTGGCACATTTAACGAAAAATTGCGTATAGCGATAAATCAACAATAAAAATTGATGTTTTGTGGCTCATCCTTTACATATAATAGCAATCGTCGCTCCCGTTGACGAAGCTTTACAGAGCTTTTTAATAGTTATTCGCTCCGCTCGCTGCCAGTTATTTTGAATACATTCATTTAATTCGGAAATTTGTCGAAATTGTTTTCCATTTCCAATCGTTTTTTCCAACAATTTTCGGCGATATTAATATTAATATTTATTTCGCCGGGTTACCTCGCTGGCCAAACCGAAACGCGAATTTTTCTCGAGAATGGTATTTTTTTTTTACTATTTTTGCAGCGCGTTCTGCGGCATTATCCCGCAGAAAAATATACTTCTCTCCAACAATTCCGGTGGCGCGCGAGTTTATTTGTCTCTTAATCATTTCCGTGTACATTTTGCTATTCATTTTTCCTGTTACAAATTTCATTTCCAATTTGCCACTTTACGAATTTATTGCCTACGGTTCGAGGTTGATGCTCGCAATTCGCGAGCTTTCATGCAACTGCGTAGTGCAGATTTACTATATGTGCCATCTTATTGGCCTGCTCGCGAGCAATAATATTTACAATTTCCGTGCCAGAATTCTGTAAATGTATACAGCGTGTTCCAAAATTATGGTACTTCCAGGAAATGAGGGGTTCCTGAGGTTATTTGAAATAACTTTTTCCTCAGCGAAATTGCAATCCGCGGCTTCGTTTGCGAGTTATTAAAGAAAAACAGTGACCAATGAGAAGCGAGCTCGGCTGACGCGAGGCGGCTGAGCCAGCGAGCGGAAGGAGTCCAGTTCCGCTGATTGGCTCGGCCGCCTAGCGCTAGACGAGCTCCCCTCTCATTGGTCAGGGTTTTTTCATTAATAACTCGTGAACGATGCCTCGTAGAAAATTTTTGTAAAGGAAAAAGATACTTCGAATAACCTCAGGAATCCCTCATCTCCCGGAAATACCATAATTTTATTATGGCAAATAATATATAATTATATATTATATATATAATATATTATAATATAATAATAATAATAATATATAATATAATATATTATATTATATATTAATTTATTATAATAATATAATATATAATATAATATATTATATTATATATTAATTTATTATAATAATATAATATATAATTATATATTTATATTTCTTACATTGTATGTACAGACATGCTCTGAGAGTTATCAGTAAAAGAAAATATGTATTTATTCAGCTTTCAACGTAAAATATGCGAAAATATAAAGTGTGCCATTTTTTTTTGTCCAGGAGCGTATTACAGAAGCTCGAATATATATGTATAGTGGCTATTACTATATAATTACTAATACTTCGAAAACATTAATTTTAAGTATTTGCAGTAACTCGGAGTATTCATTTTCGTTGACTATTTCCGCTTCGAGGTTCCTCGAATTAAAATATAAATTCGATGGATTTCGATCGAGAGGACTGACCTTTTGTTAAAACATCAAATTCGTTCGCCCAAACTGTGGGTCACCGTGTCGAATCACCGTCCGGAAGGGAATTCGAAAAAAAAACAATCGAAATTCTGTGTTCGCCGTTCGTTCGAACAGTTCTTTTGTCTCCGATGTTTGGAGCCCTCGATGCTCGCAATTTTTCTTCGTTCGATTGACGGACCGTCAACAGACGCCGGGGTCTGTTGTTCCCGATTAACTGGACGCGATCAGCGAGCTCGACTGGAAAATAGGACAAAGGGCTCGATGGAAACAGAACACAAGCGAAAAACATCCCGGCCGGAGCCGGGACAGTTTTCACGAAAAATACTTCTTTCGCGATCGCTCGCAAAGGAACGCGTTGACAATTGCGACAGAAAGCAAGCCGTCGGGAAAATATCGAACGTTTCGTTATTTAACAGCACCGACGTGTGTGACGAAATTACTGCAGCTGCGAGAAAGAATGGACGTCGAAGAGTCGTCGAATTTGTTCGATTTTTTTCGACGCGCGTTCTCAAGAATTCCGCTGCGAAGAAAAAGCTGTGCAACGTAAAAAATGTAAAAACATCGCGAAAAAATGTTGAATTCGAGGGTGCAGCGTTCCGTTCGCGCACGCGAACGTATGCAACGACGGATAGATCGTCGATAAAAGCTGATTTATGTCAGATAATCATCTAAAAATTGCTTCCCCGCGCAAAGTTTCGTATAAATTGGCGATCACGATAGAAACGCGTTTCCCGAACGCAACGCGTTCGAGGGACGCGTTTTTAACATTTCAACGCGAACGACGCGAACGCACGTGAAAGTACGTATGCGTGAAATATTTTTTACGACAACAATTTGCCGGCGAGGTTTCATAAAAATTGGCGATTACGATACAAAACCGTTTTACAGCACTTCGGGGGCTTTTTGCGCGTCCAACGGGAACGGAATGAAAACTGATGAAAGCATGCATGAAATATTTACGCGGGCACAATTTTCCAGCAAACTTTCAGAAAAATGGCCGATTATGGGCGGCGATGGTACGCGGGCCGGCCATTAGTCTCGCGATGCCTGAAAGCACGAACTTCCCGAAGTTGTTCCCCCCCGTTGCGTTCCAATTAATCGGAGTGCCGGGCGCCGCGGCGGAACCGTGTTAACAATGAAGAATTCGGCTCACGGACCGACTCGGAACAACTGGGACTATCTATTCTCGGAACTGAAGACATTCCTCGAATCAGTTCCGGTCGAGGCGCCGGTGCAGCCGGCGAGGTGACGAAGGGGACAGTTCACTTTCAGGTCGAGCATGACTTCTCGCATGACTCCTCGACCCCGTGTGTCTAGGCGACACCGGCTCGACAGCGCCTCGTGCATTTCAGGAATGGACGCGACGTGAAAACTGGAAATTAGTGTGGAACGTACGATCCCTCGAGCAGAATAGTCGAAAGCGACGCGCGGTGGTCGTTTTTTCATGCGAAAAGAGGAGAAAGGACAGTCTTAAAAATATCTCCGTAATGCATGATTTATTCAGTAGTAAGCGATGAAATGTGTGGCTTATTATTTATTACGATCTCTTTTGCCGCCTTCAAATCGTCGTAAATTAAATATCATCGTTTACAATTATTTCGTTCTTTGAAGATAAATAATTTTTACAGAATTTAATGTACTTGGTATGTATACTTCAATTATGTCACAGGTTACATTTTTTATCTCTCACGTTCTTTCAGTTATGTCCAATTGAATATGTTGAATTTAAAAAAGAAAAATTTGTTTTTAAGTTTGTTTATAAAGAATTACAACACTGCATTTTGATCTCATCGTTCTATCCCAACGAAAATTCAAGCACGTATGTACTAGTAATATAAAATGAAAAAGTAAGGCTTAAATATATAATTTCATTGCAACACAATTCTAATTTATGATTATCTGAAAGAAATAACACAACATTGCATTCGCATTGAAACCAGCTATTGTAATACGACTAAAAAAATATATGGTCCTATTTAAAAAAAATCAACTTGACCTTGAAATATCGTTCACCATTATGTCAATAAACAAATTATTGATACCACCTGAAACATCTCTTTATACTGAACACATTTTGTATAAACATTGTTCTCGTAGCTTCGATCTATTTCGAGATATTTCACTGTTCTCAGTTAGGCGTAACACATCCTGTGTACATGCGACCAAACAAACGTGGCCAGAGAACTCCGAGCGGTTTCCTCCGCAAATCGAGCACAGCGATTCGTCAGAGATCCTAGGAAAACCGCGAATAAGCAGGCGAAGACGGAAGGTTGGCGGATCGCGCGCGTTCGTTGCCGTAATTTCCAAACACGAGGGCGGACTGGCCGGTTCCGAGGCTGGCCGTTTCATGCGCCGCGCGTCGCTTAATCTTCATTGGCATGCGTGAAGTCGCTTTGAAGCCCGCCCACCCCGGGGTCCGCAGAGTCTGCGGATCCTGGCCGCGGTGTATCGCCCATAAATTTCCAAGCAGCCCGATGCGACGTGCAACACTTTTACCGGCGCATTACCCGTCACACCGGCTCGACCCGACGCGACCCGGACCCGGCTGCTGCTGCTGCCGCTGCTGCAACTGCCGCCGCCTTTTCGCTTTTCCTCTTTGAACTCTCGTTCCGACCCTCGCGGCTCGTTTTAACAAGCCGTTTCTGTTCGACGGCTCGTGAACAAAAACCATCGCGCCGGGAAAGCACTCGAACTGTTCCGCGCGACGAGTGCCGACGACGTAATCAGCTGCCGCTGCCTTCCGTGACACGGCGGTTAGTCGGCGCGAAATGCACTGTCCGACTGCAATTCTCGTGTTTCGGAGATCGGTAATCAGACCCGCGGAGGTTCGCGACGCGGACCGCGAAAGTTGCGTTCTTCTTCGTCGCCGACTGCGGATTCCACGCGTCTACGGCGAAAGTGAGTAGATGTACTTTAACCCTTTCGGTACGGAGGACCTGGCCGCGGTTATACATTCGTGGGACGAGGAAGTTTTCCGCGAGAGTGGTTGCACTGTACGACAGCGTAAGCCGCGAAAACATGTTTGCGGCATTCATAGAAATCTCGAGCGCGATTGACACTGAACTTTTCATTCGGACCGCGACATCGGTGACCGACGCGGAATTTAGCGTGCTTAAAAAACATTTCTAAAATGTTTGTACTGCTTTGTCGTAACCTAAACCAATCCTCCGCGGAAAACCGATTTCGGCGGAATATTCTATTATTGAATTATTGTCACTATTTAAGTTTTTTCTTTAACCCTTAAATGCATGATTTTTTGTTTTGAATTTTTAAAAATCGTTTTTTATAGAAATGTAGTCATAGGTTACGTAAAAAATAAATAAAAGATTCTAGGTAATAATATTGAGTATTTATTTTGAAAAAAAGTTGTATGTAGACTTTTGGCAACAATATGCGTTTATCGCTAAAATTATTGTAGACGTAAACAAATAGTCATGTATTTATATTATCTATTAGTATAGGAATTTTCACATTATTTATAAATGAAATGCAGCAAAGCAATTGCGATTTTTGTTGTGGCACAAAGCAATTAGATAAATCACTCCTTTATAGGAAACTCGAAAAAAGAAAATATCTCTCCAAGTAACACATTAAAAGTTATCACCCACCACATTCAAATGTCAAAAAACATATAACTTACTCGCCAAAAGTAATGTCAAGTCTTTTATTTCACACATGGTCTATTGTCTATTGTTATCAATGTGAAATGGAAACTGGAATGTAGACAATTGGCAACAATATGCATTTAAGGGTTAATAATAAGGAACACTTCTTGTCCTAATTGGATCATGACCATGATTTCGAGCTTTCATACCACTGTGCGCCGGGATAAACTGTACCGATTCATGTTCGGCGTTCAACGTGTTAAATCAGCCCTCTGTGTTTCCTTTCTCTCTGATCGGCTCCGTTTTTATTCGCGTGCCAAACCGCGAAACAAGATCCAACATCGGAATACTAATTACAGAACGCAACAGACGAGCCGAACGAGTCCTCGTCTGGTACGCGCGTGTTTATCAGCGCGCGTGATTGTCGTTTACGTCAGCGGATAACGTGTTTGCGGAAGAGGGGCGGAATCCAAGTCGCCGAGGTTCGCACGCGACCAAATTCGCCGGGACCGGAGTACATAGTTGCAGCTGGTTCCGCGAAATTCCCACGCGTCGTGTTCCGCCGACGTGTGTGCGCGCGCGCGCCAAGTTTTTCGCGAGCTGTCGTCGCAAAACGGAAATAATATTACCTTGACGAAGAAGTATATCGCGCGCGCGCGCGCGTACATCACGGTCTCGAAATCTAACCGATGGGGGAAAATGTAATATTAGAGTAATTTTTCATCGTTGAAGGGTTCGCCGGTCGCTTCAAGGGCCCCTTCTTTTTAATGGAGCCAGGTTTCGTAGCCATCTTTTTATCTTTTTAATCAGGGAAAATGAGTTTCTCCTTCGCTTGTGTCTTACGTTCATTTTTCATCTTACGCCTGAAACCGTTCTACGCCCTCGCGAGATACTTGAATTAACGGCGGAAGAGAGAGAGGTACATAGCTGGATATAATTAGAGCGAAACTATTAGCGGCAGTTCGAAGCCACGATACGATACAAAGATAGTTTCTTAGAAATGTTGATAATAATGAAATCGTAATAATAAACTCACTATTATAGTTAACAAGAAATAATAACATATATTAGGATAGATTGCAATAAAATGTATTAATAAGTAATAATAAAAGTGTTAGTAATAATAATAATAATAAAATTGTGATTATAATAGATAATAAAATTTTGTTCAGAAATATGTAACGATAACGATTCTAAGAATTATTGTGCGTTATTGACAATCTAAAAAGAATTATTCTCGCCAATCTAGTATTAATATTATTAATATCATTATTATACAATATTAATATTAATTAATATTATTATTCTATAATATTAATATTATTATTATATAATATTAATAACCTAATATTAATATTCTATAATATATATATATATATATATTAATAACCTAATATTAATATTCTATAATATTAATAACCTAATATTAATATTCTATAATATATTAATAACCTAATAATATTATCATTTAATATTAACAACCTAATATTAACTCCACAAAATTCAAGATTATGGTCCGAAAGTTGTCTGTCGTTTTTCTGTCATTGTATCGTTCTCTAAGTTGCTCTATAGTTGAACAAATACAAATAACGTAGTCTTTCTATTCAACGAAAACCGAAGAAATAGATAAAAATAAAGTAAAGTACCAAAAAACGAAATATTTGGACACGATTAATTTTTTGTCACTTGTCACTTGTTAAAAACCATTGTACGTAGAACGGCTTTTTAATCTTCCGCTTAAAACGAGATTCATATCTGAATCGTGCGATTCGACGCATCGGGGCGTCAAAGCTGGCTAGAATTGTTAACGCGAACACGGGTTCCGGTTAGGAGGAAGGATGACCGGTTTAGCAAGAAGCGCGAGGCGATCGTTAGACTGCGGGAACGGTTGCGGACGAAATTAGACGGCGTTTAGGCGAATTGGACTGCGCGGCGTGTAAAGTTGCGCGGAATCTGGCGCGGAACTCGGGAACTTCCACGATCCGTCTAATTCGCGGCACTTTCGCCTCGCTTCGCTATTATGCGCTCATTATGTATCGCCGACGCGTATTACGGCGAGTGTCTCTCCGCCCTGCCATCGTTGTCTTCTATAATTGTGCCCCTCTGATTGCCCACTCCGAGGAGTGCATGCGAGTTTGCTGCTGCACCGTGGGCTTTTACGTCGTTAAAGGCTCCTACTAAAAGCCTTAGGAGACCGTCTCCGCCGTCGAAGATATTTTTTCATCCTCCGACTAAAGGGTTGACTCGATTTTCACCCCCTCCGGGCAATTTGTCTTACCGATAACGCGATAATGCATCGGGAAACGAGGCTCTCGAGACGTCGGTCTTCTTAATGCACGCGTCGCAAAACGCCGCCGAGGAAGAAACAAAATTTCGAAAGAGGGCTATTAAAGTCTGCTGATTTTATAAATAATTAGATGACTCGTACGACTTTATAAATATTATTTATTATTATATTTATTATTATATATTATCTCTATTATCTTTTATTATATTATATTATATTATTATATATTATATATTTATTATATTATATATTATTTATTATTACTATCTTTTATTTATTATTATATTATCTACCATAAAGTTCTGTCCGACAATGTCATTGCAAATTTCGATAGATATGCACATATATTCATTTGAGACGTATATTTTTGAAAAATCTTGCTCACAAATTGCCATCACGCTGGCAAGAGGTCATAAGTAACGATGGAAATTATATTGTACAATAAATATATTACTAAATTTATGAAAAATCTATTATTTTTCCTTTCATTTCTTAAACGGGCAGAATTTCCGGTAGACCTGATATAACTGAAAATAATATATGACAATCGTATGTGTACGTCGTGTACGTGAGAAACTGTTTAAATGACAAGCGAAATAAATGACAAATTTACCGCGAATCAACTTAACAATTATCGCAGCAATAAATTTTCTTATTAAACAATACACGTGTTAATAAAAAATAACACTTCTCCTTTCATTCAAACAAGGAAAATGCGACGATCGACGCCGCTATTATCCTAACCCTTCCATACACGATTCATAATTAAAATCAGCTTGATCATTTTCGTCTCAATAATAATCGCAAAGTTTTACCAAATTGTTCAACTCACGATTGCTTCATGACTGTCGAAGCAATTACGGAAAAATTCATTAAAATTGTTAGGGTTTATAAAGGTCATAATGAGACTCTTGTTCTGAATCTTAACAAGAGTGTTAGGGATTCCTCATCTGGGCTTCACGGCGGGGGCCAGACACGTGGGTCCTTGATGGCTAGGGGGGTGGGCCTGTCACCCCGTGGCAGAAGTGTTAGTTTTCGCGCCTCGTAACTCTCATGGGCCCCGTCGACAGGTTTATGGTGGTCCTCCGTGAAGGCCTTATCTCTGATTTATGACCAGGCGCTAGCGGAGTTGGGACTGGGACCGCTCGGCGCGATTGCTTCCAGATGGGGTAGATTTCCAAATTTTCCCATGAGGAGGAAGCTCATCTGGAGGCGTTCGCGGTACCCTTTCCCAACCAATTAGCGTTCGCTTTTGGGCCTGCCATGATTGGGCAGTTTTTCCTCGCCGCCCACCCTGAAGTAAAGGTAGGGCTAACCGAGGTGACCTCGTGGAGGCCACACGATTGCTCGACAGTCCTGAGCTGTGCATCCACCCTGATACATCTTGAGTCGTCAGTGGATACAGAGGTCTCCCGGGAAGCTAATCGTTAGAGCACCCGGTTAGCAAATATAGTTTTTAGTCGGCACACCACGTGCAAAATACTACAAGGCTCGAAGCTCACAAGGAGCACCACGAGCAATAACAAAAATATTTAGCATCCGCGAATCGTTCGTTTTCATTGGATCGCCGACGAATAATCGCATGAACTTGCGAAACAATGACGGCAATAAATCATAATCTTTCACTCAAACAAGAAAAGTGCGACGACCAACGCCGCTATTATCCTAACCCTTCCATACACGATTCATAATTAAAATCAGCACCGATTAGTATGCTTGATCATTTTCGTCCCAATAATAATCGCAAAGTTTTACCAAATTGTTCAACTCACGATTGTTCCACGACTGTCGAAGCAATTACGGAAAAATTCATTAAAATATTTAGCATCCGCGAATCGTTCGTTTTCATTGGATCGCCGACGAATAATCGCATGAACTTGCGAAACAATGACGGCAATAAATCATAATAGAACCTGTCCGAAACGGCGCCGTAGGGCTCCGCTTAACATAGTGATTCCCCGAAAGTCGTTAGAAACGGACGAACGGATTTCACGACATCCTAATTCGACGTGATTGATCGCGAGCCAATTTCGTGCGGCACGCGCAAACATCACTGCAGGAATCTTGACTAGAAATTAAAACTTTTTCCATGCATACTGATACAGTCCGATCTGATATACCTAGTTTCTCGAACTCGCTTTCGGACTGTTCAAACAATGAATAGTATTATCCGCGGAAGTTTACGGAAACGGTGTCTGCAAATTGTGTACACTGCTAATTCCCCCCCGAGGAGACATGTAATTTCGGTGTGTTCTTTAATGTTTAACTATCCCGCCCTATATATGTATACAGAGCCGCGATCGCCGTGAGATGTGAATATCAAATATCGCTTCCGAAACACTATAAGTTTCATAGTAATTGCATAGCAACGTTTTAGTCGGATATAATTCAAATGATGTGTTCCCATCGTCTCGCGGGACATGGATAAATTGGTTTCTGAAGTAAAACTAATATTTTATTACTCGAAGCATGCAGCGTCATCTTTTATGCTTTTTTATCAACGCGTTTCTCATTAAAAAAGTCGCTTGAAGAATCGTGAAGATTTGGAAGAGAATTTATAAAGCATGAATGGGGTAGTGGAGCCGATTACTGTGGGTCTACTAATTTCCGTGACTTTGTTTTCTCTTCTGGCATAATTAACTTTATATATATCGAATAAGACACAGTACATTTTTTGATTGTTTTATTTCGTTTACTTTCTAATCCAATATTTATTTTATTGTTTCATTTTGTTTACTTTCTAATACAACATTTATTTTATTGTTTCATTTTGTTTATTTTTGAATAGAAAAATGTAATGTCTCTCAGTCGATAAATATATATAAATATAAATATATATAAATGTATATAATATATATAGTTAATTATGCCCGAAAATAAATCAAAGGCACAGCAATTGGTCAGCCCACAGTAACCGGTTCCGTTATTCTATCATCAATTTGCTTTGAAATCTAAGTAAAATTATATCCTTTTTCTATCTAACTAGGAAATTGTTGACAATAAAAAAAAGGTTAAAGCAACGTAGCTTTTAAAGAAATCGTGGTACGGAAAACTAAATGAATAAAAATTCGATCTCAGACGGAAAAATATCAATGATAAACAAATTCAAATCAGCGTAGTTTTTAACACTAGATTCACGGAGCACACCAAAAGCTGCTGTTCAGTATTAATTTATAAAAGTAACAATTTGTCTCGCGAAATAAAAAAAGTATACAGTATAAAAGTATATAATAAAAAAAGTATAGTGATCGGCAAAGGCCAACTGGCTGATGTCGTGGCCGAACGAACAACGCGGATTAACCCTTTCGGTCCGAGCGCCGGATATATCCGGCATCCATCCATGACCAATATGGACGAGTGCCGAATACACCTGGCATCCGTGTAAGCCATATTTCTGACATATTAGAAACAATTCTAATAACCGTTTGAGTCCCAAGCAGCGCTATCACGCTGTTCGGCATTTTTCGACCGTGTTTTCTGAATAAAGTCTTTTCTTACAAGGATTCCGAAAAAACAGCTACACATATAATTGTCGTTTGATCTGAATCGATTTAAAAAATGTCAGGTTACATTTTTCCTCGAAACTTGTTCATAGATTTGAACATATTGTAGGCCCTTTACAGAACGTTTACAGGAAACAGAAGATTTATCTTCGTACAAAAGTGGACCGACCCTGCGTTATGCGCGCATTTTCGGCGCGGCACCCCGTACAGTTGGGAGTGTCACGGCGGACAACGCGCTCGTACCGAAAGGGTTAACGCGGTAACGGCGATTTAATCCACTGCGGATGTCAATTCGATCCGCAGGAGTTTCCCGACGTCGGTTCATCCGAAGTTCACCGAGGAGGATCGCGTGTATGCGGGATACCGGCGAATACGGGCTGGCAGACGATGCGAGGGGGATGGCGTGGACGGGAAAGGGAGGCAGGCAGGCAGGCAGCCGCACGCAAATTAAAACTTTTCCCATGAATAGTAACGTCGCATCGCTAGTTCGCGAAAGTCGCTGATTTTTGCTTGGCGGACGAGCCGAGAAGACGACAACTGCGCGAGTCCCGCGCCCCCGTTGCTTTTCTTCCGTCCGCTTCTCTCCGTTCCAGTTTCCGCGGCCATCTTGCCCTCGGGCCGGTCGTGAATTAAAGTTAAGGCTCGCTCGATATGTAAAACCGTAGGGGGGACGCGGGGCGGGAAAGTGCCAGCCACTGAAATCGGGCGACCGGTACCCGCGAATCCTGGCGAAACTTGCCCGGAGACTAATGAGCTGAAAGAAACCAACCCCTGCCACGGTGATTAATCCCCGATACCGCCACGGCACGACCGCCAACGTTGTACATTTCTTCCCGATCTTCTTTCGTTTCTCTCCCCTCGTCCGCGTTCAATCGCTGCCCGCATCTTGGTCTACCGTTTCTCTCGCAGATTTATTGGATTAATATTGGAATTAAATATGTTCAATCTAAAGAGCGTTAAATCAGGGGTCGAAGAAGTATAGTAATTTCTCTTGGAGATGGCAAATTTCGGGTCGCTATGAATTTATTCGTGCTGGTCCTACGCCTGTGTGATTTGTTGCTACGTCGATGCTAAGGGGCGACTTTGACATCGTGTCATGCGGCCTCCGAATTGCCTACGAATTATGGCAGAAAGGTAGAAATAAGAAAGTTGAGTCATCGTTTTTCGAATCGTGGCGTGTGGCCTCCAAATTGCCTTCGGATCGTGTCACGTGGCCTCCGAATTGCCTTCGAATCACGTCATGTGGCCTCCGAATTGCCTTCGAATCGAGGCATATGGCCTCCGAATTGCCTTCGAATCGAGGCATGTAGCTTCCGAATTGCCTTCGAATTGAGGCATATGACTTTCGAATTGCCTTCGAATCACGTTATGTGGCCTCCGAATTGCCTTCGAATTGCATTCGAATCGTGTCACGTGGCCCCCGAATTGCCTTGCAGTGGTGGCAAAAAGTTAGAAATAAAAGAGTCAATCCCACAATTATCTTCAAAATAAGTCGTGATGAAAGATGCACGATCGAAGCACTAAAAGCGCTATGAAACAAGTAGTATACAAGTGTGTGTATTTGTGTATGACGGATCTACGAAGTGAGTGAAAAAACTGAAGAAACGAGTATCATCTAATTCGATAACATTGGTTAATTAATTAACGAGATTCTGTCGGAACGTTAATACGAAAACGCAGCCATTTCACTTCTAACTTTCACAATATACTTAAATTAAAAGAAATAAACAAAAAAATGACTAATTTCCTACGAAAGAACCTCTATGATCGCAACAATTTTCAAATAGAAAATGCGAAGACGGTCGTTTCGATTGGCATGGTAGGTTCACTATTAACCAAAAGTTAATAATAAATAAATATTCCAACCAGAATTATAACAACTGATCGAAGCTCTGAGATGCTATTTGAGATGTTATCGATACGAGACCGACACCACTCGCCTCCACTACCGCGAGTTCATTATAATCCGAGACTCGTCCAGCTCCGCCCGAATTTGCAAACAATATAAGCAGTATTTACGACGTAGGCGTGAAACTCGCCGAAACAGGGTCGTCAAACAGAACAATTTGCGTTAAGTGTTTCCTAACAAGGCGCAAAGATAATTACGGACACGGTAATCGAATGAAGCGATATTCTAGCGCGAACACTACGGGCCGATCAAATTAATAGACAACCATTACAGGCACATTTCCCGATAATCAAGCGGCCGATCTGAAAATTAAACGAAATGTGACGCCGCCAGAGCGCCGGACACGGATAGAGGTTCGGGACACTCTTAAAACGATCCGCATAAATTCGCGGTACAATAAAGCTCGCGGGGGCGGATAGGTTTTGCCTGTAGAATATTTGAATAACCCAGGCCGGGTTAGTATCGACGTTTTAATGAAACAATACGTCAACACGCGGTGAGCGAACTCCGAATGTCGGGGCGGTCGGAGACGTGAAAATCGGTACAATTAAATCGCGACCGATCGAATAAAGCGAATAAATCGCGACGCTTCCTCGGGGCACGTGTAATCGCGCGCGCGCGACGGTACAGGCGCGATTAATAATATAAGCCGGGCGGCCGGTATCATATTCGAAATAATAGGCGACTTGTAACGAGCTGCGAAAATTCCATTAGACCCAGGCGAGCGTTACAGGACGGAATCGGCCGACGAGTATGAAATCTAATAAACTCTAGCCGACGACGCGACGCCTCTTAATTTTCCCATAACCGTAGAGTCGATTCGATAGTTCCGCCGTAATGGGCTGTAAAATTTTATTACGCCGCCATTAACAACTTGACGTTATCGCGTGTACGCGCGCGCGCGCTCCGTAGATTTAAATGGCAGGATTTATTACGAAAACCATCCCGTTCGAGCGGTGCCGCGCGCACCGTAAATAATTGGTAAACAATGCATTAATCCGGGCCCCGCTCGCTGATAACGTTTCGAATTCCGCGATAAAACCGTCTATCTTGAACGCTCGTAGCGCTAGTTTTCGGGACGAATGATTAATTACATGATAATTAACGAGTAATTACGCGGGATACACGGCTTCCCGTCGCGACCCTCGGTTTCCGTTACGGTTCGCTGGCTGTCTCGCCAAAATAATCCGCAGTTTCACGCGTGTTTCAATTTCGTACGCGCGAATCTTCGTCCGACTCGACTTAATTCGACGATTCCATTTGTCCTCGAGATAATTCGGTGTATCGATACGGGAAATTTCAACGTACCGTGGCGATCGCGAATTTAATACAATGGATTTTCATTTCAGCTGCACGGCTATTTTATTAGCTTTATTATCGAGGCTCTTGCTTGATTACTAAAAGACTTCTTGAGCTGAAAATAGCATTAGATCGTTTATATGGAAGACACTGAATTCATAAGTCAACACATGACTCAACATATCATTCGATTCTATAATTACATTGTACAGTAGCAATTTTTAAGGATGAACTTTTTCTATGTCTAAATGCAAAAGTTTGCAACAAGTTTGGAAAAATGTGTTCAATAAAACGATGCATACTTTTATTAATAGAATGATCATTTAATCTAAGAAAGAAAGAAATTAGTTCGTCTGTTCGAATAATCTGACATTACATACCACCTTGACCTGACAGATATAGATTTCTTTAGGACACACAGACGTAACAAATTTCTAACAAATTCTCGTTCCTAAAAAATTCCAAGAATTTCTTTGCGTCCTTTTTAAAAGAGGAAAATTTTTTATATCCCAAATGCAAAAGTCTGTGAAAAGTTTAGAAAAATGTGTTCAACCAAATGATGCACACTTTCATCAATAAAATGTTCATTTAATTTAAGCAAGAAATTAGTCCATCTCCTCGAATAATCTGACATTACATATCGCATGACCTAACAGGATACACAGACATAACAAATTCCTAACAAATTCCTAACAAATTCTTGTTCCTAAAAAATTCCAAGAATCTTTTTGCGTCCTTTTAAAAGAAGGAATTTTTTATATCCCAAATACAAAAGTCCGTGAAAAGTTCAGAAAAATGTTTAGAAAAATTAACCAAATGATGCACATTTTTAAGAAAGAACATCACGTACCACGTGACCTACAGATATAAATTTCTTTAGGATACACAGACATCTCCGAACACCTATGAACATTCTGTTCAAAATTTCTTCGACTCCCATTCGTCCGCCTGAAACCCGCAGCCCGACAACGATCGTGCGCCGTGTTACGTTCTCCCGGTCCGCAGTCCGCAGCAGGGATCGGCATGGCCAAGACCGTGGAACGTTTTCGGTGGCATTTTCGGGTCGGTCGGCTCGTAAAATCGCTGGCAATGAACTGGTCCAATTCGGCGTGTATCTCATGGCGCGGTTAACGGGGTGACTCGCGGCGGATCGAATTCCGCGCGGAACGACGCAATATCCGGGACCGGGCGGAATGTCCGCGAAAGAATCAGAAAGTAATTAGCAATCGCGAAACGCATATCCGCCGGTAACGAGCGCGTTAGTGCGAGGCGGTGGAGAGCCAGCGCGAGCGCGCGCGCGTGCGAGCGCGTTCTGCGGTGTCGTACTTGCGGCGGCGTGCACCGCCTCTCCTCTAACAAACGGACAATTAAGCACGACGCGGCGCGCCGTTCCGAACGCCGCGATTAAATTTATGTTCAACGAGCCGCGCGGCCCGGCTCGCCCGTGAAAACGACGCGTCTGTTTTTAAAACGCGGACACTGCGCAGAATTAAGGATTTCGTTGCACGGCGTCGTTAACGGGACCGCGAGCAATACTCGTGGTCATCGTCTTTGACAGACAGTTAGGGCGTGGTGTTCGTCGTTGAAGTCGTCGGAAGTAGGGAGGAGTGCTCTGAATTAACCCTTTGCACTCGAATGGCAAGTCTGAGGCGTCGCTAAAAGTTGCTATATAATATTTATTATATTCTTTGAATATAGACAAATTTACTAAATATATAGCTAATTATATATTTAATAGTACTATTAAATTAAAAACTAAACAAATTTACTAAATATATATAGCTAATTATATATTTAATAGTACTATTAAATTATATATTTAATTTATTGTATATAATTTATTTAATATATATATATATATATATTTAGTAAATTTGTTTATATTCAAAGAATTGTTAAACGCGGAGTTATCGTACGAGTGCGAGTAAACTGACTTTCATATGCAAACAATACAAACATAATACAACATTGGTAGAAATGAAACTTGAAGTTAATCTTGAAGTTAAAACAGCTTCGAGTGCAAAGGGTTAATATTCACAAAAATGGACAATTTATGAAGAGGAGATACGATTATTCGAGCCTCGCGGCTCACTTTTATAGTTGTCGACTGTCAACAATCATAAAAACGAGGTGCAAGAGGCTCGAATAATAGTATCTCTCCTTCCAAAATTGTCCATTTTTTGTTTAAAAGCTGATGCAAAATTAGCGAGAATTTACTGCAACAGCTTGACCGTTCACATTTATTATTTACTTGACTCTTTTATTTCTAATTTTTCGCCATGATTCGAAGGCAACTCAGGCGCTACATGCCACGATTCGAAAGCAATTCAGAGGCCACGTGACACGATTCGAAGGCAATTCAGAGGCCACGTGACACGATTCGAAGGTAATTCGGAAGCCAAATGACAAGATTCGAAGGTAATTCGGAGGCCACATGACACGATTCGAAGGCAATTCGAAGGCCACAAGCCACGATTTGAAGGCAATTCGGAGACCATAAGCCACGATTTGAAGGCAATTCGTAGGCAACATTCGACGGTCACTATACCTAGCACCCATCGCATACAATAATTTCTCCCCAATAAAAAACGCAAACCTTGCGGCTCGTTTTTACATTTACTAATTGTCAACAACTATAAAAACGATCCGCGAGACTCTAATAATCGTATCTCCTCTCCCCAAATTGTCCATTTTTGTTTACAAGCTGAATCTACCGTAACAGCTCGACCGTTCACATTTATAACAAATCATCGTCGACCGAACATTCCTTTGCTACCACCACGAAGAATGCATTTAACTCCGCTCAACCCACCGTCGATCTTTTCGCGTTTCAACGCCGCCGTCAGATTACGTTCTACTTGCTCCACTTCGGAACGAGTCATGTTACACTTGTCTGGCCACGAACAAACCGCGCGTTTCACTTATCTGATTACCGGGGGATCGCGTTATACACGTCTGACTAGTCACGAATCATACGTTCTACCTATCTGATCGTCAACGAGTGGCTTGCACTTGTCATCGCGACGAGCCGGAGGGGGCCATCGATCATTCAGCCTCGAACAAATCACTTTTCCGTTTGTCCGGTAAACGATCCGCGCCGGCTCGTGCCACTCGACGCGGACTATCCAGGCTCGAGGTTTCACGCGTCCGGGTACGTAACACTCCGTAACAGTCCGTCGTAAATTTGAAAAAAAAACCGGGTCCCCGTAGCCGGGGAACAACTTTCGCTTGTTTAATGGGCCATGAAACGTGGCCAGCGTGTCTGACTATACGCCGGCTCATTCTACTTACCCGATCACGAGCGTAGTTATTCTACTTTATTGCGCGACGCCAGACAGTTTCGCCTTTCTTTCCGCTTCTTTATTAGCCCTTAAGGTGCCCCGGAACGAGCGGAAACTCCCGGCTGGGCGTGTCGTCCCTTAAATCCGATCGACCGAGGCTTGTTTCTCCGTTTCCGAAGCTATCCCGTGCTCGTGTGTCCCGCGGTAACAGGGGGGTGGGGGCGAGGAGCGCTAATTAGGCGAAACGAAGGCTGCATACTTTTCAATCGCGAATCCACGCCCGCGAACTTTCCGGAAGTTCTCCGGTTAATTAAACGCTCGGTTCGGCTTTCGTCAAACACACCCGGGGCCGGCGTTTAATTAATTAAACTGCGGCTACGAGGGATTAGCCTTGTTAATTTTAATTACGGTTAATTGGCAACGGCACGCATGCGCGATCTTAGATTAAGACGCAGCCGACGCCGCGCCTCCCCCAGAAATTCCGTTCTCGCGGGGGCCGAGCCCTCTCGTTCGCCTAACTTTGACCCATGTGTCACACCGTCGTTACAAATTGGTTTCGACCTTGGCGGAAATATTGCGAGCTGCGGCCAATAAACCGAGCGGAGAATTATTGGGTCGGTCCGTAGGTTCGTGCGGTTTTAACTACGATTTAAATTTACCCGCATAATAATTGCTCCTAGCGCTTATGTCTCGTACGTCATTCGATAGCTTCGGGCTTCTGCTGTTTAGCGATTTTATGGTTGCTCGTTCTCTGCGAGTAATAGAGTGATGAATTTTTTGAAATGCTGTACAGTGTACGTTTCGATTAAATTCATAATTAATACATAATAATTGCCTAGCGCTTATGTCTCGTGCGTCATTCGATAGTTTCCGGCTTCTGCTGTTTGGCGATTTTATGCTTGCTCGTTCTCTGCGAGTAACAGAGTGATGAATTCTTCGAAATGCTGCACAGTGTACGTTTCTATTAAATTCGCAATGCGATAAATTGGAGGAAAGATATGTTTTTGTTTGTGACTAGAAAAACAAGCAAAGATGTACAGTAAATTATTGTTGACAATCGGCGACTGCCAAGCAATTGCGATCTTTGAGAACAATGTTTTAGCCATTGTCACGCGAACTAATGCACAAACAAATCACAAAAATTCACAAAAAATTTAGATCGCTTGGCCCAATTATAAAAAAGTTATTCCGTTTCAAGGTGGACGAATACAATAAATTCTTCCCATTTTTTTTCAGCTTGCAAACGAGCGCCTGCTACACGATCTTCGGAGAACACAGTAAATTCTCTCTAATTCGCGCTCAGATTGCGCAGGAAAATGGACAATTTGGGAAGAGGAGATACGATTATTCGAGTCTTGCAGCTCATTTCGTAGTTATTATTATTGACAACGATCGTAAAGACAAGTCGCAAGGCTCGAATAATCTCGAATAATCTAGTGTTCTCAAATTGCCCGTTTTCGTGCACAATCTCACCGTCAATTAGGGAGAATTTACTGTATTGCCGAATGAAGGTGAAGCCTGTTTTACTTTTCTGAAAATTGACCTACGAGAACAGGCATCTGCATGAATATATGCAGACAGTGAACAGCAATCGCTATTTTACGCATAGAAGATAGTAGTTTCTCTGTTGAAAATATGCTAAACTGAGCAGAAATACGATCCCATGGATCACTTTGTTCTATATGGTAATGTACTATTCTCGATGGAACGGAATACGTTTTCGATATAATGTACTTACGAGATGTAGAACCTTTTTGCTATGTCGATAGTTTGAATACATACCTGAAACAGAGTAAAACGGCACGTTAGTATTATGGAATGACTTGGAATTCGAGCGCCTGCTACACGATCATCGGAGAGTACAGCGACTTCTCCCTAATTTCGCGCTCAGATTGCTCACAAAAATGGACAATTTGGCAAGAGGAGATGCGATTATTGGAGGCTTGCGTCTCGTTTTTATGGTTATTGACAATCGGCAACTATAAAAAAATATAACTATAATCTTTCTATAAAGATAGAGGGATTATATTCCTCTTACTATAAAAATACAACTATAATATCCCCTCTTCTCGAATTGTCCATTTTTGTGCGCAATCTGAGCGCGAATTAGAGAGATATTACTGTATTTAGTGATCTTTTCCACAATAACAGAGAAATACATACTGAAACAAATCTAAAAGGAACTTCGTTAACCCTTTGCACTCGAAGCCAATTTAACTGTAAATCTAAATTAACTTTTCTGACTTCCGATAGTTCCATTTTATACGACAAAGTGCATTTTATGCACACGAAATTTAGTCTTGTGACTGATACAATAATTAGACTTTCAACAATTTTGTTACATCTAAACTTTTATAATATAAAAATGATCTCGGAACGTGATGTAACAATTTTAATGGTGCCTCAGAGTGCTAAGGGTTAAGTTGCACCACTCGAGTGCAAAGGGTTAAATTGCACCACCCGAGTGCAAAGGGTTAAATTGCACCACTCGAGTGCAAAGAGTTAAATTGCACCACGCGAGTGCGAAGGGTTAAATTACACTACTCGAGAGCAAAGGGTTAAATTACACTACTCGAGAGCAAAGGGTTAAATTGCACTACTCGAGAGCACAGGGTTATATTGCACCACCCGAGTGCAAAGGGTTAAATTGCACCACGCGAGTGCAAAGGGTTAAATTGCACCACTCTCGAGTGTAAAGAGTTAAATTGCACTACTCGAGAGCAAAGGGTTATATTGCACCACCCGAGTGCAAAGAGTTAAATTGCACTACTCGAGAGCAAAGGGTTAAATTACACTACTCGAGTGCAAAGGCTTAAATAGTCGCCAGAAAAAATCTTCTAATTTTCAACAAATGCGACACAGTCAAAACACCATTCAATTATACTTAATTTATAATGACATCTAATACGCAATCTTAACGAGCACTCCATTATACGAATTAATTTCCCATTTATTATATAAAACGCGTGAAATTCGTCGCGTCGACAAACTGATCGGCCCGAAAAAAAGGAGCACAGTGAACGTGCCATCGATCGAATGTATCGCGATTCGCTAACTCGGAACGGCATTCCCGCGTTCGGAAATAGAACCCGACGAAAGAAAAGCACGCGGGAACGATCGGGGGCAAAAGATCGAACGCCCGAAAAAACAGCGTCGCTGATTAACCAGCCAGAAGGAAATAACGTTCGCCGGTATCGCAGTTCGTTCCACGACGAGGCGTCCAACGATATCGAGCACCGTAGAACCGGGGCAGACACTGTCATGCAAACTGTCGGTCCCACGGAAGATTAATGGCCGGCCCCATTGTAGCTCTATCCGCGTGGACAGCGAGCGGTCACCTTAGCTACCGTCGACGCTATAAATCGTCGAATTACCGGTCGACGGGGTCCCGATCAATTTTCGGGATCGCCATTAAAATCGGTGACGGCGCATCTTCCCGCAAACGATGGACAGCCCGTATAATCGTTCCGGATAGCCGTGGATATTCGTCCGGATAGCCGGCGTGTGCCCGGCCCCGGTTTTACGGCCGGCAGCTAAGCGGAAAGTTCCCCCGACTGTTTTGACGAGATACGAATCCGATGTTTCGCGTCGAACGATTTCCCCGTGAAATTCGAGAACAGAGCGTAACCAGCGCCGCGGCCGCGTTGTTAAGGGCGCAACGACGCCGCCCGAATTTACGAGGGGAACGTGACTTCCCGACGGTCCCCGGATTAGAAAAATCGGCGCGCTTGTTTTCGCCCGCGGACCGAGCGTGCACGACACTCGCGCGAGTGTTACGCATCGCATCGCGGTGCGGCGCGGCGCGGCGCGTAATGGCCTGGAAACCGAGCGGAAAATAAAATCAAGTTAACACGGTGCACGCAAAGTGACGGCGGGCCGGGCCGGGCCGAACGTGACAGAATCTCGATGGTATCCATCTACGGAGCGTTCGTTAACTAGCGCAACCGTATCGGATTCGGTGACGGTTGAAATGCAGCCCGACCTGCATTGCCGCGACCAGCGCGAAATTCGAATCGCCTCCGGCCGAGTGACAAAGGTGTACGATCACGTAGACACGGGTACGTGTGTACGACGACAGTATTCGCGATCGACAGCGAGTACGATGCTAAATTCTATCCAATTGTCTTCCCGGCTTGTAAACAAACGATGGTCGATTCGGGTGGAGGAGATGCGATTACTCGTGCTGTGTGCGCCTCGATTTTATAGTTGTTGGCAATCGGCGGCTATGGAAACAAGTCGCGAGGCTCGAACAATCGTGTTTCCTTCTTCCCAAATTGTCCGATTTTCGTTACAAGCTGAGGGACAATTGGAGAGAATTTTTACTGTGTTTCGCAGAAGTTGGTTAAAAGACAAAGTAAGATGAAATTGTCCCTGTTATTGGAACAGTTACTTTGGATTTTCGTTTATATTAGACATTTTTATCGATATCTACAATGATATCTACGGTATTTTTAACCCTTTCCTTACGGTGCTCGAACTTACGTCTTTCAACGCCACTTTGTGATTGTCTTGTGATGTACACTTTTTTAAGAGCTACATAACAACTGTTTTATCGTATTATTTGAAAAACATGAAAATGAGTATACTGTATGAATATTAAGTTATCTAATTAACTGTATTGACAGATCGTTGCGCGAACGCTGATTATAGTCGGCATCCGTGCACACAAGTCGTCCCGCGGCCGCCGACTATAATCTGCACCCGTAACGAAAGGGTTAATCGTGGTTTCAATTATATTACTATCACGAAGTTCTGATAAAACGAATAAGATAGTTTCTGGAAATACTCCTGAATTCTCTTGAATTGTCCATCAGTTTGTAAACAAAATTAATCAATGCTAATTGAACTAATTATACTGATCGAACTCATTAGAATGTAAAAAAAATGTCTCGATGCACTGTGCGTCGTGTCGGAGTTTTTATCTTATCGAACAGAGTTCATATATATATAACAGAGATTTTTCACACACTGATAACCTCGCAAATAACAGTTTTAAAAGGACTCGTATCCATCGATAAATTTCCAGCGGAAAAGATTAAACTATTCCAGAAGATATAATTAATTTTATATTGGCCTCGTTCATTTTATCGTGCAATCTTTTTCGAATGTCCAAAATGATCTGCGACCTTTTGAATCTTCCATCTGCTCGGTATTCATTGCAACGAAAAAAAAGAAGAGGCAAGAAAGCAGATGCTTATAGCAAATGATTAGATCAACCTTGGGTTCGGTCCTCGCCGGGAAACATTTGCAAGGACGACGGACTGAAACCGACAGGTAGAATGAAACCTAAAGCGGAACGCAATAATTAACGGCGTTCTGCAGCCGGCTTTCCGATGAAGCTGCTTGCTTCTTCGACGTAGCTGCGATACCGGGATCACAACCGCACAGAAACTAATTAAGACGATCGCGCGGAGACCCTCCACCGGTCCTCTATAGCGCGACGAATCGTTTATGGGAGTAACAAGAAGCGGAGTGGAGCGTCGACGGATTATATTCGTCGCAGCTAGGTGGAAAATGATATATATATGCAAAGTGTTCCAAAATTATGTTTCCGGGAAATGAGAGGTTCGTGAGGCGATTTGAAGTAACTTCTTCCTTTGCGAAAATGCAATCCGTGGCTTCGTTTACAAGTTATTAGCGAAAAACAGTGGCCAATTGGAGAGCGAGTGCGGTCGGCGCTCCGCCCTTGCGGTCAATACCGCGTCGCGCCGGTCGTATCGCGGCGGCAGTGGTCGCGAGGGCGGGGCGTTAGCCGTACGCGATCTCTCATTGGTCAGTGTTTTTCGTTAATAACTCGTGAACGAAGCCTCGGAGAACATTTTTGCAAAGGATAAAGTTGCTTCGAATGACCTCAGGAATCTCTAATTTCTCTTTCTATATTCTAGTCTATATATATATCTAGAGAGAGGGAGAGAGAGAGAGAGAGAGAGAGAGAGAGAAAGTGCCGTCGCAACGAGGATATTCCTCGAACCGAAGAGTCCCGCGCGCATCATCAGGATAATTATCTCGTCGGCGGTGCGCGGCCAGAAGCTAGCGGCGCCGGCTCCGTGGAACGTCGATGCGCGTTCCTCGAGCGGAAATCGCGCGGAGAAATGCATCGGATCGCTGGGAACAATGCCGGCGGTTTGTTCGAGACCGACGCACAAGGAAGACGTATAGGGGCGTAGACGCGGGGTCACCTTGATTCGCATCAATATGATTGTCCCTGGGGGAAATTGGATCGGATATAAGGTGTGTGCGGGCCTGTCTACGTACCTCGCCGGCACGGCTTTACTATGATACCACCGGCAGTGATCGAGCGGGTTTGGCAACGAGCGTGTACTACAGGCGAATCTACCAAATGGAAGTCTAGGATGATGATGTTTCATCGGGTACTCGGACATGATTCTTCAACAACATTCGCGGTAGGTGATTTTTCATTGTTTCATTTCGAAGAGAAACGTGGCTGAAAGTCATCGTTTGGTTGCACATTGTACGATTTTTTTTTTAGATGCAGCGCTATCATCGCCGCGATCTTGTTTGGGCGAAGGATTACCTTCGGCTGCGGTTTTCTCGAGAATTAAACGATGAAGATGCTCGTTCCGAAAGTGGAGAGAAAATCGCGATTGTTAGAGGGAAAGTAGAATAGCGTCGAAGTATGATTAGATAATAGCGATTACTCCTAATCAGACAAATGCAATCAGGCCAGTATTGCATAATATATTCTTATATTATAATATATTATTATATTAATATTATTAATATATTATATATTAGACAGGCTGCCTCAAAAATGTCTCACAATCCGAAAGTGGCGGATTCCTCGGGTCATTTGGAGCCACTTTTATCTTTACAAAAATTTTCTCCGAGGCACCGTTAACGAGTTATTAACGAAAAACAGTGACCAATGAGAGGCGAGCTCAGCAGGCGCGTGGCGACCGAGTCAATGAGTGGAACTGGGCTTCGTGCGCTGGTTGACTGGGCCGCCGCGCGTCAGCCGTACTCGATTCTTATTGGTCACTGTTTGTTCGTTAATAACTCGTTAACGGTGCCTCGGAGAACATTTTTGTAAAGGAAGAAGTTGCTTCAAATGATCCGAGGAACCCGCCATTTCCGGATTGCGAGACATTTTTGGGAGACCCTGTATATTAATATATTATTAGTATGTTATAATATATTATAATCCACAGTATAGACTGTGGATTTTATGCATTTGTGAAAGAAGTGATTAGATCAATCACAAAACCGTGAGAACGCTTAAAAAATTTAAAAACACAATTGCATTATTATCGACTTGAAATCGACTTGGAATTATTAAGAAACGAAATAAATATTTTGCGAAATACAAAATTGCCTGCACTAATAGCAAGACTAATTGCTACATAGACATCTACTTCGTTTTAGACACAATTGTGAGAAAAGTGTGACAGTGGTCAGCCAGATATCTCTCACAAGATTATGATCTACCATCGAAAATACAATTCCGTAAAAACGCGTAAAAATTCATCCAACACTTGGCACAATAAATATTCTCATACAGGCTAAAGAAGACCGAATTACTGTGCCGCAGCCGATCGTCAGATCCGTCGCGTCGGCACCGAACGAACGTATTTCCATTCGGTTTACGCCGAAACTCGCGAAGTTCAACCACCGATCTCGGAATACGATCACCGTTGCAGGAAGAAAACTAGCCGCCGCGAATCAAATTAGTTTTGCAGACTGCTCACACTCGACGCACCCCGCCGGCGGCGACGTCGCCCATTTATCGGAAACGTCTTCGTTTATCGTTCATCCGCGACGGCGATCGATCGGCTCGCGCGCCGGAGACCGAGACCCACTCGATATTCCGCTTTAATGGAATTCACCGGGGCCCGCTGAATGGTTAAAGACTGTTCGCGGCCCAGGCTCGCGCAGGCAGATTCCGTGCTCCCGCGAAACATTTCTCTCTTATGGGCGGATTCGCGACCGGCGCAGCGGTGGGTGGGCTGCATTATTAACTTCTGAACGGTCGTTGCGGTCCGCGGCTGTTGCCTCTTCGTCCGCCCGCGCCGCTCCGCGCCATAGATAATGCATTCGCGAGCGAGCGTCTTCCAGAACGGAGACGAGGAAAACGGAAAACAACCGCCGAGCACGCCCTTGCGGATAGAACAATCCGATCCTCGGCATCGATCGCGTAGTCTCGAGACTTCCGTCCGGGAAAATCGACCGTGACGAACAGCGAACTGCTTCGAAAAATATTAGGTCTACCGGAAAATTCTGTCCGATAGTGTCACTTCGAGTTTCGATCCATATGCACATGTTGATTTGAGACATATACGACTATCTCTCTTTATCATTGCATTTACGCACATGTACTCTCCTAAATAAACTGAAACAAAGATGTCTCGTGTCATTATTAAGCGAGACGCGATCGTGAAAACATGGCTACCGATGATAATGCCGGACCACATGCTGCTTTGACGACTCGTCGGAAAATCGCAGAGCCAGGCTGGGAAATTCTGTCGCATCCACCATACTGCCCAGACCTAGCACCCTCCGATTATCACTTGTTTCTCTCATTGCAAAACTTTTTACAGGAAAAAAAATTCAAAACTGAAGCTGATGTCAAGCAAGCACTAGTCGAGTTCTTCGCCTCTAAAAATAAATCATTTTTTAAAAATGGCATTCACAAGTTGCCATCACGCTGGCAAGAAGTCATAAGTAACGATGGAAAGTGTATTCTACGATAAATATTATTAGATGTATGAAAATTGTGTTATATTTCAATTCAAGAACTTTCCGGTAGACCTAATAGATTGGACCTCGATGAAGCTTTTGCATGCAACATTGTTCGTTTGGCAAGGAACAATTCATCGGGAAAGCTAGCGGCGATGAATCATCTCGGAACAGATCTGGGCGTATTTGAAATGACGTTAGTTGAAATATTATTTCAAATGCAGTAAATTCCCTTCGATTTTCTTTCGGCAATTTTTCGAAGAGAAAATACGATTAAGCGAGCACATTTTTATAGTTCTTGACGATTGGCGACTATAAAAACGAACCGCGAGGCGCAAATAATCGTATCACCTCTTCCCAAATTGTCCATTTTTGTTTACAAAGTGAGGGACAATTGGAGAGAATTTACTGTAAGCACAAAAATTCGAACATGTTTCGTCGTGACTGCCATAAAATCATAAAATGCCATAAAATCTGCCAAAAGAACGTTCGCCACGCCAGAGATAAATTACATGTTTCAAGAATTTGACGGAGAAAACGACTTTTTCTATAAAAAATCATTGAATGAAGAAAATTGAAGTTTGCTGAACGTTTGCTTAAAAACCATTAATACTTATTGAAGAATTAAAAATTATTAATACATACGTATCGAAGAATTAAAAACCATTAATATCAATTGAAGAATTAAGAACTATTAATGTTTATTAGACATCAGAAGTGCCCGATGCATATTGAGCAAATCCAAAAGGTTTACCAGAACGCGGCTCGTTTTATAGTTATTGACAATCGGCGACAGCCAAGCAATTGCGATCTTTGAAAACAATTTTTTCACCCTTGTCGCGCGAACTAATGCACAAAAAATCCACAGAAAGTCCAGAAAAATCCATAAAAATCCATAAAAATCCATAAAAATCCGCAAAAATTAAGATCGCTCGGCCAAAAATTTTTTAAAAGGAATAAAAAAGTTATTCCATTTTATTAAGGTATACGAACTGCACAAATACTTTGTGCACCGAGTGCAATTAGACGACTCGTAATGAAAGCTCCCACGCGCAGAGAGCGGAACAAAATGTTTGAAGTTAAACATTTTCTCGAGATTGAAGAGCGATAGTGAAGCGGCGATTTTTAGATAGAGCTCTTATAAACTGAATGATTCTTTGAAACGTTTTGCAAGGATTTCCTCGAAACGATTGTGAAATGTTGAAGCTTCGTAGCTACCATCGGAAACCAGCGTGGCGCGTTGTTCGTCCGCGTGCTACACTCTCGGCGGACCTCGCTCCATCACCTTCTGCGATCTCGTTTGTTTACCTCGGCTCCGACAACGTTCTTGCTCCCCAGCATCCAGATAATTAGCATTCTCTGAATCCTCGACGCCATCGCCGATGGAGTGGGACAACCGTTGTAAGGGATCATCCAGGTTCTCGCGAGGACCGCAATCTAATTGCTGCGAGAGCCTGTGCTCGCAAAACCATTCGATTCCGGAGAGATAACAGCAAAGATCGTCGGTAATTGGTTGGTTTTTAATTAATTTTAGTGGATGTTTATTATTATAACGAATCGAAGACTTGGCAGATAAAACGCCTTAATTTGTTCTACTCGTTAATCGTTACTGCGTTCATATAATTCTGCTGTAAATAATATACTATATAATATATCTATATAATATCTAATATAATATATAATAAATCCATATAATATCTAATAAATCTACATAATATCTAATATAATATATAATATATCTATATAATATCTAATATAATATATAATAAATCTATATAATATCTAATATAATATATAATATATCTATATAACACCTAATATAATATATAATAAATCTATATAATATCTAATATAATATATAATAAATCTATATAATATCTAATATAATATATAATAAATCTATATAATATCTAATATAATATATAATATATCTATATAATATCTAATATATAATATAATATATTTGTTATAATTAAAACGTGCACGTCGCATTCAGACCACAATATACTCTACTCTGGATTGTTTAAATCGAAATATAAATTTAAATTAAACTCTCGTCGAAAGTACTGAGAAATTCATATTAAAATTAACATCACAATCTAAACGTACAAACCGCGTGTACCACGAGTAGGAAAGTTGGTTATTATTGTTCAACTGGATTGCCGACAAATGTCCAAATAATTCGCGGCTTTGTGGCCAGTTTACACATGTTGCGCTAGATTATTTAAATCTAAATTACACGGTCGCTTGAAATTTCTCTAAATTTTAATTCGAACTATGTTTACCATGTACGAATCATTTGGTCCGCAATACACGATTTGTTACAATAATTCAAACTTAATCTTTGCATATTTAAACATGAGAATGGTATGGCATGGCAAATTCTATAAATTGGGTTATAATTAATGTTCACATGTTTTGTAAATATTCAGTCTTTTTTCGAAACAACGTTGCCATTGTGCGTAGCGTTGATGTTGAATTATATATAAATGTATATTTATATTATATATTATATATAATATATGTATATTTATATATAAATGTAATGTATATAATATATATTTATATATAAATGTAATGTATATAATATATATTTATATATAATTGTAATGTATATTATATATATATTTGTATATAAACGTAATGTACATTATATATATTAGGTTATGTCAAGGTCAACGTATGAATTTTTAAGCAAGGTGTACAGTGAATATTAACAAACTACGTAAATGATATTTTAATTTAAGTAATTCGCCTTGATCTTGACATAACCTTGCATGACTTTGACATAACCTTGACATGACTTTGACATAACCTTGACATGACTTTGACATAACCTTGACATGACTTTGACATAACCTTGACATGATCTTGACATAACCTTGACATGATCTTGACATAACCTTGACATATCATGTATATATATATAATATGTATTATTTATTGGTTCTTTGTTCCCCTAGAACCAATGAATGAAACATATCATGTATATATATATAATATGTATTATTTATTGGTTCTTTGTTCCCCTAGAACCAATGAATGAAACATATTATTATTACAGTTATTTAAAAAGGTATAGAAACTTCGATCCAGAGATCAGAGTTGAAATTCAGAATTAAAAATATAAATACAATGTTTCAAGCTCGAAACGCAATCATCGTCGGATTCCAGCGTCCTCCGAAGCAATAAAGAATTCGGGCCGAAGGCAAAGTCAAAGAATGGCACTGTTTTTGCCGTGGAAGCACGGGGCGCGGATTAAAACGAAATTGCCCGATAAACTACGGCCCCGGTCCGCGCCCGGCGTGGGTGGTCCGCCCAATAAATATCTGTTCGATCCGCGCACAGAGGAATTAATATTACAAAAAAGAGCCGGAAGATACCGCGCGAATGCCAGCCGTCTCTGACAAACCGACGAATATTAAATTATCCATCGAATCCCCCCCCCCCCCCCCACAGTCCCCATTGCCGCCGCCGCCGCCCGGTGAGACCGAACTCTCGCCGGTGAGACTTTAATTAAAGTCCCCGCTTCTCTGCTCGCGAATTTCGCTGAATTCATTTTGCGAGCGGATGTGTCCACCTCCAGACCGCGGTAATGCCGCGTTAAACGCGATTCCATTTTTAAAAAATTTCGTTCGTCCGCCTTTGTGTAACGGCGGCCAGCAGATTTCGAAGCTACGAATGGAACATAATTAACGATTGCAACTGCACGGCTCTCCTGGGAGAGCGAGAGCGAGAGCGAGAGAGAGAGAGAGAGAGAGGAACTGGCAGCCGGAAAAATTCAGGGAAAATCCTCGCGTGTATCGAGTCGGTGGTTCCGGATCCGAAAAAAGAGGAAGGAACACGGTCCGTCGAATTATCCGGGCACCGCAATTACGCTTGTAATATTCAGCAACTGCGAAAAAAGAGAGAGAGAGCAAGAGAGAAAGAGAGAGAGAGAGAGAGAGAGAGAGAGAGAGAAAGAAAGAGAGAAAATAGGCCAATGAGAGAAAAGAGAACGAGCAATGGCAGGTCTGGGAAACGGAATCTTTTTCAGCGCACTGTTTTTTAATGTATTATTTAAATAACTTGGGTTTCCCAGTATCTGTTCGCTCAGTTGGTTACTGAAAAATACTTTGTTGTTGGTATAACAGGCTTCGAAATATTCGAGTTAATATGTTACCTTTTGTTCACCATTTATGAGGATGCTTGAAACATTTCTGTGGGAAGCACTTCTCTTCTCAGCTTCGTCACAGTTAAAAATGTTGTACTTGCACAAAAATAACGTGTACAATATGCACTTTCATCTATCTTCCATACAGCGGCTGACGAATTGATCCACTCTTCAAAAACTCATAAATAAATAAATAAGAAATAAAAAAGCTGTCGAATGTTATCTTCGAATGTTATCTCCTTCTCCTGTAGAAAGACAGACTGAGAGGTGATGAAAGAGACACAGAACGAGAGAGAGAAAGAGAGAGAGACAGAGAGAGAGAGAGAGAGAGAGAGAAAGAGAGAGGACCGGACAAAGCGACAGAAAACGTTCGAACGTGAGGTGCAATTTGCACGGTACCAATTATGAATCGCCGATCGGTATTCGTTTCCGGTGGAACAACAGAGTCCACGATGGAGGGGAAGGAAGCGATCACGCTGAGAACGGGGGAGAGAGAGAGAGAGAGAGAGAGAGAGAGAGAGAGAGAGAGCAAAAGGACGATCGCGGTTCGGCAGGGAACAAGACGCGCAAGAAAGAAGGAAAGCCACGTTCGCGAGCGAAACAGAAAGAGACCAGATACGGAAAGCAAAAAAGAAAGGAAAAGAAAAGAAAAGAAAAGAAAACGAAGAAAGGAAAAGAGAGACGGCGAGTCGTTAGTAGGATTATGAGACAATGGGATCCCCCTGCCGCCGCCGCCGCCGCCTCCGCGGATCGATGTCGTCGTTCGAGAGGACGTCGCATTCAACGATCGTAATTCGCGCACGAAATACAACAGGCAACGTCGGGCGCAGGCCAGGATAATTGGAAAAAGTGGGACGAGAAGGCTTGCGAGAGTTACGGAGAATATTGGAACGGTGAAATTGAGCGAGCATAAAGGTGGCGGAGCATCCGCGATTCTTCGTTCTCTGGAGCTTCAATTTATCCTAATCATCGGTGCCGGAGAATACGGGGAGGAGCAGAAAGGAAGAAAAAACGGGAGAGAGAGGGGGGAGAGACCGAGAGAGAGAGAGAGAAAGAAAGAAAGAGAGAGAGCGCGAGGGAGAGAAGACGGTACGGAGAGAAAGTGAGCAAGGAACGTCTGCTTGATTTCCACCGGGAGTGCACGACAAAAGATCTAGCCGGCTGAGAGAGGCTGCGATCGAGCGTCGCCCGATTCTTCTTTTCCTGCTCCCTAACAATTAGCTGCGAGTTGTTGCCGCCGTGTAATCGCGGCCCTCGTGCTGCCGCCGGCCGACGTCGATTCTGGTCACGATCCCGCTGAGAAAGTAGTTGACGATTCGGGGATCGAATTCGGCCTCCCTGGCTAATTGCTTTTCGGCGATCTTTAATCCGGCGGCTAGTGCCGCTAGAAACTGGAACCGGCTACTCCGTGATCACGCTTGAAATTCGGAGAAACGAATTTGAAACTAATTTTTCGGAAAATGACGGAAGGTATGCCAACGATCGAAACAATTCGCGACATCGATGGAAAAAGGCTATGCAATGAATGAGACACAGTATTTAGCAGTCTGTACGAAGAGAAATGGAACCTGTTTGTTCGATACATGTCAAATATTTATGGAACGCCTGTGTCGTAGTCTTGAACTCACCGTTAGATCGCGGATTATCGATAATTAATCGCGGATTTGTGGATAACTGGACTACGGATTTGTATGCAAAATAAAGATTGTCTCCGTCAATTGCACGAAATAGAAACTAAACAGCAAGTTCGTTAATTCTTTAATCGCTTTGGTAGATTGAAGGTAATACATCGACGTTCTTAAATTCTTTTAATTCTTCTGTCGCTTTAAGTTGCGACTATCAATTTTGCCATAAACGCACTAAATCCGCAGTCTAGCGACAAGTTATTATTAGACTGCGAACTTTATGCTTTTATAGCAAACGTGGATGCACGAAACACAGAGCAGCGAAGATATAAGAAGAATATGGAATATGGAATATGCAAATAGCAAACATTCTCATCGGTTCTCGGCGCTAACGCAAGATGTCAGCGACCTTCCAGTGACAAATGTTCCTCAAAGAATTCCGAAAGGAATAGTGTCGCAGCTTTTGTAACACCGCGGTAATGCCTGTCTAGCTCGGATAAAACTTCTTCGGATCCATTGACTCCTCATGTTCCGAAAGAGACGCAAAACTTGGCGGAACTTCCCTGATCGCAGTAGTCGGCGAAACGACGCCGCCTCTCGTCCACTAGATAGATCGTCGTCTGTCCACATCCAATTATGCTTCAATTTTAATACTGATTCTGATTTATTCTCTGGAACTCATATTTTTCTGAGCAATGATGGTATTATATCGGTATATATTTTGGTATTTTTGCCGGTGTAGGCGTCAAATACTGATCACTGACCATTGATCACTGACCACTGATCACTTGATCACTGACCATTGATCACTGACCATTAGCCACTTTACCAGTGACAATTTGACTACTGATTACTGATCACCGATCACTGATCATCGACCAGTGACAACTTTACCACTGACCACTGACCAGTGACCACTGACCACCGGCCACTGATCACTAACCTCCTGACCATTGAGCACTGATCACTGACCGCTTGATCACTGAGCACTGACCACTGACAACTTAACCATTGAGCTCTGACCACTTGATCATTGACCACTGACCACTGGCCATTAACAATTACCGCTGACCACTTTACCACTACATCATTTATGTACGAATCTATTCATCTTTATATTCCCTTGAAAAACTGATTAACGTAATTAAATCGAAAATTAATTAGTACAAAAGCTACGATTATTGTCGCGAACGCCCCTAAGATCGCATCACTCTGCGACGGCGTCGGCACGGGAAACGAACAAAGCGGGCCCTGATTGAATTCGATCAGCTCGCAAAATAGGATTAAAAGTAATTAAGACAGCGTGTCCGGGCAACTGCTCGTCCAGAAATTGTTCGCCAGTAGGCAGCTATCGTTTTCGAGTCGAGTGGCTTTCCTCCTTCTCGGATCGACTGCTCTCGAGAATTCCCTCGTAGGCCGGCGACGGAGGAACGGTGGAACGAGCGATTGTTTTCGCCCCACTTGTCCACCGGCTCGACATCAAGAGATCGAGAGATCGAAGGGCTCGCGAACACGAGCTGTTGCGAATCCATGGTCGAGCGAGTCCGAATCACTTGGTCAGTTTTCTAACTAAATCGTGGATCTTCTGATAGAATAACGGCAGAGAATTTCGGAATTTCGAAGATCCGAAGTGTTGCAGTGCGAAGGAAAGGCGAAGAGGGAAACTTTGTTTACTGAAAGCCTGTTAGTAATTTCGATGACTGAATTCTGTCTGAAATAAACTCGATAACTTGCTTTTAGATACTAACTTCGGGTCAAGTTGATGCGAATGCAAATGATTTATTGTAATCTTGTATTTTGTAATGTTTATTACGATGAGATATGTTCCAAATTATGTATTTTTATTCCTATGTTTCGAACGATACGGCAAAATATCAGATATTTCCTTTGAATTTTCGGCGTTGACTAAACTGGCCTCGACGAAAGAGCGTAGGCTGCAAAAGTAATACATGGTTATATTTAGACCGCGGATTTTATGCTAAAAATTGGTAAACGAAACGGAGAACAGCAAAGATGCGAGAAGAATCTGCAAATACGGTAATGTCTCCCTAAATGACGCTCAGATTGCGCAGAAAGATGGACAATTTGGGAAGAGGAGATACGATTGTTCGAGCCTTGTAGCCCGTTTTTATAATTGTTGAGAATCAATTACCATAAAAACGATCCTAAAAGCTCAAATAATCGTATCTCCTCTTCCCAAATTATCCATTTTAATGGACAATCTGTGCGTCAGTAAGGGAGACATCACTGTAGTCGAAGGCTGTCATGAAAAGTAGCGTCTGAATCTACGTTTACAAGATTATATCTACCGACACACGTTATTCATATTTTGCACATAAAAGACAAAACGCGCTCAATTGACCAATCCGTCGCCGCGTATCCGACTGCGCGAACTTTCGTGGGAGCGAACACGCGAGAACTCGCATTGATAGGAGCCATTTCGATCCGGCCGACTCGTCCGCCGGTATAACCGATATATCTTCGATCCGCGTCGTTCGTAAAACATGGTTCGCCCGGAAAAGTTAGGGCCGATCCGGCGCCGGTTTAATGCCGCAATAAAAAGGCCAGGCTCGAGATAAGGGAACATGTCGCGAGAACTGCGAACTGGTCCGACCGACGCGAACCGCCCCGACTCGGCCGAAGGGCGCTGTTAAAAACTTCCTTGAAAACAAAGTGATCTAATTTTCCTTGTTGCCGTCGCGAGCGGATCAGCGGGCCGGAGGCTTTTATGCGGTCGTATCAACCGATGACGGGTTTTATTGGATGGATCGACAGATTGAGAGAACCAGTTCCCCGCGGTAGTACTATTTCAGTGTCTTGCTGCTGGCTCGGTAGAGTCAGCCGTTTTTATAGTAGCTAGTTTGCAGTCCCCGGTCGTCCCGCGTTTTTTATACGAGTTCGATGATTTACAATGTAACGAGATGAGATTGACGTTTGGTGCTCGGCAGTTGTAATCGAATAAGTCGCGTCATACTGTTTCTGTATTCTTCAAATTTCAACCGATTTTTAAATCGTCAAACTCGTCTTAGGGTCATCGTAATGCAGGTCGTTGAACTCGTCTTGGTTCAAACAACAACGTCGCAACATGAAAAGTAAAGAAATTACCGAAAAGCCACATTAACGAAATCATTACAATGGTTGTGGTAGAACGATTCTTTCTTATCATCAGATCCACGCTTCGAAACCATTTACAGTAATGTCTCTCTAATTGACGCTCAGATTGTGCACAAAAAAGGAAAATTTGGGAAGAGAAGATACGATTATTCGAGCCTTGCGGTTCTTTTTATATATATAGCCCTGCAGCACGTCCTTATAGTTGTTGTGATATATATCACAGGGCTCGAATAATATCGTATCTTCTCTTCCCAAATTGTCCATTTTTGTGGACAATCTGAGCGTCAGTTAGGGAGACATTACTGCAAATACTACTTTAAAACGTCTTTTTTCTGTATCTTTCATAGTAACAGAAATACCTTAGATATTCAACTTAAATGAATCACCCTGTATACTTGGATATTCTTCATTGAATTACGTGTCTTATGAAAATGTACTTCAACAAAATACGAAGAAGAAGATCAAACATACATAATTACAGTAACTTTTTCAGACAGTTTTCAAAGAGATTGCAACAACTAACTCGATGAGTATCCGAAACTCTTCGATCGCCGAGCTTAGGATTTATGGATGGCAGCAAAAGCTACATGATCAACAATCGCAGATGATCAACAATCGAGCTCTGAATCGGGGAGGCCCGTTTCCAAACGACGTCTTAGCACCCGGAGCAACCGGAATCTCGGCCGAAGCAGGAACCCGGAACGCAGGGATTCCGGGGGACAAACTCGCCAGGAGAACCGGAAGTTCCATGATAAGCGACCGTTTAAGCGACACCGTAGCAGCTCTCAAGAAGCTGCTGGGATCCGGTGGAAGACCTTCAACCGGACCTCAAGTTCCTCCTCGATAACGGCCGCCGAGAAGGCGGCACGGGAAGCGCGACTTTAAGGAGACCGGCTCGAGTGGATGTGCCAACCTAGAGCCAACTACGGTGATTTCTCTCAGAAATGTTCGGAGGTCGGAATCGAAACCGGCAGATCCGAGAATACCGAGTCGCGATTCATCGGGCCTCGCGGCTCGTTTTTATGGAAACTCGGGGCGAACGGCGAAAAAAGACAGCAATTTAGAGACCACGTGACACGATTCGAAGGCAAATCGGAGACCACGTGATACGATACGAAGGCAATTCGGAGACCACGTAATACGATTCGAAGGTAATTTGAAGACCACGTAACACGATTCGATGGCAATTCGGAGACCACGTGACACAATTCGAAGGCCATATAACACGATTCGAAGGCAATTCGCAGGCCACATATGCCACGATTCGAAGGCAATTCGGAGGCCACACGCCAGGATTCGAAAAACGATAACTTAACTTTTTTATTTCTAATATTTTGCCACGATTCGAAGGCAATTCGGAGGCCACATGTCACGATTCGAAGGCAATTCGGAGGCCACACGCCAGGATTCGAAAAACGATAACTTAACTTTTTTATTTCTAATATTTTGCCACGATTCGTAGGCAATTCAGAGGCCACATGTCACGATTCGAAGGCAATTCGGAGGCCACATGTCACGATTCGAAGGCAATTCGGAGGCCACGTGTCACGATTCGACGGTCACATACCTAGCACCTACCACGTACACTATTTTCTCCCTAATTCGCGCTCAGATTGCGCACAAAAATGGACAATATGGGAAAGGCAGCTACGAACCTTGCGGTTCGATTTTCTAGTCGCCGATTGTCAACAACCATAAAAACCAAGCCGCAATTCTCGAATAATCGTATCTCCTCTTCCCGAATTGTCGATTTTTGATTACAAGCTGAAGGAAAATTGCGGAGAATCTGCTGTACAGGTTGTCGGGATCTTAAGCGACCGCGGTATCGGCCGGTCTCATTACGAATGACCGATACGGCGACGTTTTCCAAATGAATTATTGAAGAGTACTCCGCGCGCGGCCGTTGAGAATATTTAAACCGGGTCGATACCTCGCAGATACGGTGCATCTGGTATCGACAAGCAGACCAAACGCCTCGTTCTCCGTCTTCCCGAGTTTCCTCTCTCGCCTGCGCCATCCTGCCGTTTCCATCTTTCTCATCGGACGCTTTTTTCCTCGTTCTCTCCTCCTCTCTCTCTCTCTCTCTCTCTCTCTCCCTCTCTCTTGAGACACGCACAGAGAAAAAGAGAAAAAGAGGGAGAGCCCTCTTTTCTCTCAGCCGGGCCCTCCCGCTCTCCTTATTGCTCCCCCCTTCATTTTCCTTTGCCCCCAGAGCATCGGTTTTTTTCTGTTGCCTCGTATCTACAGTTCACATTCCGCTCTGCCGTGTATCCAGCATCGCCCCGGCTGCCGCCCGCGCCCCAATTACACGTCCTCAGGACGAAACCTTATCCCAGAGGAGCCGGCGCCGCGCCGCGAGGAAATTCTATCTCGCCGCCGACTCGCGCCGCCGCCAGGATGTTTCGTACGGGTATGCATATCGTCGGCGAACCGCCGCCCCTCTTCGACCCCGTATAGCTATCAGAAGTTGGTCATCGACGCCGCCGACCCTCCGGACGAACAGAATTTCCATTTCTATGAAAATACCGGGAATACCCGCGGCGCTCGACGATTACGCTTCGGCGGCGGCAATCCTGTGAAACGTTGCCGTCCGGGGCTTCCCGACCGAGGAGGAATCGCACAGCAACTTTTCACCCTTTCCCTCGCCTCACTTGATCCCGAGGCTTCGAAACGGCACTGTCGCCGTCACCTGGCAATCGCTGCTGAACGCAACGCCTTGAGAACATTTTGGGAAATGCAGCTCGAAGATAATCTCGACTGTCTTCACAGTCTCGCGAGCTGTTTTGTGGACGGAGACTTCGAGGTTAGATTAATCTATTCGAAATGACAAGATCTTGAAAGGACGAAGTAGTCTTGAAACCTCCGAAGCATCGTCGTGCACCGGAAAGTGCTATTTGAACTCCGTGCGATTCGATTGTCGTGAAAATTGCACTTTCGATTCGCATCGAGTGCACTGCGTTTCTTGGTCATCAAGGTAGATTAGAGCAGAATTCGGCACAATTTTATTCGGATGATCGATTATACAGGGTGTCCCAAAAATGTCTCGCAATCCGGAAATGGCGGGTTCCTCGGATCATTTGGAGCAGCTTCTTCCTTTACAAAAATGTTCTCCGAGGCTTCGTTTACGAGTTATTAACGAAAAACGGTGACCAATAAGAATCGAGTACGACTGACGGGAGGCGGTCCAGTCAGCCAGCTGAACTGAGATTCGACCGCTCGACCGCTGGCGCCGTTGGCTCGGCCGTCTCACGCCAGCTGAGCTCGCCTCTCATTGGTCACTGTTTTTCGTTAATAACTCGTTAACGGTGCCTCGGAGAAAATTTTTGTGAAGGAAAAAGTTGCTTCGAATGACCCGAGGAATCCGTCACTTTCAGATTGCGAGACATTTTCAGATTGGGACATCCTGTAGATAAAGAGTGACGAATAAAATTGTATTCGATGCTGTCGAATAAATATCTGATTCAATAAAAATTTATAAACATAACTATTTATGCGAATAAGATTTTATTCCGATGAGAATTCGTCCGAATAAGATTTCATTCGTAGAGGAATTAATCGATTCGAATAATAATTATAGAATATAAAATGATTTCTTTCTTTTCATAATTTATACATATTCCTTTTTTTAAAAAATTGCAGCAGAAAGTTTGTTACTTTTGGGTAGATTGTAAATAGTTGAAATTGAACTGATCCTCACACACAATGTATTCGTATAATAATATATAATATATATATATAATACATATAATAAATATAATATATTATTATTCGAATAATTTCACAATCTCCGTTCGAATAAATAATAAACAATTATGCGAATACTGGTCGACTATAGCTAAGACTAAGAAGAAATTAAAGTAATTTGTATCACGTTAAAATCAATGTTAAATTTGCAATCAAATATGTAATCAAAAGGTACATATAGTCTCCGGGATGTTATTATAAGGCGAAGAGTTAACGTTAAGATCGCGAGTGCTCGAGTTGCGCAACAGAACCGAAGATCGGGACGATGTAACGTGGCTTGGATGTCGTCGTTGGATACGATTATCATTTTACAGTTTCCGTCATGTATAGTCGTGTATAGTTTCGGGAATTTTGGCGTGTTCAGTCTCCAGATATTGTTCGAGATGCTTCGAACTACGGAGAACCGGAGTGTCTTGAAAGTTGAGCACTTTAGCTACCGGTAGTCCGTTAATATGGCGATGGGTCCACCGATGAGCTTGGTTAAAATTTCCATTCGGGTGATTATGCTAATCTAATGTAGGGAGAAGCACGTGCCCAAATGCATTTAAGAAAAAAACTAATGAAGAACTCTATATTTTTTATTGCCTCGATTTACAGTGCAATGTTTTCGTTACAGTGCAATTTGTCAATTAATGCAATTAATGAAATACTTTAGTTAATGGTTAATCGATGATTAAGGGAATCGCGTAATAATTGCCTGCCGGGCATCGAACGAACGATCGACGAACTATTGATTAATCTTCTAATTTACGAAAGGGAATCGCGGCGCGAAAGCTTTAGGGCGCGCATTATGGTCGTCCGGGTGCTAACAAACGTCCTACGTGAAAAGCAATAAATCATAATCAGCGAGAAGCTATTTGCCTGGATCAGCCCAATTAATCGCCACCACACCGATAAACACGGAACAGGCCAGGGATCGCGCATCGAACAATAGGTTATCACGAAACAATGCAGGCATCTCTAATCTGCATTGAGGTTTGCAACATTCATTCGAACATAGGCCAGGTGATTTGACGCAGGTTGCGCTATTATCGAAACACCGTATTACGTCCTGGCCATTGTGCTGTCTCTAATCAAAGCCTTCCATGTTCGATAAGTACGGCGGGATAATGGTGTCGGCGGCATAGCGCGGCGAATTGTTTTTTAGCCAACTGTTCCGCGCTTCGTTCGATCCGCGAACTTCATAATTTGTTTCACATTGTTCGACGCGTCGGAGTTTTTTTAATGCATCCGTTTTTTGTTTTTTGTTTTACAGCGAACGATGCGTGCAACTGTATGGATTTCGTCGGCGAGTAGACAGAACCGTGGATTTCGATGCGAGATAACAAAAAATTGTCCGCGTCAATCGCACGGAACAGAAATGAAACGGCACGTTCGGTTCTTTCGTTTAATCGTTTCAACCGATGAAAAATAATACGCGACCGATACTTTGCGCTATTTGAAATCGCGCCGAACCGATTTGTCCGCAAAATTTGTCCATCGACCGGATGAATTTCGGAAATCGTTGCATTTTGCACGGGCCTGGGTGATTAAATCGTCGCGTTCGTCGATGAGTTTGTTCTAAACAGTGGGCTCGGAACGGATTAGCACTAAACGCCGTGTATTTCGGTGCACGCTAGAGCGAACGGATGTGTTTTCGAACCGACTGCTAATTGCTTCCAGCAAATTCCACTCTAATCGATATATCCGCTATTAATATACACCGACAACGACCGCGTTTTAAAGCGGATTTTCGCGCTTCCCGATACGACCCGTAAAAACATCGAATATCCACAGCGTGTCCCAAAAATGTCTCGCAATTCGGAAATGAGTGGATTCCCGAGGCGATTTGAAGCAACTTTTTCCTTAGCGAAAATGCAATCCGCGGCCTCGTTTACGAGTTATTGAGGAAAAACGGTGACCAATGAGAGGCGAGCTCGGCTGGCGCGCGAGACGGCCGAGCCAATGAGCGAGTCTGGGCTACGCGCGCTCGTTGACTGAACCGCCGCGCGCCAGCCGAGCACGTCTCTCATTGGGCGTTGTATTTTCGTTAATAACTCGTAAACGAAGCCTCGGAGAAAATTTTCGCAAAGGAAAAAGTTGCTTCGAATGACCTCAGAAACCCTCCATTTCCAGATTACGAGGCATTTTCGGGACACCGTGTATATTCGTCGTGGAAATCGTTGAAGAAAGTCTCCCGCGTCGATTATTCGAAAGGAATGTACGTATTATTGGACGGGAATGCGCGGCGTTAGAGTGAAACGTGGATTTCTTTCGTTGAATAATGGTCGAGATTTTTCTACGCAAAGATGACAGGGGCGCGCTGGCGAGCGCCGGTTTTTATGAACTAAATGAAGACAATTCCCGAGGAGAGCGGATTTCATTTCAAAGGAAGTCGCGACGAGGTGAACGCGGTTATAAACTCGTGTATGACGGCGCGCGCATTGGACAGAACTCATTTCCAAGTTGTGCAATTGCACATTTGATATTGAGCCCGGGGAACTCGCAATTCTACTAGAGCTAACGACTATCCCATGGCGCTGTAAAGAATCTATTTACAAAAGCTCGTACGCGCTCGCGAGCCTCAAAGCGTTTCCCCGCTGCGAAAAGTTTTCAATCGCGACGGCAAAATATTTGAACGCGTTTAGTGCCCGCGCGAGAATGCACCGCGAAACAGGCGGGCAGACGGGCACAGGCCGGGTATTCGAATCGGTTAAAACAGTATTTCTAATGGAATGTTTCGCCCAAGTTGCTGCAACTTAAACCGACCGACCATTCCGATCAAATATTTAGCGAAAGTACACGCGGAAATTCGAAACTTCCGTGATGCTCGTCGGTTATGCGCGAGCGCCGCGATTCGTTCATACTTCAAATTTCATTTCCAAGTTCACGCATTAAAGCGGAATATCGTTTTGCGCGTTATCGGCTGCAACGGGACCGAAATACATCGAGAACTCCGATCAATTTTCCACGGGCAAGCTTGCAAATAATTCCGACGAACCATTTCGATACTTTTGGCATCATTCGATTTTCATCATTTGTAATGTTATCGCTGTGGAGTCATTTATTTCGTTCGTCGTTCTCGAAAATTATTGTTTCATGTTGTTGAGAAGCAAAATTTCTTTTTAATTGTTCCGTTTCGCGGTTCAATTACGTACTTATAGGTATAAGAATACGCGTTGGTCTTTAATTAAATTAAATCTTAGAATTAAATCAAATATGTAATTAAATAATTATATATGATTAGAATTGAATTAAATATGTAATTAAATAATTATGTATAATTCGAATTAAGTGAAATACATAATTGAATAGTTATATATAACTAGAATTAAATGAAATACATAATTAAATAGCTATATATAATCATAATTAAATTATATGTATAATTAAATAATTATATCTGATTAGAATCAAATTATAAATTTATAATCACTTATAATTAGATATTATTTCTATTATTTTTATGAATAAATAATTATAATTATTGTATTATTACAATATATAATACAATAATTACACAATATAATTATAATAATTATTATTATAATATATAATATAATATAATAATTATATAATATAATATAATAATTATATAATATAATTATAATAATAATTATTATAATATAATATATAAATTATTATTACAATTATGAATAAAACTTTTATAATAAATAATTGAGAACATGCTCGAACATGTTCGGACCACGAAGCTTCAATTGCGAGTACGTAAATTTGCGGTAAACCGTTAATTCATTAAACGAGGCGCGGACAAACGAGGTTCTATCGCGCATATCTTTTAAAACACGTATGCAAAACGATGGAGATACATTCTTCCCCTTAATTACATCGCAACGTTGGTGAAATTTAATTCGCGAAACGTTAACGTAACGGTTATTTGAATACCGCGAGATGAACGTGATAATTTATGCGTTGCGTAAACAAGTAACACGAGTATGAAAATGTAAACGTCCCTCCCCTGGTATTTGAAAACATTTCCTGAAATCGTGGAACATTAACGGGAAGAGAAGTAGTAGCACACGGAGGCCACGCGCAGCGCGTTACGCATCTTTAATTTAATTTGCCGGTTATAGACACTCCGCGACGGAGTTGAACGCACCCCCGCATAATTGTTTCGCCCCGGAAATCGCGACACGCTCTATCGAAAGTTCCCGAAAATTACACTGTCCGACAAAATCAAACTTTCTTTCTGGGTTCCTACAGCCACTATGAAATTCTTGTAGAGCTTCACTCCCTGAACAAGAATCCGAAAACCGAATTGCTCCATCACACCCTCAGCTTTTTAAGTAAACGAACTTTTGTAAAAACCCAAAATTTTCGACAAAAATGAGGTATTGCATGAAAAGTACAAACGCTAGAAAGCTCTAATTAGTCTCAAAAGATAGAGGACAGTTTCCCGAATATAGTGGCATGCTATTTATTAATTGTTTAATATATATAAAAATAATAATAATAATAATTTGTTAACTAATAGAAATATATATATATCGAAAAAAACGGCTAACTAAAAATAACGAAATATTATTATTATTATTATTATATAATATTAATATTTCGTTATTTTTAGTTAGCCGTTTTTTTCGATATATATATATTTCTATTAGTTAACAAATTATTATTATTATTATTTTTATATATATTAAATTATTATTATTATTATTTATATTAAATTATATATTATTATTATTTTTAACAACGTTTCCGAAATTTTGCGGGAGACAATCACTTCGCATAACCGCGAAGAGATTCATGCGATAGGAGCCAGCTGATTATGCCCACCGCTTGGAACTTTTCGTTCAAACAACCGGAGTTTCGCGTTCGGATAAATGGATTTAAACGAACGCCGAATTCGTTTCACGAATGATAACAATCGGTGTACAAATAATTTGAGTAACGCTCGAAAAGTAGTTCAGACGATAGGAGTTCGGCAGAAGTTCGCTACATCGGACATTAGCCAAAATTTCGTTCCGATGAACGGAGTTCGGATAAGTGGAGTTCTATTCTTATTCGTCGAGGTAGCTGAGCATCAAACTCGGACGATCGCGGAAGATTATTCTTGCGAAGTCTGCGATGGAACATACTGAAAATAGTACTGTACAGTAAATTCTCCCTAATCGACGCTCGGATCGTACACGAAAAAATGAACAATTTGGGAAGAGGAGATACGATTGTTCGAGAGCCTTGCGGCTCGTTTTTATAATAGTTGATCGTATCTCTTCTTCCCAAACTCATTTCCCAGTATATTTTCGTTTACAAGCTGAGCGTCAATTAGAGGGAATTTATTGGAACATGCAATGCTTCTCAGGGCAAGCACATTCGCATCTTAATGTTTTGATCGCGGCGAGCTCCAACGCGAAACATTATTAATATTATATTATAATATATATAATAATATATTATAATATTATAATGTAATAATATATATATATATATATATATATATATATATATATATATATATATAATATTATTATGTATAATAATAATATATATAATATTATATTATAATATATATAAATTTCGAGCACGATCTATTAAATACGAACGTTATTCGCTTCTTTTACTTGGAAGCGAACTTCAAGTTTTTCGTTCTTGATATCCGGCAATTGCGATTGATCTAGGCATTTGATCCACAGTAAATTCTCCGAATATTCTGAACACTTCTGAATACTCTGAATTCTCGAATAATTCTTCTCTTGCCAAATTGTCCATTTTTGTGAACAATCTGAGCGTCGATTAGAGAGACTTCACTGTACTCGTCGCAAATAAGTAGCAACATTTTTTGTCACGACGAGTATACCCGTCAAAACCAGCTACAGGAATGTCTCTCTAATTGACGCTCAGATTGTCCACAAAAATGGACAATTTCGGAACAAGAGACACGATTATTCGAGCCTTGCAGTTTGTTTCTCTAGTTTCGATTATCGAAAACTATAAGAACGAGCCCTGAGGCTCGAACAAACGTGTCGCCTCTTCCCAAATCGTTCATTTTTCTGCGCAATCCGAGCGTCGATTAGGGAGAATTTCCAGTACAAGCTCGCGTCGGCCGTGCGCGAACAAAAACAGGAGAAATTCGGCGCCGTCACGACGAGTTGTGTTTCCGTGGAAAAATATTCCGAAAGATCGGCCGACCTTTGTTGTCACAGAGAAGAGTGCCCTTAATCCACTTCAGACGCGGCTTCTACGAGTTACACGCGGAAGAGTAGAAGCACCGGCTGCGGAAAGCTCAGTCCCGCGTCTGGCTCTCGAGCCGACTTCATTAAAACACGGCCCGCAATGCAGGACCCGGCGTCCAATCATTCAAAGTAGAATTCCCAAGAGCACGGTCCAGTTCGCTCGCAATAAACGCTTCTTTGCCGCGTTCCTGTTCTCGCGGGACTGAACAACGTCGGTCGTGGTTCTCTCCGAATACTTTTTCCGCGATCAAAGAGAGCGGGCGGGAGGGAGAGGGGAATAGATAGGAAACGGGAGAGAGAGAGGGAGAGAGAGAGAGAGAGAGAGAGAGAGAGAGGGAGAGGGAGCGTCGGAACAATACGAGGTAATAAAAACGAGCCGGGTGGATGAAAGGGAGGATCTCGAAAAATCGCGGCGCTTGAATCGCCGAAAGCGACCGCTCGTTGCGAATTGTACAGGATGTTTCAAGGTTAAACCGACAAACTTTAGATGCGAATTTAGAACGTGGAACAATCAATTTGTTTCTCTGCGGGTATGTTCGCGAGTGATTCCGTTAGGAGATACAGTAATTGCTCCCGGAATGGCTGAATTTTGGGTTGCTGTGAATTTCACTGTGCTAGTGCTACGCCTGTGTAATTTATTGCTACGTCGGCAGTGTCGAGCGTGTGATGCGGCACGCGACACGAATTCCTGCAAGACGATAGAAAATGGTGAGTTTGTCTTCGAATCGTAACGTGTGGCCTTCGAATTGTCTTCGAATTGCCTTCGAATCGAGGCATGTGGCCTACGAATTGTCTTCGAATCGAGGCATATGACCTCCGAATTGCCTTCGAATCGAGTCATGTGGCCTCTGAATTGTCTTCGAATTGAGGCATATGACTTTCGAATTGCCTTCAAATCAAGTCATGTGGCCTTCGAATTGCCTTCGAATCGAGGCATGTGGCATCCGAATTGCCTTCGAATTGTCTTCGAATTGAGGCATATGACTTTCGAATTGCCTTCGAATCACGTCATGTGGCCTCCGAATTGCCTCCGAATCGAGGCATGTGGCTTCCGAATTGCCTTCGAATTGTCTTCGAATTGAGGCATATGACTTTCGAATTGCCTTCGAATCACGTCATGTGGCCTCCGAATTGCCTTCGAATCGAGGCATATGGCTTCCGAATTGCCTTCGAATCGAGTCATGTCGCCTCTAAATTGTCTTCGAATTAAGGCATATGACCTTCGAATTGCCTTCGAATCGTATCAAGTGGCCTCCGAATTGCCTTCGAATCGTATCAAGTGGCCTCAGAATCGCCTCCGAATCGTGGCAAAAAGTCAGAAACAAAAAAGTTAAGTCATCTTTAAACCGCGAGGCCCAAAGAATCGCGACATTACTATCCTCAAATCCGCCGTTTTCAATTCCAACCTCCGAACATTTCTGGCATAAATTACCGTATTCACTGTACCGAAATTACAGTAGCTCACAGCGATATATGCTGTCGAAATTATTCAAGTTAATCGCTTACGTTATTACCGAAGAAAATTGCTGTATTCATTACCAAAGATAACAGTAATTATTGCAATACGTTGTTCGGAACGACTACCGTCAACGTATTCGAATTCTTTCGCGTCGAGGATCGCGATGCGACACGGGGGGAAGGGGCGGTCGAGGACGAGGGCGAAAGAAGAGAGAGAGAGAGAGAGAGAGAGAAAGAGAGAGAGAGAGAGAGAGAGAGAGAGAAAATCAGGGGAAAAAGTTTCCGCGGCACGACACCGGGAGTACATCGCATCACGTATTTAAAACGGGCAAACGAACTGGAGCGTTGTTCGAATTCCCGCTTCGGGGGCACGCTAATTAGGGGCTGCCAGGGATTCTCTGCGGTGTCCCGGGTATTTTCGTATCAATATTTCAAGCGGGCAGATGCGACGGGCCGGCGAGGCTGCGTGAGACACACTGCGCGCGGCCGTGTTAAAGGATTACAGCCGATTGCTTTTAATTAGACATTATCGATTCCGAGTGACGGAATTGCTTCGCCCCTCCTCTCCCTCCCTCTGCCACCTTCTCTCTCTCTCTCTCTCTCTCTTTCTCTCTCTCTCTCTCTCTCTCTCGTTCTCTCCATTTCTCTCCGCGAGATAATTGATTTACACTGTCGATCCCGTGTGCCAACCGGCCGTTCGCGAAATATAAAAGAGGGAATGTAGGGCCGCGCGTCGGTTAGCTGCGTTAATACGGCGCTTAATGCGTTATTAAATACATAACGCGCGATTTCTCGTGACGTCAAACCGACGCGTTTCACCCGCTATTGATTTTCCGGCCCCGTCCCACGCCGCGATCAACGAGCCGCCAGCGTCGATTTTGATTTCGACGCGTTTCGCTCGCCCGTTAATAACCGGCCACCAAAATTTTCGCGAATATCCGAGAGCCTCGATTCTTTTTTTTTTTTAAAGTCGACGCTTCTCGACTCTGGTCACCGGACCCGCGAATCGCAAACATCCAAATTAAATTCCTGTATAAATAGTTCCAAGATCAAGAATCAAAGAATCGCCGTCCTTAAACTCGATTCTCGGTGCCATCCGAGTCGCGCGACTCGAAACGTAACTCGAAATTCCGCTCGACAGACTCGCCGCGACGTCGGCAACGTTTCGCGCGTGAATTGCCATTTCGTAGTCCCGTTTCGAACCGGCGAAAAGCTGCCGAAGTACGCGTCGAAGTATTGATTGAGCTCGCGAGCTTCGAGACGGAGGCCACCATCTGGCGCGAGCCCGGCGAGATTCGGAAGGGCCGTTCGAACCTGCCGCCGCGGACAGTGCTGCCAACGGAAGCACAAAAGTCACTAAACGTCGGTAAACAGCCGGCTGGTTTTACCAGCAGCTGGTACCGAGCTTTCGCGGGCTTACCTACCGTTCGTACGTTACCCGCGCGACGAGACCGCGTTTCCCGTCGAGCTGAACGCGCGCGGAAGCTCCGATGCGATTCGAATTTTCGCTTGGAACCGTCTCGAAATTCGCGGTTAACGATTTCTAGATAACGCGAGAGAACGAGCCGAGTATCTAGATGAATACCAACGCAGGATACCGTCGCTTCGCCCGATACAGCAGGCCGCAGATTCCTGCCGTACCGGCGTCCTGATTTACCACTAGGCTAGGGATAAAGCTCGTCCTCCTGGGCAGAGGGCGCGGCGGCGCGAGGGCAGGGGTAATTCCCCGGGAGCTTGCAGGGAATTATCCGGATCAAGGCACCACGTGCGCTCGCGAAAATCGCGGCGATCCGCGTTCGAACGCGGCCCGACGCTCCGCGAGGGAGCCGCGGATCCGAGCAGCGACGATTCGTTCTCGCGCGAGCCGACGCGGAAGCGTCGAGCGGATTCGAGGCGAACGAGTCTCGCGATAGATCGTCGCGGGGAAAGGATTCAATGGATCGCGAAACGCGCGACAATGGGGACGACGGTTCTAATTCCAGCGGGGCGCGGCGTTAAAGTTGGCCGATTGAAAATATCGGCAGCCGAGAGAGCCGGCTCTGCCAGGAGAGTTTTTGCCCGCTCCTATGGAGCCGGCCGCGCGCTCGCTTTATCCGCTCCGGCGATCGCCGGCTATTGAGTTTTAAAGTAGAAAATGGTATTCATCGGTGCCGCGAGAGCCCCCGGTCTCTTCGGCCGTCCCTTTTATGAACGCGTTTCATTCAAAGAGGCTTCCTCGATTTCGCTCCGACAGAGGAAGACGTCGGACGCCGCCGAGATTCAATATGTAATTCGCTCGCGGCGATTCCGCTCGCCGACGCGACGCGAGCAAGTGCCAGCCGAAGCCGTAACCAGCCGGCGAGAGCAACGGGAATCGATCGCTCTCGTGTAACTCGGCGAATTAATAGCCGGCGTTACGTGCTTTTATACGGCCGGCCGGCCGACGGTTTTCGACGAGCGTCGAACACATGCAGGACTTCCGGTCGCCTCTCCGGCCGATGCATTTTTAAATTGCATTACGCGGCCCCGAACATCGCCGCGGCGATTCCTAGATGAGTCAGACACGGGCCGGCGCGTGCTTTCCATTGGTCGATATATCGTCGTCGTCGTCGTCGCCGCCGCCATGAATCGCGGTGGTTTATTAGAAATCAATTTCTATGGGCCGGGAGCGTGGCTCCCTGCGCGCGGCCATCGAATATAGCATCCGCTCGGAGCAATTTCCAGCCTTTGTTCGTTATTAATTCACCGGCAAGATAGTTCCCGATGTTCCGGCCGGATACCTGTTTCGCGAATCGTCATTCTTGACCTCTTTGCGAACGACGCCGCTCTCTGAATTTCTATAGAAGCGACGATTCCTACGCGGAACGCGCGCCTACGCGTGCAACCGCGCCTACGAAAATCAATAAAAGCCGCCGGGGGAAAAACATCAAACCTCGCGGAGCATGTAATTATCCTTCCGCTGTGTCGCGCCTCCTGCGCGGAACGCGTTTGCTACACTGGGTCACTCGGATTCCAGTTCGTAGAACCGGCGATCCAGACACCGGCGATCCTTATTCGGATCTAACAGAAAATTTCGGAATCGAATTTCAGCGTTTTTCTATCGCGCTGTCGCGTCGAGGAGAAATGTGCTGTAGAAATTGCGATTTCGGTGGGACTCGAAATGTGTATTCGTGAATTTTAAGATGCTTCGAGGCTTGTTTGGAGGCCACGATGGAATGAAAGGAACAAATATGGAAATATAATAATAGCTATGAAAGAACTGTATGTATATAGAGTGAACCGTTTGAGTGGAATATCTCGCGAGGGATTAGAGTTATCAAAAATATATTCCTACAAAAGATGTTCGGTACAAAGGGGGACGTTTGATGATATAAATAATATTCTTACAGGTGTAGTGGTAGGGGAGATATTGAAGTCGAACTAATATTTTTAAATGGAACTCTGTATTTTGTTATCTATAATGTAACAGTGCTTATTGAGACGAATACGACGACCTGCGACATGATATCATTACCTGTAGTAAAAATGACATAAATGAGACGCACATGCGACAAATGAACGCATGTGCGGCAGATGAACGCATATGCGGCAGATGAATGCACGTCGCCAGCTGAAATCTGCGTAACTGTATCGACTGTATAGTGTTAACACCTTGACATTCTATCTTCTTCACAGTCACTGCGATTAGAAATTCTTCGATTGCAGTAATTTCTTAGAAAAGAAAGAAAATTGATGATTATTATGTGCCTAAATTTACTTGAATACTTAAATATCGACGACAAGAGATCAGAATTTTATTCCAACTTCGATTTACAGAATACAAAAGAATGTAAGAGAAATGTAATTAAAAGCATATATATATTAATATTATATTAATAATATTATTCTCTTTCTCTCTCTTTTAAATAATATTAATATAATAATATTATTCTCTCTCTCTCTCTTAAATAATATTATAATAATATTATTCTCTCTCTTTCTCTCTTTAATAATATTATTATAATAATAATATTATTCTCTTTCTCCCTCTCTCCCTCTCTCTCTCTCTTAAATAATATTATAGTGATATTATTTTCTCTCTTTCTCTTTAAATAATATTATTATGATAATATTATTCTCTCTCTTTCTCTCTTCAATAATATTATAATAATAATATTATTCTCTTTCTCTCTCTCTCTCTCTCTCTTAAATGTTATTATTATAATAATATTATTCTCTCTCTCTCTCTCTCTCTTAAATAATAATATTATTAATAATATTATATTATTATAATATTATTTAAGAGAGAGAGAGAGAGAGAGAGAGAGAGAGAGACGTTCCGTCCGACGACCCGTGGACGCTTTCAACAGGACGTCGCTCCCCCGGCCCTCTAACGGAAAGAACAAATGTTTGGTCCCTAATCGCGGGCCGATCCCTTTCAGAAGCCATTACCGTTCGAGGGGCCATTCTATTGCCCGATCTGGAAAGTCGTGACGGGGCTTTTCGTGGGGGTTGGGCGACCCAATTCTCGGCCGAGGGGGCGTCGTCGTGTTGGGCGCCGTTCGCGGGAACGACCGAAAAATCGTTCGTAAGATCAGAGGGACCCGGAGGCCGTCGGTCCATTAACGTCGAGTAATTCCGGCCGTTCGATTGTTTCACCGGGGAATTTCGTGCGGTCCGGTAGGATGTTAGGGAGCAATAAATTCGGTTGCTTTGGCCGAGGAAGACGTAGATTCGGTCGGCTGATAAATTTCTTTTCAACGGCGCGCCGGGACGGGCCGGGCCGGGCCGGGCGTCGGGCTCCCGGATCCATTGGAGAGCGCGCGCGGGCCCGGGAGATTTCGCTGTAAATTATTCAGTTGTAACGGCGATTAACTGGCCGCCGCCGTCGCCGACGGATTAGGGATGACGGCGATAGGGGGGCCGGGTTTTCGACGGACGGACGGTCAACCGTGACGGACGACCGCTCGCCGCGCGGCTCGCTCGCGCGCGTATCGACCGTACGCGATGGTGACGCGCGCGCGGGCCAAGTAAGTAATTAGACGTTATTAAGCGCGTCGGGAATAAATATCGATTATACGCTGCCGACCCTCTTTGTGCTTTGACTTATACAGTCACATGCAGGACCTTGGACGTTTTACGCGCGGCAATCGATAACGAGCGTGACGAGGCCGATGAGCATGCGAGAGCCGAGCGCGATCTCGCGCGCCGTTTTTCCGACCCGAGCCGAGCCGCCGCCGCCGCCGCCGAAGCCGCAATATGCTGATCCTTCTCGGTCTGGTAATTTATTTTAAACCGGTGAATTACTCGATGAATTTTCGCGGCTTTGTTTCCTACCTCGAACAATCGCCGGCCGTACAGTTTCCATCGGAAATGTACACGGTCTGTCGCGGAATTATTTGTTTCACGTTCGACGAATATTTTAGAGTTTGCGGTATATCTCTGCAGGAAATCTGTCCTTTGCAGGTTACACGACGCGTTGTACATTGTTGAGGTAGATATGGATAAGTGTTATCGTGTTTGTTGAGTTAGCGAACGTTTGTTGCAATAATTGATGGTGTGTTATTATATTATATATTATATTATATTATTGTATTCTATATTTATATATTATTTATTATTATTACTTACGATAATAGTACATTATATATATTATTTATTGTTATTATTTATATATTTATATAAATTATATTATTATTATTATTATATATATATAATAATATAATATACTATTATCGTAAGTAATAATAATAAATAATATATTATTTATTAAATTACATTATTATTTATAGTAATAATATAATTTATATAATAACAATATTATAGTAATTATATATTAACAATATTATAGTAATAATATATAAATAATAACAATAAATAATATATATAATATAGTATTATCGTAAGGAATAATATCATACATATATTATTATGAATTCTAATTATAAAATATATTCCCATTAAAAATAGACTTTTCATTTTAAAGTATATAAAAATTTTACTTCGAGCAATAACCTAGTTAACAATTATATCCTGAATAGTATTTTATTAACCACTCTCACTCTTATCGAAGAGCTCGGTATTACTTACTCTTTCAACTGATCTTTCAAGGTACAGTAATGTCTCCCTAATTGACGCTCAGATTGTACACGAAAATAGGCAATTTGGGAAGAGGAGATACGATTATTCGAGCCTTGCAATTCGTTTTCATAATCGTTGACAATCGATAACCATGAAAAAGCGAGCCACAAAGCTCGAACAAATAGTATCTCCTCTTCAAAAATTGTCCATTTTTGTGGACAATCTGAGCGTCAATTAGAGAGACATTACTGTACATTACGAAGAAATGATCTCTCTTAGTCTCAGCTCTCTGGGACTTGTTCTTAAAGCGTGAAAATTCTTCGACGACATTTTATTCTTAGAATTCTTTGCCGTGCTCTGACAAGATCTATTCTAGAATATGGAACATTAATAAAATCTTAAAAATACAGGTCTTCGAGCATCGCGTAACAGAAGAAAAATCGCCGATATTTCATTTGCAAGCGAAGCGATCAAAAGTCGTACTTCGTCGTCCAGTAATTATCCAATTGTTCTCCTCGTGTGCAAACATTTAACACAGAAACAGATATAATCGGACAATCCGTGGGTAGTTTAAAACTAGCGTGACAGCGTATCGTGCAACGATCATTTTCACTAATTTTCATAAGCGATAACATTTTCCATTGTATCAGTTTTATCTTGTTTTTCCCTACGAATTATCTACTCTCTCGCGCTAAAGGCTAAATGCTAAAGGCATTTTCCTGTGAATACACGAATGAAGTGAAAAGGGAAGATGGAAGAACGCATGAGAATTAAGTACTACAATAATAGTGAATAGAGAAACGGACGGAACGGATCGCGGTCAGCTGAGAATGTGCGCCGTTTATCGCAACAGGGAGAGAAAGAGAAAGAGAGAGAGAGAGAGAGAGAGAGAGGAAGAGAGAAAGGGAAAGAGAGAAAGAGAGAAAGAGAGAAAGAGAGAAAGAGAGAGAGAAAGAGTGAGAGAGAAAGAGAGAGATAAAGAGAGAAAGAGAGAAAGAGAGAAAGAGAGAGAGAAAGAGAGAGATAAAGAGAGAAAGAGAGAAAGAGAGAGAAAGAGAGAAAGAAAGAGAGAGAGAGAGAAAGAGAAGGAAAGAAAGAGAGAGAAAGAGGGAGAGAGAGCGAAAGAAAGAGAGAGAAAGAGAGAGAGAAAGAGAGAGAGAGAGAGAACGAGAGAGAGAGATTAGACCAAGGTGTTTCAGGCGATCGATTTAATGGGGAAAGTAGTAGCACGAAATTAAGTAGCTTTGCGGATGCTCTCAGCTTCGATCTCGGAATTAGTCCATTAACTACATGAATATTTTACGCAAAGGCCGGCGCGCGGAGTATCCTCTCCGCGGTGGTATTAAAAACTTATAATTAGCCGCGAGACGTTCGCGGAGGATGCCGCGCGATGTTAACGACGTTCGCTGCGTTATTGTTCGCGAAAATCTGGGCGGGGGTCGGAACGTTGGGCGCGGTGTAACGCGGAACCCGAGAGCTTCTCATTGTATTTTGTTTCTCGCGCACGTACGAGCAACCGAGGAGTAAACGAACGCGGCGTTCTATATTACAAAGCCTCATTAACTTTCAAGTCTATTTTGGAATATAGAGCATGTAAAAGTGTACCGTGTGCACCCGTGCTAGCATGGTGCCCCGTGCAACGCCGTTACCAGAGCGCTCGCAACGCATCTGCGTCGAACGGGAACCAGAGCAACAGGGCTAATAAAGGAAACGACCGAAATTTAGAGATTGTGCATCGGTCGGTTGGCCGAGAGACCCGTTGCATTGCCGATTTTCGACTGGCCAAGGTCTCGGTAGCGTCGCGCTCTGTCCTAATATCTTCGGCGAATTAAATTTCTATGCGCCATCTCGAACTTCATTTCTGTCGCCTTTCTTACCGCACGCTCTACGGTTCAATTGTTTCAATCGTTTACCATTGGGTTGGCAACTAAGTAATTGCCGATTTGTTCAGTGAAATACAAAATTTTTTTTTACTTGGAACGAAGTAAAACACGATGCGATATTTGCCGAAACGTTGTCTTGTCTTTGAAAAAAATATCAACAATATAATCTGATCCTGATGTTATTTAAATATAAATATATTGGTGACAACACAATACAATATCGATATTTTTCTAGGCTGTGCCGTACAGCCGTCTCTCATTCGTTAATCGAAAGTCCCGAAATTATGCGATTCTTCTTTCCGAAACGTTCACCGTTCTCGCTGCGCAAGATCCATTTTTCCATTCGGTTCCGCAACCGAGACCGTGATTCTGCACGCGACTTTGTCATCGCGCGGTTAATCGTGGCCTTTAATTATTTGAAAAACTGCTTCCGATGTTAATCGCAGTCTTCGCGCGCTGTCTGTCGCTCGTATTCGCGCCTATCATTACCGCGGGCCTGCGTTCTACAGAGATTAATGGGATGTTGCGCGGTTTTATTTCGCGGTGTTCGGCGCGTCGCCGCGTCTAATTATCCGAAGCGTTCGCCGTGCCGCGCGCGGAACTTCGTTAATTGTTGCCGCGCGCGTTGCGAAATTAAACTATAAATATTGGGTTGGCAACTAAGTAATCGCCGATTTGTTCAATGAAATAAAAAATTTCTGTTTACTTGGAACGAAGTTTAATCTGTAATGTATTTTCCATTTTGTTCGATGACATTTTGCCGTCTCTCCGACAGCTTGAAAATTCCACGCTCGTAGAAAGTCTGATCGTTTTCGGCCGAAAACTGAGTTAAGTGAGATTTTACAGCGACATCGTCGTTAAAAGTTTTACCACGAAGGGAGTTGTCCAGGGATCGAAATAAATGGTAATCCGATGGCGCGAGATCAGGGCTGTTGTGTTTTGATTAGTTTTCACCGTTCTACAAGCTCATTTTATCTACATTCTTCATTACTCCTTCTTTACTATCTTTATTTTAACAATGACATTACTTGTAAATTTAATGAATCTTTCATTTAGTACATTTCCTTTATTTTTCCTCTTTACCTTTTCTATCTTTTCTATTGTATCTTTATACACATTTTTTTATGTTTATCCTATTCGCGTGACAGGTATGCGAAATAACTTTTTCCTTGTAACAAAGAGTAAACAATAATAAGCAGGATTAAAACATAAAAAAATATTTGAAAGAAAAACATAATAAACAGGATTATTAATATTATTATCGTTGTTATTATTATTACACGAGGTAGCTAATTATCAATTTTAACATTGACGACAATTATTTCGCGCCGCCGCTATCGTTAAACTCCAAACGAGCGATCAATGACACCATTTAATTCCGCGAGCCCATCGCGGCCAATTTTGTTCTGCTTCTGCTTTGTTCTGATTCTTCCACTATAATTCCAGGAAACTCGATACGAGAGGAACAAAATTCGCGAAGAAGCCGGAATCAGTCTCGACGGGTTGCGGTTAATAATGCAGGCCGGTCGCGCGGATTGTTAAGGACACCGTGCGCCAATTAATTTAAACGAGGGTATCAAATTTCGTGAACGAGCCAAGGCGAAGCAGGTCAAAGTTCAGAAGGATAAAATACTCGCGGCACGCGGCCTACATAAACGAAGCTTTTAATTAATTGGAAAGTTACAACGATACCTCGGCGAGGTACGAAAGACACGCCGGCGCTCAATTAACCGAACTCCTAATTACGGCTCGTCCTACAATTAATCGAACTCGAATGTCGGCGGGAAATCGGTCTCCGTCACCGTGTCCCGGCGGTCACCGCACCGCGAAAATCAGCCGGTTTCACAGTTCGCGTTCGCGTTGCAACGAACGACTCGGGCTCGGCCATGTCGGAGCACCAAAACACCCGCACCCTTCTTTTCTAGCCCTTGGCGCTCCGCGCGTTTCTCGAGTACTGCCTACACACATTGGAGCAAATTAATCTTCCGTAAAAATTGTAAAATTCTTCAATCTCTTCAGGATTTCCAAAGAAAATTGCTTTAAGTGAAAGAACCAATGAAATCGTGAGAGACGACAATTTGCGAAGAGGAGATGCGATTATTCGTGCCTCGCGGCTCGTTTTCATAGTCGTTGACAAAATCGACGGCTATAATCGCATCTCCTCTTCCCAAACTCTTCCATTTTTACAATCCGAAGGACAACCGGGCAGAACTTGCCGTATTTCCATTCACGGCGGCGACAGCGACGCGTATCAGCGTCGATTAACCCTTAGCGCTACGCGCGTTCCTCGAGCACTGCCTACCAGCAACTCCGGCACATTTTTGGAGCGGAGCGCCTCAGATAAAGGAAGTCTTATTTTCAGCGGAAAAGATTACACGTCCTTGCAAATGCATTCGATTTTATTGATTTTATAAATATACATTTTCCTATTGTAAATAAAAGATAAATTTTCAATTTTGTAATTCACCATAGTGCGATATCTTTGGTAACAATCTCCCATGTGTATTCTGGGTTTACTTGGACAAGTGTCGCAGTATTCGCTTTGCCAAATAGAGTTACTAGATATTTCTTTCGAGTTTAGAACATTTTCCGCGCAATTGTTGGTTTCCTTTATAATTTCATTTACCAATTCGTCCGCGAAAAATAATTTAAAATATCGTATCGGCTGTTCGATGTTTGTAGGAACTTGTGGTCCAACGACCTGTGGCAATACGCTAAAAGGTATTCTATCTGGAATATGTAATTCTTCCGTAACATCGCGCCATTCGTCCAAGTCTTGTAACGAATCTTCGCGTTCGCTTTCAATAATTCTCATTCTTCGTCTCTTCGGTAGTATAATTTCGCTGCTACTACTCGAAGTGTCAGAATCGTAATCAACATTGTCTTCCACAATGTCTTTCAACTCTTCGAAATCAAATACGTCTTCGGTATCGCTCGGCTCTAAATTCTCATCGTAATATTTATTTTTCTCCACGTTGCTAACCATAGAAAAGGTCGAAAAATGGTTTAATCGTAATGGTACAGACTTAGCACGTTTCAACTGCAGATAACAATCGCTAACGCCGACGATAACGTATGCTAAAAACATTTAGCTCCGCAGCGGAGCCTTCGGAGTTACGGAACAAATGATAAATGTCTCCGTAGCGGAGCCTTCGAGCGCTAACTAAGGGCTAGTCGATGAATGCAGCGGTCGGCGCGTGTTCCTTGCCCCTCGAACGAACGAACCCCGAACCGAACGGCCGACCGACCCTAAACCTAACGCCGCACGTTCTAGTAACTAAAATAACTAGAATCAACGGGTTTCCCTCGTGTTTTCCGGCAGAGCAAGTCACTGTTCAAGTATAACACGCCGCCGGCGGCGTATCGATTCTGCGGAAACCGGAGACCGCTTTTTATATATAAAAGGCTCTACGTCGCGGCGACCGCCGCCGCTGCGAACTATTGTCCGTTTTATTTACGGGGACAAATAAAGCGATAATATAAATTTCGTAACGCCGGGCAACGCCAACCGGGAAACAGGTATGTACACGCGCCGCGCGTGCTGTGCGATCGATTTTATGGGGGACGCGTTGTAGCCGATTCTTTTTATTCTTTTTTTTGCTCGTCGCCGAAGATTTGTTGGATCTGGCTAATTGAAATGGAAAGTGTACACCGGGCTGCCCGCGGCACGGAATTCTTTTGTTCGCTTCCGACGTGACAGATTAAGATTTATTCGACACGGTTGTTTCAATATTTCCGTGCTCTACGAACTATTAAAGCCGACACGTCCGGAGAAATGTCGAAATGTCGATATTTTGGAGGTTTCTCTTTTTCCTCTTTTTTTTCTGAAAAACGCTGCAACCGATTCGTAATTCCGTACTGGATTTCATTGTACGTTCATTCGGCTAGATAAATTTCGTTCGGTTCCGTTCGAGTTCGATCGAGAGGGAACTTTTGTTCTGGGGGATGAAAAAGGATAATAAAAAAGACTAATGAAAAAAACTCTCGTTTCTTTAACTTTTTCATTCGATATATTTCAGGAAAATTTGAAAAATGCGTTTTGTAGATCGCGATAAGTTATATTATAACTATAAAACGCATTTTTCAAATTTTGCTCAAATATATCGGATGAAAAAGTTAAAGAAACGAGAGCTGTTTTCATTAGTCTTTTTTATTATCTTTTTCATCCCCCAGAACAAAAGTAATTTTTATAAGTTATATTATAACTTAATTATATTATATAGTATATTATAGTATATAATATATTATATTATAGTATATTATATTATAGTATATTAGTATATTACAATATACTAAATAACACGTTTCAAAAAGCGGCCGAATATTAATGGGACTCGCTGTATATTAAACTCGATTCCATACCTAATAAACATATTACAATTTATCGAATAAAGCGGATATTCTGAATTACATAAATATATTAAATACGAAGGAACGTCAATCTATTAATATATTCAATATTATATATATTATATATATATATATATATATATATATATATATATATATATATATATAATAATATAATAATAATAATATAATAATATATAGATTATTATATATATATATGTGTGTGTGTATATGTACTCACTGATTGCAACGACGACAGGTAGCTTCGCGTTGCAAAACAACCATAAACGTCCACGCGATTGGGCCACGAATCGCTGGGATTCTACCCTGCGGTCGTCTCTTACGGTAAATACCACAGGGGAATGATTACAATCGACATCGACGGCGATAACGCGCGGGGATATTCATAACACACACATACACGTACACACAGACACGGGGAAATTCACGGCACAATATTCTCGAGCGGTTCGTGCCTTCAATCCGGTCGACGGAAAAAGTTTTCACGGTTCGATAGACGTCTGATAGGTCAATCTTCTCGCGTGTAACACGGCCACGGCATGGAATAAAAGGGTGGAACGTCGGGAAAATAGTTGAAAAGGCGGGATACGTTGCCGTTTGATGCTCGACGACGAAATAAATACGCTTCCGGCTGACCTGCCGCTGTTTTATGCAGAACTTCTCCCGGCTAGAGGGCGGTTCAAAGCGAACAACGCGCTGCGTATCGCGAAATTTTTTTTAGATCCGTTATTCATTCTGCTATTCAGTTTTTGGGAACGTTTTTGCTCTTTGATTCCGACGTCGACGTTATTCTACAACTTTTTCGGCGAACTGTACCGAAAAATGCGATTCGTTCCTTAATTTTTTAAAGCTCCCGCGCAAGGATACGGAACAATATGTATGCTTTTTAAAACGGAGTAACTTTTTACCAAATTGGATCGAATGATTTGGATTTGTTTGAAATTATAGAAGAATGCTAACATAAATATACATGTGTAGCAATGTATATATGAAATATATATTAATAGCAAAATATATGAATAGCAAAAAGTTATGCTTTATCGCACAATATGCGAAAAAGATGTTGTAAAAATTGCTGTAAAAATTCGTTGGAATGATAACAAGAATACAAAATAATATTTGCGAACTTTTTTATCGAAGCCTGCAACAGGTAAAAAAGTTGAAACATAATTTTTGTACTTTCTTCATCACTGCAACCAACTTTAATTTCTGCAAAAACCGATTCCTTCATTGTTTAATAAACATCTAAGCCTTCTAAAAGAAGGCCAAGAAAAAAATTCAAGTATTTTAGTTCAATTTTCGAAAGGCTGCTCAGATTTTAAAAGTGTACAACGATTATACAGTAAGTAAAAAGCGACCGAAAGGCACGCGTCAATTTTTCACAACAAAGTCGCAAGTACAGTAATGTCTCCCTAATTGACGCTGATTGATTGTCCACAAATATAGACAATTTGGGGAAAGTAGATACAATTGTTCGAGTCTTGCGTTTTTATAGTTACGAATTGTCAATAAGTATAAAAACGAGCTGGAAGGCTCGAATAATCAATCGCATCTCCTCTTCCAAAATTTTCCATTTTTCTGCACAATCTGAGCGTCAGTTAGAGAGATATTACTGCAATTCCCATGGGTCTCGACAATACAGCAATGTCTCCCGTACTGACGCCAGATTGTCCACAAAAATGGGCAATTTGGGAAGAGGAGATAAAAAACGAGCCACAAGGCTCGAACAATCGTATCTCCTTTCCCAAAATTGTCCATTTTCGTGAATAATCTGAGGCGTCAATTAGGAAGACATTACTGTAATCGTTGTAGCTCGCGAAGTTCTCGCACCATTTTTCGGCAATCCTGTATCCATATTCGCACCGTTTCGCAATCCTCGCAGAGTTAACGAAACGTGTCTCGTCGCGCGCGGTATTGGCTTAAGGTCGGAGGTCGAGTGGCGAGGGACGAGTAGAAGGCGCGCAGGGTTCGCGGCACACGAAAAGCAGCAATTTCTTGTGCGCGGTAAACGATGCATGATAATTAAAAGTCGATAGAGCTCGATACACGGCCGCGTACTTTTTACTCATTCATCGTTCGTTCCGCGTCGCCCGTCGACCGCGCGGAAAAATATCCGACATTGTGCAACAGAAAAATCGATTTTACGAGTCAGTTTCGAAACGCGGGGTTGCCCCCGCGGTGTGCAAACAAGAGCTACGTTAATTTAAAAAAGAGAAAAGAAAAGAAAAGAAAAGAGAAAGCGGAGTCTACGTATTCATTTTTCAAAGCTATTTGGCACACGCTTTGTAAATGTATCTTCAGTTTCTCCAGAAATTGTTCGCTGCAACGAAACCTTGTTCATCCGAACCAGTTAATGCAGAATCTACCGAACGCTAAAAGCAACCAACGTGCGACAACGACGTTTATAACGACGAAAAAATTGTATTTACTTTGACCCTTTGCACTCGACGGTCGCCGATACGGCGACACGATGCATTCGCGTCAAAGTGGCGTCTCTTTTTAATTATTATTTGCCTTGCTACTGTGAGGTAATCGCGTAAAATGCATGATTAAAAACACAAAATTTATTGCTTATCGTTTACAATATTTATCGTTTTCCTATACAATTTTCGAGCAGCGTAATGATTTTTCTTTCAATTCGACGCCGTATAACAAAATCTGTTCCGAGTGCAAAGGGTTAAACCTCTCGCCACATTTTTATTATAATATTTGCTTGAATTAAAAAGATTGTTTAATTATTTTCTATGGAAGAGTCTTTATAATCTCGTCAACTTTAAAACGAAAAATGTGAAAACGGTTATCTCGCCCGGTTTTGCAGATTCAGTGTTAATGCGAGACCTTCCGCAGCCCTAAACGCGACTAATTTATTGTTCCATATAAATATATCGTTTTACAGTAAGATTGGATTTATTTAAACGTCGTTTCATTTCCATAAATATACAAGACGTTAAAAAGACAATGATTACAATAAATTCTCCCTAATTGATGCTCAGCTTGTAAACAAAAATGGACAATTTAAGAAGAGAAGGAACGATTAATCGATTAATCTTGTTTCTCTAATTGCTGATAATTAGTAATTATAAAAACATGCCGTAAAGCTCGAATAATCGCATCACCCCTTCCCAAATTATCCATTTTTATGTACAATCTGAGGGTCAATTAGGGAGAATTCACTATACATGCTCGAACAAAAAAGATTTACCTAAAAACGTCTCCCAAAAGCATTATTACAATATCAAGAATTATGGAAGAAAGAAATCACAGACCAGTCATTTCGACTGACTCGATGGTTCCGACGTTAACGCAGAGCCTAAACAGAAGCCTCTGTTATGCGAATCGAGGTACATCGTGCTATCAGTTACGCCAACGTGTAGCCGAAAGTGCATGAAAGCGTCGAGGACAGAGTCGCGCGACGCTTATCTAGGAAAGCACGAACGTGGGAGTACTTAGCAATCCTCTGATATCCGAGTGGCCTTGTCCTCGACCTCCTCGGATAATCAAGGTTCCGCTTGCAACGAAAATTAGAAGGTTCCGCGGCGGCCACCGCGACGCGATGTCTTTCGTTTAGCTCGATTAACGACTCGTAACGACTCGTGTCGCCTATTCGATATGTAACCCGACTTCTGCCGTTGCCGCCGCTCGATACAAGCATATCGATCCATTGTGGCAGACTCTCGCCCTCCCCCCTCCGGTTCTGAATTCGATGGTCCCGATACCGTTGGTCAGGCCGTGGGTAAATTTGAAGGGTGCGTGCGCGGAGAACCCCAGCCCTCGCTCGCAGGGGAAAGTTCGATGGTTTGTTTGGAATGTAGGCGCCCTGGGCGGGGACGCGCGTTACCCAGGAAATTCGATTCAGAACGAAAAAGAAGACGTGCCGAAGCAACAGAACCTTCGAGATCTTTTTCGACCCTTGCGTTCGCTTTCGGCGATCTCGCGCGAATTTTACGCGCCTGCAACGAAAATCGGCGAATGAAATCGGGAACGAGGAACATTTTAGAAGAATTTAGGGACGTTTATTTTCTTTCATTCTCGACTCGGTGAAATTATCAACACTTTAACAATTATTAACACACGTACAGATACAACGGAATTTGTTGCGTTCGAAAAATATTATTTAATTTGGCTCGACTGAGAAAGCTGAGGAAGAGAATGTTTTAGCTTGAAATTTGAATTATCGACTTGTGGATGCAATTTTGTTATTGATACTGTCGAGAAGGTGGGAGGCATCTTGAATATTGTAAACAAACCAGAATCGACGCACCAGTGAAGCAACTGAGAAATCTAATAATACAGTGTACCCCAAAATTATGATACTATGATATTATAGGGATTCCTGAGGTTATTTGAAGAAACTTTTTCCTTTACAAAAGTTTTCTCCGAGGCATCGTTTACGAGTTATTAACGAAAAACGCTGACAATGAGAGATCGCGTACGGCTGACGCCCCGCCCTCGCGACCACTGCCGCCGCGTCAGACGGCCGGCGCGACGCGGCATTGGTCGCAAGGGTGGAGCGCTGGCCGCACTCGCTCTCCAATTGGTCAGCGTTTTTCGTTAATAACTCCCAAACGAAGCCTCGTAGAACATTTTCGCTAAGGAAAAAGTTGCTTTAAATCATCTCAGGAACTCCACATTTCCCGCTTGCACAATAATTTTGAGAAAACCTGTATACTGCGTTCGCAGAAGACAGCTCTTGGCGAGTTAGACTCGTCAAAGACTACAGTTTCGCATGAAATGAATGACAATCTCAACTCGTCATCGTATGTCAAGGGGTTAAAGAATGAAATTTCTATTTCGTTCATGTTTCCTGCAATTGACGAAGGTCGTTCTTATTTCGCACGCGATCTAGATATTTTCGAATTCGCCTTCCCGAAATCGAAGTTATTTCTATCTTTCCGTGCGATGGTTTAAATCGCGAACGAATTCTGAGCCGCGACGTTGCGAGCGGACGAAATCGAATGTCAAGCCTCGAGTTGACGCGGAGCTGGAAAGAGTTTAAAGGCTATTTAGATCGGTAAGCTTCGACGCGGCCGCTTTTGTGGTCAATCGATTGCGTCGCACGGCGAAGTATTAATATCCCGTTGTGGAAGACGTCTGATAGGAGCAGTTAACTTGACGAAATTGAATTTTTCGAACGCGAGTATCGATAGGCCGGCGGGATGCGTGAATTAATGAGCCACTGATGGAGTTTTAACTAGACGCCGACAGCGATTCGGTGGGTCGCGTTATACCCGCAGGTACGAAATTACTCGTCGATTAGGTATCTATTCCGATACGGCGGGATCAGAGGTACGCGTCGATTTAATTTGCCGTACAGAAATAAGAGAAAAATCTTCGATATCGAAATTCGCGATATTTCCAAAATCCGCATCGAGCTGGCGGGAAGAACGTTTAAGTACAATACGAAGCGATTTCACGTTTGCCGTGGATTCATATTTCATTCGTTAAACCGAAAGTTTCGCGGTTAATGGACAGACTACGTCGGTGGCAGCTCAACGTTAAGCCGGTCCATCGGGAAATCCGCTGGTCAATGAACGAGTTCAATTCGCCCCTAGCCAGGCACCGTGGATGTACCGAAAATAAAACTGTGAAAGCGTCTGCGCTTCGCCTGCCCGATGTTTTATATGCATTGATCTATGCGAGCTTTTCATTAGAAAGAGCTCTCATTCACAAATGTCTGATTTAGACGCTGCAGTTTATTCGGTCGGAATGCGCATAATTCTATAAATAGACACGCGTGCAAGGTGTCCCATAATTATGTTAACAGTCGAAAAGGGTTCCCGAGGTCGTTTGAAGTAACTTTCTCCTTTACAAAAATGTTCTCCGAGGCATCGTTCACGAGTTATTAAGGAAAACCGGTGACCAATGAGAGGCGAGCTCGACTCGCGCCAATCAGCGGAACGGTGCTTCGCGCGCTGGTTGGCCGGGCGAGCTCGCCTGGCGCTAGGCCAATGAGCGGAACTGTGCTTCGTGCGCTCGTTGACTAGGCCGCCTCGCGCCAGCCTAGCTCGCCTCTCATTGGTCAGCGTTTTTCGTTAATAACTCGCGAACGATGCCTCGGAGAACATTTTTGTAAAGGACAAACTTTCTTCGAATAACCTCGGGAATCCCTCATTTCCCGGAAGTACCATAATTTTGGGGTAGCCTGTAGATGTGCGTGTATCCTCGTGTGCTCGTGGCGACTGGATTAGCAGCGTTCATTCTCGATTTTTTTAGCTCGAAGAAACTTTTCACTCTGCCTACATGAAATTTGTATCTCCTTTTTCCAAGGAACAAACTTGTTTTTAGGTGCTAAACGCGGGTGAGTCTGGGCAGCCCTGGAAGTAGCAGAGGCGCGAAGAATACATACTTCCGAAACTTTGATCAACGCGCTTTCCACAGTTTGTCTCTCCGCGAACCTCTGTACATTATGTAGAGGAGAAAGTAAAGCTATGTAGGAGCCTCGTCAATCAAGATTCTTAGTCTTCCAAGTCCTGCGGAGATGACGTAGGGGTGACCTGTAAGCTCCGATGTTTACGGTGAACTAGCTCTGATCACAACATGCAAACACAAAATATACGCTAATGAGAAGCTAAGGCGATCTAATAGATTCATCGTACACGAAGAAGAACGAAGTACGTAGAAGTCTTGTACGTGAACCTCGGATCTCCAGGCAACGTAAAAACTGTCTAAATTATTTCCAAGAAAGGTCAGTTAGAGGGAAATGCGTTTGCTACTTCTTTTAATAGTTGTAACAATTTGGAAATAACGTAGTAATATCATTAGATCCTGCCGATGTCTATAGTTTTGTATTCGACGACACATTTTTCCAAAATTCCATCTAACAAGCTTCCATCGAGGTACTCGATAATTCGTGTTACTTCAATATAAGTATGCTATTTACTTAAATAAACAAAACATCCTGACAGTTATTTTATTACGTTATATTACATTATATGTAATAAATATAATAAAATATTATATTATGTATAGTAAAATAATAAAATAACTGTCTAGATATTTTATATAATATATTATAATAAATCAATACGTATATATAACAATAATAATATAATATATATAATAATAATTATAATATAAATAATATAATAATAATATATATATTTACTATTATATATAATAATAATAATAATAATAATAATAATGATATAATAATAATATAATAATTTTTTTTGAATAATAAATCCAAGATATGTAAAATAAAGATTATGAAACCTATCTGATAGTTTCAGAGTTAAAGTAATACTAAAACGCTTAATGTTAAACCTGCTAATAATGACGCAAATAATGCATTAATCAAAAAATTTATTCAATCAATCCCCATGAAAAAGCTTCCACAAATCCAAGATATATAAAATAAAGTTCGTGTTTTCAAAACAGTAAAAGGATTCGAAATAAGACTGACAAACCTCTCAAAATGACTTCAGAACGAAAGAAATGATTTTTATATGTAGCAACAGATGCTAAAAAACGCTCCCGCAGTCCAACGACGAATATCCCGCGGCGAACGTTATCGCCACGAAGCGATACGTCCTCGTTTCGCCGATTTCGCGTTCGGCTCCTCGGATTCCCGATACGCTGGGATCAATCGAACGAAACTTTTCCGACGCAGCCTGCACATCATCCGCTAACGAGTACATATTTGCGCGTTGATTCGGCTTGTTGCGTACCGACGCAGGCGCCGTTTACCGCGCCGCAAGCCGCGAGAGAGGAAAGTTGGATCGGATCGGATCCGGATCGTAGGTTGATCGGGGAAACCGGGGACTGGCAACTTCTGGATAGGGGGCCCGATTAATCATGTGGCATTGACAGGGACATTAGGCGGAGTTAATTAGAGCGTTTTGAGATATCGGAGATTCGTGCGTGCATGACATCCATTGGCGCTCGAGCGTGCTGCGGAGAGTCGCTCGGGCGTATCCAGGGTTCATCCGCCAGGGAATACTGTTCGCGTTCCTTCTAATAACCGTAATCGAACAGCCAAAACGCGGACACGCTCGACGGCCGGGGGTATATGAAGTCGTCGACGGATAATTGTCGAATATCAATCGCGCGCCGGCGTTTCCCCGCGTCGCTACCGGCTCTCTCCACGCCGATTGCCCTAATATTTACATTGCTCGCCGGAGGAGATGATACTTCAGCTGTTTGGCCCTCGATTCTCGATCGATCGCCCTCGCCCGGTCCATTTCAACGGGCGAGCAGATCCGTTTTCCCCGTTTTCTCTTTATCTTTCGGAAACGTTCGCGAGCTTCCGCCGAGAGAAAATCTGAATAGCGATCCGACGGAACACGTGTCGGGCTCGAAGGATGACGCTGGACCACGCACTTTGCTCCGGATCGAATCGCGACAGTGTTTTTTATCGGTGTTGCGGAACACCAAAGGCATCGTGGCGGACGAGAAATTTAACCCTTCGCACTCGAAGACATTTAACTGTGAATTAAAGATAATTTTTCTGGCTTACAGTGTTTCCATTTTATACGACGAAGTGCATTTTATGCGTGTGAAATTGAGTTTTAGGGTGACTTTCAACAATTTTTTAAATCTAAACTTCGTTGATATAAAGATTATATGATTTATTATATGATGTGACAATCTTCGCGGTGTTAAAAGTATGCAAAGGGTTAAAAGACGAAGGAAACTCGGGAACAATTTTCATTCGTTTCGTTGACTGCGAATCGTGCATTTACGAGCATCTTTCTACGTTTTGTCCGCCGGAATCAGAGTTGGACATCGTTCGAATAAATATCTAAGGTAATAATAAGATAATAATAGCCGAATAAATTGCTCTCGGTCGAATATTTTGTGCAAATAATACGATCATTCGATATGCGTCAGTAAATTACTTTAGTTATTCGAATAATTCTTTAGTCGAGCAAATTATTCGCGTAATTCTTTACTCGAGCAAATTATTCGAATAATTCTTTATTCGAGCAAATTATCCGCGTAATTCTTTATTCGAGCATATTATGCGCGTAATTCTTTATTCGAGCAAAATATTCGCGTAATTCTTTATTCGAGCAAATTATTCACATAATTCTTTATTCGAATAATTCTTTACTCGAGCAAATTATCCGCGTAATTCTTTATTCCAGCAAATTATTCGCATAATTTTTTATTCGCGTAATTCTTTATTCGAATAATTCTTTACTCGAGCAAATTATCCGCGTAATTCTTTATTCCAGCAAATTATTCGCATAATTTTTTATTCGCGTAATTCTTTATTCGAATAATTCTTTACTCGAGCAAATTATCCGCGTAATTCTTTATTCCAGCAAATTATTCGCATAATTTTTTATTCGCGTAATTCTTTATTCGAATAATTCTTTACTCGAGCAAATTATTCGCGTAATTCTTTATTCCAGCAAATCATTCGCGCAACTGTCTATTCGAATGATAACGCGAATAATTGTTAACTGTCTCCGTTCTCGCGTAATTTTTTAAAAACACGCCGAACGTACCGCACCGAAAGAACTTCGTACAACGTGTACAGAAACGCAGTCGTTCGAACGATCGGTTCATCGAAACGGAGCAACAATTCCGTCTTCCAAAGCGCCGGTTACCGGACAAATGAAATTCTATTGACATATCCTACATATCCGATGCTTGCATTAAACATCGACGTGCCTGACGCGGTGCAGTTGTCGAGACGACTGCCGCTGCGGCTGCAGTTCCCGTACGCGGAGATACGCGAATCCGTGCTCCAATTAGAAAGGCGGGAAGAGCGCGCCGCTGAATAAACGATGGACGGTAAATAATAAAGTATTCTAATCCGCGCGCGAGCTTCGGAAATTTCTGCGGCGCGGCACCTTAATAAATAACGCGTCGTTCGGATGTTCGTGGGGTCTTCTTCGAGCTCCGTAGACGTTGAATTGTTAAACGTCGCGGCGTCGCGCGGCGGGCCGTTTATCCCGAAAAACGCGGAAGGAAGTCGCTTTACGAAAATATCCCCGCGACGATAAACTTTTGCTCGGTGAGCAAATCGAGCAAAACCGATAGTCGGTCGAACATCGTTTACGAGGAATCGATGACGACGGAATAACGAAGCGCGCAGATCGATTTTCATCGTTTCCGAACGTCGCATCCATTCGTATCTCCGAACGTGGACGACCGAAAATCGACTCGAAATGCGAGTTCTCTATTTCGTTCTCGTGGCTCATGCCGCGACTGAACAACGCTGGAAGCAACAACGTTTTCCGCCGAGGTGAAGGATGACATTTTAAATAAACATCGAAGCTGCCGCCTGAATTCTGGACCAGAGTGCGCCGTCGCCGTCGTCGCCGCGACGTTTGTCAAACGTGGAATAGAGGGGCAGGAGGGAATTAGAAAAGAAGAAAAAAAACCGAAAGAAACGAGAATGGAGAGACACGTGAAACACGGTGAAGCTAGGTAGAGAGCATAATCAATACTTTTACGTGCTGTTGCTCTCAGATGATCCCGCTTATCTGTTATGACACTGGCCGATGCAAGCGGAAGCACGAACCGAGTAATCCCTGCTGCTACGTGGTCGGAAAAACCAACATTTTCATTTCTCAAGTTGTTTATACGGCCCGACGCGATTATTAGCAGAGGGGCTCGAAGCCGCGGCGTTTAAAAAGTGTACACATTATGAAAGGTGTTTAGCGGTCGCTAACGCGCGTAAATTAGCGACGCGCGGGAGACGCGCATCAAATGATCGATGTTACTTAACCCTCGCCCGTCCTTGGCAACAATACGACATTATTCTCAAGCTTGCATTGTTCGGCTATTTTTAGGAGAATTGATCTTAGACCTTATAACTATTGTTCTATTTTTTGGCGAGAAGTACGGTAATGTCTCCCTAATTGACGCTCGGATTGCGCAGAGAAATGGACAATTTGGGAAGAGGGGACACGTTTATTCGAGCCTCAGGGCTCGTTTTTGTAAGACGATTGTATTTTGTTGATAATCGGTAACTACAGAAACGAGCCACGAGGCAAGTTGTAACAAAGTGACTGTTGGATTTTTTTAAATTTCGTTAATGACATTTATTTATCTACTCAATTTAACCAGTTACAGTAATGTCTCCTTAATTGACACTCGGATTGTGCAGAAAAATGGACAATTTGAGAAGAGGAGGTACGATTATTCGAGCTTTCCAGCTCGTTTTTATAGTTGTCGACAATTAAGTAACTATAAAAATGAACCGCAAGTATCGAATAATCGTATCGTAAATAAACAAATCGTATAATAAATATAGTAAATAAATATATAAGTATAATATTAATTATATTATATATTATATATATTATTATATTATATATATATTATAATTACATTATATATTAATGTAAGTATAATAAATAAATCGTATCGTATAAATCGTAAATTGTCCATTTTTCTGGACAATCTGAGCGTCAATTGGAGAGACATTACTGCATATGTATCTAATATCATCAACGAAAAAAACATGTAAAACGTACAAAAGCGACGCTATTTTTTACTGAAAAAAAGCAGTGATCTTCGCGTAGAATTTTTCATTATTTTAAAATTAACAGCCACTTGTTACAATTCCTTCCGCATTTTTTAGAACCGCAAATAAGTTCGTGCATCGCGTAGTTCTGTCGTCGAAAAAGCTCCGCTTCATTTTTTGTTCCAGATCGAGCGAAGAAAATGCCGGACTGCGCGTCGATCGACGCCGTCTACCGGAAGGTTCATGGAGGTCATGGGCGCAAGCAAACGTCGATAAAATGTAACGAAAATAAAATTGACGTGTAATGAAATGTCAAAGGATATGTATGAAAAATGACGAGAGGTTTCCTCGATGTTTTACAGTCGAAAAAAGAAATTGCCGAAACTCGTTTATACGCCGAATCGAAATATGCCGTTGAATTTGGAAAAACGAGGGCGGAATGAGGATCGAACGAGCCCTCGTTGCAGTATTTCTCCTTGTGCCAGGCTTGCGCGAAGTTCGCGCATTGTTTTGTCTCGAGCTTGACGCTCGCGTATGATTGATTCAATGCCTGCCGCTTGTGTTCTTAGGATCAGGGAGCAACAATGAGCGCAAATGTTTGCTCGCATGTATTCCGGATGTATTCGCTGCGCTCCCGGCTAGTTTCGGATCGCTTCCTGCATCGTGTACGCATTCGCGAATTCTTAAGCTCGGCACTAGATCATCGAAAGCAGGAAATAATTACGTCGCTCTGATAAATATTAAATTCTCATCTGGTCGCGACTTATTTACGGTAATTTCTCCCTAATTCGCGCTCAGATTGCGCACAAAAATGGACAGTTTGGGAAGAGGAGATACGATTATTCGAGCCTTCCAGCTCGTTTTTAGTAGCATTGGGGAAACGAAAGGCCCTCGGGCACGCGGGTTACAAGCTTTAAGACAGGCTAGCATATATGTGCACGTTATAATATAGTAATTTCTGTCTGATTTGGGCCTAGATTGCGCACAAAAATGGACAGTTTGGGAAGAGGAGATACGATTATTCGAGCCTTCCAGCTCGTTTTTAGTAGCATTGGGGAAAAGAAAGGCCCTTGGGCACGCGGGTTACAAGCTTTAAGAAAGGCTAGCATATATGTGCACGTTATAATATAGTAATTTCTGTCTGATTTGGGCTCAGATTGCGCACAAAAATGAACAGTTTGGGAAGAGGAGATACGATTAATCGAGCCTTGCGGCTCGTTTTTATAGTCGTTGACAATTCGTAACTATAAAAATGAGCCGCAAGGCTCGAGTATTATACAGTAATGTCTCCCTAACTGACGCTCAAATTGTGCAGAAAAATGGACAATTTGGAAAGAGGAGACGCGATTATTCGAGCCTTTCAGCTCGTTTTTATAATTGTTGACAATTCGCAACTATAACAAATGAACCGCAAGGATCGAATAATCGCATCTCCTCTTCTCAAATTGTTGATTGTTGTGCACAATTTGAGCGCGAATTAGGGAGAATTTACTGTATAATATAATTAATCGGACGGAAACTCGTCTCATGGAAACAGCATATAATTTTCTCTCTCTCTCTCTTCTCTCAGTCTTCTCTCTCTTCCCGCTCTCTTCTCGCTCTTGAGAGCTTTGCGTCTCCTTTTAACAGTTGTTGACAATCAAGCTTCGAATAATCGTGTCTCCTCGTTCCAAATTGCCCAGTTTTGCGCGCAATCTGAGCGCGAATTAGGAAGAAATTATTGTACAGTAATGTCTCCCTAACTGACGTTCAGCCTTGCACCTCGTTTTTATAGTTGTTGACAATTCGTAAATATAAAAATGAACCGCAAGAATCGAATAATCGTATCCCCTCTACCTAAATTGTCCATTTTTGTGAACAATCAATCAGCGTCAATTAGGGAGACATTACTGTACTTGCGACTTAGTTGTGAAAAATTGACGCGTGCTTTTCGCTCGCTTTTTATTTATTGTATAATCGTTGTACACTTTTTAAAACCGAGCAGCCTTTCCAAAATTGGACTGAAATACTTGAATTTTTTTTCTTGGGACGTTAGAAGGCTTTGATGAACGTTTATTGAACAATGAAGGAATCAGTTTTTGCAGAAATTAAAGTCAGTTGCAGCGATGAAGAAAATAGAATAGATTGAATAATAGATTGATTATTCAAGCCCTGCAACTCGTTCTTATAGTTGTTGACGATCGAACAATCGCATCTCCTCCTCCTAAATTGTCCATTTCTATGGTCAATCCGAGCGCGAATTACGAAGAAATTATTGTAGCTGCATGCGAAAGCAGAAAATAACGCGCGAAGATACGTAACAGAGGATTACGTACGAAACGTATGAAAATTCCCGTGGAACTTTATCCTTTCCTCCCACCGATTTCCATGAAACTAGCCAAGTTCGTGCCACAAAATAAGAGGCGTTCGTCTCCTGGACGAGAACTCGAGAGAGTTTAAAGAGTAAAACAACCTCTCCCTGAGGAACTTGGCAACTTCGAAGTTATTTCGGGAAACTATTAAAAAAGAAAATTACGGTTTGAATGGCGAACTTGTATGGCGGACTCGCGTATAATATCGTAAAAAGTGTCCTGGCATTTTACAGAATGCTTAGAAAGCAGATTCGATTTTGGAAGTGCGAAATGTCAACGAAACTGAGGCTGGACGGTTACAATTCATCGTAGTTGTCGATGTTTCAACTATTTCGCGTTTCAAACGTTCTAATTAAATTCAGTTCGTTCGCTCATGTAATAATATAACAGTGAATTTTGGAAACTGGTCGAAAATTATGCTCGCGTTTCACCGATGCGGCACTCGACGGGTTAAGGTCTGTTCTAAATTCTCCGTCGCAGCTGAAAGAAATTGTCGAGCCAATGTAACAATTAGACTGCGAAATGTCGCCAAGAGATGCGACGAATTTAATAAAATTGTTCGCATTATTTCCGCGAATCATTGGAATTTTTAAAGGAGCAATTTATCTTTATTCAATTCCTATTTTTCGCGACCGTGCTTGTTAAATGTTGCTTTCGCATAAAGATCCGCGGTCCGCAAGCAATATTCCAAATCTCGTACGATTAATAAAACGTTTATTGTTATTTATACGAAGACCGAGCTGTGCCGGAAAGCAACCGCGCCGAAAGCTTGGAGCGTTCCGCGCGAAACGAACGCCGGTAATTCTTGCTGTTGGGGCGCTTTGAGCTTCGCCCTCTCAGAATTTAGGCTCGCGCGTTAATAAACGGTGCCAACGTGGGGCCGTCTGTCGCAGTTCCACGACCAGAAGCGGACTGATATTCGCTCGAAATCTCGTTAGCGGATATCAACGCTTGTCGGACGAACGCGCCTACGGTCGTTCGGCGAAAATAAAGCCGCGCGCGCGCGCGCACGCTGTAAATCCTGATCAGCTGCTATACACTTACCAGGGCTGGCGGCACCCTAGCCGCGACATACTTCCGTATAAATCTCCGTAGCGTCAACTTACCTGGAACAAAATTGAAACGAACGTCAGCGTTAAATGGTGTACGGCCGCGTTGCTCGCGATCGCGATAACGCGACGCGCCGCAAAAAAAAAAGAAAAATGCGGCCGTTAAGAGCCGCGCGAAAAGAGGATAACTTCCGGCTCTTAACCGGTAAAGTGCATTCTGACGTACCGAAAAACTTTCTTCATTAGACCCGGGAATTTTAACATTCCTTCGCGGGCCGGGCCCTCGAAGCTAATTCAGTAAGTCGATTAAAACAAGTAATGAAACTTCCCTCGCGGTAAATACGCCGCGGATTTTTAGGCGAATACGGGATTATTGTTCCGGACGGAGGGGAGTTAAGCGGGCCGTCAGGCTTTCTCCTAATGCGCGCGGAAATTTCATCAAGGATTTTTACGCGCCGGGATGAGTCGAATGCGCAATATCCGGGGTCGGTGTAAGGAGCCGTGGTAAACACCCTTCGACGTTACACCCTTACGGTGCTCGTTGCGCGAGTTCTCTTCGATAGTGGATCATTTTCGCTTGTTTAAAAAATGGAAATCGACGCGCATTCTTGTAGAGGGTGTCGCTTAATTCTGGATGACCGCGATTTTCGCCATTTTAAAGGGTCGAGAATATAATAAATTCTCTCCGTTTCTCTCTCAGCTTGTAAATAAAAATGGACAGTTTTGGAAGAGGAGGTGCGATCGATCGATTAATCTCGTTTTTTCTAATTGCTGACAATCGGTAGCTATAAAAACGAGCCGCGACGCTCGAATGATCGCACTTCTTGTTATAAAATTGTCCATTTTCGTGTAAAATCTGAGGGTCAGTTAGGGAGAACTCGCTGTATATGCTCGAATAAAAAAGATTTATCTAAAATTGTCTCCCGAAAACATTGTTATAGCGGTGATCTTTGCACGATTTCTCCTCGTTAACACGTTCCGTGCCACGTGTACCATCGATGGTACACGCTTGCATGTTTACTTAGTGAACTGAACAAATTGTTTACAAGAAATTTAGAACCGAAGAATCAATTTCCACCGCAAGAATGGGCGTTGATAAGTTTTTGTTACGTTGTTATGTGTACGAGAATTAATAATTGCACGTAATACATCAAGTTTTAGTAAAATATCAAAGTGTGAAGATTCGAGTAAAAAAAGCTCGGCACGGAACGTGTTAATGCATCATTTTCGCTTGTTTAAGAAGTGCAGATCGAGACGCATTCTAGTTCAGTGTGTCATTTAATTCCGAATGACCGCGATTTTCGCAATTTTGAAAGGTCGAAAATACACTAAATTCTCTCCGTTTCTCCCTCAGTTTGTAAATAAAAACGAACGATTTCGGAAAAGGAGGTGCGATTAATCGACTAATCTCATTTTTTCTAGTTGCTGACAATCGATAACTATAAATACGAGCCGCGGCGCTCGAATGATCTTGTTCCCAAATTGTACATTTTTCGTGTACAATCTGACGGTCAATTAGGGAGACATTACTGTAGTTAGCTTGTTTAGAGCAGTGATCGCATCGTATACCATTTATGGTACACGTGGCGCTGCGATCACTTCGATCGTAAAAATAAGTCAGTTCGGAACTCTTCGATTAGTAAAAAGAACCTGCTGCATTCGAATTTGTTGAGTAAAAAACGAGGGATTAAAAAATAGCAAGACAAAAAACTATAAAGAATAACGACATTTTGCAGGGATTTCCCGAAAAAGCCATTTTTATGCATCTCTCGTTTCAACAAAATCAACCATTACATGTAATCATTAATTATCATATATATAACAATTAAACAAACTTATGTGCTCTGTTTTATACCGCATACTTTATAATGCCTCATTATTTTGTTGGAAATATATTTCACAGAATTGAATTTCTCATAAAATATATGTTCTCAGCGCATTAAATAAATATTGTAAATTGTATAAAATACTATAATTTTCGCTTATTGTTTAAAAAATGCAGATCGAGCCGCATTCTTACTCAGGGTGTCACCGTGGCACAAAATCGATCATTTGAGGAACGCGCGCGTGGCGCGGGTCAGAGGCGACCCGGCCGGTCGTAGGTTAACGTGTTCAGGCGGGACAGCCGCCGGGAATAGCGAATTCCGTCGGTTCCGGGGTGGAACGACGTGCCGGGTAAGAGGTTATTTATCTGTCCCCGGCTGTGTGTTAGCCGCGTCGAGTAAAATTGAAGAACATTTTCCAGAGACAGTCACGTAGCATAATAAGTATAGAGAGGGTCGGAGGAAACCGGCCGGCGAGGGCGCCGCGCGGCAGAGGGAGCGAGAGAAGGACACGGATCCTCGCCCCGTGCTCCACGAAGAGAGTGCTCCTGCATAACGACTTGTACTCGACTTGAAAGTCAAATCAGTCATAAGTTCGGCAGCGATATTGTTTGCCGGCCGTGGGATTACATTCTTCGTAGAAGCGTGTCGGCGGCTCCGCGCGCGCGAAACCCGTACACACGCGCGCGTCTCTCCGAAGCGTGTACCCGCGGCTGTCGACGCCCGTAATGAAACCGCAGTGATTTATGGAGGGCTTTGCAGCCGCCTTTTTAAGCGACAGGCCTTTGAATTAAATGTGAAAACCGCCCCTCGCAGTCGCCGAACCAATATTTTTTGACTTTCAAAACGCCCCCACGCGCCGCTCGTTCTTTATTCCGGCACGATGTCGCGACGCTTTCTTCGGCACGCCGTCTTACGACAGGAAGATGCACCGGAGAGATGTTGTTGGTTCATTTTAGACCTCGATTCTTCGGGGAAATTTGCTGCTCCAAACTGATATTGTTTAGCGTGGATACCAAATCTCTCGGAGCTATGCGGTAATGCAGGAGTGTCAAACTCAAAAGCTAACTGGGGCCAAATAAACAATGCTTAACTTTAGGTGGGTCGCAAAAAAAAGATCAATGTTCATAGAAACAAATATTTTTATTTTGACTAGTATATTGTATTATAATAAACATATATAAAGTTAAATCATTGTTTACGTCCTGATACTTGACATCCCTTATCTGATACCTGCAGTAATGTCTCTCTAATTGACGCTCGGATTGTCCACGAAAGTGGACGATTCTGGAAGAGAAGATACGATTGTTCGAGCCTTGTGGCTCGTTTTTTATGGCTAAACTGTTCATTTTTGTGCATAATCTGAGGCGTCAGTATGGGAGACATTACTGTAATAGGTTTTTTAAACAGAAACGATATTAAGCTGCGAATATGCACAAGTATCTTTTAATTAATATTTTATTTATAATATTATATTTATTATAATATATTTATTAATATTATATTTATTATATTATATTTATTAATATTATATTATATTTATTGTATTATATTTATTTTTATAATATTATTAATATTATATTAATATTTTAAATTATATATATATATAGACAGTAACATCATCGTAGTTATTTATCATTAAGTTAGATAAGTTTGACAATGTTAATGTCTTATTAGATTTAATTAAATTACCGAAGCAAAATTGTACGACATGAATTGCTCTTTCAAGCATTCTTTCATTTCGCGATTCTTTGCACTCGAAGCTAAAATAATGTAAAATAATTTTTCTGACCTACAGTATTTTCATTTCATATGACAAAGTGCATTTTATGCATGCGAAATTGAGTCTTGCGGCTTACACTACGATTACACTTTCACTACGATTTCTCTTTTAAAATCTAAACAGTAATCTAAAATGTAAAAATTATCTTAGAACGTGATACAACAAATTTCAGCGGTGCCTCGGAGTCGCCACTCGAGTGCAAAGAGTCAATAAAATCACAAAATTGCAATGGATTGGCGTAAAAATGTATCTTCAATTCCGAGTAAATGATTCCGTCAGCCACACGTGGCTGACGCGGCAGTCGAAGTTGAATAAAATACGTCGCTTCATATCAAAATTTCAGACATTATCGAAAAGCATGTATGCGCTCTAACCGGCGCAGGGGTCAGCCGTGTTTCATGAATATTTTCTCGTCCGACCTACCGAGATTGACGCAGACGGAATTACTGTCCAATAAGATCATCGGACACCGGGTTCGACACACTTGAGGAACCTGAAAGAGCATTGTATGCAAGCAGGTCTCGAGCCGGCGGCTTCCGCGCGGGGTCAAGTTTTCAAATCCTTTTCCCGGGGCCGTTCAAAAATTGATTCTGCTCGGGAATTGTGCCGACTGCGAGCTAAATTCGCAATGGAAGAGTATCAGTAATTCACGGGGCGAGAGAGAGCAACGGAGAATATGAGGTCAGCGTCGCTCCGGTTTCCAGTGTTTCCGCGACGAAACGGAGGCCGAACTGTTGCAGGAGATGAAAGAATATGGAACAATGGGGGGATTCGTATCGGGCGAAAATGTAACGTTTTTCTTCTTTCCGTGCTGGTGGAATCACTTTGACGTTCGTCCGTGCGACATTATTGCGAGCCGACGCGCTAAAACGACCGAGACGCGGCTAAAATTAATAGCAGCTAAAAAACGTTCGAAATCGTTCAGAAAATGGTGTGCGCCGGGTTTTCGGGGATGGTTGGTTACGGAAATTGGAGTCTGCGATTACGAAAATTTGAGTCCTCGATTAGGAGAATATCAGGTAAGGATAGAATAAATATCTTATATAATAAAATTTGTATTCCTATAAAATAATACGAAACAGCTGTTTCTCGTGCTCCCTAAATCTAGCGTTAATCTAACCTCGACTCACCGAAAGGCTCGCGCATGCTGAACTGAATACGCTCGAACGTTTTCTAACCGATTACCGTTTTTGTTCAACTGCTCTAGAAACGTCCGCGTCCGAACAAGTCGCAGCGTACGGATGAAGATATGAAAAGGGTTGAATGGGACCGGCGCGAAAGCTGGTCGTGACGACCTCGAACAGCCCGGAACGTTTTGGAAGACATGAAATTTCGAGAAGTGGAAAAGTTCCAGTTCCCGGTAAACAGACACACAGAGCTGCGACGCCGACCCCTTTCTTATTGTCAGCGACGGTTTCGCCCTCGCGACAATTCCGGCGCGGAAATTCGCCTGGATCGCAGCTGAAAATCCGCACCCTCTGCTTCGCTAGCCCTCGGCCGCGTGCTCGCTGGCTGCTTAAGTGCGCGACAGCTTCCGCCCGCGGAAATTTCACGGAGCTAACAATTCGCCGGCTATTAGCAAGTCTACGGACTATTACGGGCGACACTTTCAAGAGTACGCGCGAGGGGGGCAGGAGGGGCGGCGCCTACACGGCTCCGTACACGACGATGTCGCGAACGAAAAGTGCCGGCGAGAAATTCGCGGGACACAGAGCACACCGCATCGGTTTATCCAAGCTTTTGCTATCTGCTGGAACCAATTAATGCTATTTCTCGGACGAAGTAACGTTCGCGATTAACGCTAGAACTACCGAGCGTTAAACGCGACTAAGGAATATTGCGGATTCGATGCGTTTATGGTATAAACGAGCGGACCGAATGCGAAACATCGAAAGCATTCGATGAGTTTTGAAATGCTATTGTACTATGTTCGCGACTCGTCAACGATATAAAAAAAAAAGAAATACAGGGTTTCTCGAAAATGTCTCGCAATCCGAAAGTGGCAGGTTCCTCAGGTTATTTGAAGCAACTTTTTCCTTTACAAAAATGTTCTCCGAGGCACCGTTAACGAGTTATTAACGAAAAACAGTGACCAATGAGAGGCGAGCTCAGCTGGCGCGAGGCGGAATTGGGCTTCGACCGCTCGACCGCTGGCGCCGTTGGCTCCATCAAAGCTTAAATGATTGGCTGGGCCGCCTCGCGTCAGCCGTACTCGATTCTTATTGGCCACTGTTTTTCGTTAATAACTCGTTAACGGTGCCTCGGAGAACATTTTTGTAAAGGGAAAAGTTGCTTCAAACGACCTGAGGAACCCGCCACTTTCGGTTTGCGAGACATTTTTGGGACACCCTCTATACAGCACCTGTGATTTGCAATTAAGACAATTTTTACTTAGCGTAAAAATTCCGCGGTATATTTGCGACTACGAGAGTGGATTTATTTCAATTTCGCACGATTTCTATTGTAATGTAAATGCGAAACACCGAAAGCATTCGATGAGTTTTGAAAAGCTATTGTATTATGTTCGCAATTAAGATAATTTTTACTTAGCGCAAAATTTCCACGGTTATATTTGTGACTACGAGAATGGATCTATTTCAATTTCGCACGATTATTATATATTATTATATTACATACTATCGTAATGTATGCTCGACTGAAGAAGAAGTTGGTCTAAAAATGTCTCGTAAAATTAGAAACCGGTGAATTTGACTTTCAGGGGACAGGGAATAATATAACGCAATTAACTGTAATTAGCTATCGCCAGTAACTTATATTTTACGAACTCGCAGAAGTAAACGCAAGATACAAGTGATCAAAGCAATTTTAATTAGGCGAGCATAGTCTGCTCAGAACGAAAACCGACGTCGGTCGTTCGAAGGATGAATAGCACGAAACATGAAGAAACAGGAAAATATATAAAATATATAGTTATCTTTGCAATAGATCCGGAGACACGTCGAAGACCTTCAACTGTTTCAATGGAACGCTGATGTCGTGCGAAAGCGTGTACATGCTTGCGCCTCGTTTTTATAGTTGTTGACAATCGGCGATTATAAAAACGTGCCGCGAGGCTCGGATAATCGTATATACTCTTCCGAAATGTTTGTTTACAAGCTGCGAAGTACAATTGGAGGGGGCATCGGTATTTCTGGCGGAACTGTCTTCCGTGCAAAACACACGAATTTACTTCTTCCGCGTTCCTCGGTTAGACGTGTCAGCCTTATCAAGAGTTGTTGCGCCGAAACTCTGAATGCGGTTCGTGAATAATTAACGCAGAGCGAAGCCGGAACAACTGAAAGAAACGCGACCAGCGATTGTGACAGCTACCGTACGATATTTACGTGAAAGCCGACCTCGAAAACCGGAGCGACTATTCCGGCAGACGAATCGCAACGTGATTATACTGGTTTAATAAAAGCAGCCGGTTGTCGATCGAACGCGCGTGCCCTAAATTCCCGGCACCGATATCGCGTTTTCCAATCATTAGCTAACCAAGGATGGCAACGGAGTGCGGAGGCTGGAAAATACATAGACAGAGAGAGAAAGAGAAAGAGGAGAGCGAGAGAAGAGCAAGAGAAGAGCAAGAGAAGAGGGCGAGAAGAGAGAGAGTGGGAAGGGAGACGGAAAAGGAAGATATATATATATATATATATATATAGAGAGAGAGAGAGAGAGAGAGAGAAGAGAGAGAGAAAGAGAGAAGAGAGATATCCAGGGTGTCCCAAAATTATATTATATTTCCGGGAAATGAAGGGTCCTTGAGGTCATTTGAAGTAACTTTTTCCTCAGCGAAAATGCAATCCGTGGTTTCGTTTACGAGTTATTGAGGAAAAACAGTGACCAATGAGAGGCGAGCTCGGATGGTGCGCGAGACGACCGAGCCAACTGAACTGCGCTTCGTGCACTCGTTGACTGAGCCGCCGCGCGTCAACCGAGCTCGTCTCTCATTGGCCACCGTTTTTCGTTAATAACTCGTAAAAGAAGCCTCGGAGAACATTTTTGTAAAGGAAAAAGTTGCTTCGAATGACCTCAGGAACCCTCCATTTTCAGATCACGAGACATTTTTGGGACACTGTGTATATATAGAGAGAAGAAAGAGTTATATAGAGAGAAGAGAAAGAGAAGAGAGGTATAAAAAGAAAAGAGAAAGAAAAGAGAGATATAGAGAGAGAAGAGAGGTATAAAAAGAAAAGAGAGAGAAAAGAGAGAGATATAGAGAAAAGAGAGAGAAAAGAGATATATATAGAGAGAGAATAGAGATATAAGAGAAACGAGCGAGAGAAGCGAGAGAAGTTACAAGAGAAAATTATATTGCTGTTTCCATGAGGCGAGTTTCCGTCCGGTTAATTAAATCATACGCTAAACCCTCGAAAAGAAACGAGCCGCAAAGCTCGAATAATCGTACCTCCTCTTCCCAAATTGTCCAATCTTGTGCGTGATCTGGACGCGAATTAGGGAGAAATTACTATACACTCAATTCTACTTAACCCAAAAGATCCGCCGTCCCAAGGATAATAGATCGCAACAAAAATCAATGTTCAAGTTCCATAAAAAAATTCTATCGATCACCTGTAATCTACGTAACAATCAACGTGTCAACAAGTACCAATTCCAAAGCTTAATAAAATCTCAAAACTCCTGTAACCCTTTAACCATCCTCCGCGCGAAACGCGGTTTTTCTTACAGCAAACAAAGCACAGCACGCTTCGAATCGAGTCGCGCAGGCTTTCTAACCTTTTCAAATTAATTTTCCCATAGAATCTCCCCTCCGATTTTCCCGCCCCCGGTCTCCCCCTCGCCCAACCGGGTGAATCGATCGAACAGAACAACCGCGCGATGGGCTCTCGAAACGACCACCCATCGAGCACGCCGTTGCAACCGTGGAAAGATCGCGTCGCGGGATCATGCGAGCATGGAAAGCGAGCAGCGCCGGGACAGATCCGGTCATGAATTAATCAACAATAAGACTGGCTAATGGTTAATGGGGCAAATAACGTATCATCCGTGATCGCGATAAATGATTTTCAGGGCACCGTGGGTCAGCCAGCTGTTTGCCGAATCAATAATTCGCACCGCAGCTAAAACACCGATCGGCCAGATTAATGAAGACCGCTGCGCCGCGCGGCACGGAATTCACGGCGCACGCAGGAATTTCGATAGATTATTCGGAGAAACATTCGACCGGATTGTTCCGATCCGACGACGGACGGACAGATGGGAACACGGTTGCACAGGGCAGCCGTGCGCGCTTGGCTAGCACGGAGCAGCGTAGGGTAGCGCAGAGAGTAACGCGGCGGCTGCTGCTGTACAGGATCTATTGAATCCGCAGCGGCGCTCCGGCGAGAATCAAACCGGGGAACGAGACGTATGAACACGGAAAGATCAAACACACACCGTGCATGATCCCATTTCCACTTCCGTCGAACGTTGCATCGCCCGGACGCTCCCATTAAAAACTACGTGTTTGAGTTGCTCTCGTCAGCCGAGCCAATCCTGATCTCGCTCCCTTTGTCTCTCTTTCCCTCTCTCGCTCTTTCTCTGTCTTTATCTCTCTCTCTCTTTCCCTCTTTTTATCTCTCTCGTCGCTTGTCTCTCTCGCGAGAACACGCGACAGATGGAACCGGAGGAACGCGGTCCGAAAAATCCGAGCCAAGCGTTGCCTTTTAAAGTAATCAAGAGAGAGAGGGAATGCAATTCGTCCCCTAACCTTATCGAGATTACCACCCTCCGTGCCCAACTCACTTTTTCCCCCTCTCTCTCTCTCTCTTTCTCTCTCTTTCTCTCCCTTTTTGATCTGTCTCCCCGTCCCCGTCCCTCTGTCTCTCCCGGTCTAGGTACAACGTAGAATTTCCGTCAGCTACAATCAAGAAATTCGCCGCATTAAAGAGGAGGAGATTTGATGGAACGTAAGATTCCGAGCTTAAGTTCTGTAGAACGTCTGGGACACAATGGCGCTGATGCGACTCCTCTTTTTTTTTCGACCGCGCCGTCCGGACGGACAACTTTTTGGCTCCCGAGTTCTTGCCCGCAGATGGAATCGCTCGCTTCGTCCATTTAATCTTAAGCTGCGCGACGCGCGATACATCATCGTCGCGATCGGTTTCGGTTTCGGAAGCTCGGGAAAACAGTCTTGGGAAGCATTGCATCTTTGCGGAAGCAATGTGGATTTCGGCGGCGAACCGATCGCCGGACAATAGTGCAAAATCGGAAAATAAAAATCGGAAATAATAAAAAAGAAAAAATTATTATCTTATTATCTTATTATTATCTTTTTTTTTAATTATTATTATTTTTTATTATTATCTTTTGGGTTAAGTAGAATTGGGTGTATAGTAATTTCTCCCTAATTTGCGCGCGCGCCCAGATCGCGCACAAAATTGGACAATTTGGGAAGAGGAGGCACGATTATTCGAGCTTTGCGGCTCGTTTTTTTTCGAGGGTTTAGCGTATGTTTAATTAACCGGACGGAGACTCGCCTCATGGAAACAGCAATATAACTTTCTCTTATTATTATTATTATTTTCTCTAATAATTTTAATAATAATCGGAAATCTTCGTGCAAATTCTAATTTTAAGTGGGTAAGTTTTTAAGACCGAGGAAAATGTAATTCGTGGATCCAAGAATTTTTTAATAGGAGAATTTATGTCGAGATGTTCCGTCTTTGGTAACACGAATATTTGTTGGTGTTTGAAGAACTTGGAGTTACCGAAAAATCCATTACGATGCGGAATTTTTACACTGCCGACGATAACGTTCAAATTATTTACGATCGATTAGTTCATTAACACATTGAGTTCAATTAGATCGCGAAACTTATTTTTATCGCGATATACAGGGTGCCCCGAAAATGTCTCGCAATCCGGAAATGGGAGGTTCCTGAGATCATTTGAAGCAACTTTTTCCTTTACGAAAATTTTCTTCGAGACTTCGTTTACGAGTTATTAACGAAAAACACTGACCAATAAGAGGCGAGCTCGGCTGGCGCGCGGCGGTCCAGTCGACGAGTGCGCGGAGCCCAGTTCCGCTCATTGTCTCGGCCGTCTCGCGCCGAATGATCTCGCCTCTGATTGGTCACTGTTTTTCGTTAATAACTCGTAAACGAAGCCGCGGATTGCATTTTCGGTAAGGAGAAAGCTGCTTCAAATGACCTCGGGAATCGCCTACTTACGGACTGCGAGACATTTTTGGGACACCCTGTATATCGAAGAAACTGTAACCAGAATTTTTAGAACGCGAAAAAGAATTAAATGAACGATTCCTCCGGTAATTTTGATATACAATTTTCTTATAAACTTTACAAACTCAGTTTCATGAATCGAACGACTTCGATGTTCGGCGCTCGGTGCATGAAGATCGATAAAAAAGAAAACATCGATCTCGAAAATCGTCTCAATTTAACAAGTTATTCATACATGAACAGAGAAATGAATCGCGCGAGAGATCGTTCGAAATACGCATATAAAAAGAAGTCAATTAAGAGAGCAAACCGCGAGCGGCTGTCTCGTAACAGGCAGCGGGGGACAAAAACAGAACAATTCGCAACGGTGTTTAACTCGCCACGTGTTCCACGAATCCCGGCGTTCTTAATGCGTTTATAATAAAGAATGGCTTCTCATTATCCGGTGCATTAACTGCTAACTATCCTTATCGTAAACTAGATTTAAATGAACCTGATTACGGCGTCGGCCTCGCGGCGGCGGCGGCGGCGTCGCCGGCCGGCAAAACGAGTTACTGGAACATCTTTTCAGAGGGGACGACTGGCCTTAATCGCGCCCGGCAAAAATAGTTTAACAATTAGCTCAATTTGGCCGGAATTAATCTAGCTGCACCGCGATTCCCCGACATTATCTCCCGGACCCGTGTTCACCATTTTCCCGGGGATAATCCAGCCGCGCTTCGGCAACGTTCGGACATCGTAAACCCGTTTCGAGTTGCGGATCCGACGTAGCGACGTACGAGCAAACGAATCGCGTAAATTTTTTGATCCGTTTATCGTTTCTGCTTTTCCCGTTTCATCGTATTCTCGATCGTTAGCCGCCGAGGAAATTGTTTCTCTCGTTGTTCCGTTCGAGAAATCGGAACACATGTTCGAACACGATGATAGAATCTGTTCCTTCAAACGTTGTTGTTGCAAGGCATTTTCCGTGTTACTTCAAGCTTGACGATGCGCATTTGCGATTTATTATTTCTATTTTATGTCACAGTCTGTCGGAACTGGCCATTTTACTCGCATTTTATTCAAATTTTATTCGAACACACCGAACACTTCGAATCAAATCTTATTCGACTGATGTTTCGAGTTAAATTTTTATTTAGTATTTTATTAGTTTAAAATTTATTGTTTTAACGTTTAGGCGAAATTCCTCGAGTCGAATCTTAATCGAATAATACATCGAAAAAAGTTCGATTCCTTATTATTTTAAGATTTATTATTTTAACGTTTAGACGAAATTCCTCGAATCGAATTTTAATCGAATAGTACATTGAAAAAAGTTCGATTCGTTATTATTTTAAAATTTATTATTTTAACGTTCCGAAGAAATTCCTCGAGTCGAATCTTAATCGAATAATACATCGAAAAAAGTTCGATTCCTTATTATTTTAAGATTTATTATTTTAACGTTCCGACGAAATTCCTCGAGTCGAATCTTAATCGAATAATACATCGAAAAAAGTTCGATTCCTTATTATTTCAAGATTTATTATTTTAACGTTCCGACGAAATTCTTCGAGTCGAATTTCAATCGAATAATACATCGAATAAAGTTCCATTCGTTATTTATTATTCGAATAAAACGTGCCCAACTCTGCAAGTCCGCGTTGCAACAAATTCGCAACGCGACTTCGTTCCGACTAGGAAAACATTGCGTGCGTCTAATCAACGATAGATGCACGCAACAATCGAGAGACTATAGTTACGCGAAAGCTGCAAGATATTTCGTCGATATTTATTCGCACGTTTTAGCGAGCGACGAAGGGCGAGCGAGGAGCGAAGGGCAAAGCGTGTCGATACCACGTTTGCTATTAGTTAGCCCGTTGTGTCGAACATTATTGCTTGCTCGGCGATGCGATCGACCGGGCCAATTCTTAAGGATTAATTCAGTAACGGTAGCGCACCGTGCAAAAGGAACAATGCCAAGGCAAACAATGCGTCGGTGCACTTAACTGCACGCGGTGCACCGCGACCGGAATAATTTTATTCTGTCGAGAGTCTCCGCGAGTTACCGGCGCTCGACCAATAGTCTTCGTTTGTCTGGTCTTGCATTAAGATTCGATAATAGTTCCAGATTGCCCTGCAAACAATCTGTCAATTATCGGAGGATCAGTATAGTGGCGGCGTTAATTAGCGCTTGTGGTTGAACGGGACTCCGCTGTGGACAGGAGATACTTAATAATAGAACGCCCGAGAGCGTCGACCATGAAATTGTGTACAGAATTCTGCTTCAAGTATGATTTTCCGCGTCGACGTAGCGAACTCGAGTTTTCCGCGTACGATGCTCTTCAAATAGTACCCGATGCCCTCTGCTGACGATATGTTATTTTAATACTTCGACGGCCGCGGCGAACACCTCGAAAGTTTTATAGAATTAAAATGTTTTATTCGATGGAATGTATAAGCATTGCACGGCTAATTTATGCGACACGCGTCAGTTTTCCAATATTCTTACCTATTGCGAATCTTCGTGAAATTAAGAAATGATAATTGACCGGCGAAGAAAGTAATTTACAAAAATAATAATAAAATATATATAAATAATAATTAAAGTATTTATAGTGTAATTATAGTATACTTTTTTAATAGTGCAATTACGATATACTTTTTTAATAGTGCAATTATGATACACTTTTTTAATAGTTCAATTATGATATACTTTATTAATAATATAAGCAGGATAAACTTGGTTAATAATATAATTATGATGCATTTTTCAAGAATGCTTCGCTGAATCGATTTTTATCATTCAAATGTTCGTCACAGTGTTAATGAGAACATATTTATTAAAAACATGACCGCCATTAACACAAAACTTAGTGAGATCAATTAAATGAAATCTTATTGTGAAAATGAATTATGCTGGAAAATTGTAAGACTTAGCTTCCTCAAAAAATTGACCAAAAGTAGGACGTTGATTTAGGCGCATAAAATGAAGGATATTTGCGACTTCCTGTCAATTTTTGTGAGTTATAAATAAACTGCAGATTTTATGCACGCATGACAAAAATCGGTGAGCAGAATGCAGTGAAGACATCGGAAGATTCTAAAAAAAAATTGTTGCATCACTTTCGATCGATTAGAACCGTTAAGAAAAAATATAAACACTTTTCACGTTGCATAAAGAGCGGCGGTTTAATCGCAAACACACAGCGATCTCCCAGTTTAATCGCCACCAAAAAAAAAGAAGCTCTCGCGACGTTATTCACGTCGACGTAATAAATCGGTCGAATACATCGGGTCGGCCGGGAGGTATATGTAATGTTTGAATTAAAAGCCGGACGACTCTCGAGGCCGGAAAAATGATTATCGTTCTAATTATCGGGGACAAACGCGCGCGCGCGCGCGGTGTTTGCGTTATCGAGCCGCAACCGAAAACCGTGTATCAATTATTACGGGATCTCGAGTAAACGGTAGAACGGGGGAGGAGGGGGAGGCTCCGATGTGACAGCCGTGATTATACATCGATTTATCGAGCCGCCGAGCTGTAGCTCGCCTGGTAATCCGTTAATGGCGGGTGATTATGATCTGACGCGACATTAGCAACTCCGCGGATCCCGGATACATTTGTCACCGGGTCCGAATGAAACGGCGGGAGGGAGAAAAAAGAAGAAAAAAAGAAAAAAAGAAAGAAAAAGAAAGAAGCAGAGCACCGGTGACAATACTACGTGCGCCGGTGTAACGCGCGGCATCGTTCCGTCCGACGACATTTTTCATTCGTTTGTTTTTCGCTGTAGCGAGCCGCGCACTCGCGGCGGAAAAAAGACGGGGATAACTTTTCATCAATTTTCGGCCGCCCGGAATCTCTCGCCGCCGACCCCTCCGTCCCCCCTTCCTTTCCGTTCGCCCCCCTCCTCGTCCTCGATGGATTTCCATAGAGCGACGTTTTTGCATTTTAATCTTCGTAACTCGATTAATTCAATTCACGGCGAAGTTGATTCATTGCGAGCCGTTTAATGTAAACGCAAGTGTTAATATTCATGCCTCGCGATTTTCCGGCTCGTCGTCGTCGGGGCGTCGTTTAAGAGGAATATCCGGATTAAAAGTAACGACGGGAAAATTCTATTGTCGAGGGGGGCACGGGGGGGAGAGGGCGGCGAGAAAGAAGCGAGGGCCGCGGACGTGGAATTTCTCGCGCGAAAATCCTACGGCGATGCGAGCACTTAATTACTCTCTCTCTCTCTCTCTCTCTCTCTCTCTCTCTCTCTCTCTCTCTCGCGGAGGCAGCATGGTAAAATGTCTTCGGCGGGGGGCGTGGGGCGGGGGGTAAATTCATCTTATCATAACGATCGCGAAAAAAAGCTGGAAAAATTAACAGTCACTTTCGGGACAACGCGATCCCGCGTTGCGCACAAATTGATAGGAAGAAGATTTCTTCGTTAAACCTTGTTATTTTGTTATTTCTCCGGTATCCTGTTGTACAAGTTTCGTTACTGAAAGCTTTTATACACGTTCGAAGGTTAAATTGTTTGCTTCAATTGGGAACAATGAAACGATGTACAGTAATGTCTCCCTAATTGACGCTCAAATTGTACGCAAAAGTGGACAATTTGGGGAAAGGAGATACGATTATTCGAGCCTTGCGGCTTATTTCTATAGTTATAAATTGTCCACAATTATAAAAACGAGCCGCAAGGCTCGAATAATCGTGTCCCCTTCTCTCAAATTGTCAATTTTTGTGCACAATCTGAGCATCAATTAGAGAGAATTTACTGTACAAGGTATGTATACGGTAAAGTTGCCCAATATTAGAGTCTGAAATTATATATTCAAGCCTTGCTTTTTCATTTTTTATTGCTAGTATATATTTGGTTTATTTTTCTAGAATAATGAAAACGAAATGCAGTGTTTTAATCGCTTATAGACAGATTTTGTTAAAAATACAATTTTTGTTTTCAACTCAATTCAATTAAATTGAACGTCCTCTCAATTTTCATGTTGCGAACATTGTTTCGAAACCAGTAATTCGATTATTTCTCTAATAAACAGTTTCGATTTCTTGATCGTTCATTTTCTCATTAAGTACATTAAATTCCGTGAAGATTATTTATTCTTAAAAAAATATAATTATAAACGATGATATTAATTTAGGATGAATTGGAAATGGGCTATTTCGAGGCCACGCAGCAGTGTCCAAGATGAACAGATGGTAAAAAAGATAACTACTAGCGAATAAATTATGCATTGCGAAGATATTTTTTAAAAACCGAACACTGCGCGTCGTGACCAAGCATATTTGTAAAATACGTTGCGGAAAGTTTCTGAAGGATTTCAACTAAATTACAAATTTCTTTAAAATGGTAATCGTATAATTATTTGCATAGATATCGTAGTATAGTGTATTCAGTTTCCGTTGAAAAACAGAAACAAACTTTGTACGCCCACAACGTGTGGAAAAAGGAGACGAAAATATATATCTTAAAAAATTATAAATATATCTTTAAAAAAAAGCCCATTTCCCAAATCTGTGAATTTGCATACTTTCAGTTTTTGCTTTTTAATTCTGAATCTACAGCGGAATCTTTGTCTGTATCTCCCAGTAAATTGTAACACAATACATATCCTAGTATCTAAACGTGCATCTACGCTTGACGAACGTGTTTATCATCGACAATTCTGATTTAAAAACGAACGAGTCTCATATTGCACACCATCGCCCTGCTATTATTTTGTACGATTTATCGCGACGTGACTCGCGTGTAAGAAAAATGCGCGAAGCACTTACGAGGGGCGTGTAAAAGTTAAGTAATAAACCACTCGACAGTACGGTGATTACAGAAGGTGCTGTCACTCCACTAACAAGGGAACATGGTGAAGTGACAGCAGCCGATATTGCGGCAGCCACGGCAGAAAATTATTCTCGCAAAAATATTTGACACTTCCTTTATTAGCCGCACTTCGCGTCGGAGGTGTTCCGGAAGTACAAGCAGGCATTCTACGAAGCCTGTCCGAAGTCAATTCTCGAAGACATTCTAATCCGCACGAGCGTAACTGTGGTCTAAAATAAAACAACTTCGCAACCGCTTCTCGTAATAATCATAATCAACTGTTAACTCTAAATAAGTAATTAGTATTTCTGCGAAAGCCTGATAATATGAGCCGTTTATTTTGAAAGTGGCATAAGTCACCTTTCTTTTCTTTTTTTTTTAAATGAAAAGATACCGTTCAATTGTAATTAGTGTTACCATTAACTCGATTTTTTTGAAAAAGTCACTTATGCTACTTTCAAAATAAACGGCTCATATAATAATAATTTATACCATGAACGTATTTAATATAAAGGCTTGATTTAAGTATTTTTTATTTTAATATTCGTAAAATACAAAAATAATTAGTACATTTTGAAACATAAGTGTAAGTAATTTATATGAAAATACATCAGTTCAATTTAATTTTCGTCATCAATAAGGAGTGATTAAGTCCTCGGAAATCGTGTTTTGTTTCAAATTTGTTAAATAACTGTGGTATAACGGATCCATTTCTATTTGTGAATAACGCTTAGGTCTTCCTCTTTTTGGTGACAAATCAAATTTGCTGGCGGGTCTGGAGATAGCCGCCACATCACTATAATATAATTTACAAAACTGCAATATTCTCTTTCGCACTTATAAAAATAAGTCCAGTGATCACAACTTTTTTAAAAATACTGAAAATAATTCAAAACAATACTTCACACACACACACACACTTATCACACGTTTCTATTTCTTTTACACTAAGCCCCGCAATTAATTTCCCGAGTACAGCGACTTACGCCACTTTCAAAATAAACATGTTTGTTATACCGTTAATTAGCAAAACTTCTCTCGAACAAATCTCAATAGTTCTTAACTTATTGATTGCAAATTTTTTTAAAATAAAAAGATACCGTTCAATTGTAATTAGTGTTACCATTAACTCGATTTTTTTGAAAAAGTCACTTATGCCACTTTCAAAATAAACATGTTTGTTATACCGTTAATTAGCAAAACTTCTCTCGAACAAATCTCAATAGTTCTTATTGATTGCAAATTTTTTCAAAATGAAAAGATACCGTTCAATCGTAATTAGTGTTACCATGAACTCGATTTTTTTGAAAAAGTCACTTATGCCACTTTCAAAATAAACATGTTTGTTATACTGTTAATTAGCAAAACTTCTCTCGAACAAATCTCAACAGTTCTTATTGATTGCAAATTTTTTTAAAATAAAAAGATACCGTTCAATTGTAATTAGTGTTACCATTAACTCGATTTTTCTGAAAAAGTCACTTATGCCACTTTCAAAATAAATATGTTTGTTATACCGTTAATTAGCAAAACTTCTCTCGAACAAATCTCAACAGTTCTTATTGATTACAAATTTTTTCAAAATGAAAAGATACCGTTCAATCGTAATTAGTGTTACCATTAACTCGATTTTTCTGAAAAAGTCACTTATGCCACTTTCAAAATAAACGGCTCATACAATACCTGCTAATTTAACCTCGGATTCTTAAATACATTATAAAAACTTCGCATCTCTTCTCTTCGTTCATTTAATCAAAACACGAATCCGCTTGCTTCGATGCAATTTTTCCAACGATCTTGTAATTTATAAACGGCACTTCGAGAGATCCTTCGAACGAATAAACGCTCGGCTTACAAACAAAATCGCACGCGAATATCCGCGGAATTCGCGCTCATAGAAAACAGTAAATAAATGACGAATACACGGAATCTCGATAGAAATCTTTCCGGGCAGGACACGAGGTCGGCGATGCGCGATAAGATTGTAAAACAGGTTACGTATCGTGGACAACAACACAATGCAACCGGTAAGGCAAATAATATTTGCGCGTAACAAAAAACCGACGTCTCGCGCGCGCGCCGACCTAATATCTCCTGACAATGAAGCGCTGTTCCGCTGGAAAATTTCATAAAGCTTTCATTAGCAAGATTCAGCGGGGCCGAGTGGTTTTGCTTAATAAAGTCACACGAAAGAGAAAGACGGTCCGCGGACACGTTGTTGCCAGACAAACCACTCACGCTCGCCGGAAGAGGACGGCGACGCGCCTTCCGTCACGATTAATTCAGAAACACGCCTATCTTCGGGCCCGGCCCTCGTAATACCTTGGCCGACGTACGGGCAAGAAACTGTCGGGGCTCGTTGCAACCCTCTTCAACGGGGGCACGACGCACGCTAAATAAGTAAACAGCACCGAAACACTGTGTACCAATTAGAGGGGGGGGAGGGGAGGCCGGCCGACTTCGGGGAAATGCATTTCGAATCGCGACGCGTCTAGGCAGCCGGTTGCCGCTGCCAGGGTCGCGACCACCTCGTGATTATTCGATCCCCGGCAACAAATTATTCAATCGTTTCTACCCCCGGCCTCTGACAGACTCGAGAAGTTAGCCGCGCCGCATGCGAGATCCGATAGTAGAGTTAATGATAACTGGAGGCCGATACGCTAACTTTTCGGTGCGCCGAAGTTATAGCGCGGCACGGTTTACCGCGGCTGATCTCGACCGGAAAACCGAATTTCGTGTTTTTGTCGTTCGTTGGTTAATGTTTCGGAAATGTGAAGCGATTTATATTTCAGTGTGTCGGAGTTGAGAACGTATTTTCGTTCGAACGAGGAATGCGAATTTTATTCGTAGAATTTGCTCGAGATTGTTATTCGAACGAAATGATGTTTATTCGAAATGTTATTCGAATGACAAGGTTGTTCGATATGTTATTTGATATGTTATTCGAATTCAAAGTTATTCGATATGTTATTTGATATGTTATTCGAAATGATATTCGAATTAAATTCTATTCGAAATGTTATTCAAATTTAAAGTTATTCGAATTAAAAGATATTCGAAATGTTATTCGAATTAAATTCTATTCGAAATGTTATTCAAATTTGAAGTTATTCGAAATGTTATTCAAATTTGAAGTTATTCGAAATGTTATTCGTATTAAAAGATATTCGAAATGTTATTCGAATTAAAAGATATTCGAAATGTTATTCGAATGAAATTTTATTCGAAATGTTATTCGAAATGTTATTCGAATTAAAAGATATTCGAAGAATTTATTCGAAATGTTATTCGAATTAAAAGATATTCGAAGAATTTATTCAATATATTATTCGAATTAAATTTTATTCGCAATGTTATTCGAAGAATTTATTCGAGTAATATCCAACAAAGTATCCAATAAAGTTCGTTTATTTACTGTTATAGTAACCAGATGTTTAAATTCGTACTTCTATTTTACGGACAACTTCGATCATGCGACATCCAGCAACGTATTAATTATACTTCTATGGAAAGCACACGTGATTTAGAGGAAAGGAAAATTAGCGTATGTCCAGCAATTTCGCGTAAACTGCTTACGAAGTGCTAATTGTTCTGAACAAATAAAATTGATGTCGGTCGGAAAGGGTTGAGAGGGTTAATTGGTGTAAATTGAGGGGCTGAATCCGAATTCCACGGTGAATGTGACTGCTCTCTACACTCGGGCAGACTGCGAGCTACAGCAGTCCATAACTAATCACATACAAGAATACTTCGCGTCCAACTTTACCCTATCTACATCGGAAATTGGGTTTCGCAAGTCGTCTTTCGAACCCCCATCAATCTCCATTTCCGAAAGTTCCCATCGAACCCGACCGTAATATGCTTCTTTTCCCGAAGTCATCGAACGCGGAGTACGGTAATGTCTCTCTAATTGACGCTCAGATTGTCCACAAAACAACAATTTAGGAAGGACAATTTAGGAAGAGGAGATGCGATTATTCGATCCTTGCGGTTCATTTTTATGGTTACGAATTGTCAACAATTATAAAAACGAGCTGAAAGGCTCGAATAATCGCGTCACCTCTCTCCAAATTGTCCATTTTTCTGCACAATTTGAGCGTCAGTTAGGGAGACATTACTGTATAATAATTTCTTCCTAATTCGCGCTCAGATGGCGCGCAAAACTGGGCAATTTGGAACGAGGAGACACGATTATTCGAAGCTTGATTGTCAACAACTGTTAAAAGGAGACGCAAAGCTCTCAAGAGCGAGAAGGGAACGTGAAGAGAGAGAAGACTGAGAGAAGAGAGAGAGAGAGAAAATTATATTGCTGTTTCCATGAGACGAGTTTCCGTCCGATTAATTATATTATACAGTAAATTCTCCCTAATTCGCGCTCAAATTGTGCACAACAATCAACAATTTGAGAAGAGGAGATACGATTACTCGATCCATGCGGTTAGTTTTTATGGTTACGAATTGTCAACAATTATAAAAACGAGCTGAAAGGCTCGAATAATCGCGTCTCCTCTTTCCAAATTGTCCATTTTTCTGCACAATTTGAGCGTCAGTTAGGGAGACATTACTGTATAATAATTTCTTCCTAATTCGCGCTCAGATTGCGCGCAAAACTGGGCAATTTGGAACGAGGAGACACGATTATTCGAAGCTTGATTTTGGCTCGGCCGCCTCGCGCCAGCTGAGCTGAGATTCGACCGCTCGACCGCTGGCGCTGTTGGCTCGGCCGCCTCGCGCCAGCAGAGCTCGCGTCTCATTGGTCAGTGTCTTTCGCTGATAACTCGTGAACGATGCGTCGGAGAAAATTTTCGTAAAGGAAAAAGTTGCTTCGAATGGCCTCAGGAATCTTTGATTCCCCATAATTCTAAGACTCCCTGCACATTCCAGAGCATACAAATGTCGTTCGAAGTTCTCAAATATCGTGCTCAATTACTGACAACAGGATATACATCATCGAAATTACCGAATTCTCGTTACATATTCTCCTACAAACATCTCTAATCTCTATATAATCTCCTCAAATCTCTATACATAATCCTCTACATATAATTCTCGTCATATCAGTAACATTTTCGTTTACAAGCCGAAGCAAAAATTAGCGAGAATTCGCCTCGCACCCACGCGTGAATAGCGTTTCGATAGCCGATCCAAGAAAATGTTCCACGTACAAATGGGTTCGAGTCTCTAAAGTCAGGCTAACGGAAAATCTCGACGCTCGTGGTCTAGATTGCGGTCGAGCCGCGGTACCGGCGCGCGTATCAAAAACCTGCCGCGGCGAAAGGGTTAAACGACTGACTGCCGCGAACGAATGAAGACAGCCGGAGCTAGACAGCCGAGCCGGCGTGTTCGATGCCATGGAAACCGGTCGTCGCACTTTGTGCTCGGCGTTCGCGCAGTGAAAGCGCTGTATGGACACCGGGCGATCGGCTGTCCTGCGGACGGCAGTTCTGCTGTGCGCGCGCGGTAAAATAGAAATTCGCGACGACGAGGAAGTGGCGGGGAGGGGAGGGGAGAACGTCGGAGTCGGTATTGCAAGGGACAACGGCGGTGGCTGGCGATGAAAACAGGATTATTTGGCCGGGGAAGGCGGGGACGGTTTTTATTTCTGCGGAACGTGTATCGCGGCGGTGCTCGTTAAACTTTTAGGCACGACGCGCTACTATAGTGGCGGATATCATCTTTTAGAACGACACGCCACTATAGCGGCTTTCGCGGATGTCATCTCTCTGGACGACGCGCCGCTATAGTGGCTTGCTCTAGTAACTCACTCGCTCATCGTTTGAACCAAATAATCGTCTTCGTATGCATTGTTTCACACTTCTTTTGTCTTCGCATCGATTTACAACAGTCTACAGGGTGTCCCAAAAATGTCTCGCAATCCGGAAATGGCGGGTTCCTCGGATCATTTGAAGCAACTTCTTCCTTTACAAAAATGTTCTCCGAGGCACCGTTAACGAGTTATTAACGAACAAACAGTGACCAATAAGAATCGAGTACGGCTGACGCGAGGCGGCCCAACCAACCAGCGCGCGAAGCCCAGTTCCGCTCACTGGCTCGATCGCCTCGCGCCAGCCGAGCTCGCCTCTCATTGGTCACTGTTTTTCGTTAATAGCTCGTTAACGGTGCCTCGGAGAACATTTTTGTAAAGAAAAAAGTTGCTTCGAATGGCCCGAGGAACCCGCCACTTTCGGATTGCGAGACATTTTTGGGACACCCTGTATATACAGACAGAATATACAGTATCAGACTCTGCCGTCCAGAGAAATAGCCTCGCGCAGAATTCAGCCGTACCTAAAAGGTTACGAACGGTTGTAAAACGAGAGGAGCCTGACTACGGCGGCGGCGCGGTCGGCAGGACGAGGAGCGTCTAGCCACGGGACATGGACGCGGATCCGGCGGTGGCCTCTGTGGAATATGGTTGATAATACCGAGGCACCGGCACGTGAATAACGGAATGTTCCACGCGCCACTGAAACGATTAAAACGACGCGGTGATCCCGGCCGGCGAATACGGGAGACCGCGTCAAGTCGGCGGTGCGGCGCGGTGCGGCGCGGCTCTCCGCGGCCCCCGATGAATCAGGAAAGTTAATCCCACGCGCGCAGATTTCGCCGGCGTGATAACACGCCGCAAAACTACCGGGGCTGCGGGAGATGCGTTGATTAATAAAACGCATGCCGGCCAGGCCCGGCGTATTGTCCGCTCGCGCGCGGGCCGCTTCATTTCACGTCCGCGCCGGGAAATCGCGATGAATCAATCAAACCTGTTCTTTGCGAGCCTCGCCCTCCGGCGTTGCCCGGCGATCGATCGCGGCCGCGCTCGGCTTAAAAAACAATCGGGAACGCCGTTGCTTATACCGGACGCGACGGAATAAATAATCGGTCGCGCCTGCGAACCTGCTTTTCCAAAGCTGTCTGTTTGGGCAACGCGATTCGCTATGACCAATCGGACCGGGACATTGTCGATGTTCCAACGGTTCCGGGTGTCGGCTCGATCGGACTGCTCGTTCCGCCTTAACCCTTAAATGCACGCTTTTTTGTTTTGAATTTTAAAAAATCGTTCTTTATAGGAATGTAGTCATAGGTTACGTGAAAAAGTAAATAAAGAAATCTAGGTAATAATATCGAGTATTTATTTTGAAAAAAAGTTGTATGTGGACTTTTGGCAACAATATGCGTTTATTGCTGAAATTATTGTAGACGTAAACAAATGGTCATGTATTTATATTATCTATTAACCTACCTCGATTAACCGAACCTTACCAGATCTTGGTCTGAAAAACAGTGAAGATGTCGTCCGCCTATAACGATCCTAACCTCCTCTCTACCCTCGACCAATGCCCTCCGTTCGCCCAGACACCGTAACCCAATTCAATTGTCCGCAAACGACAGTCCGCGAGCCGAACATTCCCGCGGAACGATCGAGAATCGCCGGCCATAAACCCGTCCCCGATTTAGGCCCGCGAGGGCGGATGATAATTCGCCAGGCAATTAGGGTCGGCCTATTCATTGTCGGCCGCGGCTCTCGGCGGTAGTGAAAAGCCAGGAATTAGAAAACGTTAAACCGGCGGGAACAGTTTTCATCCTCCGGACCGTGACAAGGCTGATGAACGGTGGTTGCAGCCACGACTCCACTCAATTGTGATCCTAAATGCACCGAGCCATTCACCCTTGCCACGGTTACTACCCCATTTTTCCCTCTTTTTCCGAGGCAACACCCAGGATTACTCCGTTCCCCTCTTTATCCCGCCCCTGCCGCCCCTTCCGCTGGCAACCCGGTCGCACCATAGAGTCGTCGTATTGGCTTTTGGCCGTGGCACCCGGCTACCCTGGGACCCGGTGCAACCCCCGCGACCTCCCGTCGCGCGGCGCTGGTCCTTGGGACCGTAATTTTTGGCCGAAAGTCAATTTCGCGACTGTCATATCTGAACCGTTTATTTCGAAAGTGGCATAAGTCACTTTACCGTAATGAAAAGTGGTGATTTTTTAATGTTTATACGAAATTATTTTTTTATACTGAGATATCAGTATAAACAATTATTTATACTATTTATCTATATCAGTATAAATAATTATTTAGTTATTATATGTAGTTGTTATAGAGTTATTATAGTTATTATAGTTATTATTTATAGTTATTATTTATTTATTTATTACTATTATTTATTTGTTATTAAAATTATTTATTATTATTTATAGTTATTACTTATTTATATAGTTATTATAGCTATTATATAGTTATTATTTAGTTATTATATATTTAGTTATATATATATATATATATATATCAGTATAATAATTATTTATATACTATCAGCATAAATATTTATTTATACTGAAATATCAGTATCCTGAGATAACAAATACAAGTAAATCTTCTCGAAAGTTAGCATCGATATTTTTAAACGTGTTCAAACGCAAACCCTTAAATATATCGACTTAAAAACAAAGTGACTTATAGCACTTTCAAAATAAACGGCTCATTTCAAGGTGTTCGATTTTTCCTCGAAACTGACGACCCTTCGAAACCCTGAAATCCAAATTTTCACGACCATTTTCACGACCGCGCCTAAATCATGAAAAGAATTTCATAAAATCTAAGTGTTTCGATCAATTAAATAAAAATTGCAAAACAGATTTTTATGATATCAATTAACTCTTCAACATTTTTTTTCGTTGAAAATGTTTCTTGCAAATTTTAATAAAAGTAAGCAATTATAATGTTGATCGGCGTGAAAATTAATTGCCAGTAATTAAATTTTAAACAATTCTGTCGCCCACGTATGGCTGACGCGGCGGTCAAAGTGTTGATAGAGTTTAATTAAAACTGTGTTTTACGAAGGAAGAAAAAGTAGCCACTGAAAAAGTGAAAGAGATCGAGACTGATCGACGACAACGAAAAAAAAGTATGCAGAACGAAGGCCGTGCGTCGCTAAGGAACACCCCGTATATATTCCAACTTGGACGTCTATGGTAGATGTACTGTACAGAGAGACTGATGTATACATACTGTGTAATGGTTCTAAGAACAATGACTCGCTCGCTCCCTGGCTGAGTCAATGTCTCGCTTAAAGTTGCAGGGGTGAATTTGATGGAGGAGTTGGAAAGGAAAAGTAGGAGAAACGTCGAGGTAGAAATTTTGGTAGCCGGTGAATGGTGTTTGTGACTCTAGTGGAAATGTTGGAGATGCTAATTAAATTAAATTAGTAGCAATTTATAGCAAAGAATATAAGTTAAGTGAAATCGATAGCAATTTATGGCAAAGAATAAAAATTATATTAAATCAGGAGCAATTTATAGCAAAAGATAAAAATTGTATTAAATCAATAGCAATTTATTGCAAAGAATCAAAATTAAATTATATTAACAGCAATTTATAGCAAAGAAGGAGAATTAAGTCAAATCAATAGCAATTTATAGCAAAAGATAAAAATCAAATCAAATTAATAGCAATTTATAGCAAAAGATAAAAATTATATTGAATCAATAGCAATTTATTGCAAAGAATCAAAATTAAAATAAATAAATAGCAATTTATAGCAAAAAAGAAAAATTAAGTCAAATCAATAGCAATTTATAGCAAGAGAGAAAAATTAAGTCAAATCAATAGCAATTTATAGCAAGAGAGAAAAATTAAGTCAAATCAATAGCAATTTATAGCAAAGAATAAAAATCAAATTAAATCAACAACAATTTATAGCAAAAAATAATTACATTAAATCAATAGCAATTTATAGCAAAAAAGAAAAATTAAATCAAATCAATAGTAACTTAAATTAAAAATTAAAGCAAATTGATTAATTAAATTTACAGCAAAGATAATATTTCTTCAGTTAATTGTAAGCTATCTTTCATATCTCCTCGTGTGTTCAATGGGTGTTTTCGTCCACTAAATATGAAAACAGGCTGTCTACCTAAAAAATCTCGTATCTCTTACTTTTTGGTCCCCTACAACACAACCGGGAACCAATGAAATCGTGAACGGAGACGTTGAAACCCGCAGTTATTCACGAACTGCGCTAAACGCTTTCGAGTAGTTCGTCGCGAGCAAGCGGAGCGAGTGATATTCAACGTACGAATCGAGTGGAGTTTCAGTCATCCGCCGAATACGCGAATTCAGAGTTTCGATCAGCCGACGTTGAAAAAAAGCGTAAGCGCGTCGTCGTTGCGGAGTTAAATGGCTTGAATGCCGTCCGAAACAGAAAATCCCCTCTTTAACAAGCTTGAAGGGCTACAGAATCTCGTCGAAGCATAGCTTAATAATTCCGATCAACTAGACGAAGCCCCGTCGTCTCGACCATTGAATCCCGGCAGTCCCGCCGTTGCCGTCATTCATCATCCGATCGAAAGTTGCGCTCTCTCTCTCGAGTCGTGGAACTCGGCGGCGTTTCAGAAACCGGCCGATTGCTCCTGAATAGTCGAATCTCGGCGATCCGCGGATCAGTCGGCCCCAAGCACCGGCATCGTTTCCCCTCTCGGCGACACGATATCCAGCGCGACCCCGCCGCGTCCACCGATAATAACTCCTCGAGACGGAGATACCGTTGCCGAATGTTATCGGCGAGTTCCGGCCGGATTTCGGCCGCGTTCCGTTGCAGCCGGCCCCCGGCTCGAAATTAGCATAGGACGGAGGAGCCAATTACCGAGCCCCGTCGACGGACTTCGACAGTTTTCGCCATTGAATAGAATTTTAACGATTCGATTGACATTTCTTGGGAAGTTCGAGGTAAAAATTTCAATGTCACATTCTTCAAGACTATATTATGCTATATATACTCTATATACTGTACTATGTAGTATAGTAGACTATACTATAGTACTATGTAGTATAGTAGACTATACTATAGTACTATGTAGTATAGTAGACTATACTATAGTACTATAGTATATAGTACTATATACTATGATTATATATATAAATATATGTATACTATACTATATATATATAAATACATGTATACTATACTATATATACTATATACTATGTATACTATACTATATATACTATATATACTATACTATAATATAGTACTATATACTATAATTTCTTAGGAAGTTCGAAGTAAAAATTTCAATGTTACATTCTTCAAGACTATATTATACTATATATACTACTATATACTATGTATACTATACTATATATACTATATATACTATACTATAATATAGTACTATATACTATAATTTCTTAGGAAGTTCGAAGTAAAAATTTCAATGTTACATTCTTCGAGACTATATTATACTATATATACTACTATATACTATATACTATATATACTATACTATACTATAATATAGTACTATATACTATAATTTCTTAGGAAGTTCGAAGTAAAAATTTCAATGTTACATTCTTCGAGACTGTATTATACTATATATACTACTATATACTATATACTATACTATACTATAATATAGTACTATATACTATAATTTCTTAGGAAGTTCGAGGTAAAAATTTTAATGTTACATTCTTCAAGACTATATTATACTATATACTATACTATAGTAAGGAACTAGTATATAGTACTATACTATATATATATATATATATATACTATATAGTAGACTATACTATACTATATATAATATACTATACTATACAGTCTTCAAGAATATACAAAATAACAGAATAAAACATGTAATGTCTTATTCGATGAATATAAAGTTGTCTACTCGTGCCCGAAACAAAGGCACAGCGATTGGTCGCCCCGAGGTGAGCTTAACAATTTAATGGCCGCACGTCTACGCAGTAAAACGTCGCCAGGAGCTAGCAATGTTTATGTAAATTTATGAAGTAATTCAACATGTGCGAACGTACACATAAAACAAAAAAATAACAACAACATATTTAATACAAATTTAATATTTTTGCTTCGTGTGATAATTATTAAAGCGATCACCTACACAATTATTAAAGCATCGCACACATGTTGTTTGAGCGACCATTAAAGTGTTAATACGTTTCACCAATACAATTAACGTTGCGAAATCTCGCATAAAATGATTTATTCGACCGAATATTGATCTTCGTTCGACCGGTGTTTTTTTAAACTTTTTCATAAGCTTTAAGGAGAATATCGCGAATTCGGTGTGAATAAATACAGAAAAATGTAAAATATCACAACAAAATTTTTACGATATTTTAATAACTTCCACCTTTTACATGTTTGCTTAAAAAAAAAAAAATAGTTAAATTGAATTTAAATAAAAGAATTTAATACGTCTCGTTTGATAAATATAAAGTTAATTATGCCGGAAAATAAACAAAAGGCACAATAATTGGCAATGCCGCAGTAACTGGCTACTCCGGTACTCCATCTCGCTCGATAAATTTTCGGGCAATCCCTGCTATTAGCGCGGGGGACGCGTGCCAGGGCGTCGAGATAATTCGCTTGCTTTGTCGCGGCGGCAGAGGAGGATGAAAGGTAAAGCGAGCAAATTGTGGAGGAGACGCGGAAACGGCGGAAGAATACCACGGCGGAACGATTGCGGGGTTGGAGAAAGTGCGGAAGGGGAGAAACAGTGGAACAGGGCCGAGGGGTAGAAAAAAGGGAGGAGGTAATTCTTGTACCAAAAGTTAGGATTTGATTCTAATTTTTGTGGAACGAATCTCAAGCTGAAAATTTGAAACTCGGAACGACGACTTCAAGAGATGATGTCATAGCAGCCTAAAAAGCCGATTTGTGTTCTTTTCTTAATCAGTTAGCTGCGACGCCTCCTCTTTAGAGCGCGAGAATCAAGCGACGACGAGTATACTCGTCGAACAGAGTAAGTGTCGCGGTGGAAAACGTTAGAAAATCGTTCGTTATAGCTTGAATAATTATTACGTCAATTTGCGCGCGCCAATTCCACCTTGTCCGTAGAATCGGCCACATTTCGTGGAACGCGGACTAATTTCATACGTATCGTTCTTAATTGGACTGGGTATCCACCGTTGGATCCGCGAAAAAGGTATTCAATCGGTATCGGGTGCAAGAAGGTCAGAAAATCAAGGTGCAAGATCTGTACATTCATTTGTCTATCTTAAAATGTTCGCAACGAAACGTAGCTCGTAAAACCGTTTTCAATTTGAACCGAACAAGTCAATTCCTTGTCGAAAATGATGCTGAAAATGTACCGGGAAGTCTGTGCGTTCTTTTTTCAAACGCGAGCCCCTCGCGAGCTATTTGGTCTTTTAATTTGATTTTTACAGGTTGCGTTTGGTATTGCAAGACCTTCCAACTGCAAAAAAGTTTTTGCGAGATAATCTCAATTCGTCCGAATTTTCTATATTTAACTTTTATCGACTTTGATTCGTGTTTTAAAAAAAAGTGTCGGAAAGTACCCCCGTGAAATTTTCTTCCCCACGCTTTCGGTCGCGGAAAAGCGGTCCAGGGTGATCGATCGCAAACGCATCAGAGTTTACAATTTACTCTATAAATTCATTTCCCATAGTACTTACATTTATTCTATTCGTTACATTCGCAATATTCTGTAACGGTATTTTCGTTATGCACTGTGATTTTTTTCGTTGAAATTGCAAAACGCTTTTTATTTAATAAAGAAACAAGGTCGTCGCAATTTCTTTTCAAGGAGATCGTATTTATTAACCTTCCAACCGATTCGGTTTTTCGTTTCATTTTGAAAAGTATCAAGGCACTTTACTCGAAAATTAACGAGTTTAAATGACTCTCTCCCCGGACGCCCATATACTCGGAACACTCTGCGGCAGCCGGGTTCTTTATCAAAGAATCTGGCCGGCTTGAAAATAAAAGAGAGATTTAATAAAGCTTCGCCAAACTTTCCCGCGGCCCGTACGTTTCGAACCGGAGCGAACAAAGACAAATAATTCGTCGACCGCGAGGAATCCGTATCCCGTTTAATTTTCGGCGGGCTCGAGATTTTTTAACCAGTTAGCAGCGGCGCCTCTTTTTTAGAGCGCGCACCTATACGTGTCGCGAGAATCGAGCGACGACGAGTATGCTCGTCGAACCCATAGCAAGCGTCGCTGTTAAACTATCGCATCGAAAAGACGGTTCTATTTTATAAAATGAACAATTCATTACTAATATTCACTTATTCACTTAACCTAATACAATCCGATGACACCCAGCTGTCCCTGATCCCGCTTACGCAGATCGTCGCGTCTAATCTTCATGTTCGGCCCGCTTCATACCGAACAGAAATTGCGAGCGTTTTTCTAAACATTCCCAAGCACTTCAAACTTTCCCCCGAACGCCGCCGCAAGTCCCGGGGCCCAGCGGCCTTCCGAGAGAAAGGCTCATACAAAATTAGACAAATATTGTGCGGAAGTTCGCGGCACTCTATTTCCCGGAAGCCAGAAGTCAGAGGCCGGTCCAGCGTTCCCGGTGGCACCGTCATCCATCCTCGGGCAAAGTTTCCAAGAGCAGCCTGACTCGGCGGAGGCCATTAACAAAGCCCGGGCGATCCAAAAACGTGGCAACGAGGAGACGTCTGCGTCGGCGGGACGGCGGGACGCGGCGACGCGTCGGATTTCAACCGGAGCAAAACAAAACGCGATTCGGGGCGCGGCGAAAAATGCGCGGGGCCGTATCCCGTGCATTATTCTACGGGGTGTCCGGCCACCGTTCCATTACCCCGGAGCGTGACGGCTCGGCCGGCCACCATGAATAATCAAGGGGGGGTGGGTGTTAAGGGAGGGTGGTCCGGCGAGGGTGGGCGAACGCGGCCGGCCGTGTGACCGGCGCGCACGAACGAACCACTTCGGCCGCGGTCGCGAGTTATGATAACGAAAAATGGATAAGGGTCAGAGAGACGGCGAAAGAAACGGACGATGGGGCACACACGCGTCCCAGAGAAAGAGCCACGGTGAAAAGAGAGCGAAACGGATGAATAGAATTCAAGAGGGCCCTTGTGCCGGCCCGTCTAGCCATTCAATGCGAGAGAGCTCACAGACTTTTCAGAGTTGCGGCGCGCTCGCTGCTGGCTCTCCTCCGCCGTTAATACGTCCGGCCCGGCCCGGCCCGGCCTGACCCTGCTGCGCCGCGGAAGGGCCAGCCTTTCAACGGAACAGAGGGGCATTCTTCTAATGGGAAACTTTCATTAATCTCGTCTACGAAGTTACGGGAAATTCGGCGACGCGACGCGCCGCCTCGCCGAAATTGCGCTCGCGGGAGGCGGACGCGCGCGCGGCCCTCCGACGAAATTGCGCGCGCGGAACGCCTTCGACAATCGAATCGAGTCCACCTTCTTTCTACCTTCTCTCTAGTTTCTACCCTCTCTCTCTCTTTCTCGTTCTCTCTCGCGCTCTCTGTCTCTCGCGCGCTTTCTGTCTCGCGCTCTCTCTCTCGCGTTCTCTATCTCGCGCTCTCGATCTTGCGCTCTCTCTCTCTCTCTCTGTCTCTCTCCCTCGTTCTCTCCATCTCTCGCGCTCTTAAATCTCACGCTCTCTCTCTCGCGCTCTCTTACTCGCTCTCTCTCTCGCACGCTCTCTCTCTCTCTCTCTCGTTCTCTCTATCTCTCGTGCGCTCTCTCTCTCTCGTTCTCTCTATCTCTCGCGTTCTCTCTCTCTCTCTCTCTCTGCCTCCATCAAACAGACTTTATCTCCGCGAGCACCATTTTCCCCGATATTTTCGAGTCCCGCGTGTCCGACTTCCGGAATTGAATTTGGGGCTGTGCGCGACGCCTCGCCGGCCAAGATTAAGAAATCTATCGAGCTATCGGGCCGCCGTGTCCAAAGGAACACGGGATTGAGCTTGCACTTTGCCGGCGAACGCGTCCGCCGACTGGAAACGCAGTCTTCGTGGCGACTTTCGTGGACGGGTTTCGGTGAATCGAATCTGCGGACGTGGTTCGCACGCTGGTTCTCCGAATTATTATTATATGTATATAGCAGAGTAAACGAACCTAGTGTTATTTATTTTACCTATTTATTAATTTTAACAATCCGCGATCTTTTACACGATCTCGCTGTGTGTTTTTGTCGTCGATGTCTATAGTTTTCTCTATGCTGATTCCTCGTCCACATCCTTCATCGATGATTTTAATTAATTTAAACCCTTTGCACTCGTGGCCAAATGAACGTAAAATTTAAAATAGTTCCTCTGACCCATGGTATTTCCATTAAACGTAATATAGTGCATTTTGAACATACGAAATTGAATTTTGTAGCTCGTGCAACAGTTGCGCTTTCAACGTTTGTTCGCATATAAACAAACTTGATTGTTAAAATTACTTTGAATCGTGACGTAACAATTTTTAATGGCGCCTCTGAGTCGCCACTCGAGTGCAAAGGGTTTGCACTCGAAGCCATTTTAACTGTAAATCTAAATCAATTTTTCTAACTTGTAGTATTTCCATTTTGTATGACAAAGTGCATTTCATGCATATGAAATTGAGTCTTGCGATGACTCGTAACAACAGTTATACTTTTAACAATTTTTTAAATCTAAACTTTGTTAATATAAACATTATCTTGCAATGTGATGCAACAATTTTAGTGGTGCTTCAGAGTCACCACTCGAGTGCAAAGGGTTAAAGTCAACTATAAGCTTAATTTGCGCTCGCTTTGTACATTGCGATCATATTCTTTCCATCTTCATTCTCCCTACTATTATCATTGCTATCCTCATTATCGTTATCATCGCGTCGAATTTCCGTAGAAATATTAAAACAGAATCCGCTCCGTTCACGCCGCTGCGTAACAACGAATTCGTCGTAGAACAATGCGCACGCGAAGTCTTTAAATTGTGAAAAAGGCAATTTCGCGAGGCTGACGCGCGTACATTTATTCCCGCAAACGCTTCTGCTATTCGGAACCATGAAGCCTCTTAATCAGAGCTCTGCACCGTCGACAAATTAACTGAGCAAACCAATTACGCGAGTCGATTTAATCAATCCGACAGCTCACTCTTTTTACGTAATCAAGCGCGCAGCTGTTCGAAGTCTCGTTACCCGCTCGAAAACTCGCGGCGCGCGGAATGCGCACCGTACGCGTGTCGCATGAATTTAATTATCGCGATGTAATACGCTCTGCTTCGTTACAATTTCCATCTAGAAGAGCAACGTCACGGCGCGGCGGCCGCCACCGCAGCCGGCCCGTAAGCCCGCGCAAGCCCGTTAAGTATACGGGAGACACCGTGAGTAAGCCCGACACAAATTTCATGGGTTTCTTTAGCAAACCGCGCGGCCTTAATTCGAACTCAAACAAACACGCTCGCCGGAATTTGCTCTCGCGTGTCGGCCCACGCCGGGACAATGGCCGCCGCGGTTTGCTCGTTCCTCTTGCCCGGGAGAATTCGTAAATCGGAGCGCCGACGCGCGCCTTTTAACCAGTTAGCTGTGGCGCCTCCTTTTCAGAACGAGCAACAATTGTCCCAAAAATGTCTCGCAATCCGGAAATGGCGGGTTCCTCGGATCATTTGAAGCAGCTTCTTCCTTTACAAAAATGTTCTCCGAGGCTTCGTTCACGAGTTATTAACGAAAAACGGTGGCCAATGAGAGACGAGCTCGGTTGACGCGCGGCGGCTCAGCCAACCAGCGCACGAAGCCCAGTTCCGCTCATTGGCTCGGTCGCCTCGCGCCAGCTGCGCTGGGATTCGACCGCCTCGACCGCTGGCCACTCGGCTCGCCTCTCATTGGTCACTGTTTTCCGTTAATAACTCGTTAATGGTGCCTTGGAGAAAATTTTTGTAAAGGAAAAAGTTGCTTCAAATGACCCGAGGAACCCGCCACTTTCGGTTTGCGAGACATTTTCGAGATACCCTGTATATGTGTCGCGAGAATCGAGCGATGACGAGTATACTCGTCGAACACAGAGCAAGCGTTGCTGTTAAAATATCGGATCAAAAATACGGTTTGATTTGATAAAATTAATAATTTTATTACTGATATTTACTTATTCGTTTAACACTGGTGTATACTACATACATAATAAACGAAAAACGCGGGAAAGATCAAATAATTATGAAAGTTAAAAATTCAAATTGCTGCTATAGAGTGGTATTAGGCGAAGCAAGGAACGATGCATAATGGCACTTTACGCGTCAAACAATAATATCTAATCTTACTTTTATAATAATGTAATCATCTTCGCGTAGAATTGACCTAAAAATATATTAAACATCTCGAAATTTGAGAATGTGTTTCTGTTATCGCTAACATTACAATTCAAATAGCCAATGATCGCTACATTTTACGCGCGATGAGTATGCTCGTCGTGACCCAAAATACTGCCACTTCTCCGTGACGAGTATAATCGTCGAACACAGCCGACTGGTTAAAAGCAATCCACTATTCATGATTCGCGTCGGGGACCGATTCGAGCGGGGCTTCGAACTTTTCCCGGGTCCCGAACGATTTTTATCGGAATATATTGCTGCCGGCCGAGGAGGGACATTATACGCGCGGCGAAACGCGGCGCCCGATCTCCGCAGACAGCGAAACAACTTCGATGCAAATACGACCGACGACTTCCCCCTTCCGGCCTGTCGTCTCGTGTCAAAGCTGCCGCCGACCCCGCGTCCCGACCCCGCTGTTCGGAAATATGATTTTTCCGAGATCGATCGGGACGGCCCCCGTCCCCCCTCCCACGCTCCGCCGACGTCTTCGAGGAAACCCTTCGCAGGAAACGCGAAAATATTATTCGTCAGAATTTTCCGGCGACCGACCGGACGGAAGTCCTGCCTGCCGAGGTTCGAAAACATGCTTCCGGGGTTTATTTAACGGACACTGGACCGCTTTCAACGGGGGGCTGAACCGGTCGTCTGTTTTCGCGAGGGAAGTTCCGTGTCACGCGGACATCCAGATTTTCTTTTTCAAACTTCCCGCGTTTCTGTGGCATCGAGACAGCTGCAAAGTTCCGAATCGAAAGTACAATAATGTTTCCCTAACTCAGATTGTGCAGAAAAGTGGACGATTTGGGAAGAGGAGATGCGATTGTTCGAGCCGTGCGGCTCGTTTTTATAATTGTGGACAATTTATAACTACAAAAATAAACCGCAAGGCTCGAATAATCGTATCTACTCTTCCCGAATTGTCCACTTTTGTGGACAGAATCTCAGAATCTGAGCGTCAATTATGGAGAATTTACTGTACAGTAATGTCTCTCTAATTGACGCTCAGCTTGGAAAGAAAAATGGACAACTTGGGAGAAAAAGGTACACGATTATTCGAGTTTTGCACCTCGTTTTTATAATATAATTGTCGATAATCTGCCACTATAAAAACGAGCCGCAAGACTCGATCAATCGTATCTCCTCCTATAATAATAAACCGCAAGGCTCGATCAATCGTATCTCCTCTTCCCGAATTGTCCATTTTTCTGGACAATCTGAGCGTCAATTAGGGAGACATTACTGTACTTGCGACTTAGTTGCGAAAAATTGACGCGTGCCTTTCGCTCGCTTTTTACTTATTGTATACTTTTCAAAACCGAGCAGCCTTTCCAAAATTGGACTAAAATACTTGAATTTTTTTTCTTGGGACGTTGGAAGGCTTTGATAAACGTTTATTGAACAATGAAGGAATCAGTTTTTGCAGAAATTAAAGTCAATTGCAGTGATGAAGGAAATAGAATAGATTGAATAATAGATTGATTATTCGAGCCCTGCAACTCGTTGTTATAGTTGTTGACAAATTCGTAACTATAAAAATAACTATAAAAATAATAACTATATTATTATAGTATATTATTATATTATATAACTATATTATTATAGTTTTTTTATTATATATTAGTATTATTTTAGTTATTTATAATAACTAAAATAATAACTAGAATAATAACTATAATAAATATAATAAATAACTAATAACTATAAAAATAACCGCAAGGCTCGAATAATCGTATCTCCTATTCCCGAATTGTCCATTTTTGTGGACGATCCGAGCGTCAATTAGAGAGACATTACCGTACAGGATGGCCGCTGGAAAACCAAAGGATTTGGAAGAGGCGTAGTTTCTTCATTTTCGATCCGACAGCTTACTCTTTTTACGTAATCAAGCGCATAGCAGTTCGAAGTCTCGTTACCCGCTCGAAAACTCGCGGCGCGCGGAGTGCGCACCGTACGCGCGTCGCATAAATTTAATTATCGCGATGTAATACGCTCTGCTTCGTTACGATTTCCACCTAGAAGAGCAACGTCACGGCGGCCGTCACCGCGGTTCAATCTTTTTTATTTCATTATTTTTTGTTTTTGTTTTTAGAAAGAAAGGTGGCGAAGAGCACGGTTGAATATCAGTTCAGAACCGACGAAACGAACGGGGAGAGAAAATGCGTGAAATTGATTCCAGAATCGGAGTAGGTGCGATAAGAGGGAATTCGGTATTAACGGATGATAATACATAAACAGAATTGACACGTAATCGTCCGGTAATGATCATCATCCTGGTTAATAGGCGGAGAAGCTATGTACTGAGCCGGTTATGTTTATCTTCCCATTTACGCCACACTCTATCGGCAAAACGGGCGACGCGGGTGATAACGAAGCTCAGGCCCAAGCACTGTAAATATGAACAGGGAAACCATACTTTGAGACCGGTTGACCCAATTCGATACCACGTGGTAACGTTCGCGCATGTAAAAGAATTTCGTTAGTGTCGAAATGCCAGACGATATGTAATTCTATTGGAATTTCAATGTGGCACCGACGCTCCTTTTCGTTCGATTTAATTTACTTTGTATATTATATATTAATTATGATTATATTATACAATATTGTTATAATATTATGTATATTATAATATTATTATATTGTATTATATATTATACAATATTATTGTAATATTATGTATATTGTATACTATACAATATTATTATAACATTATTATAATATTATTATATTGTATATTATACAATATTATTATATCGTATACTATACAATATTATTATAATATTATTATAATATTATTATATTGTATATTATATAAATATTATATATAATTTGTATCATTTGTATTAAAAGATAGTTATTTACTCGTATATATGTATATCACTAGCAATAATTAATTAAAATAATTATATGTATACAAAATAGGTTATAATAGATTAAAATAGATTATTTATGTAAAAATAGGTAACAATAGGTATTAAAAAGGCAGCTATTAAAAAAATAAGTATTAAAAAAATAGTTGTTCGCTCTACATATCTTATTTCGAATCATCAAATCAGGTAATCGGTTCGTCAAGACCCCGTCGAGTTTTGTGACATCCTAGAGATTTGTTATCTTTGTTGACATCTGTCGAAATTTCGTTGCAGCAGCACAGGAATATAGGGGAACGAGTAACACGTTAAAATTGACGGCGAGCAAAAGTGGTTGACCCGCGGCGCTCGAAACGAGATACGAAAGCGCATAACCGGCGCGATTCGATCGGCCACAAATAAAATCCAACTGTTGCGACTCGGAAAATTTGTCACTGTCCGAGGATAATACAGCACGTACACGTGTTCCGTGCGGCTCGCATTATCTCTGGTTTATCATTATTATCAAATTGCGGCACGTAGTGCGCGGGGCTTTACGACGTGGAAATAACACGCGGATAAAATAGTCGTTATAGCCTTGGCATCTGCTGGAAAATCGAAATTTGAAATTCAGACACGCGCGTGCCCCGGCGGACGCGTGTACACCTACCTGTGCAATATAATGTGGGAAACGATGATAACACGCAGTCGGCCGAGCCGCGGTTACCTAAAGTCGGCGCGCATCGAAACAGCGGACGCTAAAAATGTGCCTGCCAGCCGCGAAGCGCGCCGAGCATTTTGCTTTCGATTTACGATCATGCGGGGCCAAGCAGCGATCAACTATAAATATTTAATCAACGGACGTATCGGCACTCGCACGCGGCACTCGACGCGCGTTGCAGTCATCGAAATCAATAATTCATCCATATTCGACTGTCTTCTTCCTGTCGCATCTCGTGCCCGCATTCCCGCCAAACGTTCTTCCTTCGCGCTCGCTGATTGACATTTAAACCAAATTCACAGTTCACAGTTAAAAAACAGCCTCGCAGATTTCGTACACCTCTGGTTTTCGTACACCTTTTACGAAGTCGCGTTCTTTCTCTTCTTGCCGAAACCGCTCGCGAGGAGAACAGAATTTCATTCAACTTCGGTTCCTTCGAAGTTCTCTGGAAAAATGCGAGGCCGCAGTCGGCTCCATTTACATCGAGCTCGGGATGCTACGCGAGTTTACGCTCTCCTGAACAAACGTAAGAAAATTGTTCGCTAATGTTATCGGAGATGATCCCTTTGTTCTCGAATCTTGCGTTCGAAGGTCTGCGAGAGCTTTATATGGGATCCGAAGGCTCCGTTGTTTAGCGATAAGGAAACTTCCGACAAACAGCTGTTTTCAATCGAGTCGGATTCTCGACGTGACTCTTCCAAGTTTTATGTTCAAAGTCCATATCGATACTGTCGAATTAGTGGTAGACCAGGTTAAATTGTTCGCAAATAAATCGCAGTACGGTAATGTCTCTCTAATTGACGCCCAGATTGCGCACGAAAGTGGACAATTTCGGAAGAGGAGATACGATTATTCGATCCTTGCGGTTTATTTTTATAGTTATAAATTGTTCACAATTATAAGAACGAGTTGCAGGGCTCGAATAATCAATCTATTATTCAATCTATTCTATTTCCTTCATCGCTGCAACTGACTTTAATTTCTGCAAAAACTGATTCCTTCATTGTTCAATAAACGTTCATCAAAGCCTTCTAAGGTCCCAAGAAAAAAAATTCAAGTATTTTAGTCCAATTTTGGAAAGGCTGCCCGGTTTTGAAAAGTGTACAACGATTATACAATAAGTAAAAAGCGAGCGAAAGGCACGCGTCAATTTTTCGCAACTAAGTCGCAAGTACAGTAATGTCTCCCTAATTGACGCTCAGATTGCGCACAAAAATAGACAAATTCGGGAAGAATAGATACGATTATTCGAGCCTTGCGGTTATTTTTATAGTTATTAGTTATTTATTATATTTATTATAGTTATTATTCTAGTTATTATTTTAGTTATTATAGTTATTATTTGTATAGTTATTTTTATAGTTACGAATTTGTCAACAACTATAACAACGAGTTGCAGGGCTCGAATAATCAATCTATTATTCAATCTAATCTATTTCCTTCATCACTGCAATTGACTTTAATTTCTGCAAAAACTGATTCCTTCATTGTTCAATAAACGTTCACCAAAGCCTTCTAACGTCCCAAGAAAAAAAATTCAAGCATTTTAGTCCAATTTTGGAAAGGCTGCTCGGTTTTGAAAAGTGTACAACGATTATACAATAAGTAAAAAGCGAGCGAAAGGCACGCGTCAATTTTTCGCAACTAAGTCGCAAGTACAGTAATGTCTCCCTAATTGACGCTCAGATTGCGCACAAAAATAGACAATTCGGGAAGAGTAGATACGATTATTCGAGCCTTGCGGTTTATTTTTAGAGTTATAAATTGTCCACAATTATAAAAACGAGCCGCGCGGCTCGAACAATCGTATCTCCTCCTCCCAAAGTATTAATCTAAATCAAAGTATAATCTGGTATTCTGAACTTTCGTAGGAAATATTCGCTTTGTAAAACGGCGAATAAACGATTTAAAGAACACTGAAGAACTTCGGAAACGCCTACAAAATCGCGCTTTTCGATGCGGACAAGATGCAGTAGCCATCGTATCGAATTCTGTCGAATTATTGCACGAAAATCCGCAAAAAAAGGTCTGCAATCGAAAAACCTAAAAAGCAGCAAGAGACTTCAAGAGAGACCATAGAGACTATAAATTGCTGCGGAAAGTTTTAAAACGGTTGTTTTCGGGTGGAGAACCAACTGGAAAAGCGATATATACAGCGTCCAAGCGGAACTTTTTCAATCAAGAAAAAAGCAGCGAAAATTCGTGGTAATTGTGCGAAATGGTACACGAACTCGCGCATCTTGAAATCGATGGTATCGCGTGTACTTTAAGTGCCAAAAACGATTGCAACGGTTACTCTTGAAACAGTTGAACGTATTCTGTATAGATGTTTCGAGCACAATACGCGGAATAAAAGATTTCGGTTTGATTTATCGGGCTCGATATTTGGCCCGATATTTTCGGCGTTTTTCGTCAATGTGCGTCAGCCCGAAAAACGCGGGTGACGTGTCGACCCGCGATTCCACGCAACCCGGCGCCGTAATATTCCAGCAGTTCGATACATCGATAGTATTTAACCGAACTCTTCAATTTCCTGCGGCGAAGGAAATGGAAAAGTCACCGTTCCCCGTACAATTTATTCCGTCGATTCGAGCTGCGCTGCTCGCCACAGAATCCTCCTCCACTTTCTTCCCATTAATAAATCCTTTTTTTCCTTTTCCAACCCTCTCTCTCTCTCTCTCTCTCTCTCTCTCTCTCTCTCTCTTTCTCGTTCTCTGTATGTCTCCCTTCGGTTCTCTATCCGCCGACGTTCCGTGGCCCGTTCCCGTCGATTGCTTCCCGCGAATTGAAAACTGTATCGCGCCGAGAATTAAGCGAACCGGGTTCGAGCAACATTTTCGAGCCCCCGAGGCTCCTAAATTCTCGTGTTGATTCTCCGCCGAGAAAACCGTGGATGATTAAGTGAGCTCGTGCCATTTGTCGAACGTTCCGAGAGAAAAAAGGCGGCGAGATAGTAGTGAAATGGATCGCTCCGACCTGTTAACTGGAGCACCAGCTTTCTAGCGACGATATCGGAACCAGCTACTGGATCGTAGCTGACAAAAAGCTTTTATTATTTGCAGATCGTAGACTGGTAATGGAAGCACCGATGTCTATAGGTCACAGATAAAAATTGTAATTATAGATGTATAGATTATAATAGAATTAATTCTATTATAATTATTACTGAACAATTTTTAATTGCCTATATATATAATACTTATATTTTATAATACCTATTATAAACTACAATAGGTTACAATAGTTTCTTTTTTTTATAATTCTATTATAATATTATTATATTTATCATTAGATTAGAATAGAATTATTATATTCATACAAGTATTATAATAAAACTAATTCTATATATAATATTATTATAAATATTATAATATTATATTAGATTAGAATAGAATTATTATATTTATAATAATATTATAATAGAATTAATTTTATACATAGAATTATAAAAAAAAACTATTGTAATCTATTCTAGTTACTATTGTGTAACCTATTACAATATTATTATATATATAATATTAAATATATATATAACAAATATTATCATATATATATATATATATATATATATATATATATATATTTATAATAGAATTATAAAAATTAAACTATTGAAACCTATTGTAGTTCAAATAACAAGAAATGTATTTTTTGCACACATTTTGTACGCATTCTGTATACATTTTGCGCACACTTTGCACGCATTTTGCACACATTTTGCACAGATCTTGCATACCTCGACGAATTATAGCCGCGCAAAGATCCGCCGTCTAATAATAAAGCAACAGACAACTCTTCCGTTCCCCCCATTGTTCTCCGTGTGCACGCCAGGCGAACAGCAAATTCGCCAGAAAATATTCAAAAGAGACCGTACGTGCGCGTGCAATTAAACTGAAAATTTTATGCCACTTATCTCCGAACGTGAACTCATCAAACGCGAGTTTATTCTCTCGAGTTTATTCCGTCGAAGATAAAACGGCTAATAAAAACAGAAAAAGAAAAAAGAAAAAAAAATCTATAAAGCCGCGTCGCGTGAGCGTCGAATAAAAATTGCAACCGCGACTCTGTTGTAGAAACGACTCGGCAAGATCGAGCGACGGATAGAGAGCAGTAGTAATAGTCCCGCGAGTCGATCGCGCGCACCAAGCGTGATCGAACGAGTAGCATGAGCCGACGATGATCCGACCCGAAGTGGAAACAGCGCGCCTAAGATCAGACGTCTCGAGATCGGACTGCTTATCCGAGCAAGCCGGTCCCAGCAACAAGCTTCGAATCCTTTAATTAACTCGTTGATTACTTATAGCTGGAATATCGTGCATAATGCACCGAGGAAGGGCTGGCGAACTCCGCCCAGGGACGAAAACGTTGAATATTGAAATACTTGAGAGAGAGAGAGGGGGAGCCGGCGGGGGGTAGATCGGATCGTTAAGGAACACGAGACAAAAGCAAGGCCTGAAGATGGCTGGGTGGAAGGGAAACAGAGCCGGACGGGGGAACACCGTGGAAAATCTTCTGCTCGAATCGTAATCGGCATCGATTAATTAATTTCTCTACCCCCCACCTCCCCTTCTTCTCCACTCGACGGGAGACTCCGCTCGATCGCTCTGACAGACTTTTTGAATGTCATCCAACATTTTTTTAACCCTCGCACTTGCCAACGTTTTGCTAATTTTTAAAAGTGATCTTGAATATCGGTGGCAATTTGTCGATAATAATTACTCGATTCGAAACTTCGATGTTTTTTTTATGGATTGAACCAGCGGAGCGAGCACAATTGTGTACGAACTTGCGCCAAATTTCCAGTTAGAAGTAGAATTTTAGGGTAAAAAAAGTGAACAGAAAAACTAGCAACAGTAGAATATCGCCGAATATCGAGATTCACAGGAAACAAAAAACATGGAGGGAATATCAACAGTTTCCGCTACAATTTTGGAAAAACGGGAAACGTGTAAAATTGGATACTGCGAAAAATAAATGAAAGCACAAACGTCTTTTGTACGCGTAAAAAATATGTTCGTGGAAAATGTTCGGCGGAGAAACCCTCAATCTGTAAAAATTGCGACGTAGAATAAAATTTATTTGAATTTGAACAACGATATCTAAATTGTTCAAGTAAGATATGATTTCTTCAATTTACAGAGTCTTCTTTCTAAGAAACGTATACGTCTAAAATGCAGAAAAAGGATAATGTTTTCTAATCATTACGTCAAAGTTATTTTGTGTTTTATCGACCATGCTAATTTGCCTATTACTTGCAATCGATCGAAAAGAATAGAACGTTTATTTAAAAAGAGGTCATAAAAATAAGTGTATAATAAACACCGATAAGTTTAGTATGAAATTGTCTTCGACACAAGTGTGTTTTACATTCTTACAGTTCTCTCAAAGAAATGGCAGATGATTACATCTATTATTATCTCGAAGATTCTTGCGCGAAACGAACATTTTCCGCATCGATTGCAACAAACAAAAGCAAGATAAGAAGCTTCTTCCTTTAATAATTTTATTAAGCTGAAAATAATGTGTTGATATTCCTACGATCTTCATTTCGCCGCTGTAACAGGTACATAATCATTTTTCTCACGAACGCACACAATTCACAATCCTTCCGCAGTATAGAAAATTTTAGTCGCGAGAAAAACTGATGAGAACGTCGCAGTTCGAAGAAAGAAACTGCTGTGCATCGTAAATTGCCTAACCGCTTAAGGCTTAAATGCTTGCGTATGGATTAAATGCTTGATTGAATGCTGCTTGCTGAGCAGGATCAACGTCCCAGAGACTTATGCTGACGTACAAACAAGTAATCCCACTAATTGTAACTATAATCGGATCAGCTATGATTGAAACTTTTAAGCTTTCGCGATAAGAAAAAAATTATCTACGAGCTTCTCGGCGCTCGTTCGTTGCGCGAAACGCTTCGCACTGAATTATGAGCCGGATACAGCGCAGATTGTGCGCAAAAATGGACAATTCGGAAGAGAAGGCTCGATTAACTTCTTTTCCCAAATTTGTCGATTTTTGTGCCAAATCTGAGCGCAAACTAGGGAGAATTTACTGTATAATAGAATTAATCGGACGGAAACTCGTCTCATGGAAACAGCAATATAATTTTTTTTCTCTCTCTCTCTCTCTCTCTCTCTTCTCTCAGTCTTCTCTATCTTCTCGCTCTCTTTTCGCTCTCTTTTCGCTCTCTTCTCGCTCTCTTTTCGCTCTCTTTTCGCTCTCTTTTCGCTCTCTTTTCGCTCTTTGCTCGCTTTCTTTTCGCTCTCTTCTCGCTCTCTTCTCGCTCTCTTTTCGCTCTCTTCTCGCTCTCTTTTCGCTCTCTTCTCACTCTCTTCTCGCTCTCTTTTCGCTCTCTTTTCGCTCTCTTCTCGCTCTCTTTTCGCTCTCTTCTCGCTCTCTTTTCGCTCTTTGCTCGCTCTCTTCTCGCTGTTTTCTCGCTCTCTCCTCACTCTCTTCTCGCTCTCTTTTCGCTCTCATCTCGCTTTCTTCTCTCTCTTCTCTCTATCTCTCTCCTTTCCCTCAGCAGCACAGTTTTCAAGACGCTGTCAAAAAAGGACCAGAATATGAAAATATTTTTCAATCGAAAACGATTAAAAATTGGTCCCTTTTCACGCAACCTCGTAATCGCCGATTCATCGATCATTTTCCAGGACGCTGTCGAGAGACGCTGCGAATCGATCGCACGATTGTAAAATCTCTGATACGGATTCGCGGTGATAAAGACTTCCCCGGGAGGGGATAAATTTACAAGCTTGAAGCGGAAGGAAAATTGTTTGCCGAGCGTCGACGAGAAAAATACGGAGGAATGCTCGCTTCGTCAGAATTTGCATCGAGGCGGGCTCAGCTTGATGACGTCGTCGCAGGCGACAATCGTGTTTTCAAGCTGATTGAATGGAACCGTGCGACGAGAGGGAAGTAAGGTTGAATTCCTTGAAATGATAACGACCCGGGCGAACGAACTAATTGGATTACAGTTCGTTTCTTGTCGGATAACTTCGATCCGCGAAACGTTCCGCCGGACAATTTCAAAAGGGAACAACGTCTCGTCTCGCTTCCGACGAAAGAAACTCGACTGTGCAACAGCATCGAGGGAACATTCGATTCCAGCTTATCGACTGCATCTCGAAGGCCGGTGTAGTCACCTAGCCGCTCTCGAGATTATAAAGAAACAACGCGGGACGAGCTGTAACCAATAGTATCATCGCCAAGAAAACGCTTCCATAGGAGACGGTAAATCGAGAAATATGATACAATACCATTGGACTTGTCACGTGAAACGATACAACTCTTTCCTTTTTATTTGTTATTCTGTGAAACCCGCCACGGGGTTATCGACAATATATTTCGTGATATATTGTTGCAAAATTATTTTGTAATATTTTTTTGTAATATATACAAAATTATATTATATTGTAATATATTAGAAAATTATGTTATATTGTAATATATTAGAAAATTATATTATATTGTAATATATTAGAAAATTATATTATATTGTAATATATTACAAAATTATATTATACTGTAATATATTACAAAATTATATTACAAAATTATATTATATTGCAATATATTACGAAATTATATTATATTGTAATATATTACAAAATTATATTATATTGTAATATATTTCGAAATTATATTATATTGTAATATATTACAAAATTATATTATACTGCAATATATTACGAAATTATATTATATTGTAATATATTACAAAATTATCTTTTGTAATATATTGTAACATTACAAAATTATTTTGTGCAATATATGAAGTTCCGTGAATCTAGTGTAACCAAATTTTAATTCGCCTCGATCGACAAATATAAACTCAGTTACGTCCTAAAACAAACGAAAATCACGATTAAGTTCCTGCACAACCCTACAACTCCGTTTTCCGAAACTATAACGACTTAAGGATCGACTGTTTGCCAAATGTCAGCGCGCCGAGGCTTTCTAAAGGCGCCTTGGCGAGAGCGCGCATTCTCTTTGCGAGGACGTATTCGCAGGGAACGGCAGCCGAACGCCGACAAAGAGGTCGCGGACAGAAGCGGAGCTATTTACAGGGCACGGCGAGCCCTTTCCCTTGACGAACAGAATCCAGCTATTTATGGAACGCGCGGTAATTGCCGCAATTTACCGGGCGAGGGTGTTTATCTTGACGAAGAGGGGCGGGGAGAGAAAGTGGTGGTGGTGGAACGTTCGTATTATGATTTCACGTGCAATAGCGCGCGGACAACAGCCCGAGGGCGCGGAATCCCGCGGGGGGCGCTTGATTCTTTCTCGGTTGCGCGACGAACGGGCGCGAGCGAACACACAAAGGGAAACGCCTAATACCGCGCGCGCGAAACAGAGGCGCGGTTTTCATTCCGGCCCGGTGTGTTTCCCCGTCTTTGTGCTTAAACTTACCCCGGCGCCGCCAATCTGGCCTACTTGCCCCCCACCCGCCCCCCTGGCGGAGGGCGGTCGGGGTGCGCCCAGCCCTCGACACGGTAATCGACTGATCCGCTGTAATCCGTACTGCGAGAAGAAAGACCGGGCCGACGATAAAAAGGAAAACGGAAACCGACAACGGCGGCGGGGAGCGGGAGGAAAGGGGGAGCGGGGTGCCGCGAGGAATCGATACGAAGTTACGGTCACCTGGAATCTGTTTAAAAGTCGGTCCGGGCGAAACCGGGTAAACGAGCAATCCGACTGTAAAATGGATTCTCCGGGAGCCAGATACAGCCACGGTCAGGCTCCTTCCAGTTCGGTTCATCCTCTTACTATTTTAAACGAAGCTACGGCACGCTGAGATTAGCGTTCCGATCGCTCCGTAGGATCGATGGTGCTTAACAGATTTGCCACGGATAGTTTAGGACCGCTCGAAACGATTCGGTACACAGCTGGACTTAATTGAGACCAATGCTGGGACCGGCAAGATAAACGGCCTGATTGCGACCTAACCCGGACTGGACGGCGTTTGCTTCGCCGAACGGCGTCGCCTGCTAAAAACGCGACAGACAGGGTCCGGGATAACAGGGTGTCGGTGATATCGTGGTGCCAATCGCTGCGCCTTCGTTCGTTTCGCACGATTAACTTTGTACTTATTGAACGAGACGTGTTCGATTCTTTTGCGCGGTAAGAAGCGAAATAAAGGAATGGGAGAATTTTACGCGTCTTGTTGCGTTTTAAGGATACTTCTTGTGACACTTATTCGATCATTTTTTGTTAAATAATAATTTGAATTTGGAATATATGATATGAATGATAATATAAATCGTAGATATAAGGATAAATATAGAAATATTTTGTAAGTATACAGAGAGAGAGAGAGAGAGAGAGAGAGAGAGAGAGAGAGAGAAGAGAGAAATGGGAGAGAGATATAGAGAGAGGAGAGAGAGAAGAGAGAAATGGGAGAGAGAGATAGAGAGAGGAGAGAGAGAAGAGAGAGAGAAGAGAGATATACAGGGTATCTCAAAATTATGGTATTTCCGGGAAGTGAGCGGTTCCTGAGGTGATTTGAAGCAACTTCTTCCTCAGCGAAAATGTAATCCGCGGTTTCGTTTACGAGTTATTAACGAAAAACGCTGACCAATGAGCGTCGATGGCCAGACGAGCTCGCCTGGCGCTAAGCGGCCGAGTCAATGAGCGGAACTGGGCCTCGCGCGCTGAATGGCCGGCCGCCTCGCGCCAGCAGAGCTCGCGTCTCATTGGTCAGTGCTTTTCGTTAATAACTCGTGAACAATGCGTCGGAGAAAATTTTCGTAAAGGAAAAAGTTGCTTCAAATGACCTCAAGAATCACTCCATTCCAGGTGTTAACATAATTATGAGACACCCTGTAAAACTTCATCAAGGTTATATCTGAAACTAGAATAAAGAAGAACGAAATCGAGTGAACTCAAATGGTTATTAACATTGTTAATCATTCTATCCTCTTAGTTCTCAATATATCCTTAATAATGTCGAAAGAAAGCAATCCAATTTCTCAAGGCAATTTGCAGCCCGACCGAAGAATTCACTTTGAAATTCGGAATTTATGAAGAAAAGGCTTAAAAGTATAGAAGAAATATTAGAGGCCAGGGGCTCGGAAAGCATGACCTGGTTTCCGCCTAAGCCGAAACTTGATCCGGACGCGACGAGTTTTCGATTCCCGTCGCGGCGCGCCGGTAAAAAGGCCCGATAGACATGTTGTCAACATTAAACTCAGAGCCGCATCGAATGCGAAGTATGTAGAATCACAAACGCGGAATGCGTATAATGTAGAGCCGCGGAACCAGCACGAACAAATTACCGAGCTGTCGGGCTGCTTGGATATCCTGGAAATGTCAGGAGATCCGGTTGAACTCCGAAATACTTCGGATCACGGGGATCTCAGAAGTCGCAGGCATTCTGCGCAACGATCGAGAGATCTCGACAGCTTTCGAGGGTGTCGGGGCTTACGAAAAGTTTAAAGGGGTTGTCTGCGGGGGCGGGGGCGGCCGCTTCAGGCCGGTGGACATTGTTGGCCGAGAGTCGCCTCCGACGGGCTCGAATGGATATTGGAAAAGTAAACGGCGACGTTCGCCCGGGAACAAACTATGTATCTCGCTTTTTCTTCAACAAGCCGGGACAATAGGAAACGCGAACCGTGACTAAATTAAGCGCGGCTATCGGGGCCCGTGCCAAGATAAACAGTTAATATGCGAGAGCGTAACGTTGAAAATTTGCGGATCTGCGAATTTTGCCGTGCCGTGCCGTGCGGGACTTGACCGCTGTGGGCGGCCGCTAACAAACTTAGAAACTCCGAAGCCGCGTGTAGATTGCATGCAACGCGAAACACCTAACATTTTCACCTGGAAATTGCCCCGCTGGAACGGCAAACCTCGTTTTCCTCGCACGTTTCCAGGTATCGTCGGAAGCGACCGAGACGCTTCGGCCGAAAATTCTTCACGATTTTCGAACGTTCGTTGACGTCTACGAAACCTACAATCTTTCACAGAGTCCCTTCAACGGTTCGCAAATAGTCCAGGATGCGATAATTCGTGGTCAAAATTGTACGTGCGTCAACTTTTGTACTAAAAAAAAAAACATTGTGTTTTCCTTTGAAGTCGGAGTCAATTGAAGCTTCGAAATCCAAGATATTAGTTATTTCGGATAATTCGGTAGAAATATTATAAAGAGAAAATCTTCGAATCGAAAATAAAATTAATTATGTTTATATGAATCATATATAATGCTATTATGTATAAAAAATATTATTGTAATAAAATACTGTTTCATTATGATTATTAATTTTATTATTCATAATTTTATTATTATTATTATTATTAATTTTAGTATCCATAATTTTATTATTATTATTAATTTTATTATTATTATTATTAATTTTATTATTATTATTATTATTAATTTTAGTATTCATAATTTTATTATTATTATTATTAATTTTATTATTATAATAAAATAATTATAATCAAATGCGAAGTGTGTAACACATTTTTAACAAAATGCTTCCAACAAGAGTTCATCGGTATTCATTTTCCTTCAAATCTTAATATAACAAATTTCCGAATTTTTTAAACAAATAATTGGAATCGTTGCGATATTTTTAATATCGAAATTTTATCTATTTTATTTATGTTCGATATCTTTGACGTCATAACATTATAGCTGCTGTCGAGACGATTTCAATGACTTATTAAAAAATGACTATAAATTCTGTGATAACGCTAAAATTATTTTGAACGAAATAAACGAGTTTCCAGGCTATTGTACGATCTCATCATGGATTTTAGAAGACCCTAACATGCCTCTAGCCATACTATATTCCCGAGGATCTATGAATAAGCTCTAGCACACTGTGTAACATCCGAGAGAACCTGCAAGGGCCTCTAGTTGTCCTCGACGTCTTCCATGGACTCCTGAAGAGCCTCTAGTTCATAACGTTTCTCGGGAGCCCTCGAAGAACCTACAAGGATCCTCGAGGTTTTCTTCGGACTCTTGAATCATGCGATAGTTCTTGGAACCTCCCGAAGACCGCACTCAAGGACCTCGGTGATTCTTGCTGAGATTTTTTTCGGGATCCTCGAGGAGTGTCTTTGGAACCTTTCGAAGACCTTCGAAGGACTCCGGTATTACTCGGAACACTTTAAAGTTCCGCGGAGCCTCTCGTGGATTTTTCAAGAGCGGCGGATGGCTCTCGGGACCTTCCGAGACCCTCCAAGAACCTCGACGGCTCCTGGGACACCCTGAGGACCCAGGGTCCCTCGTGCGGCGCTTGGAACGTATTCAATGGTTATTTAAACCTTTTATTGTTCTTTTAATCTCTTTAGGACCTTAAAACGGGTCTCCGAAGTTCCTTCGGATCCCTGAAGAACCTCGACGACGCTCTGAGAATTTTTAGGACGTCTCGACGAGACGAGCTTTTAGACATTTCAAGAATATCTCGACGATCCTCGAGAAGAGCCATCGTCGATCCACGGCGTTCCTGCATTCGGCGACGGTGTCTAATTAACCGGCGATTCAGTTCGCGAGAAAAAGCCTTTATCGCCAAGGCGCGCGCCCTGTACTCGATTATCTTCCGTATTCGTTGGCATAAAGGCGCGCGCCGTCGACTTACCGGCACGAAAGGGATACGCGATTGCGACCCTACAATACGCGAAAAGTTGAGAAGACCGCGAGGGGGGAGGGGGGCAAACAGAAAGGCACAAAAGACGACGGCGAAGCGGGGGGCACAGGATTCATGCTTGTTGCTCATTATAAATGGTACGCGTAATCTCGCAAGCCTTGGGCACACAATAAAGTCATACGGAGCAGGGCAAAGGACACGCGTACCTGTCTCTCTAAAGTTGCTTTGAGCGATACACAGCTGCTAATTAACCACAAGCAACGGTTGACGGACTTACGTTGTTAACCGCGAGAGACGGAAACGTATCTGGTGTCTGATGCGTGGCAGAAGCAACTGCACGAAAGATCATTTTAGTTACAATGTAGAACTCCCTACGAAAATTACTCGACCTCCCGCATCAGTGAATTCTTCCTAATTGACGCTCGGATCGTCCGCTGAAATGGACAATTTCAGAGGACGAGATACGATTGTTCGAGCCTTGCGATTAGACGCGACACTAAAAAAATAATCATTCAAACTTAAGGTGAACGAAGTTTCAATGTTTATCATAACATGGAATTCCTGCGACGATGTTTGTGCTTACACACGGCGACCAATGAAAGAATTGCAGAAATTTAAGGTGGGAAAATATTCAATTTAACGTTTATCGTAATATGCAATTCTAGTCCAGCGGCGATCAATGAAAGAATTGCACTAATTTAAGATGGAAAAGTATTTAATTTAAGGTTTATCGTAACATGTAATTCCTGCGCCGATGTTTGTGCTTGAACGCGACGACCAATGAAAGAATTGCAGAAATTTAAGGTGGGAAAATATTTAATTTAACGTTTATCGTAATATGCAATTCTAGTGCAGCGGCGACCAATGAAAGAATTGCACTAATTTAAGATGGAAAAGTATTTAATTTAAGGTTTATCGTAACATGTAATTCCTGCGCCGATGTTTGTGCTTACACACGGCGACCAATGAAAGAATTGCAGAAATTTAAGGTGGGAAAATATTCAATTTAACGTTTATCGTAATATGCAATTCTAGTGCAGCGGCGACCAATGAAAGAATTGCACTAATTTAAGATGGATAAGTATTTAATTTAAGGTTTATCGTAACATGTAATTCCTGCGCCGATGTTTGTGCTTGAACGCGATGACCAATGAAAGAATTGCAGAAATTTAAGGTGGGAAAATATTCAATTTAACGTTTATCGTAATATGCAATTCTAGTGCAGCGGCGACCAATGAAAGAATTGCACTAATTTAAGATGGAAAAGTATTTAATTTAAGGTTTATCGTAACATGTAATTCCTGCGCCGATGTTTGTGCTTGAACGCGATGACCAATGAAAGAATTGCAGAAATTTAAGGTGGGAAAATATTTAATTTAACGTTTATCGTAATATGCAATTCTAGTGCAGCGGCGACCAATGAAAGAATTGCACTAATTTAAGATGGAAAAGTATTTAATTTAAGGTTTATCGTAACATGTAATTCCTGCGCCGATGTTTGTGCTTACACGCGACGACCAATTGAAGAATTGCAGAAATTTAAGGTGGGAAAATATTCAATTTAACGTTTATCGTAATATGCAATTCTAGTGCAGCGGCGACCAATGAAAGAATTGCACTAATTTAAGATGAGAAAATATTCAATTTACCATTTATTCTAATACACAATTCAGGTGCCAATATTCATGCTTGAACGCGACGATCATTAAAGAAAGAATAATTGAAACACGAAATGGAAAAATATTGGTAAATTAACATTTGTCGAACTATATAATTACAGCCATTAATATTCGATATATAATTAATCATCCACCATATAATCCACCATCATATCATTATCCACCATCCACCATATTATATAATTAACCATCAATATTCGATTTTGAGCAGGATGATTACTAAAGAAACAATTATCTACACTTAAGACGATAAAATATTTAACTGAATATTTATCGCAGCGATTTCTGCACATCTTGTACATTATAGATGGTCGTCGGGTTATATTCTTTACTCGACGAATTAGCCCGAAAAAATTAATTTCGCGGTGATCGTATTTCCCGAAACTATGAAAATCGCGGTATAAAACTTCCCGCGAAATTAGCGCCCGCGGGACGGTGAATCTCTCGACGCGCTTACAAATTCTTCCGAAGAAACTTCCTTTTCGGGGATAAAGCTCGAGAGAGCCGGGGAACTTTGAGGACACCGTTTAAATGTAAATCATCGGACGATAGCCCATGCACGGTCCTGTTATTATCATCGTAACTTTCGCCGTAGAGAACGGTGTGCTTAACGGAGTACCATAAAAATCGGATATCATTCTGTGTTCGCTCTTAAGATTTAAGAAGCCATTGCGGACGGACTGGGACAACGATATTGAGCGGAATTCGAGACAACGATCGATATGCATGGCCCACGCTGACACGCGAACGACTCTGAATTTTGCAATTTTTGGAATATCGAAACGCTCCGGCGGTGGACTATTCCCCGCGCGACGTGTCCGATACGCGGGCTATCTACAGGGTGTCCCAAAAATGTCTCGCAATCCGGAAATGGCGGGTTCCTCGGATCATTTGAAGCAACTTTTTCCTTTACAAAAATGTTCTCCGAGCCACCGTTAACGAGTTATTAACGAAAAACAGTGACCAATAAGAATCGAGTACGGCTGACGCGAGGCGGCCCAGCCAACCAGCGCACGAAGCCCAGTTCCGCTCATTGGCTCGGTCGTCTCGCGCCAGCTGAGCTGGGATTCGACCGCTCGACCGCTGGCGCTGTTGGCTCGGCCGCCTAGCTCGCCTCTCATTGGTCTCTGTTTTTCGTTAATAACTCGTGAACGATGCCTCGGAGAACATTTCTGTAAAGGAAAAAGTTGCTTCAAATGACCCGAGGAACCCGTCACATTCGGATTGCGAGACATTTCTGGGACACCCTGTATACGAAACGGAAAAGTAAAACGGCGAGAAGAAAGGAGCACGATGGAATATTCATCGGCGGGCCGGTGGAACGATAGAAATTCAACTGGGCCAATTAATAAATCGTATTGTAGGCGCGTGCATAAAATTCAGAGCGTTTCGCGGAACAGGCCGCGCGGACACTGCGAGTTCGGCGTGCCAAACGGCGCGGATTCGAATGAAAGACTGTTATACGCGTTCCGGGTTATGCAAACGTTCGCAGCTATAAACGGGCAAGGCGTTTAACTACCGGCTGGAACACGTCGGACACGTTTTAATTGATTCCGCGATTTTCGAATTGCTGGCCAACGAACGCCCGGACTGATACCTCGCGCGGTTTAATCGAATGTTTAACCGGTTAACTGCGTTTGACGAGTATATTCGTCATGGAGAAGTGGTATTTGAGAAGTATTTTGTGCCGCGACGAGTATACTCGTCGCGCGTAAAAATTAGCGACCATTGGATGTTTAAACTGCAATTTCGGTGAAAACAAAAACTTGTTCTCGAATATCAAAATGCTACATCATTATGCTACACCAAGTTGTTTACATTGTTATAATAACAACAGCAACGATTTGAATTTTTCACTTATGTAAGTATTTGATTTTTTCTGCGTTTTTCGTTTATTATGTACGCAGTATATGTTAATGTTAAGCGAATAAGTGAATATTAGTAATAAAATTGTTAATCTTATAAGATAGAACCGTCTTTTTGATGCAATAGTTTAACAGCGACGCTTGCTCCGGGTTCGACGAGCATACTCGTCGTCGCTCGATTCTCGCGACACGTATAGGTGCGCGCTCTGAAAAAGAGGCGCCGCTGCTAACTGGTTAAAAATTCTCGAGCCCGCCGAAAATTAAACGGGATACGGATTCCTCGCGGTCGACGAATTATTTGTCTTTGTTCGCTCCGGTTCGAAACGTACGGGCCGCGGGAAAGTTTGGCGAAGCTTTATTAAATCTCTCTTTTATTTTCAAGCCGGCCAGATTCTTTGATAAAGAACCCGGCTGCCGCAGAGTGTTCCGAGTATATGGGCGTCCGGGGAGAAAGTCATTTAAACTCGTTAATTTTCGAGTAAAGTGCCTTGATACTTTTCAAAATGAAACGAAAAACCGAATCGGTTGGAAGGTTAATAAATACGATCTCCTTTAAAAGAAATTGCGACGACCTTGTTTCTTTATTAAATAAAAAGCGTTTTGCAATTTCAACGAAAAAAATCACAGTGCATAACGAAAATACCGTTACAGAATATTGCGAATGTAACGAATAGAATAAATGTAAGTACTATGGGAAATGAATTTATAGAGTAAATTGTAAACTCTGATGCGTTTGCGATCGATCACCCTGGACCGCTCTTCCGCGACCGAAAGCGTGGAGAAGAAAATTTCACGGGGGTACTTTCCGACACTTTTTTTAAAAACACGAAATCAAAGTCGATAAAAGTTAAATATAGAAAATTCGGACGAATTGAGATTATCTCGCAAAAACTTTTTTGCAGTTGGAAGGTTTTGCAATACCAAACGCAACCTGTAAAAATCAAATTAAAAGACCAAATAGCTCGCGAAGGGCTCGCGTTTAAAAAAAGAACGCACAGACTTCGCGGCACATTTTCAGCATCATTTTCAACAAGGAATTGACTTGTTCGGTTCAAATTGAAAACGGTTTTACGAGCTACGTTTCGTTGCGAACATTTTAAGATAGACAAATGAATGTACAGATCTTGCACCTTGATTTTCTGACCTTCTTGCACCCGATGCCGATTGAACACCTTTTTCGCGGATCCAACGGTGGATACCGAGTCCAATTAAGAACGATACATATGAAATTAGTCCGCGTTCCACGAAATGCGCCCGATTCTACGGACAAGACGGGATTGCCGCGCGCAAATTGACGTAATAATTATTCAAGCTATAACGAACGTCTGGATGGCAGAGCGTAAATGGCATTTCTCGTTCCCCCTATGAAATGAAGGAATTACCGAGGACGATGCACAGACAAGCGCGGCCGTGGATGTCTTCCCCGTATGCAATATCGCTGCTTTGTCGTCCCTGATACAAAATTAAAGCGAATTACACGCGCTCGACTAAAGCAATATTCCTCATTATTTGTGCGTCGAGAATTCGTCCTTGACTGCGTGCCACACTTTACAAGGCGCCCGGTAAACTCGCGATTATCATGGCATAAATGGAACATGGTTATCGAACAACACTCGTTCGGCCGACGCTAACCTGGAAAACGGTCTCTCTCCGTCTTTCTCTCGTTCTGTATGTTCTTTAACACGTTGAATGCCACGATGACCGACACTTGGCGGTGACGCCATGGGGGCCACCGGTGACCGGCGCGCCCAAATTGATAGGAATTATATATAGGAATTATATATATATATATATAATTCCTATCAATTTATTTTGATTTATTTTTTTAATTATATATATATATATATATATATATATATATATATATATATATATATATATATATATATATATATAATTCCTATTAATTTATTTTGATTTATTTTTTAATTATATATATATATATATATATATATATATATATATATATATATAATTTAAAACAAATGTCAATATCTAAAATTTTGTATTATTACCATCGTCGGTTCAAACAGTGACCCCTGTCGCAATTAACATGTCAAACATGGTTACACACTGTAACTTATCTAATGCAGATAATATTTCAACACTATATGTATCACATAAAAATAAATTCATCGTGGCGCCACGGACAATTTCTGTAAAACCGGCGTGACATTCAACGTGTTAAACGAACGTTCGCGAAACACTCGGACCAATAGGAAATGGATAGGTTAGTGTTGCCGCACGAAGTATGATGCAGCGAATTCTCTCCGATCCTCTTTCAGCTTGTAAACAAAAATGAACCATTTCTGAAGAGAAGATTATTCGAGCCTTGCACTTCGTTTTTTATAATTGTTGACAATCGGTGACTATAAAAGCGAGCCGCGAGGCTTGAACGATCGTATCACCTTTTCCCAAGTTGTTCATTTTTGTTTACAGGCTGAAGGAGAGTTGGGGAGAATTTGTTGTATCGGCCGCCAAAATCTGAGAGGATATTACAATTTGCGAATGAATATTATTGTTACGCGTGCCGTCAAGAATTTGCTGTCCTTTGCGCAGAGTTGGACAAAGTTTAATTCGGATGATAGATCCAATAAATATCCAATAGAATCAAAATTTAACTGGATAAGAATTTATCCGAGTAAGAATTTATCCGAATAAGAATTAATTAGAATGATAATATTTATTCGTACAGGAATTCACTTCGTAGTCTATCATTTTGATTAAAATCGATTCTTTCTCCGCACGAATTTATTCGAATAAAAATTTCTTCGAACAAGAATTCTTTCAAATAAGGATTTATTTGAATACAAATTTACTCGAACAAGAATTCCTATCGAATGAGAATTTATTCGTATAGAAATTCACCACGTATTCTATCGTTTTCATTAAAATCGATTCTTTCTGCGCACGAATTCATTCGAATAAGATTTGATTCGTACAGGAATTAAAGAAATTATAGAAGAAATTATAACAGAAAAAATGTCGATATATTGCTTGCGATCTACTACTAACATTATTAACACGTTCCGTGCCGAACTTTTTTTACTCGAATCTTCACACTTTGATATTTTACTAAAACTTGATGTATTACGTGCAATTATTAATTCTCGTACACATAACAACGTAACAAAAACTTATCAACGCCCATTCTTGCGGTGGAAATTGATTCTTCGGTTCTAAATTTCTTGTAAACAATTTGTTCAGTTCACTAAGTAAACATGCAAGCGTGTACCATCGATGGTACACGTGGCACGGAACGTGTTAAAGAGGAAATAAAATCTCTAAGCAACTCCTGCCATTTGCTATCGATGCAGATAGCTTTTATTTTGCACAAAGATCCACAGTTGACGACGAGACGAAATTTACTTAAGATGTGTTCGATAAAGATAACAAAGACCTGCCTCGACGAAACGTCGAAACGTCTGCCCAATCATCGAAACCAACTCTTGCGTCTTACGTCGAGGAGAACATTTTTCTTCGCCGAATATCTCGACTTTCCGAACTTCTCTCTGAAACGTATAGGTTGTTCGCCACGGCCCACTTGTTTCAAGGTTGTATTTCGGTTCCTTCGCTCGGTCTTGATCGTTAGGAATTCCGTAATACGAAGCGTCGCGTTCCTGAAATTCCGTCTTGAATTTAACGCTACCATCGAGGCGAATACTATGTTAACTGGTGGCTACCTGTATTTTCTTACATAGGGTCCGGTTTGCGGCGCGGACGCCGCACTTGTATATACGGCGGTTAAGCTCTAATATCGGCGTGCCATCATTGGACCGCGAATTCTGCATTTAGAACGAAATCTAAAGCGCGAAATCTAAAATAAGCGTTCTTATTTGATGTGCAGTGGCTCACAGAAGTATTCGTACACCTTCTAAAACGTAACGACCTTTTTTATAACTCGACTAAATGGCTTGAATTTTTTTTACAAGAAAAATGATGAAAAATTCTCGTTTCTGAACTTGTTTTATCTGAGTCTATAATAAAAATTTGAAAAATACCTTTCGTAGATTTGATCGAAATCGGTTAAACCAAAGTCGAGCTAGAGACGCTGAAAGATTAATAAAAGAAAAATGCAGATTTCTTCCAGTTTTTGGTGAAAATCGTGATAAAACTGCGATTTTTGCCATCTCTAATTTGTTGCAACTCGTAACAACGTGAACCGATGTTGATAAAATTTCTAGCATTCGTATAAGGTTACCGAGCTCTACGAGAGGCATTTTTTAAATTTCCATCATAGGCTCAGATAAAAAAGTTAAAGAACGAAAGTTTTTTATCTTTTTTTCTTGTCATTCTAAGTAATAGGAAAATTTAAAAAAAGCATTTTAGTCATCGTCTAGAAGACTAGCCTCTCGCTGTCATACAAAAAATTCAAGTCCAGTTTTAAAGAAGTTACTGCGTTTTAATGTCATTAATATTATAAGTTTTATTACATTAATAGTATATTATATTAATATTTATTTATTTTGTATTATTATATTACATTATATTAATATATTAATATTATATTTTATTTCGATTGTACAAGAATTGCCTTTAAAAGAAATGCCGATCTTACGTAAAAGAAAGTAACAGCAAAATTTAAAAAGATAGCAAGTCATCGTCTAGAAAACTAGTCCCTCTATCACCTAAAAAACAATTCAAGTCATCTGGTTCAGTTCTAAAATAATTACTGCGTTTTAAAAGTAACAAACAAACACTTTCGTGTGTCACTGTACTATTCTCCTTTCATCGTTATATATATACTTCGCAGTCTACTTAAATCTCACATATTTACAATCTCCTCTTCAATCGTCATCTACACTCTCCCACCAAAAGTCAAAAAGTTCACGTCTCTCAACTTCATACGATTTCCTCCCTATATCCTGCAAACGAGGTACCTCCCCCTCGAACAGCTAAATAAACAAATAAAAACCAGGAGTCCCGCCGAGACCATCCGAACTCCCCACGCTCGTCCAAAAGATAGTCGCAGGGGTCCATCGGCGTCGCTAAAACAATTCCCGAAACGCGGCAGTCTCCGAAGGCCCTCGAGGTGAATCGCACACACTCGATCGTAGCAATCTCCCAGCAAACGGTTGTTCCTTTTCGTCGATCCGAGGTCGCGCGAGCCCCGCGCACACGAGGCCCTCGAGCCAACGCGTAGACAGTGGGGTGGCAGAGCAGTAAACACGCGAGACGCCTCGAGCATTTCCGGTAATGAGGCGGCGGTTCGGTAATCAGGGATGACAATGCCGTCGAAGATGCGGCGTGACACGCGAAGACACGGTAACAAGGCGGCATCGGCGACGATGATGCAGAACGGGAAGAATGCTGGAACGGTGTCGTGTGTACAACGCCGAGGGGTGCAGGGAGAAAGACAGTGGCACATGGAGGGAGCGAGAGAGAGATATAGATAGATAGATAGATAGATAGATAGATAGATAGATAGATAGATAGATAGATAGATATATAGATAGGTAGATAGATAGATAGATAGAGAGAGAGAGAGAGAGAAAGAGAGAGAGACAGAGACAGAGAGACAGAGAGCGCGAGAGAGAGAGCGCGAGAGAGAGCGCGAGAGAGAGAGCGCGCGAGAGAGAGAGAGTCAGAGAGCGCGCGAGAGAGAGCGCGAGAGTCAGAGAGCGAGAGAGAGAGAGAGAGAGAGAGCGCGAGAGTTAGAGAGCGCGAGAGACAGAAAGCGCGAGAGAGAGAACGCGAGAGACAGAGAGCGCGCAAGAGACAGAGACAGAGCGCGCGCGAAAGAGCGAGAGAGGAAGAAGGTGTGGGAAAGAGAGCACGAGGATGGGCCGCGGTACGTCGCCAAAGGGGCGCGTATCGACCGACTGGTGCTGTCTGCCCCTCTGCCACCCTGTCTGTCCCACCGTTCATACGTACCAACAGTACGGACACACAGTGGCGATGCTATTACAGCCGGCTCACCCCCAACGTCACTGCCACCCTCTGTCTTGCTCTGGCTTTCTTGCTGGTCCCGGTGCACAGGCTCTTTCGCCCCTCGTCCCGCCTCGGCTTCGCTCGGCTCGACTCGACTCGACTCGACTCGGCTCCGATCCGCTGTCTCCACGAGGGTCCAGAGAGCTCGGCCACGCTGGACAGAGCAGCGCGTGCCTCCCGCCATCGATATTTATCGGGAAGCTCGGGTCAACTCGGAGAATTTGTATCGGGTCGCTTGCGAGTTCGAGAACGTTTACGACCGCTCTTCGGCCGCGGCGCTCTCGCTCTATCTTCCCTTTTCGTTACTTCCCCTTTCGTTCCCACTGTCCTCGTTCCGATCGCCCTCTCTTCGGCGACCTTCCGTTCATTCATTCGTTTAGGACGATCCACCGTGGCACCGCAACGCGGTCCAAAGGTCGAGCGCGACAATGGCTACTTTCCCGGACGATGCACGGCGGAGAATAGCCGGCGCGTTCCAGGTGGAAAGACGCTCGCAGAACGCAACGACATGCTGCTCGGGGAAAGTTCGAGCGCCACGTCAGCCTAGTGTGACCGACGGAATTGAAAATTTAGTCTTATCGCGGGCTATCGAGCGGCCCGAACTTTGTCCCGGTCGACGTAACAGGGGCGGAGAAGCGGTTGTTCTAGTACACAGGGGTGGCTGCACTTTTGATCGCATCGGCGACCTGTTTTTTTTAAATTGTAGCCGGCGGTATGGCGACATCGTGGGTATTAAGCGAGAGTAAGTAGTTATTTGAAGTCAAAAATAAGCTTAAATTTTAAAGAAACGTAGATGATATCGGACTGGCGGGGGCGACTAGTCGACCGCCGGCGACCCCTTTGGACACCCCTGCGGCATCATTGTGTGGTAAGTGAGAGTAAGCGGTTATTTAACCAGTTAAGTGTGTTCGACGACTATATCCGTCATGGAGATATGGCAGAATTTTGTGTCATGACGATTATATCCGTCAATCGTAAAATTTTGTTACGATTTGATATTTAAGTTGTAATTCTGGCGAAAACTAAATTATATTCGTGAATTTTAATACGTTTAAAATGTTTAGAGGTCAAGACGAAATGAAACAAACAAATGAAAATTATAAATAATTTGAGTTGGGTTTATAACTTCCTGAGAGCTAACTCGTAAGAATTGCAGTGGTGGCGCGCGACACACAATGGTGGACGCTTTGCAAAGAGATCGCCATAGTTAACTGGTTAAAGCCAAAAATGAGTTTAAATTTTAAATAAACATAGATGATATCGAATAGGCAGGGGCGACTATTCGACCGCCGGCGACCCCTTTGGACACCCCTGCGGCATCATTGTGTGGTAAGTGAGAGTAAGCGGTTATTTAACAGTAAACCTACCAAGCAGTAATACTAACTGGCATGTACTGCTCTCACAAAAGTGAGAAGACCGAATTTATTTAGAATTTGTAAAGTTTTTATTATAAAACTTGCTCCAATGATATAACTTATTCAAGCGTTTCCCACGAAAGAGTCTCGGAACTTTGCAGAATTGCAAAATAAGAAAGCGGTCGCTTTGACCGCGGTAGGTTTAGTGTTAAAGCCAAAAATAAGATTAAATTTTAAATAAACGTGGACGATATCGAATAGGCGGGGGCGACTAGTCGACCGCCGGCGACCCCTTTGGACACCCCTGCTCTAGTAAAGCTTGTCTTTACTGTTATTATTGCGCGACGTGGTCCGATTTTGCGTCTTTCAGTAACGCTGGCAGTTGACGCGTCGACATCGTGGTTCTTGCGGGTGATTGACTTTCATTTTGTTTTTGTTTTTGTTTTTGAGGCACTCGGTTTGGAAAATGTTTTGTAAATGTACGCGTTGGAGCCGGCGCTGTGCTCGACACATCGGTTTTTCAAGCGGGAAGGAGAAACGAGTTAAATTCGTCGATCAAATCGAAGTGGCTTTGTTAATGAAATATACGAACTGGAATAAATGTTATTAAAAATTTAGTTGTTGAAATGTGTTTCGATACAAGTGGATTTCTAGATCAAGAATTTACCATTACCGTGTATCGATATTATAAAAATATTTCGACGAGAAATTCTCCGACAAGAATCTTCTTTAATGCAATTGTAATAAAAATTGTACGAAGCTTTTTGAAAACGCTCGCGGAAAATTCAATCAATTTGGTGAACCGATAAGAAACTTGTAAAATTTCTTACATTTGTTTAAAAATTAAACTGTGACAAGTACGCATACATACATCATCGCAAATTGTCGTCTCTCACGATTTCGTTGGTTCTTCCACTTGAAGCAATTTTCTTTGGAAATCCTGAAGAAATTGAAGAATTGTACAATTTTTACGGAAGATTAAGTTGCTCCAATGTGTGTAGACAGTGCTCGAGAAACGCGCGGAGCTCTAAGGGTGAATGAAAAATTACAATTTATGCGAAATAAGAAGATGTCCTGATACCTTTGCAGAGACGCGTACATTGGCAGTAACACAGCCTGTATGATTACTTCGGTGGGACAGTGATTGTTTCGAGTGGATAACGCGAAAGTTTTGTTAGCAGTTAGTACGTCGATTGTCCCGTCCCGTCGTTAAAGCGTTAATTCGCGTGGTCTTCGAAGGTAATGGACACTTTGCGCAACGGCGAGTCCACCGTCCCGGCACCAGACGCGAAACCCAGCCGTGCCTCTCGAACTGAACAGTGTTCGAGTTTCTCGACAGCTGTATCATTCTCTGTTTGCCGCGCTAATAACCCGTGCCACGAGTTTTATTGAAGGTGCACACCCGGGAGAAGCGTAGCAAAGTTTCGCCGAGAGTATGCCCGTGGGACGCGAGCGGCATTGGATAGGCGAAGGTAATTCGCAGCGAAATAAGTCTTCGGTAAATACTGGGGGGTTCCGACCACTTTACCGACCTCCCGTTGAATATTTTCTATACGTCCCCGCTCTTGGATTTCGACGCAAAGCAGCCAACTTGCCGGAGAACTTCGGCGAAAATCATAACCTTGTTGGTTCACTGCTAATTCAATCTAAGCGTCGGAGTTAACAAGAATACGTCCACGAATGCTTGTAGCTGAATTATTCAAATTAAGAAATATTGAAAATATTGGAGATAATAATATTGAAAATATTGAAAATTATAGTATCGAAAATATTGAAAACATTGAAAAGAATAATACTGAAAATATTGGAAAGGATAATATTGAAAATATTGAAAATAATATTATTGAAAATATTGAAAAGAACAATATGGAAAATAATATTATTGAAAATATAGAAAAGAATAATATTGAAAAGATTGAAACTAATAATATAGTAAATAATAATATTGAAAATAATAATATTAAAAATAAAGAAAGTGAAACAAATTGCAATTTATATACTAGAATACCCTTTTAAATGCCTCTTCGAGATCATTAAAAAAACACAAAAGAAAACTGTACGATATGTTGAAAAAGAACGTTGATTTCTCCAAACAGCTGGAGCGCATAAATGTGTGAAAACGTTTTCGAAAAATTACTTGAACTTGTTTCTTTCAGCTTTTCGGGCAAATTGACTGCCGAGTCGATAGATTTTATTCGTTAGAGAGTAATAAAATCTCGAGTCGAAGGAGAGTGCTTCTGCCCGAGTCGAGGGTGGCTCGCGGCGGAAGGGGGATGCTCGAAGGGAGAGAAGTACGTCCGAGTTTCTCCGAGGGGTAATAAAGCTCGGGTTCGACGTTGCGTTCGATACGATGATCGATTAGCGGCGACTTTACTCGCAGCTCGGAACAACTTTTCGCTATCCGATGAAACTAGAGTTTTCTAGAGACGGCGACACTTATTATTCCTACGCGCGATTTTTCCTTGTCGGCGTCCTGCGGTTTGCGGACCGCGAAACATTCTATAGAACGCGTTGTTTGTCGTTGGCTGACGAATCCGGCGACGACTTAAACCCGGAGACGCGAAATCGAGACGCCGCCGCAAAGGAAAATCTCTATAATTAACAGAAATTGAAATCTCCACGTGTTTCGTTAAGGTCTATAAAAATATTAACCCTTTGCACTCGAGACTATTGTAATTACAAAATGAAGGCGTTTGTTTCGACCTACGGTATTTCCATTTGGAATGATTTTTTTTATTGATTATTATTGATTACTTATGATTATAAATATGTTATTTACATATTATTATATTATATATATTATTTATGATTATTATTATTAAGTTCGTAATTTTTCGAAAACGTTCTTTTTATGCGCTCCAGTTATTCGGGAAAATCAACGATCTTTTCCAACATATTGTACAGTTTTCTTTTGTGTTTTTTTTCTTTAATGATCTTAAAGGCATTGAAAAGGGTATTCTAGTACAAATTACAATTTGTTTCACTATCTTTGGGATTTTTTTGGGGGGGTAGAAGCTGTAACAGTTTTCGCAGTAATATTTACTAGGATTATTTGCTACATATGAAAATGTAGCAATTTCTCGCGTCGCCTCAGAGTCGTCGCTCGAGTGCAAGGAGTTAACGTGCCTAAAAAGAATGCCTCAAAAACACAGAAAAGTTATTAAATACTATTACAAACAATCCCTAACTAAACTCGATTACATTTTACAACGGCTCGCCGTTCGAGCGTCTAATAGAAGAATAATCGAATTTCGCTCGATTTTCGAGCTTGCATAAAGATCGCCGCTCTACTAACGTCGCAGCGATCAAACTCCGGGCTCGATTGGCCATCGAGCGTGTTTACGAATGTCACTTGTAATGGATTCAGGCCGTGCCGGCTTCCGTTTCGCCGTAGACATATTAAAAGTTTATCCGAGGCCGGCGCGAGGAGGCTCTCGTCGCGCGAACAACCGGCACCCTTTATTGCAACTTTTACGTAGACAGGAGGGATCGCCCGCTGCTAAATAAAGGTTGATAACGGGCATCCACTTATTGGTATAAGCGGAGGCTGTACCGTGCCTCTTAAAGCGCGCCGCCGTAAAGGGGAATCGTATTTCTCTTCACCCTTTGAACAGAGGCAAGTATTAAAAGCCGACGATGCATCGAGTGGTCTCACGGCAAAATGCGTGCACTAGGCGGCGCATCTAGTGCATATACAACGGGCAACGGCGGAACGGATTCGTAAGGAAAACATTGATTTTCGTAACGGAAGAAACGTTCGATCACGGCGCGGCTCGCGCGGCGGCCCCGGATATTTCACGGCGGCGCGGCACTTTCGCCTCGACGGTTCGCCCCAATTCGATCTCATTATTATTTAATAATTCACTTTCGTTTAAACGTTTCGTCGATAGAAGCTATTTTCAAAGTCTATAGCACCAGCCGACCGGCGAACGACGCTCTTCCGCTTGGTGTTCGTAAAAGTTTTCAAAGCGAATGATGCTCTAACGCGTTTATCTTTTATTATATTTTATATTCTATTTTATTATATTTATTTTATATATATATATAATATTTTATTATATTTATATATATATATATATATAATATTATATTATATATAATATAATAATAATATAATTATTATATAATAATATTATATAATATATTATTATATATTAATACATATTATAATATATCACTATATAATAATATTATATATAATATTTATTAATATTTATTATATTTTATTATATTTATATTTCATTTATTGTTAGAATATTTATGCTTTTGCGTACACTAGATTCGGAACATTAGATTCACGTTTTATATCAAATCGCGAAGGTAACATCGAGACATTTTTTTTTCTGATTTTTAACCAGCGTTTTAAGCAACGTAATGTTTGCCGCGCAAGTAACACGCGTGTATCGAATAAATAACTGGTAAAATAACATAAAAACTTTACAATCTGAATAATCGCGAATTAAACAATTAGCGACTGGCCGTTTCGTTGCGGGCACCGTAAACCTAATGTAAACGCATTTCCAGTGTCTCAATAATTTTCGAACGAACTCGGTCGGGTAGAATGTTTCTACGGCGCATTTCACGTTATCGCGGTGCACCTTCGATTCGAAGCTCAATAAAATCGCCAAAGCAAATCGTACATCAAGTTTAAAGGGGTCGTTGCGCGAGGGAGGAACTTAAATTTTCGAATCTATGGCACATTCGGCCGGGAATAAAGTATTCCCACGAGCACTGGGACGCTTCGAATTGCGCCTTATTTAGGAAAACCGTGGCATTTAGTTTTCCGCCTGCAACGTCGCGTAAACGCATCTTAGGAGAACCGTGAATAATTCATGATTCAGAAGGGGTTTCTTCGTTGTACGACTCTTCTCCACGAAATTATGAAGATTCAACCAGTCAGCTGTTGCGACCTCTTTGAAAAGCATGTACATATGTGAAATAACCTAAAATTGACCCATGGACACTATTTTTATAATATTATAATATATTTATAATATTATATTTTTATAATATTCATTTGTATTTGTAAATTTGTTCGTTTCCAAAACGTCTTAAAATTTACGAATAGAAATAACCTAAAATTCACCTAGACACTATAGACAGCTTTTTTTATAATATTCATTTATATTTGCATATTTGTTCGTTTCCAAAACGTCTTAAAATTCACGAATATTTACTTAATATATTAATTTATTATATTTATTTATTATCTATGTATTTATTTAATATATTAAGTTTTCGCCAAAATTGCAATTTAAACGGACGAGTATTGCTCGTCAAAACGAGACTAATAAATGACACAAATATTATTATTTGTGTTATTTATTTGTGTTATGATTAGCGGATCTTTATGCAATATTCAAAATTGTCCGAGTTAATTGCGAGCAGTGTAAGTTGGTTGAAAAATCTTTCCCCCCTTCAATAATAGCAATAAATTGAAAATAATGAAACAAAATATCCTTAAATTCGTCTAATTTCTTCACAGTGTTCATTGATTCGCTTTTGTCTTAAATGCATATACAGTAATGTCTCCCTAACTGACGCTCAGATTGTCCACAAAACTGGACAATTTGTGGAGGAGAAGATACGATTATTCGAGCCTTGCGAATCATCTCTATAATTACGAATTGTCAACAATTATAAAAACAAGCCACAAGACTCGAACAATCGTACCTGCTCTTCCCAAAATTGTCCATTTTTGTGGACAATCCGAGCGTCAATTAGAGAGACATTACTGTAATCAGCAGTCTCGTTTCGACGAGCAATACTCGTCCGTTTAAATCGCAATTTTGGTGAAAACTTAATAACAAAATATAACTAAAACTTAATATATCAAATAAATACGTTACTTATGTTATCATAAATAAATAACACAAATAATAACATAAATAATAACACAAATAATAACATAAATAAATAAAGCACGAAACATTGCCGTTTCCTCGGGACGAGCCTGCTCGTAAAAACCAGCTGACCGTTCCAAGAAATCGACGATTCGCCGCGAACATCGGATGTACGAACGCATCTCTCGTTGCGACTATAGCGAAACCGCTCGCCTCGAAATTCCTCCATCCGGAATCTAGATCAGGCGATCGGTCGGCCAGCGGAGCCGCAGTTGATTCTCATTGCCGGGTTAATGGCGCGCCGGGGGGTGGTTTTTCACGATCATTGCGCGGCATTAACGTCCGTTTTACGAGCTCTCGATTTCTTTATTACTTCTCGCGGATCTTCCGGGGCGCTGCGGCCGGACCGGACCGGCCGGCCCGGGGAAAATGAACGCCTATTTATTATGTAGCAGCAGCAGCCCGAGGCCTACGCGGGCCGTGCTCGTGCCTTGGAGATTCACGATCCTGCCGCCGCAACTTCTCCGCCGTATAAAGTTACGAATTTACAATATGGCCGAGGCGCGGCTGCCGCCCCGACCGGGGCCAGTAGCTCGGGGGCTGCTCTCTCTCTCTCTCTCTCTCTCTCTCTCTCTCTCTCTCTCTCTCTCTCTCTCTCTCTCTCTCTTGGTTCAGCCAAGCCAGCAGCCCCTAGCCGCGAAATAAAGCCTCGGCCGCGCGATGCATTCCTGCGAGAGGAAACCTACGGCTGTCTGGTTGGTTCATCCTGCTATCCGGGAGTTTAGCAGTTTCGCTATCTGGCCCTGGAGCTCGCCTCTGCTATGCCATACCGCGTCGCGTCGCGCCGCGCCGCGCCGTTTACCGCGCCGCCACTTCCGGTATCAGAGGCGAACTTCCTTCCTATCTGGGAACTGGCTCGGACAGGTAGCCCGGCTATTATTAATAACCGCGATTTATCTGTGTCGCGAGATTAATCCCGTAATTATGCTTTCTCTGCCGCGTTTACGTTTCGCGCGCACGGATCCCAGATATTATACCCGGCTCTAGGCCCCCGGGGCTAATGACTCGGTCCACGTTTTGCCAGATCTTTTTTGCCGGACCTCGGAACTTTGTTTTGCTCTGGCCGGCTGCGATTCGGGCGTACGGCGCCGCTGGACGGACGTTTTGCGGGAGGGGTGGGAACGAAAGTGGAAAATTCGAAGTTTCGTGTAATTCGAATTATTATTACTATTATTATTACTATTATTACTATTATTATGATTATAATAATAATAATAATAATTATTATTATTATTATTATTATTATTATTACTACTACTATTACTATTACTATTACTATTACTATTACTATTACTATTACTATTACTATTACTATTACTATTACTATTACTATATTACTATTACTATTACTATTACTATTATTATTATTATTACTACTATTACTATTATTATTATTATTACTATTATTATTATTATTATTATTATTATTATTACTATTATTGTTATTATTATCTTGAAAGGGCCACGCCAAGTTAATGGGGGGGGGGGGGGGGTTCTATTGTGGAAATTTTATTACTAACCGAGATACTTATTACTTATAAATTACTATTGTCGTTGCGTTTGGAATGATTGCTTTTTTTGCATACGCGAATGCATATGTGTTGGTAAGCGTAGTATATGTAGATTCTGAATGAACGATTTTGGCATAATGCCTGTTGCCGATATTACGAATAGTACGGTAATGTCTCCCTTACTGACGCTCAGATTGCGCAGAGAAATGGACAATTTAGAAAGAGGAGATACGATTATTCGAGCCTTCCAGCTCGTTTTCGACAATTCGTGACTATAAAAATGAACCGCAAGGATCGAATAATCGTATCTCCTCTTCTCGAATTGTCCATTTTTGTGGTGAATCTGAGCGTCAATTAGGGAGCATTTACTGTACATGTTGAGGGACGATTGGAGAGAATTTACTATAAATATTGAGCGCCAATTAGAGAGTCATTACTATAGCACTATTGTCACTTTCTCTTGGTTCTATATTCTTTTTATATCTTGAGCTGGTACAGTGCATTTTTCTTTTCTTTCTTGCGTGTATTTTATTTTTACGTTTTGGTCATTTGGATACTGTTAGGTCAACGATGTCCGTGGTTCTATTTATTGTATCAATTTCGTTGGGAATATCTCAATTCCAACACAAATTTTCAAAGTTAAGAAATATTCGCGTTCTCTCTTTTCTCCCTCATTCCGCAACGTTTCAGCCTTGACGTGAAAAAGAAATCGTCGCTTCGTCTCGTTTCCATCAAAATCGTTCCTCGATTTTCACGCAACTTCGTCTCTTTGCCTCTCCCCTCCCCCGTGCACCGTCGATCGAAAGTACAATAGAGAACACCTTGCGAGGAACATCGAAGCCCGATGAATTAGAGCAGCTCGTTCAGAGGAGAGTGCATCGCGATTCGACCGGCTGGCCGCCTCCGTCGGCGCGAACCAGCCGCCGGCCACTGGCAACACCGTGGCCGGCCAATTAACGCGCTTTTACCGCCGCGATTAATCCAGTGGGAAATTCGCGGACGATGACCGGTGATATCGCTATAGCTGCACGCGAGTTATCGCACGAAAATTTGCAAGCCAAACTAATAATCCGCCGGCATCCTCGCGGCGATCCGTTCCCCTAATTCCGTCCGTCTATTTATCGCGTGTGCACTTGTCTGCGACGTCTTGCGACGTTCGCTGCGCGAAATTAATTTCGCCGAAATGAGCGACGAAAGTCGCGTGTTGTCCCGCGCGGGCACTGTGTACGGGGCGGGTTCGCGCACCAACATACACGGCGAGTGGGTGCAGCTGCATTTATCACGAGTTTATTCCATATTCCTTCAGACGTACAAAGTGCGGAGGAAATTCTGCCCCTGGATCTGTACGGTTAAATTCAGCCGCCTCGGAAGGACGCTACAATTTAATACTCTCTACATATTTTACCGGTTTAACACTAGATTTACGGAACCCGTCGAAACGACGGGTCGCTAATTTTTTAACCCTTGGGCGCTCCGTTTGGCTCCGCCTATGGAGACATCCGTCGTTTGTTCCGTAAATCCGAAGGCTCTGCTGCGGAGCCCGATGATTTTAGCACGATTACACCGAAGATGCTACGTTTTTGTCGACGCTGGCAATTGTTATCTGTAGCGAAAACGTGCTTAGCGTGTGTGCCATTACGATTGAAACATTTTTATTTTAGAACGTCCGAAGAATATTTACTAATTTTTAATTTACTTTAATTATTAATCGATATATTTATTTAAGAAATATTATATATTATATATTATATAATATATTATATATTATATAATATTATATATATATTATATTTATTTAAGAATCGTTAATAGTAAATTTACTCATTTCGATGAGGATATATTTGCTGCTTGGAAATTTCGGTCGCAATTCACGACGTGGAAGCACCGATCTCGCACAATGTTGAGTAGATACCATTGCGATTAAAACATTTTTTGCCCATTTTTATACTTAGCTACGTAAAGTGAATAAAATCAAACGCTTTCGCAAGGACATGTAATCTTTTCCGCTGAAAATAAGACTTCCTTCATCTCGGGCGCTTTGCTCCAAAAATGTGCCGGAGTTGCTGGTAGTGATATTTTTCAGAAAAACGTTGTTCAACTTTATTTTAGAACGTCCGAAGAATATTTACTAATTTTTAATTTAATTTAATTTAATTATTAATCGAGCCGATTCCGGTGAAGCCTTCGAAAATGATCAACGATCGTCGCACAATCGGTTATTGCAACTTCGTTCCATGGATTTTGTGAAGCTGGTCTTCACTCATTCGTCGACTTGAATGATCGATGACATCTTCGATAATATCAATTTTAATTCCTTCATTGTTCTTCGTTCGCCCTTTGTGCAATTCAATGAACGCAACCCGCTCATTGTCGATCTTAATTTTTAAGCTGAAGAAGCATAGAAAGATACGTGAACGTAGATTTTACTGATATTTTATTAATATTCTACTAATATTTTACTAATAGATATGAAAAAAGGAAATAAAGGATTCGAAAAACGAAAAACATTTGGAAGCTGAACAATCGCGGAGAAAAGGAGCGTTTAAGCTGAAAAAGCATAGAGACGTACGATGAGCGCAGATTTTACTAATATTTTACTAATATTTTACTGATATTTTACTGATATTCTACTAATAATTTACTAATAGATATATAAAAAGGAAACAAAGGATTCGAAAAACGAAAAAGATTTGGAAGCTGAACATTCGCGGAGAAAAGGAGCGTTTAAGTTGCAAAAGCATAGAGAGAAGATTTTACTAATATTTTACTAATATTTTACTAATATTTTACTAATATGTTACTAATATTTTACTAATATTCTACTAATATTTTACCAATAGATATAAAAAAAGGAAACAAAGTATTCGAAAAGCGAAAAACATATGAAAGCCGAACGTTCGCGTAAAAAAGGAGCGTTTCTCCACAAAACTGCGGAATTTTCTTCGCACCCTGTGCAACGAAAGTCTGAAAAGACATTCCACATTACAATCTAGCCTCGGGAAATTCGTAAAGTTCGCGATGCCCCCGCGAACGTCATCCTCGGTACCGAATGAAACGAGAACGAGAGGACCACTAAAAGAGCGATTACGTTTCTCTTAAGGAAGCCGAATGTGCAAGAAAGAAAATGTGCAAAACCCGGAGCTGCGTTCTTGCCGCCGCGAAGTTTTAATTCCGTGGGAGAAGGTCTACACGAACGGGAACAAGATTTCCGGACGATTCCGCTCTTAAGTTCACTTTTTAATATTTCATAATCCCTGGCAGACGGGGAAAGAAGCTCCACGACCCTCGCGGATTTAAAGTTTCAACATCAATGCATCGATGATTACCGGAGGCCCCGATGTATTTGGTTGATCGAGGTCGAGAGAGGAAAAAGTGCATGCGAAAAAGGCGAACAATATCGAGAGAATCGAGATGCTTTCGAGAGAGAGAAAGAGAGAGAGAGTGAGAGAGGGCCGCGGCGCGGCCGAAGATATCAGTTAGAGCACTTCCCACTGGGAAATCAGAACCGTCGGAGACCCACTGTTTTATCGGTATCGCCGGCGAAATGACGAACGCCTAGATCTCAGCCTGGTCGCAGTTCGCTGCCCTTTCATATCGAAATTTCCATAAGATTAAATCCATTCTGTCGCGATCGATGGAACGAAAAAAAAAGAAAAAAGAAGAGAGAAGGGAACAGTATAGAATAAAACCGAAGCCACTCTCTGTTCCATGCAAATAAGGTTACCCGATACCGATAAGGTCCGATATACCCGATGTCCTAGATACGACGGGCTCGCCATCTGCACGGATCAAAATTAAGATACCCCAATGGTTGCAACCGTGGCCCCGCTGCCTCGTCCCTGTTACAATGTTTCATGGGATTCCCTTCGCTTATCGGGACTTATGCTCCGTCGAATTTACAAAATTCCTCCATACTTCTCGGCGACGAGATACTTTTAAAACGCTTGCGCTTCGGCTTCGCGCCTGTTCTGTTCGTAGCAATGAAATCGTTATAGCGATCTATATAGTTATCTATATAGTTATCTCTATAGTTATCTCTGTATCTATATAGTTATAGCAATCTGATCGTTATAGCGATGTACAGGGTTTCCCAAAATTATGGTATTTCCGGGAAATGAGGGGTTCCTGGGGTCATTTGGAGCAATTTTTTCCTTAGCGAAAATGTCCTACGATGCTTTGTTTACGAGTTATTAACGAAAAACAATGACCAATGAGCGTCAATGATCGAGCGAGCTCGCCTGGCGCCAGACAGCCGAGCCAATCAGCGGAACTGGGCTTCGCGCGCTGGTTGGCCAGACGAGCTCGCTTGGCGCTAGGCGGCCGAACCAATGAGCGAAACTAGGCCTCGCGCGCTAGTTGGCCCAGCAACCTCGCGCCAGCAGAGCTCGCCTCTCATTGGTCACGGTTTTTCGTTAATAACTCGCGAACGGAGCCTCGTAGAATATTTTCGCTAAGGAAAAAGTTGCTTCGAATGATCTCAGGAACCCCTCATTCCCCGGAAATGACATAATTTTAGGATACCCTGTATAAGATCATCAGCAGCGGGGTGCTATTATTGGCGCATAGTAATCGAGATTATACTTATCACTTGCGAGAAATGATCGTCAACTGGTCTTTCTCAATTATGACGAAATTTTGATTGATAAGAATTTGTTTAGACTTTATTATATTATATATTAATATAATTTATTAATTTAATTTTATTATTATATTTGTTTATACTTTATTATATATTGTACGGTGACGATGGTCCTTCAAATTGCCGCTTAAAAAGGTCATTGAAAAGTAGCGAATCGCGCGGAAGCGTCTCGAAAGCGCCAATATTTTGCTGCGCCGGACAAAAGCGGCGCGAGGGCCGAATAAAAAAAAAGAGAGCCGCGAGGCCTCTCCCTTTTGCATTTTATAAAGCGCAAACCCGTGTATCGATTTTCCGCGAAGCAGGAACGAAGATCGGTTATCTATCCCGGCGGCCGCGATGCAAAGCCTTTCATTTCGGTCTGACATTTTGGGCGGCCGGGGGCACAACGATATATTATCTCGGCCCGTTCCGACAGTTTCATTCAAGCTCCCCGGGAATTGTGACGGTAGCGCCGCGTATCCCGAGAACGATTGGTGGTCGCGGACAGGCGTCGATTTTACAGAATCTATTCGCTTAAACTTTCCGGCCGCGGCTCTCTTTCCTCCGTTCGAACCACCGGCGTTCGAACGTTCGCTCGGCCGCCGCGGTTCGCGCAAGCCGCCGAGGGTTTCTGACATTTCAAAGGAAACGCGTCCCCCGCGCTCGATTTCCGTCGCGGCCGCCCCTATTCAAATCGTTGTATCGACTGTCGTGCCGCGTGTATTTATTAAATCTCACGCGGCGGCGGTCGTTGCGAACGCGAAAGTTCGGCCGACGTTGCGGGCCGAACTCTCTCTCTCTCTCTCTCTCTCTCTCTCTCTCTCTCTCTCTCTCTCTCTCTTCGGGATCTACGACTGTGCGAACTCGAGAACAGCGAGAGGTTGCTTTAATTCGCCGCGTCGATGATCGAATGTTTCTCTGAATCGTAGAGAATCGATAGAATTTTACGCAGCGAAGCTCGGTTTTCGAATTCCGATATTTCCGGAAATAAAACTGGTCTTCGAATTTGCACGAGCACAATAAATGCGAACGAAATTGAAACAGTGAAAAATATATTTATTTCGACATTGTTCGAAAAATACAAGAAAATATAATAAATAATACATTTATATGTACATAAATGTATACATAAATATATACAAAATATATACATTATATACATAAATATAAATAATACATTTCGTACCAAGCAAGATACAGCAATTTCTCTCGGAAATGCCAAATTTTAGGATACTGTGAATTTCCCTAGTCCTGCGCCTGTGCAGAACATAGGCAGAACATTTCTGGGAGAAACAAGTACGCAAAATATTGACAAAATATAAATTTGTTGACACAAGATATAAATTAGAAACAGAAAAATTTTAGTGCGCGTAATTTAACGCATTCACGAATCTCTGCCGAGATTTTAAATATATAAAATATAAAATATGTAAAATATAAAATATATAAAATGTAAAATATATAAAATATAAAATATAAAATATAAAATATATAAAATATAAAATATATAAAATATAAAATATATAAAATATAAAATATATAAAATATAAAATATATCAAATATATCAAATATATAAAATATAAAATATATAAAATATAAAATATATCAAATATATCAAATATATAAAATATAAAATATATCAAATATATCAAATATATAAAATATAAAATATATCAAATATATAAAATATAAAATATATCAAATATAAAATATATCAAATATAAAATATATCAAATATATCAAATATATAAAATATAAAATATATAAAATATAAAATATATCAAATATATCAAATATATAAAATATAAAATATATCAAATATATATGGCTCGGTCGCCACGCGCCAGCTGAGCTGGGATTCGACCGCCTCGACCGCTGGCGCCGTTGGCTCGGCCGCCTCGCGGCAACTGATCTCGCCTCTCATTGGTCACTGTTTTTCGTTAATAACTCATCAACGGTGCCTCGAAGAAAATTTTTGTAAAGAAAAAAGTTGCTTCAAATGACCCGAGGAGCCCGCCACTTTCGGATTGCGAGACATTTTTGGGTCACCCTGTATACATAACCAGGTATGTACAGTAATGTCTCTCTAATTGACGCTCAGATTGTCCACTAAAATGGACAATTTTTGAAGAGGAGATACGACTATTCGAGCCTTGCGGCTCGTTTTTATAATTGCGGAGAATTTATAACTATAAAAATAAACCGCAAGGTTCGAATAATCTCTCTTCCCAAATTGTCCATTTTTGTGGTCAATCTGGCCGTCAATTAGAGAGACTTTTCCGCTGGAAAAGCATGCGAGGCGTGCTCTACGTAAATTTTCGCGTGCACTTGGTTTTCCGCGGCCGGATAAACGGAACGCCGTAACCGGGGGAGACAAGATTGCGTTGCGGGTTTGTGCTCGCCGAGGAACGCAAGACGCGCCCTCGAGTCGTTCCCGCCGCTTTGCGGGTGAAACGGATGGAAAAATTCTGGGCCGAACGTCGGACTCCTTGCGGAAACTCTCGAGGAAACTCTCGGAGAAGCCCGTGGAACGTGAGACTGCAAATTTCTGTCGGCGAAAGACACCGGCAAAGATTATTTCATTGGCCGACGCCGGAAGAGAGTTAGTCTGACAGCGGAGATGCCGAGAAATTGTTAAACCTGCCGATCCTCGGCTTTCGAACCGGCCGAGTTTTCTAGGGAACCGAGAAGAGCTTGGAAGCCGAGCTTGGTTTTAAAGGATCGAGCGGTCGGAGACACGTTGGAAAATGAACGATCAATTTGACAATGACAGACCGCGGTAACGAGAAAAGTGGGGAAAAAGTTTCAGCAGACCGTAAAGTGCGGTCTGAATTATTTAAAAGTTGTTTTCGCGTTTCGCGTGTCCGTACAGTCGATGGAATATTAATACTATGCCGTCCGCAGATCTTAGATATGATTCTTTTGTTTGACACCGGCATGATAGCTTGGAAATTTCAGATTTAAAAAAAATGTCGAAGATGGCGGTAATATAAATTCCTAAAATTAAGATATATCATCGAAGAATTTTCGTACTTAATTCTTAGTTAGATAAGCACAATGCTATAGTTAGTTTGCTGCCTTTTAACACCCAAGAAATATAGTTCAAATGTTATTTCAGTTTTTCAAAATGGCACCAAAATGGTACCACCGGCATACAACAGATAGTTTTTGCATGGCACCAGCGTGGTGCCACTGGACGGCATAGTGTTAAACTATTGCTTTCTGTGAAGGAGAAAATTATGAAAAAAAAACAAAATGTTACGCTTGTATGTGAATTTGTCGTACCTGTGTTGCACATATTTTCGGTATTGTCGATTTTGCAATATATTTTGTAATTTCTATGAATCAATTCTTAGAAGTTTGAACGTTTCCATGTGAATACATTTTAGAATCGATTATTTAAAAAAACCTTAAGGTCCGATCATTTTTCGGCGAGCTATTATTGGTCGCAATTTATCGATTTCCCGACGCGATCTCGAATTTTCATGCGAACCTAAACGAACTTTTCACAAAGTACGATCTTTGAACATTAATATCGGTTTTTAAAAGTCTATAAATTCCGTTCGGGGCGCATTTCAAAATCGATTCAAACTAACCGCTTGAACGCCGATCATTTCTCAGCGAGCTTCGAACCGAACATTATCGAATTTCAACGTTCTCTCGAATTTCCGAACGAATCTAAATCAGAAAGTTTTCATTCAGTTTTGATCACTCGGTTTTAATTTACACCCTGAGAACTTCATTTTCGTTGCGAAGCATTTCGAAATGGATTCGAGACGAACTCACAAAATTCAATCAGTTTTCTGTAAGCTATCGATTGGAGAGAGAATTTTCATCTCGCATTTAAAAAGCAATATCTCGAATTTCAGTGAATATCGAGTACATTGAAATGGTAAACGACAGGGAGCAACGAATTTTGTTCCCTTCAGAACACGAGTAACGTGTTCCAAAATCCACAAATAATTTCGTGGTCGATGTCTCTCTTGAAACGTATATTTTGTCGCGACTGTGATTACGATTGACAGACGTGAATTATATTCGAATTGTAACATGTTAAACGCAATAACGATTATGTGTTATTGGCTCCCCGCGAAGCTAATTACGCGGCAATCGAATCCACATATGAATTGGTTAGAATCAGAGTACGGCGTACGAATCTATTTTCGAACATTTTGACTTTTGTCTTCAACTGTAATCTACATAGCATTTTTATAGTCACTTAATAAACAGAAATAATTCCAAATCAAACTACGATGGAGAAGAAATTCACGCCTATACGTTGCATTTAAACTTTTAGGTACGGCTGAATTCTGCGCGAGGCTATTTCTCTGGACGGCAGATATGTACTGTACAGAGTCTGATACTGTATATACAGGGTGTCCCAAAAATGTCTCGCAGTCCGAAAGTGACGGATTCCTCGGGCCATTTGAAGCAACTTTTTCCTTTACAAAAATGTTCTCCGAGGCACCGTTAACGAGTTATTAACGAAAAACAGTGACCAATGAGAGGTGAGCTCGGCTGGCGCGAGGCGATCGAGCCAATGAGCGGAACTGGACTTCGCGCGCTGGTTGGCTGGGCCGCCTCGCGTCAGCCGTACTCGATTCTTATTGGTCACTGTTTGTTCGTTAATAACTCGTTAACGGCGCCTCGGAGAACATTTTTGTAAAGGAAGAAGTTGCTTCAAGTGATCCGAGGAGCCCGCCATTTCCGGATTGCGAGACATTTTTGGGACACCCTGTGGACTGTTGTAAATCGATGTGAAGACAAAAGAAGTGTGAAACAATGCATATGAAGACGATTATTTGATTCAAACGATGACGGAGTGAGCTACTAGAGTAAGCCACTATAGTGAACGTGTCGTTTAGAGAGATGACATCCGCGGAAGCCACTATAGTGGCGCGTCGTGCCTAAAAGGTTAAGGGCCCCCGTAAACCGTAGCGAAAAATTCTTTCGCAGGTCCAAGACGGAACGGCAATTCGCGAACGGCGAAGCGTGTTGAACATTGAAAAAACGTCGGAACGTCGCAAAGTTTGTTCTACATTTCGAACACATTTTCTCCTTTAACAGGGGGAAACAGCGGGAAAGCCGGGCCCCGTATAATTGTCTCCGGCAAAAAGAGCGGGACATACATGAAAATTTAATTCCCCTTCAAGGCAACCGGCAGAAACAGTTCTCTATTTAATTTTTCGTCGTAAAATCTCTCTGCGACAGCCCGGCGAGGAGGCACAGGCCGGGTCCGAGTTGCATAAAACATGCTGTCCGCCGTTCGTTCGTCTCGTAATATAAAAAAGTGGAACAACAGCGTGTCCTTCAGGAAGAGGAAACGTTCGTTAGAAGACGAAAATGAGACGGACAGGCAGACTGACGGAGAAAGAGAGAAAGATAGAAAGAAAGAGGGAGAGAGAGAGAGAGAGAGAGAAATAGATAAAATTCTTTGTCGACACGACTGCGTCCGTGGTCCTCGTGACTCCCGGAGATCATAATTATAGGGCGCTAATTGGAGACGGCACGAGGAATCTTCGCCGACGAAACTTTCAGTCTCGGCTTGAAACTTCCTTCGCTATTCTGACGTCTCTCTCTCTCTCTCTCTCTGCTCTCCCTCGCACTCTCTGCTCTCACTCACACTCTCTTCTCTCTCTCCCACACTCTCTGCTCTCTCTCTCTCTCTCTCTCTGTCTCTCTCTCTCTCTCTCTTGCTCTCTCTCGCTCTCTCTTTCTCGCCGACGAATATCCAAAGCGGAAAAATATTTTGCCAGTAGGCCCGTATTATTCGGCGGTCTTTAATTTCCACCGATGCGTGCCGCCGCCGAGAAATTAGCGTCCTCGTGCGCCGTAATTGCCGCCATTCCGAAGCAAAGAGACGACGGAAAAAGTAGCGAACACGCTCGCGATATACTCGACTCGAAACCGCGACATCAAACGCTCTCGCTTTCCCGCCTATTTCACTTCGAATACTTCCTCGAATGCTTCCTCGAATTCTACTCGCGATATTTCGCGAAGACTCTCGGCGCGATATTGACCTTCTTCAATTTACTACTTCATTTTTTGTACAAGCACCGTACTAATATAATAAACAAGGAAATCGCAGGAGTCAATGAATCTCGGTGTTATCGTTTACGAACGATATTGTTCACTGACCAAATTTATTGTTCAGATAATTTGTTGTTACGATAATTTAGAGATATGTTAATTCATGATAATTTCCTTATAATTTCCTTCACTCGTCTCTTTAACAATCAGGCACGTTAAATTTCCAGACGTAAATCAGAACTTTCGAAACCGTGGCTACTTACGCCAGTATGATTCTAAACAGCTGATTTCAAACTGTGCTGCTTCTAAAATTCCGATGACCAACTTCGGACAACGTTCGGAACTAAATTTCTCACGAACCAATCGGTCGAACGTAATCTGACAGCTGCGAAGCAAAGCGGAATACAGTAAATTCTCCCAGATTGTCCTTGAGTTTGTGAACAAAAATGGTCAATTTAGGAAGAGGAGATACGATTATCCAAGCTTCGCGTCTCGTTTTTGTCGACAAATCGACAATTTGAGAAGAGGAGATACGATTATTCGTGCCTCGCGGCTCGTTTTCATAGTCGTTGACAAAATCGACGGCTATAATCGCATCTCCTCTTCCCAAACTCTTCCATTTTTACAATCCGAAGGACAACCGGGCAGAACTCGCCGTATTTCCATTCACGGCGGCGACAGCGACGCGTATCAGCGTCGGTTAACCCTTAACGCTCCGCGCGTTTCTCGAGCACTGCCTACCAGCAACTCCGGCACATTTTTGGAGCGGAGCGCCTGAGATAAAGGAAGTCTTATTTTAAGCGGAAAAGATTACACGTCCATGCGAATGCATTCGATTTTATTGATTTTATAAATATACATTTTCCTATTGTAAAGAAAAGATAAGTTTTCAATTTTGTAATTCACCATGGTGCGATATCTTTGGTAACAATCTCCCATATGCATTCTGGGTTTACTTGGACAAGTGTCACAGTATTCGCTTTGCCAAATAGAGTTACTAGATATTTCTTTCGAGTTTAGAACATTTTCCGCGCAATTGTTGGTTTCCTTTATAATTTCATATACCAATTCGTCCGTGAAAAATAATTTAAAATATCGTATCGGCTGTTCGATGTTCGTAGGAACTTGTGGTCCAACGACCTGTGGCAATACGCTAAAAGGTATTCTATCTGGAATATGCAATTCTTCCGTAACATCGCGCCATTCGTCCAAGTCTTGTAACGAATCTTCGCTTTCGCTTTCAATAATTCTCATTCTTCGTCTCTTCGGTAGTATAATTTCGCTGCTACTACTCGAAGTGTCAGAATCGTAACCAACATTGTCTTCCACAATGTCTTTCAACTCTTCAAAATCAAATACGTCTTCGGTATCGCTCGGCTCTAAATTCTCATCGTAATATTTACTTTTCTCCATGTTGCTAACCATAGAAAAGGTCAAAAAATGCTTTAATCGTAACGGTACAGACTTATCACGTTTCAACTACAGATAATAATCGCTAACGCCGACGATAACGTATGCTAAAAACATTTGGCTCCGCAGCGGAGCCTTCGGAGTTACGGAACAAATGACAAATGTCTCCGTAGCGGAGCCTTCGGTGCGCTAAGGGTTAATTAACCCTTTCGATACTACGGGCCACTATAGCGGCCTTCCATAAGATGCCACCGAGGTACTACGGGCCACTAAAGTGGCCCTCCATAAAATGCGACTGAGGTACTACGGGTCACTATAGTGGCCCTCCATAAGTTCGATCGTTTGTAGCGAATAAAGTCAGTGTTTACTGCAGAAAGATAATTCACCTTATTTTTCTCTCCACAAGGGATAAATAGATATGCCTTTATTTTTTTTTCAATTTTGTTTAACTTTATTTGGATTAACCCTTTTGCTACGGGCGGTTTCTCCGCTGCAGTACCCCCGCAACGATCGGCGTCTTGTAGCGTGCAGTGATGTCGCAGCGCGCCGTTCAGCAGAAGTACCGCGGCGGAAAATCCGCCCGTAGCGAAAGGGTTAATCGCCGCGATCCGATCAAGATGTGCCGGTCATCGGGTCCGGCGGTCGCGCGAGCTTGTCCGCGGGATTGAGACGTGCGCGCCGATGAATTGCGAGTAGCCTCGCGAAGTAGCCGGCATGCAAATAGAAGCCCGGTGAATCGCCATCCCGAGGTCAGGGTCGGAAGTATTTCCGTCTAGACGCAGCTGCGAGCCGGCGCGGGCATCAATTACCGCTTATACCCCGGTGAATTAGCGGCAGCTTAATTAAGCCCGCGTACAGAGCCCGGCCGCGTGACAGGTAGAGAGTCCCACTCCTTGGCGCACACCGTTCCACCCGACAAATACCTCGTCCAGTTTCGCATAACGCATTATGTAACCGCCATCACGGGGTCCCGCGCGCAAACCACGGCTGAAACGGGATACACGGGAAACGAATCCATCGCGGAACGAACTTTCTGCATCCTGGATCTCGTTTTCCTGCCTTCGGTGGCCGCCTTCCGCGGCCGGCGTTGCCGGATCGAATGTGCTGAATAATAACGGAAGGTGAAACGACCGATAGGGATGCGCCTGCATATTGATTTAAACCACCATCGCCACCATCGCCAGCCCGCCTCCTCCTCCCTTCTCCCATCCCACCACCCTCTACCCTCTCAGCCCGCGAATCTGAATTTACGGAACCAGTTACTCGGTCCTCTATAGCCTATAAATTCATTGCCGGCGATCGAACGCGGGCCGTACACGAATTCCCGCCGCCCGGAAATCGGCGAAATATAATTTTCGCTGCCGCCCGCGAACGTCAAACTTTTCCCGAGCGATCTCCTTCGTCGCGAGCTGCCGAGCCGGTGCCGCTCAATCAGCCGGATCAATTCCTGCCGTTTTCATTCGACTTGTTTGTCGAGGAGCGTCGTTTCTTGTTCGCAGTAAAAGGAGAAGCCCTTGGCGGAACGCTCGCCAATAAGGGAAATATCGTTTTACCTTCGATGCCAATCGAACCCTCCGATCAGCGTCGAGCAGAGTTCGGCGAAAATGTTGTTCGCGCGACGGATGAAAGACAGAGACTCGGCCGATCGAATTTGATGATCGCGACGGCATCGAATAGATTGTGGCGGACCGGACTTTCCCTACCAATAAATACGAGGACCTCTCGACCGAGAGAAGTCAGTTAGCAAGCTTTCCTCCGACTCTCAACGTGTCCATATTTCCGTCACTCGTTTACCTTTACCTTCTATACACTGTACCTCATCGCCTTTTGTTACAAGTTATATTAAAGTTCTCGTTATATAAAAACCAAAAAAACTCTCGGATTATTTTATATAAACCGTCGCAGTAACCCCTGCGACAAAAGATATTCGATCGAGTGAGAATTTGTCTGGATGAAAGTTTGTTCGGATAGAATTTGAGTCGACGATGTCGAATAAAAATTGATCAAGGATAACAATTGAGAAGTTTATTTTGAAAGTGGCATAAGTCACTTTGTTTTTAAGTCGATATATTTAAGGGTTTACGATTTAACACGTTTGAAAATATGGATGCTAACTTTCGAGAAGATTTACTTGTATTTGTTATCTCAGGATACTGATATTCTTCTCGGTATAAATAATTTCGCGTAAACGTTAAAAAATCACCACTTTTCATTACGGTAAAGCGACTTATGCCACGTTCAAAATAAACGGCTCAATTCTTTCGGATAAAATTTTATTCGAACGAGATGATCTATTCGCGGAAGAATTCGTACGAGAAGTGATTGATTTGAACAAAGAAAACGACAGAATATAAATATAGAATTTATATTCTATTTTTCGTAGCTCGTCGATTGATGTTTCAGCCAACATTACTGTTCATGGTAATAAAATAATTAGAATAAAAAATTGCTCGAATAAATAGAATAATTTATGACGGATAATGAATTATTCGAATAGAATGTTCGACTGAAAGGAATTCGTTCGGATAATTATCTTACGTAAATATTTATACGATAATTTATTCGCAGAAGATTTCGTACGAAAAGTAATTGATTCGAATAAAAACGGTAGAATATAAATATAGAATATTTTTCATAGTTCGTCGACTGATGGTTCTTCTAACATCACTGTCTATAGTAATAAAATAATTAGAATACAAAATTACTCGAATAAATAGAATAATTTATGACGGATAATGAATTTATTCGAGTAGAATGTTCGACTAAACAGAATTCGTTCGGATAATTGAGCCGTTTATTTTGAAAGCGGCATAAGAGTCACTTTTTTTTTTTAATGAAAAGATACCGTTCAATTGTAATTAGTGTTACCATTAACTCGATTTTTTTTGAAAAAGTCACTTATGCCACTTTCAAAATAAACGGCTCAATTATCTTACACAAATATTTATTCGAAACTAGATAATGCCCAATTCTGGAGTTGAGCTGGGACTAGGTCATAATCGGTAGAAACCATCTCGAATTTAATTACTGAAATTAGTGGCTTCTCTGTTTGATTGCTTCATCGAGTCCAGTACATTTCATTGAATCGCGTCGAGATCAAACCGAAAATTTCGCTAAAAAATCCCCTAGAGTTAATTCTCATTTCTGCTTCATTTCGGTCCCATTTCGCACGATACAATACATTACCATAAACCATGCGCCTACTAGCCACGTGCCTCTAAAGCATCCTGTGGAAAGCCAAAGAACGAATCGAGGCACGAGAAATCGAAGTTTTACGGGGCAATTTACGACAACGCGAACTCGCGAACAACGTTTCGCGGTGTCTAATCGCCGAGGATCAGAAATAATTAAATCGCCGTGAAACTTCGTTTACCAGAAATTTCACGAGACCAAGACCGGTTCCAAGTGGAACGCTCTTATCACGGAAGTTCAGCCAGTTCCAGTGGATCTGGTCGTTCGTAGTCAGACAGCAGTCGCGATAAGCGGTCTTCAGGCCGAAGTTTAGCCGACCGATCACTCGGAAAAACGTCGTCCGGGTCAACAACGATCTATTTCGGTCGGGGCTGGTCATTATTCGATTTAATGGAATCTCCGATCGGCGATCGGAAATAAAGACGTCCGCGAGCGGAGCGGTAAATTCTGCTCTTCTGATCCGTATGGATACTGAAAAATCGTTATCGAGCACACGTGCCCTCTAAAAACGACGTCGGGAAAAGCCCGCGTTCGAAACAGAAATTTTGTCGAAACGAACCCCGCCGCTGGAACCCGCGAAACACGCAACGTATTGCTTTTCATTTTTACGAGCCGTGTTGTTCGTTTCGAGCACGCGTAAAAGGAGAATTAGGTTCGTTTCGGTCCGAACGGTTCCACATCGGCCGCATGAATTAATTGGAGAATCGTGAAGCACATCCGCGGGGGAACACATTGCCGGTATCCGAACTATGAATGGGCTGAATGTAGTAACTGCGCGCGGCGCGCTATAACTCCGTTTCTATCGCAGCTAGAGGACAAAACGGCGGAGGAGATAGTTTTCGATTGTTGTTGGCCGCGCCGTATCCTCGAGCAGCACGACATTTCATAGAAGCCCGTCGGCGTAGCTGCAAAGCGTTGCTAAAGAAAGTGTTACAGTAATGTCTCCCTAATTGACGCTCGGATTGTACGCAGAAGTGGACAATCTGGGAAGAGGAGAAACGATTGCTCGAGCCTTGCGGTTCGTTTTTATAGTTACGAATTGTCAACAACTATAATATAACTATAATAATAATAAAATATAATAATAAAACTATAATAATAATAATATAACTATAATAATTGTCAACAACAATAATATATCTATTATTCAATCTATATTCTATTTTCTTCGTCACTGCAATTGACTTTAATTTCTGCAAAAGCTGATTCCTTCATTGTTCAATAAACGTTCATCAAAGCCTTCTAACGTCCCAAGAAAAAAAATTCAAGTATTTTAGTCCAATTTTGGAATGACTGCTCGGTTTTGAAAAGTGTACAACGATTATACAATAAGTAAAAAGCGAGCGAAAGGCACGCGTCAATTTTTCACAACTAAGTCGCAAGTACAGTAATGTCTCCCTAATTGACGCTCAGATTGCGCAGAAAAATGGACAATTTGGGAAGAGGAGATACGATTGATCGAGCCTTGCGGTTTATTATTATAGGAGGAGATACGATTGATCGAGCCTTGCGGCTCGTTTTTATAGTGGCAGATTATCGACAATTATATTATAAAAACGAGGTGCAAAACTCGAATAATCGTGTACCTTTTTCTCCCAAGTTGTCCATTTTTCTTTTCAAGCTGGGCGTCAATTAGAGAGACATTACTGTACAGTAAATTCTCCATAATTGACGCTCAGATTCTGAGATTCTGTCCACAAAAGTGGACACTTTGGGAAGAGGAGATTCGATTGATCGAGCCTTGCGGCTCGTTTTTATAGTGGCAGATTATCGACGATTATAAAAACGAGGTGCAAAACTCGAATAAACGTGTACCTCTTTTTCCTAAGTTGTCCATTTTTCTTTCCAAGCTGAGCGTCAATTAGAGAGACATTACTGTACAGTAAATTCTCCATAATTGACGCTCAGATTCTGAGATTCTGTCCACAAAAGTGGACACTTTGGGAAGAGGAGATTCGATTGATCGAGCCTTGCGGCTCGTTTTTATAGTGACAGATTTTCAACAATTATAAAAACGAGGTGCAAAACTCGAATAAACGTGTACCTCTTTTTCCCAAGTTGTCCATTTTTCTTTCCAAGCTGAGCGTCAATTAGAGAGACATTACTGTACAGTAAATTCTCCATAATTGACGCTCAGATTCTGAGATTCTGTCCACAAAAGTGGACAATTTGGGAAGAGGAGATTCGATTATCGAGCCTTGCGGCTCGTTTTTATAGCGGCAGATTTTCAACAATTATAAAAACGAGGTGCAAAACTCGATCAATCGAATCTCCTCTTCCCAAATTGTCCACTTTTGTGGACAGAATCTCAGACTGTCCCTAATTGACGCTCAGATTGTACTCGGAAGTGGACAATTTGTGAGGACTAGGTTCATAGAAATACAAGCTAACGTTGAAATATCAATTCGCGGCGCCGGTATGTTGACCAACAATGATATTCGAGTACAATGGTAACAGTGGTGTAGCTGCAGTGACACCGTAACTTGTGGCAACGCGTGCAGTACGGGAAACGTGAAAATTCTGTTGAACTCGAGGTACAACATCACCGTCGGCAAACATCCCAACCGACGCGATGTGATATTTCAGCGTTAGCCGATACGTATGAAAGTTAGAACACCTCTCGAGATAATGTTTTTTCGGCGTTGCGAACCAACGGTGATTGGTGAACAATGTGAACAAAAAATGGTGGCACGTCATTTAGAAGACAGTACAGTAATGTCTCTCTAATTGACGCTCAGATTGTGCACGAAATGCGAGAATTTTGTAAATACACAGGATTACAATAATTATCGAATGTTAAACCACGCGTTACCAAAAGATCTTAGACGATAGAAAGTAAATAGGATCGCATTTTTAAATTCATCGCATACTATTAAGATCGCATATTAAACAGAAAAAAATATCGCACGTAACAGAAAAGAGAACAAAATTTTGTAGACCAGTGTTAAATAGGCATCCGGCGAATAAAACGCGAAGAATTGGAATTTCGAGGCCGCATCTTGACCATGAAAAGAAAGAAATAAAGCAGAAAAGGTATTCCAAGAAAAAATATTCCAAAAAAGGTACAAAATAACACGCGTTTCAGGTAATCCCTTATACTCTGTAAATACGCAGGATTACAATAATTATCGAATATAAAAATACGCGATATCAAAAAATCTCAAACGATGAAAAGAAAAAAGGATCGCATTTTTAAATTCATCGCATACTATTAAGATCGCACATTAAACAGAAAAAAATATCGCACGTAACAGAAAAGAGAATAAAATTTTGTAGACCAGTGTTAAATAGGCATCCGGCGAATAAAACGCGAAGAATTGGAATTTCGAAGCTGCATCTTGACCGTTGACCTTCTCGCCGGAGGAAGGAATACCTCTGCACTCGGGGTGCTCGCGTGGCAGAGGAAAGGATTGAAAATCGAGACGGGCACAGAATCGACTGGAGAGAGATCGGGAAAGAAAGAGGGATCGTTGTTCACCGATTCGGCCAGGCCGCGGAAGCCGCTCGAGGAACTTATCAAAAAGCAGCCAGCCTCGGCGGGGACAAAGAGCGGGGCAAGGGTGGGGCGGGGCGGGGCTGGACGGGGGTCAGGGGCCGGTTTAATCGGATAAAGTTCTCCGGGGCGGCGCGAATCGGCGGAGACAGTTTCGGTTTCTAACAGTCGTTTGTTCCCGCGCTGAACAACACCGCGGGGCTAAGTGTTTCGAGGGCGGCATGGAACCCGTTGAATCAACGTTACTTCGCGGCTAAGCCCTCTCGCGCCGACAAGAACCTTAAATAGACTGTCTATCCGCGGGGCTGGGAGAGATAGAGAGAGAGAGAGAGAGAGAGAGAGAGAGAGAGAGAGAGAGAGAGAGATAGAGATAGAGAGATAGAGATAGAGAGATAGAGAGAGAAAGAGAGATAGATAGATAGAGAGAGAGAGAGAGAGAGAGAGAGAGAGAGAGAAAGAGAGATAGAGAGAGAGAGAGAGAGAAAGAGAGATAGAGAGAGAGAGAGAGATAGAGAGAAAGAGAGATAGATAGATAGAGAGAGAGAGAGAGAGAGAGAGAAAGAGAGATAGAGAGAGAGAGAGAGAGAGAGAGAGAGAGAGAAAGAGAGATAGATAGACAGAGAGAGAGAGAAAGAGAGATAGATAGAGAGAGAGAGAGAGAGAGAGAGAGAGAGAGAGAGATAGAGAGAGAGAGAGAGAGAGAGAGATAGATAGAGAGAGTGAGAGAGAGAGCGTAGCTCTCGCGTACCCGCGCCACGTCGTCGACCAAATCGCATAACAAACAGCTCTCGCCCCGCCGCGCCCCCCGTCTCCCCCGCGTCTAGCATCGCGGATCTCGCACCGAAAGCTATCGACAAGTATCTCCAGAGATTTCGCGCGGAACACTCGGCCGACAGCCGGCGAACAGCGAATTCCTGCGGCCTCAAAGACTCGTCGTCGTTAAAGCGAACCAGCCAGACTGGGGAATATATACGGGGTGAAACGGGGGGAGGGGGGGCTGAGAGTATGCAGATAGATACGGAACCCGGCTCAGATCAAATTTGCGAGAGATACACCCGGCTACGGGGCACACAGAGCAACATGAATAACTGATGAAATTTTCCTGTGTTATTGCGCCGGCCGTGCAAAATTTACTTGCGTTCACGGCGGAGCGATAACAAATTTTCTTCGACTTATCGCCGACGTTGTTTCGGACATTCAATGTTCGACGATCCTGCGAGACGCGCAGCGACGATCGTAATTTCGACGCGTTTTAACCCTTCCGTCGACAAGGTTACAACTTCGGGTAACATTTTGCACGTTCGAAATATTGTTTGTTTCCGGTTCAATGTTTCAATAGACCAATCAGCGGCTAGATCAGTTAATAAATATAATACTTTATCGCGGTGGTGAATGTAAGATTAGTAAAAATGAATGTTTATATAATTATGTGAGAGTTGTGTAAGACAATAAAATAAGGAGCTGAACATAGGGGTGCCCTGATTTTAAGGGTGTCCCATAATTAGGTTAACACTCGGGAAGATGCGATTCCTAAGGTTATTTGAAGCAACTTTTTCCTTAGCGAAAATGCAATCCAAGGCTTCGTTTGCGAGTTATTAACGAAAAACCACTGACCAATGAGAGAGGAGTTCGTCTAGCGCTAGGCGGTCGAGCTAGCGAGCGGAACCGAGCTCCGACCGTTCATTGGCTCCGCCGCGTCGCGCCATCCGAGCTCGGCTCTCATTGGTCACTGTTTTTCGTTAATAACTCGTTAACGGTGCCTCGTAGAACATTTTCGCAAAGGAAAAAGTTCCTTCAAGTGACCTCAAGAAATGACCTTTCGCACTTGTACAATAATTTTGGGACATTCTGTATTATTTTGACTTCTAGCTGTTAATAAATCTTCGTTAAATAATATTGTCACAAAACTGCGTATTTTTATAGGAAATAAAAATTGCCTGCGTCAATTTGCAGAAAATAGGAACTGTATAGCACGTTCACTCTGTCTTAAATCATTTCAATAGATTAAAGCAATACAGTGAATTTTTTTACATATTTCGGCGAAATGTTCCAATTTGTTTCAATCCTTCTTTGCGCATTGGAAATGCTTGACGAGTGAAAAGCAACACTTTTATTGCTTCAAACGTGACGATATAACTTCTTACTGCGACGAAAAAAAGACCGCATTGTGAAACGAGTCGAACAAAAGTTAATTCGTTCCGAAGAAGATTCGCAGGAACAATGTATTTTATCAGTTTCTTCCTTCCTCTTCAATTTAATCTTTCGCCCGCCACTGTAAATAGATCGAGCACCTTCCTCTGTTGCCATACTTAATGCTGCGAAATCTAAAACGAAGGAAACGTTGATCGTTAAAAGACTCGTTGAGGTGAAGAATGAAATCAGATCTGAGAATTATATGTCAGGAAATGCAAGGATAAGAATTGAACGTATTATTATAAATAATATTATAAATATTTATTAAGTATTCGTTTAATATTATTAATATTATATTATTATAAACAATATTATAAATATTTATTAAATATTCGTTTCATATTATTAATATTATATTATTATAAACAATATTATAAATATTTATTAAATATTCGTTTCATATTATTAATATTATATTATTATAAATAATCCCAATAAGGTAGCAAATATCTTAAGAAATCGTCGAATCCGTAACGCTCGAATGTTTATACAGCTGAAATACGAGCATTTCGCGGCGGATCGACGTACGTCGATAGACAAGAAAGTATGACACGCATTATTCAGATATTTTAACAAAAGAGGAATACCAAAAGCCCGGGCATCACGGCGAGCGTAGATCGTGAAGGATATTTATAGTTTCTCGATCTCGGTGATCTATGGGAGCGGCCATTGAAAGATTTCTCAGCGGTCGTCGGAAGTTTTGTTGAACCTCTGACGTCAACGCTTTTCACGCCCTCCCACGAAAGCGTGAAAAATGTATCTACGAAGCCATGCATCGTCAAACATTACCTAACCGGCGGTTTTCGCCGAAGGAATAAAGCGACCGCGCGTGATCGCTTTAATCGCAAGGCTGGAGACACACGCACACGCACGCACACATAGAGCGAAGTGCGTCGTGACAAAGAGTGTCGCCGAACAAAGATCGGCGAAACAAAGAGCCACGAAAGCTGGCAGTAATTAAATTGTAGAATATTTCGAGGTGAAAGTTGAACGCGGAAAATATGTATCTGCTCGCAGCATTTCCCGGCAAACGGAGGTGAAAAGGGAACCGCGCTGAAGCGCGTCAAAAGCGTTAATTAGCCCGACAAATTTCGTCTCTATTTCGTCGTCTTGGACAGGCACGACGGAAATGGGAAATTGGATTGTAATTGCAAACAAATTGTAGACGAATCAAATTCGCGATATTCTTCGCGAAACGGAGCTAAAGAATCGCTTCAGAAAAAAAATTGGAAACAGTTTCATTTGGATGACAGATGAGGGAACGGGATTAAAGGATTATCAAATTTTATTCGACATTATCGAATAAAAATTTATCTAGGTAAACTCGTCTATTATTCGAATAAGGATTTATTCGTGCTGCGATTTATTCGGAAAATAGTCGGTCAGAATAAAAATTATGTTGTTTTACAATTATATTTAATTTATATTTAAACTTATATTTAAATTATATTTAAAATTATATTTAAAATTATATTTAAATTAAATTACATTCTTTAAAAATTATATTGTTTTTCCATACATTACTGATTAATTTCTTCCACGTTAACCCTTCGCACTCGTGTGGCGACTCTGAAGCGTCACCAAATATGCTATACCATTTTTGCAAGTAATTTTTATATTATCAACTTGGTTTACATTTAAAGAACTGGAAGCACTGTACTTGCCAATAGGCTTAATTCCACACGCATAAATTGTAATAAATCGTATAAAATGAAAATACTGCAGATAAGAAAATATATTTTCGAATTCGAATTAAAACAGCCTCGACCGCAAAGGGTTAATTGTTACAATCAACGTTTCTTTTCAACGGTTGCATTCGCGATCTCCGTTTGAATAATTTATTCGAATACAGAGTCAAGAATTATTCGAATAAATAAATAGTCTGATTCGTTACGAATAATAATAAGAATTGTTACTCGACTAAAAAGAAATCATTCGTATAATTATTTTAAACGAAATTATTTATACAAAATATATAATTCGAACAATGCTCGACTCTGTTCAGAAAACATCAACGGCCACGACCATCTGTTAACAATCCCGACACGCCCCCTCCCCTACCCCTCCATTTCCGCGAATTCGCGTGCAAAATTTTCGACATAAACACGATTGCGACAGGAACGAGATCGCAGAAAACTGCGAACGGGAAGAAGACGCATCGTCCCGCGGCAGGAAAACGGGGAACGCCAAATGCCGGGATTCATTCCGGTTGAATTGGTCGCGCTTAAAAAATGTTCGCAGTTAATTCAAGAAATTCGAAACCGTGCAAGAGACAGAGAGTCGTATCTCGGTGCACCGACTTCAGCGGAATCTACTTCTGCCTGGAAGTCTCTCGAGTAGGCTTCAGCAGCCGCTCCTCCCGGCGGATAAATAAATTAAAAAGTTGCTCGGGCAGAACGAACACGAAAAGTTGATCTACGGGATAACAAAGAAGCCGCGTCCGCGAACGGGAAGCGCGGCGCTTGTTTTTCCGCGGGAGTCGTCGCGGGCATTTTTCCGGCGAAACCAGGTACAGTAATGTCTCCCTTACTGACGCTCAGATTGTCCACTAAAATGGATAATTTGAGAAGAGAAGATATGATTGTTCGAGCCTTGCGGCTCGTTTTCATAATTGTGGACAATTTATAACTATAAAAATTAACCGCAAGGCTCGAATAATATCGTATCTTCTTCTCCTTAAATTGTCCAGCTTTGTGGACAATCTGAGCGACAGTAAGGGAGACATTAAAATGGATAATTTGGGGAGAGAAGATACGATTATTCAAGCATTGCGGCTCGTTTTTATAATTGTGGACAATTTATAAGTATAAAAATAAACCGCAAGGCTCGAATAATATCGTATCTCCTTCTCCTTAAATTGTCCAGTTTTGTGGACAATCGTCAGTTAGGGAGACATTATTGTACTTGCGACTTAGTTGTGAAAAATTGACGCGTGCCTTTCGCTCGCTTTTTACTTATTGTATAATCGTTGTACACTTTTCAAAACCGAGCAGCCTTTCCAAAATTGGACTAAAATACTTGAATTTTTTTTCTTGGGACGTTAGAAGGCTTTGATGAACGTTTATTGAACAATGAAGGAATCAATTTTTGCAGAAATTAAAGTCAGTTGCAGCGATGAAGAAAATAGAATAGATTGAATAATAGATTGATTATTCGAGCCCTGCAACTCGTTCTTATAGTTGTTGACAAATTCGTAACTATAAAAACGAACCGCAAGGCTCGAATAATAGTATCTCCTCTTCCCAAATTGTTCATTTTGTGGTCAATTTGGGCGTCAATTAGAGAGACGTTATTATATGTACAGTAATGTCTCCCTAACTGACTCTCAGATTGTCGTCTCAGATTGTCAGATGGGCAATATAGGAGGAGGAGATACGATTATTCGAGTCTTTTAGCTCATTTTTAAGATTGTGGACAATTTATAACTATAAAAATAAACCGCAAGGCTCGAATAATAGTATCTCCTCTTCCCAAATTGTGCATTTTTCTGGACAATCTAGACGTCAATTATAGAGACATTATTATATCTACAGTAATGTCTTCCTAACTGACTCTCAGATTGTCGTCTCAGATTGTCAGATGGGCAATATAGGAAGAGGAGATACGATTATTCGAGCCTTTTAGCTCGTTTTTTATGATTTTCGATTGTCAACAACTATAAAAACGAACTGTAAGACTCGAATAATAGTATCTCCTCTTCCCAAATTGTGCATTTTTATGGAAATCTAGACGTCAATTATAGAGACATTATTATATGTACAGTAATGTCTCCCTAACTGACGCTCAGACTGTCGTCTCAGATTGTCAGATGGGCAATATAGGAAGAGTAGATACGATTATTCGAGCCTTTTAGCTCGTTTTTTATGGTTTTCGATTGTCAACAACTATAAAAACGAACTGTAAGGCTCGAATAATAGTATCTCCTCTTCCCAAATTTATGCATTTCTGTCGTCAATCTAGACGTCAATTAGAGAGACATTACTGTACGTACACCGTGGCACGCGAGCCTAACTCCGGACGGATTTCAATAAACGAAGAAGAATAGGGCGCAGAGCGGATGAGGAACTGAAGGAAAGTCCCGCGCATATTTCACCGAAGATTGTCGACCCTTTCGCGGGTTAACGCTCGCGCCGCGCGGCGCTGTTTTGTCTTCCATTCTTGAAGTATGAACACTTAGGAGCACCCGATGGGGACCGGGCAACAAACACGCCGCGCGGAACCGAGGGAATACGCCGCGCGGCTCGAGAGCGGAGGAAGACGCGCTCCTCTTTATCTCCGCAAGGATAAATGCGTGTAATTCAGCGCGGAGTCTGCCTCAAAGCCGTTGGAAATTGTCCGCGAAATCCGGTGACAAAACATCGAAATATATCCTTGAATCCGTTGACGCCCGTTACCAGGCTGTTTCGTACGACGTTTCGCGAATTCGCGATGAATCGTCTTTGCCCGGGATCGCGGATCGATTTATTCTTCGACCGCGAGAATCGGAGTCGCATAAATTTCTGCCGGCGGCTGAAAGTGCTCCCACGGGGCGGCTGGATCGCGTTTAAATGGGCCCGCGACAATTAAGTCATTCGGATTTATTATACGCAACATCCGGAAACACGGGCCGATTCTGTGCGCTATGCGATAAGTTCTGTTGTCCTGTAGTGCGACTTTTTGTCACCGGTGCATCGGTGCACTTCGTTTTTAAATAGAATATTACGTGTCGCCTTGCAAGTGGATCGATTCTCGAGAACATTCTCGGCAAGAAAGCATTGTATATAATAAGCTTGAAATCATTGTCAAATTCATTGAATTCTCTGCACACAAATTCGTACTTTCTTTCCTATTTTTGTATGATTATATCCTTGTGTATAATTAGCTTGAAATGGTTGTCAAATTCATTGAATTCTGCAAATAAATTCGCGCACTTTATTCCTTATTTTTATATCGTTATCTTCTTGTGTGTAATAAAGCTTGAAATCATTGTCAAATTCATTGAATTCTGCAAATAAATTTGCGCACTTTATTCCTTATTTTTGTATTATTATCTTCTTGTGTATAATAAGCTTAAAATCATTGACGAATTCATTGACTTCTGCAAATAAATTCGCGCACTTTATTCCTTATTTTTGTATTATTATCTTCTTGTGTATAATAAGCTTAAAATCATTGACGAATTCATTGACTTCTGCAAATAAATTCGCGCACTTTATTCCTTATTTTTGTATTATTATCTTCTTGCGTATAATAAGCTTAAAATCATTGTCAATGAATTCTGCATGCAGAATTCAATGCATTCTCATTGAATTCTGCAAATAAATTCGTGCTTTCTTCACATAATTATCTCCTCATAAACATTGTTAAATTCTTTGATTTCTGCAAATAAGTTCACATTTTCTTCTCTACTATCATCTTATACCTTTATAAGATAACAAGCTTAAAAACATTGTAAATATACTTTCATACTATTATATATTCATAATATTATATATTTTCATACTATTATATCCTTTTGTACAACAAGCGTAAAAGCATCGCATTATAGTACGATTTATTTTTTTCAGTCGCGTCTACGAGACACCACCACTATTATACCGCGAGTACCCACGATCACCGTGAAAGGGTTAAACATCGCCCAAATAGGAAATCGCTGTCCAAACAGGCTGAATCCGTTTGAAACGATCACAATCGCACTCGGACTTTCAAGGGCCGAAAAAGCCGCAGCTTCGCCGGGGAGAGCTACGAAGCTCTCAAAATCCCCTCCATCATTGTTTCCGACCGCGGCGCACGGCAATTAAATTTCCATTCATAATCTATTCAAAGGGATCGCAAAGAACGTCGAGACAGCCCGTCCTCGTTATTCGGCTGCAAAATATTTGCCGGCGTCGCGCGACTCCCCGCCGTCATATATCACGTTCCTGCCTCCGTCTTGTCGACAACTTGAATGAGTTTGCACGACAAACTCAACCCGATACTCGTCCGCGAGCAGAAGGAACGTGAGAAGAAAGGGAAGAGAAAGCAAGACGAGGAGGAAGATGAAGAGGAAGAGGAGGAAGAAGAGGAAGAAAAAGCAGACCGGCAGTCTACGAAGTGGCAACAATGTTGCCCTTTTCCATCGCTTCGCATCAAACAACGTTCTCGCGAACGCGCACCATGGGAAACGCTGTTACGGATTAGGTGCTGAAATTACGAAGATTACCCTCGCTGAAGATTTCCGGATAATATCCTCGAGCAGCGGTCGCCGCGAGCGTCGCCGAGAGCGCGAGCGCGTACGCGGTGCCCGACTCGCGAGAAAAAAAAAATCGGAAACACGAGAGAGTAATCTGTCTGACATAGATCCGGCAGCCACTTGTAAGGGTTGGCGTATGCAACGCCACCCTTCCGTCTGGCCCGTGTATACCTTCCACGCGTCCTCATACTTCACGCTTTACCCGTAACCCTAAGGCGGTGCTTTTTACCTTTCATACGCCCGCCTGCATTTTAAACGGTTCCTTTCTCTCGGAGATATACCGAACGGAAGCCACCGCCGCGACGATCTCTCCTCGTACGTGCTCTTTTTCCGGTCGCCAGGACCAGATCCGCCCAGTCCCGAGGACTATCCTCGAGCTTCGGAGCGACTCCGCGGCGAATCGGACTGCTCGCGCGAAATTTTTCGACTCGGACTTCGAATCGAGTTCGAATTCGTGTGCAGGAATTATAAAAATTTAGCGAATTTTTATGATCATCTAGAAGTTTTCTCAATTCTCTCTCTCCACTATTTTCAATTACGCTGAATTAATACGCGCGGAATTTAACACGTTCCGTGCCACGTGTACCATAAATGGTACACGTTAAACTTGACCATCAGGCCACGTGTACCATAAATGGTACACGCGGACATATTTATTTAAAGCGCTGAAGACATACATTTTGTGACAAATTTGATTGTATAAAATATATTTCCACCGAAAGGATGAGAGGCATTGTAAAAAATGCTGTATAGAACAAAGCACATAAATTTGTTTAATCGTTATATACACAATAACTATTAATTACAATGTTTGACTTTTTTAAAGCAAGAGCTGCATAAAAACGGTTGATTCGGGCAATCACTACTTATCTACTGATGAAATACTGATATAATGAAAATATATAATGAAATATTATGTGATAATGTATCAATCTTTAGTCAAAACATCAAATGGCCTGAACGACAAGTTAGGAAAAAATGGCTTGGCACGGAACGTGTTAATAATCGATATAGAAACTCGAAATATATGTGACATTCTTTTTGTCATACCAAACGAGACTTTCACTCGAATTTTATCCGTCGAACCGGCTCTAAACAATATTTTATCGGTAGAATGCATTCTTGGAGTACCTGTAAAAATTTGGTAAAAGTTCGTCGAATGAAATTGTCTATCAACCCTTTTGCAGTAAATTTTTCCGAATTGATGTTCAGATTGTACAGAAAAATGGACGATTTGGAAACTTTTTCTACTCTGAAATATTAGCGGCGCCTCGGAGTTACACTCGAGAGCGAAGGGTTAATATACGTGTCGATTTAACGAGAACGCCGGTTCTCCGGTACACAATCTCGCAATCGTTTGAGCATCGCTGAAATTATGATACCCGCGGAGCTTCCTTTGCTTGTCGGATTTAAAACGAAAATTAGAAGAAGCGTCCGCGCGCTTTGATGATCTTCGCCCGTGAGATGATTCCTCTACCTTGCCCGGGAACTTTCTTCTTTGGCCGCCGCAATTTGAAACGCTGTTCGCCGGCTTTTCGTTAATAGGACAGAATTGGAAATGCAAGCAGCCGGCCGGAGATCAAGTTTTAAGGGTTCGTATTTTCTCCGGGAACTTCGGGGCCGTTCCTTCTTCGCCTGGAAATTTGCGAAGTTCCGGGCTTTTGACGAGTCTCTGTGAAATCATTACTCGGTCGGGTTGACAAATTTTTCCGGAAAAATTCCTCCGGAAACTTCGATCGAATTAACAACGGCGGCGAACATGTTTGTCCGTTGATTAACGAATGAGCTTGCTCGAGCTTGTCACGGATCATCGTCGAAATTTATTCCTTCCGCGTTGTTTTACAGACCGCAAACCGTAGGTTTTTTTAGGTACTTCCAAGCTTTCTCTGTTTTCTGCGTCGCTTTGACACTTGTCCGAGAACGAAATTCTCTTTCCTCTTTTCGCGCGTCTGTTACTTAATTTTTTACAAGTATTCGAAGCTCACTTTTCCGGGATAAAAGCAGCTGTTTTCTTCTTCGAACCGCGGCTATTTCTATAATTGATAAAATAATTGAAGATACGTACGCTACGTTTTCGATAATAATTTTTCTAGTTTATGAATGAACAAACATCTTTTTAATCCATACGCCCTAGCGTGTGTCAAGGATCGATGGTTTGCGAGAATCGGTTTCGGAAACAACGAACAACTCCGCCATTTTGTGCGACATAAAATTGAAAGCAGAGCTGAAGCTTGCATTTATATTTTCCTGGAAAGTCTCCTGTATCTTTTATTTATTTTATTTAGTTGCCTATACAAATTATCCAAACTTCACCTATAATTCTCGACGCTTCAGAGCGGGGTGCTTCCTTAAGGGTGTTTTCATTGTGGGGTAAACACTCGCGCTTCCGGTGGGAAGCCTCAACCGCGATTCAGTGATCGAACTCGTCCCCTCGATTCGTAGGGGAGAAATCCCAGGAAGACTCTCATGGTGTCTCGAGTTAGGGGACTGGGTCAGACGCTTGAGGTCTTACATCGAGTCGCTAGCTTGATTGTTACTAAATTGAGAGTTGCAGAGGCCTGTTTTTAACTATTTCAATCAGAGTATTTTCTATCGATATTTTAGTTACTTTTCCACTGGAAGTCGATAATAATAAGCCAGAGATAGCTAGCTATAGAGTAAATTCTCCCTAATTGACGCTCAGATTGTGCACAAAAATGGACAATCTGAGAAGAAGAGATACAATTATTCGAGCCCTGCAGCTCGTTCTTATAAATGTTGACAATTTGACCAGGTGACACGACTCGAAGCAATTCGGAGACCACGTGACACGATTCGAAGGCAATTCGGAGGCCACGTGACGCCATTCGGAGGCAATTCGGAGGCCACGTGACGCCATTCGGAGGCAATTCGGAGGCCACGTGACACGATTCGAAGGCAATTCGGATGCCACATGTCACGATTCGTAAAACGATGACTTAACTTTTTTATTTTTAATATTTTGCCACGATTCGTAAGCAATTCAGAGGCCACGTGACACGATTTAGACAATTCGAAGGCCACGTGACGCCATTCGGATGCAATTCGGAGGCCACGTGACACGATTCGGAGGCAATTCGGAGGCCACGTGACACGATTCGAAGGCAATTCGAAGGCCACGTGTCGCCATTCGGATGCAATTCGGAGGCCACGTAACACGATTCGAAGACAATTCGGAGGCCACGTGACGCCACTCGGAGGCAATTTTTAGATTTAAAAGATTGTTAAGAGTGCAATTGTTACGCGAGTCCCAAAAGCCCCAATTTCATGCGCATAAAATGCATTTTATCGCGTACAATAGAAATACTATAAGTTAGAAAAATGATTTTATATTTACAGTTAAAATAGCTACGAGTGCAAAGGGTTAAGAAAGGAACAAAGTTTTCCAGCATTAATGCAATCGATTGTTACGCAGGGTAGTCTCTAGTAACTGCTGGTATAAGCGGAGAAAGAGACAAGCTACATGCGAAGATTATAAAATGCAAATGCAATTATGAAAGCGAGACTCTAAATCACGTTTTATGGCAATGTTCATAATATGACTCGCGAAGGAACAAATTAATCATACCACTACATACATACTGCTACGTACATTGGATTAAGAACTCGAAATTGCAAATACGAGTATTTCCTATAATTCATTACTTTTACACGAATATGTTCTCCTCTCCGTGTTTGCAAAATATAGCTTAACGCTTAACAGATAGGTTCTTCTGTTGCAGTTTTATTAAATGGATGCTGTCTTTGACGAAATTTTATAAAGTTATTTATTCACATGTCTAGTATTAATAAGATATTAATGAAGTATTAAAATAAAGTATTAATAAAATATCAATAAAGCATTAATAAAACATTACTAAAGTATTGATAAAACATTAATAAAATATTAATAAAACATTAATAAAACATTAATAAAATATTAATAAAGCATTAATAAAATATTAATAAAGTATTAATAAAATATCTATAAAATATTAATAAAGTATTAATAAAATATTAATACAGTATTAATAAAAATTCAAGCAAAAACGTCAATCTTCGTGGCCCATTCTAGAAAATCAGAATGGAATTAGGTAAATCTACGCGATCCGTCCGTCAAGTATTAACCCTTTGCACTCAAGACTATTTTAACGCTAAAATGAAGACGTTTGTTTGTGCCGTGTCGAAATAAACATCGGCTGGTCTCCGCACCTTATTCTACCTTAAAGGTAGCCACCCGTGCCGAAATAAGCATCGGCTGGTCTACGCACCTTATCCTTATCTCCTTAAAGGTAGCCACCCATGCCTAAATAAGCATCGGCTGTCTACGCACCTTATCATAAACCTTAAAGGTAGCCACCCGTGCCGAAATAAGCATCGGCTGGTCTACGCACCTTATCCTTATCTCCTTAAAGGTAGCCACCCATGCCTGAATAAGCATCGGCTGTCTACGCACCTTATCATAAACCTTAAAGGTAGCCACCCGTGCCGAAATAAGCATCGGCTGGTCTACGCACCTTATCCTTATCTCCTTAAAGGTAGCCACCCATGCCTGAATAAGCATCGGCTGTCTACGCACCTTATCATAAACCTTAAAGGTAGCCACCCGTGCCGAAATAAGCATCGGCTGGTCTACGCACCTTATCCTTATCTCCTTAAAGGTAGCCACCCATGCCTAAATAAGCATCGGCTGTCTACGCACCTTATCATAAACCTTAAAGGTAGCCACCCGTGCCGAAATAAGCATCGGCTGGTCTACGCACCTTATCCTTATCTCCTTAAAGGTAGCCACCCATGCCTAAATAAGCATCGGCTGGTCTACGCAGCTTATCCTTATCTCCTTAAAGGTAGCCACCCATGCCTAAATAAGCATCGGCTGGTCTACGCACCTTATCATAAACCTTAAAGGTAGCCACCCATGCCTAAATAAGCATCGGCTGGTCTACGCACCTTATCATAAACCTTAAAGGTAGCCACCCGTGCCGAAATAAGCATCGGCTGGTCTACGCACCTTATCCTTATCTCCTTAAAGGTAGCCACCCATGCCTAAATAAGCATCGGCTGTCTACGCACCTTATCATAAACCTTAAAGGTAGCCACCCGTGCCGAAATAAGCATCGGCTGGTCTACGCACCTTATCCTTATCTCCTTAAAGGTAGCCACCCGTGCCGAAATAAGCATCGGCTGGTCTACGCACCCCTATCAAAAATTCCAACTGCATGCAACCTCCGGCCACCCAACCTGGCTGGCCCTCGGCTCGTAACAACCTAAACGAGGAGGACGAGCGTAATCCAGAAGTCGGGTTCCCCGAGCCCGCAACAAACGAGGAACACGCCCATCCGGGCCGCGTTCCCCGCGGGAACCGAATTTCCACGAACCAACCGGCGGGGCACAAACGCGGAGCCTTGACATTTGAATTAATCGTATCGCGGGACCGTGAATCGGGACTGTGAAACGGGTTGGAAATCCGGGCGCGCTGGATACTGTGCTCCGACTCTGACTCGACTATTAATCACACGGCAGAGTCCAGCGACGGGGAAGCCAAGCGCACAGCCGGCAGACGTCCCCGAATCTTATATTATCCCCGATATCCGGCCGGCTCGGGTCACTTCACCCCTTCGGCCAAGACCTTGCGCGCCCTCTGCAGATATTGTTTTTGCTCCCCGATGACCCTCCGTTCGGCGAAAGTGGTGCTTCTCCCGGTCTGCCAGACCGCGGGCATTCCGGAAGGAATTTTTAGCTCCGCGAGGAGACAACCGACCCGCGGATCCATCCGCTTCTCTTTCTCTCGACCGAGCGAGACGCGAGAAACGAGGCAATTATTAACCGTTGAAGTGGAAACCGTCTTATTCTTCCGTTTCTCGATTTCCACGGCTGTCGGGATTTTTGTCTCGGGGGATGACGATGAGTCTCTCTCGCAATGGTTCGCTTTCGGCCGATAATTTGATTCCGTTCGCGTTACTTCGGATCGCAGCGGGACGTTGTTCGAATTGTTTCGGATAAATATTTTGGTTAAGGTGATTATTTCAATGAATTTATTCTGTGGTCGAATATTTTATTCAGGGATAATGATTATTCGTTATTTGTTGTCGGAAATTGTTCTATTTACTTGGATAATTTAGTTCGCGTAATTTCTTTATTCGACGAAATGATTCGCATAATTCTTCATTCGAAGGAATTATTCGCATAATTCTTCATTCGAAGGAATTATTCGCATAATTCTTTATTCGAAGGAATTATTCGCATAATTCTTTATTGGAAGGAATTATTCGCATAATTATTTGTTCGAAGGAATCATTCGCATAATTCCTTCATTCGACGAAATGATTCGCACAATTCCTTTATTCGCATAATTCCTTTATTCGACGAAATTATTCGCATAATTCCTTTATTCGACGAAATGATTCGCATAATTCTTTATTCGAAGGAATTATTCGCATAATTCTTTATTCGAAAGAATTATTCGCATAATTCCTTATTCGATGAAGTTATTCGCATAACTCCTTATTCGATGAAATTATTCGCATAATTCCTTATTCGATGAAATTATCCACATAATTCTGTATTCGACGAAATTATCCGCATATATATATAATTCTCTATTAAATGTAATTATTCGCATAATCTTTATCAAATGAAATTATTCGCATAATTTCTTCAATTGGTTCTGTTTTCACATAATTTCACCAGCTTATACTTATACTCAGAATCAGTTCGATTTCAAGAAAATCGAAAAAAAAAGACGTGAAACTAACAAGCACTCAAAAAAGAAGGAAACAGATGGTACAATCGAAAGAAGATAAAGACGCGAAAAGACTTCTTCGAAAACTGTATAAAATACGCGTATTAAAAACCTCGGTTCACCGATAAAATATAGATTCGCGGTCCGCGGATCGTCCAACAAAAGCGTCGCTGACACGTCGAGCCCTCGAAACAAGGAGAACGATAGGCAATTGAAACGTGTAACAGAAATATCCGGCGCGGCGGTCCGCGTATCGACGCGGAATTATTCAACGCCGGCCGGTTAAACGAAAGCAGCGAGCAATAAATAATTCCTTTTCGCTCCGTAGGACGGAACCGCGTTGCAAATTCATACGCGTAAGAGATACGGTGATACGGGATTTACGCGACGATATTCGCCGCGGGAGTCATAATTCGAAATGTATCGCGGATAGCGGGGCGCGGATCGCGCGGGTTACGTGTCATTCCGGCTGACGGAACGTCGAAGAGTTTGGAAAATCCGATTCCCGGCATTAGGCGAGTACGCGTCGAACTGAGAGGGGTTAATTCGATTTTTTACGGACGAATTCGACGGCCGAGCGGACGGCGGTCGATGTCGAAAAAAAAAATCAAATAGCCCGTGGAGAACCGAGGATTCCACGGACGAACAGGGATCCGGACAAAAATATTATCTCCGCCGGATAAACCGAAGCAGCGTCGCGTGGAATATTTCACCGGCGGCCGAAGCGAAAAGTAATCTGATTAACGATTACAATTATTGGGAGATCGCGTATTCGCGGTTCTATCGCGCGACACCGTCCCGCGAAAAATGAATCGATTCGTTTCGATATGAAATAATGAGCGTTAAGCGGGCGCGGTTTGCGATTTCTTCGCGACGAGTATGCTCGTCGAAAACAGCTGCAGTATTGACTCTCTAATCGACGCTCAGATTGTCCACAAAAATGGACAATGTGGGAAAAGGAGATACGAATGTTCGAGCTTTTCGGGCCGTTTTTATGGTCATTGATTCTCAACAACTATGTTTAGCACAATTTGCACATCTCTTTGCTTCTCCCGCTTTTTGCATGTTGTACCAAAAATAATCAATACATAATTAAATGCGACAATCGCCAATTTTAAAATGGGGAAAAATGTTTCCCCTCAATTGTGAAGGAGTTAAACAAAGTATGAAGTTATACCTAAAAAGTTACCTTTATGCTTTGTTTAACTCCTTCACAATTAAGGGGAAACATTTTTCCCCATTTTAAAATTGGCGATTGTCGCATTTAATTACGTATTAATTATTTTTACCTATACTTATGTCATTACAAGCGTGTCTTGACTACAATAATTACTCAGTTTTAAGAGTTCTTCGCGCATAAATGCATCACGATCTCGCACGACCTTGTCCAGTCGCATATGTTTTGTGACACGAATGAGTCCATCTTTTTGTACCGCATCAAAAAAAAAGAAAAAGAACACAGCATCGCGCACAGAAAATCGAAGATCACGCATGTTCGCAAAAAGATATTGCAACCATTAAAATTTAATGAACGCCTCCATATTCATAAACGATGAAATCTTCTGCTCGCATTATTTTTATATAATGCTCTCAGACTGCGCGCAAGAATAGCCCGGGACAGGTACGGCAAGCGGTAATTACAATGACGCGGAACGGTCTCCGGAAAATCTGCATCGCAGATGAACGAGCGCATATTACCAAGTGTAATCGCGGCTGCTATTCCATTCCGGGTGCGATCGATTAACGATGACGATTACCATGATTTTAATGCAACATTGGCGAAGTGATCGCCGAGCAATCGATCACCGACGGATTCTGACCGCGACGCGCGGCCGGCTGCGCGTTTTCGCGGCTTCTTTTCCGAAACGGAACGTCGTCGACGACGAACTCGTCCGAACGACGACGGCGAGACAGTTTCGAGGGGCGAACGTGTCCGCGAAACTGAAAGCTAAAGGACGACGGGCCCGGAGGTGAAATTAAGTGTCGCGGCTCCGAGCCGTTCCGCGACAGACGCCGGCGGAAACGCGAGCGGGAACGCGAGAATAACAATGCGGCGGCTGTGGAAAACTAACCGCGGTAAACCGGTCACGTCGGTCCACTGATTATGAAAGCCGAAGAACTGCGGCGAAATGCAACGCGGCCGCGTCGATTGGTTTCGCTGTCGATCGCCGGTGCACTGCTCCGGTGCAGCGTGGGCTCGCGCGCGCGTATTATGCGAGAGCTCCGCGTGCAACAGGATTTCAATGGTAATCTCTATCGGAAATCGAATTCTACGAGTGGCTCGTTTTAAAGATTGCTTAAAACACGCGCGAGCTAATTTTGTTTCACTTTCCCGCTCGGCGAGCTCGTCGACGCGAAACAGATTTGGACCAATTTTAATCGCGTAACGAACGCGATTTTAATCGGACAATTCGTACGGAATACATATATTATACGAATTGCTCGTGGAATTTATTCGACGTGTTTTATGCGACTAAAATGTTATTCGCAGAATCGATTCGGAACGAATTTCATTGGAAGTCGAATAAAATTTTATTCGAATAACAGCCAACCTCGGCACGAAAGACGCATTCGCGCCAGTAAATGCTAGAGATTCATTTCGAAAGGGCAAATCTCTCTTGAAACGAATCGCGAATATACAGGGTGTCCCAAGAATGTCTCGCAAACCAGGAATGAGAAGTTCCTGGGATCATTTGAAGTAACTTTTTCCTTAACGAAAATGCAATCCGTGGCCTCGTTTACGAATTATTCACGAAAAACGCTGACCAATGAGAGGCGAGCTCGCCCAGCGCTTGGCGGCCGAGCCAATGAGCGCACGAAGCCCAGCTCCGCTCGTTGGCTCGGCCGCTTTGCGCCAGCATATCTCATCTCTCACTGGTCACTCTTTTTCGTTAATAACTCGCAAACAAAGCCGTGGATCGCATTTTCGCCAAGGACAAAGTTACTTCAAATTACCACGGGAATCTCCCATTCTCGGATTGCGAGACATTTTTGGGACACCCTGTATTTAAATCGTAATCCGATCTGCGTCGCGATTTCGAACAGTTTTCGTCGTAGTCGATGAACGAATAACGAAGCGCGACGATTTCGAGATTAGAATCTCATTTTCGCCGAACGTAATTTTCTTCGAATTCCGCGTTTCCGTAAACCGGATCCGCCGGATTGGTGCTGATGCACGAGCATCCGCAGTTCAATTATTACGTAAAGAGCAGATTTACCCCGAGGAAATGGCATTAAGAAGCGCGTTACATTAAAATGCATGCTGCAGCTGAATTTGTATCTAAGCGAGCCGGAGAGCTGCAGTCGGTCCCTTTGAATCTGCTTCGACGTAGGAGCCCGCATTTCCCTTATGCACGGGGATCATATTCGATATTAATTAATCGTCCCGGCGCGGCGCGTCTAACGGCGAGATAAGATCAGCTTCGAATCTATTTCGTCCGTTTATTGAAATTCCATCCGGAGCCGCGGAAATCGTAAAATCCAGTCGCTAATCTGCAGGGTGTCCCAAAAATGTCTCGCAATGCGGAAATGGTGGGTTCCTCGGATCATTTGAAGCAACTTCTTCCTTTACAAAATTTTTCTCCGAGGCACCGTTAACGAGTTATTAACGAAAAACAGTGACCAATGAGAGGCGAGCTCAGCTGGCGCGAGGCGACCGAGCCAATCAGCGGAGCTGGGATTCGACCGCTCGACCGTTGGCGCCGTTGGCTGGGCCGCCTAGCGCCAGCTGAGCTCGTCTCTCATTGGTCGCTGTTTTTCGTTAATAACTCGTTAACGGTGCCTCGGAGAAAATTTTTATAAAGGAAAAAGTTGCTTCGAATGACCTGGGGAACCCGCCACTTTCGGATTGCGAAACATTTTTGGGACACTCTGTACAGTTTACGATTTCTGATTAATCGAAGCTGTTTTCGCGACGCCGCGGCTCGAACTCGCGTGACATTTTCCTATAAAGCTCCCGGCGGACGACAAGTGGGTGTGTCTCGGATCGCGCACCCGTCGACCATCTTCAAACAATTACGACGAGGAAGCAGACGCTATGGAAGGAAGCTATGAAGAAATAAATAACAATCGCATCTATGAAGTTGCGATTATTTTCTAGACCGAAGGAAACGCGTAAACCGAAACGGTCTCAGTCGATAAGTCCCACGTTTTGATCCTCCTAGTAGTTCCACTCGATAGGTCCCACGTTTTGATCCTCCTAGCAGTCCCACGCGTCCTCTCCGTCACGCGATTCAATTTGCAGACGCGCATGTTTCAAGCAATAACGAAGCCACGCGTGGTAAGAAGTAGAGCTATTACTCTAAACAGTGGCAGGGTTGCAAGACCCCAATTAGACCAGCGTTCCCCTGCCTAGCCGAATTATCCGCGCATAGTAATTGGCAACCGAAGTGTACAGTATCTTCGAAGTTGCTACTTTCTTCGTTCAATGAATCGAACTGTTGGAATGGAACTTGTTGGAATACACGGAGAAACAACTCTTACTTACTTTGATAACCGATTGCTCGTTTGTCTGGAAACTTTAAAGATTGTGGGCGGGCTCTGTACGCCCAGCCTCGCCTCAAACCACGCCCCCACTCGTTGGTGAATTCGCAATGAAATTTTCGCATAAATATCTCCGCATCCGATACGGGGGAAACAAGTATAGTAATTTCTGCCAGAAATGTTCGGCGGTCGGAATCGAAACCGGCAGATCTGAGAATACTGAGTCGCGATTTTTTGGGCCTCGCGACTCGTTTTTAGAGAAGTTCGGGCAATGCGAATTTGGAGGCCACGTGACACGATTCGAAAGCAATTCGGAGGCCACAAGCCACGATTTGAAGGCAATTTGGAGGCCACAAGACACGATTCGAAGACAATTCGGAGACCACGTGATACGATTCGAAGGCAATTCGGAGGCTACAAGACACGACTCGAAGGCAATTCGGAGTCCACGTGACACGATTCGAAGGAAGAGACAATTCATAGGCAACAGTACAGTGGCCCGCAAGTGTTCGTACACCTTTCAAAACACAATAACTATTTTTAAACTGAACAAAATGTTTTGAATCTTTTTTAGATGATACAGAGACTAGTCTACTAGGCAATAACTGAAATGCGTCTTTCTTAAATATTGCTATTACTAGGGAAGACAAAAAAAGATAAGAAACTCTTATTTTTTAACTTTCCTATCTGAGCCTATAACGAAAAATTAAAAAAATGTCTTTCGTAAATCTCGGTAAGTAGCAATAAATTACATAGACGTAGAACTATCACAAAGAAATTCACAGCAACCCGACATTTGGCATTTCAGGGAGAAATTTCCGTACTTTCAGAAAGAAAATAACAATTTTAACAGACTACAGGTATCCAAGATCGCGCAACGACTATCCTCAAATAAAACATTTCATTTCCTCAACGAGAATAGCGTGGTCACAGTCGCAGCTGGCCGCAGTCGAAACAGAAGCTTGTTAAACGTTGCTTAACCCAGACCGTTGAAAGATTCTAGGCGGGACTATATCGCGTGGCTCCGCCTCGGGCCACGCCCACTCCATCGTGGGCGTCGGTTCATTGTTTCGCGGAAGAATTCGATCGCCTCGGTGGCAGACAACAGAGCAGCCCGGTTTCGAAGAAAAAGAAGATTCCACGCAGACCGTAGAACGCGAGCACTGATTGCGCTCCTATCTCGGCTCGAAGATTCCATCTTCTTAGCGCGTTGTCTCCGGCACGTAATTAAGGGCGGCCCGTGCAGCGGGAACGATAGAACGCGGTCGAAATGAACGCTGCCGCAACTGAAATTCGCGGAAGCTGGATGGCGGGGTAGAGGGTGCGAGGGGGAGAAGGGGCCGTGGCGAATCGTAAATCGCGGTGGGTTAGGCGTGCAGGTGAATCCCGGTGAATTAATTTTCGGGGGCGGTGCTCGCGACGAACGCTGCCCGGAAAACAGAAGAAGAACGAGGGAACAGGCCCGCGGACGAACTCGAGGAATTACGCAGTCCGTTTACATTAATGAAAATGGGAATGTCGTGTTACGGGAGGAGGGGGAGGGGGAGGGGCGGTGGAAGGGGGCAGCCCCGCGGCTACCCAGAAACAAAATAAGCATTCCGTGCACGCGCGCCGTTTCTTTTTCAGCTCGTATTCTATCTTCGCGTGGGTGCCGAGCCGAGCCGAGCAGCGCCGAACCGAGCAGCGCCGAGCAGATCCGAGCCGCACAGAGCGCGACGCGTCGCGGCAATCTCGCCCGCGGCCGCGGCCGACGCTGCACGCTCGATTACGTAGCCACGATTAAGAGCAACAAAGAACATCTTCCCTTATCACTCTTTCCCTCGCTCCAGTTGCGCCGCCGACGTGATTGCTGCGCTGCTCGTACCTTGCCACTGTTCGTTCATCAAGGCCGCACATTTTACGGAAACACTGGCTCCGGCTAGGCAGTTCTACCACATCCAAGCTCTCGTTCGATAAACCTCGGAAGTGCGCCCGGTGAATTCGAGCTAACGCTGTTTTCTTCTGCCGAAGGTGTCGGGAGAGACGCATTCTCGTCATTTCTATTTATTAGAACGCGTCGGGTGTTGCGGGAGAATTAAATTTGTCTCTTATGAACATTCGAACGTTGATGTTTTATTAGGTGGATGATATACAACGTTGCTCGCAAAATTGAGCGTACACCTTTTAGAAGGCAACAATTTTTTTCAAAATGGACGAAGTGGATTGAATTGTTTTTTAACGATAGGGAGACTGAGTCTTAATAGACTCAGACTCGTTGAATTTTTTTTAACGATAGAGAGACTGAGTCTATTAAGAGAAAGGCATTTTAGGCGTCGTCATTAGTGAATTGAATCTCTTTTTAACGATAGAGAGACTGAGTCTATTAAGAGAAAGGCATTTTAGGCGTCGTCATTAGTGAATTGAATCTTTTTTTAACGATAGAGAGACTGAGTCTATGAAGACTCAGTCTCATTAGTGAATTGAATCTTTTTCTAGCGATAGAGAGACTGAGTCTTAATAGACTCACGTCTTAACAGACTAAGTCTCGCTGTCGTTAAAAAAGAATTCAATTCACTAATGACGATCACTAAAATGTCTTTCTCTTTTTAATGTTGCTATTGCTCGGGATGACAAAGAAAAACTAGAAAACTCTCGTTTTTTAACTCTTTTGTCCGATTTCGATACAATTTTCAGCACACATATGAGTTACCGAGTTCGACGAGAGGCATTTTTGGAATTTCGGAGAATTAAGTTTCGAAGAATCGCTTGTAAAGATAATCGTTTCCCGGGTTTTTACGAATCTGTTACGTGCGAGCATTTGTAACAGGGCCAATTCCCGTAACAAAATCCAGGAGCTCTCATTTCCGTTTATAAACTAATATATAAGCCATTGTATTTCGCCCGGAAGACAGTCTTGACTTTAAAACGAAATAAAAAGAGTAGTAAGTTGGGCTACGGCTCAACTACCTTTTTGTTTTATTACTTCTAACCGCAGTTTTACGTGACACATTCTTGCGTCTATATTAAACGAACAACGAGAAACTTCCGGCATCTGTTGTTACTATTCGGAAACGATCCCTAGAAATACTAACTTCCAGTCGATATAGTTCGCTCGCATCGAAGCAACACAATTTCGGGAACATTTGCGGCTTGTATCGGTTTCGAGGCTACACTTGTTGCTAGCGGCAAGCTGTTCACACGCACGGCTGCTTGATTCTAGTTGCCGAACGTTGCTCTCTGTTCGTGCACACTTTCGTTTGACACTTCGGTTCGGCCGATCTTATTCGAGTGCCACAATTACAGAGGAATAAGCTATCAAAGCTATCAAAGTATCACGCTAAAGCAGAGAATTTTCTGGAACGTGTGGGAACCGGACTTTCGACTCTTGCGTTCGTATCGACGGTTCGGAAGCAAATCGCTGTTACTTCACCCCTCTTTAACTCCTTTTACGGAAACCGTCGAACCGACGGATCGCTAATTTCTTAATTTACGATCGCGGTAAATTTTCTCTCCAATCGGCTCGTTTTTGGAGTCGCCGATTGTCAACGACGATGCTCGAAGAATCGTATCTCCTCTTCCCAAATTGTCCATTTCTGTGTGAAAGCTGAGGGACAATTGGAGGGAACATTTTTGAGTTATTTATTCAATATATTATAATATTAATATAATAATATTATAATATAATATGTTATAATATTAATATAATAATATTATAATATAATATGTTATAATATTAATATAATAATATTATAATATAATATGTTATAATATTAATATAATAATATTATAATATAATATGTTATAATATTAATATAATAATATTATAATATTATATGATAAATATTATATCATTATATTATATATCACATCTAAGATCTGCGGACGGCATAGCGTTAAGAAATTAACAAGCCGTCGGTTCGACGGTTTCCGTAAACCAAGCGTTAAGAAAAAAAAAAATCGAAGACGCCGCTCCCAGAGACAGAATTATAAAATCAGCAGGGCCGCGCGACGTGGCACGAAGTTCATTTCGAGCGCGCGAGAGACGCTTCGTCGTCGTCGTCGGCGGCGTGTGACGAGCGTGTTAACTAACGGACAGGCGCGCACGGGGAACAAGATCATTACGAAAACCGTGGAAGACCATCGATAAACCTCGCACGCTATCCCGTCCCCGTCGCAATTACCAACGGCCATTTAAATCTCGATGCGCGACAGGAGCAAGATCGCGCCGGAAGCGAGCGAAAGGATGGCACAGGGACGGCGAGAACGACGAACAGGAGGAGACGGTGGTGCCGCGGAGCGAATATCGACGAGCGGATTGCACCGGCGTTTTCTTCGATTTACCGGCGTCAACCGTCACCCCAAGAAGCAGCCCGCTTTACGATCTCCGGGCCGCTTCGGGCCGGAATTTACGGCGGCGTCGCAAAGACACGCTGTAAAGTAAACATTTCCGTGCGAGACGTCGTTTCGCGGATAGAAAACACCAACTCTGTTTAAGACAAACCACGCCGGATCGGCGTCCGAATTAACTCGGGATTAGCTGTGATTGAAACACGATTTTCGCCGGATCCGCTTCGCCGTCGAACAAATAATTAAGCAAACATCAGCGATTAGCTGCTCGGATACAGCGGCGAAGTGAAACTGACTTTTGCAACAACGCAACGTCGTGGATACAGTTTGACTTATTTATACAGGGTGTTCTAAAATTATGGTATTTCCGGGAAGTGAGGGGTTCCTGAGATCATTTGAAGCAACTTTTTCCTCAGCGAAAATGTTCTACGAGGCTTCGTTCGCGAGTTATTAACGAAAAACCACTGACCAATGAGAGGGGAGCTCGGCTGGCACTAGGCGGTCGAGCTAGCGAGCGGAACCGAGCGCCGACCGTTCATTGTCTCCGCCGCGTCGCGCCAACCGAGCTCGCCTTTCATTGGTCACTGTTTTTCGTTAATAACTCGTTAACGGTGCCTCGTAGAACATTTTCGCAAAGGAAAAAGTTACTTCAAGTGACCTCAAGAAATGACCTTTCGCGCTTGTACAATAATTTTGGGACATTCTGTATTACTTTGTCTTCAAGCTGTTAATAAATCTTCATTAAATAATTTTGTTACAAAACTGCGTATTTTTATGCGAAATAAAAATTGTCTGCGTCAATTTGCAGAAAATAGAAACTGCATAGCACGTTCACTCTTTCTTTAATCATTTCAATAGATTAAAGCAATACAGTGAAATTTTTTTACATATTTCGGCGAAATGTTCCAATTTGTTTCAATCACTCTTTGCGCATTGGAAATGCTTGAGCGCGCGGGGACATTCTACAATTTCATCAAATTATTTTAACAATATCGAAAACTGTAATAAAAACTTTCCACGTAATTTCCATTGAACTGAACGAACTTCTGAGCATTTTACGTGACACGAACCAAGTTGTATCTGTTTAAAAAATGGTTGTATCCAAAACTGCAATGAAATCTTTTGTCGTAATATCTATTGAACGAAAGAAATTTTTCTTACATTTTGTAATACAGTAATAAAGATTCATCGTAACGAAGATTCTTAACACTAAAACGAGCGGTTCCACATAAAATATAAAATTATATAATATATAATATATAATTATATATTATATAATTATTTAATTATACATTATATAATTATATAATATAATAATATAATTATAATTGTATATTATATATTATAATATTAATAATTATAATTATATAATTATTTAATTATGCATTATATAATTATATAATATATAATTATTATATAAAATTCTTGTAATTATAAAGACTGTCTCGTAAGAATTTTGTTCACTCGTGCGTACATTGAATCGTTCGACAGAGAAGCGAATAGCCTGAGAAATATTTCTTTAAACTCCTCCATCCGAAGCCGAGCGAATCACGAAATAATAAAGTGGGATACTTCGCTGACAGGTAAATAAAATATAGATCGATCCGGCGGTCGATTCTATTTAAAACGTCCGCCGGGAACTTCATTCGTAGAAACGTCTTTTATTCATGAACACGTGTCAAGACGAAGTTACCATACTTTTAAATGAATGATTCATCTCTCCACTCGGCGGCGCTTCTCATCGCGATCGCGACCAGTGCCAAGTCGATATCCCGGCGAAAAGGAGGAGGGCGTAAAACTCGCGAAACTCGTGGAAAGTTCGGCGCTGCGCGCGAGGCAACGCAATTATCCGTTCATAAGCATGCAATCGAGCTGCTAAAATCAACACCCCCGGGAGGAGGAGGAGAAGGGAGGGAGTGGTGGGTGGGCGCAGGTTACACGTCCATTACTTCCATTGCACGGCCATTGAACCGCAATCTAGCTGGCTCATCGAGCTCAGAGAATTACAAATGTCTCTAAATGCACTGGGATTTAGTGGTCCAATGGAAACTACGAATATGCGATGATTCAACAACCGAAGTACCGATTCAGTAACACGGAAACGCGCAGGCCGTAGCGCAATCGGATTCCAAAACTGTTCCAATATTAAACAGGTTGGCGTTCCGAAATGAACAGATCGTACGCGTCTTAATCCACTACGTTGTTTCGCTATGGAATAAAAAGCTTCGGTGCATTTTTTTCTATTTTTCAAATTTTCTTCGCGAAGCGATGCACATTGTCGTGTCGAGCAAAATGTGTCGAGTGCAAAGACCATAACACGCGTAGAAGAATCCGGTAAAATGAATAAATTAACCTCTTACACTGGAATGAATTTTTTATTATGTTTATTTTTTAATGAAGAAATTTGATACATATATTATTATATTTGATATTATATATATTCGACAAATATACAGCTAATTGTGATTAATATAATATAGTATTGATATAATATTAATATAGTATTAATATAGTATTAATATAATATTAATATAGTATTGATATAATATTAATATAATAATAATATAGTATTAATATAGTATTAATATAATATTAATATAGTATTGTTATAGTATTGATATAGTATTGATATAATATTAATATAGTATTAATATAATATTAATATAGTATTAATATAATATTAACATAGTATTAATATAATATTAATATAGTATAAACTTAAGATTTTGGTCTCTTGAACATCAATATCCTAAAGACTATCGTAAAAGAACAATCCAAAAAGGATTTGTCAAATTTTATAGTTTGATAAAAAAATAATAATAATTTTCAATGTCATTTATCAAATATCCTTCTGCACCGATAACGAATTGATATTGAGCTAAAAATGAATATATAGGGTGTAACTTTTTCCTTCGCAAAAATTTTCTCACAAGTGATTAACAAAGAACACCGACCAATAACATGCAAACTTGACTGATGCGAGGCGGCCCAGCCAACTTGATTTTACCTCTCATTGGTCACCGTTCTTCGTTAATAATTCGAAAACAGAGCCGCGGATTGCACTTCCGCCAAGGAAAAAGTTACTTCAAACGACCCGAGGAAGCCCCCGTTTCCTGATTGCGAGACGTTCTCGGGACACCCTGTATATGAACACAATCGGTGGCGCGTTTATCTCGCCCAGAACGGAAAGCTTTATTCCAAAAAATTGACGAATCTGCTTAAACGAATTTCGCTCCCTGTCGAAGGTTTGCCCGCTCGACGCTACATTGTCGACGACGTTAAGAAAAATCCGGTAACACGCTCGACTTCGCGGCAAGCGAAAGATCCGCGGCGTAACGAACAGCTGAATGAAATGTAGGTCAACTCGGGAAACGACGAATGCTAACCCAGACCGCGTATCAGCCAAGGCACATCGCGGGGGGAGAAATCCTCCTCCTCCTCCATCGCTGTTCCTCGTTCGCTTCGGTCGCGACTAAATTCTCGATTGTATAATTACGTAGCCTAACGATTAAATGTATAATATAATTAATAACGGGACGAGAATTATTAGAATATAATAATACGTAAAAACTAATAATATAATTCTGTGTGATATATTTGAAAGCAAGGATCTACAGAGTGTCCCAAAAATGTCTCGAAATCCGAAAGTAGGGGATTCCTGAGGTCATTTGTAGCAACTTTTTTCTTAGCGAAAATGCAATCCGCGGCTTCGTTTACGAGTTATTCACGAAAAACAGTGACCAATCAGAGGCGAGATCATTTGGCGCGAGACGGCCGAGCCAATGAGCGGAACTGGGCTCCGTGCGCTCGTTGGCTGGGCCGCCGCGCACCAGCCGCGCTCGCCTCTTATTGGTCAGTGTTTTTCGTTAATAACTCGTAGACGAAGCCTCGGAGAAAATTTTCGCAAAGGAAAAAGTTGCTTCTAATGACCTCAGGAACCTCCCATTTCCGGATTGCGAGACATTTTCGGGGCACCCTGTATATTGCGACCCTGTTCTCTACGGTTATTCGTCCGCGACGATGTTTCTTTGAAACTTTCGCATCGACCCGGGGGTTCTGCGGCCGACCGATTCGCGGAGAACAAATATTGCGGCGATAAGCGGAATCGCTTATCGATACGGCGTGCTTAATCGCGGTAATTGACATAACCTTGACATAACCTTGACATTTTCGGGACACCTTGTATACAAAGGCCAACGTCGCAATCTTTGCGCTCGTACCGCGAATCCGTTCTTTTATCATTTTTGCTACAAATTACACATACCTGACGTCGAGTGGATGCCGCATATATGCGGCGCTCGGCGCGAAAGGGTTAAATCCCGTCCGTTTCCGTTCGTCGACGCCGCGGCATCTCGACATCCAATTTGAGCATCGAGCCCCCCCGGTGCTTTACGACGAAAAATCGGAAACTACTACGGCGAACTCATTTTTCGGCGAACTTTATGCCCGTTCACATTCGCGCCGTAAAAATATATATGCCGGAAGTTTTATCTACGCGGACTTCGAATTTAGTGCGCATCGGGGGAAAATTTTTATCACGGATCGGCGCGAGTTAAGTCCGGGCCCACCGTGCACGTTTGGAAGCATAAAGTTCAGCTACGAATATCACCGGCCGTCCCTGTCTGCTGTACTCGCAGAAACGGTTAATAATGTTTCTCCATTTTTCAGCAGTTTTTTCGGTACGCCGAACATTTCGAAACAATTCATCCCCGCGCCGCCCTGCCTCTTCATCGCTATTTGTATTCGCGGAAATGCTGGCCTCGCGATCGATAGAATTTCAATGTAGCGCGTATAAACGTTCAAAGATTTAGCGGAGTGAAACAGGAACGGAAAAATATCGAGCCACGGAGACTGACAAAAGTGTTCGCAACACCGTTCGAAACGCGGTAACGTTTTTAAAATTCGGTACCGAAACAATGCAATTCGTTTATAGTTTAATTTTAGAACAGTCACTGCGGCTTTAAAAGCTGTTCGAACACTTTTGTCATTCACTGTACATATATCGAAATTAGGGAGAAAATATACAAATACAAAGATAGATACGTTCGCAATTAGATTCCATTTAATTTTCTATGGTTTCGAAATTTCTAGGATCGCGATAAAATCCAACGTAAGATTGTACTCCACGCTATCGAATAAATATTCAATCGAATGAAACTTTAGTCGAATAAAATTTTATTCGACGCTATAGAATAAATATTCGATCGAATAAAAAAATTTGTACAAATAAAATTTTATTCGAATAAGAATTTATTCGTATAGGAATTCATACGGGAAACAATTGATTTGAATAAAAATGAAAGAACGTAAAGTGTTTTTTCATAGTTTATCGATTCATACTTCTTCCATATTACTTTCTCGAATTGTTCGAATAAAGAATTATTAAAACAAACAACCATTCGGATAAAGAATTATTCGAATAGATGTACAGAATAATTTACGACTAATAACGAACTATTCGAACAAAATATTCGACTAAAAGGAAATCACTCGAATATAATAATCTTAAATAAATCTTCATTCTTTCACGATCCAAATAAAAACCCGATTCCTGGATCCGGGTGAAAAGAGCACGGAAAACTGCATCGCTCGGAAAGCGTCTTGTATCGAAACAATGCTAATTATAGCAGGCGATGAGCTCGTCAGACCGTGTAGACGGTTTTAATTCTCTGACCCGTGCTCTTAGTAAAAGTAGCAACGTGTAAAAATACGAAATTCCCGCTAATAAAAGCGTCGACCGATCCCCGAGGCACCAGTCCGTGCCCGAGAGATCGATCATCTTAGAATGTCACGTTGAAAAATGCATATAACGTCGTAGTAGAATATCCCGGAGATGCATCCAATCAACGCGCGGCCATTTATAGAGTCGCGACGCGTTGTAAAATCGGTCGAACGATAACCAGGAAAGCAGATTAATGCGCCGGCGATTAATCGAGGCGAATTCATATGTTTCGCAATTGCGTACGCATATTCGATTGTACACCGTGGCGAAAGTAAATTACTCGAAACCGGGAAGAGAGTATCGCGCGCGTTGTTTCGCTTTTTATCTCTCCTTTTTTTCCGCCGCCGAGATTATTGCGTTCGTTCTGTTTATTTTATTTTCCATTAACCCGATCCGAGCGTCGAACAAGCGGGAACAATCAAATTCTTTGATGAAAGATCATTCGGGAAATACGGTGAAAAATGCTTTACATCTCATCGCCACGGTTCCAATTTGCATTCCGGTTTACCTTCTCACCGATTTGCGCTCGTCTTTTTTTACGCTTCGCGCGGATTCAGGTAAACATTTCTTGCGGTGCCCGACATTCGCGTTGTGAAATGTTGTTCGCGATCTTCGGTAACTAATTCGTCGGATCGGCGAACGTTTTTGTGCATTGGAAAGATATTTGGACATTTTTTTGTTCGAAAAATGTGATACGTGCGCCGATGCGAGCCAGATCTGACTTTGTTATTCTATTTAATTGAATTTATTCGACTTAATTGACAGATTATATTATATCGTTCGCGATCTTCGGTAACTAATTCGTCGGATCAGCAAACATTTTTGTGCATTGGAAAGATACGTGGACATTTTTTTATTCGAAAAATGTGATATGTGCGCCGATGCGAGCCTGATCTGACTTTGTTATTCTATTTAATTGAATTTATTCGACTTAATTGACAGATTATATTATATCGTTCGCGATCTTCGGTAACTAATTCGTCGGATCAGCAAACATTTTTGTGCATTGGAAAGATACGTGGACATTTTTTTATTCGAAAAATGTGATATGTGCGCCGATGCGAGCCAGATCTGACTTTGTTATTTTATTTTATTGAATTTGTTCGACTTAATTGACAGATCATATGCGAGAGAGTAATTTGACACGTTCTCTAAAATTAGATTTTTGAACAATTTTATCTATTTTATATTTCAGATTAATTAGATTTTTATATTTCAAAGAACCGCCCACTGTGAAATTCTAAAAACCTTCGTTATACCAAAATCTTGAAATCAAAACCTAATTGCTGCTTTTGAATATATTACATGTTTTTAAACCTTTTGCACTCGAGGTTGATTTAACTTTCGGCCAAGAAGATTTTAAAATTTCTCTTTACTTTTCTCATACGTAAAATTGAACATTTGCCACACTTCAAGTTATAAAAACGATTATTAAATACAAATAGATTTATTTACGTCGAAACTGCTTCGAATTACAGTATGGTAAATTTTGTGCGAGCTCCGCGGGAGTGCCACTCGAGTGAAAAGGGATAAAAAGTGGATTTTTTTCTTTCTTTCAAACATCGCTGGTTTTTCCCCGGTGGACGCGGGAAATGTGTTAATGCTTTATTCGTCCCAGTAGATTTCACGGAATAATTCGCTTTTTATCGGGAAGACTCGCCTTGGAAGCGGCTGAAAATGATTGATGAAATTCTGCCAGAAAGAACCCGAAGAATCGAAACGGTTGTCCCCCCACGTTCCGAGAAAAAGCGTCGCGGTTTTTCTCGCCGCGCGCGGCATCGTGTCCGGGTAATTATGAGCGCGGCCATATGTGCGGCCGTGTTTCAATTTCGCCGGGAATTATACGGCGAAACGAGCCGAGCTGGGCGAACTCGTGCGAAGTCGAGCAGTGGCCAGGGAATAAGCTCGCTTTGCGCCAAAGAAATATATTCCACGGATTGACCAGTTTCGCCCGAAATCAATAGGACTCGCGCTGGCCGCTCCCTACCACCTACTGCATTATAATAATAATAATTATTATTATATAATATATATTATATAATTATATATATGCGTTATTATATATAATAATATATATATTATTATTATTATACATATTACTATAATAATTATAATAATTATTATTATATATTATAATTATATATTAATTATAATAATATATATTATTATTATAATAACTATTATTATTATTATTATTATTATGCAGTAGGTGGTAGGGAGCGGCCAACGCGAGTTATTATATATAATAATATATATATTATTATTATACATATTACTATAATAATTATAATAATAATTATTATTATTATAACTATTATTATTATTATTATGCAGTAGGTGATAGGGAGCGGCCAGCGCGAGTTATTATATATAATAATATATATATTATTATTATACATATTACTATAATAATTATAATAATAATTATTATTATTATAACTATTATTATTATTATTATGCAGTAGGTGATAGGGAGCGGCCAGCGCGAGTTATTATATATAATAATATATATATTATTATTATACATATTACTATAATAATTATAATAATAATTATTATTATTATAACTATTATTATTATTATTATGCAGTAGGTGATAGGGAGCGGCCAGCGCGAGTTATTATATATAATAATATATATATTATTATTATACATATTACTATAATAATTATAATAATAATTATTATTATTATTATGCAGTAGGTGATAGGGAGCGGCCAGCGCGAGTTATTATATATAATAATATATATATATTATTATTATATATTATTATATATATATTTTTTTTATTATTATAATTATAATAATAATAATTATTATTATTATATGGAATTGTTTAATACGCAGAAAACGTGTAAATACAGCGATGTAGATAATAATCGCGAGACGGTGAAACAGGATCAGCGTGATGCAACGCATGCGGTCTGGAAAGAAGCTGCCTATTTATAGCCAGAACTCAATTTTTAGTCTTCCATATTCATCGAAAATTCTATTCTCTCGAATTAGAAGCCCGTGAAAACCTTGAAATGATCTTTAACATACAGCATTCGAAGCGCAAACCTACGAAATTGAAGTTGCAATTAAAAACGGAATAATTATTCTTTGCACAATGCTAAATTGCTGCGCTATATTTGCATACGCGCCGATCGATGCAACGAGAAATATAAAGTGAAGCACGATTTAAACTTCAAGAAGAGTATAAAAACTGCTACGTTTTTGTGAAAGCTGAAACCCTCAGCGTGTAACACGTGTAGATTTTAGCCGCTGTTTTCAGCTGTGTTACCTTCGCGCGTGTTTCAACAAGGACACGTTCGCGGTGGACCGTTCTGCGGCCGGACCAATGCGACTGCGGCCGCATTTAAACTTTCAACCATTTTTCACGCAGTTCCGATGATCCGGCAACGATATGTTTCCGACAATAGTTCGTCAACGTTCGTTTTTTGCGAAAGTTTTAATACATAAAATTTCAGAAACGAAACTTTTGTTATAAATAATTCAAGTTATTTTGATTTTGTTTTTGGAAATAATATAATATGTTTAATATTAATATGTAATAATATGTTTCCAGCAAAAGTTCGTCAGCTTTCGTTTTTCCAAAAGTCTTGATAAAATTTCAGAAACATAACTTTTATTACAAATAATTCAAGCTATCTTGATTTTATTATTGGTAATAATATAATATGTTTAATGTTAATATTTAATAATATGTTTCCAACAAAAGTTCGTCAGCGTCCGTTTTTCCAAAACTCTCGATACATAAAATTTCAGAAACGAAGCTTTTATTATAAATAATTCAAGCCATCTTGATTTTATTTTTGTAAATAATATAATATGTTTTTAATATTAATATTTAATAATATGTTTCCAACAAAAGTTCGTCAGCTTTCGCGTTTCCAAAAGTCTTGATAAAATTTCAGAAACATAACTTTTATTACAAATAATTCAAGCTATCTTGATTTTATTATTGGTAATAATATAATATGTTTAATATTAATATTTAATAATATGTTTCCAGCAAAAGTTCGTCAGCGTCCGTTTTTCAAAAACTCTCGATACATAAAATTTCAGAAACGAAGCTTTTATTATAAATAATTCAAGCCATCTTGATTTTATTTTTGTAAATAATATAATATGTTTTTAATGTTAATATTTAATAATATGTTTCCAGCAAAAGTTCGTCAGCTTTCGTTTTTCCAAAAGTCTTGATACAATTTCAGAAACATAACTTTTATTGCAAATAATTCAAGCTATCTTGATTTTATTATTGGTAATAATATAATATGTTTAATATTAATATTTAATAATATGTTTCCAACAAAAGTTCGTCAGCGTCCATTTTTCAAAAACTCTCGATACATAAAATTTCAGAACCGTAGCTTTTATTATAAATAATTCAAGCCATCTTGATTTTATTTTTGTAAATAATATAATATGTTTTTAATATTAATATTTAATAATATGTTTCCAACAAAAGTTCGTCAGCTTTCGTTTTTCCAAAAGTCTTGATAAAATTTCAGGAACGTAACTTTTATTATAAATAATTAAAGCTATCTTGATTTTATTTTTGGTGATAATATAGCTGGTGCCGAAACAAATTTAACGACCAACTACATATTATACTGCGACTTTAAATCTCGTAACAACGCTAAAATTATTTTCGACACGACAAACGGGTTTCCAGTTCACTGCGCAAGGGGCCAAGAAACGTCAACCGAACAGCTGGTGCATTATCTTTACGACGAAGGGGGTGCGAATGATTTCTACACAGAAAAATGTCCAGGTGCGCGGGAACCAATCGGACACGGATCTGAGAGCGGAATCGAGTCTGCGATCCCTAAAATCGTGTCACTGTTACGCAGTTGTAGCAACTGCGAACGTGATTGTTATAACTGGATCACGTTATTTAATACGTATTTAATAATGCGTATTATGTCAACGAGGTGGACTCTTTGTTACAGAGAATGTAATAATGGCGAGCGCACGAGACAAAAGCTAAAAAGAGAGAAAGGTAACAATAACAAAATAACGGTGAACAGAGGTAGAATGAAACAACAATCAGTGTTAATATAGTAATGTAAATTACTAAAAATAATAATATAGTGGTAATATGAGGCTTTAGATAATATAGAAATAGTAGTAATAAGAGTGACATTAACAATAACAATAGTAATAGAAGTAGTAGTATGTAATAACAATAATAGAAATAATAATAATAATAATAATAATAATCATAATAATAATAGTAATAATAATAATGAGGCTTTAGATAATATAAAAATAGTAGTAATAAGAGTGACATTAACAATACTAATAGTAATAGGAGTAGTAGTGTGTAATAACAATAATAGAAATAATAATAATAATAATAATCATAATAATAATAATTTTTTTTTTTTTGGGGGAGGGAAGAGGAAAAATCTTCAGCAAGATACTCGGGGCAGGTCACATTCCCCGGGTTATGTGGGATTCTTACCCACTAAAAAACCTCTTCCCTTTTTTCTCTAATAATAATAATAATAATAATAATAATAATAATGAGGCTTTAGATAATATAAAAATAGTGTAGTAATAAGAGTGACATTAGCAATAATAATAGTAATAGAAGTAGTAGTATGTAATACCAATAACAGAAATAATAATAATAATAATAATAATAATCATAATCATAATAATAATAGTAATAATAATAATGAGGCTTTAGATAATATAATAATAGTAGTAATAAGAGTGACAATAACAATAATAATAATCACAATAATAATAGTAATAATAATAATGAGGCTTTAGATAATATAAAAATAGTAGTAATAAGAGTGACATTAACAATAACAATAGTAATAGAAGTAGTAGTATGTAATAACAGTAATAGAAATAATAAACCCGGAATAATAATCCCGGAACTGGGATTCGACCGCTCGAGCGCTGGCGCCATTGGCTCGGCCGCCTAGCGCCAGCTGAGCTGGATTCGACCGCCCGACCGCTGGCGCCGTTGGCTCGGCCGCCTAGCGCCAGCTGAGCTCGCCTCTCATTGGTCACTGTTTTTCGTTAATAACTCGTTAACGGTGCCTCGGAGAACATTTTTGTAAAGGAAGAAGTTGCTTCAAATGATCCAAGGAACCCGCCATTTCCAGATTGCGAGACATTTTTGCGACATCCTGTAGACTATTGTAAATCGATGCGAAGACAAAAGAAGTGTGAAACAGTGCATATGAAGACGATTATTTGGTTCAAACGATGAGCGAGTGAGCTACTAGAGCAAGCCACTATAGCGGCGCGTCGTCCAGAGAGATGACATCCGCGAAAGCCACTATAGCGGCGTGTCGTTCTGAAAGATGACATCCGCGGAAGCCGCTATAGTGGCGCGTCGTGCCTAAAAGGTTAAGAGATCTTTCGGCCGGCAAACGAAGCTCGTCTCTCTCGCCTCGATTCCGATAAAATCGAACGCGAAAATTCGCGGACCAATCCGGCTCGCTCAGCGAGAAGCGAAAAATATTCGAGATGAAACACCCCGGTGTACACTTACGATCGCGCAATCGAACGACTTCGAATCGCGGCAATTACGAGCAATTAGCGGTGTCCTATCGGGTCCGCGGGAATATGCGAACGTAACGCGCCGCGGAACTAGCACACACAGCCGGTAATATAAATTAATTCGCGCCCGATCCGAAGTTTCCCCGGCGGGTGTGTAAGGAAAATTAATGAACTTCCCGGCGCGGCCTCCATCAATCAGAAATCCTGGTCTCGTCGGTCTATCGGAATTGGAATTTTCGGGCGCGGATGAGGCGTTCCCGAGCACCTTCGCGGATTCCACGGCGAAATAATGAGAATCTAACCGACTAAAAATATAAAAGCGGGGGGTTGTCCTCTCTCTCTCCTTCTCCCTTCCCTTCCTTTCTCCCTCGATGAAATACCACGAGAAAAGAGGTCTCTGGCTGAATCCAGGTAGAGAAGAACGGGGGAGGAGGGGGGATGCTCTTCTTCGGCCTGAATGCATAGAATTAAATATGGCCGGGAAAACGTCGAGTTAGGGACAATCAAAGAGCCCGGCGCGTTCATTTGGCTCGCAGAAAGAATGTTTTCTGGTCCGCGTGCTACGTGAAAAGCGAAATCGCGCGCGAGTCCGGCTCGCTGAAATGGAATCCTCAGACCCCGGGCCTCCCGCGCTCCGTGCAACGGGAACACGCTTTTTCTCCCTCGCCCCGGAAAAGCGCATCTGGCGCCTGTTTGAACGCCTACCCCGGTGACTACTGGACTCTCCTAAAAAAAAAAGAAAAAGAAAGAAGAAAAAAAACGAGCTGGCTCGTTTCCCGATACTCGTCTCGCAATTACGCACACGCTCCTTCCCCGGCAACAGCCACCCCCTTATTATAGTTGGTCGCTTCGCTTGATGCCGATCCGCTGTCGTCGGAACGAACTCCGTCCCGGGATTAAGCAACCCATCCGCGTGCTCGTTCGTTTTCAACGATCTCTTGCAGAAGTAATTCCCCGGCTGAACCGAAGAGCATCCTCGAGGGCACTCTCGGATTAAATCGTCAAAGAAATACAGGATCTTCTGGCCTCTTCCAGCCAGAACGATACATAATTAATACGTTCGAAGGCTTGATCGACAACTTCGATTCGGAGGACATAAGTACGATAAATCCTCCCTAATTCGCGCTCGGATTGTGCAGAGAAATGGACGATTTGGGAAGAGGTGGTACGATTGTATAATATAAATTATTATAATATTATCAATAGGTAATATTATAGACAATAAGTCCTCCTTAATTGACGCTCAGATTGTGCAGAAAAATGGACGATTTGGGAAGAGGTGTGGTACGATTGTATAATATAAATTATTATAATATTATCAATAGATAATATTATAGACAATAAATCCTCCCTAACTGAAGCTCAGATTGTGCAGAAAAATGGACAATTTGGGAAGAGGAGATACGATTGTATAATATAAATAATTATAATATTATAAATAGATAATATTATAGACAATAAGTCCTCCCTAATTGACGCTCAGATTGTGCAGTAAAATGGACAATTTGGGAAGAGGAGATACGATTGTATAATATAAATAATTATAATATGATAAATAGATAATATTAGAGACAATAAATCCTCCCTAACTGACGCTCAGATTGTGCAGAAAAATGGACAATTTCGGAAGAGGAGATACGTTTGTATAATATAAATAATTATAATATTATAAATAGATAATATAATAGACAATAAATCCTCCTTAATTATCGCTCAGATTGTGCAGAAAAATGGACAATTTCGGAAGAGGAGATAAACGTCCAAAACGTAAATAAACGTCCAGATAGACGTTTATACAGACATGTTAGAAAGATTTTAACTGTAGAAGGTTTTCTTCTACAGTTAATCTATCGTTTTGATAGCAGTGATAGCGATATCGTCGAAGCAACAAGGCGACGAGAGAAAGAGTTCGCATAGATAGCGATTACAACAAGAAAATAAAATTATAAAACAAACAATAACAAAATTATAAAAAATAAAATATTGATTTTTTTGTAATTTTCTCGATTTCAGCCAAATTCATATAAGTCCAATATCATTATAATATGTTAGTTAGTTCCAAAACCGTACTAAATAATACGAAAGTTCTGTAAATTCCCGTTTCTGCCGAAAAGTGGCGCCGAGTAGCTGGTAGCCAACGTCCAGAATGGTTCGGAGTGTTAAAGACTAAGAAAAGCGTGGCGCAAGGTGTCGATGATCCGCAGAGATTGACTCCGGAATTCCTGAAAAGTGCGGAGAAAACAAGGTCGAGACCTCGAAGCCCGCGGCGACCCAACGGGACCCTTCGTCGATCGTCGGCCCATTCGGCGAAAAGTTGTCGCGGCTCGCGATCGTGTGCGAGCGCCGCGGCGGTCGCGTCGATTTTCTCCGTGGAAGCGTAATTCGTGTTCCCGCAGCGTGAAATTGAAGTTTCCGCCGGCTCAAAAGGCCCGGGACAGAGAGCCAGCCGAGGCGGTCCCTCGGTTTCCTGCATGACAATGACTCGATCGGCGTCCCGCGCGCGTCTTGTCATTCACTGTCCGAGTCATTAACCCAGTGTCGGCCGGCAGCGGACACGCGGCGCGGTGGCAGAGAGCCCCGCGATCGATCGGATCCCTCTCGAGGGAAAAGGCGCCCGACGACGCCCCGGAACGTGTTTACCCTGTGTCGCGCGTCCCGGTGAACGACACTGGCCGGTTTCACCCCTTTTCTCTTCGCTTTTTCCCCTGACCCCTGTCCAGCGAATTAGGCCGTTCAAACCCGGCGTCGTTCCGAGTTTCCGGGTCACCGTCGGCGCTCTTTAATTATCGCTCGGCTACGCGATCGAGCTCTGTCTGTCCGCCGCCGATGGAACCAGCTCCCGGCCCCCGTGTCCGGCGAATGAAAAACGATCCCGGCTAATTCGGCGCGATTCTATCGATCAGCCGCCTCAGACGATCGATCTTCTGTTTCCTTCGGAACCGAGCGAACGGCTGACCACCCCGATCGTTCGGGCTCGACGCGTTCCCTCGTGCGTGGATCGGAACGGCACTCCGGTGACCATTTCCGGAAGAGTTTACCTCCGACGACCGATCCGCGCTGATACACGCTTCGAAGGCTTGGAAATTACACGTTATTGCTGGCCCAAAGGATGATCGCGTGATGGCACTAATGCGAGAGCACTGGTGCTATTATCTTCTAAATTAATCTTGATAATTTGTGTTTTATCTGGTCAGAAATATGTTCTGTTTCACAATGTTCAAATCGCAATTAGATATCAAATGAGAAACATTCGGATGACGTCGTTTTATAGTTTCTTTTACTTGTTAGTTTGTTCGGAGTATATCTAAATTAATGTTGCTAATTTGTGTTTCGTCTCGTTAGAAATAAGTTCTATTTCTGTGCTCAAATCGTAAGTAAATATCAAATCGGAAACATTCGGATGACGTCGTTTTATATTATAGTTTTATTTGTTAGTTTGTTCGAAGTATGTTAGTACGTTAATTAGTTGTTAGTACGTTAGTTTCTTGAGATGGCGTATTTTTATCGTTCGAATAAGTTTAATGTTGGTAGAGTAAAAATTTCAACTGATTGTTTGTTACGATCCTCGAGCTCGTACGGAGTAATTTTATATTCTTGCCTCCCGAAGGGCTCGGGACATTCGAAGATTTAGGTGGTGCTAAAGTTGCGCACCGTACTGTATTAGCATTTTATTGCAGCCGCAATAAAGAAGCATTTTCAACGCCTTCCATCTCTCTCTCTCTCTCTCTCTCGTTCTCTCTATGTCGCGTGCTCTCTCCCTCTCGCTCCCTCTCCTTCTCTCTTTCCCTCTCTCAAATTGTAAAACTCTCTCTCTCTCTCTCTCTCTCTCTGTGTGTGTGTGTCTCTCTCGCTCCCTCTTCATCTCTCCCTCTCCTCCTCTCTTCCCCTCCCTCAAATTGTAAAAAATTGTTCCGAATTCCTGACATAAATTTCCAACACGTCGCGCCCCCGTATTATAAAATAATAAATAATTTAAAAAATATTCTTTCACCAGCAAACGATCCAACAAGCTTCCGACTAAATTTCAACGCCAAAGCCATTTTGTTTGGTATATTGCGATTTATTGAAATATTAACGAATCCGCCGATCGTTTGTGCCTCCGAACACAATTCCGCGGATTCGATACGAATGGAATAAACAGTCGAAAAATAATACGTCGAAAGCCAATAAATGTCGCGCAGTCGGTTCGGTTGATTAAAAAAAAAATCCACGAAACACCGAATCCGGACTCGATCCGTGGTAACCGTGACCGCGGGTTAAAAGTCCCGAACAGACGAGAATTAAGCAATTCGCAAGCCCTTCCAACAGCTCTCAGCCAGCAAGCTAGTAAATTACCAGCGTTTAAGTCCTCCAACAACCGGTTCGCAGCCGCGAGTGCACCATAAAGAAGCGATGCCCCGTACACCTCGAGCGGTATCCCTTCAACTTGCCGTCAAATTTCGTCGGATAGAACTGGCAACTTATTAAGAGGGCGAGCAGCGAGACGTTATAATCTCCGCGGTGAGTTCGCGGTCGGGCTTAGCCGACTCAATCCGACGTTTTCGGGTCTCGAATTGAATCACGGCCCGACCGAAAGCCTCGGCGAACTTCAACGCTAAAAGCTATCGAGCACCGGAAGCGACTAGCTTTTACGCTTTCTTTTTAAAAATAACGACGCCGCGTTTATCGAAACGTCGCACTATTTTCATTGCGAGATACAGTGAATTCTCCCCAATCTTCCTTCAGCTTCTAAACAAAAATGCATTTATCGAAACATCGCACTATTTTCGTTGCGAGATGCAGTGAATTCTCTCTAATTTTCCTTCAGCTTCTGGACAAAAATGGACTATTTGGGAACAGGATTTTTATATTATTAGAGGCTTTTTATATATAAGAGGCTTTTTTTATATTATTATACAGGATGTCCCGAAAATGTCTCGCAATCCGGAAATGGGAGGTTCCTGAGGTCATTCGTAGCAACTTTCTCCTTTGCGAAAATTTTCTCCGCGGCTTCGTTTACGAGTTATTAACGAAAAACACTGACCAATAAGAGGGGAGCTCGGCTGGCGCGCGGCGGCCCAGCCAACGAGTCCACGGAGCCCAGTTCCGCTCATTGGCTCGGCCGTCTCGCGCCGAATGACCTCGCCTCTGATTGGTCATTGTTTTTCGTTAATAACTCGTAAACGAAGCCGCGGATTGCATTTTTCCTAAGGAAAAAGTTGCTTCAAATGACCTCAGGTATCTCCTACTTTCGGATTGCGAGACATTTTTGGGACACCCTGTATATTTTCAAAATCCAAGAAAATTAAAAGGTTGTGTCAAGGTAATTTATCGTCGCATTGATCGAGGTGAAACATTTAACTATTTCACGTTTAACTTTTCTTGTAAACTAGATGTTTTATAAAAAAAAGGGTTCCAAACGACAGTTGTTCGATATAAAAGGGTGCATGCGCAGCAACAATTAATTCTTTGCTATTTTTCAGATAGTAGTAGTTGTAATTATTACCATATATATAACAATTATTATATAATAATAATAATAATATATAATATTATTATTATAGAGTTATAGTTATTATTATTACATAATATATAATTACATATAGTAATAGTAATAATTATTATTATTATATAATTATATAATTACATAGTAATAGTAATAATAATATATATAATTATTATTACTCTATTAATAATAATATAGTTATTAATATAATTAACACAATATTTTAAATTGAATAAAATCTCATATAATTATTAATACAATTAATAGTTATTATTAAATCGGTCATTGTCCAAAATTTCGTTGCAATAAATGGAGTTCTACCGCACGGTGAAACACTTCTAAAGCTTGATAAACAACGAAAAATGGCGCCGCCCAATTTTTTCTACTCAGAACAGCGACATTCCTTCGTATTAGAACGCGGAATTTCTCGGATCTTGAACCTGGAAATTTTGACTTTTTCCGTATCGGGGTGGAGAGCCGGGGGTGATACCGGGACCCGACCTTATCGAACGCGTTGCTATCGACAGGTCGCGTCAATAATTTTCTGCTCTCGCGGTCCGACGTTGTTCACGGTCGGCGCGTTCCCGCGGTTCGGCTCGTCGTTCGCGAAACATTATCCGACGCGTCAACAGGCAGCCGGTCCATTACATAACTTATGGATTGTAATACGTTCGGCGGGATGATGAACGACTCGATTCGTCGCGTGTCTAGCGTCCCTGACGCTGCGTCTCCCCGTCCGATCGGACGGATCCTCGGGGCGCCGCCCGGGCCGGTTTTCCGGAAAATTTATCGGCGCCGCCGTTAAATAAATGGCTCGCCGCAAAACTGTGAAAAAACGCGGCGATGCGAGCGAAATCGGCTCACGGCCGGGAATCGGTTTTTCAAACTGTCCGGGCGGGCATGTATCATTTCTTCGCGGGAATTTAATAACAGGCACGGATGATTTGTATGTTGCATTGAGAACCGGGGCTTAATAGGGTCCGCGGCGGCTGATTTATGGCTGATACGATGCGTGTCGATAACATCTGCCGGATCGACGGTCAGAGAATACGGTGTTAGCACCTGTTGGATGAAGTTCCGGGGTGCCTCAGGAGTTGCCTCGACACCCGCGTTCGCGCGTCATCCGCGGCGACAACTTTCGGTATTGCGAACCGGCTTCTTCGTGCTCCGTCCGGAAGCTTCTTACCGGAGTTGTCCGACAGGCTTTCGAAAATCAACTCCCTGTTCCGCGATTCGATTCAGTGGCTTCTGAAACGTGCCACCTCTCGACGCTGGACCTGCCGAGGCGCCGACCTCGGAGCAGGTGACGAACGGATAATTGACTTCGAACCCTTTGCGATCGAGCGAGGACTGTGAGACGCAATTAAAAATTATGATAGCACGTTTCGAAATAATTTTAACATTAGCTAATTTGTTTATAGCTTTGAGAAAAAATTATTAGAAGCGTAACTGTTGCACGAGTCGCGTAATTCAATTTCATAGGTATAAAATACTATACTGTACATATATAATAGTATAATATTATATATATATATACTATACTAAAATACTATAGGTCAGAAGAACTGTTTTAGATTTCGAGTTGAAACGGCTTCAACTGCAAAGGGTTAATACCAACGGTGATGTGCGACTAATGGTGTAATGGTGGCTTAACTCGTTGACATACGAATAAAACGGAATTTCATGCGAAAAATGATATTTAACACGCGAAGTGCGGGAACTTATGCCCAAAAATTCCTCACAGAATCGAAGTAATTTAATTGATGCGACGGAAACTATAAAGCGGATATGGTTATACTATAGCGGATGGTATTTGATCTATATTACTATTATATTAATATATATAATATATTTTATTATATATATATATATATATATATATATATATATATATTAATATAATAATTAATATATACAATAAAGTAGATTATTATTATTATATTATTATTATAGTAGATTATATAATATTAATTGATATATATATATATATATATATATATATATATATATATATATATATATATATATAAATATAATAATTAATATATACAATAAAGTAGATTATTATTATTATATTATTATTATAGTAGATTATATAATATTAATTGATATATATATATATATATATATATATATATATATATCAATATTATATAACAATATTCAATTTCATATGCATAAAATGCATTAGGTCATATAAAAAGTGCAAGCCGTGGGTCGAGAAAGCTATTTTAAATTTTGCGTTAATTCTTCTTCGAGTACAAACGATTAAATTCCTCCGAACAAGAAGGATTTCCTTTGTCAATTGTCATTCCTTTGTCAAAAAAAAGAAGAAGCTAGAGAAAGAAATGGATTGGTCACAGGAAATAAATGTTCGCGGGAAAAGCTTGATCGCCGAACGCGCTTTCGACCAGTGAGATCGATCGTTTCGACCCCACCTCGGCCGCCAGCAAAATTGTCATCAGCTTTGTATGAAATATAGCTTTCGCTCCCACCATAAATCACCATAATCCTGTTTTTTTTTTATTTTTACATAATAGGCGCGGAAAAGTTGCAGCCTGTCATCCCCGCAGGATAAATTACGCGTTGACGTTTTTCCAGCGTACAAAAACCGTGCTTCGATGATACGCCGCCTGCGAGCCTTCAGACATTGTTCGCGGCCGCGATCGATAATTAATTCGGAATTATCCGACTGATGATTGGCGAGCAGATCGGATAAAATGTTGCGGCAAAAGCAAGATTGTCATCCGCGTTGAAACGAACGCTCGAACCGCTCGTCAGCAAGCGGAATTAACATTTCCCTATCGAACGTTTTTATTTCAATTCATCGCGGTGTTTTTAATTATCATAGGCGTGATTAATCGCGGCGGAAAACCGATCGCAGAAATTGAAGAATCGCGCTGGGGAGAAAGTCTCTCCGAAACGTTGAAAAGTTAAAGGAAGCTTCGCAAGAAATTTTGCGTTAATTCGGCTTCGAGTGCAAAGGGCTTGAGTGCAATTTTGGCTTCGAATTTAGAAGAAATTTTCGTAGAAGACGGCTCCTAAAGATCCCAGTGGAACTTCGAAACACACAAAACGTTATGCTCCGGAAAGCTGAGCAAAATTAACAACGCTTCGAAAACGCCGCATCAAATTTTCGGAACTGCATCGGCCGTTATCGCGCAACCAATCGCGGATACCGTGCAGCACGTGCGCGTAAATTCGATGATCAATCGACAAATAATAACGGGAGTCAACGAACGCGGAAATTCGCGCGTATGGAAAAATCGTTCGGTCAATTAATAAGGCGTGGTTGCGTTATTTTTTAACCAGTTAGCTGTGGCGCCTCCTTTTCAAAGCGCGCACCTATATAAGGTGTCCCAAAAATGTGTCGCAATTCGAAAGTGGCGGGTTCATCGGATCATTTCAAGCAACTTTTTTCTTTACAAAAATGTTCTCCGGGGCACCGTTAACGAGTTATTAACGAAAAACAGTGACCAATGAGAGGCGAGCTCAGCTGGCGCGAGGCGACCGAGCCAATCAGCGGAACTGGGATTCGACCGCTCGATCGTTGGCGCCGTTGGCTCGGCCGCCTCGCGCCAGCTGCGCTGGGATTCGACCGCTCGACCGCTGGCGCTGTTGACTCGGCCGCCTCGCGCCAGCTGAGCTCGCCTCTCATTGGTCACTGTTTTTCGTTAATAACTCGTTAACGGTGCCTCGGAGAAAATTTTTGTAAAGGAAGAAGTTGCTTCAAATGATCCGAGGAACCCGCCGTTTCCGAATTGCGAGACATTTCTGGGACACCCTGTATGTGTCGCGAGAATCAAGCGATGACGAGTATACTCGTCGTAACACAAAATATTGCCACTTCTCCATGACGGGTACACTCGTCGAACACAATTAACTGGTTAAAGTGCAAGAAAATGTAAAAAACTAACAAATAGTCTAACAGCGTTTCTTATTATATTTTCACAACGAGCGATCTTTTACTCGACGAAGAAAACTCCTCCTCGATTCTAATTTTTCCAGAACAACGTACGAAAATGAGAATTTGCAGGAAGATCCGCGGTATAATAATCGATCGACTAATCAGTACAATTTTCGAGGTGTTTCATCGAGGTACAGTTTATGTAGAAAAGTATTCGCACACCTTTTAATACGGAATAATTTCTTTTGTAATTCGTTCAAGCGATGTTCAGTAGAGCAACTCTTCAGAAATATTGTTAACCATTGTTAAAGGAACTTCATTTGTCCGCGAAACATGAACATTCCCTGTAATCCAATGATAGCCGACAGCGTAAAATGTGCATTATATTCGAGCGACTAAACCGCGTTCATGGCGCACGGAGTGCTGCTTGCGATTTAACTTCGCAGTCTGCGCTACATTTTATGCCCTAAAGTATCTCTCATAATACTGCCGCATTAAGAGCTCCCCCCGTGCAACGACGGAGAAGTATCGAGCCGGATCTCCTGCGACGCGAAAATATACGCGCGATTGCTGCAATTTTGCCGGGGGTAGCAGCGGGCACAAGATAACAGAAATATTTGATTTTTAAGCAACCGCGGAAACGTGTTTTTTTCACGGGGCCGCTTCGTCTCGTCGCGTTCCGCATTGATGACAGAATTGCAACGGAGAAAGAATCATGTGAAACGAACAAACGGTTTTCTCGCAAAAGCGATTCGAAGTCGGGACCAATCGGCGGAGCAACGGGACAGCGGACGGGAAGAGCGGGCCACGCCTAGGAGCCGCTGTCTGCAATTCTATTGGCGGAAACTTCTCGAGCCGTTCGCGAGAGACGGTCCCGCTCCGGAGACGCGGTTCTTTTTAGAACGTTATCCTCCTGTTACGGGGCGTATTCAAATGCGCTACAATAAGAATAAAGGCGGCGGTAGTCTTCGCGAATAAGGAAACTTCTCGGACAAAGCGAAACAATTACGGAGAAATAATTTTCGTCTCGATGAATGGTTCGCGATGCTTGAAAATTTCGTACCGGTGAACCACGGTCGTCCGCTTTTTCCACGCGTCACAAATAAAACTGTGTTATAATATCAAGGAGATGGAATCTGATACCAGTTCGTTCGTGCGCGAACTTTGTTTCCACGTTCTTCGATACAAAGGGAAACAGGAGCTTCGGCTCCATTGGAAAATTAAATAGATATTCAAAGGAATCGAGCGCGAAGAGTAAATCGATAACGCCCTTAAGGGACGGGCATTATACGCGAGCACCGTGTTTAGAAGCTTCGTTATCTGTTAACAATATTCGCCTGTTCCGGCAACGGCAACAACGACGATCGGCCGGCGTTGTTTAACGGCGACCGATGGGCTCGCCGCCGTATCGTTTCCCCATTTTATTGGATTGGCAACTAAGCAATTGCCGACTTCAGTTATAGATGTCTCTCACTCCCATTTTTATGATATCCGTAAATGTTATATTATAAAATTATTATTATGTTATTTTTTATTATCCGTGAATGTTAGCAACTGGACAAATTGAATGCAGCGGTCAAGGAAAAGCGACCAGAATTGGTCAATCGTAAAGGTGTCATTTTCCAGCAGGACAATGCTAGGCCGCACACGTCTTTGTTCACGCGGCAAAAATTGATGGATATTGGTTGGGAATCGATGTTACACCCACCATATAGCCCTGATCTCGCGCCATCGGATTACCGCTTATTTCGATCCCTGGACAACTCCCTTCGTGGTAAAACTTTTAATGACGATGACGCTGTAAAATATCACTAAACTCAGTTTTCAGCCGAAAAGGATCAAACTTTCTACGAGCGTGGAATTTTCAAGTTGTCGGAGAGACGGCAAAAGGTCATCGAACAAATTGGAAAATACATTACAGATTAAACTTCGTTCCAAGTAAAAAGAAATTTTTTATTTCATTGAACAAATCGGCGATTACTTAGTTGCCAACCCAATATTTATAGTTCAATTTCGCAACGCGCGCGGCAACAATTAACGAAGTTCCGCGCGCGACACGGCGAACGCTTCGGATAATTAGACGCGGCGACGCGCCGAACACCGCGAAATAAAACCGCGCAACATCCCATTAATCTCTGTAGAACGCAGGCCCGCGGTAATGATAGGCGCGAATACGAGCGACAGACAGCGCGCGAAGACTGCGATTAACATCGGAAGCAGTTTTTCAAATAATTAAAGGCCACGATTAACCGCGCGATGACAAAGTCGCGTGCAGAATCACGGTCTCGGTCGCGGAACCGAATGGAAAAATGGATCTTGCGCAGCGAGAACGGTGAACGTTTCGGAAAGAAGAATCGCATAATTTCGGGACGTTCGATTAACGAATGAGAGACGGCTGTACGGCACAGCCTAGAAAAATATCGATATTGTATTGTGTTGTCACCAATATATTTATATTTAAATAACATCAGGATCAGATTATATTGTTGATATTTTTTTCAAAGACAAGACAACGTTTCGGCAAATATCGCATCGTGTCGTATCGCGAAAGCCCTGCTGGAAAGCACGCGAGCTAATTACGATGGAACTGCTCACGCAGACGATAAATTAGGGGACCGACGATATTGCTCGTTTTGTTCACGGCGGCCTCTATCAGAATTATATTAAAGAGTTTGCTTAAGAGGATGTGACCGAGAAGGGGATTGTTAACGTTGTTCGTAAAACCAACCACTTATATTCGAATTCCCTCTCTAGTAATTAAATTAAGTATGTCGAAACCGCTTCCGGAGCTCGTTTAATTAATTTCTTATTAATTCCCTCGCCACACTCCCCTACGCCGGCCAAGAAATTTGCTTTAAAATCATACTTTTATTCCGGTGAAATGAAACTTCGAAATTGAAACGTTTTCGACCCTGTTACGGTCCATCGAGACACGATTTCGGTCCACAAATTTGAAAAGTGAATGAATTCAAGTGGAATCTGGCGAAGAGAAAAATTGCTAAATACATTGTCGATTAAATTTTACGTACATTCCATTCTTCGCGGTAGCATAATACGTTTCTGTTAACCTTTTAGACACGACGCGCCACTACAGTGGCTTCCGCGGATGTTATCTTTCAGAACGACACGCATAGTGGCTTTCGCGGATGTCATCTCTCTGGACGACGTGCCACTATAGTGGCTTGCTCTAGTAGCTCACTCGCTCATCGTTTGAACCAAATAATCGTCTTCATATGCATTGTTTCACACTTCTTTTGTCTTCGCATCGATTTACAACAGTCCACAGAGTGTCCCAAAAATGTCTCGCAATCCGGAAATGGCAGGTTCCTCGGATCATTTGAAGAAACTTCTTCCTTTACAAAAATGTTCTCCGAGGCACCGTTAACGAGTTATTAACGAAAAACAGTGACCAATAAGAATCGAGTACGGCTGACGCGAGGCGGCCCAGCCAACCAGCGCGCGAAGCCCAGTTCCGCTCATTGGCTCGATCGCCTCGCGCCAGCCGAGCTTGCCTCTCATTGGTCACGGTTTTTCGTTAATAATTCGTTAACGGTGTCTCGGAGAACATTTTTGTAAAGGAAAAAGTTGCTTCAAATGGCCCGAGGAACCCGCCACTTTCGGATTGTGAGACATTTTTGGGACACCCTGTGTATACAGACAGAATATACGGTATCAGACTCTGTACAGTACACATCAGACTCTGCTGTCCAGAGAAATAGCCTCGCGCAGATTTCAGCCGTACCTAAAAGGTTAAACATTCTGCATCGTGTCGCGAGAAATCGCTCGCGCAAGCGTTCGAAATACGATCTTTCGTGTTTACAGCCGGGCACACATCGCTTATACTCGTTAAATAAGTTTAATGAGCTCGACGCGCACACGAGCACACGGTGAAACAATAAATCATGCGATCAAGGTGTCTAGTTTGTAACAAGATATTGTTCTCGGCGAGCTTCCAACTGGATCGCGAGATTTCAACTTTATCGCGAGACTTCCGAGGCATGTCGTGTGTGTCAACTCGACGATTCAAGAAAGGCAGAAAAATTGCCGGCGCTTTTACGAACAGCAAAGTTGCAAAACTTGCTACTTCAGTTCCGAAACTTGCTGCTTCGATTCTAATCGTTGTGAAACGCATTTGTCGATTCAAACGAAGTTTCGTTTCGAACATTGCTTTACACAGCTAACGCCGCCAATAAAACATTATGTCACATTTCTCTACGACTGTGAATTCTACACTGCGTCCTATAATTATAGAATCATTAAAAAATGTTCAATTTTTATACATAGGATTATACATTCACACGACGGCGAATGAAGTATGCCATGCTCGAAGTCGTATTGAGAAGCAATGTATCTTTTTATAAGGAGAGACTGTGTTTACTCTGAAACAAAAAATAACTAAGAAGAAAAGCATCGGAACACATTTTAATTGAAAAATGCAATTATAACAGCGTGGGGCGAAGTACAAGGAACAATACGACAAACTCTGATTTTAAGTATGCAAAATCGAATATTTGGATTCCTCGAAAATGGAGGTGGACCCACGCGTTACCAAATTATTATTACAATTTCGTTTTATCGTATTTTCCATGGATTTTTTCTGCAACAAACTCTTCTGTTGTTTCTACAATTACGAAACAATAATAAATCGGATCTCTTCCGTTTCTCTTTTGTTTACGGAATAAAATTGATCTCTTACTCAATTATTGTTACAATTTCGTTTTATTGTATTTTCCGTGAATTTTTTCTGCAACAAACTGTTCTATTAGTTTTACAATTACGAAACAATAATAAATCACTTCTCTTCCGTTTCTCTTTTGTTTACTGAATAAAATTGATCTCTTACTAGATTATTGTTACAATTTCATTTTATTGTATTTTCCGTGGATTTTTTCTGCAACAAAGTGTTCTCTTAGTTCTACAATTACGAAACAATAATAAACTAGTTCTCTTCTATTTCTCTTTTCTTTACCGAATAAAATTGATCTCGCGACGCAGTGTAGATGCAACCCGCAATCGAAGAAAGAATCGTCCCGATTGGCGGAACACCGGGAAGTAGAGGGGGGCACAGTAGTTCTCGGCGGTGGGAGAGCTCTCGCCGGGATTCTTCTCTGGCGCAACTATAAAGTATACTCACTGTACTTTCTCAGTACGCATTGGTCGCCCTTGATCTCGCACTCGCAAACGAACTGGTCGTCGTCGATGGTGCTCATCTCGTCGAGTTCCCGTCCCGTTTGGCGCACTTTATTTAAACGATGCAATTGAAACAGCTCCGACTCGGCACGGCTCCGGAATCGAAGACAGAGAGAACAACACAGAGATAGAGAGAGAGAGAGAGAGAGAGAGAGAATGAGAGAGAAAGAGAAACAGAGGATCTCGGTGTCTCTGTCCTTCGGAGCGACGCACGTGTGACTCAATATTAATCTCGGAAACCCCGGCGTTTAAGCGGTTCGTAAAAGGGAGGAGAACGCTCGAGCGGATCGTCGCATTGTCTCGGCATGCGAGGCGAGTCGCGCGTCCCAACTACCGTGGTTCGACTATCGCCGGTAAAAGGATCCGTAATCGGCATCTGAAGAGCGGCCAGAGCCGAGAGAAAGAGAGACAGGGAGGCAGAGAGAGAGAGAGAGAGAGAGAGAGAGAGAGAGAGAGAGAGAGAGAGAGAGAGAGAGGAGAGAGAGAGAGAGAGTATCGACTCGGCGCGGCGTCACACGAAATTCCATTATACAAAAGGGATACGCGAATTTAGCACAAGATGCGCAAAGAAAATGGAGGGAAGCGAGCGAGAGAACCTGCATCAGCAAAAGTCCAGTGCAGGTGGAGGCGCTTGTTATTGACCGAGCCACTGCAGCTCTCGTTGATACGGACCCTGACGCTCCCTCGCTCTCTCTTTCTCTCTCGCCCCTGCTCTCTCTCTCTCTTTCTCTCTCTCATTCTCCCTATCTCCCTCGTGCTTCGTCCGTAGCGTCCTATGGTTAACGAGCTTTTCTAGCGCGGAACGTCTCACGAACGAACAGAAAAATCTCCGTGATTAGAAACAGATGAACGAGAGAGAGAGAGTGAGAGAGAGAGAGAGAGAGAAGAAGAAGGCAGACGCTCCAGGTGCAAACGGACCGGAGACGGAGGAAAACGAGGCCGAGAACCAACGACGAGATCAAGTTCAGCACGCGGCGCGCGCGCGAACACGCACACACGGGCGCGCGGACCAAACAGTTTTCAAAAGATACTTCCCGAGAATTTGAATGCGCCTTTTCGAAAGTTCCGCGTGGAAAATCTGGGAACTGAACCGTGCGCCATGCCCGGCGGAATGTAATTTTCCCGTCGCGGTGAAACGGTTCGAATTTCGAGAGAATTTTCGGGCGGAATTTGAGACTGCGAACGCCGCCTCTCTCAGTTTTATTGAATCGTGGACACGCGCGCGCGACGTCTCTGTAGTTGCTGCCACTATTTTCTCGAGTCGCGTTTAACTGTGTCCCGGTCACCTTTTTTTTTTTAAGCGACCGAAACATGTATCGCTCGAACTCCTATTTCGAATTTCTCGCACGGTTCTCCGGACTTTCGTGCTTTCCGCGGCGATAATTCCTCTCGCGCGCGTCGAACGGCGCGAGAATAAATTCGTTCGAATTATTTTCGCTTTAACGTAAACGTGCACGCGCGGATTCTTCTCGCGAATACGTTAAATCAAGCTGCCGCTGAAGAGAACTAATTCCGCCGCTCTTCCCGCGGAGAAATCGCGAGGAGAGGTTTTAAAAATGCAGACGCGCGGAGACAGGCGTCAGACGCAAATCCGCGTCGACGTGTTTTAAAAACGGCGCAACGCTTTCGTAACAGCGCAAGCAAGATCTCGCCGCCTCGGTATGAAAATTCTCCGTTGGCACGGAACGTGTAGAATCGACGACGGTGCCAGGATTAACCCTTTCGTTACGGGTGCCGACTATAATCGGCGTTCGCGCAACGATCTGTTAATGGAGCGACATTTTCCTTCGCTCTGTCTCGTTAAGATGACTCGTTATCATTTTCTTGACTGCTCGTGACTCGTTTTCATAGTTGTCGACAATCGGCGACTGTAAAAACGAGTCGCGAGGCTCGAACGATCGCATCCCCTCTCCGCGAATTTAACAATTTCTGTTTGCAAGCTGAAGAACAATCGGAAAGAATCGACTGTACCCGCAAAGCCGAATAACATGCACCAGCAAATGATCGCCGAAAACATCGACATTGTTCGTTTCGAACGTTTGTTTGACTGTTCCGTGGTACAGGGTTCCCCCAAAAAGTGAGCACACGGTCCGAACATCGAAGACTGCCGACGCGCAAAGTGCACGCTTCGCGGCGCGGTGCGTCGAGTTCTGTGACGTCACTCCAGCGGAGCGGGCTGCCGTAAGGAAAGGGTTAAACAAGCCTGGGACATCGAATTAAATGTCGCCGGTAACGAGAACGAGCCTCGCGCAGCCGAGAGAGAGAGAGAGAGAGAGAGAGAGATCGCGTTCGCGCTTCAGCGATCTCGAAACCGTGAAAGAAGTTCCATCAATAAAGCGTTATCGGAACGACATTTTTAATCGAATCAAACGGGCTCGCGCCTCGCGATTTCACGCTCGGTAAGTAATAATCTGCCCGATTAGATATAGCGTCGCGATAAATAGAGCAGCGGATTCACGTAACACGCCTTCGGCGGAACGGACGCGCGGTGTCTTATCCAGATTATCCAGATTCTAGATCGCGGGCGACCGTCGAGATAAAACAGCCCGGCAGCAATCTCTCCGCGAGAAATGAAAGGAAAACACCGGGACGACGGGGATCTTCGATCCGGAATCGCCGCGCGACGAAGAGAAAAAAAACCGCCGGCGGGATTCGTTCCACATTCGTTCGACAACACTTCTCCCATAAAACGAATTACCGTGTTCGTCGAGTGCGCCGCGAGACGCCCGTAATTCGTACGAATTTTAAGGACGCTTCACCCACGATGCCACCCACCGCCCCCCCTCCCGTCTTCTCTACTTCGGCACCGTGCAAATATTTGCGCCGGGAAGACTCGAACGCCGAAGCCCCGCGATTTTCTTCCGACAACCAGAAAACGTTTCGATGAGAGCACCGCCGCGAACCTCCGAGAACGCTTTCTCCGTTTTGTAAACCGGAAAAAGAAAGGCCGCGGCAGCAGAGCCGACGCCGCGGCAAACACGACTGGATCAAAGCCAAAACGATCTTATTGATGCCCCGATATCGATCCACGGACCCCGATTAAACAAGGTCGGATTATTTCATCTTCTATAAAGCTTCTCGCGCGACGCTGCAGGCTTATACAGGGTGGCCATGAATTATCTGTAACGACCGTTACACCGTGATTCTGTATTACAGAGTTGGCAATAATTTGATAAGAAAATTCGGCGGAAAATTGTCCGCGACCTTGAGGAATCAAGGAATCGAGGAATCGAGGAATCGAGGGTTCGAGTCAAATCTTCTCAATTAATCCTTTGCACTCGAAGCTGTTTTAACTCGAAAACTATGATTGTTTCCTCCAATTATAAATATGGTACTTCGATTTTTTTATTAGTTTCGTATCGCGTGGATATAAAATTGACTGACCGAATTATTTGCCGGTACATATTTCTTCATTTTTAACAACTAATTGGACAAATGATGCAGCAATTTCATCTTCTATAAAGCTTCTCGCGCGACGCTGCCGGCTTCTACAGGGTGGCCATGAATAATCTGTAACGACCGTTACACCGTGATTCTGTATCATAGGGTTGACAAAGATCTGATAAGAAAATTTGGCAGAATATTGTCCACGACATTGAGGAATCGAGGAATCCAGGGTCTCGAGTCAAATCTTTTCATTTAACCCTTTGCACTCGAAGCTGTTTTAACTCGAAAACTATAGTACTTCCTCCAACATATGGTTCTTCGATCTTTTTTATTAGTTTCGCATCGCGTGGATATAAAATTGACTGACCGAATTATTTGCCGGCACATATTTCTTCATTTTCAACAACTCTTTAAATACAAAGCAACTTAATCGTGTAAAAACTACTTGGACAAATGGTATAGCAATTTTCAGCGGCGCCCCATGGTCGCCATTCGAGGGCAAAGGGTTAAAAAGCGATGCTAAAAACGACGAAAATGTAAATGCCACGAGCACCGCGCCAGAAATCGTGGCACAGTCGGCCGAACGGTGGTTCCACATGCAAAAATAAATCGCAAAAAGAAGCGCAACATTTTTTAATCGGTGGCTTTGTTTTCGAGGAAACTGAGTTGGAAGATACGTCGAGTTCGCGTGGCTTGTAGTATGACGGGAAGTAGGATTGATATGTCATGGCCAGACGCGCGTCACGTGATTCCCATTCAACAGAGTTATTTCTTCAACCCAATTTTTCTCGGGAACGAAGTCGTTGAACCTCCAGCTAACCGAGTATACATATTTGAATCGTCAGCTACTCGGTCAATTGTCGGCGAATCTATCGAACGCGTGACTGTTACGCTAGGAACATCGGAAAGACCAACAAGCCTGATAAAGCATCTTCGAAGATACATAATTGGAAAAGTTGTTGAATAAAGCTGAAGATTGATAAACGTTCGCGTCGTAAATCGTCGCGTTTCTACAAGTTGACCTAAGCTTCCACGAGGGGAAATACAGTAATGTCTCCTTTACTGACGCTCAGATTGTCCACTAAAATGGATAATTTGGGAAGAGGAGATTCGATTGATCGAGCCTTGCGGCTCGTTTTTACAGTGGCAGATTATCGACAATTATAAAAACGATGTGCGAAACTCGAATAATCGTGTATCTCGTTTTCCCAATTTGTCAATTTTTCTTTCCAAGCTGAGCGTCAATTAGAGAGACATTACTGTACAGTAAATTCTCCATAATTGACGCTCAGATTCTGAGATTCTGTCCACAAAAGTGGACAATTTGGGAAGAGGAGATTCGATTGATCGAGCCTTGCGGCTCGTTTTTATAGTGTCAGATTATCGACAATTATAAAAACGAGGTGCGAAACTCGAATAATCGTGTATCTCGTTTTCCCAATTTGTCAATTTTTCTTTCCAAGCTGAGCGTCAATTAGAGAGACATTACTGTACAATAAATTCTCCCTAATTGACGCCCAGATTCTGAGATTCTGTCCACAAAAGTGGACAATTTGGGAAGAGGAGATTCGATTGATCGAGCCTTGCGGCTCGTTTTTATAGTGTCAGATTATCGACAATTATAAAAACGTTGTTTCCAATTAGAGAGACATTACTGTACAGTAAATTCTCCCTAATTGACGATCAGATTGCCCATAAAAGTAAATAATACAATAATTGTTGACAATTCGTAACTGTAATAATTTAACCGCAAGGCTGGAATAATCGTATCTCCGTTTCCCAAATTGTCGCTTTTCGTGCGCAATCTGAGCGTCAATTAGAGAGACATTATTGTACAGTAAATTCTCCCTAATTGACGCTCAGATTGTCATAAAAGTAAATAATATAATAATTGTTGACAATTCGTAACTGTAATAATTTAACCGCAATGCTCCAATAATCGTATCTCCGCTTCCCAAATCGTCGCTTTTCGTGCGCAATCCGCCCGTCAATTAGAGAGACATTGCTGCACTTGAAAATTTGGTGCACGCGGTCGATCGTACTTCAAGATAACGATGTATATAATTCTCATGCAGAAGTATAACTTACGTAACTCCGAGCATCGATATCTCTGTCCTAGTCTCGCCTAGTTTTTAATATATTCGCCCGCGACGCTTGTTAGCGAGCGCGTCGTCGGTCTCTCTCAAAACCGTTAACTCGTCGTCGTTACGTCGGTAAATTGAAGCACGCCGTTTCGTGAGGAACAATTTCGACGAATTACACCTTCGAACTGTACAATAAAAGAAAAAAGAAAAGAATCGATTGTTTGTCCTCCGGTGCGAGCCGGAACGTTCGCCTTGGCGTAAAAATTAAAAACGCGATATGAAAAATGCGCGATCGTTACGTGCCAGCCTAATAGCCGGCGGCGAAATATTTTCGGGCGGCGCGCGGCGCCATAAAACGCGGTCGGAAAATTTTGTCCCCTCGAAGTCGGCGGCCTTAAGCGCCAGTAAAAATTCCGGCGGCAAGCTCCGGTGGAGCGTTGCCAAAAATTTCGATCGTTACAGCCCTATTACCCGGCGGGCGAACGGCGAGAGCGTTAAAAATGGAGCTTCCGCGTGGGTCTCTGCCCCGTTATCCGAGGATATCCCGGCTCGTACACTGTCCGGGTTACCGATCGCATTTCAATTATTCCCGAAACACCAGCTAATGTTATCCTTTTTCTTGCGGCGGCGGTCCGGGAAACAATGGGGAAGGAAATCCGTATGAAAGGAGAGCGAGGTCCCGTCGAAAGTTTCGACGTCAATTAACCTTTTAGGTACGGCTGAATTCTGCGCGACGCTATTTCTCTGGACGACGGAGTCTGATATGTACTGTACAGAGACTGATACTGTATATTCTGTCTGTATATACAGGGTGTCCCAAAAATGTCTCGCAATCCGAAAGTGGCGGGTTCCTCGGGCCATTTGAAGCAACTTTTTCCTTTACAAAAATGTTCTCCGAGGCACCGTTAACGAGTTATTAACGAAAAACAGTGACCAATGAGAGGCAAGCTCGGCTGGCGCGAGGCGATCGAGCCAATGAGCGGAACTGGGCTTCGCGCGCTGGTTGGCCGGGCCGCCTCGCGTCAGCCGTACTCGATTCTTATTGGTCACTGTTTTTCGTTAATAACTCGTTAACGGTGCCTCGGAGAACATTTTTGTAAAGGAAGAAGTTGCTTCAAATGATCCGAGGAACCCGCCATTTCCGGATTGCGAGACATTTTTGGGACACCCTGTGGACTGTTGTAAATCGACGCGAAGACAAAAGAAGTGTGAAACAATACATATGAAGACGATTATTTGATTCAAATGATGACCGAGTGAGCTACTAGAGTAAGCCACTATAGTGGTGCATCGTTCAGAGAGATGACATCCACGGAAGCCACTGTAGTGGCGTGTCGTGCCTAAAAGGTTAACAGGAACAAGCCTGAAATCGTCGAGAGGCGATTCATTACTCCTCGTCGCGGCGGTTCCTCCTCGGCGCGCCAGTATTTTTAACATTGAATTTCAAATTTCAGGCTATATTCCATTTACCTGTAGTCCCTCGGTTTAATTCCGCGAGCATTTTCCCGTCCGACACCAACCCCGGCCGAGTTCGATACTTCGACTCCCCCTCTCCCCCGCCCTTCGACGATGCAGAACTTTCAACTTCCACGGTAATTCGCAGGAAAAAGTTTCTATTACCAAATTGCACCTTCGCGATGGAGCATCCAATATTTCCCTAGTCCGTTGGAACGAAAGGCAATCTCCTCTTCGTCCCGAAGACTTCCTTATTTTGTTTAAGGAGCCTACGTCGACGTTTGTGGGGAATTTCTGTGTTTTAACGCTAGGACGGGGACTAGGACATTAGGCGGGGGCAAAAGATGTTCACGGAATTCGAGATGTTGGTTCTTTTTTATGTGGAATTCGTGGAGGAGGTTAACTATAGTTAGATAATATTTATAGAGAAAATATTTTTAATTCACAAAGTTTCGATAAATGAAATATTGCATTTTGATCATTCGCAGCTAAAGCATGAAATAAATATATTTTATTATTCTTTATTTATTATGTTATTAAATTATTTATTATTATTTTATTATATTTTATTACTTGATTTTATTATTTATATATATTTTATAAATACATAGATATTTATATATTTACTTCAGTAATCCGAAGGTAAAGCATGAAAGTAAAAATATTATCTTTTGATAATCCAAAAAGAGAAAATAAAATATTTTTTATTTCAATGATACAGCAGTTAACAATGATAGAACAGTTGCAATAGTTCTTAATCTGATGATAAATCGTGAAAATAATCAACGTAACGTAAGACGAGATAAGACAAATGAACATTTATTGCCGTCGAAACTATTCATTGAAAAATATCGAACGTACGTTTATAATGCTGATGAAAAGCACTTCGTTCGTATCAAATTATCACAACAATTATACTTTACACTATAATTCAAATACGACTAAAATAAAAAGATTTTATTTGATGATACTCAAATAAAGTAATTTTCAAATAATATATAATTCAAGTATATAATGATAATTCAAATACGATTAAAATAAAAAGATTTTATTCGATGATAATATAAATTAAATAAAAACATTCCAAACTATGGCACAAATATTTTCACTGTTTTCCAAATAAAACGCTATTATGAAATATGTTTTATCTTAAAAATTAGAAAATTAAAATTAAGGAGATTTTTATTGGGTTGGCAATTAAGCAATTGCCGATTTCATTTATAGATGTCTCTCACTCCCATTTTTATGATATCCGTAAATGTTATATTATAAAATTATTATTATGTTATTTTTTATTATCCGTGAATGTTAGCAACTGGACAAATTGAATGCAGCGGTCAAGGAAAAGCGACCAGAATTGGTCAATCGTAAAGGTGTCATTTTCCAGCAGGACAATGCTAGGCCGCACACGTCTTTGTCCACTCGGCAAAAATTGATGGATATCGGTTGGGAATTGATGTTACACCCACCATATAGCCCTGATCCCGCGCCATCGGATCACCGCTTATTTCGATCCCTGGACAACTCCCTTCGTGGTAAAACTTTTAATGACGATGACGCTGTAAAATCTCACTTAACTCAGTTTTTGGCCGAAAAGGATCAGACTTTCTACGAGCGTGGAATTTTCAAGTTGTCAGAGAGATGGAAAAAGGTCGTCGAACAAAATGGAAAATACATTACAGATTAAACTTCGTCCCAAGTAAAAAAAAAATTTGTTATTTCATTGAACAAAAATCGGCAATTACTAAATTGCCAACCCAATAAATCGCAGCACCGCGATGGAGCACCCAATATTTTCCTAGTCCGTTGCAACGGAGGGCGAAAGGGAATCTCCCTCGTCCTGAATACTTTCTCATTTTCCTTAAACACTTTACGCCGACGCTGCGAGGAATTTTAGTGTTTTAGTAAACTTCGGACGAAAACCTTAATCAGCCTGATCAGAGGTCGAATTATGTAAAGAGAGAGGCGAATCGTTCTCCACGGAAATTCGCGGGAAGAAGTTCCGGCTTCTAAATTGCATCTTCGCGTTCCAACGCACGATGTTTTCCTAGTTTGGAACGAAGGAGGAGCGGCAATCTTCTTGAAATTTTCCTGTTCTTTAAGAAGGAGCCTGAGCGTTCTCCGCGGAGAATTTCGTCGTTCCATTCGCCTCCGAACGAAGATTTCATCTGGCTGATCGGAAGACCGCGGCTGTTTACGTAGAATAAAAATCTTCCACAACACAATTTTCAGGATACTTCTTTCTCCGATAATCCTTGAGACATTCGTGTTATTTTAAATTGCATTCGTTTCCGTCGTAAAGCCTGGAATGCGTTCAGAAGGCAATCAGTGGTAAGTGCACTTTTCCTTGAAAATGAATTACGCAGTGGAAACGTATCTTTATCGTAACACCTTTCGTCGACAAATCAATACAGTCGATTTCTTCATAAATAAACAAGAGATAAGAGCACTTATATTGATCATGGAGTGACTTAACGAAATAAAAACAATTATAAGAAAATATAAAATATAAAATATGAAATATGTAAAATATAAAATATAAAATATAAAATATAAAACATAAAATATAAAATATAAAATATAAAATATAAAATATAAAATATAAAATATAAAATATAAAATATAAAATATAAAATATAAAATATAAAATATAAAACATAAAATATAAAATATAAAATATAAAATATAAAACAAAATATAAAATATAAAATAATTAAATATCCAGATTACTGATTCTTCTCTTTTCTATTTAAATGCATTAAAAATTCTGCCTCGCATTATCAGCGACATTGTTATCTTTTCACGACTAATTTGCAACAATCCTTATTTATCTCAACTTAAAGGTTAACAGGCTTACACTGGTTGGCTTCTGAGCCGTCCATGTAATTCTCAGGAAGAAATTGCGTTTGCTAAGTTCCAGCTTGGATCGTCCAATGTCTTTTTTATTCGTCGGGGAAAAATGTGAATCTCCGTTATCTCGGAATCTTTGTTCCGTGGGGACAATGAATTTTGGCTCGGTTTCGTCGAACTTCGGACGAAGATCTAATCGATCCGATCGGGCGTCGAATAATGTAACGGGCACAGGTAGATCGCTTCGAGGCGGCGAGATACGTCGGCTAATTGAGACCACGGTCAGTACAGGTATGCATCGAATCAAGTGACACCGCACTATTTGCACGGCGAGATTACCGCGATTAAGCATGCCGTATCGATAAGCGATTCCGCTTATCGCCGCAATATTTCTCCTCCGCGAATCGGTCGGCCGCCGAACCCCCGGGTCGATGCGAAAGTTTCAAAGAAACATCGTCGCAGAAGAATAACCGTAGAGAACAGGGTCGCAATATACAGGGTGTCCCGAAAATGTCTCGCAATCTGGAAATGGGAGATTCCTGAGGTCAGTCGAAGCAACTTTTTCCTTTGCGAAAATTTTCTCCGAGGCTTCGTTTACGAATTATTAACGAAAAACACTGACCAATAAGAGGCGAGCTCGGCTGGCGCGCGGCTGCCCAGCCAACGAGCGCACGGAGCCCGGTTCCGCTCATTGGCTCGGCCGTCTCGCGCCAAATGATCTCGCCTCTGATTGGTCGCTGTTTTTCGTTAATAACTCGTAAACGAAGCCGCGGATTGCATTTTTGCTAAGGAAAAAGTTGCTTCAAATTACCTCAAGAATCCTCTACCTTCGGATTGCGAGACATTTCTGGGATACCCTGTACATGCATACGTATTCCTTTCTCGTTGCGTTGGCAAATTGTTAGCGGAAATAAGAGTCGCCGGTTACGACGATTTATCGAACGATAACAAAGGAAATCGACCAGAGTATGTACATATTATATCTTGCGGCCGAGGTAAAACGGAATTCTATTTCCCCGTATTAATGGGATCCAATTGATCGACGATTGTATAAAGACGGATGCGATTCTTTCAAAAGACACTCTTCTCGTTCACTTTTCATGGCTCACGGAGCTATCGATGCTCGAGGATTCGCGGGCTATTGTTATGAAAATTTGTGCGTCTCCAACGCGACGTAGACCGCGGCTCGGAGGCTCGAAACGAACCGCGATTTCACAACAAAGTCGTCGTTCAAGAGACAGACGAATGTTTTCTTGGAAATGATAATATTTATCTCGTCTCGTTACCGATTTTTATTGGCATGGAAGGAACTTTTACGCGGATGTAAGGAAGTACGGATTTTCGCGAGAGAATGACATACGATTGTTTGACGTTTAAAAGAAAATAATAAATATTAAAAAACATAATAAATGTTTAAAAAACATTCCTCTAGTCGTGATTCTTATTGGCAAAACACTGAATCGAGCGCTTTTTTAACAGCGCGCAAAACGCAGTTTTGCTTGAAAAACGAAACACAAGTTTCCGAACGACCAATTAATAATAAAAATGTACGACTGTAATTTATTTATCATTCCGAGGGACTGCATCTTACAGAACGAACAGAACGAAGCTAAACATTTCTGAGAACAGCAAACAAGTGAGTTCCTCGAACCACGAGGAACGCAAGGAGTTCAAAAGCCTTGTTAACGATATCATCGCTCTCTCGAGACCCATGCTAATTAAATCCGCAAAGGACTTGTTCCATTCGATAAATTCCCGGTAATCGGATAGGACGGTATCGCTCTGAATCCGAAATTCTACGGGGACCGACGAATCGATACGGCAAAAAGATAAACGATCGAGCTCGCAAACTGTTTCATCACAAACGAAACGGGATCGGATTAAACGAGATCAAATTCTTCGGACTTTATTTACCGCTGCCGGGACACGAAGGGACTGAATTAACTCGGTTCCGTGGCGCGTAGCGAATGTAATATTACGTCGATGAGTGACATAATAGAACACGTTCGCGGATTTGAAACGAACGTGAGCCGGCGATGATTAGCTTTCCTGGAGCATGCCGACGCCCGAGGCGCGAATCAAAACATCGGCGTTTCCAATCACGTAATTAATTAACGTTGCACGAATTAACGTTGCAATAATTCTTCCGTTTCGGACCGGACCTTCCCGAGTTTTCCACGAGCTCGCCCCTTATAAATTCGACTTCTCGAGTTAACCGGCTCGAATTCGTCGGTGCCAACGTGCCCGACACGTCGTCACGATAAGCTCGCCTGCGAAACAGCGCGGCGTATGATTTGATAATGGTATCAGCCGGCGTACGTACATATGTAATCTGCTCGCCGGAGAATGGCATCCAACCTGTTACCATGTAACCGCGGCGAATTTACCGAGTTAAGACGCAGTTGTGCCATCGCCGTCGCATCAGCCGTTCAAACCGAGCGCGTGCCGCCGCGACTCGCTCCGTCTCTCCGCGGAGAAATGGTAGCGCGACGAACCAGCAATTTTCTAATTGAAAACGGAGACGAGCGGTCCCTCGTCGACGCGAGTGCTGAAAGTTTCTCGTGAACGAGATTAACCGGCTCACCGGGGAAGACGAGTTAACGCGTCGTTCGTGTTCGTCGCCGCCTTTCGCAATTCGACGACTCCTATTGTCACTCCCCCCCCCCTCCCCCACCCTTGATTTAACCTTTGATTTTGTCATCGAGCTCTACAGTTTGCTTCCCGCGTTCGAGAAACAAGTGCGCGCGAGAAAGACGGTACGATGAAAGGGCCCATTTGCGGCGACAATTGAGCCGTTTATTTTGAAAGTTTCTGACAGCTCTTTAAATACAAACAAAAATTCGATCTATAAGATTATCTTCTCAAGATGACATAACAATTTTTAATGGCGCCACTCGAGTGCAAAGGGTTAATTTTCACTGGCAAATTGTTTTTTAAATTTTCATTCTCGCACGACAGTGCACGAAAGTGCATTCTTGCAGCAGAACAACGTCGCATTCGAACAGCGTAATCGCGAAACGTTGACGGGTGCGTACAGTCGATGATTTTTCCGCTTTTCCATGCGCCGCGGGAACAATTCGGACGCGTCGCAATTGAGCCGTTTACTTTGAAAGTGGCATAAGTCACTTTGTTTTTAAGTCGATATATTTAAGGGTTTGCGTTTTAACACCGTTTAAAAATATGGATGCTAACTTTCGAGAAGATTTACTTGTATTTGTTATCTCAGGGTACTGATATTCTTCTCGGTATAAATAATTTCGTATAAACATTAAAATATCACCACTTTTCATTACGGTAAAGTGACTTATGCCACTTTCGAAATAAAAGGCTCAATTATCTTTGCCCAAACGGAGCCGTTTCAACGCGATGTTTCTACAGGGTGTCCCAAAAATGTCTCGCAAACCGAGAATGGGAGGTTCCTGAGGTAATTTGAAGTAAGTCTGTCCTTGGCGAAAATGCGATCCGCGGCTTTGTTTGCGAGTTATTAACGAAAAAGAGTGACCAATGAGAGGTGAGATATGCTGGCGCAAGGCGGCCGAGCCAATGGGCGGAACTGGGCTTCGTGCGCTCATTGGCTCGGCCGCCAAGCGCTGAGCGAGCTCGCCTCTCATTGGTCAGTGTTTTTCGTTAATAATTCGTAAATGAAGCCACGGGTTGCATTTTCGCTAAGGAAAATGTTACTTCAAATGATCCCAGGAACTTCTCATTTCCGGTTTGCGAGACATTTTTGGGACACCCCAGTATAGTCGCAGCATCGATGTATTAACCCTTTGCACTCGAAGCTATTTTAATAGTAAACCTAAGATAATTTTTCTGACTCATAGTATTATATTCCCATTTTATATGACGAAGTGCATTTTAAGTGCATTTTTATGAAATCATGTCTTCCGATGACTCGTAAACAGTTACACTTTTAACAATGTTGTAAATGTAAACTTTATTAATATAAGAATGATCTTGGAACGTGATACAATAATTTTAGTGGCGTCTCAAGATCATTACTCGAGTGCAAACGAGTGTTAACCCTTTATCAACGTACGCTTTGTGTAACTTATATTCTCTGTTTCTGGGCCCGAAATTTCTGTTACATCGATTTTGTCTGTTCCGAGCGTTCGAAAGTGTTTAGAACCGAAGAATCAACCGGTTTCGCCGAGCTGCGGTTTATCATTCGCCTGCGTATCTTCGGCAACGAACAATTCGCCTCTTGATAACAACCGGCTCGGCACGACCTTCGAGATAAAAGTTCCATAAAAATAGAACACGTGGTTCGGAACGTTCGGCGCAGGTGGACGAGAACAAGTGCCGAGAATAGTAAAGTGTTTCGAGCGTTGAGAGGATGAAGCATGGCTCGCGCGTTCTTCGCGTTTGATGTAATTAATATCGTTGGTAATTAGACCGCGAATGAAAATGAATTTTATGAAAATTTATTCTTTCGTTCGCTCTTCTTTTATTTACCAAAAGATAAGCGTCGCGTTTCAGAAACTTTCAAAAAGCGTAAAGAATCGCAGTGTTCACGTAAATGCAGGGTCTTGAAATTAAATCAGGAATAGGAATAAAATAGAAATTTAGTTTGTAGGAATAAAATAAAAATATCGTTGCGTTACGTTTCATTTTTTAGTGCATACATTTTAGATAGTTGTGTGTACCAATATAGTGCTTATGACAGGAAATTCACGATTCTGTGGTTGTAAAGAAAAATACGGCAACTCACGATTTCAAAAAACTTAAGTCAACGCGTTAATTTAATTGCAGCATATAGAATTTACGTATTTATAAAAAAAATCATCGTAAAGCAAATTCTACAGGCTCAACAAAATTATGCAATTTGAAGCGCTACTAAACAGCGCCACTACTGCAATACATATATTATAGTAAAATTGTGCAGAGTGTCCCAAAATTATGGTACTTCCGGGAAATTAGAGATTTCTGAGGTCATTCGAAGCAACTTTTTCCTTTACAAAAATTTTCTCCGAGGCACCGTTAACGAGTTATTAACGAGAAACAGTGACCAATGAGAGGCGAGCTCGGCTAGCGCGAAGCCAACGACCCAACGAGCGCGCGAAGCCCAGTTCCGCTCATTGGCTCGACCGCTTAGCGCCAGCTGAGCTCGCCCCTCATTGGTCATTGTTTTTCGTGAATAACTCGTGAACGATGCCTCGGAAAAAATTTTCGTAAAGGAAAAAGTTACTTCAAATCACCTCAGGAACTCCTCATTTTCAGGAAATACCATAACTTTGGGACTCCCTGTATTTTAAGAGAGAACGATGAGACAATTTAATGGAATCATTACTCCCCCAAATAAAATTATTTTAAATATTCATAAAAATATTTCTAGCGTTGCATTATTATTCGTAGACTAAACAACAATATGTCAGTGCTTTAAAAAATGATGAACTACGTTTTAACGAAATGACGTTTAAAAATGTGCATTCAGCGAGCCATTTTATCGTGCGCGTTTCGCGAAATTTTTGTATGCTTCTGCTTTCCTTTTATGAACCCATCGCTTTTGTTTCATTACGCGTGGATAACTGGTTCCGGCCGATTTAAATAGAATTTGGAACACATGCTGCCGTAACCATACCGCGATAAAAAGAACGGTAATTGAGATGAAAAAGTGTCGTTGCCCCTAACAATGGAACGTCGACAATTAACTCACGGAAACAAAGTTCAAAATTCCTATCGCTCGAGTAATTACGGGCGAGGCTCTCTGCGTACGTATGCATGCGCATTGTTCTCGAACAAAATATCGGACATTGTTGGGAAAGTTCGGCCCGCTAAAATTAACATGGAATATCGTTAAAATATGTTCGACGCGCGAGCGTTTCCTTCCCTTCGTCATCGATTAATCAAAACTTTGATCGAAGTTACAAAAATCGATTTTCCCCGTTCATTGTACAGCGAAAACGGGATCCTAACAAATTAGAGACACGGTTATCAGACCGTCAGATTTCTGTGCGATCGAACGTTTCGAAATTCCAAAATTACTGGCTATCCTTGAAATTGCATAATAATTTCATTCAAACGTTACGTTCTAACCGACCTAACGCAATATCGTCGCATAAATCCGACTATGTATGGATGCCATCGCGACATAACCGACAGACCAATTGCAATAAACGTTTCGTTTCGATTCGCACACAGCGGAACTCCATCCAGTGAAAATGAACGAAATAAATCTGTCATACGACATGCTAAATTTGCATGATAAAAAAAAGAAACGTTTCCCGAGCGACTAAACGATTTCTTAAATTTTTCAAATGAACTTATTTGTTTCACTCGTTATTCGCTTTACTGAAGATTTCGTGCGCGAACCTAAACTTTTGAATACAAGTTCGAGGTACAACGATTTTTACGGTTTACGTATAATAATTCTTTTTTTTTTCTTTGGCTAGACACAAAGTATTAGTATTAATAGCATTAGTATCAATAGTATCAGTATTAATAGTATTAATATTAATAGTATTAGTATTAGTAGTATTAATAAATTCGAGGTACAACGATTTTTAGGGTTTACTTCTCATAATTCTTTTTTTTTCTTTGGCAAGACGCAAAGTATTAGTATTAATAGTATTAGTATTAATAGTATTAGTATTAATAATATTAATATTAATAGTATTAATATTAATAGTATTAGTAGTATTAATATTAATAGTATTAATATTATTAGTATTAGTATTAATAGTATTAGTATTAACAGTATTAATATTAATAGTATTATTATTAACAGTATTATTATCAATAGTATTAGCATTAATAGCATTTACAAAAACGCGGTTATGTCCTTTAAATGGGAGCATCAAAGGGTTAATAAAAGAGAGCCGCATCGAGATCGAATCGCTCGAGTCGACGAACTCGAAACGGATCTCCTTCTCGCGATTAAAAAACCGAGACACCGCTGTACTATTCTTCGGTGAATCGACGATCCGAGGGAACAGAAATTTCCGAGTTACGATAAAACGCTGGAACCGACTTCCGGCGATCTTTTCGGGCCGAATGCCGCAGCGTTTCGATGTAGCGAAGATAAAGGACGCGGTAATAAAGTTAGCCCGTAGAGCACTCCGTGTAAGCGGTTTCGCTACAGCGTCCTGTAACAATCTTGCCGATTGGGTGCCGGAGCACCCCGTAAGGAGCGTGTAACGGAAAGGGGCAACGGGAATTGTTGGGAGCGCCGGTGGCTAGGGGATAATTCAATATCGTCCCGGCAGCGATCGAGCCGAATGGAAGCCACCTTTGAAGGACCGACCGATTCGCTCCGCCTTTCATTCCGCCCACGGTATTAATTACACACGGCGTGTACATGCAACAACGTTCAGCGAGCGAGGCCGGCCGCTTACCTCGAATCGTTGCGAGGTTGCAAACAAAGGGAAGGGAGAAGAGAGAGAGAGAGAGAGAGAGAGAGAGAGAGAGAGTGCGCACACGCATTCATCGCAATGAGCACTAATTAGTAGGTGGAATTAAGGTGTACGCTCGGGCTTATTACAACGGGCCGATGTAATTAATCATCGTTTATTTCGCTGGCCGTTCGCAAAGCGGCGAGAGCCACCCTGCGGATCGAAAAGGGGGGAGGAAGGGGAGAAGCGCGTGGGGTGGCAGTCGGGTAACGACCGCGTGACGCTCGTCGAATCCGCGAGAGCGGCGCGGCGGCCGAAATCGAATTTTGAAACTCTATCGGACGGGGAAAGCGGGCGCGAACCAACACAAAGAATAATAGAACTGCCGGATAAAACGTAAACGTTAACAGAAATTGATGACCGTTCCTCGTCTACGCTACTATTTGTCCGCGCCAAGCCTTTTTTCCTCTTTTTTATTTTTTTGTTTCGTTTCGTTTCGTTTCGTTGTCGTCCACGTTTCCCGTGCTCCTTTTCCGTGCCGCCTCCACCTGCGCCGGCGACTGGCAACACGTGTTACAGCGCACAAATATTTTCGCAACGACCCGCTTCGGTTCCGGCTTCGAAACGAGCCCCGGATCGACCCAAACTTCATGATCAAATACATGGTTTTACTCGCTCATTCTCTTTCTCTCGTACACAAATACAGACACACTCTCTCTCCCTCTCTATAGGTCACGTCTCCGAGCCGAGGAAACACCGTGCACACCGGCCGGCCACATCGTACCTATAAATATCGGGGCGAACGCCGATGGAACGGCCCGCGCGGCTTTGGGCAACTGGCAACCCATTGGCAAATGATATACGGGAACGGGGCCGGAGAAAAATTCGGACCCACGTTTGCGGTGCAATCGTAACCCTCGAATCGACGCGGACACGTCGGAAGTTGAATTTGTCCGAGAGGGAGCGGAGAAATCGTTCGAGGAACGCGGATTTTGTGCGGTTCGTGGCGAAAACGAGCGTCCGGAAACGCAACCGTCGTGGTAGCAAATTTTTAGCTAATTTTTTCAGAACAGCAGAAGATACGGTAAGGAGCAAAAGTGAGCGCACAGCTTCCGGTACGGTGTAACTTTCTCGAAATTGGACGAAATGATTTGCAGGTTTTCTTAAATGTTAGGGGGACTAGTTTTTACTGCATCCACGATGACTAAAATACTTTTTTTTTATAAAAATTAATACATTATATATATATATATATATTATTCGTTCGAATAATTTACTGTATTCGAAATGCTACTCGGATAACATTTTATCCGAAGAATTTATGCGAAATGTTATTCGAAGAAATTATATTCGCGATATTAGCCGAATCAAATTTTATTCGATAAATTTATTCGAAATGTTGCTCGAAGAAATTATATTCGCGATATTAGCCGAATCAAATGTTATTCGATTAATTTATTCGAAATGTTGTTCGAATAAAGCTTTGTTGGAATGGTGCGCTTATTAATACTACTCTACTTAATACGCTTTTTACACATATTAAATGTGTGCATAACTAAAGTGATTTCTACTCCGTTTAATAAAATATTATTATTATTATTATTATTATTATTATTATTATTATTATTATTATTATTACTACTACTACTACTACTACTACTACTACTACTACTACTACTACTATTATTATTATTATTACTATTATTATTACTATTACTATTATTATTACTATTATTATTATTATTATTATTACTATTATTACTATTATTATTATCGTTATTATTATTATTATTATTATTATTATTATTATTATTATTATTATTATTATTATTACTATTATTATTATTGTTATTATTACTATTATTATTATCATTGTTATTATCACTGTAAACTAAAATTGTCGTCGATTCTAAAAAGATTGTGTGATTACGACTCCATTTCGAAAGCTACAATTCAATTGCAACGAACTTCACTTTTCCGAGAAGGATCTCATTTTCCAGGTCCGAGAGCAACGGCCTCGGACATCCACTATGGCGGTGATGTTGAGGCGTTCCATTCGATGGTGGTGCACGGAGCGAGGATAACCCTCTCCAGTCGTCGAGGGCTGCGGCCACTTAATTTTTATCCAACGGTAATGAGCAGTGGACATCGAGTGCGGCTCGCGGGGACGAATTAACCCCGCTAATTTAGTCGAACACGCCGGTCGAACGGAAAGCCCGTGTCTGGTAAACTTCGGCGGCGCAGTTTTAATTGCAGCCGAAAATTTCGTTGAAATATTTTATGAAAATTTCGTCACGCGAAAAACGCCGCGTCGGAACGCGAGAGTTAATCCGCTCTGGACGCGCGCTAGGCTTCCGGCTGATCTTTTTCGGGCGCCGAATTAAAGGGGATCCTGATGCAGCAAAGTCCGAATAATCGATACTTCGTTTCCCGAAAACGATGTGGTACACAACCTTCGCAACATATTCCGACGAAAGCGTCCCGTTCATTTCAAGAAACGTTCGCGACGAACTTGTGTCTTCGAAGCGCGTTTCTCGAATTCTTCGTTTTCGAGCTTCGACTGCACAACTTGACTGCATATGGGACAGAGTACAGCAACGTTATCTATACCTATTTTCAAGCAACATGATATTTGTGTGATTATTTCAACGGTACACCAAATTATATCTACAATCCCGAAAAGATTGATTCGCTATATTGTTCGAAATAAATTCACAAGAATGACCCCAATTTTCAGCAGTTTCCATCAAACTCGCCTTTCGACGCGTCAATTAACATGTCACGTGTGATCGACGCTAATGGTCAAGTCCTAATCATCGTAATAAGTTCGAAAATACCAAACTTTGTTAGAATTTTCAACGTACGATAGGGTTGAATGTTAAATCTTCTATGTATAGATGATGTCGGTTTAACCTGCACTTACAGCGATGATTTGTTATTTCTCATTTTCGGTGTCAATGAACCGAGTGACTTTGATCTCGTTGAACTTTTTCAAGCAGATATCGGTCATTGAAAGTGCCGAGCCTAGCTCGATCAAGATTTCAGCGCTACAATAGAGTCAAATGTACGTGTATCTTCCATAGATGGTGTCGGTCTAATCAACACTTACAGCGATAATCTGTTATTTCTCATTTTCGGTGTGAATTAACCGAGTAACTTTGATCTCGTTGGACTTTTTCGAGCAGATATCGGTCATTGAAAGTGCTGAGCCTAGCTCGATCAAGATTTCAGCGCTACAATACAGTCAAATGTACGCGTATCTTCTATAGATGATGTCGATTTAACCAGCACTTACAACAATAATTTGTTATTTCTCATTTTCGGTGTGAATTAACCGAGTAACTTTGATCTCGTTGGACTTTTTCGAGCAGATGTCGGTCATTGAAAGTGCCGAGCCTAGCTCGATTAAGATTTCAGCGCTACAATAGAGTCAAATGTACGTGTATCTTCTATAGATGATGTCGATTTAACCAGCACTTACAACAATAATTTGTTATTTCTCATTTTCGGTGTCAATGAACCAAGTAACTTTGATCTCGTTGGACTTTTTCGAGCAGATGTCGGTCACTGAAAGTGCCGAGCCTAGCTCGATCGAGACTTCAACGCGGGTTCTGGAGTCGTCGAAGCCGCAGATGCGAGCGATCTAATTCGTTTCACCTAGAAACGTCTGTTCGACGGAATAATTTGTTCGATCAACGACAAGACGGATTACAGCGGGCTTTCCCGGACGAGGGGCGACAATTACGAAAGGAGGAGATCGTTATTTCCCAGGCTCGGCTCGCGACAGCTTTCAGTAATTATCATCGGCGGCCCGACGGGATCCCACGGACCCCGTTCACAACACGGTGTCTCATTCGACCGACGTTTGCGAATTTCGCCGCGGAAAAGCAAATAACGGGAATCCTATCGTCGAATTAATTACTGACCGCCCGTCCTGTGACAACAGACTCCGAGCATAAAATTGGTCGACCGGCGAAGTCACTGTCAACGGGGCTGAACATTCGAGTCTGCGGAAATTGCGCTGACTGATTACGGTAGCGAATCGCGGTCGACGATATCGCTCGGACGTTCGAATCGATGACAAATCCTAGCAGCGCAGCTCGCCGCTGCGATAAACCTACGATGCGTTTCGATGACGAGAGAGAGAGAGAGAGAGTTAGAGCAGGTATGAATGATGCTTCGAGATATTTTTCGCATTTTTTCTTGCCGGCTGGAGTAAAAGTATCGACTCGATTTAAAAGCATCGACTCGACTTAAGAAATAGCGAACAATCTTTAATCGACGATTAATCAACGATCCGTTCGTAAGAGTTGTCGATTTAATTCTGGGACCTGTTAGGTTCAAATAACTTCGATTTTTATAATAATTATGGGTACTGCGTATTTTCATAATTATATGAAAGATGCGTTCTTTCTTTCTGGTCTAAAAGTGTCGACTCGACTTAAGAAATAGCGAACAATCTTTAATCGACGATTAATCAACGATCCGTTCGTAAGAATTGTCGATTTAATTCTGGGACCTATAAGGTTAAAGTAACTTCGATTTTTGTAATAACTATGGGTACTGCGTATTTTCATAATTTTATGAAAGATGCGTTCCTTCTTTCTGGTCTAAAAGCGTCGACTCGACTTAAGAAATAGCGAACAATCTTTAATCGACGATTAATCAACGATCCGTTCGTAAGAGTTGTCGATTTAATTCTGGGACCTGTTAGGTTCAAATAACTTCGATTTTTATAATAATTATGGGTACTGCATATTTTCATAATTATATGAAAGATGCGTTCTTTCTTTCTGGTCTAAAAGTATCGACTCGACTTAAGAAATAGCGAACAATCTTTAATCGACGATTAATCAACGATCCGTTCGTAAGAATTGTCAATTTAATTCTGGGACCTATAAGGTTAAAGTAACTTCGATTTTTGTAATAACTATGGGTACTGCGTATTTTCATAATTTTATGAAAGATGCGTTCCTTCTTTCTGGTCTAAAAGCGTCGACTCGACTTAAGAAATAGCGAACAATCTTTAATCGACGATTAATCAACGATCCGTTCGTAAGAGTTGTCGATTTAATTCTGAGACCTGTTAGGTTAAAGTAACTTCGATTTTAATAACAATTATGGCTACCGCATATTTTCATAATTTTACGAAAGATGCGTTCCTTCCTTCTGGTCGTCGAACAGAGAGATATTGTTCACGAATTTAACGATAGCACAGATTTAGGTTCATTGATTATCAAATTCACGATTACATTTCTGCATGCATTTTCGAAATGTTTTCATCCACTAAATGTTCTTATCTAAAATTTCCCACGTTCCGCGGAAGAACGTGCGCGTTATCGGCGAACATAAATCTTACTTTCCCAAACAGAATGTCAAGTATAAATCATCCCCTGCGGCACCGAGAAGGGGTTAATGGACCCCTGACAAGAGGCCTGTCGGTCGTAACGGGTGCGTGACATATGCATATACAAATCTGCAGGCCTGGCATATCTATGTCAAACGTGTACGTGAAATGTTACCTCTTCGTATTAGTTCGCGTATTGTAGACCAGCGACAACGGAAAGTTCTGATATTACGGTGTGAGCACGGATTATTCGTCGTGTAAAAATTTGAATAAAAATGCAAAACCTTCGATTGAAACTTCTTTCTACGAAATTTCGCTGTTTGAACGGTTAACTGTGGCGCCGCCTTTTCAGAGCGACGACGAGTATATTCGTCAGACACAGAGAAAGTGTCGCTATAAAAATATATATTGGATCAGAAAGGCGGCTTTATTTTATATAAAATTAACAATTTTATTACTTTTACTTACTTCTTTATTACTACTTACTAAATCAAATGCTCGTAAAAGTTAAAAATTCGAATTGCAATAATACTGCAATATTCATATATTTATTCATATTTTGTACTTATTTGTCTTATCCTGGCCTTGCTTCGAAATACTCTAAACGAAAAATTCTAATTCAAATTGCAATAATACTGCAATATTCATATATTTATTCATATTTTGTACTTATTTGTTTTATTCTGGCCTTGCCTCGAAATACTCTAAACATCTTGAAATTCGAAAATATATTTTTCTTTTCACTAAAATTACAATTTAAATGGCCAATGGGCCGCCACTCGTCGTGACACAAAATACTCCGTCACTTCTCCGCGACGAGTATACTCGTCGAACACACAGGTAACTGGTTAAATCATTGAAAAAGTCGAACGCGGAAAACACACAGAACCAACAGGCTTTCACGAGAGAATCGCGAAGATTTATTAAGTAGCCTCGCGTTGGACACAAAGCATTCGAATCTTGAAGCGTCCATTTGTCAAACCGAGTTGCTATATTTTTCAAGAGGGACTGCTTTATGCATCGAAATGTTCGGTCGCCTTGGTTTATGGACCCGGCGATCCTAAAAGGGCGCCCCGGATCTCGCCAGCTTTACAACCCTGTCCTTGGGGTGCACTTGTCAACATCTCCGAAAAAGGTGACCCGGGACTTGCTTAACCAAATAAAACCGACGGAACCGTGGAACTTCACCTCATCCCCGAGTAACGGACGAAGTAAGAGAGAGTCTGCGGTGAAGCAAAAAAGTCGAATTCGGAGCAGCACAAAAGAATGCCGATGAAGTTTCTGTCTTGCCGACGAGCTTTCCGTCTGCAACGCGAACCCTGAACTGCATTACAAATTGCTCCCGTATTTCTCTTTTTTTATCCGGCCGCGGAGCCTCGACTATGGAATTCGTCGCGACTGTACACAGAAAGTTTCGCGAGTTAGTCGAATCGCTGTTCTCTGAACAAGCGGTTTAACCAGTTAAGCGCGTCTGTCGTGTACACGCGTCGAACCAAATCTCTATTACGGCGCGTTCGACGTGTTTACTCGTCGTTAAAAACGTAAAATTACCATTTGACTATGGAAACTCGAAATTTTAATAAAATGTTACGTTGGAAACTATGAAGCGGACGTTTTTGTTTAGTCTGTGTTCAGCTGCGACTGTGTTCATTGTAATGCGCGCTCGATATTTTTATTTATAAATTTTAAAGGTATTCTTCTTAATCATTCCGTAAATTTTTTTCGGGTTTGTATCCCATTTCTATTTTATTCTTCTCCGAAACCAGATGAAAATAAAACGCGATTTACATCGTTCAACGCCCGTTTCATAGTTTTCAACCTAATACAATAAGAATATTATTTGGTGGGATGCTATATTACCTTTAGAATTATATATATTATTATATTATATTATTATTATATATTATATATTATATTATATATATTATTATATTATATTATTATTATATATTATATATTATATTATATATATTATTATATTATATTATTATTATATATTATATATTATATTATATATATTATTATATTATATTATTATTGTATTATATTATTATATTATTATTATATATTATATATTATATTATATATATTATTATATTATATTACCAATAGAACTGCCAAGTATTTTATACGGAGGGGGTGGTGGGAGTTAAGATACCGGTGTAAGACCTGCGAAGCGCCACTTTGTGTGGTACCGTGTTTCGAGAAATATCACACCGAACACAATTGAAATACTTAATATTTTTTTTCTACATGTGTCTTTCTTGTTCATGTATTTTATTATTATTTGAGAATTTTTCAGTTTACAATAACAATAACTTTTCAGAGATAAATCGTTAAGTTTCTCTTAAATAAAAATCTAGTTCTTCGTTTTTCATAAAATTTGTAATAGTCGTCATCGCTTGATTTTAATTCCGCACACTGTGTGACGGGTTTTTAAAACTAAAAAAATTCGCCGCTTAACAGGTGAAACGTTCCCACGTTTCGTTTTCCAACGAGAAACTGCGAGACGATGAAATCGCTAAGCGTAACCTCGACGTCGCTGTTTTCGAATTTCTTCGGACATCCTCCGCGAAGGTCCGGCCGAGGACGAAACGCGGGTAACGGGCGTTTAAGCAATATTAATGGGCGATCGCGCCCGGAGAACTATATACCTCTTCTGTGTCCCGTGAACTAAATTATTCCGACGAATCGTAAAGTTCTAGAGTCCACAATGTTTACGGGCGTCGCAGAGGTCCGAGAGATCGGAAAGTTCAAGTCTAAAGTTCCGCGGAGTTTTAAAGGCCGGTCGATTCAGCGTAAATATTTAGAACGCTCTTTCTATCTTCGGCGCGCCTTCTGCTCTGTAGAACCCGTTGTCCGATTTCACCGCTAAAGCGAGGCGGAGGTGTGCCCGACGGTGGGGCGAAACTGCCAATAAGGATTTTCTTGGGCGCTTTCTTGAATTGCTTTCCAAATCCCGATCGTTACCCGCGAAATACACTCGCGTGTACGATGCCGCCTACCCCCGAAGTAAATAGAGCGAGCTTCCTTCCTGCGTTCCCGAAATCTGGCAATTCCAGACTTAACAATTCAATAACGTCTCGCGAGCCCCGACGCGTTACCTGGTGACGTCACAGCTTCCTGACGACCCCATCAAACGGGGCAAAAACAAAACGTAGGTGTGTATTCCGTTTGTGGAATACTTTTAATAATATACTTTATGTAATGCTTTATGCAATACTAATTAATAATACTAATTATAATAATACTATATAATAACTGTACTATATATTATATTATATAATAATAATACTATGTAATAACTGTACTATATATATTATATTATATAATAATAATACTATGTAATAACTGTACTATATATTATATTATATAATAATAATACTATGTAATAACTGTACTATATTATATTATATAATAATAATACTATGTGTAATAACTGTACTATATTATACTATATAATAATAATACTATATAACAACTGTACTATATTATACTATATAATAATACTATTATATAATATAGTAATACTATATGTATAATAACTGTACTATAATATACTATATAATAATACTAGTATATAATAATAATAATACTATATAACAACTGTACTATATTATACTACACAGGGTATCTCAAAATTATGGTACTTCCGGGAAATGATGGGATCCTGAGATCATTCGAAGTAACTTTTTCCTCAGCGAAATTGCAATCCGCGGCTTTGTTTACGAGTTATTAAGGAAAACCTGTGACCAATGAGAGGCGAGATTGGCTGGCGCGAGGCGGGGCCGTGCCACCGAGCACACGAAGCCCAGTTCCGCTCATTGGCTCGACCGCCTCGCGCCAGCCAATCTCGTCTTTCATTGGTCAGAGTTTTTTGTTAATAACTCGTGAACGATGCCTCGGAGAACATTTTTGTAAAGGAAAAAGTTACTTCGAATGATTTCAGGAACCCCAAATTTCCCGGAAATGCCATAATTTTGGGACAAACCTGTATATTAACCAGTTAGAGCCGTGTTTGAGTATACTCGTCACAGTAAATTCTCCCAAATCGATGCTCCAATCGTGCACAAAAATCGACAATTTTGGAACAAGAGATACGATTATTCGAGCCTTGTGTTTTTATTGTTATTGACAACCGGTAACTATAAAAACGAGTCCCGCAAGGCTCGAACAATCGTATCTCCTCTCTCTAAATTCTCCATTTTTGTGTGCAATCCGAGCGTCAATCAGAGAGAATTTACTGTGTATTTTATGTCACGACGAGTATGTATACTCGTCGTCGCTTGATTCTCGCGGCACACACGGAGGTGCGCGCTCCGAAAAGGAGGCGGCACAGCAAACTGGTTAAAAAGGAGACTGCGTTAACTTCCGATTGTCAATGGGGGGAACAGCGGTCAAAGCATGGAACTCGCTTACGTTCGCAAATCGGACTAGTTAGAAAGTAGCCGTGACCGGTCAGAGCACTCTTATTCCCTTTGGTTGTTTTGTTTCTTCTTTTTTTTCGTCCGATAAGCAAACGTATTTGAGCAAGCGTTGGTCAAACGAGAACGACATAGCCGGCAATCGATGCACGCCACCGTTTGGCCGGCGATCGATGAATATACGGGCACAACCGTCTCCCGCGGAACGCGGAACCTGAAACGAACGATGACAATAGGCCATGAATTCCGCCGGTCGATCTTGCAACACGCCGAATCTGCATTTCCCATTTATATGGAAATTACAAAATCGCGCTTTTGTCCGATCAATTAGTAACGGTCGGTCGAAATGGGAGAGAGGGTAAGATAGAGATAGAGGGCCGGGGAGTGCGAGGGAGCGAGAAAATGGGGGGAGAAGGGGGGCCTCGGAATTTCGCGTGGACGTTGCGTGGCATTCGGAACGGCCACTTGCGCAATACGCTGACGCGGAGCGTAACAAGGATCCATCAATAACAGATGCGGCGCGATGGCCGAGCCCGCATCTTGGCATGATTTTGTATCGTTTTGGAAAATTTACTCTCAGATCGAGCATAAAACCGCGTCAAATTTCGCCGATCCTGTCGCCGCGCTGCAAAACTCTCTGGGCCGTTTCCTGCCATCCTGAGGTCGAAGGGGAAAATCTTGCCAACTAATCTCATCCGTGGAGATTTTTATCTCCCGTTCGCCGCGTAAACTCGTTAGTCGCGGATCTCTGTTTTTTCCCGGTTTGCCGACGCAACGGTTCGCGCCAGTGACCGTATTGGATCACGAGTCGTCCCGGTTCGTTCCGATTTCGCGCTCTCTTGGGAAAATAAATCCGTTACCGCGGAATATTGTTAATTAAGACGCCGACCGTGGTCCTCGCGGCCAAGAAAGTTTTACGAAACCGAAGGTAATTTATTCCGCGAGGAACGAAAGCCCCGGGGTTTACGATATTAATTACTCTCCACGAATTTTCTTGCGTTTCGCAAATTAGGCGCGCTCGATCGTGTCAGGGTCGAAGCTAACTATTAGATCTACCGGAATGTTCTGTCCGTTTTTGAATTGAAATATAACACAATTTTCATACATTTAATAATATTTATTGTAGAATGTACTTTCCATCGTTACTTATGACTTCTTGATTTAGAACAGCCTTCAGCGAAATGGTAAGATGAATTTGTCGCAACACGATGAATAATAATTACATATATTAGGTCTACCGAAAAGTTCTGTCCGTTTGAGAAATGAAAAGAAATAATAGATTTTTCATGAATTTAGTAATATTTATTGTACAATATAATTTCCGTCGTTACTTATGACCTCTTGCCAACGTGATGGCAAAAAATATATGTCTCAAATGAATATGTGCATATCTATTGAAATTTGCAATGGCATTATCGGACAGAACTTTCCGGTAGACCTAATATAATATATCATGTCAATATAATATATTAGGTCTACCGGAAAGTTCTGTCCGTTTTTGAATTGAAATATGACACAATTTTCATACATTGAATAATATTTATTGTAGAATGTACTTTCCATCGTTACTTATGACTTCTTGATTTAGAATAGCTCTCAGCGAAATGGTAAGATGAATTTGTCGCAACACGATGAATAATAATTATATATATTAAGTCTACCGGAAAGTTCTGCCCGTTTGAGAAATGAAAGGAAATAATAGATTTTTCATAAATTTAGTAATATTCATTGTACAATATAATTTCCGTCGTTACTTGTGATCTCTTGCCAGCGTGATGGCAAAAAATATATGTCTCAAATGAATATGTGCATATCTATTGAAATTTGCAATGACATTATCGGACAGAACTTTCCGGTAGACCTAATATAATATATCATGTCAATATAATATATTAGGTCTACCGGAAAGTTCTGTCCGTTTTTGAATTGAAATATAACACAATTTTCATACATTTAATAATATTTATTGTAGAATGTACTTTCCATCGTTACTTATGACTTCTTGATTTAGAACAGCCTTCAGCGAAATAGTAAGATGAATTTGTCGCAACACGATGAATAATAATTACATATATTAGGTCTACCGGAAAGTTCTGTCCGTTTGAGAAATGAAAGGAGATAATAGATTTTTCATGAATTTAGTAATATTTATTGTACAATATAATTTCCGTCATTACTTATGACCTCTTGCCAGCGTGATGGCAAAAAATATATGTCTCAAATGAATATGTGCATATCTATTGAAATTTGCAATGGCATTATCGGACAGAACTTTCCGGTAGACCTAATATAATATACATATCATGTCAATATAATATATTAGGTCTACCGGAAAGTTCTGTCCGTTTTTGAATTGAAATATAACACAATTTTCATACATTCAATAATATTTATTGTAGAATATACTTTCCATCGTTACTTATGACTTCTTGCCAGCGTGATTGCAACTTATAAATGCCATTTTTAAAAAATTATTTAGTTTTAGAGGCGAAGAACTCGACTAGTGCTTGATTGACATCAGCTTCAGTTTTGAATTTTTTTTCCTGTAAAAAGTTTTGCAAAGAGAGAAACAAGTGATAATCGGAGGGTGCTAGGTCTGGGAAGTATGGTGGATGCGACAGAACTTCCCAGCCTAGCTCTGCGATTTTCCGACGAGTCGCCAAAGCAGCATGTGGTCTGGCATTATCATCGGTAGCCATGTTTTCACGATCGCGTCTCGCTTAATAACGACACGAGACATCTTTGTTTCAGCTTATTTAGGAGAGTACATGTGTGTAAATGCAATGATAAAGAGAGATAGTCGTATATGTCTCAAATCAACATGTGCATATAGATTGAAACTCGAAGTGACACTATCGGACAGAACTTTCCGGTAGACCTAATATTTTCAGAGAGCCCGGAAAAAGTGATTGGCCATTTTCCATCGCCAAGAGAATGTCCGATTAGAGTTGTGTTAGCGGCGAAGCAGCGGTAAAATTCGTGGCGTGTGCGCGCCATTTCGTCGCTGTTAAAGCGGATATAGCAGAGGCGCGCGAAATGAACACATACGAATGAAATTGGAGCACTCCGGCTCTAAATTTAAACGTTCCGGACATCAAACTTTTTCGCGGATCAAGCCGGATAACGTGTACAAAGCGAGCAACGTGGAAACGAAAATGGCTCTCTCGATGGTGGACCTTTGAAGCCGGCGCTAGATTCGCACGCCACGGCTCTCTTATCGAAATGTATCTCACCTTTCCTTGCTCTCTCGGACGATTCTTATCGAATCCTTCCCCCCCAAGGTTGCGGTAGCACGACACAAGGTCATCTACCACCTAACTTAGACCTTCGGTGCTTTCCCCGGTCGTGCTTGAAACTACGCGATCCACCGATCGTTCGGAATTCTCAGATTCTTGGAGGAAACGAAGAATCTTCTGTTTTCTTTTTCTGACTTATAGTATTTCCATTCGATGTGACAAAGTGCATTTTATGCGTGTGAAATCGAGTCTTGCGGTGACTCGTACAACTCGTACAACTATTAACGATTTTTTAAACCTAAACTTTGTTAGTATAAAAATTATTTTGGAACGTGATATAATAATTTTAGCGGTGCCTCAGAGTCACCAATCGAGTGCAAAGGGTTAATATTTCTACTGCGAAAAACTTCCTAACGATTCACACCGATCCTCTGTTATTTTCTATGTATATCTGTGTATGGGAATACAATGATCGCGACGACTGGATTTCGAGCCTTGCGCCTCGTTTTTATAATTGTTGACAAACGACGACCGTAAAAATGAGCCGCGAGGCTCGCACAATCGTAGCTCCTCTTCCCAATTTTTTGTCGACAATTTTCGAGGTCTTTTATCGAGGTACAGTTTATGTAAAAAGTATTCGCCTACCTTTTAAGACGAAATAATTTCTTTTGTAACTCGTTCAAGCGATGTTCAATAGCAACTCTCGAAAAATTTGTTAGCCATTGCGTAGTAATCTAATTCCTTTGACAATCCCTCAAAAAATTTAGTTCTCTTGACTCAACTATAATAAAAATTACTCCGTTCTAAAAGCTGTAGAAATGCTTTTACCACCAATCGCAGATTTCGATGCGATTTCACATCCAAACAAGATCGCTGCGGCGAGTAGCGCGACTCGCAACACAATGAAAAGTGAATTAACCGAACTGGGTTCGAGCAAACATAAAAATGGCTCTTTCTAATCTGTTTCGCGGCGTTCCCTCGAGGTCTCACTATTCACGGACGGCAGACAAATGGCCCCGAATGGACATCGGGTGCGAATGAACGTTGTCGAACGGCGCGGCAGCACGCGCGTCGAAGGATGTTCTCGCGTGTGCACGAAGAACGCTCGCATTCCTCGTTCCCATCAATTATCGGTTCGCTAAAAAGCCCGTCGCCGGGCCGCTTAACAAGCCGGCGCGTATCCGCGGCTGATTAATTGCTCGCGAACGCAACGAAAGCGGATTGAATCGGCCGCGTGCCGCCGCCGTAAACGAGATAAACGACGCCGGATGAACGGCGAACGGCGTGCGCCCGACCGCCGGGATACGCGATTAGAGGCGAAGAAATGGAACGTTTCCGCGGCTCCGAATTCGAACGAACGAGGAAACGGACGCGGAACCGGTAACAATCGATTACCATGGTCGAAACGGACCCCGGCGCGGCCCGGTGGTGTCGCAGCCCGAGCCAATACGTGCCGCGACCCGGCGCTACGTTCTGCAAACAGCGACGAAAGTTAGGGCAAAGACAACGACCAACTTGCGCTACGGAGCCGTGTTACTGAAAATTGTAGAAACTTCAATGCAGATCAGGAGTTGCCGATGAATAGATCACGTTACGTGCGCGCTCGTGCACACACTGCCGGATTCCGCGGAGACGTTCCCTCCTGGACGTAATGCAACGGAGCTGCATTCGGAATTATCAAATTCCGGATTCGAAGGGGATCTTGGATTTTATCCAAAGCGAGACGAACTCGTTACGGAGCGCAGGAAATGCGTTTCAAGCTGATAGAGCCGGCAACGGTGTTCCGAAATGCATTCGATCGACAAAGAATATTAGAATAAACTCGCTTTATCGCGTGAACTTTTCGGCGACTTCGACGAGAACGATAGCAACGGAATTGTTTTTGATATTGTCGTCCAAGATTTTGTCTCGCATGCGTATGGGTCAAGGTCTCCGGAATCAGCGAGATGTGCTTTTGATACCGATAATTATACCTTCGCCTGTACACCGGCGAATTATTTCTTTTATCGCGAGCATCTGTGCGAATGACTGCGTATGAGTGGATTAGAGTTATAGCGGCGTAAGTCGCATTTTCATCGTTGTGAGGAACAAAAAAGTGTTAACGTTCACTGATATAATTGCTAAGGTAATTTGGAGCTACGTTAAATTTGTAGTAATTTGTAATTTTGTAATTTTGTAAATTATTCTATATGACTTTTTAACATTTTGGCGTGTATATTTTGTTATGAGGAACAGGAAAATGTTAACGTTCACTGATCTAATTGCTAAGATAATTTGGAGCTACGTTAATTTGTAGTAATTTGTAATTTTGTAACTTTGTAATTTTGTAAATTATTCTATATGACTTTTTAACATTTTGGCGTGTATATTTTGTTATGAGGAACAGGAAAATGTTAACGTTCACTGATCTAATTGCTAAGATAATTTGGAGCTACGTTAATTTGTAGTAATTTGTAATTTTGTAACTTTGTAATTTTGTAAATTATTCTATATGACTTTTTAACATTTTGGCGTGTGTAGATTACATTTTAAGACGTACGTCTAAAGTTTTGAAAATCTGACTTGCACCACTATCGTTCTACCGCACACGTATATACGCAAACAATAGAGAAGTACAATTACAGCATATCTGACAGAGGAATACAGTAAATGCTAAGATTGTGCACAAAAATGAACAATTTTGAAATAGGAGATACGATTATTCGAGCTTTGTAGCTCGTTTTTCATGGTTCTTGACAATTTGTAACTATAAAAACAAGGCTCGTATCTCCTTTTCCAAAATAGACCATTTTTGTGGACAATCTGAGCGTCAATTAGAGAGACATTACTGTACACAAAACTGGACAATTTGGGAAGAGGAGAAATGATTATTGCGGCTCGTTTTTATAGTCGTTAACAGTCGATAACTATAAAAACGAGTCGCAAGGATCGAATAACCGAATCTCTTCTTCCGAAATTGTCCATTTTTGTGGACAATCTGAGCGTCAATTAGAGAGACATTACCCTACATATAAATTCTAGAATATCTGCTCCATAAGAACACTTTATTTTCAATAGGAATAAATATTCTCTTAATTGAATGATATAAGTACAGTAAATTCTCTCTAATTCGCGCCTCAGATTGCGCACTAAAATGAATAATTTAGAAAGAGGAGAAACGATTATTCGAGCCTCGCATCTCGTTTTCATAGTCGTTAACAACCGGTAACTATAAAAACTAATCGCAAGGATCGAACAATCGAATCTCCTCTCTTCAATTGATCAACTTTTGTGCCCAATCTAAGCGTCAATTAGAGAAAACTTACCGTACATCTCTTGGAAATAAGAAAGAAAAGAAAAAAATATCGCGTGAACCGACGCGTCGGTCTAAGACATCGACAGTATAATTTCGTAGAGCCGCGGAAAAATAGAGGCAACAATGCTAGAAACTTCCGAGCCATTATCTTCGCGATACGGGCGCCACATCGTCTATCTAATCTCGCGGACTTATCCGCGTATCAACGATCTAACGAACGAACGAACGGGCGGCGCGCGTTTTCGTTTCGTCGCGTCTCGGAAAAGTGAGCTTCACTCACGGTGGCCACCCGTGCAGCTCGATAATCCGGATACGTCGGAAGAGACAGAACGCGAGATGAAAGGAAAAAGCGAAAGCAAACCGGGGAAAGAAAAAAGAGGAGCCGCTGCCGCTCGGTTACTCAACTAATTAGCCAATTTCCTTGCGCCGCGTTTCGCGAGGCCCTTCGTGACCGCACTCTCTCTCTCTCTCTCCCTCTCTCTCTGCATCAGGGGTAAACGGATAATCCTCCAGACGGAAAAAGCTCGAAACCGCTTCCACTTTATCAGTTACTTATGTAAATTTGTACGTTCGGGGCCGGGTAGGTAGGTTCGCCGCCGCGCGCGCGCGCGCGCCAGAGACGATAAAAGACACCGGGCGGCGGCGACGTGTGCAACATTGTTGCGAAGCCGCAACATTTTCTTACGCCCGGGCGAAATAGCGAGCACGGGAAAACGTTTCCCGGTGCTTTATCGCTCAACAAGGCATTCCGCGGCTTACAATACCACGCAACTTTGTCAATTAGGCATTAAACTCGCTAACAAGATCCGCGAGGGGTTTCTGTCCTCGGCACGAACACCGTCGACCGCCTCGGTTTTCACCGTTTTTCGATAACATCTCACCGTCAATTCCTCGGTAAAAATGGTTCTTCCAATCTTTAACCCTTTGCGCTCGAGTGGCGATTCCGAGGCGCTGCTAAAAATTGCTACACTATTTTTCAAAATAATTGTAATAGTGTCAGACTCGTTTGTATCTAAAAGACTGTTAAAATTGCAAGTTTTGTACTTGCCAATAGGCTTTCGTATGCTTAAATCGCAATAAATCATATAAAATAGAAAATATAATTAAAATAGCTTCGGGTGCAAAGGGTTAACAGTGTTCCAATTTCGAATCATGTTCCAATTCGTGATCAGTTTGCCTCTAACGAACTGTTATAAACGTTGGGCTCGCGTGGCAGCCGCAAAAAAGATATCTTTCTGAATTATTCAAGCATTTGTGCGGGATTTTTGCACAAGTCGCAACTAAACCGAATGCAAGATGAGCAATAAAAACGTTAAGAAACAACAAGCTCCAAGATTTGCAACTGCGAACCGCGTCGCGGGATGGCGATTCGAGCTTCGTTCGAGCTTTGCATAATTCGTTTGGCCCGAAATCCCGAAGATATTTCATTCGGAATTTTCATCGAAACTTTTCTGTTCGAACGTTTAATGTTTAGACTAGCTTTGTTTGAATGCGAGCTTTTAAATATTCATCGAGCAGAAGGGAGAGATATCCTTCTCAGTTTTCCTTCTCGCAGGAACGTCTCTGCAGAAACTAGAATGAATTTTTTATTTTTGACTTAAAGACTGTGGTAGAAAGAATATCGTAGTATAGTATGAATTTTTGACGATATATACTATATACGCAGATGTTCATATTTTACAAGCTCGTACGTGCTATGAATGCATAAAGGGGGTCCGCATTCTATCCCTTATTGTAGTTTGTTTCACGAAAAAAGGACCCAAGTTCATAATAGGGTTGAACGACCGACCCTTGAATGGAAGCCGGCTCGTTTCTTTCGAAAGCAAGCTGCAACAATAGGAATTAGTACAAAAACAGAGCCGGATTCCAGACATGAATAAAACCAATTGTAAGAGACGCCATCATGGGCGAATTAATTCTGATGGAGGACTGTCCCAAGAATCATAAAAATTAGCTGGTTTTTCAATACCTTAACTTTTTAATAGATTCTATTTATAATTGCGGAACTTAATAATTTCTGTTTTCTTCGCATAATTATTTTATTTTATAAAATATAAGTATTTATTACTAATAATTATTATTATATTAATAATAATTATTATTTATTATAATAATAATTATATTATTATTATTATTTCTTTTATATAACATATAATTTTTCATTATTATTTTATTTTCAGTCTCAGTGAAAATAAATACGACGTTAATAAATATCTGCAATCCTTTATTTGTGTAAAACGTATTATTTTTTATGACGTATTATTATTATATTCACATATTTATGTTTAAATTGTAAAAAATATGTAATAAAATTTATAAATTTCGTGATGTACGAAATTATGTACGTGATAATTATGATTGTCATGTTCTTTTCGTTACTTTTCATAAAACTTCAATCAGGGTAATAGAGCCAGTTACTCTGTGGCGTGACTAATTACTGTTCCTCTGGTTTGTTTTCGGGCGTAATTAACTCTATATTTATCGAGCAAGATATATTCAATTTTTTAATTGAAAATTAAACGAAGTAAAAGAATAAAAATATTTAGTATGTCTTATTCGATAAATATACAGTTAATTATGCCCGAAAATAAAGGAAAGGCACAGCAATTGGTCATTCCACAGTAACCGGCTCCACTACCACACACATATACATATAAATTCTAGAATATCTGCTCCATGAGAACACTTTATTTTCAATAGGAATAAATATTCTCTTAATTGAATGATATAAGTACAGTAAATTCTGTCTAATTCGCGCTCAGATTGCGCACTAAAATGAACAATTTGAGAAGAAGAGATACGATTATTCGAATAATCGTGACTTCTCTCCCTAATTGTCCATTTTCATTTCCAAGCTGAGCTTTAATTAGGTCGAATTCACTGCACCAACAGAATTTCTTCAGAAACGAGAAGTACCGTACATTAAAATGCCTGCTTAAAACAGTAGCAAGGAACCCGAGAGCATACGAATAATAGCAAAAAATGGATGCTCGGCGACTATCGGAGATCTTATCGCTTAATTGCAACGCGAAACAAGCGTCTCCCTAGCACATCGGCGGAGGGGCCCGCAACATCTGCCGCCACCTAACACGCGATCATTACGTTCGATTACTCAAGGCCCTTCGCAGTCGCCTAATCTTTCTTCTCGCGAGGAGCTGCCTCGGATCGATCGTCCCGCGCGATTCAGCGCGCCCGAAAATCGAGCATATCCGCCGAAACTCCGACTGGTTCGCGGTCGCTAGACGCGGCCGCAAGTCACGCTAATTAATTCAGGGTGTCGAAGAGAGTCGGGCGAACAGCGCCCCGTTCGTCGACGCGTCCGACGATCGTGTCTCCCGCGATCAAAGGGTGTATCGAGAGATTAATAGAAAACCAGCCTCGGATCTCTGTGTATCAGCGGCTAATTCACGAGGCTGGGATCGAAAAAGCTGGAAGCACGCGTTCGCGAACACGGTGCAGCCGTGACAGCCGACATTAATCGTTGCCACGTGCTACGTATTTGTCTTCCCGAGTTCGGGAACAAGCCGCGTTTGCCCACGTCCGCTCCGGCTCGCCCGCTCGGCCGGAGCTTTCAGGCCAATTTCAGTGAAATCTTAACGAGATTCGCCGGTCGTTTACCCGCGGAAAAAGGATTCCGAGCGGACGTGATCGATGGACGCTTTAACAGCCGCGTATAAATAGATCACGCGCGAGAAACGTTCCTCAAAAATGATATCGTTCGGCCGCACGTATGATTCTCGCGCGAGTTCGTTTTTTTTCTGCCGATCTTTCGTCGGTCCGCGCAAAACTTTCCAGCAGTTTCTCCCGGTAAGCACATTTGGAGAATCGTCGTGGCGATGGGAGTTATGTAAGTGTAACACGTAAGGCGCTTTCTAGGTAGAAAGTATCGACATTTGTTCGGAGACTCTTATCGGTCCGCAAGTTTCTTTTTTCTCGGTACGTTCGACAAGGTACGCGTGCTGCGCGAGATCATAGCAAATTCGAAAATCGTACGTTGTCGCAGAAAAATGGACGATTTGGGAAACGGAGATACGATTGTATAATATAAATAATTACAATATTATAGATAGATAATATATTATACATACTACAGATATTATAGATATGATCGTATAATATAAATAATAATAAAATTATAAATATAAATAAAAAAATAAAATATTACAATATATATATATAATAATAATAGTATATTATTATATATATTATATAATATTATATAATAATAATATAATATTATTATATTATAATAATCGAATAATTGTATCTCCTCTTCCCAAGTTGTCCATTTTTGTGTGCAATCTGAGCGTCAATTAGGGAGAATTTACTGTACAGTAATTTCTCATTTCTCTAATTATAGTTATTGATAATCGGTTAAATTAATACTATATAATATATTAATACTATAAATCGTACAATCGTATCTCCGCTTTCCAAATTGTCCATTTTTCTGTACAATCGGAGCGTCAATTAGAAATAATTTACTATAATAGAATGAAGTCTATGTTGCGGTAAGATTCTACTTAGCGCAAAGAATGTAGAATCCTGTGTGGTAATGTTTCGTAAAGATCAACGGACGGTGATTATTATCCTCTGGAGGTATTCAACGAACCGAACGTCTGTCGCAATTCACTGGACAAGGACAAGTTATTGGCTATCAGCGGTAATGTTGAACGCAGTATGCATACGCAAACATATTATGTAGCGTGTGTAAGTATTAATAGATGCCGGTACGAACACGTGGGGTGACCAGTTGCTGTGCGTTTTGTTTATTTTCGGGCATAATTAACTGTATATTTATCGAACAAAATATACTAAATACATGTTCTGATTCTTTTATTTCGTTCAATTTTTAATTAAAAAATTGTATATATCTTGCTCGATGAATACAGAGTTAATTAATTATATCCGAAAACAAACCGAAGGCACAATAATTGGTCACGTCACAGTAACCGGCTCTATTATCCCGATTAAAGTTCTACGAATAAAATACTGAAAAAAGAAAACATGAAAATCGCAATTATACGTACATTACGAAATTTATAGATTTTATTCCATATCGTCCGAGAAAATTTTTCATTAACAATGGAAGTGGAGTCAAATTGTCGAATGTTTCGCACGATGAAAATGACGAGCTCGTGACAAATTAAATAGAAAAGATTAGAAAGAACATTCTCGTTGAGCCACGGGAAGCTAATATTTATTTCTAAAACTAACGCCAGTTTTAATTTCCAATAATTAACGCGATTTTGTAGGACGGATGCACATGTATAATGTTTTCGGCTTTTGACGTACGAGCGAATTCCTGCATCAAATCGCGTTTGTGATTTTACCGGAACACGCCAAGGGTAGTGTATGTCACACTATCAAGAGGAGAGGGAAGGTCATTGGGGTGTCTCTTCAGGATCGTTGCGCAATATGTAGCATTAAGATTCCTTAAAATGACGAAGTTATGATAATGTCGAGCTCAACCAGTCGGAGCAAATGTCGATGCATAATGCAACTGACATGAGACTGCAGTCTCTCTCTCTCTCTCTCTCTCTCTCTCTCTCTCTCTCTCTCTCTCTCTCACACACACACGAAACACTCCCTCCATTCTTTCTCTCTCTCTCTCTCTCTCCTCTCTCTCTCTCTCTCTCTCTCTCTCTCTCCCTCTCTCCCTCTCTCTCTCTCTCTCTCTCTCTCTCTCTCTCTCTCTCTCTCTCTCTCTCTCTCTCTTTCTGTCCGTGCTCCTCTGTCGCCAACGATCCCGCGTAAAAAAGAAACAGCTTATGCGAGAATAAAAACTTGGTTCAATACTTCATTTTCAGAGCCGGGTATAACCGGCACGCCGTTATGTCAACCCTTATCTCTTGAAAGTACTCCCGCCCTTGAGTCTACATGTAGAGGTGTTCGCATACTCGGGATACACACTTTGAACTTTTCAAATTTTCAAACTTCGCTCGCGTCGCGCGAATATGTGTACACCACTTTCAAATTCGCCGAGCGTCTTAAAAGATTTTAATAAGCGACTTTAAGGGATGAGATATATCAGTTTCTTTCTTCGTGTTGCGACAAATTCATCTTATTATTTCGCTTGAAGCTTTTCTATCAAATATATTTATTTTATATATTTAACGATCACAGGTTGTGCGATCTTTTTATTCTGAAACCGAAAAAGATTTAGAATAGCTTTCAGCGAAATAATAAGATGAATTTGTCGCAACACGATGAATAATAATTACATATATTAGGTCTACCGGAAAGTTCTGTCCGTTTGAGAAATGAAAGGAAATAATAGATTTTTCATGAATTTAGTAATATTTATTGTACAATATAATTTCCGTCGTTACTTATGACCTCTTGCCAGCGTGATGGCAAAAAATATATGTCTCAAATGAATATGTGCATATCTATTGAAATTTGCAATGGCATTATCGGACAGAACTTTCCGGTAGACCTAATATAATATATATCATGTCAATATAATATATTAGGTCTACCGGAAAGTTCTGTCCGTTTTTGAATTGAAATATAACACAATTTTCATACATTCAATAATATTTATTGTAGAATATACTTTCCATCGTTACTTATGACTTCTTGCCAGCGTGATGGCAACTTGTGAATGACATTTTTAAAAAATGATTTATTTTTAGAGGCGAAGAACTCGACTAGTGCTTGGTTCACATCAGCTTCAGTTTTGAATTTTTTTTCCTATAAAAAGTTTTGCAAAGAGAGAAACGAGTGATAATCGGAGGGTGCTAGGTCTGGGGAGTATGGTGGATGCGACAGAATTTCCCAGCCTAGCTCTGCGATTTTCCGACGAGTCGCCAAAGCAGCATGTGGTCTGGCATTATCATCGGTAGCCATGTTTTCACGATCGCGTCTCGCTTAATAATGACACGAGACATCTTTGTTTCAGTTTATTTAGGAGAGTACATGTGCGTAAATGCAATGATAAAGAGAGATAGTCGTATATGTCTCAAATCAACATGTGCATATGGATTGAAACTTGAAGCGACACTATCGGACAGAACTTTCCGGTAGACCTAATATAATAATGTATTATATTAATATCTACAAAATCTGTGTACACAGCCGAGAGATCGAAATCTTCCATTTTTCTCTAAAATCTAGTCGACGTTTATAACCAGTTAACCGTGGCGATCTCTTTGCAAAGCGCCCACCAGTGTGTGTCGCGATAATCAATGCGACGACGGGCGCTGAATGAAACGATCAAGCGACTGAAATCCAACTGAAATTATTCATAATTCTCACTTGTTCGTTTCATTTCGATCTTGACCTCTAAACATTTTAAACATACTAAAATTCACGAATACAATTCAGTTTTCGCCGGAATTACAATTTAAATATCAAAATTGCAACAAAACTTTACGAATGACGGATACAATCGTCGTGACACAAAATTCAGCCGCATCTCCATGACGACGGATATATTCGTCGAACACACTTTTAACCGGTTAAAACACAGATTCGCGCGCCGCGAATACGCGTTGCTCGACGATTAAATCCGTAGTCTCGGGTTACCGGAGAGGTCGAGGAGACAAAGATTCAGGAGCTGGACGTTCAAAGCGAATTACCACGGAGTATCTTCGATGCTTCTTGTTCGGTCTCGAGGAAGACGAAAAGGAGCAATCGCGGGAGAAAGCGATTGCCGCGTTCGAGTGCGCTCGTTCGATCGGGAATTAAAGGAAGCGGGCGAGCGAGGATTCGCTCTGGTCGCGCGCAAAATTTCCAGATAGAACTTTTAGGTATAGCACTTTTCGGCTCGTTAGGCGCGCGCGCGCGCGCGCGTGGCGGCCTCTTAACGACCTTCCCACGCGGGAGCCGTCCACGTAAGAACACTGATAAGCGTGTTTTTCTACGTGGCGTCGTCGCGCGACCGGCTCTCTTCCCGTCGGCAATCCCCGGGGAAAAAATAGGAACAACCATCGGAAACGAGATACTGTGCCACGTCGTCCAGCGAATCGCGTTTCCCGGTGCCGAGGAGCGTGCTAACCGCATGATCGAATGCTATATAAAAGCATGACCCGTATAAACCTCTCCGCGTGGACATTTGCATATTTTTCATACGGTTGCACAACGCGCACGTCGCGACGCGCCGCGTAGCGGGCGTTATTCACCGCGCGAGTCCCCGTCGAGGAGGCTAATTAATTGATAAAACTCAACGATGCTCCGAAAACTAGTTGGCCGTGCGCGCGCGAGCGAGCGCGCTGCAACGCGCGCGCCACTGCAAACAAGATTGCGGGGGAATTTCTTTTCTGCGGCCGCGGTATGCGGGCGAAGATGGAATCGTTCGGCCAAACGTTGCGTGCTAATTTCGCTGCGTAATTACACGGCCGTGTAACGTTCGCTAGAGCCGGTTAGAACGTAACACGATACCAGTCGAACGTTACGCACAATCGGACGTGTAATACGCGAAATGAGAATCGTGATTCCGCGAACGAAACAGTTCTACTGTACGTACGCGAATTAATATTGTGTAGCGGGATGTGTAACGCGAGTACCTAGCCATTTTTCCAATAGCTTGGTCCAGCGTTAATGGTACGCGATCGTTATTGTTCCATTGGGTTGGCAACTAAGTAATTGCCGATTTTAGTTATCGATGTCTCTCACTCCCATTTTTATGATATCCGTAAATGTTATATTATAAAATTATTATTATTATTAGTATTATGTTATTTTTTATTATCCGTGAATGTTAGCAACTGGACAAATTGAATGCCGCGGTCATTTGCAGTTAAAATGGCTTCGAGTGCAAAGAGTTAAGTTTATACTCGTAGCTATTCGAGCCAAATTCATCGACTTCGCTTATTGTTATGAAAAAATTGACGACGCAGGCCCGAATGACAATTCTTTTTGATCCTTTCATGATGTTTGGGATCCACATGACCGGGGTATTAACCCTTTGCACTCGAGCGATGACTTTGGCGCAACACTAAAATTGTTGCACCACGTTTCAAGATAAGTTGTACACGATCAAAGCTTAGATATGAAAAATTGTTAAAAGTCTAACCGTTGTATGAGTCACAAGACTGGATTTCGTATGCGTAAAATGGACTTTATCGTATAAAATGGAAATACTATAAGACAGGAAAGTTAATTTATTGGGTTGGCAACTAAGTAATTGACGATTTCAGTTATACATGTCTCTCACTCCCATTTTTATGATTTCCGTAAATGTTATATTATAAAATTATTATTATTATTATTATTATTATGTTATTTTTTATTGTCCGTGAATGTTAGCAACTGGACAAATTGAATGCAGCGGTCAAGGAAAAGCGACCAGAATTGGTCGATCGCAAAGGTGTCATTTTCCAGCAGGACAATGCTAGGCCGCACACGTCTTTGTCCACTCGGCAAAAATTGATGGACATTGGTTGAGAATTGATGTTACACCCGCCATATAGCCCTGATCTCGCGCCATCGGATCACCACTTATTTCGATCCCTGGACAACTCCCTTCGTGGTAAAACTTTTAACGACGATGTCGCTGTAAAATCTCACTTAACTCAGTTTTCGGCCGAAAAGGATCAGACTTTCTACGAGCGTGGAATTTTCAAGTTGTCGGAGAGAGATGGCAAAAGGTCATCGAACAAAATGGAAAATACATTACAGATTAATCTTCGTTCCAAGTAAAAAAAAATTTTTTATTTCATCGAACAAATCGGCAATTACTTAGTTGCCAACCCAATAATACGTTCGCTTTGTCTTTTCGACGAGAATGAAAACGCAGCTTCGAGCGTGCTAAACAGTTCAGTAATCTCGGAAACGTACGTTCGTCCGTGTAAACCTGTTCCTAAAATGATGACGAAATGCTAGGAGAGTTTCTGACGATAGCACTAAATATAGGCGTAAAAGTGTTATTCTAATAGGATACGATGATATGCACTAATGTACGTCATAATTGTTATAATACAGTAATATATAGTACAGTAGTATTTATCGTGTCTGTACTGTCGTAATAGTTGTACTGCTAACAATCTTAATGTACAAAGTATAGCGGTAAAGTATATGTGCATATCGTAATTAGTCTATGAATACTTTCATATTTGAGCCGTTTATTTTGAAAGCGGCATAAGTCACTTTGTTTTTAAGTCGATACATTTAAGGGTTTGCGTTTTAACACGTTTAAAAATATGGATGCTAACTGTCGAGAAGATTTGCTTGTATTTGTTATCTCAGGATACTGATATTTTTCTCGGTATAAGTACTTTCGTATAAACATTAAAAAATCACCACTTTTCATTACGGTAAAGTAACTTATGCCACTTTCAAAATAAACGGCTCATTTAAAGACCGCCGGAATGAACATTTTACTAAGCCACGATAAATTCAGCGGTTGCACATCCAACGAGAACATTCATTCTGATATTAGATATAATATCTGTAGTTTAATAGATTTACGCGACTGATTTTTTCCGCATCATGCTTCAATAACGAAAATAAAACAATCATACGGCTTTGTAAAGAAATTACTACGGCCTGTTTTCCGAAGAAACTCGAGGTACGTCGATAGTCATAATAATTGTCCTCCCCACTCCTGCCGACCATATGTTATGAAGCAGGAGCGATCGCGGTGGGGCGGACAGCTATTATGAGCATCGGTAGACCTTAGTTCTTTTTGAGAAAAGACAGGCTAAAGTAAGCACCGGTCAGCGTAATAATTTCTACTGCTATAAATTCCGTTCTTAGAAGCATAAATTGTTGCAGCTACACAACCTGCGACATCCTAAATCCACGAGAATGTCCAGTTTCTATAATTCCGCGAGTTTTAAAGTGAATGAATGAAACGGTGCGGTTTTCGATTCCGAATCGGCAACTAATAAAACAAGAAACAAGGCTGTCCCAAAGAGCAACGTTACTTTCACTCGGACCCACCAGCATCGACACACCAACCGAACCAAACTCCGAACGAACATGATTTTCTTTTCCGCACCGAATTCGCGCATAGTGACGAGGCATTAATGGCAAAGCGTACCGCCAGTAATAAAGCCGGAGCACACACAGGTTATTAGCTGTGAACGTGTTAGAGCGGGTTGACGTGTGTTGAGAATGGTCCCGATGGTAGGGGGAAAGCCTGTGCAAGGACGAGGCCGTGTATCCCGAAAACGTGTCGTAACGTTCGAGGCTGGTTTAGCGGTTAAAGTTGAATAGAATCGTGCGGGAAACAGTCGTGAACGCTGCGGGACCGTCTCGTGCTCGGCGCGATCGCGGTAGTCGCCGATTCGATAAACGATAAATAAAGCGATAATCGTCGATGCCACGACGAACGCGTGGACCGTTCAAGGAGGTTTGACAGTTCAAATTGACAGATTTAGGCCGATGCACCGAAATCGGCGGGAATGCCCGTGAAACGCACGGCCGGCTCCTTGATCGTGTACACAAATGTTCAGGGTTACTCACCAGGTGAAGCACGGTGTTGACAACTTCCCGATTCGACACCTGTCCGACTTCGATCAGCCCGATCAGCACGGCGAATTTCAGGCTGTCGTTCATCGCCATCGCCACCACCTCCTCGGGCCGTTTAATGTCACTGAACGGTGGACTCTTCATGTCCGCCATCGCGACGGTGCTCGTACGCTGGCAACACGTTTCTCCCGCGAGGAGTATCTACGATAGTTTACACGAAGATCGTCTTATACACGAGAGCTTTTCCCCGTCACATGATAATACAACACAAATTGATCTGCCATGTTAGAAAGTAGACACTGTTATGAGCGGTCTGCCAGCACGCCAGCGTGAAACACCCTAGCGACGCGCTCGCAGTCCCAACACCAACTGAGCCCCTAAGTACCTGACCGCGGATGCGCGCGCACGCGTGGTGGGAGTCGGCGCGATTTATGAATCGCGTCGAACGAAAAAATACCACTCCGCAACGCCGACGACTGTCCGTTTCGATAACGAGCAAACCGATTCTCGTAAATTCGAACCGAGTAAACATGAATTTGAACGTTGCTTAATGTTATCGATATCGTGTTTTGTATTATATCTGGAATTACGTTTATCCGGAACATTAATAAACACGTGCGCGAGCTGTGTAAATGGAATTTTATATTATATATATTTATTTCATACATTAACTCGTGCTTGCGATAATTTTGAAACCGGCGGAATGAATATTTTGGTGACATTGGATTGTTCGCAAGCTATGAATATGTTTGAGTAAATGGAAATTGAAAAATTTAATTATTCATAAGACAGTTTGAACTCTCGAAGGAATTCGAGGAGGCTGTTATGTATGCATTGCGCGTCTCGGTGCTTTCACATAGGCACAATCGATACTGATGCGTACTATCGATTCATTACAATAATTATACCGAATGATTGTACCATGAATGGACTTTGCGTTGCTGTATTCTTTTTTAAACTGAATGCAGAAATTCAATGTCATCTACTTGCATGATAATGGTAACGTGTAGCACAAGAATGAAACATTGATGCACCGCAATACCTCGTTTTCAATCCGACTTTAAATTCACACGAGTGGCATATTAAGAATCATCGGTTGCATTGGACGTGTGTACGTAGGAATTAACTTCTGAGAACCGCAGTATGAGTGTACGCAGGCGTCGCTAGTAGTAAAAATGGCGTCGGTGGATGTTGAACGTATCAAGGTAGGTGTCATTTTTTTTACAATTTTACGTCTATTTACCTTCCTTCCGATCGCCGCTGTTGCCCGAAATTGTTGTTCGAATGGCTCTCTCTGTGTACAAACATAAACTCGAACTATTGTCGTCGTATACGCGATGTTTGGAGTACGAAGGGCGTTGGTTCTCTTCTGTCACAACAACAGTACTCTTGATAAAGCGTTATCGCTCCATTTGGAGATAGTACAGCTAATTTCCGGTCTGCTTGTGTTTCATAATATTAATGGCTCATTCGTACTTTCAGCTGGAATCTAATATACGTAATTTGAAATTATCTGGCCATGTTGGATTTGACAGTCTTCCGGATCAATTGGTTAACAAATCTGTGCAAAATGGATTTGTATTTAATATCCTCTGCATCGGTGCGGAACATATACGATCTAATCAACACGATACTAACTACTACGATAGTAATCGACATTGTTTTTAATAGGCGAAACCGGTCTTGGGAAATCTACGCTTATGGATTCTCTCTTCAATACAAGTTTCGAGTCTACGCCGAGCCCTCACAATCTTCCGTCTGTGAAGCTCAAGGCGCACACTTACGAGTTACAGGAGAGCAATGTTAGACTGAAGTTAACTATCGTCGATACTGTTGGATACGGAGATCAAATTAATAAGGAGGATAGCTTTAAGGCGGTTGTCGATTACATTGATGCTCAGTTCGAGGCCTATTTGCAAGAAGAACTGAAAATAAAGCGCTGCCTGGCGACCTATCATGATAGTCGCATTCATGTTTGTTTGTATTTCATTTGTCCTACCGGTCATGGGTACGTACGCGCATAAAACATGTGCCGGATACAAATATCGTAGCTTTAATATTTAATTATTTGATTCATACGTAATTGCAGGTTAAAGTCCATCGACCTTGTGTGCATGAAGAAGCTCGACACAAAAGTGAATATCATTCCAATCATTGCTAAAGCAGATACAATATCCAAGACAGAATTGCAAAAATTCAAGAGCAAAATCATATCCGAACTGCAAAACAATGGAGTCCATATTTATCAATTTCCCACCGACGATGAAAGTGTAACAGAAGTGAATTCTAGTATGAATGCTCATATACCCTTTGCAGTAGTTGGTAGTACTGATTTAGTACGAGTGGGAAATAAAATGATGCGTTCCAGGCAATATCCATGGGGTACAGTGCAAGGTAGAGTATCATACTATCGTTAAAAAGTCAATATTTGTTTACTGTATTCGATTAATTAATTATTTTTTAATACAGTGGAAAATGAATCTCATTGCGATTTCGTCAAATTGCGTGAAATGTTAATACGGACGAACATGGAAGATATGAGAGAGAAAACGCATTGTCGTCACTATGAACTATATCGTAAAAGGCAATTAGAACAGGTGATTATATAAAATATCATTGTTTTTATATATGTTTCAGCAAAACTATCTGTTTTGTTTTACTGCGATTTCAGATGGGCTTCAGTGACGTGGACAGCGAGAACAAACCAGTTAGTTTCCAACAGACATGTGAGGCGAAGAGAACCCTCCATTTGCAAGAGCTCCAGCAGAAGGAAGATGAAATGAGACAAATGTTCGTAGTGAGGGTGAAAGATGCAGAGGCTGAATTGAAGGAAGCAGAAAAAGATGTAGAAATTGTTTTTTCTTTATTCATTTTTACTATTTCAGAATTTCGTTTGCAGAGCGATCATTTTCGTTTTCAATATTCGCCTTTCAGTTGCACATTAAATTCGATAAGCTGAAAAAAGATCACACGGAGGAAAAGAAAAAGGTGGAGGAGAGCAGGAAGAAACTCGAGGAAGACATTCTAGAATTGAACAGACGGAAGATGCAGTTCACACAGCAACCCCAGCATCACACGTTAACGCTAGGGAAGAGCAAGAAAAAATAGAAGAAATACGGTATCGCACACCTTCTTACTCCATAACGTAACGAGTATTATTACCTTAATTATTTGATACTTGACTCCCCAAGATTCACATATTAAATTATCCAAAGTTTCCAAGGCGCTGTAATTTGTTCTTACATTACTTATAACTATAGGTTTTACTTACGCCAGACTGATAATCATGACAACAGTGATGTTTACCAAATTTAAGTTACTTTTATAATAACATATGCACCATAAAGAAACAAATAAAAATATATTTGTTACTTATTGAACCGACTCGTTTGAACAGCATTCGCCTTCGAGTTTTTTTCCGTCACCTGTTGAACGAGCGAGTCCGTAATTAAATATTTTATTGTTCAACAAAATATAACAATCAACACAATTGCATTGTACTTACATGAACCTAACGTTATTAACCGTACATGTTACGTGGAATATATGAAACGATTATGACGTAGACTTTACAAAAGCTTTGTTTCGGTTGCTAACGTGCAGCAAGAATTGAAAATAGTATAATATGCAATACGATTATATCACAAGTCATGGAAAACCTTCACAAATTAATTCCGAGGTTCCTAAAAATTTACTCGAAACGATCGTCGTTCCTTCGGGATTGCGCAATTTCTCCAGAAATTCGTCACACGACGCCTGCCTGTTGAAACAAATTTGGATTTTCGAACGAAACACAACGTCGCGTTCGTTTCACGCCGGGGTGGGGGGGAAAAAGAAAGGACGAAGAAAACATTTTCAATACTCTGCGTGGAAGCAAGCAGGTACAAAACAACTTAATCTTAAATGTGTATAAGACAGACTTACCAAGTAACGCGTTTACAATAATTATAATATGGCGGAATCGCTTCGTTCGCGCGTACCAGAAAATTAGTCTACACAGAACGCACTCGAACAAAGTCTCGTTGCATCGGCGGTTCACAATTTGTTGTTGTTCACCATTTACAAAATAAATACAGTCTCTGCGCCAAGTAAATGCGTAACGAAAATTCCGAACGCAGTCACGTGTGGGACGCGCGAGAACAGAAAGTCCTACGAGATATAAAGGATTATGGTCTCAATTGAAGGGAATAAGGAAAAAGTCTAACAAAAAATTTCCTCGAACGACAATAGCCTCTCAACGTGCCGACAATACTCGTCGCGCATTTCTTTGCTTTGGTATTCCTTTGCACATTCCTGTGCCCTTGCATTTCTGTGAACCCAACAAACACATCGCACATAATTTAATTTCGACGATAACGTCCTCCATGAATCCCTTAGCCTACGTGTTTATTATAAAAGTACAAAACATAGATATATATGTATAAATATATATATATATATATGCATGTATGTATGTATGTATGTATGTAATTATGGCAGTCATCGTGAAGCATTTTGCGATAGTTAGCCGATTTCTGAGTAACGCGTCGATTAAATGTGCCGAAACAGTGTGATATTCAATTTCAGGGTCGGCGAGTATACGTCGCCGTTGTAACATGCGAATAAAAAAAGAAGTGCAACTGCCTTGGCATTATCCTGCGAACAGAAATTATAATTACAAGAGTTCACAATGGTAAAAGAAAAAACACACGAGACCGTTTTTATCGTGCACGTTCATCGTTAACAGTCTGCAAAACACGATCGATTTAGCAAGCGATCGCGTCCGAACACGATAAACAAAACTATAATCGTATTTACAACGGGGAAACTGTTACGCCGCGCGACCGACCCTGCCATTTTTCTTGCCAATTTATCGTCTAAGTGCCTGGAGATATTTGAAGTGCGCTACGGGATACGCCTTCGCAGGCTGCAGCAATGACCAAGTGCGGGGTTGCAAGTGATACTCGAACGTCTCGGTGAACAGATTGCGTTCCGCAATCTCGGGAGACTCCTTGTGAACCCTTAAAACGTAGTTTTGCGAGACGGAATCGTTCGTGGGAACATACAATTTCCTGCGGCGTTAAGGGGGGGGAGAAGCTCTTGACCTAGGCTGACATTACCCGAGTCCATAATTGCACTTCCTTCTAATCATCATGTGCGTGGGTAAAGTTCGAAGTATCTGCTGGCTGGAAGTAAGTCAATTGGTTGCTCGAGGCCCTCGACATTTCAGCTGTTACACACCCGTCTTCCTCGTGATGCTATTTGCAAATATAATCGCAACTTCCACGAATTCTCTGACACTTAAAGTTACATTCTTGGTAGAAAATCAAGCTCTCCCGGGCGATCGAAATGGTTTTCGAGATACTAAATCTAACCGAGAAGCTCGTCGAAGATTCTCCTTTTTCATTGCACGACCATTTTCTACCTCGTCGTCGTAAGAGCCCCTATAAAGGGCGGCCTAAAGTGTGGAAATCGCGCGGCCTTCGGCAGCTAATCGAGCTCGATCGCCGACGATCGTTACAACGACAGCGGCTAAAAGACCGGCGGACCCGTTGTCTTCACAGCGAACGACATTCCGATCGGCTGTCACTGGCATCATTTCAACATACCGTCAGCGAACTTTGGTCATTGCGGTCGTAAAGCTACCTCTACCAGGTGCATTGCCCTCTTGTCTGTTTCTGTTAGACAATTTCCAAATCAAGCGTCAATATGCCTGTCATTCGTGGAATGCGTGACGCTTAACCCTTTCATCGCTATATAAAGATTCGAGGCGTTTAAACGGAGAATCTCGCGCGCCGATTTTCGCGGTCCTGCACAGTGGTCCTGTGCAAGCGCGGATCGCGCCGATCACGGATCATTGATCGCGCGATCGTCGCGCGCCGGCTCGATCCCCGAACGCCCGAACCGTCGAAAAGGTTAAACGTTTAAGCGACGAAGCGAGTGAATATCGTACAAAAAATAGTCTTGTACTTTTATTACGCGATCGATTAACGATGTAGAAGTACAAATAAATATGCAGGCTGCGTTCGCACGCGCGGACGGGCGCCGGCGGGGGGAAGCTCTTCGGGGTGCCGCGGGTCACCTTCGATTTTCTAACTTTCTGCGTTTAAAATACCGAAGGCGACCTTAGAGGTGTTTCGAGAGAGGCGCGCACAGCAGAAGAGAGTTCTCCGAAGAGGTCCGAACGCTTCGTCGATCTCGTCGGAAGCAATTGTCAACGGTACCGAAACGGTAGCACTTAAGCCGGCTCGCCCTATTCGCGCATCCTGTGCGAACGCAACGCGTGCCTCGATAGCATATACAATGGAAACGATTAAATGTAAATGCGCGTACATTCGTCGAGATTGAATCGATAGAAGAAGAGAAATATAGTAGAGTAAGAGGTAAAACGGCCCGCGAGCGGGAGCTCCGTTGGCCTCCGGCTCGGGCCTTCGCGCAAGAAGATGGCATATTAACACGCTTGCAAAGGACGTACGTTACAATGATTAGTGCTCCCTAGCCGTTGTTACATGACATGTAAGAAAAAATAGTGCCATCCCCTGGTATAACTTATCCGTCTAAAAGATAGGTGCACGGCGTTACCAGTGTGCATGTAATATCGCGATAGAATAGAAGACATGTAATTATTGGTGAGACAGCGGAGGCGTGCCGCGAGGGACACGCGTTCGATACGGGACCCTTGCTGATAGCCGGACAAAGCGGCCGCGAGTCCCTCGACATCGTCAACGCGCCCGACAGCGGTTGGAAAGAAGGAACAAGTCGCCGTTTTGGGGCCCGGCGACCATGACTCAGGGCACATCGATCGTGCTCCGCGCTCTAGCCGGCGCGCGACGCCGTTTATCCTCTCTATCAGCCTGGTTCCCCTAAAACTCTCGTCACGGTTCAGTCACCTCTCGCGACCGCGAACGGGAAAAGGGAACCGCGCCGGTGTGCCTCGCGACACGCGGCCGCCACCCTGTCGACGAGTCGTGTATGTGTGTGTGTGTGTACTCTACTTGTACGTAACAGACTAACAGCAGCATGAACGTGAAGTAGCGTGGACTTGTAACAGGCACTGTGCTTTTAGGCTAGCGGGCCGAGACGAATTCCGTCGGGGGGCTGCGATACTTGGCGCGAATGGGAAGAAAGTTGGCGGTGTGCTTGTTGCCGTGGGGTGAAGGCGGCGTGCTCTCGCGGTTGAGGGTCCTCACCTGACAGGGATCATGCCTCGCCAAGAAATGCTCCAAGGTGTCCCAGCCGCCGCCCACTCGGACCATCATGTGTCTACCCTTCAGCAGCTGCGAACAACAGGCGGCACACAGGGGTCATCATTAGCAGTTCCTACTCGGACAAGCTGGATTTCAGTTCTAAGAGGATTCGCCGGAGCGCCCCGATGCGCGGCGACGCGTTGTTAACCTTTTAGGCACGACGTGCCACTATAGTGGCTTCCGCGGATGTCATCTTTCAGAACGACACACGCCACTATAGTGGCTTTCGCGGATGTCATCTCTCTGGACGACGCGCCGCTATAGTGGCTTGCTCTAGTAGCTCACTCGCTCATCGTTTGAACCAAATAATCGTCTTCGTATGCATTGTTTCACACTTCTTTTGTCTTCTCATCGATTTACAACAGTCCACAGGGTGTCCCAAAAATGTCTCGCAATCCGGAAATGGCAGGTTCCTCGGATCATTTGAAGCAACTTCTTCCTTTACAAAAATGTTCTTCGAGGCACCGTTAACGAGTTATCAACGAACAAACAGTGACCAATAAGAATCGAGTACGGCTGACGCGAGGCGGCCCAGCCAACCAGCGCGCGAAGCCCAGTTCCGCTCATTGGCTCGATCGCCTCGCGCCAGCCGAGCTCGCCTCTCATTGGTCACTGTTTTTCGTTAATAACTCGTTAACAGTGCCTCGGAGAACATTTTTGTAAAGGAAAAAGTTGCTTCATATGGCCCGAGGAACCCGCCACTTTCGGATTGCGAGACATTTTTGGGACACCCTGTATATACAGACAGAATATACAGTATCAGACTCTGTACAGTACAGATCAGACTCTGCCGTCCAGAGAAATAGCCTCGCGCAGAATTCAGCCGTACCTAAAAGGTTAACGGCGAGAGACGCGCGCCGCATTCTCGGGTGCACGTACCATGAGTTCGGTGGACTACTTACAGCGAGTTCTCCCAAATTGACGATCAATTTGGAAAGAAAAATGGACAATTTGAGAAGAGGAGGTGGTACGATTTATATTATAATTATATTAGGATATTAAGATAATTTGGGAAAAGAAGATACGACTATTCGAGTCTCGCGACTCTTTTTTATAATTGTCAACAATCGGCGACCAAAAAAACGAGCCGCGAGATTTGTACTATAATTATATTTAGAATATTAGGATAATCATTTAATTATATTAAGATATTAAGATTAAACTAATTATTCAGCGACTATATCTCCTCTTCCCAAATTATCCATTTCCGTGTACAAGCTGACGGACAATTGGAGAGAACTTACTGTACACAAATATTCCTAAATTTCGGTTTCTATAAGAATTATGAAGGAATAATAACCGAAAATATTTGCAAATGAATGTAATTTCCATTTTGGTACGAATCCCTGAGTATCAGACCGAATCCTCTCAACCCTGGCAAACTTCATCGCATCGATCAAAATCGTAACTGACCCTGATGAAGACGTTCCGTCCGGCGATATGGTATCGGCCTTCGCCAACTTTGCGCACCTTCAGCTTCGAGCACTTCTCCGAGGGACACTGGCAGAGTCTCTGAACGGCCTCCGTTGCCCGTCTCACCTGAAAACAAAGAATACGGTGCCTGCAGAAGCAACGGTGACGACGTATTTTTAACGTGGAGAGACAGTGGGACGGTCCCCGTTGGACGAAGAACGATCGACTGTCGGACGATACGAATCGGCGTTGGTCGCGGGGAAAGTCGCGGACGCGGTGCCGCGCGTAACAAACGCTTTTCGCTTTGCGTGCGCGGGAATTCGTCGACACGCGGGAATATCTACGTGCGTGCAAACGCATACGTGAAAAAGCTTAAAGGGAGCCGTTTACTTCCATTGTTCCGTTCTTCCTCTCTGCCTTGCTCACGCCATTCATAGCGAACGTGACGCGATGCGAGCTCACCGTGGAGTCCTGCCTCTATACCGCTTCTCAGTCGTGTTACGGTAAAAACGCTTCGACTCGACGTAAGAACATTTACGCGATAAGAAATGTTCGTTGGAAAGAAAACGGCGCGGACAGGTAATTATTGGGTTGGCAACTAAGTAATTGCCGATTTCAGTTATAGATGTCTCTCACTCCCATTTTTATGATATCCGTAAATGTTATATTATTAAATTATTATTATTATTATTATTATTATGTTATTTTTTATTATCCGTGAATGTTAGCAACTGGACAAATTGAATGCAGCGGTCAAGGAAAAGCGACCAGAACTGGTCAATCGTAAAGGTGTCATTTTCCACCAGGACAATGCTAATTATAGCAGTCATTATAGCAGTCATTTTCCACCAGGACAATATTAATTAACGTAACGTAAGACGAGACAAGACAAATGAATATTTATTGCCGTCGAAAGTATTCATTGAAAAATATCGAACGTACGTTTATAACGCACGAAGACGTTTCGATGCGCGTCGGTGGCAAGGAAACATTATTTTCATGAATATGGAATATGCTGATAAGAGGAGTGCATAAACTTTGTACATCCTAGGAAGATATTATTGTGAAATAGTCGTTCGTTCATTTTTCCCACGTGCAACGTGCCTGGAAAGGCACAGAACAACTGGAAAGGCCTGGACAACTGTTATACCTGGACTGCAGACTTTTACGCAAATTGTAATTGCCTATGTACTGTTTACTGCGATTAACAAACGTCTGTTTTCTGTGCCAAACGTCGATACTAAACATCGATATATCGTATAAAATTATGTCCTAAAATTATTGTATTTCCCGGCACTGAGGGATTCATGAGATCATTTGAAGTAACTTTTTCCTTAGCGAAAATGCGATCCGCGGCTTCGTTTACGAGTTATTAACAGAAAAACAGTGACCAATGAGAGGCGGGATCAGCTGGCGCGTGGCGGCCGAGCCAATGAACGGAACTGGGCTCCGCGCGCTCGTTGGCTCGGCTGCCTCGCACTAGCCGAGCTCGCTTCTCATTGGTCGGTGTTTTTCGTTGATAACTCGTTAACGACGCATCGGAGAACATTTTTACAAAGGAGAAAGAAATACCATAATTTTAGGACATCCTGTATATAATATGTAATACATATTTTCAAATAAGACCGTGAAAACTTGGAATCTAATTATGACCATGAAAATGAAGTATTCCGACGTTGCGACATGAATCGCAAACCAAGGTGTCAAATATCGAACATTCGATAGAATTATTTTGAAACCATTATTGATTAATTATTCTTATATTTACTGTCGTAAATTCCCCCTAATTTTCCTTCAGTCTATAAACAAAAATGGGGAATTTGGAAACAGCGATTACAAGTTGAAGGAAAATCGCGGAGAATTTACTGTATTTCCGAATTGAGAGAAGATCGCTTGACACTGCGAGAATTGCGAATTGCGAGGAGGGGCGGAGGGGACTGGTTAATGGACACTTTGACAGGCAGATTAGTTTCTGGTACCAGCTGTTTTACCTTGCGATCGAGTTCCGTTATGGGCCCGGTGTGTTCCGGCGGCTCGGCTGGCGAGGGCAAAGGTGAACTCGACGGTGATGGAACCTCGTCCGGGTCTTCGGCGCTTCCACGCGACCAATCGTCTTCCGTGGTATCGCTGGGCACGCCATCGCTGCCCTGTGGTCCATTATCGCTAACCGACCGCCGCATCTCGGGCTCGTGGGTGGCACCCGTCGTTGTGTCCAGCCATCTTGTCGCTGACGAGGTCACCTCCGACGCCGAGCTACAAGATCGCGAGAGAAAAGCTTAGTTCGAAGGAATATCGTGCGACGCTTTTTACCGTTTTCGTACCATTCGATCGTAAACTGGGATCGAAATATTTCTGAATCGTTTCGGTAAGTTACCACGATTGCTACGATTTATTTCGAGTGTACGGCGCCCAGCACGCACTTCTTTGTTCACAATAATTTTTGATAATTGAACGAAAGAATTTTTGTCACTTGTATGTCCCCATTTACTTTCATTCTTGGATGTTCATGACGAAGAAATCAAATTTTCTATCGATTTGGAGCAAATAAGTGACATTCGTTTTAAGTGTTGTGACTCATTGTAAGTATTAAGTACGGTGTAATCGTCCACGCGAACGGACTTGTTATACAATTTCAGCCTAATCTACACTGTTCTAAAGCAGACACTTCCAGCTTTCGTTTAAGCTAAATTGCATAGAAATAGATCTACAGGAACGTATCTTGAAGACCATCTGAACTTTTCCTTTTAAATCTTGTAAACCCCATGATGTTAGAAGTCGATTCCTTTTAATTCTTTAAAATGATCTCGTCCTTTTAGTGTAATCTAATCTACCCTACTCTAAAGTAGACACTTCCAGCTTTCATTTAAGCTAAATTACATAGAAATGGCTCTGCGGGAACGTATCTTGAAGACCATCTGAACTTTTCCTTTTAAATCTTGTAAGCCACACGATGTTAGAAGTCAATTCCTTAAAGTTCTTCAAAATGATCTCATCGTGTCATTAAAATCTAATCTACCCTACTCTAAAGTAGACACTTCCAGCTTTCATTTAAGCTAAATTACATAGAAATGGCTCTGCGGGAACGTATCTTGAAGTCCATCTGAACTTTTCCGTTTAAACCTTGTAAACCCCATGATGTTAGAAGTTGATTCCTTTTAATTCTTCAAAATGATCTCATCGTGTCATTAAAATCTAATCTACCCTGTTCTAAAGTAGACACTTCCAGCTTTCATTTAAGCTAAATTGCATAGAAACAGCCCCGCGAGAACATATCTCAAAATCCATTCAAACTACCGCTTCGAATTCCCGTAATTTTCCTTGTCTATTCCCGGATGTCAGAGGTCCGCAAATTTATTATGTAGCCTAACAAATCATGTATAAAATCTTCATCGCGTGTCTAGCTCGTTGCTATTGAAATTGCATAAAACGATCAAGCTTGAACGAACGGAACAAGAAAGATGGTCGACAAACGATGCTTGAAAGCAAGAATATTATGGAAGCTTTCTGAATCGTGAACGAGGTTTCTGTTTGCTTCGTAAGAACGCCACTCTGAGAGCAACGTTTCTTCCTATATAAAAGTTTCCAAAGAACAAGCACGTACTCATTTTCTTAAACGATGCATTCGAGTGCGAGCCCGCTTCGATCCCCGGCATCGTAACGCGTTTGCACAATTACTGGCCGCAGCTACGGCGGGATTAAGAGCGCACACGGGAGGCTTTTGATTTCACTGTTTTGATTGAAGGTTCCGGCGCACGCGCCAGTAACACGATACAGTAATTCGCCTGTGATTCTTCGGTGAAAAAAGCATCTCGGAACTGTTTTTGCGACAACGGTAGTTGAGGGGGAGAGAAAGAGAGAGCGCGAGAGAGAGAGGGCGAGAGAGAAGAGCGCGAGAGAAAAGAGCACGAGAGAGAGAGAAAAGAGCACGAGAGAGAGAGAAAAGAGCACGAGAGAGAGAGAAAAGAGCACGAGAGAGAGAGAAAAGAGCACGAGAGAGAGAGAAAAGCGCGAGAGAGAGAGAGAGCGCGAGAGAAAAGAGCGCGAGAGAGAGAGGAAAGCGCGAGAGAGAAGAGCGCGAGAGAGAGAGAGCGCGCGAGAAAAAAGAACGCGAGAGAGAGAGAGACGGGCCTCCGCGCACTTTCTGTTGCTTATCATAATTACGCCGCGGCGTATCTGCCACGGGTTTGCCGTAAATACCGTAAGGTTTACACGCCATGAAACACCGCCACTCCTACGGCATTGCGTTACGGTCGAGGTAAGTGTGCGCTGTCTTTCTTAGAATGCAACGCCTCGCAGATTTACCCATTAGGCGAATCCTTTTTCAGCAAACGCAGAGAGTCTCGTTGAATCGGACTCGGCGTTTTCTTTTCCCTCTCGAGTCGTGTTTCCGTCGGGTCGTAGGTCGTTATCGAGGCAGACCGGCGAGCCGAACGTGCGCGGTTTTACGGCTCAACACTTACGGTGCAATTATCGCCGTAAAAAATGAGTCACTTGTTTCTAATTTTAGTGATCGAACATTCCGTGAAATGTCGTTCAGAGCCTTCGAAATGAACCGAGTAAACTAACGACCGAAGTAAATCGGTGACCGAATGATGCTACTCATTTGTTAATTATTTATTTATTATTTGTATATTTATTCATTTATTATTTGGATGTTTATTTATTTATTATTTATATATGTATATTTATTTATTATTTATATATGTATATTTATTTATTTATTTGTTATACATATTTATTATCTAATTATTTATTAATTTATCGTGCAGATCCGCGTAAAAATTCGTGCATAGTTCCCAGCAACATTGAAAATATTGAGCATAGCTCAACGTTCACAGCCTAATTGGGTATTGCTCGAATAAACATTTTGTCCGAACGAACACTTTTTAGTCGAACATTTCATCCTTCGAATTTATTTGAAGCTAAATCGTTTGTTTCGCATGGATTTGAAGCAAAATTTTCTATTTCGTATGGATTTGAAGCGAAATCTTCTATTTCGCGTGGATTTCAAGCTAAATCGTTTGTTTCGCATGGATTTCAAGCTAAATCGTTTGTTTCGCATGGATTTGAAGCAAAATCTTCTATTTCGCATGTATTTGAAGCTAAATTTGAAGAAACGATTCCATCTATTCGAACGAATTGTTCGACTAAAACCTTGACCAAAGACTTCGACAACTTCCGACTACAGTAATGTCTCCCTAATCGACGCTCAGATTGTCCACAAAAATGGACAATTTGGGAAGAAGAGATACGACTATTCGAGGCCTTGCAGTTTGTCTTTACAGTTACGAATTGTCAACAATTACAAAAACGAGCCGAAAGGCTCGAATAATCATCGCAACTCCTCTTCCCAAATTGTCCATTTTAGTGGATGTACAGTAATGTCTCCCTTACTGACGCTCGGATTGTGCAGAAAAATGGACAATTTGGTAATAGAAGATGCAATTTTTAGAGCATTGCACCTCGTTCATTACAGTTACCGATTGTCGACAGCCAAAAAAACAAGTCGCAAGCCTCGAATAATCGCAACTCCTCTTCCCAAATTGTCCATTTTAGTGGACAATCAGAACGTCAGTATGGGAGACATTTTTGTACAGTAATGTCTCCCTTACTGACGCTCAGATTGTGCAGAAAAATGGACAATTTGGTAAGAGAAGATGCAATTTTTAGAGCTTTGCACCTCGTTCATTACAGTTACCGATTGTCGACAGTCAAAAAACGAGCCGCAAGCCTCGAATAATCGCAACTCCTCTTCCCAAATTGTCCACTTTAGTGGACAATCAGAACGTCAGTATGAGAGACATTTTTGTACAGTAATGTCTCCCTTACTGACGCTCAGATTCTGCAGAAAAATGGACAATTTGGTAAGAGAAGATGCAATTTTTAGAGCATTGCACCTCGTTCATTACAGTTACCGATTGTCGACAGTCAAAAAACGAGCCGCAAGCCTCGAATAATCGTATCTCCTCTTCCCAAATTATCCGTTTCAGCGGACAATCAGAGCGTCAGTAAGGGAGACATTACCGTACCTCTATACGTCATAGAAATGTCCCTTCGACTCGAACGTGTTTGAGCTATCCGTTGAAACAATTAACCGTCCGTTGTTCTATCCGGCTCTCGCAGAGACCGGCCGGAACTGAGATCGAGCCGTGGCGAGCGATTCGATAGAGGCCACAGACGGAATAGCGATCGAGCGTCGATCGTTTCGACTCGCCGAGGAGGCCGTGACGAGAAAAGCAATACCGTTCGAGGAGCGATAGACGGTATCGTAGACTCTCTACCTGCTGTGTTTTATCTTCTCGGCTGGTGGTCTCGGCGTCGCGGTCGGGGACGGTGATTGGAATTGCCAAGAGACGAGGCTGCTGTGAGATATACCGCTATCGGACAAACAGTGAAGATCCCTCTCTTGTTCAGCGGCGATTTCCCTCTCGAGCTGCACGAGCCCCGGTGGCTCCACGGAGTAGATCGAAGCCAATCGAGCCACCTCCAGCAGGCACAGCACGACGTTCCGTGGCTGGCCGTGGAGAACTGCCAATTATACGTATCGTACTATTAAATAATTGTATATTACGGGGCGTACAGCGTTATTATATGTGCCAGACGGCAATAATGCGCGGACCGTGGAATATCTATGGGAACCGCCTCGCTGTGTCCTTCTCATCCTACAATGACTAAACCTTGCGCATGCATAGTCCGAGCTATTCGTGATCCGCGTCACGAGCCAGATTTTACATCGATTATTGGTTTTACTTATTTGCATTGTATTCACCGTTTTAACGTGAATATACGAGCCGTTTATTTTGAAAGTGGTATAAGTCACTTTTTGTTTTTAAGTCGATATATTAAATGTATAACCCTTAAATTTTAAGGGTTTGCGTTTTAACACGTTTAAAAATATGGATGCTAACTTTCGAGAAGATTTACTTGTATTTGTTATCTCGGGATACTGATATTTTTTTCAGTATAAATAATTTTGTATAAACATTAAAAAAATCACCACTTTTCATTACTTATGCCGCTTTAAAAATAAGCGGCTCATATAACATCCTGGATTTATAACATGGAAATTCTTCGAACTGCGAGGATTCGAATCGAAACGGATTTGATATTACTCGGATTACAGATTTGACACTAATCGTTAGGATTTTATGCATTTATGAGAAAAATGAGTGGAAGGAATATATACGCGGTGTTCCGAAAATGTCTCGCAATCCGAAGATGTGGGTTCCTGAGGTCGTTTGAAGGAACTATTTCCTTTACAAAAATTTTCTCCGAGGCTTTGTTTACAAGTTATTAACGAAAAACAGTGACCAATAGGAGGCGAGATCGCCTGGCGCGAGGTAGTCGATCCAATGAGTAGAACCGGGCGTCGTGCGCTAGTTGGCTCGGCCGCCTAGCGCCAGCAGAGCTCGCCTCTCATTGGTCAGTGTTTTTCGTTAATAACTCGTAAACGAAGCCGCGGATCGCATTTTCGCTAAGGAAAAAGTTATTTCAAATGACCCGAGGAATCACCTCTTTCCGGGTGTTAATATAATTATGGGACACCCTGTACGACATCCTGCATTTACATATGGATATACTTATAGACAGCAGATTTTATGCATTTATGACAAAAGTGAGTAGAAGGTGAAAAGATTAATGAAATTTAAGTATTTGGACACAGTATTCTCAACCTATTAACATTGTTAGCGGAAGTATGAAGTTTCTATGGAAATGGAACATACATTACAGATTAAACTTCATTCCAAGTAAAAAAAAATTTGTTATTTCATTGAACAAATCGGCAATTACTTAGTTGCCAACCCAATAGCTTTGATAGTTTAGTAAACATTTTTGGGAAAATCTTCTATATATTATAATTATATCTTCTATATAATTAATTTCTAATCATTAAAATAGAGGTTAAGTCCAGAAAATGATTTGACGTCTTCTAGGCTCTAGAGCGGAGAAGATGTTCAACGACTGATCTAAATTCAAACATCGTCTTAAACCTTCTCGCCGTGCATCGGTCGAACAACCGTTGTGCGCTATGTAGGACGCTAATGTTGCGCGTCGGTGCAATAAGAACACGATTAGCTCGAACTTATTCAACTTATTATGCGCTATCATTACATTCTTTCGGTGCCCGTCGGACAAGAAATCCGAAGCGGTTCGACCCGATCTAATGTTCGCTCGGGATAACGATTACGAACGTTAGCACCGTTTCGCGGGGCCCGCGTCAGGGTCCGAGAAGGTTAACGACGTTGCCCTAAGAAGGAACTACATTAGGTTGCTGCGTGTGAAATGTCGGATTTTTAAGCGAACATACAAAACTGCATGTCCTTTTTCAAGAGCTGTTTATTTAATCAAAATATGCTCCATTCGCTTCGATACACTTTGTCCAATGAGATTTTAATGCGCGGATGCCTGTCTTAAAGAAATTCTGATCTTCAGAATCAATAAACTCTGACAGGGAATTTTTCAGACTGTCTTCATTTTCACACTGTTCAGCCCGTAAGAACTGTTCCGAATGTTTAAAAAAGTGAAAGTCGGTCGGCGAAAGATCCGGCGAATAAGCTGGCTGCTGCAAAATTTCATATTTCAATTCGTTCAATTTCGCAATTGTTTTGTACGACGTACGCAACCGAGCGTCGTCGTGGAGAAGTATCGGGCCATGCCGATCGACGAGCGACGGTCGTATAATTTTCAATTTTTCGTGCATCTCGTCGATGTACCGGCAGCACTTTTCGGCCGTAATCGTCTCCCCGGTTCGAAGGAACGAGCAGCGAATTACTGCGGTCGCATTCGTTTCCACCGATGCTTTCGGAGCATCGTTTTTCACAGACGTTTCGGGTCTTCCGCGCGGTTCATTTTGCAGGGAAAAATCAGCGGACCGAAAATTTTCAAACCGACGCTGCACCTTTTCGATCGTTAACAGTATTCTCCCCGAACGCCTGGTTTATATCGCGAGCAGCTTTCGCAGCGTTGTTACCAAGTTTATGCTCGTCTAAAAAAATTACACGAACATCGGTCGAATTCGTATCCTCGCGAAATTCGAAACGAACAACAAAATGGAACACTTTCGAGAAAATCTTCTTCGTCGAGATGCGACTCCGGCGCTGGACTGTGCGACTATAAACGAGGTTATGCCAGAAACGAAAGCATAACGAAAACAGGGAGACGAACGTTCGCGTGTAAAGAAAATCCGACATTTCGTATGCACTAACCTAATACATTCGATATCATTTCCGCACGAAGAACGAGACTTCGTCGTTCGATTTCCTACGTGTCCTTTTCGAAAGCTACAATTACAAAATATCCACACCGCGATATACAGTAAATTCTCCGTAATTTTCATTCAGCTTGAAAACAAGAATAGGCAAAATTTGGAAAGAGGATTATTATATATTATATTATATTATTATATATATATATTATATTATATTATTATATATATATATATATTATATTAATATATATTATATTATAGGCTACGATTACTCGAGCCTTGGACCTCGTTATTACAATCGTTGACGATCGGCGACCATAAAAATGAGCCTCGAAGGCACGAACAATCGTATCTCCTCTTCCCAAATTGTCCATTTTTGTGGACAATCTGAGCGTCAATTAGAGAGACATTAGTGAACATATAAATTCTAGAATATCTGCTCCATAAGAACACTTTATTTTCAACAGGAATAAATATTCTCTTAATTGAATGATATAAGTACAGTAAATTCTCTCTAATCTGCGCTCAGATTGCGCACTAAAATGAATAATTTAGGAAGAAGAAATACGATTATATTCGAGCCTTGCAGCTCGTTTTTAGAATCGTTGACGATCGGTAACTATAAAAACGAGCTTCAAGGCTCGAATAATCGCATCTCCTTCTCCCAAATTGTCAATTTTTGTGCAAAATCTGAACGTCGATTACGAAGACTTTACCGTACAATGTTTGCTACATAATCGAAATATAAATAAATAAAATAATAATACAATATCTCCGCACTATTATTCGTTGAATAATAACCTAATAATATTTGCTTTTCGAATAACCGTGCGCCGTCCGCGTTGAAGAGGAACGGACGGAGGGCCGCGGGATGTTCAACCTTGTGATTCCAAGGGTCCGTAGAATCCCGGGGAAACCACGTGGCTCGACCGCGGTTTCCACGTAGTCGTCCTTTTTCCCAGCAGCTTGTCGCGCACACGGCCGCGTATTGTTTTCGATGGCATTCGAAACCGGTCAGCCGGCTGCGAAGAGCCCTCCGCGCCGCGCCGTTTTTCTCCTCCCGCGAGGAACGGCGAGGAGACGCGGCGCGGTTAATTCGAGGCGATTACCCGCGCCTCGGAAACGTTTCGAATTTGCATACTCGCCCGGAACGTTCGGTCGCGGGAACGCGAACGTTCGCGCGTTCTACGATAATTGGTGGGATTTTCGCTTTTCATCGGGCCGCGGGCTCCTCGTCCCGGCGTCCGACGACGGTAACACGCGCGGTGTACGCGATCGATATACATATTATACATACACGCGGAAATTGGAATTAATTGGCCAGATTTACCGAGATCGTCGCTCTCGAACAAAAGGTTCTCGTGAACGCCCAGACGCCGGCAGAATTGAATGAAATTCTCCATGTTGTCGCGGGAGAAGAAACTCCGTCTCGCTGCGTTCTCCCAGCATCGGCCCCTTATCAACGGTATCGGCTGCAAAATGGTCCATAAAACATTTCGTTATCGATCGTCCGATCGTCGGCGGACTGCATATTTCTTGTGGCGATGGATCGAATACAGTAATTTCTCCCGGATATGCCAGATCTCGCGTTGCCGTGAATTTCCCCGTGCTAGTCCTGCGCCTATGTCACGAGGTTATGTCAAGGTGTAATTGATTAATTACATCTTGACATAACCGCAATTGCAAGGTGCGATTGAATTGTGTGTCATTTCAAGGTGTAATTCGTTACTATGTCGATGCTGTGGCCTTCGAATTGCCTTCGAATCGTGGCAAAAAATTTTAAATAAAAAGGTTAAGTCGTCGTTTTTATTCTAGCGTTACTATGTATTCGTATTAATGTACACTATAATGTACATATATGTACGTATAATGTGCTATAAAAACGGGCCGCAAGGTGAAGAATCGCGACTTAGTACTCTCAGATCTGCCGGTTTCGATTCCGACCTCCGAACATTTTTCTGGGAGAAATTACTGTAATTCCTTGCAAATATAGAATTTATTTTGCGGTTACCAACCCGCTGAAATTATTAAGAAGATGAACACATGTATGAACAGATCTAAGATCCTGTCCAAATTTTTTGATATGGGTATAAAAACATTTGTATACACTGTATACAAGTAAAAGCTAAAAATTTGGGGGGTAAAAATGAAATTAGCTATTATTATTGAATTAACTCCTTCATCTTGCAATTAACATTAGGTTTACGGAACGCGCCGGAGAACGATGTGTACCAAATTTCTTAATTTATAAACATTGAATTGTAAGGATATATTTAAAGGAAATTTATTTATTAATAAACAAGTTATTTATAGTTATTTATAGGAAGTTAATTATACAAAAAATATTGCTTCATTGTGCACGCGATAAAGATCGCTAAAAATCCGAATAAATATATCGTTACATTCACGAAGCAATATAATGCTTCGAAATTCTCGAAACTTTGCACGCGAGATATAACTTTCCGTACGATTCTCCTTTTATGGAACAGAAAAATTGAAGTTCGCACGAAGATTAAGCGTAGACGTTTCTCGTCTATTGTTAGGCTAGACTGTTTATCCGCCGAGATCATAATTACTCACCCCTTTGGCTCTCCCGGCATCGATCGCCACCCTCGCTTTCTCCTGGATGACTCTCGCCAATCGACAGACAACCACCCCATTGTCAAGCGCGTCGAAGAAGTTGTCGCCGGTCACATACTCCGAGTCTGGAACGCAAACAGAATTTTTAATTATTCGTGACAAAAAATTGCGATATAGCGCCTGTGGTCGGGCGACTCTCTCTCCACTCTCTCTCTTTCTCTCTCGTACTCCTTCTCCACTCTCTTTACTCTCTCTCTTTCTCTCTCGTACTCCTTCTCCACTCTCTTTACTCTCTCTCTTTCTCTCTCGCACACTTTCTCCTCTCTCTCTCGCTCTCCTCTCCCTCTTCCTCCTCTCTCTCGCACTCTTTCTCTCTTACTCGCGCTCTATATCTCTCGCGCTCTCTCTCTTTCGCTCTGTATATCTCTCGCGCTCTCTCTCTTTCGCTCTCTATATCTCTCGCGCTCTCTCTCTTTCGCTCTCTCTCGCGCTCTTCTCTCTCGCTCTCTCTCTCTCTCTTTCGCTCTCTCTCTCTCTCTCTCTCTCTTTCGCTCTCTCTCTCTCTCTCGCGCTCTCTCTCTTTCGCTCTCTCTCTCTCTCGCGCTCTCTCTCTTTCGCTCTCTCTCTCTCGCTCTTCTCTCTCGCTCTTCTCTCTCGCTCTTCTCTCTCTCTCTCTCTCTCTCTCTCTCTCTCTCTCTCTCTCCCCCTGTCGCCTCTTCCGATCACCGCGTCGACGAACCGTCGCCGCTCGACGTATTGCGTAAACGGTCACTTGAAAGCAGTCAAAGGTATCGACGAAGTGGCGCCATTGTTCGGAACAATGGGGCAACCCTTCTTTGCACCGTTCGCCGCAGTCAAATTCTTCTGGGGCTGGGGTGACTTCCGCTTTGTTACAGAAATTTTCCGCGAACAGTTCTCGGGCTAAGTGGACGCCGGGAGAAATTTAATTACACTCTTTTGTGGCGCTTCGGTTGACGGAACAATACCTTGCCGTAGGTTACAGAGCAGGGTGGCTTTTTTTTTTGTTTCGATCATGATGCGAGAAATTTTCCGAAAATTGCGAGACTGCGTGCAAGCGAAGCACACGGTAAATTCCTACAAATTTCACCTCGGCTTGTACACAGAAAGGGATAAATTCGGAAGAGAAGATACAATTATTCGAGCCTCGCGATTTTTTTATAGACGTCATTTATCAACAACTATAAAAACGAGCCGCGACGCTCGAACGATCGTATTTCCTCTTCGCAAATTGCCCATTTTTGCCTAGAAGCTGAGGGACGATTTATTTAAGATTTATATTATTTATTCAAGATTTATTAACCCTTCGCACTCGCGAAGCCATTTTAACTGTAAATCTAAATTAATTTTTCTGACTTACGATATTTCCATTTTATACGACAAAGTGCACTTTATGCACGCGAAATTTAGTCTTGCGACTCATGCAACAATTAGAATTTTAACAACTATTTTTACATCTAAACTTCTATAATATAAAAATGATCTCGGAACGTGATGTAACAATTTTAATGGTGCCTCAGAGTCACCGCTCGAGCGCAAAGGGTTAAGATATTTTTAGATTCATTGTATATTGTTATTCACCATAACAAAATGTTAACTAAAACAACACAAAATTACGAAATAAAATTACTGTACAAAACGACGCGCCAATTATAATATTCTGCGAAGCAGTTTCTCTTCGTTCCGAAGCAAACATGAACATCGTGCACGTATATGCATATATTATGCATCCCTATTTTCTATGCAGCGTTCAGCAGAATTCGCCTAATTCTTTCCATTTTCTCCGCTTTTTGCGCGTCGCGTGCCGGCAAATTGCGTTCCGTGCCAAAAAATAACCAACAATTAAATACGAAGATCGCCACAATTTTAAAACGTACAAAAATGTTTCCCCTAGTCACAGCAGGGTTAAACGTTCTTCTGTATAAAACTCAGTTCACATCCAGCCCGTATAAAAAGTCCTGAACATCCAGTAGCCGGATCGTTAATTACTATTCCAGACGATCCGAGGTCCGGTAACGCGAACATCGTGGCAAATTAACCCCGCGATGCATATCGACGCATCCGTCAAACAGGGAGATATCGGCGAGACGACGCGACGGCCGTCGGGGAACGTGAGAATCGATCGGGCGGCCTGGATCGTTCCAGATTGATCGGTCGAGCCGCTACCAACGGCTCGATACTAGATCGAATCGGCGTCGATCTCGGCCGGCGCAGAGTTCGCGAGCGTGTCGGATCATTACGCAGCTCGGATCCATTCATCAAACCGATCGGATCCGTCTCGCGGGGTTAAAGAGGCGTACCGATCGATGCATCATGATCGCGCCGTGATTTTTCCAGGAGCACGGTGATCTAGCTAGCTCGCTACAGTAATGTCTCCCTAACTGACGCTCAGATTGTCTACTAAAATGGATAATTTGGGAAGAGGAGATACGATTGTTCGAGCCTTGTGGCTCGTTTTTATAGTTGTTGAGAATCGGTAATTATAAAAACAAGGCGCAAGACTTATATTAATCGTATTTCCTCTTTCCAAATTGTCCATTTTTCCCCATAATAGCTCGCTACAGTAATGTCTCCCTAACTGACGCTCAGATTGTCTACTAAAATGGATAATTTGGGAAGAGGAGATACGATTATTCGAGTCCCGCCCTCGTTTTTATAGTTGTTGAGAATCGGTAATTATAAAAACAAGGCGCAAGACTTATATTAATCGTATTTCCTCTTTCCAAATTGTCCATTTTTCCCCATAATAGCTCGCTACAGTAATGTCTCCCTAACTGACGCTCAGATTGTCTACTAAAATGGATAATTTGGGAAGAGGAGATACGATTATTCGAGTCCCGCCCTCGTTTTTATAGTTGTTGAGAATCGGTAATTATAAAAACAAGGCGCAAGACTTATATTAATCGTATTTCCTCTTTCCAAATTGTCCATTTTTCCCCATAATAGCTCGCTACAGTAATGTTTCCCTAACTGACGCGCAGATTGTCCAGAGAAATTGACAATTTGGGAAGAGGAGATACGATTATTCGAGTCTTGCGCTTCGTTCTTATAGTTGTTGAGAATCGGTAATTATAAAAACAAGGCGCAAGACTTATATTAATCGTATTTCCTCTTTCCAAATTGTCCACTTTTCCCACGATAGCTCGCTACAGTAATGTCTCCCTAACTGACGCTCAGATCGACTAGAAAAATGGGCAATTTGGGAAGAGGAGATACGATTATTCGAGTCCCGCCCTCGTTTTTATAGTTGTTGAGAATCGGTAATTATAAAAACAAGGCGCAAGACTTATATTAATCGTATCTCCTCTTTCCAAATTGTCCATTTTTCCCACAATAGCTCGCTACAGTAATGTCTCCCTAACTGACGCTCAGATCGACTAGAAAAATGGGCAATTTGGGAAGAGGAGATACGATTATTCGAGTCTCGCCCTCGTTTTTATAGTTGTTGAGAATCGATAATTATAAAAACAAGGCATAAGACTCAAATTAATCGTATTTCCTCTTTCTAAATTGTCCATTTTTCCGCACAATAGCTCGCTACAGTAATGTCTCCCTAACTGACGCCCAGATTGTTCAGAAAAATGGACATCTTTTTTTATAGATGTTGACAATTCGTAACTCTAAAAACGAACCGCAAGGCTCGAATAATCGTGTCTCCTCTTCCCAAATTGTCCATTTTTGTGTACAATCTGAGCGTCAATTAGAGAGACATTAGTGTACATATAAATTCTAGAATATCTGCTCCACAAAAACACTTTATTTTCAATAGGAATAAATATTCTCTTAATTGAATGATATGAGTACAGTAAATTCTGTCTAATTCGCGCTCAGATTGCGCACTAAAATGAACAATTTGGGAAAAAGAGATACGATTATTCGAATAATCGTAACTTCTCTCCCTAATTGTCCATTCTCATTTCCAACCTGAGCTTTAATTAGGTCGAATTCACTGCACTAACAGAATTTCTTCAGGAACGGGAAGTACCGTACATTAAAATGCCTGCTTAAAACAGTAGCAAAGAACCCGAGAGCATACGAATAATAGCAAAAAATGGATGCTCGGCGACTATCGGAGATCTTATCGCTTAATTGCAACGCGAAACAAGCGTCTCCCTAGCACATCGGCGGAGGGGCCCGCAACATCTGCCGCCACCTAACACGCGATCATTACGTTCGATTACTCAAGGCTCTTCGCAGTCGCCTAATCTTTCTTCTCGCGAGGGGCTGCCTCGGATCGATCGTCCCGCGCGATTCAGCGCGCCCGAAAATCGAGCATATCCGCCGAAACTCCGACTGGTTCGCGGTCGCTAGACGCGGCCGCAAGTCACGCTAATTAATTCAGGGTGTCGAAGAGAGTCGGGCGAACAGCGCCCCGTTCGTCGACGCGTCCGACGATCGTGTCTTCCACGATCAAAGGGTGTATCGAGAGATTAATAGAAAACCAGCCTCGGATCTCTGTCTATCAGCGGCTGTATATCTCGCTAGCTCGCACGCTCGCCGAACAGGATCATCCTTGATTCCGCATGATCGGCTGTACTACTTCTGGATGATCGTCGCCGGTGACTGAGCCGGTATTAAATTCTATCGCTTCCACGTGGAGGGGGCGAGGAGGGGGGGACCCATCGAAAAATCGAACCGGCTAGAAACTCGAGGAACGGCGGCGTGCTCGGTCAAGCGGGAAATGATCTAGCCGGGACACTCTCACGATAGGCCAACTCGCGCGTGACTCCTCGAAATCATTTCAATTTCGTTCGTCGCCGTGTAAACCGAACGAGAATCGCCCGGTGGAGGGGGATGCCTGGTTACTACACACATGCACACACATTTATACACACATACGTACGGGTTTACGGGTTACGCGGGTGTTGGTCGTACATTTCGTTTCTGGTTTCCCGTTCGGGGACGCGGGCCGCTCGGCGTCGATTCTCCCACGATCCGCGGGATTGGAGAACGCGCGCGCGCGCGCGATAGATCGAGACGGCGGGGAATCTAAGGAAAAGCCCCGCGACACGATCCATGCCACACGTATAATAGATATAGGTGGGATACGATGGGAAATAGGAACTAGGTTGGGCCGAAGCAGCGATAAAGCCTCGCAGATACGGATGGTAATGAGAACCGGCGCGCGGGCTCGTGACTCGACCCGGTAACAATAGGGTTGCACCCGGGGCAGAACGCCGGGGAAAAAAGGTTTTAACGGCCGGGCTTATGGAGTAAAGTCCATCACACGTTCCATACACACACACATACACAACACATACCGGGCGCACGTGTACGTGCACAGCCAGGAAACGTTCGCGTTCGCGTTCACGTTCGCGTTCATGTTCCACGTCCGTGTCCGTGTCCGTGTCAGCGCTCGCGTTCGCGTTTACGTGTGGCCATGCCGACTGAATCTGGATCGCGAATATTGTTCGCATATGGCCGGGACACAATGGCGAAGCCAGCCGGCCGGCCGGCTCGTGATAACAGCTGCTCCATCGAGTAGGATGCCTGCTCCGTTCCGATCTTACGAAAGATCACGGGCGTGAGCGTGTGCGGCCCGAGCGCGGCCCGAGTGCGAACCGAGCGACGAACTACCTACAACTCGGTCACCCGGAACTTACGTGTACATATACAAAAGCGATATGTACATACATACACACACACACACAGAGAGAGAGAGAGAATCGCTCGAGAGAGAATCGCTCGAGAGAGAGAGAGAGAATCGCTCGAGAGAGAGAGAGAGAGAGAGAGAGAATCGCTCGAGAGAGAGAGAGAGAGAGAGAATCGCTCGAGAAAGAGAGAGAATCGCTCGAGAGAGAGAGAGAGAGAGAGAGAATCGCTCGAGAGAGAGAGAGAGAGAGAGAGAGAATCGCTCGAGAAAGAGAGAGAATCGCTCGAGAGAGAGAGAGAGAGAGAATCGCTCGAGAGAGAGAGAGAGAATTGCTCAAGAGAGAGAGAGAGAGAGAGAGAGAGAGAGAGAGAGAGCACGCGCGCGCGCTGGCTAATTTATGTTTGACGGTGTTGGTTGTGCCCGTCGGCCGAATAATGCCGAGGCTCGAAGAAAGCGATTCCGCAACGTACAGCGGTAATTAGATGCTGATACCGGGGCGAATTCTGCTGGGAACATTGTCCTGCTGCTCGGGAGATTTATAACTCGCCGAGACGGGGGAACTCGCGAACGTTTCAATAACCGTGCGATTGCCTGTGAATTTTCGTCTTAAGAAAGTGCTCTATCGACGAGGCCGGGGCGGCACTGGCAAATTAGGGTGGCGCGGGTATATTGTCCTTTCAGTGATTTATCGCGTACCGTTATTGTGCACTGTTATTTCTCCCTAATCCGCGACGAGATTGTACTCAAGTATGAACAATTTGGGAGAAGGAGATACGATATTGTCGTGGTTAACGATCGTCGATAACTATAAAAATGGGCGTAAACCTCTGCGAACTAATAAACGTGCACGGTTTTCTTCTATGCGTTTTTAGTTGTCATAATGTGCCGCAATCTTAACGTTGCAATGGAAAGTTACGATTACTCTTTCAACATTCATATTTTGTTCAACTGTTTATCAATTTCGACATTATCTTCCGCGGTTCCTAATAGACAATTTAATTTTCAAATTCGGGCAAACGATTCCGTCACCCACGAATGGGTGACGCGCGGCAGTCAATTTCTCGCGCCAAAGGGAATTAATCGTTTACAGAAAAGAACGTTCAAAGGATTTCTGGCAGTTTCCTAATTTTCCGAGTCGCCGGACGAATCGCCGGGAATTCGCGATCCCGTCGAAGGGCGGCCAGTTTTTGAAAGAGCGAAGCTTCGCGTCGATTTAATCGATGACGCGTTCGTCGACTTCGTTTCCACCATATTCTCCCGTGTATCGATAGCCATCATACCTCTTGCAGTTTCCTAATTTTCCGAGTCGCCGGACGAATCGCCGGGAATTCGCGATCCCGTCGAAGGGCGGCCGATTTTTGAAAGAGCGAAGCTTCGCGTCGATCTCATCGACGAACGCGTCGCCGACTTCGTTTTCTCCATATTCTCCCGTGTATCGATAGCCATCGTACATATGGCAGTTTCCTAATTTTCCGAGTTGCCGGACGAATCGCCGGAAATTCGCGATCCCGTCGAAGGGCGGCCAGTTTTTGAAAGAGCGAAGCTTCGCGTCGATTTAATCGACGAACGCGTCGCCGATTTCGATTCCTCCACATTCTCCCGTGTATCGATAGCCATCGTACACCGTGACCCGCATTTCCTTCATACATCCTTGATACGCTACCCTTCGATTTTAATACTCGCTCGACCTCTTTAGTACGGTCCGATCCTTTTCCAGCATCTCCGATCCGTCGTCCTTGGCATTGTTCGATCGGCGCATTAATTCGAGCGCGATATATCACCGCGATTGCTTGTTACCATAAAACATGACTCGGCCCGACAATTTTAATTTCATCGTGTACCACAGGCCACACACGGGCTCTGCTATTCCACCGCGGCGAAGGACAGTCGCGTGAGTTACTGGGCGGACCTCTTTTAACGTTCCGCTGCCTCTGCGTACGATGTTTATCTCCGTGGCGGAGATTTATCTTCTCTTCGGGCGGATAGTTTCACCTGTCATCGTCCGTCGTTGAAATCGCCCGATCCTCGAAAAGAGTGATCGCGGGCCTTTCCTCGCTGGAAACGGTGTTAGCGGGCGGGACATGGCATTCTAAGTCGCTTGCTGCGCGCGTGCGGTTTTAATATTGTTTGCTGAATGTTTATGATAGCGCGAGCCAGAGGAGATGATGCAGGTTGTGCAAATGATTGCAGGGCAGATCGTTTTTTTTGTCGTGAAAATGCGAATCAATACTTCGTCTGATTTTGAGGCTGGAACTTGATTAAATCTGTCTAAATAGAGGAGGCGAGTGAAAGTATAAATTAGGGTATAACGAACTATATTTCTTCTTATTATTTATGTATTTATTTATTTATATATCTTCTAATTTATGTATTGGTTACGTATATCGCATGGATTCTGTTCTGTGTTTGAACTGACAGAATTTACATTAAATATCATAATTAATAATTATATTAATATTTACATTAAATATTATAATTGATAATTATATTTACATTAATATTAATATATTATATTAACATATTAATATTTACATTAAATATTATGTCAATATTGTAGTCGAATTGTCAAAATTTGTGTTGAACACAGCTTGTCCATTTTTCAACCGCAACGTTACTCCAATGACTCGAGAAATCATTTTTCGTAAACCCAATTGTTATATTATTTGCTGCAATATAACTTTTACCTTGCGATCGAAACAGCTGTTTTATATTAGTTTATGAAAGGTCCAATAAGACATTTATTCTGATTTTGAACAAGTGTTATTGTAACATTTGCCGTAGGTAACATAGAAATCGAACGAATAACTCGTAAATGTATCTTTACGGTACGAATAATCGTGAATTAAGAAATTAATGAGATTTCGACGGATTCCCTAAATCTAGCATTAATTCCGCCGAGCTCCGACAGTCGTTCCGACAGAAGTTCAGGGAAAAGACGACGTTCTGTAAACAAAGTTTACAGAAAGCAATCGTCGTATAGACTTCGATCTTCGACAGCCGGAAAAAAAATACACGAAACCCCGACTTTTCTCCTCATTTTCTCCTGTGCATAGAAATTAGCATAAAGCTAAAGCGCGCTTGCGCTTTTATTATATATTACTAATAAATATAAAATACTAATTACTATTACTAATAAATATAAAATAGTAATTACTATTACTAATAAATATAAAATTCTAATTACTATTACTAATAAATATAAAATAGTAATTACTATTACTAATAAATATAAAATACTAATTACTATTACTAATAATTATAAAATACTAATTACTATTACTAATAAATATAAGATACTAATTACTATTACTAATAAATATATAAAAAACAATATATATTACTATTACTAATAAATATATAAAAAATAATATATATTACTATATTAGCGACTAATTAGCGCCGACGATTCCCGCTGGCAAGCGGCCGATGAAAAGAAAAAAGAGAAAAAAGATCGACCTTTTAATTTCCGCTCCGGGTATCAATTTCCGTCTCGTTTCGATGCGCTCAAAGACCGGCGTTAAACGGCTTTCCACGAGATTCGGGCTCATCGAAGGGCTCGACGATAAATTGCTGAACCGTCTGGCCGGTTCACGGCTCGCTGCTCGCCCATGGCCCGTGCCAAACAAGCGATCCGCTCGCGAATCGCTTCGACGAAAGTACGCGACGCGTCGGGACGCGGCGATCCGCGCGATCCGAAGCGCGCTCGCGCTCGCGCTCACGTTCGCACACGCGCAAGCGTGCATTAGGAAGGCGTACGCCCATTATGCGTAATGCGGCCTCAGGTACACCACGACCAAGGGGGAGAAGAAGTGGCACGAAGGAAGAGGGGTGCCCGGCCGACTTCCGGTTGAGTCAGACCCATTGCGACTGCGGGAGACACAGGGTGTGGGTCGAAAGGTCCCGGCCGTTCGCGCATCGTGCCAACAATTTGCCTGGAATTTCGGCGATCCGCCGCGCTAAATCTCTGGCCGGCGCGCTGAACGCGCGCGCGCGCGTGGGATGACGATTCTACGTTTCCACGATGATGTTCTCTAGCTGACCTTGGCCTACTCGCTTCAACGCGTCCTTAAAAAATTCTATTCAACGTCGTCCTGGCTCGATCTGCTAATATTTACGCGTGTGCAACACCGGGGCCTCCTCCGTTCATGCGAACAGCTTTAACATGATTGTTCACACGTTTGGAATCATCGTATGGGTCGCGGGTCTTTATGCGAAACTAAATTTTTCTTTTTCTTTTTTTCTTTTTTTTTTCTAAGGAAATCTCTCATGCTAAATTACAGAACATTGCGGAGTATAGTAATGTCTCCCATACTGACGCTCAGATTGTCCACTAAAATGGATAATTCGGGAAGAGGAGATACGATTATTCGAGCCTCGCGACTCGTTTTTATAATCGTGGACAATTTATAACTATAAATTTATATCTATAAATAAAGTAATAAATACAGTAATGTCTCTCTAATTGACGCCCAGATTGTCCACTAAATTGGATAATTCGAGAAGGGGAGACACTGTTATTCGAGCCTTGCGGCTCGTTTTTACAATTGTGGACAAATTATGAATATAAAAATAAACCGCAAGGCTCGAATAATCGTATCTCCTCTTCCCAAATTGTCCATTTTTGTGCGCAATGTCAGCGCCAATTAGGGAGAAATTACAGTATTTAATATTTATAATTATTATAATTAAAATTGTAATTTAAATTACAGTACGTCCAATGGCACTTGAAATTCAGCTTTTGAAAGGTTCTCGATACATTTTTTCCTCCGTTCGTAGTCAAAATTTTCCGTATTAATTATAAGAAACAAAAGTTGGATCAAAATTTATTTCTTCTTCCAATACTTTTAATATATTAACAGTAATGTCATTTTCTTTCTTAAAATCTCCAAATGTCTTCGCAGTTCTGCATTTAATCTTCTGCCATAAATGCACAAAACGTCACGACACAAATGCTGTCACTTCTCCATGACGAATATACTCGTCGTGACAAAAAATACTGTCACTTCTCAATAACGAATATACTCGTCGTGACACAAAATTCTACCACTTCTGCATGACGAATATACTCGTCGTGACACAAAATACCGGCACTCCTCCGCGACGAGTATCCTCGTCAAACGCGCAGCTAACCGGTCGAATGAACGGTCGCGAAGCAATCGCCGTCGCCGATTCACCGTTCATTTCGGCAATATTCCGGTATGTAGCACAATCTCGGAATAATCCGAGCCGCGGGATCATACGCGCGGACGACATACAAATCGGTCGATCGGCCAACGTAGGAGGAATCCTTGATTCCCGAAGACAGAAATTAATCGGCGCGGTCGCCTCGGTATGCGGGACGCGTTTTGAATACATATAACTACTACATATCGCCGGTAACCTCTTTCCGCGGCTTTACAAGCGCCGTAGATCTTAATGCGGCGATCTACAAGCGCGCCTGCCCGGCCTCGGCTCGAACACAACGAGCATCGGGACTACGGGCTGCGGACTTGTTATCCGGCCATATAATCAGGCAAACAAACCAGCGGAACCAGAAGTTGAATCGCTGGAACATCATCCGGAAAATCCGGGACGCAGCGTGGCGTCCGAGAGAAATTTCCATCGATTTGCATGCTCAGCCGGAACGTCGATAATTAAACGAATCGAATCCCGTATAGACTTCGGATATACATACATTCGATATATTAGGTCTACCGGAAAGTTCTGTCCGACAGTGTCGCTTCAAGTTTCAATCCATATGCACATGTTGATTTGAGACATATACGACTATCTCTCTTTATCATTGCATTTACGCACATGTACTCTCCTAAATAAACTGAAACAAAGATGTCTCGTGTCGTTATTAAGCGAGACGCGATCGTGAAAACATGGCTACCAATGATAATGCCGGACCACATGCTGCTTTGGCGACTCGTCGGAAAATCGCAGAGCTAGGCTGGGAAGTTCTGTCGCATCCACCATACTCCCCAGACCTAGCACCCTCCGATTATCACTTGTTTCTCTCTTTGCAAAACTTTTCACAGGAAAAAAAATTCAAAACTGAAGCTGATGTGAACCAAGCACTAGTCGAGTTCTTCGCCTCTAAAAATAAATCATTTTTTAAAAATGGCATTCACAAGTTGCCATCACGCTGGCAAGAGAAGTCATAAGTAACGATGGAAAGTATATTCTACGATAAATATTATTAAATGTATGAAAGTTGTGTTATATTTCCCAAAAATGTCTCGCAATCCGGAAATGGTGGATTCCTTAGGCTATTTGAAGCAACTTCCTCCTTAGCGAAAATGCAAACCGCTGCTTCGTTTACGAGTTATTAATGAAAAACTCCGACCAATAAGAAGCGAGCTCTGCTGACGCGAGGCGGCCGAGTCAACGAGCGCGCGAAGCCCAGCTCCGCTGATTGGCTCGGCCGTCTCGCGCCAGTGGATCTCGCCTCTCATTGGTCACCGATTTTCGTCAATAACTCGTAAACGAAGCCGCGGTTTGCATTTTCGCCAAGGAGAAAGTTGCTTCGAATGATCTCGGGAACCCTCCTTTTCCGGATTACGAGAAAATTTTCAGACACCCTGTACATTCGCTTGGTTGAGAAACAGCGCAACTTCTGTGCCCGCCGCGGCGCCGCGTTCCGATTATTTTTCCGCATACGGTGTCTCGTGCAAACACCCCTCCACCTCCCCCTCCATCCCCCCTCGTGTACGTCTGTCGCCTCATCCCCGCATTAAATTCTCCCTCGTTCCTCCCCCGCTTCTCGATCGAATGCCGACAAGAGTGCTGACCGGTGCACGGCGCATTTCAAGCGTTCCGTGCTTCGGTTCCGTGCCGCGGCCGAGTGTGGGTGCACACGCTTCAATCGTACACCCGCGAACGAGAATAGTTGCTACACGAGCGACGACATGCTCGCACGTGAAACGGTCTGCAAAGGCTGCCGACCTATCTCCGTCCGTTCTGGCTTTGAAGAAGCTTACACCGGAGAGTGGCGTGTCACCGTGATATTGCGGCGCGCGATATAATTAGACGCGTCCGATCAACCTCCGTATCATGCCGCTTCTTCGACTCATTACGGGCTTAGACACGTGGCGTTTCCTCTCCTCCCCCTCCTCCGGATGTTCTCTAGCACCGCTCGCCTTTTCCTTTCTCTCCGAGCATTTCTTCTCTTCTTCGACTGATGCGCTAAATTACCGAGCACGATGGGGTTCGGGGGTTAATTGACCGCGGCTTGAATGAAACTGTTGAAATTTTTGTATTTGGTTCGTGTGTAATGGTGATCTTTGGACTTTTTAATTCGATGTTTCGAAAAGTTATAAATTTTATGGAATTTTTGCGTTGTTTCGGATGATCTGAGTTTTGGTCTCTCTCTCTCTCTCTGGCTTTCGCGCTCTCTCTCTCTCTCTCTCTTTCTCTCTTGCGCTCTCTCTCTCTAGCGCTCTATCTCTCTCTTACTCGCCCTCTCTCTCTCTCTCTCTCTCTCTCTCTCTAGCGCTCTATCTCTCTCGCGCTCTATCTCTCTCGTGCTCTCTTACTTGCGCTATATCTCTCTCGCGCTCTCTTACTCGCGCGCTTTATCTCTCTCGCGCTCTCTTACTCGCGCTTTATCTCTCCCACGCTATCTCTTTCGCGCTCTCTTATTCGCACTCTATCTCTCTCGCTCTCTCTTACTCGCGCTATCTCTTTCGCACTCTCTCTTTCGTGCTATTCTCTCTCGCGCTCTCACTCTCTCTCTCTCTCTCTCTCTCTCTCTCTCTGTCTTTTCCTATAATATTATAATTATTTATGTTATACAATCGTATCTACTAAGCATCAATTTACTATATTCCGATATTTTCCTGCATAAACAGGAAAATTTAACCTTCCCAAAAAACAGGAAGAAGTTCTCGTTGGACAGTAACAGTTATTCCACGTTGAAAAGATTGAAGCGCTTTCAAACTACTAATCCGTTCGGTATTAAAAGTAATCGAGTCTAACAAAAAGTTGATTTAAACGTAAACATCCTAGAATATCGGATCGAGATCGGAGATTTGAAAACCCGTTTCCGAGTCAATTAGCAGCAGCAGTTCATAATGTTCGTGCTACACGGAGTCAGCGTGGAACGTGAAATGCATTTTAATTTATTCTCAACGATCGTAGGACTAGTATTCATGAAAATACTTTGGATGATTTGCTGAATGTACTTTTTCCGAACTCACAGCACTATGATAAATCATCTCGTCTTGGATCACGCGGACTTTTCTGTCTGGCTTTCTCGTGAACCGGATTTTCGTGCACCAATAACAACAGCATCTATTTGCGAAACAACAAACGATGATGAAACTGGGGCGACACATTGTACATTCGTCGAAACGTGATTCGATTCGCTAAGTAAAATGTTCGTTCGAAGAACGGAAAGTCTCGGTCTACTGTGCTAAAAAAGTATGAATATAAAATCAGAGCCGCCGATAATAAATCATGCTTCAGCGCGCTCAGGCATAGATTTCCCGCTTCTGTAACAGGAATTTCAACGATATAACCGATACTAAGCCGAACACGCTGCCCAGTTTTAGCACAGTTTGATAGCACAATGCTTCTTCTTATGCAGTCAAACTGCTACTAGAAAATATGAGAATATTTCGTTGACACTGAACCTACTTGTGGCGGTCGGAACGACCCGGTTCCATATTTGTTATTTTTTAAATCGTTCAAATTGTATTGACTTTCTCGCTGGAATCGGTCGAATAAATTTCTTAACTCGCGAACATAAGTTACAAGAAAAATGGCACGGAGTTTAGATAAAAACAATCGTATTGTTCTTATAATTGATAAATTCTTTCGATAAATCTGATCCATAAATCTATATTATTATTATTATTATTATTATTATTATTATTATTATATTATGTTATGTTATATTATATTATATTATATTATAGTATATTATATTATATTATATTATATTATATTATATTATATTATATTATATTATATTATATTATATTATATTATATTATAGTATATTATAGTATATTATAGTATATTATAGTATATTATATTATATTATAGTATATTATAGTATATTATATTATAGTATATTATAGTATATTATATTATAGCATATTATATTATATTATAGTATATTATATTATAGCATATTATATTATATTATAGTGTATTATTATTATTATTATATTATTATATCGAATTATATTCGTCGTTCACAGCTAAGAGGTCAAAGGTCACAATATTAAGTATTTCGGGAAGAGTACGTTAAGAGAAAGCAGCGGATTTCCTTGGGAATAAGCGGCCGCGAACGAGTCGCCGGGCGATTTAAACCGAATTGAAATCGTTCTGGTCGCATCCCGCGAGACGACACGACACGGTGCCGCCGCGCCGGCTGATCCGCGTATCAGTCGTTTTTTACCCGGGAGAGACCGCCTCGTGTCGCAATCTTCCACGGTGGTCCAGATCTCGCGGCTGGATTCTTCGAGGTCGCGCGAAACCGCGCGCGCTCTCCGTTCACCAAAATATATGGCAACGTTACGAGACATTTCGCGGCGGGACAACCTGCACCTCGCCATCGATAACAACGTCGGCACGCCGGCCGCTGTAGATTAAATCGACGCGCGGAACGAAACAAATCGATTTCGATCCCGTCGATACCGTCACCCCGAGAACTTCATCTTTATCGCCCCGTTTTAATGGACGCCGATGAATCACGCCGGGCGAACTTCTCGATTCGCGAGTTTCTCGCATCGTCGGCCGACATCCGTTTGCGAAATCCCGGGCAGTCGGTGTCGTTCAAACAAAAATATACAGGATGTCTAAAAAATGTCTCGTAATCCGGAAATGGAGGGTTCCCGAGATCATTCGAAGCAACTTTCTCCTTAGCGAAAATGCAAACCGCGGCTTCGTTTACGAGTTATCAACGAAAATCAGTGACCAATGAGAGGCGAGATCTGCTAGCGCGAGGCGGCCGAGCCAACGGCGCCAGCGGTCGAGCGGTCGAAGTCCAGCTCCGCTCATTGGCTCGGCCGCATCGCGTCAGCAGAGCTCGCTTCTTATTGGTTGGCGTTTTTCATTAATAACTCGTAAACGAAGCCGCGGTTTGCATTTTTGCTAAGGAGAAAGTTACTTCAAATAACCTAAGGAATCCACCATTTCCAGATTGCGAGACATTTTTGGAACATCTTGTATACAGCGGTTCCGAATCGCGTACAACGTTTTCAGATTACCAGATACAGTAATGTCTCCCTTACTGACGCTCGGATTGTCCACTAAAATGGATAATTCGGGAAGAGAAGATACGATTATTCGAGCCTTGCGGCTCATTTTTATAATTGTGGACAATTTATAACTATAAAAATAAATCGCAAGGCTCGAATAATCGTATCTCCTCTTCCGAAATTGTCCATTTTTGTGGTCAATTGGGTGTCAATTAGAGAGACATTAGTGAGTGGTGAGAACGTTAGTAGCATTAGTAGTAGCAAGGGAAACGAAAGGCCCTTGGGCACGCGGGTTACAAGCTTTACGAAAGGCTAACATATATGCGCACGCTGTAAGATAGTCATTTCTGTCTGATTTGTGCTCTGATTGCGCACAAAAATGGATTTATATAAGTATAAAAACGCGAGCCGCAAGGTTATTTTATTTATATTATAATATTTTGTTTTTCTATTTATATTATACAATCTTAGTTATATTATTTGTATTATATATAAATAGATACTTATTTTTATATTTATATTTATAATTTTATTATTATTTTATTATTATTAATTTTACGTTTATATTATTTATGCATGTATATATATATATAATTAATAATAATAATAATAATAATATATATAAATATTTATATTATATATATATATATATATATATATATATATAATAATAATAATAATAATATGTATAATATAAATATTTATATATATTATTATTATTATTATATATATTATTATTATTATTATATATATTATTATATATATTATTATTATATATATATATATTATCTATAATATGATATATATATAATATATAAAAAATAAATAATAATAATAATATAATATAATAATCTATAAAATATATCTACAATATATTATCTACCTATAATATTATAATTATTTCTATTATACAATCGTATCTCCTCTTCCCAAATTGTCCATTTTTGCGCGCAATCTGGGCGTCAATTAGAGAGACATTACTGTATTTATTACTCTACCGCGATTTTGAAACCTGGTGCGGTCAACCTCCTTTCCGCCGCGCGCCGGCGACGCTGCAATCCTATATTCTTCGGTAGGAAACGATGCAATTTACTTTACAAAACCTCCTTCGACGCTCGATACACACGTATACCGGAGCGGTTCTCGTTCGGTTTTACGCGGCGGCGGCGGCGGCGGCGGCTCGCGTTGGCGCCGTATTAGGCAAGTACTAGTTCGGAAAGGCGGTCACACGCTGCGCGGGGATTGAGATAAACATCGTTCTTTCTACGGAAAGAAGTCGCCGCGGAAAATCAATCTTCCGACTCAATCTTCCGAACAAAAAGTTCGCCGCTACTGCCAAAAACGTTGACACACTTGAATGTGGCCGAGTTAAGTTGTGTCGAGCGACGACGGCAGAATGACGCCATAAAAAGTCTACGTCACTTTTGCGCGATCTATGTTGATGCATCGGTAGCCGACTTTATTATTTACCGGTAGCCGCTTTATTTCTCTCCGTTTGCTGCTCGTTTCCTGCACGGGAAACGAACATTGCCGAACAGCAAGGTACAGGGTGGACCGCGCAACTCATATACAACATCTTATAACTTTCAAGATACGCGTCGCACGAAGAAGTTTCGTATACGAAAGATGCATGGTTTGAAAGGGAGCATTATGTAGCGCATTTATTTTTTTTATAGGTGAAGACGTTTCGGAGATTCGAAGGTCAACTTCGTTTTTTTAAGTAGGTTACTGTACTTTTTGCATCAGAATATGGAAGAATATCGAATTCTGCGTGAAAAAGTATCGACCTTTATTAGCTCTAAATCTAATAGTTAACGAGTAATTTAATTTTGTTTATATCGCTTTAATCTCGAACTTGATATTACGCGAAGAAAATTTTCAAGAAATGAAGTGAAATTACTCGTTAGCTATTAGGTTTAGGTCTTGTAAAGGTCAATACTTTTTCACGTAGAATTCGATAGTCTTTCATATTTTGAAGTGAAAGATATAGTAATCTATATAAAAAAACAAAGTCGACCATCGAATCTCCGAAACGCCTCCATCTGTAAAAAAAATAGATGTACTACATAATGTGTCTCTTCGAACCATGCATCTTTTGTATACAACATTTTTTCGTGCGACCAATATTTTGGAAGTAACAAAAGGTGCACAAGTTGCGTGGACCACCCTGTATAATATTCAAGATATATATTCAACTTGTTAATTATAATAGCTTAAATAGAATTTGTATCAGGTGGATCGTCTTCTTGACTCCTACGATTCATACGTAATCTTTTTCGCATAATTTCCAAAGGGATTCTTCGTCCCGTAAATAAATAATAATAATGGTTGTATCCGCGGACTCGAGTATTTAATAATTGATTAAAAACTTCTGCAAAAATCTTTATCGTAGATCCGCGGACACGGTGGAACCTCGATTGCTCGTGCTAAGTAGAGCAACATGACTGTTCGGATAATAGAACAGTTACTTGGTTACAGTGCTAGATTTCACTTTATTGTTCCGTAACAGTAAATCGTTTGCCATTAGAGTTGTCTTCGAGACGGATTTGGACTCGGATTTGGAATTCGAACATCGAAGGACCGGGGAACAATGCAGAATGCAACAATGCCTAAATCGGTGTAACTACGCTCAAAGAATAGACAAAAATATAGTAAATCCAGTCTATATACCTTGTTGCGCACGCATAAGGTCCAAAAAGTTTTAATTAAAAAGTTAGCTGCGTTTGACGAGTATACTCGTCGCGGAGAAGTGGCAGTACTTTGCGTCACGAGTATACTCGTCGCGCGTAAAAAGCAGCGACTATTTAACGCAATAAGTGCCGAATATCAACTCGAAAAATTTGCACAATATCATAAATAATAATAAAAAATAATAATAAATAAATAATAATAATAAATAATAATTAATAAATAATAATAATAATAAAACAAGTATAATTATATGAATAGTTCTTTAGTAGAATAATTATTTATAGTAATATTAGTGTTCGACGTGCAAAGTGCCATTACTATTATTATTATTGTTGTTATTATTACTATTATTATTATTGTTATTATTACTATTACTATTATTATTATTATTATTACTATTATTATTATTGTTGTTATTATTACTATTACCATTATTATTATTATTATTACTATTATTATTATTGTTGTTATTATTACTATTATTATTATTATTATTATTTCGTAAGTATTCGATTTTTCCTGCGTTTTTCGTTTATCGCGTATATAGTGTACGTTAATATTAAGCGAATAAGTAAACATTAGCAACAAAACAGTCAATCTCATAAAATAAAACCGTCTTCTCGATCCAAATATTTTAACGGCGACGCTTGTTTCGCGTCCGACGAGTATACTCGTCTTCGCCCGATTCTCGTCGGAGTTCTTCCCATCGACCGAGCTATTTGCGGCACGTTCGGCGACCAAAACTATTCGAAACGGATCGATTTCTCGCGATCCCGATGAAACACCGCGGAGTTCGCATGGAAATCGCCGGTGTCGTAAAAACGTTGACGGGACACGAAAAACGGCCGGAGAAATCGGAAGCGGCGACGACGATTCCGAGCGAAGAAGTAGGTGAAGCGCGATCGAACAAACGAGCGATTCGTAACTGGTCGAACCCAACCCCCGCGTTATCTCGAGCGGAACCGGAGAGGGGAAAAAAAAGGAAACTTTTCAGGTTCTTCCAATCCATTTCTCGGCGCGATGCTTCTAGGAACGTGCCACGGTTATTCGCGAGAGATCCAGTCTAATCGGGGAAAACTTTCACCGGCTTTGAAATTCGCGAACGTATCGTGAATCCGGAATATCGGGCATCGACGTTCGCGAAGGCAATCTGCTTTATGAAATTGAGGAGAAGGCAGAGATTAGTCCCATCGATCGGTTCGAGCTTTTGTTCGACCAGCCTGTGCCACCTGGAGAAAACGTACGCGACGGAAGTATAATAGTGAATCCTCCCTAACTGACGCTCGGATTGTGCACGAAAAATGGACGATTTGGGAAGAAGAGATACGATTGTGTAATATTATATACAGGGTGTCCCACAATTATTTTAACAGCCGAAAATGAGGGGTAGCTGAGGTCATTTGAAGTAACTTTTTCCTTTGCGAAAATGCAATCCGCGGCTTCGTTTGCAAGTTATTAACGAAAAACACTGGCCAATGAGACGAATTGGCGCGAACCATATGGTTATCGATCGGCCGAGCGGCACGTGCGTTTACCGCTGAGTTTGACAGTTGAAGGAGGGTCTGTGTGCGGCGTCCGAATCAATGAACAAGTCATGGAGCATGAACTTTTGATATTTTTTTTACCATGTGACAGTGATAATTTCAAGAAAAACGCTATTCATCCTTATTTCAGAATGTCTGAAGAATGTTTACTAAATTTTCGGTCCCGAAATAATATGTAGTTTAACCGTGACAACCGTTTTAATTTTCTCACGTGTACCGTATGAAATTTGTATGCGATATGTACAGTGAAGATTAACAATAAGCAACCCAGTCGAAGTACATAAATGATATTTGAATTTAAATAATTCCGTGTCCGAACAGAATTCAACGAACGATGCGCAAAGCTAATTTAATAAATAATAATCGCGTTAAAGGACATAAGGGATATGTTTGTTAGAGAAATATGAAGAATATTATCAATAAGAAACTCACCCATTTAGTTGTAAAATCCACTTCATGTATCCGACGGCAACGAACAGAAGGATGTCTCCGGACAGGCAATTTCAACGTTTACTTTCACTGCATTATCACTAAACACTGATCACTTATCAATAATATTTATGGACGAACTTCCCTTTGTTAATATGTACAGCTCTGAAAAGAGCAAATATTTTTATGCGACGCGTTCGAAGTTCTCACTGTTAACGACACGTATGTACCACGTTGTCGAGACGAACTGCAGAAGACTGGCACGATGGCCGACATTGTTTCGTTTTCCTACGAGCGAATTTCAACTGTTTCCCATCGAACGCGAACATTGTCAGCCATCGTGCTAGTCTTCCGCAGTTCATCCCGTCAACGCGGTATGTTTTCTTAACGATATGAACTTCGAACGCGTCGCATAAAACAATCGGCTCTTTTCAGGGCCATACATATTAACCCAGGAAAGTTGGTCCATAAATATTATTGATAAGTGATCAGTGTTTAGTGATAATGCAGTGAAAGTAAACGTTGAAATTGCTTGCCCGGAGATATCCTTCTGTTCGTCGCTCTCGGATAGAGATCAGCTGTGCAGTTCATCATACATTGTACGAGGTCCATGCACTATCCTCCTGCACACATTTCCGTGCATGAAGTGGATTTACAACTAAATGGATGAGTTTCTTATTGATAATATTCTTCATATTTCTCTAACAAACATATCCCTTATGTCCTTTAACGCGATTATTATTTATTAAATTAGCTTTGCGCATCGTTCGTTGAATTCTGTTCGGACACGGAATTATTTAAATTCAAATATCATTTATGTACTTCGACTGGGTTGCTTATTGTTAATCTTCACTGTACATATCGCATACAAATTTCATACGGTACACGTGAGAAAATTAAAACGGTTGTCACGGTTAAACTACATATTATTTCGGGACCGAAAATTTAGTAAACATTCTTCAGACATTCTGAAATAAGGATGAATAGCGTTTTTCTTGAAATTATCACTGTCACGTGGTAAAAAAAAATATCAAAAGTTCATGCTCCGTGACTTGTTCATTGATTCGCACGCCGCACACAGTCCCTCCTTCAACTGTCAAACTCAGCGGTAAACGCACGTGCCGCTCGGCCGATCGATAACCATATGGTTCGCGCCAATTCGTCTCATTGGCCAGTGTTTTTCGTTAATAACTCGCAAACGAAGCCGCGGATTGCATTTTCGCAAAGGAAAAAGTTACTTCAAATGACCTCAGCTACCCCTCATTTTCGGCTGTTAAAATAATTGTGGGACACCCTGTATAATATTATGTAACATTATAATATTATAATGTTATAGATACTGTAGATGTTAGAGGTACGATTGTATAATATAAATATCGACAATATTATAATTATTATCTATAATATCTACAGGGTCTATAATAATATTATCTATTTATAATATTACAATTACTTATGTTATACAATTGCATCTATCATATATATATAGTGTCTATAATATTATAATTATTTGTATTATATAATCGTAAGACGTAATAGCGTCTGTAATATTATAATTACTTCTCATCGACATTACTTCTCATATAATCGTATCTATGATATAATATTATAATTATTTATATTGTACAATCGTACCTATAATATTATAATTATTTATATTATAAAATCGTATCTATAATATCTGTAATGTCTATAATATATTATCTAATTATAATATTATAAATAAATAATATATTATAGATACGATTCTATAATATAAAGAATTAGAATATTACAGATACTATAGATATCATAGATACGATCATATAACATAAATAATTATAATATAATAACATAAATAAAAAAATAAAATACAACAATATAAATAAAATAACCTTGCGACTCGCTTTTACAGTTACCGATTATCCACAACTATGAAAACGAGCCGCATGGTGCGAACAATCGCATCTCCTCTTCCCAAATTGTTCATTTTTATGGGCAATCTGTGTGCGAATTAGGGTGAAATTACTGTATCTGCATCAATCGATCGTAAAAATTACCGAGAAAGTATTTACCCTCAAACCAAGGTTGTTCGTCAGTGTCACGAAGAAACTTCCGCAACTGATTTTACCCTCGTTCCACCCCCGTTTCAAAATGCGACGCGCAACGTCGCCGGTCACGATTTCCTCCTCGAAATTATTGGATTGGCAACTAAGTAATTGCCGATTTCAGTTATAGATGTCTCTCACTCGCATTTTTATCATATCCGTAAATGTTATATTATAAAATTATTATTATTATTATTATTATGTTATTTTTTATTGTCCGTGAATGTTGGCAACTGGACAAATTGAATGCAGCGGTCAAGGAAAAGCGACCAGAATTGGTCGATCGTAAAGGTGTCATTTTCCAGCAGGACAATGCTAGGCCGCACACGTCTTTGTCCACTCGGCAAAAATTGATGGATATTGCTTGGGAATCGATGTTACACCCACCATATAGCCCTGATCTCGCGCCATCGGATCACCACTTATTTCGATCCCTGGACAGCTCCCTTCGTGGTAAAACTTTTAATGACGATGACGCTGTAAAATCTCACTTAACTCAGTTTTCGGCCGAAAAGGATCAGACTTTCTACGAGCGTGGAATTTTCAAGTTGTCGGAGAGATGGCAAAAGGTCGTCGAACAAAATGGAAAATACATTACAGATTATACTTCGTTCCAAGTAAAAAGAAATTTTTATTTCATTGAACAAATCGGCAATTACTTACTTGCCAACCCAATATCTTCGAAATTCGTACAAGAAATCTTAAGAGCTCCGAACGAGCTCGCATCGAGCACAGAGATTCGGCAAAATTCGCTCGATCCGATTACAATGATTTTCTTTGTTCGCGATCTGCTTCGGCCGCGCCAAACGTTCGCGCGTTCGTCGGAAGCGGAGCCGAGTCTCGAGTCTTTCGACCGTTTAATAAAACGAAAGTACAGCGTTTCGAAAAAATGTGAGCTGAGAATTATGCGGTCGAGTTCGCGGAAATAACGAAGTTACAGATCATTTAGTAGCTTAGATGCTTGTAACGTGTTTTCCTCGGAGAGAAAATTATCCGGAAATAGAAAATTGATGCTCGGCCGTACGTAATAAATCGAGGACACCCTCGCCTCGTTCGTTTAAAAATGAAGCTGAGGGAGATCGATGGATCGGATAAACGATTGGTCGAAAAGTTGCGATTGTACATTAAGAAATCGCAAACACAGTTTAGTTTAGTCAGACATAAATATCTTTACAGCATATCGACGGATATTGTATTTACTATATCGTTACTTTATTCGGAGCTCTGTCGCATTCCAAAGATCTAATTAATATTCTGAACAACTTTCTTCTGTCTGCTGTGCTCCGGATCGGTTGAAATGACAGATCGCGCTCACCGCATCTCATATTAACCCTTTGCACTCGAAGCTGTTTTAACTTCAAGACTAAGATATTAATATAAACAAATTTATTAAATATATATAGCTAATTATATACTTAATAGCTAATTATAATATAATATAATAGCTATTATAATATAATTTAATAGCTACTATAAGCAAAATGTACATAGTATCTCCGAAAAATTCGATTACTCGAAGCAAAAAAGAGAGACAATCGGATTACGTAACGCGCGGCTGGAATTAGCGAATGAAATCGGAGCGCCGCGTCTGAAATTCCGTTCGCGAGCCGGCCACGATCCCGATGTTACCGTGCGATTCCTTCGCGCGTGCTCGCGCGACAGGCAGCCGAAAACGCGACGAAACGAAAGGCCAAATGTTACGAATGTCCTTTCCCACGTGGTGCCAGATGCGAGCCTTTTGTGCTCGCACGAGACCCCGCGCGAACGCAGCCCTGGCCACATCCCGTGCGTGCTGCGATCATCGTCCGATTAATCTTTTAGGTACGAGCGAATTCTGCGCGAGACTATTTCCCTGGACGGCAGATTCTCATATGTACTGTTCAGAGTCTAATACTGTATATTCCAACTATACAGGGTGTCCCAAAAATGTCTCGCAATCCGGAAATGGCGGGTTCCTGAGGTCATTTGAAGCAACTTCTTCCTTTACAAAAATGTTCTGCGAGGCACCGTTAACGAGTTATTAACGAAAAACAGTGACCAATGAGAGGCGAGCTCAGCTGGCGCTAGGCGGCCGAGCCAACAGCGCCAGCGGTCGGGCGGTCGAATCCCAGCTCAGCTGGCGCGAGGCGGCCGAGCCAACGGCGCCAGCGGTCGAGCGGTCTCGCCTCTCAGCTGAGCTCGCCTCTCATTGGTCACTGTTTTTCGTTAATAACTCGTTAACGGTGCTTCGGAGAAAATTTTTGTAAAGGAAAAAGTTGCTCTAAATGACCCGAGGACACTGTTGTGAATCGATGTGAAGACAAAAGAAATGTGAAACAATGCATAGGAAGATGATTATTTAATTCAAACGGAGAGCTAGTGAGCTACTAGAGTGAGCCACTATAGTGGCGCGTCGTGCCGATTATATCTATAGTGTCTGTAATATTATAATTACTTCTCATCGACATTGCTTCTCATATAATAGTATCTATGATATAATATTATAATTATTTATATTGTACAATCGTACCTATAATATATCAACAGTATCTATAATATTATAATTATTTATATTATACAATATATTTATAATATCTATAGTGTCTATAATATTATAATTATTTATATTATACACAACAACTTATCACAACTCGCGAGTTACCGACTTACTCACACGCTCGAAAAAGAAGAAAGAAAGAAAGAAAGAGGAACGGGATCCGGAAGCTTCGGGCGCGAAACGAACTCTTCTCCGAATTATCGTTGCGTCACCGGCGCAACTTTCGTTCGCGCGAAAATCGATGGCCGGACCGTGGCGGGCATGAATATTCAGATCCGCGCTTTCCACCCGCGGAAGAAGTTGTATTAGGGGATTGCGTAAAAATCGCGGGAGAAATTCGCCGCGCGTCCAGGTGCGGAGCTTCGGCGATGGATCGGCGAGATAGGCGGACAGGCGTTGCGTTCGCATCGGCGGCGTTATGCGATGCACACGGGCCGAACTTCCGTGGCTTCCCTTCATCGATCAGAGGAATCATTGATTATCGGCTAATGGCTATCGGATATTCCGACCGGAAAGCTGAATCACTGGCCCTGAATGCGGGCCTCGCTCATCGGTCAAAAGTATGTATGCATTCCGTGGAACAGCTCCGTATTGCTCGGATCGATCCGAAGGGTATTAATTAACCCATTGACTGCGACGCAAATTTAGCGCGTCTTGCCCTGGGTGCCACGGTTTTATTTCGAAGAAAACATGAAGTAAGTTTTACAAAATATATTAGGTCTACCGGAAAATTCTGTCCGTCTTTGAATTGAATATAACACAATTTTCATACATTTAATAATATTTATTGCATAAATGGTATCGGTAATTTTAACGATGCTGTTTTATAAAAAATCAAACCACTCGACGATAGAGCTTAATAAACTCCACGGAATTGTCCCGTGTAATTTCTCTGTAGATATAATAATAGACCAACCTAAGCAAACCTAAACCAATCTAAGCCAACATAACCTAACATAATCCCCAACCTAAGCCAACCTAAGTCAACATAACCTTAACATAATAGCCTCCTAAGCCAACCTAAGCCAATCTACGCAAACCTAAGCCAACCTAAGTCTACCTACGCCAACCTAAGTCTACCTACGCCAAACTAAGTCAACATAACCTTAACATAATCCCCTCCTAGGCCAATCAAAGCCAACCTAAGCCAACCTAAGCCAATCTAAGCCAATCTAAGCCAACATAATTTAACCTAACCCAACATAACCCAACCAACCTTTTCATTCAACAAAAAAACAAAATCATTGCAACTTTTTAAACATAACTATATATTATTTATATACAAATCGATTCACCTTTCTATTCCCTATAAAAAAATTTATTAACGTACTCAAGTCGAAAATTAATTACTATAGAAATCATGACCTTTGTCCCAAACGCCCACAAGATCGCACGACCGTGCGACGACGCGAGAAGAGGCCCGGGTCCTCGCCTCGGTTATTTAGGTGGATGTCGGGGTGCTAAAGCGTGTACTCACTCAACGTTTTATTGATCCAATCGGCGAGGTCCTCCTGCAGCGGCAGCAACTGTCTGCTCTGGGCCGAGTGGAGACGCTCGTGATAAAACTCGGCGAACTCTTCCTCTTCCGGCGAGGGCCTCGGCACGTCCGCGCGATTGAACACAGTCGTCGAGGTTGGCCCCCAGCTGCTGCGGTACCGAGTATGCTGGGAAGCCGGGAATCGGTTGGCGTACGACATCCTGGAGGCAAGAAGGGCTCGAGAGCGTCCCGCACCGGTGGCCTGCACCGGTCTCCCCCCGTTCGTCTTCGCCCGTTCGGCGCGTTCGGTCCCTCTTCAGCCACCAGTGTCCTCCCTATTTAGATGCACCACCGGATTCCTCGGCTTTCGGACTACTGTGGAGTACCAGCGACGCAGTGCGGTGCAGCGCGTCTGGCGATTACGTGAGCCTAGAGACCAGAACAGACAGAACCATCGTGTTATCTTTCGTCGAAACGCAGTCATCGAATGTGCAGACACCCTCTCCTGCCGTACTTTGACGAGTCGAGCGACGCCGATTTCTCGTAATACACTGTTTACTCTTTGGGGCAGGGTGGGATTAGAAATGTCTCGTATCTTTTTGATGCGTGCTGGATAATGCATGCTGGGACAATTTTGTAGAAATACCTCGAAATATTGCAATAGCTGTATGCGCACACGTGAACCCATGTGGCACGGTGAGGGGCTGTTTGAGTCGAATTGAATCGAATTACGGCAATGACTCCCTAATTGACGCTCAGATTGTGCACCAAAATGGAGAATTTGGGAAGAGGAGATAAGATTATAAAAACGAGCTGCAAGGCTCGAATAATCGTATCTCCTCTTCTCAAATTGTTCATTTTTATTAATTTGAGTCGAATTGAAACGAATTACGGTAATGTCTCTCTAATTGACGCTCAGATTGTCCACAAAATGGAGAATTTGGGAACAGGAGATATGATTATTCGATCCTTGCGATTCGTTTTTATAGTCACGAATTGTCAACGACTATAAAAACGAGCTGCAAGGCTCGAATAGTCGTATTTTCTCTTTCCGAATTGTTCATTTTTATTAATTTGAGTCGAATTGAAACGAATTACGGTAATGTCTCTCTAATTGACGCTCAGATTGTGCACCAAAATGGAGAATTTGGGAAGAGGAGATAAGATTGTTCGAGCTTTGCGGTTCGTTTTTATAGGCACGAATTGTCAACGACTATAAAAACGAGCTGCGAGGCTCGAATAATCGTATCTCCTCTTCTCAAATTGTTCATTTTTATTAATTTGAGTCGAATTGAAACGAATTACGGTAATGTCTCTCTAATTGACGCTCAGATTGTCCACAACATGGAGAATTTGGGAACAGGAGATATGATTATTCGATCCTTGCGATTCGTTTTTATAGTCACGAATTGTCAACGACTATAAAAACGAGCTGCAAGGCTCGAATAATTGTATCTCCTCTTCCCAAATTGTCCACTTTTGTGGACAATCTAAGCGTCAATTAGGGAGACATTACTGTAACTAGTAATAATTGCTAATTTGGTAGTTGACAAATTCGTGAATAAATTGTGCAGTAAATTTAGAAGATTATAGTTATCTCGTTTCGACAGATTATGATGCAGAAATATTATCTTTCAATAATTTCTTAGGTTCATCTATTATAGTGCATCCATTTTTGTGCACAATTTGCGTGTCAGTTATGGAGACGTATGGTGAGAAATATGTATTATTACTTTTTTATGTTTTCATATATCATGTGCTTCCTTTGTTAACATTAGATTTACGGAGCACAAAAAAACAGCTGTTTTCTACTAGTTTATAAAAGTAACAATAAGAGATTCATTCTGATTTTGAACAAGCGTTATCGTAACATTTGCCATAAATAACAAATATAAATTGTATAAATAACTCATAAACGTATCTTTACACGATTTGAATCATCGTAAATTTAAAAAAATCAGTGACCTGTTATTTTGACGGGTTCCATAAATCTAATGTAAATAAAAATATAACAATTTTGTTTAATTTAAAGCGCAATAAAATTTCTGTGCAACATTGGTCTATTTTATTTGTTGATATCCTATGCTCCAAAGAGTTAAGCGCGAATGTTATTCCATAAACGCACAAAAGCGAAAATTGCATTTAAGAACCCACGTCAAAGCTAACGCTGAGAAAGTCTCTGCGTTCTCGTGCAGATCAAGACAAGAACAAGCGAATTAAAACTGCCGACGCGACGATTAAAGATAATAAGCACCAACGAATGTCCGGCGATCGATTCATATACTGCGCTTGGAATTCGTGCGGTTTCCGCCGCGATTCAATTAAAGTTACGCAAACGGTGTAAACGCGCGTAATAGCTGAAGAACGAACGGGGGCCGCCCTCGACGCAGGAGCAAGACCAAAGATCGCTCTTTACCATCCGTCAGAAGTACCATTTACTTTTATATTATTTTTCCGCTTTCAAGTAGACCCTCGCGAACGCGCGATCTGATAGCCGAGCGAGTCGAAAGAGAATGATCTCTCTCTCTCTCTCTCTCTCTCTCTCGCGTTCTCTTACTCGCGCTCTATCTCTTTCGCGCTCTCTCTCTCTCGCGCTCTCTTTCTCTCTCTCTCGCGCACGCGCTCTATCTCTCTCGCGCTCTCTCTCGCGCGCTCTTCTCTCTCGCTCTTCTCTCTCGCGCTCTCTCTCTCTCTCTCGTGCTCTCTCTCTCGCTCCATCTCTCTCGCGCTCTTCTCTCTCGCGCTCTCGCTCTCTCTTTCTCGAAAGAGAATGATTATCCGCGGGATCAAGCGATACGATGATGCCGGAAGACGTAAGACATCTTGGCCGTTCCATTCGCAGCCATAAACGGGACGCGAGACCGAGTGGTTGAAGACCTCAAGACCGTGCTTTTAATGCGTCGTCTGACTGGCATCAAGGGAACGGCGCGCGTTTCAAGTGCGTTTTAGGAATGAATGGGTTTTATGTTGCGGGAGTATGTTTATAGGAGGTCGCCCGGTGTTTGATAATAGCCTTGAAGAGACGATGAGACTGCAGCCTCTCGGACTTCTTCGCGCTCGGATTGATCGGACTGATCCAGGTACCGTTCGATGATCTTGCGCGATCTGTCTTGTCCCCCGCGGTGCGCTATTCTCTTCTTCTCTTCCTCGTGTCTCTACAGGGTGTTCCATAATTATGTTAACACCGGGAAAGGTGTGATTCTTGAGGTGATTTCAAGTAACTTTTTCCTTGGCGAAAATGCGATCCGCGGCTTCGTTTACGAGTTATTGACGAAAAAGAGTGACCAATGAGAGGCGAGATCAGCTGGCGCGTGGCGGCTGAGCCAATCAGCGGAACTCGGCTTCGACCGCTCGTTGACTCGGTCTCCACGCGGCAGCCGAGCTTGCCTCTCATTGGTCACTGCTTTTTGCTTAATAACTCGTAAACGGAGCCGCGTATTGCATTTTCGCTAAGGAAAAAGTTGCTTGAAATTGCCTCAGGAATCTCTCTTTTCCGGGTGTTAACGTAATTATGAAACATATTTTATTGGATTGTTCGAATATTATAAATTAGATCAGCGCACGTCGTCGGTTCATTTTTAATGGGACGCGAATTTTAGGTGAAAGAAATTTAATCGTGGAAACGCTCGGAAAAAGCCAACCAACTGATTAAGTAATCCAGCCGTTCGCAGAAAAGCCGTCGGTGCATTCGCGCGGGTCCGGGATACGTGAAATTCGCGGCGTTCCCCGTTTATTAAAATGCCCCGAGGCACGCCGACCGAGGCTGTTCTCCGAGAAGGCATGCATTTTCATAAGTCCGCGAACGCCTCTGTGCTTAAGCGGCGCGGCAAACTCGTTATTAGCATTCATCGATCTCGCCGCGAAAGCCTCGCGGTTTTTTGCGGGGCACGGGTCGCGTGGGACTGGACGATCGAACGGAGGAGGAAGCATTGGAAAAGGCGGGAAAACGTTCGCGAGATTTTCATGAATCCTCCGTATTCGAGGTGGATCGGAGAGGACGCCGCGGCTGGCTCTCCGGTGACGCAAAACCGTCGGTCGTGTCTCTGATGCAAGAATGCGCTGCAGATCGATGAAATGAAATCCCAGTAATCGTCTCGTGTGACTTCGCCGGGCAAACCTACGAGTGTCCTTCGACATCGATCCATTATCGTGTCGTCACTGGCTCTGGCCCACGTAACGCAATCCGCGGGTAAACAGGTGACACGGCTGGAAAACGCGGCTGTCCGTGCGACGGATGCACAGCGGTCGATTCTTTCTATTGGGTTGGCAACTAAGTAATTGCCGATTTGTACAATTAAATAAAAAATTTTTTTTACTTGGAACGAAGTTTAATCTGTAATGTATTTTCCATTTTGTTCGATGACCTCTTGCCATCTCTCTGACAACTTGAAAATTCCACGCTCGTAGAAAGTCTGATTCTTTTCGGCCGAAAACCGAGTTAAGTGAGATTTTACAGCGTCATCGTCATTAAAAGTTTTACCACGAAGGGAGTTGTCCAGGGATCGAAATAAGTGGTGATCCGATGGCGCGAGATCAGGGCTATATGGCGGGTGTAACATCGATTCCCAACCAATATCCATCAATTTTTGGCGAGTGGACAAAGACGTGTGCGGCCTAGCATTGTTCTGCTGGAAAATGACACCTTTACAACTGACCAATTCTGGTCGCTTTTCCTTGACCGCTGCATTCAATTTGTCCAGTTGCTAACATTCACGGATAATAAAAAATAACATAATAATAATAATAATAATTTTATAATATAACATTTACGGATATCATAAAAATGGGAGTGAGATACATCTATAACTGAAATCGGCAATTACTTAGTTGCCAACCCAATAGTAATAATTGCTAATTTGACAAGTTGACAATTGCTTAGTTGACAAATTCGTGAATAAATTGTGCAGTAGATTCAAAAGATTATGGTTATCTCGTTTCGACAGATTTTGATGCAGAAATATTATCTTTCAATAATTTCTTAGGTTCATCTATTGCAGTGAATTCTCTCCAATTGTCGCTCAATATGTACAGTAATGTCTCCCCAACTGACGTTCAAATTGTGCAGAAAAATGGTCAATTTGGGGAGAGGAGATACGATTATTCGAGTCTTGCTATAGATCATACGATACTAAGTGATTTTACTGTTCTGCGTTTGACTTAGTTGCCAACCCAATATTAGGTTGGAGAATAAGCTCGTAGCGTTTTTATATTTTCTTTTTATTTTACAACGATTCTTTGCCGTTCGACAAAGCGTATAATATTCATTCGATAGAGCTCTTTCTGCTCTACAAAACTGTGCTAATCGTCTTTTTGAGTAATTCAATTTTTCATTACTTTCGAGGCTTAGAAATGGAATATCCAGGAGGTGAAAAGCAACATTTTCGACACCTTCTCTCCTTCGCTTTCCATCGAAAAAGCTGCCAAAACAGCCCGGGACATTTGCAACGTATACGGAGAAGGTGTCATAGGCGAGTCTACAGCACGAAAATGGTTTGCCAAGTTCCAAAATAGCGATTTTGACGTCGACGACACGTCCCGCAGCGGAAGACTTACCGAATTCGACGAAGAGCGTCTCGAAGCACTTTTGAAGGAGGATGGTCGCCGAACGAGTCGTGAATTGACCGAGAAAATGAACCGCGATCACAAAACGATTCTCAATCATCTTAATTCAATGAGATTTGCCGAAAAATTGGGAGCCTGGGTGCCTCGCGAGCTTGACGAAAACAACAAAGAAAATCGCCTTCAAATAGAAACGCTACGAACTTATTCCCCCAATCCGATATAAATCGCGCAAATAAAAATCACCAGCGATGCGAAAGCTTGCTTATTCGCAGCCAACGAAACGATACGTCTTCGTAAATGCGCGTGCCACATTTCTGGCAATCGACGACACAACGTCCATCATTGATTTCTACTCTCTTTTTATTGCCAAACCCGCGAGACTCGCGATTCGAGAGTCCGCTGTTACGCGAACCGTAAACGTTGCTCGCGGCTTCCGGACGATAGAACCAAGAAATTCGCAAGAATTCCTCTGCTATTCTTAGACTATAAACCAGAAGAAAGAATTCGTTCGAACAGGTTGCAAAGAAGTTACGCACCGATACTCAAATTGCAAGCTTATATCACGAATTTTCTCCGTTACGTAAGCCAAATTCTTCTATTATCGTAATACTTTGAAAGCGTATTTCCAGTTTTTAACGCTGAACCGGCCACGGTCGAATGAACTTCTCGTTTTTAAATTATGGTAACAATTAAGGTATTTTCGAGGAAAATCATTGCACGAAATTGTACATTCTTGGGACAACTATTACGACGAAAACTGTACAAAATGTAATTAAATTGGATCTTTTCGCTCTTATCAGGCCAATGCACGTTAATCAATTTTATCGTTCGGTAAGTTTAGCGTTAACATAATTTCACTCACTAATTTTTGTAACTAATGTAATGTACCAATGTACTAATTGCGGTAGTGGTAGCCCTGTGTAATGTACTAATTGTTTAATTCACGATTATTCATATCGCAAAGATACATCTATGAGCTATTTATTCAATTTATATGTTACCTAGGGCAAATGTTACAATAAAACTTGTTACAAAATCAGAATAAATGCCTTATTGTTACTTTTGTAAACTAACATGCTGTTTTTTGTGCTCCGTAAATCTAGTGTTAAACAATTAATAGCATACCCATTTTAACAGAAGAGAAACGCGAAAATTAAAATAATTCGCAATTATTTCAATTTGTTCAATTATCGTTAAAAAATAAACGTATAAAACGTACCAATCGTACGTATTAAACAATAATAAGTCGAACTGCCGCTGCTACGACCAGTTTCCGAGAAAATCGATCACCGTGCGACTTTTTTCCCGCGTCCTCTGCGCGAACCGTCCGATGACGAAAGGACGCGGGACGTCGCCGATTTTTCACGGACGATCGAATAATAGATTCCAACCGCGAGGTATCGAGCGTCGTAACCCGATATTTCGCTTATTCGTCGCGCAAGATGGAATCGTACGGCCGCGGCGGCGCGTTTCCTCGTGGCTTAAAGGCCGCCGCGTGGGCGAGGGATATCACCTCGATGAAGCTCTTCATAAATCAGCCGGCCCCGGTGATCGATTATTCAACGACGGCCCGCCAATTAACGCCGATTTCGCGTTATCGTGACAAATGGAGCAAAGAGGAACGGTGTGTCGGGGGCTCTCAAGGTAAAATACCGTCTGCACGGCGAACAAGCGAGATAACGAGTACGCGTCAGCCGATGTTTGCTTTGACACGGGTACCTCTTAATTACAAGGTCCCGCGGGTGTACCGGACCACGTGGTTCTGCGGGCACCTTGCGCAGGGCGCCCCGTCGAACCAGGTTGCAGATCGTTCTTTGAACTATAAATGAGCCGTTCATTTTGAAAGTGGCATAAGTCGCTTTGTTTTTGTTGGGATGATGGAATGAAAAATGAATATGATTCTAATTCTTTTCTTAACCCGAGAAAGATAACCTACGTCGCAGAGGCGCCTGCGAAGACTGTTGATTTTTGTTAATTTTTCATAGAGGTCTAGTGATTTAAGTTTAAAATTACTTAAAATATAAAAAAATATAATATAAATGCATTTTATTTTGACAATAATGCCAAACCTTTAAAATGACTAGATTAACTTAAATAAATATCCATTGTTAGTATAAAATTGACGCCTTAGAAAAGCATGCGCCTCTGAAGCGTATGGTTATCTTTTCGGTACGTTGTCATATGGTTATCTCTTTCTAGGGTTAAAAAGACTTTATTTTATTCCTTTATTGAGAGAAGGTATATGGGCGAAAACGATCGAGCGACCAAACTCTACTGAGAGTCCGGTAAGGAAAAACGCTTCTTTTATACCCTTCTTGGGTTCGTCTTATCCACCAATCAGAGACGTTTATTTGTCGCGTTTCACATTGTATACGTGACGCTGGGATCCCCAAACAGTCAGGGCACGATGTGTATCTAATGGTACCGGTGATGATGTATCGCGGTATCTATTATATACAGTTTACATCACCGTCGTTGCCCGCTGACGGAACCGACGAAAATGTAAACCGATATCTTAGTATCTTAGTACTAAGTAAACTATAGATTAATTTTTATTCGAGGCTAAAATTTCCTTTTTTTCAACATTTTTTAAGACGATATACTTAAGGGTTTGCGTTTTAACACGTTTCAAAATATGGATGCAATATATTATATATAATATTATTGCATTACATAATATATTGTTTAATATAAAATTATATATAATATTATTGCATTATATAATATATTGATCAATATAATATTATATATAATATATTGTTCGATATAATATTATATATAATATTATTGCATTACATAATATATTGTTTAATATAATATTATATATAATATATTGATCAATATAATATTATATATAATATATTGTTCGATATAATATTATATATAATATTATTGCATTACATAATATATTGTTTAATATAATATTATATATAATATTATTGCATTATATAATATATTGATCAATATAATATTATATATAATATTATTGCATTACATAATATATTGTTTAATATAATATTATATATAATATTATTGCATTATATAATATATTGATCAATATAATATTATATATAATATTATTGCATTATATAATATATTGATCAATATAGTATTATATATAATATATTGTTCGATATAATATTATATATAATATATTGTTGAATATAATATTATATATAATATTATTGCATTATATAATATATTGTTAAATATAATATTATATATAGTATTATTGCATTATATAATATATTGATCAATATAATATTATATATATAATATATCGTTCAATATAATATTATATATAATATTATATATATAATATATTGTTCAATATAATATGTGTTTGTTATCTCAGGATACTGATATTTTCCTCAGTATAAATAATTTCGTATAAACATTAAAAAATCACCACTTTTCACATTACGGTAAAGTGACTTATGCCACTTTCAAAATAAACGGCTCAATTAGAAGAATCTTCCTTTCCGCTCCGCAACGGTGGATCCCGCTCTACAAACGTACGATCCCGTATTCGAACGGACCAAACCCGATTCTCGGCGTGTCTCTGATCTTTCCGGTCCGATCGCGAGCGCCCGATCGAAATCGGCGCGTAAGTTATCGGCCGCGTGGGCGCATCCCTTGCAAACACTGTTCGACGTCGAACGACCGCCTCGGGCCCGGTTTCTGCCCGCTCGGGGAGGCATGTTTATTTCATGAAACTCGGAAGTTACGTCGCGCACCGTTCCGAGCACCGGCGGTGGTGTGTGTCATTACCAGGCGTTGAAATCACCGGAACGGACTTTCTAACGATTACGGCCGCGGGCGATTCGCGTGAACCAATTGAATCATTGGTTCCCGCATTGTCGATATTTGAGCCGTTTATTTTGGAAGCGGCATAAGTCGCTTCGTTTTTAAGTCGATACATATTCAAGGGTTTGCGTTTCAACACGTTTAAAAATGTGGATGCTAACTTTCGAGGAGATTTACTTGTATTTGGTTATCTCAATGGAATAAACGATTCGAATTTGTTTTTAGATGACAGAGGGACTGGTATAATAGAGAATGAACGAACTACTTTGTTGCAATCTTGCTATTATGTACTTGGAACGACAAGATAAGACTAAAGACTCTAGCTTTTTTACATTTGTTATCCGAGCCTGTAACGAGAATTTAAAGAAATGCGTTTCGTAGATATTGTATCTATGCTAAAAATTTCATCGAAATATCGGTTAACGCAAAGTCAAATTACAAGCGTTAAAATATCGTAAAAATTGCAAATTTCTTATTGCTCGAGGAGATTTACTTGTATTTGTTATCTCAGGATATTGATATTTCAGTATAAATAAATATTTATACTGATAATATATAAATAATTATTATACTGAATATAATAACTAAATAATTATTTATACTGATATAGATAAATAGTATAAATAATTATTTATACTGATATAGATAAATAGTATAAATAATTATTTATACTGATATAGATAAATAGTATAAATAATTATTTATACTGATATAGATAAATAGTATAAATAATTATTTATACTGATGTAGATAAATAGTATAAATAATTATTTATACTAATATAGATAAATCGTATAAATAATTATTTATACTAATATAGATAAATAGTATAAATAATTACTTATACTGATGTAGATAAATAGTATAAATAATTACTTATACTGATGTAGATAAATAGTATAAATAATTATTTATACTGATATAGATAAATAGTATAAATAATTATTTATACTGATATAGATAAATAGTATAAATAATTATTTATACTAATATAGATAAATAGTATAAATAATTATTTATACTAATATAGATAAATACTATAAATAATTATTTATACTGATATCTCAGTATAAATAATTTCGTATAAACATTAAAAAATCACCACTTTTCATTACGGTAACGTGACTTATGCCACTTTCAAAATAAACGGCTCATTTATGCAAATTCCCGGCTCGGGGAGACGCGTTCAGAGAAAGCTTGGGTCGGGAGGGATTTTATTTGTTGTCGCGTTTATGCTCCGACAAAGTGGACCTAACCTTCGAGTTTCACTGCCGCGATGGCGCCTGACAGATTTACGAGGAACCAGTCGGCTTTGCAACGATTTGCTCCGATCGATCTACGGGGTGGCTCGTCGATCCCGGTGCAAGCTAACATTCGGCGAGTGATTTTTCGCACGTATCCATTCGCGTAACACGAAATGTCGCTGTTTCTTCGCGATAAGAATACTCGTGAAAAAACAGCTAACCGAAGGATAGATACTGTGATATTCTTTATGAAATTATGCATTTTATAAAAGTGGAGTGTTTAAACGAAATATGAAGATAATCAATGAAAATTGCAATAGCTTAAAACCTTTTGAGATTAATTTTTAAAATCACGATGTATAAGATCGCGATAAATTCAATTAGTGTTAATTGATCGAATCGTCTTTAGGAATTTAACGAACTTTCTTATCGAAGACAACAAAAATTGATTTAAAAATCCATAATTTTAATACGAAACGCTAATAATCTCGGAATTTTGAAACGTTCCGAAATTAAAACATCCTAATTTTTTAAATCACAATATAAAGTCACGATAAGTTCAATTGTTGTTAAAATCCTGATCACCTTTATAAATTTCATGAATTTTCATATTGAAGACAATAAAAATTCATTTGAAAATCTATAGTTTTAACACAAAACACTGAGAACTTAAAAACTTTACAAACTTACCAACTTTACTTTTAAAAGTAACTTTGTAAAAGGTTTAGATAAATAAATAAATATATTAGGTCTACCGGAGAGTTCTGTCTGATAATGTCATTGCAAATTTCAATAAATATGCACATATTCATTTGAGACATATATTTTTCGCCATCACGCTGACAAGAGAAGTCATAAGTAACGATGGAAAGTATATTCTACGATAAAAATATTACTAAATGTATGAAAATTGTGTTATATTTCAATTCAAAAACGGACAGAACTTTCCGGTAGACCTAACACACAGGCTGTCCCAAAAATGTCTCGCAACCCGGAAACGAGAAGTTCCTGGGATCATTCGAAGTAACTTTTTCCTTAGCGAAAATGCAACCCGTGGCTTCGTTTACGAGTTATCAACAAAAAACGCTGACCAATGAGAGGCGAGCTCGCTCAGCGCTTGGCGGCCGAGCCAACGAGCGCACGAAGCCCAGTTCCGCCCATTGGCACAGCCGCCATGCGCCAGCATATCTCGCCTCTCATTGGCCACTCTTTTTCGTTAATAACTCTTAAACAAAGCCGCGGATCGCATTTTCGTCAAGGACAAAGTTACTTCAAATTACCTCAGGAACCTCCCATTCTCGGATTGCGAGACATTTTTGGGACACCCTGTATATACCGTCTGCATATGTCGGAGACAATGTTTCTAGCAATCCGGCGGATATGTTTAGCAGCGCGCGGCAGGGCCCGCGGATCAAGAGCAATATCGTCCGCAAACAGTTGCCGTTTCGGAACAAGCCCGCGGCCGAGATAAGCGTCGAGCATCTCGTTATTCAATCAGGAAAAGTCCGCGCGTCAAAGTCCAGGACCGAGGAGCAACGACCGCCTAACAATCGCGCTCGCCGGTCGGATAATCGGCGAATTGGATCGGCGGCGATAGCTCGTGCGGCTTCGCAGACGGTTCCCAGAAAGTTTGCCAGGGCTCGCGGGGCAAAACGCGCCGCGCCGGCTGTTGCGCGGCCCGTCACGCAGACATCCGCCACGTCGCCGGGGCTCGCGTCCGGTTTGTAGTACGAGGCTGTTGCGTGCACGCGTAGGCGACAAACCCATTGCATCCGAGCACGTGTAGCACACTGACACACCGATCTAGACGACGCTCGTCCTCTCTCGCGATGGACCGCCGATCGACATCAAAGCTTGTTGTCGCCTTCGTACGAAACCGAGATATCTCTCGGCCCATCGATTCGATTCTGTTTGCATACTATAGGATTTACGTTTCGAACGCGGCGCTAGACCAAGGAATACTCTCATTCGAAAGTTTCGAGGAAACGTTTCGTTGACGCGGTCCAGTTCGCCCGCCGCGTTCAACGTTCGCCGTGCTAATTTCAAAAGCCATCTTTTCGCTACCCTCGCGCGGAGGGAAAGCCCTTAATTAGAGCGGTCGAGCAAGTCTCCGCGAAGCCTGGCGGCTTTCTATCTGTCAAGGAAAACAGCGTGTGTCCACGGCGAGCCGGATAAAACGCTTGACAGGGAGAGTGTTGTGCTCGTCGAAAATTTCTCCTGGAAAGAGGAGCGAACGCTCTGCGACCCCTGGAGCGTGATTATCGTAAGAACAAATTCCGAATTAAATCGGCTGCCACTTAATACGAGCTGAGAATCCGCTTGCTGAGATTGCACGTGGAGATCGTGCAAGAGAAAGATACTCCCGCGTGATTTTTATCGCCGTTTTATTTTTTACTTTGGCCAAATCTATGAATATTCGAATTATTACGAGCTTCGAAATTAACATTCGCTTTGAGTTTGGTTGATAGTGGTATTAATACGTCTATCATAATTATTATATAATTATCATTTTATTATTTTATTGTTAAATTATTATATGATTTTATTATTAAGTTATTAAATAATAGTATGATTATATTATTATATTATTGTATTATTATATTACTATATTATTGTATTATTATATCATTGTATTGTTACATTATTATATTATATAATTACTATCATATTATTACAATTATTATTATATTATAATATATTATAATATATATATTTTATTATATAATATATTAATATATTAATTATATTTAAATATATTATTATTATATTACAATTATTATTATTACAATATTATTATACAATTATTAATTCGTTATTCGTTATCTTTCTCATATTCCTCAACGAATCATTATTTATCAGTCACACTGTATATTTTCTGCAAATCTCAATTTCCGGATGCAATTTAATAAAATCCAGTATGAGAATCGTAACTAAATAATTCCCGTTAATTGACAGCGTCTGCCGGTAGAACATTTGCCACGTTTATAAAATACACGTCTGAATTAGCAGCAGCAGCAGCATGGAATAAAATCTGCGATGGGAGCGCGGCAGAAATCGTTCGACGCGTCGAATAAATTATGATCCATACGGTCGCGATGGGTGGTTCCGCGATCAGAAATTCCTCGATTAAGAGAAACACAAGACGGCGCAACGCGTAATATTAAATACCGTGCTTCCGGCGGATCCACGGCGTATCGCTTTCATCGCGATCTCCCTCGGGTGGCCACGCGACTTTGTCGGCGCCTTTTAGGGATCACCTCGACGACGCTATCTCGCGCGCGTAATCCGCCGCCCACGCGACTGGCGAAACCCGCGGCGGACGTAAACAACGGGCGTGCACAAGCCGCCGCGACAGATTAATTAAAAATTACTGTCTAACAAATGCAAGAAAAAAATGTCAATTATCTATAGTTGAAAATAACTGTTTTTTAAATATTTTTGGTGAAAATTTCATTGCAATATCTTTGATGGTTCACAAGGTATAACAGAATGTCACTGAATTTTTCGATCCAGAAAAAAAGGGCGGATGCGACGACGATCGCCGAGCGGAGCGGAGCCGAATCGGGAAACGCGGCGGCGCGTTCCAGTAATTTTCGATCGAGGAGCCGACCAACTGAGAATCGAAACTCTAAAACGTCACTCAATAAGTCTCCGGTCTGACACATATTCAGGGTATCCCGAAAATGTCTCTCAATCCGGAAAAAGGAGGTTCCTAAGGTCATTTGAAGCAACTTTTTCCTTTGCGAAAATGTTCTCCAAGGCTTCGTTTACGAGTTATTAAGGAAAAACACTGACCAATAAGAGGGGAGCTCGGCTGGCGCGCGGCGGCCCAGCCAACGATTGCACGGAGCCCAGTTCCGCTCATTGGCTCGGCCATCTCGCGCCAAATGATCTCGCCTCTGATTGGTCACTGTTTTTCGTTAATAACTCGTAAACGAAGCCGCGGATTGCATTTTCGCTAAGGAAAAAGTTGCTTCAAATCACCTCAGGAATCCCCTGCTTTTGAATTGCGAGACATTTTTGGGACACCCTGTACGGCAACACTGTTGACCTACTCGAGAAACGCGCGGAGCGCTAAGGGTTAAAAAGATGCTCCAGGGAAAGAAATTTGGCTCGAATGAAGGAGCGATTGCCGAAACGAATGTATTGACGAATAAAGTCGAATGTCTAAAAAAAAATTTGTTTTTCTCAGCTAGACTAGAGACTTATTGAGTGATGTGTTAGAATCGAAACTGGGTTGGCAACTAAGTAATTGCCGATTTCAGTTATAGATGTCTCTCACTCCCATTTTTATGATATCCGTAAATGTTATATATTATAAAATTATTATTGTTATTTTTTATTATCTGCGAATGTTAGCAACTGGACAAATTGACTGCAGCGGTCAAGGAAAAGCGACCAGAATTGGTCGATCGTAAAGGTGTCATTTTCCAGCAGTACAATGCTAGGCCGCACACGTCTTTGTCCACTCGGCAAAAATTGATGGATATTGCTTGGGAATCGATGTTACACCCACCATATAGCCCTGATCCCGCGCCATCGGATCACCACTTATTTCGATCCCTGGACAACTCCCTTCGTGGTAAAACTTTTAACGACGATGACGCTGTAAAATCTCACTTAACTCAGTTTTTGGCCGAAAAGGATCAGACTTTCTACGAGCGTGGAATTTTCAAGTTGTCGGAGAGATGGCAAAAGGTCATCGAACAAAATGGAAAATACATTACAGATTAAACTTCGTTCCAAATAAAAAAAAAATTTTATTTCATTGAACAAATCGGCAATTACTTAGTTGCCAACGCAATAGATAAAGAACAGTTAGGTCGTAGACCCCCGATGAAACCTTTCAACCTTTCAATCCCGCGTTTTGATTCCGTGTGGCCCACGTGGCCCCGATGCGGCGCCGAAACGTCCGTCCGCCGAACAACGAGCAAGATTCCACCCGACGTTCCGATCTCTGAACATGATTTCTGTTCTGCAACGCGGTGAATGAAAAATTCATTCGCCGAGCGGGGCGAGCCCGTCCTCGCGAATTCCAGCGAATGGAAATCACGACGATGCGGAACCACGAACTGTAACGATGAACGAGCCGTTCCGTGTAGAATTCGAACGGATCGGTACATACATACACATTTCGTACGCGCCGCGAACAGTTGAAGCTGCTTCCGCGCAACGATCGCGGTATAAACATGAACAGGAAAAATGATTAACCCAGTTTCTTTAATTGGAGACACGGTTTCGCAACGGTCCGCGGAAATCTGTTGTGTCAAAGAGCAACGGAGTTGCGCGGAAGACCTGTGCAACAATACAATGAAGTTGCGAGACTCTGTGTTGAGGAGGATTCCTGCGTTGGAATGACTTGGGCAGATTTGAAGTGTTATCGGAGCATCTGGATTGAAAAATGGTGGTATACGAGGTCAAATTATGGTAGCAAAAATTATGCTATTTTCGGGAAGTGATGGGTTCTTGAGGTTATTTGGAGTAACTTTTTCCTTTACAAAAATTTTTTCCGAGTCATCATTTACGAGTTATTGAGGAAAAACAGTGACCAATGAGAGGCGAGCACGACTGGCGCGAAGCGGCCGAACCAATGAGCGGAACTGGGCTTCGTGCGCTCGTTGACCGCGAGCTGGCCTCTCATTGGTCAGCGTTTTTCGTTGATAACTCGTAAACAAAGCCGCGGATTGCATTTGCGTCAAGGAAAAAGTTACTTCGAATGACTTTAGCTACCCTCCTCTTCTGTATTACGAGACATTTTCGGGACACGCTGTATATATGGTGAGCCAAAAATTAGACTCCATCATTTTTCAACCCCTTCCGATGGTCTGACAAAGAAATGTTTCCTACTAAAGTTAATTAGTATTTAACCGACTAGAAATTGCAACTGTTTAAGTTTAAAAAGAAATTGAATTTCGATAAAAAAACAAGGTCGCCGTTGTATTTTTAAATGAAATTAGGTAATTTTAAATTCATAGGATTGTAGGCGGTGTCGAGACGAATTCAACGACCTGCTACATGATGACCTTCGGATGATATTGATGGAAATTCTCTGCAATTGTCCCTCAGCTTGTAAACAAATACGTTTATATAGTTATATAAGTTATATAGTAATATAAGTTATATAATTATATAAGTTATATAGTAATATAAGTTATATAATTATATAAGTTATATAGTTATATAAGTTATATAGTAATATAAGTTATATAATTATATAAGTTATATAGTTATATAAGTTATATAGTAATATAAGTTATATAATTATATAAGTTATATAGTTATATAAGATAATATATATATATATATATATATATATATATATATATATATATATATATATATATAGTTATTAAGTTATATATAGTTATATAAGTTACATAGTTATATAAGTTATACAGTTATATAGTTGTACAAGTTCTATATAGTTTTTCAGTCGATTTCATAGTTGTCGACAATCGGCAACTATAAAAAAAGAGCCGCAGGGGTCCGACCAATCGTACCTCCTCTCCCGAAATTCTCCATTTTCGTTTACAAGCTGAGGGACAATTCGAGAGAATTTACTGTAATACAAATAATCAGATAATGGATCGTTTGGACGGCAGACTGTCGTAAAAATAAATGTTCGGATAAGGTTATTAGTCTCCGCTGTATTTTAGAGGCATTCCCAGTTGAATGAACAGCCGGTTCTGTAGAGTCGAGAGCGCGCCGAGAGTCGAGCCCAGCCCGATGCAATTTACAGAGGCCTCGAAAGTGCGTTTCGACGTCCACAATTCTCGACTGCTGTCTGCCTTGGATTTTTGCGTCCCTGTTAAACTCACGGTGTCCAATTAAGTCCGCGGCGATATCCGCAGGCTTAGAACTCGTTTAACGAACTGGATCTCCAGAAGTGCCACAATTTAGTTACAAAATGTAGACACGCGACAGCGTTCTGCCCATCGGTGGATCCGTCGCGTGCTACGTCCCCCGTTTCGGAATTTCCGTTCGCCAATCGCCGTCGCTCAGTTCGATTTCAGTAGCGTACGAAACGACGGGTACATATATTCCCGATCAGAAAAGATAGCATGCTGTTACCGTCAGAGTAAGTCTCGGAGCTCGATTAAAAATCGTTCGGATCCTACGAATTACACAGCGAAACGAAAATTAAGATCGCTGAGATCGCTAAGCTCCCGATTCTTTAGAACGATCGTCTCTACGTTTAATCCTTTGCACTCGAAGCTGAAGTGCATTTTTATGCATACGAAATTGAGTCTTGTGAATCACACGACAGAGTTGTTACTGTCAACAATTGAGCCGATTATTTTGAAAATGGCATAAGTCACTTTACCGTAATGAAAAGTGGTGATTTTTTAATGTTTATACGAAATTATTTGTACCGAGAAAAATATCAGTATCCTGAGATAACAAATACAAGTAAATCTTCTCGAGAGTTAGCATCCATATTTTGAAACGTGTTCAAACGCAAACCCTTCAATATATCGACTTAAAGACAAAGTGACCGACATAAAAACAAAGTGACTTATACCACTTTCAAAATAAACGGCTCAATTGTTACTTTCAACAATTTTTTACAATCTAAACTTCGTTGATACAAAAATCACCTTAGAAGGCGACACAACAAATTTGGCGCCTCGGCGTCACCAGCCGAGCGCAAAGGGTTAAACTGTCACGATTTCGTACAAATATAAAGAAGCCTGCGCTCATTTTCGAAATACGCAGCTTCCACTTTCGTTCTCCGATATCCGTTCTCTCCTTCGATACGTTCTTTAAGACGCGGCCGATTGAAAGGCGACCGAAAACACTCCCGTCTCGGTAAAAACGGCACAAATTCGAACGTCCTCGAAAACGTTGCGAAATTATGTTCGCGACCGAACGTGCCACGGTTTTAAAGATCGAAGCCTCCCCTTCACGGCGACACCTTGAAAATCGAAGTGGCATTTCTTCCTGATCGTTTTATGCGACAGAAATGGAGAGCAAGTTCGATCACGCGGAACCTTTGCGTCGCTATAAAATTTAACGACGTCCGCTCGATTCAGCGTGTTTATTATAATTGGCATAACATTTTGTGTTGCGCATATTTCATGCGATTTCCCGAGCACGCTCGGCAAAATGCTCGGCTAACTCTGGTCGAGTAAATAAATACATGGAAAATAATACACAGCTGCGATAGTAAAAGTAAAAACGAAACGGTCGCTTCGTTCGCAACTCAATTCTATTGGGTTGGCAACTAAGTAATTGCCGATTTCAATTATAGATGTCTCTCACTCCCATTCTTGTGATATTTTCGTAAATGTTATATTATAAAATTATTCTTATTATTATTATGTTATTTTTTATTGTCCGTGAATGTTAGCAACTGGACAAATTGAATGCCGCGGTCATTTGCAGTTAAAATGGCTTCGAGTGCAAAGAGTTAAGTTTATACTCATAGCTATTCGAGCCAAACTCATCGACTTCGCTCATTGTTATGAAAAAATTGACGACGCAGGTCCGAATGACAATTCTTTTTGATCCTTTCATGATGTTTGGGATCCACATGACCGGGGTATTAACCCTTTGCACTCGAGCGATGACCTTGGCGCAACACTAAAATTGCTACACCACGTTTCAAGATAAGTTTTACACGATCAAAGCTTAGATATGAAAAATTGTTAAAAGTCTAACCGTTGTATGAGTCACAAGACTCGATTTCGTATGCGTAAAATGGACTTTATCGTATAAAATGGAAATACTATAAGACAGGAAAGTTAATTTATTGGGTTGGTAACTAAGTAATTGACGATTTCAGTTATACATGTCTCTCACTCCCATTTTTATGATTTCCGTAAATGTTATATTATAAAATTATTATTATTATTATTATGTTATTTTTTATTATCCGTGCGTGTTAGCAACTGGACAAATTGAATGCAGCGGTCAAGGAAAAGCGGCCAGAATTGGTCGATCGTAAAGGTGTCATTTTCCAGCAGGACAATGCTAGGCCACACACATCTTTGTCCACTCGGCAAAAATTGATGGATATTGGTTGGGAATCGATGTCACACCCACCGTATAGCCCTGATCTCGCGCCATCGGATCACTACTTATTTCGATCCCTGGACAACTCCCTTCGTGGTAAAACTTTTAACGACGATGACGCTGTAAAATCTCACTTAACTCAGTTTTCGGCCGAAAAGGATCAGACTTTCTACGAGCGTGGAATTTTCAAGTTGTCGGAGAGATGGCAAAAGGTCGTCGAACAAAATGGAAAATACATTACAGATTAAACTTCGTTCCAAGTAAAAACAAATTTTGTATTTCATTGAACAAATCGGCAATTACTTAGTTGCCAAGCCAATAAAACACAGCTGCGATAGTAAAAGTAAAAACGAAACGGTCGCTTCGTTCGCAACTCAATTCTTCTATGTTTACGACAGTTGCGCGCGTGCACTTTTCGAAGAGATTGCAACAGCTTGGCAACGGTTAACGATGCAATGTGTCTCGCTAATTTGTCGAGGAGCGTAGACAAGGGGGCGGCACGTACCTTCTCGCTGGATCCGGCGCACGTACGCGTTTCGTACTTTTTTATTTCAATGCCGGCGAGTGAGGAAAGAGATCGAAGGAATCCTGGCGGGATACGCAAATGGCACGGCATCACCTGGCTAATTAAATCGCATAAACAGAGCGTGCCTGTTCAATTACCGTTCCACGGAGACTATACGTTTCTGCGTGGTTTGTCCGGGCATCGGGAGGCAAAATGGCAACCTGGCTTCGCCTCGAAAGCTCTCCCGAGTCTCGGGGCGAACGACGATAGGATAGGAAGGGTAAGTATACCTTGCCCAAATACTGTGCGCCCCAAATACTGTGGTATTTTTTGTAAAAGTACTAAAATCTATAATTTTATAGTGTGAGCTCTCCCGAGTCTCTGGGCGAACGACGATAGGATAGGAAGGGCAAGTGCGCGTTACCCAAATACTGTGCGCCCCAAATACTGTGGTATTTCGTAAAAGTACTAAAATCTATAATTTTATAGTGTGAGCTCTCCCGAGTCTCTGGGCGAACGACGATAGGATAGGGAGGGCAAGTGCGCGTTACCCAAATACTGTGGTATTTTATAAAAGTAATATATAATATATATAAATATATATATATATATATATATATATATATATATATATATATTAATAATATTAGTATTATTAATAATAAATAAATAAAATTAATATTATTAATAATTCGAATCAAAGAATAATAGATGTAGATCTCGAGTTGTCAATTTATTGGCATAAAAGGTCTTATTTTCTCCGTCAAAGTTCGCCTTCATCGAGAAACCGCAGTAAATACATTACCCTAAGTTACGGACAAGTTATTAGAATCCGGTCTGAGAGCGTGGCGGACGAACGACGGGGATCCGGAGAGGAGGCGTGGAGGGAGAGGAGCCGAGCAAAAGGAAAAAGAGAAAGAGAAATGTTTCCTTCCTGACGCGAAGCCACCGCGAACGTAAATAAAACCAGTCAACCCTGTCACCCTTTGAGGCTGCCTACTCGTGACCCTCGGGGGACGAGGAGCCACGAAGAGCCACGAGGGAGAAAATTACTGTTTATAACAACCGGTCTCGCCATTCTCCTGATTAAAACTTTTTAACCCCACTCGATCGTCGTAATTGCTCCTATCAATCTTTATGGGGAAGCTGAACACACTGGCACGCTAAAAGGTTTGCGATACGCTCGAGATGTACGGCGAAAGGTCAGTTAACCCTGAAATGTCTAGAAGAGTTCAACGTTTGCTAAAAGAATAGATTGAACACGTTCCACAAAGAAAAAAGAAGGAAAACGTTATGTAAATACAGAGTAATGTCTCTCTAATTGATGCTCAAATTGTCCACAAAAATGGACAATTTGGGAAGAGGAGATGCGATTGTTCGAACCTTGCGGCTCGTTTTCATTGTTGTGGATAATCGGTAACTATAAAAACGAGTCGCAAGGTTATTTTATTTGTATTGTAATATTTTATTTTTCTTATTTATGTTATTATATTATAATTACTTATATTATACGATCGTATCTATAATTTCTGTAGTATCTATAATATATTATTTATTTATAATATTATAATTAGATAATATATTATAGACATTACAGATATTATAGATACGATTGTATAATATAAATAATTATAATATTATAGATACTATAGATATTATAATTTGTATAATATAATATTGTATTGTATTGTAATATAATATTATATAATATTGTATAATTGTATATTATAAATTAAAAAATAATATAAATATATATAACATAAATAATACAAATATAAAACAATAAAATAATAATATAAAATTACAAGTATATAAATATAAAAATAAATATTTATATATATAATATAAATAATATAAATAAGATTGTATAATACAAATAAAAAAATAAAATATTATAACATAAATAAAACAACCTTGCGGCTCGTTTCTGACGAATCGCGAGGCTCGAACAATCGTATCTCCTCTCCCCAAATTATCCCTTTTGTGTGCGCAATCTGAGCGCCAATTACGAAGAATTTACTGCAACTAAATTGAACCGAATAAAGAACTGAAAATTAGGTGGCACGAACATATGGGTCACGGTACCATCGCGACGAACGGAACGCGCCGAGCAACGGGAACCGTAATAAAACGTTCCCTCGGCCAGCTGGAAAGTCGAAAATCGTCAAATCGAACGTGGCCGCGGACGACTCGCCCGGCAAACAAATATCAACAATGCGACGAGCCGGTTACGATTAATCCCATTAGCGTCGCGAACACGGAAGCAGCAACGCGGGCAAATGGAAAACGAGCGGCCGCCTCGTGTCGGGTTTTACGGCGTCGACGTCGTCGTCGTCGGTTAATAGAAAGTCAAAATCGTGCTTGTGTAATTTTCGTCGGGTTTGCTGCTTGCCGGTAGTTCGGGCCTCGCGCGGGCCCGCCGTCGAACAGCACTAAAGCGCGGTAATGCTCCGTTAGCGGTAATAAGATTGAGGTAATAAGTAACAGTTTTGGAGCGTGACCATCGCGAACGCGAGCACGGGCTTGTTGCTCCACGGCGTTCCACTAATCGCACGAGGAATTCGCGGCGAGCCGGGAACTTCGCGAAACCGCGGCGAACGGAATATCAGCGCCGCGAAAGTCCGCGCGAATCGCCGGAGAAGTTCTCTCCGCGCGGCGCCGAGCGGAACGTCGCGGAGCGGAGCGTCGCTCTTCTCCGTCCTTTTTTTCCGTCTCGATTCGGAAAAATAGGGTGCCCCGTCGCTATCGGCGTTTCCGGTGAAAGGAGACACCACCGCTTACGTCCTCTCGTCCTGCTCCGATCCTAAAACGAGCGACGCGAAATCGTCGGCCGCGAAGAAGTTCGGTAAAAGGCGCGTTTCCTTTCGAGCGCCGACGCCCGCCGCGGCGTTGACACGCAGAAATGGTTGTAACTGAAAAAAGGGCAACGCGATGCGGCCAATTTTTTGAGCGCAGCTAGATGAAACTATGAACTATGGCTCCGGTAAGTTTGAAAGCAGGCCCTCGTAGGCCGCAAAAGTTTCGACTATAACTTTACAGTAAGTGCATTCCATTTGCTCTTATAATTTCAATCTACAATTTATCGATTTACTAATGTAACAGTTAACAATTCGTGAGATGTTAGCGGTACAAAATGTTGTACTCAGCACCAGGAACAATAACCATTTTATACAATTGAAAGAAAGCGCTTCCACAAAAACAGACACGTTTTAAACTATTCGCTTTGTACTGTCGCTCGCGCTCGCGAGTAACGATTGCCCCAAAAAACACGAAATTCGAAGTGTAATTGCCATGCAGGTGTAAAAGTATGGGTCATTTCGTTTTTCCCACCACACGGACGTGTGGTGAAATTAACCCAAATCATTAACCCATTGACTGCCACGCAAATTTAGCGCGTCTTGCCCTGGGTACCATAGTTTAATTTTAAAGAAAATATGAAGTTCTACGAAATATAATAATATTAAGTTACTGATATAATATTGCAATGGCATTTACAGTATTTTTATTGAAGAATCTCTACAAAAATTCTCTACACTATACAGGGTGTCCCAAAAATGTCTCGAAATCTGAAAGCGGCGGGTTCCTGAGGTTATTTGAAGCAACTTTTTCCTTAGCGAAAATGCAATCCGTGGCTTCGTTAACGAGTTATTAACGAAAAACAGTGACCAATGAGAGGCGAGCTCAGCTGGCGCGAGGCGACCGAGCCAATGAGCGGAACTGGGTTTCGCGCGCTGGTTGGCTGGGCCGCCTCGCGTCAGCCGAGCTCGATTCTTATTGGTCGCTGTTTTTCGTTAATAACTCGTTAACGGTGCCTCGGGGAACATTTTTGTAAAGGAAGAAGTTGCTTCAAATGACCTCAGGAACCCGCCATTTCCGGATTGCGAGACATTATTGGGACACTCTTCATTCATCCTTTCTAATAGTTCCTAACTCAAATAGCCATTTGCAGCCAATCTAAAAACTTGCAGCACCCACTACGAGATATCTCGTAGCTGGCAGTTTTGGTACAGACGCTTACAACGAAATGTCTCGTAGTTGGCAGTCAATGGGTTTTAAACTAACCAATCCGCAAGTCAAAAACTCCGCAACGACAGCTTCGATATTTCGGATTTTGGCCATGATTTCAGTCTTCTGTACCGCTGTGCGCCGCGGTGAAATCTCGCCCGTTGTGTGGTCCAGGCGCGAGGAAGGGAAGGTATTGACGCGTGTCGTCCCGAAGAAACAGGATTGGGATTGAGTTTCCTAGAGTCTAAAGTGTCCGCGACTTTGGCGAATTTGAAGGGAACGAGGCATCGAGAATGTTAGCGCACGAGCGGTTGCGCAACCGGGTGTACGCTTGCAGCGAAATAGAATACAGTTTTCGTAAAAACCGGCGGACCAGAAATTACGCGACCGCGCGATATCGCGGCGAGCCAATGACTGCCGCGATATTCCGCGCCGCGGCCTTCTTCTCCGTTATCGTCGGCCTGCTCGATTGATTTTCATGCTGAATTTTCAGGAGACCCGCGAGCCGTTTAGCGGCTCTTTCGCGCGATGAACGACCTCCTTATTTCCGTGCGGCGCGCGCGGGGAAGACGGAGGGGAGGAGAATAAACGCGAGCGTTATATGCGGCGAGCGGGTCTTCTCGGGTAATTAGTACCGTTAATTAACCCCTTAATGCACAGTTTTTTTTTAAAAGACCGGCCAAAAAAATCAATTTTTTTAAATGTAAAAAAACACAATTTAGAACGTTGTCTTGGCAAGAAAATTACAAAAGTACAAAAATAATCAAAATTTTTATCGCATTTCTAATTTTCAGAATATTACTATTATTATTATTATTATTATTGTTATTATTATTATATTTTATTTTACATTATATTTTAGTAAAATATATATTGAAAAATGAGCGAATCAGAATCTGAATATGAAATACACTGTCGGAAAGCGGCTCACAAGGAAGAGATAAGTCGTAAGTGATAAGTAGAAAAAGGATATATTTTATACTTGAATAAGTAAGTGTTATAGCTTATACAATCCCCCATGTAAATGATAAATATCAATGAAACGATTGTTTTTTTTTTGCTTTCACATTGTTATTTTCAATTCTCGATTGCATTCGAGTGTGACAAATTATAGCAACATAAAGTACAACGCCGCTCGAATTATCTCGAGTGTGCACAGTTTGGCCAGTTTAGCGCGCTCGAGTTAACTCGAGCGTGCACGTTAAGGGATTAATCGTCAGTCGAAAGACTTCGTCGGCTGGAAATCGAAACGCCGGAGGATCGAGCTCCGCGGATTCGACGAAATTTCGGTCTCGGGAAAAATCGTGTCACCGATTTCGATCGCAGAACTATTAGTCGTTTATCGGGACACGTCCAGGCCGATTGAGTCGTTCGACTAAGCGTTCCCCTAATTACCGTGGCCGGGAGACACCGAGGCAACGACGCGATAACAGAGATAAGCCTGCAAACCCGGTTGTCGCTTCGTCGGGGACAACCGATTACGAGAATTTCCATTGGCCGAGGAGCGTTTTATCGACGCGCGCCGCGAGCGCCCGTTTCGTTGCCATTTGCATGCGCCAGGCGTTCCGGGAGCAAGTTGTTCGCACAAAGTCGTGACTCCGTCAATCGTGGCCGGCGACATTTTTATTGCGAACCTGCGTCCTCCTCCTGTTGAAAGTTCAACCGCGATCTCGCTTGGCTGTGTTTTAACGCTGGGAAAAGAGGCTTTTTCGACGGCGGTTTTTTGGGTTCGACAGTGACTCGAGATTGCGGCAATTACTCCCGGAAATGCCGAATTTCGGGTTGCTGCGAATTTCCGTAGAAAATAGGAATTTCCGAATAATTAATTTATATTTTCCAATGCAAAAAGAGTGACCGTTAAATCGTGATATGTGGCCTTTGAATTGCTTTCGAATCGTGTCACGTGGCCTCCGAATTGCCTTCGAATCGTGACATAATAAGGCTTGCGAATTACGACTGAATTGTGTCACGTGGGCTCCGAATTGGCTTCGAATTGTGGCATATGAGGCTTGCGAATTACCTCCGAATCGTGGCATGTGACCTAATTGTATTCGAATCGTGGGATATGGCCTCCGAATTGTCTTCGAATCGTGTCACGTGGCCCCCGAATTGCCTTCGAATCGTGTCACGTGGCCTTCGAATTGTTTTCGAATGGTATCATGTTGCCTCCGAATTGCTTTCGAATGGTATCATGTGGCCTCCGAATTGCCTTCGAATCATGTCGCGTAGCCTTCGAATTGCTTTCGAATGTTATCATGTGGTCTCCAAATTGCTTTCGAATGGTATCATGTGGCCTCCAAATAGCTTTCAAATCGTGTCACGTGGCCTCTGAATTGCCTCCGAATCGTGTCACGTGGCCTGCGAATTGCCTTCGAATCGTGGCATATGGCCGAATTGCATTCGAATCACGGCATATGGCCTCCGAATAGCATTCAAATCGTGTCACGTGGCCTCTGAATTGCCTCCGAATCGTGTCACGTGGCCTCTGAATTGCCTTCGAATCGTGTCCCATAGCCTTCCAATTGCCTCCGAATCGTGGCAAAAAATTAGAAATGAAAATGCCGCTGCCTTTTTTCACCGACAGCCCCGAGTTTCTCTAAAAACGCGCCGCGAGGCCCGAAGAATCGCGACTTAGTATTCTGGTATCTGCCGGTATCAATTCCACCCACCGAACATTTCCGAGAGTAATTACCCCGCCGGAGATTCGCGCGCGAATTAACAGAGCCGTGTGTCATTATCCAATGGAAAAACTGACGAGGCAGTATCGCGAGTTCGAAAGAATGCCCGAAGGCTTGAGCAATCGATTAGTCGAAGCCTGTGATTGAGTAATCGCATTGTTCCCGGGGGAATTGTTTCCAAATGCCCCCTCGTCGGGAGCAGAAACGCGCGCGTCTCGTCGACGGTGTGTTAATGAAAATACAACAATAATCGACGTGAATCATCGATGCCGAGCAATTCACAAGCCCGCTGCGCATACCGATCGAATAATCCCCTCGAACGTTAATTAGAGAGTAAGACATCGACAGAAACGAGCACTCGACCTCCGATTCCTCCGATTTCTGCCGGTCGATTTAGACGATCCTTGCCAAATTAACGTTCCGAACGTGTAAGACGAGAAAGAACCCGCTAATGGCGTGTAGGCGTGACGTATGCCGGTTTCGGAGCAGCAAATGGAAGTGTAAATCGTTGAAGATGAAGTCGGATCATCGAGTCAGACGTATTTTTGTACACGGCGCCCTGGGATCACGAGGACGACAGAAATTGATCGGTCTCGAGAGCTCGTTATTTCCGGTGCTGGATAACGCGATCTGTGTTAACGCGCGAGGAGGGTTGAATATCTGATTTCGCGAGTTCGAAAACCAGGGGGAATTCGGGTCGATCGCGGTCGGGTTCGTGCGATTTAATCGGACGGATCCGTGTACGGTAATGTCTCCCTAATTGACGCTAAGATCCGCGACGGTGGAACCGATGTTTCTTTGATTCGCGACGCAAACACCGTTGTATTTGTTCCAACGAGTATAGCAATTTCTCTCTAATTCGTGCTCAGATTGCGCACAACAATGGACAATTTTGGAAGTGGGGCCTTGCGGCTCGTTTTTATACAGCAATGTCTCCCTAACTGACGCTCACAGATTGTCCACAAAAGTGGACAATTTGGGAATTGAAGTTTACTCGAGCTTTGTAGCTCGTTTTTATAGTTGTCGACAATTCGTAACTATAAAAACGAGCCGCAAGGCTTAAAATAATCGTGTCTTCTCTTCCCAAATTGTCCACTTTTGTGGACAATCTGTGAGCGTCAGTTAGGGAGACATTACTGTATTGCGAAGATCGACGCGAGGATTCGACGAGAAAACTGAATTCAAGATCGCGTTTTAGTGTATATTTATATCTCGATACGCGTAGTGAACGCCGAGATTGTCCACGAAAATGGACAATTTGGGAAGAGGAGATACGATTGTTCGAGCCCGTTTGATCTGATAATCGTATCTCCTCACCCCAAATCGTCCATTTTCGTTTGCAAGCTGAAGGAAAATTCGGAAAAATTTATTGCATTTCCAGAAACTGTTTTATTCGTTTTATTAGAACTTCGTGATAGTAATATAATAGGAACTATTATTATAAATACCGTATATTGTGGATATCGGTAAAAATGTTTAATATAAATGAAAATTCAAAATACAGTAATGTCTCCCAAATTGACGCTCAGATCGTGCACAGAAATGGACAATTTGGGAAGAGGAGATACGATTATTCGTGCCTTGGACCCCATTTTTTATAACCGCGAGGCTCTGATAATCGCATCTTCACTTCCCAAATCGTCCATTTTCATTTGCAAGCTAAAGGAAAATTCGGAAAAATTTATTGCATTTCCAGAAACTGTTTTATTCGTTTTATTAGAACTTCGTGATAGTAATATAATAGGAACTATTATTACAAATACCGTATATTGTGGATATCGGTAAAAATGTTTAATATAAATGAAAATTCAAAATACAGTAATGCCTCCCAAATTGACGCTCAGATTGTGCACAGAAATGGACAATTTGGGAAGAGGAAATACGACTATTCGTGCCTTGGACCCCGTTTTTATCACCGCGAGGCTCTGATAATCGCATCTCCTCTTCCCAAATCGTCCATTTTCGTTTGCAAGCTGAAGGAAAATTCGGAAAAATTTATTGCATTTCCAGAAACTGTTTTATTCGTTTTATTAGAACTTCGTGATAGTAATATAATAGGAACTATTATTACAAATACCGTATATTGTGGATATCGGTAAAAATCTTTAATATAAATGAAAATTCAAAATACAGTAATGTCTCCCAAATTGACGCTCAGATTGTCCACAAAGATGGACAATTTGGACTGTCTGGAAAATGAAATTCTAGATTACAGTAATGTCTCCCAAATTGACGCTCAGATTGTCCACAAAGATGGACAATTTGGACTGTCTGGAAAATGAAATTCTAGATTACAGTAATGTCTCCCAAATTGACGCTCAGATTGTCCACAAAGATGGACAATTTGGGAACAGGAGATACGATTATTCGAGGCATGCGTGTACTTTTTATAATCGTTAACAATTCGTAAAAACAAACCGCGAGGCTCGAACAATCGTATCTCCTCCTCCCAAAATCGTCCATTTTCGTGGACATCCTCGAGCGTCAATTAAGGAGACATCGCTGTAATCTAGAATTTCATTTTCCAGACGGCCGCTGCGCTCTGGTCGAACGAATTTGTCCCAGTAATTTATCAGCGACAAGAGTTTGCACGTCGACCGCATTAATGGCAACCTCAATTACAGAAGATGGCGAGGATTCGGTGTACATACTTGTTACACACGCACGGTACACCGACGCGCGCGCGCGCGCGCGTGGAGCAGAGCGAAGTGCATTTGTGCTCGGCTGTATACGTACGTGATGAGAACTCGTGTGGTGTGGCAGGCCGTTGTCCGACGCCTTAGAAATTCTTTAACGACTTTATGTCGCACACCGCGCACACCAAGAAACGCCATTTAAGCCAGTCTCGCGCCCCGGTAAAACCGCCTTCTCGCGTCGTCCGTCCCATCCTCGAGACACCCGGGGGCCGAAAAGAAACGTGATCGCGCCGATTCGAGCAAGCAACCGACCAACCGTCCGCGGCGCCGTCGCGACAGCAAATTGCAAAATCGTCCCGACCATCTGCGCCGTGAAATTATTTTTCATTTTCTCCGGCGGTTTCGTGTTTCGCGATCATTACGTCCCGCCGCGTCCCGCCGCGCGCCGCGCCGGCGAGAAAGCATTTTTCTCAGCCGCGGGAACACCGCCGCCCGCTGCTCCGTTTACGTGAAAACGCGGAATAAATTCGGATTTTAAACTTTCCGCAACGGCGAGCACACGTTTAACGCTGCGTCTTAATGAGCGCACGCGACGGATTAGAAACGTTTAAATTAGAAAATCCAAAGCATCGCGGATGGGGACCGCGGTCCGTCTGAAAAGTCCTCGCACGTAACTTCGAAACAGGGAGCACTGTTTCGGATGCGGAGGAACGATTCGATCGAGGAAACGGTGATCCAATCCTTCCGGAGCATAGAAAAACTATATTTATATATTATATATATTATTATCTTTATATATTGTTATTATTATTAGTAGTAGTAGTAATAGTATTATTATATATTATTATTATTAGTAGTAGTAGTAGTAATAGTATTATTATATATTATTATTATTAGTAGTAGTAGTAGTAATAGTATTATTATATATTATTATTATTAGTAGTAGTAGTAGTAGTAGTAGTAGTAGTAAGAGTATTATTATATATTATTATTATTACTAATAGTAGTACTAATAGTATTATTATATTATATATTATTATTATTATTATTATATATTATAATACACAAAAGGTATATAATACATATATGGACCATAATACATATATGTATAACCTTGACATATATGGACCGTTTATTTTGAAAGTAGTGCAAGTCCACTTTTTTTTAAAAATGAGATATTGCATAATTTCTTATTAGCATAATCTAGCGTAACCGTTTTATTAATAATTATTCAATATTTAATATCTTAAAAAATGCCAATGACTTTTTCAATTTAAAATTGGCCAATAAAAAGAATGATGAAAGTCATCGATTATGTGAAAATCACGTAAAAATAATTTCTTGTACATACAACAGGATTATTATGATGTTATAAAACAATGTAGAAAAAGAAATAAATTTATTTTACGCGAGATGAAACGAGAGAATTTCGTTTCAACAAAAAATTAATACAACATATACTTTAAGCGATACTTAATTCGTCATAATCGAAGTTAAATGATTTTTACAATCGACTAATTATAAACATGGTGTATAAGTCCATTCACAGCCTGTAAATATATATTATTTTAGTATATACTTTACACGCTATAAACATATATTTTTTCTTAATTATATTATATAACATTGACGTAACCTCAAAAGAAAATATATATATATATATAATCAAATTACATATTGATAAATTATTAAAAAAATTTCCAGACTTGACATAATTAATTTATATTTTCGAAATGACTAATATGGCTACTAATAGGCTAACCTTTAATTTCCTCGAAACATCGAAAAATGGACTCGCACCGTTTTCAACATAAATTAATACAATACAATATTCCCGACGGAAAATAATAACGAACCCAAAAGAGATGTTGCTGCTTACGACTGCGGTTCACAGCGTCGACTCTAGTTGTTTTGTTTGTTCGTTTTTGCGGACAGCTACGATGACGTAGAGCGCATTCGAGCCCCGTGCATTTCGAAGCTGTCTCATCGAGGAGTGTGTCGAGTGACGAAGCTTCAACCAATCAATGCGTGTTCCCCTCTCGAAGAGGTAAACACTGGCCGACAACAATGAGTGTTAATAAACTACGAGAGGCCCGATAATGGATAAGCGCGTGGGGACGGTAGATTACGGCTTCTGTTTAACGCACGAGGCACCGTCGAATAGTCACGAGTCGGTCGGTTCGTCTCCGCGTGGATGTTGTAAACAGTTCTATTGGGTTGGCAACTAAGTAATTGCCGATTTGTTCGATGAAATAAAATTTTTTTTTTTACTTGGAACGAAATTTAATCTGTAATGCATTTTCCATTTTGTTCGACGACCTTTTGCCATCTCTCCGACAACTTGAAAATTCCACGCTCGTAGAAAGTCTGATCCTTTTCGGCCGAAAACTGAGTTAAGTGAGATTTTACAGCGTCATCATCGTTAAAAGTTTTACCACGAAGGGAGTTGTCCAGGGATCGAAATAAGTGGTGATCCGACGGCGCGAGATCAGGACTATATGGTGGGTGTAACATCGATTCCCAACCAATATCCATCAATTTTTGCCGAGTGGACAAAGACGCGTGTGGCCTAGCATTGTCCTGCTGGAAAATGACACCTTTACGATCGACCAATTCTGGTCGCTTTTCCTTGACCGCTGCATTCAATTTGTCCAGTTGCTAACATTCACGGATAATAAAAAATAACATAATAATAATAATAATTTTATATTTTTATAATATTATATAATATATTATATTTTTATTATTAATATTATATATAATATATTATATATATATATTATATTAATATTATATATTATATATATTATAATATTATATATTATATATATATTATATATATATATTATATTATATATTATAATATTATATATTATATATATATATTATATTATATATTATATATTATATATATTATAATATATTATATTTTTATAATAATTTTTATATTTACGGATATGATAAAAATGGGAGTGAGAGACATCTACAATTGAAATCGGCAATTATTTAGTGGCCAACCCAATATATCGCTTTCGAAAACGTTGATTAAATAAAATCGTATCTCTCCGCTTCTCGAGACATCGAGAAGCGTCGGAACAAAGATATCGTTAACTCCGCGAGCAAACAAATCCTGCTCCGTGTCACGCGTCTTTCGTGCGACAGAGCGCCGCGTTTCTCCGATCAAATAAATCCGCGCGTAATCCGCCCGTAATTTTTCAAACAAATCACGATACACCGGATTACAATGGATCTATCGTTAACGTAAACCGTGCCCTCGTCGTATCCGATTTTCCATCGGCAACGAGCCCCGCCGATTTATTTCAATCGCGTTCAATTCACGCTAAACATTTAAACAACGCGAGCGAAGGGCGATCGTCGGCGGGTGGCTGTTATTATACTTATCGCTGCCTCTTTCGCGACTTCAAGTACTGGCAATTATCGCGGCACTCGTCGATTAATTACTGACGACTCAGACGCGGATATCGATTGAGTCGACGAGGAACCTCGTGGGCACCCGTGGTCCCTTCTTTCCTCTCGCCGCGTCTCGCCGACGGGTCACTCTAAACTCGACCCATCTTGGATTCTGAACGAACGTCCTGACGTATCCCCTGGGATACACCTCCCCGAATTTCAGAGCGGAACGTACTCGTGCGCGTTTATGCGCCAGCGAAAACGTCTCTTTGAAATTTCCTTAACCCATTGACTGCCATGCAAATTTAGCGCGTCTTGCCCTGGGTGCCACGGTTTCATTTTAAAGAAAATAGAAGTTTTACGAAATATAATAATATTAAGTTACTGATATAATATTGCAATGGCATTTACGGTATTTTTATTGAAAAATCTCTACAAAAATTCTCTACACTATTCGTCTCCCCGGTTCGAAGGAACGAGCAGCGAATTACTGCGGTCGCATTCGTTTCCACCGATGCTTTCGGAGCATCGTTTTTCACAGACGTTTCGGGTCTTCCGCGCGGTTCATTTTGCAGGGAAAAATCAGCGGACCGAAAATTGTCAAACCGACGCTGCACCTTTTCGATCGTTAACAGTATTCTCCCCGAACGCCTGGTTTATATCGCGAGCAGCTTTCGCAGCGTTGTTACCAAGTTTATGCTCGTCTAAAAAAATTACACGAACATCGGTCGAATTCGCATCCTCGCGAAATTCGAAACGAACAACAAAATGGAACACTTTCGAGAAAATCTTCTTCGTCGAGATGCGACTCCGGCGCTGGACGGTGCGACTATAAACGAGATTATGCCAGAAACAAAAGCATAACGAAAACAGGGAGACGAACGTTCGCGTGTAAAGAAAATCCGACATTTCGTATGCACCAACCTAATACATTCGATATCATTTCCGCACGAAGTACGAGACTTCGTCGTTCGATTTCCTACGTGTCCTTTTCGAAAGCTACAATTACAAAATATCCACACCGCGATATACAGTAAATTCTCCGTAATTTTCATTCGACTTGTAAACAAGAATTGGCAACTTGGAAAGAGGATTATTATATATTATATTATATTATATTATATTATATTATATATATATATATATATATATATATATATTATATTAATATATATTATATATGTAACATATATATTATATTATAGGCTACGATTATTCGAGCCTTGGACCTTGTTATTACAATCATTGACGATCGGCGACCATAAAAATGAGCCTCGAAGACACGAACAATCGTATCTCCCCTTCCCAAATCGTCCACTTTCGTCTGCAAACCGACGGAAAATCAAGAATAATTTACTATAACTCGCGACACGCTTCCCCCAAAAATCTTGACATAACCTGAGAACAGAGCTCGCGTCCGAATCACGCGGCCACGATAACTCTCGCGAGGCAGAACGATTTAAACACCATTCGATTCGACGAGTCCTCGTCTCGCCGTGGTCCTCCAGGACTCGCGAGAAATCAATATTGCTTCGTAATTCGGCGACGTAGCATCCTCGAAATCGTAGGATGCTCGAGCGCAGCGCAGCGCGCGCGTCTTCGTCCGAAATCCTGCGAAAATCTTCTCCCTCGATAACAGAGCGGCTTTGCGCGACGCGAACGGTGGCACGGCGATACCATAAGAACGCACAGAGCCAACAACAACCGAGACAACAGGTTCACCTTCCCCGAGCAGCTCTCCTCTCTCTCTCTCTCTCCGCGTCCTCGTCGTCGGTACGATCGCAAACCGACGCCGCATCTCGGCACGCGTGTCAACGAGAATCCGCCGTTCGGCGGCGACGTACGCGCCACGACTTCTTCCCGGCTTACCTGTCGAATCCCCGTGAACATCTCTCGATCCTGGTCCGGAAGCGAGCCACGACGAGCCGACACGAACGCCTCGGTTCGACCTCACGGTTCGCACGATTCACGACTCACGAGAATCCGGCACTGGGCATGCTGGGCGGCGCGCGCAAGGCAGAGACGCGCACTCGTCGATCATCCGATCGCAACTGCAGCCCTTCGGTGCCGGTGCCGGTTCTCTCCGTGTTGCCGGTGCCTCGCCGTGAAAGAGAGGGTGGGAGGGAGAGCCCGCGCGATAAAAGGAACGGAGACCGCGCGATGCCGGAAAAAAGGGGAGCGAGAAGGAGGTGTTGTCGAGACGGACGAGCGCGCGCCCCGCTCGCTATTGCGTGTTCCCTGCGTGTACGTACGCCGGCGTGCGCGTGTTGCCGCCGCCGCCGCCGCCGCCGCCGCCGCCACCGCCGCCGTTCGCCGCCGTCGCCACCGCCGCTGCCGCGCCACGCGGCAAACGTAGACCCACGGTTCGCGAAACGAAACAGAGACTCGCGAAATTTTTCCCGACGACCGCAGACGCCGTTTTTTATGGGAATTCGACGCTCGAAACTGGCGCTGAAACGATCGCAGCCGCGGGGCAAGCGCGGGTATTACTGCGGACGAGCCGAATACTGCGGTGTTTTAGGAAAAGTAGAATTAGATCGAACGTGTTGTAGCGTGCTATCTTTTGAAAATGAATGTCATCGGTTTTTTTTATGTGTTTAACGCGTTGAACACCGAGCCAAGTGAATCGGTGCAGTTTTTCCCGGCGACGCGAAGCAAAGGAGAAATTTACTGAAGACTATAACGTGTTGTTTCGAGTGTCCAGAAACGCCTTAATTATGTTTACGATGTTTTAATGGATTCCAGGGTAACTAATAAAATGTTATAATATTTTGAACACGAATTTCAATGTAAGGATAATTTGTTTATGTAAGTATATCTTATATTTTATTATTTTATTTTATTATTAGTATAGTATATTATAGTATAGTATTATAGTATAGTATATAGTGTAGTATATATAGTAGTATAGTAATAATGCTACTACTATTGCTACTACTATTATCTATACTAATAATAAAATACTACTATAATATTATATATACTATACTACTATATATATAGTACTATACATATAGTAGTATTTTATTATTAGTATAGTTAATAGTAGTAATTAATAGTAGTAGCAATTAATGGTACTATATGTGTGTATATATATATAAATATATATATATATATATCGAATCCTCGTTCGAACGTACAAGTCCACCGAAAAATCTTACCAATCAGAGAAACATCGCACGCGGCGCGCCCGAAGTGGACGCCACGCGATCGAAGTCCGAGTCGATCCTCCCGACTGGATCACTGAATTGAATGGACAGCAGCCTGCCTCCAAGCAGCGCCGATACAGCTTCGCCTAAGGGCTGCGTCGACCGGAGACGAGCGATTCCCTAAAAGAGTCGATTCAGAGAGTAGATTCATTTCCTAGATAAGATACGGTGCCACCTCGATCGCTCTAGAACAGCGTGCGCGTTCCGGACGCACGATTTTGGCAGGACCTAGCCGGAAGCCGCTGCACCCTTTGCACCCACCGTGCGTCTCCCGTGTCTCGCGAGTGCAGAGCACGAGGATGTTTCGCGTCCGAAGATGTTCCCCGACGAGGTCCGGGCGCCGCGATTTTTCCTTCGCTCTTTTCACCCCGAGGCAGGGGCGCGAGGGGTGCTCCCGCTCCCCCTAGTTAGATAGTTCAATTTTTCACGACCCCGCGTCCCCCCTTTCACTTTTGTCCGCGGATCACTCGCGAAGAACGCCACGTGCAGGGACCGGTCCGGCGGCCGTGCACCGTAAATACGCGAAGATAAGCGAATGCGTGCGAATCCTGGAAAGGAGCGGCGCACGCGCGACCACCCTGCCACGCAACCCCGGAACGACAGGGTCGGCCAAACACCCCCGCTAGCAACCCCCTCCATTCATCCCCGCGCATTCAGAAGAGGAAATCCCCTCGGCTGCGAGGATCCCTCCCGACGAAGACCCCTTAATCAATACTCTCGCCGCCCGCTCGGCCGCCGACCAGGAATACACCATCCTTCGGTGTCCTCCGCCTCTCTGGACCCAAGTTTTTGGCACGTAGCCGGGCTCCGATTCTCTCCTTTTCGCTCGCCGCTCGATTATTCCTCGCCGCGCGGCCGTCGAAACTCGGCACGTTTCACGCCGCCGGCGCCGCGACCCCCGCGAATTTCACCTTCGACTTCGGACACGTCCTCGGCGTTCACTCTGCGCGTATCCAGATGCAAATGTACGGCGAGACGCGATCTTGAATTCGCTTTTCTCGTCGAATCCTTGGGTTCATCTTCGAAATACGGTAATGTCTCTCTAATTGACGCTCGAGGTCGTTCACGAAAATGGAGGATTTTGGAAGAGGAGATACGATTTGTTAGCTTTGTGGTTTGTTTTTATAGTTACGAATTGTTAATAATTATAAGAACGGGCTCGAATAATCGTATCTGCTCTTCCCAAATTGTCCATTTTTGTGGACAATCTGAGCGTCAATTAGAGAGACATTCTGTAGCTAGCGATTGTCAACAGCAATAAAAAGGAGCCGCATAATCGTATACAATATATATAGACTATCATGATATATAATATGTATAGAATATAATACAATAAATTCTCCCTAATTCGCGCTCGGATCGTACACAAAAATCGACTATTTCGGAGGAAGAGATGCGATTATTCTATATAGAGTAAATTCTCTCTAATTGACGCTCGAGGTTGTCCACAAAAATGGACAATTTGGGAAGAGGAGATACGATTGTTCGAGCCTCGCGATTCGTTTTTACAGTTACGATTTTGTCAATAATTATAAGAACGGGCTCGAATAATCGTATCTCCTCTTCCCAAATTGTCCATTTTTGTGAACAATCTTGGCGTTTACTCCGCATATCGAAATATAAATATACACTAAAACGCGATCTTGAATTCACTTTTCTCATCGAATCCTCGCGTTCATCTTCGAAATACAGTAATGCCTCTCTAATTGACGCTCGAGGTTGTCCACAAAAATGGACAATTTGAGAAGAGGAGATTCGAGCCTTGCTATCGCCTAAAAAATCTGCACATAACAAACATGCATAAATATTCGCATAAATAGTCTGATCACTAGTTTCTGGTAACAGATTCACTTCGTTAAGATTAATTTTGCAATTTCTCCACTTAAGATCAATTATATATATTATTAATGATACAGTATATATATATATATAAATTCTCCCTAATTGACTCTCAGCTGATACACGAAAGGCTCGTTTTTATAGTCGTTGGCAATCGGTGACCATAAAAACAAGCCGGAAATACCATAACCATACCGTAAATACCGTTCAGATACGGCGTGTTCCACTATTAATGAACGAGTTTCCCTATTTACTAATTTAATGGAGCGATGAAAAGAAAAAGACGCTTCCCGAGGGATGAATATAGGGAAGCTATAGTCGATCGACGCTGCACTGGGCGTGAACGAATGCCGGAGGGGTGTGATAATTCCCCGAGGAATGGAGTCACGATTTTATTAGCGACACAGCGGTATAAAAGCTCTCTCTCTCTCTCTCTCTCTCTCTCTCTCTCTCTCTCTCTTTCTCTCTCTTTCTCTCTCTTTCTAGTATAATATAATATAATATAATATAATATAATATAATATAATATAGTATATACTATACTATACTATACTTCTCTATTCTATAGAGAATTAATTAGAGATACTGGAAAGAAAGAGAAAGAGAGAGAGAGAGAGAGAGCTTTTATACTAATAGTATAGTATAGTATAGAATATATACTCTCTCTCTCTCTCTCTCTCAATGCTATCCACGTCCGTGATCTATCTATAGTATAGTTATATATTATACTATACTATACTTCTCTATTTTATAGAGAATTAATTAGAGCTACTAGAAAGAGAGAGAAAGAGAGAGAGAGAGAGAGCTTTTATATTAATAGTATAGTATAGAATACATACTCTCCCTCTCTCTCTCCCTCTCCCTCTCTCTCTCTCTCTCTCTCTCTCTCTCTCTCTCTCTCTCTCTCTCTCTCTCTCAATGCTATCCACATCCGTGATCTATCGCGGAAACTTGTGTTGCGTTAAAAGGCCCGTTAATTGACGAACATAGTCGTCGAAGACGCAGCAATTAGTAGGAAAAATGTCGGGTACAGTCGCAACGATAACGCGAACGAAGGAACATGCGGCAAAGCGGCTCGTACAGTTCGTGGTTGCCTGTTTTCAGGTCTAGTTATTTTTTTTCGAGATGAGAGCTCATTCGTCGAGAGACCTAATTATAGCTTACCGATTCCGCGGTCGGTGTCGCGGTCTACGAATTATTAGCCCTTTCGCCGGCAAGGCTGAGTATACTTAGGGGTTGAAAAACGTGTCTACAGTGCCGCGCCCAAGGATGCTTGTATGCGTAGCGAGCGTTTAAAAAAGCTTTCAGCAGCTTGGGGTTCCGAGTGTTTTACCGCGTCTATCAGGCAGATGATTAAGCAAAAAAAAAAAAGAAAAATACATTCGCTCGTTGAAATAAGTATTTCGCGTACGAATCCGCGCGGATTGATCTTAAAACGAAGCGTATCTGGGGTAGTCTTTGAATTTTTTAAAAGAACGTGCTATTTTAGAACGCCCACGATTTTGGCAATCGTATACCTTAAAAAGCAACCTTTTGTCAAATTTCCTTTCGTCAAATGACCTTACGTCAAATTTCTATATATATATATATATATATAATGGATTATTATAACTTTATCTTGTATTAAAATATTAAAATACAAAATATTGACGTGATCGTTGATTTTAGTTTAACCCTTTGACTAACTTTAACCCTTTCGCAATATGTAGTGTGTTTCTCTTTCATACAGCATCTAAAATTATAATGTATAATTTAGTTTTGTGAGAGAAACATTTTCAATGTTTGAAAAATCCTCGTCTGCTGGAGGTTGAACATCGATCAATATAATTCCGACGAAGGCATCACGAACACATCTGTATTTGTGCACCGAGTTAACGTATTAAAATATTAAAATATAAAATATTGAATATAAAATATTGAATATAAAATATTGACGTGATCGTTGATTTTAATTTAACCCATTGACTAACTTTAACCCTTTTGTAATAGCGTGTTTCTCTTTCATACAGTATCTAAAATTATAATGTATATAATTTAGTCCTGTGAAAGAAATATTTTCAATGTTTGAAAAATCCTCGTCTGCAGGAGGTTGAACATCGATCAATGTAATCCCAACGAAGGCATCACGAACACATCTGTATTTGTGCAGCGAGTTAAGGGCGAAGCTAAAAGAATTTTTGCGGGGGATAGATTTCAGATGGAAACGATGATCTATCGGTACCAGGAGCCACCATTCCCGTGCTTGAAAACTCTGTCCCAAGCTCTGCCATGCACAGATTATTACAGGTCTTATTGATTGTACCCCGAGACGAAGTTATTTCTGATATTCCGTTCCCACGATCAATTTGACACCGATCGGGCTCTGGCTTGGTTCCATTTTGTCTACGAACTCAACTTTAAGGACACAGATTGTTTCTGACATGTATACACCGGCATCCTTTATTAATCATCCCTTGTCACGTTAGAGTACGTAATGGTATGTACCGGAAAGTACGTACTCCAGAAATTCCGGAAACATATTTTTCCAGAGCGTCAGAATTAATGTCGTCAAATGCAGATCTTAATAAATGTTTTTCTATTATTATACACTATCATCCTTTATTAATCATCCCTTGTCACGTTAGAGTACGTAATGGTATGTACCGGAAAGTACGTACTCCAGAAATTCCGGAAACATATTTTTCCAGAGCGTCAGAATTAATGTCGTCAAATGCAGATCTTAATAAATGTTTTTCTATTATTATACACTATCATCCTTTATTAATCATCCCTTGTCACGCTAGAGTACTTAATGGTATGTACAAGAAAATATGTACTCCAGAAATTCCGGAAACATACTTTTCCAGAGCGCCAGAATTAATGTCGTCAAATGCAGATCTTAATAAATGTTTTTCTATTATTATACACTATCATCCTTTATTAATCATCCCTTGTCACGCTAGAGTACTTAATGGTATGTACCAGAAAATATGTACTCCAGAAATTCCGGAAACATACTTTTCCAGAGCGCCAGAATTAATGTCGTCAAATGCAGATCTTAATAAATGTTTTTCTATTATTATACACTATCATCCTTTATTAATCATCCCTTGTCACGCTAGAGTACTTAATGGTATGTACCAGAAAATATGTACTCCAGAAATTCCGGAAACATATTTTTCCAGAGCGTCAGAATTAATGTCGTCAAATGCAGATCTTAATAAATGTTTTTCTATTATTATACGCCATCATCCTTTATTAATCATCCCTTGTCACGCTAGAGTACGTAATGGTATGTACCAGAAAGTATGTACTCCAGAAATTCCGGAAACATACTTTTCCAGAGCGCCAGAATTAATGTCGTCAAATGCAGATCTTAATAAATGTTTTTCTATTCCTGCATATTTTTTGCAGAAATTGTCGCTAATACTTTTCAAGCATTCTCGTTAATGAAGTCTTGTAATGCGTGAACTTGGTGTTGCTAGAACATTCATGAAGGAACAGAAATGTTTAGGAGGCTCTCCTGCTTCTGCATAATGCGGGGAAATGTTATTTACAATTATAAATGAAAATAACAAGTGATTCGTGCCGCGGTAATCGTAAGGTACAATGTGAAATGCGGCATGAATCATCTGCGCCGGGAAATAGAAAATAGCCTCGTTACATATAGGCGGCAGAATGCTCAAACTGCTGGGCAATGTGACCGACGGAAGAAGCTAATTTTTGCGAGTGCAGTGCCTCTCATGGTGAAATCTTGAAGCTCCGTTTAAGGGCCCGTACTGCGCCAATAAGCATACTTGCAAAATGCTGAAATTATTAGCCGAGATCAACTGTTGGTAATTTTGTCCAACAGCTTCGGCGTGTTGAGATTACGTGCGTAGATGAGGAAATAAGCACAGACAAGGTATAGGAGTAGATTTAGCCACAAACCACCGACTTAGGTAGGATTAGGACCTAGAACTTATGGCGTTAGGATCAGAACGCAGAATGAATGTAATTGATTCTGACAATACCAGGTTCTTGAATAAATTTTTGTCATTGACTACAGTACCAAGAAAATATTTAATAACGTTCTCTTGCTGCAACGTGAATGGAAAGTCCATCCTTTCATGAATTCATATTAGAAAACTAGATTATGTTTAATTACGTTTAATTTTTGCGCAAAAGAATTATTTATATATACATAACTGAAAAGAAGGTTGATAGAAGATTACGGAAAGAAAATAATTCACGACTTCATCTTCGTTTCAATTTTCACTAATTTTTTTGACACTGATTAACATACACGACTCAATTAATAAGTAAATCTGTCAAATATTAATTTATTTTTAAAAATTTTAGTATAAACGTGTATATTTATGTAACAAATAATATAAAACAACAAATATAAATACATACTTATCTAAATACATACATGTATTGTACAGAGTATTGCTCCTGTTGGAGGTTTCTTAGATTGTTATACTATTCGCAAACAGCACTGTATGAGTAATGTATATTACTTTCATTTAACAACGTCTAAGGTATACTATTTCAGTTTAGAAGACATGAAAAATTAATTAATAAATTATGAAATTAGCTACCAAATCATAAAATAATTTCTTATAATCTCTTTTATTCTTGTGATAATAAAATAATTAAAAAATAAGTATTTTTAACTTTTATCATATTATGCTTTGTATCACAAAGTTTTCATTTAATTTTTCATTTTTTTTCTTTTGCATAGCAATCTCATGTTGATATTTTTCTGTATTGCATTTATAGGCTTTTTCATTTTCCGTTATTCAATTCTGTTGAGGAATTTTCGAATGTACTAAATCCCATGTTATAAGAGTTTTATTTGATTTGGTACATAAATCCATTGTAACAGGGCTTCCTTTTGCGGCTCGTAATGCTCCTAAACATGTACCAGCTGCCATATTATATATATTCTGTACACAGATAATTTAATTGTATTAATTCATGTATATATCCTGAAGAAAAAATAATAATTACTTACATCACTTTTGTGCCGCCATTCTTGATTACCACCCATTTCATGACATTTTCCAAGTTTCGGTATTTTCTCTGCTCCTTCCATGCACAGCATTTGACCGAGGACTAATTCATTTTTGTCTGTTTCATACCACATCTGCACAGGTTATAATGTATTAATGTTAATAATAAAAGACATTAAAGTTTCTTGTAAAAGAAACGTACTATTAATAAATTACAATAATCTTGCTTTTTTTTGTTATTTTCCTATTTTGTAGAAATATTTGTCTTTCTAATTACCTGTGATTTAACTCTTAAGCATGTTGATAATATCAGCTTAGAACCTTTGGTTTTGACATCCTTTTCGCTCTGAACACACAATGCTGTATTAGACAGTCTAATTTGATATTCATCGGTGTAATTTCTTTTCCTAGAGTGCCAAGGTTGAATTGGCCTCTGCTCTAATTTTGCCCATTTCTCTTTCAACTTATTTTTGCTATCGGTTGGTAATGTCAATTCAGGATATACTTCTTTTAGGTACCACGAAAAGTTTTTGCAATTTAATTCTTTGCGTAGTTTCAATCTATCCGTAACATCACCGTAATCTACTTTTTTAGCATTTCTTAAAAAATAATCTTTATATTCGTCTAGCCAAACATATGCTACACGCAATGAATTCTTCAACATGGTGTCATGTCTATCATTTCCACCATATGGTCTACGTCTTCTGAATACATGTCCAACCCTTGAACAGGGAATGAGTTCAATGCTTCCACCGCACATCCAAATCTAAAGAAACAGTACAAATTATTATCAAATTGAAGTTGACGCAAAATCAAATAAAGCATTATCTTACTCTGAATGATATTTCTAGATTTTCACCACCCCAGATATCCATACCGGCATCGTATTCTCCTAATTTTATAAAATATTCCCTATCTATTGCAAACAATCCTCCAGCCATTGTTGGCGATCTATTTAGTAGAAATTACCATGAATATGATTAAAAGATTGTTAAAATAAATATATATACCTAAATACATAATCTTACCTTATAGGTTTCACAAAATCTTCATCATGTTCTAAAGTACCAACCGGTAAATTATCCCATTTAAAATGCAAACCCCAGTTAAATCCACCTCTTACCAAGGGACTACTAGTGTATTGAAATGTATCAGGATTGATAATATCAATTACTGGCATTGCTACGATAGTTTTTGAAAAAGCAATTCGTGAAAGTAGTGGTTCTATCCACATTGCATTTACTTCTATGTGACTGTCTAAGAAGATTAAAACTTCTCCAGTTGCTTTCCTCGCACCAAACATTCTTGCTCTTATTAATCCTTCACGTCTTTCAGTCTTAAAATATTTTACTTTATTATTGAAATTGTTATCGACGTATGCTTTAGTTTTTTCGTGTAGACCATTGTCATCACTCCAATCATTTACTAAAATAATTTCATATAAAAGATCATCAGGAGTCCTTTGTATAATGGAATGTAAAGATCTCACAAGTGTCATGTAATGTTCATTATAAAAACATATAACAATGCTGGCAGATGGTAAGTTGCTGGGATATTGTTGTGTTTGACACAATTTATGCCTTGTATCGGGCAATACTCTATGCGTCCCAATGTTATCCGATACCAAAACGTTAAAAGCATAATTCTTATAACCTTCATCTCGCTTCTTCTGATCATCATAATTTCGTACAATTCCTAGCTCATCCAAACCTATAAATAGAAAGAAAGATATAAAAACTCATTTTCCTTAATAATTAAAATATTATATTAACACAATACCATCTCCTAAAGTAACCGCAGGTTTTATCGGCACAGGTTGCAAATGTTGTATAAGATTTTTACTGTTCTTATAACTAGATCCCTTCAATTTATAACTACCTTTCTGTACCGATACTTCTTTTCCATCATGAACTATTAGATTATCATATAATGTTAGTGCACGATCGCTGTAGACATTGTGATCAAATGTAGGTTCTTTAAATAATTTCAAATTCTTTGACACTGGTACTGTTGAATTAAAGAGGTTACTGTATTGAGATAATCTTGAATAAAGGTACAAACTGAAAGTCCATGTCAAGGAGGCTATTATTACTCCAGATAAGAAAGAAAAGTACCTCGTTGACATCATCTATGAATTGTTTAAAAAAATAAACAAACAAGTTAGCAACAATGGAAAAAGTTACTAACATTAGCTTCGTTAAAAGTAAAACATAATACACTCACTATTAAAATATGTTTGATTGGTAATTTAGATTCAAATCATTATTATTTGGATAAAATATGTTCTCGTTTTATAGAAAAAATTACACACAGGTGACTGTCACAAATGTGCGTCACCATCTTGAAATTTCCCATAACAACTGTTTCGTACGTTTTCTACCTTTTTGAGGTATTTGCAATCATGTGCTATTATTGCAAGTTATATATGCATTGTCGAAAATACATTTCCGTCGGAATTATTTTTATAATATAATTTGTAAATGTTTTTTAGCTTGAGCAGAACTATTTCAAGAAAGAAACAACTTTTAACACCCGCCCCTGTGGCCTAATGGATAAGGCATCGGTCTCCTAAACCGGGGATTGTGGGTTCGAGTCCCACCAGGGGTAATTCATGCAATATTTTTTTTCCTGTGAACAAAAAATAATTTCCTTCTAAGTTATTCTTTGAACCGTATATAAATAGCAAAATTTGATTGATTGGATGTAAAAAATTCACACTGCGTTTAACGTAATATAATTTATTTCAAAATGATATTGGAACATTTTTTTTACAAGTATCATTTTAATTGTAGAAATTTGATAATTTGAAATTTAGATAACTAGCATAATTCTTTTTTTTTATTATTTTTATAAACATTTTTCATTTTTCTGCTGAGTAATGCGCAATGTATCGTGCAGATGGATCATTAATTCCCTTTACCCAACGAGGCATCCAAAAATATGGTGTAAAACTTTCAGCTTGCCCTTCATAATATTTTTCAAAGATATTTCTAAAAAAAAACCAAAAAATACAGTTTATTAATCTTATAGTAATATAGAAAATGTTTTGAAAGGATATTGTAATACCTGTAATAAAGTGCTTCTTTTGTTTTCGGAGTACAATGAGAGTATTTCAAATGAGCTGCCTTTAAATCTTCATCTGTTACACGATCTTTTATTATTTCATGTATAATTTGGAAAAGAGATTTTTTAATTGACGTCACGCCATCGCTGAATGCTTCTTTATGTCTCCACAGTATGTTTGATGGTAATAAATTAGTGTTATCGAATGCAGATCTTAATAAATGTTTCTCTATTCCTCCTGCAGCATATTTATTGTAGAAATTGACGTTAATACTTTTCATGCATTTTCACAAACTTTACCTTGAGGTTGTCTGGTTACAGAATCCAGTGATAGATAATAATTTGTAAATTGAAGATCTAAAAACGGAACTCGCAATTCCAAACTGCAGGCACTAGTTGTTCTATCTGCTCTTAAACCATCGTATAAGTAAATATCTTTAAGTAATCGAAGAGATTCACTATGAGCTTCTAATTCATTGGGTGCATCTCTGAAGTAAATATATCCTTGTGCCAATTCATCTGCACCTTCCCCGCTGAATATTACTGTTGATTGTGTATTATGCTTAATATATTTCGAGATAAGATACATCCTGAAATTTAAGATAGTGTTAAATTTGTAAATTAAAAATCTCGTCTTGCATAAATGATATTTTACCCAATAGAAGCTCTGATCGTAGTAATATCAAATGTTTCTAAATGATAAATTACTTTGTCCAATATATTTTCCACATCTTCCTTTGAAAAAATTATTTCATGATGATCTGTTCCGATATGATCTGCAACCTAATTCAAGGCATGATAATAGAATAATTCAAATAGTACAATATAAAAACATGCTCCTCCAACCTGTCTAGCTGCAACAATATCTGGGCTATCGCCCATTCCAATAGCAAAACTTTGTATTTTATATGGTAGATTTGCTTCCTTCGCATGTTTTACTAGCAAAGCTGCAATCAGACTTGAATCTAAACCACCCGATAGTAGACATCCTATTCTTCTATCAGCCATTAGCCTTTTTTTCACAGCATTTGAAAGGAGTGTTCTTATATTTTCATGTACATCTGTTTTATTCAACTCTAAAAGGAAAATAATATATTATTGCATTTTTATTCTCACATCACTGATGGTAGTATTCTTAAGTCATATGAACAAACCATTCCAAGGAGTATATACTTGAAAGCTCAGTTTGTCTCCTGGTTTATAATAATTTACTGTTGATAATAATTTCATGCGACCATTGTGTAAGATTTCATATTCTTCATAATAACCTGGCGAGAATGGTTTCAATGTCCATTTTGATTTTATTCGTTTTGATAATTCTATAAGACCCTGTATATATAATATATTATAATTACAATAAATATATTGTATATACCCTGTATATATATATATATATAATATTACCATGTATTCCAATATAGTAATATCTTAGGTATCCCCGAAAAAAATTACTGCTACTTCGTTACCTTGCTTTCTGAGCAAACCGCAAGTTGTCCATCATCAGAAAATAATTTAAATAATGGTCTGACACCGTAAGGATCTCTGCCAATAAGAATTCTTCTCTTCTTAATATCCATTAAGCAAAATCCAAATACGCCATCCAACATTTTGGCAACATTTTCAGCGCCACAATTTTCATACAAATGTAATATCACTTCTACATCACACTGTGTGACATATTTAAATCCATATTCTTGACCGATCTAGAAAAAATCAAATATATGTTATTTAATTATTTTTGAGAACAAAGGAAGAATAATTTAGGAGATCAAATTTACTTGTTTATGATTATATATTTCACCATTGCACAATAAGAAAAGGTGAGGATACTTATAAAGTCTCATTGGTTGCATTCCATGAAGATCATCGACAATTGCCAGTCTGTGAAATCCAAGATATCCGTTCTACGAATATAAAATATGTTTATAACTTAAGTAATCATTACGCTAGTACTTCGATGTTAAGAAGTTTTAATTATACCTTGACCGCATGGTCATATTCAAGCTTGAAAGCTTCGGGACCACGATGTTCTATTTTTCCAAAATTCTCACAAATGCAGGTCAAAGGTGCATTTAATCCAAACAAGGCCCAAATACCGCACATTTTATTTTGTCACTGTAACAGATTATTGATGTAAATTATTAGTGTAATATAAATTTCAAACAAGAAACTTCTATGTACAATATTGCAGTGGTTGCATCATCAGAAAAATAAATGTGGAGAATTACTGATCTAAATATTTAAAATAATAAAAGATACCTGAATTCGATTTTATTTTAAAGACTTTATATAATCTTGAATGACCATATAACACCTTCGAAAATAAAATATGAACAACAATATCCGAGAACGAACAATTCCGCGATTGTAATGATACGAAACACGTTGACTCCACGTTTATACCTCGTGCCATGTGTCGCGACTGCGCATTTTTGACCGAATGTAAACAAAAAATGATGTGTGGAAATAAAAAATAGACGTGGCTGAATTTTTTATTTTATATTTTGTAATAATTTTCGAAGCCTGAAATCGAAGAGATGGAAATAAATAATTTCGTTACGTTAACTTTTGCACAACAATACCATGTTCTAATTCGTTCCCCTTATATATGTATATAAATTATAATTAAATTATTCCGGGATGAAAAATTTGTTTATATTTTAAACGAACAATATGACGCATTTCCAGTTATAATGTTATGTTTATTGAAATTTGCATATTATACATACAATTTATGTCTATTTTGTCAAACTTTCTTGAATAAAATATATTTGATTATGTAGTATGTATAAGTACGTTGTTATCGTTCTTATTATGTCTTCTTTCATTACACAATGTATAACTGACGAATTTCGTGATAAATATATCGGTTTTGATACTGAAAAGGTATAATTAATGAACTATAAAAATTTATTTCTACAGAAAATAATTAATCTTATTCATGCGATACAGACCACTTTAGTACAAGTTAGTTACTTATCATGTTACAGCGATAATACAAACATTAATTTTAATTCCAAAGTGCAATCAATATTACACACTCCTAATAAATTTATTACATTTATTCGTCTCTAATTTAATTATCTTAAATTGCGTTTACAATTTTTATCCATTAAATACCAATCTATGCTTTTTAACTTAGTCATTGAAATTACGGAAATACACAGTTAACTTTGGATAATTTTACACGTACATACGTTTCATATATTTAATACATGTGTACAAGTATTAACATTGTTCAGAAAAGTCATTACACTTTCTACTACAATATGTCTATGTCATTCGGTGAGCCATTAGAAGCACCGGACACGTAGAAAGATCATCCACTAAACAAACTACGTGCATCGTGTGATCACGTACACTAAAAATCACGCTCGAAGCAAATACAAAACCTTTTGTTTCGTCGCCGGCTGGCCGATTGTTCGGGCAACGATATCTCGCAGCACACTTTACTTACTACATAATAAAAAAAGAAGACGAGGAACGGTTGTGCAACGATTGGGCGGTTAGTGGTGCCCTCCTACGATAGAACATCGAATTCGCTAAATACAAGGTGGTAATCGTACCGTTCACAGGAGGGGGCGCACGATTGTGTCGTTTCTCTTTTCCGGTTTTGTATTCGTTTTCAGTTTTAATTCGTACACCGCGGTTCGGACGCGACCTGGTTTTTCGGTAGTGGCTGCATCGCGAACGGCGAGGGCCCGACGTTGGAAAGTGACACCGATGCGCCAGCGAAGCGAAGGAACGGAGTCGGTACGCGAGTCGGACACCCAGGCAGGCCGTTAGTTCGATCAGCTGGTCGTTTGTGGAATCGCCTTGAATGTCGGCGTACAAGCGCGCGGGGCAGTTGGCTCTCGCCAGGGCTCCAGGAAGGATGCGCGATCGGGGGTGTGCGCTTCTCGAGACTGCCACCGGTTTTCTGCGTGCCGGCCGCTTTACGGCCTATAACGCGGCACCATAGCCACGGCCATTCAATAAAAAGAAAAATACCTTCGTGGTTTATTCATCCGTCCGGTGTGAAGAGAGTGATCGACGTTACACACATGCCAGCAGGGAATAAGGCTAATGGTGAAAAGAGCTTGTCGCGGCCAGTGATTTTCTACGGCGAAGCCCACCACCACGGTATATACAATCGAGAACCGCTAACGTTCGCCGCATCGTTGTGTACTTAAAGCACGTCAGGTTCAAACTTTGCCAGGCCGAAAGCTACGATTTTCAAGGTTAGAAGCGACGACACGAAGCAGCGGATCCACGACGGTGGTGCACTCGGCATTTTTACGAGACGCGCTTTAGGTTAAGTGCTGTCCGTGGATCTCCCGGCACCGAATGACAAATCGGAAGTAACAGAGAAGTTGTGTCGCGACGATTTACTTGACGACGATGCCTCTTCTCGCGGATGTCACGGCAGTGCGTGCACACGCTGATCTCATCGGATAAATATCGAAAGAAACGTTTCCTATTTATCGCCGCGAAATAAAAAAAGAAAAAAAAGGAGACCGAGTTCTCTCTCTCTCTCTCTCTCTCTCTCTCCTCGCCATTGCAAGAGGTCAAATTCGATGTATGTTTGTGTGTTCTTTAGTGTACCGTAAAGTTTCCGCAGAAAAAAAAATACACACACACACAGAGACAGCAGACAGACAGACACACACGCACGCACGCACGCAAACACACACACACAGGGAGAAGCCGGTCGATACATCGAAAGGTTTGGAAAAAGGAAACTGAGGAGACTCATCGACGCCGCTCTGGGATTACCTTCCGCGTTTGTGTTACCGACTGACACACATATACGTGTGCATGTACACACGTTGACGACCGAGAATGCGTTTTCGGCAGTGCGAGCCCCGATAAATTAAACGTTCCAAATATAGAGGAGCGGAACGGTGTACAATCGGTAATTTGGCTGTGACGATACCGAGACACGTCGGATTCTGTGATCGTGTGGAAACAACCCGCGGTTTGCTCTGCTCGAAGTACACACGACCGTGCGTGTCGCTGATACAAGAGAGACCGGAAGCAAATGTATGCAACTCGGCGACAAAAATCTGCAGCCTGACGCGTCCGCGGCGAATCGTTGGGCCCGTTATGACGTCACTTAATGGCTCGCATGATTTTCGTACTTAATGCTAAACCTAACCTCAACGCAACCAATGCATAGGAATTATTAGTAGAAAAATCGTGGGAACGTTGTTGCAACTACACCGGGCTTCGATCGACGAGAACGAAGAGGACGAGCGAAGTGCGATCAGTTCTTAAAACGACGATTGTGTTTTACAAGTAACCGAGGCGTATTCGTACTTAAACTAAAAAAGAAAATTTTCGGAAGAGAAACAAACACTGGTGCCGGCATTACCTGTTTATTGACGGTGTAAACCAGTTCGCGGTGGTGAATTATTTCATAGTGAGCACGTCGAGAGTATTATGGGGAAACGCTTGTAGATATTAATTATTTATTGCTAACCGGGACAACGGTCGGGAAACAGAAATTAATCGTGACGAGAAGCCAGCTCGATTATTACGCAAATTAACGTCACACGTTCCTAGATAATTTTCGCACGGTGCAGCGCATTGTTTCAAGGTGAGTTTATTTTTATTTACCGTATTTATTTCGTTGAACACGCGCCACGTGTTCCCACTAGCTTTTATGATTCGTGCCGCTCCTAGCCGAACAACATATGGTTCCGCTGGCAAGAATCATCGAAGCGTTAGTTAGTGCTCTCTCATTCTCTCGCGATCAATTTCTGCCAATTATCTGTACATACGCGGAGATAAAACACCTCGTACAGCATACAGTGCCGCGTTTTTGCTCTGTGTAGGCTTTCCGGATAAGCGGGGAGAAGTTTTAATTCATTGTTCGAGATTCGCAGGAGTATGGCTACGCGATGCACATGGTGCCGATGCATAAAGGGTGGGACTTGGCGAGGTGGCAAGTCCGGCGATAGGGTCTGTTAATTAAAGAACAAGTAAATTTTATATTGGGTTGGCAACTAAGTAATTGCCGATTTGTTCGATGAATTAAAAAATGTTTTTTTACTTGGAACGAAGTTTAATCTGTAATGTATTTTCCATTTTGTTCGATGACCTTTTGCCATCTCTCCGACAAGTTTAATTATTTCTGCATGCTATAGCGTGACTATAGAATTATTTAAAAGCATTAGCCGCCATTTTTCTTTGAAATTGTGTCTTGAATTGCGAACAAGATGTAAGAGACATGAAAAGTTACGATTTTGTAGTTGCAAGAATTTATACGAAATTGACATTCGTATTTTTATTTTATTTCCACGATCGTACGTATATTTTTTGAAATTTATCGATTCCACGTTTTTCCGTCCACGTTGTTCAGTAAACTCGAAGTACTTATCGTCACGCGCGGTAAGGGCGTCTAAGTTATACCCATAATGGGCGCCCATTTTGGCGACGATATACATATATGTATATACTTCTGTTTAGTTATCAAGATAGCTAACCTACATTATGTTCCTTTGCAACAGCTTACATATAAGATATACATATGTACGTACGTGGAGCGCACTTCTTATGTCCCTCGGCTTTAGCTTTAAATAGAAGGGAGTAACGAATACAAATAAGTATAGATACACAAGTACGTATATTTAAAGTTTTACTATACAGAGTGTTCGTCTAACATTGTCGGTTTTACAATTTTTCTTGCTACATATAAATGCAGTTCTGAAAAATCTTGCACAATTTTATAGAGTCCGTACGAACAATTATTTTATTCTGTCGCAATAGGTTAATTAGATTATTATATATAACAATGGCAAACTAAATGATCAAAAGCTTTACTAAATTATTACTATAAATTTACTAGATTTACTAAATAACTTTACTAAATTTACTAAATTTACTAAATATATTTTATTATATATAACATTATTATAACAATAATAATAATTATATATGACAATATTATATATAATAATATGTATACATATTATTTATCTTTTCAACGGAATACATACCATGTTTTTAGTTATCTTTACGCAACAAATAAACGAAACGTTTAATTTTTTTCTTTTTGCGTAGCAAGCTTTTTAGCGCCGTTATTACACGCATAGCAGCAATTGGTCTTTCCGCATTTATCCGGTTGCAAACCGATGGAGAATTACAAAATGCGCGACCAATTGGCATTAATTATATTAATTCTTCGAGATCGATCTTTACTTTGTCGCATTTTACGAGTGCACGCTCAATTATGTGTAAATGTTTTCGTAATCACTTAGCGGTGCGCATTAGTATGGCTGTCGAACGCCGCCGTTAGACTATTAATTACTCGCGTTAATTATTGTTACACATGCGGCTAAATCGAAGCCTCGTTCGATGAACTCTATATGCGCGACCAAGCGTTGCGTATTGCGTCGCGTTAAAAGCTTTTTCTTTTGTTTTACCTTTTTTTTTTTCCTGTTCGGCATCGTTGCGGAAATAAAGGTTCTATTAACACTCTCGGTTTTATTGAGATATTGCTCGAATTTGCGGTGCATTTCAGAGAGAACTGAAATGGTACAGCGAAAACTGTGTAATACAAATATTGTTATTTTAAAGGGATGGATATTATAAATAGACTGCGGCTTTTTATGCGAAATAAAAACTTTTTCTTCAATCTTTTTAAATAGTTTCACTGCGTCAAGTGGCAGTTAGTCATTTTTATTATAAATGCATAAAATCCGTGGTCTATTTATAACTGCTGCTTCATTTCTTAATTTATAATAATAATAATTTAGTAAAGTTATTTAGTAAATTTAGTACAGTTATTTAGTAAAGTTATTTAGTAAAGTTATTTAGTAAATTTAGTAAAGTTATTTAGTAAAGTTATTTAGTAAATTTAGTAAAGTTATTTAGTAAAGATATTTAGTAAATTTAGTAAAGTTATTTAATAAAGTTATTTAGTGAAGTTATTTAGTAAATTTAGTAAAGTTATTTAGTGAAGTTATTTAGTAAATTTAGTAAAGTTATTCAGTAAATCTAGTAAATTTATAGTAATAATTTAGTAAAGCTTTCGATCATTTAGTTTGCCATTGTTTCAACATTCGCGTCGCTTTTACACAGTTTCAACGTGCATAAAGTAGAATATGTGAATCACGAAGTAAGATAAATTATTGAAATAACCGGTGAATCCACTTCCATCAGAGATCGAATATGACTCTGTTCCCAATGCAAACACTTCGACGCCGGTTAGTAACCGCTACTTGCGTCACCGTTCTATTTTCCAAATATTTGTGGTGTCATCGAAGGGGGGTGGGGATGTACGCGTATAATGCGTAAGCATCTTCGCATACATTAAACGTTCGGATCGAATGCACGGATAGGAAAACCTTCGAATATGTATATTGCTTTCTCACTTGGAGAATCGTTCTTCTAGTACGGTATTTACGCATTTAGAACAAAAACGAGTAGGTCAAACGCAGAACAGTAAAATCACTTAGCATCGTATGATCTATAGCAAGACTCGAATAATCGTATCTCCTCTCCCCAAATTGACCATTTTTCTGCACAATTTGAGCGTCAGTTGGGGAGACATTATTGTACATATTGAGCGACAATTGGAGAGAATTCACTGCAATAGATGAACCTAAGAAATTATTGAAAGATAATATTTCTGCATCAAAATCTGTCGAAACGAGATAACCATAATCTTTTGAATCTACTGCACAATTTATTCACGAATTTGTCAACTTACCAAATTAGCAATTATTACTATTGTACATCGGTTCTTAATTCAGTTTTTCGACGCGAGATTAACTTTTGTTTGGTCACTCGGGATTTTCGTTTGCTGTCTTAATCCCGATATCGTTAGCTTTTTTTTCACCATGGATTCACCGTCGAACGAATCGCGCTTGCTTCGAATTCAGCGTTGCTTACATTCAATCTCGGAATCACTCGCATTGGCTCTAGTCCTTTCTGGGTTAATCGGTATCGATTTCTTTCACGCTCCGATCAGACCATACCGGCGTGCTGTAATTTGCTCTTTTTCTCTATAATTCGCTCTTTTTACGTCTCGTTTTTCCAACCGCGCTACTTTTGTTCCTTCGGTTACGGAATTCGGTTCCCACCGTTTGAATTCTGTCTAATCGTTGCCAGAGAGAATCGAGCGTTTCGTAGTTTTCCAGGTGTTTTCCTCCCTTCTCGAAACGCGCAGGCGAAGCGAGACAGCTGTTCTACTTTTAGTGTTTGATCACCGAGCAGCCGTCACGATAATTGACACCGTGTCAACTATAAGTTTTTTTCGCATCTCGACACGATTTCTATTTTTCTATATTTACCGCCGTTCCTCATCCTGTTCGTATATTTCCGTGGTTTTGCTCTCCATCTTGTGCTCGGTATCCAAACAAGCCGTTTAACCCTCGCACGGCGGACCGTTTATGACCGCGAGGGGCGGACGCGGTTTCCATGCAGACCCAAGTCTGGATTCCATTGCTTAGGCATTTGAATATGTAGGGTTTTATTGGATATTTGCTTTATATCGTTTGTAAATTATAATAATTTACAAATAATAAAAATATAATTATATTATATATATATATATATATATATATATATATATATATATATATATATTACAAATAATAAAAATATAATTATTTATTATGCTATTATTGGAGGTAATGTATAAAATACTATTTTTTATTGCACATGCATATGTGTACACAATTAGCAGTCTTCGCATTTCTACGAAAGACATATTTTAAATATTTGTTATAGGCTCGGATAAAAAAGTTAAAAAGCAAGAGCTTTTTATTTTCTTTTGTCATCCTAAGTTATTCAAATTTAAGAAAAGGTATTTTAATCATCGTATAATAGACTAGTCCCTCTGTCATCTAAAAACAATTCAAGCCACTTAGCCAAGTTTGAAAAAAGTTATTTAATTATTTAACCCCAGGCGAGGGTTAACCCTTTGCACTCGAGTGGTGACTCAGAGGCACCGTTAAAATTTGTTACATCACGTTTTAAAATAATTTTTATATTAACACTATTGCGCGAGTCCCAAGAGTCAATTTCATATGCATAAAATGCATTTTATCTTATAAAATAAAAATACTATAAGTGAGAAAATTGATTTTATATTTACAGTTGAAATAGCTTCGAGTGTAGAGGGTTAAATTAAACAAGATTCTACCGGGCTACAATTTTTCGTCGCTGCTTATTTCTGTCGGGCGTACAGCGTGGCACATTGTTTTGGTAAACACGGTGTTTACCGACGCCGCGACTGAATTTCCCAGAAAATTGAGATCTTCGACTTGATACGTTTATCGCGTTACGGGACCCGGTGCGCGGCGCGCGTCCCGTTTCATTTGCACCGGCACTCGAAATTTTCGAGCACGATTCCGATCGTTGTGTTCCGTTTCCTTTCTCTAAACACTTAACCCTTAGGGGACCAAAACTATTTGTTTCCAGTTCACACACTGCCAAGTCCGGACTGTTTTTCAGACGAAGAGAAATTTTTTACTGAAAATTTTTGTATCGAATATAGAGAAGAGATGTTCATTTTTTCAAATAAAACTCCGTCGATGTATTTTCATCGAAAACAATCGTGCCTATTCTTTCAATGTTTCCTGTCAGATTTTACGGTTTTATTGATTTCTGCCGCGTGTATGGCGGCATTGGACCGTTAAGGGTTAATCGCTTCGTTCGTTCTTATAAATTGCAATTTGCTACGGTGTCTTTTCGGTCAGAGAGAGAGAGAGAGAGCGCGTGAGAGAAAGAGAGCGCGAGAGAAAGCGGGGGAGAGAGAGCACGAAAGAGAGAGAGAGAGAGCGCGCGCGAGAGAGGGAGCGCAAGAGAGAGCACGAGAGAGCGCGAGAGAGGGAGAGCGAGAGAGAGAGAAAGCGCGAGATAGAAAGAGCGCGAAAGAGAGAGAGAGAGCAAGAGAGGGAGCGCGAGAGTGAGAGAGCGCGAGAGCGAGAGATAGAGAGCGCGAGAGTGAGAGAGCGAGAGAGCGCGAGAGCGAGAGATAGAGAGCGCGAGAGTGAGAGAGCGAGAGAGCGCGAGAGCGAGAGATAGAGAGCGCGAGAGTGAGAGAGCGAGAGAGAGAAAGAGAGAGAGTGAGAGAGGGAATGAGGCGCGAATTTTTCGAATCTTCCAGCACCGTTTTACGGACCGGGAATTCGTAACTTTCGAGATCAAGTTACAGAAAGTGAATCGCGACCAGTTACAAAGAAACAACTTCTACCATGTTGTTAAGCGCGATAAAACTCGCGGAGCTGAGAGACGGCGCTGGTTATTCGTATTCCGTCTTGGTGTACAAGTTTCATCGAATCTCATTTTTTCCACACCATCTTTCCCGCTACTTACGAACAGTTTCGAAAGGAAAGGTTAAAAATGGCCACCTGTTGAATCGAACGCGGTTTATAAAGCCTCGTAAACCTTCGACGACTATGTAGAGAAATTTCCGTGCTATGTACTTCCTGAACCGTTTCCCACATTTTCAACGCGTTGCTTCGCTCCGTGAAATTTTCCCGAACAGAGAAAAACGGACGAAGAGCAAGACCGTCGTCGAATAGTTAACGCGAAAAATAAATTCTATTTTCACTTTCTCCACCGAATTCCGCGTAAATTTTGTGTATAAACTGACGACAGATCCAAATACAATTAACGAACCGTCCGTGAAATTTTATAAAAAAATTTGAACCAACGGAAACCCTAAGCTTTAGCTAAAATTAAAAATTGAAATTGATACGTGGAGCGACGACAGACCCGAAAATCAATAAATGAAACGTGACACCGAATCGTTCAGGAGCCAGTGCTCGAGTAGGGACGTGTTTACAAACTCGGTGCCTGCTGTGACGCGAGTGCCGACCCGTAGGTACGCCGTTACTGTGACGTTCCAAGGAAATATAATTTGAAAGCGTTAGAAGGAAAGAGGGGAAGTGAGGTTTCGGATTTCACAACATCGCAGGGCCTTTATCCCAAGGTTGCAATCGGTGCAATCTTTCCACTGAAATGGCTAAGTTGCTAAGTCGAGCAATTTCAATTTACAATCAACTAACAGTAACTCCAATGGTCACCATAGTTGACGTTATGCTAACGCGAAGAACATTAACAGAAGCTGAAGACGGAATCCAACTCAAAGAATAAGCGCATGCATTAGGCAAAATTGCCAGTCCAACAAACATCAGAATATCAGTCCTGAATATCTAACAATAGAATATGTACAGAGTTATTTTATCATAAATAACCATAACCCTAATTATCTAAACTATATTTATGGTTTATATTATATATATATTATTATTATTATATATATTATATATTTATATTATTATATATTATATATATATTATTATTATTATATATATTATATATTTATATTATTATATATTATATATATATTATTATTATTATATATATTATATATTATTTATATATATATATTATACAGGGGGTTATATTATAATAAATAACCATAACCATAATTATCTAAACTATATTTATGGTTTATAATAACTAATAATAATAATAAAAAAATATAATAACTATAATTACGTTAACATTCGGGAAGGGGTGATTCCTGAGATTATTCGAAGTAACTTTTTCCTCAGCGAAAATGCAATCCATGGCTTCGTTTACGAGTTATTAACGAAAAACAGTGACCAATGAGAGGCGAGTTTGGCTGGCACGAGGCGGCCCAGTCAACGAGCGCGCGAATCCCAGTTTCCCTCATTGGCTCGGTCGTCCCGCGCGTCAGCCTCGATCTCGCCTCTCATTGGCCACCGTTTTTCGTTAATAACTCGTAAACAAAGCCGCGGATTGCATTTTCGCCAAGGAAAAAGTTACTTCAAATGACCTCAGCTACCTTCATTTTCGGATCGCGAGAGATTTTCGGGACACTCTGTATATTCCTAGCAGGCGAAAAAATCGCTGATGACCTCGCAGACAATTATAAACATATCACCGTCGACAATACTAACTTGAATTCGAGACCATTTATTACCGAAGGCCAACGTATAATTACTTCTGTCTGCCTCATTATAACACACTCGGAAATAGAAGAAAGTTTCGACAAACTGTGAATTAAAAGAGAGTAGCTAAGAGATCTTTTCGACATCTTTTCTGAGAGCTGACATTTCAGAGGAAGTTTTTAGCTTCCGGCGACAGGTTCACGTACATTAAGAAGACGTGCACAAAATCCCAGAGTTTATCAAAATCGAATACGCGAACATTTGTTTTGAATTTATCCTTCCAAATTAACATGTTTTATTTGTAAACAAGAAGACCGCGTAGCCAGGAAATGCAAACTAAGCATATATATACATATATACATATATACAAACTCATTATTCTGCTCTGGTTACTAACGCCAGTATGCTAAAAGTACGCCTAAAAGTACTACGCTAGCCACTGCACCCATCACTGATAACGGAGTCATATCTGAAACACCAGGAAAATCCCCGCACATTGAAGACATAGAAATGGACGCTCCGGAACGCGTGGAATAATGCTCTGGATCTGAAACCATCGATGATTCAAGCAGCATTCCAGCAAGCCAAGATAAAAACCAGCCGACATCGAACAATGATTCTGACCATTATACAGGCAAAGAAAAGAACTAACGCAACAACCAACAACGAAAGAAGATATCGAACTTCATCGTTTGATATAATCAGATTAAAAAATATAAAATAAATAAAAATATATAAACAGATATAAATATGTAATCAGATTAAAAAAATATAATATAAATAAAAATGTGTATAAACAGATATAAATATATAATCAGATTAAAAATATATCAAATAAATAAAAATGTGTAAACAGATATAAATATATATATAAAGTAAATAAAAATAAATAAATAAAAAAATTTTATTTAATTACAAATTCCCTTTAAAAGTGCTCTCCAATATAATAATATATATTATATATTTATAATATATTATATATTATTTATAATATAATATATATTTATATATAAATATTTTATATATTTTGTGACGCATGCAACAACTACACATTTTACAGTTTCTCTAATATACAAACAAACTCGACGATGTCAAAATTATTTTGGAACACGACAATAACAATTTTTAATGGCACCTTAGAGTCGCCACTCGAGGCTGCAAAGGGTTAAAAGAAGAAGAAAAGAAGGAATGAAACGAGACACCGGAAAAATGTGATTCCGCACGAACTCGCCGACAATTCCAGGCTCCGATAGCGGGCGAAACGTGTGCGGTGTAACACTTGAATTTTCGATTTCTGGTGGAAAGCGTAATTTGGAACGCGCGCCGCTCGTAATTAGGAGGACTATCGGCCGTATATCAGGGATTACGCCGGAAGCAAACACGTAGAGACACGCGCAACAGTGCGATTAATTGCAAGGTCGAGTAGACGTAGCAGTTAATTAGTCGGCATTGTTGCGGAAGAAAGAAAGAACGTCACCGGGCATCGGAGATGATGCACGTGCCACACACGCGCGCGCGCGCACACACACATATACATACACACGGCCGCGGGTTTCTCCGTATCGGTGCGCGTTTGTCAGCCGCGTGTCGCATTCAAGTCAAATTGGATTCGCTCTAATCCCGTACGTTTTATATCATTCGTCACTGGATTTCCCCCCCCCCCCCCTCCCCTCCCCCCCACCATCGTCCTCTTTTCTCCGAATCCGTCGGTTATTCTCTCTATTCCCGGCGAAGGTTTCTTTTCACGTTGTTCCGTTCCACCATTGTGCTCTCGCCCGTTGATCAACTGTACCTATCAAACGGTCCCTTTTGTCGCGCACGTTCGAAACAGTCGGATGATCCGCTGTTTCGAGAACGAAACAATTAAGCCACGTTTACGCGGCTCATATTCATAATTGCAGATCCGGGCCGCGGTCACGAGGGGAAACGCTGCGTTGCGTTGCGGTTGTCGAACACAGTTATGTCTCTCTAATTGACGCGCAGATTGCGCACAAAAATGGACAATTTGGGAAAGAGGAGATACGATTATTCGAGGCTTGCGGTGCGTTCTCGTAGTTACGAATTGTCAAGAACTATAAAAACGAGGTGTAAGGCTCGAATAATCGTGTCTCCTCTTCCTAAATTGTTCATTTTTGTGGACAATCCGAGCGTCAATTATAGAGACATTACTGTACAGTGCGAAAAAATTGACAATTTGGGAAGAGGAGATACGATTGTTCGAGCCTTGCCGTTCATTTTTATAGTTACGAATTGTCGACGACTATCAAAAACGAGCTGCGAGGCTCGAACAATCGTATCTCCACTTCCCAAATTGTCCATCTTTGTGGACAATCCGAGCGTCAATTATAGAGACATTACTGTACAGTGCGAAAAAATTGACAATTTGGGAAGAGGAGATACGATTGTTCGAGCCTTGCCGTTCATTTTTATAGTTACGAATTGTCGACGACTATAAAAAACGAGCTGCGAGGCTCGAACAATCGTATCTCCACTTCCCAAATTGTCCATCCTTGTGGACAATCCGAGCGTCAATTATAGAGACATTACTGTACAGTGCGAAAAAATTGACAATTTGGGAAGAGGAGATACGATTGTTCGAGCCTTGCGGTTCATTTTTATAGTTACGAATTGTCGACGACTATCAAAAACGAGCTGCGAGGCTCGAACAATCGTATCTCCACTTCCCAAATTGTCCATCTTTGTGGACAATCCGAGCGTCAGTTAGGGAGACATTACTGTATTTTGAATTTTCATTTATATTAAACATTTTTACCGATATCCAGAATATACGGTATTTGTAATCATAGTTTCTATTATATTACTATTACGATGTTCTAATAAAACGATTAGAATATTTTCTAGAAATGCAATAAATTCTCCTGAATTTTCCTTCAGCTAGCAAACGAAAATGAACGATTTGGGAAGTGAAGATGCGACTATCACAGCCTCGCGGTTATAAAAACGGGGTCCAAGGCTCGAATAATCGTATCTTCACTTCCCAAATTGTCCATTTTTCTGCACAATCCGAGCGTCAGTTAGGGAGACATTACTATAGTTACAGATTTTTATAGTTACCGATTGTCAACAGCTATAAAAACGAGCCGCATAGTCTCATTGTTCCTCTCTTTGCAAAACTTTTTACAGGAAAAAAAATTCAAAACTGAAGCTGATGTCAACCAAGCACTAATCGAGTTCTTCGCCTCTAAAAATAAATCATTTTTTAAAAATGGCATTTACAAGTTGCCATCACGCTGGCAAGAGAAGTCATAAGTAACGATGGAAAGTATATTCTACAATAAATATTATTAAATGTATGAAAATTGTGTTATATTCCAATTCAAAAACAGACAGAACTTTCCGGTAGACCTAATAATTAGAGGAGAAAATAATTAGTTAGAAATAGAGATAGATATATAATATAGATAGATATAGATATATAATAATATAGATATATAATATAGATATATAATATAGATATATAATATAGATATATAATATAGATACATAATATAGATATATAATATAATAGACTTAATAATCAGTTCAGAAAAGCGAGGACGACACCGACTGCGTTCCTGGTTATTTATTGTCACTGCTAGGGCACGTATAAAGATTGATAATAGGTTGCACAACGTCGTCTGCACGTTCCTCCGTTATCGTGCAGTTTTCGACTGATAAGCATCGTCGCAGTCATTCACGGTTGCTGTTCTTAATATACAATCGATACCCGCGCAGCCGGCTACTATAATCAGCTTTAGCATCGGAAGAGCTAAATACGGCTACCATCGATATTTCTGTTTTATAGTGCCTTTATATAGAGTTATATCTGGTGTACGTGCGCGCATGCAGGGTGTTTTGTTATCGTTTGTACACTCGAACGTTCATTGTTAATTGATTATACCGGTAATCTCGAATTACTACGCGGAGTAGAGATTGCCGGGAGTTAACGGAGATTTTTCACACGTTCCCTGCCACGTGTACCATCATCGATGGTACATGCTTACTCGCCGCGTTTAAAAAAAAAAATAGTTCATAACAAACTCAGAACCGAAAAAGTAATTTCCGCCGCGCGAATGGTTCATAATAAGCTTACGATAATTAACGCTATTTCAACTGTAAATCTAAAACAATTTTTTTTGACGTACAGTATTTTTATTTGACACGACAAAGTGCATTTTATGCATATGAAATTGACTCTTGTGACTCACAAAACGGTTACGCTCTTAACAATCTTTTCAAATCTAAGCTTTGCTAGTGTAAAAATTATCTTAGAACGTGACGTCGTAAATTTTAATGGCGCCTCAGAGTCACCACACGAGCGCAAAGGGTTTTAATAATTACATGCATATATGTTTTCATATAGTTTTAGCAAAATACCAAGTGACCAGTGCGAAGAATCGAGTAAAAAAAGCGTCGGCGCACGGGCCGCGTTAATATGTTCTATTTAAAACGTGGGAACTTTTCTAAAAAAAATGTGTTCGCATTATAAGCTCCGATGAGAACGGACGAAGAAAAGTTCTTGAAAGTGGAAGTTTCAATCTCTGAGCACGCAGCTTTGAAAATATGTATAAAAGTACGCGTCGTTTTCTGCGACAGGAGCAGATATTTTGTTTATCGATGTCAAAGAAGTTCCCAGCCGTTGTCGCAAATACCATTCAACAAATAGTTTCACAATTCGGAGCAATTGTTACGCTTATAGATTGCCGTACCGAATATGTACGTTATTTATTATTTGTAACATTTACGTGGATAATTCATAGTTCCGAGCACGTTGTGTCCTCTTGCGAAGTCTTCTTTTTTTTTTTTTTTTTTTAATAAACGACCTAAAATAACTTGTTTGCACAGAACTTTTATAATAGAGATTTTAAAATATCTTCCGCCACGAAGACGCTTTTTAAAAACAGATTTCCAAGGGTGGGATTTCTCGCCACAAAAATTTTTAGGAACACCGAGCATTAAAATTTGTTAACCTTAAAGCGTACAGGATTCGGAAAAAGTTTCACGGAATTCTCAAAGAGATTCCGACATGCAGAATTTCTGTGCACGCGTTCCCGGTTTCTGAATGATATATATATATTTTTTTTTTTTTTTTTCAACGAAGGTAACTGGGCAGAGTTTTGCACTAATTGGGTAACACAACGCTGTGCTTTGGGAGCGCTCTGAATTGTTCCTGGACCATCGCTTCGGGCCGAATGACGTCAGAAAAAGAAACGAGACACCAGCGATATAAGATTGTCCCCTTTCCGCTCCCTCTGTGTACAGTGCGTTGTGTAGGCGTGGCTTCGTGGCTCTTGATTGCGACGGAGCCAAGACCGTGGCCATGCAAACCAATCTGTGCTCGGATAATAAAATATCTGGATATTAAAATCTTGATACTAGAGGTTACGTCAAGGTTATATAAATATATATATATATATATATATATTTAAAAAAATTATAATATAATATATAAATTATCGTCTTCAAGTTTCGAGCGTGAAAATGTTTTTCGATCTAACTTCGCATCTTATTCTGTTGCCTCTTTATTAGAAACATTATTAATATTGTACAAGCATCGCAGAACGTGAAAAATATGACAAAACAGCCATTGAAGAATTTACTTTAGTTTATAGTATTTAGTAAAATTAGGAGCTCATTTATGAGCTCATAAATTACATTAAAAATGTTTAAAATCAAATTAATCTGCAGAAAACAACTTCGACCTTTCATTTCATGCAGAATAATTTATAACATAATCAGATTAGTAAAAAATCATCGCAAAGAGTTATCATCGTATTCCAATACAAAACCTTGAGACCTCAAATTATTTTAGACATCAATTAAACATTAATCATCGGTTAAATTGCGATGGTAAAATTCACTGAGATACACAAACTCTTTTAAATTGTTATACATACAACATTTATATTTTACATATAAAAATATACAAAAATATTTCAAATCAAATTAATCTGCAGAAAACAACTTCGACCTTTCATTTCATGCAGAATAATTTATAACATAATCAGATTAGTAAAAAATCATCGCAAAGAGTTATCATCGTATTCCAATACAAAACCTTGAGACCTCAAATTATTTTAGACATCAATTAAACATTAATCATCGGTTAAATTGCGATGGTAAAATTCACCGATACACAAACTCTTTTAAATTGTTATACATACAACATTCATATTTTACATAGAAAAATATACAAAATTTGTCTTCGCCCTCGAACGTTTAGCCAGTTGGTCCAGAAACAACAGATTTCTCAATCGACGAGCCGGAGAAGCCACTTTCACGGGGTTCGAAGGGTAAACGCGATCCCGGTCAGTTCTGTCCGCGCGCAAATCAATGCCAAGATGCCATCACACAGAGCGTTTCGTAATTTGAACAACCGCTAAGAATGGATTCCCTGTCGCGCGTTCGTCGGCCTTTGTCGATCGCGTTGTCGACGACGCGCATCCTCTCGCTTTATTTGGCCGAGGTGCTCGGGCTCGTTCTAATGATCGGAGTATAACAAGATCGTCGGGAGGTGGTGTGTGTGGAAGAGACGACTATCTTCCGCCGCTGCAGACATTCTGGCGACGGGGATTTACCGACTGGGTCGCCGACGCGGCTCGCCATCATCCTTTCCCGTCGTCGACATCGTCGTCGTCATCGTCGTCGTCGCTGGTTTTTCTCGGTAAAACTCTTGGCAACCGGCATTCCTCGCAATCTATTGTGATCGTCGAGTCGAAAAGGTCGCGGAAGGAAGCTTAAAAACGTAGCCCGCATTATTCGCCTCGTTCAAGGTCCGCGCGATTCACGATTTTCTTGGCCGCGCGCGGAACCGGAAGTCCTCCGTTGTCAACGTTTCTATCTGTTCGGGCGTTCCGTTGCGTCGCTCGTTCCGTTCGAAAATTTTGTTACCGGACGACGGTAATTACTCGATGCGTTTTTATCGCGTTTGCTGCACAGATTTTTTAACACTTGGCATGCGGGCAACGTATTTTTACGGTTTTTTGCAGTCTGTCACTGTGCTACCGTATATTGTGGATATCGGTAAAAATGTTTAATATACATGGAAATTCAAAATACAGTAATGCCTCTCTAATTGGCGCTCGAGGTTGTCCACAAAAATGGACAATTCGGGAAGAGGAGATACGATTATTCGTGTCTTGGACCCCGTTTTTATAGTCGCGAGGCTCTGATAATCGCATCTTCACTTCCCAAATCGTCCATTTTCGTTTGCAAGCTGAAGGAAAATTCGGGAGAATTTATTGCGTTTCCAGAAACTGTTTTATTCGTTTTATTAGAACTTCGTGATAGTAATATAATAGAAACTCTATTATTACAAATACTATTATTACAAATACAAACTATTATTACAATAAAATCGTTGAAAATCCTATTGGCACATTAAATCACTAAAATGTATATTTTTATGACAGATGGTTTGGTAACAACGAACTATATATGACTGTTTAATTAAACCGATATAATATATTTATTATTATACTATATTATATAACTATATCAATAGTATAATAATTAATATATCATATAACTATAATAATAATAATAATAATAATAATAATAATAATCTATACATATTCTTATATTATTATACTATTATTATAGTTATATGATATATTAGTTATTATACTATATTAATATAGTTATATAATATATTAATTATTATACTATATTATATATAATAAGTACATATATTCTGATATTATTATACTATTATTATAGTTATATATATATATATATATATATATATATATATATATATATATATAATTATTTATATATAATGTATAATATATAATGCAATATAATGTAACAATTTAAATATAATATATATAATTAACTTAATTGAACAGTGTTCACGCTTGTCCGTAAGAAGGGAATATTCTCGAAACAAATTGCACCACGCCGAAGCGACATCGTCGAAAGCTCGAAAGTCGCATGGAAATCTCGACAGCAATTTCAGCGGTTTGTCATTTCGTTGCGTCGGTCTCGCGCGGCGCGTTTTCCAGCGTTTTCGCGAGAGACGATGCCAAAGATGAGATCAGACGCGTATATATAAGCAGTGCTTCCGAGTAAATCTGCTGTTGTAATCGTCGCTCTTGTTACTCGCCGCTCGGAAAAATTGCTCAACGCGTGGCAGCGGCGGCGGCGGCACACCTGACTCGTCCCAACGTCTCGCCTATGGGAACGCGCGATTCTCGTCCAACGACGCCCGAGACCTCGACGCTCCCGCGAAATAATTTTCCGGCTGTGTTGAGCCGCCCGTCGCTCGCTGCGAAACCGTAGGTTTCTCTCTCCGCGACACGCGGCGGCGTTGGGGGGGGGGGGGGGGCTCTCCTGTGCTGCCACACGTTCCAGAGGTGTGTGCACCGTCTATTTGCGAAACCGCGTCCGCGCGATCGCAGAGCGACTCCTCAACAATGTTACGTTACCGTGTCACGATATTATTATCTTATAAACCGAACGTTTCCTCCCAAGGTTGCGCGCGGAACGTTGTATTAATCTTATAAACCGTGGTACAAGCCTGCAGTATTCGCGGCCGTACAGTCCTTCGTCGAGCCACGGAAGCGCATAACAATTGCGGAACTTTTAAAATGCCGACTACTTTTCGATGGAAATAGTGAATTAGTAAGTCGCGAAGCCTTTCATTGGGAATCATAAGTTGGCAGAAGGAGTTAGGGGTTGTACATTGAAGAAGTGATTTATGTTAACTTGCGAAAACACGGTTCTCTCTAAAGTTGCCTAATATGAGGACATCTGTATAATTTAAAAAAAGGATAATTATATACAACTTTAATTGTATATAATTATACAATATAATATAATAATAATATAATATAATTATATATAATTAAAGTTGCCTAATATGAGGACTTTTGTATAATTTAATAATGTATTTATATGTAATTATATAATTTAATAATGTACTACATATAATTATATATGTATAATTATATAATAATTATATTATACTTATTTAAATTATACAGATGTTCTCATTTTGGGCAACTTTATATAATATAATTATATAAAGCAAAATTTATAATATAAAATAGTATATTATAATATAATAACAGAATTGTTAAATTTACTAATTTCATCATTATAGTCGTATTTAATATTATTAATCATTTCCTGTCATAAATTATATTAATTGTCATAAATTTTTATAACACTGATTTTTAAATAATACGTAGGGATACGATAATTTAATTATATTCACCTGTCTATCAAAAACACGTATTTTTGACTCAAATGTAAAGTCAGCTCTGTGCAATGAATATGAATATGAATATGAATATGAATTTATGAAATATAAATACTGCATTAAAATTTGAATTGAATCAAGTATACTTATATGTATAACGTTAAGGAACGAAGAAGACAACGTAGAGAAAATTTTGTAAGGTGCTCAGCACTCGGTTTATCGTAAAGAGCGACCAAAAAAAAAAAAAGAAAATCTGGACGTCCATCGGATCGGTTCTTTTTGCGATGTTTTGCATTCTCGGGAACGCTATAAATGCATCAAGTTCCGCGGTCTATTTATAAGAGCGTTAGAGTGCCGACAGAATCCTACGGTCGAATATCCCGCGCGCGCGTTACGCGTGTCGACGTCGACGGAACGTTTTCATTTTTCTCGGCAGCCGCTGGACGCGCGCGCGCGCGCCTCGATCCGGGCCCGATCGAATAAACTGTTTTCCGGCGCGTCCCGTGTCTTTCTTCTCGTTGCGAAACACCCGCAATGCGATCCCGCGGCGCATCTGTATTCGAGAGCGAGGAGTAGGAGGGGGGGGGGGGGCGGCCGCCGGTTGCCGGTTCGCGTGGAATTCCGCCTCGGATGTTCCGCTCGTTTCGACGATAATTGATGCCGGGCACGTGCTCCGAACGATTGTCACGTGGTCGAGCGCGGATCACCGCTCGCGATCGACCGTTCCCGCGATTTGTCCGAGAATCGCGTGATTCGCTCGCGCAGATTTATCGCAGTACCTCGTAAAGGTCCGTTTATACCAACGTCAACGCGCCGGCAACGTACGCCTTTTCGAAATCTCAAAGGTCACCGGCCAGCCTCGGAAAATAAACAGGACCCACCGTTTCCGAATCTTTTCGAACCCCGCCTCACCCTTCCGCGTCTCCCCTAAGCGTGTTTGCTCGCTTCTCCCACCCTTCCTACTCCGAGACCCCGCGTCCCTAGGGACGCATTTGATCCGTGTAGTCCAGGATTAGGTAATAGACTCTACATTGTGGAGTATACAGAGCGGTCACCGCAACTGTTTCAGGTCGTAGCTCCGTTACGGATGCATTTACGAAAAAATGCCAAAGGAGGAAGTTGAATTGGCTCGAAGAGCACTGCATCTGTAGGACCTCAGATTTTTTTTAAGTAGATCGGTGCGCGTGCAATTAACAGTTGCATCATTCCTTTAAATGGAAATGCGTATTTTTCGTTGCGCGGATCGATTCTTCTGTTTATTCTACGTACAAAATTATTAGGGTGTCGTGGTTAGAAAATCATTGGTTCTCGAGATATCTTCAAAAATGTCTTGTATCTCCTCTTCCCAAATTGTCCATTCTTGTGTACAAGCTGAGCGTCGATTAGGGAGAATTTACTGTACATGTTGAGCGACAATTGGAGAGAATTTACTATACATGTTGAGCGACAATTGGAGAAAATTCACTGTAATTATAATATTATTTATTATAATTATAATAATATTATATATGATTATAATATAATAATATATATATATATATATATATATATATATATATATATATATATATAATTATAATATAATAATAATAATTATATATAATAATATTATAATATTATTTATTATAATTATAAAATAAAAACTATAGTCTTTTGAATTTACTGCACAATTTCTGTGGATCTGAGAGAATTTTAAATCAAAAGATGTCATAGTTGTTATGACAATTTACCGTACACTTCAACGTCTGCGCGTTTGTCGTCACGACGAGGCCACGTTCTGTGAAACATAGTGTTCCGTCGGTGTGAGTTCAACGTGTATGAGATGCCCAAAAACGTGACGATTGCTTGGCGTTTGTACACAACCAAAGAGGCTGACATCGCTCTTGGGTCACGCCAAGTGGGCGGTGACCTTTGAGATTCCGAAAACACGGGACATCGTTGGCGCGTTCACGTTGGCATAAACGGACCTTAACCGTTTGCGTACCAGATGGTTCTGAAAAAACAGGATCGAAAAGCGCCGAGGAGCGCAATAGCGCTCCTTCGATTGTGTGTCGAAAAAAGCCGAAGAGCGCAATAGCGCTCCTTCGATTATGTGTCGAAAAAAGCCGTAAAACTATAAAATAAAACGTTACGAATGAAAATATATATACTATTAATTTAGAATAGGTAACAACAAAATGCAAATTGGATTACTGACAGCGATGCGACGCGCGACGTATACATGCGTCCGAAAGACTGAGCACGTTTCGACAAATTTCGGGTGGGCCGTAAGTCGTCTGTTTCGGCCAAATGCCCTGGCTTTTCTCGACACAAGATCCGAAGAGCGCAAAAGTGGCTCGTGGTACGCAAACGGTTAACGGGAGCCTGAACAGGAAGTCCCGTTCGCGGCGAAAAATCAGCGATCGAACTTGAAGCGAAATCGTCGAAATTCAAATTCCACGTTCCGAAATCCTTCTTCGGTCGTTAGTCGATGGAACAGCGACGAGATTAATTAAATTGACTTCTTGCTCGGCGCGCATCTAACGAGCTTCGGTTGCGAGAGAAACAAGAGAGCGATCTTCAATCGGCTGTCTCTATTTCTTACTGATGAATCACTGTCATTATATAATTCTCTCTTTCTCGAGGTCATGTTCGCAACGTCTTTATTATTCGATTTGTCTGTTGTACACGCTCTCTCTCTCTCTCTCTCTCTCTCTCTCTCTCTCTCTCTCTCTCTCTCTATTTCTCTCTTATCTCCCGAATTCGTTGCCGATTTTACTGTTCCTGGAGAAAAGTGTTCGAACACCTTTTAAGACGAAATAACTTCGTTAAAAGTAGGCTAAATGAGTTGGATGTTTTTTTTTAGACGATAGAAGGACTAGTCTACTCGATAATAAGTAAAATATATATTTTTTTAATTTTGCTATTACTATGAATCTCCTTGAAAAATAAATCTATTCGATAATAACTAAAATATATTTTAAAAAGATTTTGCTATTACTCGGAATGACGACAAAAATTTATTATGAATCTTCTATAAAAATAAATCTACTCGATAATAACTGAAATATATTTTTAAAAATTTTGCCATTACCGGGAATGACAACGAAAATCGGATGAAAAGCTCTCGTCTTTTTTTAACTTCAGACGGGAAGAAGAAAAAAAATGATTGATACTCTAGAGGGGTTGGTTAGCATCCGTCCAAGAAGAATAGCAGGAAAATTGTGAAACCGTAGTGTTGTTCCACGGTCATCCCGAGGTCGGGCTGCCAGATCCGCGCAAATAGGTTTAACTCGCGCGGATCGCGGCAACTAATTAACCCAATATCTTTCCGCGGTTCTGAGAAAATTGTTGCGGCCAATATATTTCCTCATATTTCACATATTCGTGGTACGCCAAGTATGCGAAGCCGGGTACCGCGCGCGCCGCTATTAGAAAACTCTCAGGGTGCTTCCGCATCGGACTCGGAAACGAAATCGTGTTTCTCGCGACGATAAATTAGGCGTCTTCTCGCGCGTCGCGGCCGGATAAAGGAAATACATATTTGCCGAACGTTCGCCGCGCGCGTAATCGGATCGCGTCTCGCGGAAATTCTTTTGTAGAAACGGCGACTAATGCGCGACCCCGGACGAATAAAACAAGCGTCGCGACAAACACGCGCGGCGTCGGCTTTGCAACCCCGCGTCGTTAATGCTAACGACGCGAGTAAACAGTAAATATTTATGCGAGCACATTTTGTCGGCCGAATGCTCATCGAGTTTTTATACGTTCCGACCGCAACGAATTCGAGTGCCGCGGCGCTCTCTCGCTCGCCTCGCCGCCGCGTTTATGGCGTGGAACATTGCCGGAGCTCGGGGTTCCCTGAAAAATTTGCGTCACGCGCAATACCGTCGTTTCCGGTACTTTTCCAGCCTCCGGCCCGTGGAAAGTTTCCCTTCTTTATTGCCTCCAGTATCGCTCGCATGCTGCAGCATCCACGCGCGCACGTAGTATCGCAATCGATGTAGCTTTTCGCTGGATCGACAGTAATGTCTCCCAAATTGACGCTCAGATTGTGCAGAAAAATCGACAATTTGGGAAGTGAAGATACGATTATTCGAGCCTTGGACCCCGTTTTTATAACCGCGAGGCTCTGATAATCGCATCTTCACTTCCCAAATCGTCCATTTTCGTTTGCAAGCTGAAGGGAAATTCGGGAGAATTTATTGCATTTCCAGAAACTGTTTTATTCGTTTTATTAGAACTTTGCGATAGTAATATAATAGAAACTATTATTACAAATACCGAATATTGTGGATATCGGTAAAAATGTTTAATATAAATGAAAATTCAAAATACAGTAATGTCTCCCAAATTGATGCTCAGATTGTGCAGAAAAATCGACAATTTGGGAAGACGAGATACGATTATTCGAGCCTTGGACCCCGTTTTTATAACCGCGAGGCTCTGATAATCGCATCTTCACTTCCCAAATTGTCCATTTTCGTTTGCAAGCTGAAGGAAAATTCGGGAGAATTTATTGCATTTCCAGAAACTGTTTTATTCGTTTTATTAGAACTTCGTGATAGTAATATAATAGAAATTATTATTACAAATACCGTATATTGTGGATATCGGTAAAAATGCTTAATATAAATGAAAATTCAAAATACAGTAATGTCTCCCAAATTAACGCTCAGATTGTGCAGAAAAATCGACAATTTGGGAAGACGAGATACGATTATTCGAGCCTTGGACCCCGTTTTTATAACCGCGAGGCTGTGATAGTCGCATCTTCACTTCCCAAATCGTCCATTTTCGTTTGCAAGCTGAAGGAAAATTCGGGAGAATTTATTGCATTTCCAGAAACTATTCTATTCGTTTTATTAGAACTTCGTGATAGTAATATAATAGAAACTATTATTACAAATACCGAATATTGTGGATATCGGTAAAAATGCTTAATATAAATGAAAATTCAAAATACAGTAATGTCTCCCAAATTGACGCTTAGATTGTGCAGAAAAATCGACAATTTGGGAAGACGAGATACGATTATTCGAGCCTTGTACCCCGTTTTTATAACCGCGAGGCTCTGATAATCGCATCTTCACTTCCCAAATCGTCCATTTTCGTTTGCAAGCTGAAGGAAAATTCGGGAGAATTTATTGCATTTCCAGAAACTGTTTCATTCGTTTTATTAGAACTTGGCGATAGTAATATAATATAAACTATTATTACAAATACCGTATATTGTGGATATCGGTAAAAATGCTTAATATAAATGAAAATTCAAAATACAGTAATGTCTCCCTAACTGACGCTCAAAGAGTGCAGAAAAATGGGGGGAGACAATTTGGGGAGAGGAGATACGATTATTCGAGTCTTGCCATCGCCTAAAATATGTACGCGCGTAACATACGTGCATAAATATTCGCATAAATAGTCTGATCTCAGTAACAGATTCACTTTATTAAGTTTAATTTTTCAATTTCTCCACTTACGATCAATTTTATATATTATTAGTAATAAATTCTCCCTAATCGACCCTCAGCTTGTCCTGAAAAGTAAAAGGCTCGTTTTCATAGTCGTTAACAATCGATAACTATTAGAAGCAAGCCATGATTACCATGATCGTGCCTCCTCTTCCCAAATTGCCCATTTCTGTGTACACGCTGAGCGACAATTGGAGAGAATTCGCCGCAGTTGGTTTCGATAAGTCTGCCATAAACGAACACACGCCGCACATTATCTCGCTAAAACTAGTTCAGCCGTTTCGAGCAAACAAGCCCGCCGATTATGCCAACTTTCTTCGGTCGACTCGATGGACATTAGCTCTTCCCAATCATTCCAAATCATTCTTTACCATTAGAAAATCATGTTCCACGAGTCGATCCGAACGCGGCAGAGCTCCTCGGAACACGAGGACAGCGCGGGGCTTCGCAGTGGTCAATTTACTTGATACTCGTTAGCGGAAATAAAACCAGATTTATCAGCCGGGAGAATAACGAAGTAGCTAAAACGGCGGAGCGGAATAAAATAAGATCTGCAGAAAGAGTGGAACGTTCGTCCCGCGACCCGATAGGAGAACCTTTCCGCGTCCGCGGTCGGGTCAACGACCGTTCCACGCGACCTTTCCGGTCACCAAAATCATCGCGGCGCACGTGCATGCATTTTGCAGCGCGGGTCTCGGCGAAACTCGAGCCACGCGACAGATACAGTAATGTCTCTCTAATTGACGCTCAGATTGTCCAGAAAAATGGACAATTTGGAGCCTTGCGGTTCGTTTTCATAGTTACGAATTGCCAAGAAATATAAAAACGAGCTAGAAATATTAAACTTAATAAAGTGAATCTGTTACTAGAAACTAGTGATCAGATTATTTATGCGAATATTTATGCATGTTTGTTATCTGCAGGTTTTTTAGGCGATAGCAAGGCTCGAATAATCGCATCTCCTCTTCCCAAATTGTCCATTTTTGTGTACAAGCTGAGCGTCAATTAGGGAGAATTTACTGTACATGTTGAGCGACAATTGGAGAGAATTTACTATACATATTGAGCGACAATTGGAGAGAATTCACTGTAATAGATGAACCTAAGAAATTATTGAAAGATAATATTTCTGCATCATAATCTGTCTGAACGAGATCACTATAATCTTTTGAATTTACTGCAGAATTTATTCACGAATTTGTCAACTACCAAATTACCAATTATTACTAGTTACAGTAATGTCTCCCTAATTGACGCTTATTAGAATTTACTGTATAAAGTTACGTGTTCGAAATACAGTAATGTCTCCCTAATTGACGCTCAGATAGTCCACAAAAATGGACAATTTAGCAAGAGGAGATACGATTATATTCGATCCTTGCGGTTTACTTTTATAATTATAAATTGTCCACAATTATAAAAACGAGCCACAAGGCTCGAATAATCGTATCTCCTCTTCCCAAATTATTATCCATTTTAGTGGAAAATCTGAGCGTCAATTAGAGAGACATTACTGTACCCCGTGATAAATATTTCTGCGCAGTGGCATCATTTATGACGAAAGTGCTCGCCGAAACACTCGCAAACAGAGAAAATACTTGTGCTCGCGGATCTCTACGGTCTGATTAATTTTTTTTATTTTTCGCGACAAACCGTCGGAACCGGAAGAACGTACGTACAGTTCCGAAACGGAGAGCGAAACGTCCTCGTGGTTGGCAGATTGGATAAGCGACTCACGTGCCCCAGCGTGAATTAATGAGACACTCGCCCGATGACAGCGATACAGTACGGCCAGCGGGGAAAATCGTCCGCGGCTTATTGAAGGAACACTTTAATTGCTGGCAAATTGCTTTCGAGCGATGCCAAAAAATTCCGTCGGAAATAACGTCGGATAACTCATACCCGTTGCCAATTAAAGCGGACGGAATCACTTCGGCGGCATTGGGCGCGGGCGTGTTACGTCGGCCACGAGGCTTTCCTCTTGACACTCGATCGTAAAAGGACGCGCGGGCTAATAATTTTCGTGCCGAACAAAAAGCTTTTCGTAAAAATACAAAAATATTGCGCAGAAACTGCTCACACGTCGACACTTTTCTAAACTTTGACATTAATCTATTGCTATTTAGGACCAGAAACAATTAATAAATCGCATGCCGCTATATTCGGGAAACTCTCCTCTATCTTTTAACACCAATTAGAACTTTATATATTATATTATATATATTTTTATTCTTATATTATATTTATATACTTATATTCTTAAATAATATTTATATATTTATATTATTATATTATATTTATATATTTATATTCTTATATTATATTTATATGTTTATATCATTATGTTATATTTATATATTTATATTATTATATTATATTTACATTATATATTTAAAAACTAAATTATCGTAAAATAATGACGGGGAGGAATAATGAATTATAGTGCCTTTACATGAAAATATAACTATTTATATTTATTAATAATTTAATAATAATGACAATAATAATAATTTAATAAGCTGCAAAATTGTCTATCTTCACGCCATGAAATCTACAATGACCTCGTAAGAATCAGCAAATAGACCAAAATCACAGATTTTTTCAAACAGAACGTATAAAAAATCCGAACGAAGAAGAAGATTCAGAAAGCGAAGGTGACATCGTTAAAAAAGAAGAACAGATCACCCATAAAACATACGCGAAAGTTGAAAGACATATTTGATAGTATGCAACCGGGTGCGCGCAAGGGTTGACAACACAAACGGAAAATCGACCGGAAGCGGCGTCTCTTCGAATACATATATCGGTCGACCCGCGAAAAAAAAAAGAAAAAAGGAGAAAGAAAGCGATCGGAGAGCGTGCGCGAAGCGCGCGGCCTTCTGCAACGACCTTCGTGTATGTATTTCATTGAAACGCCCGCGCGCGGAAAGTTACGGCCGGCGACGGAAGATTTCGCGGAGAAGCTTACTACATACATACATACATACATACATACATACATACATACATATATACATACATACGTACCTACATACGTACGTGTCACTCTGTTTGCCCGGGTAGTTTGATCGTTCCCACGGCGATGGTGGAAAACGGCAAAGAGGGATCGCTCCGACATGAGACAACAAGCGCGCGCGCGCGCGCGCACCCCGTTGTTCGCGTGCTTTAAGGTAGGTCGGAGGTTACCTGTGAAACGCGGGGCTCGTTACTACTATCGCGGGAACGCGCGACGTCAGTGGGCGCCAGCCTTGAATCAGCTGTTTGCTTTCAATGTTGGACCAGTATTCATACAACCGTCTGTGCTCGAAAGCCTGTTTGTCTGTCTGCTCGGACCTGTATCGTTCCGTGTTCCACGCAAGTTCGTGTTCGAACTTGCTAGAAAACGGACCACCTGCCGGCACCACCGACGGGCTATTGTAAACTTTACGTTGCACATGAGGCCGAAAGAATGGATGGTTCTTTTGTTGACGATGCGACCACGCCGAAATGATTCTCGTTATTCGGGTTGGAGGGCTGAACGAACGTCTTCGTAGGCTGTTGTGAAAGAAAGATATGAGAGTCGTTAGTGTAGACCGAGGGTTTTTGTTGAGATTATTATTTTCGCGTGTGATTTTACGAATTAAAGAGAATTAACCCTTTGCACTCGAGTGGTGACTCTGAGGCAGCATTAAAATAGTTGCATCGCGTTTTAAGATAATTTTTATATTATTAAAGTTTGGATGTGAAAAATTGTTAAAAGCCTAATTGTTGTAACCCTTTGCACTCGAACCCATTTTAACTGTATAAATCTGAATTAATTTTTCCGACTTTATGTATATATATAAAGTCGGTAAAATTAATTCAGATTTATACAGTTAAAATGGTTTCGAGTGCAAAGGGTTAAAGAGAAGTTTCCTCCTTCGTCGACTAAAAGATCGCGAAAGAAGAATAAAAATACTATCAGATCTTGTTAATTTATGCGTTTCGGGGTATTTTTAAAATCTGCACGTGACAGACATGCATATAATGTCCGCACGAATAATCTGATAATTTGATTTCGGTGACAGATTCACTATTTTGTCATGATTTAGCTTCCGGTTTCTAAGATTAATTTTTATATATATATATATATATATATATATATATATATATATATTATATGAAATGTACATATAATATTATATTGTAATACAATACAATATTATTGCTAAATTATGCGAGCTTTCCTGAATATTTGACGTAACCAAGTCTTTTCGTTAATGGTAAAAAGAGCAAAATACAAGGCATTAATATATATAATATAATATACTAATATTATTATATATATAATAATAATATTAGTTAGTTATAATAATATACAATATATTAATAATATAATAATATTATAATATATATATTATATATAATATAATATAAATTATAATTAAATAATAATAATATTAGTTAGTTACAATAATATATAATATATTAATAATATTAATACAGAAATATTAATATGAAAAAATATTTGTTTCTTTGCACAAGCTACGAGAAAAATTCGACGCCGATTTCGGCCATTTGCACTTCAACCTAATCACCTTAAAAATTTCACAAAATCAAAGCATTTCGATTCAGTCGAATAAAAACTGAAAACTTAAATTATTTAACGCCAATTACATCGCTAATAAAATTATTACAACATAATAGATCAGCGAACAAAAGAATGGTCAAGTCCGACCAAATAATACCATCGCCCACCAACGAATAACACGGGAAAAATCTGTTACCGGAATAACGTGGCCAGAGAAGATCTCTCGATCGTTCGAAGCTCGCAGAAATGCGTTGTCGTTTTCAGTGTGCGAGACGACGCGGGTTTGATTAATCCCGACGAAGTTATTTCGAACGTCGTCCAAGAGAGTTTCTTAACGGTTGAAATTCGCGTGACGAGCTCTGTTCTACTTTCGGATAGAAACGCGGTGACGCGGCGTTCGCAACGATTGATCACCGCGGAGACAATTCGAACCGGAAGACAATATCAATTTGTTCGCGGCAAACGATTTCGTTAAAAGAGTCACCTGGAGCGAGGCGAGCGAGCGCGCGCGCGCCGCGCTCGCGGAGACTTGGGTGCTCGATTCCGTTTCTCTCGCGGAGCACCCGGGATCTTCAAATTATTGTACGCGGCTCGGTTACCGGTGCAATGACCTTTATCGATTTCACTTTCAGAGCCACTTCCGCGCCCGGGGACGATAATAGATAGAAAGTTAAGGGTCACCGCGCGCGTCTAGGCGGCGCGGCACGCCGCGCGTTACACGTTCCTGAAATCGATTTTAATGTGTACCACCCTGTGTACAAACACGGCCGGCTCGTATTATTTTTGTCGATGAGTGTACGCTCGCGTGGCAGCGCGCCTCGGTGTCGGCCGATGAGGATTGGATCGTTAACAGGTTTTAGCGGGAAAGAGGATCGGTCGCGTCGCATACAGTGCCTTCCAAAAATATCGGACCGCGGGACCTCTCGTGAAACAATTTAGCCGCGGACCCGCTCGTCTCGATCACGATTCGCTGACGGACGAGTGGGACGGCATAAGTCCGAATTATTGGTTCCGCGAAAAGTCACGTCGAATAATTTGCACTCGAATGACGACTCTGTAGCATCGTTGAAAATTACTGGATCATGTTTAATATCGATCGATTTTAATATCACGGGTCAAAATAGACCCGGGTCCGGCCGACGATTTAATTTGTCGAAAATGAGACAGCGAGAATGTTTCTTAATTAATTAAGAATGTAATTTAAAAAATATATCTTGACTTTGAAGTTAGAGCAGCTTCGAGTGCAAAGGGTTAACGCTTTGATGTCATATTCGGACTCAGTGACGAGGTTAGAACCATATATTTTATATTGAAAGTTTTATATTAAAATTTTATATTTTATATGAAAAGTGAATATTTTATATTATTTTTTTAGTATTATATTATTTTATATTTTCATATTATTCGAGTCTCTGATGCAAAGTCTAATTCAAGGAAAATATTCTTAGTGCTTTGATGAAGTCCTCGTCAAAGGATTATAACATTAATCCAAGGATCAGAACAATTACTATCAACATTTTAATTTGAAAACTGTGGAAACTGTACACAGTTCCGTAGAAAATAATGTAATAAATTTCTTAATTCAGTCATGGGTGCATCATATAATAGAAATGGTGGGAAATCTAAATAAATTCAGTCTTGTCATTTTGTATGAACAAACACTCGCCAACCAGTTTTTTTATGATTTCGACAGGTTTAATGATCATTCATCCAGTTTACAAAATGTACATGATACTCGACTTCGAAACGCCTCGTTCATTTATGAAAATCATGACTTGTGTTATTTCGTACTCGTTTTTTGCCCGTTCTATCGTCGCAATCTCTTCAGTCGATTTTATCGCAGAACTTCCGATCGGTTTCACGCGTTCGTCGAAGTTAGAAAGTAGATTTGTTGGCAGCCGTCCTCAAGAAATTAATTTTTCCCCAGACCCCGCACGAAATGTTACGTCCTCTCCAAAGCACAAATAAACAAGTGTCAATCGAATGGGTTAATCAGTCTCCATGCTTAATTCTTTCAGCGATCATAGCGCGATGTGCCTCTTATTACCAGACTATGATGCACGACTTTCAGCATGGAACATTTTTATAAACTCGAATGCAGTTTCCCGTTTACATTCTCGCTGCCTCGTTTTCGGCAAATTAAACGCTCCGACGGCTGGACCCGCGCCTATTTAGACCCGCGATATTATTAAAATCTTTTATTAATAATATTAAATATAATAAATATATAATATATATAATATATATATATAATAATATATAATAATATATAATAAATATATAATATATATAATATATATATATAATAATATATAATAATATATAATATATATATATATATATATATATATATATATATATATATATATATATAATAATAATAAAAATATTACTAAAATTTTCTGCAATCAAATCAAATAAATCGCCGACGCGCTACGATCAACAGAAGAACTGAATCTATTTTTATCTATATTTTCTATCATATTTTTCAAAAATATGTTCTGAAAAATTCAAAGTTGCGAATGGACTTTTCAACGGTTAATTCACACGAATACGTGTGGTTCGTTCACTGTGTTCGTCATTTTTTTTTTCACCAGGTGCTTTCGTTCCTCGGATTTCATTCGATTTGTTCTCGTTAACAATGGCGCAACAACCGAAACTGCAAGTCCCAGCCCGAACGTTTCCTATTTTTATTTTCGCGTTTTTCCATTTTTATCAATGTCTCGGGCAGAGTCAGGTCCTCCGAATCAATATACAGAGCTATGGCAGTGGCGGCACGGGAATGGAGAAGCATCGTCGATAATTCCGGGAGAAATGGACGGACCTTTCGCTCTTCCACCGCTGCATTATTGTCGCGGCTGTTGTCCTTATTGTCGTCGACCCAGTTCCTCGGAATGTTTTCTATAATTGTTGTCGCCGGTAAGATTTCGATGCCGTGTTTCCAAAGGCTCCGCGGCGAATGGCTTGCTTTCTTTTTCAGCGGATCACGTGGCTCGAGATTCTGCGATCGCGACTGTTTATCCCGTTGACAAGCTCGGTTTTTGCAATTAAATGCCGCCGCTTCGTGATTAACATCTTGGTTCCGAAACGACACCGCGAGATCGATAAATTACAGATTTACGAGTTAGCGACGAAAAACAGCGAGCAATGAGAGGCGAGATCGGCTGGCGCGAGGCGGCCGAGCCAATGGCGGAACTGGGCCAGCCGATCTCGGCTCTCATTGGTCACTGTTGGCTGGCCCAGTTCCGCTCATTGGTTCGGCCGCCTCGCGCCAGCCGATCTCGCCTCTCATTGGTCGCTGATTTTCGTTGATAACTCGTAAACGAAGCCACGGATTGTAGTTAGGCTAAAGTAAAAATTACTTCAAATGACCTCAGGAATCTATCATTCCTTTCTGGCTGTTAATATAATTATGGGACATAATGCAAAGTACAATGTAACGAAGCACGTGGAGAATTATGAACGTATAAAGTATATCTGAAAATATTATTAAGCACAACAAAGTGATAGAGATTTTCCCTGCTTTTTACATTTCCAAATGTAGTATCGGATTAAATTCTGAAATCCGGAAACGATCGAGTAACTGCACATTATTTGTGCCAATAATTATTGAGTATATATATATTATTTTATTAAAAAGGAGCCGCAATGCTCGAATAATCGTATCTCCTCTTCCCAAATTCTCCATTTTTGCGCACAATCTGAGCGCCAATTAGGAAGAATTTACTGCATTCAGAAAATTCTAACACGCGTCGATACAGAATTTCTTATCAGATTCGTTTCTAATGAAAATTGATCAACGCTGAACCTAGCACGCCGGTCGAAATGACACCAGTTCCACAGTTTTTATTTAAAAATCGTTGACTATATATATTATTTATTATTATTATATATTAATATAGTTATTATTATATATATATATATAGTTATTATTATATATTAATATATTTATTATTATATATATATAGTTATTATTATATATTAATATAATTGACTAGACTTCTTAATTCTAGCACACGTTACAATAAAAATAATAAGACATCCAAATGAATTCAGTCTATTAATTCTTACAAATTAGATGCTCGTTAGATTTAGCATGAACTGAAATACTTCTTTGTTTAATGCCAGACGAGGATCCGAAGTCGCGTTTTATCAAGCCAGTTTCATTAAGCCGAATCGAAATGTCAGCGAGATAAAATTCGCCATTCAATTATACGAATTATAATGACCGTTTTAACGGAACAGCGTCGCGTGAACTGTTTAAATTTTTCGAGCGCCGCGGCATCGGTGCAGCTAATGAGAGGAAAACGGAGCAGAATTTCTCGGCCGTTTTCAAGGAATAGCGAACCACCTTTCGCTTCTTTGGTACGTTTACCGCCGTTACAGCTACCGGTGCTTTCAGCATTATTGTTATTGTTGCTCCGGCCGTCGGGTGAAGTCGAGTGCTTTCACAAAGCTGCTATTTTTCTTCTACGACCGATAAAAGTCCACGGTGAACTTCCTGCCGACTGTTCCCCGATAAGCGGGAACTACCGTATACGCTACGTGGTGGGCGGTAAATCATGGTTGAAGTGGACTGATGAGATTCAATAGTTTCGTATTAATCGGAACACAGTCGCGGAATATTTCTGCATCGCTAATGCTTCGGCTTTATTCCGAAGCTGAATTGCGAGATACGAAATATGTACAAGAATTTCAGGAGAATTTCAACTGTATTGTTTATATTCTCTGTGTCCTTACAGAACCATACAAAATTTATTCTAACTGTTAAGAAAGAAATTACTGTGATATTTACGCATTCTCTTGCCTTTCTTTCTGTCTAAAATTGCGTATTTATGGTTGCGACGAATAATCACACACACACAAAAAGTAAACGATATATTAAAAAGGAATTTAAATCTTTCGGAAATTTTGTTCGCAATATAATTTCGATTACGTTAACAATTTCGTTCTTAATTTCGTGATAACTTGAAAAGGATATTTTTCAATTTTTATTTAATTTGATTAATTTTTATAAAAATGTTATAAATCAGAGAAACTATTTTAGATTTCGAGTTAGAATGGCAGTTCGAGTGCAAAGGTTTAACGTATACCGGCATGCTGGAATCACGACTTAGTATTATCAGATCCGCCGGTTCTCAATTCCGACTTGCGAACATTTCTCGGAGAAATTACTGTATTTTTAAGCTTCGAACCTAGCCGCGTATTATGTTGACTACATGTTCATGCTCTAAAAACATCGTAAAGCTCTCCGAATGTTTATTATTTGGGCACCGTTATGTCGATTCGTGGATTCGCCGTGATTCCGTTTGGTATTCGATGCGATTCGAATTATTTGTATACTTTGATTGGCCGCGCAGGAACCGAAGTCTGAAATTACAAAAGAAATTAGAAAGGTCGGGGCCCTGCCTTAATTTACCCAAGCCCTGGGCTCGTCGTGTAATGTACTCGTTCCGTATTCGTAGTTATTCAATACCACGTTTGCTTTTCATCCCTCGGCCTCTTATGTTTATTACAACGTGGTTGGCTGCTTTCAGATGTCAGATACACGGCTAATCGCAGTTCCTATCCACTGCTATTTCGCATTTAATGTTGGCACCAAATATTGCGGCTAATGGGATGAGCTAATCGTTTGCGACTCTATATCTGGTGTAGCACAAATTTACAAATTTACAAGTTTACAAATTTATAAATTTACAAATTTATGAATTTACGAATTTACCAATTTACCAATTTACAAATTTACAAATTTACAAATTTATAAATTTACAAATTTACAAATTTACAGATTTACAGATTTACAGATTTACAAATTCACAAATTCACAAATTTACCAATTTACCAATTTACAAATTTACAGATTTACAGATTTACAGATTTACAAATTCACAAATTCACAAATTCACAAATTTACCAATTTACCAATTTACCAATTTACAAATTTATAAATTTACAAATTTACAGATTTACAGATTTACAAATTCACAAATTCACAAATTTACAAATTTACCAATTTACCAATTTACCAATTTACAAATTTACAGATTCACAGATTTACAGATTTACAGATTTACAGATTTACAAATTCACAAATTCGCAAATTTACAAATTTACAAATGTACAAATTTACAAATTTACAATTAAACTCTCGAATAATGCCACGCTTACACGGCATGTAAGAACAATCGTTTGATTTCTCAATTATTCTGAACACGTTGCAAAGTCGCATATACGAATACAATTGAATTCTATTCTATTCTATTTGTCATAATTCTTGGCTTTCGGCTTAAGATGACCACCAGTTACATGATCTTGTCTTACGTGTAACTTAAGTTGTATGTAGTTCTTAACTTCTATTGTCTTAATATCGGTCCTTTTTAACGGATTTCCTTCCCTCCGTTCTTTTTCATATATTTTTATCCCCTGCATATCTTGCATCCCTTCGACCATATTACTCTAGAAGCTGCAGGCATTACATTCGATTACACACCGAATAAAAGATCGATACGTGAGTGGCTTTGAATCACAGCGGCGTAAGCCACACTTTTCTTGTTCAAGAGGAAGAAGAAACTAAATATTTTTACTATAACTATATTATATACTAAATACATATAACTGAAACAATACAAATTTATAAACTTCGTAATTACAACCTTAAATTTCCGATGCCGTTTTTAAACCATTCGCTATATTCAATCGACATTGCCCCTAATTTTTAAACCGATCAAACAATTGTTTATTAACACTTGTATCGTTTACCAACCAAATCTACTATTCAGATAATTCAGAATCAAATGAATCTACGGTATTTTTCGAATTTACTACACTCGTCCTTTCAATATTTCGTCCCTTTTTAATATTTTATATTTAACATTTCCAGACATGAGTCAAAATTTTCCAAAATTTGATTCACACCATTATGGCTCTAACCAATTCGTACATTGTTCTCCCCCTTCCCACTATTTAAGTTATCGACACACAATCCACTTCCCCGAGAAAAGTACTCGCAGCCCTTCGAAGAATCCTCGTCAAACAAAGGGTAAACAGATCTACGACCCTCTCGCCGCGATCCTCGATCACGCGGGGCGTCGATCGGCGAAAATAGCGGCGGCGATGTTGACCCAACCGGAATCGAGAGATCGATGTTGTACATCGAATGAAAGACACCGGCAATATCGAAGAGAGACCCGCTTCGGTTTCACGGCTGTTTGCGGGGTAGAACGAATTAGACGTGGCCGGCGAGGGGGGCCGCGACTTTCATTTCGGTCCCCGGCTCGGCCTCCCGATCCGGATCGTCTCTGTGCATGTATGTACATGGATCATCTCCGCGCGCATAGGTCGTCACGTGTCCCCGATCGGTCCACGAGCCCAATAGAGTTTTACGTCACTCTCTAGCACGCGGTAAACAAGTAATCGCGAGACGAGCCTGGCGCACGGCCAAAGCCACGCGTATGCTCGCGAGGATACTCTGTCCCACCCATATCGCAGTCACTTAACTTCTGTCAAGATTGTATTATACGATCCGGTCTACTCACCTCGGCTTCCGGTTAAATTCACCGGGCACCGGTGAAATCATCCGCTCGTAGCTTCTCGTTCGTGGAAATGAACAAAGCGCGAGACGTCAAATAGACACTTGCCAAGCGGCACCTATTGATGGCGACACGCGCTTTTTCCTCTTCCCCTCTCTCTCGCTCTCTCTCTCTCTCTCTCTCTCTCTCTCTCTCGCGCGCGCGCGCTCTCCCTCTCGCGCTCTCCTCTCTCGCGCTCTCTGTCTCTCGCGCTCTCTGTCTCTCGCGCTCTCTGTCTCTCGCGCTCTCTGTCTCTCGCGCTCTCTGTCTCTCGCGCTCCCTCTCGCGCTCTCTCTCTCGCGCTCTCCCTCTCGCGCTCTCTCTATCTCGCGCTCTCCCTCTCGCGCTTTCTCTCTCTCGCGCTCTCCCTCTCTCTCTCTCTCTTTTTCTCTGTCTCCCGCTCTCTCTCTCTTTTTCTCTGTCTCCCGCTCTCTCTCTCTCTCTCTCTCTCTCTCTCTCTCTCTCTTGTTCTTTTTTTCAAAGGCCATCCGACGGCGTCGCTGAACAAAATTTCTGTTCTGAAATGGTCCCTTTGATGTATGCTAAGTATTTGCTCACTCTCATTTGCTCTGCTGGAATCCTCGTTGTCTGGCCCTGTGATAGTTGCATTGGATGCACTTGTAACGCACAAGGTGTCCCAAAGTTATTGTACGAGCGAGAATTTATTAGATAGACTGTCCCAAAATTATGGTATTTCCGGAAAATGAGGAGTTCTTGAGGTGATTTGAAGTAACTTTTTAATGTACAAAAATGTTCTCCGAGGCATCGTTTACGAGTTATTAACGAGAAACAATGGCCAATGAGGGACGAGCTCGCCTGGCGTTAGGCGATCGAGCCAATGAGCGGAGCTGGACTTCGTGCGCTCGTTGGCTGGGCTGCTTTTTCATTAATAATTCGTTAACGATGCCTCGGGGAAAATTTTTGTAAAGGAAAAAGTTGCTTCGAATGATCTTAGTAATCTCTGATTTTCCGGAAGTACCGTAATTTTGGGACACCCTGTATATTATATTTGTTATATATTGTTCCTGAGGCCATTTCAAGTAACTTTTCCCTCAGCGAAAACTCAACCCGCCGCTTCGTTCACGAGTTATTAACGAAACACAGCGACCAATGAGAGGCGAGCTCGAGCAGGCGTGTGGCGGCCGAGCCAACGAGCGCTCGGAGCCCAGTTCCGCTGATTGGCTCGACCGCCTCGCGCCAGCTAATCTCGCCTCCCATTGGTCGCGGTTTTTCGTTAATAACTCGTAAACGAAGCTTCGTACAACATTTTCGCTAAGGAAAAAGTTGCTTCAAATGATCTTAGGAACCCCTCATTTCCCGCTTGTACAATAATTTTGGAACGCAGTGTATGTGTGCTTGAAATATATACCTGTGCGTTCATTAACGCTTCGGCAAGATATTGGTAAGATTCGAGATCAGGAAATCGAACTTTCAGAGGAGCGAATGCGTCGGTAATGAAAATTATGGAAACGTGCAGGTGTTGGTAGTTAAATGTGATCGAAATTCCGTGATTCTTAGCTACGGTTATGTTTCGCGAAGGCCCGCAATAGTGCGCGCGATGCTTGAACTTACAGAGTAGTTCACGTCGAAGAATTTATTTACTCTACGTTCTTATCACAAGTATGTACTCTTGTGTTTGCGTAATGATTGAATTATATTTCAGATGTATAACGATCGTGTAATTCATAAGTGTCTCCAGAGTGTTATATTCTCATTATTATTTATTGTATACCGACGATACAACCAATTATTATTATTATTAACAGAGGCACAAATAGAATTGTACGAAGATAACGACAGAGTAAAAAAGAACATATCAACAAAAGCAAGAAAAAATGTATATGCGACAATTAACAGAGTCGAACAATGATTCTTATCGCGACCGACTAGAAAAATTGCAATCTGCGTAAAGAGTCCGTGGTAATTCTTCTTCTGAAGTGAAAAAAAACGTGGCTGGTAACGTCGTCCGACGTTGCGAAATTCCTCCGTTGCATTTATTTTTTTTTCCAACGCGATTGAATCGTATCGGTCCGTGATTAGTTTGTGCGCGACGACCGCGGAACGATTAGATCATGCATCTTGATGGACTAATGACGGATAATAGCGCATAATGTCGGTTATCTTATCGTCTACACTGGACTATTCGTTATCTGTCCGACGATAGATAAAATTATTCCAATGTAAACTGTCGAAAATAAACGGGGACTACGGCGACTTCGTTCGAATGCGTTAATCGCGTGAGTTGCAATACGACGGCCGCGGGGGCTTTGTCAACACGCGAACGTGCGATAAACGCGGACAGGCATCGAGAAAAGTTCCCTCCGTTCCAGATGGTAACGTAATGGCCGTTAATAGACGAAACACGTAAGTTTCCTATTCGATTCTGACCGATGTCAGACGCCGAGGGCCGCCGAGGCTCCCACAAAATGGCACAGAAATAAATACGGATCGGATGCGAGGCGTGTAATGAACGCTCTATTTTCGGCGCTGGATTGATTACGACACGTAACGATCAGTCATATACATACATACATACGTACATACATACATACATACATACATAGATACAGTTCGCTCCATAATTTTCGAAGGATATTAATAATACAACGTTAATAAACGGACATTCGAAATAGAATACCATTGTACCAGAAAAAAAAAATCATGCACACACACACACACGGTGTTGTTTCTATAAATACGGAACGGAACGGATTGTTCCGCGGGATTTTGACGAGCTTCGGTGGTCGCGTTAAATTAAAACGATCGTTGTGTAAATGCGCCGGGCAATTCAATCAGAGAAAGGTGGGTGCTGATGTATCTCTCGGGCAAGAATACATCTTTCGCGCCTGTGTGTGGGTGGGTGAACGCTTTGAACGCGAACGCCTTTTGTATCCTCGCCGGAGCAGAGACGATTTTGTTGGCGGGCAGACCTGTTGCTCCTTTGACGGTAAAAGTCGAATTGCCCGGATCGTTTTCGAACCGAAATACAGTAATGTATTCGACGCCCTAATCGACGCTCAGATTATTGCACAAAAACGGACTATTTGGGAAGAGGAGATATACCATTATTCGAGACATGCAGCTCGTTTTTATAGTTGTTGACAATCGGTAACTATAAAAATGAGTCGCAAGGCTCGAACAATCGTATCTTCTCTTCTAAAATTGTCCATTTTTGTGGACAAGCTTAAGGAAAATTAGGGAGAATTTACTGTTTAACGCTGTGGCGATACAAATAAACGTAATTAAACGTAAATTTCTTCAGTCTCATAGACTAAATACTTGTTAACTAAATTATTTTGTTTAGAAATATTTAGCTCTCTCGATCCGCTATTTTTTTCACATACAGTAAATTCTCCCTAATTTCCCTTCAGCTTGGAAACAAAAATGGACGATTTGGGAAGAGTAAATACGATTGTTCGAGTATTGCGGGGCTCGTTTTTATAATTACCGACTGTCGACAACTATAAAATGTTAATCTAAAACTATGGAACTATAAAACTATCGAACTATAAAACTATAAAACTATAGAACTATAGAGCTATAACTACAGAACTATAACTATAGAACTATAACTATAGAACTATAAAACTATAGGACCATAAAACTATAGAACTATAAAATTATAGAACTATAACTATAGAACTATAGAACTATAACTATAGAATACTTACTGTATATACAGTAATGTCTCTCTAATTGACGCTCAGATTATTGACATAACCTTGGCAATTTAGGAAAAGGAGACACGATTATTCGAGCCTTGCGATTCGTTTTTATAATTAATAATAATAATATATATATATATATATGTAATATAGTTATATCAATATTATTTATTATATATATTAATTTTATTATTATTATATTATTATTAATTTATATATTAATATATATTTATATATATATTATATTATATATAATAATTATATATCTCCTGTTGCCAAATTGTCCATTACTGGGGACAATCTGAGCGTCAATTAGAGAGACATTACTGTATACATCGATTTCTCCGACGAATCGATCGCCGCGACATTCGCTTCGATCCGTACATTTTATCGTTCGAATTACTCACGCCGGTCTCTCTCCTTTATGTAGTACTTATCTAAAACAATATTGAAGTCGTAAGAGGACGTCGAGATTAGATAATAAAATTAAATCAATTTTTGTCGGCCGATGTTCGCGGTAATTACTGAAAAATAATTTATCGGAATCGCACTGTTTTCTTTTCGATCCACGCGATCTCTTATTCTAATATTTCCGAGGAATTGTTCGGCTCGTTCGCACGGAAATCAGTCGGTCGCGTATTGATACATCGAGGATCAGGCAAACGCTATCAAAGTTCATCGACTTAACCTTAAGCACGATTATGTTCCCTCGCGGAGTTATCGATTTGGCGACTTCGATTCGAAAACAACGCTTTCATAGAAATTGTTCGAACCGAATCAACATTCTCGTTTGTTCAGCATCTTATCACAGATTGTTTCTGGCGCGCACACACACCCGCGCGCGAAAATACGAGCATAAAATCAGCAACAGGATGACGATAAAAGTGTGCAATACTCGTCCAAGCCACGCATTTTTCAGATATTTAACCCTTTGCACTCGAGCGGTGACTCTGAGGCCTAAATAGAGAGACTAAAATGAGACTAAAATTGAGACTAAAATTGAGACTAAAATGAGACTAAAATTGAGACTAAAATTGAGACTAAAATGAGACTAAAATGAGACTAAAATTGAGACTAAAATGAGATTAAAATGAGACTAAAATTGAGACTAAAATGAGACTAAAATGAGACTAAAATTGAGACTAAAATGAGATTAAAATGAGACTAAAATTGAGACTAAAATGAGACTAAAATGAGACTAAAATTGAGACTAAAATTGAGACTAAAATGAGACTAAAATGAGACTAAAATTGAGACTAAAAAATTGTTGTACCACGTTCCAAGATAATTTTTATATTATCAAAGTTTAGATATAAAAAGTTATTAATAGCCTAACTGTTGTACGAGTCGCAAGAGACTAAATTTCATATGCATAAAATGCACTTTGTCATGTGAAATGGAAATACCGTGAGTCAAAAAAATTAATTTAGATTCACAGTTAAAATGGCTTCGAGTGCGAAGGGTTAAAATTCGCTCGTCCGAAATCACCCCTTTTCTCCAATGTTCCATTTTTTCTCTGCTGTCTTCGTGCGATCGCACAGAAAATTTGTTCAGATTTTCAGACCAGTTTTACGATTATTTCTCGCGATTACTTTCACGAAGGGGTGAAACGTCGCCGCTTCGAATTCGCCGATGTCTTTGTTTAACCCTTTCGCTACGGGCGGATTCTCCATCGCGGTACTTCTGCTGAACAGAGCGCTGCGACATCACTGCACGCTACGCGACGGCGATCGTCAGCGGAAGTCGGTACTCCGCGGCGGTCGGCGGAGAACCTAAGCTGTTTGAATTGAATGAATTTTTCGAACGAAAAAATTTTTCTCCGAAGGGTATTTATAAATAAAGGGTATTCCAGGGTATTTTATAACGTCTTAGCATGCGCTCTTTAATTTACAGTATGAGAGGAAATAACATTATGCAATATAATGCATCTTATGGAAAGCCACTATAGTGGTCCGTAGTACCTCAGTGGCACCAAATGGAAAGCCACTATAGTGGTCCGTAGTACCTCAGTGGCATCATATGGAAAGCCACTATAGTGGTCCGTAGTACCTCAGTGGCATCATATGGAAAGCCACTATAGTGGTCCGTAGTACCTCGGTGGCATCTTATGGAGGGCCATAGTGGCCCGTAGTACCTCAGTGACATCTTATGGAGGGCCACTATAGTGGTCCGTAGTACCTCAGTGGCACCAAATGGAAAGCCACTATAGTGGTCCGTAGTACCTCAGTGGCATCATATGGAAAGCCACTATAGTGGTCCGTAGTACCTCAGTGGCATCATATGGAAAGCCACTATAGTGGTCCGTAGTACCTCGGTGGCATCTTATGGAGGGCCATAGTGGCCCGTAGTACCTCAGTGACATCTTATGGAGGGCCACTATAGTGGTCCGTAGTACCTCAGTGGCACCAAATGGAAAGCCACTATAGTGGTCCGTAGTACCTCAGTGGCACCATATGGAAAGCCACTATAGTGGTCCGTAGTACCTCGGTGGCATCTTATGGAGGGCCATAGTGGCCCGTAGTACCTCAGTGACATCTTATGGAGGGCCACTATAGTGGTCCGTAGTACCTCAGTGGCACCAAATGGAAAGCCACTATAGTGGTCCGTAGTACCTCAGTGGCACCATATGGAAAGCCACTATAGTGGTCCGTAGTACCTCAGTGGCATCATATGGAAAGCCACTATAGTGGTCCGTAGTACCTCGGTGGCATCTTATGGAGGGCCATAGTGGTCCGTAGTACCTCAGTGGCACCAAATGGAAAGCCACTATAGTGGTCCGTAGTACCTCAGTGGCACCAAATGGAAAGCCACTATAGTGGTCCGTAGTAGCGAAAGGGTTAAGCTCCCCGCTTATGCGTTTCCGTCTACCCTAATTTTTCAATCTCGCATCCAGAAGTTTATTTCGCAGATCGCCAAGCGTTCCGGCGGCATTAAGGTCGCACGGAGAAAGAAACGGCGTGGCAAAGGGGTTAATGGGCGACGACGTGGGTCACCGTGAACCGAGCAGGGAAGTTGAATCCCGACGAAACGCGATTGTCTTTTAAGCCGGGAAGATGATTTACGCTCGCCGTTTGTGTCGTGCATTAGAAAAGATCGACTCGCCGCTGCTCTGTAATGTATATATCTAAAGGGGAACTTGCTATACAGACAAACGTTTCCACGGTTACGAAATAGAGGGCGTACTTACCGCAATGCGCCAGTGACGTGTTCACGTATGCAACAAGGCGCGTTCCGCGGCTTCTTGAAAAAACGCAGGCGACGAGGCGGGACACGCGGAACATTTTTTGGAACACGCTCAACTGTCCCGGGGATCGCGATATTTTATCGCGGCGAGAAATACGCTGCTTCTTCGCGAATCAATCGCGTCTCGCGAGCATCGCGCGGTTCTTGCGGCTTTCATGCGGGCTGATTCGGTCCGACGCGAGAATTTGTTTTCTTTGTTTCTTTTTTTTTCATCGTTTTATAGCAATTCATCGAAAATATGTTTACGCACGGTTACGTTTATTTTGTATGCTCGAGGATGAACTATATTGGACGAGCATTTTTCGATCGATGAAATTATAGGAACTGTTATTATAGAAAAATTATATTTAATTGATATTATTATAGAAATTACGGAAACTAAATTATAGAAATTATAGAAATAGTAGAAAACAAATATAGAAAGATGATGATGATAAAATTATATTTAATTGATATTATTATAGAAATTATAGAAACTAAATTATAGAAATTATAGAAATAATAGAGAACAAATATAGAAAGATGATGATGATGATAAAACTATATTTAATTAATATTATTATAGAAATTACAGAAACTAAATTATAGAAATTATAGAAATATATAATAGAGAACAAATATAGAAAGATGATGATGATCAAATTATATTTAATTAATATTATTATAGAAATTATAGAAACTAAATTATGAAAATTATAGAAATAATAGAGAACAAACATAGAAAGATGATGATGATCAAATTATATTTAATTAATATTATTATAGAATTAATAGAAAATAAAAATATAGAAATAATAGAAAATAAATATAGAAAGATGATGATGATCAAATTATATTTAATTAATATTATTATAGAAATTATAGAAATAATAGAAAACAAATATAGAAAGACGATGATGATGATAATAATTATAAAGTTCTTATTGAAAATAATGTTTGCCACGTCCGCGGTCTCCGATAGTAAATGCGCTTGGGTGACTTAAAAGTTAAAGGAAGACTTAAAAGAATTTCGGAGTTAAACTGTACAAGAAGATTATAGTTGCATAGCTATAATGCGTCCGCAAGGTGAACCACGTGAGTTGCGTCACTGATCGCGAGATAGTTTCGGTGTTCGTGGATATTGTTTGTAAAATAGTGGTATACAATTATACGTTCTTTTTAATATTTTATTATACGTTCTATAAATATCGAAGTATATTTTTTATGGTACCTAAACCGGCTTCGAGACAAATGATTTTGATTCTGTATATTTTCACTTTCACTGATAAATCTGCGTTCGCCATTGTTAAAACATTTATTGATACCATAAAGACATTTATCTGTACACTATGGCAGAATAAATTTTTGTATTATTATATATTTACTTAAATATACGATATAAACATAATAACATTGATTTGGTTATTACTAGACAGCGGATCTTTCCGCAAATTTGCATTTCTCATAGTTAATTTACAGCCGACTAAAATAACCGAAAAATTCGTTTCGTTAACCAAAAGATCCCTTACGATGGAAACAAGATAAATACATTGTTAATTTCTCAACTTTACATTATTAATTCATCAACCACGAATTTTTGGCGCTTTGAAATTTGCGCATGCAATAAATACGTATAGATAAGTGCATAAAGTCCAGTCATAATTTCATTCTGCAAAGGCTTCTCCGAACGAGCCCGTTTATTACGTCAATGACGACAGCTGAAAGGACAGAGGTCCGAACGCGATCGACGTCGAAAACGTGCACAAATATAAACTTTGGGGGAAAGTACAAAGACGAACGGGACCACTGACTTGCGAGCACATTATTGGCTCTAATCAATCGAATCGCAGGTTATTTTTACTCGCTTTTTTTCGGAGCTCCACTTATCCCCGGCCTGATGGTCGCGCGTCGTCTCGCGCGCGGCCGCTGAAAAAAGTCGACGTTTACACGCCGTGAGGATCCCGAAAGCGTCTTGGGCGATCGTTTCGACGCTTCCCGAGATCGTCCGCGCAACGGCGACACGATCGTGCAATGAATAGTCAAGCAGCCTCCTTATAGTCGTCGTTAACCGTCTCGAAGGAGGTCTTTCATTCACAAGAAAAAGGGATTTCTTTCGCGTGCTTCACGCGGCGACCTTAAGCCACGAACACTATTCCCAGGAACCATTTTCCGCACGAAGTTCGCCTCCTGCTGCGGCTCGCCTCCGCCTGAAGTTCGATCGTGTCGGATTCGCTGTAATATAGAACGCTAATTATAGGAAGTAGTTGATCGCAAACAAAGCCGCGGATCGAATTTTCGCTAAGGAAAAAATTACTTCAAATGACCTTAGCAACCCTCCACATTTTTGGGACACCCTGTATACGTTAATCCGATTTTTGCTATAAATTTCCATACAAATCTTATAATTTTTAATAATTATATAAAATTTTTATTGAAATAAAATCCTGAAATTAAAATTTAAAATTAGATTAAAATAAATGTAAAATTAAAATGAATTTAAAATTAAAATAAATGTAAAATTGAAACAAATGTAAAATTAAAATAAATGTAAAATAAAAATAAACTTAAAATTAAAATAAAATTTTATATATATATCAATTATTTTTATAAATTCTTTGAGTTCCCTGTAAATTTAAATTTAAAATAAATATAATAAATAAATTTAAATTTAAAATAAAATTTCCCTGTAAATTTAAATATAAAATTTATAATAGTCGTGCAATGCCTTCACGCAATATATTATTTGAAGAAAATGCATTCATCAATCTTTTGACTCACGAATGTAATTATTCAAATTGCTTGCGTATAGATCAGAGAATTACCATTTTAGTCAGAGATTATTCTTTTCCTCTGACAGCGTTTAGATCTTTATCAAAGCATGGATAAAAATGACTGTTTTAGTGCTAGATTACAATGCAGACTTAACTAACTTTCCATAGTTGCCGATTAATCGACTACAATAAAAACGAAACGCGACGCTCGAAATCAAGCAATCGTATCACCACTGTCCAAATTGTCCATTTTCGTTTACAAGCTGAAGGACAATTGGAGAGAATTTACAATACTTATGTCCCTGTTGCCACAAGCAATGTCGCAGTCGTCGAAATGAATTTTCCCGTAATTGTCCCGTAACGCGATAAACGTATCAAGTCGAAGATCTCAGTTTCCCGGAAAATTCAGTCGCGGCGTCGGTAAACACACCGTGTTTAACAAAACAATGTGCCACGCTGTACGCCCGACAGAAAATGGTAGCCCGGTAGAATCTTGTTTAATTTAACCCTCTGCACTCGAAGCTATTTCAACTGTAAATATAAAATCAATTTTCTCACTTATAAAATAAAAATACTATTATATTATATTATATTATTATATTATAATATAATAATATATATATTATTATTATTATTATTGTATATATATATATATATATATATATATATATATATATATATATATATATAATCTTGTTTAATTTAGCCCTCTGCACTCGAAGCTATTTCAACTGTAAATATAAAATCAATATTCTCACTTATAAAATAAAAATACTACTATATTATATTATATTATATATATTATTATATTATATAATACTATATAGTCCACCGGTCCTTGGTCCACCGGTTTCACGAGTCTATTATCTCGGCTATTATAACGACGAGAGACGCGCTCCGTCCAGTCGCGAAAGCCGACGTTAACGAAGCCGAAGACTAAGAGAGATGCCTCGATATTTTTCAGATACCTCGATGGAGAGTGCCGGTGGTGACAAGCAGAACGAGTCGGACGAGTGCGATGTGATCGGGAACAATCAGCGCGTGAGCAAGATGACCGGCCAAGGGGACACGAACGCGAAGATCGGCAGGGGCCTCGGCAAGGGTATCGGCAAGGGCCTCGGGAAGGAGGAGTCCCTGAAGAACCTGAAGAATCTGGAGAACATCGAGCAGAATGACGAGGACACCGCGAACAAATTGTCGAAGTCCGGGTCCCAGGACGACGAGGAGGAGGAGGAGCGGGACGAGGACGAGGGCAAGGGGTCCGACGAGGAGAACAAGGAGGAGAAGACCGACGGGAAAAAGGACGAGGAGTCGTCCAGCAGCACCACGTCCACAAGCACTTCCGACGACGAATCTGAAACCAGTTCGGACGATAAGACCGAGGCGTCGAAGACCGAGCAGACCAAGACCGTAGAACCGGAAACCAAAAAGGAGGATCAGAGCAAGAACGACGACACCACCGACGACAGCGACATCGAGGATGACTTGATCTCGGCTATCAATTACAACACCATTACCTCGCTGGCCGCGCTCAAGGACATGCTGCAGTCCTCCGGGGAGAACTCGGACGGCGTGGACAGCTTCTTTCATCATTACTTTCTGTCGCATGTGAACAGGCTGCCCTCCAGGAACCAAACACACAGTCCTTATCCCTGGGGTAGAAGGCTGTCCGAGTGCAGGGAGGAGGACGAGTACGAGACCGAGGAAGGTCAGTGGACGCCCACGCGACGCTTTCTTTCTCTTACGCAATCCCCGTTCGTTTGGAAACGGTTATGAAGTTGCGGAACGACGGTCGCGATGCGCAGAGTTAGCGGAGCCAGTTCCTCTGGGCTAAACAATTACAGTAATATGTCTCTTTAATTGGCGCTCAGATTGTGCACAGAAATGGAGAATTTGGGAAGAGGAGATGCGATTATACGAGCCTTGCGGTTTGGTTTTACGAATTGTCAACAATTATAAAAACGACACGCAAGGCTCGAATAATCTAATATAAATAATAAATAAGCTCGAAATATATAAATTATAAATAATATAAATAATAAATAAGCTCGAATAATATCTCCTCTTTCCAAATTGTCCATTTTTGTGCACAGTAAGGGAGACATTATTGTACTGTGCCTTTCGTTCATTTTCAAGCGTAATTATCTTCATATTTATGGAATAAGATATTATATTCTTTCATTTAAATTTAATTCATTCATTTGTTGAAATGAAATGGGTAAAATATGGAAGTCCTTAGAATATCACAGAAATTATTTCAATATTTTTGGTGCAAATTTTTTTGGTTCAATTAAATAAATCGTCCTAGTAAACTATCAGAATGTTAATTGTGTTGGTAAAGCACGCATATAATTATGATAAACAAAGCAGTGACTATTTATTTTAATTTTCGTTTTTAGTTACAATTTTAGTAGGTTATTTAACACAGTAACTGGCTCCAGAACTTTCGTTTTTCTTTTCTCCTAATATTGAAAGAAGATTTCACTTTTAAGTTCTTAAAAAATGCTAATTATGTTGCTAAAATTATTTTTGCTAGCGAGAACTCCCGAAGATCATAGGCACACAGTAACTGGCTCCAGAACTTTCGTTTTTCTTTTCTCCTAATATTGAAATAAGACTTCACCCTTAAGTTCTTGACAAATGTTAATTATATTACTAAAATTGTTTTTGGTAGCGAAAACTCCCGAAGTCCGCCAACAGGGCACAGTAATTGGCTCCTCTGTCCTAGAGACGACGATCTTTGACGATATTTTATAGGCACCTCTAATGTACAATAATTCACCTTTGGGGTCGTGTCCCCGCTATCTCAGCAGAGTCTTGCGATGTTACAGAGGAAATTTTATTTTCCCTCGCTAACGTTTTAGGACACTCGCCAGTACTGTCACAAGACGTCATCGAATCGCTCGCAATTAGATACCCTTCGAATAATCGAAGATCATTTCGACCATATCTTTCATTTAGAAACCGATTTCGTCTGGAGAACATTTTTGAATCTGCCGTTTATCGGACCATAATTTCCTCAGTCGAGGATTTCATTACTGATACGTTCCTGGTGTTTTCACGCGCGCCCTTCACAGTTCGATTTCGTATTGGTTCAGCCGGTGTTCCGCGACATTTGTTGTTACTCTTCTATCGACTGAACGCCATTTACGAGCTCCTCGAACACATTGTTGTTAGTTCACTGTTATTCTCCTTCCGACTTCTAAATGCATATTTCTCTGTCGATTGTTGCTTTTACGTACTCTTCTAATGAATTTTAGGAATGATCGCGTTCCAAGTATCAAAATTTGGTTATATTTAGATCGAACACATTGTTGTTAGTTCACTGTTATTCTCTTTCCGACTTCTAAATGCATATTTCTCTGTCGATTGTTGCTTTTACGTGCTCTTCTAATGAATTTCAGGAATGATCGCGTTCCAAGTATCAAAATTTGGTTATATTTAGATCGAACACATTGTTGTTAGCTCACTGTTATTCTCCTTCCGACTTCTAAATGCATATTTCTCTGTCGGTTGTTGCTTTTACGTGCTCTTCTAATGAATTTTAGGAATGATCGCGTTCCAAGTATCAAAATTTGGTTATATTTAGATCGAACACATTGTTGTTAGTTCACTGTTATTCTCTTTCCGACTTCTAAATGCATATTTCTCTGTCGATTGTTGCTTTTACGTGCTCTTCTAATGAATTTCAGGAATGATCGCGTTCCAAGTATCGAAATTTGGTTTCATTTAGATTGAATTTTTGCAGCCCTCCACCCATTAGTTTGGGGCTGGCAATGGCGTCCGGATAAAGGTAAAGTCCCACAATATTTTTTCTCAAACAATTTATCTATGGCTACTCTGTGGGTTTTATTTGATTCCGATCAAAATGTTCGGTTCAATGGTGTTGTTGTCTCTTTATGAATGTCCTTTGATCGTTACATGGAATCTGTTGCGTCGTCTGGAGGTGTTTGGGCAAGTTTTGATGTTCAGGTGATTCGTATTTCGAACAGGCTAATTATTTCGTACGCGTTCATATCAATTATCATTTTTATCATTTCATTATCACTCTCCGTCTCCGTTCGAAGACGAATTACAGTAATGTCTCCCTAACTGACGCATAGATTGTGCACACAAATGGGCAATTTGGGAAGAGGAGATACGATTATTCGAGCCTTGGACCCCGTTTTTATAATCGCGAGGCTCTGATAATCGCATCTTCACTTCCCAAATCGTCCATTTTCGTTTGCAAGCTGAAGGAAAATTCGGGAGAATTTATTGCATTTCCAGAAACTGCTTTATTCGTTTTATTAGAACTTCGCGATAGTAATATAATAGAAACTATGATTACAAATACCGTATATTCTGGATATCGGTAAAAATGTTTAATGTAAATGAAAATTCAAAATACAGTAATGTCTCCCTAACTGACGCATAGATTGTGCACACAAATGGGCAATTTGGGAAGAGGAGATACGATTATTCGAGCCTTGGACCTCGTTTTTATCACCGCAAGGGTCTGATAATCGCATCTTCACTTCCCAAATCGTCCATTTTCGTTTGCAAGCTGAAGGAAAATTCGGGAGAATTTATTGCATTTCCAGAAACTGCTTTATTCGTTTTATTAGAACTTCGCGATAGTAATATAATAGAAACTATGATTACAAATACCGTATATTCTGGATATCGGTAAAAATGTTTAATATAAATGAAAATTCAAAATACAGTAATGTCTCCCTAACTGACGCATAGATTGTGCACACAAATGGGCAATTTGGGAAGAGGAGATACGATTATTCGAGCCTTGGACCCCGTTTTTATAATCGCGAGGCTCTGATAATCGCATCTTCACTTCCCAAATCGTCCATTTTCGTTTGCAAGCTGAAGGAAAATTCGGGAGAATTTATTGCATTTCCAGAAACTGTTTTATTCGTTTTATTAGAACTTCGCGATAGTAATATAATAGAAACTATGATTACAAATACCGTATATTCTGGATATCGGTAAAAATGTTTAATGTAAATGAAAATTCAAAATACAGTAATGTCTCCCTAACTGACGCTCAGATTGTCCACAAAGATGGCCAATTGGGGAAGTGGAGATACGATTATTCGAGCCTCGCCTCTCGTTTTTTAATAGTCGTCGACAATTCGTAACTATAAAAATGAACCGCAAGGCTCGAACAATCGTATCTTCTCTTCCCAAATTGTCCATTTTTGTGAACAATCCATGCGTCAATTAGAGAGACATTACTGTAATTGTTTAGGCGCCGAGCCGGTTATGTTTGCTCACGAACGATCGAAATTACGGGACGAACGTTGTAACTATCGATGATGTTGCTAAAAAATGTCGGCCGCGTTCTATCCCGCAGATTCCGAATGGAAAACATTGACAAAAGTGTCACGCATTACCGATACGAGCTCGTTCATTTATATTCAATTATTGTCGTCGACTCTCGGCACCGTAACGCACTGGATCGTGCTGGATCGGTTAAGCTTTTCATTACGTAAAATGATCGACAGCCTGTAATGGTATCCGGTTTTCGCAGCAGCTTGCATCACGTCTTACGAATATGGAAATTTGTTGTTGTCGGAATAACATATATCTCTGCGCGGCTTGTGCAACAAAATTGCGAGGCGTGACCGTAGAAGATCAATTCGGGGATCGCGCTGTGGCCGAAATAGCGACGAGAAAAATGGGCGGCTATCAAAATTTCTCGAATTTTGCTGTGCATACAGAATCGAAAGTGCAGTCTGTTCGCGCTGCGTGAGTCAGATTTCGTTCGGCTCGCAGACTTCGATACATTTTTCAACGGCAATTTAGATTCTCCAGATGTCTGCGTTGTAAATAATCTCGTAATAATTGCAGCATAATAATAGATAATGCATAAAAATAATATTGTCACGTTGAGTGGCTTGTCAATCATTAATTTTTAAGACTGAGTTTTGAAATTAATTTTCATTCTAATATATGTATATATACATTCGGTTTGTTTAATATACATATTTAGATTCTCCAGATGTCTGCGTTGTAAATAATTTCGTAATAATTACAGCATAATAATAGATAATATATAAAAATAATATTATCACGTTGGGTGGCGCGTCGGTCATCAATTTTTAAAACTAAGTTTTGATACTTATTTTCATTCTAATATATATATGTATGTATGTATTGAACAAACCGAATGTTACTAGGATTTTTCGTATAAAAAAGAGTTAAATTATTATTTGCTCTGTTAAATTTTTGATGTTCTTATTCGATCGAATATTGCGAGAATTTTTGGAATTGATACACGCGGCACTTAAAGCGTTGCACTTAAAGTGCAATTGATAAAATATATAAATAAATAATATATAATAATTATCAATATTGAAAGTGGCCCGTGTTTTGGTTCGATTGATTAGTCGCAGACGTACAGAGTGCAGCTTTCGATTAGGAAAAGTGTTAATTTCGCGAAGTAGATTGGATTAGACTCTTGGCGGGTGTGTCGATTGCGTGTGTATGACGGGCCGCACGGAAACCAGCATATTGCGAAACACGATTCGGGCATTAAAACGCGCGTCGGGCTATTAGAAGCAGCTCTCGCACTCGTTCAATAAGAGCTAAGATTAGCGTAGCGGCTGGTGGTTTAGCTTCGTTTAGTTCCGTTTGGCAACGATTCTACCAACAGCGCGAAAAGTCACTCCACTTAGGCAACGATTAGATTATATTCATAGATTTATTATATATATATTTCCGTAACGGGATTCGCGGGAACTCGATCCACGCGGGAATTATTATTATTATTATTATTTAGTAAGCAAATGTCGGGGCTACCGATAACTTTATATGTATGTATATATTCTCGTTCGACGTCCGCCGAATTTTAATCGCGCATCCGAAATGTTCGCGCTTCTGCTCGCAGCATCGTTTGTATAATTCGCTCGTATTTCCATTGGTAAACTAACTGTTCTACATATTTAGAACAGCCGGGGGACGACATAATTGCACTTATGTCCTATGCGATTGTCGCATTAACGAGGAACGTAACGCAAATCGGTGAGACGAGTGCTGCAAAAGTCAAGGTTAAAAAAACGCTCTGCAATTCGTGCGCCGGCGACTTCTATTTTCTTACTCGATTCGCGACAGTAAAATTATGGAGATTTTATTGTTCTATTATTATATTTTATTATTTTATAGTGAAATTATGGAGATTTTATTATTCTCTCTCTCTCTATTATTATTTTATAGTAAAATTATGGAGATTTTATTACTCTATTATTATTTTATAGTAAAATTATGGAGATTTTATTGTTCTATTATTATTTTATTATTTTATAGTAAAATTATGGAGATTTTATTATTCTATTATTACTTTATTATTTTATAGTAAAATTATGGAGATTTTCTTATTCTCCCTCTCTCTATTATTATTTTATAGTAAAATTATGGAGATTTTATTGTTCTATTATTATATATATATTTTATTATTTTATAGTAAAATTATGGAGATTTTATTGTTCTATTATTATTTTATTATTTTATAGTAAAATTATGGAGATTTTATTATTCTATTATTACTTTATTATTTTATAGTAAAATTATGGAGATTTTCTTATTCTCCCCCTCTCTCTATTATTATTTTATAGTAAAATTATGGAGATTTTATTGTTCTATTATTATATATATATTTTATTATTTTATAGTAAAATTATGGAGATTTTATTATCCTATTATTTATATATTTTATTATTTTATAGTAAAATTATGGACATTTTATTATCCTATTATTATGTAGCAAAATTATTGAGATTTATTATTTTATTATTCAGATTATATTATTTTATTATTTTATTATTACTATTATTGCGATCTTTTTATTTTACCTTTTCCACGGAAACATTTCTATCCTCGATGAACGTAAAATAATCCATAATTAACGAGTTTCGTGTATTAGACAGTCGCGCAGTGCCAACGTTATAATCTCAGCCGAATCCGATCATATTTTCCTGTCATTCTCGAGCCGAACGCAACTCCTAGCTTTAGAAACCATATTTTTCCGGGTTACCACCGAAATAGCGCTATAATCAACAAGAGAGCAGATAATTATACACATATGTACACACACAGACAACAGGCGCACAGCAGAATCTTGCGGAACTGAACAAGGAAACTAAACGAACGGTTAATGCTGAATGAAATCCGAAATTACACACACGATGTTTCGTAACTCGCGATACAGGCTGCGCGGAAATTTCGCATTTGACGGGATGATAAGCCGAGGAAAGCGCCGGAGAAAATACTTACGTATTCCAGGGTTTTTCTTAAGCGACCCGGCGGCGGTTCAATGAAGCGAACAAATTACGAGCCGCGAAACTGTCACGACGATGCAAAACGTCGCGTCGAAAATGTGCGCCGAACCGCAACATTTTTATGCGGTGTTACATGTATTTCTTTCGTTTCCGACCTTGTCCTCCCTTTTAAAATCAATTATCCCGGTATCGCTGTATTCGTTATCCAGACGTTTGTATTCGTCCGACCTGGTGAAAGAGAAAACGTAACCTGTTCATTCTGAAAGATTATAACAAAGAGCGCTTATTATTTCTCAATAAATCGTTCCATTCGAGAGAATCCGTTTAACATGGTTACGTATTCTTATGTCTTCGAGAGAGTCGATATATGGATAACATCGTTCATTATTCATATTATTCACATTATTCACGGCAACATTATTCATTAGATTTAGAAGTATAGTAATGTCTCTCTAATTGACGCTCAGTTTGTCCACAAAGATGGACAATTTGAGAGAAGGAGATTTATCGTGACGATTTCTTCGCTCTGTGGACCAAATACAGTAATGTCTCTCTAATTGACGCTCAGATTGTGCATTTGGAAGAGGAGAATTTGGACAATTTGGGAAGAGGAGATACGATAATTCGAGCCTCGCAGCTCGTTTTTATAGTTCTTGATAATTCGTAACTGTAAAACGAGGCGCAAGACTCAATTCAATCATTTTTATAGTCGTCGATTGTCAACGATTATAAAAAAGAGATGCAGGGCACAAATAATCGCATCTCTTCTTACCAAATTGTCCATTTTTGTATGCAACCTGAGTTATATATTTATTATATAACTATATATATATATCTATATATTATATATATATATATATATATATATATATATATATATATATATATTATATAACATATAATAATATATATTTATATATTATATATTATATAACTATATATATCTATATATTATATATATCCTGATATTCTATATATTATACACGATTGTACACGATTATGCGGCTCATTTTTATAGCTGTTGACAATCGGTGACTATAAAAATCGGTAACTGCAGTAATGTCTCTCTAATTGACGCTCAGATTGTCCAGAAAAATGGACAATTTGGGAAAAGGAGATACGATTACTTTAGCCTTGCGGTGCACCGTTTTCATAGTCACGAATTGTCAAGATCTATAAAAACGAGCTGCAAGGCTCGAACAATCGTATCTCCACTTCCCGAATTGTCCATTTTTGTGCGCAATCTAAGCGTCAATAAGGGAGACATTACTGTAGTTACCGATTGTCAACAGCTATAAAAACGAGCCGCATAATCGTACACAATATATAGACTATCACGATATATAATATATATAGAATCTGTATAAAACATGTATACATTGAATATGTGATTCACTATAAACGTTTGCCGAAGGGTCGAACTACCCGAGCGACTCCGCGAACGTCGCTCCCAACCGTAGCGAACGCGTTAATAACGCGGAAGGTCCGTAACGGAAAGCGGCACGTTGCCTGCACCGCGAGGTGAAGCAGCGACAAGATCGCACAAACGCGAGCGATCCGGGTGCTCGTCGAGCTATACACTCGCGGCACGAAACCGCGCGCGGACAGAGACCGTCTTTGTGGCGGCAGACCTCGCGAGTGCAGCCGCGCCGAACAATGGTCCCTTTGTCGCGATGTCTCGCCGGGAATCATCGACGCCGTCTCTCTTCTCACCTATCCCCGCTGCCTGTTTCAGGGAAGAACGCGGAGCCGGCCGCGCCGCCGCCGCCGCTGGAGAACATCGGCGGCAGCAAGAACGACGTCTCGAAGGCCGAGGACATCGAGGAGAAGCTGGAGAACGCCTCCTCGAAGGCCTCGAGCCCGTCCGCCTCCGAGAAGTCCAGCTCGGAGAGGATCGATCAGAAGTCGATCGGCGGCTCGTCCGCGTCCGAGTTGAAGGCCGCGATCGCGACGACGACGACGACAGTAACAGCGACGACCACCGCGTCGACGCCGACGGCCACGACCGCGACGACCGTCAACGCGACGACCACCGCCGCCACCACCACCGGCACCACCTCGAGATTCACCACGTGCACCGTCACCTCGCCGACCTCCACCACCAAGCCCCCTTTGAGGCGCAGGAACACCACGGGCCCCGGAATGACCTTCCCGGCCACCGATCCGCCGACCTATTCCGCCAGCATGACCTTCTCCAGGACCAGCCCCCTGCCCAGCCCTCATCTCGATAAAAGGTACTTCGACAGCAGCCTCATCGAGATGAAGAGCCAGGCGAGCAGCTCCAGCACCCTGGACTACGACTCCACGGAGGAGGTCTGGGTGCGCAGGGTGGACTTCGTTCAGGAACGGAAGAGAAAGGTGAGCACGGTTATGTCTTTTGAACTTTGTTTTCTTTTTTTTCGGTGGAAATGAATCTCGTTTAACCGTTCGAGTCCCGGGGGTTGTTCAGGAAACACGGTCGAAAAATGACGAACACCGTGGTAGCGCTTGTCTTAATTAATTGCGAAGAGAATCAAGGGGCGCGACAGCGCTCGTCAAGATTGACAAACAAAAGAAAAGGAAAAAAGGAATGAAAAAAGGCAGCTATGTGATGTAAGTGCATCACTAAAGTTCGATCGCGACGCAAGATCCGAACAGCGCGATCGCGGTGCTTCGGACTCAAACGGTTAATTCCGAGATTTGAGGAAGCGAATTTAGTTTCTGGTTAGATACGCCGTAAGGTATCCTGTTGATCGTATATGGCTGACAGAATTGTTTGTTCAGATTTAGAAGGGATTTGTGTGCTTATTTTCAATGCTGCGAGCAGGAGCTGAAATAGTACCGAGACCTTTTTAAGCTATTATTTGTCGGTTCTCGCTGACACAGTTGTAAAAACTGTCGTAACTGAAATGAGGGGTTCCTGAGGTGATTTCAAGTAACTTTTTCCTTTGCGAAAATGCAATCCGCGGCTTCGTTTACGAGTTATTGGCGAAAAACGCTGGCCAATGAGAGGCCAGCGCGGCTGGCGCGAGGCGGCTCGGTCGACGAGCGCAGGAAACCCAGTTCCGCTGATTGGCTCGGCCGCCTAGCGCTAGACGAGCTCGCCTCTCATTGGTCACTGTTTTTCGCTAATAACTCGTAAACGAAGCCGCGGATTGCAATTTCGCTAAGGAAAAAGTTGCTTCAAATGACCTCAGGAATCTCTCGTTTCCCAGAAGTACCATAATTTTGGAACATCCTGTATATGTCTGTGTACCGAGTCATATCGGTCTCGGTTTCGATTTTTATGATAATTTCACTATGTCGTCGATTTTTGCGTATTATACTGGGTGATCCATGCAAACAATGGCACCTAGATCATAGATTATAGAATCACAAAAATTGTTTTACGTGGAACATGACTATTATATTAAGTCAAAAATATTTTAGTATGTTTCTCTACCTGTGATTTGGTCTTATATCGCCACAGAGTAGACTTCGGTCTTCCCCACCTGTTGCCAAGCATCGTGCAAAGCTTAAATAGCCGAGAGATAATTCCACCTTACGATAATTCGTTATAACTTTTTATTTTTAAACGATCGAGCCAAACTACGAAAATAAACAAAATCATTAACACTTGATTTGTAATTGGTATAGCAATGTTACGTTTGGTTGCACGCAACTTCATCGGTGTTTTCGAGTGATTCGAACGAGCCAGGATTCAGGAAAGCAGAAGCAGACGAAAATAATTCTGAATGCACACAGAATTCCGAGGCGACGTGTTCGCGCAAGAAATTATTGCTAAAATTAAATGTACACTTGCACGCCACCGTGTTCGGTTTCCAGTGTTGACGCAAAGCCACGTTATATCGATTCTAATTATTCGATAAAATGTTTGCTTTGTTATGTTGTGTGCTGTGCACATATGTCGCCTATTCCCCAAAGCAGAATTGGTATTCGCATTTTTGCCGACGTCGTACGATTTACGCTATTATTATACACGTGCATACGTGGCTTTATATTATTTCTTGGTACGTGATTCAAGTATTTTGTACGAGGAAATTTCGAGAATTTTTCGCACTTACGTCATCGTGCGATACAAGAATGTCGAATCGTTTCGAACTCTGATTACATTGGCGATTTTTATGCAAATTCTCATTTCCATATGTCGTTTTACAAAAATAAATCAGAATAAAAGAGAAGTTTCTTTAAAGAATTACTCATTGTAAAAGAAAAGTTAACTGTTTAAGAAGAATGTATACACATTGATATTCTTTATCAAATTATGTATATATCTATACAGGGTGTCCCAAAATTATGGTACTTCCAGGAAATGAGAGGTTCCTGAGGTTATTCGAAGTAACTTTTTCCTTAGCGAAAATGCAATCCGCGGCTTTGTTTACGAGTTATTAACGAGAAACAGTGACCAATGGGAGGCGAGCTTGGCTGGCACGCGGCGGCCGAGCCAACGAGCGCACGGAGCTCGGTTCCGCTCATTGGCTCGATCGCCTAGCCTAGGCGAACTCGCCTCTCATTGGCTTGGCCGCCTCGCGCCGGCCGTGCTCGCCTCTCATTGGTCGCTGTTTTTCGTTAATAACTCGTAAACGATGCCTCGGAGAGCATTTTTGTAAAGGAAAAAGTTGCTTCAAATCACCTCAGGAATCCCTCGTTTCTCGGAAATACCATAATTTTGGGACACCCTGTATATATGTACAGTGTCATATTTAAATAAAATATGAAAATAGATCAAAGTTACTTATACAGCACAAGATCGCAGTAACTCGTACACTTTTCAAGAAGTTCGCAACAGCCGACTGCTTGAAAGTCAGCGCGTGCAGTGAACGCAAAAAGATCCGCAGTCTGCTTAAAATAAATGAGCGTCTTTAATCGAATTTGTATCGGTACGACGCCGGAATTCGAGTCGTTCTAAATATTTATATCGCCCCGGCACACCGTGCGGAGTTCAAATTAGTTCCAGTTTCCCACGGATATCGAAAAAACTTTCGGGCTCGAACTATGGCGGAGTTATCCCAGCTGGCTCGAGCTTCAGTCGATGTACAAATAATTCGCCGCGCCGTTTGGTAATTCGAGTTTTGTGTTTTGATTATCGGTTTAGAGTTAAAGTTCAACAAAATTAGCTCGAGCCGATTGAAACAACCCGTGGAAACAGATTGTTCCTTAGAAACGGATTAAGCACAGTCATTGCTTAACGCTTAAGAAAATCTTCGTACAAAAGTGGGAACCGACCCTGCGTTATGTGCTCATTTTCGGCGCGGCACCCCGTACGGTGGGAGTGTCACGACGGACAACGCGCTCGTACCGAAAGGGTTAATATACAAATAAATTACAAGTTAAAAAAAAGAAAAAAAAGGAAACACAGCTTATTATCCCAATCATCTTAAAAAATCGTAGGGAACCGCGTATATCAAATGCGCGGGAAAACAACTCCTTTGCATCCGTCTAGCGTAGAAAAGAGCATCGCAGCCCAGTCGACAGTCAGTCAGCCCATCCGTCCGTCCGTCCATCCGTCCGTCTAATTGTAGTAATTGACTAATTGCCGCGAGGAGGAACGGTCTCGCAAATTTGTTTACCGTGGTCGCGGTACGAACTGTTGCGAAAGTCAATGGCGCAAGAGAGCGCGGTCTCGCGTACTCGCGATACAATGAAATTGAGGATCGTGTTTCGCGGTTGCGACATCGTGACTCGCATACTTCTCCAACGATGCGGCAAAATCGTTTCGTTAACTGAAATTCATATCCGCCAAATCGTTTACCGCTCTCGTTCTCCATTCACACGCGACCAAGAAAAACGATCGCTTTCGCGCGCGGCATTCGCGCATTTTCCGCGATCCGAGAATCAGCGTTAACCTTTTAGGCACGACGCGCCACTATAGTGGCTTCCGCGGATGTCATCTTTCAGAACGACACGCCACTAATAGTGGCTTTCGCGGATGTCATCTCTCTGGACGACGCGCCACTATAGTGGCTTGCTCTAGTAGCTCACTCCCTCATCGTTCGAACCAAATAATCGTCTTCATATGCATTGTTTCACACTTCTTTTGTCTTCGCATCGATTTACAACAGTCCACAGGGTGTCCCAAAAATGTCTCGCAATACGAAAATGGCGGGTTCCTTGGATCATTTGAAGCAACTTCTTCCGTTACAAAAATGTTCTCCGAGGCACCGTTAACGAGTTATTAACGAAAAACTGTGACCAATAAGAATCGAGTACGGCTGACGCGAGGCGGCCCAGCCAACCAGCGCGCGAAGCCCAGTTCCGCTCATTGATTCGATCGCCTCGCGCCAGCCGAGCTCGCCCCTCATTGGTCACTGTTTTTCGTTAATAACTCGTTAACGGTGCCTCGGAGAACATTTTTGTAAAGGAAAAAGTTGCTTCGAATGGCCTGAGGAACCCGCCACTTTCGAATTGCGAGACATTTTTGGGACGTTTGCGTTTGAACACGTTTAAAAATATGGATGCTAACTTTCGAGAAGATTTACTTGTGTATTTGTTATCTCAGGATACTGATATTTTTCTCAGTATAAATAATTTCGTATAAACATTAAAAAATCACCACTTTTCATTACGGTAAAGTAACTTATGCCACTTTCAAAATAGACGGCTCGTATGTACATATGTACTTTCGTCGGACATTTTTCTCTCGCCCGCGCTTTTCTTTCTGTAGTATGTTCACGTAAACTATACCGTACGCCGAGGAAACAGTTCGTAATCTTCGGATCAGACTGATACTGCTTGATCAAAGCGACGCGAATTCGCTTTCGCGGAATGCAGGAAACCTGGATTTTCAGTTTCTACGAAATGATGTTTACTTGCGTCTTAAAATCTAATTCGTACGTCGAAGTGTAAAAAAAAAACGAGAGAAAGAAATTTTTTTCGTATTAATTGTATAATTTTCTTCTGTTAATAGTGATATAATACAATATATAATAATAATATAATAATACATAATATAATAATATATTATAATAATAATAATATAATAATATATATATATAATAATACATTAATATATAATATATAATATATTATTAATATATAATAATAATCCATAATAACTTCTCCGTATTAATATAATTTTTTTCGATAATTTAACTCAACTCCAAATTACCCTAACTATAAACTTGACCAGTAAACAACACGCGCGTTACTCTAACCCAGGCATCTGCGAACCTCGTCGACAGTAATAAAAGAATTAATCGCAAATGATTAATAAAAGTCGCTCAGTTCGCATCAGCAATGACGCAAGACGCGCGATCCTCTCATTATGCATTAACTAATCGAGACTAATCGAAACGCCGTGTGCGCGGTCTGTGACCATTTAAAGTCCGGTTCACAACGAGCGAGGTGTGTTCGCCGCGATATGATCGGTGACGGAGTTATGGTTGTCACGAACGACCAATCTCGCCGCGTGTAACGTTACGAGATCATCGATTGACGCGTCCTGTCGCGCGTGATCTCGTCAAGATAAATAATCTTTATTGTGTACAATCCGGAGCGGTTCGCGAATTTATTTTTATTCGCGTGATTCCGAACGCGGTTCGAAAATAAATTCGAGCAAAACACCGACGATAACGATAACGATCGTAATCGGGATTACGGTACGTCCAGGCAGGCCCCGTGCTTTCATGCGCGCGAGCATGCAGAATTTTCGTTTCGCTTATCGGAGGCGTTTGCAAGGTGCATTTAGCCGGTGTCGGACACGCTCGTCGTGCATCCGCGAAATCGACCTCTCGCCGCAATCGATAGCTTCCGTAAACAAGCAGGCTAACGGACGATCCTTGCCGGATAACTATGGCGTTGCATGGTTATAAAAAGGAAGGTTCGACGAACCGGCCTCGGGGTACCTCGAGGGCCTTACCTTCTCTCTCTCTCTCTCTCTCTCTCTCTCTCTCTTTCGCTCTTCTCTCTCGCGGTCTTTTCTCTCGCGCTCTCTCTCTCGCGCTCTTCTCTCTCGCTCTCTCTCTCTCTCTCTCTCGCAGTCTCTTACTTGCGCGCTCTCTCTCTCTCTCTCTCTCTCGCAGTCTCTTACTTGCGCTCTCTCTCGCGCTCTTCTCTCTCGCGCTCTCTCTCTCGCGCGCTCTCTTACTCGCTTTCTTCTCTTTCGCGTTCTTCTCTCTCTCGCGCTCTCGCTCTCTCGCGTTCGCTCTCTCTAGCGCGCCTCTCTCTCTCTCTCTCTCTCTCTCTCTCTCTCTCTCTCTATCGCGCTCGCTCTCTCTAGCGCGCGCTCTCTCTCTCTAGCACTCTCCCTCTCTCTCTCTCTCTGGAAAGGGTAGATCGCCTTGGTCACGAAGTCTCGCCGCTGCGAACACGGGCCCCCCGGCTCAACCGAAGTCCTTCTTCATCCGACGAGGACTCGAGATCGATCGGCGAGCTGGTCTTCTGCGCGATTGAATTTGTCCTCCTCGCGTGCACGGCCGCGCTGCCCGTTCGATTACCAGGCGTTTAATTAAAATTCATTAGCCGCGAGTCGAGTTTTCTTTACAATGTTGCTCGTCGCAGAGCATATAAAACGATGCCCGATTCGGGAGACGCGACACCGTTGTTCGAAAAGCAATTTGTCAGGGGACACTGAAAATCGCCGGGGGCCCTTTTATCTTCCACTGCCCTTTGACCTGCAAATTAGCCATTTTTAAATATTTTACTAATTTCGAAACAGTTGTTTTATTGAAAGTAAAACAGAGAGAGAGAGAGAGAGAGAGAGAGAGAGAGAGAGAGAGAGAGAGAGAGAGAGGGAGAGAGCGCGTGAGATAGAGAGAACGAGAGAGAGAGAGAGAGAGAGCGCGAGAGAGAGAGAGAGGGAGAGAGAACATCTAAACAATAAACATCTTGTTATTGCCACAATTTACAGAATTTATTTTATATGGTTAATATTATTAATATTACAGGAATAACTCTTTTAAAATTGGACCGATCGACTCGTATTTTTTTAGCTGTTCAGCCCGGAGAATGTGTACAAAATTTGTTTAAACACTTCAATTATCTCCAAACAAACGAAACGAAATAAAACGCTCAGGTTTCTCGACTTTTTTATCCGAGCCCATAACGAAAATTTCACAAAAATGCACCTTGCAGCTGAAAAGAAAACGTCCGTCTTTAATTTTCTTATCGTTCCAACCAATTGCAATGCTTCTAAACAATTTTGTAGCCGTTCTAAATCCGGATTTTATACATTTAAAAAAATTATACGTTTATACATTTAATTAAATTTATACATTTTAAAATTACAAAGTCGACTGGGCGCAATTTGAAACGATGAAAAGATTACGAGAATAAAAGGAATTAACCCTTTGCGCTCGAAGCTATTTTAACCGTAAATATAAAACCATTTTTCTCGCTTACAGTATTTTTATTTTATATAATAAAATGCATTTTATGCATGTGAAATTGACTCTTGGGACTCGCGCAACACTTGCGCTCTTAACAATTTCTTAAATCGAAACTTTGTTAATACAAAAATTATCTTGAAACGTGATGTAACAAATTTTAGCGGTGCCTTTGGGTCACCACTCGAGTGCAAAGGGTTAAAAACAATTGCTAAGGCAAGGAAGATGTTCCGAATTAGCTCTCGCGTTTTGCAGCGTTCTCGCGGAACATTTTCATTTCGCGCAAGAATCCGCGGTCCGGCGACCATTTTCGCGAGCCACCACCGTGTCGCGTATTCAGGGTGCGGAAAAAAAAATGGAATATATAAAGGAGCGTACTTGGAACTCTTTTCGCCCCCGGCCGTCGCAATTTGATCTAACGAGATTAGACGGTAGCCGCGTCCCAGTTATCCGTCACCGTGGACAGTTAATTTATGGAAGTTCGGATCCGCAGAAGCGGTCGCAGTCTATTACAGAAACAATCTGCAATTCGCGCGGGGAAGGGTTGCCACCGGGCTTTTCCGAGTTCGAGAAGCAACTCGGCCGAAGTTTCGTTCCGGACGGAACTGCAATAAATCGCGCGGGTCACACCGCGGCGAGCGGTGCTGGCCGGCTCGGAATTTGAATACAATCATCGGCGGACAGTCGCGTAATGATCGCAGGTGACAAAAACACGTTCGCTGGACACGTGCGCGCCCCGAAAAACCCCTGCGGCAGTATCGTCTGTCCCAGATCTCGATGTGGTTGCTTTAATGATTCATGGCGCGGGGCACAGGGCGACGGAGGGGGGGGGGGGACTTAGGCGCAAGGCTTCCTTTAAGCTCTATCGATTCGGTTCGAAAGACGAATTACAATGCGTTGAATACTGTTATGATGGATACCGTGTCACGTAAGGCCTCCTTCGCCGATCACGTCGTACGTGAATTGCCCGAGTAAATAGCTGCGCGAGACGGGATTAGGTCGGCGAATAAATATTACGCGAGCGATTTTACGCTGCGAGTTGCAAACATTGTTGACGCGCCGAATGACTTTGATCTGTACCTGTTCTCGACGAAAGCTCGATGCATTTGCTTGTTGTATCTCGCGGAAGTTGCCGCTGAAAGCAACCGAAAGTAAATTGTACGGTAATGTCTCCCATACTGACGCTCAGATTGTGCCCACTAAAATGGATCATTTGGGAAGAGGAGACACGATTATTCGGGCCTTGCGATTCGTTTTTATAATTGTGGACAATTTATAGCTATAAAAATTAACCGCAAGACTCGAATAATCGTATCTTCTCTTCCCAAATTGTCCATTTCTGTGCACAATCTGAACGTCAATTTGGGAGACATTACTGTATTTTGAATTTTCATTTATATTAAACATTTTTACCAATATCCACAATATACGGTATTTGTAATATAATAGTTTCTATTATATTACTACCGCGAAGTTTTAATAAAATTAATAAAATAGTTCCTAGAAATGCACTAAATTCTCCCGAATTTTCCTTCAGCTTGCAAACGAAAATGGACGATTTGGGAAGAGGAGATGCGATTATCAGAGCCTCGTGGTTATAAAAACGGAGTCCAAGACTCGAATAATCGTATCTTCTCTTTCCAAATTGTCCATTTCTGTGCACAATCTGAGCGTCAGTAAGGGAGACATTACTGTATTTTGAATTTTCATTTATATTAAACATTTTTACCGATATCCACAATATATAGTATTTGTAATAATAGTTTCTATTATATTACTACCGCGAAGTTCTAATAAAATGAATAAAATAGTTTCTAGAAATACAATAAATTCTCCCGAATTTTCCTTCAGCTTGCAAACGAAAATGGACGATTTGGGAAGTGAAGATGCGATTATCAGAGCCTCGCGGTTATAAAAACGGAGTCCAAGACTCGAATAATCGTATCTTCTCTTCCCAAATTGTCCATTTCTGTGCACAATCTGAACGTCAATTTGGGAGACATTACTGTATTTTGAATTTTCATTTATATTAAACATTTTTACCGTGATATCCACAATATACGGTATTTGTAATATATGTATAATAGTTTCTATTATATTACTATCGCGAAGTTCTAATAAAACGAATAAAGCAGTTTCTGGAAATGCACTAAATTCTCCCGAATTTTCCTTCAGCTTGCAAACGAAAATGGACGATTTGGGAAGAGGAGATGCGATTATCAGAGCCTCGTGGTTATAAAAACGGAGTCCAAGACTCGAATAATCGTATCTTCTCTTCCCAAATTGTCCATTTCTGTGCACAATCTGAGCGTCAGTAAGGGAGACATTACTGTATTTTGAATTTTCATTTATATTAAGCATTTTTACCGATATCCACAATATACGGTATTTGTAATATAATTGTTTCTATTATATTACTACCGCGAAGTTCTAATAAAATGAATAAAATAGTTTCTAGAAATGCAATAAATTCTCCCGAATTTTCCTTCAGCTTGCAAACGAAAATGGACGATTTGGGAAGTGGAGATGCGATTATCAGAGCCTCGTGGTTATAAAAACGGAGTCTAAGACTCGAATAATCGTATCTTCTCTTCTCAAATTGTCCATTTCTGTGCACAATTTGAGCGTCAATTTGGGAGGCATTACTGTATTTTGAATTTTCATTTATATTAAACATTTTTACCGATATCCACAATATACAGTATTTGTAATATAATAGTTTCTATTATATTACTATCGCGAAGTTCTAATAAAACGAATTAAATAGTTTCTAGAAATACAATAAATTCTCCCGAATTTTCCTTCAGCTTGCAAACGAAAATGGACGATTTGGGAAGAGGAGATGCGATTATCAGAGCCTCGTGGTTATAAAAACGGAGTCCAAGACTCGAATAATCGTATCTCCTCTTCCCAAGTTGTTCATCTTTGCTCACGAATTGAAGGAAAACTAGAGAGAATTTACTGTATTTCGCGGATCATGAGACAATGGACTGTGTGAGTAAAAGTAGCAAATGAAAGTTATAAGCGAAGAGATCCAACGAATTAATTCACGTCTGTATATTATTCTCAACTGGTTAAAATCGTTTAAAGAAAAACATACGAATTTCTATTAATTTCTTTTTTACCTTATAATTGCTGAAGAATGAACAAATTTCAGTATATTGTTTTCAACTGGTTAAAATTCTTTCGAAAAGAATGATTTCCTACTTAGTCTCCCTTTCTTGTAATCGATGAATTCAATGTCGATTTTGCGTGAAAAGTCTTCTTCGGTTCTTAATAAATCCGGGAAGAAGGTTGATCGTTCTTCCAAAAATCTACAAAGCAGTGCAAAGAGTATGCAGAAATGGCGAAACGTGGAAACAGAGTTATTTTGTTTCATGAAATTCGTTCGAAGTTTCTATACGTGGTTCGGTAAAATAGATTAGCAGTAATTGGACAAGACCTTTTGCTCCAGCATAAGAAGCTTATCGTGGCATCGCTACATGTTTGCACAAATAGTTACGGACTCGTGTACCTTGGGAATAAAAAATCATGGAGCCACAACTCGGCCGTTTCTTTATTTCGCGTTTTTATTATATTCCGATTATGAAAACAGAAATACGTTTCCGGATCGTGATTCACTTTATAGATTCTTTTCAAAGTGCAATTTCTCTATTTATAAATATAATCGGTGTATTATGTATATATTCGGAGCAGGCTGCATCAAGAATCTCGAAAATGATGCAGTAACAAGATTCGATAGTGAATATAGCGTGTGTTGTTTGACATTGAACAACGTCCGCGCGAAGATAATTATCGCCGAAATTACATTTTATCAAGTTATCGAAGCAGTTAATGGCTCGCGCCCCACCCGGTGCGCGCACACAAGGCGTGCCGCGTGTATCCAATCGTTTTCAATCATTCTATTATATGAGAAAATTAAAAGTTCCCGGAAAAATGGAATCTCTTTCCTCGCGGAATTCATTCGTTTTTTTCGCGTCAGCGCGAACACATATACCTTTCCCGACACACGCTCGTCAACCAATACAACACTAAACCAGATCAACCTAGAATTACCTAGAATTATTAAATTATATATTAATTATAAAATATATATAAATATATAAAATATATATTATTATCATTGTTATTATTAATATATATTATATTTTATTATTATTATTATATATTATAATATTATATAGTAATATAATATCATATATATATAATAATAATAATAATAATAATATAATATTATTATATATTATATTATATATATTATAAAATATATATATATAAATTATATATTAATTATAAAAAGCTAATTTATTTTTTGTTAACCAGTCCGATCGTTCGAAACACCGCAGCTCCATGCGAACATTAAAGAAAGAAAAAAAAAATCGTTTCGCGATAAATTCATCCGCGGAGAAGATGCTTGTCATAGAATCTGTTTTGCTCAGCATCGGATCGTCAAGTTGAAGGTTAGCCGAAGGTCATCCGCTGTAAGTAAGAGCAGAGACTGACGGGATCGAGGGAAACTATGAAACAAAAGAGAATTAACGTCGGCGATAAAGAGAGAGGGAGAGAGAGAGAGAGAGAGAGAGAGAGAGACAGAGAGAGAGAGAGAGAGAGAGAGAGAGAGAGAGAGAGAGAGCTGACCTTACACCACATAATTTTTCTCGCACGAAAACGTTTACTTGAACACTTGAACTACTTACGTAATCACGTAACCCCGTTCAATGATTCCCAATGATTTCCGTTATCGCCGGATCAATGTCAGGGTCAAGAACTGTCTCTGTAGGTACGCGTTTCCGTTGCGATGCTCGGATCGTTTATTTTATCGCGAACGCAACGGCGCGCTCGCCGACAATTAGACAGCGCTAAAAGGGTAACCAGAAAATTCACGGCGAAACGCGGCTTTCAAATTTAGAGGAGCACATGCGTCCACCGACGTCCGCTGGCATAATGGAACATTGTTGCAACACGCTTCGCCGTATTGGTGCATGCTTTTCCGGGAACGTTTCACACGTGTCTCTTGCGCTCTCTCTCTCTCTCGTTCTCTGTCTCTCTCTCTCGTTCTTTCTCGTTCTCTGTCTCTCTCTCTCGTTCTTTCTCGTTCTCTCTCGCGCTCTCTCTCTCTCTCATTCTCTCTTGTTCTCTCCCGCTCTCTCTCTCGTTCTCTCCTGCGCTCTCTCTCTCGTTCTTTCTCGTTCTCTCTCGCTCTCTTTCTCGTTCTCTCCCGCTCTCTCTCGCTTCCTCTCTCTCGTTGTCTCTTTTGCGCGCTCTCTCGTGCTCTCTGTCTCTCGCGCACTCTCTCTCGTTGTCTCTCTCTCCTGCGCTCTCTCTCTCGCGTTTTTTTTCTCGCTCTCTCTCTCTCTCATGCTCTATGTCTCTAGCGCTCTCGCTCTCTTTCTCTCTCTCTCTCATGCTCTATGTCTCTAGTGCTCTCTCTCTCTCTCTCATGCTCTATGTCTCTAGCGCTCTCGCTCTCTCTCTCTCTCTCCCTCGCGCTCTTTCTCTCGCGCTCTCTCTCGCGCTCTCCATCTCGTTCTCTCTATCTCGTTCTCTCTATCTTGCACGCTCTCTCTCTCTCTCTAATTCTCTCTTCCTCTCTCTTACTCCCTCTCTCGCTCTCGCTCTCTCGCTCTTTTACTCCTTTGCTCTCTTTCTTTCTCTGTCTCCCATTCCCTCCTTCTCTGACTGTCTTTCTCTCTCTCTCTCTCTCTCTTTCCCTCTTTCTCTCTCTCTCTCTCTCTCTCTCTCTCTCTCTCTCTCTCTCTCTCTCTTCCTCGCTCACTCCGATACGTGCACGACGGAATTAAATGAAGTAAACGCGCTTTATTTGTCGTTTGCGATATTTCACTGTTTGTTGCGTAACGCGGCCGCGCGACGACTCATATGCCCGTTTTAGAGTACAAAGAATTTTACACGTGCCTTCGGCGGTTCGCGACAGGCATCCGAACAGAGTAATCGCATCCCGGGCCTGTCGTTAATCTATTTCAGTACTGACATTTTCGTGCGACTTTTCTTCGGCGAAATTCCCTCCCGCCGGCCGCGGGACACAGCCCACCGGTTATCATTCAACCCGTTCGATGTAATTCCAATCATTTTTCGTCCGTTCGGCAACATTATTGTTCCCCGGGACCAATACGCTCCCCGGAACCCGTGCGCGGCCGGCCCCATTATTCATCCGGGACAACAATCGAAAAACAAGGAGAAAAATCGTAAGGCGGAGACAGCCCGTCGAATTATTATCGGTTGTACGTTCTGGAAATGTACGGCTCGATTTTTCTTTATCGATACCGTCGCGATCCGGATCGCTGATCTCTTTCCGAGAACGACGTTTATCGGGGGAATATCAAAAATTGTACCTTCGGCAAAATAAGCGCGATCGTTAACACCGTTGAATGTTTACACGCGGCTCGCCTGTCGAAATTTCGTGGAATTTTATGAAGCGCGATATTTTATGATTTAGTTGTTTTTATAAGAAATTTGCATTTTCTAGGTAATGTTCAGAAAATGTCTGGCAACGTCGCATAGAGAATTATATTTTATATTATATTGGAGAATTATATTATAATTATTATTACAGAGAATTATATATTATTAGATATTATTATTATATTATATATTATTAGAGAATTATATTATAATTATTATTATAGAGAATTATATATTATTAGAGAATTCTACTATAATTATTATTATAGAGAATGATATATTATTAGAGAATTCTACTATAATTATTATTATAGAGAATGATATATTATTAGAGAATTCTACTATAATTATTATTATAGAGAATTATATATTATTAGAGAATTCTATTATAATTATTATTATAGAGAATTATATATTATTAGAGAATTCTACTATAATTATTATTATAGAGAATTATATTATAATAATTATTATAGAGAGTTATATATTATTAGATATTATTATTATATTATATATTATTAGATATTATTACTATATTATATATTATTAGAGAATTACATTATAATTATTATTATAGAGAATTATATATTATTAGATATTATTATTATATTATATATTATTAGAGAATTAATTATAATTATTATTATAGAGAATTTGCCAGTGGAATCGAAATGCTTCCGATCTTTTGCTCACCGCGCCGCGGTGTTTCTAATATAAAATGGCTGGTCGCGCTATTTAATATAAAATTATGCAAGGAAATAATACGCTGAAACGTTATCGAAATTAAACGAAGCAACGACGCCGCTCGAAGAGCAACGAAAAAATATCGGTAACAATATGTCGCAAACGCGGGACTTAATTTGACAGCGTTTGTCCCAGTTTCAGTATAAAATGGCTGCCACCCTCTAGAGTTCCAACGCGAGGCAACAACGATCGTCCACGCAGAGATACTTTCGAAAAACGCTAACAAGCTTCCGGCCGTGAAAATTTCGCAAACATCGAGCGAACAGAACCGAAATTCGCTCGCTGGCGAATGTCGCGCGCGAACTTTCTTCCTTTCTTTCTTTCCTTTTTCTTTCCCAGCAAGAGCGGCCACGTTTCTCGGCGACGGGACTCGGTCAATAAGCCGTCGAGAAAAGTGCTCGGTGCATTTCCCTTATCATTGATCGCTCGCACACCTTCTCCGGTTACCGATTCGCAGCAGTTGGCCGCGTTCGTCGATAGATGGCGGGCCGATCCGCGCGAAGACCAGCTGCCATCTTTGCGGAATCATTCGAATGAAAAACTGAAAATAGATCGTTCGAAACTCGCATACGCGTACGTAACCCGTGCGTGTCCCCGCCGCAAAATGAATAATTGATTTACTCCTCTGTTTTGACTCCTTTGCCGCGCGCGCTTAAACGATTACGGAGGCTAGATTGCCTGCGCTCGCTTCGCAGATAGATTCGAATAGAGCGCGTGGAAGACAACTCGAATCAATTCGACGCGTTCCTCGGGAACGTAGCCGCGCTTGTTCGCGCTGTTTCGTTCGAAATTGGACGTTTTGTTTCGGCGATCCAGTTCGGTAATTTTAGGCGAATTTTATGCTCGGGGCGAATTTTCAATTTTTCTACTATATTTATTCTATATTTATTTATGTATCTACTATTTTATTCTATATTTATTCGAGGCTGTTATAAACAGTTTTTTTTTTAATATTGAGTTTTATGAACAGTTTTGCTTGAATTTAAGTTTAATTTAACTTAAATTTGAGTTCGTGAGAAATTCAACGTTTCGTTTCGACAATCCAGCTCGATAATTTTATGCGAATTTTATGCTCCGGGCGAATTTTCAATTTCTACGAATTATTGGATATTTATTCGAGGCTTTACGTTATAAACAGTTTTGTTTTTTTTAATATTGAGTTTTATGAACAGTTTTCTTTAAATTTCAGTTCAATTTGATTTAAATTTGAGTTCGATAAATTGTAATAGGGGTTCGGTTGGTGGGAATAAATTTGGATTTAATTCAATACTAAAATGTTTTGAAATATAATATATTATATATTAACATATTAATATATATTATTTTTCGCTTTAAGTAAACCGTTAACTGTAATATAATTCTCGAAAATAAAATATATAAATTATAATAAATAATTTATATAATTATAATAAATAATATATATAATATAATATATATAAATTATAATATTATAAATAATATAAATTATAAATAATTATATTTGGAATTATTCGGCATTTTCTTACTTCAACACGATCTTTTGTTCGTTCCGCCAGGCAATTTTAATTTTCAATGTTGCATAATATATTTTGTTGAAAATGAATTTAATAATTCATGCAGCATTTTTTGCACTAACACGCCGATCAGTATAATTGTTAATGAGCAGAGTTCCACTGTTTCAATTATATTCTTAACACACTATTATTATGCAATGAACACGTTAGTCGTGTTTCCGTCCATAAACGATAAGAATTTGCATCTTGGAAACCTGGAAGCACGCCTACTGCGACTACTTCTGATCCTAAACGACGCGAAGAAGTCAAAGAAATTGTGTCGAACACCTTTCAAAACGAAACGATTTTCTCAAAATTCAATTAAAACACTGCAATCTTTTCGGAGGTGTTCGAAGAACTATAGTTCACTTTTCGCGAATGTGCGGATGCACAAAATTTCATCGTCGCGCGTTACCTAGCAAACAAGTCGCTCTAATATCTGAACAACATTTCGCATCGCTTGGTCCGCTTCCAAAAAAGTTATACTCCGCTTCTCGAAAGCTGTTCGAAAAGCTTCGCGAGCCATTTTGTACGTCGTGTAATCACGTTTCGAGCGATCGCGCTATCCAATGAGCATCTTCTAACGCGAACGCGAAGCGTTTATTACTCGGTCACCGTATTTTTTCCGGTCACAAAGTTGTTCACCTTGCGGTCGAAAGACGCGACAAATTATGGAAAAACTCTGTGTGCTTCGGCGAGACTCGCGACGACGGATCGAACCGAGGATTACGGTAAATTTTCCCTAATTTTTAAATCCCGTCCACATTTCTGTTTGCAAGGTTATTAGGTTCAATTAGGGAGAATTTATTGTAGTCGTGCCTCCTCTCCCCAAATTGTCCGTCTTCCATTAGAAGCTGTATTATTATTATTATATTATTATTATATTTTATATTATATACTATTATTATTATTATTATTATACTAAACATTTTTACCGATATCTGCAATATATATAAATATATTATAATAATAATTATAATATTATTATTATATATATAATATATATATAATATTATATATATTATTATATATACATATAATATTATAATATATATTATTATATATAATAATAATAATATTTATATGTATATATAATAATAATAATTCTATCCGAGGAACCCGCCATTTCCGGATTGCGAGACATTTTTGGGACATCCTGTATATTAATATATATTATAATAAATATATATTTATTATTATAATATATATTATAATAATTATATTATAAATAATTCCTCGAGGATCGAATAAACGTATCTCCACTTCCCAAATTATCCATCTTTGTCTACAGTCTCAGCGCGAATTAGGGAGAAATTACCGTAATCAGTCTGTTTCCCGGAATTTCTCGCGTCTTTCGACCGCAAGGTGAACAACTTCGCGACGGAAAAAATACGGTGACCATGTAACAAACGTTTCGCGTTCGCGTTAGATGATGCTGTATTTAATTTTTTCCTTTTTAATGCTATTTACCGTATTTGTAAATCACGGTCGACCGTATCACGTGACCGCGCAAGAATGTCGCGGCGAGAGAGAAAGAGAGAGAGAGAGAGAGAGTCGGCCATTTATCGCGCTTAATCACAATACATCCGCGATAAGACGGTGTTACAACAATCCTCCGTAGGAAATTATTATCGATACGGTTCCTCGACAAAATGTAAAAGATATCAGCCAAGATAGTGGAGAGTCATCCGACTGCGTCGCGACGCCCACAAGTGCCGGCGCTGTCAGTCACCGTTGAAATCTCGATGGACGTACGATGTCCGTTCCCGGTATATGAATGTCTGAAAAGCTCTCCGGTGGTGCGCCATCGTTTTCCGTTCGCCGTCACGACGAAATATGTCCACGGTATCGCTCGGCAGAGTACGGAAGTACTCCCTAGTGCCGTATTTGGACCGTTGTCCGGACATCGGGACTTACAAGGTACTGGAAAAAAAGAGAAAGAAACCGAATCTACGCGAAGGGCCGCCGTAGACGCTCTCCCATCTGGATAAGTTATTTCGTTCGGGCAGGTATTTGTGGCCAGGCCGCGTCGTCTATCCCGGAAGTGCATCCCGAATTCAACCCGTTGTGCATTCATCTTAGATAGTGCAGAGGCAACGCTACCACTGAATGCGCGATGCGCGGAGAACGTTGAACGGAATAGGGGATGAAGGCGTTTTAATATTTTCTTGAAATTTTCTTGAAATTCTTTCATTGAATTTTCTTCTAAACTTTAGGCAGATTTCTAAAATGAAAAATAGCGTCGAAATTAGTAAAATTTAACAGCATTTTTATTTTTATTTCTTTTTGTTTGGATGCTTCTTTGATTATAATTTTTCGGAAATATCGTGTCGAAGTGGGATTTTGCATAGAGATCCACGGTCTATCGACGAGTACAGTAATTTCTCCCTAATTCGCGCTCGGATTGCGCGCAAAAATGGACAATTTGGGAAGAGGAGATGCGATATATATAATATAATTTATATAATTATATTGTAATATTATAGTTATTATATACTATGAATTATATTTATATAATTATATTATAATGTTATAGTTATATTCTAGTTATTATATACTATAAATTATATTTATATAATTATATTATAATATTACAGTTATATTATAGTTATTATACACTATAAATTATATTTATATAATTATATTATAATATTACAGTTATATTCTAGTTATTATATACTATAAATTATATTTATATAATTATATTATAATATTACAGTTATATTACAGTTATTATATACTACAAATTATATTTATATAATTATACTATAATATTACAGTCATATTATAGTTATCATATACTACAAATTATATTTATATAATTATATTATATAATATTATAGTTACATTATATTATAATATAACAAAATTCATATAAATATAAATATGAAATAGCTATGAAAGCGAGACGCAAGATTCGAATCGTATCCCAAATTGTCCATTTTCGTGCCCAATCTGAGCGCGAATTAGGGAGAAATTACTATAAATCGTTTCGCACCGATAAAAATTCCGAATATTTTAACCTCTGCGACTTGTTTCGCACGGTCGAAATAATCGAACCTTCTTCGATGATTCTTGCAAGTAGAAGAAAATTCAGATTCATCGTAACGCTGATAACGGAAGCACGAAGCTTTTGAAATATCCGTTCAAGTAAAAGTAGCAACGATTTACCGCGGATTAAGAAAACCAGCGCCGGCTCTCCGTACCATTTTAACAATGGACGCGCACAGCCTGGCGCATTCGCCGGATGAAATAATATTTCTTGTGCAAGTTTTCTCGGAGTTTCGACAGTTGCTGCAGCAAGATTTACAGCGTCGCGTTCTTGCGCCTTTGGCGCACCCGTTCGCATCACCGTTTTATCTTAATCACTTTCTTACCATGTTTTATAGTCGCGCCATTGCGTAATAAGCGTGTTCGACGTATAAAAGGACAGCTCTTAATTGTACACCGTGGAACATGTACCGGTTAATGCTATCGTTCCACAAGCTGAAGGACTTGACTTATCGAGTCGCGTCATCTCGGAGACTTTCATCGAACGAGGGCGCTTTCGTTTTCTCCGTAGGATTCTTTTCTGCAATCGTTGCTTCTCGGCTGAGAATTTTCTTTCGGTTCGTAGCTCGTAAACGCGAATGTTCGTGCAGCTTTTTACTGTGGAAAACGTTATCACGGAATTTTTTGTTAAATGAGAAATCGTCGTTAAGGGGCGGAGACTACCCTAACGGTCGAACAAACCGATTGTTTATTATTTTCTTGAAGTTATTTCGTTATTAACGAAGCTGAGAATTTTCTTTCGGTTCATAGCTCGTAAACGCGAATGTTCGTGCAGCTTTTTACCGTGGAAAACGTTATCACGGAATTTTTTGTTAAATGAGAAATCGTCGTTAAGGGGCGGAGACTACCCTAACGGTCGAACAAACCGATTGTTTATTATTTTCTTGAAGTTATTTCGTTATTAACGAAGCTGAGAATTTTCTTTTGGTTCGTAGCTCGTAAACGCGAATGTTCGTGCTGCTTTTTACCGTGGCAAACGTTATCACGGAATTTCGTGATCTAATAAGTGAGAAATCGTCGTTAAGGGGCGGAGACTACCCTAACGGTCGAACAAATCGATTGTTTATTATTTTCCTGAAGTTATTTCGTTATTAACGAAGCTGAGAATTTTCTTTCGGTTCATAGCTCGTAAACGTGAATGTTCGTGCAGCTTTTTACTGTGGAAAACGTTATCACGGAATTTCGTTAAATGAGAAATCGTCGTTAAGGGAGGATACTACCCTAACGGTCGAACAAATCGATTGTTTATTATTTTCTTGAAGTTATTTCGTTATTAACGAAGCTGAGAATTTTCTTTCGGTTCGTAGCTCGTAAACGCGAATGTTCGTGCAGCTTTTTACCATGGGAAACGCTAACACGGAATTTTGTGATTTAATAAATGAGAAATCATCGTTAAGGGGCGGATATTACCCTAACGGTCGAACAAATCGATTATTTATTATTTTCTTCAAGCCATTTCGTTATTAACGATTTTGTTATTTTGTTATTTTGTTATAAAGTTATTTTGGATGTTACGTCAAAGAGATACATATGTACTTTGAAATTCGAACATTTAACGACCGAAGATAAAGTTTCGAATATCTTACCTTATCGGAGAGGAAAGTTATCTTAAAATTATCGTCAAATTTCGAATTTTATTGAGATATTCTGCATAGAGTGTTCTACGATGTAGCGTACGATTTTTTTTGTTGACATGTTAATTATTTCTCATTTTTTACAAGCACTCGAATCTGGTTTACTAGGATAATACCAGCTGGTTATCTTCAAATTGCGGCCATTTCTATAATTATTAAAATCTTCGAAAACGATATATCTTTGATAATACTTTCTAGTTTATGAGTCAAGAAAATTTCTTTAATTCAGACGTTCCAGCACTCGCCAACTATGACGGGTCGGCGATCAATGTTCTACAAGATCGGGTTTCGAAAACGACGAATATAACTTCGCCATTTAATACGATTTTTACTTTCGATAAATTGACAAAATAAGCTGAAACTTACATCTATATTCTCCGAGGAAGACTAAAATCTTTTATTTAGTACAGTAATGTCTCCCAAATTGACGCACAGATTGTGCACAGAAATGGACAACTTGGGAAGAGGAGATACGATTATTGGAGCCTTAAGTTTCGTTTCTATAGTTCTTGACATTCGGTAACTATAAAAACGAGCCGCAAAATTATTATCTCCTCTTCCGAAATTGTCTACTTTTGTGCGCGATCTGAGCGCGAATTGGGAAGAAATTACTGTAATATTACTGTAATATTACTGTAATATTACTGTAATTACTGTAATATAATTACTGTAATATTATAAATCGAGCGCACAAAAATGGACAATTTGGGAATAGGAGACACGATTATTCGAGCCTTGCGGCTCGTTTTTATAGTTCTTGACAGTCGGTAACTATAAAAACGAGCCGCAAAATTATTATCTCCTCTTCCGAAAATGTCTATTTTTGTGCGCGATCTGAGCACGAATTGGGGAGAAATTACTGTAATATTACTGTAAGATTATTGTAATTACTGTAATATTATAAATCGAGCGCACAAAAATGGACAATTTGGGAAGAGGAGACACGATTATTCGAGCCTTGCGGCTCGTTTGTATAGTTCTTGACAGTCGGTAACTATAAAAACGAGCCGCAAAATTATTATCTCCTCTTCCGAAATTGTCTATTTTTGTGGGCGATCTGAGCGTGAATTGGGGAGAAATTACTGTAATATTACTGTAAGATTATTGTAATTACTGTAATATAATTACTGTAATATTATAAATCGAGCGCACAAAAACGGGCAATTTGGGAAGAGGAGACACGATTATTCGAACCTTGCGACTCATTTTTGTAGTTACCGATCGTCAACAATTATAAAAAGTAGATGCGGCGCTCGGACAATCGTATCTCCTCTCCCTAAATTGTCCATTTTCGTGGACAATCAAAGCGTCAATTAGAGAGACATTACTATAATTACCTGTAAAAAGATGTCCAAACTTTACCTATTTCTTAATGTCTCAGGGTGCCTTCCCCTCCACCCTTAACCAAGTAACAATAGACAGGCATTGAAATGACCTGATGAAGACGATACAGCTCGTAAATTAGCGAACTCAACTCTGTTAATAGTTACGGACAAGTTGACCTGCTTCGCGATGCTTCGATACAAGCATCGATGTAAGCTTCGTTCCGTTCACACCTGTTGTTAACACGGCACGAGTTTCGAAGACGATCCACCGATTTGTTTACAAACGGTGCCGTCTTTGATCTCTGTTGTCGATCACGATATATTTGGTAATCTTATCTAATTGAGCTTAAGTACTGATTAACCATTGACAGACAGCGTTAGACTTAAAGAGGGACTTGATAGAATTTCCCCGTTCGAAGAAACGGATATTTTTACGCGGCATGATTGATTCAATTCTTAATCACTTTCGGATTAAAGTTCTCGGTTATTTAATCAATTGCCCGTTGATCTTTGTTCAATCATAATCGCGGACCAAAAGCCTCGTTACGGAAGCATCGCGTATTTTTCGCGACTCGCTTCTGCAGCGTCGGCATTACTGCGGACGCCCCAAATACTGCGGTCTTTTACAAAAGCAATAAAATCCAACATTTTACAGTGTGTAATCTTTTAAAAATGAATTTCATAATTTTTTACATGTTTGATATTGATTATTTATGACATACAAATAACAGAAATCGCGGTTTTAATTCATTTATTGACTTTTGATATTCGGAAGCTTGTAAAAAACGTCGAGTCTTGTGAAGTAATAATTAATAATAATAAACTGAACGCTGATTCGAAAGGCATTTATATTTTGGTAATTAACCCTTTGCACTCGAGTGGTGACTCCGAGGCACCACTGGAATTTGTTATATCACGTTCTAAGATAATTTTTGCGTTAACAAAGTTCAGACTTAAAAAAATTGTTAAAAGTGTAACCGTTGTGTAAGTCGCAAGACCGATATCGAGATTGACACACGGTAATCGGAACGTCCGCAGTATTTGACTCGCAGTAATAGATACACAACCGCGGTAATACGCGCACACGTGTGGTTTCATTACGTTACGCTTTTCAACGAAATTCGTGCTTTCAGAGATCGAATATTTTCAGAAAAGTAAATATTCAAGTTAAAGAATGACAAGTACAGCACGAGTTGTCAATTAATTAGCGTAAAACGTCTTATGCTCTCCCTCAAAGTTCTCCTTCATCGAGAAACCGCGGTAATACCCACACTTGCCCTGTTTCTCAAAATGTCCCCTACGTTCGCACAGTCTCGTCGTACGCGTAAATTAACCCTTTGCACTCGATGCCAAATTAACGCAAAATTTAAACTAGTTTTTTTCACCCACGGTATTCCCATTTTTCACAACGTAGCGCATTTTATAATATTCATGAGATTGAATATTGTGATTCGTGCAACGGTCACGCTTTCAACGATTCTTTAAAATACAAACAAATGTGCTTGATAAAATTATCTTGAAACGTGACGCAACAATTTTCAACCCCTTTACATACCATTTTCTTCACAGTTACTGGGATTAGAAACTTTTCGATTGCAATAATTTCTTAGAAGGGAAAGGAAATTGATGCTTATCGTGTACCTAAATTTGCTCGAACGTTTAAATATCGATGCCAAGATATTAGAATTTTATTCCAATTTCTTAAAGCACAGAATAACATCTACGATCGATAAGTTATTACTATAAATTATCACGACGAGTCGGACTCGTCGAAGTATGACAAGGAGTTAACGGTGCCTTGGAGCCGCTATTCGCGCGCAAAGGGTTAAACGTCCACGAGTCGTTCGTTTCGTTTTTCGACGAAGACGCCGCTCGCCGATGTTTTAGGCTACTTTCGGCCGAGTTGTCATTTTCTGCGTTCTCGAAATCGCAGGCCCGGGGATTATTCTCGGTTTCGTAACGTCTCTGCGAGAGGAGCGTGCCACGCCGCTCACGTGGTTCACTCTGACAGTCCTCACAGACGAGCAGTGTGCCGTGATTGAAAATGCCAGTCGGACTCGTAACCGCGAACGAACATCTCGCGAAACTGTTTCTGCATGTTCGCACGTCGAAGCCGCGTTTCGCGATCCGAGTTTCCCGATCGCCGGCGATCGGTCGTTGCACGTACAGCGCGTACCGTTCGAATCGTATCGACTGTTTCGAAGAAAAGAAAATCTGAAAATACAATTCATACGTTCGACCGGTTCGTCGCGGTCGTTCGCGAAGAATAAAAGGTTTCCCATCGCGTAATTTCTTCCGCGGAAATCTCTTTCCTCTCTTTGTTCTCCTCGCCGGACTGCGGCGAGGCGACGTCGAACAACAAACGCGAGCACACACGTTGAATCGCTTTTCGCTCGTAAAAGCACAGTGCCTCGTAAATAATGAACATCGAATGCTTTATCTCGGCGAGCAAGTGCTATTCCGTTGCTGATAATTTTCATTCATGAGAAAGCGATCGGGCATGGCAGCGCGCCAAATCTGCGGCGGTTTCGTAAACAGTGCTTTTGCGACGGCTTTAGATTAAAATTTCGCGAAGATCGAGTCGCGTTATTGAATACGTGCTCCGGTATCTGTGGGTACTCTTCGACACGATCCGATAACAATTGGAAACGTTCTTCGCGAAACGGAGAAAAAGGGGAACAGCGGCGTCAAAATTTGTTGCGTTTTCGTGAAAAGTTTCTGAGTCAGCGTTGGCAGGTCGCGTAGAATTGTTGTCCGCTATTTTCGATGCTAACGAATTCCCCAGTTTCGAAACTGTGTACATGTGTATATATGTGTGTATATACGTATATAAATATGTGTATATTTCTGCAGGAAAGCAGAAATTCTGGGAACTCTATTTACAGTAATGTTTCTCTAATTGAGACGCTCGGATTGTCCACGAAATTGGACAATTTGGGAGAGGAGACGATTATTCGAGCCTTAAGTTTCGTTTTTATAGTCCTTGACAGTCGGTAACTATAAAAACGAGCCGCAAGCTTATCATCTCCTCTTCCGAAATTGTCTACTTTTGTGCGCAATCTGAGCGCGAATTGGGGAGAAATTACTGTAATGAAATTCTCCACAATTGTCGTTTAGCTTATAAATCGAGCGCGCAAAAATTGACAATTTGGGAGAGGAGACGATTATTCGAGCCTTAAGTTTCGTTTTCATAGTCCTTGACAGTCGTTAACTATAAAAACGAGTCGCAAGGTTATTATCTCCTCTTCCGAAATTGTCTACTTTTGTGCGCAATCTGAGCGCGAATTCGGGAGAAATTACTGTAGTGAAATTCTCCACAATTGTCGTTCGGCTTGTAAATCGAGCGCACAAAAATGCACAATTTGGGAAGAGGAGACACGGTTATTCGAGCCTTAAGTTTCATTTTCATAGTCCTTGACAGTCGGTAACTATAAAAACGAGTCGCAAGGTTATTATCTCCTCTTCCGAAATTGTCTATTTTTGTGCGCAATCTGAGCGCGAATTGGGGAGAAATTACTGTAATGAAATTCTCCACAATTGTCGTTCGGCTTATAAATCGAGCGCACAAAAATGGACAATTTCGGAGAAGAGACACGATTATTCGAGCCTTGCGGCTCATTTTTTATAGTTACCGATTGTCAACGATTATAAAAACTAGATGCAGCGCTCGGACAATCGTGTCTCCTCTCCCCAAATTGTCCATTTTTGTGCACAATCCGAGTATCAGTTAAGGAGACATTACTGTAGCCGGTCGATCAAAGCAAATGATATTTTCTAGTCGAGGCCCGTCGCCGATGTCGATCGACGATACAATTAGAAAATCCGCCGTGTTGTGCAGCTCGCGAACACGATCGATACCGCGATCCGATAGCAACGATCGTTGTTTCTTTTTCCGCGAAACACGCAGCGTCGCATCGTTCGGGCCGAACGGCACGGTTTTATTGGGGCGGTAAATTAAAAACACGATTCCGGGCGGATTGTGTAAACGCCGATCCGCGAACGGTGTTTGTGTACGCGAAACCGTGTCTGCGGCGAATGAAAATACACTAACGAAGATTTTCGCGGCTCACGCCATGAGATGATCCTTAAAGCTTCCGCGTTGAGAACTCTCCAGGAAGCCACGGAGAGCGTGCTCGGCGATCTCACGGCGGAGTTGAAAAAAACGGTACGGAAGCATTTACGGTCCTTCGTGGAAAATCGGAAAGTAATCTGTGGAACGGTCTTGGAAAATCGTTGATAAGGGTATCGGAATTGCTGAATTGCTTCCTCTTACGTAAGACCGGCGTTTCTTCAAGATAAATGTAACATACAGACGCAATATAAAATGTAATATTAATATAATATAGTATTAATATAGTATAATATTAATATAATATAATATTAATGTAGTATAATATTAATATAATATAATATTAATATAGTATAATATTAATACAATATAGTATTAATATAGTATAATATTAATATAATATATTATTAACATAGTATAATATTAATATAATATAATATAATATTAATATATAGTATAATATTAATATAATATATTATATATAGTATAATATTAATATAATATATTATATATATTATAATATAATATATTAACACATAGCATAATATTAATGTAATATAATATTAATATAATATAAAAAAAAATATTAATATAGTATTAATACAAAAATAAATATAATATTAAAACACAATAACTTTTTTAAAACAATCAAGTGGCTTGGATTTTTTTGGATGATAGCGGGACCAGTCTACTAGAAAAAAAGCTCTCGTTTTCTTTTTAGCTTTTTTTATCTCAGCCTATTTTGTGAGTCGCAAAGAATTTTCTATCGACCCTTTCAACCTTGACTGATTTTTCACGAGTTGAAAGTGATATGGAAAATGATTCGTTTCGGTAGAAAATGGTTTCCATCGAATCTTCGAGGTTAAAAATAGTTTGCATAACTCTTACAAGTTTCAGTCGGGTGCCGTTGCGTTACAGTTTGTTTGAGTTGGGAACGGGTTCTATTGGGTTTGTTGAATCTAGACTGGTTTCCGTAGCGATTTTGCGCGCGTTTGTGGCTGAACATTGTGGGGTCCTTCGTGGGGTCCTTGGAAGCGGTTTTTGAGAAGACCTTTTCATCCGGCGAATCTATCCCAGCATTCTTTAAGTACCCGGGGGGTTCTTAAATCTCTTCAGTTCTGTGTTGTGCCGGACAATTGCCTACTTCGTTTAGTTATATTCAACAATAATGCCGGGTCGGTTACAATTGGACTGCGGATTTTACGCATTTATGGTGAAATTGAGCGGTTATTTTAAAGCAGATTTAAAATAGTACAAATATTAAGAGAATCGAAATGTGTCAATGTATTATTAAAATGATTAAAAAGGAGTGAACTTGCTATGCAGTTTATACTTCTTGCAATCGATGCAGGCAATTCTTATTTTGCGTAAAATTCTGCGGTCTAATTATAATGTTTCTCGTCTGTTCTAAAAATAATATTATGAAATTAATATTATAAATATATTGTATATAAATACATTAAGTGTATTTGTATAATTAGTATTACATATTAATATATTATAATTTATAATAATAATAATAATAATAATACATAATAAATATATAATATATTATAATTTATTATTATTATTTATATTATTATTTGTATAATTAGTATTACATTACTTAAATACATGTAATGTACTTATATAATTAGTATTACATTACTTAAATACATGTAATGTACTTATATAATTAGTATTAAATTACTTAAATACATGTAATGTACTTATATAATTAGTATTACATTACTTAAATACATGTAACGTACTTATATAATTAGTATTTCATTACTTAAATACGTTACATGTATTTATATGTATAATTAGTATTACATTATGTATATTATATAATTAATATTACATTATATAACTAGAATTACATGATGTATATTATATAATTAATATTACATTATATAAACACATTACGTGTATATTTATATAATTAACATTACATTTTATAAATATATTACATGTATTTATATAATTAGCATTACATTATATGTATAAATACATTAGTAACGTTGCATATGCGAATATAATTATACAACGTCGTAGCCGATTTCGAGCAAACCTTGTCGAAACGCTGTCGTCTACGCTTCGTTTGAATTCGAAGTACAGTAAATTCTCTCTTCAATTTATAAACAAAAACAGACAGTTTCAAAAGAGTAGATACGATTATTCGAGCCTTGCACCTCGTTCTTATAATTCTTGTTGACAAACGGCAAATATAAAAACAAGCCGCGAAGCTCGAATAATCGTATCTCGTCTTCCCAAATTGTCCATTATTGTTTACAAAATTTTAGCGAGTATTCTGGGCGCAGGTTTCCACGTCAACCTGGAATAACCCGTTCTAGATTCAGACTGATTGCGAGCTAAGTTCAAGACACTCGTTATCGCCGGTTTTCAGTTTAGAGAGGTCTGTTTTGTAACCTGGAGGATCAACGTATGTAACGCAATCACGTGTTCCCATATATCAGTTATAATACATGTCCGTTAGATACCGTCGATAAAAGTATGGTAAAACTGTTGTCTCGTATCCTCGGGACGCGATAAAGCATCTAATTCGCGTCATCGCGACACGGGAACGCTGCCAGAAAGTTTCCTTATGTGCATTACATAACAATGCCGGGATCGTAAGCTGTTGAGACATTTGCAAAGTTGCCTTTTGGAAATGTTCGTTGATGTCGTCTACATTGGAAACGGTCCAATACGTCGTCCGATCGTCGCGATTGGCCGCTTCCGAGGTTCTTGCGCAAGAAGTGCACAAAAACCTGTCAAAATCTCGCGCGTGCTTTCGACGGCGAAAGAGAACAGAACGAGCCTTTTTCGCAAACCGTGACATCTTAATCGTTCGATCGATTTACATACCATTTTCTTCACAGTTACAAGGATTAGAAACTTTTCTATATTTTGACTTTTCTATATTTTCTGAAACGTTTCTATATTTAACCCTTTGCACTCGAGTGATGACTCTGAGGCACCCCATTGAAATTTGTTATATCACGTTCTAAGATAATTTTTGCGTTAACAAAGTTAGTAATCGGATCGTAACGATTATTTATGATATACAAGTAACAGAAATTATAGTTTTAATTTATTTATTGAGTTTTGATAATCGGAAGCTTGTAAAAAACGTCGAGTCTTGTGAAATAATAATTAATAATAATAAACTGAATGCTGATTCGAGAGGCATTTATATTTTGGTAATTAACCCTTTGCACTCGAGTGGTGACTCTGAGGCACTACTGGAATTTGTTATATCACGTTCTAAGATAATTTTTGCGTTAACAAAGTTCAGACTTAAAAAGATTGTTAAAAGTGTAACCGTTGTGTAAGTCGCCCCAAATACTGCGGTATTTTATAAAAGCAATAAAATCCATCATTTTACAGTGTGTAATCTTTTAAAAATGAATTTCATAATTTTGTACATGTTTAATATTGATTATTTATGACATACAAGTAACAGAAATCGCAGTTTTAACTCATCTATTGACTTTTGATAATCGGAAGCTTGTAAAAAACGTCGAGTCTTGTGAAGTAATAATTAATAATAATAAACTGAACGCTGATTCGAGAGGCATTTATATTTTGGCAATTAACCTTTTGCACTCGACTGGTGACTCTGAGGCACCACTGGAATTTGTTATATCACGTTCTAAGATAATTTTTGCGTTAACAAAGTTCAGATTTAAAAAGATTGTTAAAAGTGTAACCGTTGTGTAAGTCGCAAGACCGATGTCGAGATTAACACCCGGTAATCGGAACGTCCGCAGTATTTGACTCGCAGTAATAGATACACAACCGCGGTAATACGCGCACACGTGTGGTTTCATTACGTTACGCTTTTCAACGAATTTCGTGCTTTCAGAGATCGAATATTTTCAGAAAAGTAAATATTCAAGTTAAAGAATAACAAGTACAGCACGAGTTGTCAATTAATTAGCGTAAAACGTCTTATTCTCTCCGCCAAAGTTCTCCTTCATCGAGAAACCGCGGTAATACCCACACTTGCCCTGTTTCTCAAAATGTCTCCTACGTTCGCACAGTCTCGTCGTACGCGTAAATTAACCCTTTGCACTCGATGCCAAATTAACGCAAAATTTAAACTAGTTTTTTTCACCCACGGTATTTTATAATATTCATGAGATTGAATATTGTGATTCGTGCAACGGTCACGCTTTCAACGATTCTTTAAAATATAAACAAATGTGCTTGATAAAATTATCTTGAAACGTGACGCAACAATTTTCAACCCCTTTACATACCATTTTCTCCACAGTTACTGGGATTAGAAACTTTTCGATTGCAATAATTTCTTAGAAGGGAAAGAAAATTGATGCTTATCGTGTACCTAAATTTGCTCGAACGTTTAAATATCGATGCGAAGATATTAGAATTTTATTGCAATTTTTTAAAGTACAGAATAACACATCTACGATCGATAAGTTATTACTAGAAATTTTCACGACGAGTCGGACTCGTCGAAGTTTGGCAAGGGGTTAACGGTGCCTTGGAGCCGCTATTCGAGCGCAAAGGGTTAAACTTCCACGAGTCGTTCGTTTCGTTTTTCGACGAAGACGCCGTTCGCCGATGTTTTTCAACGGGGAAGAGAACGAACGAGCCTTTCGCAAACCGTGACATCTTAATTAATCGTTCGCAATTTTGAGGAACTCCCGGTCTGGATTTCGTTCCGATGAGATCACCGAACGTTTCGCGGGAATTCGAGTTCTCATCTTTGCTCTCGAACAGCCGGTAAAACGACGCGTTGTCCGTGCAAACCGTTTTCGAGAAGATATCGCAGAGGAGATCTGAAGTTCGCGCGAAAGAAAAGTCGCGCGAGATAATATCGCTAAATATAAATGCTTTGTCAACTAGCGGTCTTGATTAAACAGCGATATCTAATCGTTCCGTTGTATCCTACGGCCACCCAGATCTGCAGACAATAAAGTTTCATCACTGCGCGTTTCCTGTCAATTTTTCACTCGGCGCTCTCGTTCGAGCAATCGTCGCAGGATATTGCACCGTAATCAATAACACTTGCAGCACTTGAACGTTATTATCGTGCGTTGCGCGACTGATTCGTGCCTCTTTTTGCCGGAAATCGCGAGGCCGGGTTCGGCAGGAATCAATTGTAAACCTGTGCACCGTGCGCGTCCGTTGATCCGTACTTTCTTTCGACGGATTTAGCCGTCAGGAAACTTGGTCGAGAGAAGTGAAAATTTTTGGTCGGATACCGAAGAAAGTAAGAAAAAAATGTACAGTAAAAAATGGTCTTTGGCGGTGGTTATGTCAAGGTTATATTTGGCGGTTGATGGTTGATGTTATGGTTGATGTAACGATGTTTGGGTGAAAAGGAATGGGAGACGTTTCGTCCGGGACCCGCTAGAGGGCTCATCAGTTAGTCTATTCTAGCGGGCCTTTGCCTTAAATGTTGGGAAAATTATGGTACTTCCGAGAAATGAGAGGTTCCTGAGATCATTTGAAGCAACTTTTTCCTTTGCGAAATTGCGATCCGCGGCTTCGTTTACGAGTTATTAACGAAAAACAGTGACCAATGAGAGGCGAGCTTGGGTGGCGCGCGGCGGCCGAGCCAACGAGCGCGCGAAGCCCGGTTCCGCTCATTGGCCCGGTCGCCTAGCGCCGAGCGAGCTCGCCCTTCATTGGTTAGCGTTTTTCGTTAATAACTCGTTAACGGTGCCTCGGTGAACATTTTTGTAAAGGAAAAAGTTGCTCCGAATCACCTCAGGAATCCCTCAGTTCCCGGAAAAACCATAATTTTGGGACACCCTGTATATACAAATTGAGGCGAATCGGTTACCGATCTGGAAATTATTGAAATTCCAGACTTGTTCGTAGCTCTTGTCTTCTCTCGGTATATGTACGCATGTTTCATGCAGTTATATTTTTATATTTTATATAGTTATATAATATTTTATATATATATATAATTAATATAATATATTAATATATTATATATTATATTATATTATATATATTATAATATATTAATATATAATTAATATATTATAATATATATTATAATTATATAATTAATATATAATATAATATATTAATATAATATAAATATATTTATATATAATATTTTATATTTTTTTATACAGTTAACGGAAATCGATTTCTGGAAAATAGATTCCGTGATTCCACAGGCTTTCCGTCGCCGGATGAAAGTGAACGGGAACGCATGCGAGACTCGCGACCGCAGAATTAAACTGTTGATTTCGTAGGCTTAATATCCGTTCGCGCGGTGAAATATCTGATCGGACGTCGCAGCGAGTGCGCGAGTGCGTAATGTCTCTAATTACCTCGTGTACGAGATAATGTCTGTGCACGTGTATTATGAAACCTGATGCACACGGTGTTCGTTTCTTTTCCAGGAGCTTGGGTCGCAGCCTTTGCCGACGATCGTCACCGAGGATGCAGATAACTTGAGTCATGCGTCCCAGGATCAGGGTCACAGGCCTCGAGCAGGTACGACGACCTTCCGTTACTGTAAACAATAAGAAGCGGTATAGTAAATTCTCCCCCTAATTGTCCTTCGGTTTGTATACAATATATAATTGGCAATTTGGGAGGAGGCAATGAGGAGGTACGATTATTCGAGCCTCGCGGCTCGTTTTTATAGTCATTCGATTTAGTGTCAAGGTCATTTTGTTTACCGTACCTCCTGCTGCGAACAAAATTGTTCTGTTCGTACTTTTCGGTTTCGTTCAACGAAATATCTGTGTTCCTGTGGATACTTTGCAGAAAGAGTTTGGAGTTTTCTTTATAAATGAGTCGTTTATTTTGAAAGTGGCACAAGTCACTTTGTTTTTACGTCGATATATTTAAGGGTTTGCGTTTTAATACGTTTAAAAATATGGATGCTAACTTTCGAGAAGATTTACTTGTATTTGTTATCTCAGGATACTGATATTTGAGTATAAATAAATATTTATACTGATAGTATATAAATAATTATTATACTGAATATAATAACTAAATATAATAACTAAATAATTATTATACTGAACATAATAACTAAATATAATAACTAAATAATTATTTATACTGATATAGATAAATAGTATAAATAATTATTTATACTGATATAGATAAATAGTATAAATAATTATTTATACTGATATAGATAAATAGTATAAATAATTGTTTATACTAATATAGATAAATAGTATAAATAATTATTTATACTAATATAGCTAAATAGTATAAATAATTATTTATACTAATATAGATAAATAGTATAAATAATTATTTATACTGATATCTCAGTATAAAAATAATTTCGTATAAACATTAAAAAATCACCACTTTTCATTACGGTAAAGTGACTTATGCCACTTTCAAAATAAACGGCTCAAATGTTCTCGAGGAACAGATATTTTAGTTATGTGAACATTGAAATTCCATTAAAATTCCATACATTCATTTAAATCTAAATTGCCGTTTCAATCCAACTGCTACGAGTCACAGATTGTCAATAATTATAAAAAAAACAAGGTGCAAGGCTCGAATAATCTTCCCAAATTGTCCATTTTTGTTTACAAGTTCAAGCACAATTGAGAAGAATTTACTATAGTATGTTTACACAGTTTGAACAAAATATTTGATCTGCTTAAAATGGTCTCACCTGTACTAAATTTAGTACAGAATCAGTAATAGAATATAGTATAGAATTTAGTATAGCATCAGTAAAGGAAAACAAGAACTCAGAATACTGAAAAATTGTATCCATCTTTTCTCGTTTTTTTTTCTCAATTTTTATGAAAGCTTGTGCTTCGGGTTTCGATGATTTCTCTGAGAAAAATCTGTTGTTTTCTGCAACAGGAACATGGGGCTCGCACTCGAGGACTATCAGGAAACCAACATCTGGCAGTGCTCCCGGTTCCGGAAAGTCAACGCCGCTCCCGCAACCGGCGGAACCTTCGAGCTCGTCGAGTTCGAGCAAAGGCGGCAGGAAAGCTTCCGGCACTCGGTCTGGATCCACCAGCCGCAGCAACAGCCGCAGCAGCAGCGTCGAACGTAGAAGAAGCGGCGGCACTGTCGATGACACGGCCAGCCCCACTAGGAAACCGGCGCTCCTCGACGCCTTCAGGCCAAGGAGCAAGTCCGACGCTAGCAAAAGGAAGCCCAGTATTATAGCGAATATGAAAAATGCTGTGCAGGTATGCTTTCGATCATAAAAACTGTGATCCTAACTAGAATCGTGTAGCTACAGGGTGTCCCAAAAATGTCTCGTAATCCGAAAGTGGCGGGTTCCTCGGGTCATTTGAAGCAACCTTTTCCTTTACAAAAATTTTCTCCGAGGCACCGTTAACGAGCTATTAACGAAAAACAGCGACCAATGAGAGGCGAGCTCGGCTGGCGCGAGGCGACCGAGCCAATGAGCGGAACTGGGCTTCGCGCGCTGGTTGGCTGGGCCGCCTCGCGTCAACCGTACTCGATTCTTATTGGTCACTGTTTTTCGTTAATATCTCGTGAACGGTGTCTCGGAGAAAATTTTTGTAAAGGAAGAAGTTGCTTCAAATGATCTGGGGAATTTTTGGGACACCCTGTATAGTTCTATAAAAGGTGATCGTAACTAGAGACCTATGATATAAATTATTATTATGATCCCAAATAGAATAATGGAATTGGTTCCTATGGAAGATTATCTTCATTAGAGACGTAGGATTGAGATGTTATGAGGGATGATCCTAATTACAGTTACACAATTAAGGTGCTATGGAAGATGATCCTAATGAGAATCAAATAATTGAAGTCCAGTGAAAGATGGTTCTAATTATACGTCAAATAATTTGAGTTCTATGAGAGATAATCCTAACTTAGAGTCATACGATCGGCGTCTTACAAAAGATGATTCCACCTAGAGTAATAAAATTAGGGTCCTATGAGAAATTATCCTAGCTTATGTAATCATAGAGTCATGTAATTAGAGTCTTATAAGAAATGATCCTAACAAGAGTCAACTAATTGATTCCTATAGAAGGTGATCTTAATTAGAGTCAAATAATTGGGCGCCTATGAGAGATGTTAGAATAGAAAAGATTATTAACCGTGACCTCAATTTTGTATCTCAAAAACAATTTTTATAGATCTCTATAGTTATTGAAAAGTGTCAGAATGGAAGATAATTGAAAGTGATTTAATGAAATTAATTTGACCGATATATATTCGTTTGAAGCAAGTAATTCAAGCTTACCGATTTACTGATGTACCGATTTGACGAGTATATTTCTCTGTATTACAGCAGTCATTGCACAGAGGCTCCCATGGAAGTTCGTCCATAGATGTACGTACAGATAAAGATCACCACAAAGAGAGCAAGGACCACAAGGAGGGCAGGGAGATTATGGGACGCCCTCGAGCTGGTTCAGAAAGTAGCAGGAATCCTGTCAGCAAAGTTATGGATCTCATCAGACATAGGAGCCATAGCGCTCTTAGCGGGGAAGATAAACGGAAAGCGGTGAGTTATTTGAATTGTTCGCAACAGCTTGGATGCTGGCAATTTTACATTTTAACGACGCAACGATCGCGAGAAACTGAACTGTGTTATTACCGACTGAGACGGCGAGATTGCGATCAGAGAAGGTCTCTGTTTTATCGTTGCGAGTAACAGTTGATAAAGACACCTACCACAGACAGTAACAGTAAGGATGAATATTAAGGGATAACAGTAAAATAAAATAAAATAAAATAAAATAACCACAAATAAAGGTTGTAACATTAGATAGAATATACAGTGGCATTGTTTTGAGAAAAATTTGTCAGGCTTCTAGAATTCTGTTGCCTTTGCTGTATCGCATAATTTCACGAATTCAAATCCATTAGCAAGAATCGAGTGTTACCTACACTGCATTCCAACTACGGGTTAATATTATTTAGTCTCATCAAATGTTACAGAAATTTCTGAAAATTTCGAAACTCAAGTTAAAACGGGATGATCGCTCTTTACGACGGATTCACTTAAGATTGCAGAAAACTTCGAAATTAGATTCTTCCAATTGATTTAGAAGTGCTTCTAAATTTCTCAAATAAAAATACTTCATAAATATTAAAGTATTCATTTCAAAAATACAAAAGTTTTATCAAATAACATTAATAACGTGAACGATATGATGAAACTTTTACTCGCAATTTTATCTCACGTTCATCATTTACATTTGTACATTCCCTTTGCTTTCCAATACAGCTTCATCGAATAGTTTCTCATACAACCATTGTTCACGGTAAGAGAATGCTGCAATCGTTCATAAAATATTAAATCGGTACGACAATCAGAGCCGAGACACGAAAGCCAGTGTAACATGTTTTGCCTATATTCTTATGCTCTCGTCTGTACGTCAACCTCTTTTCACTGAATGTATCGAATATCAATCGTTCAGTGGATAATGTTTCGTGTGGTTCATATCCTGAAAATTGATACTCGGAGAAATATGATTCATTATCAGAAAGACTGATTTTATTCCAATAAACACCTGGCATCTCTTTGCTTTTGATAAGATTTTGACATGATATAATTCGCGTTGGCAAGTCTCTCTGTTATATTTCAATAATACGGCAAACATTCTGTCACATATTTTCACAATTATTATTTTATTCGGTATTACACTCATTAATTTAGGTATTACATTCATTTATTTATTTCACTCGCATGGAAATCATATCTTTTTCTCCATTGGAAACGCGCATATACTATACAATATTTACCATGATCATATTCAGTGCGCATTACAGTAATATCTCTCTAACTGACGCTCAGATTGTCCACTAAAATGGATAATTTGGGAAGCGAAGATACGATTATTCGAGCTTTGCGGTTCATTTTTATAGCCACGAATTGTCAACTACTATAAAAACGAGCTGCAAGGATCGAGTAATCGTATCTCTTCTTCCCAAATTGTCCATTTTTGTGCGCTCGATTTATAAGCTGAACGACAATTGTGGAGAATTTCACTACAGTAATTTCTCCCCAATTCGTGCTCAGATCGCGCACAAAAATAGACAATTTCGGAAGAAGAGATAATAACCTTGCGGATAGTTTTTATAGTTATTGACAATCGATAACTATAAAAAAGGAGTCGCGTAATCGTATCTCCCTTTCCCAAATTATCCATTTTTGTACGCAATCTGAGTGCGAATTAGGGAGAAATTACCGGTAGTTCGTTACGGTTATCTGCGAGATGGGATTAAAATTATGCTGAAAATTATGCTGCGATTAGTTATACTGTGAATAATAATTTTCAGCATAATTTTAATCCCACCTCGCAGGTAGTCATAACGCACTACAGTTAATTCTCCCTAATTGACACTCGGATTGTGCACAAAAATGGATAATTTGTAAAGATTGCACATTTGGGAAGACAATTTGCGCCTCGCTTTTACAGTTGTTGACAATCGATAACTATAAAAAAGGAGCCGCGAGGCTCGAACAATCGTATCTCCTCTTCCCAAATTGTCCATTTTTACGGTTATCTGCGAGATGGGATTAAAATTATGCTGAAAATTATGCCGTAATTAGTTATACTGTGAATAATAATTTTCAGCATAATTTTAATCCCACCTCGCAGATAGTCATAACGCACTACAGTTAATTCTCCCTAATTGACACTCGGATTGTGCACAAAAATGGACAATTTCGAAAGATTGCACATTTGGGAAGACAATTTGCGCCTCGCTTTTACAGTTGTTGACAATCGATAACTATAAAAAAGGAGCCGCGAGGCTCGAACAATCGTATCTCCTCTTCCCAAATTGTCCATTTTTACGGTTATCTGCGAGATGGGATTAAAATTATGCTGAAAATTATGCCGTAATTAGTTATACTGTGAATAATAATTTTCAGCATAATTTTAATCCCACCTCGCAGATAGTCATAACGCACTACAGTTAATTCTCCCTAATTGACACTCGGATTGTGCACAAAAATGGACAATTTCGAAAGATTGCACATTTGGGAAGACAATTTGCGCCTCGCTTTTACAGTTGTTGACAATCGATAACTATAAAAAAGGAGCCGCGAGGCTCGAACAATCGTATCTCCTCTTCCCAAATTGTCCATTTTTACGGTTATCTGCGAGATGGGATTAAAATTATGCTGAAAATTATGCTGCGATTAGTTATACTGTGAATAATAATTTTCAGCATAATTTTAATCCCACCTCGCAGGTAGTCATAACGCACTACAGTTAATTCTCCCTAATTGACACTCGGATTGTGCACAAAAATGGACAATTTGAAAAGATTGCACATTTGAGAAGACAATTTGCGCCTCGCTTTTACAGTCGTTGACAATCGATAACTATAAAAAAGGAGCCGCGAGGCTCGAATAATCGTATCTCCTCTTCCCAAATTGTCCATTTTTACGGTTATCTGCGAGATGGGATTAAAATTATGCTGAAAATTATGCTGAAAATTATGCTGCGATTAGTTATACTGTGAATAATAATTTTCAGCATAATTTTAATCCCACCTCGCAGATAGTCATAACGCACTACAGTTAATTCTCCCTAATTGACACTCGGATTGTGCACAAAAATGAACAATTTCGAAAGATTGTACATTTGGGAAGACAATTTGCGCCTCGCTTTTACAGTTGTTGACAATCGATAACTATAAAAAAGGAGCCGCGAGGCTCGATCAATCGTATCTGTTCCCAAATTGTCCATTTTTACGGTTATCTGCGAGATGGGATTAAAATTATGCTGAAAATTATGCTGAAAATTATGCTGCGATTAGTTATACTGTGAATAATAATTTTCAGCATAATTTTAATCCCACCTCGCAGATAGTCATAACGCACTACAGTTAATTCTCCCTAATTAACACTCGGATTGTGCACAGAAATGAACAATTTCGAAAGATTGCACATTTGGGAAGACAATTTGCGCCTCGCTTTTACAGTGGTTGACAATCGATAACTATAAAAAAGGAGCCGCGAGGCTCGAACAATCGTATCTCCTCTTCCCAAATTGTCCATTTTTGTGTGCAATCTGAGCGTCAATTAGAGAGACAGTACTGTATTCGGTCCACAGAGCGAAGAAATCGTCACGATAAATCGGTGCACAGTTTTTCAGAGTATAACAGTCGCATGGAACATGATGTTACAGCGTGTTACGCAAACATCTCGATCCGAAGAAAAATTTGATCCGCATCTATCGTTTGCATAGGCTATCGACTCGCGCGCCAACCGGAGAACTCGAAATTCCGGGGCGCGTCTCTTCGTTCCGTATGTTTCTGCTCTCGGCAGAGCGTGACTTTTTGAAACGAACGAACCGCTGTTGGTCCGGCCTAACAATGGTATCTCCGCGAACAAAAGGATGATCTCTGAAAGCAGAGAATACGTGTTTTGACGTCGACGATTATGCATCTCCGTCTTTTCTCTCCCCGATTCGGACGACTATAACTGGAAAACCTTGTCACTTCGCATTTCGCGTAATACATGGTTCGGCCGCATCCGCCATTATGCACAAATGGATCCAAAAAAGAAAAATGACGAAGACCTCCGTTCACTCGAGAAAAATTATCCTAACTTCCCTTTCGCCGATTCAGCAGGTGTCCCCTAATTTTGCGCTATTGCGTCCACAGTGATTTCCATTAATATTCGGTAGCACTTTTTAAGACGCGATAACTTTTTCAAAATTAGAGTAAACGATTTGAATTTGTTTTTTTTTAGATGATAGACGAGCTAGTATACTAAACGATGACCAATCTACTTTGTTACAATTTTGCTATTACTTGGGATTACAAGACAAAATAAAAGACTCTTTTCACTTTTTTATCCGAGCCTGTAATGAAAATTTCAAAAATACTCCATTCTAAACAATAGCAAAATTTAAAAAAATCGTTCTGATTATGGTCTAGTAGACTGATCGCTCTATCATTTCAAAACAAATTCAAGTCGTTTAGTCGAATTCTCAAAAAGTTATTACATTTTGAAAAGTGTCCGATTATTAACGGAAGTCGCTACAAATAAAATGCTTATCGCGAAGAACGTCTCTGTAAATCGTAATTCGAGTTAATTATAGAGTCACCTACACCTGAAGGAATATCTTTTGCACGGACAATAATATTATAACGGCGCGAATAATAATTTATTTAACCGTGAACTATAACTCCTTGTTCGCGCTGGTAAACAAGAAATAGAGCAATTAAAAGAGTAATTTACGACGATAACAGACGCATACGTCGTTTATTTTTGCATTTTAATTTCTCGCGGACTATAATTACAGTATTAGATTATCACAGATTGTGTAACTTCGATTATTATTAGACCCGCATTCGCGATTTTTTCAATCTCTCTTCGGCGATCGGATGCGGGACATTTAACCCTTTGCAGTCGGAGACATTTCAACTCGAAATTCAAAACAGTTCCTTCGACCCATAGTATTTCCATTTTATATAGTTTAATGCACTTTACACGTATGTAACTGCATTTTGCGGCTCGCGCAACGGTTACAGAAAAAAACAGATTTTACATACAAACCGATTTGATAATGTTAAAATTATTTTGTAATGCGATATAGTACTTTTTAATGGCGCCGTAGAGTCGACACTCGAGTGCAAAGGGTTAAAAAAGAAAATAAACGAAAAATTGATTTCTTCGATTCGTCGGATCGTCGAAGAAAACGTGGCTCGCACCGGAGGCTATAAACTCGAAATCTGTCCGCTCGAACAGTCTCGCCGGCTCGGGGTCGTAAACTGCATCTGTGTAAACATCGGAGTTAGTAACGCGAGCGGCGTCGCTGATCATTTTAATAAAGTCCGAGCATCGCCGACCCTTTCACCGCGAACGCGACGCGACGCGTTTACGGACCTTGGGGGAATTCCGAACGGCCGCGTTTACCTGTACAATTAACGGCGATGGCCCAGTCAAAGCGGGCCCATAAACATTTTATCTGCGCGCGGGCCTCGCGTAACGCGTGCCTGTTTAACCCTTTTATATATATATATATGTAATAATATATATAAATATAAATATAATAACGATATATATATATATAATATAATATATTATATTTATATTTATATATATATATATATATATATATATATTATATATTATAAATATATATATTATATATTATAAATATATATAATGTATATAATATATATTAATATATATTAATATAATAATAATAATAATATATATATATATAAATATATACATTATATATTATAAATATATATATTTATAATATATATATATAAATATAAATATAATAACGATATATATATAATATAATATATTATATTTATATTTATATATATATATAAATATATATATTATATATTATAAATATATATATAAATATAAATATATATATTTATAATATATATATAAATATAAATATAATATCGTTGTTATAAATATAATAACGATATATCGTCGTTCGGTGCACTCGCCAAAAATACCAACGACGATATATCGTTGCGCCTCTGTTAGAGCCTTATTATACTCATCACAAAAGATCTGTGTTTAAGTATAACTTCATAAAATGTTAAAATGGCTCATATTCGATGCAACACAAGTGAAAAAATGTTTATTAGATCAACTTTTTGTTATGTCTTATGTTGTTTCGTGCCGAGGGTCTGTATATGCCAGAGTGAATCTTCCACGAATTTCAGGAAAGTAAATGTTGAAAACGATAGCCAATATAACCCGCGCCCGTTATTTTCGGAAATACCCGGCCCTAAACACATTTGCCACCGAACATATCCAAACCAATAGAATATTTCGATTTATTTTTTACGTACCAATTTCTGAACATGTTGATTTTGTCTATGTGCAATTACGTTTTGAAAAAGAGAAATTACTTTGTACGATTTTTATTGTCTTATACTTATGTTATTCTTATGATTTTTAACAAATATCGTAACTCCATTGGTATTGATTTATTCTCCATTCCTTTCGCAATATTCTGCTTTTTGAATTTTCTAAATATCACGCCTACTTTGGTTTTTACGAGCATTTTCGCAAACCTCTACAAATTCGCCGATTCGGCCCGGTATTCTTCGCCCAGGTACGCTTCCTTTGCTCGGTGCTAAAAGGGTTAAGGCCCGCCGCGCCGTCGCGTACACCGCACGCTTCTCCTGCAGATATTCCGTTTGTTTGATTTTTATAGTAATCGTTTATGGTCCGGATAAACGCATCACGGTCCGGAATAGCCCGATCCGAGATTCCACGTTTTCTCAATGAACTTGTCGTTCGCGGGCCCCGAGCGTGCCTCGCTTTGTGTGTCAAATGACTCGTTAACGCTGAGAAACCAGTTTCGCTTTTCCTTTTTTTTTCTTTTCTTTCTTCTTGTTTTTTGTCTTTTTTTTTTTGCGCCGGCACGAAATTTTATTGCCCCCGGTCGGGATCGAGCATCATATTTGCTTGCCGGGTCGATCAATTTTGCGTAATTATTACCCTCGAAGGAGAGAAAATTACGGGCAGCAATTTATTACGGAGCGTTCATTCACGTATGTTGCCACCGTCGTTCAAAATGTACACCGCGACGCGCGCTGGTAACTTTATAGCAAATTAATCATCGTCCCGTCGTAACATTCAATTTCGGATCAACGCGGCGCGACGAGGATAATTTACAAACCGACAGAAATTGCATCGGCGAGATGCGGGGTCGATCGGAAATTGTGAACGTTCTTGCGACGTTCCCCGGACAATTCGAAGCGATTCGGTGTTCCGGGCATTCGTCTGATAGACCGGTTCGACTGTCATCTGAAAGAAGAAAATAAGAAGTTTTTAATCATTTAGTCCAGGTCGAAAAATAATTGAAGAAAATTAGTCTCTTCGATTCAAAATAAAATAAAGCATTTCTGATCGAATATTTTAACAGCGACACTTATTCCGTGTTCGACGAGTATACTCGTCATCGCTCGATTAATCATCGCTCTAAAAAGAAGGTGTTACAGTTGAGTGATTAAAAGACTGCCAGACACTTATAGATAGACTTCCATTGGCTATTTTTATTTTAAAAGAAATATAATTATTAACATGTATTTAAGCGCAGCACAATTAACACGTTCCGTGCCACGTGTACCATCGATGGTACACGCTTGCATGTTTACTTAGTGAACTGAACAAATTGTTTACAAGAAATTTAGAACCGAAGAATCAATTTCCACCGCAAGAATGGGCGTTGATAAGTTTTTGTTACGTTGTTATGTGTACGAGAATTAATAATTGCACGTAATACATCAAGTTTTAGTAAAATATCAAAGTGTGAAGATTCGAGTAAAAAAAGCTCGGCACGGAACGTGTTAACCAGTTACTCGTGCTTGACGAGTATACTCGTCGTGACGAAGTGCCAGAATTTTGTATCGCGACGAGTATACTCGTCGTGGCGAAGTGCCAGAATTTTGTATCAAGACGAGTATACTCGTCGTGGCGTAGTGCCAGAATTTTGTATCACGACGAGTATACTCGTCGCGCGTAGAAAATAGTAACCATTGACTATTTTTATTTAAATTGCAAATTTTAGTGGCAACGAAAACATGTTCTCGAATTTCAAGACGTTTAGAATATTTCGAGACCGATCCTACGCGAAGGTGTTTACATTGTTATGAAAATAAGATTAGAAAAGAATCACGATATTGGCGTTCTCGACGTGCAACGCGACGTTACATTTATTACGTATGTAGTATATGTTAGTAAATGTCGGTAATAAAATTGTTAATTTCATAAAAGAAAATTAGTCTCTTCGATCCGAAATAAAATAAAACATTTCTGATCCAATATTTTAACAGCGACACTTATTCCGTGTTCGACGAGTATACTCGTGATCGCACGATTAATCGTCGCTCTAAAAAGAAGGCGTTACAGTTGAGTGGTTAAAAGACTGCCAGACGCTTACAGATAGACTTCGTGTCGCTAAATTGAAATGTAAACAAGTTGAAACACGTGTTAAAAGCTGTTGGATCGCAAACAAAAATCTTGTAACGATGTTAGCATTGGAATATTATTAAAAGCGAGATCTAGATGTAGCCATTATAATGTAAAAATCGAAGTGAACCAGAAATTAAAACAATTAACTAAGTTAACTAAGCTAAATTATGCTAATAAATTGGTTGTTATCAATTAGCTAACTAATTATATAACTAAGCTAAATTATGTTAATAAATTAGTTGTTATAAATTAGCTAACTAAGCTAAATTATGTTAATAAATTAGTTGTTATAAATTAGTTAACTAAGCTAAATTATGTTAACAGATTAGTTGTTATAAATTAGCTAACTAAGCTAAATTATGTTAATAAATTAGTCGTTATCAATTAGATAACTAAGCTAAATTATGTTAATAAATTAGTTGTTATAAATTAGCTAACTAAGCTAAATTATGTTAATAAATCAGTTGTTATCAATTAGCTAACTAAGCTAAATTATGTTAATAGATTAGTTGTTATAAATTAGTTAACTAAGCTAAATTATGTTAATAGATTAGTTGTTATAAATTAGCTAACTAAGCTAAATTATGTTAATAAATTAGTCGTTATCAATTAGTTAACTAAGCTAAATTATGTTAATAAATCAGTTGTTATCAATTAGCTAACTAAGCTAAATTATGTTAATAGATTAGTTGTTATAAATTAGTTAACTAAGCTAAATTATGTTAATAAATTAGTTGTTATAAATTAGCTAACTAAGCTAAATTATGTTAATAAATTAGTTGTTATCAATTAGCTAACTAAGCTAAATTATACGTGCATCTCAAAAAAGAAAAAGAAACGAAACATATGCGCCGAAACGAACGGAATACAAAGTGTAAAGTTTGTAAAATAAAATTGACGTTGTTCCCGTTATTATTCTGCCACATTTCGTGTCAAAGATCGGCGAAATAATCGTAATCGATAAGCAAGAATAGCAACGCTTTATCGATGCGGAAATCTTGCACAAGAAACAGCTGGGCAAAGAACTGCATCTGCATACTGCATCGAGCCAGCCGAGACAAAGAAAAAAACAAAATTACATTAGCGTGAACTCGACCGTCGACTTTGGCACTGATGTAATGGAAAAACGATAGCCAGCGGCCGCGACCTTCTTTTCCGAAACGTATTGGTCGCGCGAAAGAGGAAGCCGATGTTTAATTGCCGCGACTTGCTCTCCGCGCTTAATCGGTCGCTGCTTGAACAGAATACACAGCCGGGCGGCGGCGCTGCTTACTTTTGTTAGGCAATTGTTCGCAAATATTTACTAACAATGTAAACACCTTCGCGTAGGATCGGTCTCGAAATATTCTAAACGTCTCGAAATTTGAGAACATGTTTTCGTTGCCACTAAAATTTGCAATTTAAATAAAAATAGCCAATGGTTACTATTTTCTACGCGCGACGAGTATACTCGTCGCGATACAAAATTCTGGCACTACGCCACGACGAGTATACTCGTCGTGATACAAAATTCTGGCACTTCGCCACGACGAGTATACTCGTCGTGATACAAAATTCTGGCACTTCGCCACGACGAGTATACTCGTCAAGCACAAGTAACTGGTTAATTGTGCTGCGCTTAAATACACGTCAATAATTATATTTCTACGTTAATCCCGGGAGAAATTATTAGATTGCATTACACAAGCCATTGAATTACTTCACTAATGAATTCCTTATGGCTATCGAACCATTTATAGTAAATTCTCTCCAATTTTCCTTCAGCTTGCATACAAAAATGGACAATTTGGAAAAGGAGATACGATTGTTCGAGCCTTGCAGCTCGTTTGTTATAGTTCTTGACAGTCGGTAACTATAAAAACGAGCCGCAAGGTTATCATCTCCTCTTCCAAAATTGTCTATTTTTGTGCGCGATCTGAGCGCGAATTGGGGAGAAATTATTGTAATGAAATTCTCCACAATTGTCGTTCAGCTTATAAATCGAGCGCACAAAAATGGACAATTTGGGAAGAGGAGACACGATTATTCGAGCCTTCCAGCTCGTTTTTATAGTTCTTGATAGTCGATAACTATAAAAACTAGCCGCAAGGTTATCATCTCCTCTTCCGAAATTGTCTATTTTTGTGCGCGATCTGAGCGCGAATTGGGGAGAAATTACTGTAATGAAATTCTCCACAATTGTCACTCAGCTTATAAATCGAGCGCACAAAAATGGACAATTTGGGAAGAGTAGACACGATTATTCGAGCCTTAAGTTTCGTTTTTATAGTTCTTGACAGTCGGTAACTATAAAAACGAGCCGCAAGGTTATCATCTCCTCTTCCGAAATTGTCTATTTTTGTGCGCAATCTGAGCGCGAATTGGGGAGAAATTACTGTAACGAAATTCTCCACAATTGTCACTCAGCTTATAAATCGAGCGCACAAAAATGGACAATTTGGGAAGAGGAGACACGATTGTTCGAGCTCTGCAGCTCGTTTGTTATAGTCGTCGACAATTCGTAACTATAAAACGAGGCGCGAATTAATCGTATCTCCTCTTCCCAAATTGTCCATTTTTATGCGCAATCTATGCTTCAATAAGAGAAACATAACTCTATAGCAATTTTTAGTGGCGCCTCGGAGTCGCTGTGCGAGTGCAAAGGGTTAAAAGCCTTCGATTACAAAGGGCTCTGCTACCGAGGTAACTGTTGCGCGGGTAGCCAAAGCGTTAGCCCGATACACATAATGCTGAGACAATACAGGCGAGTCCTTGATTTAAATAACCGCGAAAGCAGCATATGACGTTCGGATTTCGGTGGGAGGTGGCGCGTGTGTGCATGCATATGCGACCGGCAGATTTGCGTGTGGGTAATATGCGACTCCGGTGCTGAGAAAAAGACAGGCTCAAAGGAGTGTTTTTCACTCAGTGACTCGCGGAACTTGGAACGCTGAAGGTGCTAGGAAAGCGCGCGCATCTTTCCTCCCTGAATCACGCGCGTGTGTCGCAACTAGTTTCGCTTGTTTCGCTAATTAATCGCGCCGCTCGCGATTACCGTTTCGCAGGAAATCGTGTGTACACATATATCGTATCTGTTCGAGCGTGCGGAAAATGCATTTTTTCACGTTCACCGCGTTCCGCGTATCAAAATTCTCGACGCGGACCCGTAACGTTTTGGGGAAAAGATTTTAGGAAATTTGGGAAAAAGAGATACGATCGTTCGAGCCTTGTTACTCGTTTTTATAGTTGTACAAATAATTGTAATAAGTGCTAGGAAGTTGCAGTTTTTACGATCTTTCAATGCTTGTAACTTGACTTCGCGTTAAACGATTTCAATGATATTTTCAACACGCGTGCAATTTAACCGAGATCTACAAAACGCATTTTTTTTAAATTTTCGTTATAGACTCGAATAAAGAGATTTTGTTTTGTCATTCCAATGTAAATAGCAAAATTGTAACAAAGTGGTTTACTTCATTGTCCGTTACACTAGTCTATCGTCTAAAAGAAAAGTCAAATCGTTTATTCTAGTTTTAACCAGTTAGCTGTGTTTGACGAGTATATTTACAATATGACAATATTTTGTGACACGACGAGTATACTCGTCGCGCGTAAGAAGCAGCGACCATTGGCTATTTAAATTGAAATTTTAAGGAAAAGAAAAACATATTCTCAAATTTCAAGATGTTCAGAATATTTTGAGGCGAATCCTGCACGAAGTTGTTTACATTGTTATAAAAATAAAATTAGAAAAGAATCACGGTATCGGTGTCCGACGTGCAAAGTGCCATTGTATATTGTTCCTTGCTTTGCTAAATACCACTCTCTCTCTGCAGCAGCAATTTGAATTTTTAACTTTTATAAGTGTTCGATTATCCCTGGGATTTTCGTTTATTATGTATATGGTATATGTTAACGTCGAGCGAATAAGTAAATTTGGTAATAAAATTGTTAATTTTATCAAATAAAACCGTCTTTTTGACCCAATATTTTAACAGCGACGCTTACATTGTGTTCGACGAGTATACTCGTCGTCGCTCGATTCTCGCGACGCATATAGGCGCGCGCTCTGAAATGGAGGCGCCACAGCTAACTGGTTAAAAAGGTTACCGCGTTCTATAAAAATGTCCGAATATTAATCGGAGTCACTGTTGTAGCTTCTGCTAAATTCTCTCCCTAATTGACGCTCGGATTGTACACAAAAGTGGACAACAAATTGGGAAGAGGAGCTACGATTGTGCAAGCCTCGCGGCTCATTTTTACGGTCGCCGATTGTCAACAATTATAAAAACAAGGCGCAAGGCTCGAAATCCAGGCGTCGCGATCATTGTATTCGCATGACACGGATATACATAGAAAATAACAGAGGATCGGTGCGAATCGTTAGGAAGTTTTCCGCAGTAGAAATATATTAACCCTTTGCACTCGATCGGTGACTCTGAGGCATCACTAAAATTATTATATCACATTCCAAGATAATTATCCATATTTATTAATTATATCCATATATATATCCATATTTATATTAACAAAGTTCAGGTTTAAAAAATCGTTAATAGTTGTACGAGTCGCCACAAGACTCGATTTCACATGCATAAAATGCACTTTGTCGTATCAAATGGAAAATACTATAAGTCAGAAAAATAACTTTTAATTTACAGTTGTAACGGCTTCGAGTGCAAAGGCTTAACATTAATCGTATTAATACATTCTTCCGATTGAACGGTCAGGGAAAACGCTATTAATTACAATTGTAAATTTCAATTGGTTTTTCTTTTTTACTCTTTTTTTCTTGTTTCACTGCAACGTGCACCGCGAACGTTCATCTCGCGACTGATTAGCGTGCAATTCGAAGAAACGAGTATTTCGAACGCGAAATACTTGATAAATAATTAATTCATTCTTTATATCGCTGATATAGTTATGAAATAGTGTAGTTCAGAATCTAAGATTCGAAGATATTCGCAGATTTCTCGAAATCGTTCTTCAGTTACGCCCCAAATTCGCATAATGTTCATAATGTTCAGCGTTGTTGTTACGTTATTTTTACTCAGAACGTTTCACTTCGGAACAATTCGCTTCGTAACATTTGAGCCGTTTATTTTGAAAGTGGCATATAAGTCACTTTACCGTAATGAAAAGTGGTGATTTTTTAATGTTTATACGAAATGATTTATACTGAGATATCAGAGTATAAATAATTATTTATACTATATATTCAGTATAATAATTATTTATATACTATCAGTATAAATAATTATTTATACTGAAATATCAGTATCCTGAGATAACAAATATAAGTAAATCTTCTCGAAAGTTAGCATCCATATTTTTAAACGTGTTAAAACGCAAACCCTTAAATATATCGACGTAAAAACAAAGTGACTTATGCCACTTTCAAAATAAACGGCTCATATTTGTCACAGTTACTTCGGTTACTTGAGTGCTAAGTCAGTTCGGAAGGCATTAGGCATTAGGCTAATCGGTCGAGCGGAACAAATCCTTCTTAGAAACGCAACACCGACGTCGAGTTTTCCCGAAAACCGTGGCTGAGAAAAAAACAGAGAAAAACAGAATATTCAACATTCAATAAGAATATTCAACTAAATAATAATAAGAATATAATAATATAATAATATATAATATATATAATATTATATAATAATATATAATATAATAAGAATATATAAGAATATAATAATATAATAATATTATATAATAATATATAATATAATAAGAATATATAAGAATATAATAATATAATAATATTATATAATAATATATAATATAATAAGAATATATAAGAATATAATAATATATAATATAATAAGAATATAATAAAAATAATAAGAATATTCAACTAAACAGAATCGTCCGTGTTCCATCGAATCGCCGAAGGGACGTTAATTTCGTCGAGCGGTCCCCGCCTAATCGTAATATTTACGGGAAACACCGCGCGTCTCGCCCGGAGTTTCGTTTCCTCGCCGCTATAAAAGACGCTGAACGGTGGCTCGTGGCCGTAGAGGATGTCTCGAGTTCATCGACGACGCTGTGTGTTCTATTGTTCGGTTCTTCTAAATTGAAAGCTAGCAGTTCGCGGCGTATCCTCCTTTTCGCTCTTTTTCCCCTCTTTCTCGCTAGCCCCTCTCCTCCCCTCCTCCCCCCTCCTCCCTTTCCCGGTCGGCGTAAGCTCTAAACATGATACCTGGCGATGTTGCGTCTTCGACCCCCACTCCTCGCTTCTCACGGATCCCCACTCCTCGCAGCGCGGCATTAGCAACTCCTACGTGTGCAATTCTCTCTCTCTCTCTCTCTCTCTCTCTCTCTCGCGCGCGCTCTGTTTTTTTCTAGCGGTTCATTAGAAATTGAAATAAAAGGTATCGCGTTTATGCGAGCGTGAAAATATGCCGCGACGGAATTACGCATAGTTGCGATTCGCGGCCGGGAATGTCGAGCGAACGGAAACTTTTCGGATGTCGATTTCAAACGACGATTTCACTTTTGAAACGCTTCGGACGCTCTCGCGGCGAACACTCTCGCTGCTTCGTCGCGGATTTCTTCCTTAACCCGTCAGCCGACGCAATTCAAAGATATAACAAGAAATTACATTCTAATGATGTTCATAGTAACCAAGTGGAACTATTTTTGCCATAATTGTTATCGTGTTTGTCTAAATATCAAAATTAAACTTCCTTAACCCGTTACCCGACGCAATTTAAAAATACAACAAGAAATTACATTTTAATGATGTTCATACTAACCAAGTGGAACTATTTTTGCCATAATTGTTATCGTGTTTGTTTAAGTATCAAAATTAAACTTTCTTAACCCGTTACCCGACGCAATTTAAAAATTCAACAAGAAATTACATTTAAAAAATTACATTTAAAAAATTACAATCAAAAAATTACATTCTAATGATGTTCATACTAACCAAGTGGAACTATTGTCGTCATAATTGTGTGTGTGATCGTTTTCGTTTAAATATCACAATTAAACTTCCTTAACCCGTTATCCGCCGCAATTAAAAAATGCAACTAGAAATTACATTATAATAATATTTATACTAATCAAGTAGAACTATTTTTGCCGTAATTGTTATCGTTTTCGTTTAAATATAAAATTTAAACTTCCTTAACCCGTTACCCGCCGCAATTCAAAAATACAAAAAGAAATTATATTAATGAAATTACATTCTAATGATATTCATACCAACCAAGTGAAACTATTGTTGCCATAATTGTTATCGTTTTTGTTTAAATATCAAAATTAAAGACCGTCCTAGTTTTCGGACATAGTAATAATATGTAAAACGAAGTCCACAAAGAACAAGTTTCAATCGAAAATTGTTCATTTAGCAGTGTTATGAATACTCTGCGATATCAGAAATAAATAAAAAAATGTTAGAAGGGGAAACCAGTATTTTTGTTCACATTTCTAAGGAACTTTGAAAGACCATTTACTGTAATTTTTCCTTGAAATTTCTTATTGAATATAAATAATATCCTTATTTGGACATAAATTTCCGAATCGAAGGTCCGAATAGCTTTCCAACAGAATTCGAATCGATGCGGCGATTTGAAGTATCTCGATGACGCAAGAGGCGGAATAGAGTATCTTCTCGGTGTCCGTATATCAATAAAAATCTTCGGGCCCCCCCGTTGATCGTTCTGAGACAGTCTCCTCCGGGTTTCCTCCGTTTGCCGACCCAGTTTCGCAGAGGCGAACTGTGCCGCGCATTTGTGTTTTCGTTGGACATTTCATGAAAGCGACAACCCGTGTAAATCACGGCCATTGTTTGCCCGAGAATATGACGAGGGAAGGGTCACCCGCGTAATCTTGAGATCGTGGAAATGCCTCGCTCGTCGATCGAATATATATTTCCGCTTGAATAATTCCGCGCGGTGCACACGCATTAAATCGCGCGTTCGTTTCACTATTGCGTCGCGGTTTTAACCCTTCGCGGTCGCGTGGCGACTCCTACTAAAGTCGCCATTAAACATTTTTGTGTCGCGTTTCAAAATAATTTCAACTTTGTCGAATTTGTTTATATTCAACGAAACTGTTAGAAGTGTAACTGTCGCGCGAATCGCATAATTCAATTTCATAGGTTATTTTATTTCGAATCTCGAATTTTATCCTATTATATTATTTGTAACGGGGAACTTTAATTCCATTAATATTATATATATATATATATATATATATATATATATTATATTATTATATTATCATTATATATATATATATATATATATATATATATATATATATATATATATATACAATTATATTAATATATATTAATAATATAATCATAATTATAATGAATAATATTACTATTAATATATATTAATATAATTATAATTATAATAAATAATATCAGTGTATATTAATAATATAATTATAATAACAATTAATAATATTAATATAATATATTAATATATATATATATAATATATTAATATTATTAATTATTATTATAATTATATTATTATATATATACTATATATATATATTAATTTCATTTGTCATTTTACTAATCGATCCCGTCAATCCTTGTGCACGCGGACAAAATCTCGTTCCGCGTGTAAATCACAAAAATGTAAACCACGCGATATAAATCTTGCTTCGTCATAAAAATTTCAATCGCTAAATGAACATAGAAATGTGAATATTTAAAAACAGAAAAACGTAAAACGAACTGACGGCGGCGTAGCTTCCAACGTCGCTAACGTTTCAGCGAACGTGTCGCTCAAGCGTTCGTTCTATCCTTTCACAAATATAATGCGTAACCTCTTCTCCGATGAATAGTTAATTAACTTTTTACGATAGGCGACCGGCAATCTTGACCGACGCGAACGATACTGATTTATTTGTTCTCCGACGAGCCGAGCCGAGCCGATACGATGATTTTGTAATCGAACATCCGACGTCGCGATGACATCTGTTTCAGATCAGTTGCGTATAAACTGTCGTCGCATAGTGTTTACGCGTTCGATCCCCTTCATTCGATGCACCGTGTGTCCAATCTGAAATGTTCGATCGTCGTTTCCTAATCTGCGACAAGAACGAACGATTTCGTTAAAACTTCCAAAGCAGTTGCAATATTAACCATTTGCACTCGACTGGTGACTCCGACTTCGACCGCTTAAATTGATGTGTAACATTTCAAAATAATTTTAACGTTATTTGTTTATAACTTAAAAACTGTCGAAAGCGAAATTGTCGCACGAGTTATAAAAGTCAATTTCACATGTACATAAAATGCGCTTAAGTCGTACAAAATGGAAATACTGTGAGTTAGAAAAACTATTTTGAATTCAGAGTTAAAGTGGCTTCGAGTGCAAAGGGTTGAACGAAATACAAGGTGTCCCAGAAATGTCTCGCAAACCGAAAGTGGCGGGTTCTTCGGGTCATTTGAAGCAACTTTTTCCTTCACAAAAATTGTCTCCGAGGCACCGTTAACGAGTTATTAACGAAAAACAGTGACCAATGAGAGGCGAGCTCAGTTGGCGCGAGGCGACCGAGCCAACGGCGCCAGCGGTCGAGGCGGTCGAATCCCAGCTCAGCGTGAGGCGACCGAGCCAGTGAGCGGAACTGGGCTTCGGCCGCCTCGCGTCAGCCGTACTCGATTCTTATTGGTCTCTGTTTTTCGTTAATAACTCGTAAACGAAGCCTCGGAGAACATTTTTGTAAAGGAAGAAGTTGCTTCAAATGATCCGAGGAACCCATTTCCGGATCACGAGACATTTTTGGGACACCCTGTATATCGAAGCACATCGTTTCGCGCAACGGTTAGACCTTCGACCGATTTGTTCACATTTTCGCGCGATTAATTACGCGCAATACATTCGACATACGTACGTACATAGTTGCGGAGAGAAGATTGTCTGATAAAAGGACAGCTTGAACTTGTAATGCAAATGAAGAGCAACTGCATTTTAAATACTCGTTATCGCGTCTGGTCACAGCGTGCACCTTGAAACGCCAGTCTTGCTTGAACGGCTCAAAAGTAATTTAAAGATCATCGAATAACAAAAGCCTCATTCGATTAGGCCACGAAGAAAAATAGTCGATGTTTGCGACGGTCAGCTTATCCGTTGCCTCGTAAAAATGTAAAAGCGATGCCCTCGGATTTCGCGTCGATCGGCTCGTAGTCGTCGCGATTCGAAGAAAATCCTATTCGTTCCGAGAAAGTATTTGTTTAGGATCGTTCGAATTGCTTATTTCAGTCGATCTAAAAAATCGTGCGTGTCATTTCATATCTCAACGACAACTGACAATTTCGTTCGTACGTTATTTTCTTGCATGTCCATTTCGAATCGTCGTTTGCATAGTTTTAATAGAAGATTGGCGTAAGGCTGCCGGATCGCAGCGCAAATTAACGCGCCACCGGGTCCAAAGTTATGTGACTGATATTGTTGTGACTGTGCGTCGGAAGTGGCAAATGCAACATGTCGTCGTATTTTAGATGGATAAAGAGTGGAAAGAAGGACGATTACTTCGGCGCGAAGCCGAGGAGTCGTTCCCTGGATTCGAAGAGCCTCGAGGCTTCCGGTATACGTCTGATCGTGCAAAATGTACATAAACATTTTTATTCGCAGCTAATTGCTAAATATCCTGCACACAGCGACTCCCGTTGATATTGGGATACTTTTCAAAAGGCGATAACTTTTTTAGAACTGGACTAAACGACTCGATTTTTTTTTTTAAATTATAGAGCGACCAGTCTACCTTTTTTTTAATTTTGCTGTTGCTTAGAAAGATAGGCAAGGCCTTTTTAAAATTTTTATTTTATAGGCTTGGATAAAAAAAAGTTGAAATACGAGAGTTTTTAATTTCTTGTCATTCCGAATAATAGCAAAATTAGTATAGTATAGTATAGTATAGTATAGCATAGTATAGTATAGTATAGTATAGTATAGTATAGTATAGTATAGTATAGTATAGTATAGTATAGTATAGTATAGTATAGTATAGTATAGTATAGTATAGTATAGTATAGTATAGTATAGTATAGTATAGTATAGTATAGTATAGTATAGTATAGTATAGTATAGTATAGTATAGTATAGTATAGTATAGTATAGTATAGTATAGTATAGTATAGTATAGTATAGTATAGTATAGTATAGTATAGTATAGTATAGTATAGTATAGTATAGTATAGTATAGTATAGTATAGTATAGTATAGTATAGTATAGTATAGTATAGTATAGTATAGTATAGTATAGTATAGTATAGTATAGTATAGTATAGTATAGTATAGTATAGTATAGTATAGTATAGTATAGTATAGTATAGTATAGTATAGTATAGTATAGTATAGTATAGTATAGTATAGTATACTAGTCCCTATATCACCTAAAAACAAAAAAATTCAAATCGTTTATTCTAGTTTTAAAAAGGTCATTGCGTTTTAAAAAGTGACCGAATATTAATAGCTGTCACTGTAAAAAATTGCATCTGCATGAAACGTCACAGTGCTCGCACTTCGCAAAGAATAATGATTACTTTTGAATAGTCTATTTATAATTACGGTTGGCAGTACAAATTAATTGCAGGGGAATTCTTTTCTAATTATTTTTCATTGCTAGAATTCATGCGGCTACATTGTCAATCGAACGGCACTGCTCGGATCCATTTAGAGCTAGAATATAAATATTGTAATTTCGCCGTCTAGTTTCTGACGATTAATTTCAATTTGTACATGTTCCATTAATTCCCCGGAAAAGGCTAACGTGCCTGGAAGAAGTGCCTTAAAAACTATGTTGACAAAAATTAATATTTATTAATTTTTATATTACATGAGTATTATTATTCTAAGCATATATATAATATAATATTATTATATATTATTATAATATAATATATATAATATTACTATAATTAATCCTAAATATATATATATATATATATATATATATATATATATATATATATATATATAATAATATTATATTATATATAAGCTCAGAATAATAATACTCATGTAATATTATATATTCATATAATATAATAATACTCAATAATATTATAGTATACATACTCGGTTATATTTTTGTCGAAATGAGTAATATTATCAATAAATAAATCTCTGTTGCAGAGGACCGCGACCCAACACCAGGCGCAAGTGACTGCACAGGGTAAGTAGTAAATATAACATTCAGTTACTGATTAGGCAACGAATCGAGTGTCTGGAGCTTTCTTGGCTCTGTCAGCGCTGAAGCAGTCAAGATAGAACATGTGTGTCAAAAGATAACCGAGAAATGTCACTCGATGTAATACCGTCTGAAAAATGGCATGGTACATATTATCACGGGCTTTCTCGGTTCTCATTACGTATCAAAATGTATTAATTCATATTTAAATGAGCACACATGTATTTGCCCGCGTCATGCACAATTACGTAGATATCGTGCGGACATTTTTACATAATTCGGTATCCGCGTGATACTGCGAAACGCGTCGTAATACGCTTCATTGAGTTGATCTCCGAATTATATTCTTCCGTTAAGTTCAATTAATCGTTCGATCACGGAGAGCGTGTGTATAAGAGGAATTCAAATAATACTTTTAAGTATTTCTTTATAGTGAAAATATCATTACGATTGGATCGTTAACAAAATACACAACTAAAAATTACGGAGACCTAGCTTATCCGAAGTCGCTTTCTTTTTCTTAAATATCGGGTTGGCAACTAAGTAATTGCCGATTTGTTCAATGAAATAAAAATTTTTTTTTACTTGGAACGAAATTTAATCCGTAATGTATTTTCCATTTTGTTCGATGACCTTTTGCCATCTCTCTGACAACTTGAAAATTCCACGCTCGTAGAAAGTCTGATCCTTTTCGGCCAAAAACCGAGTTAAGTGAGATTTTACAGCGTCATCGTCGTTAAAAGTTTTACCACGAAGGGAGTTGTCCAGGGATCGAAATAAGTGGTGATCCAATGGCGCGAGATCAGGACTATATGGTGGGTGTAACATCGATTCCCAACCAATATCCATGAATTTTTGCCGAGTGGACAAAGACGTGTGCGGCCTAGCATTGTCCTGCTGGAAAATGACACCTTTACGATCGACCAATTCTGGTCGCTTTTCCTTGACCGCTGCGTTCAATTTGCCCAGTTGCTAACATTCACGGATAATAAAAAATAACATAATAATAATAATAATAATAATAATAATAATAATAATAATAATTTTATAATATAACATTTACGGATATCATAAAAATGGGAGTGAGAGACATCTAGAACTGAAATCGGCAATTACTTAGTTCCCAAGCCAGTAGATAGTATAGTTAGTAGTTAGTAGTAGATACTATACTAATTATTTAGTAGTTAGTAGTAGATACTATAAGTAGATACTATAATAATTAGTAATATAGTACTGCTACTACTACGCCTCGTACTATTTCGAGACGGGTCTCCCATTCAACTTCCGATATTATAATATATTATAATATATATAATTATATAATAATTAATTTTAAATATATTATTTATATATATATCATAAAAATGGGAGCGAGAGACATCTATAACCGAAATCGGCAATTACTTAGTTGCCAACCCAATAGCATTGCATAAGTTTTTGACAAGATATTGTAGGCGACATTTTAATTTGTCTCAATATCGCCTGTAATATTGCATAAAACAATCGTACAGTGACGATTAAGTAGAACAAAATGGCCTGGAATTTTTATTACTTAAATGACGTGTCTTTACCGTTCGTGTTCGTGTAATTCATTAGCCAACGAATTTCGTTGAACCAATATAGATGAATTAAAAAAATTTAGCAACGCAATTTTACTACTGCCGCGGCTGCGATCCGATCACAAATATTATCTTAACCAGCGGTAGCGGTTGTCCCGCAAATACAGCTCGGTAAAGCGGCATTAATAAAGCTTTAACGAAGTTTAAATTGGGTTCGTACCCGCTAATCGCAAAACTGCTGGAAAACTGAAGCTCTTTCGACCCTGAACTAAATTGCGTTCACATTCGAGCCGATAATTCGCCAAATCGGATAACTCGCTTCATCGCTTTTGAAAAGTCGCTCTATAAAATACAAAGTCAAGCAAAACATTCCAAACATACATATTTCGTACACATTTCATACACACATGTACATACGTAACAACAAATTATCTATTGCTCCGCAGCCAACAAAATTTGTGTTACAAGAAATATTATAAATATATTAGAAATATTATAAATAATATATTAGAAATATTAGAAATATATTAGAAATATTATAGATATTATAAATATAATATTTCAAATATTATAAATATAATATTTCAAATATAAAAGAAAAGAAAAACGACTCGATTGAAACGCCTTCGCACAAACATTTGAAAATAATTCCAGAGATCAGAGTGAACCGACTCGATCTGCAAACGGCTTATTCGAACTAACAGTTTACCGCGCTTCGATAAAAAAGAAAAGATACGTAATCAATCCGTAGCGTCTCTCCGCGGACTCGCCTCGAACTGATCGACTTAATCGCCTCGTGAAAAACCGCTCAATAAAACCGTCTATTTATCCGCGTTGCCGACATACCTGCCGACAAAGGTTCGCGACGTCTCCGCGGGATGTCGACACGGTCACCGCGATGAAAACATGGCGGGCACATTCCGAAGCACGTACGCACGGTAGCCGTCTCGCCGCTAGGACCTGCGCCTCAGAACGTTTTTGTACCGCAACGCGTACGGTGGCACGTGCTCCAAAGTAGAGCCCGTTTCCGTGTTCAGGACGTCGCGCATCGTCGGATCCCAGTGGTATATTTTTTTGAATGACCATAGAAACGTCCGTTCGATACGCGACCGGGTCTCTCTCAAGGCTTCTCTCGACCCCGACGACTTCGCTCGTAATCGTCCGCTAATGAGATCGCGGCGCGAGTGCACGTATCACAGACGAGACGCCGAAGGGTTCTACGTGCGAAATGTAACGTAGAACGACCGCTCGAGCAGAGGAACGAACGGCACACACACACATATACACGCGTGACGACCGCCACCACCAATTGTTTCCCACTTTTGCCTTTTGATTTTCCGTGCGCAGTTCCCTCTGCCCCCTCCACCGCCCTTCGTAACGTCAACGGTCGAATGGCTCTTCAAACGTGCGGCGACAATATCGCGCCAGTAACGAGCGAAGACACGGCCCGCGACCGTCTATGTAAACAGTACAGCGGGGCGCGCGGTGCTCTGCGTTCCTCGATCTCGCGGATCGTATTATTATTTCCTCCGCCGTGCCGAAGGTAGCTCCTAATGCGGTTCCCGGTCCCCTCGGTTTGGTGACAATCGCTGCTGAACCGACAATTCTCCGTTCTCGAGAAATAATTAATCGAGTGTGCACCGAGAAAATCGTTCTCTCTCTGCTGCGTCGTCGGGGCGCGAAGCGATCGTCGGCCGACCGCAGCTCGGTCGCGCGGACCACAGCAGTGTTCACGGTATTTACTGTGCGGGAGAATATAAAACGTGTATACGTGACCGAAACGCCGCGCGAGAGCGGATCCCTCGGGCCGCGAGGAGTCGTGTGTCTCTGCGCCGTCGGCCAGCGACGAGGAGTTGTGTGTGTGCGCGCGTGGAAAATATAAATCGTGTGTGTTCCGTAAACTCGAAAAGTGAAAAGAGGCGCCGGGAGGCATATCGTCTCTTCCGTTGCGCGATCACGTCACCGCGGACACCGCACCAGGGGGTACGGGTACGTATATTCGTCCCGCGTTGCTTTCTTCCGTGTTTCTGCGGGACTTTTGTCGAGAGCCGTGGATGGCGATAGAGAAAAACCGAGAGGCGTCAAGCGAGCAAACCCGTCGCGAGGCTCCGAACGTCTTACACCGATGTACATATACCGCGCGCTTATCGAGGATGCGTTATCGTTCGTCACTTAACGGTCACGTGAGAAGGAATAGTGTAACGAGAGGGGAAAAGTGTAACGAGAAGAGAGAGAGAGGGAACCGCGAGGGGGGGCCTCTTCTCTCGTCGCATCGAATCTCGCGTTTCGATCTTGTCAAAGGTCGCACGTCGTACATTATTATTGATTCAGACGGCCGCGCGTCGGGATTCGCGAACCTGAATGAATCGCCGCCGCGTTCCAGTTAACGGGCCCGTCCGTTCGTTTCCGCGGGTCTCGCTCTCTCTCTCTCTTTCGCTCCGCGTCTCCACAGTTTTTTTTTCTTGCTCTCGTTCGAAATTCGCAAATGGCGACCTACATATTAACCTTTTAGGTACGGCTGAGTTCTGCGCGAGGCTATTTCTCTGGACGGCGGAGTCTGATATGTACTGTACAGGGTGTCTGTATGTTCTGTCTGTATATTGTTGAGATACAGTTATATTGTTAACAGTTATATTGTTGACAGTTATATTGTTGACAGTTGTATTGCTGACAGTTATATTGTTGACAGTTATATTGCTAACAGTTATATTGCTGACAGTTATATTGCTAACAATTATATTGTTAACAGTTATAATTGTTAACAGTTATATTGCAAACAGTTATATTGTTAACAGTTATATTGTTAACAGTTATATTGTTAACAGTTATATTGTTAACAGTTATATTGCTAACAGTTATATTGCTAACAGTTATATTGTTAAAACAGTTATATTGTTAAAACAGTTATATTGTTAAAACAGTTATATTGTTAAAACAGTTATATTGTCAACAGTTATATTGTTAACAGTTATATCGTTAACAGTTATATTCTTAACAGTTATATTGTTAAGATAAGTTTGTATATTGTAAATCGATGTGAAGACAAAAGAAGTGTGAAACAATGCATATAAAGACGATTATTTGATTCAAACGATGACCGAGTCAGTTACTAGAGCAAGCCACTATAGTGGCGCGTCGTTCAGAGAGACGACATCCGCGGAAGTCACTATAGTGGCGCGTCGTGCCTAAAAGGTTAACCTTTCGAGCTCTGAATACTCCTCTGGCCGAAACGTTTCGTAGGGACGGAGCGCGGCTATCGCTGACCATCGCTGGGGGGGGGGGGGCGAAATACTTTTTCGCCACGCTGAAGTGACTATTCAAGGCGCGAACAGTAATAAATTATAGTGATTCTTTTGCAGAAGGTTAAATAATTAATCTTCCGATTCAATGTCCGATGACAGTGATTCGCTATATTCTATTTCATTGTCGTCCCTTGTGAAATATTCTTCGAGATTCGAGATTTTGTAGGGTGTCACGAATAAAAAATAATAATCGAACAAGTTATATATTCCGCACTATCGTTGTTGACGCGAGCGAGACCGTGAGGTTCTTACATTCGCAAGACGGTTCTGCTGACCGAGTCGTTTTGAGTGCGTTTTGAGTCGCGAAAAAAGGTGACAGTGCAGGTAATTATTTTGAAATTTAGTTGGTTAGAGAGTGGGACATAAAATGGGGTTTCCGTTTCGGAAATTCCCGGGGATTTTTATGATAATATTGCTATAATATAATAATAATAAGTATAATAATATTAAATTATAAATATAAATTAATTATAAATAAATATAAATAATATATATATAAATATAAATAAATATATAAATTATATATATAAATATAAATAAATATATGAATTGTATATATAAATATAAATAAATATATAAATTGTATATATAAATATAAATAAATATATAAATTGTATATATAAATATAATAATATTGCCCAAAACCGCTACCTAAGGAAGGCAAATGACTAACGAGTGCCTCTGTATTAATTTTACACGAAAATAACTGCATATCGATTGAAAAAATCGACAAACGCATATATGCGCCCTTTTAGTCCAGGCCGATGGCTTAGAGAAAACACATAAATGCGGCCTTAGGTTACACGGATGCTCTAAGGGTTAACGTTGAAATTCGCGTTACATCCACGAACGTTTCCTTCGCGAGTCCTTCTCTGGTCTTCTTCTGGGCTTCTCTGCGGGGAAAAACGAATATTGGCACGCGAGGACTAGTTCTCGGATCTTTTTTTCTTTTTTTCTCTCTCTTGTTTGCTCTCTCTCCTCGTTCGCGGCAATGCAGATGCGAATTGAGTCACCGTGGTCGGTCGGATTCGGGAATTCTTGGCGAGGACGGCTACCGCACAATAGGATTCGGACTCTCTAAGCGTCTCGTCACATGTTCGGGACACTCTCTGTCGCTTTTTCTCCCCCTGGATCCCCTTTGTCGCGTCGTCTTCTTGCGTGGCTGTGCCCCGAGGTATAACGGTTTTGCTTTCTACTTGAAACGCGTTGTTTTCGATCGGATGAAAACGACGTCATCTGTGGTCCGTTCGAACCAAAGGCGGCGAAAAGGCGGGACGAGCTTTCTTGTGTCTCGATCTTCGCGGAACCTTCGTTTCCTGTACTTTTACGTGATCGTATTTCGTATTATTGTGAAAGTCGCCGAGTGACGAATCCATGCGGCTACGTTATACAGTTGTCGTTAGACAATGCTGCGGTGTTTTCGGGTATTTATGACGAAAATAGGCAGGCCGAGAATCATCTCGTTAAAGCGATTGATTTTGTTCAATTGTAATTAGCGTTACCCATTAACTCGATTTTTTTCAAAAAGTGGCTCAAATATCGCAGCGAATTTTTCTTTTGCATAAATGTCCGCTTAAAAGTCCTACTTATCGTGAAAGTAGACCCTTGATGATTCGTCGCCGACTATCTGGTGCGCGACTTTCGTTTTATCGGCGTTTCCTACCAGTCGTTTTTTAACGACGAAAAAAGCTGTGGGAGAAGTTTTGTGGTTATGTTTAACACGTTGCCGCAAATGACGGCTATAGCCGTCCGATCACATTTTAATCAATGTTATGTCAAGGTTATGTCAAGGTTAAATTTTTTGGAAAAGGTTTTTTTGGAAAAACTGTGGCCAAATGTGATAATTTTCACTTCGAAACGTGCAATTTACACTCGATTTCATCCGGCAGTCATAAACAATTGAGAAATAAAATGTGTTTCTGAGCAAATCGATCGTCAAAATAAAAGTGTGCAGCAGCACGTCGCAGACGTGCAAATATCTTTTTGGTGTCGCTTTCATCGAGCATTCAAGGTCGCTTAAGAAATCTCTCTCTCTTGAAGAAGAAGAAAAATGTTACGTTTCCTTTAATTTCGAAGCTCCGGCTGTTATTGTATTATCACGGTACCGTAGTTCCTTTATCGGGGTTTTTAAATGGGTCTTTTGTTTCCGTAATGTTAATTGTTAGAGAATTCTTTATTTTTCCTCGGAATACCAGGAGCCTTAAATATTGGGTTGGCAACTAAGTAATTGTCGATTTCGGTTATAGATGTCTCTCGCTCCCATTTTTATGATATATATATATAATTAATTTTAAATATATTATTTGTATATTATAATATATATACATATATATATTATAATATATAAATAATATATTTAAAAATAATTATTATATAATTATATATATTATAATATATTATAATATCGGAAGTTGAATGGGAGACCCGTCTCGAAATAGTACGAGGCGTAGTAGTAGCAGTACTATATTACTAATTATTATAGTATCTACTTATAGTATCTACTACTAACTACTAACTAATTAGTATAGTATCTACTATACTAACTACTAACTATACTATCTACTGGCTTGGCAACTAAGTAATTGCCGATTTCAGTTCTAGATGTCTCTCACTCCCATTTTTATGATATCCGTAAATGTTATATTATAAAATTATTATTATTATTATTATTATTATTATTATTATTATTATGTTATTTATTATTATCCGTGAATGTTAGCAACTGGACAAATTGAACGCAGCGGTCAAGGAAAAGCGACCAGAATTGGTCAATCGTAAAGATGTCATTTTCCAGCAAGACAATGCTAGGCCGCACACGTCTCTGTCCACTCGGCAAAAATTGATGGATATTGGTTGGGAATTGATGTCACACCCACCATATAGCCCTGATCTCGCGCCATCGGATCACCACTTATTTCGATCCCTGGACAACTCCCTTCGTGGTAAAACTTTTAACGACGATGACGCTGTAAAATCTCACTTAACTCAGTTTTTGGCCGAAAACGATCAGACTTTCTACGAGCGTGGAATTTTCAAGTTGTCGGAGAGATGGCAAAAGGTCATCGAACAAAATGGAAAATACATTACAGATTAAACTTCGTTCCAAGTAAAAAGAAATTTTTATTTCATTGAACAAATCGGCAATTACTTAGTTGCCAACCCAATACCTTCTCGTTAATTTCTGCTCGGCACTGTAACGAGCGTTTCATTTGTTCCATGAAAATTACAATTTCCAATCGAAATATTTTCGTTCTCGTAATTTTCTGCCCTAATTACGAACACATCTCGGGAATCTCTCCGGCTTCGACAACGTTCCTAATATAATTATAGTATTTATTTTCCGTTATAACGCGTAACCTACAGAGTCCTCTGACATTTAAATTCAAACGTGTTTTTGTATCCGGATGAACCAAGGTTAGGGTCGCTGAGACAGCAATACGCTGTGCTGATTTAAATGTATACACAACGGAACCGACTGGATGATTAGTCAGCGATTAGGTTTTCGGTATTATCGCATTCGGTATTACAGAGGTACATTGTCCGTGGAAGATAATTTCACGTACTTATTAATTACGCTATCGAGCTGTTTTCGGTGTTCGTATTTCGATTTTTTTAACAGAACCTTTTTTTTTTACTCAAGATTCGAGTAATTGGTTGGTAATTTAACCCTTTTAGTGCCGGGCGAAAAAGAGGTGCTTATGCGAAGATAACAGGCCGAGTTTTACGATTTTACTAGGATTTGGAATAAGGCTGATAAAAACCAAACGAAAGGCAATATTTACATAATTCAAAAAGCAGTGTATTAAGGACAAAATAGAGAATAAAACAGTGACGCTAATTTTTCTCTCGTAATGAAATTAGACTATTTATAACGTATTTATTTATTTATAACGTATTTATAGACTATTTTATACTATTTTATAGACTATTTATAACGTATTTATATATTTATATATTTATTTATTTATAAAGGTGCTGGCCGATATATCGGCTCTGGCACTTTTCGCCGGTGCAGCGAGGACCGATATATCGGCCTCCGGCACTAAAAGGGTTAACCCGCAATTTGTTGAACCAATTGTTCGAGTATCGCGCTCGAATGACTTGGAAGTAGCTACCAAAAAAAAAAAGGAAAAAAAAAGACTACTCCAATGATCCAGCCAGTTAAAACACTCGAGTACTTGCGGTTAGCTCAGCTCGTTTTTTAGCCGAGTAGCCGCAGCTCTCAATTAGACACGTCCGTAAGTGATGCCGTTTAAGTTTAAGTAACTGATTCTCAACTTACTGCCGGCGATACGACCGATCCAATAAAACTTCTGCCAAACGAAACTGACAATTGCGTACAGCGTATGTATGTATGTATGTATGTACGTATGAACGCGTTGTTCATCGATTCGGTGCACCGCAAAAATTTGGTGGAATTCGGTGGAACGAATCGTGGATCGCCGTAAATAATTCCGGATTCGTTTGAATCTGAAATTGAACCACCCATTAAAAGTATCGATCACGAATATTACAATGAAGTTGGATTGCCGACCTAATTAACACTGGAACTACCAGGCCAATCAAAGCGATCCGTTCTTAGTTATTCATCTTCAAAGAGCTGGAAATCTGAAGATGTTTTCAGAAGAAATTACTAATTAAGGTTGTTTTTCCGCGCGTATACGTTTGAGTGGTCCTTAGCTATCGGGGTCGAAAATCATTTTTTAGTTTTTTTTAGGCTCTTACTCACATAAGTAAAATTAATAAATCGAATAATTAATAAATTAGTGGGTCAAATAATTAATACATTAGTGGGTCAATAATTAATAGATTATTGGGTTAATTAATTAATAAATTATTGGGTCATTTAATTACTAAATAAATTAATCAGTTAATTTTATTACAGCGTATAATTAGAAATTAAGTTCAGATAATATTATATACATGTTAGACATAATATTTTCATTGAAAATTATTTATAATAATAATTATTATTATTTATATTATAAATTATTTGTAATATATATTTTAATATAACCTTGAAACAGTGGAACACATTTATGTATATTGAAATTAACGTAAATAATAGAAATTTCGAAATTTCGACTCCAGTGCGACTCGGGTTCCCGTCGTCCAATCGCTTTAAAATGTTGCACACATTATTTTGTCACCATGTAGCACAATTTGGGGTTGCGGTGAGTAAGCAAAAAGCACTCAGAATCATTTTTGACCCCTATAGCTAAGAACCACCATAACATACACACATTACAATTCAAATGGAATTATTTTCTTAATTAATCCGTTCATTCGAATAATTTTGACAAGCTATTATCAACAGTGACGATAGAACGACCTTTTTTTAAATTTATAATTGAATATATATATAAATATATAATAATAGTTGTAATAATTATATTAATATATATAAATTATATTAATATATAATTGAATAATGAAATTTATAATTGAATTCTAAAACTTCCGACGTTCGCTCAAACTGTTATCAAAGTATTTTTATCCGGCACGTCGCAAGCTCTCGCAAGTTCTATTTTCCCCCACTTTAAATCATCTTTCCGAGCATCCCTATTGTAAACGTAAACTCATTGGCCTAAGTGAATCTTGCCGAGCCAATATTCGACATACGACTCGACCGGACAGGAGTCGCGTTACGCGTGTAATCGCCGGAACGAACAACCGACGTATAAACAAACACACACGCCCGGACACACGCTGTGTTTGTTGTTCAACACTTTTTACACATGTTGGTACGGATCGTTTTGTAAACGCGTAAAAGTGTCGAGCACGGAATACGACGAGCCGCGGGGCTCCGTCGACGTATCAGAAGCGAAAATAGAAAAAGTAACGATAACCAGCTTCGCTATTCCGATGGGAACAGGTCAGCGATGTGTGTGTGTTTGTGTCATCTGTCGATATTCAAGCTGTGTTTACGATTTCATGGCGATTCGGCGCGACCGTTAACCGTGCCGTAATGGTCACGTTTACTTTCGGTTAAAAGTCGTCGATCGTCGCGTGGCACCATGCTCCTCTCCGCGGGGACGTCGAAAATACATCTCGAGCCGGATGAACTTAGCGCCGGGTTAAAGGGGAAGCTTGCTTCGTTCGGTCGTCTTTGGGGAGGCTCCCTTCTTTCGTGAGAAAAGAACGAGCAAACAATTTTATTTTACTCACACGCTAATTATTCATACGCGTTGAATGTGGGGCGAATTTTGTGTTTTTCTTTATGTTGTTGTTTGTTGTTTTCTCTATTAATTAGCAATCTGGATAATGAGGTCAATGGGCTTATATCATTAATATTATATAATATATTATTATTATTATTATAGTATATTATTACTATAATAGTATATTATTATTAATATAATAATATATTACTATTATTATTATAGTATATTATTATTAATATAATAATATATTACTATTATTATTATAGTATATTATTATTAATATAATAGTATATTACTATTATTATTATAGTATACTATTATTAATATAATAATAATATCTATTATTATAATATACAGGGTATCGCAAAATGGTGGGATACTTCTGGGATACTTCTGAGAAATGAGGGTTTCCTGACGTCATTTGAAGTAACTTTTTCCTTAGCGAAAACGCAATCCGCGGCTTCGTTTACGAGTTATTAACGAAAAAACGCTGACCAATGAGGGGCGAGTTCGCCCAGCGCTAGCGGCCGAGCCAACGAGTGGACGATGCCAAGTTCCGCTTATTGGCTCGGCCGCTAGTGCTGAGCGAGCTCGCCCCTCATTGGTCAGTGTTCTTCGTCAAGCGCGAGACGGCGGAGCCAACGAGCGGACGATGCGCAGTTCCGCTTATTGGCTCGGCCGCTAGTGCTGGGCGAGCTCGCCCCTCATTGGTCAGTGTTTTTCGTCAAGCGCGAGACGGCCGAGCCAATGAACAGAACTATCGTCCGCTTATTGGCTCGGCCGCCTAGTGCTGGGCGAGCTCGCCCCTCATTGATCAGCGGTTTTCGCTAAGAACTCGTAAACGAAGCCGCGGATCGCATTTTCGCTAAGGAAAAAGTTACTTCAATTCACTTCAGTAATCACCCTTTCCCGGGTGGTAACATAATTATGGGACACCTTACCACGTATTATTACGTATATTAACGTAATGTTGCGAATTACTCCGTTTCTCTCGCGTCGCGGCATTTTATTTACAATAGTTAAACTATAACTCAACTCGATACAATTACAATTCAGATCTTTCAGAAGTGGGATGTTGGTCGTTCGACAGTCCGATCTCGACTCTTCTATTGTCCGTTGGAAACACTCTTCCGTGTTCCTATGTTCTATTATTCTTTAAGGAGTTGTTCGCAACAGGGCAGTTTCACATTACAGCGACTTGATTTGGACAAGTCGCCGTAACAATAATATACAGTTGCTGTGAATTGCTTTCTAATAGTGTCATGTGGCCTCTAAATTGCCTTCGAATCGTGTCATGTGGCCTCCGAATTGCCTTCGAATCGTGTCACATTGTCTTCGAATTGCCTTCGAATCGTGTCACGTTGTCTTCGAATTGCCTTCGAATCGTGCTATGTTGTCTTCGAATTGCCTTCGAATCGTGTCACGTTGTCTTCGAATTGCCTTCGAATCGTGACACGTGGCCTCCGAATTGCCTTCGAATCGTGTCACGTTGTCTTCGAATTGCCTTCGAATCGTGTCACGTTGTCTTCGAATTGCCTTCGAATCGTGTCACGTTGTCTTCGAATTGCCTTCGAATCGTGTCACGTTGTCTTCGAATTGCCTTCGAATCGTGTCACGTGGCCTCCGAATTTCCTTCGAATCGTGTCACGTGGCCTCCGAATTGCCTTCGAATCGTGACACGTGGCCTCCGAATTGCCTTCGAATCGCGACAAAAAAAATAGAAATAAAAAAGTTAAGTCGTCGTTTTTAATCTAGCATTGCTATTTATTCATATTAATTTTCCCCGCATGCTGGCCACTGCCTTTTTTGCCGACTGTCTCGAATTTTCATAAAAACGAGCCGCAAGGCCCGAAAAATCGCGACTTAGTACTCTCAGATCTGCCGTTTTCAATTCCGATCTCCGAACATTTCTGCGAGAAATTACTATAGCGTGACGAGGTTTACTGAATGGGACGAACGAGGATTTCTTGAAATCATTCGAATAGTCGCACGTGTGCAGAATGTAAATCTTAGTTAATTCGATGAAATAGAGTAGCGTTAACAAGCCAAAAGATCGGTTTGGGATCTGTCCAGGGTATTAATAACCCTGAAAAATCGCGGGATTTTTGGAAATTGGCAGAACATCAGGATTCAATTAAATCGCTTCGCCGAGTCGGATCAAACATTTATGTAATCCCATTGGAAATGCTCCTAATAGGTTGCTAATTGGTCGACATTGTTGTTGCAGCGATCAGATTGCGTTACTTGTTAGCAAGCTTCGGTTTCGATCCACAAAGGCGACATCTTCGAGGCTTCTTCCGATTAATTCGTAATCGTGGCTTCAATCGTCTAATTCAACCCTTGAATTACTTCTTTCAACGATTTCTCGATGTCTGTCTCGATTAAATTTAGATACATTATTTTAGATTACTTACTTTGTAAGTTTCATATTATTCGTGCAAATAAGAGCATTAGTATTTACGACGATCCATTTCCATGAAAGACAATGTACAGTATGGGGCAAAAGTGTTCGCACACCTTTTAAGAACGGTAGAAAATTGTTAAGACTGGTCTAAATAATCTGAATTTCTTTTTGTTTACAAATATTAAAGGGATTAGTTCATCGTGCAATGATAAAAACACGTTTTTTAAACTTTGCTCCGGGAATTAAAAAAAAAAAATGTAAAACCTTTTTTATCTGAACGCTCTTTTATTCGAGCCATAATGAAAAATTTTTTAACGAAAACCTTTCGCATACCTCGCGGTAATTTATACGCGTGCTGAAAATTTCATTGAAATCGGTTGACGCTAATTTTCACGGATTCGAAATTTTCGCTGCTCGTAAAACAGCCTCGATCGATTTCAATGAAATTTTCAGCAGGTATACGAAAATCGTCGAGAACTATCGAATGCATTTTTTCAATTTTCGTTACAGGCTCGGATAAAAAAGAAAAAAAAACAATTGAGAGAACAATATCCTCGAACAACAGCATCGAAAATAACGATGAAAACGAAATGAATCGTATGAAATAGTTATTTCTTATTTTCGTTCGAAAACAAATTTGCCCGCGTCCCGTTCTACGTATAATGCGCGGCCCGTAAAGCCGCTCGATTATTATCACAATGCAGCCAGTTCCTATTCTTCGCGGCCGTAGTCAACTCTTCGGGAGAAAGTTCGCAAATACCTCCACAATAGGCTCGCCTCGAAAGCACCCAGCTATTTTATTCGCGCCGATAAGGGAACTTTAATAAACGATACCGATGAATCGCTTTAACGTAAGACGGGGGATCGATTTATGCACGTGGTTGCACAACGTGATGTCCGCTCGCTTGGGAAATCCGTCGCGTCTTCTGCTTATTGAATCAAGGATGTTTTACAGCATACCCTGGCAAAAAAACGTTCAGTGCTCCTTCAACCAGTTAGCTGTGTTCGACGAGTATACTCGTCACGGAGAAGTGGCGGTACAGTAATGACTCTCTAATTGACGCCCAGATTGCGCACAAAAATGGACAATTTGGGAAGATATATATATATACGATAATTATATACGATATATATATATATATATATATCTATATATATATATTATTATATATATATATATATATATATATATATATATGTATAATAATAATACGATATACGATAATATATACGATAATATAATATACGATATTTCAAGGTTATTCGTTGTTCGAAGAATCAATATTTCTACAATTTAATTAAAAAAAAAAAGAAGAGAGAAAGAAACATTGACTCCGGTTGTGCTAATAATTCGTCAAAAACAGTAATCAAATACAGTAATGTCTCTCTAATTGACGCCCAGATTGCGCACAAAAATGGACAATATGAGAAGAGGAGATACGATTATTCGAGCCTCGCGGTTTATTTTTATAGTTGTAAATTGTCCACAATTATAAAAACGAGCCGCAAGGCTCCGACAATCGTATCTCCTCTTCCCAAATTATCCATTTTAGTGGACAATCGGAGCGTCAGTATGGGAGACATTTCTGTACTCGTCGTCGCCCGATGCTCGCGACGCATACATCTTTTTCTGTTTCAATTTTTTCCCACGTTTCGCAGTTGTGAGAAAGCCACGCGTGCCGCATATTGCAAAATATACTGCGGCGAACGTGTTAAATATTACCGAGGCTCTCGTATATTATGCAGACGTTTTCGCATATATATATATATGCGAAAACGTCTGCATAATATATATATGTATCATCGGTAATATTAAATTTCACGCAAACGTGTTTATTACGGACACATAAAGCCCGGTATTGAATCATAGCGATCATTCATACAGCGTCTCTGTGTATGCATCGTGTGCACGCCGCATATATCTCCAAGTTTGCTAGCTCCTTCTCGTATTCCGAAGTTTATTTCTTGCCGCCCGACGAAATCCACCGCCTCCCACGCACCGCGGATCTTTCAAACGAACGAGAAAAATCTCCTTACTTAAATACTCATCGCGTCGTAATTCCTGCTCGCTTATTCTTGTCCCGATACGTATATCTCCTTCGATCGTCGTATCTCCGCGTTATGGTCGCCGCTTCTTCGCCGTGTATGACAGCAAACTGTCAGCGGGGAAAAAGAAAAACGAGAGCGAAGAAGTTTTGCTCGCTAACTTTTTTCTTTATAGTTCACCTCAATTTTTTTGAGGTAATTTTTCTGTTTTACTTTCTCCATTACAACGACAATTTCGGTGATTTGTGAACGACGTAATCGAGCTCTTTGTACAGAAATGTCTCCCTTACTGACGCTCTGATTGTCCACTAAAATGGATAATAATTTGGGAATAAGGAGATACGATTATTCGAGCCTTTTGCGACTCGTTTTTATGATTGTGGACAACTTATAACTATAAAAGTAAACCGGGAGGCTCGAATAATCGTATTTCCTCTTCCCACATTGTCCATTTTTGTGCGCAATCTGGGCGTCAATTAGAGAGACATTACTGTACTTCTGTTTATTTTTGACGAATTATTAGCACAACCGCGGAGTTAATTTCTTTCTTCTTTTTTTTTTTTTTAATTAAATTGTAGAAATATCGATTCTTCGAACAACGAATAATCTTGAAAGAAACGCAATATTTTGCGCGATCGAAGTTGCAGCAATATTCGCGCGCGTCGCTCGGAATCTACGCGCATTATCGATCGAAATCCTTCGTTTCGTTAATTTCGTGAAATTAATTGATGCCATGTGTCAATTGAAGAAATATGTCGAAATTACAAAAAAAAATTAATTGGATATCTTTTCATCGTTCGCGCATCGTTCGCGTATCATGGTCGTTGCCGCGAATATTGGCGCGAAGTTGTGAGAGCGACGCAATAAATATTTGCAGCGCCGAAGTATCCGCGATGTTTTTATTTTACAGGGATTGCTATTAAACGGAATTAAAATCACTTCAATTCTCGCGTGTTCGGATGTATCCGTCGAAATGGGAGAATTGCGCGCACTATTATTCGACGTTGTCGAAGTTTCGAGGCTGGCGCCGTTGGACCGAACGAAAAAAACAATATTTTAACCCCCGCAGCACGTTCCTCCGAGAGCAAAATCGCCCGTCTTTCGATTGCAGATGCACCCGTGCGATATTCGATTCCCTTCCGTTTCCCTTTGATATCTGGAATCGTAAATGCGAAGCAATTCGGTGGTTTGAAATTGCGAGGCAAGAATCGCGGAAGAAGATCCGGCAATTTTTGATGCAACTTGTATTTTTGATAGACCCGCGGACTTACGTTTTCGATAAAAATGACTCGGTGAAATAGAGCAAGCTTTCTTGATCATTTAGTGGCGACTCTGAGGTGCCGCTAAAAATTGCTATGCTATTTTCCAAAATAATTGTAATAGTATCAGACTCGTTTAGTATTATTATATATTATAATAATAATACTAAAAATTGCTATGCTATTTTTCAAAGTAATTGTAATAGTATCAGACTCGTTTATTATTATTATATTATATAATAATAATACTAAAAATTACTATACTATTTTTCAAAGTAATTGCAATGGTATCAGACTCGTTTATTATTATTATATTATATAATAATAATATTATTATTATTATATTATAAAATTATTTATATCTTATTTTATATATTATTATATATATAATAATATTATTATGTTATTTATTTATATCTTAAAATTGCAAGTTTTGTACTTGCCAATAGAGGCTTTCGTATGCATAAATCGCAATAAATCATATAAAATAGTTAATCGTTTCACAACGATTTTATCACGATTTTATTGCTACTACTATTTTTTGTTTCGCCAAGATTTTATCACGAATTTATTGCTACCACTATCTTTCGTTTCGCTACGATTTTATCACGATTTTATTGCCACTACTATTTTTTGTTTCACTACGATTTTATTGCTCCTACTATTTTTTGTTTCACTACGATTTTATTGCTCCTACTATTTTTTGTTTCGCCAAGATTTTATCACGAATTTATTGCTACTACTATCTCTCGTTTCGCTACGATTTTATCACGATTTCATTGCTACTACGATTGTTTCTTTCGCTACGATTTCATCACGATTATTAATTGATTTCGTCTCGCTGCTCGGACAACCAGTATCCCCTCTCCCCAAATCATCTATTTTTCTCGACAAGCTGAAGGACAATTTGTGAGAATTCGCTGCACATCCGTGTTTCAATGCACGCGAAACAGGTAGCTCTAATTTGTGCCATTTTTCTCCCTTCGGCTCGAGCGTTCCGAATCCACCGGGGCGCGGCGGCGGTATCATATTTCGCGCAGTATGGCGCCATCCATTGGAACACTGTTTTATCACGTTGCTATTGTCGGTGGCATTGTTAGTGCCATTGTTTGGATAACGATCGCCTTGAACTAAATACTCGAAAGCTATCACGGTGGATATCGAAAAAGATGTCCACCTTTGAATGAAGCCGCGAAGCGGGGCGGGGGGCGGAGGTGCGGGTTGGCTGACTCGTAACACAGCATCCGTAGATAACACCCCGCGAGGAGCTAGACAAGGGTGGTGTGTTCCTGAAGGAGAGAGATCGAATTGTACTTTAAAAAAATTGCCACTTCTCCGTGACGAAAGATCAATTATTATTGGGGGCGAGACTGAGAATAAATGCAGTAAAAATTCTCCCTAATCGGCGCTCAGATTGCGCGCAAAAATGGACAATTTTGGAAGAGGAGATGCGACAATATTTTTATTTTATTATATACGAATGTATTTTCTTTATATACGACTGTTTTATTACGATTTTATTGCTACTACTATTTATCGTTTCACTACGATTTTATCACGATTTTATTGCTCCTACTATTTTTTGTTTCACCAAGATTTTATTGCTCGTACTATTTTTTGTTTCACTACGATTTTATTGCTCCTACTATTTCTTGTTTCGCCAAGATTTTATCACGAACTTATTGCTACTACTATCTTTCCTTTCGCTGCGATTTTATCACGATTTCATTGCTACTACTATTTTTTCTTTCACTACGATTTTATTGCTCCTACTATTTTTTGTTTCACTACGATTTTATTGCTCCTACTATTTCTTGTTTCGCCAAGATTTTATCACGAATTTATTGCTACTACTATCTTTCGTTTCGTTACGATTTTATCACGATTTTATTGCTACTGCTATTTTTTGTTTCACTACGATTTTATTGCTACTGCTATTTTTTGTTTCACTACGATTTTATTGCTCCTACTATTTCTTGTTTCGCCAAGATTTTATCACGAATTTATTGATACTACTATCTTTCGTTTCGCTGCGATTTTATCACGATTTCATTGCCACTACTATTTTTTGTTTCACTACGATTTTATTGCTCCTACTATTTTTTGTTTCACTACGATTTTATTGCTCCTACTATTTCTTGTTTCACCAAGATTTTATCACGAATTTATTGCTCCTACTATTTTTTGTTTCACCAAGATTTTATCACGATTTTATTGCTACTACTATTTTTTGTTTCACCACGATTTTATTGCTCCTACTATTTTTTGTTTCACCAAGATTTTATCACGAATTTATTGCTACTACTATCTTTCGTTTCGCTGCGATTTTATCAGGATTTCATTGCTACTATTATTTTTTGTTTCACTACGATTTTATTGCTCGTACTATTTTTTGTTTCACCAAGATTTTATCACGAATTTATTGCTACTACTATCTTTCGTTTCGCTACGATTTTATCACGATTTTATTGCTACTGCTATTTTTTGTTTCACTACGATTTTATTGCTCCTACTATTTTTTGTTTCACTATGATTTTATTGCTCCTACTATTTCTTGTTTCACCAAGATTTTATCACGAATTTATTGCTCCTACTATTTTTTGTTTCACCAAGATTTTATCACGATTTTATTGCTACTACTATTTTTTGTTTCACTATGATTTTATTGCTCCTACTATTTCTTGTTTCACCAAGATTTTATCACGAATTTATTGCTCCTACTATTTTTTGTTTCACCAAGATTTTATCACGATTTTATTGCTACTACTATTTTTTGTTTCACCACGATTTTATTGCTCCTATTATTTCTTGTTTCGCCAAGATTTTATCACGAATTTATTGCTACTACTATCTTTCGTTTCGCTACGATTTTATCACGATTTCATTGCCACTACTATTTTTCGTTTCACTACGATTTTATTGCTACTACTATTTTTTGTTTCACTACGATATTATTGCTACTACTATTTTTTGTTTCACTACGATTTTATTGCTCCTACTATATTTTGTTTTGTTTGGGGGGTGAGGGTGCGGGTTGGCTGACTCGCAACACAGCATCCGTAGATAACGCCCCGCGATGAGCTAGACAAGGGTGGAGTGTTCCTGAAGGAGAGAGCGTGTACCGTGTGAATGTAGAGCGGAGAGCTGGCCAATAGGCGTTGCGTTTCTCGGTTCTGCGAGATCACCCGGGATCCACGCGGCACAGGTCCAAGGATAGGAGAAGGTCGCTGGGCTTCCCTTTTAAACGGGCCTTCTTTTTCTTTTTTTTTTTTTCACGGATTGCCCTTTCTCCACTCCGTCCTACGTATTATGGCGGCCGGGCACGGTTGCCCGTCGGGGGCGCGACTCGTAACCGCATTATGAAATACGACCGGTAGTCGGAGGAAATGGTTTGTGGAATTCCCGTCGTCGAAAATTCGAGGGGAGAGAGGATAACTTCTGGGCGAACGCCTAGGGTCGAAGCGTCTGATACGAGGCCCATTTCTTTCTTAAATCGTCTCGAACACGTTATTAAATTGAATGTTAAGGTTATAATAACACAACGAATAATTAATTATTATACAAATAAATTATTATAATAATTAATTATTATACAAATAAATTATTATAATAATTTATTATTATACAAATAAATTATTATAACAACGAATAATATTGTAAAGATATCGAATTGTTATTCTGGTTGTGTCAAGGTTAAATTAAAATTAAATTATTATAACAATTTATTATGCAAATATTAAATTATTATAACAACGAATAATATTGTAAAGATATCGAATTGTTATTCTGGTTATGTAGCAAACATTGTACAATAAAGTCTCCCTAATTGACGTTCAGACTTTGCACAAAAATAGATAATTTGAGAAGTCGAGGTACAATTATTCGAGCCTCGTGGCTCGTTTATATAGATTCCGATCGTCAACAATTATAAAAACGAGGCGCAAGGCTCGAATAATCGCACCTCCTCCTCCCAAATTGCCCATTCTTGTATACAAGCTGAGGGACAATCAGAGAGAATTTAGTGCACCTGCGTATTTCGAACGCTGACCGAACCAATAGTAATTTTTTCGCCTGAACACGGTTCACCTGTGAACAGTTCGATTGAACGCCGAAACCGCCGCAGTCGAACGACCGATTTCTCATTTGACAATTATAAAAGTAATCGGGACACTTTAATGGGAATCGATTGCATAAATTACATTGTCGGGGCAACTGCTGTAATGGAAACTGTAGAACAGTTTCGATTCAGCAGAGCTGGACCTTTTATTATTCGTGTCCTTTTGAATAGTTCGGTTAACCGAGGCAACGCCTCTACTACTATATAATATTGGTACTACTAATTGGAACTACTATTGCCTCTACTAATATATAATATTGGGTTGGCAACTAAGTAATTGCCGATTTGTTCAATGAAATAAAAAATTCTTTTTTCCTTGGAACGAAGTTTAATCTGTAATGTATTTTCCATTTTGTTCGACGACCTTTTGCCGTCTCTCCGACAACTTGAAAATTCCACGCTCGTAGAAAGTCTGATCCTTTTCGGCCAAAAACTGAGTTAAGTGAGATTTTACAGCGTCATCGTCATTAAAAGTTTTACCACGAAGGGAGTTGTCCAGGGATCGAAATAAGTGGTGATCCGATGGCGCGAGATCAGGGCTATATGGTGGGTGTAACATCAATTCCCAACCAATATCCATCAATTTTTGCCGAGTGGTCAAAGACGCGTGCGGCCTAGCATTGTCCTGCTGGAAAATGACACCTTTACGATCGACCAATTCTGGTCGCTTTTCCTTGACCGCTGCATTCAATTTGTCCAGTTGCTAACATTCACGGATAATAAAAAATAACATAATAATAATAATAATAATTTTATATTTTTATAATATTATATAATATATTATATATATTATATAATATAATATATATATTATAATATTATATTATATTTTTATAATATTATATATTATAATATTATATTATATTTTTATAATATTATATATTATAATATTATATTATATTTTTATAATATTATATATTATATATTATATATATATTATAATATATTATATTTTTATATTTTTATAATAATTTTTATATTTACGGATATCATAAAAATGGGAGTGAGAGACATCTATAACTGAAATCGGCAATTATTTAGTTGCCAACCCAATAGATAGTATAGTCAGTAGTTAGTAGTAGATACTATAAGTAGATACTATATATAATAATTAGTAATATAGTACTGCCACTACTACGTCTCGTACTATTTCGAGACGGTCCTGCCATCCAACTTCCGATCCCAGCTAATGTAAAAAATTTACGATTCGAAATGAGATACAAATACACATGTACGCGTATCTACGACCGAAGATAACGATATCTCTAAGTGGCATGGATTAATTCGGTATCGTTTTCGTATCGTTAAAATATTTAAATCCTGGGATACGAATCGGAATGCGTGCACGACAATGAAGCCGGGTAGAATATTTTTCCGCCTCCGGATAATTGTTGACCGACTTTTTAATGCCAAGAACATGTGTACGGTCGTGTACGAAGATGTCCGCGGCTGCGATTGATTCTGTTGCACGTATGAATCATGCACGTGTTGTGTTATCGGTGGTCTGGTAATTTAATTTGTAGAGTTATTTCGTACTTTAAATAGAATTGAAATCGTTCGTCTTTCATCGTACGACGCTATTAGCGCAGTCTCAATTTTTTGTAAATAAATCATATAAATAATATAATAAAAATAATATAAAATAGATAGAATAAATCATATAAAATAGAAACATCGTAGATCAGCAAATATGTTTAAAATACGATTAAAATGACTTCGAGTGCAAAGGATTAATCCCGTATGAAAGTGTCGCTTTATTGCCGGAGTTAATAAAAAAATATCACCCGCACAGTCGGTTTCCGACGCTTTCACCGTCAAAGCCGGACCCATATACAATACCAGAAGGAATTAGCTGCTCGAGGAGTAATAATTAATTGCGTAAAATGATTCATAAAAATGTGAACCGGGTGCCCGCTTTTCGTTACTTGTTTTTCTATATTTTCGTAATAACTTTTCCGATTGAGAAACATCGCGAAGAATGTCCAAGGAGTAATTTTTCTAGAAAAACGTTTAGCAGATTAATCATTCCAGCCAGCTGACTCAACTGTCATATTCAGAAGCAACGAGCTATAATTATCGGCGCAAAAAAAATTCCTCGATGTTTACTCGGTGTTCGTTTCTTTATGGAGGTGCAGGATTAAACCAAATATTTAGTTACACGGTGACTTCTATCAGAAGATCTCCTCTCTCTCTCTCTCTCTCTCTCTCTCTCTCTCTCTCTCTCTCTCTCTCTCTCTTTCTCTCGTCCAATGGATGTCTCCTTTCGCGTTTACACTTCCGTGACGTTTGTTTGCGGAATTGTAAATTCACTGTTTTCTTTTCGCCAGCTCATTCCGTCTTGCTGTTTCAGCGGATAAGCACATTTATTTATGTATCCCGCGTTAAGCCGCGCTAGTGCAAATACGGTTTCTCTTTCTCGCATTCGGATTCTATTACGGAAGTATGTACATTTGTTTCGTTCTTCCTTGCATACGTAAACGATCGTCCCGAATACTTTCCGAGTTAATCGTAAAACCGGACATGAAAACGTATACTTCTGGTTTAAAAAATTCACGTCCGCCCGTCCACCGAAGTACAGTAGTAAAGTCTCCCTAATTGACGTTCAGATTTTGCACAAAAATGAACGATTTGGGAAGAGGAGACACGATTATTCGAGCCTTAAGTTTCGTTTTTATAGTTCTTGACAGTCGGTAACTATAAAAACGAGCCGCAAGGTTATCATCTCCTCTTCCGAAATTGTCTATTTTTGTGCGCAATCTGTGCGCGAATTGGGGAGAAATTACTGTAACGAAATTCTCCACAATTGTCGTTCAGCTTATAAATCGAGCGCACAAAAATGGACAATTTGGGAAGAGGAGATACGATTATTCGAGCCTTCCAGTTCGTTTTTATAGTTCTTGATAGTCGATAACTATAAAAACGAGCCGCAAGGTTCTTATCTCCTCTTCCGAAATTGTCTATTTTTGTGCGCAATCTGAGCGTGAATTGGGGAGAAATTACTGTAATGAAATTCTCCACAATTGTCGTTCAGCTCATAAATCGAGCGCACAAAAATGGCCAATTTGGGAAGAGGAGACACGATTATTCGAGCCTTCCAGTTCGTTTTTATAGTTCTTGATAGTCGATAACTATAAAAACTAGCCGCAAGGTTATCATCTCCTCTTCCGAAATTGTCTATTTTTGTGCGCAATCTGAGCGCGAATTGGGGAGAAATTACTGTAACGAAATTCTCCACAATTGTCGTTCAGCTTATAAATCGAGCGCACAAAAATGGACAATTTGGGAAGAGGAGACACGATTATTCGAGCCTTCCAGTTCGTTTTTATAGTTCTTGATAGTCGATAACTATAAAAACGAGCCGCAAGGTTATTATCTCCTCTTCCGAAATTGTCTATTTTTGTGCGCAATCTGAGCGCGAATTGGGGAGAAATTACTGTAACGAAATTCTCCACAATTGTCGTGCAGCTTATAAATCGAGCGCACAAAAATGGCCAATTTGGGAAGAGGAGACACGATTATTCGAGACTTCCATCTCCTTTTTATAGTTACCGTTTGTCAACAATTATAAAAACGAGCCGCAAGGCTCGAATAATCGTGTCTCCTCTTCCCAAATTGTTCATTTTTGTGCACAATTTGGGCGTCAATTAGTCTCCGTATTCGTTTCTTCGATTCATAATCCTGCGTCAAAATTATAATGTTGCAGTGAAAATGTCGGTAAATCATTTACGAACAGAAAATCAGCGTGTACTTTGCTCCCGAATGCATTGTTATTCAGCCTCGCGGCAAATGGCAAGCCTGTACCCAAGCCCCGTGGAGTTGCTTGAACAAACACAAAATTCGTGCAAGCCTGTCTGTGCTCCATCGTTGATGCAAAGTTTCTGTCGAAAGGCAGCAAACTCAGCAACACGGACAGTTACGATTCTATGCAGGCCAGATTTTACGCGGTTCTAGATATCTGGGACGACGAAATTGCTGCTTCTACCTCTTGCCGAATCGCGGCTGAATTGCAACAGATTCGTTAACAGAGCACCAAAAAAAAACAGCTGTTTTACATTAGTTTACGAAAGTAACAATAAGTCGTTCATTCTGAGTTTGGACAAGCGTTATTGTTACATTTGCCGTGAGTAACATATAATTTTGAATAAATATCTCGTAAATGTATCTTCACGGTATGAATAATCGTGAATTAAAAAATTAGTGACCTGTCATTTCGATGGGTTCCGTAAATCTAATGTTAACGCTACACCTACCGAACAATAAAATTGATTAATGTTAATTGACCTGATAAGAGCGAAACGGTCCAATTTATTTAGCTTTTGTACAGTTTTTGTCGTTGTAGTTAGTAGTTGTTAGTAGTTTCAATAAACATAAACTATTTTCATATTAAAAAAAAGACGAAGTTAAATTCATCAAGTAGAAAATGATATCTCGCGAATCGAAGGGATCATTGTTACTCGTTATAATAGTTATTAATAGACTGCGGATTTTATGGATTTCTGACGAAAATGCGTGGATCGATTGCGAAACGGTGGAAACAATTTAAAGAATTTGAAAATACTCGACTGGATAAGGAATATAAATATATGAATAAAAAAGAAACAGATGTTTGCGCTGCTTCTGCATCCTGCAACTAATGTATATTAATGCATATTAATGTATACGCAATTAATCTTACATCTTGCAACTTTTACCTCGCAATAAAACTCTGCAGCCCGGTGATTAATGTTCTTCGGTTCGCGTGTTTCTTTCCCTTAACAAAAAAGAAATGTGTACGCAATAAATGACGAATTGTGTACGCGTCGTCTCGTATTTTCCAATTCGCGCGGTAGCGTGTTACGGGTAGAAACATCGTTAATGTGAATTAGTACGCGTGTTTTCCTTGTACTCGAGAAGTGTTTAAATGTCGTAAATGCATAAAGATCCGCGGGGTCTGTCGTTGGAGTACATAAAACTCTTAACGTAACAGCTTCACGGCGTTGCGAAATTGCTACTACAGTAAATTCTCCCTAATTGGCCCTCAGCTTGTACGCGAAAATGGACAATTTGCGAAGAGAAGATGCGATAAAACGATGTATAAAATATATAAAACAACTATAACAATGTATAAAGCAAGCTATAAAACGGAGCCGCGAGGCTCGAATTATCGTACATCCTCTTCCCAAATTGTCCATTTTTCATTACATGCTGAGGGATAATTGCAGAGAATTTTTACTGTGTTTCGCAGAAGTTGGCTTAAAGATAAATTATTACTAATATAAATTATCCCTGTACTGGGACAGTTATTAGGAATTTTCTTTTAAATTAAACATTTTTACCGATATCTACAATATACGATGTTTTTAATAATAGTTTCCATTATATTACTCTCACGAAGTTTTAACAAAACGCATAAATTATTAATTAAAAATACAGTACATTCTCCCCAATTGCCTCTGAGCTTGTAAACAAAATTAATTAATAATTCTAATAGAATCGTGGTAAAACAAAAGATAATAGTAGTAATAAATCGCAATAAAACGAATTAATAATCGCGTCACCTCTTCCCAAATTGTCCATTTTTCATTACAAGCTGAGAGACAATTGCAGAGAATTTTTACTGTATTTCACAGAAGTTGGCAAAAGACAACTAAGATAAATTGTCCCTGTTTTTGGACAGTTATTATGAGTTTTCTTTTAAATTAAACATTTTTACCGATATCTACAATATACGGTATTTTTAATAATACCTTCAATTATATTACTGTCACGAAGTTCTATTAAAACGCATAAAAAATGCACTTTTTAAAAATACAGTAAATTCTCCCCAATTGCCCGTGAGCTTGTAACCAAAATTAATTAATAATCCTACTAAATTCGTGATAAAACAAAAGATAGCAGTAGTAATAAAATCGCAATAAAACGAATTAATAATCGTATCTCCTTTTCCCAAATTATCCATTTTTGTTTACAAACCCTGAGGCAATTTTGGGAGAATTGATGGTACCTCGCGGCCGAAAATGGTCCACCGAAAAACCAACAAACAGAGAGTCGGCTGCGACTGTTGGTAGAACGAGAGTGCCCACGATCCTAGATATGTAGGTCGTCCAAGTACACGCCATTCAATCGTGACGACCGCCTCGGCCGGTTCTGGAAGTGCATCGTGCGGTGCAGCCGGGTCTTCGCCGGCCTTGAGAAACCGGTTTCCGTGATCCGTGCGTCGATCGTGTATCGACGCTCGAAACCGGAAACCGTGTTTCGGGTAGGAGGCGAAAACGTTGAAACCCTTGTTTACACCTCCCCGTCTCGTATAATAAAATCGCGGCGCCCGTTTGCACTTCGTCCGTTTGATCGGCAAACCTTCGGCGACACTCTCACCCCCCCTCCCCACCCCCGTCAGCGAGTTGTTCACGCGACCGTTGTTGCTATCGACGCGTTGTTGTTAACCCATTGACTGCCAACTACGAGAAATCTTGCAGTGGGTGCTACAAGTTTTGATTGGCTACAAATGGCAATATTCAATAATTATTGCCATTTGTAATTATTATATGATAATAATATATAATATAAAATAATAATATAATAGTAATAATAATAATAATATATAATATAATAATAATAATAATAATAATATAATATAATAATAATAATAATAATATATAATATAAAAATAAAATAATGATAATATAATAATAATATAATATATAATTATTGAATTATTATTATATATTAATAATATAGTAACTTAATATTATTACATTTTGTAAAACTTCATGTTTTCTTTAACCCTTTACGCTCGAGTGGCGATTCTGAGGCACCACTAAAATTGTTAATTCACGTTCCAAGATAATTATTGTATTAATAATAATATAAAATAATATATTAATATATTATTAATAATATAAAATATTATATTATTAATAATATATTAATAAAGTCTAAATTTAAGAACTTGTTAAATGTACAACTGTCATCACAAGTCGTCGCAAGACTCAATTTCATCTGCATAAAATGGACTTCGTCGTATAAGATGGTAATACTGTAAGTCAGAAAAAGTTCATTCAGATTTACAGTTAAAATGGCTTCGAGTGCAAAGGGTTAAAATAATAAAACCGTGGTGGCACCCAGAGCAAGACGCGCTAAATTTGCGTGGCAGTCAAAAAGGGTTAACGGGCTGCTCCGTTGCTCGGCGGCCGTATATCGATCGTTTCGGCCGCGAGATCGTTGTAAACAAGAATTTTCCCGATCACGGTCGCGCGACGACGGAGACAACGTCGGCCAGTCCTCGAGCGGCTTCCAGCCTCAACCTTTGCGATTATGGTCGCGGAGACTGCGTCTTCGCGTTTACCTGTTATATATGTATACTCCGCTCGCGACACCGAGCCAAAGTTCAATTCAACGTTAGAAACGTATATGCGCTGTCTGTCGAGCAGTATGCGCTCGCCAGTATGCGTTCCTTTTTTTTCTTTCTTTTTTTTTCATTTTTTTTGCAATTTTTAGGAATAACAAACAGAGTGCTGCTTCGAACAAAAGCATCGTTTGAACCGTTTACGCGGCAATTGTTTTCGAATATTTTTCAATCTATTTTCGAAACGAGGTAAAATGCGATTCGACACGTTCGCCGCGGGCCCGCGACCTTTCGCGTAACCTTTCGCGTTTTGGATGTCGCTTAAACCGTGCTTAAACGTGCGCGAGTCACGGCCAAAATCGTGCAGCAAATGTCGGAAAATATTTCGTTTCGGGACGATCTACGAAACTGCGAATATTTTTATATAATATTTATATAATATTTTATATAATACATAATATATAATATATAATATATAATACATAATATATAATATATAATACATAATATATAATACATAATATATAATATATAATATATAATATATAATATATAATATATAATATATAATATATAATATATAATTAATTAATATTTATATAATATTTTATTATGCGGTGATACGAAAATAAACGGACCTTTTTATGTGCACGAAAAAAAATACAGCTGACTCACTATCACGTTATTTTATGTTCCTTATGATTGACCTTTACGATACCTGATTTTAAGTGCCTGCGAGCCACGTGCAGCGACACCCGTTAATATTCGGACACTTCTTGAAACGCAATCACTTCTTTAAAGCTGGAATAAACTATTTGAATTTTTTTCTTTTGGATAGTGGAGGGGTTAGTGTACTAGAGAATGAATAAACTATTTTGTTAAAATTTTGCTATTACTTGGAACGACTAAAAATAGGATGAATGCATGAAACAAAATAGGACTCTTGTTTTTTTAACTTTTTTATCCGAGCCTGTATTGAAAATTTAAAGAATGTGTTTCGTAGATCTCGGTAAGTTGTATGCATGTTGAAAATTTCATCGAAATCGGTTGACGCAAACTCAAGTTACAAGCGTCAAAAGATTGTAAACATTGCAAATTTCTCACACCTTTTGATCGAAAGTGTCAAAAATCGGGACAAAATTGCAATTTTCGCGATGTTTAATTGTTTACAGCTCATATCAAGGTCAGTCGATTTCGGTGAAATTTTTAACGCGAATACAACTTGCCGACACATTACTTAAATTTTCGTTGTAGGCTCGGATAAAAAAGTTAAAAGACGAAAGTTTTACAAAAATGTTATAACAAAATTTTAAAATATCATTCTAATCATAATCTAGTAGACTGATCGCTCTATCATCTGAAAAAATATCAAGTCGTTTAAAAAAGTTCTAAAAAAGTTATTTTTAACGTGTATATAGCTTGTCGACACATTTCTTAAATTTTCGTTTTGGGCTCAGATAAAAAAGTTAAAAAACGAAAGTTCTTTATTTTTTTTTGCCATTCCAAGCAATAGCAAAATTTTAAAAAATCATTCTAGTTATAATCTAGTAGACTGGTCGCTCTATCATCTAAAAAAATATCAAGTCGTTTAAAAAATTTATTTTTAACGTATATATAGCTTGTCGACACATTTCTTAAATTTTCGTTTTGGGCTCAGATAAAACAATTAAAATTTTCTTTCGCCATTCCAAGCAATAGCAAAATTTTAAAAAATCATTCCAGTTATCATCTGAAAAAAATATCAAATCGTTTAAAAAAAGTCTTAAAAAAATTATCGCGTTTTGAAAAATGTCCGAATATCGAGTCGCTGTTACCGAATAGGACAACACTGACAGCGAAGTGTATCATCGAATGGCACACGTTAGGAGAGCTGTTTCGCATTTCTCGTCGCGGTTGCAGCCTTTAATAGCGACAAAGCTTTCGGAATCTCGTTAACGGCTCTATCTCGTTAAGATCCCGAGTCTTTTTTCGTGAACGTGCGCGCGCACACCGGCCGCGTCTCTCAGCCCAAATCGAATTACAATTTGCCGAGAGGAGTTGCACCTGCGGTCTTTAATCCGCGGCTCAAGGTCACCGACGTCGACGTAATACCCTCTCGTCGCGGCGGAGCACTGCGCGTTTATGCTGCCTGTTACAAACGAGCATGTAACAGGCTCGCGCGAATTTCGTTCGCGAGCTGGTCTACAACTATGGAATAGTTTTGCGTTCCTCGACCGAGGTCCGGTTTTATGTGTCCACCCGACGATAAAAACGGGGTCAAGTCTCATAACAGTTGCTCGGGCTCGGCGACGACTTTTGCGAACCTATTTCTGCCGTTGAATTTTTTCCTCTTCGCTGTTTATTATTATGTTTTTTTTTGCCACCGTATATAATATAATATAATATAATATAATACAATATAATATGGTACAATATAATATAGTACAATATAATATAGTACAATATAATATAGTACACTATAATATAGTACAATATAATATAGTACACTATAATATAGTACACTATAATATAGTACAATATAATATAGTACAATATAATGTAGTACAATATAATGTAGTACAATATAATATAGTACACTATAATATAGTACAATATAATATAGTACAATATAATATAGTACAATATAATATAATACAATATAATATAGTACAATATAATATAATACAATATAATATAATACAATATAATATAGTACAATATAATATAGTACAATATAATATAATACAATATAATATAATACAATATAATATAATATAAAAAATATATATAATATATATATGATATAACGCGTGAACTCCTCGAAAGCAAAATCTCCCGAATGAAACGGAAACTGTGATTCACCGTTCCATCTTCTTGCACTGCGTCTCGACGAGCTCTGGTATCGATCGATACGTCAATGATGGCATTTGATTCGCAGACGATTTTATCAACGTAAAGATAACGGCGAAACCGAGTTCACACAGGATTGACGGATCGACCGCCGCGTCACGCATAATTGGGCACCGCGAAAACGTAAGAATGTTGGAGAAGGTAATCGACGTCGGACAGATTTACTTTTCGATTTGAATTCGATTAGATAGTACGCTTCGCTTTGATGAAATTTTTGAGATCGCGGCGCGATAGACGAAGCATCGAATTTATATTAATTATTAAAGATAAAGAGGAGCTTTGTTCGAGTGTGAAGAGATTTTTCTCCCAGAAATGTTCGCAGATTGGAATTGAAATCGGCAGATCCGGGAGTACTAAGTCGCGATTCTTCGAGCCTTGTAGCGCGTTTTTTATAGAAACTCGGGGCAGAAGGTAAAAAAGGCAACGGCGTAGATTAATATGAATTCATAGTAATGCTACAATAAAAACAATGACTTAACCTTCTTATTTCTAATTTTTTGCCACGATGTGAAGGCAATTCGGAGGCCATGTGATACGATTCGAAGGCAATTCGGAGACCATGTGATACGATTCGAAGGCAATTCGGAGGTCACGTGACATGATTCGAAAGCAATTCGAAGACAACATGACACGATTCGAAGGAAATTCGGAGGCCACATACCACGATTCGAAGGCAATTCGAAGACCACGTGATACGATTCGAAGGCAATTCGGAGGCCACATACCACGATTCGAAGGCAATTCGAAGACCAGGTGATACGATTCGAAGGCAATTCGGAGGCCACATGCCACGATTCGAAGGTAATTCGAAGACCACGTGACACGATTCAGAGGCAATTTGGAGGCCCGTGACACGATTCGAAGGCAATTCGAAGGCCACGTGACACGCTTCGGAGGCAATTCGGAGACCATGTGACACGATTCGAAGGCAGTTCGCAGGCCATATTGTCCACGACTCGGAGGCAATTTGGAGGCCACGTGACACAATTTGAAGGCAGTTTGCAGGCCACATATGCCACAATTCAAAGTCAATTCGGAGGCCACGTGACACGATTCGAAGGCAATTCGCAAGCCTCATATGCCACGATTCGAAGACATTTCTGAGACCACGTGACAACGATTAGAAGGCAATTCGAAGGCCCCGTGACACGATTCGAAGGCAAACAGACCATTTTGTATTGTCTTCCGGGAATTCGCGTCGCGTGCCGCATCACACGCTTGACCGACTCCGTCGACCCTTAGCACCGGCGTAACAATAAATCACATAGGCGTAGAACCAGCACAAAGAAATTCGCAGGAACCCGAATTGTAGCATTTCCAGAAAAAATGACTTTATCGTATATGTGGAAGCTTTGCTCAAGAGTGATAATAAAGATGCTAGTTTTCTTCGGAAATAGAGACGAGATAATAAGAGGTTCGTTCAACAGTTAACGTTCGAAGCAGCCAACGTAATTGCTGATTATTCTTGATCACTGCATTCGCCTCTAGCTCGACGATAGCTCGCACACCCGAATGGAACGAACAATCCGCTACGGCTCGTTAAATTCTTCGATCCGCGCTTAATTAAAAACTCGTTAAATTCGTAAACTCTTGTCTATCCGCGATCTTCCATATTTGCAATTGTCTAGCAATTATTTAATACGCGCGAAAACACAGTGCACGCGTCGTCAGGAGGGAGGCTTGCAATTCGTGGCGATAAGCGGTCTGCGATTGTTTATACAAAATTTCTTTTTCTGTCCGCGAATTCGATGGGACCGCGATTAAACCGGCGTGTTATCATCTCGATTTACGATCACAGGCGACGTTAACGCGACGAAGCGATATTGCATTCGGCTTTTCCGATAGCCTCTTAACCTTTCGAATTTCGGAAACTTCGAGAGATGCCGCGCCCGCACGTGACTTCCTCGTGACCTCGGCCGGGGAAGTGGGTCGTTCTTATGTCTCATTTGAAATTATAATTATCCATCGAATCGATACAAAAAAAAAGAAAAAAAGAAAAAAGTTGCGATTGAAACATTGCACCGGATAGCCGGTGCGGTGAGCAGGAAATATGCACAACATACAGGGTGTGTCCCAGGTTTTAATGTTCAAACTTTGGCAGTGTATTCTGTGGCACAAAGTAAGAAAAAAATATTCGGTAAACATAAGTCATATAGAGGTTTATTAATAAATTATAAGAAAAATTCAGAATAGGAATAGTAATCAAATTGCTGTTACTGTGAGCATTGGCTTTTGAATAGATCAGCACATTGCCGTGTGTTTATGTAAGCTGTGTTTATTAATACATTTCGAAATGTCCACCGTTGTTGACAATACGTGATTGACATCGATCGAAGATCGAATTTATGACCGTGCGAATTTCGTTTCTATCCTCTTTCATTTCATTGAACGCATTATTAAGCCTATTCTGAATTTTTGTTATAATAATATAATAACAATTGTTATAATAATATAATATAACATTTTTTTCTTACTTTGTGCCATAGAATATATATATATATAACTCGTGAACTCCTCGAAAGCAAAATATAATATAATAAAATAAATATATAATATAATATATATTTTTGTTATAACTTCTTAATAAAGCTCTATATAATAATATAATAAATATATATATATAATAAAGCTCTTACTTTGTGCCATAGAATATATATATATATGTATAACTCGTGAACTCCTCGAAAGCAAAATATAATATAATAAAATAAATATATAATATAATATATATTTTTGTTATAACTTTTCTTAATAAAGCTCTATATAATAATATAATAAATATATATATAATAAAGCTCTTACTTTGTGCCATAGAATATATATATATATATAAGTCGTGAACTCCTCGAAAGCAAAATATAATATAATATAATATATATTTTTGTTATATAACTTCTTAATAAATAATATAATAAATATATATAATAAAGCTCTTACTTTGTGCCACAGAATATACTGACAAAGTTTGAACATTAAAACCTTGGACACCCTGTATATGAGACGAGCGACCGGGAGTGCGAAATCCTCGATGAGGTCGTTGTCAATGCTGCAATGCCACTGCAGTTTACTATAGTCGACGCCGCGCATGTAAGCCGGGAGTAACGTGTGCGAGAAACGAAGCTTCATGATTAACGAGTGAGGAGGAGGAGGAGGAGGGGGTCGGAAAAAAAAAGTTTAATGGTTGCTTGCGGTGCGGACAGTTTCGCGCAAAAAGCGCGCGACGGCCTGTCCGCGTTAATTGCGAACCGCGGCATCGTGTTTTCGTTCTTGAACGGCATGTTTTTCTCAATGTTGATAGATCGGCCGATTATTAATTCGTCTCGCGGTAGATTTCCGGAACACGTTGCTCAACGATAATGTCACTCGTCTCTGCTTGAAACTCTTTTCGACGATAAACAATATGTTATTTACGAGTTTGTTGATTATTAAGCAGTTAGAGGTGTGTTCCGACGAGTATACTCGTCGCGAAGAAGTGGCATGGATTTCGTGTCACGACGAGTATACTCGTCGCGCGTGAAAAGCGGTGACCATTGACTATTTAATATTGTCGAATATCAACTCGAAAAATTCACGCATTGTCAAAGTCGTTTTAATTAATGAGACTGAAACTAGGAAGTGGAAAATCTTCCCTCGGAAATAATGGTTCAGCTATGTTGTATTTTAGTAGCTATTCTAAATCCTAGTGACATTCAGTTTGTCCAATATGTTAAATATAATATATATAAATAATATAAAATAATATAATAATATATATACATACATATATATATATAAATAAAAATTAATTTCACCTATACGCGACTCACACGGCACTGAACGCATTAAATTGTAATTTTAGTGAGAACAAAAACGTATTCTGAAATTTCAAAATATTTAGAATATTTTGAGGCCAGGCCAGAATAAAACAAACAAATAAAAAATATGAATAACTATATGAATAATTTACAATACTGGTGTTCGACGTGCAAAGTGTCATTACTATTATTACTATTATTATTATTATTATTATTATTATTATTATTATTACTATTATTATTATTATTACTATTATTATTATTATTACTATTATTATTATTATTACTATTATTATACTATTTTTGTTATTATTATTATTATTTTTACTATTATTTCGTAAGTATTTGATTCCGTTTAACCATTGACAGTCGACGAACGTTGTTTTCGCAGAAAGCCATAAAATTGACGAGCTCGAAATACGTCGTTAAATAGAAATTATATAGCGATCTTTCTCAAAGGACTCGTTCCGTTTATCGCGGTAAAAAGAGGACATTGACGGAAAATCTGCTTAACCTCGGTTACAGCTTTTTCTAGCGATGTAATTACCAGCGTGTATATTAATAGGCTAGCGTGCTTGAAAATATTACGCGTCTTCGAAAGCGTTCAACTTGGAACAGTAGTTTCTGTTACAAAATCGAAGCAACCGGCTGCACCGGTGTTTAAACCGTAACTCACACAACTGGCAAGGCCGTATTTCGCGTCTCGCTCGACGCGAACCCACGCGGTTGCATTGTTCCACATACGCGATTCTATGCATAAACAAGCAATTCAGCTCTCGGCAGGCTACGAACCTTTAACCTTAACGGTTTAAAAACCAAAGACAGAGGTTATGGCGATTTTACGAAGAGACAACGAACAAATGCGCCGCGTGTGGTATGTGAAAGTTGATTATATGTAGAATTTCTCCATTGATCGTTGAACGACTATTGCTATTTCGATCAAACTCGGATTCGCTAAATCTTTACAAATTTGCGATACGTGGAAAATCGGTTACGATTTCACGGGATCCGAATCTCGATTAAACCTTTCAACGATTACGGGCGAGAATAATGTTGTTTAATTCGCGGTACATGTGAGAAACTTGAACTATTTTATAATTTTATAATTTATAATGTAAATATAATGTAATAAGAGTGTAAAATATGAAATCGTAATAGCAATATGAATAATGATAATAATAATAAAGATAATAGTAATAATAGCAATGAATAATAATAACAATAATGATAATATGAACATGAATAATAATAACAATAATAATAATAATATGAATAAGAATAATATGAATATGAATAATAATATGAATAATATGAATATAAATAATAATATGAATAATATGAATATGAATATTATGAATAATATGAATAATATGAATATGAATATTATGAATAATATGAATGATATGAATATGAATAATATGAATGATATGAATATGAATAATATGAATGATATGAATATGAATAATAATATCAATAATATGAATATTATGAATAATATAAATATGAATAATAATATCAATAATATGAATATTATGAATAATATGAATATGAATAATAATATCAATAATACGAAAATGAATAATAATATCAATACCTTTTCATTTCAGCCAACGCCGAGAGTTCACAAAAAACGCAAAACGAAAACGGTTCGCGGAAGACGCGTTGAGTTCGCTGCTGACCGTCTGTTTCTTGAAAGCTCTTGAACCGTGGATTTGCGTGAACCTCCTTGAACACGACGATAACAATATTACGCGTTACAGAATTAACGGGGGCGAGGGCTTTCAATGTCAACCGGTTAAATTCTAATGGCATATCGTGTATTGCGCGACGATACCGCCGCGGTGACCCAGTTTATCAGCATTTACATACACAAGATCCTGCGATACGAAGATAGGTCAGTCCTGTGGACACTCTACTCTGCTCTACTCTCTAACATATACAGTAACGGTGGTGGTGGTGGCTCGTTGCATCGCGTGGCGGCGGCCTTCGGCGTGTCTTCCGAAAAGAGAGGAGAGCATGTATGCAGACGTCTCGGCGTCGGGACGTGTGCCGTATACGCGGACGGAGTATAGTTATAGCTTTAGTCGATTTTCCGCCTCGCGTCGGTCTTGCGTATTGAACTGCCATGTCAGGATTAAGCGAAAAACGATATATTATTCATATTCATATTATTCATATTATTATTCATATTCATGTTATTTATATTATTATTCATATTCATGTTATTCATATTATTATTATTATTCATATTCATACTATTCATATTATTATTCATATTCATATTATTCATATTGTTATTCATACTCATATTATTCATATTCATGTTATTCATATTATTATTATTGTTATTGTTATTCATATTATTATTATTCATATTATTATTCATATTCATGTTATTCATATTATTATTATTATTCATATTATTATTCATATTCATGTTATTCATATTATTATTATTATTCATATTGTTATTCATACTCATATTATTCATATTCATGTTATTCATATTATTATTGTTATTGTTATTATTATTCATATTCATATTATTATTCATACTCATATTATTCATATTCATACTATTCATATTATTATTCATATTCATATTATTCATATTATTATTCATATTCATGTTATTCATATTATTCATATTATTATTCATATTATTATTCATATTCATGTTATTCATATTATTCATATTATTATTCATATTCATGTTATTCATATTATTATTATTGTTATTCATGTTATTATTATTCATGTTCATATCATCATATTGTAGGACCACCCGAGACCCGGTTACGTCGCAAGTATCAACGACCTGTATAATATACTTTCGTTTGACGACGATTATTTCCTCGTTCGTTTTTCGCTTAATCGCCGGCTCTCATTTAACGGTGTCGTTAGACGTTGCCGCGTTCACGCAGGCTGCTGAAGTTCTAAAAATATCGAGCTGCCCGCGAAATTGATAACAATTTAGCCGTTTCGCGTTTCTACGGCTTCATCCGTCTCCTGGTGGCGGATCGGACGCGGCGCGCACTGCCCCTCCCCCCACTTCACCGCCCAATCGATGAATTAGCTGTGTTCCGCGACGATTTCAGCAATGTTTCGAGACGCGAAGGCGGTTTTATGTAGGTCGTTGAATTCGTCTCGATGTCGGCTGTTACATTATCGAGTGAAAACGATATGGTTGCGATTAAAAAATCTAGGCGACCTTAATTTTCTTTTTTTAAATAGTTTTTCTTTTATTTGTTGTATTCATGTTTATAGAAGACTGGGTACTCGTTAATTTTCGTTAGAAAGATTTTTTTGTCAAAGCACGGGAAATGACGGAAATATAAATATAATAAATATAATATATATAATATAATATAATAATATAATATTATTATAATATAATATTATTATAATATAATATTATTATATAAATATAATATAATAAATATAAATTCTTATTTTACCAATAGTTATTGTTGTTGTTGCTGCTGCTTCTGTTAATTTATATTTTTTATATTTTATGAATGACATTTTTGTTGTTAAGTTAATATTGTTATCGTTCCATTGATAATCAATGCAGTAACCTCTTAAAGTTAATGTTAATAACAAAGTTAAAATTTTGAAATTGGAGTACAAAACATTTGATTTAATTCCACGTTTTAGAACATTGAAATATACTAGCTTGTTCTATTCAATTACGGCATAACGTTAACGTCAAGTGAATAAGTAAATATTAGTAAATACTCCTCCTGAAATGGAGGGTTCCTGAGATCATTCGAAGCAACTTTCTCTTTGGCGAAAATGCAAACCGCGGCTTCGTTTACGAGTTATCAACGAAAATCAATGACCAATGAGAGGCGAGCTTGCCTAGCGCCAGGCTGACGAGCCAACGAGGACGAGATCGCCTAGCGCTAGGCTGCCGAACCAATGAGGGCGAGCTCGCCTAGCGCTAGGCTGCCGAGCCAGTGAGAGGCGGCTCGCCTAGCGCTAGGCTGACGAGCCAATCAGCGGAACTGGGCTTCACGCGCTCGTTGGCTGGGCCGCCTCGCGCCGGTAGAGCTCGCCGGCGAAGCTCGCTCTCATTGGTCAGTGCTTTTCGTTAATAACTCGTAAACGAAGCCGCGGAGAAAATTTTTGTAAAGGAGAAAGTTGTTTCGAATGACCTCAGGAATCACCTCTTTTCCTGTGTTAACATAATTATTGGATAATCTGTATATGCCACAATTTTGCTTCACTTTGCGTGCGATGAATTGAAATCTTAACATTTTGCTATTCTATTTTAGTATTATTATTAACTGTTTTTGACGAGTATACTGCCACTTATCCACGTCGAGTATACTCGCCAAGTGCAGCTAACTGGTTAAGAAGGATATATCCTACTTTAATATTCTTTATTAAATTATGTATTTTATAGAAGTGCTGTCTTTGAACAAAATATGAAGAAAATCAAACATACACACTATAATTGCATTAACGTGCACACACCAGCAGAGCTCGCTTCTTATTGGTCGGCGTTCTTCATTAATAACTCGTAAACGAAGCCGCGGTTCGCATTTTCGCTAAGGAAAAAGTTGCTTCAAATAACCTAAGGAATCCACCACTTCCGGATTGCGAGACATTGTTGGGACACTCTGTATAGGTGCGCGCTTTGAAATGAAGGCGCTGCAGCTAACTGGTTAATTTGAAGCGCGCGTAATCGCGAAGAGATCGGTGAAATAACACGTTGCGGCCGCGGAACACCGTACAAACCGGAAGCTTTAGCTGGATCACGTGTTCGATACCGAGCCCGAGAACGTCAACGAGGAGATCGAATCGATCATCTAATTGTACGCCGGGAGCGGCGTGCTTTCTCTATGGATTTACGCGTACGTGTGCGCGGTTCACGTGTATGTATGTGCGCCTGGCCATACATACGTGTGCAGCCGGGGCGGCACTTTGGATGCCGCGGGCAAGACGACGCATAATGCGCCGCCTAAAAATAATCGATAGCTCCGCGATAGACAAGTGGACGCGCGCGAACACAAAGTCGGATCAACGTGCAGAAGGTCGGTCGGTATCGCTTTCCTGTTTGTCCGCTCGTTCGTCAACGCGGGTTTATGTAATCGGTGCTCTCCGGTGCATTTATCGGCTTCGGAAATGCATATTCCACTCGCCCATCCGTAACACTGTACGCGTAATTAGAACCTCGGATCGTGTCACGTACAGTTTCTTGGCCGAGCGCAGGTGGAAAACATTGATACCGGATCCGGTTCGACGACGCTGTTACACGAAAATCGCCGTTTTCGTCGAGGAACACCGACAAAATATTTCATTCTTTCTAATTCGTAGTTGACGCGAGCTCTATAGAAGTTTGTATACAAAGTGTTACGATTTTCTTTTTTTTCACGATTACCAATAATATTATAATATATATATATATATATATTTATTAATTAATAAATAATTAATAAATTTATTATTATTATTATTAGTAGTATATTATTATAATAATATTATATTATAATATAATATTTTTCTACGATTTTTAACTGTTTTTTAGTTTGTAGAGATTCAGAAAATGTTTGTTAATTGTTTTGTTTTGTTTTTATTTGCCACGAGACGAATTAACGATTCGTCGGATTACTTTGAAATGACCTTGAACCGATCGCGGGGTATTTTTTTGTTGTACCATAATGGTTAAATTGAGACTTGCAGAATGATGCGAGACACCTTGCACCACAGTTTTTTTCCAAAGAGGAATTAATTTACGCGTTTACGATGGTGCTGTATGATTTGTTGGATGGAAATGCGTTTTTAGGATCCAGTTTTCTTGATCTGTAAAATCTATATAATAATCTATATAATCTATATAAAAATCTATACAATTTAATATAGATATATCATATAATCTATATAATATAATATATAAAAATCTATACAATTTAATATAGATATATTATATAATCTATACAATATAATATATAATAAAACTCGAACTGCCGAGTTATAAAATTGAATGGCTATTAGTAATAGCAGAAACAATTGCACGTGTACTATTTAAATATATTTTAATATAATATTTTAATATAATTATATAAACTGCTTTAGACATTTAAGACATGCGCAGATTTTTAATATGCAAAGATATGAATCAACGAAAAGTAATAGCATATTTAGCTAATTCTTGCAGAACTTTTTAATTGCCGAAGGAAATTTTTTCTGCAATTCCAGTTTTTGTAGAATAATGCAAAATATCCATGAAGCTCCTAAAACACTTCTCGAACACTGCGAATCTTTGTGCATTTAGAACAAAAATGAATTGTCGAGATGAAAAATTACGTAGACATTAGAATTCACATACATATATCGTCACAGTATTTTCGACTTACTAAAATTATCGGATCGACGAGAAAATAATTTCGGTTTTGCAGCAACAATTACAACGCTCTCCATGCGCGCCAACCGAAAATACTTTCTTGCCAGCCGAATATTTAAACAAAAAAAAAGTTACATTTTTATTTAATCTCTCTTCTTCGCAATTGACGCGAACAATTTTTATTCCGCCCAAAGATCCGCGGTCTACACGTATGCATCGCGTAACGCGCATATCATCGAGCTGCAAACTTCTGAATTTTCATAAACGATTTTCGTAAACTTCCGCAAAACGCGCGCACGTAATCGCGGTAGTTTCGTTCGACCCCGAGCATAAGAAAAAAAACGCGTCGAAAGGATGTCAGGAAAATTTCTAGAGATATTCTTCTAATTCCACGCAATAATTATGCTCGGCGCTAATTGAGACGAAGGATGAATTACTTACTTACATGGGGCTTATACACACGGCGGACACACGGCGTGTGTCATATGCAGAACGCGCGAACGGTTCTCTCTATTCGCGCGTTAATTCGCTTGTTTGTTAATGCAAAGCAGCACGTGCGCCGTTCTGAGCACGCATACTTAACACCGTTGTCCTTTCTCGTTTGCCCAAGCAGCTTATTTGCGTTTTCATTAATAAACGGTTGAAGGCCCGTCGCGCGGACAGTTCAATTCCGGGACATTCGCTGCGTTGTTCGCCGGATCTCGAAATAGAAGCGAGCCGCGTCGCGGAGACGCGAGCGAACGAAAAAGAAAAATAAAAAAAAATGAGAGACGACCACCGTCGCGGATATTTTCGATCGACGGGAAACACAGATATTTTTCGAAGCAGAAAACCCGAGAAATTCTCGAGCATGCTCCGATCGTGAGCGATGCATAAAGATCGCAGGCGATCGAGACGAGACAGCAAAAAGCTGATCGCTCTGCAGTTGAAAGTTCAAAGAACACCTACTTATTATGCGATACAATGAATTCCAGTCTGGCTGTAATAAATCTAAAATATTACTGTAAGTCGCGTTTCACCGGTTAGCTTGTTTTTTTTTACGAGCATGTTCGTAAAAAACGAATAAATTGCCGTTTATTCGTGACGTGTGCCTGAGTTTCAAATTATACGAATAAAATTTTATTCGAACGATATACCGAATAAATGTTTTGCGTCTTAATGAATTTTATTTCATTATAATTTATTATTACAATTAAATTTTATTCGACTTATGAATTATCTTATGATTATCTTATAATTTTCTTACGACTCGACTCTTCGAATGAAGTTTTATTCGGATAACGTTTCGAATCAATTTTTCGAATACAAATTTATTCGAATAAATTCTGCGGATAAAATTGTATTCGAATGAAATACTGAATAAATTCTTCGAATAATATTTCGAATAAAATACACCCAACTGTAATGAGTATACAGCAAATGAGTAAATAGATGACTGATTGAGATGCGCTTCGATGCTTCGGTATTCTTGATTAAATTATAATATTTTATAAAACTGTTGTATGAATTATAATTAATATTATATATATATATATATATATATATATATATATATATATATATATATTATTAATAATAATTATTATATAATAATAATACATATATAAATATAATAAATATATAATACTCTCTATATAATAATGCACTCTAAATAATATAATAATAATATATATAATAATACATTATTATATATATATATATATTATATAATTATAATATATAACGTATAAAGTATAATTACAAGAGCATAATTCGGTATAGAATATAATAACAATTAAATATATAAAGTATAGTTCAAGGAGATCGCAACAGCTGATTAAAATTGTAGCCCCGAGCCAACATGGATAATTCGTGTCATATCAGTCGAAAGTGCGAGCAATTCGAAACTTTTGTTGCGCACGTTCCTCCCGTTTATTCGGTAACGCGTGCTGTTCGCGCGTTCGTCGTCCATCGATCATAATTGTCTGCTCGCGACGCGTCGACGGCGTTAATTTAATATTCGTTCAATATCGACGAAAACATTGTCAATTCGCAGCGAATTCCGGCGAGAATGGAAGGGATCGCGAGGCTCGATCGCGCATTAACTCTTCGGAGCACAGGATTTAAGTGAAATAGACTCGTGTTGCAAAAAGAAATTTTATCGCGTTTTAAATTGAACAAAATTGATATATTTTTATTAACACTAGATTCACGGAACCCGTCAAAATGACGGGAATTTTGTAATTTACGATTGTTCGTATCGTAAAGATAGATTTACGAGTTGTTTATTCAATTTATGGGTTAATTAAGGCAAGTGTTACAATAACTCTTGTTCAAAATCAGCATAAATTATCTTATTAATAATATATAATATTAATAAGATAATATTACTAATATTACATATTATTAATAAGATAATTAATAATAATATAATAATATATATAATAATAATAATAATAATATATAACAATAATATATATATATATATCCGTATTAATAACCATTATATTATATTATATTATATTATATTATATTATATTATATTATATTATATTATATTATATTATATTATATTATATTATATTATATTATATTATATTATATTATATTATATTATATTATATTATATTATATTATATTATATTATATTATATTATATTATATTATATTATATTGTATTATATTGTATTATATATTATATTATATTAACCCATAACGGTCCGCCGCGGCAGAAATCAATAAAACCATAAAATCTGGCAGGAAACATTGGAAGAACAGGCACGATTGTTTCGATGTGGAAATATATCAACGAAGTTTTATTTGAAAAAATGAATATCTCTTCTCTATATCCGATACAAAAATTTTCAGTAAAAAATTTCTCTTCGTCTGAAAAACAGCCCGGACTTGGCAGTGTGTAAACTGGAAATAAATAATTTTGGTCTCCCCTAAGGGTTAATAATATAAATTATCTTATTGTTACTTTTATATAAAACTGTTTCTTGCGCGCCGTAAATCTAGCGTTAACAAAGTCCCTTCGAACTTTTTTTAAACCTTTTTGTTCCACTCGCCGCGGACGAGCCGCCGCATTTCCTGGACGCTGCAAAAATTATCCTCGCCTGGAATTAGTCCCCGAGTCGAGGATAATTCGAACCCGACGCCAGTCGGATTCTCCGTGCGAAAATAAGCGAAAACTGCGAGGCAGATTTTTGCGCGCGAGCCCTCCTCTGCTTTGGCGAACGTAAACAAATTTTTAAACTCGTCGCGCCTGCGATCGAAACCCGCGATGCATTGTTCCCATTTTTGCCCGGTTTTGTTTGCGCGCCTATCCATTGTACAGACTGACATCGGTGTGTGCTGCGGGAAGCAAATAAGGAGAATCAACCCTTTACACTCGAAGCCATTTTATAACTGTAAATGTAAAATAATTTTTCTGACTTACGGTATTTCTGTTTTATATAACAAAGTGCATTTTATGCATCTGAAATTGAGTCTTGCGGCGACTTGTGGTGACAGTTGTACTTTTAACAATTTTTTAAATTTAAACTTTATTAATATATTATTATTATTATTATTAATAATAATATATATTATATATATTATTAATACTATATTAATAGTGTAATATATATTAAAAAATTAGTGGTGACTCTGAGGCACCACTAAATACTAATATTATAATAATATATAATATAAAATAATATATTAATATATTATTTTATATTATTATTAATATGAAAATTATCTTGAAACGTGAATTAACAATTTTAGTGGTGCCTCAGAGTCACCACTAATTTATTAATAATATTAAATATAAAATATTATTATTAAATATATTAATATATTATTAATAATATAAAAATTATCTTGGAACGTGAATTAACAATTTTAGTGGCGCCTCAGAGTCGCCACTCGGGTGCAAAGGGTTAATAGATGGAATAGCTAATTTTTAAGTATAGAAAAGCAGAGTAAAAGAAAAGATTAATTAAATTTTCTTGGAATTATTTGACATTACGAACAAGACACATCAAACTGGAAAATAATGGAAATATTCCATTGCAACAGCCATTTTCACAGTAACCAAAAGCTGTCAAGTATAATAACAATAATTTCCGCGCGCGCTTGCGAACGGTATCGATCAGATGCAAATGCGATTTAGCAACAACGATCGTTCTACCTGAAACGAGAAGGATAATGATTTTCGGTCGACGACAATTTTCCACTTAACCGGATGAATCATCGATAGTTCGTTCATTATCGTGAATGGAATAATGAACGAGCCATCGCTCGTGTTATTATTGCGATATGAGAAACACCAATTAAGCCCCAATACGCCCGATGATTGGATTCACTTAAACATCGTTCGAGGGTCATATTGTTTAACACAGTTAAATTCGTTTCAAATTGCTGCCTAACATTTAACGCAGAAAATGATGGACGTTCGTTAAAAAGACCGGCCGGCGTTCACAACATCCGGCGGTTCGCGATTATATTAATAAAAACTGATCGAATGATATCATTTATTTAATATCGAAATCGTTCGAACAACGTTTCCCCGTATCGTGTTCCCGATTCCCAATCATCGGCCGTTTACTAAAAAATATCGCGTTTCGCAGACCCGCCTCCCCCCCCCGGACTCGATTGTCCGGGAAGAGATCATTTGCGACGGGTTTTTCGATCGGTTTTCGATCGGCGTCGATGCCACAATACTGCGGGAATTTCGTGAAAACGAGCGATTCCGTCGACGTCGAGACGTCGATGTCGATGCGATCCGCTTTTGTAATTGATTGGGAAATTATTTCCTCGATATATACTCGACAAACATCGAATTTATTTCTCCAATATTTCTCGGAAACAGAAAAACTAGGATATTACGCCGACGCGTTCTTGACATTTCGCTAAAATTCCAGCGGCGCAGGTATATTTCGTTCCGAATGTTACGTTACAAACGAATGTATCAACTTACAAAACGCGGAGGGAAATGAATGAAACGTTTCGCGATGTCCGAAAAAAAAAACAAGAAACCGGAGACACGAGCGTTTCGATTTATATTTATCCGCGGAAGTTATATTATAGCGCGTGGAATATTTCGTCGAAATTCGTTCGCGTAAACGGCAAATTTACAATAAATATTCGCAATCCGCGAGCGGGTAAACGTGTACAGTAATGTCTCCCTAATTCACGCTTAGATCGTCCACAAAAATGGACAATTTAGGAAGAGGAGATACGATTGTTCGAGCCTTGTGGCTCGTTCTTTATGGTTATCGATTGTCAATAATTATACAAGGTGTCCCAAAAATGTCTCGCAATCCGAAAGTGGCGAGTTCCTCAGGTCATCTGAAGCAACTTTTTCCTTTACAAAAATGTTCTCCGAGGCACCGTTAACGAGTTATTAACGAAAAACAGTGACCAATGAGAAGCGAGCTCAGCTGGCGCTAGGCGACCGAGCCAACGGCGCCAGCGGTCGAGACGGTCGAATCTCAGCTCAGCTGGCGCGTGGCGACCGAGCGGAACTGGGCTTCGTGCGCTGGTTGGCTGGGCCGCGTCGCGTCAGTTGTACTCGATTCTTATTGGTCACTGTTTTTCGTTAATAACTCGTTAACGGTGCCTCGGAGAACATTTTTGTAAAGGAAGAAGTTGCTTCAAATGATCTGAGGAACCCATTTCCGGATTGCGAGACATTTTTGGGACACCCTGTAGAAACGAGCCGCAAGGCTCGAATAATCGTATCTCCTCTTCCCAGATTGTTCATTTTTCAGCACAATAAATAATTCCGCGTGAAGGCTGGTTCGCATTTGTTTTTGGAGATCCTCCAGAATTGTAACGAATTCGATCGCCGAGACAAGTTTGTTACGCGCGAAATAATTAACGGGAGCACAAAGAAGACGGACGGAAGGCACAAGAATTTGATCGTCGCGAGATTCGCCTCGCCGGCTTTAACACGTCGAATGTCACGCCGGATTTACAGAAATTGTCCGTGGCGCCACGATGAATTTTCTTTTATGTTATACATATATAATGTTGATATATTATCTGCAATAGATAAGTTACAGTGTATAACCATGTTTGACATGTTAATTGCGACAGGGGTCACTGTTTGAATCGACGATGGCAATAATACGAAATTTTAGATATTGACATTTGTTTTAAATATTATATATAATAAAATATAAATATTATATTATATTATATATATATATATATATATATATATATATATATATAAATATTATTTATAATAAAATAAATATTATAATAATATATTTCTATCAATTTGGGCGCGCCGGTCACCGGTGACCCCCGTGGCATTCAACGTGTTAAAACGGTTTCGTCTTTGAGACCGGCCCCGATTAATTTCGCTCGCTGGATTACGTCGCGCGAATTGTTATCACGACATGGCGGCCGTCGCGTTTCGTTTTCGCGAACGCGCCGTATTGGAAATCATTTCCGTTATAGAGGAGGCGCGTGAGCGGAAGAACAATCGCTATCCCACACGTCACAGTTGTACACGCGGTGAAACGATAATTATGTAGCAATTTCTTCGGGAACCTCGCTTGAAAAAGTCTCGCAATTTATTATCCTGCCGTGTAATTCCGTTGCTTAACAACCCCTTTGTCATCCGACAAGAGGTCGGACTCGATGTGAAAATTTCTAGCAATAAAATTGGAATAAAATTCTAATCTCTCTTGCCACGGCTATTTTTATATTTAAGCATTATATTGATATTTAAGCGTCCAAGTAAATTTAGGCACGCGATAAGCATCGATTTTCTTTCCCCTCTGAGAAATGATTGCAATCGCAAAATTTATAATCGCAGTAACTGCGAAGAAAATGGTTTGTTAAGGGGTCGAAGGACCGCTTAAAATTCGAAGGAACTGTTTTTATTTTATTTGAAACTGTTCGTTTATTTTCAAAAGTATTATTTTTTCGAATTTCGTTCATTCTCGTAAGTAACTTTTCAAGGTATTGGATAAGAAGAGAAATTATAACAATTCGAAAGCCAGAAAATTTCTAATCGCAGTAACTGGAAAGAAAATGGTTTGCCAAGAGGTCAAAGAACCACTTAAAATACGAAGGAACTGTTTTTATTTTATTTGAAACTGTTCGTTTATTTTCAAACGTAGTATTTTTTCGAATTTCGTTCATTTTCGTAAGTAGCTTTTCAAGTTATTAGAAAAGGAAGAGAAATTTGATCAATCCGAAGACCACAAAACTAGGATTTGGTTTAATCGACGGACGATCAAAGCGAGTAAAATGTCCTGTTTCTGTGTACATTATTCTACATTAGATCCAAAAAGAGTGTCCTCGTCTAAATTATTCACATTTTTGGCACTGTTAACCCGACGATACGAAACTGTCCGAAAAATTATAGATGCTCTATAATCGTAATAAAGTCGAATAAATGAAATTAAAAGCAGTAAAAATACGTAAAAAGAATTTCAAAGAAGACCATGCTATTTTCAGCTGCCCGATTTTCTCGGAAGAACCTTTCTATGCAGTTTCGGTTTCTCGCGACCGACGTCTCGGAACGCGTTTCCTTTGCATAAAAATCGTCGTTCCGATGATAAACGCGCGTAACCCGGGATCCGTGAAAGAGCGACAATAACTTCGACGATCGAAAAGGGACAAGCGAGCAAATATTTTTCCGCGCTGTTAGACCGTTGTTCGGGGAAACGCGAATTGAAATTTCGCCGGATTCAAAGGGTTTGCAGCGAGACAAAAGGAGGAGAGAGCCAGCAGCAGCAGCCACCGCGAAAGTAGGGAAGATCGAGGAATCGAATCTCGTTTTCTGGCCGTGGTTGCCGGCGAGTTTCTTGTGCGTTAGCCCCGCAACCAATTCAACTCTCTTGGCCTCCCCGAACAAAGGATGGAGAAAGAAGGAGACCTATAATAATACCTTTGAGCGTGCACTCCTCGAGAATGGGGGGACAGTCAATCGATGCGACCCAGTTTCGCGCGGCCGCCACCCCGAAATTTGCCACATCGACGACCCCGTTGTCAAAATCGGGCCATTTCCAAGCCGTCGTGTATCGCCGGAAGGTCAATGCCGTGATTCCAGATTTTCCCGATAACCCCGGAGCCGGAAAGCGAGCCGAAACTATGGACTTAATTTAAACTTCTCGGCGCCGTTCGTCCGTCATCCGAGGAGGAGTTCTTTGGGCGGCCACGAACTCCTCTCGTTCCGAAACGTTGATTCTTCTTCGACGAACTCGCGTGTCCCGTTCGACGCGAACTCGAACACGCCTCCAACGCCGGCAAACTTTCGGAAAGAACCAACAATCCCGTCTTTGTTGTCCGCCTATTCTTCTGGAATGTAATTACGGTAAATTCTCGGTTCGGATTGCGCGCAAAGATGGACGATTTCGGGAGAGGAGGTACGATTATTCGGGCCTTGTGGCTCGATTTTATAGTTATCAACAATCGGCAGCTATGAAAATAAGACGCAAAACACGAATAATAGTATCTGCTTTTCCAAAATTGTCAATTTTTGTATACAAGCTTGAGGAAAATTAGGGAGAATTTACTGTACAGTAATCTTTCCCTAATTCGCGCTCAGATTGCGCACAAGAAGGGACAATTCGGGAAGAGGAGATACGATTTATTCGTATTTTATAATTGTTGTTCTTTATATTTTTTATACTTCGTTATTTTATAATTGTTGATAACGAGCCGCAAGCTTATTTTAATCGTATCCCCTTTTCCCAAATTGTCAATCTTGGTGCGCAATCTGAGCGCGAATTAAGGAGAATTTATTGTATTTCGATTCACGTGAACGACAGAAAAGTGAATACACACTTTTAGAATCGTAATAACTGTTTAAAAATTGGAGCAAATGACTTGATCTTTTTTAAGATATTAGATGAACCAGATAATTAAGAAAACCGTGTCTTGTACCTTTCTTGTTCAAATTTGAATTGAAAATTTAAACATTGCTATTGACGCTACAGAATAGCTATAAGCTACAGAATTGGGCAAAAAGTAATTCGATTAATGATTATAACTCGGTTATAACTTGGTTATTATTAATTAGTTATTATAAATCGTTGTATTAGGTATCATCGATTATTACAAATCACTTATAGTAACTGACTTATTATAATCGTTAATCATTGATCAGCCATAAACAATTAAAGATTGTGAAAGTAGCAGTATCGAAATTTTCGTTTTGGGCTCGGATAAACGACTAAAAATCGCAAAGCAATATTTTTTCATATCGCCGACATTCCAACTAATCGCAATGCTCGAAAACATTTTCTTAGACATCGTCCATGATCCCAAAAAAGAAAATTCGAGTCGTTCGATCCAATTCGAAAAGAGTTATTCTGTTTTAAAAAGCGTCCGAATACCTTCGTGAGTCGCTGTAGTTTTCGAATTCAATTCTAAATGGACGTCACGTGGCAGCCTCGACAGGAAGCATTGGACATTGACTTTTCCCGAGTTTTCCATCGGCCGAACAAATCGTTTATCATTCGAACGAAGTCATAATCAGTTACTGCAAGGTCGAAGGAAAAAAAACCGGACGCGCAACGAACAGAAAAAACAATGGTTGGCGAGCCGCAAAGAAAACTCTTATTACGTGACGATAACGGCAGCTCGAATTCTTGCGAATGTCTGTCGAAAATTTTGAAATTCGCGTTTAAACCGAATCGCGTCTGCAGCCTGCGACTATGTAATATCGCGGTCTGACCTTTCGCGGATCGATTTTCAAGGTACAGTAATGTCTGTCTAATTGATGCTCGGATTGTCCACAGAATTGGACAATTTGAGAAGAGGAGATACGATTATCCGAGCCTTGCGACTCGTTTCTAGAGTCCTTGACAGTCGGTAACTATAAAAACGAGCCGCAAGGTTGTTATCTCTTCTTCCGAAATTGTCTATTTTTGTGCGCAATCTGAGCGCGAATTGGGGAGAAATTACTGTAATGAAATTCTCCACAATTGTCGTTCAGCTCATAAATCGAGCGCACAAAAATGGACAATTTGGGAAGAGGAGACACGATTATCCGAGCCTTGCGACTCGTTTCTAGAGTCCTTGACAGTCGGTAACTATAAAAACGAGCCGCAAGGTTGTTATCTCTTCTTCCGAAATTGTCTATTTTTGTGCGCAATCTGAGCGCGAATTGGGGAGAAATTACTGTAATGAAATTCTCCACAATTGTCGTTCAGCTCATAAATCGAGCGCACAAAAATGGACAATTTGGGAAGAGGAGACACGATTATTCGAGCCTTGCAGCTCGTTTTTATAGTTCTTGGCAGTCGGTAACTATAAAAACGAGCCGCGAGGTTATCATCTCCTCTTCCAAAATTGTCTATTTTTGTGCGCAATCTGAGCGCGAATTGGGGAGAAATTACTGTAATGAAATTCTCCACAATTGTCGTGCAGCTTATACATCAAGTGCACAAAAATGGACAATTTGAGAAGAGGAGATACGATTATTCGAGCCTTGCGACTCATTATTATAGTTACCGATTGTCATCAGTTATAAAAGCTGGGTGCAGCGCTCGGACAATCGTACCTCCTCTTTCCGAATTGTCCATTTTTGTGCACAATCGCCGGCTGCGAACAGTATCGCGAGAAATTGAATACGGATAACGTCGTAGAAGAGACCGACTCGTCGAGCCGTTCTCGCAGAAGCAACTAAATAATTGACGGCACTGACTACTTCCTCTAATCTCGCAATCAACCGCGTGTGCTAAACGTTTTCTCGTGAATTCTAATTTAACCCTCGGCCGACGATGTGCTCGGCAGTTCAATTCTGCGGTTAATCGCGCGTCTCTTGATCCTTCCGTCGAATGCGTAACGATTTCGTTCCGCGTGATTCTCGCGTCGGTTCTCTGCGGACAGCACGGCGGAATAATATTCTTTTGGAACGGTCGTGTCGTCGCGTTGCGCCTTTAACCCTTTGCAATCTGGACAGATTTTGCGTTACACAGAATCGAATTGAAAGAAAAATCGTCGCGCTGCTCGAAAATTTGACAGTAACTGATAAAGATCTGACTGATTATAGATAACTGATTGATAACTAATTGATAACTGATTGCGTTTTTATTTGTGCATTTTACGCGATCAACTTACGATACAAAGGAAAATAATAATTAAAAAGAGATACCACTTCGACGTGGATATATGTGTTGTGTCGCCGTATTGGCGACATCCGAGTGCAATGAGTTAATAATCAAATTTCATGCGTAACAATTACCCCGTACCTATTATATTCTGCGATATTTATTTTAGCATTTTTATTCAATTGCATCTGTCAAGTTCAATTGCGTTACTGTCGCGCGCGCGTTCTGTTACCGTCGAACTTTATAATCGTTACTTGCGTCGTTTCTATTCGGCATAATTTACTTTTACAATTTACAATTCTTACATTGAAACTCACCGTACGGATCATCTATCGAAAATTGTCTCGAGCAATGTGCAGATTCAACGGACAAAAAGTATCGCAGCATATCATTCTATAATCTCTAGTTTATCATTTTTATATTCCGTCATATGTATCAATTTTAATCGCATATTTATGCATTTCCCGTTACCGCAGATCACCGTAATTGTTCCTTGCAGCGTTTCTATAATCCCTAATTATATAAATTCCTAATTGACGCTCTCAGCTTGTGCACAAAAATGGACAATTTCGAAAGAGATCTCGTAATTGTTGCGCGTTATTGTCACAGGAATGATAATTAATTTGCACTCAATTATCGAAATTGCGCTATTAATATGCATCGTTGATATTATACCACGTTCGGCTTCGTTTCCAATTTCCAACATTTGCATCGGTCCAAAGTATAGTCCTCGCGCGACAAGAAGGCAGCTTTGCGCTTACGTTCCCCCCTCTACTAGCTGCCCCACTGCCGCCGCTATCGGTCGCAATTGGTCGGCGGCGATCTCCGTCACCGTTCTCGGCCAACAGCGACCGATAGCTGCGGCAGTGGGGCAGCCAGTAAGAGGGGGAACGTAAACGCAAAGCTGCCTTCTTGTCGCGCGAGGACTATAAATTCCACACGTTTCACTTTGCAAGATTTTACCTGCGAAATTTTACGGTCGAGTGAAACTTATCGAGTGCGGCGTCTAAAAATGCAAACAATTCGAGGGGTACGGGTTAACAACATTCGTTCCGTCCGCAAATTAACCTTTTGCACTCGAAGCTATTTCAATTGTAAATACAAAATCATTTTTCTAACTTATAGTATTTCTATTTTATACGACAAAATGCATTTTACGCATATGAAATTGACTCTTGGGACTCGCGCAACAGTTACACTCTTAATAATTTATCTAAATATAATTATTATCCATAATTTTTATAATTTATCTAAATATAATTATTATCTATAATTTTTCTAATTTATCTATTATCCATAATTAAATCTAAACTTTGTTAATATCAAAATTATCTTGAACGGTGATATAACAAATTTTAGTGGTGCCTCGGAGTCACCACTCGAGTGCAAAGGGTTAAATAGTCTCGAGAACTGCATCGCGGTATAAGCGAAAGGCAGAAACGTGGTCTCCGAACGAGAGCGGGGATATTTTCACCGGCGAGAAAGACGGGGGAACAACGTTTGAACATTCTTGACTAAAGGGGCATCAATCAATGGCATCGCTAATTCTGCACTCTCGCCAGATGCGCACGAACAGTCGCGTCTATTTCCCGAAGTTCTTGTTTACGAACGTTTCCGTTGCTCCCGGTGCCAAAAATCGATCCCGTCTGCGTCTCGCTTCGCGCGCGCGGAATTTTCATTCCGTTTGCTTAGAACGCAATCTTATACTCGGTTATATCCGGCAAACAGAAGTTTCTTACACTGTTGTACGAGCACGCGGAACGAGGGAGGAAAGTATGCGCGCACCAATTTAAGTTGAAAACTGTTTGCCCCTCGCGATGTACGCTCGTCGAGAGTCAAATTGTTGAACTTCCCCTCGGCGTAGCGCCGATCTGGTATCGGCAACTTGTACGAACGCACGCAACACGTGCACTTTATTGAATAATAACACGCGGAAGTGACTGTATCGTTTCGATAATTATGGAACGATTTTAATAAATCGAACGTCTTCGCGAATTTTGCGACGCACCTCGAGCATCGTAACGAAGCAGTTCCTTTCGCGACTGTTATTTAATCGGTTAGAGCGACATTACGAATCGATTTTTTGCGTTAAATTTTCACTCGACTTGTCCTTTGAATATATTCTTCGAATGAAGTTTTATTCGAATAATGATTCGAATAGATTCCTCGAATGAAGTTTTATTCGAATAATAATTCGAATCAATTACTTAAATGAAGTTTTATTCGAATAATGATTCGAATATATTCCTCGAATGAAGTTTTATTCAAGTAAATTCCTCGAATGAAGTTTTATTCGAATAATAATTCGAATCAATTACTAAAATGAAGTTTTATTCGAATAATGATTCGAAGAAATTCATCGAATGAAGTTTTATTCGAATAATAATTCAAATCAATTACTTAAATGAAGTTTCATTCGTATAATGATTCGAACAAATTCCTCGAACGAAGTTTCATTCGAATAAATTCCTCGAATGAAGTTTCATTCGAATAATGATTCGAATAAATTCCTCGAGTAAATTCTTCGAATAATACTTAGGATAATTTATACGAACAATATTTAGAATAAATTCTGCGAATAAAATTTGATTCGCGAAAACCAGTACGACTGGATTAAGAAGCATTTTGGTATTCTCTCTTGTGATTAAATTACAATACTTCAAAAAAGAGATATTTCTATAACAATTCATAATTAATTTATAATACATTTATAATTTATTGAATTTACAATTTACAAAGTAATATTTTATCAAATCAAACGTGTACCGTACAATTACAATAACTAGCAAATTTTTCAAAGAAATCGCAACAGCCAGTCGTCTGGCCAAAGAAAAAACGATTCGCGTCCTGTTTTCGCACGCGTATCAGATCTTAGGCCGCTCTTCTCGAAACTTACGTGTCTCGTTATCGAGAGGACAATACAAAGCTTGTCAAGTTGTTTAATCTCCGTAACTTCAAATCGTGCTTGACCGTCCATAATATGCCAAGGTCTCGAAGGCTCTTCCACGCTAAGAAAACATCGCAATCCGTTCGCAATCCGCCGACTAGGGTCGTAAACGAAGAAACTTAGCCGACAAGCTATCGCCCTGGTCGTCGAGAAAAAAAAAATACTATTAATAGAGTTCCGGTAGGCGAAGCACATTAGCGACGAACAAACAGGTGCAACGGGAATTTTAAAGACTAGCAGAAATGACGCAGGAAGCGCCTGGTCGATCGAATCTGTCAGGATATTATCGCAACTCGCGCGTCCTCGTCGCCCAAGCCAACAAGCAGTAAGAGTTCGGAGCCTCGCCTAAATTTAGGAGCCGCGACAATTCCGATTTCCACCGAGCAACTTATTTGCGGTACGGGTTAATCCGTATCCGGCTATTTCCGCGTGTCTCGCGAGCACCCGAAATCAGCGGCGACATCGACCGAGCTGCTAGATCGTTCAGCTCGTCGATTCAGGTGATCCTCGTGTGTTCATTTCGAGTCCCTGTTCACCGTAAAGCAGCGCGATCGATTCCGCGCGTCTCGCGAGCACCCAAAATCAGCGGCGACTTCGTCCAAGCTGCTGCTAGATCGGCCAGCTCGTCGATTCAGATGATCCTCGTGTGTTCATTTGGAGTCCCTGTTTACTTTAAAGCGATCAGTTCCGCGCGATCGGTATCGTCGAACGGCTCTCGACAAGGAACAGCTCTCGGCGGAGAGTCCGTCAGGTTCGTTTCACGTCTCATCATGTTTTTCGCAGTTTGTCGGAACAGCGCCCGGGCCTCTAGCATCTTCTTCCACGGGCGACGAGAAGAGTCCTCGAAGGACCCGGCCGTCGTAGAAGCGGGCCCAAGACTAAACCGGTGGAACCACTGGCGAATCGTCCGCGACCGGAGCGAATATCGATACCGCATAAATTAAAGCAAAGACCGTCGTCGACGTAATCGGACGAGATGCACGGAATCACGCACCTGTTGTCCCATCACGGATCTCACAATGGCGACGCGAAAACCAGCCACCACCACCACCACCATCACCACCACGAGTCCAAGAGTTCGTCCGCGACGGACACGAAGCACCACGACGCCAGGTTTCTCCACGAGCTGCTGAACCAAACGCACATCCAGAAGCGCGTGTCGCGCGGCTCCGTCAGCTCGACGTACTCGTACGGCTCCGCGGCCTCCTACGGCTCCTCTCACGGCTCGGGCTCCTCGAATCACGGCTCGTTGCTCCACCATCCGGTGCAGAATCACTCGGTGTACCACACGATCCACGGGAACGGCCATCATCATCACGCCAGCCATCATCACTACCATCCCCTTCATCATATTCAGCAAATGCACAACCAGCACGCAAACGGCAGAGCGTCGCCGACGTCGCCGATCTCCACCGGCGACCACGAGAAACACCATCATCACCATCATCACAGTATTCAGGAGATGATCAAGCATTTCGGCAGACGGCTGGGCCACATGAGGAGGCAGAGCGAGTGCCAGGACACGGTACCACGCAGGAAGGAGGAGGACTTCCGTAACAGGAGTCAGAGCCTCGACGGAAGCGCCAGGATCCCTAGCTTGAGGGACGCGGATTGCGAGACCACTTACAGGATCTACGAAAGCATACTCAGGCAAGGTAACAGAAATGACGATGCGATGATCGGTGGCCGGGTTAGTGGGTACAGAGAAATTCTTGTTTGAACATTCTTCTGTGGGGACTTAATTGCCGCCCTTTCGATGGCTATTTTATTTCCCATTCGCGAATTACAAGCGTTTTCCTTCGAATTGCTGGACCTGTACCTTATTTCGCTTCCCGCGAAGAGGTTTCTTTAAATTGCATATCGTTTTCGCTGATGAAAAATGGTTACATCGAAGGTCTTTGTGGTTAAGAGTGACTGCTATAACCAAGAGTTCGAAATGGACACTGTTCTAGATTATTTTATATATATTTTTTAATATTTTTAATACATTATATAGATTTTATGCAGGGTGTTCCGAAAATGTCTCGTAAATTCGGAAATGGAGGGTACCCGAGGTCATTTGAAGCAACTTTTTCCTTTACAAAAATTTTCTACGCGGCTTTGTTTACGAGTTATTAACGAAAAACGGTGACCAATGGGAGGCGAGATCAGCCGGCGCGCGAGGCGGCCGAGCCAATGAGCAGGACTGGGCTTCGCGCGCTCGTTCACTGGGCCGCCTCGCGCCAGCCGAGTTCGGCTCTTATTGGTCAGTGTTTTTCGTTAATAACTCGTAAACGAAGCGACGGATTGCATTTTCGCTTAGGAAAAAGTTGCTTGGAGTGACCTCAGGAACCTCCATTTCCGGATTACGAGACATTTTTTGGGTACCTTGTATATTCGATATATTTTGTATATGTATATTCTACATGTTTTATATGTCTCGTTCATATTCTGTACACTTTATACATTTCGTATATATTTTATACATTTTCTCTATTTTTCGTATATTTTATATTTTTTTTAAATATTCTAATACAGGATGATCCTCGCAACTTGTGCACTAACTATAGCTTTGTTGTGCACAAAAGTTAAGTGATTCAAAGGGACGCACTATTCGGCGTATTTATTTATTTCATAGATGAAGGCGATTCAATTTTCTTTTCTCGCGCGAAGACTATTTTCAAAAAACAAACTGAAATTATTGATTAACTATTAGATTTCAAACCAATAAAGATCGATACTTCTTCTTTAAATACTTTTCTACTCTTTTCTGCTCTTTCTTTCAATACTTTCTGCTTTACTCAGAGTTCGATTTCTTAACTCAAACTCGATTATTTAGAATTTTATTCCAAATATTATTTCATATTATGATATTTTACTCATTATTATACAATACAATTGACATACTGGTCGATAAGTTTTTCAAAATTCACAACGGAGAACTTCCGAATGATGATTTTGAATAGCAACGACAGTTTTAATTGTGAATCATCACTATTAGATTTCAAACCAGTAAAGATCGATACTTCTTCTTTATATACTTTTCTACTCTTTCCTGCTCTACTTACAGAATTCGATTTTCTAACTCAAACTCGATTATTTAGAATTTCATACCAAATATTATTATGATATTTTACTTATTATTATACAATACAATTGACATACTGGTCGACAAGTTTTTCAAAATTCACAACGGAGTACTTCCGAATGATGATTTGAATAGCAACAACGACAGTTTTAATTGTGAATCATCACTATTAGATTTCAAACCAGTAAAGATCGATACTTCTTCTTTATATACTTTTCTACTCTTTCCTGCTCTACTTACAGAATTCGATTTTTTAACTCAAACTCGACTATTTAGAATTTCATACCAAATATTATTATGATATTTTACTTATTATTATACAATACAATTGACATACTGGTCGATAAGTTTTTCAAAATTCACAACGGAGTACTTCCGAATGATGATTTGAATAGCAACAACGACAGTTTTAATTGTGAATCAACGCGTGACTCAGAAACGACGTCACACAATAAATCCAATCGCAGTTATTGCTGAAAAGAAAACGCGTTCGAAGCTCCTTGCGGAGCCCACAGCCGTCGAGCAAACACAGGTTGCATGTTGACAGCGCGAGAACTGTTAGTTTGTTTACACGGGCACAGTTCAATTGTGCAAAAAGTCGTAAAGTCGCGGGCCGCGACTATAGAGGAAGGAACTTATGTTCGCGTTATAATATTAACCGCACCTGTCTGTTACGACACGATACGATCGTTGGCAGATAGCCCCGTGTTAACTTTTCGACTGCATACGGTTGCGCAATTTGTTTTTGCAACGATCCAGCGCGCCTATTCTCTCTCCCTTCTCCGTATTTTCATGTGCCAAATTGAATAATTTCGTGCGCGCATCGGAGTTCGCGGATGCTGCCACAGATCTGTTTAGATAGCAACGGTTATATTGTCTAAACGCTAGCTGTTAATGCTAGTTAATGAAACATTTTAATCTTCCGCCGAATTCGTAGATACGTATCGAGCGCGCAGATGATGCAATTATGCGGTTGAATCGCGTTCAAGTAAATACACGGTTATACATAGATTGTCCGCAGATTAGAGCACGTTCGAAACTTCGCAAAATGTTATATTCGCGTATTTCTGTATTATAAATACTATTATTTATAATACAGAAATATATACATAATATGTATACATAATTATAGACCCAATTATAATTATTTATAATTTCTATAATTTCTATAAATAATATAAATGTATTATATATTATATTATTATATTATATATAATTATATTATTATTATTATATTATACATAAATATATATTTATATATAATCTATAATAATATAAATTTCTATAATTTCTATAAATTAGAAATTACAAATTTAGTTTATTTTTCGTATTTCTTTGAATATCGGTAAAAATGTGAAAGTTTGGGTCTATATTTGTGCGCAATACTATAATAATCTTCGGCGTTTTCAATGAACTTCGTGTTTGATGTAAATTATTTGTTGTAGCGTATAAAAACATTACATTTTTATTTTATATTATATATTATATTATTTTATATATTATTATGTATATATTATGTATATAAAATAATATATGTATAATAATATATATATATATATATATACATATTTATTACATATTATTATTATTATTATTATACATATTTATTATATGTATTAAATATAATAATAATATAATTAATAATATATATTATTATATATATTAAATATTATATTTGTCATAGCATATAAAAATTTAATTTTCGAATGCTATTTTAATTCAAGTGTTCAATAACTGATGCGATGCAAAGACGGATTTTTCATCGAAAATTGTGCTAATGGTGTTTATTTGACAAAACAAATGAAGATTCATTAACAGACCGCCGATCTTTCTGCGAAATAAAAATCGTCAAAATTAATCGTAAGAAACACAAGTTACATAAAAATACCTCTTTTTTTTAAATAATTGTCATAACCTTGACAAATGTATTGCATCGAACTAAAAATGCACAAAATCTGTAGAATAAAAATTCACCAAGTTAAAATTGTAAGAAACACAAGTTAAATTAAAATATGGTCCCTTTTTTAATAACTGCAATAACTTTAAAAGCTTTGCGGCATAAAATGAAACGCATCAAATTTGCATAAATTCGTCCATTCGTTAATAATTCCTAGCGTTTTTCACTTCGCTCGAATCTAGAAACGAAGCGATACACCTTGACTGCAACGTTTCAAGAACATCTCAAAGAGAGGTCTACTGGTTAGAGTAAAGATAATTATACTTTTAGATCCCGTCGGTGGGCTCCGCGACATTCTCCTTATTGTTTATGCATCGTCTCGTAAATAATCGTGAGATCCGCAACGAAATGCCGTTGGAAATTTTCTCCGCGGAGCGAGTGCTCGGGGATGCTCCTGTGATGCGGCTCGTTAAAATTTCTTGTCCTTTCACCGGGCTGCACCCGATGGAAATAATTGTTTCGCCTCGCAACGATACGTAACATAGTTGTTGGTCCGGCGCAAGCGCCGTTCTTTCGCGGCAGAATATCGGGGACCGCGTTTTGTTGTCGAGGATATCAAACGATTAGGAGTGCCGCGTGTTATTGGGCTCGTGGGATCTTTTCGACCGATGCCGCAATTCGTCGCGGTCAAAGGGCGCGTTTATGTTCGAATCGTTGTATGCGATCCGGACGTTCTCGTCCAGGTAAACAACTGCTGTATAAAATATATGCTGTATAAAATATAAAATATAAAATGCTGCTGTGTAAAATATTCTTAGAGATTGTCGATTGTCCTGTACAAAATCGAAATTATGGGAACGCCTGAATTTGTCGTTGGCCAACTGCATCGGAATGATTTATATCGCGTCGCTCGACTTTGGAATAAATTGCTATAGTGAAATCGTTAAAAATGACGAAGTGAACACCGTTAAATTTGTCCCGATCGTGGAAATATGCCAAGTGAAATTTCAAGGATTCGTTTATTATATACTCGTCAAAAATAGCTAACTGATTAAGGTTATTAATATAATATTATTATATTATATTATATTATATTATATTATATTATATTATATTACATTATAGTATATCATATTATATTACATTATATTATATTATGTTATATTATGTTATATTACATTATAGTATATTATATTATATTATATTTCATTATAGTATATTATATTGTATTACATTATATTATATTATATTATATTATATTATATTATATTATATTATATTATATTATATTATATTATATTATATTATATTATATTATATTATATTGTATTATATTATATTATATTATATTATATTATATTATATTATATTATATTATATTATATTATATTATATTACATTATAGTATATCATATTATATTACATTATAGTATATCATATTATATTACATTATATTATATTATAAGATTATTAATATTGTATATATATTAACCATTTAGCTGCTAACGTATTTTTTCATAATAAGAAGAGCGCGATAGCGCTCCTCAAAGAGCAGTCAAATGGTCAAGATAATTAATTTCTTTATTAAATAACGCATTTCACAAAAGTGGCGAATTTAAACAAAATATCAAGGATGATCGAGGACGTACACAGTAAAATAACAGTAACTTATACGCTTTTCAAAGAGATTGCAAACAGCTAAAACTGGTTAATCAGGCATTCGCTCGAAGAGGAATTTCATTTGTCGGGGAACAATCGCGTTTTGGATTCTCGGGTCATTAGCGAATGATATCGTGGGAGAGCGAACCGTGTATCGAGCCAGACGTTGTATAGTTCCGTAGAATGATTTATCACGTTTCGAATTACAATGGCCACGTTTACGTTACATAATAGCTCGTACAACATTCCTTCGATACCGTAACCTTCGTGACGGTAATTAAGTAATTAATGGGACTGCAGCTGTTCGTGATTCGTACACCGTGGAAACATGAACTACGCGACGACGAAGTACGAACTTCCGGTGAAATTTCACGAAGGTACACACGTATTCCGCGCGGATTTTCCATCCAACTTGAAATTTGATCGCGGGAAACGAGCTTTTCATTGTCTTCTGCTCGTTGCCGATTGGCCTACGAAACGACGCGAATTCGCGCTAGCTCTAGAAAGATCGTTGAAAAAAAGGAATCGGTTAGAAAATGAATGGTCCGCGCGAATTGTGCGCGGTCACCACTGGCGCAAAAGCCAGATAAGATAAAGTCGATAAAATTCAATAATTTGTTTACAGTCGCCTTAATCTAACGAACCTCCGAACGCAAAACACAAGATTCTATTTATCGCTTGTTTTAATGAATTTATTAATAAGGCCGCGAGTTTAAATAAACGAACATCGACGCGGTCAAATAAATCAATCCGGCAGATACTACCAGCGAGTTTATGCGAAGTAAATAATTCCGCAAAAAGAAAAATCGCGTGCGACTGAAAAACAGTGTCGCTCGTTCGTGCGTTTATTATGGGATCCGTTCGATCCACCGCGCGATAGTTCCGTACGATTTTCGCTATAGATTTCGTGTCGGTGTACGTTCGCGAGCTCTCTTAAATGTCATAGACGCGAAAGGTTAAAATAGATCGGGCTGGTTTATAAATATTTTCAACGCGATGGTCCCGGCGTATCGAGGAAAGCGATAGCCGCAAGCAATACATGTATAATTGTATAACATTTATTTACCGTCCGTAGAAGAATTTTTCGCGTGACATTAATTGCACGCGAGCGTACAGCGTACTTAATCACTCGTGCGACGACGAGTATACTCGTCGAACACGGAGCAAGCGTGGCTGTCAAAATACTGGATCAAAAAGACGGTTTTATTTGATAAAATTAACAATTTTATTACCAATATTTAGTTATTCGCTTAATATTAACCCTTTGCGATCGAAGCTATTCGAATTCGAAATCCGAAACATGATTTCTGATCTACAGTAGTTCTATTTTATATCATTTATTGCGACTTGTGCACATGAAATTGAGCCTGTTGACAAGTACAATGCAATTTTAATAGTTTCTTTTCAAGTAGAAACGAGTCCGATGCTCTTAGAATGATCTTGAAAAATAGTTCACCAATTTTTAGGGGCGCCTCAGAGTCGCCATTCGAGTGCAAAGGGTTAACACACACTGCATACATAATAAATGAAAAACGTAGGAAAAATCGAATACCTATGAAAGTTAAAAATTCAAATTGTTGTTATAGAGTGGTATTCGGCGAAGCAAGGAACGATACGTAACGGCACTTTGCACATCGAACGCCAATATCGCGATTCTTCTCCAATCTTATTTTTATAACAATGTAAACACCTTCGCGTAGGATCGGCCTCAAAATATTCCAAACATCTTGAAGTTTGAGAATACGTTTTCGTTGCCACTAAAATTACAATTTAAACGGCCAATGGTCGCTACTTTTTACGCGCGACGAGTATACTCGTCGTGACACGAAATACTGCCACTTCTCCCGGACGAGTATACTCGTCGAACACAGCCGACTGGTTAATTGCACCGAAACAGAAGAATAACGTCGGATACGTTTAAACGAACGAAACTTTCGACAAAATTGAACGATCGGAGACGCGTTTGTAACAAAAATATTTAGAAAATAACACAGGACACGCAAAGAATGTTCGTCTTGCAAGATAAAATTGCTCTCGGAACATGATCGATGGGACTTTCTCGGCAATGCATTATCCTCTAAATTATAAAATAGATTCTACGCGTCTAATATTTACTGGAAAGATGCAATCCGTGGGAGGAAACGCGTCGACGCGAGCGTACAAAAATATAATTATTTAGCTAATTTATTCTAAACATCTTGAAGTTTGATAATATATTTTCGCTGCCACTAAAATTACAATTTGAACAGCCAATGGTCGCTACTTTTTACGCGCGACGAGTATACTCGTGACGCAAAATATAGCCACTTCTCCATGACGAGTATACTCGTCGTGACGCGAAATACCGCCACTTCTCCGCGACGAGTATACTCGTCGAAGCACAGCTAACTGGTTAATCTAAGACCAATTCTAACTTATGGCCGCGAGTAACACGCGCGACGTAATATAAGGGCGAACCCCGGCTCTGGAAATTATAGGGTGAAAGAGGATCGGGCGAAACAGGGTCAGAGGACCGGTTTCGAACCCGGATCTTCCGTTTTTCGGGCGACTGATTTAATCGGTTAGGTTACACGAGCCGTGTATGAATCCCTTTATCTAAGCCTGACCGGAGGGAATGGCTCCCAAGAATTTCGTCAGGTAAATCTTGTTCGCCGGCCGGTTCTAAAACTGGAAAGCCGATATTTTCGGCGGACGAGAAATCAAGCACAGCGGAACCTCGGTTAACCGAACTAATCGCCGCAACGTACCAATAGAACTCAACATTTATGCGAGCAAAATTTTCTTCTACCGATTCAATTCAATTCAATCCAATTCAATTCATTCTCTCTCTCTCTCTCTCTCTCTCTCTCTCTCTCTCTCTCTCTCTCTCTCTCTCAAATGCCCAATTGCGCTTCGCTGCTTTAACGCTCGGCGACGCGATCGAAGCGTTCGGCAATTCCTAGCCTTCGAACAGCCGTAACTCCGTTAAAAATTGTCGTAGGATCACGATTTTTTTTTTAGATTCCAGCTCCAAGTCTCTACTTTGCGACGTCGTGTTCTAAGTTTTAGTATCGCGCATCCCCCGCGACTGTATCTTAAATATCTCGAATCCGAGGGCACGTTCGTCGTACCGGAAGAGCGTAAAGTTTAACGCTCTCTATGGAGCTATAAAAATTTTTTAAGAGCACGATGTTTACAGCAGCACAATGTACGAACTTTCCCCTTTAATTTGAGCGGCGAGTCAAGTCGCTGCGATTTTTTCTCGCGAAGTTCTCGTAAGTAACACCTTGCCAATGGCCGCGCCAGAATGAAATCAATTATAAGAAAAGAAGAATCACGGACCTGCAAAAACGACGGAGTTTTTCTTGAGATTGATTAATTTATTCGTGGTTGTGAAATTGGAAGCAACGCAGATTTTTCGTTCGTCGAAGAAGGAAATGCAATTTCCTTGCTCCGGGTCGACGCTTAGTATTAAATCCGCTGAACTGACATGGCTGAAATTCGGGACGTTTGTTGGCCTACATCTTAATCCGAGAGCTATCGCTTACCTGCATAACAGCTCCGCCACGATCCATCAACTGATCGAGTGCCGAACATACTAAACGCAGAGCTGATAACGTTTCATATTCAGCGATCGGATCGAACGTATTGCAATTCTGATAGAGAAATCAAGGTTGCCCCGAAACATTTGCACAAACGAGGAAACAATATAATATTAACCCTTTGCACTCGAGTGATGACTCTGAGGCACCATTAAAATTGTTAAGATAATTTTTATATTATTATATATTATATATTACATATTATATATTATATATTATATATTATATATTATATATTATATATTATATATTACATATTACATATTACATATTACATATTTTATATTTTATATTTTATATTTTATATTTTATATTTTATATTTTATATTTTATATTTTATATTTTATATTTTATATTTTATATTTTATATTTTATATTTTATATTTTATATTTTATATTTTATATTTTATATTTTATATTTTATATTTTATATTTTATATTTTATATTTTATATTTTATATTTTATATTTTATATTTTATATTTTATATTATTACGTCTAGACGTAAAAAAATTGTTAAAAGTCTAACAGTTGTACGAGTCGCAATACTATAAATTTCATATGCATAAAATGCACTTTGTCATATAAAACGGAAATACCATAAGTCGGAAAAATTAATTTAGATTTAGAGTTAAAATGGCTTCGAGTGCAAATAAATATTATGATATTAATTAAATGTTATTATATGAATTAAAAATAATAAATAAATATTATATATAATATAATATATAAATATAATTTAATTTAATTAATATAATATATAAATAAATATTATTATATTAATTAAATGTCGTATTAAATGAGATCTACGAAAAGAACTATTAAAAATTGTTCCGATAATTTTGCTTTCAAACGTCCCGTTTCTCTTTTCCTTTCCTGCACGTGCTTTGACTCTTTTTTTTCTGTATCTCTGTGACGTCACGCGCTGCCCCCCACCCCACCACCCCCGAATTTGCGTCGGCCAATAGCGCGTATCGCGTCCCAAAAAAGTGTTCAATCAGATTTGTCGCCCGTGTATTATTTATCGCGCGAGATAACGTAATCTACGGGGCTCGTCGCTGACAAAAACGCGTTTGATGACCGTCGACGGACGGCGATACCGTCGACGGGAATGCTGCAATGAAATAAATACCGACGATAAGCCGAATGTATCGCGTTAACACTTCGAGCTGAGAAAGCGGGGATTTAATACGTAAAACGTGAGTCGGTGTCCTTCGTCGCTAGAAGAAAAAAAAGAAAACGCTCCGTTTCGTCGATGTTATCCCTCTCGGTGCTAACTGGAATGAAAAAGTATAACAGGAGAAATAAATACTTTTTATGTCATAAGTAATTGTAATGCGAGTGCAAGTAATATTATAATCATGAAAAAAATCAAAGTTGTGAAAGCAATATATTTATTTCTCATGGCTACTTTTGATGTAAGTGCAAGTAATATAATTGTCAAAAAAATCGAAGTTGTAAAAACAATATATTTATTTATCATGGCTACTTGTGATGCAAGTGCAAGTAACATAATTGTCAAAAAAATCAAAATCGTAAAAATAATATATTTATTTCTCATAGTTACTTGTGATATAAGCGCAAGTAATATAATTGTCAAAAAAATCAAAGTCATAAAAATAATATATTTATTTCTCATAGTTACTTGTGATATAAGCGCAAGTAACATAATTGTCAAAAAAATCAAAATCGTAAAAATAATATATTTATTTCTCATAGTTACTTGTGATGTAAGTGCAAGTAATATAATTGTCAAAAAAATCAAAGTCATAAAAATAATATATTTATTTCTCATAGTTACTTGTGTGATATAAGCGCAAGTAATATAATTGTCAAAAAAATTAAAGTCGTAAAAATAATATATTTATTTCTCATGGCTACTTGTGTGATATAAGCGCAAGTAATATAATCGTCAAAAAAATCGAAGTCATAAAAATAATATATTTATTTCTCATAGTTACTTGTGATATAAGCGCAAGTAATATAATTATAAAAAAAATCAAAGTCATAAAAATAATATATTTATTTCTCATGGCTACTTGTGATATAAGTACAAGTAATATAATCGTTAAAAAAATCAAAGTCATAAAAATAATATATTTATTTCTCATAGTTACTTGTGTGATATAAGCGCAAGTAATATAATCGTTAAAAATACCAAAGTCGTAAAAACAATATAAAAAGTATTTATTTCTTGTAGCTGTACTCGTGCACAATAATCATGGTACATCAAATTTTTTTGTGAATACGAACGTCAATGTCGCGTCGATATCTTGCTGCGCTTTTTTTTTTGTTTACTCGATTAGTCACAATTAGACTGCAAATTTTATGCGTTTGCGATAAGAATATCCCGAGGAAAATATCAATCTTTAAAGACGTTAATAAAATATAAGAATCCTCTTACGCTCTTCTGAATTTGTTTAAATTATTAATAAAAGAAACACATTTTTCTATTTGACTTTTGCATTTAACACAATTTAACCTCGACAAATTTTTATTTTGCATAAAGGTTCGCAGTTATATTTATAACGATGTATAACGAGACTGAGAATCCGATGTGTATTTATAATAACAAAAAAAGCTTAGAAATACTGTCACGTTATTGAACTCATCGAAGCATTCGATAATTAGGCTATTTTACGCGAAATGAAAATGAAAATCTGCATTGCTTGTAAACGATACAGGTTTTAAAAAGAAATTAAATTCTTGCCTTAATTGTTGCAATAAATTGATTTTGACACAATAGCGTAATATTCTTCTATTTTTATACGGACCTCTGAAAAAAACAGTAGCGTCTTTTATTTTACAATTGGAGTTACTCGAGGCAGGGAACTGTCCGAGACAACGATTTCGTGCAAAAATGTACATTAAACTGCGATCAAATTTTGATTTCACTCGGAACATTTAACAACGCACGAGACCACGCTCGATTCTGGTTCGTATAAAGTAACCTGGGAATAGACGTGTCAAACAAAGTTTCCGCGCACTCATAATTTTGAATTTACTTGGAGCAGAACTGCGTTTCCATTTAAAGTTAGGTCGAATGCAGCTTTTAGCCGCGCGGCTCGCCTTTCAAGCTAACAATCCAAACTTTTCTTGCCCCCCCCCCACTTTTTTTTATCTACTGCGACAGTGTATCACTCGCGTGGTTGCACGAGCATAAGATAACAAAATATTTGATTCTCACATCGTCTTGCTCATTCGAACAATTCAAATGTTCCTCCTGTTTTCTTTTGTTCGTGCTCGATCGAAGAATCGAAGCTGCGGAGTGGCTGCAAGAGAAAATTTGCGTCGATCAAAACGCATCATTTTTGGAAAGGGAGACTCGTATTCCAGCGATCTACAAATCATTGACGCAGCTTCGATTTTTAACCAGTTAGCTATGGCGCCTCCTTTTCAGAGACGACGACGAGTATACTCGTCGTACTCAGAGTAAGCGACGCTGTGAAAATATTTGATCAAAAAGACGGTTTTATTTGATAAAATTAACAATTTTATTACCAATATTTAGTTATTCGCTTAACATTAACCCTTTGCGATCGAAGCTATTCGAATTCGAAATCCGAAACATGATTTCTGATCTACAGTAGTTCTATTTTATATCATTTATTGCGACTTGTGCACATGAAATTGAGCCTGTTGACAAGTACAATGCAATTTTAATAGTTTCTTTTCAAGTAGAAACGAGTCCGATGCTCTTAGAATGATCTTGAAAAATAGTTCATCAATTTTTAGTGGCGCCTCAGAGTCGCCATTCGAGTGCAAAGGGTTAACACACACTGCATACATAATAAATGAAAAACGTAGGAAAAATCGAATACTTATGAAAGTTAAAAATTCAAATTGTTGTTATAGAGTGGTATTCGGCGAAGCAAGGAACGATACGTAACGGTACTTTGCACGTCGAACGCCAATATCGCGATTCTTCTCCAATCTTATTTTTATAACAATGTGAACACCTTCGCGTAGGATCGACCTCAAAATATTCCAAACATCTTGAAATTTGAGAATATGTTTTCGTTGCCACTAAAATTACGATTTGAACAGCCAATGGTCGCTACTTTTTACGCGCGACGAGTATACTCGTCGTGACACGAAATACTGCCACTTCTCCCGGACGAGTATACTCGTCGAACACAGCTGACTGGTTAATTGCACCGAAACAGAAGAATAACGTTGGATACGTTTAAACGAACGAAACTTTCGACAGAATTGAACGATCGGAGACGCGTTTGTAACAAAAATATTTAGAAAATATCACAGAACACGCAAAGAATGTTCGTCTTGCAAGATAAAATAGCTCTCGGAACACGATCGATGGGACTTTCTCGGCAATGCATTATCCTCTAAATTATAAAATAGATTCTACGTGTCTAATATTTACTGGAAAGATGCAATCCGTGGGAGGAAACGCGTCGCCGCGAGCGTGCAAAAATAATTATTTAGCTAATTTATTCTAAACATCTTGAAGTTTGAGAATATGTTTTCGTTGCCACTAAAATTACAATTTAAATAGCCAATGGTCGCTACTTTTTACGCGCGACGAGTATAGTCGTGGCGCAAAATATAGCCACTTCTCCATGACGAGTATACTCGTCGTGACGCAAAATACTGCCACTTCTCCCGGACGAGTATACTCGTCGAACACAGCCGACTGGTTAATTGCACCGAAACAGAAGAATAACGTCGGATACGTTTAAACGAACGAAACTTTCGACAGAATTGAACGATCGGAGACGCGTTTGTAACAAAAATATTTAGAAAATAGCACAGAAGACGCAAAGAATGTTCGTCTTGCAAGATAAAATTGCTCTCGGAACACGATCGATGGGACTTTCTCGGCAATGCATTATCCTCTAAATTATAAAATAGATTCTACGCGTCTAATATTTACTTTGTGAAGATGCAATCCGTGGGAGGAAACACGCCGCCGCGAGCGTACAAAAATAATTGTTTAGCCTTCGGCTGTTGCAAAACAGAGTCCGCGTTCCATCGGCATTTGTACCGTTTTCGTTCGATGGTTGAATGGAAGTTGCAGCCGAAGCGTGGGACGCGGCTCATACAGTTCAGCTTTGAAATTAACTTGAAGACAATAGCATGGATGTAGCCCCAGCGATACGAATTCCGAGTTGGAAACGCCGGCATCGTCGAACAATCGTGTTACCGTCTGCGAAATAACACGACTCCTTCTTTCGAAAAAAAAAAAAAAAAAAACAGCGGCGTGGGGCACCGCGGGTGCAGGGTAATCGCGGCCTGCAATCAGAAACGAAGTCCGGTTTCGTGTCATTGCAGCCGAGCACACCGGAGACCGCGCTCAACGGTGGAAAGAGTTTATTTTGCCAGACACGTTCGCTTCGGGCGGAGCACGTTCCGCGTGCGAAGCCGGAAGCATCGAAATTCCGTCGCTGGTTATCGCATACCTATGGAATCCTGTTGAACGTTTAAAGTGTCGCGGCGAAATAAATATTCAGCGGAATTCAATATCTCCTTTCTGGAAAATAGAAAAAAAGAAGAGAAAAGACGGCCGCAATCGAAGCGCGCTGTCTATGATTTATTTGGAACGAATCCGACGGATAGCTTGACACGCTTGATTTTATTTGAAACTTGAGAACGCAATTGATTGATTAATGGCTCCGCGTTCTATTTCCGAGCTCGCCAATTTTCCCCGCGATTTGAAAATATTTGCGCGCGATCGAGAAACATGAAACTCGAGGGCTCTCTCGGCATTGGATGTGTCCATAATTTTTGGAAAAATATATCCAAGCCCGGGCATCCGAAACAAGCCATGCGAATAACTCGATTGTCTGTCACGATGGAAGAAAAAGTATCGAGCAAAAGTTGTTCGACTTTGAGGTGCACGCGATGCGAAATCAGTAGTTTCTTTTTTTGTAGATGAAGGCGTATGAAGGTGGAACTTGTCTTTTTAAATGGGATGATATAGGTTTATACAATAATAATATAAGAATAATAAGTAATATAATAATATAATAATACAATATAATATAATATATTATAGTAATATATATAATAATACAATATAATATAATATATTATAGTAATATATATAATAATATAATAATTATAGGTTTATACAATGTGTCCCATAATTATATCAACATTTGGAGAGGGTTGATTCCTGAGGTTATTTGAAGCAACTTTTTCCTTAGCGAAAATGCAATCCGCGGCTTCGTTTACGAGTTATTAACGAAAAACGCTGACCAATGAGAGGCGAGCTCTGCTGACGCGAGGAGGCCGAGCCAACGAGCGCACGAAGTCCAGTTCCGCAGTTCAGCTGTCTCGCGCGGCAGCTGATCTCGCCTCTCATTGGTCACTGTTTTCCATTAATAACTTCCAAACGAAGCCGCGGATTGCATTTTCGCTAAGGAAAAAGTTACTTGAAATGATCTCAGGAATCCTCCATTTCCGGATTACGAGACGTTTTTTAGACATGCTGCATAAAATGTATCGAATGTACTGAAACTATAAAATATGTACAAAACAATTTATAACGGTCTATTTCGAACGCTTGATTATAGCAGTCACGCTCGACCGCGAGAACCTTCGATGTAACCAAATTTTCATCTGCGAAAGCGATATGCAATTTAAAGAAACCGAGCGCCTATGCAGAAAGCGAGATAAAGTACAGATCCTGCAATCCTGCTTGTCATTCGCAAATCGGGAATAAAATTGCTATCGGGAGGATAGCAATTATCCGCGCGTAAGGTTTCGACCCTTAGCATCGACGTAGCGATAAATTACACAGGCGTAGGACTGGCACAGGGAAATTCACAGCAGCTCGAAATTTGGCATTTCCGGGAGAAATTAGCGTATTAATCTTCTACTCTGGTGGCATATGTCAATTTGACGTCTTATAGCTCTGCGAAGCAAGCTATCAAAAATTTGGTCACCGAATTTTTAACAACAACAATTCGACGTTTTATTGTACGCGACTTCGGGTGTCATTTTATAGACATCGTCGGTCCGCGAACAGAGAAGTCCAAACTCGCGAAGCGCTGTTGCATCGTGCCGCGTGTTCAGCGACGATCTCATCGAAATGTAAACATTGTTGTCGCCGTATCTCCTCGATCGCGATTGACGGAGTCCGCGCATTACGTAAGAGAACCGAAGAACCGTGGACAAATATTGCCTCACGTGCGTGGGATTGTTTACGTTCTGTCTTCCAGCCAAGGAAAATATTCGGCGAAGTTCACTGTTTCGTTCTGCTTTTGTTTTTTGTTTTGTTTCGTTTTGGTCCTGGTCCGCGCGCGTCGAAGATCAGCTTACATATTTTCTTCTCGTTCATTTTTCCACTTTTTCTATTTTCGGCGTCGACGAGTTTTCTGTTACGAACGCGAAGTGAATTCGATGACGATGGATCCCGTTGCGCTTTTTTTGTGCAGATCGCGACAACTCGAAGCTTTTGCCGTCACCGTTGCGCAATGATATGGCCGCTTGTTGGCCAGTTTGTTACGCAAGAAAAGGGGAAAAAAAGAGAGCGAAGTATACATACACGCTTTTGATTCGTCGTCGTCGTCGTCGATTCGTCCGCGCGAAAAAGCCAAGGAAAAAAGCGGGCGCGATGAGTCACTCCTCCAGTCCGCGGACTCGGGACACGTTCGAACGTGGACGCAATTGAAATGTAAATAACCAGTCACGTTTTACGTAACCCCGTGCGAGATTGTTCACGTCTGCTCGTAAATTCTGTTAAATTGTAACGAGTTAAGGACGACCCTGCAGCTACGTTCGACTTAATCCTGACCGTGGCGAGTATGCGATCGGCGAACGGCGATTACGTGCTCGGCCACGGAAACCAAAACACGCGACGGTCCAACTTCTGAATCTGCTCCAATTCGAATTAAACGATGACAACTTCTGTCGGACTCGACAACCTATACAGAGTGTCCCAAAGCCACTCGTAATCGGGAAATGAGGGGTTCCCGAGGTGATTTGAAACAACTTTTTCCTTAGCGAAAATGCAATCCGTGGCTTCGTTCGCGAGTTATTAACGAAAAGCGCTGACCAATGAGAGGCGAGCTCGCCTAGCGCTAGGCTGCCGGGCCAGTGAGGGCGGCTCGCCTAGCGCTAGGCTGACGAGCCAGTGAGAGGCGGCTCGCCTAGCGCTAGGCTGACGAGCCAATCAGCGCAACTGGGCTTCGCGCGCTCGTTGGCTGGGCCGCCTCGCGCCGGTAGAGCTCGCCGGCGAAGCTCGCTCTCATTGGTCAGTGTTTTTCGTTAATAACTCGTAAACGAAGCCGCGGAGAAAATTTTTGTAAAGGAGAAAGTTGTTTCGAATGACCTTAGGAATCACCTCTTTTCATGTGTTAACATAATTATTGGATAATCTGTATATTCCACAATTTTGCTTCACTTTGCGTGCGATGAATTGAAATCTTAACATTTTGCTATTCTATTTTAGTATTATTATTAACTGTTTTTGACGAGTATACTGCCACTTATCCACGTCGAGTATACTCGCCAAGTGCAGCTAACTGGTTAAAAGAAGGATATATCCTACTTTGATATTCTTTATTAAATTATGTATTTTATAGAAGTGCTGTATTTGAACAAGATATGAAGAAAATCAAATATATATGGTATAATTGCATTAACGTGCACACCTTTTTCAAAGAGATTGCAACAGCTAACTAATTAATGGTTGTGAGCAACATTATTTTACCGTTGTAATATATGAGTTCATAATCACACTGTGATATCATCGTATCGAATACAAATCTTCGATGTCACGAAAGAAGATCTAAAGCGTGAATTCGCTTTCTTTCTCCGTAAAACAAGTGTTAAATGAAAATGTGTTTCTTCTTCGAATAGGTTCGGCGCTAAACCTACGCTAAAAGAGCATTAAAAGTGTCTCATGAAAATTACAAAATGTTATTATATTATATATTACAGAATATATAATACGTACAAATTACAAAATATTTAGACTTTTCTATGCTTGGATCGAAAAAAATCTGAACACGTCGATCAGCTCCCTAGATCCAGTGTTAATAAATTGTAAATAATATTTTATATATATTATAATAATAATATTTTAAAATAGTAATGATATTTTAAACTAGTAATAATATTTTAATACAATATTATTACTAATATTAATACAATAATATAATATTAATATTATTAATATTATTACAATATTATACATTATTATAATATTATTATAATATTATTACAATATTATACATTATTATAATATTATTATAATATTAATACAATAATATAATATTAATATTATTAATATTATTACAATATTATAAATTATTATAATATTACAATATCATAATATTAATATTATTACAATATCATTACCAATATATTTTAATACAATATTATAATACAATTTTTCATTTCTTCTCGCGCTTCTATTAATTCCAACCGTAAGAAATATTCAGCGCCGCGATTTCTCGTCGAAGAAAAAAATGTGATCGCTGCGACGGTCAAGCGTGCGAAGGTAACGAACAAATTGGCAAATTGATCGACGAGTTTTCAAATCGAATTACGCAGAAAACTGGTCTTGCAGCTTTCTTGCGCGTGGCAATATTATTCTCGCGCTACGTACGCCCCGGCGTCGATCAGCCTGATCTCTTAGCGGAGCTAAAATTTATCTGAAGCTTCTGCTCGGCCGCGCTTTCGTCGCGACTCGTCAGACACTCGATTCCGGGTCGCGGACCAGTTAACATTTCGGTTTAACGAAGATAATGGATGAATTGCAGGTGCAATCAGGAGGAGTTCCCTGGATCCCGGCGCGAGAAGGTTCTCCCTGGGCACCCCGGCGATACCTCATCGTGCCTCCGACGCCTGTCTAGATCCTGTTCACGCTGCCATACTCTTCAGGGACGCGAGAGGGGTAAGTCGGGCCCGTTCGGATCAAACTTTAATTAGTTCCGAAGAGATTTTCAGCGGCGACGATTCAGTTGGCGATCCTCTTTCGCTGAAATCCGGACAAGAGATATCTTTATTTTCGCTGCTAATTCGGAACAGCTTCATTGATCGTTCCCCGGATCGTTCGAACGTAGGAACACGTTGTTGTGTTACGGATTCCGCATTCAGCCGGAGAAATTTTCTATGCGAAGAAGGGCGTTCTTGATATTTCTGCGCTCGAAAAAGAGAGCTTGGGAATCGCGAGTACCGTTTTATTTATTTGTCGGCAAAGAAGATCGCTCGTCCGCGGATTCGATTTGTTTTCAATTTATCGGAGCTTTATCAATGAGAACAATTTCGATCGTTGCTCGTGGTTGATGCAGAAATGTTTTTTTCTTTTGCGTAAAGAACTTCGGTGGTGTAAATATGTGTTAGATAATATAAATATTATATAATAATAATATAATTACATAATAATTATATAATAATAATATAAATATTATATAATATTAATATTATTATTATTATTATTAATTAAAAGATTCTGGGCTTCGTACCATCGAAGCCCAGAAAGAGCGCTAAGACGATGTAATTCAATTTCGAAAATGGAACATTGGCGAGTCTGAATTTTGGGCATCAGATTCGTTACCAATTTCTGAAAATCGAGGAGAGAACGAGATGCTATCAAGCTGTTTTATAAATAAAAATAATAAATGGCTTCGTACCATCGAAGCCCAGAAAGAGCGATAAGATGACGTAATTCAGTTTAATATAATATAAATATATAATATAATATAATATTATATATAATATAATATAAATAATTTAGAAAAAGGAGCATAAGCGAGTCCAAATTTTAGGTATCAGATTCGTTACCAATTTCTGAAAATCGAGAAGGGAACAAGATATTATCAAGCTGTTTTATAAATAAAAATAATAAATGGCTTCGTACCATCGAAGCCCAGAAAGAGCAATAAGATGACGTAATTCAGTTTAATAGAATATAAATATATAATATAATATAATATTATATATAATATAATATAATATTATATATAATATAATATAATATTATATATAATATAATATAAATAATTTAGAAAAAGGAGCATAGGCGAGTCCAAATTTTAGGTATCAGATTCGTTACCAATTTCTGAAAATCGAGAAGGGAACAAGATATTATCAAGCAGTTTTATAAATAAAAATAATAAATGGTTTTGTACCATCGAAGCCCAGAAAGAGCGATAAGATGACGTAATTGAATTTTGAAAAAGGAACATAGGCGAGTCCAAATTTTAGGTATCAGATTCGTTACCAATTTCTCTGGTCAGAAATACCCGATCATAGTATCCAGTAACCTTATCCGTTCAATAATCCAAGCAATATTGCTTCGGTAATGACTATTCTCCGGATCATTATGCAAAATAAAACGTATCTCGATTATTTGCGACACGAACCGAACAGAAATAGTTTCGTTCGTTTAATAATTTCTATGAATTGGAAATAGATGACCTTACTTGTTTTTCAACAGCGATATTGCTTTAAATTTCGTCTATGTACACGTTTCTGTCATAAATGCATAAAATTCGCGGTCTAGTAACGGCCGTATTGCGGAGGCCGGGGGCAATTAAAAAGCTCCACGAATTACTTCGCGGTAGCTACCAGTGACTCCCGTTAATATTCGGACAATTTTTCGAACGCAATAACATTTTCAAAACTGGAATAAACGATTTGAATCTTTTTTAGGCGATAGAGCTACCAAACTACTTTGTTACAATTTTTATTTACTTGGTATTATTATTTATATTTTACATTTATTTTATATTTTATTTTTATTTTTAAATTTAATTCTAAATTTTATATTCATTTTTTATAATATATATTTAATATATATATATATATTATAAATAAAATATGATAAAATAATATAACATATAATTATTATATTATTATTATATTAATATAATAATATATAATGATTAATATAATAAAATATATATAATAATATATATATTTTTAACAACTATAAAAACGAGCTGCAAGGCTCGAATAATCGTATCTCCTTTTCCCAAATTGCCCATTTTTGTGCGCAATCTAACCATCAATAATGGAGACATTACTGTACATATAATTCTAGGGTGGTGGCGTTCAGAGGTTATGTTCGCGCGATGAGCGAGCGGGTCAGCGACCGAACGAACGCTCGCCAGCGGCATCAGAGATTTCGGGATAGAAATTTTCGGAAGTAGCATTTACCAAGCAACCTTGCGACTATCGATCCGTGTATAGCTGGCGCGATCAAGGTTAAATAAACGAGTCGAACACTCCGGTCTCCTTCTCTTTTTCTCGTGTCCGCCAAGTCGTTCGTGCGGTCAGCATTTTTAAATTATCGCGCATTCCAGCCGAGATAGGGGTGTGCGCTATGTGCACGGGTCTCGACGATATAGGGTATTATCTCGTTGCACACGCGTGCGACGTCTTTCTTGTCTCCTTCGGGACCGTCTTCGATCGGTAACGAGAGGAGTGTAACGGCATAGCCGCGGGACCCGTGCGAGTTTGTTCCTCCCGGCATGCACTGGGCCCCGAACGATTTATCGCGTGTGCACAGACTGCGAGTATCGATTCGACGGTAAGCGAGACGGGACAATCTGGGTCACGATGAAAGCTCGAAATGTAAAGGAGAGACAAGTTCACCGAGAGATCTCTAGAAAAGTAGACTCTCTTTTTCTACAGTTGTTTCTATCGCGGAATTGGGTCGAGGTCGCCCTTTCTCGACGCGCGTCGCGACCTACGCGGCCAGCTGATAAAACCAGCGCGTTGATAATTCGCCGTTCTTTCCGGCGATATTCCTCGGATCGAAAGCGTTTCACCGCGCCGGTGGTTGGTAAAGCCTCGGCCGTCGATAAAATAGAGCTCTCCGTTATTGATGGCGGGTCAGATCTAGAATCGGTTGATAAAGGAAATCTCCAGATTTCCTGCGAATGTTAAGGCAGGAATTTACTGTATCGGCTTCCTCGGAGGGGTTGTTGGAAATTTTGTTTTGTTAGCAGATTTTTTGAACGATCGCTGTTTGCGATTGGCAATGAAGGAATGGGAAATTTGTTATTGTCTTCTATCACTCGATATAATTGCTGACATAAGAATTAATTGCCTACGCAATTCTTGACTTGATAAATGTGTTTGTTAATGTGTTGTATATTCTCGTTTCTCTCGAATATTACTGTTTCATTATTTTGTGCTTGAATTGTTATTTCGTGCATTTTGGTAATGCATTTTCAAAGCAGTATTACAGATTCAAAAATTCTGTTTTGTACTTCCGGCGAAATTTCTATACGAGGATCAACTTTTTCGAATTGCGTGTGTCAGTAACTACGTAACGCTGAGTTCGATTCAGTTTCGAAGATTCTTCTGAAGTTTATTCCTGTCACCTTGCATTCGGGCGTAACACGTGCGCCGATTTACGTAATCTGCACGTGTCCGCGGAGCAGATCTGACAGTGACAGCAGCACAACGTCCTACTTTGATTTCGTTGAAATCCCACTGAATTTGAAAAGTTTCTAACTTTGGTTCGCTTTCTAAAATTTCTTTCTTTTTTCGTTGCACGTAATTAACGATTAATGACGATTCTTTCGACAGATTCTCATAGAGATGTTTCTATTAGTTAGCCTCTTGCAATTTTCATTGGTTATTTACATTCTTAAATATCTATGTTCTTAGAAATAAAATTAAAATAATATAAAATATAAATAATATTAAAAAAAATTAAATTAAATTAAATTATAATTCAATACCGATGCATTTGTAATTCCAATGATAAATCAATAGTTCTACAGTACCGTGTTAAAAATCTCGCTATTATAAATTATTATTATATTATTATTATTATATTAATTATATTATATTATTTTATACTCTGATAAATTATTATTATTATTATTATATATGTATAATTAATAATAATAATAATTTATCAGAGTATAAAATAATATATTATATTATTATATTATATTATATTATATTATTAATAATAATTTATCAGAATATAAAATAATATAATATAATATATTATATCTAAATTATAATATAATATATAATAATAACAATATTAATATTAATTATATATTTATTATTATAAATTATAAATATTAAATTATCGGCTCCCCAATATTTAAACTCAGATATAAAAAAAGACAGATACGAAAAACTTTTCAGCACATTTCTTTTCACTTCTCTGAGATATTACGAATACAGTTTTCCAAAACCGGCGGCCCCTCCGACGCGCGATCAATGTCACTGTTGTTTATCGTTCGGACGTTTTCGTCCTGCGAAGAACACTTCGCGGAATATTCTTGCGGCCTTTTCCCGCAGGAAGAAAGCGTGGAACGTGACACGGAGAAATTCGCAGATTGTTCGAGAGCAAGAACGGCGAATGAGGATTTTATGATCGGCGAAATTGCATTCTTGGATCTTCGTCAAGAATGCACGGCGAAGAAGGGATTGTGTAACGGACACGATATATGTATACGTATATGTCGCGACTCGTTCAGGAAAATATTAGTGAAAAATCGGGACTGGTACACGTGTACGCTAATTCGCTTCGCCTGGTCGCAGTGGACAGTTTCTATTTGTCATCGCGACGAAAGATTTATCGCAAGTATTATTTATTACCCGCTAAGAAAAAATCCCTCGGCTGGCAGTGGCTGCGGAGTCGGACTACAGAACAGAGAAAATGAAGTAACTTCAGCCTGCATCTTCTTTTCCGTTGATATAGTTGACTCTGTCAGAGTAGATTCTGCGTTCTCCGATGTAAACAGCTCAGCTTGTAAACAAAAATGGACAATTTGGGAAGGGGAGATGCGATTATTCAAGCCATGCGCCTCGTTTTTATTGTTGGTGACAATCGTACAAAAACTATTTTATTCGTTTTATTAGAACTTTAGGATAATAATATAATTGAAAGTATTATTAAAAATACCGTATATTGTAGATATCGGTAAAAATATTTAATATAAATGAAAATATAAAATAACTGTTCAAGTACAGGGATAATTTACGTTAGTATCTTTAGTTAACTTTTGTAAAATAGAGTAAAAATTTTCCCCAATTGACCCTCAGCTTGTAAACAAAAATGGACAATTTGGGAAGAGGAGATGCGATTATTCGAGCCTTGCGCTTTGTTTTTGTTGTTGTTTACCATCGGCGGCTATAAAAACTATTTTATTCGTTTTATTAGAACTTTAGGACAATAATATAATTGAAAATATTGTTAAAAATACCGTATATTGTAGATATCGGTAAAAATGCTTAATATTAATGAAAATATAAAATAACTGTTCAAGTACAGGGATAATTTACGTTAGTATCTTTAGCTAACTTTTGTAAAATAGAGTAAAAATTTTCCCCAATTGACCCTCAGCTTGTAAACAAAAATGGACAATTTGGGAAGAGGAGATGCGATTATTCGAGCCTTGCGCTTTGTTTTTGTTGTTGTTTACCATCGGCGGCTATAAAAACTATTTTATTCGTTTTATTAGAACTTTAGGACAATAATATAATTGAAAATATTGTTAAAAATACCGTATATTGTAGATATCGGTAAAAATGCTTAATATTAATGAAAATATGAAATAATTGTTCAAGTACAGGGACAATTTACATTAGTTAGCTTTAGCTAACTTTTGTAAAATAGAGTAAAAATTTTCCCCAATTGACCCTCAGTTTGTAATGAAAAATAGACAATTTGGGAAGGGCAGATGCGATTATTCCAGCTTTGCGCCTCGTGTTTATTGTCGTTGACAATCGGCGGCTACAAAAACTATTTTACTTGTTTTATTAGAAAATTTTAGGATAATAATATAATTGGAAGTATTATTAAAAAAATACCGTATATTGTAGATATCGGTAAAAGTGTTTAATATTAATGAAAATACGAAATAACTGTTCAAGTACAGGAACAATTTACGTTAGTTGCCTTTATCCAACTTCTGCAAAATAGAGTAAAAATTCTCCCCAATTGACCTTCAGTTTGTAATGAAAAATGTACAATTTGGGAAGGGGAGATGCGATTAGTCGAGCCTTGGACCCAGTTTTTATAACCGCGAGGCTCTGATAATCGCATCTCCTCTTCCCAAATCGTCCATTTTCGTTTGCAAGCTGAAGGAAAATTCGGGAGAATTTATTGCATTTCCAGAAACTGTTTTATTCGTTTTATTAGAATTTCACGATAATAATATAATTGAAAGTATTATTAAAAAAGTATCGTATATTGTAGATATCGGTAAAAATGTTTAATATAAATGAAAATACAAAATAACTGTTCAAGTACAAAAACAATTTACGTTAGTTGCCTTTCTCCAACTTCTGCAAAATACAGTAAAAATTCTCCCCAATTGACCCTCAGCTTCTAATGAAAAATGGACAATTTGGGAAGCGAAGATACGACTACAGTAAATTCTCTCTGATTAGATTGTCAGCTTGAAAACAAAAATGGAAAATTTGGGAATACAATCGTATCTTCCCAAATTGTTCATTTTTGTTTACAAGCCAAGCGTCGATTAGGCAGAATTTATTGTATTTCGTTCGAACGATTCTTTGAAAGAAAACGACGCGCGGGAACCGTCCTTTTTTTTTAAATAATAAAACCAATTGTTCGGTTTCCTTTTAAATAAATCTTTCACTCCGGTGTCCTCCTGCTCGCGTCTATAGACGACGAGCACATATTTGCGGGCTTATCGGGCCTTATCGCTCGAATGACCGCAGATGAACGACTGCAGGCGGATAAAAAACACAGCGACATTCTGCATTGTGCCATGGGAAGCCGACTAAAGGCCATCTGCTCTGTCACGAGATTATTGCTTGTAGACACTCCAACGTAGTTTCTTTCTTCTTTCTTTTTTTTTTTTGTTTGTTTTTTATCCGTTCGCGCGAGACTGACCGACACGATTAATCCATTCAATCGTCGGAGATAACAAGCTCGAGGGGGTCTTCCGTCTTTCTGCAACGCTACGTTTTATCGGATGCGCTTCTCCATTTCCGTGAAGCGAAATAAAAATTGAAAAAAAACCATCTCGACGCTTCGGAGATCGTTTATAAGTTTCTCGAACAACTCGGACCATTCTCGTAGTTATACGCGATCGACGATATTTATTTATTTATTTTAGCGTTCTTGGCTTTATTCAATTATCGAAAATATTTTTTTTTTTGGAGATATTATATATCATATATTATAATAATATATTATATATATATTATATAATAATATATATATTATATATATATGTAATATATATAAAATTAAAAATTATATATAATAAAATGATTTATAATAATAAAATTAAATTTCTTGGAGATAATTCTCGTGGACTTGTCAGTTTTTTCTGTTGTTTCTAATGTAGCAGCAATGTATTTGACAATTAATACGTTCAGTGCCGCGCGTGTCACGTTACGGGTGACGTTAATTATTAACTAGGTTTTTGAAATTCATTTTTATTGCAATATATCGAACAATATATTATATATAATATTATATATTGAACAATATATTGTATAATGCAATAATATTATATATAACATTATATTGAACAATATATTATATATAATATTATATCGAACAATATATTATATATAATATTATATTGAACAATATATTATATAATGCAGTAATATTATATATAACATATTGCAATATATATATATTGCAATAAATTGAATGTTACTAGGATTTGTAGAATACAAAATAGCCGAGAACCGATCGTCGACAATTATAAAAACGGCGTGCAAGTCTCGAACAATTCTACCTACTGTTTGCAAATTGCCTATCTTTGTGTGCGACATGAGCGTCAATTAGGGAGAATTTGCTGTAAAAAGCGAGCTTGCAAACGAAATCTACAGAATCGCTAAATCGAGTAGCGGCAGTTAATCGCATTGTCGGAAGGCTGAGTAATTGGTTGACGCCGATTCTCGAATGAAATACTCTTCTGTACTCGTGATCCAAATTCGTCGTAGTTTCGACAGGAATGTCCGTGACACGAGAAAACGCGATATGAGCCGTTTATTTTGAAAGTGGCATAAGTCGCTTTACCGTAATGAAAAGTGGTGATTTTTTAATGTTTATACGAAATTATTTATATACTGAGAAAAATATCAGTATAAATAATTATTTATACTATTTATCTATATCAGTATAAATAATTATTTAGTTATTATATTTGGTTATTATATAGTTATTATATAGTTATTATAGTTATTATATAGTTATTATATAGTTATTATAGTTATTATATAGTTATTATTTAGTTAACAACTAAATAATTATTATACTGATATATATATATATGTATTTATTATTATTTATAGTTATTGTAGTTATTATATAGTTATTATTTAGTTAATAACTAAATAAATAAATAAATAATAACTATGAATAATAACTAAATAATAACTAAATAATAACTATATAATAACTATAATAACTATAAATAATAATAAATATATATATATATGTATATATATCAGTATAATAATTATTTATATACTATCAGTATAAATATTTATTTATACTGAAATATCAGTATCCCGAGATAACAAATACAAGTAAATCTCCTCGAAAGTTAGCATCCATATTTTCTAAACGTGTTAAAACGCAAACCCTTGAATATATCGATTTAAAAACAAAGTGACTTACGCCACTATCAAAATAAACGGCTCATATATCGCCGTAAATAAATCGTCTAGCTATCGAACGGATAGCGGGCAAACGATGTGAAACGTCGCCGTCGAATTCTGGCCACGAAACGCGCGGCGATACTTGAAATGCGGAACAATCGAAACTTTTCGTAGCACGCAAAATTCCTGTCATCGTTTTCCCGGAATGTGCCCTTTACATGCGAAAAGCTCCCGATGCACCGGCGAACGTGACTCATTGTCACTCTCGATCGATTCGCGGAACGTTCGCCGCTGTGCTGGTCTCGTCGCCGCGCGTAGCTTTTATCTGTTGCGCGCGCGTCGCGTCGCGTATACCGCGGCTTGTATAATAATTCCCGTGATAAAACCTGTTTCCACGACGCGGTGTTGTGTGTACCCTTTCAGACATTTAGCCGGCTCCAGCTGTGAAACGCGCGCGAGAATGCCGCGAGGTAACGTTATGTAAACGCGAACGAGCGAGCGAAAGCAAACGAGCGAGCGAAAGCAAGCGAGCGTTACATCGCGGACCGTAGAGACCGGGCCGAGCGTAAAATGCAGGTGATTGTTCGCATTTCAATCATTGAACGCGGAGAGACAGGCAGAAATGCAGTCGGCCGATGCTTAGATAATCAATATTCGATCGCGCACCGAGGGAACGGCCTTTGAACGGCCCGATCCAATCTATGCAACGACCCGCGATGAAACATAAATGGTAACCCCCTCCCGCTCCCCCCTTTTCTACCTCTCTTTCTCGCGCTACTATCTACTCTCTCTCTCTCTCTCTCTCTCTCTCTCTCTCTCTCTCTCTCTCTCTCTCTCTCTCTCTCCCTGTGTCCCTATCTACTCTCTCTCTCTCTCTCTCTCTCTACTCTCTATTCTCTTTATTCTCTCTCTCTCTCTCTCTCTACTCTCTATTCTCTTTATTCTCTCTCTCTCTCTCTCTCTACTCTCTATTCTCTTTATTCTCTCTCTCTCTCTCTCTCTACTCTCTATTCTCTATTCTCTTTATTCTCTCTCTCTCTCTCTCTCTCTCTCTCTACTCTCTATTCTCTTTATTCTCTCTCTCTCTCTCTCTCTACTCTCTATTCTCTTTATTCTCTCTCTCTCTCTCTCTCTCTCTCTACTCTCTATTCTCTATTCTCTTTATTCTCTCTCTCTCTACTCTCTATTCTCTATTCTCTTTATTCTCTCTCTCTCTCTACTCTCTATTCTCTTTATTCTCTCTCTCTCTCTCTCTCTCTCTCTCTACTCTCTATTCTCTTTATTCTCTCTCTCTCTCTTACTCTCTATTCTCTCTTTACTCTCTACTCTCTCTTTACTCTCTCTCTTTTACTTTCTACTCTCTCTCTCTCTCTCTTTCCCTCTGCCTTCCTCTTTCGCGCTCTCTTTCGCGCTCTCTGCCTCTCGCTCTGTGTCTCTGTCTCTCTCTCTTCCCCTTCCTCCCCGTCCGTGAAAAACGCCAATCTTTGTAAATTTCCCGTTTATCTGCTCCGCTGATTGCACCGACCGAATGCGCACGTTTCTTAATGACTGTCGTCCTGGTTCGTAAACTTTTAGCACGTCGATGGATCTCTTATTGTTTCGAGTTGATATTAATTAAGAAATAATCAGTCGCGATTCTCGGGAAATTTCCTGTTTGTTAGCTCCGTCGATTTCACCGAGCGAATGCTGTTCTCGTTTCTTAATGATTGTATTTTGTTCCTGCATGTTTCGAGAGTTGACGACAAATGACCACTTGAAGTAACTATTTTAAAAATTTAACGCAACGAACACTTACTAATAACGAGAATTAATGCTTTCGTAAGTAACAAGGACTCTAATTTTACTAAAATTAAAATACTTATGTCACTAAAACTTGATATATTATATATAGTTATTAATTATCGTATATATATAATAATAGTATATATAATAATAAATATATATAATAATATATATATATATATATATATATATATATTATAATAAAATTTAGAATTGAAGAATTAATTTCTACCATAAGAGTAGGTCACAATGAGTTCGTCTATATATATGTATAATATAACAATTAGACGAACTCATTGTGACCTACTCTTCTGGTAGAAATTAATTCTCCAATTCAAAATTTATTATAAACTATTTTTTTAGCGCATCGAATAAACGTGTCAGCATGTATCATCACGGTGATACACGTGGCACGGAACGCGTTAAATGAGATAATAAAGGACTCCGATGGTTTTAGCTCGACGCGATGTTTACAACGTGAAACAGAATTTCTTGAAGCAATAATTTGCGGAACTATTTTCGAGATCGAAGGTGAACCGTCAATTATTCCGTTCAACTGGAAATGTACGTCGCAAGAACGACGAATAACGTTATGCCGTTAAGGGATGTTTCCACGCCGGTGGAACGTCGAGAAAGTTCCCCCAAGTTATCGATCTGAAAGTTCCATAAAAATCACTGCATACGACTCAACAAAGTTCCTGTATTAATTAAACATGTGCCGACCATGAATTTACGCTTGTATCGCCAAACTCCCCCCCCCCCCACCCTCTAGCTTCAATACATATCCGAATCCTCCCAACCGCGAAGTCTGACATGTGTACGGCTGACGCAATATTTTCATTTATCAACCCTTTACACTCGAAGCTATTTTATAACTGTAAATATAAAATCATTTTTCTAACTTATAGCATTTCTATTTTATATGACAAAATGCATTTTATGCGTACGAAATTGAGTCTTGCGACGACTTGTGATGACAGTTGTACTTTTAACAATTTTTTAAATTTAGACTTTATTAATATATTATTAATAATATAAAATATTATTAATGATATAATATTATAATAATATATATATTATATTATTAATATAATATTTATAATATAATAATAAAATATAATAATAATAAAATAATATTATATTATTATTATATAAAATATATTATTTTATATTATTATTAATATAAAAATTATCTCGGAACGTGAGGCACCACTAAAATTTGTTATACCACCTTTTAAGATAATTTCGATATTAACAAAGTTTAGATTTAAAAGATTATTAAGTGCGTAACTGTTGTGCGAGTCCCAAGAGTCAATTTCGTATGCATAAAATGCATTTTGTCATATAAAATAGAAATGCTATAATTCGGTAACATATTTCAAACAATTCAATTAGCTTGCTCACAATTTTTAATTTACTTTCTTCTTCAATTTCTATTTAAAGGGGGTTAAACGACTCGAAAATCAGATTTTATTCAGATCGATCAAGTAAACAGGTTACACGTGCGATCGTTTGCAACAGATCTAACACGTAATAAATTGCACTGTGGTTTCGAATGACTCATGCACCTTCGTGCACTTCTCGAAGATAGCAGCAGAATTAATTGAACCAAGTGTGCATTATTAATTCTATGTATATTATGCGCAGCGACTACCATTAACCCTTTGCACTCGAGTGGCGACTCTGAGACACCACTAAAATTGTTAGTTCACGTTCCAAGATAATTTTTATAGTAACGAAGTTTAAATTTTTAAAAATCGTTAAAAGTGTAACTGTCATCATAAGTGATCGCAAGACTCGATTTCATATGCATAAAATGCACTTTGTCATATACAATAAAAAATACCATAAGTCAGAAAAATCATGTTAGATTTACGGTTAAAATGGCTCCGAGTGCAAAGGGTTAATATTCGGATCACTTTTCAAAACGTAATAACTTCTTTGAAATTGGAATAAACGATTCGAATTTGTTTTTAAATGACAGTGGGACTAGTATAATAGAGAATGAACGAACTACTTTGTTGCAATCTTGCTATTATGTACTTGGAACGACAAAATAAAACAAAAGACTCTAGCTTTTTAAATTTTTTATCCGAGCCTGTAACGAGAATTTAAAGAAATGCGTTTTGTAGATATTATATCTATGCTAAAAATTTCATCGAAATATCGGTTAACGCAAAGTCAAGTTACAAACGTTAAAATATTGTAAAAATTGCAAATTTCTTATTGCTCGATAGTGTACAAAATCGGGACAAAACTGCAATTTTTGCGATGTTTGTTCGTTCAAGTTCATACCAAAATCAACCGATTTCCATTAAATTTTTAACACGCACATAACTCGCCAAGAAGATCTACAAAATACATTTTTCAAATTTTCGTTATAGGCTCAAATAAAAAAGTTCAAAAAACGAGAGTAAAAGTAAAATTTTGAAAAAAAGCATTCTACTAGACCAGTCGCTCTATCATCTGAAAAAAATTCAAACGGTTCAGTCGAGTCCTAAAAAAGTTACAGCCTTTTTAAAAGTGTCCGAATATTAATAGTAGTCACTGTATATACATTTGAGCCGTTTATTTTGAAAGTGGCATAAGTCACTTTGTTTTTAAGTCGATATATTTAAGGGTTTGCGTTTTAACACGTTTAAAAATATGGATGCTAACTTTCGAGAAGATTTACTTGTATTTGTTATCTCAGGATACTGATATTTCAGTATAAATAAATATTTATACTGATAGTATATAAATAATTATTATACTGAATATAATAACTAAATAATTATTTATACTGATATAGATAAATAGTATAAATAGTGTAAATAATTATTTATACTGATACAGATAAATAGTATAAATAATTATTTATACTGATATCTCAGTATAAAAATAATTTCGTATAAACATTAAAAAAATCACCACTTCTCATTACGGTAAAGTGACTTTCGCCACTTTCAAAATAAACGGCTCATTTAAGAACCCGCGAAGCGCGTGAATTATCAACGAAGGATCGCCGGGTGGTGGGGGAAGGCGTCGAACATCGATCTCCAAGTTCCGTTCGAAACGAAGACAAGCCGTTCGCGATAATTCAGCTCGTACAGCGAGGAACGTGTCCGTCTTCCCGAACACCGAAGAGAGAGAGAGAGAGAGAGAGAGAGAGAGAGAGAGAGAGCCACCCCCGTCGCTCTCCCCCTCCCCCGTTCGATTGTATGACCGCGACGCGTTGTTGGCAGCGGCGAGTATGGATCGAAAAGACAACAGAAGGATCAGCAGGCTCGCGGCGAGTGGAGATCCGTGTAGCGCACACGTGGTTCTCTCAGGGAAAAACCGAAAGTCCGTAAAATTGCATCGGCGGGGTGGTCCACTGCGTCGGTGTGTACGCACCTACGTCCGTGTACGTGTACACGTATATACATATATATACATATACATATATATGTATAGATAGTGTGCGTGTTGGTGCGCGTACACCCGATGCGCCGCGCGAATTCCGCACAACGTGTCGCCGCGAGTACCGCCGGCTCGCAAGCGGATCCAGTTCGCTACTGGCTTTCGTGCTGGTGTCGTCCCCGGTCATCGTCGGAAGTCGTCCGCGCGTCGGAACACCGTCGAAGCCCACGGCGTCGGATAGTTTCGGCGCCAGTGACAACGAGCGTCACACCGGTTGCCCCGTGGCCACGGGGCCGAGCATCATCCCCTGTTTTCGAGCTGGTCGGCCGCGCGTATCGATTCACGCGGCGTGCCGACGGTGTGGGACCGGTTCAAAAATTCGATTCTCCCTCCCCCTCCGCGTCGCGCGCGCTGTCCGCCGTCCGCCGTCTTCTTCTTCTTCTCCCCGGCTAGATGCGCGCGGGGCTGGCGGAGAGGGGAAAACCGCGTGTCCGCGATGTGACCGTTAATTCGCGCGGTGATTTGGGTCAGTGCAGTTCAAGGTGAAACGTTCGGACAAGTGCACAGGAACCAGTTCCGGCCGAGTTTCCACGCGACGTCGACGGGAACTTCGTCGGCGTGACGGCTCTCTCGTCACCTCTGCGAGATCGGTCTGCCACGAAACGGCTGACGGCGACGCGCGCGGTCTTTCGACAGTGCATCCATCGGCTTCGTTCGGGTTTGTGCGTCGACGGAGATTCGGCTCGGCTCGTCGATCGGGCCGGTCCATTTGTCGTCGTTGATTCCTCGCGAAACGCCAGTTCGCTCGGTTTCGCTTCCGTGCCGCGGCGGTTTCGGTGCGAGGGTAATATCTCCGAGGCGCAACAGTCGGTAAACAGGTATCCGTGTCGAATCTGACTTCGCGGCGATCGGTGTCTCCGCGTTCCCCCCTCCGCCGGGACGCTTCGTGCCCGGAGGACGCGTATTCGGCCTAGCAGCGTGAAAAACAAACAGAGAGCTTACTCGGGCGGCAATCGGGTGTCCAGCTGTGTCCCAGCTGCGATCGTTAAGCAGCCGTATCGATTCGCTTTCGTAATTTCTATGGATCGCGACGATCCGTGTGTGTTTATTGGCGGCCCAAGGTTATATGGCCGAGGCAGGCGGCAACTGTCGTTTACGTGCGCGCGCGACGACTCGCCGCCGAGCGTGATGTTATTAGTTTTCGGAGATACGGCGGCGACGACGGCTGCGGGCAGCGGCGGCGGCGGCTTATCTCGCGGCACATGTGGCCGACAGTATGTGTGTCGCGTGTCGAAAACAAATTCGATCCGGCGGCAACGAATAATAATAATAATAAGAGGCTTCGACCGCTACGGCTCTCTCTCTGTTCGTCGACCCATGTGTCGTCGTTGCCGAGTGTTTACTCTGCTTTCTTCTTCTTCTTTTTTTACTCGTTTTGCGTGCATCTAGATCGCCCCATCCTTGCAACCGCGCACGGTTTACCAAGCGTGCCGGGTCTCAAAACTTTCGGCGCTCGATGTCGCGTGGAACAGCCAGTTGGAACTCTCTCGTTCGCGATCGTACGCTTTTCAATCTGGATAATCTGTTTACGGTGAATTTTCGCTTATTTTTCTTCTGCTTGTGAACAAAGATGAATCATTTTGGATGAGGAGATACGATTATTGCAGTCTTGCGCATTGTTTTTATAATTGTTGATAATCTGCGACTAGAAAAATGAACCGCGAGACTCGTAGAATCGTATCTCCTCTTACTGTTCATTTTTTTTAGCAAACAAATTGAATGAACAAATTGTTCATTTTTGCTTACATGCTCAAGGAAAATTAGGCAGAATTTAGTAAGACGTTTTTCCCTGCAAATCTTTCTCTGGAAACTATAAATCGCTGTACCATCGCGAAAAAGCACGAAAATTTATCGTAAACTGTTCGACCGCTGTGTCGTTCACAAGCAGCTTATTTTGTGATTTATGTTAGGAATTCGCGATAAATCTGTCGATTATTAAAAAACGACTGCGTGTTATTTTATATAAGATATATTTATATCTTATATAAAGATATCTCTATTTAGATATATGAGTAACAGGTAACAGTAATATAATAATATATAATATCATAATAATAATAAAATAATATAATATTATAATATATTATTATAATATAATAATATACAATAACAGTAATAAGATATACAAAGTATATCTTATTTTATATACTGTCGCTACTTTTTATGCTAATCGATGCTCGAATTAACAATTAAGGTTATATTAATAATTAAGGTTCAATGTTGAAATGTCCAAAATTCTTCGACATCCGAGTATTAAATAACCGTAGATTATTTCTCGAAGAAAAAAAACCATTATCCAGAAACAGCGCGGCACAGTGTGGAATGCTTTGAACATCTTCCGGTAAAATGTTTACTCTAGAATTGTCATTAAAAGCTTCTAGATTTATGGTTCCGTCCATCTTTATCCAAACATCTTTATTTCCGAATGTTCGGACTTGAGCTTATATTTAGTTGCGTAGCTTTACGTTTGCGCGCAATAATCTCGTCATCGCTATCTAGCGATAGTCCACGGACACACCCTTTAAAATTCTCTAAATAGTCGACCGTCATGCACGCTATCTTCAGAATCAATAATAGAATTACAATCGTTATCGCTTGATGTATGAAACAAACCGTCTGCGCAACACTTCAGAAAACTCATTTCGTTACACAAATTAGTATTCTTTCTTAATATTATTTGAAAGAATTTTATTTTCTCTAAATTAAAATTATTATCAGGATACGATACAGTGACCAGCAAGCTCAACATGTACAGTGTCCCAAAATTGTGTTCCTGAGGTGATTTGGGGCAACTTTTTCCTTAACGAAAATGCAATCTGCGGCTTTGTTTACGAGTTATTAACGAAAAACAGTGACCAATAAGACGCGAGCTCTCGAGGTGGCGTGAAGCGGCCGAGCCAATGGGCGGAACTGAGCTTCGACCGCTCATTGGCTCGGCCGCCTTGCGCCAGCTGATCTCGCTTCTCATTGGTCGGTGTAATTACCGTTCGATAGCTGACCAAGAAAATCTCGAGAATATTTCGGTGTATTTCGCAATGTGCGCGTCACAATTCTTCTTTCTCTTAAATTTTCCAGGTTAAAAAATTACTTGTTTCAATACAATAAGGTTTCAAATTACTTGCAGTAAATCCAAAAAGTAGTAACTTTCTTCCTCACAGCGAAAACGTCGACAAATTCACTTTTCATTTTTTTTTTCTGATAATGACGCAATTCTACGAAAAATCTGAGAAAAATTTGGTGCACTGCTTGCGATACTATCTTATCGAGGAATTAATATAAAAAAGCACATACTTTTGTTTTCGAGAAACCTTTAATTTTCCGATGTTGTTTTCAGTTTTTCATTTTCGATGACCACAATTTACAACCAAAAAATCTGAAAAAATTCTGTAATATGCGTCTCGATGTCCAAGATAAACCACATTTTTCTCAGAATTTTAAAAAGCCGTCGAAGGGGGGAAATGTACGAAAAAACGCGCGATCTAATTTACCCTGTAACTATGTAATATTTTGCACGGATTAGTTTTTCTTCCTCATCTATCGAACAGTATAATAATCTTTAAAAAAAAACTACCAAAGGTAATTTTGACCATCTTGATCAGCTAGCCCGTTTCCGTATCCTGCAAAAATCCCAGTGCGCGCCGGGTCACGTGTTCGGCGATCGTAGCTCTGCCGCGGCTCGACTGTCGAAGGTTCGGGAGCCCGCGACCGATAAGAGGAGGACAACGCGGACGACGGTGGCGTAGGTCAGCGTAGGATCGAATTCGCAGCTACAGCGGGCGGGCGGTGGGGTGGGGGGCGGGCGTTTCTCGCGAGTCTGCAACTGTTCCAGTCCTTGCCGGGGCTCGTCACCAATGGGCAACGACGACAAACACTTGTTGCTAGAGCCGCCGCGTTCGGCGGACCACTCTATTGCCCCTTGACATTGCGCTCCGTTGGAATTATTGCACCCGTGGGACTACCGCGCTCTCTCCCCTGCATCGTAGAATACCGAGCACGGTCGCTGCGTGCTTTCTTATGAAAGCTTCTGACGAAGTCCGTCGCCGGGTGTCTGTCGTTACGTCGCCGATCGTTTGCGCGAAGCAAGAATTTTGCTACATAAGCTCTGCTCTGTTCTTTTTCCTTACGAGAAGTTGAAAAAAAAAGTTGAAAATTATATTGGATGTGTCGATATTCTGTTAAGAAACAGGTTGCAATCTATGGAGGAGTTTGAGAGCAATTTTAGTGTAAAATTCTGGAGACTGTAATTTTTCAGCTTTTGGACCGTTTCTGACGATTAATTGAAACTTTCACTTGTTTTGTTGAGGTCTAAAAACTATGTTGAAAAAATTGATGAATAATGGAATAAATATTTTGTAGATTTACGTTTTTCCTTGAATTTTTATCGGTGCTTTATTGATGCATGTAAATAAATAACTTGGTAAAGGTTAAATGAATAAAGTCAGTCAGTGAAGTCAGAAATAGTGTTGATTTAATAAAACTGCAACGCTTTAAAGTCATACTTGCAATTCAATTCTCTTAAAAAATGCCAGGAAACAGAGAAATTCAATTCTCTTAAAAAATGACAGGAAGCAGAGAAATTGAATTCTCTTAAAAAGTGCTAGAAAACAGAGAAATTCAATTCTTTTAAAAAATGCTAAAAAACAGAGAAATTTAATTCTCTTAAAAAATGCCAGGAAATAGAGAAATTCAATTCTCTTAAAAAATTACAGGAAACAGAGAAATTCAATTCTCTTAAAAAATGCCAGGAAACAGAGAAATTCAATCCTCTTAAAAAATTACAGGGAACAGAGAAATTCAAGTCTCTTAAAAAATGCCAGGAAACAGAGAAATTCAATTCTCTTAAAAAATTACAGGAAACAGAGAAATTCAATTCTCTTAAAAAATTACAGGAAACAGAGAAATTCAATTCTCTTAAAAAATTACAGGAAACAGAAATTCAATTCTCTTAAAAAATACCAAGAAACAGAGAAAATAGAAAGTCCCGGAAAAACAGAGAAAAACAATCCGTCCGTCAAATATTAAGAAAAATTAAAAGAATTAAAAAATGTCAATGTCTAATATTAAATCTTCGTATTTAGAATAACTATTTCGAATAACTATTTAGTCCCCATTTCTTGCAACTAACGAATTTCTTGCAATTTTTTATCTTGCATACAAAATTAACAGCTCATCGATAACTATTGTTTTGCACCGTTCTGCGCGTACAGAACGTCCGAGATACGTCTTATCTGAAGAACGTTCATTTTTGCGATATTCTCCGATACCGAAACGTTCAATTATTTAAATATTTCGTTCAAGTCCTCTGCCAGCCGATAATGTTGCATCCAAACGATACAACGATCAGAGATGATGGAACGTTTCGATACCAGGAATATTGTAAAAATAAGAGTTCGGATAAGGGAGACTCGCGATGAAATCGTTGTCAGCCTCTCTCTTCCACGAGGATGGTTCTCTTGCTACGAGCTTCGAAAGCGGCTCGCATTATTGCCACATTATGGTACTGTGGCGGACCAGACATAAAAAGACACGTCCTTCAAAAGCGGGGTGTACACATGCCTTTTTCGGGTTTTCCCGACGCAAGGCGTACACCCCGCAATAAAACAATAAAAACGTTGGGACGCAGCTTCGGACCATAGGTCCCGGATCACCCCGGTCGGAAAATCTTCAGGGAAAGGCCTTCGCCCTTCCCGAGGAATTTCCCTTACCAATTTCAAGGACTTTCCCTACCAATAAATACGAGGACCTCTCGACCGAGAGAAGTCAGTTAGCAAGTTTTCCTCCGACTCTCAACGTGTCCATATTTCTGTATCATCCGTCACTCGTTTACCTTTACCTTCTACACACTGTGCCTCATCGCATTTTGTTACAAGTTATATTAAAGTTCTCGTTATATAAAAACCAAAAAAACTCTCGGATTATTTTATATAAACCGTCGCAGTAACCCCTGCGACAAAGTACGAATGTCGGGGAGAGGTTTTCTTTCTCTCGTTTCGAGCGAACGAAAGCTGAAAATTGCGCCGACGCCGCGACACGACACAGTATTTGGCCCTTGATGTGGCAAGAACGTCGATGGTTGGCGGCTGCTGCGTCTGCCGCTAATACGTAGGATCAGACGTGCGCCGAAGGCTGTCAGAAACTTGTCAAACAAAACGCGCAAATACGCAGCAGTCTCTTCGTACACATACATAGTTTCTCCCGTCGAAACGAAACGGAGAGAGTCGCTGTTTCCAAAATTTAGCAGTCGGACTGTCACATATTTCCCGATAAAAGATTACAAAATACGTTTCTTGAAATCTCGGTCATATTTAATCTAATTTAATCGCTTCTTAGCCGTGCGTGCCTTCAGGTGTCCGCATTTCTGTTACTTTACTGCGTCTTACAGTGTTCACATCATTTGTTACAGCATTTCTCTTTGTCTTTCTATTTCCTTTCTCTGGTTGCAATCTGCTTGATCGCTGTTGTTCTTTGTGTGACAAAGGGCTCGTCCCGTCGAGCTAAGAAACATTATTATTGTTATTATTTCTATTATTGTCATCATTATTATTATTATTGTTATCATTATCATCATTATTATCATTATTATTATTTTCGGGGAGATTGTTGAAGATTTCTCCCTGCTATCAAAACTATTTCTATTATTGTTATCATTATTATTATTGTTATTATTTCTGTTATTGTTACCAATATTATTACTATTACCATTATTATCATTATTATTATTATTTTCGGGGATTTTGTTGAAGATTTTTCCCTGCTACAAAAACTATTTCTATTATTGTTGTCATTATTATTATTGTTATCAATATTATTATTATTATCATCATTATTATCATTATTATTATCATTATTATTATTTTCGGAGAGCTTGTTGAAGATTTCTCCCTGCTATAAAAACTATTTCTATTATTGTTATCATTATTATTATTATTATTATTATTATTATCATCATTATTATCATTTTTATTATTTTCGGAGATCTTGTTGAAGATTTCTCCCCGCCATAAAAACCAAACAAATTATTATTATTATTATTATTACTATTATTATATATCTTACAGAATTTTATTAATTGGAAGCTAAACGTCAATACCAGAAAATGACAAATAAATAGTTCAACCTCTCCGCTCTATCCGTTGCCAACACATTGAGCAGCGATCTCGTAGCATTGTTACAAAATTTCAAGAACAATCGAATTTTCATTCGGACGAACATCCGACTCTTGTTTCCCGATATTAGCTGAAACTCGCGTCCACGCCCGTGTTAATTGATTCCGCGCGCTCGTCTTCTTCGGGCCGGCGACGGTGTTTACTCTGGCCGGTTAGTAAACATTTCCCACCGCGGGTGTATATTTAGATTGTCAGTGGTGATTCTGTCGCAAGGACCCATGGCGTCATCGAATAGTAGTGTTCCAATATCTGGCACATAGCAGAGCCGCCGCCGCCGCTGCCGCTGCCACCGCCGCCGCCGCCGTCGCTGCCGCTTCGCGCGGAGATATAAATTTCGCTATTATAAGAATGTTCGCCGCCGAAAGCGGTGTCTGGAATTCTGCGCGCGAGAAATATCGCGACGCCTAGGATAGGCGTGTCGCGTCGAGTCGGGTCGCGTCGCCGCGCGGGGAACGTGTGTGTTTATGTAAATTCGCGTGTTTACAAACCGATTCACGAAAATAAACTTCGGACGGAATTTCGGCCGACGGGGGAAACACCGGGGTAGAGAAACTGCGCTTTTATTTTCTAGTTCCCGTTGCTTTTAGTGTGATTCGCGAACGTATTCGCTCGTGTCTCGCGCGTGACATGGTGAAATATAAAAATTCCTGGTTGCATCGAGAACACCGTAGTCGAACTCAGGGGGAAATTGGAGAGTCTCGGAACGTGGCGGATATTTCGAATATTTTATTTCGTGGCCGATAGGTTTTTTTTTAGGGGGGGTACTGGACTATTTAAAAGCTCGTCGTGCGTGCTCTCTAAATTTTAAACACACCGTAACAAGTATGTTAAACAATTTTAAACGATAATAATAATAATAATAATAAGGTACGAAGGTTCACGATTTTTCAAGAAATTCGATCTTGCGATCTTTGATGATCTTTCGATTTCATTCGAGCAGATTTTCCTTTTATTTAACGGTTGAAACAATAGTTATAACGGCATATATATATATTTAGTTCGCATTTCGTGCAACTAACTAATTTCTTGCAATTTTTATCTTGCATACAAAATTAGCAGCTCATCGATAATTATTGTTTTGCCGTTAATATCATATATATTATAAAATTATATATATTAACTATACTGCTCACTATATAATATAGTTAATATATAATATATAATATAATATAATAATATATAATATAGTTAATATATATTATTTTATAATATATATATAACGGTATATAACGGCAAAACAATAGTTATCGATGAGCTGCTAATTTTGTATGCAAGATAAAAATTGCAAGAAATTAGTTAGTTGTTATATATATATATTATAAAATTATATTATATATATAACGGTATATAACGGCAAAACAATAGTTATCGGTGAGCTGCTAATTTTGTATGCAAGATAAAAATGGCAAGAAATTAGTTATATATTATAATTATATATATAATTAATACTATAAAAATACTATAATATTATAATTATATATACATAATTATAATATATAACTAATTTCAATCTGAGCGTCAATTAGGGAGACATTACTGTATTTTCAGCGTCGACTGCAAGGTACCAAAGTCAACGTTTCTTCAATCCTGCGATCGTTCGAACAAGTCGACGACCATAAAATTTCGTCGGCCTTGCCACGCATTTGCCTACTTCGGAAATGCATAGAACCCGGCGTCCAGCTTTCATAAAATCGGAATGGCACGTCAATGATCTGGAGATGTCGCGCGTACGCCATTAATAGTGACTCCCGTGTCATTTCCACGACTGCTGTACGCTGATGGAATGTTTCGCGTGGGCGTCCCATTTAAATGAGACCAGACATCTCCCGAGCCGCCGCGCGCGTCTGTTTCAAGCATTAGACAACGGAGAGCAGATTATTTGTGCGGCGACCCGTTACCAGCAGATCTTCTTCGTCGAAGCGACGCGCTCTCTCTGCTTCTCCCTTCGGCTCCTGTTTCTTCCACGGGCTACTTTTCATTCGGAGAAACGCGCCGCGAACTTCCCGCCACCTCCGCGCGAACTTTCCTCGCGGTCGGCGCATAATCCGCTTACTAATAATAACTTGGTGACCATTTACTGTGTGCCTTTGGCTTGTTCTCGGTCGTAATTAGCTTCGTATCGTATTGATAATATAAGATATATTCAATTTTTTCTTTGCTTGTTTATTTTCGAATGAATTCTTTCAGTCTTTCTGTATTTATTTATTAAGTAATTAACTATTTAGTTATTTATTATTTACTGTTCTAGTTCTTTATTGTTCTTATTATTCTTGGTTATTTATTCTGTATTTATTATTAACTAAATCGTGTAAAACAGTGTAAAAAAGTGGAAACTACGAAAAAATGTTTGAACATCCGTTTCATCTATCGCCACGATTCAAATGTTATCAAAGCAGTCTAATTAAATTTTAGCGCACTTATCGTTCCATTGATTTTTGTCTTAACACATTGACGGGCAAACATCTCGAAAGTTTCATGAAATTGAAGTATTTCATTCAGCGAAATATTAATATTGTATAATCGAAATGTATAAAAATTGTACAACAAATTTACATGGTACTTAATCGAATTAAGCAATTATAATTGCCTGACGAAGAAATTAATTTTCGAAAATGAAATTTTAAATAACTCTGTTTACCCACACGTGTGGGTGTCGTTGCGGTCAAAGTATTAGTAGCGTAATTATAATACACTTTTTTAATACTGCAATTTAATCTTGTTAATAATATAAACAGGATAAATTTGGTTAATAATATAATTACGACGCATTCGTCAAAAGGTTACACTGCATCGATTTATACAGGGTGTCCAAAAATTATGGTATTTCCGGGAAATGAGGAGTTCCCGAGGTCATTCGAAGCAACTTTTTCCTTTGCAAAAAATTTTTCCGAAGCATCGCTTACGAGTTATTGGCGAAAAACAATGACAAATGAGGGGCGAGCTCGGCTTGCGCTAAGCGGCCCAGCCAACGAGCGCGCGTAGTCCAGTTCCGCTCATTGACTCGGTCGCCTCGCGCCAGCCGTGCTCGCCTCTCATTGGTCACTGTTTTCCGTCAATAACTCGTAAACGACGCCTCGGAGAACATTTTTGTAAAGGAAAAAGTTGCTTCGAATGACCTCGGTAATCTCTAATTTCCCGTAAAGTACCATAATTTGGGACACCCCATAATTCGAATTTTCGCGACTAAACATGCAAATGGAAATCAACCGTGACCGCAAACAACGAGTCGCGTCCAACGAGACGACACGCACCTTTTCGTATTTTATCGTCGATTCGAAGCCGGCGCGTATTGCGAGAAACAATGTTCCCCGGCGCTATCTCGATCAGCGGTTCTTCCGTGAAGCCGCGCGTCTCTTCGCGATTGAATCGCGAAACACGCTCCGGCCTCTGCTTTACGAGGCCTCGTTGCCATATTGTTTATTCCGCGGATAGCCGATGAAGGGCCGAGATTCGACGCGCTTTTGTCGTCGCCGGGTCGTAATAGCTTTTTCTCGGCCGATCGAAGGGAGCGGCGGGATCGTTTTTTCGGTGCCGTCCATTCGGCATTCGCGATAGCTTTGTTTGACTTCGAGCCTTAAAAAGAGACAAAGCAGTCGATTCTAAAAATAATATGCCAGCTTCTGGCGTGTATTCAACCGCGACCGCCTATCGAGCCCGCCGAACACGGGAGTCGATAAAATAGTTGCGCGGATTACGAGAAATATCCGGCGGCCTTCCCAGTCCATTCGACGCGGACTTTCGACAGCTCGAAACGTTGATAAAAAGCACTATTCGACGGTCGAAACGTTCTCGTAAACGATAATACGTTCTTATAGTAGTCGAAGAATACAGTAATGTCTCCCTTACTGACGCTCAGGTTGTACAGTAATGTCTCTCTAATTGACGCCTAGAATGACCACAAAGATGGACAATATGGGAAGAAGAGATACGATTATTCGAGCCTTGCAGCTCGTTTTTATAGTTCTTGACAGTCGGTAACTATAAAAACGAGCCGCAAGGTTATTATCTCCTCTTCCGAAATTGTCTATTTTTGTGCGCAATCTGAGCGCGAATTGGGGAGAAATTACTGTAACGAAATTCTCCACAATTGTCGTGCAGCTTATAAATCAAGCGCACAAAAATGGACAATTTGGGAAGAGAAGACACGATTATTCGAGCCTTGCAGCTGGTTTTTATAGTTCTTGACAGTCGGTAACTATAAAAACGAGCCGCAAGGTTATTATCTCCTCTTCCGAAATTGTCTATTTTTGTGCGCAATCTGAGCGCGAATTGGGGAGAAATTACTGTAATGAGATTCTCCACAATTGTCGTTCAGCTTATAAATCGAGCGCACAAGAATGGACAATTTGGGTAGAGGAGATACGATTATTCGAGCCTTGCGGTTTATTTTTACAGTTATGAATTGTCCACAATTATAAAAACGAGCCGCAAGGCTCGAATAATCGTATCTTCTCTTCCCAAATTATTATCCATTTTAGTGGACCATCTGAGCGTCAGTAAGGGAGACATTATTGTATACAGAAATGGACAATTTGGGAAGAAGAGATACGATTATTCGAGCCTTGCGGTTTATTTTTATAGTTATGAATTGTCCACAATTACAAAAACGAGCCGCAAGGCTCGAATAATCGTATCTTCTTTTCCCAAATTATTATCCATTTTAGTGGACCATCTGAGCGTCAGTAAGGGAGACATTATTGTATACAGAAATGGACAATTTGGGAAGAGGAGATACGATTATTCGAACCTTGCAACTCGTTCTTATAGTTGTTGACAATCGATAACCATAAAAAAAGTGAGCAACAAGGCTCGAACAATCGTATCTTCTCTTCCGAAATTGTCCATTTTTGTGGACCATCCGAGCGTCAATTAGAGAGACATGACTGTAATTTCGAGGCGATGTTCGATGGTCTCCGCTCTGCTCGTATTCGAGCGTTAACATCTTCAAGGTGTCCGATAAGCGGAGGCTTGAAATTTTTTGCCGGATTCTAGTTTCAAGCCGCTTATAAACAATCTAAACGCGTCCGCCTGTACTTCGTTCCCGAAGCAACAACTCTATTTATAGCTCGATAATTTTGGTTGGCACGCGACACCCAAACTGTGCACGCAAGATTCAAACGTTCGCGGAATAATTCATTGACCATTAACGTTATACGCTGACCGTGGACTTGGCAAGCTGTCGTATCGGCTGAAAAGAGAGAGAGAGAGATAGAAGAGCGCGAGAGGTATAAGAGCGCGAGTAAGAAAGCTCGAGAGAGATAGAGCGCGAGTAAGAGAGCGCGAATAAGAGAGCGCGCGAGAGAGAGAGCGCGAATAAGAGAACGCGAGAGAGAGAGAGAGCGCGAGAGAGAGAGAGCGCGAGTAAGGGAGCGCGAGTATGAGAGCGCTAGTAAGAGAGCGCGAGAGAGAGAGAGCGCGAGAGAGAGAGCGGGAGAGAGAGAGAGAGAGCGCCCGAGAGAGAGAGCGGGAGAGAGAGAGAGAGAGAGCGCGAGTAAGAGAGCGCGCGAGAGAGAGAGAGAGCGCGAGAGAGAGAGAAAGAGAGAGAGAGTAAACGAAAATCGCGAATCTCGTCTCCGTTCCTGTATCTCTATACGTATTCTATTCGAGCGTTTTACGAGCCATTGCACAGTTTATTCGAATATTATACTATTCGTGGCGGCGTATCGCTGACAAAAATTTCAACGAACGGCCAAGGAGAGAACTATAAATGCGATTTTTATAGGAGTCGCGTTAAAGTCCGCGGTATGTTTTATTCATAACGAAAGAAGAAACATTAGAATTCTCAGCGCATAGTTTTCTCGCGAGAAAAAAATAAGAGTCTCGTAAATAACACCGCGCGCGCGCGTTCCCCAGCCCGCGTTCATCCTAAAGTAACCCTAAAGGGTTAAAAGATCCATTAGCGCTCCCGGTGTCCCATTTTAGTGATACTCTTCCGCTAGAACGTTATCACCATTATTAGCACCGCGAGAAATATCATTGTCTACGTAAGCGCTCACGCCTTCGGCCGTTCTATTTTTATCAATCCATTATATTTATTTCTCGCCACTATTATCTGCGGATCCAAAAATAAATAGAGCAGAGCGAATACCGTGCACCGGTTGCAAAATATTAATAGTCTGCTGTTTTCGTTTATCGTCGGCGCCGTTTGGAAGTTTTTTAAGAAACGCCATTGCTTTCTGCAGATCTTCTACGCGATAAAAAAGGAATTATTTATTGGTATGTCTTGAAACGTAGTCGGCTAAAAAGGTGATATTCTTCGTAGTTTAACACGTTCTTCCGATGAAATTCGATTTGGATAGTTTAAGTAGCTCAAAAATTAGATATACTATATTTAATGAAATATTATAAATCGGAATTGTGCATTCGTTGACAATGAAATTTCATCTGAAACGCTCTCACCAATATCGCTGTAACTTCGACGTAAATGGATATTTTCTATTTTAAAAAATGCTTGCATATTCTTTGAACGTCGCTTAACAATCGTGTCAGGTACGAAAATGTTAATACTCGACGCTTTGGTTCGAAAAAAATTCCCGAAAATTGTTTATTCGAACGCGAAAAGTCGAGTTCGATGCTCCGAATATCAGCGCTGTAACATCAACGAAAACGATTATAATTCCAAAAAACAAAGATCGCACTACATTTTATAAATATTGAACAACAAGCGTGCGAAGTTTTAATTCAACTGAGATATTTTAAGTATCTTAAACATTAGATATACTATATTTAATTAAATATTATGAGTCGGAATTGCATTCGTTGGCAATGAAATTTTATCTGAAACGCTCTCACCAATATCGATGTAACTTGAACAAAAGTGGATATTCTCCATCTTAAAAAATGCTTTCATATTCTTCGAACGTCGCTTAACAATCGTGCCGAGTACAAAAATACTAATACTCGACGCTTACGTTTAAAAAAAATTCTCGAAAATTGTTTATCCTTACGCGAGAAATCTACTACGATGCTCCGATTATAATTCCAAAAAAAAAACAGAGATCGCACTACATTTTGCAAATATTGATCAACAAGCGTGCGAAGTTTCAATTTATTCCACTGGGGATGCTTTCCTCCCGCAAAATTCCGAAGAGTGTACTCGCAATCGGCGCGCCGAACATCTGAAATCCCTCGCGACGGAAAACGAGAAGGTGCAAGATATCGATGTAAACAGGCAAGATCTGCGATGCGGCGTGGCTCGAGTATCGCGAGTAGGCGTCGTTCGACGTTAGAAGCGGGCCGAGAAAATTTTCCGAGCTGCTTGGAAAGTTACCAAGCCGCGCGGGAAAGCGGCTCGTTGAAATATGTTGTATACGTGTGTACAACGGCCGGCTCTGATGCTTGGCGCCTACCTCATCCTATCCCGCGTTCGTTTATTGTGCTTGTTACGCGGTCGCTCGTACGTATGGCTATCCGCGGCATTACTATTCTTGGCACGGATCGAATCAGCCGGTCTTATATGCGTGCCACTCCGTCGCGATCTATGTATGCACGCACGTATACGTATGTATGTGTGTATATGTGTATACAGGGTGTCCCGAAAATGTCTCGCAACAGGGAAATGTGGGATAGCCGAGGTCGTTCTAAGTAACTTTTTCCTTCGCGAAAATGCAATCCGCGGCTTTGTTTACGAGTTATTAACGAAAAACACCGACCAATGAGAGGCCAGATTAGCTGGCGCGAGACGGCCGAGCCAATGAGTTGTCAACGAAAAACTGTGCCAGTCCTACGCCTGTGTAATTTATCGCTACGTCGATGCTAAAGGTCGAAACCTTACGCCGCTGATAATTGCTATCCTCCCGATAGCAATTTTATTTCCGATTTGCGAATGACAAACATTTTGCCTCGAATTGCAGGACCTGTACTTTATTTTGCTTTCTGCATAGACGCTCGGTTTCTTTATAATTGCATATCGCTTTCGCAGATGAAAATTTGGTTACGTCGAAGGTCCTCGCGGTCAAGTGTGACTGCTATAATCGTGCGTTCGAAATAGACCGTTATAAATTGTTTTATATGTATTTTATAGTTTTAGTACATTCTATACATTTTATACAGGGTGTCTAAAAATGTCTCGCAATCCGGAAGTGAAGGATTCCTCGGATCATTCGAAGTAACTTTTTCCTTAGCGAAAACGTAATCCGCGGCTTTGTTTACGAGTTATTGACGAAAAACAGTGACCAATAAGGCGCGAGCTCGAGTAGACGCGAGCCGGCCGAGCCAATGAGCGCGCGATGCCCGGTTCCACTCATTGGCTCGGCTGTCTCGCGCCAGCGGAACTGGGCTTTCTGCGCTCATGGCTCGGCCCTCTCGCGCCGGCGGAACTGGGCTTCGCGCGCTCATTGGCTCGGCCGGCTCGTGCCTACTCGAGCTCTCGCGTCTTATTGGTCAGAGTTTTTCGTTAATAACTCGTAAACGAAGCCGCGGATCGCATTTTCGCCAAGGACAAACTTACTTCAAATTACCTCGGGAACCTCCCGTTCTCGGATTGCGAGACATTTTTGGGACACCCTGTATATATATGTATATACGTATATGTATGTGTGTTCGGACAGGTTGAAAAAAGAGGGACGCCTCTAGAAAGAAAACGAGGCGGCGTGAAGCGGTGCACGCGGCGGATGATTCACGGAAAGCGCCGCGTTTCTTCTGCCTTGTTGTCACTTGTCCAGCTTTCCGTCGTTTCATTGTTGTGCGTCCGCTCGTCCCCGTCGTCCCGCCGCCGAGCGGATGATCCCCATACGCAGAATTTTACAAATTGGCAGCAATTTGTTAGGACGTGATACCCGTGCCATTACTCATTCCGCGGCGTTTATTCTTGGCGATTTCGGCAATCCTCGTGTGCAACAGCCCGCTCGCCTACCGACGAATCCGTGCGATATATGTATGTACGTACGCTCGAACAGCGAGAGATACAGACTCGTCGTCGAGAGCTTCCTAGTCGTTCGATGCACGTCCGCCGCTTCGTTTTCTTCTGGAGCGAAGACGAACGATTCTTTTCCAAAATTGAAACTCGCGTGGGTGAAACGTTGGTGGGAGAGAAAGATCTAGGAATTGAAGAAGGAAACTGTCGAAACTATGATATACAGTAATGTCTCTCTAATTTGCGCTCAGATTGTCCACAAAAGTGGACAATTTTGGAAGAGGAGATACTATTATTCGAGCCTTGTGACTCGTTTTTTATAATATATGTATTTAATATATATATTATAAATAAAATATAATAATATATTATATAATATTATATATATAATTATTATATTATTATTATATTAATATAATATTATATATATAATTATTATATTATTATTATATTAATATAATATTTTATAATATTATATATATAATTATTATATTATTATTATATTAATATAATATTATATAATATTATATATATAATTATTATATTATTATTATATTAATATAATAAAATATATATAATAATATATATATTTTTAACAACTATAAAAACGAGCTGCAAGACTCGAATAATCGAATCTCCACTTCCCAAATTTTCCATTTTTGTGCGCAATCTGAGCGTCAGTTAAGGAGACATTACTGTAGCTGGCTGGTGCAACGTCATCGATCGTTATGCAAAAGCGAAAGACTCGTAAATGTCGAATGATCGTTATTGGCATTCACGATTTAGCGGCCGCTGGCAAAACAGCTGCGCCATGGCATAAACTGACGTCAACAGCCGCTGGTATGTGCATCGTGCACGGTGTATTCGGGAAAAGTCGCTACGCGAGGAGTGGGGACAGGAGCGGCGCATGCGCGAGAGCCTCGCGCAGCGGCGTGGCGCGTCTACAGAGTGGCACATATTATTATATTGTATGATACTTGCAGCTCTGCGTCGCCGTCGTAGTTCAAAATTACAATGCTCACCCGATAGACGCGCCGCGCCGCTGCGTGGGACTCCCTCCACATGCGTCGCGCCGCCCCCACTCCTTGCGTAGCAATTTTTCCTGAATACTCTAATCACGCGCCATTCGGTGGTACAAACTACCAGTTATTTTCGAGTCGACTGTGGACGAGTGCGAGATCGTAATTTACTTTGATAGCACACTGATAAACCTAAGATTTCAGTATTTGTGAAGTTAACTGAGAATCGATTGTGCCGATTTGCAGACTGTAATTTAATTAGAATTTTGTTTCTTTTCTGTAAAATAGCAGTTTAATCGAGGATAAAATTTTGGCTTCCCGTGAAGGTTTCCCATATATTTATGTGGGAAATATATGTTTTTATAGTTATAGAACTTTAACTATAGAACTATAGAACTATAGAACTATAGAACTATAGAACTACAGAACTATATAACTATAGAACTATAACTATAGAACTATAGAACTATAACTATAGAATTATAGAACTATAACTATAGAACTATATAACTATAACTATAGAATTATAGAACTATAACTATAGAACTATATAACTATAACTATAGAATTATAGAACTATAACTATAGAACTATATAACTATAACTATAGAATTATAGAACTATAGAACTATAACTATAGAACTATAGAACTATAACTATAGAACTATAGAACTATAACTATATAACTATAACTATAGAATTATAGAACTATATAACTACAAATATAGAACTATAACTATAGAACTATAGAACTATAACTATAAAATTATAGAACTATAACTATAGAACTATAGAATTATAGAACTATAACCGTAGAACTATATAACCATAACTATAGAACTATAAAACTTTAAAATATTAATCTAAAACTATAGAACTACAGAAACTGTAGAACTATAAACTACAAAAATAATAATCGTATCTCCTTTTCGCACATCGTCAATTTACGTTCCCAATTCCGAGGCTCAATCAGGGAGAATTTATTCTACCGTCAATTTCGCGAAATATCCTAGCACCGGAGACAGGCAGAACGTAATCTGATTAATGATTAACTATTAGAGCTCATTAATTGTTACAACTGATTCGTAATAGCTAACGAGCGATAAGATAACGAGCGAATCAGATCACGTTCTGCGCGATTCCTCTCTGCCCAATTATTATGAATTTAGTTATAATGACCAGCGAGTTATAATCGAGTAAATCGGATTACTTTTTGAATTCAACGATTCCCATTGTACATCCACGATGTCTCGACGATCCGCTCGTGTACGTACGCCGGATTCGCTCCCCTAACTATACTACTATATATACATGTGTGTATACATATACGTATGTACATATGTATGTATACATATACATGTGTATATACATATACGTATGTACATGTGTATGTATACATATACATGTGTGTACACATATACGTATGTACATATGTATGTATACATATACATGTGTGTATACATATACGTATGTACATATGTAGGTATATTCTGCAGTTTGCATTGCGGAGAACGAACGCGCGCGAACTATGGCCAACTGTTAACACGTTGCTCGACACCTTCGCCGCGAGCAAAACAACACCAACCACTTGTCTGGGTTATTCGTGAGATGATGACTTGTTCTCACCTCGTCTGCGATTGCGGCGACTAGAGCCCTTCCACTCTGCCAAGCATTTGCTTGTTTCGTTGTCGGGGGACCGCGAAAAGCGACGCGGTCTTTCTAATTTTCTCGGGCAACTTCTGCCACCGTCGCTGTCGCCTCCGCGATGTTCGTTCTTGGACTATTTTCCTGGCTACGGTAATGTCTCCCTTACTGACGCTCGGATTGTCCACAAAAATTGGACAATTTGGGAAGAGGAGATACGATTGCCTTGCAGCTCGTTTTCATAGTTGTTGATAATTCGTAACTATAAAACGAGGCGCAAGGCTCAAATTAATCGTATCTGCTCTTCCCGAATTGTCCATTTTTATGCGCAATCTAAGCGTCAATAAGGGAGACATTACTGTATAAGCTTCCAAATCTCGGACGAGATTGTTTCGCTATACAGTAAAGTGAATGTACTTAATCGTAAAATCGTAATAGTAATTCATGGGTTATTTATACATTTCTATTACACGTTTCTAAGAATAATAGAATACATGCACACGCTTCGATATTGTGTTCAACAAGGAAAACAGAGACATGGTGGTTGGTAGAAACAGTTTTAAGCTACTACAGTAATGTCTCCCTTACTGACGCTCGGATTGTCCACAAAATTGGACAATTTGGGAAGAGGAGATACGATTATTCGAGCCTTAAGTTTCGTTTTTATAGTTCCTGACAGTTGGTAACTATAAAAACGAGCCGCAAGGTTATCGTCTCCTCTTCCAAAATTGTCTATTTTTGAGCGCAATCTGAGCGCGAATTGGGGAGAAATTACTGTAACGAAATTCTCCACAATTGTCGTTCAGCTCATAAATCGAGCGCACAAAAATGGACAATTTGGGAAGTGGAGATACTATTATTTGAGCCTTGCAGCTCGTTTTTATAGTTCTTGACAGTCGGTAACTATAAAAACGAGCCGCAAGGTTATCGTCTCCTGTTCCGAAATTGTCTATTTTTGTGCGCAATCTGAGCGCGAATTGGGGAGAAATTACTGTAACGAAATTCTCCACAATTGTCGTGCAGCTTATAAATCAAGCGCACAAAAATGGACAATTTGGGAAGAGAAGACACGATTATTCGAGCCTTGCTGCTCGTTTTTATAGTTCTTGACAGTCGGTAACTATAAAAACGAGCCGCAAGGTTATCGTCTCCTCTTCCGAAATTGCCTATTTTTGTGCGCAATCTGAGCGCGAATTGGGGAGAAATTACTGTAACGAAATTCTCCACAATTGTCGTCCAGCTTATAAATCGAGCGCACAAAAATGGATAAAAATGGACGCGAGGCGGCCGAGCCAACGAGCGCGCGAAGCCCAGCTCCGCTCATTGGCTCGGCCGTCTCGCGCCAGCGGATCTCGCCTCTCATTGGTCACTGATATTCGTCGATAACTCGTAAACGAAGCCGCGGTTTGCATTTTCGCTAAGGAGAAAGTTGCTTCAAATGATCTCAGGAATCCCTCCATTTCCGGATTACGAGACATTTTTGAGACACCCTGTAGACTGCTCTCTAAACGTTTAGGCGCCATTTGTCACGCCGGCGAGACCGGTGCACGGCGAGCAGCCCGATTTCCCGTAAAATCAGATTTTTCAGGAAAGAAAACTCGGCTTCTCCTCCGACCAGCTGGGAATTTTTATCTTGGCCATTTCTCAGCTAAGTGGATTAGACGAAACCGTCGTGGGCGGACTCGGCCGCTAGAAACGACGGAGAGCCCGGATCGTTAAGGATTTAGTTGCAAACGAGTTTCAATTCGTTATCGGAAATTGTTAGACGGTTGCTGCTACGTTTGAGACATCTTGTTAATATACCGGGTGGTTGAATCGACCGCGCATCGGTCGGCGACGCAGCAACCCGACAGGATGCAGGATCAATCGCGGCTGTGTCTCGCGTTATCGAGTATCTTTTCTTTATCCCATCTTTCAAGTAAATTCTTCTTCATCCGCTCTTTCGAGTAATTTCTTCTTTATCCTCTCTTTTTCGAGTAATTTCTTCTTTCGCAAACTATTGGGTTGGCAACTAAGTAATTGCCGATTTCAGTTATAGATGTCTCTCACTCCCATTTTTATGATATCCGTAAATATAAAAATTATTATCAAAATATAAAAATATAATATATTATAATATATATTTATATAATACATAATATATAATATAATATATATATATAATATATAATATTATAATATATATATATATATATATATATATATATATATATATATATATATATATATATAATACATAATATATAATATTATAAAAATATAATATAATATATATAATATATTATATAATATTATAAAAATATAAAATTATTATTATTATTACGTTATTTTTTATTATCCGTGAACGTTAACAACTGGACAAATTGAATGCAGCGGTCAAGGAAAAGCGACCAGAATTGGTCGATCGTAAAGGTGTCATTTTCCAGCAGAACAATGCTAGGCCGCACGCGTCTTTGTCCACTCGGCAAAAATTGATGGATATTGGTTGGGAATTGATGTTACACCCACCATATAGCCCCGATCTCGCACCATCGGATTACCACTTATTTCGATTCCTGGACAATTCCCTTCGTGGTAAAACTTTTAACGACGATGACGCTGTAAAATCTCACTTAACTCAGTTTTTGGCCGAAAAGGATCAGACTTTCTACGAGCGTGGAATTTTCAAGTTGTCGGAGAGATGGCAAAAGGTCATCGAACAAAACGGAAAATACATTACAGATTAAACTTCGTTCCAAGTAAAAAGAAATTTTCTCTTTCATTGAACAAATCGGCAATTACTTAGTTGCCAACCCAATAATTTTCTCAAATAACCAGACCGCCGCGCGTCCCGGATAAAAGAGACGCGAACAAACGGAAGTTTCCGATGACCCGACGACGAGAGAGAGAAAAAAGGAATAAAAAAAAACGGCTGTTCTCACTAAGATTGTTCCACTTCTCGGTGTCAATGGATCGCGCCACAAAGGAATCACTTCCTTCGGCGAGCACAGTTTCTGTCCCGGCTTCTCATTTGTATTCAGCGCCAGTGGTCATCGACGTCCAATGCCAATGTGGCATCTGTGTGATACTCGAATCGGTCGTCGTGTTTCCCCGGAGACGCACACAGTGCATCCGAGAAGGCCGTGGCATCTAAATCGTGTGTCTCGGAGCGATGTCGCGCAACATCTTCGTCGATCCTGATAACACGCGTCCGTTGCGGCGGCGGCGGCGGTGCCTGTGAAGACGATCGCGATAAAACGTGTGCGAACAAAAAAAAAAATTGTGTGAACGGGTCGGAAGTACAAATATTTATTTCCTGTTTTGTTTGAGAACGATCACGGCTCGGAGACGTTACGCGGAGATTTACAGTAATTTCTTTCTAATTCGCGGTCTGATTGCGCACGAAAGTGGACAATTTTGGAAATGAGGAGTTATTATTTATAATAGTTGGAAAAGAAGAGGAGTTATTATTTGTATTAGTTGAGAAATGAGGAGTTATTATTTATATTAGTTGAGAAAAGAGGAGTTATTATTTATATTAAATATAAATAAAATAATAATAATAATAAATATAAATAAAAAAGTGTAATTATTATTTATATTAGTTGAGAAAAGAGGAGTTATTATTTATATTGGTTGAAAAAAGAGGAGTTATTATTTATATTAATTGAAAAAAGGGGAGTTATTATTTATATTAATTGAAAAAGAAGAGTTATTAATTATATTAATTGAAATAAGAGAAGTTATTATTTATATTAATTGAAAAAGAAGAGTTATTAATTATATTAATTGAAATAAGAGAAGTTATTATTTATAATAATTGAAAAAAGAGGAGTTATTATTTACATTAATTGAAAAAAGAGGAGTTATTATTTACAATAACTTATTCGAGCCTTCAGACTCATTTCTCACTTACCGACAGTCAACAATTATAAAAACAAGCCGCAAGGCTCCAATAATAATATCTCCTCTTCCAAAATCGTCCATTTTTATGCCCAATCGAAGCGCGAATTAGGGAGAAATTACTGTATTTTTATTTAGAGATCGAAGCGTTATGTGATCGAGTGGAATCGGTCGAATAAAAAAAGAAAGCCAGGAAGCGCGAAAGAAATGCGGGAGGGGGGCGAGAGAACTATAAATCCCGCGTTCGTCGACGCTCGTAAGCTCGACGGAATCTGCGAAATCGTGAGAGAGCTCCAACGTTCGTTTCGTTTAATTAATTTAAGACCGGGTCAGCGTCGACCGCGCCTCGGCAGCGAACGCGTCAAATGGTCCGTGTTGTACGCACGAGTGCACGGTTTCGTGCACTCGGCGCAATTAATATCGCGCGTGGTACGCTAATTTAGACGGAGCGCTTTTCGCGGCTACTTCCGCTGGCATCGATACGTTGTTTTTCGACGATTTTCCGAGCAACCGCGATAGGCGTTTAGAAACCCACCGCAAAGTATGTACAGTAAATTTTTCCCACGTTTTTCTCTCAGCTTGAAAACAAAAATGGACAATTTGGGAAGACGAGATACGATTGTTCGAGCCTAGCGACGCGTTTTTCTAGTCGCCGATTGTCAACAAGTATGAAAACGAGGTGCAAGACTGGAATAATCGTACTTTCGCTTCCCAGTAGACCCGGGCTTCGGTAAAAAGGTGCCCGGTTCCAGAATTTGCATTCTAAAATTGTTGGAATTATAATGAATCTTTCATAAAAAATTTTCGGATAAATTAGTCGCCGTATTTCTATCATGTCCTTTATCTTGATTAATAACGTTTCTATTTATTTATTTAATTATATATTATAATATATAATAATATATATTATATATATAAATATTATAATATATATTATAACACATATATAATAAAATATAATATTTATATATTTTTATTAATTTAATCGCATCTCCTCTTCCCAAATTGTCCATTTATTTGTTCACAAGCCGAAGGAAAATTAGGGAATAATTTACTGTGCATATCCCGCGTGAAATTTGCCAAACGATCAAAACAATTCGCGTGGGCGAGAGAACGCAGAACCGTTATGGAGATTCGCCTATCTACTTTTCTACGCATCGCGCACTTTACGAAGCGTTCCTTAACACGTTCCGTGCCAAGCTGTTTTTACACGATTCTTCGCACTGGCCATTTGATATTTCACTAAAACTTGATATATTACAATTATATATTGTAATTGTTAATTATCGTATATATATAATAATATTATATATTATATTATATTATAATAATATTATAATATTAATAATATTATATATTATATTATATTATTATAATATTATAATATTAATAATATTATATATTATATTATATTATTATAATATTATATAATATTCTATATTATTAATAATATTATTAATAATATATATATATATACGATAATTAATAATTACAATATATAATTGTAATATAATAAGTTTTAGTGGAATATCAAATCGCAATATATATATATAACAATGAAACAAACTTATTATGACTCCCATTCTTGTGGTGGAAATTAACGCTTCGGTTCTAAATTTCTTACAAACTATTTTTCTCAACGCATTAAATAAACACCTACGCATGTACCATCGACGGTGAGGGAGGGGGGGGGGGGGAGGTACACGTGGCAAGGAACGCGTTAAGGGAGCCGCGGTAGGTAATATTGCACGCTCGGCGACTTCATTAACGTCTGGAAAATATAGGAATCGCGCTTTCGGCGGACGGGAAGATAACTTCGGTCGTAACTTCGGTGGCTCGCGCGTTCGTAAAATACGGCCGGGTGTAATTTTTACGGAATACCGCAGTGTCCGAGATGCTTGTTCGTTAGCGTTTCCGTAGGCAGGTAGTTATCCGCGCGTTTTAAAACTGGTTCCGCCGCCGCCATTAGCATATAGGCGCGCCGCGCGGTTTACCAATCGTTTGAACGAGTGTACGAGTGAATTACGACGCGTCCGCCTGTTGTTTTACATTTTCAAAAAAATTCCGCGCGTCTCGAAGCCGGTCGGGCCGATTTCTATTACACACGGGAAGAGAAAAATTTATCGCCTGGAACAACCCGTTAGGGTCGCGAGAAGAAACGCGAACAGGCAGAAGGCCACCGTCTCGACTCCAATCGTTGTTACAGTGATGTCTCCCTGACTGACGCTTAGATCGTGCAGAACAATGGACAATTTGGGAACAGGAGATACGATTATTCGAGAATTTTCGAGGACTATAAAAACGAGCCGCAAGGCTCGACTAATCGTAGCTTCGCTTTCAAAATTGTTTCATCTCTGCGTGCGCGACATGTCTAGATCATTGACGTGCCATTCCGATTTTATGAGAACTGGACGCCGGATTCTATGCATTTTCGAAATAGGAAAAATTTCGTGGCAAAAGGGCGACGAAATTTTATAGTAGTCGATGCGTCGTCGACTTGTTCGAACGATCGCAGGATTGAAGAAACGTTGACTTTGGTACCTTGCAGTCGACGCTGAAAATACAGTAATGTCTCCCTAATTGACGCTCAGATTGCGCAGAAAAATGGAAAACTTGGGAAGAGGAGATACGATTGTATTCGATCCTTGCGGTTCATTTTTATAGTCACGAATTGTCAAGAATTATAAAAACGAGCCGCAGGGCTCGAACAATCGTATCTCCTCTTCTCGAATTGTCCATTTTTGTGCACGATCTGAGCGTCAGTTAGGGAGACATTACCGTACATTGCAGTGGATTTTGTCGAGAAAAGTCTAGAAATCGATGTCCTGAATCTGGAAATCTAATTAGAACAAGTGCTGAAGTCATTTGTTTTTGTCAGACCGTATAGTAATTTCTCCCTAATTCCCCAAAGGGAAATTTGGACAATTTTTTCAATACAGTTTGCACTATGTTTTTATAATCGTTGACAATCGGTAACTATAAAAACGAGTCGCAAGGCTCGCGTAATCGTAGCTTCTCTTCCAAAATTGTTTCATTTCTGTGTACAAGCTGAGCGCCAATTAGGGAGAATTTACTGTATAAAGTTACGTTTTCGAAATACAATAATGTCTCCCTAATTGACGCTCAGATTCTGCACAATAATGGATAATTTAAGAAAAGGAGATACGATTGTATTCGATCCTTGCAGTTCATTTTTATAGTCACGAATTGTCAAGAATTATAAAAACGAGCCGCAATGCTCGAACAATTGTATCTCCTCTTCTCGAATTGTCCATTTTTGTGCACGATCTGAGCGTCAGTCAGGGAGACATTACCGTACATTGCAGTGGATTTTGTCGAGAAAAGTCTAAAAATCGATGTCCTGAATCTGGGAATCTAATTAGAACAAGTGCTGAAGTCATTTGTTTTTGTCAGACCGTATAGTAATTTCTCCCTAATTCCCCAAAGGGAAATTTGGACAATTTTTTCAATACAGTTTGCACTATGTCTTTATAATCGTTGACAATCGGTAACTATAAAAACGAGGCTCGAATTCCCAAATTCCCAATTCCAAGTCTCCTCTTCCCAAATTGTCCATATTTGTATACAATCCGAGCGTCAATTAGGGAGACATTACTGTATTCCGTGCGCGAGAAGGCGCGTAAAATTGTAAAAAAACGCCTTCCTTTCAAGATCGCGGAACGGAACAACCGACTCCGTGAAATCAAGTTCGAAAACTCAAGTCAAGATTATCATTTATTCTCGTCCCAGCCACGTCGAATCGACGACTCGTGGCTCCGTCGCGCGAAACTCTGTGAAATCGATTCTCGGCGGCAAAGATCGTTCGACGCGCCGCAGTTCCATCGAACGTGAAAAGAACGATTGAAAATGTGCTTCATATGTTGCCTGTTGATTTCGATGTTCAATTACTTCATCGTCGCCGCGCCGGGAACACCGTGCGCGCCGATAACGGTGTGACGAGCGACGAACCTGTTCCCTAACCGTGCGACAATCTTCCCAGAAGACCTCACGAAATGATCCGTGGACGTTGACAGCCGCGCGTTCCGCCGAGTCCGCTCGAATCGGTCGAAGATATAGCGCGCGAGATTCTATTTTAACGAAGTGTCCGAGCAGCAGCGGCGGCGGCGGCGACCAAGATGGCGGCCGGAGGGCTCGCCGGAAGTCTCGGAATACTCGGCGACTCTCGTGGCTGCTCGCTGTGTTGAAGTGACTACTCGTAACCTCGTGTGAGAAGGCCCGGCCCGCGGTGCGGTCACGTGTTCCCGATCGGGCGCGTCCGACGAAATAGCGACGCGAAAATGTTGTTCCGGCGGCAGACCAGCGAACCGACCGGAAGCGTCGCGAAGACGCCCGGCACCGCGATGGCGCACAGTACCAGCTCGTCCGGCATCTTATCGAGTTGGTACTCGAAGATAACGACGAACGTGAAGAAGAGGCAACCGTTCAGTCCGAAATCTCTGTTGAAGAAGGCGTTGGTACTTGTCCTTGCTTTTTTCGTTCTCTATTCGCGGAATAGACCCCAGACTCCGGGCGAACGGTAGAAAAACGGACTTTTCGCGACGCAGGATCGCACACGATTTAACCAGTTAGCTGTGTCACGGCGAGTATACTCGTCGCGCGTAAGAAGCAGCGACCATTGGCTATTTAAATTGTAATTTTAAGGAAAACAAAAATATATTCTCAAATTTCGAGATGTTCAGAATATTTTCAGGCCAATCCTGCGCGAAGTTGTTTACATTGTTATAAAAATAAAATTAGGGAAGGATCACGGTATTGGTGTTCGACGTGCAAAGTGCTATTATATATTGTTCCTTGCTTTGCTAAATACCGCTCTCTCTCTACAGCAGCAATTTGAATTCTTAACTTTTATAAGTATTCGATTATCCCTGGGTTTTTCGTTTATAATAATATTATTATGTATTAATAGTATTAGTATATTAGTAATAAAATTGTTAATTTTATCGTATATATAATATAATAATATTATATATATATATATATATATATATATATAATAATATAATAATAATAATAATAATAATATAATAATAATAATAATAATAATATATATACATACATTATATACTATATATAATGTACTTATATTAATAGTATTAGTACACTAGTAATAAAATTGTTAATTTTATCAAATAAAACCGTCTTTTTGATCTAATATTTTAACAGCGACGCTTAATATATTTGACGAATATACTCGTCTTTGCTTGATTCTCGTGACACATGTAGGTGCGCGCTCCAAAAAGGAGGCGTCACAGCTAACTGGTTAACGAACTATTTTCATCGAGATTTTTTTTTTTTATAACGATAGTCTATTTTCGAAGTGATTATCGTTCGTTAATGTCACGTGTTTGCTTTTGTTTCAGCTGCCTGTCGTCGATCCCTTCCTGGAGAAAGTGTCGCTCTCTGATCTCAGTAAGTGTTACCATTTTTTTCTTTTTTCGTTATTTCGAATTATTATCGTCGGATCGATTTTTCTGGGTCGAAATATCGAGGTGAAACTTCTTGGCAGGCGATCGTAATTTACATTTTTTAATGCGTTCATCGTTAACATGTAGACGAAAGCAGGAAATCGAGCTGTTATACAGAGAAATGTGTTGCAAATTGTGAACAAGAATGGACAATTTGGGACAAGAGCATCGATATCAAATTAGCAATCGCCTAATTGCGATCTTTCCTGCATCGATATCAAATTAGCAATCGCCTAGTTGCAATCTTTCCTGCATCAATATCAAATTAGCAATCGCCTAGTTGCAATCTTTCCTGCATCGATATCAAATTAACAATCGCCTAGTTGCAACCTTTCCTGCATCGATATCAAATTAACAATCGCCTAATTACAATCTTTCCTGCATCGATATCAAATTAACAATCGCCTAGTTGCAATCTTTCCTGCATCGATATCAAATTAACAATCGCCTAATTACAATCTTTCCTGCATCGATATCAAATTAGCAATCGCCTAGTTGCAATCTTTCCTGCATCGATATCAAATTAGCAATCGCCTAGTTGCAATCTTTCCTGCATCGATATCAAATTAACAATCGCCTAATTACAATCTTTCCTGCATCGATATCAAATTAACAATCGCCTAGTTGCAATCTTTCTTGCATCGATGTCAAATTAGCAATCGCCTAGTTGCATTCTTTCCTGCATCGATATCAAATTAACAATCGCCTAATTACAATCTTTCCTGCATCGATATCAAATTAACAATCGCCTAATTACAATCTTTCCTGCATCGATATCAAATTAACAATCGCCTAATTACAATCTTTCCTGCATCGATATCAAATTAACAATCGCCTAATTACAATCTTTCCTGCATCGATATCAAATTAACAATCGCCTAGTTGCAATCTTTCTTGCATCGATGTCAAATTAGCAATCGCCTAGTTGCAATCTTTCCTGCATCGATGTCAAATTAACAATCGCCTAATTACAATCTTTCCTGCATCAATATCAAATTAGCAATCGCCTAAACCGAAAATCAAGCTTTCACTAAACAGCCGGGTGTCAGAAGTCGAATCCCAGAAGAGTCGATCGAACTGTACTTCTCGATAAGAGATAAGAATAAAACGAGAACGATATCACAATAACGCAACGGTAAGCGGGAACGATTTCTAATCTCGGACGGTAACTAATAACATTTATCTGGCGGTGCTTCCGCGCGCTCGATCAAATTTCTTCGGGCGAAGGGGCGCCGGGTTGGGTGCCGCGCTGGGTGACAATGTAGTAACGGATTGCTCTTTCGAATTCCCCCGGAGCAGCTTTTCTTCGGGCGCATTAGTTTCGCCGGGTCCTTCCGTCCCGTTCCATTTTCTTGCCGCTAGAAGAGAGACGAAGAGAGAGAGAGAGAGAGAGAGAGAGAGAGAGAGAGAGAGAGAGAGACGAAACGGCCGCGGATGATAAAACGCTTTCGCGAAAGCTTTCCCGGCGAAGGAGGTATAAAGCCGGGTAAATCGATGCAGCCCGGCAATGTATTTATAAATAAGTGCCGGTGCGTAAACGAAGGGGGTGCCGGTCGATTTAAGCTAACCTAGAGATCATCGGATTACCGTGCCCCGTCTGTAAACAAATCGTTTCATCCACGAGTCATTGCCTCGTTGGAAAATTAGCAATTGCAACGCAGTCCGCGCCCTGCTCTCCCGATTATGGCTGACGCGGGAATTTCTGCATCGATCCGGGCCAGGTTAAATGCGCCAGTCGTGTTTCGGTAAGCCCTCTCTCTCTCTCTCTCTCTCTCTCTCTCTCTCTCTCTCTCTCTCTCTCTCTCTCTCTCTCTCTCACTCTCTCAGCTACTTACGAACACATGTTCGGCGGCTCCGTTTACGGTTCTAGCCGAGTTAACACTTTGCGCTCGAGTGGTCACTCCGAGACACCGCTTGAAAATGTTTATATCGCATTTCAAAATAATTCTTACATAAAGAAAATTTAGATTTGAAACATTGTTGAAATTGTAATTAATATATTATAATTATAATTATTTATAATATATTAATTATAAGTTCAACAATTTTTCAAATCTAAGTTTTTGTATGTAAGAATTATTTCGGAATGTCACATAAACATTTTCTAGTGGTGCCTCGGGGTCACCAGTTGAGCGTAAAGTGTTAATTCGTTAACTTATGTAATTATAATTATTTATAATTATAATTATTATTATAAATAATTATTTATAATTATAATTATAAGTCGCAAGACTCAATTTCGCACGCATAAAATGCGCTCTGTCGTATAAAATAGAGACAGCGTGGGTCAGAAAAATTATTTTAGATTTCCAATTAAAATAGCTTCAACTGCAAAGGGTTAACCCTTTGCGCTCGACTGGTGACCCCAAGACACCACTAGAAAATGTTTATATCACATTCCAAAATAATTCTTACATAAAGAAAATTTAGATTTGAAAAATTGTTGAAAGTATAACTGTTGTATAAGTCGCAAGACCCAATATCATATAAAATATTTTCGTATAAAATAGAGACAGCGTGGGTCAGAAAAATCATTTTAGATTTCCAATTAAAATAGCTTCAATTGCAAAGGGTTAACCCTTTGCGCTCGACTGATGACCCCGAGGCATCACTAAAAAATGTTTATGTGACAATCCAAAATAATTCTTACATAAAGAAAATTTAGATTTGAGAAATTGTTAAAAGTATAACTGTTGTATAAGTCGCAAGACTCAATTTCGCACGCATAAAATGCGCTCTGTCGTATAAAATGGAGACAGCGCGGGTCAGAAAAATTATTGTAGATTTCCAGTTAAAATGGCTTCGAGTGCAAAGGGTTAAGGAACCTCGAACTATACTATACGCTGCCGAGCTTCGCTATCGCGCGCGCTTTCGCGTACAATTTTAAGCGGACGTTCGTGTCCTGCGGCAATTAAATCGTCCGTCCACCGTCCTCGATTTCAGTTCATTTTAACCCTTTGCACTCGGATGCCGCCGATACGCCGGCGCAATTCGCATTCGTGGCAAAAAGCGTGTGGCGTGTCTTTTTACTGTTTATTATTTTATTATGATTATATTCTCTATATATATTCTATTATATTATTATATTATTATTATCTCTATTTATTATTTTCCTTCGTACTGTAAGGCATGATTAAAAACACGAAATCTCTTTTGTTTATCAGTTCCTAGAAGATTTTCGAGCGGCGCAATGATTTTTCTTTCAATTCGACTCTGTATAACGATGTCGAAATGTTTGCAAAATTTGTTCCGAGGGGAAAGGGTTAAGGTATACTGTGGTAGACTCAATTTAATTCGGAAATTGAACCTATGTTACCGATTGTCTATTCATAAAATGAATCGTCTATGCTCATAAAAATGTACATTATGTACAGATATATGTAAGATATATATCGTATGTATGACAATAAAAATATAATGACATATATATATATGTATATATTATATATTATATACATATTATTATATATATATATATATATATATATATATATATATATATATATATATATAATAATATATTCAGGGTGCTTAAGAGATTGTTATATTAAAAACGGTTGCCCTTATTACGTGATACATTAGCCGAGAATCTGCGATTTTCGGCATTAATTAATACATTCCTGAAGGCGTAAAAATCGTGCAATTTTCTTCATATAAACTAAATGCGTTCGGAAAAATTGTACGTTTTTTACGCATTAGAGCAAATGCATTGATAATTGCTGGAAACTGCAGACTCTAGACCCGTCGATTTTATCAGAGAAAGATTGTTCGACTAATTTTTAGGCCAGCCTCTCTCGAAGCGCTTCGCTTACGCGACGATCAATGAAATTTTTCAACTCGTTGCGATCGCGTGACGGTTTTTCATAGAATTCGCAATCATTCATTGTAATTCGTAGTTCATTTTCGTCGACAAAGCTGTAGGGTAAGTGTGGGTATTACTGCGGACGGCCCGAATACTGCGGTATTTTATAAAAGTAATAAAATCTAACGTATAACATCAAGATTATATTACAGGAGCTACGATTAGTCGAGCCTTTTTATATTATTATTATTATTATTATTATTATTATTATTATTATTATTATTATTATTATTATTATTATTATTAGTCGGCTCGTTTTTGTAATTATCGACAATCGGTAACTATAAAAATGAGTCGCGAGGATCGAACAATCGTATCTGCTCTCCCTAAATTGTCCATCTTTTGTGGACAATCTGCGCGTCAATTATAGAGAGACATTAGTCTGTATTAGCGTTCGAGCGAAGAGGAAAACGCGAAAGTTGCGTCGGAATCGTAATCGTTTTTCCGGGTCGCGTGTGTGCGCCCGGTGCTCGGAATCAAACCGGGAAGTGCGTCCCACGTGCTCGCCGATCCGTTTATGTAGATTTCCCCTTGAAACGGTGGTACTGGGTTCCCCGGACCCACAGTATCCTTCCTCGGCTGTCGTGGGAGTATGGTGTGCCGATCGATGAATTCCCGGGAGGTTCAGCTCGTCCGCGAGCACCGGAACCCAGAGACGAAAGGATTCGGCAAGGCCGTCGGGATCAACGTAAAATGAGGAGAGAGAGAGAGAGAGAGAGAGAGAGAGAGAGAGAAATAGAGAGAAAGAGAAATAGAGAGAGAGAGAGAAATAGAGAGAGAGAGAGAGAAATAGAGAGAAAGAGAAATAGAGAGAGAGAGAGAGAAATAGAGAGAGAGAGAGAGAGAGAAATAGAGAGAGAGAGAGAGAGAGAAATAGAGAGAAAGAAAAATAGAGAGAGGGAGAGAGAGAGAGAGAGAGAGAAATAGAGAGAAAGAAAAATAGAGAGAGGGAGAGAGAAATAGAGAGAGAGAGAGAGAGAGAGAGAGAGAGAGAGAAATAGAGAGAAAGAGAGAGAGAGAAATAGAGAGAGAGAGAGAGAGAGAGAGAGAGAGGGAGAGGGAAATAGTGAGAAAGAGAGAGAGAGGGGGAAATAGAGGGAAATAGAGAGAAAGAGAGAGAGAGGGAAATAGAGAGAAAGAGAGAGAGAGGGAAATAGAGAGAAAGAGAGAGAGAGGGAAATAGAGAGAAAGAGAGAGAGAGAGAATCTGATTTACGGGCAGACGAAACACACGACGTAGGTCGGCGGCTAACGGTCGCGGAAATATGGCCGAAGTTCGGTCCGGAAGTGGTTGCTTTTCTCTCAACGCGAATACCGAATAACATTGAATTCGTTTCACGGTCTCATGCGCTTTCGTGGCACCGTCGACGACGACGGTCCCTGTCCAGAAATGTAGTTCGAATTGAACGTCTTCCAAGGTCCGCCGACGCTTTTTAACGCGCGCTCGCTCGCTGGCCGCTCGTAACGATTTGACACGTTTCCGAAAAAAGTGGTACAGTCGCCCGACAAAGTGTACACGTTCGTACAGCCTGCAAAGCTTTCTATAACGAAGCTTTTTATAATCGGGCCAATCGATCGGAATTTTATTTCAGACCGGCTTGGCTCGCTCGGCGACGAGTTACATAGATTTTTGCAAAAATGTCTATCGATCGGGACGATGACGAAATTACTTTTATTTCTTATTAAAATTTAGTAAAACATTTTCGCTGGTACCTCGCGAACGATGCCGCGAATTGCAGAAGTCGTTAAGGAGAAGGTTATTTTGAACGACCTCGGGAACCCCTAATTTTTCGATAGTAACGTAAGTTTGGGACACTCTGTACATTCTGGTCACTGTATCGTATTGTCATAATAATCTCGATTTAAAGAAAGTCAAATTCCCTCGAATAATGTGAGGAAAGAACGGCTGTGATTTTATTACCGATTCTGCAGATCAGGAATCATCCCTTTCCAGGTGACAACAATAATTATGTGACACCTTGTACAGTAATGTCTCCCTAATTGACGCTCAGGTTGTACATAAAAATGGACAATTTGGGAAGAGAAGCTACGATTAGTCGAGCCTTGCTTCTTGTTTTCAGAATTGTTGACAATTCGTGACTATAAAAATGAACCGCAAGGATCGAATATAATCGTAACACCTCTTCCTAAATTGTCCATTTTTGTGGACAATCTTAGCGTCAATTAGGGAGACATTACTGTATTTCGAACACGTAACTTTATACAGTAAATTCTCCCTAATTGGCGCTCAGCTTGTACACAGAAATGAAACAATTTTGGAAGAGAAGCTACGATTAGTCGAGTCTTGCGACTCGTTTTTATAGTTACCGATTGTCAACGATTATAAAAACATAGTGCAAACTGTATTGAAAAAATTGTCCAAATTTCCCTTTGGGGAATTAGGGAGAAATTACTATACGGTCTGACAAAAACAAATGACTTCAGCACTTGTTCTAATTAGATTTCCAGATTCAGGACATCGATTTTTAGACTTTTCTCGACAAAATTCACTGCAATATACGGTAATGTCTCCCTAACTGACGCTCAGATCGTGCACAAAAATGGACAATTCGAGAAGAGGAGATACGATTGTTCGAGCCTTGCGGCTCGTTTTTATACTTCTTGACAATTCGTGACTATAAAAATGAACCGCAAGGCTCGAATACAATCGTATCTCCTCTTCCTAAATTGTCCATTTTTGTGGACAATCTTAGCGTCAATTAGGGAGACATTACTGTATTTCGAACACGTAACTTTATACAGTAAATTCTCCCTAATTGGCGCTCAGCTTGTACACAGAAATGAAACAATTTTGAAAGAGAAGCTACGATTAGTCGAGCCTTGCGGCTCGTTTTTATAGTTGTTGACAATCGGTAACTGTTGTAAATACTGCGGTATTTTATAAAAGTAATCAAATCTAACATATAACATCAAGGTTATATTACAGGAGCTACGATTAGTCGAGTCTTGCGGCTCGTTTTTATTAACAATTCGTGACTATAAAAACAAACCGCAAGACTCGAACAATCGTATCTCCTCTCCCTAAATTGTCCATTTTCGTGCACAATCTGAGCGTCAATTACAGAGACATTACAGTATACCGTAGGACCGATGTTCGATCACCGTGCGATACGCGAAAGTGGTCCACCCATTTTGTAGCAACCTGTTGTTAAATCCAAAGATTCCGGCGACAAGTGTCGGGATCAGGACGAGGGGAAACGGGACAGGGCGGATACAATGGAGTCGAAAGGGGTTGCGCGGAAATGCGTTGTAAAGCTGGATGGATAAGCTTGATTTTAACAAGGTCGAGGGGATTTCGTTCGGTGACGCATTTTCGCATTCGTATTTAGGTCTGGGTCATGGGGTGGGGTGTGTTCGATAACACGGAGCCCCGGTACAAATAGCGACAGGGTGGTGGTGGTGGTGGTGGTTCCCTTGTTTGTTGTTTGCCGTCCCGTTCCTAGCATTGCAACATTCTTCGATCGCGACTCCTCCGCACGCGTTATTCCGTTTTATCGGAGCTTTTCCGTTTCTCGGATAGAATCGGATCCTCCTCGCGGCGCGTACGCTCTCCGTGGCTCGTGCAACGTTTAATAGTATCGCTTGCGATCGTTCGAATGAATTTCAACGATCCGTTATTGGGGACGGAAAATTTATCGCGGCCACCATAGACTGTGATCTGATGCCAAGTAAAAGAATTCGAACTTTCTTGCGATTTATGCTGATCGTAGACATCGAGGGCTTTTTATGCATTTGTGAGAAAAGTGAGTGGATAATACAAAATAGCGAATGCTGGGCATGAATTTAATAGTATTAATAATATTTTATTGATATATATATATATATATATATATATATATTTATTTATTTATTTATTTATTTATTTATTTATTTATTTATTTATTTATTTATTTATTTATTTATTTATATTATGTATATATATTCATTATATATATTATATATATTATTATTTTATTATATTATATATACCATTATTTTATTATATTGTATATATTTATAATTGGGCCAAGCGGTCCAAATTTTTGGGGGACGTTACAGTGATTAGTTTACTTTGTTAGTTACAAAACGTTTATTACGCGAATATAAAATTAACGAATTTCTATTGTTAGGTTATGTCAAGGTTATTATTTGGTTATATCATAATTATTAAACAGTGAATATAATATCACAATAAAATATACAGTAATTATTGCGCGAATAAAAATTAACAAATTTCTATTGTTAGGTTATGTCAAGGTTATTATTTGGTTATATCATAATTATTAAACAGAGCATATAATATCACGATAAAATATACAGTAATTATTACGCGAATATAAAATTAACGAATTTCTATTATTAGGTTATGTCAAGGTTATTATTTGGTTATATCATAATTATTAAATAGAGCATATAATATCACGATAAAATATACAGTAATTATTACGCGAATAAAAATTAACGAATTTCTATTGTTAGGTTATGTCAAGGTTATTATTTGGTTATATCATAATTATTAAACAGAGCATATAATATCACAATAAAATCTACAGTAATTATTACGCGAACAAAAATTAACGAATTTCTATTATCAGGTTTCGCGTTACAAAAGAAATTGTTAATAACGTCGCGTCAACGTGCGCGAAGTTCAAACTATAAGAAATTCTTCTTCGACCTTCGCGCACCCGTCCCTCGTCAATAATTTGCGCTTAATTAGCGCGTGCAGGATAGTAATCTCGGGTTAATATAATGCCTTCCCATAATTAATTTTAATTCTCTCTCAATGCCGTCGAGCGTGCCTTCGTAGTAATTAATTCGATTAATACGTAATAATACGTAAGACGTTCGAGAAAGCTTCGACGCGATATTCCGCCCTGGTATGTTCGAAAAAGAATGAAGCAACCGTTCGTAAATAAATAGTATTGTGTACAGAGGCTAGAGACGGCAGACAAACATTGAGTCACGTTCGTGAAGGCGTATCAGAGTTTAGATAACGTTAGAAACATTGCATATCTCTCGATGATTACCTAGAGACGCAAAATTCTTTTTTTTTTTCTTATAAAATACCGCGTATATTCAGTAGACCTTGTTTTTTTTTTTAAACGACGATCGAAAAGAGACAACGAGATTTATTCTTACAAAGCGATTTGAAAAATTATATATTATCATATATTATATAATTATATTAATTATTATATATATTATTATTATGTATATAATTATTATATACATTATTATTATTATATATTATTATTATATATATAATTATTATGTATATTATTATTATTATTATTATATATATATTATTATATATGTAATTATTGTATGTATTATTATAATATTATATAATATATAAAATTATATAATATCACTCGATCGACTCGACTCAGAGCTAATAAAATGAGCCAGCTGGGTGAATTTTAAGCGATTTCATGTTCTAATGATTGATCCTAGACCTCGACCCATATAGTCGCATTATAAATAAACACCCCTTAACGCGATGCCGCAGGAAATCATGTGGAAACGCGTTTTAAACTTGCACCGCGCCGCGAAAGCTTCGCCGATCATTTAAAATAACTTTTTAACGCGAACAATGATGGACGACGATTCGTTTGATTTTTTATCGTTAACATCTTGCGCTATTCTTACGCTAACGACGTGACAAATTTTTAGCGTTTCTATTCGATGTACGATAACATTTGTTCGGTTTTTGCTTTCGATCGCGGCTTTCGGGGAACGTCGGACACGATAATGTTGCTTAAATAAATGATTTTCCCGAACGAATGGAAAATCTACGAAAGCGGTAATATAAATAAAACCTTTCCACCGAAATTACGCCGACACTTCTGCGACCATGCTACCTATAATAATCCCGATAACGGGCATTATCGATTAACCGTGTGCAAGCTCCAGGTGCGTTTGTTAGTAAAGCGGAATAATTGATAAATGTAGCGGCGGCCGGAATTCTGATCGAGCCCCGGCAACATGATTTACGCGCCCCTATTTTCGGAACACTTTCATTTGCCGCCGGTTTTTCAATCTCGCTAAAAAGTTGCACGCTCGAGCGTGTGCATATACGCGTGTACACGTTCGTTGTCGCGCAGCAAAATGTTTACAGAATTGTTCGCTCGACGCGCAAACAACGAATCGTTAAACGATTCGAAAAAATCATTTCGAACGAGGAGATTTAGGGGAATTCGTCGATAGGGGGGAATCGAATGTTCCATTCGGTCTCTTAATTAGCACCGTGTATAATCGTAGAACAAGTCTCGTTCGGTCGCCCCGAGCAGTGTTTACAAAGAAGACAATAGAGACGGCTGCGAATCGATATTTGCGACCCCAATTAATTCGGAGAAGCTTAACCTTTTAGGCACGACGCGCCACTATAGTGGCTTTCGCGGATTTCATCTCTCTGGACGACGCGCCGCTATAGTGGCTTGCTCTAGTAGCTCACTCGCTCATCGTTTGAACCAAATAATCGTCTTCATATGCATTGTTTCACACTTCTTTTGTCTTCGCATCGATTTACAACAGTCCACAGGGCGTCCCAAAAATGTCTCGCAATCCGGAAATGGCGGGTTCCTCGGATCATTTGAAGCAACTTCTTCCTTTACAAAAATGTTCTCCGAGGCACCGTTAACGAGTTATCAACGAAAAACAGTGACCAATAAGAATCGAGTACGGCTGACGCGAGGCGGCCCAGCCAACCAGCGCACGAAGCCCAGTTCCGCTCATTGGCTCGATCGCCTCGCGCCAGCCGAGCTCGCCTCTCATTGGTCACTGTTTTTCGTTAATAACTCGTTAACGGTGCCTCGGAGAACATTTTTGTAAAGGAAAAAGTTGCTTCAAATGGCCTGAGGAACCCGCCACTTTCGGATTGCGAGACATTTTTGGGATACCCTGTATATACAGTATCAGAGTCTGTACAGTACATATCAGACTCTGCCGTCCAGGGAATAGCCTCGCGCAGAATTCAGCCGTACCTAAAAGGTTAATGTCGTCGATAGCTTTCGCGTGCCTCTTCAATTTCTTTAATAACCTCTACACTTCCCTCTCCCTGTTTTGTGTTGCCATTTACGAAATTACATTCGAACGCGCGTCGTTTCTTCGCGCGAGCGGATTCCGCGGACAAAAACCGTCGCCGTTTTCTTGGCTCGCGTCGTCGTGTATCGAGAGGTCTCGCGCGCGATCTTCGCGAGCTTCCGAAACGAGAAACGTTTTACGTCCACGGTGAACTTTCGCGCGCGCGCGCGACGTTTTTACGACGAGAACCGTTCGAACGAAAAGCGAAGCTCGCCTGGCCTAATTACGAGTTACCGTCTCTCGAGATCAATGGGGAAAATATTTTGATAAGAGTCGAGATATCGAGAAGATTATTTTTTCAACGATCGAAACGTTACCTCGAACGCGCTGTCGGAAATCCGAGGATAATTGAATTCTTTACAACGTTAGTTTTGTCATTTTTACAAAATAATTGTACATCGCGTCCGAACGAGATCAAGAAAAATATTGTAAAGTCGAGAGGATGAAAAAAATGTTATCTTTGAAACTCCTTCAGGATTACCGTAATACTTTAATCTTCTACAGTATCTTTCAGTTTTTACAAACGAGCTTTTCATAATCCCGGTAAATCTGAAATAATATAATCAAGAGCATCAAATATTATTATCATTAATATTATTAATTATATTATAAATATTATTATCATTAATAATATTATTAATTATATATTATAATAAATATATATATATATATATATATATATATATATAATAATAATAATAATAATAATAATAAAAATATATTATAATAAATACATATATAATAATAATAATATTATAATAAATAATTATTATTAACTGTTCTTCAGGCACATCAGCCTGTAAGAATTTTCCAAGATATTTTCAACTGTTACAATATTAGATGCAACCAGTTATGGGAGCATCGAATATTGTTACCTTAATGATGACGTCATAGAGCCATCTCGTGGATGGCACAAGAACATTAATCATTATTTAATCCTGCGTGCCGTTGTACATTTGTTGAAAACATCCTGCAGTTTCAGAAATATCGTTGAGGAAGTAGTACAATCAAGAGAATCAAGCAATACTATTATATCTTAAAATGACGTGGGAACATTAATCACTGAACTGCGGAATTCTATGCAGAATGAAAATGTTCTCCATGGAGTGCAAGAAGCAGTGTTCCCTGATTTTCGATCAATTTTAAAGCACTGCAAACGATACGTCGACATTCTGGAATTTGTTCAAACTTTTTGCTGTTTGAAATCCGACCGTTTGGTTTTCGTCGTGAATTCATAAAATCCACAGTATATATTTATTTAATATTAATAATAATAATAATAATAATAATCCACAGTGTATATTAATTTAATATTAATAATAATAATAATAATAATAATAATAATAATAATCCACAGTGTATATTTATTTAATATTAATAATAATAATATTATTATTATTAAATAAATATACACTGTGGATTTTATGAATTCACGACGAAAACCAAACGATTTATATAAATACGGTTTATTAAAATATTTAATAAATATTCATTGAATCCTCCGTGTCGTCGGTTCATTTTTTTTCAAAACAAACATTTTGCAGTTTTAGATCATCTCGGTGTCGTAATCGGGATTTTAATTAAGTGTGCGCGTCCCAAGCGATTCGCAATTACAGTCGGTATTAAAGAATGATTTCACAAAAGCGCGCACGCGAAATAAAACTGACATCATGGATAAAAACGTTGCTAATCAAGACAAAAGGCACGATAGAAATATGACGATTAATTTATCCGGAAATTTCCAATGAAAGGAACTTTGCAATTCCTACGATTCCAGAATGCAAATTGTGGAACCGGGCATTTTTCTACCGGAGCCCGGGTCTACTTGGACCCACGACACAAAAATCGTTACCTAAATACCCAGTTTTTATCGATTAATTGAAATCTCCGCACGTATCGTCGAGGTTTAAAGGAGAACAAATGTTCTTGGAGGAAGTGTGTTAAAAACTGTACTGAAAAAATTGTCCAAATTTTCTTTTGGGGAAGTAGGGAGAAATTTTTATACGGTCTGACAAAAACAAATTACTTCAGCACCTGTTCTAATTAGATTCCCAGATTCAGGACATCGATTTTTAGACTTTTCTCGACAAAATCCACCGCAATGTACGATAATGTCTCCCTAACTGACGCTCAGATCGTGCACAAAAATGGACAATTCGAGAAGAGGAGATACGATTGTTCGAGCATTGCGGCTCGTTTTTATAGTTCTTGACAATTCGTGACTATAAAAACGAACCGCAAGGATCGAATATAATCGTATCCCCTCTTCCTAAATTGTCCATTTTTGTGGACAATCTGAGCGTCAATTAGAGAGACATTACTGTATTTCGAACACGTAACTTTATACAGTAAATTCTCCCTAATTGGCGCTCAGCTTGTACACAGAAATGAAACAATTTTAGAAGAGAAGATACGATTACGCGAGCCTTGCGACTCGTTTTTATAGTTACCGATTGTCAACGACTATAAAAACATAGTGCAAACTGTATTGAAAAAATTGTACAAATTTTCTTTTGGGGAATTAGGGAGAAATTACTATACGGTCTGACAAAAACAAATGACTTCAGCACTTGTTCTAATTAGATTCCCAGATTCAGGACATCGATTTTTAGACTTTTCTCGACAAAATCCACCGCGATGTACGATAATGTCTCCCTAACTGACGCTCAGATCGTGCACAAAAATGGACAATTCGAGAAGAGGAGATACGATTGTTCGAGCCTTGCGACTCGTTTTTATACTTCTTGACAATTCGTGACTATGAAAACGAACCGCAAGGCTCGAACAATCGTATCTCCTCTCCCTAAATTGTCCATTTTCGTGCACAATCTTAGCGTCAATTAGAGAGACATCACTGTACACTGAAAAGAAAAAAAAATATAGAAACCCCCGAAGGAAAAGTTGAACCAAAAAACTTGTTCAAATAAACAGATAGACAGATAAACGATTCCGAAGCTTGCACAACCACATTTTTCCTCCCGAAAAAAAAATCCGCTACCATCAATTAACATCCCGCCACTGATGTACTCTCGAAAGGTGTGAAATATCGTCTACCTCGCTTCGCCGTTCGAGATCGAGACAAGATTGCGCAACGTGTACGCCCAGAAACCGCTAAAATCGGGCGAGAAGCAACTGGTGTTACCTTGAAGACGCCACCGGCGCGTCAGTAACGTCGTAAAAGGAGGAATTGGCCAGGCGCGAGCCCCTGGCTGGTAGATCGCCAGCTCCGCACGAGCGTGTCGACTGTTGCGGCCGCGTTTTCCGGGCCCGTTTGCAACCCTAACCGCGTACAAAATCCGCCTAGGATCTCCCCCCTTGCACCCCGCTCTCTCTCCCCGTGATCTCACTGTCTCTCGCTCCGCGAAATATCGTCGCTCGATCTTCGACGGCTAAGGTCGAGTGGGGTCGGTAGCTCTAAGCGAAGCTCTAAGCGAAGCTCTAATCGATCGCGAAGATCGACTCGTGTGGGCATCGATCGCGAAAACAAGAGGCGGTGCCGGCGGATTCTCGCGGCGAAACTTTTTTCTTGGCAAGATCCCTGGATTTCGTGTGGAGTTATTCTTGGCACGATCGTCCATGACGATGACGAGCGGCGTCGACGAGGTGGTGGCCGCAGACTGAAGGAAGACAGTAAAGCAGTCCGAGACGGTTATTCGGTTCGCCAGCGACAAAGTCGAGGGAGCGCCGAGTTCGCGCGGCGTCGCGGTCAAAGGTCGGCGATCGTGCACCGTCCTCGTCCTCGTCGTCGGAGAGTCCCGGGATATCGTTCCTTCGGCAGGACACGATGACCGGAGCTCGCTGGACCGCGGATCTCCCCTCGGAACCGATCCGATCCGTCGAACTGTCGTCCGTCTTCGCGGCAGAAGTTGTGCGGAGATAGCATTTCCGAGCGGACACACCGGGTCTGCCGTCCGCGATATGGTATCCGGGAATCTCGGTGGTCGGTGCGTCGATGTCGCGAAAACGTGCCAGCATTCTAACGCGCCACTTCGCTGTTGATTGTTTACGCGCGACTTCGCCGAGTTGTGCGCGCACCTGTGTGCCGATCGTGGGATACAAGGGAATTCCGTGAATCGTTCGTGTGTGTGTGTGTGTGCTCTCTGGTGAACGCGGGGGAGTCACGGCGCGAGTTTCTTCGCGGTTCTCGTCGGAGAGCTCGAAGCGAGCTCGGTGCGCCGATTTTACGTGCCGTATGAATTTTTACGTTTTCTGGAAGCTGCGCGGTTTTCTTTGTCGTGAGTTGATTTGGAACAATTTGTTCGATGAAGCGTCGGTTACGCACAGTACGAATTTTTACGATTTCTAGAAGCTGCGCGGTTTTCTTTGTCGTGAACTATTTTTTGGAACAATTTGTTCAATGATGCGTCGGTTATGCACAGTACGAATTTTTACGATTTCTAGAAGCTGCACGGTTTTCTTTGTCGTGAGTTGATTTGCAACAATTTGTTCGATGAAGCGTCGGTTACGCACAATACGAATTTTTACGATTTCTAGAAGCTGCGCGGTTTTCTTTGTCGTGAACTATTTTTTGGAACAATTTGTTCAATGATGCGTCGGTTATGCACAGTACGAATTTTTACGATTTCTAGAAGCTGCGCGGTTTTCTTTGCCGTGAACTATTTTTTGAACAATTTCTTCAATGATACGTCGATTACGCACAATACGAATTTTTACGATTTCTAGAAGCTGCGCGGTTTTCTTTGTCGTGAACTATTTTTTGAACAATTTCTTCAATGATGCGTCGGTTACGCACAGTACGAATTTTTACGATTTCTAGAAGCTGCGCGGTTTTCTTGAACTGTTTTGGGGGAACAACTTGTTCGATCAAGCGTCGGCTAATTAGAGAATCGTGTAAGAATTTCACGAATTTAATTAATTTCCTCGTATAATTTCACACTGTAAACGTTGTAGATTTGAGAAGAGATGGCGCGATCGGCTTTCAGTGTCCGGACGTTTTTTGATCGACGATTTTTATCGAACCTGAAATGCACCGTTATTCGACAATTCGGAGTTTCATTAATTAATATTATGTTCCAAATTTATTCTTGAAAATGCTCGCGAATGTTTCAAGGAAACATTTCGTGACGAAGAGGAGGATGTTCGCGAAAGAATTTCACAATCGTTTCGATGAAGAGATCTCGAAGCTTGCGTGCGATCAAAAGTTAAAGAAATTACCATACGTCAGGGCAGTGGACCAACTGTCAATTACCTGTCACATAGCTCACCTATTGGCAAGAAGCGTGCGTCTATTTATAAGTTATAGCTGGTTGATGCACGCGAAACATTCATCTCGCTAATTTCAATATTGTCACATAATGATACAAACAGTTTAATAAATTCTACCGTGCGCATAATTCACTGGGAATGAGTTCGTTCGCAATGAAAATCGTGCGAAACGAAATTAAAACGTCAGGTTTCACGCGATACGGAGTACGTGGCGGTGTATTACGTAGCGTTACGTTGAAAAAGAAGAAAAACGAAACATAAAAATCAATTCAATCGAACGAAAAACGATGCGAATTCGCTTCGATTCTCACGGCGTTGTCGAGTTTTATTTATTGGAAAAGAAATGAGTCGATGAGAATAAAAATCGGTGCGTCGGAAGCAGTTTCGAAACGTGTAGAATATTAACAAATTCGAACGTTAATTGTACGGTGATAAGGAACTAATTTGAGAGTTTTATTTATTCAAAAAGAAATGAGACGATAAGAATAAAAATCGGTGCGTCGAAAGCAGTTTCGAAACGTGTAGAATATTAACAAATACGAACGTTAATTGTACGGTGATAACGAACTAATTTGAGAGTTTTATTTACTAGAAAAGAAATGAGAGGATAAGAATAAAAATCGGTGCGTTATTAACAAATTTGAACGTTAATTGTACGGTGATAACGAACTAATTTGAGATTCATGCGATCACACGGCGACTATGATGCTCGCGAATTGACACAATTGGAACGAAGCTAAACGCCGGGGATTCGACGCCACGAAAATCCACGCGTTTCGTGGATTTAGCAAGCCAACAGGGGACTCTTTGTCAACGAAGACAGTTGATTTACAGGGCTTATAATATTGGACATTTGCCGCGAATCAATTAACGTATCATCGGAATCGTGGAGAGACGACTATCCTTGGACGCGATAAACAGTGTGTCAAGTTCTATCTTGGAACCGTCCGCGAAACTCTGTTCGCTAGACTGAAATTTACCCCTGAATCGAATTCTTTGATCTGGTTCCATTATGAAACAAACGGGAATAGAAAAGATTATTTTCAGCGTCGCTCGATCTAGATAGTAATTAACTCGAAACGTTCGGGCAAATATAATGCGTTGGATATCGAGTCGTGGAAACAAACGGAAACGTTCGATTCCGGAATTAATTAGATTGCAGTGGGATAAAGGTCTCGTTAAATTTAACCAAACCTTTTCTATATCGAGTTCCATGTAATTGCGTGTGCTGTTAACGCGTCAATATTCCATTCGCAATGTCCCGTAATTACGTTAACACCTGGAAAGGAGTGATTCCTAAGGTCATTTCGAGTAACTTTTTCCTTAGCGAAAATGCAATCCGCTGCTTTGTTTACGAGTTATTAACGAAAAACACTGACCAATGAGAGGCAAGTCGGCTGGCGCGTGGCGACCGAGCCAACGAGCGGTCGGAGCCCAGTTCCGCTGATTGGCTCGGGAGCCTAGCGCTAGGCGAGCCGCCTCTCATTGGCTCGGCAGTCTAGCGCTAGGCGAGCCGCCTCTCATTGGTCAGCGTTTTTAGTTAATAACTCGTAAACGAAGCCACGGACTGCATTTTCGCTCAGGAAAAAGTTACTTCAAATCACCTCAGGAATCGCCCACTTCCAGGTGTTAATATAATTGTGGGACGCCCTGTATAAAGTTTCATTCATATTTAAGGTACAATATAACAAAGCTCGTGGACTTATAAACGTATAAAGCATATCTGAAAATATTATCAAGCACGACAAAGTAATGATATAAATGGCCTTGCTTTTTTACTTTCCAAATGTAGAATCAGATAAAATTCTGAAATACGATCGAGTAATTACAATAAATTCTCCCCCACTGACTCTCAGATTGTACACAAAAATGGACAATTTGGGAGAAGGAGATACGATTATTCGATCCTTGCAGCTCGTTTTCATAGTTATTGACAATCGGTAACTATATAAACTAGTATTATAAATAACATAAATATTATATTAATATATAACATAATATTATATTTATAATAACATAACATAATATAATAACATAATATTATATTTATAATAACATAACATAATATTATATTATAATTATAACATAAATATTATAACTAATAAATAATCGTATCTCCTGTTCCCAAAATATCAATTTTTGTGTACAATCCGAGCGTCAATTAGGAAGAATATAACCGTATTTCACTTCTACGCTAAATCTCTTAGCCAGTGGAGAAAATACTTCTTTCTCGGTCTCATCGTTCGTGAACTACGCGCGTCGCGTACACGAAAAACCACCACACGCGAACGGTTCTTGTTTTCTTAATTCGCTCTATACAGTATGCGAAATTACATTTCTCGAACCAGGTATACAAAACGATATAATCTCCTCTTCTCCCGTCGCGAGACCGAAATTGGAGAGCGTTTCTCGCGTCCTTCTCGGCTCATCTTTTAAATTGACCCATTTCAGCTTGTATTGTGCCGCGCGGATACACGCGTAATTGGAAAACTGATTACCAACTAGACCCAGCAGAAATCGATTCGTGACAGTTCTTTTTCTTCTTTTTTTTTTACGTATCCGCACTTTCTTAATTCTATTACGTGATTCGATTCCACTCGGAGGGAGAAGGTACCGTTTCGGGTTGGAAAGTAGGGAAACGTAATTTTCTCGTTCGAGGGGGACGAGTTCGCCCGACAGCTTCGACGTCCATTAGAATTCTCAAGCAAGCGAGGACTATCAAAGAACGCCTGTAATCTTTTTTTTTTCTCCGTTCTCATTAGCGTCGCAGTCGACGAATTTCCTATGAACCCGAGAGAACGCTGCGCGCCCACGTGTACCGAACGAAATACGCGAGAATATTTCACGATCTCAATACTTCTCGTCGATAAGTAAAAATAGGCCACGCATAATCGACGAATAAAGCGCTGCGATTTAAAATACTGCAATTGAAATGCTTTCAGTTTCGTGTAAAAGTCCACGCTTTACGTTCTCGAATCGATTCGGAGAGGTCTTGCACAATGTTGCGTCGCGGATCAATCGCCGAAATAAAGTCTATGGAACATTTATACTGTTGGGATTATGGAATGAAAAATGAATACGATTCTAATTCTTTTCTTAAAAAGACTTTATTTTATTCCTTTATTGAGAGAAGGTATATGGGCGAAAACGATCGAGCGACCAAACTCTACTGAGAGTCCGGTAAGAAAAAACGCTTCTTTTATACCCTTGTGGCGGCTACCTCCAGACCCGCCAGCAGAGGGCTCCTCTTCCCGCTAGTAGCCGATCCGCCTCGATCCCTATATATACACCGAGACTTCGTCCTACCCTTACGTCTAAGGCAAGAGCCCGCTAGGATAACCTTACTGATGAGTCCTCTAGCGGGCCCCGGACGAAACGTCTCCCCACTCCTTTCCTTTTTCACGACTTTCGAACTACCGCCAAACCCTTCTTGGGTTCGTCTTATCCACCAATCAGAGACGTTTATTTGTCGCGTTTCACATTGTATACGTGACGCTGGGATCCCCAAACAGTCAGGGCACGATGTGTATCTAATGGTACCGGTGATGATGTATCGCGGTATCTATTATATACAGTTTACATCACCGTCGTTGCCCGCTGACGGAACCGGCGAAAATGTAAACCGATATCTTAGTATCTTAGTACTAAGTAAACTATAGATTAATTTTTGTTCGAGGCTAAAATATCCTTTTTTTTCAACATATACGAACGTTGAATGCTGGGAAACGGTGGTTGTTTTTTTTTTTTTTAAATACGCGGCAGAAGACGGCCGAATTCCGCGAAGAATCGTCGTTGCCCGTAACGACGAAGAAGGTGATCGAAGAGCGCGCGTTCTTTTCTCGCGACGATCACTCGGGACTGTGTGAGCCGAGCTGCTAGTGAGGCAAAATCAATCACAAAGTTCGAGGCGATGTCATCGTGGAAAGGATGGACAATTTGGCCAAAAGTCCGGCTACGAGTAATAATAACAGTGCGAGATAATGTTGGCCCTGCACTATTATTCGAACTGTAAGGCAGTTCGCGCCACGTTGAGCCGAGTTTCGTCCGCTTGGTGGAGCCAGGACGACGAGCCTATTTACTCGAAGGATCTCATCAAGGAATTCGAGGTGGAGAATCCGCCGCTCGAGGCCGAGCTCGCTTGGATCCTTAAAAAAGGTACTTCGGGGACCGAGTTCGCGAAACAAGCGACGCCCGCGAGATCCCACGCTCTCGCGTCGATCGAAACGTTTACGAATTCGAGTCCGGCTGAAATTCGCATCGTCGACGAAACCGGATGTCCTTGAACCTTCTATATGAACGAATCCTTTTGACGATTCCGTGGCAAGCATGGCCAGAGAGAGAGAGAGGTCCATCCGAGCTCGCGTACATTTTGCAACCTGTTTCCTCATGATCGATATACTGTTCTCTCTTACTGGAACTAAAATCGAGACAGTGATTTCAGACTCGTTGCTAGAAAATTAGATTTTTCAAAGGATTAAACCTTTGCACTCGAACGGCGAGTCTGAGGCGCCGCTAAGTATAATATTGAGGCACCTGCTATATAATATTTATAGCTAATATAAATAAATAATATAAAAAATATATTATTTATTTATAATATAAATATAAATCTAATAATATAAAAAATAGCCAAATATATATATATTTGGCTATTTTTTAGCTAAAAATTGCTACATAATATTTATATATATAATTAAATATATATACCTAATTATATATTTAATAGCTAATAAAATACATATATTTGGCTATTTTTTTAGCTAAAAATTGCTACAAATATTAGCTATTAAATATATAATTAGCTATATATATTTAATAAATTTGTTTATATTCAAAGAATCTACGTTAAAAGTGTAGTTATTGTACGAGTGCGAGTAAACTGACTTTCATATGCGAACAGTGCAAAAATAATGCAACATTGGAAGAAATATCTTAGTTTTGAAACAGCTTCGAGTGCAAAGAGTTAATACTTACGCGTTATTTTTAAAACGAATCTCGTCGAAAAAACTCACACAATTTTTCTTGTCCCATAAAAATATGCGGTATTGCTTTTAATGAGTTTACACGTGCCCGTAGATTATTGTATTTCGTTCGTTACGTTTCAATTCGTGCACGGTTTCGTAGAGAGAAAGAGAAAGAGAGAGAGAGAGAGAGAGAGAGAGAGAGAGAGAACGCGGAGAGAGAAAGCGCGAGAGAGATAGAGCGCGAGAAAGAGAGCGCGAGAGAGAGAGAGAGAGAACGCGGAGAGAGAGAGAGAGAGAGAGAACGCGGAGAGAGAAAGCGCGAGAGAGATAGAGCGCGAGAAAGAGAGCGCGAGAGGGGGGGGGGGGAAATATGGTCGTTGAAACACGAGGGCTGATATAAAACATGAAATCATAATACGGGGAAATACGAGACAGACGTACGCGCTGCTGTACCTTCTGGTAGTTATTTCTGAAATTAATTTAGCCGGAAGTAAAGGAAATTCGAGATACTTGTTTTGGAATAATTTTACAGCCGCGGTCGCTTTGAAAATTCGCGGCTCGTGGCGCCGTCTTTCGTACGACATATGAGCCGTTTATTTTGAAAGTGGCATAAGTCACTTTGTTTTTAAGTCGATATATTCAAGGGTTTGCGTTTTAACACGTTTAAAAATATGGATGCTAACTTTCGAGAAGATTTACTTGTATTTGTTATCTCAGGATACTGATATTTTTCTCGGTATAAATAATTTCTTATAAACATTAAAAAAATCACCACTTTCCATTACGGTAAAGCGACTTATGCCACTTTCAAAATAAACGGCTCATATGTTGCGAGTAAATCTGAATCCTGTGTACACGGTACTTCCTCCTATAAAGATGATACGATTATCGTTGCCAAGAGACATCTGAAGTATAGAAGACCAGCGTTCTCTAATTGCGTCGTCGGTAGCTTGCGCCGACGTTGGAGGACACAATGTCGTTTTATTGGATCGTAATGGGGGGCCCTATTTAAATCACGTCGATTCGAAACATGCTGCGGAATTATAGTAATTTCCTGGACGTAGGCGGGAGTCGTCGTAACAAGCGCGACGCGGTCGGCCGTGGTCGACTACGAAGTCGAGAACCCCGGATAGGCTATATTTATATAATCCCAGCAAACGGTTTCGTAGAGAAAGTGAGAGAGAGAGAGAGAGAGAGAGCGAGAGAGAGAGCGCGAGTAAGAGAGCGAGAGAGAGAGAGAGAGAGAGCGCAGCAAACGAACTTCTAGATGTCGCCGGGCCGAGTTCGTCGAACGGCGTGTGACCCCTGCGGCTCCATTTTAAGAACAATGTGCAATTGAAATTCAGGGTCATCGATTCACGCTCCCGCGTACACCTTACGCGCGTGGGTCAACGCACGCTCGGTCTGCTCTAGTATACGCACGCACACGCACACACGCACACGGGTCAATCACAGGCATACATATTCCAACGATAACAACCGAAACTGCGTAGAACCGCGTTGGATTAAATTGGACGAAAATTGCTGTAATTGAGCATCGCGATTTTCAATTCATGACGAAAACACTGTTTTTGTTTACTGGATCGCGAATTTTATGCACCTGCGAGTAACATTAATACGGAAAGCACAATACAATGAAAAAATATTAACGGGACAAATGAATTTTGATTCAACTTCCGTTGCCTGCAACCGATGCATTTGTACTTTACACGGAAATTCGCGGATTAACCCTTCTAGCACTAACCGAAATCAGAAAGTACAGTGGAAGGAATTTCCATGTTTTGTATTATTTTGATGGCTTTATATCGTACTTGTATCGCATGATTTTTATTCAAATTATATCATTTGATTATATCGTAAATTATTGTATATCAATATTGTATATATATAATATAATATATTATAATATATATAATATTGTATATATTGTATATCAAAAGGTAGACCTCGTTTTTTCATAAATAAAACGTTTAAAAGGGTTAATCATGAAATGCTCGTTGACGCGTAAAACATAAGCGAACCGATACTGCTCCATGGTATTCGAACGAACATACGCGTTCCCACAAACCATCCAGCAAAGAGAAAAATGCTTTTCCTGCATCGTAACGATCTACTGTGCACCTAACGAACACTTCACGAGCCAACAAAGGCCAGCCAGAAAGGACGCTGCTTTTTTCCGTCATTGTCCTTATAAATACTTCTTAGCCGTTGTACCAGCTCCGCGAACCGCATAGCAGCCACGGCCAAAGAGGACAACGTGCTTAGGCGTGTCTAAACGGTTCACCGTCACTGTCCTACGCCAGTATATTTGTACCGCGTTCCTCGTCCGTGCAACCGAACGAACGAACCGCGCTCGGTTAGTGCTGTACAATCTCCTCGGCGGTCAGTTGCGCTTGATGATCACGGCACGGCGTGCCGACTGCGAACGTACGTTCTTTCCGGCCGACTTTTATATGTGTTTCGGTCGTCCGGTCGCGAAACTTTGTCCGGAACAGTTCGACGCAGCCGGTGGTGAAAAGCTCGTCGCGGAATTCATTGTGCAAGCGAGTGCTCTCTCTCCCGGGATAGAGTGAGTGAGAGAGAGAGAGATAGAGGTTATGTGAGTGAACTCGAATGAACTTGAGCGAGTGTTCGGTACCACAGTTCCCGTTAACAATCTCCTGCGAACGGTGCACGCCTGCGGGAAAATGTTGTTGCATCGTTTAGCTCGTTACCCGTTCGCCTGACACACTTTTCCGCCGGTCTCGGATGAAGCAACTTTTTCCGCCCGTAAACTCGATTCGAACGCGCGCAGAGGGTTAGGTCGCCGCCGTGTCCGTTTCTTTCTATCGCGCGTCGGCGAAAGTGGAACTACGTACCTCGCCACTCGGCGTCCCGCGTCGCATTTCTACTAGCTCTGTGATTGGACGGGATTCTCGAACGGGCAGCGTTCGAGGATCGGTGCGTTAGGACACGCTATCCGGCCGAGCAGAAACTAGGCAACGAGATCGTTGCTTCTGGTCTCCTGATAGGACAGTTCTTCTCGCGTCCCGGAAATTCGCCGGTCTTGCGGTGCTAGGGCAGCTCTTAGGTCAGCGCTAAAGTGTCGACGGGAAGAGTCTACGTCGTAGATTCTTTTGTCCGGTGTGCGCGTCGAGAAAATTAAGAGCCAGTTTTCGGTTACTTTGGTACAGCCTCTAACTGTCGGAAAATTTTGATATGTAAAATATATTTCTGAATTACTATTTATCGCAAATATAAAAAAATATTACGACAAAAAAATAAATCATTTTTTGCCGAGATCGAACAATGCATTTCCCTTGGCTTTAAATGAAACCAATATGTGATAATTGAGATACTATTGTGAAACGTTTCCGATTCCGAATTTATCACGCGGAGATCAATTAAAAGATACTCTGTCGTTCTATCATTGTCAATTAGTGCAACAACTGCCGCAGAGCTGCGTACAATATACAATTCATTTAAGGACATTGAAATAGTTTCTTCAAAATAGAAATTCGTAATTAAACGACTAGATTATTAACTAAACTTGTTATTTTCTTGCCGATTTCTTCTCGTTTTTCTCTCTATATATAATTATAAGTCTTAAAAATATATTTTTAGATTTGTTGCAGATTGCTTAGGGTTTTCCACCGAATCAGGTGGTTTTCGAAGATTTTGTCCGTGCCAGGTGTTAGGTTCGATTCATTACGCGGCTAATAGAGCTGCTGGCAATGTCAGTTTTTATCCGGCTTCGTTGACGAGGTGCCCTTTTCTCTTTTCGGTACTCTCTTGGGTATCATTTGTATGTGAACAAGCGTTGTAAGCAGCATCGATCGAATTGTATTCGCCCATTATGTGCATTACGTAAGTGCAACAGGGCCTGATCGCTTTTAGATTCAATTACCGATATAAGTCGGTATAAGGATTTTGTCGTTAATTCTTGACGTTACAGTATTTTATTATTTTATTATATATATTTATTATATATATTTTTTATTATTTTATTATTTCGTGTGATCTATTGGTAATTATACACGTGCATTTTGTAATTATTACATATCTGTGAGGGGAATAGATCGGTTCGGGATTTAATGGATGCATATGAAAATCTGCAAACCAGATATGTACACATGTGGAATGATATCCGTAATTAGACGTTGCGGTCATCCTCAGCGATTTCAAACTCGTCGTGTTCAGACAGTTTCTTGGTACCGCATGAGTAACCATTTTCTAAGATACTAATTAAATGGCTGCTTCGTGTTTTATAACAAGTTGTCGTGCAAGTAGGTAACGTCTTTATTCCTTAATCTCAAGAAACCATCTATATTATGAATAGACAACGGATTTTTTTGTGCATTTATTTGGTTTGCGAGCTTGTAGAATATAAGAAGACATATATTCATTCTATAAGAATTCTCAATTCAATTTTCATTTGTATAAAATGACTTCTGAAGATCTTAAGACTTATAATTATATATAAAGAGAAAAACGAGAAGAAATTGGCAAGAAAATAACAAGTTTAGTTAATGAACTAGTCGTTTAATTACGAATTTTTATTTTGAAGAAACTATTTCAGTGTCCTTAAATGAATTGTATATTGTATGCAGCTCTGCGGCAGTTGTTGCACTAATTGACAACGATAGAACGACAGAATATCTTTTAATTGATCCCCGCGTGATAAATTCGGAATCGGAAACGTTTCACAATAGTATCTCAATTATCACATATTGGTTTTATTTGAAGCCAAGGGAAATGCATTGTTCGATCTCGGCAAAAAATGATTTCAGTCTGTTACGATTAGGCTGGACGTTTATCCCAATACGTGTTTTTTTCAATCAATTTAAGCATCATAAAATTCAACTTCACACAATTATAAACGCTATATCGTGAATACATTATAATAATGATATCTTATCATTTGGTATACCCACCCGTGTAACAATGATTTTACTCGATAAAAGATACGCTTCTCGCTCAAGCACGTTATAACGCGATCATCGCCATCTCGCCTAATCAATCACCTAATTGGCTCATTTTAACGTTGTATAACATCATCGCCCCTCGTGCGAACGTTTGATTAGGCACTAGTGACCCACATAATCGCCATTTGTGCATGAAAATTGTAAGGAACGCGGACATGTAATATTGTTGAATGATTTCAACAAACATTTATTTATTATAAAACCAGTTTATCTTGGATCTTTTGCAATTTCGCTCGTTGCCTGTCGCCGAAATTTAAATATTCCGCCAAAATATGCGATTCGGCGCCAGATATTGCACCAGCATAACCTATCACAAGGCAAGGTCAGCCGAAACCGAAACCCGGTAGGCGAATCAATGAATCTGTGACTCAAACATGTTCTGATAAATATTGTAGAAAAAAAGAAAGGTGCTTCGTCGGGGGACCGTAGAATGAAATAGAACGATTTATTTGTTATTTTGCGGGATGACATTGTGATATCGTTCAAAGACAATAATAAACGAAACAAAACATGCTTCGACGAAACCAAAAAGCTCTACTCTACTGTGAACTGTTTGGGCTTTCAGAGGAGGACGAATCACAGATCTTTGTGAAGTTTTTCAAATTTCACAAATGTTACGACCTAATACCGACCAGTGCCAAGTTGGTCGTTTTCGACACGCATCTCCTCGTCAAGAAGGCCTTCTTCGCCCTTGTCTACAACGGTGAGTGATAAATTTAATTTCTGTTATAATTCAGTATTTTTGTTCTATATCTTCTGTATTGACTGATCTTTTGTACAGGTGTAAGAGCTGCGCCATTATGGGACAGTTCAAGGCAAGAATTTGTGGGGATGTTAACAATAACAGATTTTATAAAAATTCTGCAAATGTACTACACCAGCCCATCTGTAACAATGGATGAATTGGAAGAACACGAATTGGATACATGGAGAAGTAAATACCACTTTTGTTTTTTTTCTAGATGTACAATTATAATGTTTACTAATGAAAATATTTTTATGAACGTTGCTATTTTAGAAGTTTTGAAGGATCAAGTTCATCCGTTAGTGAGCATTGGCCCAGATGCATCTTTGTACGAGGCCATTAAGACTCTTGTACAAAACAGAATTCATCGTTTGCCTGTGATAGACCCAGACACTGGAAATGTTCTCTATATCTTGACACATAAACGAATACTAAGGTTCCTCTTCCTTTATGTGAGTATAGAAAAATACTCATGAGAATCACAATGTATAAGTAGAATATGAAATTCATTATAATGATTTAATTTAACAGATTCATGAGTTACCAAAACCATCATTTACAAATAAAACACTGAGGGAGTTAAGGATAGGTACATTTGATAATATTGAGACAGCCACAGAAGAAACTAGCATAATTTTAGCACTCAAGAAATTTGTAGAGAGGAGAGTTTCAGCATTGCCAATCATTGATACTGAAGGCAAATTGGTTAACATTTATTCAAAGTTTGATGTTATTGTAAGTATATTAGCTATTTATTAGCAGCACAACTGTTCATCAAAATTTCATAAGTCGAAACTTGTTATTATTAATACATAAATAATCTTATTCTATTTATTTTCAGAATTTAGCTGCAGAGAAAACATATAACAATTTAGACGTTTCATTAAGAGAAGCAAATGAGCATCGTAATGAGTGGTTTGAGGGAGTTCAAAGTTGTAAATTAGATGAAACACTGTTTACTATTATGGAAAAAATTGTTAGGGCAGAGGTACAGTATTTATTATCGTCTTGTTTATAAAAAATAAAATAATTTATGAATTTTATTAAATTAGAATATATTCATGTTTTTTAGGTCCATAGGCTAGTAGTGGTTGACGATGATGATAAAGTGATTGGTATAATTTCTCTATCCGACTTACTCTTCTACCTCGTTCTTAGGCCTTGCGGTAGAAATATTTTTTAAAGTTCCACATAAAATGAACGCAATTAATGAAAATAATATCGAAACAACAACAACTATAATAATTGATAATAATTTGCAGGTGAGGATGGCAGTAGCAATAAAAATAGTTCTATATCATTAAGAACACAGGACTCTCTATCAAAGAATCCGAGTTCTGTGCAGTTGGAAGCTTCTCTTCCTGATGGTGAACAAGAAGCTGAACCAGACGCAGCTGAAGTAAACCAATCTGAAGAAGCACCCGCGACACCTAGTCCACCGCTGAGTCCAGCAGCGTCAGATATGTCTGAACCTCAATCTAATTTAGTAAATCAGTCTCAAGAACCTGCATGGCGGGAAGTAACTGTATCAGGGGGAGAATGAGACAATGCAAGTTTGTCATGCCATTGAGCATGATACTGTGACCGGTTTATCACTGTGAAATTAAGATTAAATTTACAGTGGAACAGCGGTAAGAAGCGAACAAACAAGCGTGTATTTTTCATCTGTTTTTAATATTCGCGGTTGCCATTGTCTTAAAAATTTATGAAAAACACACGAATCGATTATTCTGTACTCATCGAACCAGTTAGAGACAGAAGTTGTTATAACAGGAGTTATTATATCACATTGAGCGCGAAAATTTACGAACGAATTTTACTGGACGCGACAAACAATAATAAAACGCGACGCTGTGTAATATATAAAGTTGAGTAAGCTTAATTTTTTATGGTACAAATGCTACTCAGCATAGACGTTCGAGCTTCTTGCCAGGAACGATCGCTACGCCATTAATTGCTCAGGGTATGAATTCTCCACGCCCTTTCTTCTATCGTACACTGGGAATGTTTCAAAAAGAATTTCGAGGAAAAAAATAACTGTTTCGTCCTTTACATTTATAATGCTACTGTGCTTTTTCATATTGGAACCTTTGTATTTTATTTCCGGTCAAAGATCTAGATATAACGTACTTTATTTAATAGATGTGTACACAAAATATGAAAGAAATAGTAGCTGTATACTGAAGAGTGTTCCTCCATAAGGAATAAATATGGACCCCGTTTTTACAAAGGCCTTCCATGCAATAACCTTACTGCAGTGAATACTATAGTTTTAATCAAAAGCCTCTAAATATCTGCATCCGGTATGATTATTTGTAAGGATAATTTCTTTGTCCAAGAATATTTCAAATCGGACTTAGAAATTAAGTTAATTGCACAGGATAATTGTGCGACACACACTTCACAGAAAAGAAACCGATCTGGTGCTTTTGATTTTATGTTATTAGTCGACTATGATATAATTATCGAATGAATTTATTGAAATATGATACTAATTACAATATGAATCATTGTTTTGATACATACCCTTCAAAAAAGATTCATCTACAGGAAGGCACTGTTTGTATGTATTTAAGCTGCAATCTTTCATTAGATTTTTATGTCATTATTTTGTGTATGTCACAAGATAACATTTACAAGAGAAAATGTCACTAAATATTAAGTGTCAGGCCTACAAAACATTGGTAAATAAAATCTTTTCTTACCTTGAGCATGCGCTGCCACCACAATCTTTAATCAGTGCTTGAAATATTTAGAGGTATTCGCAGTACTTTACCCCAAGTTACTTACAAAACAGTTTGATTGTGAAAATATTCATTTTACACTTATTTTAGATTTGTGTGTACATGTATATAATTTAATTTAATTTTACGTCCTTTGAACACTTATATTCCGTTTGTATCTGCTTTACGTGAAGATTTACGTACGAATAACGAGTTACAACGTTTTTATGTGATCTCTGACCAAAATTCTGTATATTTTATAATGGAGAATGAAATTGTAATCGGCGTCGTATAAAATGTGAAATGAAAGTTTTAAGATCATGTTTTATCTCACTATGAATTTGCATGTGTAACCAACGACTATTTAAAACGACTTTTTTCCGAATAGATACAAATAATTTTACGCAAATTGTCATCATGTTAATTCTAATTTTTCGTATAACGTATATAAGTATGCAGTATGATGGTTGAGAATACACCGAATTACACTTGATTCTGTTTGTAAAAAAAAAAAAGAAGAAATTATGTATACATAATCTCGACAAAATAAGTGGTAGAAAGCATACTTATGCAAACACGATCAACTGAAGAAACTAGTTTCGTCACGAAATATTTCTTTATTCTACGCCTACTGCACGAAGAAAAGGTGGAACTTAATGAATTACGCGAAGATCTGTGTGTTACATCTATATGTGAAAATTTGTATATAAAATGGCCTCTGTGCCCAAGGAACATGATTTCCTGTTTGGCGCAAAGCTCCATTTTGCTCTGTAGAAATATGGGTAACAAAAGAAACCACCTACTCCATCTTGACGGAGACAGTGCCTGTAATTTAGTGAATTTATTCCTAGGTACGTTTACGAGAATAAGAGTTAAAAAAGAAAAGAAAGCTATTCCATTTCAGATGTAAGCCCAGTCAGGATAAAGCAAGTTTGCGTTAGTATTATCAGGAGGCGTAGTGGACAATGATTTTTGTACAGCTGAAAAAAAAAATTATAGCCGAATAAGATTTAGTGTGCTGTAGTTGCGAAACGTTATTTCCTTTTAGTACAAAATGCGTTTCAACTTTGCGAGTTGTCACGTTCACTTTTTTCTAGTTTCTAGACTTAACAAAAATTACGAGTAGCCTACGTCCTGCAGCGCACCCGACTTCAATATTGTATTTACGAACCGCGTTAAAAAAGCACAATTTACGAAGATTCTGAGAGAAAACAGGTATGCGGTAGTTGTTATTACGCTCGAGGAAATTATTGAACTCGGTGTACGCTGCATTTGCGAACCAAAACTATATATAGACAAGGTATTAAGAATAAATTGTACAATAACAAAAATTAATCGAATAAAATTAGGCAGTACACTTTAGTCGCGTCTCAGTACTGTATATCCAAGACGAAAAGAGAAAATGATTAGCGTATTATTCATGTCCCTCGTACATACGTGTAAGTTACAAATGGAAAAAAAAGCGAATTGCTGAGTGACAAAATACACCATAACAGAAACATTTTATTTTATCGTTCTTGATCACTCTTGTATACCTCATTAATCCTACTATGTCCTCATTATACGTCAAAGATTGTTTTCGAACATCCTAACAGTTTACCTGCAAGTGATTGTTGCATTGATTTTTTAAGAATCTACTATATAGTAATTCCTAATTAAGGATTTATCAACCAATCTTTTAGTAGTAACATCAAGTAATAATTACAGTAATAACTTACATCGTAAATTTAATTTATTTTAAGATTATTATATGGAGCAAAATTTTCAAACTGTTTTTGATGTAAGACAATCGTTGACAATCCTATTTTTCAAGAATTCTGCAGGTAAAGTAATAATATGTATATATATACATTCTTTCATACAAGTTATGCATCTATGATTTATTTGAAAGTTTTCTGATTTATAAAATGTAGTAACTAATCTTATTTATGACTTATGCATGGATCTACTCTCACGTAAACCATCAATGTCTTCTTATAATTATTTACACTCACTATTAATGTGATTTTCTTTTCTTAGAGTCATATTTTCTTGAAATAACTGGAGACATTGGCTATAAAACAATACAATAAAAGATTGTACTATTTTTCTTTAATATTAATTTTAATTTTTATATTAAATTACTTACCTTTTCATTGTCTAAACGAAAATGTTTCTTTCTTTTCACCAACTTTTTATCTTCCTTACTGTTGATTACTTGCATATTTTTGAACAACATATCATATTCTGTATCACTATTTACAGATGTTTGTTCATTCTTTTCATTTTCATGGTTTGTACTATTTCTCTCGCTACATATTTGTTCAACATTTTTAGTCATCGAAGTACCTTCTGGCAATGAAAAATCTGAACGCAACAACATACATGACATCCTTGAAGTTAAATAAATCTAAAATACAGTATAAAAATAAATTCATAAATGTAAATCATTCTATAAATTGAATATCTAATTATTTAAATTAAATTTTAGAGTAATTTACCTTTTTTAATAATTTCTTCGTATTCATATGATGTATTCGTAAATACCTATCTAAACTAACACTAACAAGATAAGGTTCTGTTGTACTGCAAGCTATACCAGTTACAGCACCAACAGATCCTTTGTATGTATTCAATACTTTAGCTGGTTTTCTCAAATCTACGAGATTCATTTTACCTTTACCAGATCCTACTATAATTTGTCTGCAATAAAAAAGACATTATTACAAAATTACCAGTCCTCCTTTATGAGTACTACATGAATACAAATTATTACAATATAAGTTTCATTTTCATTTTAAATTAATCAATATCCCTTAATCGAGAAAGTGAATTTATCCTAATGATCTGTTTTTATGATTCACAGTCTTGTCATATACTATACATACTTTTCTCTCGATGTAACAGCTAAAGTTGTGAACGCTTCATCTTTGACTTCCAAATTTATAACAGGTCTTTTCTGTGATTTTGGGTCATATAATTGTACCTTCAATGAATCAATTAAATCTTTATAAGTTGAAATGTAACAATAAAAATATTTTATAAATACTAAATTTCATACATGTCCATATTTGCCAACTGTGACGACTTGCTCTGTGCCAGGAAGGTATTCAATATCAGAAATCCAAATACCCACTGGCAAATTTAACCAATCATTGGGTAGACGTTTTGCTGTGAATACTTTCTCTTGTCTATTTAAATCGAATAATTTTAATATATTCTCGTTGCCACCAGTAGCTATTATATTTTTATTTATTTTGGAGTGACGCATTCTCTCTAAATTTTTACCAGCATTTATTATAACTCCATCTTCGTCATCGAATCGCCATAGCTTTACTTCTCCAGACTCGACTGCAGTCAGAATAGCTCTACAGTATTCATTGCATAAATGTCAAAATTTACTATCAAAAATTTTATGGAAGAGACATTGTACTTTTAAAAAAGTTATTGCTTACTCATCGTATCTTGATATGCCATTTATTTTTCCTGTACCAACATTACAGAAAAATGAACAAGTAAATGTTGAACATTCGGTATCATAGACCTTTACGCTGTAAAACAAAAAGATTTAAGATACTTATTGATATGGTCAAAAAGCTTAATGACTATTTAATTGATAAATTACTTATTATATATAACCTCCTAATTTCTTTCGTCCCACAGGCAATCAAAATTTCTTTTTCAACATCATCACCCCATGAGATTGTTGTGACACTGTCATTGTGTGTTATAGATACTAAATTTTGTATGTTTTGCATTACACATTGTTCTTTGTTTATTTGTACACCTGTAAACAAGGGATTAAAGATCAGTTAAAAGCTTCTGTAATCAGTTCTTTCTTTCGTTAGTGGTAAATGAATTTTTTAAGATAAAACTTAATAATATCTATCATAATTATATGAAGAATACCTTTGAAAACGCCTGATTTGCCACCTACATAAATATCATAGTTGTCTTTCGAATACATTTTCGAAAAATACAGATGATTTAATAATACAATTTAAAATCGATGTAAAGTTAACCATGTGGTTGCTCAACACTATTTACTACAATGAAGTTTACGTTTCGTACACGAGCTGTGAACGAACAATCGATAAATCGATAAATCTAAAATTTTAATTCATGTAATTACGTATGCGTACATATTAATAAATGATTGATTGATATTTCAACAAAAAAATCAGATTTTATGGAAATGCTATTTTGAATATTCAATATCAAGTTTGATTAAATTTTGTAATGAATAACTCCTCTTGATCATCTCCCGTTTTCTTTCTAAAGCAACTGCGTGAAGATGCATATACACACATGCGCAGTAGAGTGGTGGGGTTAGAAACGTTCTTGAATTGGGAGAAGAAAAAGCTTCTGAACTGGGAGATGACTATTGTAAGTGTACATACATTCATATTGACATTCTAAATAAAAACATTCTAAATTCTTTATTATTTTATTTGTGTTTCGTACAATTGATAGTGAAATTATATTTTCTCTAGATTATTTGAAGAAGGATCATGTACAAAGATATACCGAAAAATGAGAATTGTACATTAATACAAGCTATTAATTCAATTATTTCTATGGATGATACAGTACTCGAGAATATTGAAATAGAACAGGAAAATATTGAAACATCTATTAGCCCTAATATACATGAATGGAGTGCTTATGATGTATTTGAAATGAATAAGGAATCTGAAAGATTACCACCTGCCGACAATAATGATTCCAAAACAAGCATTCAGGAGAAAAGTATTTTAAACACCTCTTGTACGGTTACTAATGAAGCTAATCATTGGGAAGATGAAACATTTTTTAATGTGTCATTTACACAACTAATTTCTTCTAATGAAAAAAATGATACCTCGAATTGTCTTACCCAGGTTATATATTTCTTGATAGAGTAATTGAGAATATAATATTTGCTCATTTAATGACATTTTATTGCCTATTCTTTTTTATAAAATAGGTTCCTATTTCAAAATGTGAAAACCTTATTGAAGAAACAGTTTCCAACGATATCATGAATTCCACATGTGTGTCTCATGATAAATGGAAGGACAAGAATTTATTAAAAAGACAAACCATTGGCGACAATAATAATATTCCAAACAAAATACGTTGCAAGCTTAAAAAAGATTCTACATTTTATGGATTACCAGATCCTGTAAAAGACCTTTTATTAAAAATGAGGGGTATTGATAAAGTTTATGGTAAGTAGATTTTATTTCATACTTATTAAATTTTAATGATATTATTAACAAGTTTTGACTTACTCAATGTGTTCAGAATCGTTATGTAATGTTTATAGACTGGCAGGATGAGTGTTTAAATTCAGATGCAATAAAAATACGAAAAAATTTTATTTATACCCTTCCAACAAGTGGTGGCAAAACTTTAGTTGCAGAAATATTAATGCTGAAAGAAGTGATATGTAATAAAAGAAATGCAATATTTGTATTACCATATGTTGCTATAGTACAAGAAAAAGTTGGTATCAATTTGTTCACTATAACGATACAGATTACTTTTTTATAAATAATGGTTACTTGTTTATAATTTATAGGTTCAAGCAATGGCACCGTTTGCCTTAGAATTAAATTTTTTGATTGAGGAGTATGCAGGAGTTAGAGGCCACTATCCACCAAAAAAACGCAGAAAAAAGAATTCTATATATATGTGCACCATAGAAAAGGCATTGGGTTTAATCAACAGTTTAATTGAAGCAGATCGTTTCAATGAAGTAGGTAATAGTATGCTAATAAAAAGTATAAGACATGTAATATTATAATATAATATTACTATCATTATTATAATATAATAATAAAACTATGACATAATATTTACTTGAACAATTATAGATTGGTCTTATAGTTGTGGATGAATTGCATCTACTTGGAGAAGGTGGGAGGGGAGCAACATTAGAAGTTCTCTTAACAACAGCATTATATATTAATGGTAAGAAAAAATAAAAAAGAAATGAGATATATTATATAAATTGTAGTTAGAGAGAAGAGGATTACTACAAAATTTTATTTTGAATTTTCCACCTATTTTTATCGTGTAAATTCAACTAGTTTTCTTTATTACTCGCCAGTCTGGAGACAACTTGTATAATATCTTATTGCATATTTTAGAAAACCTTCAAATTATTGGTATGAGTGCAACAATAGGCAATTTAAAAGAAATTGCGGACTTTTTGAATGCAGATTTATACATTGGAAATTTTAGACCTGTTGAAATTAAAGAGTATGTTAAGTGTGATGATAACATTTGGCTACTCGACCTAAAAACCGAAGATCTCTTAACAGATCTAAAGAAAATTAATTACCGTGTATGTTTATTTACTTCAATCGATTTATTGACTGTAAAAAATTTAAAAGCTACTTCTTAATTGTATTTTTGTTTAATAAGTACTCAAATGATGCAGCAATCATCGATCCAGACAGAATTGGAGGTTTAGTAATGGATGTAGTTCCACGAGATTCCTGTCTCATATTTTGTTCTAGTCGTAAGAATTGTGAAAATGTTGCCTTGTTATTAACTAAAGTTTTATTCAGGTGATATATATTTTTTTACAATTTAAAATTTTGAAATTTTAATATGTTCATATCAATGTTAGATGCGTTCTTTATGTATTTAAGTATTATATATGCAGGGTTAGGCCAGTAACTGACAGTACAACCGGAAAAGAGGATATTCTACATGCAAAAACAAGTCGAAAAAAGAACAACATATTTTCATTTAAGGCTGCGTTTTCGAGAAAAGTGAGTTGAAAGATGTGTCAAATTTGCATGGCTTGTTGTATGATGAGTAGTAGAATTGGTATGTCACGACCAGACACGCCACCTTGATTCTTATTCAATAGTATTATTTCGTCAATCTAATTTTTCTCGAAAACGGAGCCTTAAATGAAAAGATATTTTACATTTTTGTATGTAGAATCATTATCCTCCGGATTGTACTGTCAGTACTACCTACTGCTCATCCTGGACGTATAAATTTCAGATCGTTGGAAGAACATAAAAAGGATGAGAAGCAAAATTTATTAACTGCGCTTCAAACCGAGGAAGGCCTGTGTCCTATATTGCGTCGAACTATAAAATTTGGTGTAGCTTATCATCATTCTGGCCTTACAAGCGAAGAAAGACGGCTATTAGAAGACGCTTTTAGAGTCGGAACTATCTGTGTTATATGTTGCACGTCAACATTAGCTGCTGGAGTAAACTTACCAGCAAGAAGGGTACTTTATTAGCACAGTTCTTTTGAATCGTAAAAAGTGTCCTGTGTCTGCCAAAAAAAAGATCTGTGTCTCCTAACTTCGACAAATATTACAGGTAATACTAAGAAGTCCGTATGTAGGCAATCAGTTTTTGAATTTAAGTAGATACAAACAAATGATTGGAAGAGCTGGTCGCGCTGGTATGGGAAATATTGGAGAAAGTATACTAATATGTAAAAAAAATGATTTATTAAAGGTAATAATACTATATCTTCTAGTACAATATATCACATAAATCAAATATTAGAAGTTTTGTTTTTTTTTCTTTGTTGTAGGTGAAGGAACTTTTAATGTCTAAAATGGATGATTGTTTAAGTAAATTACACGTTGACAATGACAGAGGCATTAATAATTTAATTTTAAGTGCTACATTGTTTTCTATAGCGAAAACTAGATCTCAGTTACATAAACTATCAAAACGCACTTTACTCAATATTCAACAACAACGTTTAGATGTTAACATAAAACATGTTGCGGACAAAGCAATAACAGAATTTTTAAAAAGTGGTGTAATGAAAGTTAAGCAGGAACGAAGCTATAGAGGATTCAAACCGAACGTAAGTGTTGCTATCCCATCGCAAGATGAAGACTCTGCTAATAAAGTCACAGAAATCAACAAGAAAAAGACAATCGTTACACTGCTGGGTGAAACTGAATTAGAACTTTGTAGCTTGGGGCGAGCTGCTATGAAAGGTAGAACTAAATTTACTTATTAAAGAAAGTATGAAAATCTTTTGCAGTTTTCATTTTCTCAGACTTAATATCATATTGTAGGTAATATTGATATGAACTCTGCGTATACACTGTACACAGATTTACAAAGAGCACAGGAACACTTAATTCTTGTCGATTATTTGCATCTTTTATATCTTGTTACTCCATACGATATTGTGTCTCAAATAAAACCAATCGGATCCATTTATTATGATGTGGTAATTAATTATTTCTATGTGCTATTAGATCTATTCTTTTTATACAATGTTCATAGCTTTTGTTGAATTTTTAGGTCACTAATTTATCAGAGACACAAATGAAAACAGCAAGACTTCTTGGAGTTAACGAGACATCCATTATCAAATTACGCGACGGCTTAATGCCTAAGGTAATCAATCATATTTTTGTTGCAACAAACATGTTTTATTTAAATCGTTTCAAATCTAACAGAATGTGGAACCAAGAGTAACTCAACGATTTTACGTAACATTAATATTGTATGACTTGTGGACACATCATGCAGTTTATACAATAGCAGACAAATATCAAGTAAATAGAGGTATTTTACAAAACCTTTTAACAGGAGTTTCTTCATTTGCTTCTTCTGTAGTTCGATTTTGTCAGGTAAATTATTAGATCATCTGTATTTATGAGTTAATTCTTTATACAAATTGAATAATCATTTTAGGAGTTGGAAGAATTTTGGTCATTTGGAAATATATTAGATGTGTTCAGTAAACGATTGTCTTATTGCTGTCCTCTAGAGTTAGAGGTATTAATGGAGTTACCACAAGTGAAAATTGTAAGTTCAACGAAGATATATTCCATATAACGGTCATTAATGCACAAATTCTAATACCTGCATATTTTTTACTTAGGGAAGAGCACGTCAATTGTATAATGCAGGTTATAAAACATTACAATGTATCGCCAGAGTGAAACCGGCCGATTTAAGAGAAAATATTCCATATTTAAGTAAAAACGCATCAATACACATTGTCGAAGCTGCTAAAGTAATGTTTTCATTAGCTGAGCTTATATTAATAATTATAATTTTAAAATTACTATTTTAACTTTAATTTTGTTTTATCCTACAGTTATTGATACTAAAAAAGATAGAAGATCTTAAGGATGAAACAGAAGATATTCTAGATGGTATAGACATAAATACTTTAACAGTATCATAAGTTGTCAAACTTTCATTATATGAATATGAATTGAAGCTTTTTGAAATTAGCAGTTTTGTACATACATACATTATAAATTATTTTTTATAATTATAAAAATAAACTACATTTCGTTTTGTATACCTAAATGGTTAACAATATTTTATATAAGATACTCAATTAACTTTTCCTATTCTTTTACATCAGTCATTATAGATTGTGCCATACAGATCAATGTGTTTCAAGAAATGACACATTGTTTAAGCTGACACGTACATTAAAAATCCAAAGTGTATTTGATATTGCATTAAGGATAACTAATATCAAATCATTCTGGTACAAATATTATATTTATAGTCATTTATAAATATTTATACATTTATACTCACCTTATAAAATGTAATAAACATAAAAATAACAATTTTTTAAAATAAACACAAACTCAAATTATCTTTGAATGACATCCAGCAATATTTTTGTATTTTAAACTCTACCGTTTCTTATATAAACATGATTTCAACGTAATAGGAGATAATTTGTATCTTTTACGACCTATGTCTCTTTGCTTTTTGAAATCCAAGAAGTAGAACAAATTGTGAGACAAATCCTTTAAAATATTTTGGAAACCATAGTCACTTAATACTTTTATAAAATCTTCCACGCTGTCAAATCGACTTTCAACTTCAGCTATTTTTAAAATACCACTGAAAAACACATTTTACATTAATTTTGATTAAATTAAGAAAATTAACTATAACATTCAAGATATATACTGCGTATTTTGAATACTTACTCTTGTTTAAGAATTCTATTTGCTTCTATAATATAATCTTTAAGATTAGATCCCATAAGTGACAAACAGAATACAACAACGTGTACACTATTAGTTAATAAAGGTGTATGTGCCATGTCACATGCTGTTACATTTTCGTTTAAAGAAATAAAATCAAAGGAATGTACTTTTTGAGTGACCGAAGTAGAAAGTCTTGCTTCTCCACAACCAAAATCTGCAATAACATAATCTTTCGGCCTGTAATAATAATGATACAATGTTAAAATATTAGTTTAAGAATTAAACCGATAACTTTTTAACATTCTTCACTAACATTTTCGTAATAGATGATATTATAACATCAAGAGGATTTAATGGCCACTGTGCAATTTGCTGTTTGTATCCCTCATGATATGCTTTAAATGAATCTGGATCATCTTTGAAATAGTTTTTTGATTCCAAGCTATTATTGTTATACATTGTTTCATTCAAATACCTAAATCTGGATGCTTTTAATTTAGACATCATTCTTTCTCTTAGAGGATTTATTTTTGCGATGGCTTTTGGCTTTGACTCTGCCAGAATTTCTTTAGCAGCAAGGCTTTTTTTTAATTTCTCTAAATTTAAATTATAGCGCTTTGATAACATTTTAGGGTTATTACTTTTTTCTGAGGAAGCAACTGGAAATTCCTTTCTCTTCTCTATTTCTTTCTTTGATGTTAATGACTTTACTTTTCCTATTTTATCATTAGTCTCAATGTCTTTAGTAGCAAGTCTTTTAATTTCTTTAAATTTAAATTATAGCGCCTTGATAACATTTTAGGGTTATTACTTTTTCCTAAGAAAGCAACTGGAAGTTCCTTTCTGTTCTCTATTTCTTTCTTCGATGTTAATGACTTTTCTTTTCCTGTTTTATCATTAGTCTCAATTTGCTTTTGCTTCTTTGTCTTTTTATGCTTACCAATGCTTATTTCCTTTGAATTTGGTAACAAAGAGCTTTTTTCTTGCTTTCCAAGTGCTGTAACATTATTTTTCTTTATATTAGTTTGTTTAAAAGACTGATTCCCACTATTTTTTTGCTTTATGTTTTTTTGATTTTTCTGAAATTTTTCTTGATTCTTTGCACCTTTGTTTTGAACCTTCATTTTCTTGTCTTTTACCTTCTTTCCTATATTCGTTACATCTGCAATATTACTATTAAAAATATTTAAGGATGAACGACTTCCTCCATTTTTATGTAACTTTTTCAATTTTTGCTTTAGATTCTGTGTACTTTTCTTAGGTTTATTTTTAAATTTTATTTTTTGATCCTTAATCTTAACAGGTTTGTTATTCTTCTTTTGATCAATATGAAAATAAATAAAATTTATGTAAAAATGTATACTATATTTTCTTGAATATTTTCAATGTGTAATTCTTAAAACGTGGGACCATTCGAAAAATGGAATGACAATTAATTTATAAAAAATACAAGAAAACTCTTTAGCCAACCTAATAATTTACCTTAGAAATATTTTCTTTGTCAAGATCTTTATGTGTCTTCTTTTTATTAGAAGTATCCCTCTTTAACTTTTTTCCCATTTTGCTTACTTGCACGTGCACTTTTCAGTCAGGAAGTGCTGCAATTTTTATTTCGTGTAATTTATGAAACAATCGCACATCTGATCACCGTTACCAAGCATTCATTGTTATTTCTTGCCACGTGACTCCATTCATGACGTCACGCATGAGCAGTTCAGCAGAGTAGAAGTAGAGAGCAGCGTAGTCGACCGACGCAACGTAACTAATCGCATACATGAGAGCATTCTTGGCACTCCTATTTTCACCCCTCTCTGCTGAACTGCTCATGCGTGACAATGTAATGCTAGAATGTTATGCTCGTTACAATATAATGCTAGAATACAATTTGAATTGTGAGTTTCTTTTTAATTCCTAATAGAAAACGCCGGTGACTCCATCTCGTATTTATCAAACAGCTGCACATCTCTAGATAATACCATTTATGTAACGAAATCTGTAAGCAGGCACCGACTTGCCAAATCCGTAAGATCACGTGACTATCCTAGCCTCTTAACGATGTCGGTATTTCAGATCGTGTAACATGAAACTCCATATGGTGACCAGTCTATTCTGATACTTTGTCTGTGGTACTAGATATGTTTTGTACAAGAAAAATATGTTATCGGAAACGTCATAGATGTCACGATGTGATAATTTTTCCACGATTTCCATCTGTCCATTAAAAATGTTTTCACGTAGTATGCGCAGCTATGCACGTACCTAAGTGTACCTAACCACGGAAGACGCGGTAGAATAATGTCGGATGTAAAGTAGTCGAACGCGTTCAGCGTGGAATTTCGTAAATTATATTATCATGGAAGATATTAATGATAAGTTTTTCTACGTGTACAGTTCATCTTTAGATACGAAGATACAAATTAAAATGTAAGATTCAATTGTACGTGTGTCGAATACACTAAACGTCAGTATCAGCTGGTATCGGGTTACTATAATGACCACGTTATGAAATATTTTAGTAACGAAAACAAGTGGATCATTAACAGTACCGTTGAATATGCGATCGGATTACAACATATAATCCTGATGACGAATAGACACTTAAATTTTTAATCACCGTACACACAACTTTACAAAGAATCTTCTTTACGTAAATTATCTTAATACATTAGAATTTTTTTCAGAGGAACATTAGAAGGCAAAAGGCAAAGACCAGAGTATGATAAGTTACTTATAGACCCCTTATTAAAATATTCTGGTCTATATGGTGTTAATGGCGGACGCGGAGATTTATCTGCCTCTCTACAGGTGTGGGCTAGTGGCAGACCTCTCGCTTTACCTGTCCACACAGCTTACAAACATTTTACTTCACGTTGGAAGTACGTATAACATTTTGTATAATGTCGTTGAACATCGTAAAAACTTGATAAAGACGTAACTCTAAAAATAATCGTGTCAGATATCTTTCTGTAAATTATCGACTTTCGTTTTTCTTGTACTCCTTTTTATTATAATTTCAAAATTTGAGTTTTCTCATTTAACTATGCCAGTATAATTATGTACTAGTTTTACCATTTCTTTATATAGTTTTCATAATTAAAAACATTTCTCCATTTTTGGCAAGCTTTTGAAATCAACAGTTTCATATAATTATTTGTTAATTTCTTTATAGCTGGAATCAATGGGTGACGCTACCCATTTCATATTCTGATTTACCAAGGGATGCTCAGTTATGTATAAGCCTTTATGATTGTGCCGGACCTGGAAGGCAACTCCCAGTGGGGGGTACCACAATATCTTTATTTGGGAAACATGGCGTATTTCGACAGGGAATGCTAGACCTCAGAGTGTGGCCAGGAGTAGAAGCAGATGGTAGTATGCTGTCTAGTACTCCAGGAAAAACTAGGGATCATGGGAAAGAACAAATGCAGCGATTAGCAAAACTTGTGAAGAAACATAGATATGGGCAAATGAATAAAGTTGATTGGCTGGATAGATTAACATTCAGGGAAATTGAACTGATTAATGAAAGAGAGAAGAGAGCATCTGAGTATTTGTACTTAATGATTGAGTTGCCAGAAGCTACCATGGATGGTATACCGGTAGGTAAAACTTGATCATGATCCATAAATTTATTGATATTAGAATCAAAGTTCAAATTTTATTATTATGTATTAGTTGCGTATCGCTTTGTCAAATTGTATTCAATTCCGTATTACACTTTTTTTTTTATTATATTAATATAAACTCTTTTACTTTAGTACTCCATAGTATATTACGAGAAGGATGGAGATGAAGTTGTACAACACAGATCACAACCAGATGTGGTAACCCTTCCTGATTATGAGATTTTACAAGTAAATCTAGTTATTTAATTATTCTTTACACAAAAGTATTTTCAAACTTTCAAAAATATTTCTTAATAAATGTATCAGCTTTTTATCATCAGTATATTATTATTATTAGGAAAATCTTGTGGAAGCGAAACATCATAAATTGGCTCGTAGTTTACGTAGTGGAGGACATACGAGAGAATTAAAACCAACTTCGAGTGTACGAGATGCTTTAAATATAATATTAAGTTATCCCCCGACAACAGCACTGTCTACCGAGGAACAGGATTTAATTTGGAAATACAGGTTTTATTTATCCAGTCAAAATAAAGCTTTAACGAAATTTGTTAAATGCGTGAATTGGAAAGTTGTTGGGGAAGAACGACAGGCATTAGAAATGTTGGCACTGTGGGCTCCGCCGGACCCAGAAGATGCGTTAGAATTGCTTGGACCAGCATTTACTCATCCAGCTGTTAGAAGATATGCCATAGCCCGATTAAATCAAGCCCCAGACGATGACTTGATGTTATACTTGTTACAGTTGGTACAAGCTTTAAAGTATGAAGATTTTGAAAGTATTAAAAGAGCACATCAAATTTTAATGAAAGAAAAAGAATCCGAAAAAGTTGAGAAAATAGATAGAGATACTCAGATTCATGATTCTTCTTCGACACCTATAATAAATGTAAGTATTCTCACAGCTTGTGTCTACAAATAGTGTTATAAAATAGAAATCGAATTTTTGACTTATTACAAATAGTATGCTTAATTTGCAGTTCAATGAATCGGAGAGTGGGAAATTCTCAATAAATCAAGATTCCCTTATGGATTTAGCATCTTTTCTGATCACTCGTGCATGTCAGAATACCACATTGGCAAATTATTTTTACTGGTATCTTTCAATCGAGTGCGAAGATCAAAATGACCCAGCCATAAGTGTGAAACAAGACACACGCGTTAAAGAAATGTACATTACTGTAATGGCAATGTTTTCGACAATGCTAGCTCAAGGAAATGCTATTTGGCAAAAAAGAAGAGCATTTCTCTCACGCCAAAAAATATTCATCGACCAGTTAGTAGCACTTGTGAAAGCAGTTGCAAGGGAAAGCGGTAACCGAAAAAAGAAAACTGACAGACTCAGAGCTTTACTGGCAGATCCTGATCCAACTTTTAAAATAAACTTTTCGAATTTTGAACCAATACCTTTCCCCTTGGATCCAGAAATTTGTATTAAAGGCATCATTCCGGAAAGGTACAGTAACTTTTTACTTTCAATTTTAGAAAATATACATTTTTAATCATTAATTTTATTGCTTTTAGAGCGAGTCTTTTTAAGTCAGCACTTATGCCTTCAAAATTAACATTTTTGACAACGGACAATAGCGAATATATTGCGATTTTTAAACATGGCGATGATCTGCGACAAGATCAATTAATCTTACAAACAATAGCACTTATGGATAAATTATTAAGAAGAGAAAATCTAGATTTAAAACTTACACCGTACAGGCAAGTATTTTTGAAATCGTTTATGATGTATTGTTATTTAAAGTGAAAATTAATTTATTTCCAGAGTACTTGCAACAAGTACTAGACATGGGTTTTTACAATTTATTGAATCTACGACGGTTGCAGAAGTTTTAGCTAGCGAGGGTTCTATATTAAGCTTTTTTCGTAAACATCATCCTTCCGAAACTGGGCCCTACGGTGTTGTACCTGAAGTTATGGATACTTATGTGCGAAGTTGCGGTAAATACACATTTTTAGAAGATGATTTAGGTTACTATGATTTACATAAACTGCATAACAAACTTATATTTTAGCTGGTTACTGTATTATTACATACGTGCTCGGTGTTGGTGACCGGCATTTAGATAATTTGCTTTTGACAACTTCAGGTAAAACTTTCAAATTATAAGATAAAAGCGTTGATAATTATGAATAACTTAACCGATATTTATATTGCAGGAAAACTCTTTCATATAGATTTTGGTTACATTTTGGGTAGAGATCCAAAACCTTTACCACCACCGATGAAATTAAGCAAAGAAATGGTCGAAGCAATGGGAGGTGTAGGATCGGAACATTATCATGAGTTCCGAAAACAGTGTTACACTGCGTTTTTGCATTTGCGCAGGCACGCGAATTTAATATTAAATCTATTTTCGTTAATGGTTGACGCCAGTGTACCAGACATAGCGTTAGAGCCAGATAAAGCTGTGAAAAAAGTTCAAGATAAACTGCGTTTGGATTTGAGTGATGAAGAAGCAGTGCATTATGTGCACAATCTTTTGGACTTGTCGGTGACAGCTGTGATGGCAGCGTTAGTGGAACAATTACATAAGTTCGCACAGTACTGGCGAAAATAAATTTAAATCAACATAATGATCACGAAGACTGTGTTCCTTCCTATTGCAATTATAACATATTGTATATAAATGACCATACATCTATAAATCTAATATAATTTATTGTATTTTGGGATTACTTTAGGTAATAAATCTTTGATAATAACAAATAGTCGGGTCACACTTTTTACAATTTTTTAAACTGCATATTAATAAAAAAAACTTGAATCTTCATGTTTGCAAGTAATATCTTTTAAATAAGTCACTTCAATTATACTTCATAACAGATGGATGTAATTATAAGTGCTTCTTCCTGAATTATTGCAACAGCTCGAAGTAAAATTAAATGTTTCTTTTTTAAAAAAAGATTATAGTAATGGGATGTTATTAAATAATAAACCACCAAAAACATATTCAGTATACATATAATCTGTTACGTAAATATTCATATATTTATTTTATCTCTTAGTTACAATCTTGTATGTCGTGCACACTGTAGAAATAAAAAGCTAATTATTGTTAGTGATGAAAATATCAAATTGTTATTGATATAAGAACGCAGCAATGCTATTTTAATTAGTATCACTTTATGTCACTTACACTTTATAACTTCAATGAAGCAATATGTATTCTGTATATATATCCCACCTGACGATTGTATCAGAAAATTTTTGATAGAAAATGTAACTATAATTTTCCCATCTCGAATTATGATATATTATTCATAGGTACATAAATCTTTTAATGTAACATCTTTAAGTGGAAGATATATATGCACGTATATTTATGCAGATACATTATATGTATACGTGCAATATAATGTACGTGCACAAATATATACATACCCAAAAAATTTAAGGGATGATTAATATTAACAATTCAGTCCATCTTTTGCAAAATTGATTTTCATCTACGTTTACCCAAAAAACATTCTATCAAGATTGTTTCTCATTTTTCGCGAAACATTAATAACTTTTAATTAATATATTTTCCCTTGACAATAATATATACATACGTGACCATAATTGAAAACGCCACGGGAAATAAAAACAAATTTATTTTTGATAACATGAGTTTATAAAGAATATAATATAATCATTTCTATTAGGATGCAATAGCAAATCTGTCATGTTTGAGATCCACGAATTATCTTGGACACATTATTTGTTTCAATTTATATTAGGAAACACTTATTAAAATATACATTTTATCAGCATACCGTACTAATTAATTTAAAAATAAATTATGCAATATTCCGATTTAATTTAAATATATTACAGAAATATAATGTCCTTCTGACATAATCGATGATTCGTTCGTAACAAGAATTATCCGAATATTTTAATTATAAGCTATAGTTCCTTATAAAGCGTGAATTCGACTCAAATATGACAGATTTTCTGTTAAAACCCTTTTATCCTTTACATAGCATCAACACACAGGTTACACATCGTTATAGATGAAATAATAGGCTGTTTGTTTCTCGTAAATATAAACTAGTACCTACAAAGTAAACACTGTACGTCTAATAACACGATCCTTGGATCCGCTCAATCATACGCACCTGTGATTACTTACAACATTAAAAATTTCTATCAACAGGCAGTTCATTGAGCGAAAAGAACGGACAGTGAAGAACTTATATGAAAAATTAAGTCTTCGAATGATAGCCCAAAAAGTCTTTACTTGTGTATTTTACAAATATTTTAGGGCGTACATTATTAGTACTTTATTGAAGATATATTGTGCATTTATTTTTTTTATACAATTACTCAAGCCCCGTTCTTGGGCATTTGATAAAGAAGTTCGCTCGTTAAAATTCAACTCTATGGAGTAGCAGTAACTTTGATTACTCTTTTTTAATAAAAAATTGTGACAATGTATAAATATTCTATAACCATTTTATCTGGACTCGTTCGACGTAATTGCAAAACGAATTATTAATAGAGCGAATGGTATTTTCGTTGCAACAATTACATAATGCAAAACGAGCGATTGATAGGTTTTACTACTACCCCAATGATCCACAGCGAAATTTTACAATATACACATTACATGCATATGATATTTAAAAACGTATAATAGTAAGAAAGTTGTCATATGCCAAAGTATTAACATAATTAGGAGAGAGAGAGAGAGAGAGTGAAAAAGAGAAGTTATGAATACATCATACCGAGGTATCAACAATACCTCAATATATCAAATAATAATAAGATCATAGTGTTTTTGCAATGAAACCATATCTCTTTTTGTTAATTACAATGTGCTTACATATCGAATTCTATGTACGGATTAAATCCGTTGTCGATATATATATAATATAATATATGTATATATATATTTACACATACTGTGTTTACATGTATACATATACATATATATATATATATATATATCTATATTATATATACGTATAAATGTAAATATATATACATATATATATATGTATATATATATATATTTATTTAATAGTTATAAATTATAATAAGAGTCTAATTATAACCTTACATTTAGTCACTTATCATCTTAATATTATATTTACACTTGAAAATAGACTCGAGTTTATCTATCAATGGCGGCAATGTCCAATAGTCTATAAAAACAAGGACTCTCCTCATAGCATAATGCTATTATCCATCATAATGTATTACCTCTCTGTAGGCCTTGTGGCTGGTACAGAACTTTCTACAAGATCGTGCCTTTCTATGGGGGAATTCTCCAATGTGTAATCAACTGGATATCTTTCAGTATAAGTTGGGGTAGCTTCTCCTTGCTGTCGTAATTTTAATTCATCCGATTGTTCCTGGTAAAAGCTTTGAGACGCCTCAATATTCTGTGAGGAGGATTGTTCGCTTTTCTCTATATCGTCTGTAGAATAGTAGCTCTGACTGGCTTCGCTCTCTGGTCTGTGATCGTAATAACTAGGAGAAACATTATGGCTGGAGTAACTCGGTGTAGCTTCTTCCGGGTTAAAATAACTCTGGCTGGCTTCTTGAGGATTACCCTCATAATAACTGGGAGTAACTTCCTCTTGTGGATCTTCGTCCAACCTAGAGTTTGTTTCTTGGCCAACTGGTTCATAATAACTCGCTGTTACCTCCTGATGGTGAGCGTAGTAACTAGAAGGCTCGTTTCTATGATCTGTACTTTCGGTGACAAAGTTTTGGGAAGGTGTCTCTTCTAGGCCAGGCATTGAAATCGGCACCTCATAAGAAGTTGAGACATTTTGTTCTTCATAGCTAGAGGTCGGCACAGAATCTACATGAGTTGATGTAATGTCTGGATTCAAATTATATGACGATGTAGGTATTTCAGGTACTCCATTGTCATGGATAATTGTATGCTCTGCACTAGATGACGCGATATTTAATTCTGCACAAGGTGGAATCTCACAGGACGATGTACTTATTGCACTTTCTTGGTCTGGATCTCTTTCCTGATTCTCAGGAGTTTCCGGCACGTAAGATGAGCTCGCTGTTTCGTCCTCATTCAGTCCTGAATTATTAGTAGAGACTGAGGATGTACCAATACCATCAGCACCAATGTCGTTAGACTGAGACGGCATATTTCCCTCTTGACTAATTTCAGTATCGGTTTCTAAAGTCTCTGAAATATTTTCTGCCTTTCCCACATCGTAGCTCTGCGTCGGGAACGTTTGATCATCTATTCCTTCATCCATAGTCGCTCTCTCCTCTTGACTTTGCATGAGTTCATTAAATGATTGAGTAGGTGCATTCGTGTTCTCTTCAGTAGAAGTTTCATACGATTGGGAAGCCTCATTCATCTTTGAATGCTCAAACGATTGACTTGGTGGCTCTGTGACAATGGCTTCCTCGTCTGTTTCCATAGGTTCGTATGTTATCGATTGCGATGGTTCCCTCGAGTTCTCTGATTTTGTAGCAGATTGGCTCGGTAAATCAGTAGAGTCGGTAGTCACTGCTACACCAAACTGTTCGTACGACTGCGACGGTGTTTCATGACTAGTCTCTGAATTTGTTTCTTCGAATTGCAAGTCCAAGTTTCTTTGAACAATATCTGACTCTCCTTGAGATGATGGCTCGTCCCTTTGACAGCCTTCTGGTTCCTTTACTGTACTCGCAGCATAAATTTTAGACTCCATAGCTTCATCCATATTTATACTTTGTTCATCTAAACGGTTTAATGATTCTGCAGGCAGAATTTGAGCCGCCTCTTGAACAACTTCCACTTCATTGGACGTTGGTGCCTGTTCCTGCACTACAGGAGAGTGAACTTTATTGTCAGGTTGTTCATCGAATGTCAGTTCTTCGAGTTTCTTTACATTTTCTGATTCTTGCGATGCATCCGCATCTATTTCATTCGAGTCCGATACTTCAAAGCTCGTATGCTCTACAGGCGACATTTTTACACTGGATTCAGATGTGACTAAACCAGTTTCATCCATTGAGGATAGATTACTCGTTTGAATAGATTCATCTGGCTGCTCTGAAATATCTACATGTTCTGTATTATCATTATTACTAATCTCTTCATTTTGCTCACCTATTGTCACATTAGGACTACTGTCCTCTTTATCTGCCGAAGACTGTAAAACCATTTCCTCCGATTTCATGGATACTTCTTGAGAAGAATATACTTCTTCTAAAGGTGTTTCTGCGTTTTGTTCTCCATCCAAAATAGCAGGCTCGTTCGTCGATACAATGGGTTCTTGAGAAGCTGCAGAGTCATCTTGAGATATGTTCATCTCTGATGTTACAGTGGTGTCTTGTGATTGTACACATTCCGTAGAAGTAGGTGGTTTTGAGACAAGCATCTCTGACACGGCTACATTTACGAAAGATTGCTCTGTTTTTATCGATGGTTCTACAGTTGAACCAAATTGAACGTTTTCTGTGTAGGTGTCATCTATTATAGGCATCGATGGAGTAGTCTGCACTTGCGAAGTTTGTATAACTATACTATTTGGTATCGAAACTGAATACGAGACACTGGGCACTGAAGTAGTATCGTTCTGCTCTTTCTGAGATTCTGTGGTTATGTTACTTTCCAAATTCGGCAACACTAGGTACTGAGTAGTTACTGGAACATCTGATCTTGTAATTTCGGCTGTGCTCGAACTTTCCATGATCTCTCCGATATCTGGCATAGAATTACCAGGAATCTGGATTTGTGCTTCACCCGTTGAAATGTAAGAAATGCTAGGATTAGTTATAGTAATCGGCAACTCAAGGGAAGTTGGTATGGTTGTTACAGTCGAACTAGGTGTTGTTTCTGACTGTATAGGTAAATTACTAGGCACCTCTAGCGGGGTCATTATAGGTTGATTTAAGGTCAACGAGGTCTCGAGTACAGAAGGAGAAGATATTGGTTCTGTAGGAGGGATGATAGTTGATTGTAAAATAGTCTGATTTATCAAACTCGTTTGAGTTAAGCCAGCAGTCATCACACTTCCAGCTGGATTCTCTGATAAATTGATTTCTTGTTGGAAATCTGTATTAGCTAGAGCAGCTGCTAGAATATCTTGATTCGATGTTTGTATTACTTCTGAAGTGGGGAAGCTTTCTGATATAATCGTTTGTGTGGGTTCTGTAGAACTAGTCTGTATGTTTGGTAGTACACCATTGTCAAACTGTAGAACAATATTGTCTAATGTACCTGCCTCTCCTAACGAACTGGGGTCTATGTACAAAGTTCTTGTACCATCTGGATTTTGTGTCGTGCCTTCTAACGACATAAGAGCGTTATTATCAAGCGGCTGTATCTGTCCCTGTTCATCGATGGTCACTAGAACATAAGTTTGCGTTCCATCACTACTCTCCGTTGGTAAGGCCATTATTTGCGGCTGCGTAGTTATTTTCGATTCATCCAATTTTTCTGCTTCACCGACTTTCTCGATACTGAATTTGTCTCCTTTAGGTTCCTTTTGTATAGTTTCGGAGAGTATAGTTTCCATTTTCAATTTCTTTTCAGGTTCAATAGGTTCTAACGGTGGAAGAGACAAAGAAGCAGGGAGAGTTGTGCTTACATTAGCTGTAGCTGCCGAGTTCATTGCTATATTCAACAAATTCTTCTGTTGCTGCGTACTTTTACTTATTGCATGACCTTTTGTACTAGATTTAGTGGGTGTAACAGAATGCTTTTGTTGAGTCATCTTAGACATACCCGGCACACCTGCTAGTGAGCCTGCAACATTTTGTTTTGTCTGAATGTTCTGTACAGCTGTGATTGTTGGTTCTTGGACTTTTTGAACGACGATCTTTTGTTGTGTCTTCGATTGCCGTCCACCACGAGGAGCAATAACTTTTTGTATAGTCGATGTAGGTACACCTTTTCCTTTTTGAATCTGCGGATTCATACGCATCGTTTGCTGGCTACCGCTTTGAGTTGCAATATTTTGCATTTGAGAACCCTGTTGCACCACCGTTTGTTTAATTATTCTCTTCCCTTGCCCAGTCTTTTGTGTAGGGACAGGATTCTGCAACACAACTGTGTTCGCTGCACCCTTCAACTGTGTAGATCTTCCTTGCGAAGAAGACATTCCAACCTTCTGTGATTTCTGTAGCATAGGTAATTGCACTTTCTGCTGAACAGACTGATATTGTACTTTACTGCCTTTGGATGGACTTTTTGCCGCGATTGCTTTCACTTGCTGTCCTGTTATTGGGGTCAAAACTGTGGTTTTCGAGCTGATACCTTGAGGACTTAAAATTGTTTTCCCACTAATAGCTTGAGATATCGGGGTTAAAATAGCTTTAGAAGTACCTAAGTTCTGTGAAGACAAAATGGTCGCACCTTTTGTGACTAAAGTCTTCGATCCAATAATCGTTTTCCCACCTAAAGTAGAAGCACTTATTGGCGTATAAATTCCACCTTTTGTAAGAATCCCCTGAGACAATGTTCCCAGCAGAGCGGTCTTACCAATTGTTCCTGAAATCGGAGTCAGTACACCTTTTGATGTTATTATACCTTGTGTGTTAATAATTTTATGACCTGCAGGAAGTTTTGACGTCGTCGGAGATACACCATCACCTTTCGGAGCAATTACCGTTTTTGAATTAATAATACCTTGTGGACTGATAGGACAAAGTACTTGCCCTTTACTAGTCATAATTCTCTGCACTTTGCTACCTAAAGTTTTAGCGATATTTAAAGGTAACATTTTCGTTTGCCCAGACTGCGCCGATGTTAAAATAACTACTTTGCCACCTTGTTGAACTACTTGTGCATTTCCAGCAGCTTTACCGGTCGGTATAGCAATTTTTTGTTGGGTGCCAGGTTTACCTTGAACACTATAACGTAATTGTTGTCCTCCAGATGTTTGCACCACTACATATTTACCTGGTGTCCCTTTTTGTGTTAAAAGAGGGGGAACTTTGCTTGTTGCTGGGGTACTTTGAAATTTAATACCTTTTACTCCACCAGTTAACGGAGGCACCAATGTTTTTATACTCGTAATTGTAGGTTTAGCTTTACTTTTGTTCTTCAAGATCGCAGGAGTACCACTCTTTTTCTTTGTAGGCGATACTTCGGTCGTATTATCACTTAATTTGTATTGAGTTTGAGTAGCTGACATTATCTGAGTTGTAGGGGTGAAAGATAGTGTGGCTGGTATCGTACTAGTCGCAGGTATGATAGAGGATATTACGACAGGCATTTGTTCAATGTTTTCTGGTGTTAAAACATCTTCACTAAGAACAAATGGCATTGAGTTTATATCTAATTCCATATCTGCCAAACTCTGAGAACTTTGTTGAATGAATTTCTCAGTTGCAGCTACTGTGGTAGAAACCTTTGAAGTTTTTAAATTCAACTGCTCGTTTTGCGCTTCCATCATTGCAGCAGTTTCCGCTTCTTCAGCTTTCAACACTTGTAGCTTTTTAGTCAACGACATGTGGGATGTTACTTTCGAACCAGTTTTCATTTTAGTGTTCGACGACAGAGATTCGATTTTCATTACTTTCGCCTTTGGACCCGCTTTCTGATCAGACCTTTTTGTGCTTTCTGTTTCTAGTTTATGCTTTATTCCTTTTTGTGGGAATTTATCCAATAATTTTGATTTTAAAATCTGCATAGGCTCGGTTAATGTAACATTTTCAATTATTCGAGGCATCTCACGTTTCTTCACTGGTACTGCAATGTCGGATGACGGTGATGGCGTAGATGTTGACATTCTTGATGATTCGTCCACCTTTTGTATGTCTATGCTAATAGATTTTGAAGTCTCTTCGATAGAAGATGATTGCACTAGCGACTTAGATGTATTGTCAAGTTCACTTGATGATGAAGCAAGTTGATCTACATTTTGAAGCATGGTATCATCTGTTTTTGTATCCATTTCAACGTTTTGATCAACCACTACTTCTATACCTTCAAAATTGCTCATAACCGTGACCTGTGAATTATTTTCTTCAGATTGAATATTCGACAGATTTTCAAGCTTTTTCGGTGACTCCTCGTTAGATTTCACAGCTGGGATTGTCTCAACAGTAGAATTTGTTGCATCCATATCTTCTTCAAGCTTCTTCTTTATTGCTCTTTTACCTTTCTTTCCCTTCCAAGTTGTATCAGAATCGTCAACTCCTCCTTTTTTCTTGTCTATGTGCAAAGTTTTCAAGAAAGCTTCCTGAAATGTATTTGATGACTTTTCTTCAACAAATAGCTCTTTGTCCTTCTTCGATTTAGCACCTGTTTCCGGAGTAAATTTTCCTTTGTACCTTGTTTGCATAGCCGATTTCTTTGGAGATTGTTGCTCGCTTGCTGCATCTTTGGATGCTGGTTCCGAGCTTTCTAATTTTAATCCTTGCTTTTGAATGTCAGAGGTTTCCGTTTCGGTTTGATGAACTTCTTCGTTTACTGGTATAGCCTCTTCAATACTTTGGATTTTTGTCTCTCCTTTTGGTACTTCTTTCATAGTATCCTCATTTTTGGTATCTGACTCTAGTTTCTCAGAAAATAAGTCTTCTTTCTCATTCAAAGAATGCGGCTCATCCGTACCCGCATCATTCTTAATTACTTCTGCATGTTTTAATTTTTCCTGCCCGCTATCTAATTCGGGTTCTACAGTAGATTTACTAACAGTGGCATCCGAGTCAAAAAAATCAATTTGTGATAACTCAAACTTTTTAATCTGTGACTTTTTCGGTGGTAACATCTCAACAGTCTTTAAAATATCTGTTTGCGAAGAAATATCTTTTTCTGTTGAAATTTCCGGTTGAATTGTAGCACAGGTTTCTACATTTAGAGTTTTCAATTTTTCTGTATGAACCTCGCTGGAACTTAACAAATTTTCAGTCTCCATTGTAATGTCTTTTGCGTTTTCAGGTTCAAGTATTGTATCCTTAGTTTCGGCAACATTTTCTTTCACCTGAGATTTTATATCTTCGGGAAAGGCAGATGTGTATGCTTGTAAATCTTTTTCTTCCGAAGACATTTTTTCATAAATTTCATTAGAAACTTGATTGTCACTGTCTTTTGTATCTGCTTCCATAATGATTTCGTCTTTGTGTGTATCGCTTTCATTTAAATTATCTTGTAATTCGATGCTAGAAGAATTAACATTATTCTCCGATACATTCGACACATTGCAAGAGATTTCCAATTCTTTTTGTTCTTCAAGCTCGATCTTCTCACTTATTTTCGTATCGATTGTTGACAATTTTTTATTTCTTTTTGTTCTACCTTTCCCCTTTTCAGTACCCTTCTCCTCGCTTTCAGATTGGCTTTCATCAGTCTTATATATTCTTTGATCTAATTCCTGCACATATATATCAGATTCTAAATATTTTTTATTCGGTTTTCGCTTTCTTCCACTGTAGGAACGTTCACTGTCAGACTCCGAAATTCTCCTTTCGACTTCAAACTTTTCTAAAAGCTTTTGACTGTTTTTGTTATCTTTTATCCTTGGACTTTCGTTCCCACTAGTATTACCACTGGTACTATGTAAAGATTCTGACTTCCTTGGTCGGCCCCTACGCTTTCTTCCTTGCGGAGTAACGTTTAATTGATCGTTGTTTAGCAAAGTATTAGCAATCGCAGAATTGGGTCCTTGATCTTGATCCAGCATATCTGCATCAGAATTTTCGCTTTGATCCGGAAGCGTGTCAGCTGATTCGGAAACTGTTTCATCTTCTGTTTCGGTAGTAAATCGCTCAGAAGAAGCTTCGTCCATATCTTTTGAAGGTTGCTCTGTACTTTCTTTAATTTCATGATCAATATCTATACTTTTATATTCCGTTGATTTATCAACGATAGTTTCATTCTGCACACTTAATTCTTTATCTTCTGTTAATTCTACCTCGGTATTTGTTTTAGGAACTTCTTGTGTTTGTGGTTTTGGAGAAGTTACAACATCTTTACATTCATCCTCGGACTTTTCAGCCTCAAATATTTCTATGACTTTTAACTCCGTTTTAACATCACTAGTTGCAGATTTCTGCACGTCCGCTGACATTTTTTCAGGTTGTGATTTTTCTGCGAGTTTCTCAGCTTCATTCTTCATTGATTTGTCTTCTTCTACAGATTTTTTGCTTTTCCCGTATTTCTCCAAATCCTTTACCCCTAAAGACAACAGCGCATCCATCTTTTCATTTTCATGTATCTTAATATTATTATCCTCGTCTGCAGTTTTATTTTCTGCTTCTTTCTCCTGCTCTGTTTTTAAAGCTTGACTCATTTCAAATTCTTTTATAATTTCTTTCTTTTGGTGAAACGCGCGGGCTTTTTTCCTTACAGGAGGTATAGATAACTCCTCTTCATGAAAATCAAAACAAGACAATAATGACTTCCTATCATCTTTGTTGGGTGTATTGTATTTACTTTCATTATCAGAATTGAAAGATTCTTTTCCTTTCTGTGATTTATTGGCAGATTCGTTGATTTCAACATCAGATGTGTCTTTCTCCTGATCAGGTTGCTTATCGAAAAGATTTGATTTAAAATTTTTTGATATATCAATATTATCCGTTTCAGAGTGCTCCAGTATATTAATTGATGTCAACTTCTCTGTTTCTTTAAGTAATTTTTCAGTTTCTGCAATAATTTCATTAGGATCCGGTAGTGTATTATTCTTCTGACCAGACTCTTCCGATTTATCAAGATCAAAATGACTTTTCGTTGGTGAATTATTTACAGGTGTTAATTCAGATTGTTTACTCTGGTTCAGACTAATATCTTCATCAGATTCATCTTCCCAATCTGCCAATATAGTATCACGAATTTTAGGATCAGTTTTCTTCTTTTTAGCAGCTTTTTCATTTTGTTTAATTTGTTTTCTTTTCGCTGATTCCCCACTACTCTTACTTCTGCTCGATTGACTTTTATCTTTCTTCACGTATTTCCTTTTCGGAGTATCTACATCCGAGTGTCTACCCCTATACTGAGAATAAGTTTTCACCTTTGTTTTTGACATTGGCGAATTTCCAGACCTATGACTTTTTATATGACAGATAATAACATTGACGCGGGAAGAAGTGAAATTACACAAATGACAAGGATATTGCGGAGAACCAGTATTATTTGGTGTTGATGGTAAACTGCTAGGCTGTTGACGAATTCTGACTTCATGATCGCTCTCCTTTAAAAATCGTGGGTGAGTGATCTTCCTTACAACTTCCATAGAATCGCTTCTTCTAGGAGTATCCTCTCGTTCCTTTTTTTTCTTCGTAACCTTTTTATCTCCAAATAAAGCTGATATATTTGGCTTCTCCTCGGGGCAAAATTTATCATGGTTTAGTATATCTGGATCACCTCCAGTCAACTTCTCAGCCATTTCAACGTCTCCAGGAAATTTATCCATATACCGAGAGCCATCTTTGCTTTTGCTTCTATATTTATCTGTAAATTTAATAAATCTACGATAAGAAGCGATGTTTAACGTAAAAGATATATAATATAAAAAGAAGTATACCAAGTCCTTTCTTGATGAATTCATCTTTTTGTGTACAATTGTATTTGTAAATTTGTTGATAGTTTTTCACAAATTCGCTGAAAATAATAAAAATTCTGTGTTAATCATGTACATAAATTATGCAAATACGCAGAATGAATGTATCAAATGTTTAAATACCTACATATTAAAACTACAATGTACATATAAACAGATGAATGAATATTAGCAAAACAACATTAATGATAAATTGCTTACTAGGTGTCTTCTTGAAAGAACTTTACAGCAGCTATTAAAGGCTTCTTTTGAAATTCATCTTGAATGTCCTTAGGTAAATTATGAAACCCGGTAACCTGTCCTGGCCACCAACAAGCTCCAAGTTTTACCCATACTACGTCACCGTCCAAGTAATTGATTTCTGTTTGTTCACACATCTTAAAGATCCGTTCAGTTTTACTCCTTCACAATATCAGCATCTAAGTTTAAAATTATTATGTTGCTTTTTATATTTGTTATTTCGACAAGTAACTTTACTACTAGATGCTTCGATATATAATCATATAAAAGACGTAATGTATCGATTGAAATATAATCTTAATATGCGTGAATGATAATTAGCGTAACTTTATTGACAAACTAAACATGATCCATATAAGAAGCCATACAAAACAAATGTGGTTCCAAAGAATCTACAGATTCGTCTAAGTTTCCGTGCACCTTTTGATTATGTTTCCTTCATTTCATGGCTTATTGAACTTAAAATATGCGTGCAAATCGTTAAAACACTTTCAGTCTCTCCATACAGTTTTTCCAAAATGTAAATATGAAAGACAACTCAGTTACTAGCGAGTCCTCCAGAGAAAACATTTACAGAGCTTCGAATAATTCTATGTCCATCCAGATCTATTGATTGCACCGTAAACATTTACATTAATATTTAATGTCCAACATAGTCTGTTAGAAGTGAACGTGTGAAAGAGTATGTTAATAAAATTGTCGTTGTTATCTTGGTACAGTGCAGCAACAATTTCATGCTACCACGACGGACAAAAATATTCACACGAAACAGCCAGTTAATTTATGTGAGCACTGTTCGCCGTTTCAAAATACGATGAACTTCTTGCCCATATGTACGAATGGACGTGAAAATTGGATCGGACGTGTATTCGCGGGAAACCAGGAGCGAGCGTCGCTCCACTCGTCGTGCACCGCTTCGTTGACCCTGGTCTCGATGCCGACGTTGTCCGCGGGAGCCACGTCGGGCATCTTAGCCCGCGAATTCCGTGATTGGATGTGTTTTCACACACAGATGCACTATTGTGAATGTCGCGGCTCTCCCGGCTGTTTGTTAGAACGACGCCGCGATAGAATTGTACACCTCCTGAATTGGCGAGCGTCCCAAGAAAAGAACAAGTTTCTCTTTTCGGCTCACCTCTTATCACCCAGTCACTACACACTAGAAACCTTCGCGAGCACCTCGATCGCTGACCACGCGACGTTGCTGCGCGCACATACAACCGCGAAAAGTGCAAGCCAACCCCGAACGTAATCGACACATTCAACGCTCTACGTCGCTCGTACGACGTACGTACATGTTCAGTTTCCCGACGTGCAACGGGGCTCCGTACGGTGGATGGATGGATGTGTAGATGGTTGCTTCCTTCTCTCTCGTTGATCGAGATTCTCGATCCGGCAGTTCTGCCAACTATTGCGCGTCAATAACCTTTCACGTCGCTCATTTTATTTTGATTGTTCCTCGATTTTGTAATGTACCGCCTGAAAAAATTAACATTAAATAAATATGCAGTCTGAACGAGTCACGTGCGATTTTAATGACCTTGAAATATGTTGTTAAGGTCATCCTTCCGAACAACGTTCTTCCTATAGATACGTGTAATAGGCCTTGTTTTTTCCATGTTGTATTTAAAAAAAGTTAAAGAGATAGAGATTCGATCGCATTAGAAACTCAATGTAACAAGAATTTAATATGCCAGTATATTAAGGGATCTAAAAGGGATATTTCAGGTTGTTTACCGTGTTCGAGACCTAACCAAAGACCTAACGCTTCAGATTTACGTTACACGAGTCCGAAAGAGAAAGACTGCATATTACATATATGATTTTATTCAGTTACGAGGGAATTTTAATCAGATATCTTTTCGTAATCTTTCGATATTTTCTAGGTATGCATGACTGTATCTGGATCGAAACAATTTGCAGAGTGATTTACCGTGTATTTTTGCTTATTTGTATATATGACTTCATTATTTTAATTTAAAATTTCATGCTAACGCATATACCGCCACGGACACATAAATATTATACGCAGGGTTCATTATAATAATAGCAACAATTTTTCGCGAATATCTCGGAAACTGAAAGAGAGTGTGCGTACATGAAAAAGTTTTTTAGAATAATGACCTTGACAACATATTTCAAGGTCATCGAAATCAGAGGTGACTCCCATAAACTGCAGATTTACTTATTCCCTTAATATTGTTACGTTTGTTCGAAATGGATAATATGGATTATGGGCTGCATATTGTTTATCTGACAAATTAAGGAGAAAACATGAGCTATAAAGTATCAAAGGCTATAAGGATCGAAGTTCCACGTAACATGTACATACAATACCGATTGAATACGCATACGTTTCGCGGCTTGTCCTTTTAAAACGGTATATTAGTAAATATGTGCACGTGTAATATTTTATATTTGAGATTAACAGTTAGAATCAGCTGCACATGTGACTGTAATCCTGCAAAATGGGACGTCTGTTTTCCGTGCATACCTGTAATTAATCTGATAATGTAATAAATTATTGTAACGCGAATTGTTAAATTTAATCAATATTGCATCTTGTACGTAAGTGCCACTAAGGCAAAAGTGTCTAATTTTTTAAAATACGAGCACAATTAGCAATATTTTCTAATTATTACAATTTGTTAAGATTTTTATAAATACTATACTACAAAATAATACTTGTATATAAAATTAGGAACATTTAATTACGCGATCATAATTCGATATCAAGTTTAATTAAATGTTAACATGTGTAATGCACGTATAATTTGAATAGCCCATAATCTTATTAAATTCAATATAATATATGTTATTCGTCAAATTATATTAAGCATTTCATTACATAAATATTAATTTATAAACCGCTTGTTTTTGTTTGTAATAATAATAAATATACATACATTTCGATGTAACGCATTTAAAGAACTTTAATTTTACAGACATTAAAAACCCAGTGTAAATTAAAATTAAAAAGTTATATGAATATTGACGATTAACTAAAGTTAGTTAACATCTTTATTTTGAAAGATTCGGCTGCAAAGTGTGTGTAAGAATACGTATGTAGCCAGTTTCATATTTTCTCCGCAAAAGTTGGTTGCACTGTGTCGTCGGGCGGGTAAGTGCAATTTTGACGATATTTTCCGGTAGAGGCGCTGCCGTTTTGCGTCAATGTTTACCATTCGTTTCCGGTTTACGTCGTGGTTTAACGACGTTCTTCATTTTTCATTATACGTCCCTTTGTTACGATAAGTGTACATACATGTAAGTCGCATGCCATGTGTTAAAAGATTTTCCGCTTGATATACGATACAATAGCGTGGGTTACATCGTATGTTACGAATCTCATGATCGTAACGATACCGGAAGTTCTGTAGTTTCATTATCAATACGTATATTCACAGTTGACAGAAATGGCGACTGCTGTACCATCGAGATTTGCGATACTTAGTCTTGACGACGATGACTGTGAACCGAAGAAAACGCAGAAGAATGTCACTTCTAGTAAGACAGCTCAAAAAGCCAAAAACGTTAAATCGAAACAGCAACAACAGCCAAAAAAGGATGACAAGAAAAAACAAAACAAGGTATGACGCGTGTAGTACATATTTGTTGTTTTTTTTTGTTTTTGATTAGCCGGTAAAGGTCAGAATACTTATGGATACTTTTGGCGGGAATATTTTGCATGTTTCAAATTGTCAATTCCTATTGTAACAACCTTTATGGATTTCGATCTTCTTTAAATACACAGAAAGGTGACAATAATTATATATTGAATATCATAAATCGAATATGTACTAGGTAAAGGAATTGTCAATAAATTTAAAATAGATTTATCCGTGACATTGACTAATAATGTTCATAATTATTTTACAGGGGAAAAAGAAAAAACCTAACAAGAGTAATAATGAAAATCAACAATGGGAGCAATGGAAAGAAAAAGACACAATGGTAGGTATATAAAGTGTGTTTTGTCAAATTCATGTGTCAATGATTTTCTAAGTATTTTTGGTTTGTTAATCGAATGGCGATATCAAGGACAATGTAGATTTGACTTATATTTTTGAAAATCACAGTTTAGTTTCAGATATAAATTGTTAAAGCTAAGATTTTGTTTCAGTAGTGACATATTTATAAGTGTTCTGTGTTATCATATCCAATTGTGATTTCCTTAAGGCTATCGAGGAAACATTTGAGCAAGAGCTGCATCAAGCCATTTTGCTGTCGAAGCTGGCTTATGAAGAGCAGCTAGTAAGCGTGGGTACTAGTAAGCCAGAAAAAGATCAAGAGACAAATAAGAAATCAGGGAAAAAATCAAAAAAGGCCACCATGACATTGGAAGAGTTCAATAGCATGGGATCAAACAATGTTCAAATTACAGTTGTACCTACCGATTGTGCAGATCCAAAACCTAAAGGTAATATTTCATTATTATTTGAATTTTACATAAAAATAATATGGTAACTAATGAATAGAGATGTTACAGATGTGGATAAAGAATTTTTTGATTCGGTAGAAAAGGAAACGAAAAAAGAAATTACAAAGGAAAAAGAGAAGGACATATTAAGGACAAGGCTAACACGTATAGACGATGAAATCACTTCTGCTCAATTGAGGGTAGAAGTTGAAAAACGCGATGAAGTTATAAATGAATTAAGAATCCAGGTGGAAAATTTGAAAGAAGAGGTGACACAAGTTAAAAAAAGGAACAAAAAGCTATATCAAATATTATCTCATGGAGAAAGTAAGTTATCATTGCTTAGGTTAATCATTTGTCGTTCATAAATATGATTAATTGTGTTATTTTTGTTCATCAGTGAAAGATAAAGCATCAGTATTAGCAGAAGTAGCTAAATTACAAGAAATAAGAGACGAATTAACATCAGAAGTAGCATCTTTACATGCACAACTAGAACAAGAAAGGTCCAAAACACGTACTTCTAGTGCAGATGTCAAACCATCTAAACAAACTGTAAGGTTTAATGTAGAATGAAAGTAAACGTGGCAAAGTCCGAAGAATCTTATGTAATAATGGAAAAATAAATATTTGTTTTCTAGAATAAGAAGAGGCCAGCTAGTGAAAATGCCTAAACTACAGAGTAATTTTGTTGAACGTAAAAACTGAAACATTGTGATCTATGAAACTTAATTTATCGCTATTGATTATTTTACATACTAATTAGCTAACAGTCTCAAGACTGATGTATAATTGTTAAAACTTAAGATCTCGAGATATTATTATGTATCATATTCAATTTCCAAGCATAGAGATCGGTTTTTTAAGTAAACATTTTATAAAGCATAAATGATCATTCGGTAGGGATATAGTCATGATCATATATTTTCTAAACTATGCATTTCTTTTATATATTTTGATCATATTTTGTGATCATATATATTTCTTATTATTCAATTACTTCTATGAAAGTCATTGAATATAAGGACGAATATTGCAGTGAAAGTTTAGTCGAACTGCTGCAATACTACTTCCAATATGAAAACTTGGCAGTGAACATTATCTTCCAGATTTTATGCAGACTTTATGTTAAAATAGATCAATGAATGACGCGCGTTATTTTCGTTTTTTAATAAATATATTTTTTGCAGTATACTTGTTGACATTCATAATATCCTTAATATTTCATTAAAACAATGGCACCGATACATTTCTAAAAATGCGTTATGTATTTCAAACCATTAATGTCTAATCGAACGACACATCTTTGTAGAAGTTAAACATTGAGAGCTGATCAAACTACTCTTTCTATGAGACTGAGATAGACTTGTACACTATAAAACCATAAATTTCAGGTCCTAAATGTAAGCCATATTTATATACAAACTATCATGAATGTATCAAAGTAAGTAATAAAATAAGTATATTTTCACAGATTATTTCACACTTACTCCATAAAATAAATACAATATACGAACCGTTCTAATACCTATCCCGAATTTTTTGCAATTACAAACTAAGCAGTTACGGTAGATCTTTTGTACAATATAATTTTTAGACCTGCATATATATATTTATGTTTTATGTTCTGTTTTTTATTTATGCTTTCTATTTTTATTACACTTCAAAGCGAAAGGTAATGCATACTTCCATGGTCTACAAAGTGTAACAGAGGTTTCTATTAAATTTCAAATAAAGTGAGATAGCTTAATCGCGCAATTTTTATAGATCTTATCGTACATATCGTATTTTGTGCGGTCACGGCTGTTGCAAAACGAAGTCAGCCGTACGACATTGTCCACGTAAGTTTTTTCGAATCTTCGATTGTCATTCTTTCTGCGCACTAATTCCATGCTTTTTCAGCCATTTCCCATCGGTGACATACCATTTCGCGAAATGCTAAGCTTCATCCGGATTATACGTGCGGGTGCATTTTTATGGAAATTTTTTGTTCACTTTTTCTGCCTCGAGTTATTCCAGGGGAAATTTTTTTTCGACTCGGTCTCTCACTCGGCTTCAACATTCGGTTCGATATTTTACATCTCACGTTCCAATTCTTTTTGCGGGCTTTGCTCCATTCGTTTCCCCGAGCTCACGCAAAAAAGAGCGAGCGAGAGAGAGTGAGAGAGAGAGGGAAAGCAAAAAAAAAACGCGGTAAAGGGGATTTGCACGTACCATGATAAAATTAACTATACACTGCACCTGTTCATTAAAAACAGCGGACAGTTCAACTATATCAAAATAAACGAATCGTTCCTTTAGATATGCGTACGATAACTGATAACAGTATTTATTACAGAAAAGAATGTATGATATTTTTTTTGCGTGGTTTACACGACTTTATTCCGTAGACTTTGTTGAAACTTGTGTTCGAATACCGATCTGCTGCATTACGATCGCTATTTTAAACGAAACGGAAGATTCCGAGAGCCGATATATTGGGCGAAGCCGTTTTGGCATGTCAATTTTATTCATAAATAAAATAAACAGCTCGTATTATTATCAATTACATATTTGCAATGACTTATCGCCGCTCGTCAGGTGGTTCGAGCATGATAAACACATCATTTCGATTTATTTCCACGAACGAAAATTATTGATGCTCCGCCAATATTCGTTTAGTCGACATTCTGTAACAAATTGCGTCGCATGCTTACGATATAGTTTATTGTTCCAATCGTAACGTATTAGGTCTACCGGAAAGTTCTGTCCGTTTGAGAAATAATAGATTTTTCATAAATTTAGTAATATTTATTGTACAATATAATTCCAGTCGTTACTTATGACGGCGTGATGGCAATTTGTGAGCAACATTTTTCAAAAATATATGTCTCAAATGAATATGTGCATATCTGTCGAAATTTGCAATGACATTATCGGACAGAACTTTCCGGTACACCTAATATAAATGCAGGTATATAATAATAATAAAATAGATAGATAATAAAAATAAAATAGAACGCTTAAAAACGTTCGTTAAGTATGAAAAATGTAACACGAATATTATAATATCGACAACTAATTTTGAAATCGTGTTTTCTAGTAAAAATGGCGCAAGTAATAAAAAAAAGGTATCGACTCGCCTCAGCAATCGATTAGTTAAACTAATCCTTGCAGGATGGATAGCTGGGATATTTGCGTGCAGGGTTGAAATCGACGGTTTCGTTTAATTTTTCGAGGAAACCGATGTGGAAGAGCGAGCCAGTCGGGCATCTATTCAGCTTTTGACTGGAATCTTGGCCAATAAAAGGGGCATTAGCGCTAAGTGGACGCCTCGCCTACTCAGTCATAGTCTTGTTTGCTACAAGAGCAGAGGGTTGAAAGTACAAGGGGCGCAGTTAGCGATAGATACAACTGCGGTCCAAGTTGAAGTCAAATTCTACTTGTCCGTCGACTCGCGCGAACACCCGAAAACATCTGCCGATACACAAAAGAAATAAAACGACGAAGCACAAATTACCATTAAAAGCCGATATTATATATCAAATAGTATAATTAAAAATAATAATTGTAATATTATAAAATAGTATAATTATATTATTATTATTATTATTTATTATTATTTAATTACTATATATAATAGTATAATTAAAATAGTAATATTATATATATCAAGATAATATATATCAAAGCCATTATTAATTACTGGAAGCAGCGAATTCAATTTTAATCGAAGTCGCGCGGATGACGTTCGAGAATCGAGACTCGAGATTTGCGCAACAGCTATCGTTTACGTTATCGTTAAGCCGATTTATTGCGCGTTAATTTCTAATTCTCGATCCATTTAAAATGATTCGAGCCGTTCGGTCGCATTCAACCGTTCGCCGTACGGTACTCGATCGACTCGATTAGCCCAATTTTCCACGGTGTGTCGAGCCAACAAAAAAGTTTGTACTTCGCCAGTTAAAGTTGCCAGTTTCGAAGCTGTCGCTGCCGAGAGGAAACCAGAGAGAGAGAGAGAGAGAGAGAGAGAGAGAGAGAGAGAGAGAGAGAGAGAGAGAGGGAAGAGGCGAGAGCGAGGACGAGGTACTGGGAAAAAGAGAGAGCACGACAGAGGGTGGGTTTTAGGGCGTGGGATGGTAAAGGGGGTGACAGTGGGGATTCATTATCTGACAGTCTATTGTCATTCCTGCGGGCTGAGATTTTGCTCAGGCCAAGAGCAGCATCTCTGCTATATATGTCTCTCTGTGTACATACTATACGTATATGGCCAGTGATACGCGATATTTCCCTTCAGGAACGCGTTTCGAGAGTCAGACATTTCTTTCGAATCTTTCCTTCGGATTGATTCGATATATCCATACAGAAGCTGTAGCTTTTAGTTTGATTCGCTGGCCCGAAACATCATTCGACCTGCTTACGTGTTGATACTTCAGTTGTTCGGTTTATGCGATTCGTCTGCTCGATCTAATTTTTGTTAGATTTGTAACTGACTAATACACAGACTAATTACACATGAACAGACACATAAACGGATTAATACCGACTTTTTATTTTGCAGTTATCGCGAAGATAATTCTGTAGGATTGCTATTAGTGTTTCCTGAAAGAGAAACGGATCAGCGATTTTGTTTGTCGATTCAAGATTTTTTCCAGTAAATTATCTTTTTCACAAGATAATTTCTCTCTAATTCGCGCTCAGATCGCGCACAAGAATGGACAATTTGGGAAGAGGAGCTACGATTGTTTGAGTTTCGTGGCTCACTTTTATAATTACCAATTGTCAATAATTATAAAAACGAGACGCAAGACTCGCATAATCTCTTCTCCTAATAGTAAACAGACTAATATCGACTTTTTATTTTGCAGTTATCGTGAAGATAATTCTGTAGGATTGTTATTAAAATTTGCTGAAAGAGAAACGGACCAGCGATTTTGTCTGTCGATTCAAGATTTTCTAGTAAATCTTTCTCGCGAGACAATTTCTCTCTAATTCGCGGTCCGATCGCGCACAAGAATGGACAATTTGGGAAGAGGAGCTACGATTGTTCCAGTTTCGTGGCTCACTTTTATAATCGCCAATAATCAATAATTATAAAAACGAGACGCAAGACTCGCATAATCTTTTCTCCTCTTCTCAAACTATCCGTTTTCGTGTACAATTCGAGCGCGAATTAGGGAGAATTTACTTACTAATTGTACAATAGCATCCCCGAAAATGTGTTTCCATAAAATTCTATGCTTCCTCCGTCGCCGAAAATACCGTTCGATTGCTATCGTTTCCCTGCGATTCACGGTTGGCAAGCATCGGCCGCGCAACTCGCGAATACGAGGGTTCCACCGCGAACGATTCGCGTCTTCGGCAGACGTCGCGAGAAGTGTCGAAATATTTGCCTGTATCGCGAAACCGCGGCACGTGAAACCGCGTCGTCGCCGCGGCGAGACGTGCCGGCGAGGTGGCGCGACCGAGATCTAAACTGAAAATCTGGACGGTGTTTGAAAGGGGTCGGATTGAATTTCTAGAATTAACGATTTCCTCGCACGAGAGAATCGGATTTAATTGTGCCGCCGCCGTTGGCCGTGTACCGTGGGGCCGGCATTGTACTTACACGGGAGCCGTATCACGGCGGAAAAAGAAAAAGGAATATCCATTTTTCCGAGTCCGCGACGACGGGGGACACAACACAGCGGCCTACATTCATTGTTTTATCTGACAAAAGTAAATACGCGGCCGCGAAAAGGAGGGAGACGAAGGGGCGAAAGGGGCGAGAGAGAGAAAGAGCGAACGAGAAAGACGAACGGAAAATTAATCCGAACATTAGGCAGGAAAATTAAGGGGGCCCCCCGTGCAAACAACGGGGGTCGCCACTCGTTATTACGATCTTATTCATCGCGTGTATCCCACGGTGTCATTAACGCCGGCCCGCGGATCGGGGCGCGCGAAGTGTCAAGCTTATGTCAATCCGCGGGAAAAATTAAGACTAACGAGGAAAGCGTTATCTGTATCGTTCAAGGGTGCCGCCTTCCCAACCGAGAAAAGAAGTTCCGCGTCGAGGATCTCGTCTTTCCCCGAGGGATAATGAGGAACCAACCCCTCCCCCTCCCCTCCTCCCCGGCGACGCGACATCGGGCTCTCTATCGCCGCCCTATCATTTTTCACTACCGATCCAAGAAAGTATCCAACTCTCGGCAACCCGGCAACTTCGCGAACCGCCCGCGCCGTTTACCTTCTACGTCCCCTTATCGGCCGCGACGGTGTACGAAGTCAACAATTTCTGCACTTATCTTTCGCGAAGTCTGTTTACCGATGCCTACGGCCTCGGCGATAGGCGCGCGCGCGCGCGCGCGCGAGATTTACGGCTCGGATTTCCAGAGATTTCCGAATCCGTAACGTTCGACGCTCTCTCGGTTCCCGTCCTCCTTTAAATACGCTTCTCATTCAATTTTCACGTATTTCAGCGGTACGAGCTTAGCCGAAGTAGTACGACAGAGTTTGAACCGAATGTCGGCACGTTTATTGCACGAGAAAAAGTAGATCGCGAATAGATTTGTGAATTAATTCTGATTTTGTTGTTCGGTCTCGCGTCTCAGTTGATCAGAATATGTAAATTTGCAGGTAGCAATATGTAAATATTGCATTGCAAATATTATATGCACGCAGAATATAATATATATTATAATATATAATAATATTATAATATTATTATTAATAATTATATATTATATATATATTATTATTTATATATATATATATATATATATATATATATATATATATATATTATAATATTTCTAGATGTTATTCTGTCTTTCGTAATTGGAATAAAATTCTGATCTCTCGTTATCAATATTTAAGCATTCGAGTAAAAGGCACACAATAAACATAAATTTTCTTTCGCTTCTAAGAAATTATTGTAATCGACAAATTTCTGATTGCAGTAACTGTGAAGAAAATAGTACGCCAAGGGGTTAATGCAGCGACTGCCATGTCACCCCCGAGTACTGGTGACGGAATTCTGAATTTTTCGTTAATATGTTCACTGTACCAAAAGTTCAGATCTGTAAAATGCATAAAAGTGCAAGAGTATTCGGTATCATACATTTAACAGTATTCGGTATCATAAATTTAACAGTATTCGGTATCATAAATTTAACAGTATTCAGTATCATACATTATAACTCTGGAAATTTTATTTCATCAAATGAACGCTTTCATTTCATGGAATTTTTGAGGCTGCTGGATCGATATATATAGTCAAACCTTCGAACAAATCTTCATTACTTTTGCAGATGCTTTTAAGGTCTCGTGGACGATTTTTCAATAATCATCACGCATTTCCATCAGTACACTATAAGATATTAAGAATAACTTAAAAATATGTAAGCTCTTTAATTACATTCCACATACTTAAAATATTGAAAATCATATGTGAGATTAAATATTGCAATCAACATTCACCACTAGAAATCAAATAATTTATTTTTTGCATCTGCAAAGATAACGAAGATATTAATCGACGATAAAAGCCAGTGTAACGGTAAAATTCAACAATTATAAAGAAGATCGTCGAGGTAATTTTTATTGACAATCTTCACCACCATCTTAATTGCGTAAACTATTAGAAAAGTACTTTTTTAACGTTTCGTCAAATTTATAATTATATTTTATGATTTATACTTTTACATTTTATAGTTTCTAATCACGACAAATTATTCAATTCTGGTCGCTTTTTCTTGAACGCTGCATTCAATTTGTCCAGTTGCTAACATTTACGGATAATAAAAAATAACATAATAATAATAATAATAATAATACTAATAATAATAATAATAATAATAATAATAATTTTATAATATAACATTTACGGATATCATAAAAATGGAAGTGAGAGACATCTATAACTGAAATCGGCAATTACTTAGTTGCCAACCCAATAGAATAGAACGTATATTATATAGGTAATAATTATATATATATAATTATATATATATAGGTTGTTTATTTTGAAGGTCCATCTTTTGTTGTCCCGACAAAATTAAAGGTTAGTACATCGGTCAAGCATAAATTAATTATGTCAAGGCTATCAATGTTTCCACTAATTTTACTTAGTCGCCAACCCAATATTTGTTTTCTATTTCGATCCGATTTCGTTTTCCGAATCGATCGCGGAAAACATCGACGATAATTCCACCGTAAACGATCCGCGTCGTCGTCGTCGTCGTCGTCGTCGTCCACGATTTAAATCTCGAACGGCTTCGAAATTATCGACGGTCCGTACCGGTACGTGTGCGTCTTCGGGTCCGCGCGCATCGAGAGCAGCACGGAATATTTTTACATGCGGCTTAACGCGAAAGCATGTCACTCATACGTGAAACGATTAAAGTTTTAGAAGTATCGATTCCGTTGGCGTTACCGTTGACAGACAGAGGGATCGTCAAAGAGCATAATAATTACTGCGCCCGCAGAGAAGAGGCTCAACCCTTTGTTCTATAGTCACTTTGCGAAAGGGGCTGCGCCAGGAGCGCGGGGGATGTTCCGGGTTGGACTGCGGGCGCGGCGGTGACGGGCGCGGAGGGGGGTGGGCTAAGGGGGCTCCGGGCGGTGGTTGAAGAGCATCCGTTTCAGTCGCGCCATTATGTAATTGATCTGGGCTTTCCGTACGCGATGATCGTGTAATGCGTTCCGCGTACTCGACACCCGCGATTCCGCACGGATCTTTTTTCTCTCCCCCTATTGCCGCAGCCGAAAACCCCTCGGGGAGTAGTAGAAGAACGGCCGCGTATCCCGGCGCCGAGCCGAGCCGAGCCGAGCCGAGCCGTGCCGTGCCGATAGATTAAAAGAAATGGCTCCGCGCAAAGGTGAGAGCCGCCGGATGGTCAAAGTCGATACTCGTTTCCGTATGAACGGTCCTTCCGATTCCCGACCCTGCTCCTTGAACCGGCGATAATTCCTCGCTGGCGCTGCGCGTCCTGTCTCCTCTTTTCTCCGGCCGCGCCGCGCACCGAATCAAATTTGTAAACGAAACACAATCATCGTACACGCGCCGGTCTCGCCGCGTGAAAATTAATTCGTCCCCTCGCGTTTTCGTTGACGTGCACGTCAATATTAGTTCGCGGGGGAACGCCGCGAAAACAATGAATTCGATTCGTTCGGAATGTTAAGCCGGTCGCGCGGACAAGGATTTTATAATATTTTATAATAATATTTTCTCCGGAGAACTGGATTATGCATCGAGGACAGGAACGGTGGGAAAAATTAGTTATACAGGGTGTCCCAGGTTTGAATGTTCAAACGTCGTCAGTATATTCTATGGCACGAAGTAAGAAGAAGATGTTATGTAAACCATAGGTCGTATAGAGCTTTATTAAGAAGTTATAACAAAAATTCGTTCAATGAAATGAGATAGAATAGAAACGAAATTCGTCACTGTTTTTCGTTGATAACTCGTAAACGAAGCCGCGGATTGCATTTTCGCTAAGGACAAAGTTGTTTCAAATCACCTCAGCAACCCCTCATTTGTCGGATATACCATAATTTTGGGACACCCTGTTTATTCGAATGAAGTGAATTTTAATAGGATCTTCGGAGCGAAAGAATTCTGAATTAATTATTAGTAATTATTCTTGACTCTCAATTTAAGTCGACTTCAATCTTCTCGTTTCGCTGCCATCGATTACATTATTTTGGTTTCGTGGGAATCTTTGAGCATGAAACTACGATCTTGAGAAGATTCCACGTCGAGAAGAGAAGTCCGAAATCCGTTTATAAAATTATTATTATAATTAAAATTATTATAAATTATATTATTATTATTATTATAAATTATATTATTATTATTATTATTATTATTATATTATAATATTATATTTTAAATATTATTATAAATAAATTACTATAAAATCGATAATTTGAGAAGAAGAGGCACGGTTATCCAAGCCACGTGGCTCATTTCCATTTTATATGACGAAAGTGCATTTTATAAAATTGAGTCTTGCGACTCATACAACAGTTGCACTTTTAACAATTCTTAAAATCTAAACTTAATGATATAAAAATAATATAAAAATTATTTTGGAACCTAATATAAGAATTTTTTTTTTTTTAGTAACGCCTCGGAGTCACCACTCGAGCGCAAAGGGTTAATAGAGCGGAGGGGGCCGCGAGATACACAAGCAATACGATCGCTGGTCGATCGTGTGTCTTTACGAGCCTCGGAATCGCGCTCGATCAACTATGCACGCGTATGCGTTAATGAAAATGAAGACTGGGCAGAGCAAATAGATAATCATGTCGCGGTGGAAACGCGCGGCCGCTCCAATCGTGACATTTTCTAATTACGTCCATCATCGTATTGACATCCCGCGGTTTCCGTTAATTATAATGAATTGTGAATCACGCGCTCGTGCATCAGGGTAAATACGATCGCGGTCACTTTTGTTACGTATGATCGGATTATACCGGTGTTACTGCGACTCGGCTCGTCGAAATCAAGTCAGTGTGTATACACCGGATGTGGTCGGGGAGTCCTGGAACAACCCTTCTTCGAAATACAGTGAATTCTACCTAATTTTCCTTCAGCTTGCGAACGAAAATGGACAATTTAGGAAGGGGACGTACAATTATTCGAGCCTTGCGACTCGTTTTTATAATTGTTGACAATCGGTAACTATAAAAACGAGCCGCAAGGCTTGAATAATCGTACCTCCTCTTCCCAAGTTGTCCAATCTGAGCGCGAATTAGGGAGAAATTACTGTGCCTACCACGTGCAGTAATGTCTCCCTAATTAACGCTCAGATTGTCCACAAAAATAGACAATATTGAAAGAGAAGATACGATTGTTCGAGCCTTGTGGCTCCTTTTTTATGATTATCGATCGTCAACAGCTATAAAAACGAACTGCAAAGCTCGAATAATCGTATTTCCTCTTCCCAAATTGTCCAATTTTGTGCACAATCCGAGCGTCAATTAGGAAGAATTTACTGTAGTAATTATTATTGTATTTCCGGGAACTGAGCGGTTCATGAGGTGATTTCAAGTAACTTTTTCCTTAGCGCAAATGCAATCCGCGACTTCGTTTACGAGTTATTAACGAAAAACAGTGACCAATGAGAGGCGAGATCAGCCGGCGCGTGGCGGGCGAGCCAATGAGCGGAACTGGGCTTCGTGCGCTCGTTGGTTCGGCCACTCGACCGCTCGACCGCTGGCGCCGTTGGCTCGGCCGCCTCGCGCCAGCTGAGCTCGCTTCTCATTGATCAGTGTTTTTCGTTAATAACTCGTTAACGGTGCCTCGTAGAATATTTTCGCTAAGGAAAAAGTTGCTTCGAATGATCTCAGGAACCTCGCATTTCCCGGAAATACCATAATTTTGAGACACCGTGTATACAAGACTACTTGAAAAACGGTATAATATTAAAAAGATAATATTTAAAAGTAATATTATATAATAAATAATAAATAATAATATTAAATAATAAAATTTATTATAATAATAATATTATAATAAAAGATAATATTTAAAAGATTTTTAAAACTGCAGATTTCTCACACTTTATTGGTCGAAAGCATCAAAATTCGGAAAAGAAAACTGCAATTTTTGCGATCTTTAATTTCTTACAGCTCCTGTCAAGGTTATATATTTCATATCGATGAAATTTTCAGCGCGCATGTAGTTTACCGAGATCTACAAAATGCGATTTTCAAATTTTCGTTATCGAGTTAGATCATAAAGTTGGAAAACGTGAGTTTGTTAATTTTTATTTCTCATTTCAACTAATAGCAAAATTCAAGCCATTTGGTCCGGTTTTAAAAAAAGTTATACCGTTTTTCAAGCGGTCTTAAATATAATATATGTCCGCTACTGTATTTTCCCATTCATTCTTCTCTTCTTCCATTTAATTTAGTAATTCCCGCTTATACTGTTCGACCAGGAGATTTTTCCTCTGCCGAATTCGTCCCCGGTTCCACTGTCTTCGTCTGTGGTCGATCGGCGCACACAGCCGAGCCGTCGGTAGATATTTAATTAAAGTTGTTTGCGCGACCAAGTTCGGAAACTTCGGGGATAACTTGGCAGCGGGAGGCAGCGAAGGGGCCATTTAATTGTCCTCGCATTTAATGCGTCGGGAGTTATGCTCGTCACCGTGTCACCGGAAGTCGGGATCGGGAGGGTTGGCCGGGGTGTTGGCTGCTCCTCCGCAGAAGTTCAGCGCGGAGCCGCGTAAAAAACCGCGAGAAAACCGCGGCGAATGGATTCCCGGTGTGCACCGGCGAAAAAAACGAAGCCGACTCTTGTCCTTAACCCATTTTGCGGTCTTTCTTTCGCGGTGAATGGATCCCGCGCGTCGCGGTTCCGCGAGAATGTTAAACCTTTTTAATTTATTCCGATACACACGTACCTTTATGTCGTAATTAAAGCCGCCGGCGATTGTCCGCGGCATCTCGCTTTTCGCGTCCCTCGAGCCGCCTCGTCGCCCGAATTACACAGCGGTAACCCCCTTTTCGCGTTTTATTTTTAATTTCCGCTGATATTGAAGTCGAATCGCGGGCCCCTTGTTATCGCTTTACGTCACTCGCGATTATAGCAAGCCGCGCCTTGCCTCTCTCCATCTGTCTTTTCTCTCTCTCTCTCTCTCTCTCTCTCTCTCGCTCGCTCGCTCTTTCTAGCTTCCCGGATTTATGCGCAAAATTTCGAACTCGGCAAACATTCGCATCGTCGGCTTGAAACTCGGATAATGTTCTTATATGAATGTACTTAAATCTTGGAATTTGTTAATAGGGCATAATTAAGTAATTTTTTTAGTGTTTTGCACTTCTAATCGAGGCTTCTCTCAAAATTGCAAATAGCATTTGTGGCAACGCGATTAGAAGAAGTTTAGGGTTGATTAGTAGTTTCGGCGTTGCTCAGGGGTTGTTTTAGCAGAAGATTTATTACAGAAAAATATGTCATCGATTTGGGGTAGCAACTATATATGAAATATCAATTAGACGTAAAAATAATTTGAAATATGTAGATTTGTGTGTGTGTGTGTGTGTGTGTGTGTGCTTTTGTGCAGCGAGATTTCAGTTAAAAGGGAAATATTTGATTTATTTTGGTGTTTGCACTGTTTTATGCCTTAATAATTTTAATACTCAAGAAAATAATTGCCAATATTCGTAACGGCAAGACAAACGTCAAAACGAAAGAAGTTTTATACACCGCCATACGCTGTTATTATTCCCAAAATGATGAAATATTCCCAAATGAAAGGGGATACTTTATACGAAAAAAGTAAGTCGAAAATATTGTATCATATTTGAAGATTCGGCGAATACGCGTCCCGCTGAATGGGAATTGGCTGACGCGTCTGATCGTAACCTATTGGATCTAATGCGTGCAAATATTAGAGCACGCGATTTTCAGACTCGATCTCTGTAAAACTAAAAATACAAATGAAAACATATTATTATATACTTTTAACATATTTTTTCTTGTAAAATACCTGCTTTCGTAGGATATATTGGGAGACGATGACGACGACCGCGATTTTCAAAATAACATTAGAAGTTTTCTAATAATGTTATCATACTATGCAGTAACGTTATATTATAATGTTATATAATAATGTTATGCAATATTATAATGTTATATAATAATGTTATGCAATATTATAATGTTATGTAATAATGTTATGCAATATTATAATGTTATGTAATAATGTTATGCAATATTATAATATTATATAATAATGTTATGCACTATTATAATGTTATATAATAATGTTATGCAATATTATAATGTTATATAATAATGTTATGCACTATTATAATGTTATATAATAATGTTATGCAATATTATAATGTTATATAATAATATTATGCAATATTATAATGTTATATAATAATGCTAGCATTTCTGAAAACGCACAAATCCGAAACACAGTCGTATCTAGAAGACTCTGCAGCAATTTGTAGATTATAAACAATGCAAACTGATCGTACAATTAACCCTTTGCACTCCGACACTAAATTATTGTTTCTGAGGTAATCATGTAAAATAGATAAATAAGAACAAAAAATCTTTTTTATTTATTAATTCCTATAGAATTTCACAGTAGCATAACGATCTTTATTTCAATTGAATCTTGTATAATAGAATCACAATATTAGCAAAATTTGCTTCGAGTTACCAGAATTTGCTGGTAGCTATTTCTGTCAGAAAAATCTTCGGAAGGGTTGAAAAGGGTTGAAACACTTTGCACGACTCGTCTGAAGATGTTTCAATGAAGTTGACGTAACTACAACGATTTAAGGGTAGATCAACTCTCCGGTAACACTCTTCCGCTCAACCTAATAATTGTAAAATATTGTATAACGATGAAATGGTAGATACATTTTTTCCATCGTTAATCGATCGTGTATTTTCATCCAAGCGGAAACGAACTTCCAGCATAAACCACGCACGTTTAAACATTCATCTGTAATCGCAACTTTGTTTTTCCATCGTGTAATAATAGGCGCCGCATACGTTAAAGAATATTATCGACCATTCCGTGGTCGAAAAAAATGCGAAAATATCATATTGACCAGCAGCCAGACCCTGTCTCTCTCTCTCTCTCTCTCTCTCTCTCTCTCTCTCTCTCTCTCTCTCTCCGGGCGGTGTACGCCGGTCGACTTAATTGCACGCCGGCGATTGAGAAAATTCCGGCGACGTCGGATTAAGCGCCGCGCTTTGAAGCGTGTCCACGATTACGTAGATTACAGGCGCGTCCCCGATGAGGACAGAATTCGTTTCTTTCAAATCGCTTCATTTCACGCGCTAATAGGTTCGCGCGCGGTGTGTCTCGCGCGCCCGTTCCGCGTTTACAGATGCAAATCGGTTAAAAACCGAGTCTCCGTCGTCGACGGGTTCCGTCCGCTCTTTCTGCTTTATTTCGTCGGAGCGACGCGATTATGCCGAACGACTGAAGTCCGATGTCAAAAGCATTATAGATTCAGACATACATATCCGGGCGGGCACGAGCACGAGAACGAGGAAGGGACGGTAACGGCGAGAGAAAGAGAGAGAGAGAGAGAGAGAGAGAGAGAGAGAGAGAGAAAAGAGAGAGAAGAGAGAAAAGAGAGAGGAGAGAGAGAAGAGAGCAAAGACAAAAGAAAGATATGAGACAGAGAAGATAGATGAGAGAGAGAGAGAGCGAGAGCGCGAGAGAGATCGCGAGAGAGGTAGACTTCGAGAGAGAGAGAGAGAGAGCGTGGAAGAGATAGAGCGCGAGAGAGAAAGGACGCGAGAGAGAGAGAGAGAGCTCGTGGGAAAGAGCGCGAGGGAGAGAGCGCGCGAGAGAGAGAGAGAGAGGGAAAGAGCGCGAGATAGAGCGCGCGCGAGAGAGAGAGAGGGAGAGAGCGCGAGAGAGGGAGCGCGAGAGAGGTAGGGCGCGAAGGTGAATGCGAGAGAGATAGGGCGCGAGGGTGAATGCGAGAGAGTGTCAGAGAGCGAGAGAGAGCGCGAGAGAGATAGAATACAAGAAAAAAAGTGCGCGAGAGAGATAGCACAAGAGAGAGCGAGTGAAAGAGAGCGCGAGAGAAATAGATCGCGAGAGAGTTAGAGCGCGAGAGAGACAGAGAGCGAGTGAAAGAGAACGCGAGAGAGATAGAGCAAAAGAGATAGAGAGCGAGAGAGCGCGAGAGAGATAGAGCAAAAGAGATAGAGAGCGAGAGAGCGCGAGAGAGCGAGTGAAAGAGAACGCGAGAGACAGAGAGCGAGAGAGCGCGAGAGAGACAGAGCGCAAAAGAGAGAGCGCGAGAGAGATCGCACAAGAGATATAGAGTGCGAGAGAGAGCGAGTGAAAGAGAACGCGAGAGAGATAGAGCAAAAGAGATAGAGAGCGAGAGAGCGAGAAAGAGAGAGAGAGAGAGAGAGAGAACGAGAGAAAAAGAGAGTAGAAAGATACGAGACAGAAAAGATAGATGATAGATAGAGAGTGTATATGTGTGTGTGAGAGACAAAAATTCTGTGATCTAGCAAGAGGGTCTCTTTCGGCGCAGAGAGCGACGAGTGAAATCTTTCTCCCTGATTTACGGGAATGTCGGGAAAGTTCGACGCGGACGGGCTCGGCTCGAATAAAACGCTGATAAGCGGTCCGTGTCGATATGGACAGAGCCTTAACGGGAGAGAAACGAGAGGCCAAGCGATCGCATAAACGTATTCGTGTCAAAAGCAGCCCCCGGTCGAGACCCGAGTTATCCTCTGACCCCACTCTGTCATCTCGAACTTACTTCGTCTCCCGTTCGCCTCACGGAACTGTTATTCCCCGTCTCCTGATCCCCGCTGTTTTCTTTCGCCGCGTCGCGCCGGTTGCCCCAAGAAAAATACAGATTGCTTTGTATGCGCATTTCGAACGGCAAAACGATAAATGCATGAGAACAAAGCGCGGAAGTACAACGCACCGCAAAAGTTTTTACGCGGATCATTCGTTTTGCGCGCGAAGGAGGTCCGGACGAATTTGAACGATTCTCTTGCTAAATGATATCGGACCGGCGACGAACAATGCGAACAGTGTTCGTTTTTTTTTTCATTTTTAAATCGAAATCGAACGAAGCGTCGACACTGGAGAACGACGGGAGTTGAATATATTTGGACTTTTTGCTGTGTTTATCGCAATGTATTCTTGGATTAGCGATTGATTTTTAATCCGAAGTAAAAATGAAATGTTTTTACAGTTGTCGACGATCAGTAATTATATAAAAACAGGCCGCAAGGTTCGACTAATCGGATCTTCTTCTCTTCCGAAATTGTCCATTTTTGTGCGCAATTTGAGCGCGAATTAGAGAGAATTTACCGTAATTCCAACAAGTTTGGAATAAGAAAATGATCGAGGGGAAAAAAGAAGCCGCGAGAAAAACACTGTAGCAGTGAGAAAAACCATACGGCGAAATATCTCCGATACGTGGAAAACGAAAATGATGAGAACCGTGTGTGGCGGTCAGAACAGTGGTTATTATTCTCTTTGGGCGCAGTAATAAATCTTTGAAGTATTGCTGAGCGTAGAGTGAAAAGTCCATCTGACCGGAAACTTTTGCGCACAACTGCTTTCACGGAACGATCGGTTACACGCGTATTTCTCGCGTGACGAATGGTAAAATTTATGTTTTTTATTCTGTCCGCCGAAGAAAAAAGGGTGACCTTTTTCTCTGTTTTTCTCCTCTCTGTTTGCGTCGAAGATATTTTATTCCACGTGTTCAGCAAGTTACAGTAACAGTGATTTGAAAGAAGACCGTGTACATTCTTACACGTGTACTTCGCTCGAGAAATAATTGATTCCGAATCTATCGGCATACATCTCCTTAATAATAGTGTTTATAGTTTTGAAAACATGTTTGCACGCTTATCTTGTTATTTTCTACGACGGTGATCGACGATCTGTATATTATATAGGTAACAATTATATATATAGGTTGTTTATTTTGAAGGTCCATATTTTGTTGTCTCGAGAAAGTTAAAGGCTAGTATATTGGTCAAGTATAAATTAATTATGTCAAGGCTGTCAATGTTTCCACTAATTTGTCAATATGTAATTTGATTATATAAATTTCTTTCAGGCGAATTTAACTGAAATAATACACATTTACGGACTGTAAATGGACTTGCACCATTTTCATGATCAGTCGATTGTAAAAATCATTTAATATCAATTATGGAAAAATTAAATATCGCTTAAAATATATTTCGTGTTAACGCAATTTTGTTAATAAACAATAACAAGAAATAAAGTAGGAGTAGTATTTCTTAAATTGAACAAAACATCGGCATCTGTAACGATATTAAATATTAACCAGTTATAAATAACACGATTACACCTAAATTAATCACAAATTATGCGACATCTCATGTTAAAAAAAAAGGTATGGACTTACACCACTTTCAAAACAAACGGTCCATACGTTCGTAGTACATTCTGATGGCAAGAAAATGTTGTACCACGTCGACGTTACTAAAACCAAATATTTATACCCGTCAAATTTATTTACAATCGCGACTTTACCTTTGTATCAAAATACCGGGATTTCATTTCGAAGGAAAATATCACTTATATACCGATAATCCGGTAAATGTTGCCGAACGTAATATTCCTGCACGAATTGTTCGACAAAACATCGGACCTCGATCCTTCACGGTTACCAAACGTTTGACACTGTTTATTGCTCGTCGGTCTTATTCGATCGCGGAGCGAAAAGCGTGCCGCGGTGAATCGCGTTTGGCGATTGTGCTTACATCAATTTCGAGAAAAAGCAGAGGTCGCGGACAGAAACGTCTATCTTTCGAAACCGGATTTCTAAACAATTTCCATCGGGGTGCGGCACGCGATACGCTGGTTCTGCTGCTCAAAGGGAGAGCCCACGTGCGCCAGCGTTTGCACTCTTTAACGAAACGCGCGTCGGCAACCGGAATGCATTCTTCGGTATCGAATGCGCACGTAACACGTCTACTTTCGCGTTCTATTTCCGTAGAATCACACGGATGCGGCGCATCGGGACGCGTTTTAACCGTTCCGCCCGTGTGTTCAACGCGCTCCGAACACTTCACGGTTCGAGCTCGCGCGCGATAAAACATCAGAGACGCGACTCCGCTCCGCTCGGCGCGGCTCGGCTCGGCGCGGAACAAAAATATTTGATTCAATGGGAAACGCGAAGCAATTAAGGGCAGACGTCTGTCGATAAACTTTGAAACGCGGCTCAGAGAGACGCGTTTGTCGCCGATTTTCCCGCGATTACAGCCCGAGAAAGATTGCCGCGCGCCGCTCGAAAAAGGGATTAACGAAGACGCGGCGACGACGAATATGTGCACCGTCGCCGACGGTGGGAAGCTCCGTGCGTGCTTGGCCGCCCGAAAATAGTGGTACGTGAATAACGTATCGGATCGAAAAGGGAATTAATAGAGAGGATCTGAAATACGGAAAAGACAAATATAGATGCGCCGCGCGTGTCTACTGTTCGCCGCGCAAACAACTGTGTTGACAATGAGCCTCCGATAAGCGAATCGTTTGCGGCCGCGCATACGCTCGATCATTCATCGTTCCTGCGTAAGCAAATGCCGGGCCCGATTTTATCTGTAAGCCGGCGGATTCGACGCGCAGATGCGGCCGCGATTACGTTGTAATTCTGTACCGGCGCGAAGATATTCGCGAACGGTTTGGTTCCGCGAGCGGAACATCGGATTCGGCGAAAAAATTGACGACGGTTCGCTAGAAATGGCTTTCGATCGTTCACGACGATAGGATCATCGTGTTCGTCGAGTCGAAATCATTTATTTATCGGAACTAAAATTACAGAGCTTGAATCAATTATAGCTTTTGCTATTCTTCTAGTTAGCACAATAAATTCTCCCTAATTCGCGTTCAGATTGCGCACAAAAATTTGACGATTTTGGAAGAGAAGATACGATTACTCGAGCCTTGCAGTTTTTATAGTCATCGTTAATTTAGTATAGTTATATATTATACCAAAATTATGGTATTTCCGGGAAATGAGGGGTTCCTGAGATCATTTGAAGTAACTTTTTCCTTAGCGAGAATGTTCTACGAGGCTCCGTTTACGAGTTATCAACGAAAAACGCTGACCAATGAAAGGCGAGCTCTGCTGACGCGAGGCGGCCGAGCGATCTAGCCAACGAGCGGTGAAAGCGCAGTGCCGCTGATTCGCTCGGCCGCCTAGCGCTACGCGAGCTCGCCTCTCATTGGTCACTGTTTTTCGCGAATAACTCGTAAACGAAGCCTCGCAGAACATTTTCGCCAAGGAAAAAGTTTCCTCAAATGATCTCAGGAACCTCCAATTTCCCGGAAATACCATAATTTCAGGACTCTCTGTATATTATATAATAATCGTATCTCCTCTTCCCAAATCGTTCATTTCTGTTCACAAGCTGAAGGAAAATTAGGGACAATTTATTGTAACTGGGGAACGTCTGATCACGAAATCTGAATAAAAGTCAAGTAAATTTTAAGGGGGGGGGGGGAGAGATCGGTCTTCCATCGGCAGCGAAAACATCCTAATGACGGGACACCAATTACCGCACTCGATTCAGTTTTCCCTGTGGCAGAAACGTTTCTCGTTTCTATTCATTTATAGAATAAACGTTCCATCGCCGTAAATTACTTATAATTTATTTCTGGCGCGCGTATTCGCGTCGTTCAGTTTACTACGAAATACGATAAAGCAGAATGTTTAACGGTGCTCGGGCGAGACAGGAAAGGTTCGCAAAGAGTTTATTATTAAGCAAATTTGCGGGGCGAAATTCGAAGCTTAAGAGAGTTAAACCGATGACACAGGAACAATATACGCGTGTGCTGTGTCCGGATGCGTTGTGTGTGCGGCAAGCCTCGGATTCCGATTTTACGCGCCAGTTTGTGGAATCCCAACTCGTATTCATATGAATTTAATGAGCTTATGCATTTTTGTTTAATGGTTTCGAAATTAGCGGCCTGTGCGCGATATTAAAATACTTTTAGCTCGAGCATGCGATGTCGCGACGGGCCGCGCATTTATAAATACAAACGATATTTAACTCGGGAATAGATTTCTGTTAATAATGTCGAGGCGATATTGTTATTAATCGGGGAAGACGAGTTGACGCGTCGCTCGTGCTTTGGCTGTTGACTTTCAACGATTTTTGAATTTCTCTTTTTGACGCTTAACCATTTTAGGTACGGCTGAATTCTGCGCGAGGCTATTTCCCTGGACGGCAGAGTCTGATATGTACTGTACAGAGTCTGATTCTGTATATACAGGGTGTCCCAAAAATGTCTCGCAATCCGAAAGTGGCGGGTTCTTCAGGCCATTTGAAGCAACTTTTTCCTTTACAAAAATGTTCTCCGAGGCACCGTTATCGAGTTATTAACGAAAAACAGTGACCAACGAGAGGTGAGCTCAGCTGGCGCGTGGCGATCGAGCCAATGAGCGGAACTGGGCTTCGCGCGCTGCATGACTGGGCCGCCTCGCGTCAGCCGTACTCGATTCTTATTGGTCTGTGTCTTTCGTTAATAACTCGTTAACGGTGCCTCGGAGAACATTTTTGTAAAGGAAGAAGTTGTTTTAAATGATCCGAGGAACCCGCCATTTCCGGATTGCGAGACATTTTTGGGACACCCTGCAGACTGTTGTAAATCGATGTGAAGACAAAAGAAGTGTGAAACAATGCATATGAAGACGATTATTTGGTTCAAACGATGAGCGAGTGAACTACTAGAAAGTTCTGAAAGATGACATCCGCGAAAACCACTATAGTGGCGCATCGTGCCTAAAAGGTTAAGCGATCGTATATTATTTCCCGTATGCTTACTCCCTAAGACCGCGGAATGCTTTGAACATCTTCCGGTTAAATTTTTACCTCGGAATTGCCTTCGAAAGCTTCTAGATTTATGGTTCTGTCCTTCTTTATCCGAACTTGTCTTCATTTTCCGACTGTTCGGAATTGTTCGTCGATCGTTCGTCTCAGCATTGAAACACGAAACATCTCGTGATCGGTCGCTTAAACGTTAATGCGACTAATAATTCTTTCGATATTAGTATAATCACTAATTTAGTGCTACTTTAATTTATTTACTAAGTATAATATCAACTCAGTTGAATTGAAATTGAATGTTACTAGGATTCTATAGTAAAGTTTATAGAAAGTTTATAGTTTCTATAGAAAATTTGTATTCTCTAGTTTCTCGGTTTCGTTAATTAAATAACTTTGATATTGTGTGAACTTTTCAAGTGTAATATCAACTCGAAAAGTTCACACAATATCAAAGTTATTTGATTAGCGAAACCGAGAAACTAGAGAATACAAATTTTCCATACAGAAGCTACTTTGTATTCTACAAATCCTAGTAACATTCAATTTGTTCAATATATAAAAAAACAATAAAAATGAATTTCGAAAACCTAGTTAAAAATTAATGTCACCCATGCGCGACTCACGCGGCATCGAACGTATTAAACTATGTTTTTATAAGTGTTTAGAGCTCAACGATCATTCGTGTAACAACGTTGACTGTCACGTCAGTTATACAAGATATCAGATAGCTGATAGCACAAATGGAAAAGGGATGATTCTGCATCGAAAAATAATTGTCTTCGTGTCTAAAGTAGAATTGGTTGATCATGAACAGACTCGTCAGCCGATTCCATTTTCATTTCTCTCAAACACGATGCCTGAAAAATATTCTCAGTTATCTGACACATCGTATACAAGTGACATTACTCTCTGATTTATTTACAGAGACAGTTATATGCTGATAAATCAAAGTTTATTTAGGAATTTTTATAATAACTCTTATCTTTCCAATACCGGTTCAGTCAGCAAAATTGCTTCGTCTTTGTTGGATTTTTTAGACGGTTGCAGCTCCGCGGACAACGCGTTAACAGGTTAATCCTCGAATGACAAGATCTGGGTCAATTTGACTCAGAGTCGCAAACGTGCTACGTAAATTCGTCTGTATTACTAGCCAGTTCAAATCATTAGCTAGTTCACGTCGAACAGCGAAATGATCCGAGCGGGTTGCCGCGAGTCGACATAAATTCGGGCGACTGTTCAATTAGATCCAACGACGGGATTGACGTACAATAAATTAGCTGCGCAAGCATGTTCAGAAACGTCGACGAACAGTGTATCTAAGCATTGCAGTCTACGGAATCGCCGAAAGCGTCCACGATCTAAGACCGAAAAGATTCTCCATAACTAACAAAATACACCTCGATCGTACCAAAAAAGAAAAAATCGTTCTCGTATTATGTACTCGGCGCACTCTATCGTCTCGATCGCGCTTATCATAGTCCCATAGCTTTGGATCGCTCCGAAATGCAAGATTCGCGCGACGATCTCTCTCGTCGATTGAATAACTCGGGGGAATGAAATATAGCGGCTCGTGTGCGACCGGCTCCGCCGACATCCTCCGCAGCCCTCTTTCGTCGCGGCTGGGTCTCGGTCTCTATCCGTCTTAGTTATACGAGCTCTGTCCTTACGACCCCACAATATTCACCCGCGTCTGATCCAATAGTACGCGGTACGACTGTAGGAGACGATTATCCCCAAAACGGCGTATAGATGGTACCGGCGTGTGGAACCAACCCCGACATACATACACGGTACACAACCACGCTCTCGGATGCGGACGCGTACGAGCCGCGGGTAAAGCAAAGCGAAGCAGAGCAGAGCAGAGCAGAACAGAGCAGAGCGGAGCGGAGCGGAGCAGAACGGAGTAGAGTAGAGTGCGGAGAAGAGCCGCGAGAGAGATAGATCCAGTAGGTAGATGTGCATCCGGCAACCTGCTGACAACAAGGCCCCAATACAGCGAGCCAGCCGCCGTAGAAATTTACGCTCGCGTATCGACGCTCATATATGTACGTACGTACGTACGTACGTACGTTACTCTCATCCACGTAACATATGTACGCATGGGTCGCGTTAAGTGTAGCGTAGCTCTGTGATTCTCACCCGGTACCCAGAGCTCGCTTCTCCCACGTCCCACCCCCCGCACCCCGACCGCCGCCCCCGCCCGTCCGCCCCTGTCCACCTCGTCATCCTCGCGGCGCAGCTCTCGGCTCCTCTCCCTCACCCTGCTAACCGCCACCTCCGCCTCCATCAGCCCCCTCCGACCTACCCCCGTTATCCCCCGGTCCCTTTCCTCCTCGAACTACCCCGCCCGTCACCGCTGTCACCAGGCTGGCAGTCGCATCGTATCGCAAACAAAAGACGAGCGAGCGCGCGCCACTCATCGCTCGCGCTCGATGCGACAGCGAGTGACGTCCCTCTGCTTCCTCCTCTCCTTTCCTCGTCCTCGGTACACCCCCGGTCCTCCCCTATCGCTGCTTTCCTCGGACCAGTGCCCGCTATACCGTCCCTCTCCCTCTCACCTTTACCCTCCTTTCCCGTTCCTTCCCTCGCTGTATCTTTATCTCTATCTATTTCTGCTTTCTCCTGCAGGCTGACACTACTCGGCCCTTTTCCCCCTTTCCCTAAAACATTCTTCCCGCTCTCTCTCTCTCTTTCTCTCTCTCTCTCTCTCTCTTTCTTTCTCTCTCGCTCTCTCTCTTACCGAATACTCTTTACACCCTTCTCCAACAGAGGGAACCCCGCCGCCCTCCTTCCCTGCTTCCACCCGGTTTCTGTTGTCACCCCCCCTCGCACCCCCTGCTACGACTACTACCACCATCGCCGCCCCTTCCCCCGGCACTCACCCCGAGCCATCTCTTCTCTCTGACTCTCGCTGCTCCACGATTTCCACCGACCTCTTCGCTCCCACCGGCTAGAGACCAACCCTGTCACTCTCTTTCTCCCCGTGCTCTCTTCATCTTCCATCGTATCTCTTTTCGTACGGCTATCGGCCATCTCTTTCCACCGTTCGTCTCGGTCTCTTCGACGCGCCTCCCGAGCGTCCCACCCTCCCCCGCCCGCACATCCCTCCCGCCCTTGCCAAGCATATCCCAAACCACCCTCGCCGGCGCGCTCGCTCTTTTCCTCCGAGCCCACCCTCCGTCCCCGAAACCTAAACCGCTACCGAGTAGTGGTGCACCGACACAGATACAGAGTCAGCCGTACCGGCGGAGCTATCTGTTGTTATCACCAGTTATTTGCATCCCTTCGTAGTCGGTGGGGTGGCCGCCGCTGCCTGCTGCGAGGAGGAGGATACGTTCGCGCGCAGGGACTCGGTGACGGGACGAGTCGGGCGGCTCGGGGTTGCCGGGGTGGGGTGGGGAGGCAGCATAGGGTGGTTCGAGGGTGCAGGCGGGGGGACAACGGACACAGGGGGCTGACGGCGGGGGAGGGGTCTTGAAATTCTCGGGAGCTTTACTTCCCGGGAATATTACACGCCCCGCCGTGAGCTCCCGCCGATTCGAGTGATTCCTCATCTCTCGCCCTTTTCCTAACCGTTCCGTTCTTTCGCGAAAGCAGATGCGCAACAACGCGGCTATATTTACACCCTTCTACGTTAGATGAATTTCGATTTGATGGAACGCCGACCGTGTTTCCGATTTAACCGGCTGACGACCGTTGTTTCCGATACACCCCTTTGCTCCTTTCGGATACACTTCCTTTCTTTTGCTCGGGGGTGGGGGTGGGGGTGTGGAGGCCGCGGGAGTCTCTTCTTCTGTTGTTCCTTCCCTTTCCGACGAATCGATGCTCGCCGATGTTTCCATCTGACTCACGATAACCCCCGAGAACTCCGCGTCGTACATCATCGCCGGATCGCGGCGTTTCGGACGGACGCGGCTTCCGCGTTTCGTTTCTCCGAACGCGATCATCGAGGGAACGTTGTCGCGTGTGTTCTCCTTTCTTTTTTTCTTTTTCTTTGCGAGGCTCGTAGCTCTGGGACTCTGTTAATGCGAGGCGACGCGACGGGTCTTGTTTGAACCCTTTCTGGAAATTAGCTCGTTTATTGTTTTCACGAGTTTTTGGAACATTTGATTTGTGATCTGCGCGCGGTGCATTTTGACAAAGGAATTGCGATTGTAATTGTACGTAAATAAATCTGGAAACGTGTCTGTAATTAGTTACTACTAGTTTGTTAACCGTTGACTGGCATGTTATTAGCATTTAGTATCATACATCTTAATTCCCCAATTCTAATTCCATCAAACATCTTTGATTGTATCAATTTTTTGAGGTTGTTAGACCAACAGCCAAAGCGTGAAGGATTAAATTACGGAAATCTAAGCGAAACAAAATTTGTCGATAAAATGGTTTGATCATAATCTAATGAAGAATACTATTAATCTATATTATAGTTTAATAGTAATTATAGTATAGTATAGTATATTATAGTTTAATAGTAATTATAGTATAGCATAGTATATTATAGTATAGTATAGTATATTATAGTTTAATAGTAATTATAGTATAGCATAGTATATTATAGTATAGTATAGTATATTATAGTTTAATAGTAATTATAGTATAGCATAGTATATTATAGTATAGTATAGTATATTATAGTTTAATAGTAATTATAGTATAGTATAGTATAGTATATTATAGTTTAATAGTAATTATAGTATATTATAGTTTAACAGTAATTATAGTATAGTATAGCATATTATAGTTTAATAGTAATTATAGTATAGTATAGTATATTATAGTTTAATAGTATATAACACATATACCTTAATTATTTTAACTAAATTATATCAATAAACTAAATAATACATACAATATACTATATAAAAATACTAAAACACCCTATCATCGTTTGCATAATTAATTCAGAAGAACGCGCGAAGATCAAGAGACGGCAATCCGCAGTGCGAATAAACCGCAAGGCGCGTAACATAATCCCAGCATCGTCGGCGCAATTAATACAGACAAACGCGCGAAGGTTGCAAAAAAAAAAAGGAAACATTCTAGTAACCCACTCCGCGAGCGAACCGTGAAAACCACGGTTTCGCGCGTAAGAAGAAAACGCTTGGTCCCGATATCGACTGGCATCGGAGTGTCGCCGACGGTCCCGACCCCGCGCGCGATCCCAACAAACGGATTAATCCGTGGGCCAGGTTCGTTATAAGATTACTAGCGCGTAAGTACCCCGCTGAAGCACCCTTAGTCCTCGAAAGAAGGGGCGCGCGCGCGCTAACGCCGAGGCGGCCCCTTCCCTCCATCGAGAGTCGGCCTCGCCGATGTTTCCGGCAGCAATTTTCGCGTGTGTCGTCACCGCCGCGCGCGCGATCGTGCCCGCGTGCACGATTCGGGTGTTACGGTATCGCCGCAACCGGCACGGGAAACGCGCGGATGTCTTGGCGACGCGGATATCCCATGTCCGTGGATCGGCGGCGGCGGTGACGCGGCGGTTGGCGGGTGGGGAGGGGGAGGGGGACGTCGCTTGTAAAAACGAAAGAAAAAGCTGAAACTGTGGAATAGCGACGACGGGCACACAAAGGCGAAAAAGGAAGCTGGTAGTAAGTGGAGGCAGAAAGAAAGGGGAAAAAATAGTTTAGGGGCGCGAGGGGACGGGGGCCGGGGCTGGGATAGAGAAGAGGAGATAGACCCCGGAGGAACACCGACGAATCACCGGTGTTTAAAATTCCCGTGAGGCTTCGCGGTTTCGCGCTTCGGGAGAAGAGGTGGGAAAATAGACGAGAGAGGGCGGGAGGGAGACAGAGATGGGAGGAGGGAGAGAGAGGAAAGGAAAGAGAGATAGAGAGAGAGAGAAAAGGAAAGAGAGATAGAGAGAGAGAGAGAGAGGAAAGGAAAGAGAGAGAGAAAGAGAGAGAGAGAAAAGGAAAGCGAGATAGAGAGAGAGAGAAAAGGAAAAAGAGATAGAGAGAGAGAGAAAAGGAAAGAGAGATAGAGAGAGAGAGACAGACAGACAGACAGCAGATAGAGACGCAGAGTGAGAAAGAGAACGGGGTTGGTGGGGATCGAGGTTGAAGGGGTTGCTGGAAAGGCGGTGGAGGACCAAGAGGAAACGAGGAGAAGGGGTTGAGCGTTCGGAGTCGACAGATTGCCGAAGGGACAAATAAGAGTGTATCCAGTCGCCAAACGCGACGAGGCGAATTTCGGGTAAATTGTTTCCCCCGTGCCTCCCTCCTGTCCTCCTCTTTTCACCCTGCCTCTTCGGGCTCTCTCGCCATCGCCCAGAGGAGATTCACTGGGTGTCGTGGAAGCGACGATTTAAATTTGGGGTACTTGCCCGCGAGGCGAAGCACCCTTCTGGACTCTGGGGTGGCCTTCACCTCCCGCGATTGGAGATCATCGATTTTTAAATCGTCATGCCACGAGCCACGCCGCGCCCGCCTTCTCTTCGAATCTCATTCGATTATTGCGTCGTCGATGTCGTCGTCGTCGTCGTCGTTGTCGAGCGTTAACGGTAAACAGGATTTAGGGCGCGTCACTTCATTACACGTTATTGAGTGTGTTAACCGTAGGGGCGGCTCGCGGGGGGGTTTATTTTGATTAATGTCTCGCCGGAACTGAACCGACGGACACCTTCTTCCCGACGTACATTCGTTCTCACGACTTTTGTAACTCGCGCCAACTTCTGGCGATGCACGGGGTGTTTCGGGGTGAGACGGGGGGATGTTTTAAATCGTGCAGGAAGTCGGGACAGGTGGCAAAATATTATTATAAAATATAGTTGAAAGATATTATGTCGAAATAGTTTTACGGTACGAGCGGATAAATGGTTCTTAGTTGAATTATTAGGACACAGTGTTAACACATGTTAGGACACGGTTTTTAAACATTTTTGGAACGGGCAAGATTGTTAACATAATTGTTTAAAGTGGTTTCATGTTGATGGAAAAATGAACGTCGCTGCCTCTTCGTGATTCGAAACGAAGCTGCTTAATTGTACGAAATATAATATAATATAAGATTGTTAACAGAATTGTTTAAAGTGGTCTCATGTTAATGGAAAAATGAACGACGCTGCCTCTTCGTGATCCGGGACGAAGCTGCTTAATTGTACGAAATATAATATAAGAATTGTACGAAATATAATATAATATAAGATTGTTAATATAATTGTTTAAAGTGGTTTCATGTTAATGGAAAAATTAATGACGCTGCCTCTTCGTGATTCGAGACGAAGCTGCTTAATTGTACGAAATATAAACATAATCTTTCTTACCGATTGTATAAACAATTAGAAGTCGAAACAGTTTCAAAAATTGAACAATCACAATTATTATGTATTAAATGTTTTAAATAGGTAAACCGTTTATCGTCGACCGTTCGGGTTCTCGCAGAGATCATTCATCCTCGCTACCCCGTCTTCCGTGGACGTTTCCTTTCAACTTGTATTTTAGTCGACGATATAATTTTCGGGGGTGTGTGTTGATATTGGAGGAAGTTCGGAGCGATGTAGAAAAGGTTTCCCCAGAAAAGAGTCGAAATGAGGGCGATATGCAAAAAAGGAAAAGAGGGTTTGTTGGTACGTCGAGGTAAAGGGTTTAAGTGCAGCGTTTGTCTGTGAGATAAAACGCTTTCCCGGGCCATCGAGGGACCACCGCCTTTTGGGAATTCCGAGCATCTATTTAGAATCGTTATACCTTGACCCAACCTATTGTGTAGCTCGGAGTCCATGCGGGCTGACCTTATTTCGCGTCGATCGCACGGAGTGTGCTTGTTATCTAAAAAACGAAATCTTCCATATTGTTCCAAGTTTCTCATGCGACGAACGTTCGTCCGCGCACCACCGATACGAACAAACGGATGCAGCGCAAATAACAGTAAATTATCTTATTTGTACGTTTTCTCGGAAAAATACAGTACCTTTCTCAACGACAATTGAGCCGTTTATTTTGAAAGTGGCATAAGTCATTTTACCGTAATGAAAAGTGGTGATTTTTTAATGTTTATACGAAATTATTTATACCGAGAAAAATATCAGTATCGTGAGATAACAAATACAAGTAAATCTCCTCGAAAGTTAGCATCCATATTTTTAAACGTGTTAAAACGCAAGCCCTTAAATATATCGACTTAAAAACAAAGTGACTTATGCCATTTTCAGAATAAACGATTCAATTTTTACATTTTTCTTATGAAATCGATTGCAGCGGTCTAATACAATTAATGAAAATTAGGGGATGACGTTTAAAATAGTAGAGAAAGTATTTAAATATAGATTATAAATTGTCTTGAATTTATTAAAATTATTAAAGTTATTAAGATTATCTTGAATTTATTAAAATTATTAAAGTTATTAAGATTATCTTGAATTTATTAAAATTATTAAAGTTATTAAAATTATCTTGAATTTATTAAAATTATTAAAGTTATTAAAATTACTAAATTATTAAAATTATTAAATTAAAATTATTTCGCTGCAGCTCTGTCTCCGGCAATCGATGTGAACAATATTTATCTTGCATAATGCTGAATTTGTTGACAGCCAATGACGCGATATCGAAGGGAAATTTTGAACTTAGTCAATTATATCACGGGTAAGACACGTTTCAAGCGATTCCGACTGACAATCATAGTCGCGAAATCGTTGAAATCGCGAGAACTTTCATCGGGGCCAATTCATTATTAGCGAGCGAACTTGAATGTTTAATTCGCGCAGCGACGAGAGTAGAGAATCGTAAAAATAATGGAAGGAATTAAGTGAACTTAATCCTCCTTTCTGGGTACATTGAAGCACAACCGGAAGCAAGTCTGGCTTAGGGGGGTGTGAGGAGTGGTACGAGTGCTTCCGCACATTACCCCTCGCAACGGGCCAATTAGCACCGTTTCACCGTGTTACGTGAACGGTCATCTAAAGTCTACATGTAGTGGAACCTGTTACCGAGGATAATACGTGCACCGCTCGAAGTCTCACTGAATTACAAACGGCTTACGGTTTATCACGTGCAATCAAGTTTTTCCAAGTTACTGTTCGCAAATTTCCGTTTTTCTTTGCTTCACAAATCCCCGTATCGAGATTTCGCGGATCTCCAAATCAATTTTGCAACCGAGAGAACTTTAACAAATCCCGACGAAACTAACTTTTACGTTACGCTTTCAAAGCTCCCAGGCCATTTTCTACGTTCGCGGGAACGACAATTTTTTAACCCTTTGCACCCGACTGGTGACTCCGACTCACCGTTTAAAAAATTGTTGCATAACGTTTCAAAATAATTTCAACATTATCAGATTTGTTTGTACTCGAATGACTGTTAAAAGTGTAATTGTTATACCAGTCACAAAATTTTATTTCACGTATATAACATGCATTTGAGTCGATAGAAATAGAAATACTGTAAGTCGGAAAAATTATTTTGAATTCAGAGTTAAAATGGCTTCGAGAGCAAAGGGTTAACTCTTAACTGTTTCTTCGCGTACTTCATTTTTCGCCGATTATGTATGCAGAGATATATTGCGGATTATTTCGCAGAAATTTGAATAAAAGGAATATTATTTTTATTATATATCATTATATATTATTATATATCATTGTATTTATTATATATCATTGTATTTATTATATATTATTATTATATTTATTTTCTAAAGGAATATTTTATGGTTGCAGCAGCATTTAAATGTTAAAAAATCTCATAAAGTCGAAATAAAATTGAGAGATCACGAATGTTTACTAAAAATTAGAATTAACAGTTTATTTTCAATAGCTCCATTTTTGTCCCGATTGTTAGCATATCAACGTTGTCCAGAAAATAATTCCGCTTTGCCAAGAGAAAGTAAAAGACAAATTGTTAACATTTGCTTTCAGCAACTGCAATTTCTGCAAATAATATTATCAAAAAATTCTATTACAATTAACAGAGTCATCGGTGAAACGTAATAAATTAAAGCCTAGATCACAGTTTGGTCAAATGGTACGCCTTTCGAGCAACTATTTCCGTGAAACGTATATCGGAGAGCCATCTTGATCCAGCAAAGTTAATTCACGCTTTCATCGTACGCATCCTTTTGCCGTCGCGTCGAACGTTACCGGCACGAAAACGCAGGATTCGAATTCAATTTCTTCGCGAAACAGTTGCGCACGTGGACGGCGGCATTTCCTCAGGTTTTTCCGGAGGCCCCGTTCGAAGCAGCCGCCCACCTCCGTGTCGGTCCGACGAATTTTTTTTTTCACGATACAATGGATCGGTCGAGCTAACGCGAAAATTAAGCACGCATAGTGCGTATCTATGCGGGCGTATTCGGATCCCTCGGCCATTGAAAGCTGCATACATCGCTCACCGTATGTCCCCGTTCGCGGCTTAACAAAACGCGCTCGTTGCGTTCGAGGCAGCGAGGGATCCCTCGAAATCCTTTAAATTCTGAATCGAACCCATCGCGCGGAGCCCATCGCCATTTATCTGCTCGCGGAATTCGCCTCGTCGAAGGAAATTTGTTCGATCTCGCGAGAGCCGTCTACCCTCGCCAACAAAATCTGCCTGTCGCTGTAACGTTCTGTTAATTGCTCTGCTATTTGAATAAGTTGATTCGAATAAGTAAAATTATCGTGCACCGTTGCTACGTCGAGATTATTATTTATAGCAGAAACGTGTGCTGATACATCGTGGATTATTTCGCGGAAATTGGAATAAATGGAATATTATTTTTACGACCATCGTGGTTGGAGCAGTGTATAAATGTTGAAAAATCGTACAAAGTCGAAATAAAATTGAGAGATCGTGTTTAGTGAAAATTAGAATTAACGGCTTATTTTTAACCACTTGCTGCACTTTGATGAGGCCGACTTGGCGTGAAGATTTCTATTAATAATTTATTCGATACAGATGTGTTATACCGTTCTTTAAAATTGGAATAAAATTCTAATCTCGTGTCATCGATATTTAAGCATTTCTGGCTGCGAATTTAGGCATACGATAAGCATTAATTTGTTTTCCCTTTTAAGAAATTATTGCGATTGAGAAATTTCGAATTGCAGTAACTGCGAAGAAAATGGTATGTCAAGGGGTCAACCCTTTGCACTCGAGTGGTGACTCTGAGGCATCACTATAAAAAATTATTACATCACGTTCCAAAATAATATTTATATTATCAAAGCTTAGGTATAAAAAGGTCGTTAAAAGTCTAACTGTGGTACGAGTCATAAGACTCGATTTCATATGCATGAAATATTTGATATATTAATAATATTTAATATTAAATTTGTTGTAAATAAAATGGAAATACTATAAGTCAGAAAAGTTAATTTAGATTTACAGCTAATATGGCTTCGATAATAATAATAATAATAATAGTAATAATATTATAATAAATATGGCATATTATAATAATAGTATAATAAAATAGTAATAATAGTTCCATTTCTGTTCCGATCATTGGCATGCCAATACTGAAGCCTTGAAACTGAACTACCCTGTCTGTCTATTGCACTCTACTTCTACTTCATGCGACTGTCATTTGATTTTCATACTTGGTGCCTCCACTATTAAGTTGTCCAGAAAATAATTTCACTTCCTTCAGGGACAATAAAAGACAAATTGCTAATATTTCGGGGAGATCTCCCCGTTTTTAATTCAGTCGATCGACGACCGAATGGATGATTAATGAAAAATGAAAAATGATCGCTTAATTTTATTAAGATTTGCAAGATGTACGAATGCTGAAGAAGCAATCGATGCCATATAAGTTCGCTTCGTAATTTTCGTTTAATCGAATGAAATATCTTAGTTTTATGAAAATTTTTTAGGTTTCCAGCGCGATCGTGGACGTGTTAACACCCTTTATATACATATATACACACCCTTATATATATATTGGGTTGGCAACTAAGTAATTGCCAATTTCAGTTATAGATGTCTCTCACTCCCATTTTTATGATATCTGTAAATATTATATTATAAAATTATTATTATTATTATTATGTTATTTTTTATTATCCGTGAACGTTAGCAACTGGACAAATTGAATGCAGCGGTCAAGGAGAAGCGACCAGAATTGGTCGATCGTAAAGGTGTCATTTTCCATCAGGACAATGCTAGGCCGCACACGTCTTTGTTCACTCGGCAAAAATTGATGCATATTGGTTGGGAATTGATGTTACACCCACCATATAGCCTTGATCTCGCGCCATCGGATTACCACTTATTTCGATCCCTGGACAACTCCCTTCGTGGTAAAACTTTTAACGACGATGACGCTGTAAAATCTCACTTAACTCAGTTTTTGGCCGAAAAGGATCAGACTTTCTACGAGCGTGGAATTTTCAAGTTGTCAGAGAGATGGTAAAAGGTCATCGAACAAAATGGAAAATACATTACAGATTAAACTTCATTCCAAGTAAAAAAAATTTTTCTTTCATTGAACAAATCGGCAATTACTTAGTTGCCAACCCAAAATATAATACACACCCTTATATATGTATATACACCCTTTCGCCATCTTGCCGGTACCATTAAAATCCACAGCTCGCAAAGATCTTTATTGGCGAAACCGCTGAATCAGACGTTCCCTCGACTGCCCTACAAAACGAAATTACCCTCGGAGCAACCCAGTGTATTCGCTCTGAGAAAAAAATATGAAAACGATCTCGAACTACGATATCCCGAACAACGGAGAGAACAGGCAGCAACAAAAAAAAAAAGAAAGAATCCCGGAAGCCTGCTAATGCCAGATAAAATCGTCCTGCCGCGGCAGGAGGACTAATTGCGCAGGACCCCGCACGGTCCACCGGCGTCGAGGCCGTCCATTTAATTCCGCGAGGAACGGCAAACCATTACCTAAGATAAACTGGCAATGGCATGCACGTCTCAATTCCGGCGTGCATTAAAAATCGATATTCCAGTCGTGAACGGGAGCAGATTCTTCCCCGACAGTGTAAACATATCCTCGATACGTCTGTACACCGAAGAGACACGAAGACAGCCGCATTCAGCGAGTCGTCGTCGTCGTCGTCGTCGTCGTCGCCGTCGTCGTCGTCAGAGGAAGAGGATGCGGTATAGGAGGTGGAGAGACGATGGCAGAGGTAGGTAGAGGAGGTGACGCGGTGGTAGGAGGTGTAGAGTAGGACGGGGGGAAGGGACGGTGGGAAGAGGAGGAAGAGAAAGATTCTCTTTTGCCTATATCTGTTTTCCACTTTTTTTCATCCCCGCGGCAGGGGTACGGTACGGTTGTAGTCCTCTCTCCCCCCGGTTTCTCTCCCCCTTTTTTTAGTGCCGCCCTCTTCCTCTCCTTCTCTCGTTCTTTTTCCTACCCTCTGTCGGCGGTGGCGTCCTGCTCGCGCGCGGTCTCGCCGTCCCTTTCTTTCCACCGGCTGCCTCAAAATGTGGCATTCAACAGGGCTTCCACGGTGCTTGCGGTGGTGCGGAATCCGCGCCGGTTTGCCGCGACGCGGGGTGCATCGGGGAAATGATGCGCAGATTGGCCGGATCATCTCAAAAACCACCACCCTCTGCCTCCAGCCCTCCTCCTGCCTACTACCCCCGTTCGCCCGTCCTCCGTCGGTTCTCTCGCTCCCGCGGCCGCCGCCGCCCCGTCTCTGGCACGCTTTCCGTCTCCGTTCCCCGTGCACTCGCACTCGTCTCGTCGCCGACGGTCGCCAGGGATGGAATACAACCCCCACTTTCAGCACCGCCGCCGAACAACCACCCTGCCACCGCTGTGCCTACCACTGTGCCCGACGACGAGTGACTGAGTCCTCCGATTATTATCTCATTTGCTGGCACGAGCAGCACGCGACGCTCTCGTGCTCGCCTCCTCACGGATCTCAGGGATCTCCGTGGATCGCCTCGATCGCGCCTCCACCAGGACACCGTCGGATCGTGGGGCTACCTGTCGCCGCGTGTACAGGTGAGTAACAGAGCCCGATTTATTTCTGCTCGTTCGAGGCAGACCGTCGGAGTTGTGTTTTATCGTTTCGGCGACGACGGTGATCGGTGATTGTCGCCGTTCTTCTTCTTGGACTTGAATTACCGTTCGCTGATCTCGCGATGGTAAATTGTTCGAGGGAACAATGACGATTGTGTCGGGTCGATCGGCTTCGACAGGGGTCTTCGCGTCGTGAAACTGGTGGCCGAGATTCCTCTAGTGTCGAGATCGCGATCGTTGTCGTTCAGGATCGATGGCCGACGTTTCGTCGTCGAACGATTCCGGAGGACTTTGCTCGGGACACCGTGAACACGTGGATCCGCATTGTTTTGTAGCTGGAACCAGGCTCCGGGGGGTGCTGGAACCGGCAAGAGGACGGCTGCGACGTTCGCACGCGTTTCCGAATCGGTTCGTTGATTATTCGATCGACGTCGGGGGGAAAGACGGAAATTTTTGGGATCCACGAGGCGACGAGACAGTGCGAGAAAGTCGTAGAAAGTTGAGTATTTTTTAACACTAAAGCTACCGCGGTCGAAGCGACCGCTTTCTTATTTTGCAATTCTGAAAAGTTCCGAGACACTTTCGTGGGAAACGCTTGAATAAGTTATATTATCGGAGCAAGTTTTATAATAAAATCATTACAAATTCTAAATAAATTCGGTCTTCTCACTTTTGTGAGAGCAGTACGTGCCAGTTAGTATTACTGCTTGGTAGGTTTAGCGTTAAACATATCTCTACGGATGCTACATTGTCTGGATTCGTGAATCTCTTCGATACAGACATTCGGGCAGTTCCGATGCGTCAGAAATTAGGAAGCCGATGATCCCTTTAATTTGTTGCCGCACAAATCGATGCGATACAATTTAACTTTCCAATTTTAATTCGATCGAGCAAAACGCTTCAGTCTTATGCAGTTGTTCAGGTTGTCGGCGCGGCGGTCGAAGCGTTAAAAAGTGACCGCTTTCTTATTTTGCAGTTCTGCAAAGTCCCGAGACTCTTTCGTGGAGAACGCTTGAATAAGTTATATTATCAGAGCAAGTTTTATAATAAGAACATTATAAATTCCAAATAAATTCGGTCTTCTCACTTTTGCGAAGCAGTACATGCCAGTTAGTATTACTGCTTGGTTGATTTAGTGTTAAACAAACGTATCTTGAAATTCTGCAAAGTTCCGAGACACTTTCGTGGAGAACGCTTGTATAAGTTATATTATCGGGGCAAGTTTTATAATAAAAATATTACAAATTCTAAATAAATTCGGTCTTCTCACTTTTGTGAGAGCAGTACATGCCAGTTAGTATTACTGCTTGGTTGATTTAGTGTTAAACAAACGTATCTTGCAATTCTGCAAAGTTTCGAGACTCTTTCGTGGGAAACGCTTCAATAAGTTATATTATTGGAGCAAGATTTTACAATAAAAACATTACAAATTCCAAATAAATTCGGTCTTCTCACTTTCGTGAGAGCAGTACATGCCAGTTAGTATTACTGCTTGGTTGATTTAGTGTTAAACAAACGTATCTTGCAATTCTGCAAAGTCCCGAGACTCTTTCGTGGAGAACGCTTGAATAAGTTATATTATCAGAGCAAGTTTTATAATAAGAACATTATAAATTCCAAATAAATTCGGTCTTCTCACTTTTGCGAAGCAGTACATGCCAGTTAGTATTACTGCTTGGTTGATTTAGTGTTAAACAAACGTATCTTGAAATTCTGCAAAGTTCCGAGACACTTTCGTGGAGAACGCTTGTATAAGTTATATTATCGGGGCAAGTTTTATAATAAAAATATTACAAATTCTAAATAAATTCGGTCTTCTCACTTTTGTGAGAGCAGTACATGCCAGTTAGTATTACTGCTTGGTTGATTTAGTGTTAAACAAACGTATCTTGCAATTCTGCAAAGTTTCGAGACTCTTTCGTGGGAAACGCTTCAATAAGTTATATTATTGGAGCAAGATTTTACAATAAAAACATTACAAATTCCAAATAAATTCGGTCTTCTCACTTTCGTGAGAGCAGTACATGCCAGTTAGTATTACTGCTTGGTTGATTTAGTGTTAAACAAACGTATCTTGCAATTCTGCAAAGTCCCGAGACTCTGTCGTGGAAAACGCTTCAATAAGTTATATTATTGGAGCAAGTTCTATAATAAAAACATTACAAATTCCAAATAAATTCGGTCTTCTCACTTTTGTGAGAGCAGTACATGCCAGTTAGTATTACTGCTTGGTTGATTTAGTGTTAAACAAACGTATCTTGCAATTCTGCAAAGTTCCGAGACTCTTTCGTGGAAAACGCTTGTATAAGTTATATTATCGGGGCAAGTTTTATAATAAAAACATTACAAATTCTAAATAAATTCGGTCTTCTCACTTTCGTGAGAGCAGTACATGCCGGTTAGTATTACTGCTTGGCAGGTTTAGCGTTAAGAATGCTCGGGTATCGTAGAAAATTTGCGTTGTGTCGTGCCGCGAAACGACAAATTCATCCACTTGACTGATCGGACGAGCCCGGGGCTTCGCGGACGTTTCGACCAGGGATATTAATTTAATATCGGTCCGCCGGCACGTTTGCATATGAAAATGCGGGAACGAGCGACACCGATCCGGAGCGTGTAGTAATTACGACGGGACTACATCAAAGTTCAGCGGCGAAGTAAACAGAAAGAATGGGAGGGCGCCGGACGGGGAACGGCGGATCCCGAAATTAGCGGGAAAGCGCGAGCATTCGGGGCGAGTATCGCGTGTCCGATGATAATTCATCAGGCGATCCTAGATTGGTCCTGCAACGTCCTTTGTGCCGCGTGCCGCGAAAACACGCGGCACTGATTACCGCGCCGTTTCGTTTCGTTTCGTTTCTCGTTTGAAATAATAATAACGATGATAATAATAATAATAATAATAAAACGGAAGCATTTCTCTGTTTATAAGCAAACGTCGTATCCCGCGTAACGCGGCCACTGAATATCCCGGAATTTTTCCGGGAATCGATTGGCCGCTATTTATTTCATTGGCTCGGCCGGCGGTGCTTTGACGACATATTATTTCAGTTGAAAATATAAAAGCGCGGCGAACTTCTGAATAATCGAGCTCACGAGCAGAGAGTCGCCCGAACGACAGTCGTCGTCGCATCGACGATTCCGTTCGTCCGAGTTATTATTTACGAAATGCGAACTGGGTCACGCACAGAATCAATAATAATAATAATAATAATTTACAGTTCTAAGGAATTTTTCGCGAACGAAATTCTGCGTCCCACCGACGAGCCTGAAACGACCGCGCTTGAACAATACGAATATTTTTCTGTTGCCAACGTTTACTTTGCGTTAATAAATCAGAGATCGATCGGGCACGCACAGAATCAATAATAATAATAATAATAATAATAATAATAATAATAATAATTTACAGTTCCAAGGAATTTTTCGCGATCGAAATTTTGCGCTGGTTCCCACCGACGAGCCTGAAACGACCGCGCTTAAACAACACGAATATTTTTCCGTTGCCAACGTTTACTTCGCGTTAATAAATCAGAGATCGATCGGGCAACAGAGAACGCTGTAATATTTACAAATCTATACCGCGATTAATGCATACATAAATGTCTGCGCGCGTCAATTATTTCGCGGCTAATTATTAACAAAGTAATTAGTGAAAATCAGTGAGTAGAGTAAGTTTTGATGCGCCAGGACCGCGCCGCGCGCGAAGCATCGCGGGGGTTAAATATATCCGTAATTATTTTCGTATAATTTAAAGCCGGGGCTAGATTAATTCGTCGAACAGCATTTACGCGGCCGGTCCCCGTTGGCGAGTCGATTACAATATTCGCGCATGAATTATCATCGCTATTTTATTTTCGATCCGTCCGCTAACTCGACCGTTTAATATCGCCGATAATTCGCCGATTTGTCAGCGCGACGGTGTCGCGCGAAAAGGCATCGCGACGGAAAACGCATCCGAAAAATTGATCTCTCGCGTTCGGAGTTAACGGAGGGAAAAAAATGAAAATCGCGGTGGTCATAAATGCGGGTTCGTTCCAAAAGCCGCCGCTTCCAACATGGCGGATCTTAGACGGCCAGCGAATTCTTCCGCACGGAGTTCCCGGCGTCTATCGAGGGCGTTGCAATTTCTGCGCCCGCGAAGGCATTAAAATCACTCGCCTCCCATCCACCGCAAACTATCGTATAATGTTACCACACGTTCCTTTAAGTACCAACGGAGGGCCGTGTGTCGCACGCAGGCACCCGCCCGCCCGCTTGTTTCGCATTTTTCGTTCGCTGCACTCTTTTACGGCCGCGGAAGAGGACCGTTCGAATTACGCGGAGAGTTCAACCGTAAAAAAAACCGGGTTCTGCTGCGACTGACATTTTTTTTTCTCTCTTCCTTCCTCTCTCTCTCTCTCTCTCTCTCTCTCTCTCTCTCTCTCTCTCTCTCGCTCTATGTAAAACGAGATCGTTTTGCTTCGGCAGAAGTCTCCCTCGCAATAAAAATGTTTATGTGGACAGTAAAGGGATCGCCGTTACTTGAAGGGAAAATGAGGACGTATGCCTCGCCGCGTAAAGTCGAGCCGGCTGAATATACATCGGGACCGTGAATTAATTCGCTTTTCACTCGGCCGGAATCTCGGGTTCTTCTAATCGACTGTTTATCGACTTTGTCCTTCGTTTCGCTTCTGCCGAGGGTCAATGGTTAAATTAGGGAACTCGGATACAAGGGCCATTAGTATCGTTGAGAACTGTGCTGCTGCTTGGGCCGACATTTTGAATGCTGTTTTAATTGTTCTAATTTTAATTGTTCCTCTGCTTCTTCTAATCGCCTGTTTATCGACTTTGTCCTTCGTTTTGCTTCTGACGAGGTCAATGGTTAAATTAGGGAACTCGGATACAAGGGCCATTTGTACCGTTGAGAACTGTGCTGCTGCTTGGGCAGACATTTTGAATGCTGTTTTAATTGTTCTAATTTTAATTGTCTCCTCTGCTTCTTCTAATCGACTGTTTATCGACTTTGTCCTTCGTTTCGCTTCTGACGAGGTCAATGGTTAAATTAGGGAACTCGGATACAAGGGCCATTTGTACCGTTGAGAACTGTGCTGCTGCTTGGATCGACATTTTCAATGCTGTTTTAATTGTTCTAATTTTAATTGTCTCCTCTGCTTCTTCTAATCGACTGTTTATCGACTTTGTCCTTCGTTTTGCTTCTGCCGAGGTCAATGGTTAAATTAGGGAACTCGGATACAAGGGCCATTTGTACCGTTGAGAACTGTGCTGCTGCTTGGGCAGACATTTTGAATGCTGTTTTAATTGTTCTAATTTTAATTGTCTCCTCTGCTTCTTCTAATCGACTGTTTATCGACTTTGTCCTTCGTTTCGCTTCTGACGAGGTCAATGGTTAAATTAGGGAACTCGGATACAAGGGCCATTTGTACCGTTGAGAACTGTGCTGCTGCTTGGATCGACATTTTCAATGCTGTTTTAATTGTTCTAATTTTAATTGTCTCCTCTGCTTCTTCTAATCGACTGTTTATCGACTTTGTCCTTCGTTTTGCTTCTGCCGAGGTCAATGGTTAAATTAGGGAACTCGGATACAAGGGCCATTTGTACCGTTGAGAACTGTGCTGCTGCTTGGGCCGACATTTTGAATGCTGTCTTAATTGTTCTAATTTTAATTGTCTTCCTCTGCTTCTTCCAATAGACTGCTTATCTTTTCCTTTACCGATATTTAGCTATCGGGGTTGATGTAAAGATATAATAAATGGAGGATTCGAAGGACGAGATTTCAGTGTACATCTCTGAACATGGAAACTGAAACAATTTTCGCATCGCCCATATTTTCGGACCCAAGCATTTCTCATCAAAAATTGACGAACTTGAAGTATTATTTATTTAGATTTTAATATGGTCGTACGCTACGCGAATAAATTACGTCAAATATGAAAAGGGTTCTCCTCGCGTATTATCCGAACTTTTGGCTGGCGGTATAATCAATTTTTTAATCATTTCAGAATGTACGTATCCATTATCGCGTTTCTACGGATATGTATTTTCCTTTTCCGTTCCGAGTCCGATTTATCCGATAAACTTTGAACAGTGATAATTGGACTGCGAATCTTTGTGGAAAATAAAAATTGTCTGGATCAATGCCAGACACAATAGGAGCCAAACGGAGCCAAGCAAAATATTTTTCCCTTCTTTAATCATCCTAATAAGATCAGATCGATATAATCGACACTCTCAGTTTCCATTTATCTTCCCGATGTTTCTAATTACGTCTGCCAATTTCTGCCGTAAATGCACGAAGTCCGCGGTCTTGTTATAATTCTCCTTCATCGGTGTTCGATAATAAATTATCTGAGGTATGCGTATAGGGCAAATGTGGATATTACTGCGGACGCTCCAAATACTGTGGTATTTTATAAAAGTATGAAAACCTAACATTTTATAGTGTGTAAGCTTCTAAAAATGAATCTCATAATTTTTTATATGTTTGATATTGATAATTTATGACGTAGAAGCAACAGTAATCGCGGTTTCGATAATAAATTATCTGAGGTATGCGTATAGGGTAAATGTGGATATTACTGCGGACGCTCCAAATACTGTGGTATTTTATAAAAGTAAGAAAATCTAACATTTTATAGTGTGTAATCTTCTAAAAATGAATCTCATAATTTTGTATATGTTTAATATTAATAATTTATGACGTACAAGCAACAGCAATCGCGGTTTCAATTCATTTATTGACTTTTGATATTCGGAAGCTTGTAAAAACGTCGAGTCTTGTGAAATAACAATTACGGCTGTGAACGCTGATTCGAAAAGCGTTTATATTTTGGTAATTAACCCTTTGCACTCGAGTGGCGACTCTGAGGCGCCGCTAAAAAATTTGTTATATCACGTTCTAAGATAATTTTCACATTAACAAAGTTTAGATTTGAAAAAATTACTAAAAGCATAACCGATGTGTAAGTCTCAAGACTCAATTTCGCACGCGTAAAATGCACCTTGTCATATAAAATGAAGATACTGTAAGTCAGAAAAATGATTTTAGATTTACAGTTAAAGTAGCTTCGAGTGCAAAGGGTTAATAATGAACTATTCATTCTAGCGTCATTTTTAGACAAAGTAATCGTTATCTTGATCAAAAATCGACGCACACTGTCGTTGTCATCTGTCCTCGGATATTATTTATCAACACAGTATTCGGCGCATAGTTTTCTACTACGCGTGTACATTACTGCGGTGCTTTACCGAGCCGCGTACCTTAACCTATACAGCGCAGTTCTCGATGAGCCGGCGCGAACACGCTTGATCGTAGAGTACCTACACACACACACCTAATTAGTAAATTGCTACAGTGAGAATATCTTGATCCTAGGAATCGTAGCTGTGTGTGTACATTTAAAAGAAAATGGGTCATGTCACCTTGACACGCGGTAATCGGAACGTTCGCAGTATTTGGCTCGCAGTAATAGACACACAACCGCGGTAATATGTGCACACGTATCGTTCCTTTAAGTTACGCTTTTTAACGAAATTCGCGCTTTCAGAGACTCGATATATATATTAACACATTAAAGGCGGGAGTCGTAGTACTACGATTTATCTCGACTTCTCATAAATATGTACTTTAAAACATTTTTTGTAATTAGTGTTTAGTACTTTTCTAATATTTCTTTTAGTTTTAAGAGTTTAAGTAAACTTTTTTAAGTCTAAATTTTTTTATGATTACACAAAATATCGCTCGCTCTAGAACGAAAAACGAGGCGGGGCGGTCGCCGCGTTACCTAGCATACTTTCGTCAAGATCCCCCGCCTTTAATGTGTTAATAATATTAATAATACCAATATTATTAATAATAAATAAATAAAATTAATATTACTAATAATAATAATATTTACTTTTCGAGTCAAAGAATAACAGACGTAGCTCTCGAGTTGTCAATTTATTGTCGCAAATGGCCTCTTTTTCTCCGTGAAAGTTCGCCTTCGTTGAGAAGCCGCAGTAATACCTACACTTAGCCTGCACGAGTTTACTCGTTTCACTGTTCCGCAGGGTCCACGAAATCGGCGCAACGAGTCGTCGCGAAACGTTCGAACGTTTCCGTAACGAACAATGTAACGTCGTTATCCAGCGTGGAAAAATCGCGACGCGTGTGTCGCCGCGCTCGAAAAGGGTGGATTACATCGGCGCGTTCGAAGACAAAATCGGCGCGAGCCCGTCGCATCGCGGATCAATCGCCTACGCCGGGGAGAAACGTCGCCGTCTCTGACGCAGTTTCAGTTTCACGGGGCGGGGGCGGACCGGTTTACGATTCATAAGACAACTCGGTGGATTGAATTAAGCGAGCGGTGCGGCAGCTGCCAGTCCGTTCCTGGTCCGTCCGCGCACCCACTGCGAATCTGCATAATCCCGTTCACGTCGACGATTCTAATTGGCGGATTGTTTCAATCTCTGTCGCCGCGAATATTTGCATTGCTGCTCCTCTCGTTTCTGCCCACCCCTCCCGCCCTCTCTTCATCCCTTTCTCGCCGTTCGTTCGCGTCCTCCTCTCGTCCCGCGTTCCAGACTTCCTCTTTCCATTTCATCCACACCTTTCGTCCCTTTTTCGGCAAGACCACCCCCCTCCCTCCGCTCCGGACTCCGTAGAACTTCGCTCGGAGACTTCGGCGACTGTTCCGCGTCTTTCTCGCGGACCTCATAATTTTTGTCTGTTTTTATGGGCCAGCGGATCTCGCCCCTCCCCCCTCATTTTTAACCGCGTTGTTTGCTTGCTTACTCGGCTCCCCGGAGCTGTCTCGTAACCCGGGTGCATTTTAAACGAAAAGTATCGAAAGTTTCGACGAGGATAGATTTATTCGAGTGAAATGGAATTTCGAAATTTATTTCCCAGGTTTTTAGTGCATAGAAGTCTTCTTTTTCATTATTATTCGATATGGAATTTCGAAATTTGTTTCCCAGATTTTTAGCGCATAGAATTCTTCTTTTTCATTATTATTCGATATGGAATTTCGAAATTTGTTTCCCAGATTTTTAGCGCATAAAAGTCTTTTTTCTTTTCATTATTATTCGAAATGGAATTTCGAAATTTGTTTCCCAGCTTTTTAGTGCATAGAAGACTTCTTTTTCATTATTATTCGATATGGAATTTCGAAATTTGTTTCTCAGATTTTTAGTGCATAGAAGTCTTTTTTCTTTTCATTATTATTCGAAATGGAATTTCGAAATTTATTTTGCAGGTTTTTAGAGCATAGAAGTCTTCTTTTTCATTATTATTCGATATGGAATTTCGAAATTTATTTCTCAGATTTTTAGTGCGTAGAAGTCTTTTTTCTTTTCATTATTATTCGAAATGGAATTTCGAAATTTATTTTCCAGGTTTTTAGTGCATAGAAGTCTTCTTTTTCATTATTATTCGATATGGAATTTCGAAATTTGTTTCCCAGCTTTTTAGTGCATGAAAATCTTTTCTGTCATTATTTTTATCAGTGTCATATTTTATCATAAGTTCTGACTTATAAATTCGTTGATACGACTTACGCTATTTCTTGATCAAATTTAGAGATAAAATCTGTAATGCGACACATTCGAATAAATCAAATTTATTAGAATTCTTTGGAGGTAACAGCGTTGCAATAGCAATCCCTGTATCCGGAAATTATTTCGACTTCGAGGTGTCCGGTGGAAGTGTGAAAGTAAATCGAAGAATTCCAGCAGCACCGAGTGAGAACATTATTTATCGTAATATTACTGTCCAATCAATGGACAGCGAGTGTTTGTTACATTTTTGTGAATATAATCCATCCGAAACGGAACAAAGCATACATTTGAACTTTTTAATGTATGCTCGGACGAACCCGCGTCTGCTATTGTTCCATAAAATTCACAGTTTGGCGATTCATTTGGCAGTTGCGTACATTTATCGTACGCTTCGCGTAATTGCCGTTGATTTTTGTAAATTTAATCAACGTTATTCATTTTGTCGCGTTTACTGGGTTGGACTGTAACATCTAAAAAATTGAAAATCAAACAAATCGAAATCAATATCGAATAATCGAGGCGGATACGTATATTATTTAATCATTTTTCAATTTCCGACCGAATAACTCGGATACGCCGACGCTTCGTTTTCAATAAGAAACTGCAAAGAAAATATAATGCAACTGGTGATAAAGAACGAGTAGACTGAGGATTTTATATTTTTATAACAAAAATTTGTATATGGAAAGATTAAGAGACTTTAATACTATTATACTTATAGAATACTATTACTATTTAACGAATAGTATATATATGATAATATTCTTAGTAAAATAAAAGTTAAATATTAGTATAATATAAATAGTAATAAATAGTAATATAAATAATATATAAAGTAATATAATAGTAAATAATAGTAATAATAGTAACAATAATAATAGTAATAGTAATAATAGTAATAATAATAATAGTAATAGTAATAATAGTAATAATAGTAATAATATATAGTAATAATAGTAAATAATAGTAATATAATACTAATATAAATAGTATAATATAATATTAGTATATATATATTATACTAATATTTGACTCTTATTTTACTAAAAATATTATTTTATTTTACTTTAGCTCGTCGCAATCGAGTCGGACAATTTTTATTTCGCGAAAAGATCCGCACTCTAGCGCAATGACATAAATCTAACGAAAGGTAAAAGAATCACACCACCCTTTCGACGTTCGACGAACTAAAACGATGAGACATTCGGTAGATATTCTCGAAACGCGAACTTCATTCATTCTTACCGGTTACAACAAAAAAAAGAAAAAAAATAATAAGTGAATCTACATAAAACTTCTGCGCGGTCTTGGTGTCACCGGAACGGAATACCTCATCGTTCGAGTGGTTGGAACGCCATGCTGAAGGGCGCGGTGGGAAGGGGGCACAGCCGGGAGTATTTATTACAATTTTAAAAAGACACTTCAATTGAATATTACGCGCGGACGGTTGGTGAAAATGTGTTACCGTTGACTTTTAGGAGGGTGCTCCGGCCGGGGGGAATAAATTGTTTCGTCGCGGGTGAATCCGAAGCGAATGCGCGGGCGGACTTTTTCGCGGAGCTCCTTTATCTTCCTGGTAATAGAATAAAGGAGCCGACGTGACGCAATGGAAATTCCCAGTTTTTGCATAATTGACGTACTCTCGGCCGCGCGCGACGCTGAATTATTTTACGCGGGGTAATGCGATTTAAATACGAGGGAGCCGGGAGAGAAGATGTTTCCGCGAGCTCGACGCCGGCAGAATGTAGATTCCTCGGTTTCCTTGTCGCTTTCTTATCGCGTATTTTTTCAGCGCGCCAAGGAAGCGAGAGAGAGAGAGAGAGAGAGAGAGAGAGAGAGAGAGGCGAGAAAACGCGGGTAGAATACCATCAGCGATACGGCGATCAATTTTCTAGAAACTCGGGATCTTTGCCCGGGACACCGGGACTCCGGGCTCGGATTAAAACGGTGCATCGCCTGAATTTTATGAAGCGTCGGGCTTTAAAATTTCCTGTTTGGGAAAGAGTCCGCGGTGTAAGCAGTGGAAGCGCGTTGCTATTGTCTCGCGGCGGAGCCATCGCGGGGGAGAGAAAAAAAAGAAGAGAGTCGTTCCGCGTCCCCCGGGATTCCTCAGAAAGAGGTCCGCGTATCTGCCGTCTCTCTGGCCTTTTATATTCTTTTCTCGTTACGGCGACGATTAAAAAGTCCATCGAATATGTGACGGTGTCGGGCACACTCGAGCCGACTGTTGAATCACGCTGTCGTTCTAAAATATTAAGACGCCCCGCGAACGCGTTGTCCATTGTTCGCCGAATAACTTAACGTCTATCCGGCCAGAATCAATTGCGCGATTTAATAACCAACCTTAATTCGCGCCCGCCCGCCGCTCCTAGACAAATTTTCCACGGTTCTCCCGTCGACGCCGAACTCTCGAACAAAAGTTTTTCATCATTTTGGAATTTCACGCGACGAAAATAGCGACGACAGAATGTTGTATTCTACGTCATTTTTATTGTATTAATTACATTAATATATATTAATTTTTTATTATATTACATTATATTATTTTATATTATATTATATTATACTAGATTATACTATATTATACTATATTTATAGTATATTTATACTATATTTTACTATATTATACTATATTTTACTATATTATACTATATTATACTATATTATACTATATTATACTATATTTATAGTATATTTATACTATATTTTACTATATTATACTATATTATACTATATTATACTATATTTATAGTATATTTATACTATATTTTACTATATTATACTATATTATACTATATTATACTATATTTATAGTATATTTTACTATATTATACTATATTATACTATATTTATACTATATTATACTATATTTTACTATATTATATTATATTATATTATATTATATTATATTATATTATATTATATTATATTATATTATATTATATTATATTATATTATATTATATTATATTATATTATATTATATTATATTATATTATATTATATAATTACATTATCTTCAACTTCTTTCGGTCGTGTCGCGAAATCAACCAGCAGGTTACACGTGTATCGTATGAAACCGACGTATAAAGCTCTATAGGTAGATGTTTTAAAACTGCGCGGGAATTCAACGAGTTCATTGTTCACGGGATTGAACAGCTATTATTTGAAACGGAAATAACAAATCGAAAGGTAAACGATTGTCCCAAATAATATAACGCACGAATTCGTGTAAAAATGTTATATCCTATAATGAGTAATTCAGCGAACATTCGGCGATTTCGAATAATCATGAAACGGATGAAACAAATTATCTTTTCTCCCTTGAGAGGGCTTAATATTCGAATTACGTTCGTCGCTCGACAATGAATTACAGTTGCAAAATTCGAAGAAGAATGAAAGTAGGTTAAAACGTCGGAACATCATCGCGGTATCGATTTGTCGGTAATATACGATGCCAGAAGTCCGACGTTTTAAGATTAGAGAAAACAGAAAATATTCGGATAGATCGTATTAAAAATAAGCATATCGGTGCTGAAATCAAATCAACCGCGATAAAGTGAATCCAGCGCGGTGGACTAAAAATAAATGCTTGCACGATCAACGACAGAAAGCAAATTCCTATATGGAACTAATATCGATAGCGGGATAAACAATCGTCGATTTAGCATCGCCCAGGATATTCGCCGATCTTCGACGCTGTAAACTGCACCATAAATAAGACCGACCGGTTCGCATAATTGTTAGCGAAGTAGATTGCACGGTGGAGCGTGAAAGAAGTCAGGGGATTTTCAGTGGTCGATGTCGGCGACGCGACAGAGGCGGTCAGAATTATGAGCAGGACGTGGCTCGAGCACGGACGACGAGCTCGTATTTATCACGAAGAGTAAAACTGACAGCAGTCCATTTCCTGTTCGTCCTGCCTGTCTGGCTGAACATAATATCTCCTGACGAAACAACGTGGACGCCGTTTGTTTGGGAAACAATGGACCGAAACAATACCCAATCCCTCCTCGGTCCGCGGACACGGATACAGACCACCATTCTGATTTCCACGCCCTGTTACTCTCTTTAGTCTTTCTATCGCGAGGAAATCTTTTCGAGACACCGCGGAATTCGGCTCCGAGGGAAAAACTTTCGCGGAACTTTCGTTACACGCGTATCAACATGTCGCCGCGGCTCGCGCAACTTTCCGGACCGTGCCCGATACCTGTCCAGACTTCCTCGAGAGACAACGCGACAATGGAAACACGGTAATAAAAGAATAGAAATTGAAACAGGCAGATCCGAGAATATTGTGACACGATTTTTTTGGGCCGCGCGATTTGTTTTTAGAGAAACTCCGGGCAGTCGGCATTAGTTTGTTATTTTTTGCCACGATTCGAAGGCAATTCGGAGGCCACGTGAGACGATTTGAAGGGAATTTGGAGGACACGTGACACGATTCGAAGGCAATTCGGAAGCCATATGAGACGATTTGAAAGCAATTCGGAGGCCAAATGCCACGATTTGAAGGAAATTCGAAACGAAGGCCACGTGACACGATTCCAAAGAAATTCGGAGACCACATGAGACGATTTGAAGGGAATTTAGAGGACACGTGATACGATTCGAAGGCAATTCGGAAGCCATATGAGACGATTTGAAAGAAATTTGGAGGCCAAATGACACGATTTGAAGATAATTCTTAACGAAGGCCATATGACACGATACGAAAGCAATTCTAAGGCAATTCGGAGACCATCTGACACGATTTGAAGACAATTCAGAGGCGTCATAACACGATTTGAAAGCAACTCGAAGGCCAATTGCCACGATTTTAAGGAAATTCGAAACGAAGGCCACATGGAGCGATTCGAAAGCAATTCGAAGGCAATTCGGAGGCCATATGACACGATTCGAAGGCAATTCGGAGGCGACATAACACGATTTGAAAGCAATTCTGAGGCCACATGCCACGATTCGAACGCAGTTTGCAGCTCCACGGTTTTCTTTACCTGAATCTCGTCGCCCCTTAGCATCGACATAGCAATAAATTACATAGACATAGAACTAGCTCACAGGAAAATTCACAGCAACCCGAAATTTGGCATTTCCGAGAGAAATTATCGTATATACATGTTCAGCGACCAGCGAAATTGACTTTCTAGGGAAAATTGATAGCGTCGAAGACGATCCACAAATGCTAACATTGAACAATGAATTATCCACACAAGTAACGAAAATATTCACAACAACAATGCATATTAAATCGTATTCAATATACGCTACAACAATCGACGACAGTTTTCAAAATTATTTTCGTATTTTACAAATTGAAACTTAAAGCGTTCGAAACACATTTTTTATGTGTTTCGAATATCGAATCCATCCGAACGTTGAATTCCTTATCGTCGCAAGGTCCGCGATATTTTTGATAGATCAAATGCTCGTTAGCGACGATTAGGTACGTTTCGCGCGTACGTTTCCCCGGGGCGGCCAATTTTCGCTGGTTTGTATCGGCGGGAGCGCCGGATGACGGAATCCGCGACGATTCGGAGATATTATAAGTTCATTAATCACGGGACGCTGTCGGATCTCGGGAACGTTCCCTCTAATTACTATTTGTCCTCGCCGCGATTGTTCATACAACCGTGGCGCAAAGTTTAATTGAAATACCTACGGCCGTAGATTCTCATTAACGATTTCACGGGGATTCCGCGAGGATTCCAGCTCGCAAGACATCCGGGCGAAACCGAACGTGCACTTGACAGAAATTAGTAATCCTTAATGGATGACGTGATGCAAGCCCGGTGTTACCACCCCTCGCCCCCATCTCCACCCCTCGCCATAGGCGGTGCCGGCTTCCTTCGTCTTAGACTTAACAGCGGCGGATATTCAATTAATTTCGGAAGACAATAGTAGCTCGCTTCCACTCCGCCGATTTGTACATACCTGCGCGATGTTTTGCGCCCTGGATTATCAGAGGGAGCCCTCCCCTCCCCTCCTCTCCCGCCCGCCGGTCGCTATCAAAATTATTTACTGCGACAAACCTTCCGTCGGTCGCATCTGTTTTGCCCGTTGCGTATGGATGTTCTCGACTGTTCGAAGACGCCGACCATTTTGTAGTTCTTGCACGATATTCGCGATCCTTGTGCGACTATGAGAAGACATTCGTGTTCATTTTTATATCGTTGCGCAGTGCTGTAATTTCTCCCCAAGTTTCTTTCGGCCTTGTAAATAACATTGGATTATTTGGGAAGGGGAGATGCAATTATTCGAGCCTCGAGGCTCGTTTTTTATAGTTGATTAATTATTATCAACAATTACAAAAACAAGGTGCAAGACTCCAATAGTTGTACATGCCCTTTTAAGATTGTCTATTTTTGTTCACAAGCTGAAGGAAAATTAGGGGGAATTTACTGTATTGCAGCGAATTTAATCCAATTTTTCTCCAATTGTCCCTCAGCTTATAAACAGAAACGGACAATTTGGGAAGAAGTGACACGATTATTCGAGCCTCGAGGCTCGTTTTTTATAGTTGATTAATTATTATCAACAATTACAAAAACAAGGTGCAAGACTCCAATAGTTGTATATGCCCTTTCAAGATTGTCTATTTTTGTTCACAAGCTGAAGGAAAATTAGGGGGAATTTACTGTATTGCAGCGAATTTAATCCAATTTTTCTCCAATTGTCCCTCAGCTTATAAACAGAAACGGACAATTTGGGAAGAGGTGACACGATTATTCGTGCCTCGAGGCTCATCTTTTATAGTTGCCGATTATCAACAATTACAAAAATTACAATTACAACAAGTACAACGATTATCAAAAATTTACTATATTACAGAGAATCTAATCCAATTTTTCTCCAATTGTCTCTCAGCTTATAAACAAAAACGGACAATTTGGGAAGAGGTGACACGATTATTCGTGCCTCGAGGCTCATCTTTTATAGTTGCCGATTATCAACAAATTACAAAAATTACAATTACAACAAGTACAACGATTATCAAAAATTTACTATATTACAGAGAATCTAATCCAATTTTTCTCCAATTGTCTCTCAGCTTATAAACAAAAACGGACAATTTAGGAAGAGGTGATACGATTATTCGAGTCTTGCACCTCGTTTTTGTAATTGTTGACAATTCGTAACTATAAAAAAAAACTGCAAAGCTCGAATAATCGAATCTCCTCTTCCCAAGTTGTCCAATCTGAGCGCGAATTAGGGAGAAATTACTGTACCTACCACGTGCAGTAATGTCTCTAATTGACGCTCAGATTGTCCACAAAAATAGACAATATTGGAAGAGGAGATACGATTGTCCGAGCCTTGTGGCTCCTTTTTCATGATTATCGATCGTCAACAACTATAAAAACGAGCTGCAAAGCTCGAATAATCGTACCTCCTCTTCCCAAATTGTCCATTTTTGTGCGCAATTCGAGCGTCAGTTAGGGAGACATTACTGTACTTCTCATGATAATTTGAACCGTTTCTCGTCCGTTTTTCTCCGAATTTTCTTTCAACTTGCAAACAAAAATAGACAATTTAGGAAGAGGAGATACGATTGTTCGAGCCTCGCGGTTCATTTTTATGGTTACCGATCGTCAACAACTATAAAAACGAGCTGCAAAGCTCGAATAATCGTACCTCCTCTTCCCAAATTCTCCATTTTTATTTCCAACTGAAAATTAGGAAGAATTGCGCGCAAACCGAGCGTCAATTAGAGAAACATTACTATACAACAAAAGTTCCCAAATGTTCAAAGATCACCCTACTAACCCCAACAACAAAAGCCGCAAGAATGTTCCAACACTTTATCTAACACCGTCTCTCCTTATTTCCACAGCAAACACCGCTAGATCTCCGCGATGACGACGACGACGGGCGATCCGTCGACGATGAAGACGCCGGCGTCCCTGTCCGGCGGCGATCTGGTCTCGCGTCTGTTGGCAGCGACGCCTCCCTACTTGTACAACGTACCATTGACGCCGCACAGCTTCTTCTTCAGCGAGATGTTGCGCTCGTTCGTGCAAGCGAAAGCGGAAGCGACGTCGGCTGGCACGACGAGCAGCAGCGCGCCGAGACGCCGGAAGCGATCGTGGCGGGAAGCTCGGGATCGTCCTCTGGAGCTGACCACGAAAGAGAGACAGCACCACCACCACCATCACCACCACCACCATCACCAGCAGCAACAACAACAACAGCAACAACAACAGCAACAGCAACAACAGCAACAGCAAGAGAAATACTTTCACGCGCAGCAGCAATCGCAGCAATCGCAGCAACCGGAAACGCGGCTGGAGAACAATAGAGGCAAGCCGACCGAGGCGTACGACCCGGAGATCAAGATGGCGGCGTTCGAGCAGAAACCGAGCTTCGGCGGCGACATACTGAAACCGGTCGACGAGAACAGATCGGACTTCAGCAAGCAGAGCAAGAACTACTTCGACGAGCGGCCGCGCCACTTCGAGCAGGCCCAGCCGCCGGAGAACATATTCCCCGGCGAGCTGCAGAAGGTGAAGCCGGAGGAAACGCACTCGGTCGACCGGAAGAACTGCAGCTACGACAGCCGAAGTCCGTACGACGATCGCACGAAGAGCTCGATCGGCGGCAGCCAGGAGCTGCCGCTGCTGCCGGACCAGAAGAAGCTCGACTTCTCCAGGAACTTCCTGCCCGGCCTGCCCGGAAGGGGCTGCGACATGCTGCAGGGTGTGAAGGGTTTCGGGCTGCCCGGGAACGTGACGAACCCCGAGTTCCTCCCGAACCCGCTCTGGTACCCGCCGTACCCGATGCCGCAGTCCTATCCCGGCATAGATCCCCTGCACTTCTTCATCGATCTCCGCGTGTCCGGGCACATCTGGGACCGGAAGCTGAGCGAGAGGCAGCTGCCGTTCAAGGGCAAGCACTGCTCCGCGTTCAGCGTGCCGCAATCGAAGGAGTACAGCAGCAACAGGCCGTTGAACCTGACCAGGGACGAGGCGAGCACGTCGAGGAGCAGCGAGGAGAACTCGCACGGCACCAATTACATCCTGAGACACCTGACAAGGACGTACAGGAACATCGGCCAGGCGCAGAAAGTGTCCAGGAGCGAGGCGTCCGCGGAAGAGACCGAGGACAGTCCGAAGGAAATTGATAACAGTGAGTGTCGGGGCTTTGCTCGGTGCTGATCGCACCATCCTCTTTCACCTTTCCTGCATGCTTCGCGCTGATCACGCGGTGGGTGCTGTGACACACGTTCGTGATTGTGATAGAGATATCCATCTGTTTCGAGACGGTAGAGAAGGTAGAACGGTTCGTTGCCGAAGGGAAAGCGTGTTTAGAGAGCGTTTTATCGGGACACCGTGCCGGATCCGGGACCACGAATATCCGCGGTCGTTCGTGAGTTGTGGGAGTACTTCGTTAGATCGAACTGGTCGAATGCGACGAGTAGAATTCGAGCTGTAGATCAATTGGAAAATACGAAGATTTGTTTTTTTTTGGTTCGTGTCCGAACATCTTTTCACGCGGTCGAACGGCTGGTCTTTCGTCCTGCGACGATCGAGATTATAAAAAAGTGCCTCCGTCGGGGACGACCGGACGTGTTTCGTTGTTCGAATATGTATGAGAGTAGTGAAGTCGGATGGAAAACGAAAGTTCGCGCGTTTTAATGAATTTGCGCACGCATTTGGTGCTCGGCTGGTTTACCGTTGATATGAAATACAGTAATGTCTCTCTAATTGGCGCTCAGATTTCGCACAAAAATGGACGATTTGGGAAGAGAAAAGACACGATTATTTGATCCTTGCGGATCATTTTTGTAGTTACGAGTTGTTAACAACTATAAGAACGAGCTGCGAGGCTCAAATATCTCCTCTTCTTAAATTGGCCATTTTGTGCGAAATCTGAGCGTCAATTAGGGAGACATTACTGTACAAAGCAAAAGCAGTAATGTCTCCCTTACTGACGCTCAGATTTTCCACTAACATGGGCAATTTGGGAAGAGGAGATACGATTATTCGAGCCTTGCGACTCGTTTTTATAATTGTGGACAATTTATAACGCCTCGCGCCAGCTGAGCTCGCCCCTCATTGGTCACTGTTTTTCGTTAATAACTCGTTAACGGTGCCTCGGAGAACATTTTTGTAAAGGAAGAAATTGCTTCTAATGACCCGAGGAACCCGCCATTTTCGAATTGCGAGACATTTTTGGGACGCCCTGTATAAAAATAAACCGCAAGGCTCGAATAATCGTATTTCCTCTTCCCAAATTGTCCATTTTTGTGGTCAATCTGGGCGTCAATTAGAGAGACATTACTGTAGTGTCCGAAGGAACAGCTGATCGAGAGATCAGGGAACTAATTCTTCGGGGGCTTTTACACGAGACAATCGATTCGTCGAAACCAATTATTGGTTTAATTTGTATTTAACACGTTGACCGCCGCGTCGGTCACTCGTGGGTGACACTAATTTTTCACCAGTTTTGAAAATTCATTTTCATTGTAATATGTTCGAATAAACTGAATTTGATTAGGATGTTTCGTATGCGAAAGAGTTCTAATCTCATCCACTATGATAAATTTCAACCTTCTAAGTTCGGTTTAATTGATTACATTGAATTAAATCGACTTTGTGGGAGTTTTAGCGGTCGATTGTCGGCGCTGAACGTGTTAAAGAGAGAAAAAAAAGCAAGTTTCGTATCACTCGATCGAATCATCGTGTATTTACTTGTACCGAGACAAATTAGGAGAGATTCTTTATACTGTTTTTACCAAAAATGAAATCGTCTGGTTAGGACAAATCGCGTCTCGTACTTTTGTAAATCGATCTAAGGAAGCCTGGATTTTCGTAAAATCCTGGAGTCGATTTTTATAAAATCCGGGACAGGTCGGTGTGCAGAAACAATTCAAAGTACTTGAATTAACTTGCAAAACGAACGATTGTCTTGTTCCTTCTTTTACTTTCTCGAGCATGTAAGAAAAAAATAATGCCAATTCAAATGCAGAACCGTGAAGAAATTAGAAGCATTTAAGAATAACATCTCTCCCATTTTCGACAGACGGAAACCATCGAAGATTAACATCGTTTCTCTTTCGTCTCGGTTTCTCGCAGTCGACTTAGAAAATCTGTATTTTGCAAAATAATATTCGTGATTTCGGAGCGTCTCGTGTAAACGGTCCCGCTACAAACGCACCGCACACGATCAGAAGAAGATCAGAGTGTGATTAATCGGTTTGAAATTCATTAGACGATAGATTCCCGAAACCGGAAACGCCAGGCACCTCGTCTTCGAGCCAAGAAGAAGGGAGGAAGGATCTGCGGGCTCTGATCGGCCTCGAGCTAGTCGTCGACTACGTAAAAGAGCCGAAGGCGGATCCATCGAACGAGCAGACTTCGCAAGTAACCGAATAACTCGTGAAAATCGAACGACTTCTCGCATCCACTCCCCGCCTGTATAAATAGATGTAGCTCTGACTTCGCTCGGCCATCGTCGTTCACGGTAATATAGGAAGCTCTGAACTTTATCGAACGATCGTCGGAACGATCCGATCTACCGTTCACCCTCTCCGTTCCCTTCCTCCCTCGGCCTCTTTACGATTACACGCCGCCGACAACCGATTACAGCGGGGCGAAAGCAATCTTTGCTCTAATCGAGGGTTCGCCTCTTCCTTCTTCGTCGTCCTTCCGTTTCCGTGTATACCTTCGAATCGAAACTGTTACCGGCGCCGCGTTTCACGTATTAAACACAACCCCGCGACTTCTTCGGTCGGATCACACGTCGAAGTTACCGGAAGATATTTTATCGACAGTCTCCGTCGACGGTATTTCATCCGCGCCGAGCATCGAACGACAATGTAAGAGGGGACACGACGACGAGAACGAAACCGCGAAATCGAGATATGTCGCGCGATACGGTTAAACGAACCTTCATCTGTTCACCGTTTGAGAGGCCGTTATTAATTAATTCTTTGACGGTGTGCAACGACGACGCGAAAGAATAAGATTTACTGTCACGATGAAACCGACGCGACGTGTTCATTTTCTGTCTTTCATTGCTTTTCGGAGGGTTTCTTCGTTCCTTTAGGATCATTGTATTTTATGGATAACTGGTCTGCAGATTTTTATGCGATATGAAAATTGTCTGCGTTATTTATAAATAGTGGGTATACAAGAAACGCCTTCTTTCTGAGATAATGTTTACGTCGTTCCACCGTTTCAAATTGCTAGCACTCGTTATTTTCACAAATGCCTACAAACTGCGGCCACCAAATATTATCTCGTTTTTAATAATTTACGACGAAATATTTTATTTAGTTAAAACGGTTTTTGCACGGATAGCTGTACAGGGAGTTCTGAAATTATGGTGTTTCTAGGAAATGAGAGGTTCCTGAGGTGATTTGGAGAAACTTTTTCCTTAGCGAAAATGTTCTACGAGGCTTTGTTTACGAGTTATTCGCGAAAAACAGTGACCAATGAGAGGCGAGCTCGCGTAGCGCTAGGCGGCAGAGCCAATCAGCGGAACTGCGCTTCCACCGCTCGTTGACTGAGACGCCTCGCGCCAGCCGCGCTCGTCTCTCATTGGTCGGCGTTTTTCGTTAATAACTCGCGAACGAAGCCGTGGATTGCATTTTTGCAAAGGAAAAAGTTACTCCAAATGACCTCAGGAATCTCTCGTTTTCCGGAAGTACCATAATTTTGGGACATCCTGTGTATCGATCTTGCTCGTTTCTTTTCAACGTTACGTATAAATGACGATGATTGAAATCGGTGTCAGTGAAATACCATCGACGGAGAGTTTATCCACGAGGCTCTGTCTGTGATTCCACACCAAATCGCTCCGATCTACCAAAGCAAGCGTTTTGGCAACGCTTATAATAGCACGTGACACACACACACATACACACACAAACTTTTTGATATCACCATTCAAGTATCGCACCTTCGAGATACCGAGACACACGTTTCGTTCGATTCTAACTTGCTGTTGTTCTTTCGAATGCCATTTCTTATTATCGTTGCAATTCGATTCTCTCGATTCGAAAAAGAGTCAACCTTTTAGCGAAGAGACACGGAGAATCTTAGTGGTCCTTGGGGAGCGACGAAGCTCCGCTCTAAATTCGACTATATGTGATATACTCTGTAAATATAGTAACGTTCTATTGTATCTATATGTACTGAGATAGAAAGTATTCGACGTGTATATTAAACGTAATAAAAATAATGTAAATCATACTTTGTGAATTGATTTCATGCTCCTCTTATTATTATAAGAGCTCATTAGCAACACTAATAGTATACAGAATATACTAATATTATTAAATACAATATACTAATATTGCTAATTTATACATATATATATTTATATTTATATTGCTATATACTAATAGCAATATTAATATTGCTTATTAGCAACACTAATAGATACACAATAATATACTCATTAGCAACACTAATAGTATACACAATATACTAATATTGCTAATATATGTATATTTCTATTTTCTATCATCTTTAATATAGAAATATAAAAATCTGGGGTTTCGTTTAGACTATATTTGTATATATTTCTATTTTCTATCATCTTTAATATAGAAATGTAAAAATCTGGGGTTTCGTTTAGACTATATTTGTATATATTTCTATTTTCTATCATCTTTAATATAGAAATATAAAAATCTGGGGTTTCGTTTAGACTATATTTGTATATATTTCTATTTTCTAGCATCTTTAATATAGAAATATACAAATCTAGGGTTTCCAGACCATATTTGTATATATTTCTATTTTCTAGCATCTTTAATATAGAAATATACAAATCTAGGGTTTTGTTTAAACCATATTTGTATATATTTCTATTTTCTATCATCTTCAATATAGAAATATACAAATCTAGGGTTTCCAGACCATATTTCTACATATTTCTATTTTCTATTATCTCTATATCTATTTTCTATTTTCTATTATTTACATAGAAACATACAAATCTGTGGTTTCGTTCAGTTTCCATTTAAACATCGCTAAAAACCTAAAAATAACTTACTATAATAATCCTCACCGCCGTGGATCAAAATTTACCACAAAGAAGCGGCGACAGAAACGCGCGAAGAACGATCGGTGTCGCGTAAGAATTCGAGAGCGCCACGAAATCAACGAGGAGAACTCCTCCGCACGCGTGAACCGAATCGCGAAGTGCTGAAGAAGTAGATGCTTGGGAAGAAAGTGTCCCCACAAAAACCGGCGATCCGAAGCCGCGGGTTCAACGACAAATATTTTCGTGCTCCCCGCACGCGCGCGCGAGCACACGGCCTCGAAATATGCATTCGCGATAGGGGAGCGAAGGGGCGCGCGCGAGCGACACCGAGGAGGGTTGAAAAACAGAGAACGGAGGGCCGGGCCTCCTCACCTTTCTGAATGCGTCAGGCTCGTTATAATCGAGGGCGCCCTCGAAGGAGCGCGATGCACACGCCGAAAGGAGCCGTCACATTCAGCCGCGGATAACGGTCACGCTTTCCCGTCGGCCCGCCGACGTTATTTGACATTAATAAACTTCCGTGACGGGTCGTCCGTCGATCGGGATATAACGCAACTCTCTGTTCGACGGGAGCCCGCCGCGCCGCGCGGCGAGGCGAGGCTAGGCGCAGCACAATTATTAGGGGAAGTCCTCGAATACGCGTACGGCGTGGAATGACAAGAGATACGCGGCTTTTAGGGACGATGGTAAATCTGACGAGGGATATCGATCACCCCGGCCGGCGGTTCGAGGACGTCGAATCGAAAAGTTCGTGTTTGCGCGCAGTTAGATCGATGAAGCATGCTTGAAGCGGGAATCCGTCTGGTATCAATGACATCGTTCCGCGAGGGTAGACGGCGCGCTGACAGTCTCGAGTCGTACGATTGTTCCGGCCTCCAGAATCTGGCGACTCCGATAAAATTCGCGTGCATTAGCGACCGTCGATCCGTCGTTTTTTTTCTTCTGCTGCGCTTTATCGTTTTATTAAGGGGGCATTCCGCTGTGAAGTTTGTGTTTTTGTTTCTTTTTTAACTCTGTTGGGGCTGGTTTTTTTGGGGGGAGAAACTGTTGTTTTCTTTTGAAGTCAAATCGACAGCGTTTATTTGTACGTATATTGCAACGAGGTTGCGACATTTTTTAGAGGAAAAATAAAGGTGCAATCAGTGACGCTGCGTAGCCGGAAAAATAGTCGCTTGTAAAGAAAGGGGCGTCTGAAGGTGTCCATGATTCCGAGATTCCGAGCGTTCTGCTTGTCTGAAATCAACAGAAAAACGTGGAAGTTCCTTGATTAGTATGAATTTGGCTGTAGCAGGTGCCAGAAGAAAGGGAAAAGGTCGGTAATTTAAAAAAGTGGCGATACTTTGAAATATTCGGTTATTGATTTTTGCATGTTTTGATAAACTTCGGAGGCCTGGAAAAACATAGAAAAGATAAACATTTTTGGTTGATTCTAGTATTAATATTAATAATAATATAATATATATATATATATATTATTATTAATATATTAATTATTAATTTGTTATATTATTAATATAATATTATATTATTATTATTATATTATATTAATTATTAATATATATATATATATATATATATATATATATATATATATATATATATTAATAATTAATATGTATATTATATATATTAATATATATAATTAATATATATATTAATATTTAAAATTTTGTGTCAATCGGTGTCGAATAAGCTTCGAGGACCTCGTTAAAAAACCGAGGAAATGAGAAGAAAACGTTAAAATAACCTCGTTAATTTCAGGGAGAAAAATTGATTTTTTCAAAAGTTCACCCATTGCTCGCTGTTTTCACTAATCGTAGCCATGTAATCAAGCGATTTATATACCGCATAAATTGTTACACACGTTCGTGCCGAAACACAGTGTAAATTACAACAGAGAATATAGAAACCAAATATATTTTTGCGATACAATGAGTTCGGATTAGAATAAAACCGATGGAAGCAACAATGATTTCACAAATCCAGTTTCGATTTTTACATATCACGTGTTCGCAATCAGCCACGTGTTTGCTCTACACTGAATAAAATTTGAAGGTTTAAATCTTCTACAGCAAAAAAGATACGTACGTTATATAAAAAAGAATAGTACACGATAGCGAACAATTTATTATTGCAAATATATCTGCTCGGCATTAAATACATTTGCGATGCGGATATACTAGAATATAAAAATAAGCATGATGCAAAAGTGGCAGTTTAATAAACAACCGACAGTCAAATCGACAGTCAATAAATGCTAAACATAAATAAATAGCAGTATACAAATAGCAATTAATTTGCAACGCGAATAAATTTCTAAAATCTTGACGGTGTTCCCGACTACGAAAAACTACTTCCGTTTATGCTAAATATAATAAATAGCTAAATAAATTGCTAAATATAAAATATCTATATTAAAATAAATTGCCAAATATAATAAATAATAAATGCTAAATTAAAAATAAATAGCAATATACAAATAGCAATTAATATGCTGCGCGAATTAGCAAATAAATTTCTAAAATCTCGACGACGTTCCCGACTCCGAAAAACTACTTCCGTTTATACTAAATATAATAAATTGCTAAATATAAAATATTTATATTAAAATAAATTGCCAAATATAATAAATAATAAATACTGAATTAAAAATAAATATCAATATACAAATAGCAATTAATATGCTACGCGAATTAGCAAGTAAATTTCTAAAATCTCGACGACGTTCCCGACTCCGAAAAACTACTTCCGTTTATACTAAATATAATAAATTGCTAAATATAAAATATTTATATTAAAATAAATTGCCAAATATAATAAATAATAAACGCTAAATTAAAAATAAATAGCAATATACAAATAGCAATTAATATGCTACGCGAATTAGCAAGTAAATTTCTAAAATCTCGACGACGTTCCCGACTCCGAAAAACTACTTCCGTTTATACTAAATATAATAAATTGCTAAATATAAAATATTTATATTAAAATAAATTGCCAAATATAATAAATAATAAATACTGAATTAAAAATAAATATCAATATACAAATAGCAATTAATATGCTACGCGAATTAGCAAGTAAATTTCTAAAATCTCGACGACGTTCCCGACTCCGAAAAACTACTTCCGTTTATACTAAATATAATAAATTGCTAAATATAAAATATTTATATTAAAATAAATTGCCAAATATAATAAATAATAAACGCTAAATTAAAAATAAATAGCAATATACAAATAGCAATTAATATGCTACGCGAATTAGCAAGTAAATTTCTAAAATCTCGACGACGTTCCCGACTCCGAAAAACTACTTCCGTTTATGGTCCGACTTGGTTTACTACCTTGTTATATTCGTTACCTCTCGGCACGGCTGATTCCGTCGCTGGTTATCACCCCCTTTCAGAGAGTTTGGTCAAGCGCTGTCGTGATTAGCGATAACACGGAGTTCCAAGATCACTTCTCCCTTGTTGTTCCCATCGATTTTCACCGTTTTGCGGCCCGGTTCTGGGAGAACGATGACGTCGTCCAAACCAGCAAATCTCTTAATAGGTGCCTCAACCAATTTGTATCGAGCGCTCGGTAACTCCTCTTTGTTCACCTCGATGAGCGGCTTTGCCGGCGCGACCAGCGTGTACACCTAATTTGAACATTAACGCTACAATCATGGCACTGCGTTGCAATTAACATCCCGAGCCCGCGGCTAATATTTATTCGCCGGACGTTTCGCCATTAACCGGATTAACGGCGCCACTCTTCGTGCTCGTTTAATTAAACGGCTATCACCGTGTCGACGCCGGGGATCCGTTCGCGGCCATCGAAAGACAAACTATTTTCAATTCGTCGAGGATGTTTAGCCCGATAAAGTTACGTTTAGATCGAGCTTATATTTCCGTTGCGGCGCGAACAAATACGCGCAACGCCGTCGAAAAATATTAGACCGTTTACAATATTCAGTTTGCAGATCGCGAAAACGATATCGTTTTTGTAAATATTGTTCCACCGTGCTTCGATTTACACCGAAATTAATGTACCTCCTCGTCGCAGGAACGGTGAAATTGATTCAACGTTCGCGTATGCGCGCGTAAAAATAATTAACAACTATCCAGGGACGCGAGCGTCTATTTTTACAATTTTATTAGAAGACGAATTTTACGCGTTGCAATTGATTATCGATCGTTTCGCAGAAATTAATTTATCGGATTATCATGAGTCGTTGAAAATTCCGAATAATGGCCAGAAATTCTTCCTTATTATGTATAGATATTATGTATAGATATGTATAGATATATATGTATATATATATACATACATATCTATATCTATACATCTATATATCTATCTATATATATATCTATATATATATATATATATATATATATATAGATATATATATATATATATATAGATATATATATATATATATATAGATATATATATATAGATATAGATATATATTTATATACATATATAGATATATATATATATAGATATAGATATAGATATATATAGATATATATGTATAGATATTATATATAACATATATTATATACATTAACCCTTCGCACTCGAAGTCAAATTAACGCAAAATTTAATACAGTTTTTCTGACCCATTGTATTTCCATTTTATATAACCTAATGCATTTTATACGTATGAAATTGAATTTTGTGATTGTTGCAACAGTTTTCTTTCGAACAGTTCTTCAAATATGAACGAATTTGATTAATAAAATTATTTCGAAACGTGACGTAACAATTTTTAATGGCGCCTTGGAGTCGCCGTTCGAGTGGAAAGGGTTAATATATATTATATAGATTTATAAAACAGGATTGAACGCAATATTCGATTGCTTGTCGCCACTCGTCGACGTCAATTTCATAATTGAAATGGCCGCTTATAGTCGCTTATGGCATCGTTTAACAAACAACAGAATTAGCTCGCCTTTTTAGGCGAGATTCTCGCAAAGAATGAAGAACAGATATTCGAAGAAAAACATGTTACAATTTCTTGACCCTGAGAATCCACATTTATGTAATCTAAAGTCGCGTAGCAATTAATGTAAAGTAATTATAAATAATTATAATTAATATATTAATTAATATATTATTAATATTAGAATTAATAATATATTATAATTATATAAATATAATATATTAAATGTAAAGTACACATTTTAACATTAAAAACCGTGCTCAAGATTCAAAGTAAAAGCTCACCTTTTTAACGGGCTGAACGCTGTCATCGATTTCGATCGGATCCCCGGCGGAGAAGCTAAGATCTAGATCGCGGGAAGATTGTTCGTTCGGAATGGGATAAGTTAAGCCAGCGTATCGGTCCGCTTCCGGGTTCTGTAAGTAATAAACTCGTCCATGGACAGCAACGACGAAGATCGCGAGGACGGCTAGAACTCCTTGGTTTCCCCTCATTGTTTCAAGGAAATGCCGATCGAATGGAGAACCGTGCTCGACTGAGTGCGACGGCCGAGCACCAACGAAAACGTCGACTTAAGACCTTTCCCGTTGCAGCTGCTGCGAGACACGTTTATCCGCTGTAAGAAGATTACGGATCGATCCACGAAACGATTAACGATTTCAGCACCGACTGCGCCACGACGAACGCGACGAACTCGGCCTGTATCGTCTTCTTGTATAAAAGCAATAATATTAACCCTTTGCATTCGAAGCTATTGGATTGGCAATTAAGTAGTTGCCGATTTATTCGATGAAATAAAAAATTGTTTTTACTTGGAACGAAGTTTAATCTGTAATGTATTTTCCATTTTGTTCGACGACCTTTTGCCATCTCTCCGACAACTTGAAAATTCCACGCTCGTAGAAAGTCTGATCCTTTTACATTTCGACGAAATGAAATTAGACAAAATTACGTTTGAACGAATACATTCATTTGGTTCAACACTTCTAACATAAACCAGAATTACTCGTTCGACCAGCGACAATAGGTTCATTGTTAAAAATCCAACGCTTCGTAAACCGACGAAAACTATCATTGTTCTTAACACCGACTTAAAAACCCGCAGATGAAACTTCAAGAAACCAAGTAAGCAAATAAAAAAGTGAAATAATAACTATGAAAGTTGATTATTATTAGATCGTTGCGCGCAGATCGGCGTAGACCGAAACGCTCTCGAGATATTATTGGGTTGGCAACTAAGTAATTGCCGATTTGTTCAATGAAATAAAAATTTTTTTTTTACTTGGAACGAAGTTTAATCTGTAATGTATTTTCCATTTTGTTCGACGACCTTTTGCCATCTCTCCGACAACTTGAAAATTCCACGCTCGTAGAAAGTCTGATTCTTTTCGGCCAAAAACTGAGTTAAGTGAGATTTTACAGCGTCATTGTCGTTAAAAGTTTTACCACGAAGGGAGTTGTCCAGGGATCGAAATAAGTGGTGATCCGATGGCGCGAGATCAGGGCTATATGGTGGGTGTAACATCGATTCCCAACCAATATCCATCAATTTTTGCCGAGTGGACAAAGACGTGTGCGGCCTAGCATTGTCCTGCTGGAAAATGACACCTTTACGATCGACCAATTCTGGTCGCTTTTCCTTGACCGCTGCATTCAATTTGTCCAGTTGCTAACATTCGCGGACAATAAAAAATAACATAATAATAATAATAATTTTATAATATAACGTTTACGGATATCATAAAAATGGGAGTGAGAGACATCTAGAACTGAAATCGGCAATTACTTAGTTGCCAACTCAATATTTGAATGGAAAATTTAAAATAAATTTTCTGACTTATAGAATTTTCATTTTCTACGAGAAAGTGCATTTTATGAGTATGAAATTGTGTCCTGTGACTCACACAACGGTTACACTTTCAACAATTTTTTAAATCTGAGCTTTGTCAACATAGAAATTATCTTAGAACGAAATATAACAAATTTTAGCGGTGCCTTCGAATCACCGCTCGTGTGCAAAGGGTTAATCGCGCTGCTCGATATTTGCACCGCGAACTTTCAGAAGGCACTTTTGATGTTCCGTGAACATCACAACAGTTACACTTTTAACAATTTTTTAAACTTTGTCAACATAGAAATTATCTTAGAACAAGATATAACAAATTTTACGCAAAGTAAAAATAAAATAGAAATGTGAATTAGAAATGTTGAAAGTAGTCTCGGCCAATCAAATTTCTCCCGAAATAAGAAAGATAGTATCAGAGAAGAGATGTCAAGTATCAGGACGTAAACAATAATTTAACTTTATATACGTTTATTACAATGTACTAGTCAAAATACAAATATTTGTTTGTATGAACATTGACTTTTTTTTGCGGCCCACCTAAAGTTAAGCATTGTTTATTTGGCCCAAGTTAGCTTTCGAGTTTGACACCCCTGACGTGAATGAATATAAATTTTTGCATTTCGCGTCGCACGTCGAAATTTCGCGGATTCTTCCGAATTATCGAAGCAACGCTTACGTTACGCGTGCAGATGAAAACTAAATCACAGTTTCCTAAACCGGTGTCTTGTCCTATTCACAGACACGGATAGGTCCCGTTGCGTGTATTGTTCGCGTTCGAACCCGTTTCCGCATTAAAAGCAGAAAACACGGTTTCCGCTCATAAAGGGGGTGAAAGCGGAACGCGAGCGGGTGCACGCGCATTATTGGAACGCGGCGAGAGATTAAAAACGACTTTTTCCAAAGGATCGGTTCCATTGACTGGGGTGCATTGCGGCAGGTCCTGAATAATGCATGAAATTTGTTCCCTGGAATCGAATCGCTTCTCGTCACCGCCGGCACGACGACAAGAGAGCGGGCATAAATCTAAATAATTTCAACCCTCGAATTTTTATTATTCCTATGACTACGTCGGCCTCGCCGCTGAATATGCATGCGTCGCTTTCCGCACTTCGCCCGAGTGTTTCACCTTTGTGTAACTACCCACCGCGGGGAACCGGCGGGGGAGGGGTTTGATGCGCCTTGCACCTTTTCCACTTGATGCATCTTTGACCTGTAACCGTCAAGACGACTCGTTAGTCTTACCCCCGAAAAGCGATTTGTAAAACGATCCGCCGAGGGGCCCGCGATTTTACATATCCTACGAAAAATCACCTTCGGTGCTCGACCAAGAAATGTCGTTTTATAGAAACGAGAAGCGCACTCTTATCGCAATTAGAAAATGGATCAATTTCTTAACCATTCACCAATAGTTTTCTTCTGCAGCACTTTACCAGCTAACTTAAATGCTTCCAATAGCTTTTTCTCATCCACTTTGTAATCAAGCTAAATATACAGCACATAATATTTAGGTCATCCCTTCACCTTTTCTATTTAATTAATATAATCTTTACGTTAAACTGAACTTACATTTGCCACAAATACTCTAGTGACTAAAGGTCCATTAATGAATAATGATTCTAAAAATTGAGTACTTAAACCATAAGTATTTCCAAATTTACTATCACCACCTCCGCCGCCACCACCGCCACCACCAGTGGGAACATTCATATTTTGTCGTCCACCTCCTTGTGGTCGTGGTGGATCTCTGAATCTGTCATCACGGATTCTATCATTGTTACGAGCAGTGGCTAACCGACCATATTTGTCACGTTCGATATCAAAGTCCTAAAATGAGTAAATTTTAGAAACTGTTTCTAATATTGAATATGTAACGTAGTTCAAAATATAAGTTGACTGAAAAAATAATAATATACTAACTACCTCCTTCACCACTAGCTTTCTTCCCTTAATATCATATCTGTGCATTTTTTCCACAGCTATTTTCACAGAGTCTAAATCTTCAAATTCCACGATTCCACAATCTCTCGGTTTGTCATTTTCGTCAGTGAAAAGTTCAACATGCGCAACTTTTCCAACCTCGGTCCGGAAAAGATCCTTAAGATCTTGCCAGCGAAAATCATAGGAAATGTTTGATACATAAATCCGACGATCCGAAGCTTTTCGGCCACCTCGATCATTCCGTTCTCTGCTCCGATCACGACTCGTTGAATTTGTGCGGTTTTGTCTGTCTGATCCGCGATTGCGATCTCGTTCTCTACTTCGATCCCGTTCATCATTTTGCACTTGATTCCTAATATTAGTTAAAATATACGTAGGAATATCACATACGAGATAATGTTTGGATCAATTTCTTAATCCTTTGCACTCGAGGCTATTTTAACTGTAATTTTTAACTTGCATTTTATGCATATGAAATTTATAGTCTTGCGACTCGTGCAACAATTAGACTTTTAACCATTCTTTCATGTCTAGACTTTTATAATATAAAAATTATCTTGGAACATGATGTAACAATTTTAATGGTGCCTCAGAGTCACCACTCGAGTGCAAAGAGTTAATAATGTTAATAAGTTAATAATAATCGCGAATAAATTTTCGATTACCAATCTCTCTGCTACGAGAAATAATAAGTTCACTTACTGGATGTTAGAAAATTAAATATTTATAATGTAATAAATCAAAATGGCGTAGATGTTCCTTAACCGTCGTCCGTCGAATACTGAGTCATTTTGACCCGTGAGCGATAAGACGGCCTGGTATGTCGAAAGCAATGTTGACACAACACAAACTTTGTTATGAGTCCGAATGACTCGTCGAAAACCATTCGACTTCCGAAGGTTAAACATGAATTTGTTTCATTGAAGTAGAAATTTCAGTGTCAGAAACGGTAATCAATGTACACTGTGCACGATAGATAAACCTTTTATGCTCGAGCATATATATATAATATAATAATATATAATATATATAACAATAATATATATATATATATATATATATAATTATTATTATTATATATATGTTCTTATTTAATATAAGGCTAATAAAAAGAATAGAAAGCAGGATGATCAATTGATCAGGAAGTTTGAAAATTGAAAATGCGACTGCATGCCAATCGCGAGAAAAATTCTAATACGATGGTGGTCCGTTTTCGTATATAAATCAGCCGCAACAGGGAAATCTAATATCAAAAATTTACAAAGAGTCAGTCATTACTCGGCCGGGGAATCTCGATAAATCACGGGAAGAATTAACGAGCAGCGAAGATGACACCGAGCCTTTCCTCATCCCCCCCCCCCCCCCCTGCCATCGCCGGTGAAATATAGCCGACAACTTTTCTCATACTTGAGAGTTTTCCCTGAGAAGCATACTGCGCCATAAAGAAAGGGGGAAATGGTGGGTGGAGTTATGAAGTGGTAGGGGGACGGAAGCTATAATGTAACACTTGCTGGATGTGGAAGTATGCAATGTTTGTACTGAAAGAATCGTTTTACGAACTTCTTTTATCTCGAACTACTCTATCGAGTTCATTCTCCTTTCAAAGAATATTGTGAACATTGCTATCTTTATGGTGGTATAAACACGTTTCTCATTTGTTTCAAATGAATATTGTTTATTTATTATCATGTTTTATCGGCGTGAGGTAGTTAAAAAAAGCATAACGTACATAACAACATGGGTTTCAACGGCTTTATGGGTCAAATTAAAAAGACAAAAAAACGTGTTGAATTGTAATCTCTGTTAACGTAATACTGCACATTCTTGACACTTTGCATCTTTAATGTACTACCATGATTTCTTTAAGGTCAAGTAAAGAAGCTTTTTGTTCGATTTCTAATATTTTATTAATGTGTAATACTGCGCAAGGTTGATTTTTGAAACTCGTTTCGGAGACCATGCTTCTTTCATAACAATATCATTTAAAGGTATTATATACTGTTCCTAGATTAATTTACATATCTAATCGCTTTTTTTTTACAAATTCTACGAAAATCTTCCGCCAACAACAACAGATACAGTGTAACAGGCATATATAGGATATTCAGTCCGTACACGCTGTTAGACTGCGTGTGTGTTCGATACGATACCAATAAAATAATATTAAATGCCATTACACTGTTAGCAAACTCCACGAAGTCAAGTAACATTATATTACGATAAACTAGATAAACAAGTACTTGGAAAAAATTATCTAAATGTGTGTTTGTGTGTAAACAATGATCAAGACACTTTTTTCTACAACTCGTATAATACTCGAAATACGGTCAATTAAATTGCAGACCTACCCTGAATATGTACGCTGAGAATGCTTTTAGAAAACAGTAATTACAGAGACGGTCGAATACAAGATTACTCATGCGCAACATTTCTACGAGTATTTGGCAGTTTATTTTTCATAAACTTTGAGTTATTTTACTTCGACATGGCTGCAACCTTTTTGCAGATTTCATTGGTGTAATCGCTGCACTTCGCCGTTCCACCAAGATCGCCGGTCAGTGATTTACCTTCTTTAATAGTTTCGTAAGCAGCCTTTTCGATGATGTTCCCGTATTTATTCAAACCCATATATTTGAGCATCATTACAGCAGAGAGCAATAACGCGGTAGGATTAGCTTTGTCCTGGCCTGCAATATCGGGAGCAGTTCCGTGCACCTGTTTTATAAGTAAAAATATTAACTACGATTCTATCGCTTGCAATAAAGAATGATTATTAGTTTCGTGTACATACAGATTCGAACAAAGCACCATTCAAGCCGATATTTCCACTGGGTGTGAGACCAAGTCCTCCTACGAGACCAGCACACATATCGGACAGAATGTCACCGTACAAATTGGGCATTACAAGTACGTCATATTGGCTGGGATCTTGGACCATGTTTAAACAAACTGTGTCCAAGTATCTTTCTTCAAACTTAATATTAGGGAATTTTTGAGCAGCATCACGACAGCACCTCAAGAACAAACCATCTGACATTCTCATAATGTTAGCTTTGTGTACAGCAGTTACCTGTGAAAAGATCAATACTTATTTAACATTCCATGGATTTTTAACAACAATGGTGTCATGATATATTACACACCTTTTTCCTATTATTATCCTGAGCATATTGGAAAGCAAATTCTGCTACTCTACTAGAAGCTTCTTCTGTAATCAGCTTAATAGACTGTACAACTCCCTCGACAATTTCGTGTTCAATACCAGAGTACTCTCCTTCTGTATTTTCTCTGATTGTAACAACATCGACATTATCATACAGCGTTTTGTAACCTTCTAGGGAGCGACAGGGTCGAACGTTGGCATACAAGTTGAATTCTCTGAAAAAGAGGAAAAAGGATGATCGTTAATTGAGTAATGCAAATGATTTATCGTCTTAAAAGTATTTATAGCGCATACTTATTTCAATTAATTCGAACAACATACGACTGCAATGATATTCACGATTATGTAACTCAAACAATGTAAGATATATATCATCAAAGCCAACATAGTATACCCATGTATATATGATAAGCGAATTAGATTGGTTTTAATTACACAAAAGATAAGGCAGGCTTACTTTCTCAGAGCAAGATTCAAAGATCTGTGTCCCTTTCCAATTGGTGTCATCAAAGGACCTTTCAAACCAATTTTATTCCTATTAACTGAATCAATGGCAGCTTGTGGAATACCAAATTTACCATCAGGACCTTTTACCGGTGTTACATCGACAGATTCCCATTCTATCGGCACCTAGTATATAAGACAGCTTTATAAATGTAAATTTGTATAAGACAAATAAAAATATTTTAAATTAATCATTGCATTAAAGATTAAACCTACTAAAGAACATTCATATACACTTTCGCTTTTGTAAACTTTTAAAAAAAGCAAGGCATATCGATATTATCTAGTAAATAGGAGAAGTTGAGTAATAGTGTTATGCAATACGAAACGTATGATTGGTACTGTTAAAGCAACTACGATACGTTACGTTGTTCTTCGATGGAATTAAAACTGTACACACAAATGAAGCCAAGGAACAACATGCAATCAATTAAAAGGGGTGCCGTACGAACATGTCATCTGTTTACATTGTACAAAAAATATACAAATTAAAAAAACATACCTTAGCTACTATAAGAGCAGACTGAATTAGCCTACAATTGGATCAACCTGTATAAGAGTAAGATTAAAATAAACTCCTTAAGGTTAGTAGTAGGACAAATAGGGTCACCTTGTAAGGTTCATACAATAAGTAATCCATAAACAACAGAGCACAAACACTATGAGCATGACTACTACTGTGCAAAAATGTAACAAAAAAAAAAAGTATCACAATGAACATGTCTATATAGATCGTTCGACGAACTGGCATGTAAATAAAAATCTCGTGCAAAGACAACGACTATTAAGTTACAATTTTATGTGAGAAAAACTCATTGTACCTTGGCAGCATCGAAAATCTTTTGGACAGCGGCAGAGATTTCCGGTCCGATACCATCCCCAGGAATCAGAGTACATTTGTGAACTTTACTGCTGTAGAGACGGACACTGCCAATTTTCGGAACCTGTTAATAAAATATTCGTATAATTCACGGTTATCAAAATGGACATGGCATTGATAACATTTTATTTCATAAAATAGGCTGGCAGAAACATAGAAATGTATCGATATTACCAAATCTAAGAGGAAAAACGTATAAAAAGTAAGAATAGAACTCTGCTAAGAAATTACAATCGAATAGACTGGTATGAAACTCTTTCATGGATTCTAACCTTTCATTTGGGAACAAGCTGGGTTATGTGGAAGACATGGATTGTCGCAAGGATTTCTCAATATGTTCATAACTTACTGCGGTTCGTATCCACTGGGCTGCCATTATTTTAAAGAATTTTGCAAGAAAAAAAATGAACCTCCACCACCTAAAGTTACGTACGTCAGAGGAATACCAAAAACCGAGGTGAGAAAAACGGTCTTCGATCGTGATTGGTTCCTGCGAGACAATGTCTTCTGCTATTCAGAAACCGGAAGGTAGCAAACACATGTATAGAAGAGCGAGTGGATCTATATTTACAGATATTTGTACAATTATAAAAAAATTTGAAAATAAAAATTTAATTTTAGATTAACAATTAATGCCTTTTCTATTGGATTCCTATAAACACTTTACTAAAGTTAAGTCAAACGGCAAGGAATATGTCAAAGGTTATATAAACAAATTTGAAACAGTTGAAAACTGATTTGGCGTGCGATTTGTACGTGAATTCTGTTACGCAAATTTTTATTGGTCGCAAATCGAGCTGCTTCGTTCATTAAAAAATTAATATTAGTATATCATTTCGTAATTTCTTCTTAACAATAAAATATTACTAATTTTTTAATTGATTAGTTAAATATGGACTCATATTATCAGGACTCACCGATTTCTTAAATTTAGACAGGATGTTAGAAAAAAATAGCGAGATCAACGATAATATTTAACATTCTCTATATTTACCTATTTTTTAATTGCATATTTTAGATCATTCTTATTTGATAAAAAGTATACAATATACCGTCATTTAAAATTTATAACTTTAATTTCAATGTCTATTGTTGTGAAACTGTTAAGTGTTAACAAAAATTATTACAAACAAAATAATAATTTGTTGACTTATAATCTTCTTGTTGCATACACATTATGATCTAGAATATTTTCTGAAATTTAGTAACTTTATTTCCAATATAATACATATTATAGATATTTTACAATAAATTATATACATATAAAAATTATACGTAATATTCCTTACGGAATCCATAAATGCTAAACACTAAACACCAAGTATCACGATCCTGCAAATCTTTGGAATGCTTCATTCACGATTTTTTAAACGAATTTCTTTTGAAGCTATTAAATTCACTCACTTTTGTAGATTTTCACTAACACTTTAACAGTGTCAAAAAAAAAGAAAAAAAATAGATTGTATTGTGACTATCCAATTTAGCAAATTTGTAACACTGAAAATAAAAAACAATTAAATCGATTTATTTTCGTCATATATTTAATCCTGGATTACACCCTTAGAACTTACCACAAAAAAATGTTGCAGTCAGTCAAGATAGATTTCCTGGAAGAACAATATATTATATACATAAAAATCTGTTTTTGAAATTTTTAAACTTACCTTATATTCCAATTAAATGGTAGCCGCTATTAGAAAAATTAATTATATATTAAAAATATACGTTTGTAAAAGGTTTGTTGATTGTGAATAATAAAACATACAAATTTCCGTTAACATAAATGCTCGACATTTGTTTCTAATACTATTTTTCACTTGTTTCTCGTGAATAACAGCACAATTGTTTAATCTGCACAACTTAAACAAATGAATATGCTTAGTGAACACTTTTAAAAAATTTTGTACAAAGATTCAGTTGATAATTTAATTGCTAAAATAAAAATGTTGAAGACATTTACTACATCATATGATCTAAACCAACAAAACTTTTACATGCACCCATTATTTAATGTACTCCTCTTGTAATTCGAATTGAATTCCTCAAATATATCTTCCATCGTTCTTCCTTTAACAATCAATGTTTAGGCACCACTTTCGATATATAAATTTCAATAACACCAAGGAAGAGATTCTGCTGTCCCTACCATGAGACAATCGTCGGAACAATTAAATCCTTCCACTAACAATTTTGGAATAACAAAAGTACGAATGTTCGATCACTTACGATTGGAAATAGTCAACCCATTACATACGATCTCATGCCTTATCAAATAAGACCCTATCTGACGTCAATGATAGTATTAAGGAAAAAAAAGATACAACGTCCTCGAAATGTTAGGATACAAATTTAGCAACCACACAAGTGAAGATCGACGACAGTTAATTCATATGGTTCAATACGCATTAATTGTTTCATTGATGACTGTAGCAAAGACTTGATTTAAAAAAAAAAAGAATTGCCACCACTTACCATCATAGAAGATATAATCGCCACAGAGGGAGTTTATTTTTTTAATAATATATCAATTCACTTCGAACATAAAGAATTCCACAATTCTTTAGACTAGACAGAAGTGTCTCAATAAATGTGAAAAATACACTCTGAATGCTACAATAAATAAGAATCAACCACAATGTTAAAGAACGAAATGCCACATTACCAGCCAATCTTAAACTCCTCCGAATCCTGTTAATACACTATTTCCAACCACAGTTACAACTCTGAATTAACAATCTTCAGAGAAAGAGATCCAAATATTCTTCGAACGATGATGTTCCAGCACAACAGGAACAAATGTTTGATAAACAGATTTCAAGCAAATCATTCATTCTTGAAACATGTTCGGTACTGAGGAAACAGGAACCACAATCGTTTGAAAAGTTTCTCACCTGCGATAGAAGCAAATATTCGGCATAGGGAGTGTGGAACTTCAACGTCTCAAAAGTAAACAGGGATATCTACATCTAGAGATAGAATGGTAAATCTTTAAGCAGAGATTTTTGTTGAAAGTGCGATCCATTTGGAACTTTGATTCTGCGTAAACATGACTGCAGATCGTTTTAAGTTGCCAAAACGATGCATCTCTCTCTCCTTGCCAATGCATATCGACAGCACTTGACCTGCTTAAAGTATTAAAGAATCACAACAACACAGAAATAAAACACAACGACCAGCATGTTTTTTTTTTTGTAGTCAAAACGAATTTGGATTTTATTCAATCACTGTCATGATGTCGTGGTTATACAAGAGTGTTATACAATTCGCAGAATGTTCCTCGAAATCTACATGGCGAGAGGAAATATGTTTACCAAAAAATTGGAATTTATAAAATTAGCTGAACAGCCTCTGTCCTATGTGCAGCATCTTTCGACAGTGAAAGACTATTAAAAATTTTCTTTCGTTCTCTATGATTTAGAGAATCACCTATTCTTTGGTAAACATATTCTAATGCACAATACGTAAGACAATTCTGCCAAATTTAAGAGTGTACAAGGTCATCCAATCTTGGTTCGTCGAAGTCTCAAAGCGAGTGAACTATAAGAAGGGACCTTTCCTAATGACAACTAAAATTTTTATGCTCTACTTGAATCTCCAAGTTGCTAAGAACGATGTGGCGCGACGAATAGAAGGATCAGACCGCAGAACTACAAATGGAAACAATACACAGTCCCCTGGTTGAGCCATCATGTACCTTGTTATGTGATAGATACAAGAATAGAGTGCGACCGATACCACAGAAAAACCGACACACGTCCACGAGCTGCGTAGGATTGTTGTACATGAAAATATCTATCATACATACATAAACTTTAAACTCGTAAAGCCCGTAACAGCTATATCGCGTTCAGTATTTATGCTTGAAAGATTAATCTGTCTAACCTGGATCGATTGACCAGTCCGCGAACACGACCAAGAGTGTCACATGTTCTCCGACCGGAATGTGAGAAAACCGATTGATCTCTCGTCACAAAACACTAAGAAAATAAACTTACAAACTACGTTTTGATAATTACTGTAAATAGTGTAAACCTACAGTACTGAAAAAACCTACGGATTACGTTGAACATTATGAACCTAAGCCTAACAATTAAACTATGTATCGATCACACGAAAGGGTATTCGATTTCGGGAGTGAACAATTAGGAGCTTTCACTGTAAAAAGGAACGATAATTCTCTAATAAAGAATTTTTAAACTGAAACAGTTGCATAGCAAGGAAGGGTGATCACCGGCAGCGAATAAATATTTTTTCGACGTTGAAGTAGGCATTAAAATACGATTGTTGATCTTCCAACGACAGATACTTCTCTCACCCACTGTCCTACGTTCTGCCACACAACTAGGATGAATTTCAAGTATTGTCATCAGGAGCGGAACAATCCTGCAGACGACAAACGAACACCCAGTCTCCTCTCGCTGCGCATCAATAAGTTATGGTTAAGCATCAACCTCAGCAGAGAGGTTTGCTATAATGTTACCTTAAATGTGTTCCCAACTTTTTAGAAAAGGCGAACATCAATCGTTCTACCCTCGATGCGCGTTCGATTCATCATAGCTGTACACGTGATATTAAGGAAAATCTTTCAATCGTTCGACTATTTGTTAGACTCACCATAGATTTCAGTGGCAAATTATATCAAAATCATTCCTATCGTATAATATATGACATATGTATACACAGCTAAGAGAAACATCTACCTCTGATAACTTCGACAACAGGAAAGGAAGACGACAATTTACTTCTATTCCTTAAAGTCTCTAATCTACTAAAAATATTTATATATCCTAATCTTCAATCCTAATTTTCGAATATTATTTGACAAAATTTTCAAAACATACTCACGGATATTATGCACTATATAGAAAAAAATAATTTTGCCTCGGGATAAACGTGTTTGTTAAAGGATACACACAGCACGCTCAGCATCCCATTCAGATGCAAATCGAACCATGCCCATGTCGGTTCCCCGCATCTCAGCAAATTTAACTTCCCCAACATCTTGGAATTTGTCACGTAGCATTTGCCACGTGGTGTTTGGTGGTAACTATATCCGACACGAAATTTATACATAGATAAATTTCTACTAGACCTTATGCAAAGCATGTTATGAATATGAGCATACATTTAGGATAATTTAAAATAGATATAATAGAGGTAATGATAAAATGAGCACAAATTACTAGGTAACTATAACATTCCTGAAGCTATGCTCACATTTCATAGAAGCGACAAATGTAAAGTAAAAAATTCATACATACATTTCCTATTACAATGGTATCAGACATTGGTCGTGAACCATTGGCATTTTGTCTGTTGCTACCTCCTCCCTGGCCCTGATTTCCAGAGAAACCACCACCGCCACCGGGACCGCGGTCATTGTCTCCTCTATTGAATCCACCGTCAAAATCTCTGCCACCTCCAAAGTTAGAACCACCGAAAGCATTGTTTCCACCGAAGCCTACATCATTGTCCATTTTAGATAAGCCTCGCGGCGCAAAGGAATTGTTGCCTTGTCCGCCAGTTAAAGAGGCTTGTAAATTAGACAAACCTCCGACTCCACCGCCGAAGTTATTTAAATTAGATGCCAATTCATTTGTCAAAGATGAATTCAGCAGAGAACTGGTGGTCAGGTTTGCGCTTAAACCTCCAGCCAGACTTGCTTGAAGAGCTGCAGCATTTGTGTTCGACAATGCGGATGCTAATATAAATCAATTTTTCATTATTTCCTTACATCACAATTTAATTTGATCTTTAAACTTTTAATACATGGAAGACTTACCTAATTGTGCAGGCACAACATTATTTAAACCAGCGCCGAATGCTCCAGCAGCCAACACAGGGGCAGAAATAGGATTTACAACAGGGGGATTATTTGCTTGAACATTAGGAATGTTTCTAGCTACATCCATTAATCTATTACCACCAGCTCCAAGACCCATTCCAATTGCCTTTAAACCTATTACATGATTAACGGTTATTTTTATTCCTGCAACTGGAATATTAATGTGAATTGCAATAAGATGAATGTATACCTTCAGGTAACTTTGGTGGCACGTCTGGTTCGTTTGCTCTGTCAAGTCGAACAGTCATACGTCTATCATACAATTGTTGATTATGAAGCATTGATATAGCTTGTACTGATTCCACAGGATGGTCGTATTCTACAACTCCAAAACCTCTCGATTTCCCATCTTTGTCTTTACCTAACTGAACATGCAGTACTTTACCAGCTAACTTAAATACTTCCAATAGTTTCTTCTCATCCACTTTGTAATCAAGCTAAATATACAGTACATAATATTTAGGTCATCTCTTCACCTTTTCTATTTAATTAATATAATCTTTACGTTAAACTGAACTTACATTTGCCACAAATACTCTAGTGACTAAAGGTCCATTAATGCATAATGATTCTAAAAATTGAGTACTTAAACCATAAGTATTTCCAAATTTATTATCACCACCTCCGCCGCCACCGCCGCCTCCACCTCCACCGCCACCACCGCCGCCGCCACCACCACCGCCACCACCAGTGGGAACATTCATATTTTGTCGTCCACCTCCTTGTGGTCGTGGTGGATCTCTGAATCTGTCATCACGGATTCTATCATTGTTACGAGCAGTGGCTAACCGACCATATTTATCACGTTCGATATCAAAGTCCTAAAATGAGTAAATTTTAGAAACTGTTTCTAATACTGAATATGTAACGTAGTTCAAAATATAAGTTGACTGAAAAAATAATAATATACTAACTACCTCCTTCACCACTAGCTTTCTTCCCTTAATATCATATCTGTGCATTTTTTCCACAGCTATTTTCACAGAGTCTAAATCTTCAAATTCCACAATTCCACAACCTCTCGGTTTGTCATTTTCGTCAGTGAAAAGTTCAACATGTGCAACTTTTCCAACCTCGGTCCGGAAAAGATCCTTAAGATCTTGCCAGCGAAAATCATAGGGAATGTTTGATACATAAATCCGGCGATCCGAAGCTTTTCGGCCACCTCGATCATTCCGTTCTCTGCTCCGATCACGACTCGTTGAATTTATGCGGTTTTGTCTGTCTGATCTGCGATTGCGATCTCGTTCTCTACTTCGATCCCGTTCATCATTTTGCACTTGATTCCTAATATTAGTTAAAATATACATAGGAATATCACATACGAGATAATGTTTGGTAACTGTTATCTTCAACTGCGTCAACAACACAGGTTGTGTTAGCTTTTTCCAGCGTACAATCTGCGTAAATTTTGATCGGAGCTACGTAATTAAGCATATTCATTCTCTAAATCACGTTGCCGATATATCCGGACACATTAGTGTCGGTTTACTCTAATTATACGTGATATCACATGCCGACAAAGATACGTTCGATTAAATTTTGAAAAAAATGTAAATTTCATACTTACTCCTCTTGTTTTATCATTGTCGAGGCTTCTTTCACTGTGCAAACAATTTATAATCACACAATGAACTTATACTAAAGTTCGCAGCTAAAAAGAGTAAAAGACACCCTGCATCCAAACATACGCGATCACGAAGCGTCTTATAAAATGGCCGACCTCGGAAGTGGTAAACCGTACCGGAAACTACTATACCCAAAAATAAGTTCCTGCTGCGAAAAAAAAATGTAATTTCAAATATGTTAGGTGATTCTCGAACAAGAAGCAATATTGAAAACATTTATTATCACGCAATTTCTGCAATTGTGAAACATGTTTGTTGTACATACATTCTGTATATAGATATATAGAAAATACAATAAGTGCGGTATATAGATTCATTTCTCATAAATTACATTATATCAGAATACAACTATCACTATCGCTAAGATAAAAATTTATTCTTATGTCATGATGTTCAATGGTCTGTAAAGCACTCTGAAATATACAATAAAACATATAAATAAAAATGAAATATTGTTTCGGTGATGTCACTCTATTTGCAGATTCTTTATAACCTGATATTTTACGGTAACACTTGTTAATTGCAGCATTTCTAATTAATATCTACTTTTGCGGTATAAAATGGCGAGTATATATGTATGTATGTGTATGTAGATAAGTAAACTAGTGGCGCTGCTAACTTATTAGTATCACTATTATACCGTCAGATGGCAATGAAGTGTTATTCAAAGATTTCGTTTAAAAGAAGTAGACATTAATTATAAAATGCAAATCAAATGTATGTTTCAATGTAGTATTTTTCGTTGAAGCGTCTCATACTGATTTTAATTGTACATTATGTTCTTTAATGAAATCAGTAGGAAGGGAACATAATTATCATCTAGTGGCGAAGTAGTGGTACTAATTAGTCAGGTTTATAACGATAATTTTTAATTATTCTGTATCGATAATATGTCAACAATGGCTGATATGTAACGACCGAATGTCTATATGTAACTCAAAGAAATAAAATTTTAAATTGTTTTTAGAAGAAATAAAGTTTTCTTTTAATTTTTAAAAATAAACTAACGCTATTTTCTAGAATAACGCTGTATTAGTAAATAAAAATAAATAAACGTATCAGTGTATTATTAATCACACCTGTATTTTCACAGTCTTTACATTACAAAACAGTTAATAAACTGAGTGGCTTAAACGTAAGATACTTTTTTTGTGGAGGGTTTCTAGCGCTCATGAAAAACTATGGTAGTGTATACGTAAATACATGTATACATTAATGCGATTATAAGACGCAACATTTTTACGGAGTATAAAATTACTAAACTGAGCAAAACATTATCAATGAAATTCTATACTCGTCCCCCCTCATTTACGATGTTCCCTATAATCGTGCTATTTATTCTCAAGTGCAAGTGTGTAACTGTTTTCAAAAAAAGCACCTTACTTAAACACTTTGCTTATCATGATTCTTATGTATATGTATAATTCTGTATAATTATATATATGTTTATCACATTTCGAATAAAATTAAACTTAGGGATCGATGTCACTGAATAGTTCACAAATGAACTGCACATCTGAATCATAATATGCACATAGAACTATTGAATTTGTCAAAATAATAAACAACTTGAAGAAAAAAAATAATTTGGTAATCATAATTCGTGTTTGACAGTCCTCAACGGGAGGAATCGTATGTATTATTTTCACACGAATCGCTAAATCGTTCTACACGAACAAAAATTCGTATATCATGCGATCTTATTCCTGTTTTATTTCTTTTATACAACAATGAAAATAAAATCATTTTGTTCTACAATTACACAACTTTCTCTGATTTTACATACATTCCGCCATACTCGTATGTGCTTTACGTATAAGAGAGATGGCTGTCAGCCAAGTATACGATAATAAAATCACATTGATCGATATTTCGAAGATATTACAGTCGATGCCGGTAGGTAATATCCTAGAATTTCTGCTTCCAGAGATTTCAATATACTTCACCGTTTTATCACCGTGTATCAATGCACGAGAATATTTTATATAATATTTCTGTACTTTTAAAAAAGTCGTTTGTAACAAGTATCTGAAATTCTTTTTATATAAGATTATCACGTTCTTTAGAAGTTTTCGCAAATACGACTTATGCGACTAATGTGTATCAACGATTCGCGAGAATTGAAATCCGAATATCGAAGGGGACGTCACTCTAGGACCACGTTCTATATTAAGTGCACTGTTTTTAATCGTATTATCACATGAACAGTAATTGTCAGGTCTCTCGGGGAGGGGGCAGGCTTCATACTTCCCATTCAGAAACGTATTTCTAGCGTAAGTTTACTATTCGAAAGGATGCAAAACTTCATCGCCGACTCCTTCTCGTTTTTAGTAAACAAATTCAATTCTTTCGCGGCATATTAAAAACAACGGCGTGACATTCTGTTTCGCGTACATTAACGTAATTAATGCATTTGAACGAACGATCGGAGATGCTTCGGAATTTGGTCTAGCTTATACGTTTTCCTAACTATTCTGGCCGCCAGGCATGCGAGCGTGATGTACTTCACGGGCTCCACAGAATGGTACAAGCGTTTGTCGCGTATCAACGTTTCGAACGATTCACCGTTGTTGTTAACGCAGTCGATGTGAGCACCGGCTTCGAGGAGAGTGAAAACAAGACGTCGCCCCCATCGACATATCGAGAAGTGCGTACGTGCGACAAAATGCAGCGGCGTATTCCCTTCGGCGTCTCTTGCGTTAACGTCGGCACCGACTTTTATGAGAGTCGACGCTAAATTCGAGGACAGAAAATCTGGAGTCACGTACTCGCCGATGAACGTGTCTTGGCCGCTACAAATTACGTGCAGCACGTTAGGAACCTGAAGAAAATACACCGTTAGCCACAAAATTTTATGCGAGCCTGCCACAAGAAAGAATAGCTCATTAGAAATATTTAAGAAACTACTAAGATGCATTGCAAGTTTTTCTGTTTCAATATACACAGGATATTTCACCTAAAATAGACCACTAATTGGTTTCTCTAGCTGCGATGTTACAATAAATCTATTTGCAATGAAGTCTTAAAGAAATTTAAAAAGAACACATTAACTTAAAATAGAATATAATAAAAATATAATAAGAATATAATAAGCAACCTGTGGTTACCATGTACATTCTGTAATGGTCTCTCAATATTAGGGTTTTAAATAGATTCATCAATTTGTGTAGATAAATGAAACAATGTTGATTACAATGTGACAATTGCACTTACAACTCGAACCAATTCGTAGAGCGCTTTGTGCACAGCGATATATTCGTCTGAACCCTCGTCAGCAAGGTCACGTGTTAATAAACATGCCAGATTTAAAGCGATCATGAGAAGCTTCGTAAAATGTAAGTTGTCTTCGCAAACTTTGTTCAACACTTTCATTCCTAGCTCCAATTCCAAGACCTGTAACGAATCGTGTTGTGTATATGCATAAATCCAACAGAACTATAAAGAGAGTTTGATTCTAAACGGGGTTTTCTTTTCAAGGTTCTAGAAATGCTGAAGATTATTATAAGCTGGAAATATAAGTTGGAAATTTATATATATAATATAATTATTATATAATATATATAATAATTATATTATAATATAATTATTAATTATATTATATTATAATTATATTATATATATTATATAATATAATATATTTATATATAATATATAAGTTGGAAATTTGCTGCGTCAGTCTGAGTTTACTGTTAGAATCTTCTATAAAATTTTCGAACATAAACTTACAGCTTTTTTAAACACTCTGAGAATCTCTGTTCCAAGGTCCTTACGCTCCGTACTTGTTTGTCGGCGTAACATAGAATAGAAAAGATTGGTGAAATTGCTAAGCGAAGTCTGGGTCATGGGATTCAGTGGCTCCAATGTGCTTTGCTGCACGTCTAAGGCATGATTCCACAGCTCAATGCATCGGTTAAACTGCCCGCCGTCGGCGTAAACCGCTCCTCTGTAGCGAATGTAATAATGAGTGTCAGGATGAGCTGATCCCAATATTCGTTCACGGATTACGAGCGCCTGCATCCACATTTCCTCCGGATCGGTTAGCTCCTCGAGCTCGGCGGGATCGCAGATCTCTCGCACGAAGTTGTAAGCTGCAACTGGGGGTTGCGGCGTCGGTTTCGGTATTGGCGGAAGACCTGGCAAATATCTGGAAAGTAAAATGTATCGATGCTTCCATAATCGATAATCAAAGCCATCGGTTAAGGAAAACGCGATCAACGTTATCTGATCGATAGAAACTTTCTCGATAGGTTGCCGATTATTTAATGATTTCTCAAAATCTATGATTCACAGCCAAGGATTTCTCAAGAAATTCAATGAAGTCAGCCAATTCCACCTTCTTTTTGGAATTACCGGTTACGACATGATTTTTAACCAGTTAGCTGTGTTTCACGAGTATACTCGTCACGAAGAAGTGGCAGTATTTTGTGTCATGACGTAAAAAGTAGTGACCATCGGCTATTCAAATTGTAATTTCAGCGACAACATAAACATATTCTCAAATTTCAAGACGTTTAGAATATTTTGAGGTCAATTCTACGCGAAGGTGTTTACATTGTTATAAAAATAAGATTAGAAAAGAATCACGATATTGGTGCTCGACGTGCAAAGTGCCATTATGTATCGTTCCTTGCTTTGCTGAATTCCACTCTACAGCAATTTGAATTTTTAATTTTTCTAAGTATTTGATCTTTCCTGCGTTTTTCATTTATTATGTATGTAGTATATATTAACGTTAAGTGAACAAGTAAATAACAGTAATAAAATTGTTAATTTTATAAAATAAAACCGTCTTTTTGATCCAATATTTTAACAGCGACACTTACTCTGAGTTCGACGAGTATACTCGTCGTCGCTTGATCCTCGCGACACACATAGGTGCGCGCTCTGAAAAGGAGGCGCCACAGCTAACTGGTTAAAATCCAACTGCAGCGCAAAAAATGTAAGGTTGTTACGAACCTTTCGACCATCGCTCGTTTCCAGAGTTCCTTAGCGCCTACCATGTCCCTGTTTTTGTCCATGTAGGTAGCACCCAGAAGCTCCAGCGCGTCGATGCATTCCTTCCGGCTTACCAAATGCGACATGCTGATAAAGTATTCGACGATATGTTTATGTCCTGTCGAAACAATTGTCCCATGAGAATTGAACTGCCTCTGAAGAAGAACGCGTTCCTTTATTCGAAGAAGTGACGACTTTCGGGTAATCACCGCGACTCGAAGACCAACGAGACTGTAAATGTCGTCCGGCCCAATGAAGGATCTATTGGGTTGGCAACTAAGTAATCGCCGATTTCAGTTATAGATGTCTCTCACTCCCATTTTTATGATATCCGTAAATGTTATATTATAAAATTATTATTATTATTATTATTATTATTATGTTATTTTTTATTATCCGCGAATGTTAGCAACTGGACAAATTGAATGCAGCGGTCAAGGAAAAGCGACCAGAATTGGTCGATCGTAAAGGTGTCATTTTCCAGCAGGACAATGCTAGGCCGCACACGTCTTTGTCCACTCGGCAAAAATTGATGGATATTGGTTGGGAATTGATGTCACACCCACCATATAGCTCTGATCTCGCGCCATCGGATTACCACTTATTTCGATCCCTGGACAACTCCCTTCGTGGTAAAACTTTTAACGATGATGACGCTGTAAAATCTCACTCAACTCAGTTTTTGGCCGAAAAGGATCAGACTTTCTACGAGCGTGGAATTTTCAAGTTGTCAGAGAGATGGCAAAAGGTCATCGAACAAAATGGAAAATACATTACAGATTAAACTTCATTCCAAGAATAAAACGATTTTTTATTTCATTGAACAAATCGGCGATTACTTAGTTGCCAACCCAATATTAGCCGAGGCTGGTACTCACGGTATTTGTCACATTTTCGATACCAGACTCGCGTGCACGAGTAAAGAATCATAATATTCTTTTGTACAAATTTGCCAATATTCAAACTCCTCATGGTATGCAATACCTTATGCACGCGAGTTTACTATGAAGGGAAGACAAATTCGGAAAGTTACCTTACAGCTTCCTACACTTTCCGCGGTCTAACTTATCAAATTGTATTTGGCAATAAATAGAATAATTTTCAAGAGATGATTTTTTTAACGAATTTGACGCTTTTCGACTCTTTCCAACAGCAACGAAATGTGTGCAATTACTTTGACAGTGTAGTCAAATATCTCCACGAATTAAAATTAAATGGACTACTAATTTAGTAAAGAAAAGAAATAGATTTCTTAAATATAGAGAGAAATATATAAATATTTCTTAAATAGATTTCTTAAATAATTCTTCAGAAAAGAAACAGATTTCTAAAAATTCGTCAACTTTCAGCCGTTCAACGTCAGGCTCTTCTCTTAACACTTCCTCGTCTCAAACGTAGTATGGAAGGGGAATCAATGTAATCGAGATTTTTCACTCTGCTATAACCTGTTACAGCTGCCATGAGGAACGGCGTAGTCCCGCAGCAGTCCACATCTATTTTAGCTCCATGCTTGATCAACATCTTCACGATCTCCAGCGAGCCGCTTTCGGCACCGTCGAGAAGCGCCGTGTTCCCCTTCGCGGATTTCCGATTCACGTCTGCTTTGAGGGCCAGCAGATATCTGACGATGCTAACGTGGCCTTTGTAGCAGGCGATCATTAAGCACGTATGACCATGATGATTCGCGATCTCGATGTCTGCAATCAGAAGCCGCGTTTCAACGTTGATTAGTTTCTCTTCTCTATTTACGAAATGATCAAAATAGACCGTCGCTCTTATGGAACACCTGCCGTGGTCCAAGCAAGACGATATAAGTATATGAATCAGAAAATGAGTCATTCGTCAAGATCTCCACTGCGGTCGGAAATAATAACCGGAATGTTCTTCACCTTTTATGCCAGGCACAGCCAACCCTTTCTTCTTAGAATGCGGTCGACTGCCGTCGTTAACTATAAATTGACCCCGAGACGCTATGTATAATTACCGGTTGTGATCGCTCGACAGATCTCGCTTTCGTTTATATCTTGCTAGCCCGTTGTTTAACAGGGTAATTGTATAATCAACACTTGGCCAACCGAACGGGGAGATCTCCCCGTTTTAAATAGAGTAGATCGATGACCGAATGGGAAGATCTTCCACGTCTGATTCCAAAAAATTAAAAACGATCGCTTAACTTTATTAAGATTTGCCGTATAAGTTTGCTTCGCGATTTTTATCTTAGTTCAATGAAATACTTTAATTCTATGAAATCATTGAGCTTTCTGACGCGATCGCGAAAGTGTTGATGGCGCTGTGTAAAAGTGTAAAGCCGCTGATCTTTGATAGATATCTCGTTACCATAAAAAGAAGGATGCAAAACGATTTATGGTCTAACGTCTAACGATTTTTTGTCTATGTATCCGCCTATCCACGAACGATACTTCATTACATGTTTAAATGATGATGTAAGAGAGTAGTTTATAATGTTGGTTTTTTGTGGAATAAATACGTACTCGCCCCACAATTTACCAGAAGTTTGACGATGTCGTAATAGCCGTCGAAACAAGCTGCCCGCAGAGGTGTGGATTGTGTCACCGTGTACGTGTTCACCTGGGCACCTTTCTTCACCAGCAGCTTGACCAGAGCATAATGGCCAGTGGCCGCTGCACACCATAGGGGACTCGCGCCTCCTATCGTGTCACCGTCGAAAACCACTGTAGCAAACGATAAATACGCCATTAGAAATAATGTTAAATGTTAAATGTCAGTTCTGCATAGTTCGTTGGTGCATGTGGCACGCTAATATCTCGAAGTCTCTGCTAAAGATCTTGATAATTGCAATAGACAGTAATGTCTCTACAATTGACGCTCAGATTGTCCACAAAAATGGACGATTCGGGAAGAGGAGATACGATTATTCCACCCTTGCGCCTCGTTTTTATAGTTGTTGACAATCGGTAACTATAAAAATGAGTCGCGAGGCTCGAACGATCGTATCTCCTCTTCCCGAATCGCCCATTTTTGTGCGCTTGATTTATAAGCTGAACGACAATTCTGGAGAATTTCATTACAGTAATTTCTCCCCAACTCGCGCTCAGATCGCGCACAAAAATAGACAATTTCGGAAGTGGAGATAATAACATTGTGGCTCGTTTTTATAGTTACCGACTGTCAAGAACTATAAAAACGAGCTGCAAGGCTCCAACAATCGTATCTCCTCTTCCAAAACTGTCTATTTTTGTGGACAATCTGAGCGTCAATTAGAGAGACATTACTGCACGTGGTAGGTACAGTAATTTCTCCATAATTCGCGCTTAGATTAGACAATTTGGGAAGAGGAGATACGATTATCCGAGCCTTGCACCTCGTTTTTATAGTTGTTGACAATCGATAACTATAAAAACGAGACGCAAGGCTCGAATAATCGTACCTCCTCTTCCAAAATTGTCCATTTTTGCTTCCAAGTCGAGCGTCAGTTATGGAAAATCTGGAGCGTCAATTACGTTGAACGCGCTCTCACGGTTCCTTTCAAAAATTGTGCAAGTAAAAAGGTCCCTTTGAAGACGATTAGGCAAGAAGCTGTTAAAATCAACGAGCACGTAAGCAAAAATGTGAGTAGAGCCAAGATTCGTCAAGAGAATGCAATTTTAAACGCAAACAAAACGGCGTTGTATCGTAAGAAATCGCCTTCTCGGCGATATTATTAACTGTCTACGGAAGGCAAACGCTCTAAAATGTCATGCATCGGTACAAATAACGTTTAGCAATTAAAAGACATTTCTTCTTTCATCGGTATCTCGCAAATAGTCTACGCAATCGAGGTTTGCCGTTCGAATTGCGAAATTCAAACATTTCTGCGAGCTCGCGCGAAACACGCGGAAGAAGCGTCATCATTATCGTCCGCGTGTTTTGCGCAAGCACGCAGAAAATTTTTGAATATCGCAATTCACCGCGGTGACTAACATTCGACGAGCATTATTACCTGACCCGGACTGCTCGATGTTCGCTCCACATTTTTCAATGAGATACTCGGCCACGTCGTAATGCCCGTTCCGGCAAGCCATCACTAATGGTGTCGCGCCATGGGTTTTGGCGCCAACCAAACTTTCTATCTCATCCTCCTCGTGCTGATTCAAGAACACCTGCAACAAATGGAACGTACGCAACAAGTGAGAAAAACGTTGGTCATCGCGTTCGCAACTACGAGATATTTGACGTGTTCACGTATTATTACACTGTCCGACAAAATCAAACCTTTTTTCTGGGTTCCGAAGAAGAGAAGACAAGACAAGAATCCGAGAACCGAATTGCTCCATCACCCTTAGTTTTTTAAATAAACGAACTTTTGTAAAAACCCAAAATTTTCGACAAAAATAAGGTATTGCATGAAAAGTACAAACGTTAGAAAGTTCTGATTGGTGTTAAAAAATAGAAGAGAGTTTCCCGAATATAGTGACATGCAATTTATCAATTGTTTTTGGTCCTAAATAGTAATAAATTGATGTCAAAGTTTAAAAAAAGTGTCGACGTGCGCAGTTTCTCCGCAATATTTTTGTATTTTTACGAAAAGTTCTTTGTTCTGCACGAAAACTCTACCCAGGATCGGATTCTGTAGACATTTCTGAAGAAGAAACGGCCCGATAGAAGTGTCGGAACGATGTACATTTTGGGTGGGTCGAGAAAATGTTTGTCGGCAACATGTACACGATGTTTTGTCGCCACGTGCTTCGCTGCTGAAAACCGAGGATGATGGAGCAATTCGGTTTTCGGATTCTTGTTCAGGGAGTGGAAGCTCTACAAGAATTTCATAGTGGCTATAGGAACTCAGAAATCGTGTCGGACAGTGTTATTATGCGACGTCCTCGTAGATCATACGTGGCAAGATAGTAAAATCGTTGCAAGCGTCATTCGTTCGATGGCGTAGGCGTGTAAACAGACAATTATCGATTGTTCGGTAATGCATTGACCGTTAAAAAACACTCGACTCGTTCGTTGTCAATGACATGACTAGAGCGTATTCTACGCGATCGTTACGTTCGCGAGTGCATAAACGGAATGAAATAGCGAATGTAATCGTCGTGTGTCTCCGTTGCACTGAAATTGACCAGTTTTTGCATGCAGCAGCATAAAAGCGATGATTTCTTCTAAATAGATTCGCGATAAACGCTTGCGACAGCTCTCTAATTGACGCTCAGATTGCATAAAAAAAACATGGACAATTTGCGAAGAGAGTTTTATAGTCGTCGGCAATCGGTAACTATAAAAAGCAAGCCGCAATGCTCGAAGAATCGTATCTCTTTAGGGAAAATTGATTGTATGGAAAATCAATTATATTTCTAAAAGATCTATCGAATTCGAACAAATCGATCTGCTGAGATCCGAGAGACAAAGACGAAAGATATCGCGGGAAAATAAGTTGCTCGTCGGACAAACCCGATGCATAAAAAAATGGACAATTTGGGAAGAGAGTTTTCTAATCGTCGACAATCGGTAACTATAAAAAACAAGTCGCAAGGCTGCAATAATCGTATCCCCTTAGGGGAAATTGATTGTATCGAAAACCAATTATATTTCTAAAAGATCTATCGAATTCGAACAAATCGATCTGCTAAGATCCGAGAGACAAAGGCGAAAGATATCGCGTGAAAACAATTCGCTCGTCGGACAAACCCGATGCACACAAAAAATGGACAATTTGGGAAGAGAGTTTTGTAGTCGTCGGCAATCGGTAACTATAAAAAACTAGCCGTAATGCTCCAATAATCGTATCCCCTTAGAGAAAATTTATCGCATCGAAAATCAATTATATTTCTAAAAGATCTATCGAATTCGAACAAATCGATCTGCTAAGATCCGCGAGACAAAGGCGAAAGATATCGCGTGAAAACAATTCGCTCGTCGGACAAACTCGTTTCTCCGAACACTTCGATAAGCAAATTCGTCGACATTTTACATTCGGAACACGGCGGACGCTGCAAATCCTCGTTCTATCCAATGTTTCACTCACGTTCGATACTGCGGAACCCGTTTTGAACCGTTCGAAGGGTGCCCTTCCGGCGCGAGAAACGATATTTCCTGGCGGAAACCACTCGCGACGAGTGCGGCCAAACGAAACCTGCTTCGCGGCGGGAGACGCTGGTCACAAAATCGATCGAACAAAAATTGCTTGCGAAACAACGATTCACTTCGTCGCCGGCGGATACTTCTTTATTCGGCGAACGATAAATATGCAAAATACGTCGGGGCCTTCCTTCTCTTTGCGTAGCTGCACACCGCACTCGACTCGAGACTCGTCTCCTCCGAAAACTGCTGTTCTTCTCTCACGTGCTCGGACGCTTTTGTTCCACCTCTCCCCACTGTTCCGCCGTTATCCAGTTTAACGGCAGTCGTCCTTTCGTCGGCACCCCTCGATCCTGGTCGAATCTAACCACACGGTTTTCCCTCGTAACCCCGCATAGCCGATAAACTCTGCGATAACGGAAATCCGTTCACCGTGATCTTCGAACTGACCGCTGCCGCTTTTCGCTGCTGTTCGCGTTCGAGATCATCGAGGGAACATGCAGGTTTGTTATCTCGGCATATTAGCCGGAGGAAATGAGAAGAGCAAACACCGTAAGATCAGCTTCGACCGGCTCGTGAAAACGTCGGATATCTCCGTTCTTCCGTGCTTCTCTCGTCCTTCGCGTTCTTCGCTCGTCGGTATCGACGATCCTTATCGCCGCCGCAATCGATCCTTCCGGCGATCCTCTTTCTTCTGGTTTCGCTTATGCCACTGCTGCGATATGGACGATCCTCGATTTCGAAGGCGAGCTTCCGAGCAAGCTTCGATTTTCGATCGCAACGCGTCTCTACGTGGTTGTAGGACTCGAAATTAGGGTTAGGGTACAGGACTCGAAATTAGGGTTAGGGTACAGGACTCGAAATTAGGGTTGGGGTACAGGACTCGAAATTAGGGTTGGGGTACAGGACTCGAAATCGGAGTTAGGGTACAGCACTCGAAATCAGAATTAGGGTACAGGACTCGAAATCGGTGTTAGGGTACAGGACTCGAAATCGGAGTTAGGGTACAGGACTCGAAATCAGAATTAGGATACAGGACTCGAAATCAGAGTTAGAATACAGCACTCGAAATTAGAATTAGGGTACAGGACTCGAAATCGGTGTTAGGGTACAGGACTCGAAATCGGAGTTAGGGTACAGGACTCGAAATCAGAATTAGGATACAGGACTCGAAATCAGAGTTAGAATACAGCACTCGAAATCAGAATTAGGGTTCAGGAGGGATCCTTGGGTCGCCCCATACGAGGTGTGCGCGACAACTTCGGTGACCTTCGCGGCTCGCGAACGAACAATGTCGATCGGCGGCGACCGAGAGTGCACGCCTAAGCGCGAGCTAGGCGTCCAGCCAGTTCCCCTATGATCGCGTGAAACCCGGCGACGACGCCTCTCGACCGAGTTCGGGTACCGTTTCGCGGATCCGATTGTCACGAGGAGTCGCGGAGAGAAAAAAGAAACGACGCGACGCGACTAGAACGCGGACGACTCGGGCGACGACTCGATAATGAAAAAGCGGAACCAATGCTCGCACGAAACGGCGTGTTCATCAACTGACCGCCGAGCGGCCCGGAACCCCTAACCGACGATTGGCTGCCGGAGAAACCATCGTTCACCACCACGCAGGACGAGCAGGTCCCGTTAAACGAATAATCGGTGACATTCGGCCGACGAGCGAGAACGGTGAATGGACAAAACGTCGTTCTGCCCTGGGCCATGGTGGGGACGACACCGGATCCTTTTTTCTAGCATTTTTTCCTCGAGCCGTTTATCATCTTACCCCCACACGCGTCCAAATGGTCCAATCCCTTTTCGTCCCCGTTCTGTCTCGGCCGCGTTTTGTCAGAGCGTTCCTTCACGCGTCGCCCGAGAAGATGGTCGTCTCTCGAGGTGCCGTTTACCAATGAAACGCGGACCCTATTCGGTCTCGGCTTGAGCAAATTTAGGCTCTCCGGCCTCGCGGCACCTTTGTCCCCATTGGTTTGCGCATCGTCGCTCAAATCTTTGCTATTCGCGGGAGAAACTCGAGTAAATTCTCTCCGGAATCTTTCTTCAGCTTTTGTAAACAAGAATGAACAGTTTCGGAAGAGGGGATACGATTGTTCGAGCCTTGAAACTCGTTTTTATGGTTACCGATTGTAAATAATTGTAGAAACGAGGCGCAAGGGTCGGATAAGCGGATCTCCTCTCCCCACATTGTCCATTTGTGTTTACAAGCTGAAGACGAATCGGTGAATTACTAGGGAATTATTAGGGATTTACTGTAAAGAGTGAGTGCAATATATTTTCGTTTATGGTTGTTTTACTGTTTTACTGTTTTACTGTTTTACTGATTTACTGCTTTACTGTTTTACTGTTTCTATTAAATATATATATAATAATAATAATAATAATAATAATAATAATAATAATAATAATAATATATACATATATATAATATATATAATATATAATAATAATATACAATATATATATATATATATATATATATATATCGCATTTTAAGTATGTACTGCGTGCTTATGCGCGCCGCTTATTCACTTTTCCGAAACCGTGATTCAAACCATTCGAGCAGCGTGTACTGCTTATGTGGTAGGAGTCTGTGATTGATAGCTTACGCGCGTAACATGATTACTAGCTGTTTACGTCGTTACGACGTGATTTAGCAGACAGACGTAGTTCTCGGCGAATTTATTAATTCGCGATCTTGGAATTTCGTTCGCGACGCGGACGTTCGCGCAAAATCTTTAAAACTTGCCGGGAGCTTGGACCAAATAAAAATATCTTCCCTTCTGTAATTAGTTGGATGTGTTCAAGATAATGCTTCGATGTCCCTGAATTCTTTTAATCGTTCTATTATTTTGAATACATTCATTTCAATGATTGAACTGTTGTAATTACTTTCCGATAAAATTGTACTGTGAGACCGTATTTTAACACTTCCACGACCGCGCTAGGAACCTCAAAAATTTTCATAAAATTAAAATATTTCGTTCGATTAAACAAAAATTATGAAGCAAACTTATATGGCATTGCAAATCTTAATGAAATTAAGCAATCATTTTTAATTTATCATTAATCATCCATTCGGTCGTCAATCGACTGAATTTAAAACGGCGAGATCTCCCCGTTCGGTTGGCTAAGTGTTAAAATTTCCCGATCGTTGTAGCGCGTCGACTTCTACGTTATACGGCGATGTCTCCCTAATTGACGCTCAAATTGTCCAGAAGAATGGACAATTTCGGAAGAGAAGATACGATAATTCGATCCTCACGGTTCATTTTTATACTTACGAATTGTCGACAACTATAAAAAAACGAGTTGCGAGGCTCGACTAATCGTACCTCCTCTTCCCAAATTGTCCAGTTTCGTGCAATTGTCCAATCTGAGAGTCAATTAGGAAGACATTACTGTAACGCGCGCGCTTTGTAGTGTAATTGTATTCGCCACTGTCTTTCAGAAATAGATTCGGATGATTCGTTTCCAATTTCTGTAAAGGTAGCCGAATACATCTACAGTAATGTCTCCCTAATTGACGCTCAGATTGTCCACAAAAATGAACAATTTGGGAAGAGGAGATACGATTGTTCGAACCCTCTCGCTTGTTTTTAATACTTACGAATTGTCGACAACTATAAAAAAACGAGCTGCAAGGCTCGAATAATCGTACCTCCACTTCCCAAATTGTCCATTTTTCCGCGCAATCCGAGCGTCAGTTAGGGAGACAGTTACGTGTAAATTAGCTGACTGAAACCGCAGCGAAATATAATACGCGTCTATACAGAACGGGCCGTACGGTACGATGCGATAATCACACCGCGAAGCAGGTATTTAAAGACACGGGCGCGAGTAAAAATAATGCGAACTCATCCGAGTTTGCGAGGTTAGTGAAATGGAACGTGAATTCGCAAGCTCGCGGCGCCGGTTAATTAAAATGTAAATTCGTTGATTCTACGAGTGCGCGTTTTGTCAGAGGAGAGATCGCGAAGTCGTCTTAGAAATGCAACGATGACTGTCGAGAATGCAGTATCAAGCGCGGCGTCGCTTGCAGTTCGATTGCATTGCGACTTTATAAACGTGCCTTTCACTTTTTCACCGAGCGGCTTAATTAATTATATATAAAGAGTCCGGGGAACTGCTCGAGCTTTAACGAAAGATTAAAAATATGTTACTCCGCGAGGCTATTTCGGGAATCTGCAGCGACAAACCGTATTTGATTTACCAAAAGTATGCCAAGACGGCAAATGGTTACGTAGGCGACGAGTTTCTCAGTCTCTGCCAGCTTAATATTTCGAAGGTACAGCGTCTAACATTGCGGTTCGAGGTTCATATTAGGCTGCGTTCGCTGGCTGACTCGAGTCACGCGTTTTCCGATGCATGGGAATGCTGATACAAAAAAAAAACAGCCGATCATATTGCCAGTTTTAATGTACGTGTGGAATAATTAAAATTAAAACGTTCTGCATCGATTGCAAGAAACAAGTGCCACGTTTGCATTTACAGTAATGTCTCCCTTACTGACGCTCAGATCGTCCACTAAAATGGATAATTTGGGAAGAGGAGATACGATTATTCGAGCCTTTGCGGCTCATTTTTATAATCGTGGACAATTTATAACCATAAAAATAAACCGCATGGCTCGAATAATCGTATCTGCTCTTCCCGTATTGGTCATTTTTGTGGTCAATCTGGGCGTCAATTGGAGAGACATTACTGTAATTCTTTCTTTAATCATTTCAAGTTGATAACAATACAATAATACCTTTCGATTATTTCAATTCGTCGATCGTTTCGAATCGCTTCTATTTATTACTGCTAAAAATACGTAGAAATCCGCAGTCTGTCTTCTAGAAACACGTCATGCCAACGTGCCAACGTCCAAACTTTTTCAACGGCGATCAATAGACCGCGCGTTTTATGGTTTATGTGGCAAAACATTCAGCGATGCAGAGAATTCAGGACAAACTCGATGCGATACTTATCTCGTTTAGAGCTCGATGGCATTTCAGTTCTCGATTGTTTCAACTAATTTCTATTTAATCCCGCGGTTTCTGTTGAACACCGATCAGAGAGTTTGAGACACTAATGTTTGAAGCAGTCGGTTTTAAATCACCCAAAAAATGTGGAGAGTATAACAATATCATTCGCTGACACAGTGATTAACGAGCGCGTAAAAATAAATTACGTTACTGCGAGATGTACAGTCGTGAGTCGAATCAATTCTGTGTCGTCGACGGGGAACATTGTTGAATAGTTTCAGCGTGATTGACGTGTAGGCAATGCGGTGCCCGGCAATGCGGATCTTTCGGGACGTATTTATGAAGCATAAAATCGTGAAAACAGCCGTACGGTGCCTCGCAAATTTATTTACATTATAGATAGTTTGACAGGTTCCGTTTTCTTCTAGAAGAAACTAACGCACCGCGCGGCTACGTCGGAACGGACGACGGCATATTCCGTTACTCGGCTGACCGATTTTCTTTTTCGTGGGCCAGCCCGGCTGCGACTTTTTGGATCTTAGTCGGCGAGAAATGTAGGTAACGGGAACGAAAGCAGTCGAATACATAGTGGTCGCTTGTAAAACGATCGAACACCGTGTTTCCTTTAACGGTGAACGACCCGGTCGCAGCCTTGCTAACAGAGAGACGCTATTCTTTAACGATGCGTGGACAGTCTGTTGCGTTCTCGCAGATACCCGAAACAATTCGTGCGGCTTATCTATTCGAGATCGTATTGAAAGAGAATTTTTCGCGGTACAGTAATTTCTCTCGTATTGTTCCTCGACTTGGGAACGAAAATGGACAACTTGGGAAGCGGTGATACGATTGTTCGAGTCCCGCGGCTCGCTTTTCTAGTTGTCAATCGTCGACAACTGAGCCGTTTATTTTGAAAGTGGCATAAGTCACTTTTTCAAAAAATCGAGTTAATTACAATTGAACGGTATCTTTTCATTAAAAAAAAAGTGACTTATGCCACTTTCAAAATAAACGGCTCAACTATAAGAACGAGTCGCGAGGCTCAAATAATCGTACCTCCTCTTCCCGAATTGTCCATTTTTGTGCACAATCTGAGCGTCAAGTAGGGAGAATCTACTACTGTACATATCTTGCAGAGATATTGTAGCAACGAGGATATAGTTAAGACCTCTGTTCTCTTTGTAATCACACGGTGCTTTTATTTTTCATCTTTATCAACGTCCTATTGTCCGTGCAAGTTCGTGCGCTTAGATTTCTTACGCGAATTGTACGTATTTGTGACAAAAATGAACGAGCGAAATAGAACGAAGCCGCGAAGCGTTGAAAGAATCGAGAAAATACTGTTACATTATTTCTGACTCACTGAAATTATCACAGAAAAAGAAGAGTACATCTTTATGTTATTTATTTCATTCCTTAACAAATTTTTATTTTGCACGGAAGAATTTGCGATTTATGTTTAAACAATCCCGAATATTCATATAATAAAGATATAATAAAGATAATTAAATTTACTAGCTAACAAAATTGCCAACGATTGCAGGAACATTTCAGCTCGCAGTGCTTCTTGGGTGAAAATGAACGATGCACCGTGAAAGCGGAGGCACCAAGCTCTAAAAGAAATCCAGGTTTATCGTCGAACGTTTTGCCTCGCAAGATTGCCACAGTTTTTCACGAATGGCTAATTTATCGTTCGAACATACTATTTGCACTATACACCGCAGGTGTTCAGCCGCAGGAATTTCTACCGTAATCGACGCATGGTATTGTTCTTACACCCGACCTTGAAATAACGAGTAGGTTATGAAAAACAACGGCGTCCAGCAACCAGGTTGCAGTATCAATTTGCATCTGTACATGCCACAGCATCGCGCACAATCATGACGGAGTCATGAGATGCCGGGGTCATCGGCGAGCGTCCTTGAAAAGAAACCGACATGCAACCAAGTTTTCTTATCTCGGTCGCACTCTCGTGCAAAATCTACTCGTTTCTCGCAACGATGTAACCCCGCAGCTACGGTAATGTCTCCCGTACTGAAGCTCGTGTTGTGTACAGAAATGGACAATTCGGGAAGAGAAGCTACGATTAGTCGAGCTTTGCGGCTCGTTTTTATAATCGTGGACAATTTATAACTATAAAAATGAGTCGCGAGGCTCAAACAATCGTATCTCCTCTTCCCAAATCGTCCATTTTCGTGCGCTTGATTTCTAAGCTGAACGACAATTGTGGAGAATTTCATTACAATAATTTCTCCCCAATTCGTACTCAGATCGCGCACAAAAATAGACAATTTCGGAAGAGGAAATAATAACATTGTGGCCCGTTTTTATAGTTACCGACTGTCAAGAACTATTAAAACGAGCTGCAAGGCTCGAATAATCGTATCTCTTCTTTCCAAATTGTCCATTTTTGTGCGCTCGATTTATAAGCTGAACGACAATTGTGGAGAATTTCATTACAATAATTTCTCCCCAATTCGTACTCAGATCGCGCACAAAAATTTCGAACACGTAACTTTATACTGTAAATTCTTCCTAATTGCCCCTCAGCTTGTACACAGAAATGAAATAATTTTAGAAGAGAAGATAGATAGAAGATAGTTGTTGACAATCGAAAACCATAAAAAAGCGAGCCACAAAGCTCGAACAATCGTATCTTCTCTTCCAAAATTGTCCATTTTTGTGGACAATCTGAGCGTCAATTAGAGAGACATTACTGTAACCCCGCAGCTACAGTAATGTCTCCCTTACTGACGCTCAGATTACTGTAGTACTCCCTTACTGTCCACAAAAATGGACAATTTGGAAAGAGGTGATACGATTATCCGAGCCTTACGGCTCGTTTTTATAATTGTTAACAACTTATAACTATAAAAACAAACGGCGAGGCTCGAATAATCGTATCTTCTCTTCCCAAATTGTCCACTTCTGTGGACAATCTGGGCGTGAATGAAAGAGACATTACTGTATTTGGTACTCGATGTCGCCGCATTCCACTGGAAGCTCATTCTCGCAAGCACTATGCACGCGACCCTTTCTCCCAGGGCGCGAATATAGGTCGCGTTCCGTTTCCCCTAGCCGTTAATCATGATGCCGTTCGAAGTTTTACGACTTTTCCCTTCGGCGATAGTTTAACAACGCGGAGTAGACGCCAGTTTCATTTCGCAAACTATAGAGAATTATCGTTTTTTATAAATAGTGTCGCGCTAATGCACGGTGACCGTTAGAGATTTTATGAAAGTCTGGGCCCCGAGGTGTTGAGACGCGTGATTAGAACTGAACTCTCGTGACGAGTTCACGCCGGACACTTTGTTTCTCTGATCGTTAACACGGAAACCGAGTTTTGCACGGTCCCTCCGAAAGTTGGACGTACAAACAATGAAACTGGCTTCGGACATCGTAACAACGAGGATTGTGTGACACCAGTTCGGAGGAGAAGATGTTAATCTTCTCTGTTAATCTTCGTCTCCTGTGGAAATTGCGAGAGCTGAGTCGAAATTTCTTTCTTTTCTTAATTTGATCGAGTTGGAAATGCGACGGTTTTTTCTTGGAGTTTAATCATGTTCTATCGTGGTGCAGTAAATTGCAATGAATGTATTTGTGCAACACTTTTTATCTCAATTATAAGTAGATTTGCGGTAAGAATTTATATGATGATTTCGATGAGACGTAAGTGTAATGAGACAGTGTATTTATTTGTTATCTATTATTTTTATTTTATTGTTATATATTATTACTCACTTTTGTCAGAAATGATTAAAACTCACGGTCTAATTGCGAGTGTCGGATCTAATATAATTAAAGTTCTCTCTTTGCTTCTAATATTTACTGATCGATGATAAAATGATTACAATTTAAGCAGAATAAATTCTTGCCATTAAAAACCCTGCTTGTACCACAAAATCAAACTCTGAGTCTCATGTGTAATAAAAAGCAAATCATGTGCAATAAAGTAGAAACTTTATGCATTCGCAACTTGTGCGATTTTTGACGACTTTGCAAAAGGATTTATACCAATCGTGAACGAAGACACTAACACATAAAAATGGTACATTCATTTACAATATATTTGACACTTAAGACTAGCAAAATGTTACATACGCTTTTCACGCCGCGACGAATTTTCTATGAAAATTCTGTAGAAGACGGATAATTTTCTATCTAACACGGATTCGCGGGAACTCGTTTCCGCAAACTAGAAATTACACACACACATACATACATACACATCCGCATTGGCAACAATACGAACGAAATGCAAATCGTTCGAACGTACCGTGCATGTTCTCATGCTCGTAAAAATTCGGTGAACGTTTAGCGTATATATTATAACCGACGTTTCGTTGTCGTAATTTTTCCGGCGAACAAAAACTGTCCGACGGAATATTTGCGACCCGCAACGTCCTCGGAAGGAGGATCCTTCTTCTTTGCGGCCGTTCTGCACAAGGCAGACGAAGATGATTTGCAACGTGCGTATACCTGAGAGCTCGGCTCGGAATAGATTTTGCGGATTCTCTTCCTCGTGAGATTGCGATCTCGTTTGTTCGACGAACAGTATTGTTCTTCCCCCGCGGTGCCCTTGAACATGTTTCCACTACAAATTAGTAGATATTTCACGAAGTCGGGAGTTGCGTCGGTGCTCGTTAAAGCGAAGAACACAGACGACCACGAAGAAGATGCCTCTTACACGAGTTCCAAGTAATTAGACCGCTGATTTTTGTTCGTTTATAGTATGTACAAGGACTCTCGTATAACAAAGAATGCTAAATTGTTTTTCTATTAAGCAAACTTCGGTGGTTGTTAAGATGAAACTTTTAATCCTTAAGCAGTCGCGTAATTAACAAATTTTGTTTGATCAGTGACATTTTGAATTTTCTCTTGTAATCAAAATATTTGAGCTAATTTCAGCTAAAATATTATTCATTATATAATCATGTCTTTATTTGTTTAGAAAGATTCATTTAAAGATACATAATCGATTAATAGACATTCTTAAAATTTCTTTTTTAATTCTTTTTCGTTGAAAAGGTGAAAATTCTTCATTTCTTAGGGCAGCACATTTTTCGAAGCGCATTTTTATGACAAAGATAAATCAAAGCACGAAAAAACACATCAGAAGAATTCAAGAATGCTGCTATATTATTTCCAAGTTGTTCGAATAATTAATGCTAGATTTGCGACGCACTAAAATCAGCTGTTTTATATTGATTCATGAAACTAACAATAAGGCATTTGTTCTGATTTTGAACGAGTGTTATTATAATATTTATACAAGTTATATATATATTATAATATATATACATATATATTATATTACAATATAATATAATATAATATACTATAATATTATATATATAATATAATATACTATAATATTATAATATAATATAATATACTATAATATTATAATATAATACAATATATATTATATTATAATATTTATACAAGTAACAGATATATTGAACAAATAACTCATAAACGCATCTTTACAATCCGAATGATCGTAAATGAAAAAATTACTCCGCGTCTACAAAGTTTATTACATTGATTAAAATTTATCCGACGCTCTGCTCGCAGGAGAGAATCGTAAATTCCTCTTCCAGATTTGGCACAGTTACTTTATCAAGTGGGATGTCCGCGTCCCTCGGTTATGGTAATTCGTTTTGCATTACAATTCACAGCGAACCGCGCGTCGAGCGCGTTTCCGGGTCAATTATGACACCGACTAATATCGGGCCAGGGATCAGAAATTTCGATCAAACTGTCAGATCCCGACGACAAGCGTGTCGTAAACTATGGTGGTTCGTGACTCGCTGGAAAGTGTAACAGTTACGGCGAGAAAGAAATTTCGTGCGCGCACAGACAACTGCGGGCGGCGGCAGCGACAATTTCAGCCTCGGGAAATTATGTCGCACGGTAATTGCCAGCTCGGTCCATTACGCTCGGGCACGGTCTCCGCGGTACGAAATTACATCGATGTTACGGAATAATTGTAAATTGCGTCCGATAATGTCTGCGATCGCGCGACGCGGCAGATTGACGCGCGACAATGATTTCGAAAGTAATCAAAGCGCACGATTGTTGGTCCCGCGCTACGCGACGGCTGAAATAGTTCAGGGAAACAATGAATCGATTATCGATCCATTCGCACTTTATCTCGGCTGATAACGTTTCGAACAATCGACGTAATTATGCAGAAAAGTGAACTAAAAGCTTGACACTTTCAAATTTTCTTGTTCATTTTCGTGTTCATTTCTTGAGGTATACGAAACCGAATCAATTGGTATATCGACTGCCACATATGGTCACAGCTTTTCTCGTCGAAATGAAAGATTAATTTTCATTATAATCTATTACTTAATAGTAAGATATACTTAATAATAATAGTATAATAATACTTATTATTAATTATATTATTATAATACTTATATATATAATATATATATAAGTTATATAACATTATAATATTATTATATAATATTTGGTCTAAGTTTATTATTATTATTATTATTATATTATATATATATAATATTATATATATAATATAATAATAATAATAATAAACTTAGACCAAACATTCTTAGGATCTGCGATATCAATTTTACAAAAGCAGTTGCTGCAACGAATTTTGTCCTTCCCGTTGTAATATTGCTGATGAAATTGTCCAGGAGACTTTTTTATGGTCACTGGTATGGTCATATTAACACGCGTTAGGTTAACAATTTAACTGCTCGAGCGTGCTCGTTGATGCGAAAACGAATATTTCACGAGCACGACATTTCCGCCATAAGGAGGACATTATTAAGGAGTTCTTTTCTGAATAACAAGATGTTCCAGAAAGTCATGCATACGGATCACGGGTCTTGACCTCGCAACAAAATTGCACGAAAGCGGAACGTTTTACCGTTCGTCCACCAGGATTTTACACAATGCTCTTAATCTATGGTACAAAGTAGCTTACAAACACAACGTTAATTTCGTATTTTCGTACTCGATCTAGATACAGCAATGTCTCCCTTACTGACGCTCAGGTTGTCCAAAAATGGATAATTCGGGAAGAGGAGATACGATTGTTCGATTCTTGCGGTTCATTTTTTATAGTCACGAATTGTCAACAACTATAAAAACGAGCTGCAAGGCTCGAATAATGGTATCTCCTTTTCCCAAATTGTCCATTTTTATTTACAACTGAAAATTAGGAAGAATTTATTGTACTACTATAAAAAGTAGCTATATAAAATAAATAACTGTAAGTAGATTGTAGATTTTTATGCAAAATAAAAATTGTCCGAGCTTATCCTGAGAAACTTAAGTCCGATGAAACTGTCCTTCCGCGCTTTCAGTTATTATTGCTCATATTAGAAAGATATTCTTCAATTCTTCTAATTGAAGAATTAATACGGTTTCGTATTTAACCTAGTTATTTTAGTCATAGTTAGTAGATAAAATCCACAGTCTAACAATAAGTATACGCAACTCGTTTCAATGCTTTCCTCGCAACTAGATGATGCAGCATTAGCTGTGCAATGGTGCACTAATCAAGATTAAATTAAAATACGCTGTAGTACAATATCTTTTTATTACTAATAATATACGCATCATTAACTCTTTGAGATTAAACATTCCTGTTTAATAAAAACTGTATCTGCGCAATCATATGTCTAGTTCTATTTAAATAAAGTTCATTATTTTGAACGCTATATCATTGCATATTTCACTGGAAGCGTGAAGGCTCGAATAATCGTATCTCCTGTTTCCAAATCGTCCATTCTCGTGCAGAATCTGAGCGTCGGTTAGGGAGAAATTACTATATTCAGAAGGTTTTAAAAATTAATAGGCTCTGAAAAATTCCGATAAAGTACCGATTAAATCTGAAATATTGGTAATTCGAAGTTACAGCCATGCGATTAGTGGCACGCTTGGATAATATTATGTTAAATGAGATACTTTGTTGCAGGCCGTGTGCCGCCACGTTGAGTAACACAGCCGACGGTGATCGATAAATTAAAAATAATTTCCGAGATTTTTTCTAAAGGAGGGTATTGGGTCGTTCATTTATTTCGTAAGAGATACGTTCTCGGATCGCGTCGTTAACATGTTAACATCATGGTCCGGTTGGCAACGCGGCGCATTAATATGGGCGCGATATCGGTTGCAGGCTGCATTCTTTGGCGAAACGGAAAACGAAACCTGTTAAATTGGTTCTGCGATTGCTTTCATTGGAAAGAAATAAGAGCGCAGAGAATGCATAGGCAACGTGGAACAACTCTTTCGAAGGTAGAAGCGAACGAACGATCGAAGGTTCTATTTTCCAATAAATCTTTCGTCGAACCGGGAAGAATGACAATTTTTTAAAAGGCAATTTGTAACGGACCTAGTGAACAATCGTTGCAAATTTCGCCACAAAGGTACCGGCTGTTTACTTCCGCAAGAACGTCGACGATTTCTTCTTCGACACAGAAGACAGCAAAATTTTCCACGAGAACAAATATTGATTTCGGTTCTTCCATTTTTCCATTATTTTCTCGCATGTATTTTTTACCGATTAATTTACACGATATTCCACAGACGTTATCTTTAAAGATAATATATAATTGAAACGAGATTTATACACTCGCTTTTCCACATTCCGTGAATAGTGAACGTAAATACATTTTTAAACCACTCAAATGCGATTTGTTCGTTTCAGTTTTTCCTTGAGAAAAACGAAGAATGTTATTTGAATTTTTTTATTACAAAGGGGGACGTTTGCTTTCGTTGTTAGAATTAAAAAAAGTCATCAGACATTCAAAGTATTGCATTACGAATGTGTTTTTCAACAGGTATGATTTCACGCGAGTTCCAGGTATCTCAATTAGCAATTCAAAAATCCAGGTGTATTTTATTTTCCAACGAATGTTCGTTGCGTCTAACATCCTCGCAATTTGACGCTACACGTAAAATACATTTTCGAGTGACCTGAAAGTGCGAACGAAACGAAACACAATGCTTAAAATACATCAAACGCGTCTTTCTCGAAAGCTGATTGGTCAATCAATTTCGAACGAAGCTCGTGCAATTCGTCATTGGTTCTCCCAGGTGCTACGCTAGCAATATTAACATTACCTTCAATGTCCAACAATTATTTTTATTTATTTAGAAGACGGTGCAACCTCCAAGGAAAATTGTCTATCTTCCAGAAAATCATTCGTTTTTTGCGTTCGTATAACCGTGACAGGTGTTACGGAAATACGGGTTTGCCGGCCGAACAGGTTTGCATAATTGTACGTTGCCCAATAAACAAACGAGTTCGACTAAGAAAAAGAAAAAATTGTTCCCCCAGTTTGCGTATATACATATGTGACATTCCGCGTAATGTCGAACTCCGTACCCGTCGATTTGCTTTCAACGAAAGAAAAATATAGGAAGGTCACTTGCTTTTATATCTGTTACACGAGAAATTCCTCCTCTCCCGAGCGAAGCGTTCGTTCACCTTTCACGGTTACGACTTTTCTTGTCCTTTTACTTTTCACTGTTACGGATACCGGGGACTGACGCAACACGCTCCCTCCTTTTATTACGCGGCGAAGATGCTCTCCGGGGCCTCTTGTGTGTTAGAATGTTTACAGCGTGAATTAGTCATTGGCTCGTGACTGTTTGCCAAGTGCGTTCACCCCGCCTCGGTCGATCCGATCTATTAGCATGATAATTAGTGACGATCGTCGGGGACGATTGCCGGGGAATATGGAATTGCGAATAATGTATTACGGTCTTCCCGGCCGGCGCAACGCGTTATAAATAAACATGCGGCTTGCGCGGCGAAATACGAGGCCTTATCCAGAAACAGCGAAAAGGATCAATTCAATGGCCGACGATGGGAAGCTCGGGAATAAAGGCGGACAGAGACGAGACAGACAGCGGCACATATACGTGCGCGCGCGCACGCACACGCACAGAGCGAGAGAGAGAGAGAGAGAGCAGAGAGTGCGAGAGAGAGAAAGAGAGCAGAGAGTGCGAGAGAGAGCAGAGAGTGCGAGAGAGAGCAGAGAGTGTGAGAGATAGCAGAGAATGCGAGAGAGAGAGAGCAGAGAGAGAGAGAGAGCAAGGGAGAGAGCTAAGAGTACGAAAGAGAGCGAGGGAGAGAGCTAAGAGTGCGAGAGAGACCGTGGGAGAGAGCTAAGAGTGCGAAAGAGAGCGAGGGAGAGAGCTAAGAGTGCGAGAGAGACCGTGGGAGAGAGCTACGAGTGCGAGAGAGAGCGAGGAAGAGAGCAGAGAGAGCGAGAAAGAGAGCAGAAAGAGCGAGAGAGAGAGAGTGGCAGAGAGCGAGAGAAACACAGAGATATAGCGAGCGAGAGAGAGAGAGAGAGAGAGCGAGAGAAACAGAGCAGAGAGACAGGGAGGGAGAGAGAGAGAAAGAGAGAGAAATGGTTTATTCTCTCGCAGGCAGCGAACGCTGAAGACGCACGATATCTGAATGCGAATACGCTATAAAACACGGACGGGGAATTCTTTTTCAGGACCGAGTTTGACGTCGGTATACTGACTGCAGCATGAATAACCGGGAATTACCGTCGACATAATGCCTCTTCGTTTCGAAGCGAACCGAAGCATTGGAAACAAAGAGACGAGTAACATTTTTATATTTTCGAGTCGAGAACAGAAATGGCTCGACGGTTTCGTATAATTTTGTAAATCATTTTAGTTCTATAGACAGTTCAACGTTCTATAGACATATTATACGAAGTATTATACGACATAATGTTCGTACACTACACCCGTTAATCATCAGTTTCATCACCTTCATCGGTATTAAAATCGTCGATGACGAACAGATTCGTGCGAATTCGATGAATAAACTTACCGAAACTACGACATCCGAAATTGATGTTGGTTTTCACAGCAAAGACATTTTTTAACACTAACGCAGAATGTTGTCAGCCTTCGTTCTCTTCACGGGATACGGTAAATTCTCTCCGATTGTCCCGCACAGCTTTGTAAACATAAATGAACGATACGATACGATTGTTCGAGCCTCGCGGCTCGTTTTTACGTTCGCCGATTGTCCGCGACTATAAAAACAAGCCGCGAGGGTCGAACAATCGTATCACCTCGCTTCCAAGTCGTCCATCTTTGTTTACAAGCTGAGGAACAATTGGAGAGAATTTACTGTGCTCGTTCAGGAAAAACTTCGCTCGTGCCGAAGATACAGGTTCTCTTCTATTTTAACCAGTTAGCTGTGTTTGACGAGTATACTCGTCACGGAGAAATGGCAGTATTTTGTGACACGACGAGCATACTCGTCGCGCGTAAGAAGCAGCGACCATTGGCTATTTAAATTGTAATTTTAACACTTTATCGACCGCTAGCCTATTTATCGGCTTTTCGATTGCCAATGTTTATCGATCGCTAGCCTATTAATCGGCTTTTCGATTGCCAATGCTTATCGACCGATAGCCTATTAATCGACTTTTAGCTATCGACGGTTTTCGCTTCTTTACTGTTTTGTTAGTAGCTGACCTCCCCATATCCTTATGAATTATAATTATAATAATTATATTATTATTTATTATTATTTTTAAAGGAATAAGCACAACACAATGAATAGCGAAAATTTAGCCGGTACTGGGAGCAAATGCGCGCGCGACTAAGCCAGTCCTTACTGAGTGGCAGCCTCAACCACGACCGGACGATAAAGTGTTAAGGAAAAGAATAACATATTCTCAAATTTCAAGATGTTCAGAATATTTTCAGGCCAATCCTGCACGAAGTTGTTTACACTGTTATAAAAATAAAATTAGAGAAGAATCACGGTATTGGTGTTCGACGTGCAAAGTGCCATTATATATTGTTCCTTGCTTTGCTAAATACCACTCTCTCTACAGCAGCAATTTGAATTTTTAACTTTTATACGTATTCGATTATCCCTGGGTTTTTCGTTTATTATGTATACGGTATATGTTAACGTCGGGCGAATAAGTAAATATTAGTAATAAAATTGTTAATTTTATCAAATAAAACCGTCTTTTTGATCCAATATTTTAACAGCGACGCTTACATTGTGTTTGACGAGTATACTCGTCGTCGCTCGATTCTCGCGACACGTATAGGTGCGCGCCCTGAAATGGAGGCGCCACAGCTAACTGGTTAAAAGTTTGTAGACACGATCGATGCGCACAGATCCGCGATATGACAATAACGAACTCCGTACACACCTTTACAGCTTACTATGAAACACTTAAAAGCGTTAATAAAACACTTTCTGAACATTGCGTAAGGCGGTGTTCGAATAATAGTGTACACAAAACGTTTTGTTTCGACCACGGTATCGGCTTGCCTCATTTTTCTTAAACAGTCGTCCGCTCAACCATCGAAAGCTAGCCGCAGAAACACCGTAAAAAATATTTTATAGCTCGGTTACACGGCTTTGTTTCCATCGAAAGGAACCAGTTTCTCGTCGCCATTGTGCAATCGGCTGTTTCCAAACACCGGCGATATCGCAACGTTCGCGCGATAAAATGCGTTCCGAATTTTTCACGCAGCATCGCACCTCTGTTTCCGATATCGAACGGTTTCTCTTCTTATTAGCGCTCCGGTAAGAGCATTACACGCGGCTCGCGATAATTGAGCCGTTTATTTTGAAAGTGGCATAAGAGTCACTTTACCGATTTTTTAATGTTTATACGAAATTATTTATACCGAGAAAAATATCAGTATCCTGAGATAACAAGTACAAGTAAATCTTCTCGAAAGTTAGCATCCAAAATTTTAAACGTGTTAAAACGCAAACCCTTAAATATATCGACTTAAAAACAAAGCGACTTATGCCGCTTTCAAAATAAACGGCTCAAATATTGTTATACTATTTTTCAAAATAATTGTAATAGTATCAGACTCGTTTATATCTAAAAGAATCTTAAAATTGCAAGTTTTGTACTTGTCAATAGGCATTCATATGCATAAATCGCAATAAATCATATAAAATAGAAACAGCGTAGATCAGAAAATATGTTTAAAGTATAATTCAAATAGCTTCGAGTGCAAAGTGGCATAATGGAAAGGAATAATTGTTCAATTAGAACAGGCTGGTAAACAGGCTGACGTATTTAAACGTTATCTTCGAAAACATGTTTCACGTTGCAGTCGCCGAGAACGTTCGTTTCTCGGGACTTGAAGTGCGCGATTTGCCCCGAACGAATGAACAAGACGAGTCGAATCTTCGTTCTAATCGAGAAAAGCATCTCTCTGAAATAGAAACCAGGAATTCTCCGTATTCCACGAATTCTCCTTTCATTTTCAAAAGAGGCAAACCCTTAAATATATCGACTTAAAAACAAGCTCAATTAGGTATAACAGCGACCTGCCAGGACACTGGTAAGTTTTCAAGAGAAGAAACAAGATAAAGAGTATATGATCGAAACATTTTTTGTGTGTGTCGGTCTTCCGAAACCCACGATTTCGTGATCGGTCATTTTTGAGAATCGAATTTAATTATTTGCGGAACGATTAATTATTCTGTCATGTTCACGGTCGAGTGATCGTCCGGTTCTTGCCGACTCTCCGAGCGGTCGTAAATAACGCGGACCTTTTTGTCAATGTGAAAAGAGTTCGCGGTGTTAAATGAATTGTTGAATGGACGAGAAAGTTACGTCTGCACTGAGAAATCTTGCGAAATTGTTGTTAGTTACTTCGCCTATGCTATCTTTATCTAACGCACTGTGTTTACGCATTATATTTAATAATATTTTTGTGTATCGTATTTATCGCATTAAATGCATCGTATCCTCTTATAAAACACGACAAAAATGTCGTCAAGGAGACGCTACAAATTCTCCGAATACCATGCTACGTGCTACAATTTTAAATAATTATATTCACAAAATTGCTTCGATGTTCTTTACGTAAAATACGGAATCGTGGTCGAAGCACACGCGGAACGCAGGCAGCGCGATCGTGTTAATGTACTTTTTTTTCATTTGCTTTGTACACAAACAGTGCGGGAGAATGCGAGAGAACGAACAGTCCTTGCGCATTGGTAATGGAAAACAAATTAGCGATACTGCGCGTTCGGCTTGCTGGTGTCGTATAATTGCAACGTCCGTTCTAAAAAGAAAATGCGATTAATAGCCGTGCGACTTTTATGCAGTTAATATTACAGAAGCACCAGGTAGTCGTAAGTAACCCTGAATCAAATTGATCTGTCTTGATACCATTCGATAAATCTTCGAAACAAGACCTTTTTTTAGCAGCTTCCAAATCCACCGCAATGAAAGAAGTCAGATCGCGAAATTGTGATCTTCGTTTCTTCGAAGATTCTTGTTCCGCTCAAGAGAAAATTACAGAAAAATTTGAGGATATTCTTCCCAGCAGCACGCACGACTATGAATTTTTCCAGAATTTTAAGAATCTTAAAATTATCAATTTCGTAACAAAGTTCTCAGAATGGCAAAAACGCTCGAACGCTTTTCGGAGTCTTTTTTTAAACCGAAAACGCGTAACATCTCGTATTCCAACGAGTCTAATCTACGCGAAGCTAACAAGTTCGATAACAGATAATTGCTAAAAATCTATTCTATACGAAACTAACAAGTTCGCTAACAGATAATTGCTAAAAAACCATCCGTTTCTACAATCGGTTCGCAAGAACTCAATTCACCGAGGAACACGTACGTAACAAATAGACGGTTGTTACGCTTCAACGATACGCAACACCTGTTTTTGCGAAGTCTTGAAACACTGCCGAGCTAAATAGATCTTGATTGTCAATGTCAAATCAACGTTCCGCTCGTTCAACGTGCCGCTCATTAGCCTGCGCGCGACTCTGTCAATAAGTCCGATTTATTTTCGTAAACAACTGCAGAAAAATCATAGCATCGGGTAACTCGATCCCCGGCGACCGCAGGATTCTCAAATCAAACGAGAACACCGCGCGCGAACACGTTGCAACTCGCATGATCAATTCATTCAATCGGAACATAGAACGAGCCAGTGGGAAAACTCACCCTCGACAAGTGATCTTCGGCGTTCGCCACGTTATCCATTTCTCGACTTCCCTTTCCGTATATCCGTTCGGCGCGTCTACAACTATCCCATTTCGTTGAGAAACTTAAAAGAGAGCTTACGGCCGAAAGCGGCGAGGCTAAAGGCACAGCGGAGTCCTCTCCGCCGCACTTTATCGAACCATGGCTATCCCGTTAGCAATGGCGGCACTATATGCTCGTCCAAGAGAGTGAAACAGAGACGGAACTTACTTCTTGCGAACTCGCTCAGATATTTTCTCCGGCGAGAAGCGGCAAGCTGAATCGCGTCGAGGATACGGCGATTGACCGCGATTGTTAGACCGATTATCTCGTCGGGCGCGAGGCATCGACACCGCCGAACTCGCGAACGTTGCCACTGCACACTGAAAACACGAGGCGCCGACCACCGATCGGAATTACCATGACACGGTTGCGAGGACAGCGAACCAGCCGAGCAACCGATCGACCGGCGGACCGAGACTCTTCGATAACCTGAGACGAGAGGAACGGACACCGGTGTCCCGCGTGCCAAAGCGAGGAGAAGTGGTTGTTGAAACGGAACGTTCGCCCGCCGTTTCCCCGAACTCTGCGCGAGATTCAAGCAAATCGCGGCGCGAAAAGAGAAGGAGATAAAGAACCGGCCCGAAGAGGAACACACCTGGTGAAAGAGGGGGGGAGGGGGGATCGAGGAGAGCGAAAAAGAGTGATAGAGAGAGATAGAGAGCAGAGAGTGCGAAAAAGAGAGAAAGCGAGAGAGAGCGAGAGAGAGAGCTAAGAGTGCGAAAGAGAGCGAAGGAGAGAGCAGAGAGAGCGAGAGAGAGAGAGCAGAGAGAGTAGAGGGTGTGTGAGTGAGAGCGAGAGAGAGAGAGAGAGAGAGCGAGAGAGAGCGAGGGAGAGAGAGAGAGAGAGAGAGAGAGAGAGAGAGAGAGAGAGAGAAGATCAAAGTGGTGGTCAATTGGAAGTAGAGAAACGTGGTAGCAAGCGCGCATGCTCCTCCGCGTGTACACAGATGTTTACGCAACGGTTTGCGAGCGACGAGCCGATCGCATAAGCGTTTATGCGCCAGAACGCCTCGCGTCCCCCGTAACTTTCTAATTGTTCTTCCTGATCGGCTCTTACCGGTTGTTGCGCAACCAGATATGCAGCCAGCCGAGTGTGTATCATCCTCGATCTTGCTCTTTCCGCCGATTACGATCGGTGCACACGACGCCGAATTTCCTGTAAGATTCTGCCGAGTCTTCCTGCAAAGACTAGGTAAATGCCAAAGCGTACGAGCACTCTTGGCGGATTTGACTTACGCGTTGCGCGTAATGTGTATGGGTGACAGAATTGTTTGCTCAGAATCAACACATGAAATGCCACGTGAGTTACGTTGACAGTTTCACTGCGGCGTCGGGTCGTAGGCGTGATCGTAATGTTGTTTTTTTTTATTTTTATCGAACTTGTCGATCGATCGTTATTACAATGTATCGAATGAAAATTGTGTTAACGCGCGCGCGGCTAACTACCGTCCTCAGTTCGAACGTGTTATCTGCTTAATTTGCCACTTTTCAGGATATTTTTAAGCGATCGGAAGATTACGCGCGTTTTACTTTTTAAACGAAGTTCGAATATTCTGTAAGCTTCATAGCGATTCCGTTCGTAATTCCATAGTAATTTACAAGTAATTCCGTTTATGTATTTGTTTTCGCTTGTTTAAAGATGATTTTATCAATGTAAAGCTTCATCTTTCATAAAATGATTAGCATTATTAATACATACGTAACATCATTAATAATTCTAATTCGAATCGGGACAACAAGTGCTCAAGGTTCGAGAAATACATCCAACACACTATCAACCTTGTTTACTGTTCCATTACAAAGTCAACCAGTCAATCGGTATTTAGATCAAAAACAAAGGATTCGGTAAGCATTGTTATGTCGTTAAATCTTCTCGTTGCGAGTGATTGATCGAGCACGTCAAATATACACGTGCGAAATTAATTGTACATTGAAATAAGAAATTCCTACTGCCTCCTACTGTATTAAAACGCGGTGCGTCGTTTTGTCAGCACGTATTTATCAGCTAGCACGAAAAGATAGGACCGATATCCCCAGGCATTCGACTTATCAAGACCGCGCAATTTGCAAAAGCAGAGCACCGAAACGCATATTCTACGATAAATAATTCTACATATACGACGGAACCTGATTTTAATGCCTCCTTTCAAAAGTAAGCAAAATTCATCGATAAATACCGAATACGGTAATGTCTCCCATACTGACGCTCAAACTGTTCACAGAAATGGACAATTTGGGAAGAGGAGATACGATTGATTGTTCGAGCCTTACAGCTCGTTTTTATAGTTCTTGACAAATCGTAACTATGAAAACGCACCGCAAGCCTCGAATAATCGTATCTCCCCGTCCCAAATTGTCCATTTTTGTGCGCAATCTTAGCGCCAATTGGAGAGACATAACTGTAAACGGTCACACTGTCCGCGTGTAAAATTGCATAATTGAATTTCCACACAGCTCACGTAACACGTAAACTGTACCCTGCATATTTTACTCGTAATAGTAGATCGAATAAACTGTATCTAAGGATTTTAATCAATTCTATATTTTATTTACGACGATAAATAATCTTTCGTCAAAGAATTATCGACGAACTGTACTCTCTACAATAGACACATCTGAATGATGATGAAGTAACGAGTTATGTCAAATAAAAAGATCGATAAAGGAAAATCGGAAGACTGAAACTGTTGCGGACACCCGATGAACGACGATCGACCGACGACGATCGACCGACGACGATCGAACGTAGATCGTCGATACCAGGATCAACAACTCGCGACACGTCATAGATCGCCAGAAGAATCGGCGCGTCGAACGTCAGACGGCGTCGCGTCATCATGAACAAAAAAATGTATGTACATACAATTAGTGCGTTCACATGCACGATCGACTGCGAACGAATCATTGTTACGTGATGCTTAGGTTAGGTGCAACAGGTACCATTGGCGATACAACAGCATTACGCGGACGTTTCCGTGGACGCGGATTCTCGGTTGCGGAGAACGTCATACAAGACGTTACACGTTACGTAAAGTGACGCCGTTCGTCAGGATAATGGAGGAAGCGCGATCCTCCTATCGGGAACATCGGCCAATCTCGGAATCCCCCCAGCTGGCCTAATTATGTTCAATCGAAGAGGTTGCATGCACCCCGGGAACGAGTCGCGTGATTCACCGTGGCCAAAAGTGGAGCGAGTTTCGTAAATAAATAATGGGCACCGTTCTCGGCGGTGCTCCAAGCCACACGTGTCGGAATTCGCTGAGCTTGGCATAACTTCAATCAGGCTCGAGTATTATTCGATTTCGTTATTTTAAAGAATAATCGTTGGAATAATTATGCGTCGATGTAAAGCTTGTAAATGGCGGAAACCGTCCGCAACATTTGGCCGGGGAATCATAAACGAACGCGTAGCTTGAGAAAATTGTTGAAATAATTATGCATCGATATAAATCTTGTAAACGGCGGAAACCGTCTGCAACATTTGGCCGGGGAATCATTAACGAACGCGTAGCTTATGAAAATTCAACGACAAAATACCAGAGTAATTTTACTGCGAGAATACTAATTGAACATCATCTCGAGTGTTTTCTTCGACTGATTATTAAATTAAAGAAACAATTGGCAGGGATTTGAAAGATTTGCTCCAACACATTCGCAATTTAGTACGATCTGTACAGACTTCTTGTTGATAAGAAAATGTGAACACTAGTGGCCCTTTGACAGTAACACTTATTCATCATTAAAAAAATGATTCACTTAACCTCTGTTCCTTTTCTCCTTTCGATATCTATTAGGTCTACCGGAAAGTTCTGTTCGATAGTGTCACTTCAAGTTTCAATCCATATGCACATGTTGATTTGAGACATATATGACTATCTCTCTTTCTCATTGCATTTAATAAACGATAAACAAGATTGTGACAAACAAATTGATTCAACAATGCTATCATAAACAATAAAAAGGAGCGATAATAATTACAAATTAAATAATAAATTAAGAATTATAATAATAATTCTTCTAATAATATCGTGACCGAATATTAATGCGAGTCACTGTATATGTTCTCTCGTAACAATGACGAGATTGGGTTTATTCAGACTTCGCGTACGATTTCGACTATAATGTATTAGGTCTACCGGAAAGTTCTGTCCGATAATGTCACTTCGAGTTTCAATCCATATGCACATGTTGATTTGAGACATATACGACTATCACTCTTTATCATTGCATTTACACACATGTACTCTCCTAAATAAACTGAAACAAAGATGTCTCATGTCATTATTAAGCGAGACGCGATCGTGAAAACATGGCTACCGATGATAATGCCTGACCACATGCTGCTTTGGCGACTCGTCAGAAAATCGCAGAGCCAGGCTGGGAAATTCTGTCGCATCCACCATACTCCCCAGACCTAGCACCCTCTGATTATCACTCGTTTCTCTCATTGCAAAACTTTTTACAGGAAAAAAAATTCAAAACTGAAGCTGATGTCAACCAAGCACTAGTTGAGTTCTTCGCCTCTAAAAATAAATCATTTTTTAAAAATGGCATTTACAAGTTGCCATCACGCTGGCAAGAAGTCATAAGTAACGATGGAAAGTATATTCTACGATAAATATTATTAAATGTATGAAAATTGTGTTATATTTCAATTCAAAAACGGACAGAACTCTCTGGTAGACCTAATACTTCCGTGCGCCGCATTCTTCCTAATTCAACCACGGGACAAGACATTTTACTTACAAGGATTTCTCCTTGTCTCGCATAAAAACCGCAATTAAGGTTCGCACCGTCCTAAGTAGAATACATTTTTATTCAGCGTTGCTCGTTGCTAATTCGAATGAATGGGGATCCGGAAGCGGTTCTGCGACGTTCTCGCAAGGCGATAAAAGATCGTTGAAGAAAATGAAATATTGCTTGGTTATCCATGCAAGGGTTAAACGAGACAGCGGCGACGTTGCGTAACAGAACGCGAGAGTCGGAGAGAATGAATATGACGAGCACGGTAATTGTGGATCACTGTTGGAACAGAGGAAAGATCGATGCTATTATAGATATACGCGATCGTGGTCTAATACCGAGTTACGTTGAATTATAGCACATGTGAATTTCCAGGCGAGTCGGTTACGTGGATCGAGGAAAGTATCGCGGGAGAGATTACAAGCAATGGCAACGCATTCACGAGAGTTCAACGCGGGATTGTATAATAACGATTAGGTATAAGATGCAATATATGCCGTCATGCGTGTTATTAAGCGTTTTATGTAACAGGTGTAATAAAAACATTCTAGGAAGTCAGACGGGACGACGACGATCCTCCACTAGTGACACTTGTACATGTTAGGCCGGGTCTATTCGCGCTGCTAATGATTCAAAAAAACTGATTACCGTCGACAAACTTTATTGCAGTCCTACTTAAGTAATGGACATCGCTTTGAACACCGAGCAGAACACGCCGACCTACATGCGATAAGATCTGGTGTCTCGTAAGATAGTGTCCTGGGTTCAGTGCTCTATTTATTGTACAACTCTGACCTCTCAAACAGAAACAATTACATCTAATCATTTTTTATACAAAATTTATTCCGAATAATTACCCGAAAATTATTTAAACATTTTTATACAAAATTTTAGTGTAGCATCTTTGAACCCTTAGCAGTTAGATGATCTTTTTTTATAAACGATTTTGCTATGCAAAGTCGAATTGAAATAAAAATTATTATACTGCTGCGTAATTTTGTATTAATAAATACAAGATATTGTGTTTTCATTTATGTATTTTACACGATTACCTTATAATAGGAAAAAGGAAATAATAGTTAAAAAGAAATGCTGCTTTTGATACGTATATCTTTGACACCCGGGTGCAAAGGGTTACAACAATTATCGCGCTTCGTTCGCCCAACTCGAATTTAAAGACACGTGCGTCATCGAAAAGATTCAACGATGAGTCAGCCAGTGGACCTTGAGAACTCGACTGATCAAGAATCACATAGATCCAAGCTACGTGTCTTTGAACCCTATAAGCTGTCTCCTTCGAGATTGAGCACTCCAAACCAGTTTTTTTTAGACTTTTTACTATGTATAAATATTGTTCCACACGTGTACCACATTCCTATTAGAGACATTCCTATTAATTTCTATTCCTGATTTTTAGATTCGCGAAACTCGAAACCTAAACTTTGCGAAGTCTCGAAACTCGGAATGCTTACTCTTCTCCTTCCTTTGTTTTCTAAGGATCCACCTATCTCTAAACTACAATCTAATATTATTATATTATATTATATTCTGATACTAAAATCTTGACAAGTTCTTTTCAGAGAATCAAATTATCTATTGAATATAATTAGATACAATTAAATGTAGTAATAATTTAATTCAGTCCACGATACAAACGATTGTAACGGATTGATGAAATCGTATCGATTAAAACATGTTTAAATGTCCAAACGTAAATTCAGCTGCATCATTATAAGTTAAATAAAAATAAATTCGCATGGTTACAATATTCTCATAAGTTATTTTACGCAAATTATTGTTTACCTGGGTTTCAAGAGTTTCGAATCGCAGAAATATTGACTTTCGAGGTTTCGAGGGTCCCATTACTAATTCATATATCCATCAGAGGCTGCCATTATTTCGTTCAATTTTTATCAACGATTTGTGCCAAGCTTTTATTCGTATAATTTTTTCCGACTCCGCTGAAACAGCGCGTAAATTCAGAAACCGTGGCAGCCACTTCGTCAACTGCGATCGGGTACGATCGTCGTCGTCGTCTACGCATCCCGTTAATTGCTTCCTCTCCCGATTATCATCCTAATTGGACGCAGTCTTACGCGTGAAGTCGCGTATTTCGCGCGTCTGTATCCGGGGGTATCGTCAGACCTTTAACAAGCCAGCAGCACGCGCTGCCGTAATGACATGTACACAAATTTAATTGAATCCGAGATAGACCGAGGGACGCGTCTCCAATGTTAATTGACGAACAAACCATAGAGGACCGGAGCAATCATAAAATGACGCGCGCGACGGCCCGCGTTCCGCACAACATTTGCGACTTCCTTTCGCGCGTATGAACACACACACAACACACGTGCGCGCGTGCAGACTCGTTGCCCTCTACGAAAATTAATATATCGGCCATATAAACGCTTTTGTATTCAATCTGTCGCTTGAAGACAAACCATGTTCGCCTCTTCGTGACAAACGGAAGCGAGCCCTTTTCTTTTATTTAGAAGTGTTCTTTATGCAAACCGTTATACAGGGCGTCCCAAAAATGTCTCGCAATCCGAAAGTGGCGGGCTCCTCGGGTCATTTGAAGCAACTTTTTCCTTTACAAAAATTTTCTCCGAGGCACCATTAACGAGTTATTAGCGAAAAACAGTGGCCAATGAGAGGCGAGCACAACTGGCGCGAGGCGGCCGAGCCAACGGCGCCAGCGGTCGAGCGGTCGAATCCCAGCTCAGCTGGCGCGAGGCGGCCGAGCCAACGGCGCCAGCGGTCAAGCGGTCGAATCCCAGTTCCGCTGATTGGCTCGGTTGCCTCGCGCCAGCCGAGCTCGCCTCACATTGGTCACTGTTTTTCGTTAATAACTCGTTAACGGTGCCTCGGAGAAAATTTTTGTAAAGGAAAAAGCTTCTTCTAATGATCCGAGGAACCCGCCGTTTCCGGATTGCGAGACATTTTTGGGACACCCTGTATGTATACGTCACAATTAGACATTTTTGTGCCATGAGTTTGTTCTTTCGATATACAGTAATGTCTCTCTAATTGACGCTCAGATTGTCCACAAAAATGAACAAATTTTGGAAGAGGAGATATGATTGTTCGAGCCCTGTGGCTCGTTTTTTATAGTTACCGATTGTCAACAACTATAAAAACGAGCTGCAAGGCACGAACAATCGTATCTCCTCTTCCCAAATTGTCCACTTTTGTGCACAATTTTGGCGTCAATTAGAGAGACATTACTGTATTTCTAAAAAGTCAAGCCGGTATTTATAGAAACAACGGATATTAAAGTACGTCTGCTGTTCATATAAATATAAATAAATATAATAAATATAAATATCGTTGTGCGCCATTTTAATTTGAATACTATCAATTCAGTATATTTTTTAATTCTGTAAAAAATTTTGCAGAATTCCTATCACAGTGTACAAATTAATGGAAAAATGTTATATCAAATCGACCTTTCAACCGAGTTTTGGGAACGAAATGTTTTATCATTGTGTGTGTCGCCCGAATTATAAAGTTCAATTATAAACATTCAAATAAATCATTTTCGAATTAAGTAAAATACTGTTTGAATCTTGGCCTCGGCGCGTCGTTCATTAAGATCGTTCGCGATCCTTGTTCTCGAATGTCACCGTTCAGAACGATAGAGTTGAACGCTTCGTACTACAATATAGTGTCGGACCGTTTACAAAATGTGTTGGAATTTGCTAATTGTTTATTTACTAATAATGCAATACAAATATGATACAGTGTTTAATAAAGCATCTAGCGGATATAAAATGTACTTTGTGTGAAGAAGAGTGACTGTATGTGAAGTTGCGGAGATACTGTCTGACAGATCGTCTTCTGGGCTGACGAACGCCTCTGTAGTTCTATGGGAAGTAGCTTATCGCACTGGAACGTGCAGTCCTTTTATATTATTCCTTCAGAAGGTCGGGCTTGTACCTGCATTTATGAAGCTCGGGGTTGTACCTTTATTTATTGCCCCTGTAGACATGTGTGTGTGTATGTGTGTGAGTATCGTTGTATATACCAACAAAATGAAATGTTACTCTTCGATTGTCAATATTCGAGCACTAAAGTAACGTTGACATAGAACAAGCATTAAATTTATGTTTTTCCTATAGGAATTTATTGGCGACAATCGATGTGCAAAAGAATAGCCGCGAAAGAAATCGTACCGCATGGGCTTAATTAAGCGCAATTAACTCGTTTCGCAAGTTTTTCCGCGTAGCTTCTCGGTAGTTGTTTACAGTATTAGAAATCAATGTAACACTGTTACCACGAAGCGAAATTATTAGATATACAACTAGTTTCCTGAAACAGTGCATACATAATCGATGGGAAAACTGTCCTTGAGTTCGCGTTTCCACGGCACTCGATCCGCTTAGGAAGTCCGGACAACTTCATTAATCGCGAATAAATCGCGGCCCTCGATAAGTGAATCATTAAAAGTCTTACGCCACGATCTGGGTTTTTATCGGGAGTTACAACTAATCAGGAATTCCCGGAGACCGAATCTTTCGGGCCATTATTCCGCCGCGGCCTGTTACGATCGGCTCGTCTACAGCGGGTGGAAAACAGAAAAGGAATTCGACGAACGAAACGCGCGCGACGCGAAAGTCGTTTTCGTCGCCGAGTCAAGAAATTCTGAGTTGTTTGTCTCGAGACCGTGATGACATGCCGTTAAAGGTTTCATCAGACGAACGTTGTCGACATTGAGGGAAAATGTTCCGAACAATGCCATGGGAGTGCGTGGAAACGTTTTGTTCTGTCGCTCGCAGAAAAACTCGAGACAGAGCGATTGTAGGTTTCCTCTTTGAACGATGCGAAATGTCGTTCCTGTTGTTTCCGTCTTCCGCAGAGCGATCATTCCGATGCGGTATGCCGAAACAATTAATCTGTACAGTAATGTCTCCCTTACTGACGCTCCGATTGTCCACTAAATTGGGTAATTTGGGAAGTGGAGATGATCCGATTATTCGAGCCTTGCGGCTAGTTTTTATAATTGTGGACAATTTATAACTATAAGAATAAACCGCGAGGCTCGAATAATCGTGTCTCCTCTTCCCAAATTGTCCATTTTTGTGCGTAATCTGGGCGTCAATACTTGTAACGGATCGAAAAAGTTTTCGTACACGTTTCAATACGGAATAATTTTTTGATATTTAGGCCAGGAGATCTAAATTTTTGTAAGACGCTAGAGAAATTAGTTTAGTAGACAACGATTAAAAATTTATTTTCAAAAGTTGCAATTGGTTGGGATGATACAAAAAGTGAAAATGATGTTTCCGCAATTTTTTTTATCGGAAGTGAAGATCTCGGTAAGTTATATGCATACCGAAAATTTGATCAAAATCGATTAACGTTGTTATAAGTTACAAAGATTGCAAACAAAATTGTAGTTCATAATAACGTTAAACGATTTATATAGTTCAAACGACAGTTCGACTATCGAGAATTCGTCAATAATCTGAAATTCGGTGCACAAATACTTTTTACGCGGACTATACGTTTTCCCAAAGAAACAGACTTTTACAAAATTTTATCAATTAATTCTCGAAATTAATGAACTTTCGTAGGTTTGAAGCATTTGGCGCCATTTAAAGAATTTGAAGAACTTAAATTAAAATCTTCTCTTCGCGATGTTTAGTTTTGAAATGGAACGACAAAATTTAGAAATCGACTTTCGTCTTCTGTGTTCTCATTTGTGTTGGTCAAACTAAACAGAAAATTTTCGGTTTATGCACTTTTTGATGAATGGTACGGTGAACACCATGGAAACGGTTTAAATCTTGCTAAAACGTAGAGAATATTCCTGAAATATCGATTAATATAAACGAAGGATTTTGACAACAAAGTAACTAGCACTTCCGCGCCGTATTTAGATTGCAAGTTTTTTGTTCCTAGTTTCGTTGCATTTCCTAAGATGTTGCGAAGTGCGTCACCAAGGTTCTTCACCCTATACGCGGTGTTAAGATTCGTCGACGTCCAGATGTTTAATGACAGCCTTGTAACTATATCTGCTGATGATTCATTTGTAGCTACGAACATCGTCGGGGCTTCCCTAACAATGTGTTTAGCTACTTCGGAAATCAAGAATGATTTTTCCCACTTTTTTCGTAACATTGAACAGTTCTCGGAAAACTGTAATTTCGCGAGTACGTACTATTTGTTCGCAAGCATTGCAAATATTAACGTTACTCTAGGCAAACTATCTATTCGTGTCCGTAGGCTAATTTTAGGAATAAGTAATCCTCGAACAGAGCATTTTTTTCCTTTTAATTTGCAAAAATGAAACTTTTCTGTTACCGATCATTAAACTGCGGATTTTATAATGTAATATTTTATTTCAATTAATTTTAAGTTAATTTTCATTTATAGCAAAAATGAATAAGTCCAATTTAAAACAGTGGACAGATGAAAATCATTAAACCGTATCTAGCACCCAAGTGTTGCAAATAGAGAAGAATATATTTATCAACAGACAATATACAAATAAAATATTACCCCATCAACAGAGAAGTTTGACAATAAATTTCTCGCATTGCAAATTAAAAACTGAATACACATTCGCCGACTTCCTATTATTAATTTCATAGTGTAATAAAAACGAAATTATAAGAATCGCTAAAGAACGTAATCTTCATTTTCTAGGATGACCAAGAAAAGTTTGTCAATTTCAGACCACACATTCACAGAAACCACATTTTCCAACTTCCTGTCTGTCCATGTCTCTTTAATCGCTCCATAAATCCGTTCCTCGAGTTTATAATTATACCGGCACGCAAGAAACACGAACATTATTCCAATTCTCGTTCGTGTACTGCCATTTATCATCGCGTTAATACGCGATTGACAGCTAGAATCAGTCCAATGCATTAAGTATTCTAAGCTTTCTTAACACAACTTGATCGCAACGGGAGAAAGGAAAAGGCCGACAACTACAACGCATCGTTTCACCGGCGTGGAGAAAAGCAAGCTCGTTACAATGTGTATCTCGTGTCTGAAACTGATCGTGCTAGCCGGAAAAGTCGCGTGCAGCTATTCAGGAAAATCTGCTGGAAAATGTAAATCCACGCTCGCGCGACAACACCGTTCGCGTCACTCGTTAATTATACATACATACGTAGAAGTGTGAGTCGCGAGCAGCCGGTCATTGATCATAACGAGCCGAAGTCTCGTGAGAAACCGCAAAAGTGGATTAAATAGGTGCGGACTCATTAGCTCTTTGTTCCGTCGCGCGAATGTTAAGCCTTCCTAATGACCTGTTTTCCACGTGGAGACCGCGATACATGACAAGCGTTTAAACAATCGCTCGATCCCGCGGTTCAACGGGAACGTTCACAGACTGATAGAAAAATAGCCACGCTGGTGGGCAAAATTATGGGACACCTAGGAAACAGTCACTGTTCTTAACCCTTTGCACTCGAGTGGTGACTCTGACGCACCGCTAAAATTGTTACACAACGTGCCAAAATAATTTTTACATTATCAAAGCTTAGATATAAAAGATTGTTAAAAGTCTAACTGTTGTACGAGCCACAAGACTCAATTTCGTATGCATAAAATGAACTTTATTATTATAAAATGGAAATACTATAAGCCAGAAAAGTTAATTTAGATTTACAATTAAAATGGCTTCGAGTGCAAAGGGTTAATTGTTATCATTTTTAACCCTCATCACTGCAACTTGGCAATGCTGCTACTTCATAAAATTCTTGCAGTGACGAGGGTTTTTCTCTATAATGTCTTCACAATTTTATATAATTTTTCTCTCATTTTCGTCGAAAAGGAATCCTTGGACAAAAGCCATTCGCCTGCTTCACTTCGTTCATTATCAATCGCAATACCAGTCGAAGTTGTTCACGGACGCCGATTTCGCAACCAGGAAAGAATTCGTAGGTACAAGAATGATTAATACGATCGCGCCGATTATTGATGCTGACTTTTGGCCAGCGTTCGATTCGGCGATTCAGATTAATTGGCGCGTATCGAATAAAGTTGTCAAGCTCACGCCTCGTTTGCAATCGAATGAATAATCAATGCGTACAATGCGATTGGCGAGGTAGATAGTCAGGTGAGCTGCTATCACAATGCGCCGTGTTCTGATAATTAAACTATGACCCGGTGAAGTCCGGTGACCAATCGTTATGTTGATCATCCTGCTGCTTAACGAAAGCAAGTGACCGAATACGCGACGAAATTAACTTGACATTAATAGAAACACTTACAGTTGTCGAATTGTTGCTTGGATCAAGAGTGGCCACGTTTGCTTCTAGAGACTGCTAAATTACTTTTTACATTTCATTATACTATCAAAAATATTCGACGCGATGGACCTGGGGACTGCGAATTATTATGTAAATTCTCATTTTCATTTTAAACTAAAGGAAAGAAAACAAAAATTCTGTCAGAACCATTCAAAAAATCTGCACACGTGCCATTGATGCATAAAAACCCGCAGTCTAATTATCACTTTAATGTCAGATTTATGCACGTTCGTGTGTCGTGAGAATGACGACTTTCGTCGTCCATTAAGAGCCCACCGATCTCTATCAGGAATTTATAGCTCATAAAAATCTCCAATTAGATGCAAAATAATTCCACGAATTACAATACGCAGATTTCCGGAATCGTAGAATTTTTTTACCGAAGGATTATTATTATTAACGAACACGATTAAAATAGAAATAGAAGGAAGAAGCTGAGTTGAAGTTGATCGATCATATAATATTTGGCTGCGAGAATCGTGCGTCCGTTAATTATTCGTGCGAATTAACGAGACTTTTAGTACAGAGATTATTATTACAGAGAATTTAATCAAATTTTTCTCCAATTGTCTCTCAGTTTATAAACAAGAACGGACAATTTAGGAAGAGGTGATACGATTATCCGAGCCTTGCACCTCGTTTTTATAATTATTGACAATTCAAAACAAATTCCAAATTCAAAACAATTCAAAAACAAACCGCAAGGCTCGAATAATCGTACCTCCTCTTCCCAAGTTGTCCAATCTGAGGACGAATTGGGGAGAAATTACTGTGCTTGCCATGTGCAGTAATGTCTCTCTAATTGACGCTCAGATTGTCCACAGAAATGGACAATTTGGGAAGAGGGGGTACGATTTAGTCGAGTCTTGCGGCTCGTTTTTATAGTTGTTGACAATCGGTAACTATAAAAACGAGTCGCGAGGCTCGAACAATCGTACCTCCTCTCCCCAAATTGTCCATTTTTGCGGACAATCTGAGCGTCAATTAGGAACACATTACTGTATACGAAATAACATTTTCTTATTGTAATTTACGAAGACAATTATAAACAGCAAGTCACCGTTTCTGTCAGTAATTTCAACGCGTTCGAATTAAAATGAATCTCGAATATAATTATAATTTACATTTCGCTGTGCTCGATACCGCGCCACGTTCCAGTTCGCACGCATGAAAATGCATATTTTCGAATTGTATTCCCGATAAGAAGAATATCCGCGGAGTTAAGAAACCGTCCTTATAGTCAATGCGGTATTATATCGCTGACGCGAGTGTTAACACATTCGCTGCTCACTCGCGACGCATCATACACAATGCATTCGGTTCAGTGTCACTGCAATCGGTGCACCATTGTATACCATGCATAATGTTAGACGCATGATTAGAATCGCTATTCAGTGACTTTTATGTTAATCGTCGCACGCGCCTCGAAGTTACTTGCACAATAGAGATCGCACGATAATATGTACTCCGTGCTATTTTAATTTAACCCTTAATTCAGCTAGGGTACATTCGTCGGACATTCATTGGTTGCCTGTGCAACGGACCCGCAACGTGGAAGGGAAGGCATTTTCTATTTAACCCTTTCGGTACGAGCGCGTTGTCCGCCGTGACACTCCCACTGTACGGGGTGCCGCGCCGAAAATGCGCACATAACGCAGGATCAGTCCACTTTTGCACGAAGATTTTCTTAAGCATTAAGTAATGACTGTGCTTAATCCGTTTCTAAATCTTTCTTTAAATGTTTCCTCTAAGCATTCTGTAAAGGGCCTACAGAAATATGGCTTACATGGATGGCAGATGTATGTGGCACTCGTCCATATTGGTCATCAGATGGATGCCGGATATATCCGGCGCTCGTACCGAAAGGGTTAACCTCCCGATGTGCGTGCAGGGTTGCAAAATGTCGTAAAATTGACGAAGGTCCAGACCTTGGATCTTGGACCTTGTTTGAAAACCCTCATAAATCACGATTTTCTCCGAAGTTGTTTTATAAGGGATAATTTTCCCTTCGTTTTCAAGGGTCAAGAATTTCCCTCCCATTTCTATAAATTCGGAAACTCGTCGACTGGGTCGACGAGTCCCAGAATCCCTTGCCAGTCGAGTCGAGTTCTGTAGACTACTACTAATAATAAAATACTAAATACGTGAAATAAACATGTTAAAAAATTGTTACGAATGTATTTCGATTTGACAATGTCACATCAATATCAGATAAATCTTTTACGCGAAACACTGTAAACGCTGTTGCTTCAGAATTATCTATACGCTTGATCGCTAACGTAAGGGTTCAAAGACTTTTTCCTTCGTCTCTGCGTTGCCTCGTATTTTCTCAGAATACACGACCCTGTGTGCTTGGCCGCAGCCCCTGAGTCACCATCGTGTATTCCACCGGCCGAGTTATATTAGAACATGCGATGAGAGAGACTTGACTCGCGACGTTCGCGGGTCACTCCGTTTTGCTTCTCCCTTTCTCCTGGTTTTACACGACACAGACAGATTAATTGCAGCAGGCCAGGGACAAGAGCTGCACCGGCTGGTCAACGAAGGGAGGACAAAGCGGTGAAAGTCGCGAACAAAGGAAATCCTTCTCGCAAAAAGGTGAAAGGAGAAAGAAAGTTCCAAGCTTGCGGGGGCTGCTCACCCTGTCCCATAAACTAAGCGCTTAACATATTGCTTGGCTACAACTGGTCGAACTTTTTAAGTCGCATTTAAGTATTATATGATAATAATAATAATTATTATAATTATTATACGATAATAATTATTATTACAATTATTATACGATAATAATAATTATTATAATTATTATACGATAATAATTATTATTACAATTATTATACGATAATAATAATTATTATAATTATTATACGATAATAATTATTATTACAATTATTATACGATAATAATAATTATTATAATTATTATACGATAATAATTATTATTACAATTATTATATGATAATAATAATTATTATAATTATTATACGATAATTATTATTACAATTATTATTTGATAATAATAATAATTATTATTACAATTATTATATGATAATAATAATAATTATTATTATTATACGATAATAACTATTATTACAATTACTATATGATAATAGTAATTATTATTATTACTGTATGATAATAATAATATATTTATTAAATAATAATAATAATATCTTATTACATTATACATATAATATTAATAATATTATTACAATTGTTGCCTGACCAACAGAATTAACCGTCAAAAATATCATTTCGCGGTGCTAGGTCCAACATCAGGGATACTCATATCAAATAGAAAAAAAAAGATCGCAGAGTCAATCGCGTGCTTCGACGAATAAACTTCATAAAATGTTCGAGAAGTGGACTTTTGTTCTGCAAATCGTGAGCTCGTATAACTCGCGTAATCTTCTGGATCAACGCCGCGACTACAAACCGCCGGTCCGCAAAGAATCGTCGAAACGGAGCATCGTCCCAGAACAGACGATGACAGCATCGTGCGAGGGCGGCTGAGAGTTGGCTGAACAACAGTGGGCTCATTAGAAAAGTGGCAAGAGTCTACGAGCATCGCGATGCGCCCCCACACCCCCCTCCCCCTCCCGCCCCGAGCACCTGGTGTATTTGAACGCAAGAGTTACCCTCCAGCACGGTGAGATAAGATGCGAAGAGCAGACAGCCCGATTCAACGTAAAGATACCGGCTGAAGCTTTCCGTCGAGTCGATTATCGCGGGACCGTGGCGGGGTCATGGAGAGGGTTAGGCGGTTCGGTTCTTGTTTATACCGTGGCAGGGAACGAAAACGCGTGGAACGACGTGACGAGCGAGCCTTATCGATTTCCAAGCTGCTTCGGAAGCTGGCAGGCTTTATGTAATGTAATATAAGACCGTTGAAATTTAAAACTTCGATCGCGTGGGAGGATTCTACCCACCGCGTGGTCTACTTAGAAATTGATAAGATCGCGTAACAATCATTATGACCCGCGTCCCCTGGAAATTAACAGTATCCACTGAAATACCGCGCATATCCTCTTAAAAAAAAAATACAAGGAAGGCAGAATATTTTCATATTTTCTTGACACTGGAACGCTACCAAGCCCTAAACGCGACTATGTACAGTGACTCGCATTAATATTCGGACACGATATTATTAGAAGAATTATTGCTCCTTTTTATTGTTTACGATAGTATTATCGAATCAATTGTTTTCTCATAATAAAGTAGAGTATAGTATATAATAAGTATATATAATATATATTATTATTATATAATATATTATACTATATATTATTATTATATAATATATTATACTATATATTATTATTATATAATATATTATACTATATATTATTATTATATAATAAGAATATGTAATAAGTAGAAACATAAGTCTTATTTATTTATTGCGTATATTCTTTTGTATAATAAGCGATAAACAAGATTGTGACAAACAAATTGATTCAACAATGCTATCATAAACAATAAAAAGGAGCAATAATAATTATAAATTAAATAATAAATTAAGAATTATAATAATAATTCTTCTAATAATATCGTGACCGAATATTAATGCGAGTCACTGTATATGTTCTCTCGTAACAATGACGAGATTGGGTTTATTCAGACTTCGCGTACGATTTCGACTATAATGTATTAGGTCTACCGGAAAGTTCTGTCCGATAATGTCACTTCGAGTTTCAATCCATATGCACATGTTGATTTGAGACATATACGACTATCACTCTTTATCATTGCATTTACACACATGTACTCTCCTAAATAAACTGAAACAAAGATGTCTCATGTCATTATTAAGCGAGACGCGATCGTGAAAACATGGCTACCGATGATAATGCCTGACCACATGCTGCTTTGGCGACTCGTCGGAAAATCGCAGAGCTAGGCTGGGAAATTCTGTCGCATCCACCATACTCCCCAGACCTAGCACCCTCCGATTATCACTTGTTTCTCTCTTTGCAAAAATTTTTACAGGAACAAAAATTAAAAACTGAAGCTGACGTCAAAATAAATCATTTTTAAAAATGACATTTACAAGTTGCCATCACGCTGGCAAGAAGTCATAAGTAACGATGGAAAGTATATTCTACGATAAATATTATTAAATATATGAAAATTGTTATATTTATATTTGTATATATTTATATAATATAATATTATTATTATATTATTATTATATTATTATAATATATTATAATATTATATTATAATATTATTATATATTATATATTTATATAATATTATATTATAATATTATTATATATTATATATTTATATAATATAATATATAAAATTGTTATATACTATATTTCAATCCAAAAACGGACAGAACTTTCCGGTAGACCTAATATAATAAATTTCTAATATAAATTTAAGTTGTAATGATTTTTTAATACAATTTTAAATGTAATCTTCAACATATGCTTGAATATTGTTAGAATTGCGATCTGAAATATGGGATCTTTACAGTGCCACGCCACAAGTCTTCTTATAGAAATAGCACTCAGGAAATACAATAACCTTTCACGAATACTAATTCCAACAGACGTGGCGCAGCTGAAGCGTTCGTTCACTGGACAGGCCATCCTACCGGCAAATACGAGTCGCAAGAGAAAAGATTCCTTTAATTACGAGACAACCTTTTCATTCGTACAGCGCGAGAGAAGCGATGTCGCGATAATTCTTTCGTGATGCATCGATTTCACGAATTAATTAAATCACACAGACATTTCAGAATACGAACATTCTGTTTAGGTTATTTGAATGGACATGGAATCTCAAAGATACGATCACATTTAGTAAGCGGATTGCATTTATAGCGTGTTAGAATTTTCAAAGATAATGCGCAAAGTTTCATCGAAATCGAAAGTTTTATTTTTCAATTTAATAACGTAAAAATCCTTCTGAAAACTAACATAGTCTTTTATTGCTATGCTAGTTTCCAGAAGGATTTTTACATTATTAAATGAATCATTAAATTTTCAAAGATAATGCGCTTAGTTTCATCAAAATCGAAATAGCTTTTCTTTAATGTTTCGCACTCGAAACATGCCGTCTCCGAAGTGACAATAAAAATTGCTACGTTAGTTTTCGGAAGGATTTTTACGTTATTAAATTTGTTTAATAGTGGAAGATTAGTCGACGATTTATTGTCACCTCGGAGACGGCATTCGAGTGCGAAACATTAAAGAAAAGCTATTTCGATTTTGATGAAACTTTGCGCATTATCTTTAAATATTAAATGATTAATTTAATAATGTAAAAATCCTTCTGGAAACTAACACAGCAATAAAAGGCTATGTTAATTTTCAGAAGGATTTTTACATGATTAAACTTGTTTAATAGTGGAAGATTAGTCGACGGTTTCAATGATGGATAAAACTTCAACTACGTAAAACGAGGAACGAGATATCGATGATTAATCCGTAGAAGATAGAACACAGCGAGACACAAGTGGAATTGGAAAGCCTTTGTCTCGTTAATAATGGTATCTTTTCCTTTGATTGAAATTGGCTGAAGCGGCAAGGTGTATTCGTAAACGTGTGTCCATTTATTACGTACCGGAATGATAACTTCGCACCGAAAAGTTGCGCAAACTCGGTTATCAATGGCTGTTTGATTTGATAAAACTCCAGGCCCGCTTTGATACGAAAATGAAAAAACGGAGATAATGATGCTACTGTAACGAGACGAGACGGAAAATGTAACGCGGAAAATACAACGAGGAAAAGTCTTCAGGCAAGGAACCTTGACAGAATCCGAGTTGCGTCAGAAAGTTTCTGATTAATTATGATGCCCGCTTCATTATTACGTACAATACACTTATTTATTTTCGAGAACAACGATCTGAAAAGTTTTTAACGCCTGTTCTAGATTCAATAACTGAAACTTCGCATTAAGTGTTCGCGTCCATAAATGGATCTATGGAATTTCATCGTTTAATCGTAAAAAAGCGAGTCTTCGCGCGGTAAAAAGTACGATCAACGTGCGAACGATTCACGCAATCACTGCTTCAGATAGGGAATCTTCTTTCTTGAATCGCATATTTTAACGCTTTGCGCTCGAGTGGTGACTCCGAGGCACCGCTGAAATTGTTATACCGTGTTCCAAGATCATTTTCATATTAAGGAAGTTCAGATTGAAAAAATTGTTGAAAGCGTAACTGTTATATACGAGTCGCCGGAAGACACAATTTCATACGCATGAAATGCATTTTGTCGCATAAAATGGACATACTGTGAGTCCGAAAAATGATTTTAGATTTACAGTTAAAATGGCATCGAGTGCAAAAGTGTTAAAATATGCCATTAAACACTTTATTTTTTCGTGTAGCTTTCGAATATAGTCGATTTTCATACACAGTGTCCATTATGATAATACAATTTTTGTATTTCTATAAAACAGTATTATATTTACGTTCCCCATGTTTCTGACAATAAGATACTTTACTTACATCTGTTTAGTTTGCTTCGCAAAATGCACCGTGCATTTTCAGCAGCATTTATATGCTTGTCTGTGCACTTTCGCAAGAAATATATTTAAGAATCGCATTTATTTCGTTGCTTCGGACTTTATGGATTAATAGCGTGCCTCGATCGAACTGCTGACCTAATGTAAAACCAGATTGAAATCGAGTCGGTCCGATGCAAGCCAGTTCGGGCCACCTCGGGCCAAATTCGAGAAACCTGACTGAGCATGATCGGTGGCAAAGGTGACTGTGGTAAGAACCGGTTCGATTAAATGATAGGCGTCTGTAGACAGATTGGGACATATGTATTCCTATGGATAAATTAAGGTGGGTCACGTGGATGTCCGATGAACAAATTCGCCAAATCTCTCTCTCTCTCTCTCTCGCTCTCTCTCTGCTCTCTTCCTCTCTCTCTCGCACTCTCTGCTTTCTCTCTCACTCTTTTTCGCCCTCTCTGCTCTCTCTCGCTCTTTTTCGCACTCTCAGCTCTCAGCTCTCTCTCTCTCTCTCTCTCTCTCGTCTATACTCTCAGAAATCAGCCGATAATACACTTATTCACTCTGCGCGGTAACTTTACCTTACTTTTTCGACACCGTATATTATTGCAAAATAAAATTTCAATATGAATATAATTTAAATGCGCGTAACTTTTAATTGTAATTTCGGCAATTCTGCTGAGAAATGGCGTCCAACGACCTAACTTTACCCTTATTTTTGTGACCCTTATTAGGAGATCTCGACCCGCATCTTTGCGATTGCAACGCCAGAAACATGGCCGTGCAATCGGTCAAAAGGTCACCGCGAAATCACGACGACCGAGGAGTGGCGTAAATTGGTGTCAGCCTTGAATCTTAAGAATCGAAGTTACGCAATTGCACCGTATACGCGGGAAACTGAGGCGAACACGTCAGTTCGACAACTCCGCGGCTGTGTTGCATAATGTCAAAATATGTACCTTGTTACATCACGCCGGTGCCGGGATTAACGATTTACAAAGGATCGGTCGAAGTGGAACACCGAATTCCCATATTAATAAACATGATGACACGCGATCGATTCGATCGATGCATACGAAAAGCGAATCGTGCTCGCTCGGTCCTGGGCGATGAATTTGATAATACGATCTATATCACGGTGGTATATCGCAGCGATTACTCTTATTCGACCGAGAAAACTGCTTGCTCATCTTATAAATTATTCAATGAGATCGGCAAACCTCCGTGACTAACAATGTTACCGAGACAATTTATCAACAACGTTTTCCTTAACAGGGAAATGATTAGGAGATTTGCGATTGATACAATTACCGACGGATTTGTCGAGCTTAAGAAGGAGTTTATTTTCGCGTTATGCAACCGCTTGGGAATTGAGTGTAAACGGATAGGGTGTTGGAGCCAGTTACTGTGAGATAGCCAATTATTACTATGCCATTCGTTTGTTTCCACAAGCATAATTAACTTTATGTTATTCGAACGCTCTTTGAACCCTATATTATATGAACCCTTTGAATCGAAATACAATTTTATGAAATTTTGAGGTAGCCAATTATTACTGTGCCATTCGTTTATTTTCAAGCATAATTGACTTTATATTATTCGAACGCTGTTTGAACCCTATATTATTTGAACCCTTTGAATCGAAATACAATTTTATGAAATTTTGAGGTAGCCAATTATTACTGTGCCATTCGTTTATTTTCAAGCATAATTGACTTTATATTATTCAAACGCTGTTTGAACCATATATTATTTGAACCCTTTGAATCGAAATAAAATTTTATTTGTCTGTTATCAATAGTTAAACATTAAAGCGAACGTAGACTACTCTTCTATTAGCGAACCATCAAGGACCAAGGAATTTGTATCATTCTAGCTGTGAAGAAAGTAACGAGGAAAAGGGTTACGAAAGAGTTATGGCAAAAGATCTCGTTGGATTGGCAGTCGAAGTGTATGTGACGAGCATAAACAATTCGAGAGATCACTTCATTTCCTGCCACGCTATCAATTTGATTTTGTAAAAATTCATTGCATATTCAAGAAAATTCCGATTAATACAGGGTGTCCCGAAAATGTCTCGCAATCCGGAAATGGAAGGTCCCTGAGGTCATTTGAAGCAACATTTTCCTATGCGAAAATTCTCTCCGAGGCTTCGTTTACGTGTTATTAACGAAAAACACTGACCAATAAGAGGCGAGCTCGGATAACGCTCGGCGGCCCAGCCAACGAGTGCACGGAGCCCAGTTCCCCTCATTGGCCCGGCCGTCTCGCGTCAAATGATATCGCCTCTGATTGGCCACTGTTTTTAGTTAATAACTCGTAAACGAAGCCGCGGATTGCATTTTCGCTGAGGAAAAAGTTGCTTCAAATGAACTCAGGAATCCCCTACGTTCGGATTGCGAGACATTTTTGGGACACCCTATATATTGTTTTCAACGATCACTCGAACAATTTATTTGAATAGTAAAGCATGCAAAGCGATACGTAGAACGAAGATCTGCGTGAAACAGAGAAGGTTCAACGAAATAACGATTCCACAGCCACAAATATTCATACGTCATTCATGCCTTTACGCAGGCAGATAACTCACGAGCGGCGAGCAACGCGGCGTGAATTCTAAGATACTTTGTTTATCGGTGTCGGCGGCTAATCGCGACTTTAAATGGAACGCGTATACGTATCCGGTTGATTTGCTTGTCGTTGGGTTTCTGAAAGCTTTCGTCCGTACTCACGTACCGCGATGCTTAGCGAATAACCGCGGACAAGATGATCTTGATGAGGTACCGCAACGTGTCCAGCATTCCGATGGAAAACTTTCGGCACGAGAACAGAATCGACTGTGAGAGAAACGCGCTCCACCCTCGCGAATTATTCGGAACGCATTTCCCCGGATCCCGGCAGAAAATTGATTAACGACGCGATAACGCGACGCTCTTGAAAGAGATCGATTGGTCGGGCGGATAAGGTCGATGACTCGCGCGTTCGTTTCCCTTTGTATTTAATGCGCGGAGTTTGTTGCACTCGAATTCTCGAAGCCGTACGATTTCTTAGAAACATACTACAACATAATAAAAACTGCAACGCTTTAAAACCGTACACATTTATTCAATTCTCTTAAAAGATGCCCGGAAACCGAGAAAAGACAGAGAAAAAAACAATTCGTCTGTTAAGCGTTAATTAAGAAAGCGTCACATTTCTGGACAGTGGGGACAGTGTATCTGAACAGTGCTCAAAGCTCGAGCACGCGGAGTGTAGATTTTTCCTGCGGCTTAGCCGTGAAAAAATATTTTTATAGTCAAGGCAGTTTGCAACTGGTTTTCCATAGGTTTCAACGGAGTTAAGCGGTCGACTGTGAATTTTTCGCGTCTATATCCACCCACGCGGTACGATTGTCTCGAAGCTCGAAGCGGTCAGAACCACCTTGCCATAAAACACCAGCCGCCCTTTTACACAATTTGTTCCCGTCTGGTGGAACTGCATCGCGCTATGCGATGCCATTATACGACGTCGATGCGACGAGTATTTGGAAAGCAAGACTCGCAGGCTTAGAAGATCATTATAAATATTCAAAGGTGAGACAGTGCGAGAATATTGAATAAATCAGTAAATATGGAAATGGCAAACGGGTGTTATTAAAATTTAATTGCTGCGCTATTAACCAGTTAAGCGCGTTTGTCGTGTATACACGTCGAACCGAATCTCTATTACGGTGCGTTCGACGTGTTTACTCGTCGTTGTGTCTTGTTTATGTGTTTTATTATTATTTGAGAATTTTTAAGTTTATAATAACAATAACTTTTCAGAAATAAATTGTTAAGTTTTTCTTAAATAAAAATATAGGACCATTTTGCCCTGCGTTCGTCGTATATACACGTCATCGCTTGATTTAAAAACTAAATTCGACTAAATTTGATTTTTTTTAAAACTAAATTCGACGCTTAACTGGTTAAATGGATACTATTTGAAAAATGAGAAAAAAAGAAATAGTGAATGAGAATCTATTGGGACATAATGTTCCAAGCTAAAAGCGTTTATACAGGGTATCCCCGAAATAGACGAACAAACTTCGATATCGTATTCTACATCCCCTAAGGATGAGAAAAGGTCATATAAACATAGGTCGGGAAAGCCTTCGAAATTATGTTAATAAAATGTCATTATATTAATAACAGAATATCAATATTAATAAAGATTCTGTTACATCAGTTTCGTTAAACTTGCTTTATATATTATGTATAATTGTCGACGATAATATATTATAATTGAAAACTGTGCGTGTTCCAAAATGGGATTACGCTATATAATAGAATTACACTAATAACAGAATATCAATATTAACCCGAGAAAGATAACCTACGTCGCAGAGGCGCCTGCGAAGACTGTTGATTTTTGTTAATTTTTCATAGAGGTCTAGTGATTTAAGTTTAAAATTACTTAAAATATAAAAAAATATAATATAAATGCATTTTATTTTTACGATAATGCCAAACCTTTAAAATGACTAGATTAACTTAAATAAATATCCATTGTTAGTATAAAATTGACGCCTTAGAAAAGCATGCGCCTCTGAAGCGTATGGTTATCTTTTACGTACGTTGTCATATGGTTATCTTTCTAGGGTTAATAAAGATTCTGTTACATCAGTTTCGTTAAACTTGTTTTATATATTATATATTATTGTCGACGATAATATATTATAATCGAAAACTTTGCGTGTTCCAAAATAGGATTACGCTATATAATGGTTGACAGATAATTTCCCTTCTGTTGTTCTTCATAGCGAAACTAATCGCGAAACTAATCGAGAGCAGGTATAATATCCAACGTTATATTGATCGCAGCTTTAAGATAGACCGAGCGAGTTTGTCAACGGGAACGCAAGAACAATGTTCCCAGCGTCGCGTTAACGCTTGCGCTAGAACTACTCGTGTATGTATATCAACAACCATATCCATGGAGGTGTCCTTATACACCGAATACTAGTTAAACTATCAGACCAATCAATACGCGACGACATTGACCCGCTTCGAGCGATCTGCCATGTCGAAGCCACATGCACGTGATCACCAGCAATTTTAAAATGCAATGCCATGCACCGAGCCAAGTGAAACATGCAGATTATGTTCCTTGCATTTGTACGAAAGCTTGGTAACCGTTTCCAAATGATATTTATTGCTTTAACAACATTAACAGATCCTGAATCACTTAAAAATTGTTTAATTAATTTCATGACACCGTACTTCCTTTTATGCGATTTTTTAGTTACAATAAAATGACAAATTTAGCGAAGAAAACCTCAAGTTTGTTTAAATTATAGAAAAACTCAATCGTTATGTTTTAGCTAAATTATCACAATTTGTGCTTAGAAAATTGCAGATCAATTTATCTTCTGTCTGAAAAATTAGGAATAACATTTTCAAATATGTCCTATTTCTTTCACCGAGCCAAGTGAAATATGCAGATTATGTTTCTATCAGATCTATTCTATTATCTATTCTTGCAGATCTATTTATCTTCTGAAGAAAGCTTCAAGTCTGCTTAAATTATAGAAAAACTCAATGGTTATGTTTTAGATAAATTATCATAATTTGTGCTTAGAAAATCGCAGATCTATTTATCTTCTGCCTGAAAAATTAGGAGTATAGTAGCATATTCAAGTAAATCCTATTTCCGAAGATGGTACGAGTTTGCTTTCTTTAATCAAATAAATTGATAGCAAACTCCGCGTAATATAGTCATTAATTACGTTCTCGAGAAGAAGTTTACTGAATCAAATTATCATGAAAACGTTCCTGCGAATAAACCTCGGTTCCGATTACCTGTCGTCGTCCCCCCACTCCGCCCTCCATGTTCCTCATATTTCATGCATTACGGTGCGACAGATACAACGTTAGATGCGCGCAATGTATAAAAGCGCATACATACGGAAACCTAACTAAGCAGACTTCCCATTAACGTCTATATGGACGGACGTCTCGGTAGCTAAATATAACCGCCGTTTGCCGTGGCTATTTCCTACTCGAGATAAACGTGAGCCAAGGGAGTAGAATCTCGCCTCCTTTTGCCACAACAATTTCGAAAAGATGGATCGAATTAACTGCTACGTGTTCTTATTGTATTGGGTTGGCAACTAAGTAATTGCCGACTTGTTCAATGAAACAAAAATTTTCTTTTTGCTTGGAACCAAGTTTAATCTGTAATGTATTTTCCATTTCGTTCGATGACCTTTTGCCATCTCTCTGACAACTTGAAAATTCCACGCTCGTAGAAAGTCTGATCCTTTTCGGCCAAAAACTGAGTTAAGTGAGATTTTACAGCGTCATCGTCGTTAAAAGTTTTACCACGAAGGGAGTTGTCCAGGGATCGAAATAAGTGGTAATCCGATGGCGCGAGATCAGGGCTATATGGTGGGTGTAACATCGATTCCCAACCAATATCCATCAATTTTTGCCGAGTGGACAAAGACGTGTGCGGCCTAGCATTGTCCTGCTGGAAAATGACACCTTTACGATCGACCAATTCTGGTCGCTTTTCCTTGACCGCTGCATTCGATTTGTCCAGTTGCTAGCATTCACGGATAATAAAAAATAACATAATAATAATAATAATAATAATTTTATAATATAACATTTACGGATATCATAAAAATGGGAGTGAGAGAAATCTATAACTGAAATCGGCAATTACTTAGTTGCCAACCCAATACAAAAGGGAGAACGATTTCGGCACACGGTATAAAAACGAGCTCGTAGCGGATCACGAACATTACAAGATCATTTGCGCAACTAAAGCTGCGCTTATTCGCAGAAGTGCCATCAGAAATGAATCATCGTGTTGAAAGAAATTTGTGCTATTTATTTTGAACGATTTTCGAGTTTCGTTTTAGCATAATGCTTGACATAAGGGTTTATTTTAGGAACGAAGAGAATATAAAAATTGGTCAACATTCAACGTATTTGATAAATGACCATGGAAATTCCAATTTGTTGTATCGTGAAATTATTTTCTTAACGATAATTGAGTATTTGTTCTGTGTGTTACAATGGCTGTATTAAACGGATGTGTAAAATTAGGCTGCTGCGTAGGAGGAAGATATTAATAAAATGAAACGTACCGTACGATAACGATGTTTGTCGCGCACTAAAATTATGTTAAGTTGCATTACTATGCACATATCTGCATTGAGAATGAAGCTGATGAGCCGTTTTGTAAAGACGCATCGGATGGACATTCGTCGAGCTGATACGTAATAAAATTGTTTACCGCTCACAAACTATATCAAATAATTCAATCATTTTATTATAATGGGTTTATTATATGCGAAATTTAGGCTAGCGGTGCTCACGCAATTGCACTCGTGCTTGTGTTGATTTTCAAAAAAATCGCAGGGAAGTGAATATAAACGTACAAATTTATTTCAGAGTAAAAACAATTATTTCTTTTAGATTGATATAATAATTATATAATATTATAAATTATTTATTAAATATTATTATATTTATTTATTAAATATTATCAATCAATATATATAAGATTGATATAATAACTATTTTATTTTATGGAAAATGTCATAGTATTTACTGAAAAGTTATCAAATATGTGCAGAATTTTTAAAATTACACGAGTCTTTATCGAGGCAAAATACTATTATTGCTTTCACCAATTGAGCCGTTTATTTTGAAAGTGGCATAAGTCACTTTACCGTGATGAAAAGTGGTGATTTTTTAATGTTTATACGAAATTATTTACACCGAGAAAAATATCAGTATCCTGAGATAACAAATACAAGTAAATCTTCTCGAGAGTTAGCATCCATATTTTTAAACGTGTTCAAACGCAAACCCTTAAATATATCGACTTAAAAACAAAGTGACTTATGCCACTTTCAAAATAAACGGCTCAATTGTCTAATAAACGACACGAATATGTATAATATTTATTTTTCTGCTACTTTTAGCTGCAAACGTTAAGTACGCACAATCATAGCAGTAACTGTGGATTTAACATTATTGTTTGATGGCCCGTAAAGTGGCTGACTAAGAAACATAAAAAAGACATTTCACGCCGATTAATTCTTCCGTATTGCTCGTTCTCTTGACATTAATCTCCATTCTTTATGGTTGAGGTTACGATATCCATGTCAATGTCAAAAAAAGTTTTGCACGAGAATGAAACATAAAGAATATATTCATTACTACGACGAAATCGAAAGTCTATACCGTTTCAAATACCAATCTCAGTAAATATACAGTTTGAAGGAGCCATTTCCGGCTTTAATGACCGTTCTAGATTATTTTTCTGTTCGTGACCTAACCCAAACCCAATCCGGATCAAATGCCTCAGATTTACGTCAAACAATTCGAAACGAAAGAACTATTACATTATTGCTATAACCTCAAATTAAAACTCGGATATCCGATAACATTGTTAGCGTTTATCGTAGAAACGTAGAGAATTTTCAGACGCGAGTTCTATTTTGATACACAGACACGGAACGCGTAGTGGTTATACACAAAGTTCAATGTAGTAGTAGCGACAGTTTTTAACGAATATCCTAAAAATGGGAAAAAATTGTTCAAAATGTTGTCCTTGACAACATAGTTCACGGTCATCGAAATTTATGACGGCTCCCACAAACTAACACATTTACCCCAACATTCTGTACGCAATTGTATCGTGTATCTCTTTTTTCCGGTGACTCATGCCATAATTCGGGCATAAAAATATGGATATCAACCGTCGCGGCGTCACAGGATGTTGATATTTAATCGCGGCAATTGCCGACGTCGAGTCAATAACCGCTGGAACGTTCTTTTACACGATCTCGAAACGCGAGCTTTACGAACCACCGTCGCGCGTCAAATAATATACGTAAGGAAACGTTTCGTAATAAGTTACATCGCTTAGGGTAGAATTCGAGAGATTCGCTCACCTTCAGATGTTTCAGTTTGCCGTCCCTCGCAGCGTTGTACACCCTGTTTCTATAATCCATTTTCTCATGCCACGATCTCGTAAGACGCGACGGTACTATCTGGGACTCATGTGCCGTTGCTTTTACGAATTCACAGCTATCTCTATTTGTCCGAGATGCACAGGGTAAAAGAACGCGCCTGATAGCCGTCTCTCGTCGTCGTCGTCGTCCACCCGCAACTTCTCTCTATCACTGTTACAACGAGACGACGATCCGTCCCGAGCGGTCTAGACGCTGGCGTACGGTTAAGAAACGGCCGAAAGCGCGAACCGTTACCGCGAACGTTTCTCACTTCCCTTCGAAGTCGGTTTTACAGTTAGTTACGCGCGCGCGGGGCCGTATGCAACAGAATCACGGAGCGATTCTCTTTCCTTCGAGCGTTCTGTTTCGATGCGTTTTACGAACGCACGTCCCGTCTGGTCATCAGATGGCGATACTTATACTTTCGGCTCGGCGGCTCATCAACAACTGAGCTTGCGCTGCCACTACGCTCGAGCAACGTGTTAGTGTCAGCTGTTCGCGCTATCCTTCTCTCTCTCTCTCTCTCTCTCTCTCTCTCTCGCACGCGCTGCTCTCACTTATCGCTCTTTTAATCTCGCTCTATCTCGATCGCGGCTATAATTGCTCGCACCGCTGAAACCCTCGCGCTGTACTCCACGGGATTTTCCCTGGACTGCACTGGTGTCTGTTATGGCAGGTAATCGTCTTTTAAACAGGTGTCCAAGGTTTATTGTCCTCGTCCCGCTCACCACCGCCACACAAATGCGTTTTCAGTTAGGCCTGTGTTCATTCATGTAGCTTCGCCTTTGTTTCTGTAAATTACCAGCAGAGGTCAGCATAGTACAAACTGGGGGAAGTTCAGGCACTTCGCACGGTTTATGGCGCACGGGCGAAGCAATCGAAAGCGTTGTAGGATTTTTGAAGATTTTTGTACATTTTTTTGGGGTACTTTGTTTAGCCATTTTGATATTTTGGATGAATGTAAGGTACTTAAAATTGTACTATTTTATTACTTCGTAGTTAAACTTATGTAAATTAAACTTGTATACGTCTATTTTGATGTATAAATATGTACTACCATAAGGAGACTTCGATGCTTCTGGAAATTTCAAATTTCGTCGATCAAAGCATCGTTACAAATGAAACAAGATGGTGTTATATTAAATTCGACCACGACAATTTGGTATACAAATTTATCTTTTTATAGTTACGACTTACGATTTTGACGTCGAATTTGAAATTCTTTTATACGTTTCAAATTTCAAATAACTGAGAATTTTCGTTAATTTAATTCAATGTATAATACGATAATACTAAATAGAGCAAGAGTTACACAGTGTATTGTATAATCTTCAATCTTGAAAGTTAACATACAAACTTTTGTTATAAAAGATTTTGCTATACGTTGGAAAATATATAAATTAGAATAACCTACAATTTTGAACATACGATCAGAAATAAGTTTAACCAATCGTAGCCTGATTTATGTACCTTGCATTATAACCCTGTTAGATAGTTCGAAGGATCACAAACCAAAACCGAATTGTGGTAACAATATAATTATAACTTTTTCCAAACATAAAAAAGTTTTACGCGAAAGAAAGAAACATATATTTACTTTTAAAAGAAGCATACATTTACAATATAAATATTAATATACGTATATATAATAATAATAATATTAATATATATATATATATTATATTATAGAATATTTACTTATTTTTCATATTTCAAATCGTGAACAAGATTTCTCTATTCAGCGTTACCATTCGGTTTTGATTGAGGTTCGATCATCTGCCGACAGAGTGCAGCGCGACACAGATTTCCAGATGATTGATATACACCAAATCAAACTATGATAATCTAGCATCCATAGTTAATATTTTTGCATTTATTGGTTATGTCAAGGTTAAATCGTTTAAATCGTAGCTGTATGAAGATGACTGGAAAATATTTACGATGACTGGGGCGTGTTTGCACTGACTGAGGCGGATTTGATGTAACTAAAGCGGACTAGAGCGGGTTAGAGCATGCTGGAGCGGGGTGGAGCTGGTTGGACCAGACTGTGGAGTGGGTTAGAGCAAAACTGAACGGGCTAGGGCGGACTGGCGAACGTTTGAGGTCCTGTAGATGCCATTAGACCTGAAACCACATAACGCGAGTGGTCCATCCTATACCTCTACATCCTATGTTATAACCTGACACAAACGGCTACTGTGGTCAAATATTTTTTCCAGCACGCTAATAATTCCTCTATTTTTTGGTACCATGGTAACCTAAAATGGCGGGAAAGTAGCACAGTAATCCCTCTATTTAACAGATGCATTTTTGTCACTTAATATTCATGGGTTGTGTCCATCATTTTTTTGAAATTGTCCGAATATTCCTCTCTGTTTTATTTTTCATGCAATACTTTCCCTTTTTCATCTCCAATTTATATTTATCATCAGGGACTTAGGCTAAATAACGTCTGTGCAATAGTAGATCAGAGTACTTCAACTTAGAACATGATGTGATAGTTGATTTATGAATTACATATTTCATGAGTAACAATAGAAATGAGTATTTGTTTTAACAATTAATCGAAAATCATCAAGCAGGTAATTTCGTTGAGTATTTATCCATTTGCAAATTCTATGTTGCATTAATTGCCACTTTTTTCACAATATAAATTCTATGCAGGTTTTATTGCACAATTGTAGAAATTCTATATATTTCGCTACTATGCTATTATATTATATGGAACTATCAATGCGACACAAAATTGTTTAAAACTTCACTGCTACATAAAATTAATTTGAAAGGTGCGTATTCCACATAAATATGATACATGCATACACGCAGCAAACAACAAATGCAATATATTTCTGCACATGCTGATAAACATAAATATGCATTACGTAAACAATACCGAACAAAAAATATATTTTAAAAATCCGAATATCATAAAACACTCTTTCGGCCAGCTTATCCGCTTCCTGAAAAAAATATGCATTTGCATAAATGTCCGCTGTGCCAACAGGTGACATCAGGAATTATTGTATAATTTTGCTTCTTATTGTAAACATACTATCGAATGACCCATTAAAAAATAGACCGTCGAATCATTCAGTGTGCAGACAGACGGTTAATTACATATTCCATTTTATGAATACATATATCTTCTAAAAATATTTTTTTATATATTCTTAACCTCCAGTTTGCATCCTAATTTTTACTGGCATAATAATATCGCGAACGACCCGGGCTTAATTATACGTTCCATTTCATAAATCTACATATTCTTTCATTTATATATTTCGAACTTTGTGCTTGCAACCTCGTTTTCACTGTTAAGATATAATAAAATCGAAAACGGATGAAACTGATAAAATAGCGAGAAAAACTATTGACAGACGAACGCACGTGACCACAGAATACAGTAATGTTTCTCTAATCTGAGGGTCAATTAGAGAGACATTACTGTCTATTGTAATTATCAAGACCTTTAGCAGAGACTAACTATAAAAATGAGTCGCGAGGCTCGAACAATCGTATCTCCTCTTCCCAAATCGTTCATTTTTGTGCGCTCGATTTATAAGCTGAACGACAATTGTGGAGAATTTCATTACAGTAATTTCTCCCCAATTCGCGCTCAGATTGCGCACAAAAATAGACAATTTCCGAAGAGGAGATAATAACATTGTGGCTCGTTTTTTATAGTTACCGACTGTCAACAACTATAAAAACGAGCTGCAAGGCTCGAATAATCGTATCTCCTCTTTCCAAATTGTCCATTTTTGTGCGCAATCTGAGCGTCAGTATGGGAGATATTACTGTACAGTTATGTCTCTCTAATTGACGCTTAGATTGCGCACAGAAATGGACAATTTGGGACGAGGAGGCACGATTATTCGAGGCTTGCGGTATGTTTTCATAGTTACGAATTGTCAAGAACTATAAAAACGAGCTGCAAGGCTCGAACAATCGTATCTCCTCTTCCCCAATTATCCAATTTAGTGGACAATCTGAGCGTCAGTAAGGGAGACATTACTTTACATTGTTTTTACGCCGCCCGAAAATATCCGGGGTCGCAAACGAACACAAAGGCGAAAGATTTAGTGGCTGGCCCGGGAATCTCTGTTGATATCGTGAGTAGCACTATAGAGATTAACTTATTGTTAGAGCTGTCCGCGAACGGTACGATTGCCGCCATAATTCAAGGGATCGCGAAAGCCGCGCGGCAGGCACCAAACGTTTCTCAATTATCGAAATGGAGAGAAGCTAAACGCGAAGGCGGCGGCGGCATCGTTGCTGTTTCGTCTTGTTGGGTTTCTTTTCTACCCGGGGTGGCTGCGCGTTGCCGGCGCACACAACGACGGTTATAGGTCGGTGTAAAAATGAGTACAGAAAAGGTCGCGTGGGTGGTGGATGGGTCAGTGGCAGAATGAGATGGCTGACAGATGGAAAAAGTGTCCGTGGTTGTGTGAGCGTATATACGTGAATAAGAAACAACCGGAAAAACGGCGCACACAAGTGCAGCCGGGCCGCTGTCACGGGCTGCAACGGCGGAGGAATGAAAAACAGAGTAACCGAGCCTTCCTAAGACGGAACAGCATTTTTGGTTACGAGGACGGTCGGAGGAACGAGGAAAGAGAACCCCGACCCGTGGGCTGTGTTGGAGCCACGGAACGTCCAAGGGACTGTCTGAAAATTATAAAAGTCTCCGGAGTCGTGCATCTTGCACGAGGTTACGTCGAAACTTCGGGCATAAGCAAAGAACGATTCTAGAAACATTTATGGACGCCGCGAATTTTCGCTTTCTCGCACGGAGACATTTCTCTGACGATCGGAAGAAATATAGCCGTGGAAATATAGCGGGCGAAATCTTCGCGTATGCGTTAAAAATTTTCGTTTCAGCCACGGTTGAAATCGAGTTTCCTTCCGTTTTTTAACGCGGAAACTGCCGGAACGATCAAAATGATTGGAATTGTTTTTCTTTCACGGTTATCGATACCGTAAGAACGCTTCCCCGTGAGAAACGTTCTGATAATATATCGAGGACTAGCAGTCTGCAAAAATGTACGAACATGCAACAATATGCGACAGTTTCGGGCACCGAAGATTGCGCGAGGGAACGTGGAGTAGCATGGAAGTCACGACTTACCATAAAAGAAGTTTTGAGGTAATCCATAGAAATGGCGCTACAAAGTATTATCGACATATAATTCTGCAACAAAATGCTGCCTTCTGTCTAGGAAATGAAACGGTATATGGAATCGTGGAAATCGCACTCTCACCTATCACCGAGAAATTACTTGTGAATTTGTAACGAGGATCCGTTTAAATTGATAAACTGTCTGATACCATGCGGAAATATTAATTTGTAATAAGAATCCATTTAAAGATAAACTAGCAGATATGATCCGGAAATATGACTTATTCATTTATAATAAGAACCCGTTTTAATTTGATAAATTACCCGATACTGTAATATAATACCTATTATAATAAGATCCACTTTTTGATACAGAAATATTACGCGGAATACTTACAACTAGAATCTTTTTTAGACTTTACTTCACAATTACAGTAATGTCTCCCTAATTGACGCTCAGACTGTGCAGAAAAATGGACAATTTGGGAAGAGGAGATACGATTGTTCGAGCCTTGCAGTTCGTTCTTATAGTTATTGACAATTCGAAAACTATAAAAAACGGGCTACAAAGCTCGAACAATCGTATCTTCTCTTCCAAAATTATAATTACGAAATTAAAATTAAATAATATAATTATTATATTATATAGTTATTATAATTAAAATTATAATAACGAAAGTACAATGATGTCTCCCTAACTGACGCTCAGATTGTTCATAAAAAATTGACAATTTGGGAAGAGGAGATGCGGCTGGTTTTCATAATTATTCACAACTTATAACTATAAAAACAAACCTCGAAGCTCGAATAATCGTATCTCCTCTTCCCAAATTGTCCAAATTTTTGTGGACAATCCGAGCGTCAGTATGGGAGACATTACTGTACTAACATCACAAAGATGCTTCTTCGAAGCAATGTCTAGATATCATCTACACATTCGTGCGCATTTTGAAAGAAAAGTCGTGCAACATCCGAATAAAAAAACGTTCTCGTTGTTTTTTCGAGATGCGAACTAGTCATTTCGCGCGACTAGAATCCGCGGTAAGAACAGTTCGCGGTGAAATGTTCAGAGGCTACGAGCGCACAATTAAGTGAAAAAGAATGCCAGGGCAGCTCGCTGATACGCGATGATGACGCCGGAGAATACGAGATCGCGCGAGATACCAGCTCCGATAATAAAATGCACAATTCAAGATCGTATGCCGACTGTTCGGTGTAATTTGTTGCTTCGATCGGTAGTTCTGATGCTTGCTTATTAAGCCGAAAGCGGGCCGGCCGGGTGCTCTTGTTTTGTCGTTTCCGGCGTGGAACGACGGTTAATAATAATAGTGAGAGAGAGAGAGAGAGAGAACGGAGTCCGCAGACGGAACGTTTGATTTTAAACTTCATTATCTCGTAACTTGACGGAAAACTAGTCCTTTGAAGACAGACTTCATTGCATTCTTCGCGACGTCTTGCCGGGATAAAAATGGAAAATTGGAGGGAGAACGGGATACGGGGGCAAAGGAATGAAATGTTATTTGAAAAGCATAAATTTCTTGGTACGACGAAAGGAAGCGTCTTGAATTGTATATTCTAATTATACGCGTACGCTGCGAATACAAAGTTACGTTGCCGGGCTGCAGCACAGACGCTTTCGTATAATGGATACCTGCAAGAAATGGTAAAATATGGAGCGGCAGTAAATCTGTCATAGGAAGAAATAACGACACGATTTAAACGTGTGCCGTAAACGCTGTTCTACCGAACTGCTTCGGCTTTTATGACACCGATTCGATGGAAAAAGAAGTTTGCTTTTATCTTCATTAAACAGGCAACACGGCGAGCACACGGCGCGGCAGAAAATTGCAACACGCGCGTATAGAATTTTATTGCAAAGAAAAAAAGGAGCCGTTTCAAGTATCACACAGAAAACTGCGCGCCTATTTCTAGACACTCTGTACCCGTTCTACTGAGGTATTGTAGAACACGTTCGATAGAGACTGGAATGTTCTTGTGATTATCGGCGCGATGTGCTTGTGTTTATACGATAAAACTTACTGTTCTCGTATCGATGTCGTGACACAGATACGTGTGTCATTTGTTTGCCCTTCGATTCTTTAATGACTCGTTATCGGACCGCGGATATTTATGCAAAATACAAATTTGCCAGAAACAGAAATCAAATGAAACTAAATTGTTTCTTTTAACCCTTTGCACTCGAAGCTGTTTCAACTTCAAGACTAAGATATTTCTTCCGAGGTTGTATTATTTTTGTATTGTTTGCATATGAAGATCAGTTTACTCGCTCGTACAATAATTACGCTTTTAATAATTCTTTCAATATAAACAAATTTGTTAAATATATATAGCTAATCTATATGTAAATATTATATAGCAATTTTAGGGGTTAATAATAAGGGTTAATAATATTGATAAACTGAAAATACTGTGACGGTATTATTAAATTCTGCCTACGTCCTCGCAAAAGTATATTTCAGCCAATCATTTTTATCATAAATTTATCAAATTTGCAGTCAACTTATTACTAATAAGTATCCCGTCAGAAAATTTAGAAATCTTTCCCTAAAAGTTACCAATTCTTCCCGTTATTTTCATGACTGGTCGAAGCATAAAAACTTATTATTTAAATTGAAATTTCAATGAAAACTAAAATACAAGACAGTGGTATTCTTTTGTTTCGTTTATATTTTAACAAAGATATTTAATATGTCTTATTCGATAAATATAAAGTAAATTACGCCCGTGAACAAAATCAAAGGCAATTCATCACCCCACAGTAATCGGTTCCACTACTCTATATTTTAGCTTTCACCGAAATCGCAATGTGTACTCGTCGCGACAGAAAATATAGCAATGTCTCTCTAATTGACGCTCAGATTATCCACAAAAATGGACAATTTTGGAAGAGGAGATACAATTATTCGAGCCCTGCGGCTCGTTCTCATAGTTCTTGACAATCCGTAACTATGGAAACGAACTGCATGGCTCGATTAATCGTATCTCCTCTTCCCGAATTGTCCATTTTTGTGCACAATCTGAGCGTCAGTTAGGGAGACATTACCGTATCGCCATATTTTTCGTCACGCGTGTCCTCGTCGAAACCGGCTAACTGGTTAACGGAGTCATTCCCCTTTAAACAGAGAGTCGGAGTAACAGCAGTTACTGGAATTAGTGGGAAAATATGATTGCCCCGTAGAACCGCAAAAAGCGACGGGCACGTAAACAAGTATCGGCGCGGCGATATTTCTGCCACGTAATTACCATAAGGATTAGACGAAACATTGTCGTACCGCGAAGGGAGAGATACATACATACATACAGTGCTGCGGAGATTTCAGAACGCTGAAGATAAGGCCGTCCTATCCCATTAACCGGTTCCTTCTTTTTTTTATCTTTGACGAGACGTAACTCAGGAACTAGTCGTTCCGTCGGAAGAATGATTATCCGGACGGTTCGCGTGTTTTACAGGTTTTCAGGGGGTTCGTGTTCACCGGGGTGGTGCAACTTAGATATATAGTCGTTTTACGAGCGCGGTGGTAGATGATTCCGGCGTGGTATACTTCAAGAATGGGTAGTGCTCTTTACGGAAGCGACTTAACTCGCGTCACGCTGACGAGCCTTCCAGTAAATACGGAGTTTTATATTTAAAACATCTTAAAGACACGCTCGAACGTTCTACCCTCGCAACCGGTTAACGTCGTCGCGCGCGCGTTGCCTTTTCCATCCTTTGATACGTTTCCGCTTGGACCGCGCTTACCAGAAATAAAAAAGAAGAGAAAAAATAGAGGAAAAAAGACGACATTATCATCGATTTACCCCGTCATCGGGTGCCACTGGTAACACTGTATTTGCTCCAATTACGCGGGAAATAATTAAAGGAGCCGACGAGGACGGTGCCGTCGGTGGTTCGTTATTAGTCACGCGATAAGAAACCGCGAGCAATTTCGCGTGCGTACGCAGAAGTCATTTTAAACGCTCCCGGTATTTTCCTTGTCGCGTGATTTACGAGGAAATTATGTAGATGCGCCGGCGAACGATAGTTCGGCCCGCAGAAGAAACCAGCCTTTCGCGTACCTGTTTTAAATAAACGATTAATCACGTACCGGGCAATTATGAGGAAAGGGTGGCGGCGGCGGCGGCGGCGGCGCGCGAGCACGCGAGATGAAGGGAGACGCGGTGAGAACGGAAGAGACGGAGGGAGATCTCGTAATTCTGTTCACCCACGGCGACGAAATGAAGTCGTTAAGGGTGAATTTCTTATGATTTCGTGTGACACACGACTTCCGTTTCGTCTACCGGCTGGCCACAGGAAATTGTACGAATATATCAGCTAAAGGTTTCCAATTGCATTTATGGCCTCTCGACGTCTCGTTTCGCCCTCCGTTCCTCTCCCCTCCCTCGCTATCTCTCTCTCTCTCACACACTCTCTCTCTCTCTCTCTCTGTATCTTTCTCTCTCTATATCTATCTCTCTCGCTCTCCGGTTCTTCTTGTGTATACAACGACAAATAGCATTTCGTTTCTGTGCGCGAGTCGTTTCTTTGCAACCTCATTGCACGACGCGCCCGTGTGGGTGACCACCGGGGCTACGTAAATATGGTTATACGACGTTGTACGTTGATAATGAACGCGCGCGTGTTCGTGCAAAAGTGTAGTGGGCTGCGGCTTGTGGTAAGGGCTCGGAAGAGGGATCGAGAACCGAAGCACAATGCGACGGGAGAGGGAAAGGGAAAGAGGTCGAGAGAGAGAGAGAAAGAGAAAGAGAGAGAGGGTGCAAGAGAGAGAGAAAGAGAGAAATGGACGACGGTAAAGAGAAAGGGAGAGAGGAAGAGAAAGAGAAAGAGAACGAGAAAGAGAGAAAGAGAAAGAGAGAAAGAGAAAGAGAGAGAGAGGGAAAGAGAAAGAGAGAAAGAGAAAGAGAGAGAGAGAGAGAGGAAAAGAGAAAGAGAGAGAGAGAGAGAGAGAGAGAGAGAGAGAGGAAAAGAGAAAGAGAGAGAGACCGAATACGTACATTTGCGTTTACCCGCTGCACAGCACGCGTAACACACTCCTGCATATTTTCTGCGACGACGACACTGACAGTCGAATAGGAATAAGTAAATGAGCGTACATCGTGTTGACTTCGTGCGTGGTTTGTTCAGCAAGACCCGTAGGAAACTGGCGGAACTGGCGTGTTGAACACCGCGCGAATTCGTCATTTCTGACATGGGCGCATTGTATGATATATAAAAGCTTCTCCCGCGCGACGGCGGCCCTTATAATTCCGCCGATAATTCATCGGCTTCGATAAACGAAGAGGTTCTGCGCCGATCGTTTCGGAACGGCAACCGATAAGAAATTATCGTGTACAAACAACGGGGGCGAAGCGAAACGTCGCGTCGACGACGTCGTCTGAGAAACGTCGTCGGACCATGGGCGGAGGAGTGTTCATTCATTCATTTCCAACGATGTCTGACCTCGATACCCGGCCTCTGTCACAACAGGTGAAAAATATCGCTTTGAATGCATTTCGATGCATATTTCATTCAGCTTTCAACGATGATCGAGGTTCTTTGACAGTGGCTGAGAGTCCGGGAACGAAGAGAAAATCTGGAATAGATTCGTGTGATACGTTCGCGGACGAAATTATGGGACACACGGACGAATTTTGGCGTTGGGGTGAATTCGGAGGATTTTTTCGAATCGTTTAGTTACCAGCAAGTCGAACGTGTTATAAAAATCGTTGCAAAATGGTAAGGAACGCTTCGAGCGAAATATGCAACGATGTAGCGTTCAAAGTAATGAACTTTCTTTAAATAGAATTTGACATATGATTGCACAGATACAGTTTTTATGAAACAGGAATGTTTAATCTGAAAGAGTTAATAATGTGTATATTATTAGTAATAAAAAACATTGTACTATAGCGTATTTTAATTTAATCTTGATTAGTGCACCGTTGCACAGCTAATGCTGCATCATCTAGTGCGAGGAAAGCATTGAAACGATTTGCGTATACTTATTGTTAGACTGCGGATTTTATCTACTAACTATGACTAAAATAACTAGGTTAAATACGAAACCTTATTAATTCGTCAATTAGAAGAATTGAAGAATATCTTTCTAATATGAGCAATAATAACTGAAAGCGGAAGGACAGTTTCATCGGACTTAAGTTTCTCACGATAAGCTCGGACAATTTTTATTTTGCATAAAAATCTACAATCTACTTACAGTTGTTTATTTTATGTAGCTACTTTATAGTAGTACAGTAAATTTTTCCTAATTTTCCGTTGTAAATAAAAATGGACAATTTGGGATGAGGAGATACGATTATTCGAGCCTTGCACCTCGTTTTCATAATTGCTGACAATCGGTAACCATAAAAATGAGCCGCGAACAATCGTATCTTCTCTGCCAAAATTGTCCATTTCTCTTTGGAATCTGAGCGCGAAATTGACAGAAATTACTGTATGTAATATCGAAAGTAATGGACAATTAATAATAATAATAATATCGAATTAATAATATCGAAATGGACAATTTGGGAAGAGGAGATACGATTATTCGAGCCTTGCGGCTCGTTCTTATAGTTCTTGACGATCCGTAACTATGAAAACGAACTGCGTGGCTCGATTAATCGTATCTCCTCTTCCCGAATTGTCCATTTTTGTGGACAATCTGAGCGTCGATTGGAGAGACATTACTGTATAAACAAAAACCTTAAACATGTGTTACAATGATCTCGCAGCGTCTACACTGTCATTTTTAGAGTGCGCGGCATCTTCAAGTCCGGGGATGCTCTAAATCAAAATGGCTGCCCGCGTTCCGAAATATGTATCGTTCGACCGGCGCAACAGCCCGGCCGATGGAAAACGCAAAACAAATTGCAAGGCAAATGTACAATCACGCGAATTATCCGAATTAACGGAACACGCGATGGCAGGATAGGGTCAAAAGGGCCGGGGCGGGCGGCGGCGCGCGGGTATCGGGGCGGATGGGGAGGGGCGGAGATTCAAAGCGATGTAACACATTTTTGTTAGCGTGCACCGGTCGTAATGGTAACGCATCAATGACAATATGGAAATGCATTTAGCGCGCCTCTGTTGCCGGGCATTATTCTGTTTATTGACACATCAATTTGAAGAACGCAATAAGCGTAAAACATTTAGCGTCGGTAATACGTAGCGGATAAATGAAATATCGCGTGATTAAACGCCGAGCGGAATAGCCGGCTGTTACTTCGCCCTTTGGAATCCACCGCCGCGTTTATTATTGTATCGATTCGCGGCCGTGCTTCAAGAAGGAAAATTATGTTATATACCTCGGATAGAAGTTATAAACCCGGCGGCGGGTGCTGGGAGCAGGAGGAGGAGGGAGGGGGCGGGACGACGGCGTGGCTCGGAGGCGAGTAAACAACCGAAGAAAAGTCTGTGGGCGGATTAGCATGGTAGGTGTCGGTGGGATATCATAAAACTAGTTTGTAAAGTACGGGGCGCACCCTCCGTTGTACCCGAGGATTTCATTCTAGTACCACGTTGGAACAGGGCCGGCCGGTTCCGAAGGGAAATCCGTCCAAGCGGTCTGAAAGAATGGATTAAGGAAAGAAATGTTCGGCGCCACTTCGATTTTCTTTATCCGACACCGTTCGCCGCTAACTTCTTCGCAGCGACTCTGCAACTCTTACTCAATTAAAATCGATAAACGATCATTATTTAACCATGCGCCGTTACGTACTGCGCGCTATCTATCTGACAGCACGATTTATTCGATATAATAAAACTTGTAAGAGACGAAAGTTCGTGGAACAACGCAAAAATTGTTTTAATGTTTCTGATACTGAATTTGCGATATTTTTTCGAACGCTTATCAGGAAGCTTGAAAAAGTATATAAAATTATAGATACTAAATAAATAAAATTATATATATAATATAATAATATAATACAACAAATATAATAATACAGTAATATAATATAATATATATAATAATATAATAATATAATATAATATATATAATAATATAATAATATAATAATATAATATAATATATATAATAATATAATAATATAATATAATGTAATATATATATATATAAAATATAAGAAAACATTGAACGACCGGAAGATCGATATTCGCTAAAACAAATCGATCCTAACGATTTAACCTAATGATCCGTATTTCCACTGGATTTATGTATCGCAATCTCATCCGCAAGCGAGGCATTCCATTTTGGAAACGTTCATATTTCCGCACAGATTCCGTGTACGCGTACCGTATTCATTTGATAACAAGATTTTAATCATTTTTAAGCACGCGCTTAAACGCGATCCCATAACGCTTTAATTGTCTTGTTACAAAATCCGACGCAGTTTTCGACAATGAAGCGCAGTCTGTTAAATTAAATTTCAAACAGGTTGTTTAAGCGATCTTCAGCAGGCTCGACTCATCGTTCGATGGTTCGTAAAACTTAATTAACGGTTCGTGCGGCTATAGAAATAAAGAACGCGAGGGCTCGGAATATTAGATCTGCGACCATAATCGCGTTTCGTGCCATACGGGTATTTTTATGTTTTCAAGTAACGTAAACGCAAGGTACAGTGATGTCTCTCTAATTGACGCACAGATTCTCCATAAAAGTGGACAATTTGGGAAGAGGAGATACGATCGTTCGAGCCTCGCGGCTCATTTTTATGGTTATCGATTGTCAACAATTATGAAAACGAAGTGCAAGGCTCGAATAATCGTATCTCCTCTTCCCAAATTGTCCATTTCGATATTATTAATTCGATATTATTATTATTATTAATTGTCCATTACTTTCGATATTACATACAGTAATTTCTGTCAATTTCGCGCTCAGATTCCAAAGAGAAATGGACAATTTTGGCAGAGAAGATACGATTGTTCGCGGCTCATTTTTATGGTTACCGATTGTCAGCAATTATGAAAACGAGGTGCAAGGCTCGAATAATCGTATCTCCTCATCCTAAATTGTCCATTTTTATTTACAACGGAAAATTAGGAAGAATTTACTGTACTACTATAAAGTAGCTACATAAAATAAACAACTGTAAGTAGATTGTAGATTTTTATGCAAAATAAAAATTGTCCGAGCTTATCGTGAGAAACTTAAGTCCGATGAAACTGTCCTTCCGCTTTCAGTTATTATTGCTCATATTAGAAAGATATTCTTCAATTCTTCTAATCGACGAATTAATAAGGTTTCGTATTTAACCTAGTTATTTTAGTCATAGTTAGTAGATAAAATCCGCAGTCTAACAATAAGTATACGCAAATCGTTTCAATGCTTTCCTCGCACTCGATGATGCAGCATTAGCTGTGCAACGGTGCACTAATCAAGATTAAATTAAAATACGCTATAGTACAATGTTTTTTATTACTAATAATATACACATTATTAACTCTTTCAGATTAAACATTCCTGTTTCATAAAAACTGTATCTGTGCAATCATATGTCAAATTTTATTTAAAGAAAGCTCATTACTTTGAACGCTACATCGTTGCATATTTCGCTCGAAGCGTTCCTTACCATTTTGCAACGATTTTTATAACACGTTCGACTTGCTGGTAACTAAACGATTCGAAAAAATTCTCCGAATCCACCCCAACGCCAAAATTCGTCCGCGTGTCTCATAATTTCGTCCGCGATTAAATTAAAATACGCTGTAGTACAATATTTATTTACTTATCTCCTCTGCTCAAACTGTCCATTTCTCTGCGCAATTTGGGCGACAATTGCGGAGACGTTACTGTATTATCGGTTCACTGTTCAAGTGTTCGCGCGAACAAACGTGTCGTCGGAAACGCGTGCGTCGAATCGAGCGACCTACATAACATTCCGACGAGTAATATTGCTAACAGGGAACAATAATAATCGCAACGCGGTATGCAGTAGTAGTTTTCGACCGAAACTCGCTACCGTCCGTCGACGAGCAAACGGTGTTTGCAAAATGAAGTCTCGGGGAAATCGTGTCGGCGAGGTGAGTGCCGATGAAATGATAGCCGGCGACGTAAGGGTGTATAAAACTGGGGTTCACATTAACACCCTTCCCTACAGCAAAAAATTCAGGTTGCCCGATCGTTTTGTTGCGGGGTGTACGAGCAAGCAGCAGACGCGTGCGCGCGCGCGCGTGCGTGTGTGTGCGAGCGCGCTCGAGCGAGCGAGCATCACCCCTGGAATATCACTCACACGGTCGCGCGTCTCGCACCCACGCGCGGGGTCTCTTCTTACATTGCCGGTTGACTCGTGTTGTCCGGCTCTAGCGCTTTGACTCGTCCCGTTCTCCCTCCTCTCTCGCCTCCGTGCACATGACACACAGACAGCGTTCGGCACTTGGTTCCGGTACTCCTACTCTCGCGCCTTGTTGCCGAACGGGTGCGAGAGAGCGAGGATCGATCAGCCGGTCCTCGTCGGCCATTCATCATAAGAAAGACGCAGACGGGAGGACCGTGGTGTACGCGGCACGGATAAAGGGTCGGAAAGGGAGAGACGCTCGGGTAGAGCCAGAGAACCGACCAACGCGGAGAAAGGCGGGGAGAGAGAGAGAGCAGAGAGTGCGAAAGAAAGAGAGAGAGAGAGCAGAGAGATAGCGAGAGAGAGAGAGAGCGCGAGGGAGAGAGCTAAGAGTGCGAGAGAGAGCGAGAGAGAGTTAAGAGTGCAAGAGAGAGCAATTGAAAGAGCTAAGAGTGCGAGAGAGAGCGAGAGAGAGGGAGGGAGAGAGCTAAGAGTGCGAGAGAGAGCGATTGAGAGAGCGATTGAGAGAGCTAAGAGTGCAAGAGAGAGCATGGGAGAGAGCTAAGAGTGTGAGAAAGAGCGATTGAGAGAGCTAAGAGTGCGAGAGAGAGCGAGGGAGAGAGCTAAGAGTGCGAGAGAAAGCGATTGAGAGAGCTAAGAGTGCGAGAGAGAGCGAGGAAGAGAGCTAAGAGTGCGAGAGAGAGAAAGAGAGAGCGAGAAAGAACGAGAGAGAAAGAGAGAGAGAGAGCGAAGCGCGAGAGACATATGCATCGTGGAAAGTGGGCGCGAGCGAAACAACGATAGCGATGATGCGGTGCACCTGTAAGACAAAGTCAAATGGTTCGGGGTACGAAACGAATAAGAGAGACGAGCGACCAGAAGAGCCAGAAGATCAAGAAACGCTGCGGCGAGAACAGCACCGAACGTTGCCTCGCGTTTATGGTGAGAAAAAGATGGTGGAAGAGGATGTCAGCGGCGAGCGTGAGCGACGACCGAAGGCAGGGGTGTCGATAAAGGTTTTTTTTGTTTCTTTTTAACCCTTCAGAGAATACAATTCCTGGGACGCGGCGAAAGAGGGATTCCTTTATTCTGCATTGTTAAGGAGTCGATTTAGAAAATCGATTCTTAGACGATTTGTGACGAAATATGTATTTGGATATTGCGATCCGATTGCGCGGATCTTTCAACTGAAATGTTTTACAAGTTTTGTGGACGTGGGAACCGTTTAGGAACTTTTTTATTTTTCGAGTAATTGTCGATTATTTTATATTATTGTTTATTAGTATAGTTTTATAAGTTTGTTAGTATATTTTATGTTATAATATAAGATCATGTTATGTATTTTATATTATTGTTTATTAGTATAGTTTTATATAAGTTTGTTAGTATATTTTATATTATAATATAAGAGCATGTTATATTTTATATTATTGTTTATTAGTATAGTTTTATAAATTTGTTAGTATATTTTATATTATAATATAAGATCATGTTATATCTGCAATTCTTACAGTTTATATCGTTTGAAATCGGATTTGCGCAATTTAATGGAAGACGAATGTTTCGCAAGCATTTAGTAACGAGATACCGAATATTACTATGCATTTTTTAGCATAAATAGGGGATCTCTCGGCGTGTTGATTGCGTTATTACAAAATTTAAGCATACGATCTACCCTTTGTACTCTCACCGAACAAAAACACGGTCTTTCTCGGTTTCAAAGTACTTAAAACTGTTCAATTTCTCGGTACGTTTTAATTGTACGTATTTACGGAAAATATAAAGCAGTTTGTCAAAATAGATTGCAATATCAAATTTCATAAGAATGTACGAGTTACAATATAATGAAACTGAAAAGTTCGGTTTTCTTTGTCGCAGTTATTCTTTTTAATTCTTTCTATCTCGCAGATCTTGATAAAAAATTGTTCTCAGTGTATCGTTTTACAAAAGAATTTTTAAATCCCGACAAAAGAGTGTCACTTTTGCGAACAGTTAATCAACCCTTAACCGGTACGACGATTTTCACAAAAGCAACTGGTGTATTTGAGGCAACGATGAAACCCCGTGTAGAAAATTTCCAAAGTGATACGTTAATCTAACTCTAGATAAACCGTTGCATTTGATTTTTAGCTAGCGCGTAATATAATAAAAACCGGAAAAATTAAACTTTTACCACAGAATGAAATAGAACTGCGATATTGCGATCGCTCGTGAATCATTATGTTCTATTCCCAGCCGATGCTTGGAATACAGTATAATGTCTCTCTAATTGACGCTCAGATTGTCCAAAAAGATTGGGCAATTTGGGGATAGGAGATACGATTATTCGAGCTCTGCGGTTCGTTTTTATAGTTACGAATTGTCAACAACTATAAAAACGAGTTGCAATGCTCGAACAATCGTATCTTCTCTTCCCAAATCGTCCACTTTTGCGTACAATCTGAGCGTCAATTAGGGAGAATTTACTGTACAGTAATGTCTTTCTAATTGACGCTCAGCTCGGAAAGAAGAATGGACAATTTGGGAAAAAGAGGTACACGATTATTCGAGTTTTGCACCTCGTTTTTATAATTATCGATAATCTGCCACTATAAAAACGAGCCGCAAGACTCGATCAATCGTATCTCCTCTTCCCAAATTGTTCACTTTCGCGTACAATCTGAGCGTCAATTAGGGAGAGTTTACTGTACAGTAACGTTTCTCTAATTGACGCTCAGCTCGGAAAGAGAAATGGACAATTTGGGAAGAAGAGGTACACGATTATTCGAGTTTTGCACCTCGTTTTTATAATCGTCGATAATCTGCCACTATAAAAACGAGCCGCAAGACTCGATCAATTGTATCTCCTCTTCCCAAATTGTTCACTTTCGCGTACAATCTGAGCGTCAATTAGGGAGAGTTTACTGTACAGTAATGTCTAATTGACGCTCAGCTTGGAAAGAAGATTTGACAATTTGGGAAAAATAGGTACACGATTATTCGAGTTTTGCACCTCGTTTTTATAATTGTCGATAATCTGCCGCTGTAAAAACGAGCCGCAAGGCTCGATCAATCGTGTCTCCTCTTCCCAAATAGTCCATTTTTTTCTGCACAATCTGTGCGTCAATTAGGGAGACATTACTGTAACAAGAGAACACGGAAAACAAAATTTTGATTTCGACTACGAAATAAAATGACAAAAGACAAGGGCGGCGCGTCGTGCGTGAAAAGGGAGCAATTTATTTCTCGAGAACGAGGAGTTTTGCTGCACGCAAAACATGTACGTAATCGCAGAAATACTTTTCCACGAGCCAATTCATCCGAGCGTTCGCTAAAGAGTGAATGGAACGCGATAATTTCGTAGAAAGCGATGCGAACCGGTCACGTTTAGAGCGGCAACGGGAAGCCAAGCCGTAAATGCTAAAAATCGAGGAGCTCCATCCGGGGTTGGGGAAATTAGGCAGCTCGTCGCCGCGTGTTTTAAGATTCTCGAGTGTCACTTGTCAACGGCAGGGGGGAGGGGAGGGGCAGAAGGGTAACACGAATATCGTTCGCGCGTCAACGGGGGTTGTTGAAAAACGAACGAGCTTCTCCGGGGCATTCTGCGACGCTGGAATATGCACTCGGCGTTGTTTTCATTCCTCCGCGCAAGTAGAAAGAAACTCCGTGACCAGACTTCATTAAAAAGTTGGGCCAAAGTGCGGGACATCGGCAGCGCGCGCGCGGCGTGGCGCGGCGCGGCGCGGCGCGGCGCGGCGTTGGCAAGTTAAATAGCCATTAAAATTTCCGATAGGAAACCGCGCCGGTTCTGCCGCGCGAGTTCCTCGGGGCCGAAAGACGAATTCCCCGATCGATAGACCGTATCTTTTGCCGGGGCGGAGAGAATTTGTAACTTCATAAACATTACGAAATTAGCGATTATTGGTTTCACCGTGATATAAGGAAACAACGAATCGCCCCTGTCGGTCGACGCCCTTGACTCGACGAATTGAAGAACGAGCCGAAGAAGGACAGAGTCCCAAAGCTAGAGAAAGGCGGGTGGAGAGAGAGAGAGCGAGAGAGAGAGAAAGAGAAAGAGAAAGAGAGAGAGAGCGAAGGGGAAAGAGAAAGGTATAGAAGGAGGGAGGATTGAGAGAGAGAGAGAGAGAGAGCGACAGGGTCAGAAAGAGGAAGAGAGACGGAGGGAGAGAAAGAGAAGCAGAACCCGGTCCCTGTGTACATTCGTGTCCTCTTATTGGTGTGTCGGTGTGTCGTCGACGTGGCGGATGGTGTTAGTAGCCGCTCATTGGTGTTCGCCGCGGCGGCAAGCGGCGTTCACACGTTTCCCGTCATCCACTTCGGTACCCGGCTCGCAGTAGAGCGTCGTTCGTTGTACGGTGCGGTTCGTGACGTTCCGCGATCCGTCTCTGATATCACTTCGTACCGTTCGATATGTATGTATGTGTGTGACTGTGCACGCGTTTCTTCGTCGCTTCATCCCAGATTCAGAAACAGCAGAATCGTCCAAGAAAGTGTTTTCGTTTTCGCTACGTCTCCGTCACGTCGCGTCACGTCACGTCACGTCACGTCACGTCGCGTCACGTCACGTAACGTCACGTCTCCGTTTCGTTGTTTCTTTATTTTTCTCTATCTTTTACGTTTTGTTTATTGGTGAACAAGTGCGAGCAAGAGATCGGTTTGTGTTTTCCGCGGAGTTCCCTCTTAATCCGAAACCCCCTCTTCTCGCCCACCCCCACCCACCCCTCCAGTGCCAAACGTGGATTAAAAGACGTATCCTCAGGGAAAACGCGGCCGGGGAGCAACCGGACCTCAGGTATCGTTTTGCTGGTATCCCGTTCACGTTTCGTGGCGAGTCCTTCCGCGAAATTCCAGTTTTCGCGCGCGCGCGCGCGCGCGCGCCGCCGACGCAGCGAATTGTCGCGAGTAGCGCGCGCTACGAGACTCGGACTCGCGTTTTCGTCGCGTTCTCGCTCTCTCGTTCCGTCGTAAACGCGCTCTCGCGTTTCGCCGCGGCGTGCAAAACAACCGCCCGGCACCGATGCCGATTCCCGGTTCGTGTGCACGCTAATTGTTTGGGAACGCGGGCGACGGGGAAACGGCCGTGCAGCCGCGCGCGAACGATCCGCCTGCGAATTCTCGGCTAATAGTCGGCCGCGATTCCGCCCCGCGCACACGGCCGGAGAGAGGAAGGAGTCCCGTGGTGTTTTGTGGCGAAAACCGGAAACGGGTTCGCATATTTTGGCCCGCCGTCCGACAGCCGAACATATTCGCGTCCCTCGCGTCCGAGCTTTCTCGACGACGGTGTCGCGAGGTGGCCGCGATAGTCTGGACACGAGATACGTATACATAGGAAATCTTAATGAAACGTTGACACGATTTCGTGGGCCGCGTGCAGAGAAGAGAAGCTCCGCCGTGGGTAATTTTATGCGCGCCCGTTGTTTTGGCGAGTCTACGACTATGGGCGCGCTGTTTCACGCCGCGTTAAATTCCAGTTGATAACCAGAGGAAGAAAACCATTTCGCGCGAATACACAAGGGTGTTAGCTTGATGTTTGTTAGAGCGTTTTATGATTCGTTTCCTTAACGCGATGTTTAGCGAACAAAGTAGAGACAGAGGGGGGAGGGAGAGGGAGAGCGTAAAGGCTGGCACATATTCGCCGGTTTTATTGGCAGTAAATCTCTGAATTGGAATCAAACCAGTCTTAAGAATCAATGTTGTACGGTTTGCACAAATTCGCGCCGGAGTGCACGTGCACCGAAACGATTCGCGAAATTGCTTTTCCAACCGTTCACCGTTCCACGGCATCATTTATTACCGCGGCTCTCGGTCTATTCCGAAATACACAAAGACTGTATCATAATGTTTGATGCACTTTGTACGCCAGGAATTCGCGTGTCGTCGATTGGCTCAATTAACGAGCGCACGTTGCCGCGGTGATGAGAATCCACCGTCGTGCCGATAACTATGCGCGGAATAATTTCATTTTTCCGGATACAAGAGATCTTCTTCCGCGCGGAGCCGCGAACGAGCGAGTTGGCTAACAATCGGATCCTCCTAACTTCGGGAGGTTAAGTAATGAAATTTGGGCGAGCGTGTTGAATTGCTGGCTAACGAAAAGAAGCGCCGCCGTCGCGTTGGATACGGAAAGCCTATCAACAGGCCGGTCGCGGTGAGAGGGATTTCGAAGCGTTTTCTGTCGAGGCTGTTCGAAACGATCGGAGAAAGATACAGCGAAATCTGGACAAGATGGGGATACTAGCCCTTGGGCTAATGTTGCGGCAGAAGAATCAAAGTTCGTTTGGATTTCGAAGAAACGAATAGCGTTGACATTTAACCCTTTGCACTCGAAGCTGTTTTAACTGTAAATATGAGATCATTTTTCTGACTTATGGTATTTCTATTTTATACGACAAAGTGCATTTTATGCGTATGAAACCGACTCTTGGGACTCGCGCAACAGTTACGCTCTTGATAATTTTTTAAATATAAACTTTGTTAATATCAAAAATTATTTCGAAAGGTGATGTAACAAATTTTAGCGGTGCCTCGGAGTCACAACTCGAGTGCGAAGGGTTAACAATTTTCGTCCGGCTCGATGCCGCACGGGGAACAAGCTGATGAGAGAACGTTTCAAGCTTTTCCAGCACAATTCCCTTTGCACTCGAAGCTATTTTAACTGTAAATATAAAATCATTTTTCCAACTTATAGTATTTCTATTTTAGACGACAAAGTGCATTTTATGCACATGAAACTGACTCTTGGGACTCGCGCAACGGTTACGCTCTTGATAATTTTTTAAATATAAACTTTGTTAATATCAAAAATTATTTCGAAAGGTGATGTAACAAATTTTAGCGGTGCCTCGGAGTCACCACTCGAGTGCGAAGGGTTAACAAATTTCGTCCGGCTCGATGCCGCACGGGGAACAAGCTGATGAGAGAACGTTTCAAGTTTTTCTGAAGGCTCCGCTATGGAGACATTTGTCATTTGTTAGGTAACTCCGAAAGCTCCGCTGCGGAGCCAAATGTTTTTATCATACGTTATCGTCGGCGTTAGCAATTGTTAACTATAGTTAAAACGTGCCGAGTCTGCACCATTACGATTAAACCATTTTTTGACCTTTTCTATGGTTAGCAACATGGAGAAAAATAAATATTACGATGAGAATTTAGTGTCGAGTGATAACGAAGACGTATTTGATTTCGAAGAGTTGAAAAACGTTGTGGAAGACAATGTTGGTTATGATTCTGACACTTCGAGTAGTAGTAGCGAAATTATACTACCAAAGAGACGAAGAATGAGAATTATTGAAAGTGAACGCGAAGATTCGTTACAAGACTTAAATGAATGGCGCGATGTTACGGAAGAATTACATATTCCAGATAGAATACCTTTTAGTTTATTGCCACAGGTCGTTGGACCACAAGTTCCTACAAACGTTGAACAGCCGATGCAATATTTTAAATTATTTTTCACGGACGAATTGGTAAATGAAATTATAAAGGAAACCAACGATTACGCGGAAAATGTTCTAAACTTGAAAGAAATATCTGGTAACTCTATTTGGCAAAGCGAATACTACGACACTTGTCCAAGTAAACCCAGAATGCGCATGGGAGATTGTTACCAAATCGTACCATGGTGAATTACAAAATTGAAAATTTATCTTTTATTTACAATAGGAAAATGTATATTTATAAAATAAATAAAATCAAGTGCGTTCGCAAGGACGCGTAATCTTTTCCGCTGAAAATAAGACTTCCTTTATCTCGGGCGCTCCGCTCCAAAAATGTGCCGGAGTTGCTGGTAGGCAGTACTCTAGAAACGCGCGGAGCGCTAAGGGTTAAAGAAATTTAATCTTGACTTTAAACATCTTTGTCTTACGTGAACTTGAATAAGCTTTGCTCGAACCTTCGACGGCATTCGAAGCAATTTCTAGTAAATATTGTTCGTTAACAAAGACAAAAAGCAAAAATGATTTCCCTACTTCAATGAATTTTGACAATTCATCGATGATCGAGCAATTATAATCCAGTTGTCACGGCTCTTTTAATATGCGCAGAGCTTTATGAAAACGTTTTTCAAGGAGAGATACCAACAGCGAAATGCAAACGGGGAAAGATACGTGGAATGACTTATAATGAAATACTGCGCGGAGCGCTAAGGGTTAGATTTCGAATTAGACGGTCGCAGAGAGGAAAGTGAACCGAGGATTGAGATCGTAGAATTTGTAAATCGACCGACATTTTCGACCATGATTTTCGGAATTTGGGAAAGAACGCGAGTTCGTTTAATGTGCTCGAACAATGGGTGCGCTGGGTAACGTTTTCTGCATCGAACATCTGCGAAACGTACCTTCGGCGCGTGGGAACCGTGTCATTAATTATCTCCGGCGTCCCATACACGCTATCACATGGGTGGTAACGGTTGTTTTCGTTAACTTACCGGCAACAGCGTATCGCGTAACAGTAACCTTGATAATTGCTTTCAGTTCGTTTCGTTCGTTGCCAACTCGAGTGGCGATAATTATAGAAACACTAGCGGATTTCGTGTAGCCTTTCACGTAGTACCGGAAGTTACGTCGCACCTATCCACATTCCAGGTGCGGTGAACGGTGCGCGATCGGGTTTTAATCGGGTATGATTAACGCCAGTAACAAGATGACCCGTGACCGGAAAGTCGCTTCACGTACCGGGACACGTAACTTGCTAGAATTGTGCTGGAAAAACTTGAAACGTTCTCTTGTTCCCGTGCGGCATCGAGCTGGACGAAATTTGTTAACCCTTCGCACCCGAGTGGTGACTCCGAGGCACCGCTAAAATTTGTTATATCACCTTTCAAGATAATTTTTGATGTTAACAAAGTATAGATTTAAAAAATTATCAAGAGCGTAACTGTTGCGCGAGTCCCAAGAGTCGGTTTCATGTACATAAAATGCACTTTGTCGTATAAAATAGAAATACTATAAGTTAGAAAAATGATCTTATATTTACAGTTAAAACAGCTTCGAGTGCAAAGGGTTAAATGTCAACGCTATTCGTTTCTTCGAAATCCAAACGAACTTTGATTCTGCCGCAACATTTTCAAGCATTGATATGCAGTGAATACGAATTTTCTCGTTTTACTGAAAAATTATTCTGCGCGGTTGTTATCATTGTTGCAGTTGCGAGAGATTAGTAACAATGATGATTTAACAAATTTTTTTATTAGTACGCTGTCGAGCATTAAAACATGATTCAACTGGCAATTTGTAAGAATTACGTTTATTGCTTTTGATATTTAAACAGATTTTTGAAAACGTTTTAAGTTTACATTCTACAATTTATCTTGCGGATGCAAGATTTTTATGCGTTCTCTTTTTTGGGGGGCGACATAACTATTGTCTTCCAGTGTTCGGTTGAAACATGAGTTAATTTCTTAAGAATTTGAGTTACGGTATTTTTGTCCAGTCGTTTCTGATAGAATTATTTATGTACGATAACTGTAGGTTGTTCTCTACATTTTTGAAATCTTTAATTTAGATTAAAAAGCATCGATCAAGTAGAAATGGCAAGCAGTATACAGACAAATTAAGTGGTCCAGTTTTAAATTCGACTTTCCTGACAGTTTGATCTCTCTTCTAATGCCAATCGAATGTTTCTCTATCGAAACAACTTCTCCTTTTTCACGAACAATCTAACTTCTAAGAACTATCTCGTGCTTAATAAAAAGTAACCTGGAGAGACTTGCAGATCTGTTATCAGGTAGCAAAATACAAAAAGTGATTCTTATATATAAGGTGATTATATAAGGTGATATTATATAAGGTGATATATATATACCGGAGACAATTGATTACGTTAATGTAAAAGTTGGCAGAAAGAATTGATTGCTTTCTAGGTTTTGTAACAGCTGTTTCATGGACACAGATTTTTGCCGCGTTCATTAAGAACTCTCCGAGCAGCTGTGTAATTTGCCGTCTCGTTTACGTAGTTTCTACGTAAGATTTATTCTCGACGTTGTTTCCTTTCACGCAAATATTTTGCACTTTTTGTAAATCGATAAACGGACAGACGGAAGACGCAGCGTTGTTTTAAATAAAATTCAGCAACTAGTGGCCGTAGCGCGGACCTAAAAGAAGCCTTCCTCGAGGAGCTTCTCGCACTTTAACAGTTTATTAAGCGATGCCAATGGCGGCACCTTCGACGCGGCACAGCTGCGAGGTAAATTACCGGAGAGGGACACGATGGTAGCGGGAATGGGGGTTCGGTACGAGTCGAGAGTAATCGCGAATCAGCGTACACGGCTCATTAAATCATCGAGACAATCGACACGTTTTACTCGCCACTTTCTTCGTCGTGGTTGGCTTCTTGGAACGTGTACGTTGTTGTATTTCTTTTTCTGCCGCGGCGTTCCATTTCCGTCATGCGACGACGAACCCACTTATTGTTTGCGTCAGGGGTCGGAATAAACAATTATCGTTCGCCTTTTTAAAGATTTTCCGTTCCAGTTCGTACGAGCCGTTTAACAAAACGTTTCCACGCTAAGAACGAACGTTAAGGATTTCTTTAAAAGTTCGCCCACGTAACTGATACAGAAATGTCTCTCCAATTGACGCTCAGATTGTCCAGAAAAATGGACAATTTCGGAAGAGGAGATACGATTATTCGAGCCTTGCGACTCGTTTTTATAGTTATCGATTTTCAACAATTATAGAAACGAGGCGCAAGGCTCGACTAATCGTAGCTTCTCTTTTAAAATTATTTCATTTCTGTGTACAAGCTGAGGGGAAATTAGGGAGAATTTACTGTATAAAGTTACGTGTTCGAAATTTTTGTGCGCAATCTGAGCGCGAATTGGGGAGAAATTACTCTGATGAAATTCTCCACAATTGTCGTTCAGCTTACAAATCAAACGCACAAAAATGGACAATTTGGGAAGAGGAGATACGATTATTCGAGCCTTGCGACTCGTTTTTATAATTATCGATTTTCAACAATTATAAAAACGAGCCGCAAGACTCGACTAATCGTAGCTTCTCTTTTAAAATTATTTCATTTCTGTGTACAAGCTGAGGGGAAATTAGGGAGAATTTATTGTATAAAGTTACGTGTTCGAAATTTTTGTGCGCAATCTGAGCGCGAATTGGGGAGAAATTACTCTAACGAAATTCTCCACAATTGTCGTTCAGCTTATAAATCAAACGCACAAAAATGGACAATTTCGGAAGAGGAGATACGATTATTCGAGCCTTGCGACTCGTTTTTATAGTTATCGATTTTCAACAATTATAAAAACGAGCCGCAAGACTCGACTAATCGTAGCTTCTCTTCTAAAATTATTTCATTTCCGTGTACAAGCTGAGGGGAAATTAGGGAGAATTTACTGTATAAAGTTACGTGTTCGAAATTTTTGTGCGAAATCTGAGCGCGAATTGGGGAGAAATTACTCTAATGAAATTCTCCACAATTGTCGTTCAGCTTATAAATCAAACACACAAAAATGGACAATTTGGGAAGAGGAGATACGATTATTCGAGCCTTGCAACTCGTTTTTGTAGTTCTTGACAGTCGGTAACTATAAAAACGAGCCACAGTGTTATTATCTCCTCTTCCGAAATTGTCTATTTTTGTGCGAAATCTGAGCGTCAATTAGAGAGACATTACTGTACTTTGGAATCGCACATGAGAAACGCTATTTTAAATAAACGAGTTTACTTAAAAAGCTTCCATAACGGAAACACAAGCTTTCAGCTTGTGAATCGTCTACATAAATAGCGCAGACGAGTGACATATTCGAAATATTAATTCAACTGTGACAATTAATAGAGTCGTCGCCGGCATATACTATTCGTTATATCGATACTAATCTCAATATTTATTACAAATCTCAAAAGTTTCTGTTACAGGAAAATTTTTATTTTCATATCATCGAAATTCTGTCATCGAATTAAAACTTTTACTTGTTCCTATCGGAACTGAAAATTTGAGAGCTTCCCTTTTTGGTTTCGTAGTCAATTTTTTTCAATATAATATTTTTTTATTATATATTATTTTTCAAATAATTTATTGATCCATGGTTCTATCTCTTGCTTCGATTGCACGCATGCGTACGTTCATTAACAAAATAGTGAAATCATAGGAAAAATATTAGGTATAGAAATGAGCTATTTATTTTTACATGATAAATATAGTTAAACAAATGTTTTTCTATCGTTATGGAGATACATACTACAGTTGGCAAAATATTGCTCGATATTATTAGTTAAATGCCTCATCGTTAATTCCCTCGGCGAGCCTGATATAAACAATTAACAATTTTAACTGCCTGCTAGAAAATTACAACGCAAGTGGAATTCAAGTATTGTAAATATCGTCATATCGCTGAACACTACTCTGATAGAATTATTGTAACATTATATTAAAATGCATTTAATTTAAAAACTGATATAAATAATTAACAAATTTTAACTGCGCGTGGTAGGAAATTAGAATATAGGCGGAATTCAGAGGTTAATCATAGTGTTCAATAGTTCCCTGATAGTATCATTGCAATATTACATTGAAAAGTATTCAATTCTACTGCACCTAAATTTCAATTAAATTCCAACTACACCTAAAGCTCGTCGAGCGTTCTAAAACCCGTTAAAGTTTTATATAATTTTTATATGCCCGCATACCTCGAGGACAAGCGACTACGATAAAGCTGTTAGAACGAAGGTTTCATGGGCTTTAATGCTTCACTTAACTTTATCTATGTCTTCCAACTCGTGACTCATTGAAGCCGCCAATTAGAATTACAGTTTCCCTCATCCCAGTTGCATCGTTCGGGACTTGATAATAATAGACTGCACCGACCATTATTTTATAATTATTACAGAGACACACACAGAGAGAGAGAGAGAGAGAGAGAGAGAGAGAGAGAGCGCGAGAGAGAGAAGAGTGCGAGAAAGAGAGCGCGAGTAAGAGAGCGAAAGAGAGAGAGAAGAGCGCGAGGGAGAGTGCGAGAGAGATAGAGCGCGAGAGAGAGAAGAGCGCGCAAGAGAGATAGAGCGAGAGAGAGAGAGAGAGAGAGAGAAGAGCGCGAGAGAGAGTGCGAGAGAGATAGAGCGCGAGAGAGAGAAGAACGCGCAAGAGAGATAGAGCGAGAGAGAGAGAGAGAGAGAGAGAAGAGCGCGGGAGAGAGTGCGAGAGAGAGAGAGAGAGAGCTCGAGAAAGAGAGCGCAAAAAAGAGAGAGAGAGCGCAAGAAAGAGAGCGCGAGAGAGATAGAGAGAGCGCAAGAAAGAGAGCGCGAGAGAGATAGAGAGAGCGCAAGAAAGAGAGCGAGAGAGAGAGAGAGAGAGACTCGTGTCCACATAGAGGGCTAATTAATACAGTGCCTACCCAGAGACCTACTGGCCGCAAAAAAGCTTTCACATTATTTTTTCGCAGTCGCGTTTAGAGCTGGTAGAACGATCGTACAGAACACGGTCCCGCGATTATTTATTGGCTAGCATATCGTGTTTATCTTGCTCGTAGGAATAATAGTAGGCGATCGAGTCGAATCGACGGTCGGCTAGCAGCCCATTCGGCTCCTCTATTGTTAGTCGCGCACGGGGACGCGATGGCGGGGATGGTAACGTTCCAGTAGAGAGGTCGGAAACGCGATCGTAAGGAGGGAACGCCGGCATCCGTGAGACGAAAAAGAACAATTTAACCTGGACACGTGGCCGAACACGGTCCGTACGTTCGGCTATTGAAACGACCAGCGGCGGTGGCGGCGGCGGTGTAGGCCGTTCGCTCGACTTTCGCATAAATCAATGGCGATCCCGATATAAACTGCTTCATAACTATCCCGTGATATAGAGGTATACGGGAACCGGTGTTTCTGTTATTATCGGCCGGCGATCGCTGTTTTCTCCTGAATGTTAATTAACTGAATAAACTGCCGGTGTTTATCGTGCGGCACACGCTCCGCCCGCCGATAATATGAAGTCGTAAACGGAATACTGTCGTCATCCCCCGTCGATAAACCGTAATTTCGTTAGCCACGGGCCGGCGTGCGGGGGAATCCTTTGAACGTTTTCGAGGGAAAAGAGTTCTCCTGGTCTGCCTCGCTGCTTGACCGCGTGTGTCGCGATAGCGATCGCGAGCGAAAGAAATCACGGAGATCGCGTGGTCGAGGATCTCGACGGCGATTACGCGAGATTCGTGATAACTTGCTTCGTGACTTGCTCCCGCCACGTTCGTTCGATGCTCCCGCACCCAAATCCCCCTTGGACCTCCCCCCCTGTGACGCCCCCTCTGCTCGCCCCGACGGGATATATGTATAGAGGTGTCTTTGAACAGCTGCCGCGTGTATTCCTGTTTATTTGCCTTTTCATGGATTTCGTCAGAGCGCTGCCTGCTAGTCCGTCTCGGCTATCCTCTTGTGCCGAAGCGAGCCTGAAGCAGAAATTTTCAAAGGCGATCTCGGTATCGTTCGTTGCTCTCTTCGAGAGAATTTTCATCCGTGGCTGTCGTCGATATTTAGCGATTACGGCTAACGCAGACGCTAAATGTCGGTTTCCTTTCCTTCTTTCTCTTCTGTTTCCTTTTTTGTTTTTTTTTTTTATCTCATGTTTCACGTCGCATCGACCTTCGGGTCATTAGCGACGGCTTGTTTTCTTCTCTCATGGCCACTTTATTTTTTGGTAGACGTTGATTTTTCTTCTTCGACGTTACAGTTCCAAGGTACGTTTTCTATACGCGGTTTCTCCGCGACGCCCAGGGCCGCGACGATGTTATTTCGTATTTTTGTCTGTGGGCGTGGTACGTATGTATCTATCTCCGCCGCATTCGAAACGCGGACGTCTGGTCGATAAAATTTGCTCGAGTAGATCGCGCATCGGCGGCTCTGTTTTTCTTTCGACCACTTAGCCGCGTCGATCTGTTCTTAAGATCGATTCTTTATGCGTTTTTCATCGACCGCGCCGGGTGCGCAGTCCCTTTCGGCAAGTTGCGCCAGAATTACTCGAGAATCAGCGAGATTTATGAATACGTTTCGCAAGCGTTTTAATTTGAATCGTAGGAGAGGCATTTTTGTTGTAAAATTGCTATCTTTTTATGTGTATTCTCGTCGTCCGCGGCTAAGGGGTTGACAAGTGTTCATGTGTCAGTTTGCAGTGTATTGTTATTATATATATATACATAAATAAAAATTCATACGATATAAATATTATTATATTAATATCATATATATAATATTAATATAATAATATTTATATCATATATATCTTATGATATATATTTATATTATCATTATTTTGGCTATTCCCCTTCAAGTTGTCGGTGAGAATTGTTTGTTATTATATAAGAGAATTGTTATTATATATATATATATATAGTATTAATATAATAATATTTATATTATATATATTTATATTATGATTATTCTGGCTATTCCCCTTCAAGTTGACGGTGAGAATTATTATGTTTATAATATTAATGCAATAATATTTATATCATATATATTTATATTATATATATTTATATTATGATTATTCTGGCTATTCCTCTTCAAGTTGTCGGTGAGAATTATTATATGTATATAATATTAATACAATAATATTTATATCATATATATTTATGTTATATATATTTATATTATGATTATTCTGGCTATTCCCCTTCAAGTTATCGGTGAGAATTATTATATATGTAATATTAATACAATAATATTTATATCATATATATTTATGTTATATATATTTATATTATATATATTTATATTATAATTATTCTGGCTATTCCCCTTCAAGTTGTCGGTGAGAATTGTTTGGCAGAAGCCTTGGGTTTTTTCGTATGTTTTCATCTTTTTCCGATCTGTTCCATATTTTGTTCCACGTTCGTTTTTCGGCATGATGTACGGCGGCAACGAGGTCTTGACGCGGAACTGGTGCCCGAATACCATCTGATGGGATTGTCGTTGCTTCTTTGGCGGCTTTGCCAGCTTCCTCATTACCTTTAATTCCCTGGCGATCTCTGGGACCCAGCCTATAATTACACGTTTGCCATCGTTGCTGAGATCCGTAGAAATATGTCGGATGTTTCGGATGACTTCGCGTTCGGTCTTGCTATTTGTGCTTTCCATTGCTTGAATTGCACTCACGGAATCTGTGAAAACGATGGACGGTTGGATCTTTCTGGTTTTGTACGTGGCTAAAGTCTTCGAGAACAGCAGAAGCGCCTGCTGTGAAAATCGACGCGGCTTCTGGAACGATGAAGTTTCTTTTATCACGTTGTTACATCCGATTACGGCAGATTCAACTCTTTGTTCCGTTTTAGATTCATCGGTGCATATTTTTCGATTACTTTTTGTGTAACCGCGTTGAAAATTAATTGTAGGTTTTATTTAATTTTTTCGATCTTCGGGAACGTTCGCGACGTCGACATTTGTTTTCGGTGTTTTTACGTTCCACGGAGCTGTTTTCTTGTGTTTACGTAAAATGGTTGTGTCAAGATTACGATGCCAGTGTGATTATTTGGCGATTCTTCCATAGAATCGGTTCTTTGATCACGTTGTTGCAGATTACGGCAGATTCAGCCCTTTGTTCAGTTTTAGCTTCATCGGTGCATGTTTTTCGATTACTTTTTGTGTAACTGTGTTGAAAATTAATTGTAGGTTTTATTTAATTTTTTCGATCTTCGGGAACGTTCGCGACGTCGACATTTGTTTTCGGTGTTTTTACGTTCCACCGAGCTGTTTTCTTGTGTTTACGTAAAATTGTTGTGTCAAGGTTTCGATGCCAGTGAGATTATTTGGCGATTCTACCATAGAATCGGTTTTGTAATTTAGTTATGTTTTTTTTCTCGTGGAGGAATTTATTAACAACACAGTGCTAATCAACTAGCTGCGAATGAAATTGCGATGCGAGGGGTTAATCAATTTTCGTGCACCGGTGGCTCAAGTTTTCCGAGAATTGCGGAACAAATTTCATAAGCGAATTGTTGGTTCTGTGCATTAACGACGATAATGGAATAGCGAAACTCAAAACTGTGAAGTTGTAAGAGGAATTTAACCCATTGCACTCGAAGCCATTTGAACTGTAAATCTAAATCAACTTTTCCGACTTATAGTATTTCCATTTTATACGACAACGTCCGTTTTATGCGTGTGAAATTGAGTCTTGCGACTTTTAACAATTTTTTATATCTAAGCTTTGATCGTGCAAAACTTATCTTGAAACGTGGTGTAGCAATTTTAGCGGCGCGTCAGAGTCGCCACTCGAGTGCAAAGGGTTAACACTCGGAATTACCAAACCAGTCAACATAATTGGTCCCTGATTTCGTCCTTTATCGTTACTGAAGTTACAAAAATGTTTCTGCAATGAATTTGTTGACGAACTTCTTTATCGAATCTTATATCGTAATAGGAATCGTACGAAGTTTGTGCAAATAGAATCTTATTATTATAATATAATATAACGTACGCGTTCAGGCTCAGTAGTTCCAGTGTTAAGAATATTGACGACCATTTTCGAACCATAAAATTATTGCAAAAATATACAGATCGAATGTGCGTTTTTCGCTGTAAAAATCCGCTGTCTGCCTATGAATATAGCCACATTGAATACAACTGCAGGAAGTAATTAATTTATACTTTTAATCCTTTACACTCCACTCACGCGAAGTTCACGTGTCAGCGATGATTAGGCGGATTTTTATGAATTTATCGCATGCGCAGAGTTTGAATCGCAAAGAAAGTTTAAAAACGATATGGTTTTTCATATTTGTTCAGTTTAGAACTGTTGAAATTACGAAGATTCTTTCGTAGAAAATAATTGATTAAATTTTTTCGTTCACCCTTACATTATAATAAAACTGGCGAAAAGTTTAAATGAATTCAGTACTGTCGTTTTTGTAAAACAATATGTGTCGGTCACTTTTGGAACTCGGCGAGTTTGATGTTAATAAAAGTTGATTTTTATTTAATCGCAAGTTAGCTTCCAGCTTTCGTCTAACAGGCACTGATAATACTGGCGAATAGAACGAAGTAAAAGCTAATTAATTGGCATACGTTCTGTTTCGAAAGCTTCATTATAAATGCGGGCTCGCTAAGGTTTTAGCGCAATGTTTTGTTAAACGCGACAGACAGCCTTTACGAGATATGAATGAAATTTAACGGAGAAAAATCATAGATGCTCAAATATTACATAATATATTGTAACTGTAAATAACAGCGTGCTAATTATAACAAATTAGCTTAACCTTTTAGGCACGACGCGCCATTATAGTGGCTTGCTCTAGTAGCTCACTCGCTCATCGTTTGAATCAAATAATCGTCTTCATATGCATTGTTTCACATTTCTTTTGTCTTCACATCGATTTACAACAGTCTACAGGGTGTCCCAAAAATGTCTCGCAATCTGGAAATGGCGGGTTCCTCGGATCATTTGAAGCAACTTCTTCCTTTACAAAAATGTTCTCCGAGGCACCGTTAACGAGTTATCAACGAAAAACAGTGACCAATAAGAATCGAGTACGGCTGACGCGAGGCGGCCCAGCCAACCAACGCGCGAAGCTCAGTTCCGCTCATTGGCTCGATCGCCTCGCGCCAGCCGAGCTCGCCTCACATTGGTCACTGTTTTTCGTTAATAACTCGTTAACGGTGCCTCGGAGAAAATTTTTGTAAAGGAAAAAGTTGCTTCAAATGGCCTGAGGAACCCGCCACTTTCGGATTGCGAGACATTTTTGGGACACCCTGTATATACAGTATCAGACTCTGTACAGTACACATCAGACTCTGCTGTCCAGAAAAATAGCCTCACGCTGAATTCAGCCGTACCTAAAAGGTTAAAAGCCAATTTGACTTCGCGAGATAGGAGCTTCCGATTCGTTTCTTCCAGCTTCAATTCGTTCGTTTCTAAAAAAGGAAAGACAGTTTGTACGAAAGGAGAAACTTCTTGCCCGAAGATTTTTGGACGATGGACTCAGAATGATAGCGTCCGTCGTTGACGTTTTCTTCCATTCGAACAATATCCTCGCGCTGTAAATGCATATTGGTCCGGTCGTTACGCTGCGCAAACATTTTCTAGTTCGAATTGTAAAAACCAATTTAGCGAGGGTAGATTCATTCTGCGACGGGGAAAAAAGCAATTTATAATGTAAAATAAAATTTGTTGGCGCAGAATGCTCCAATGAATTTCGCCGTTAGTGTCGGAACGAGCTACGACTCGGAACGGAAAAAAATCATCGGGCCGCGCACAGTACGTATGTAGTCGGTAGATTGATTGTTGTCGTTGTAGACATCGAATTTTCGACCGTTTTGTATCCGACGCCGAAATTGATTGTCCGTAAACTCTATGAATAAATTTTTCATCTACCATGGCCTATACGTGTTACGTAGCGATACGCAAATAGGCGATAAAGGCGACGCGCGTTAAAACCGCTGAAAGTTTTCATCGCTCTCGTTTATTGCAAATTGATGGAAATGACTGTTCGAATTTGTCCGAGAGTTTTTCACGCACGCCCCGCCCCATTATACGTCGCCCGTGAAATATATTATCCACGGAGAACGGATTGATAACAGAGTTACATGACTCCATTTTCATGTTACACGGAACATCATCCAGCGTTACAAAGAGACCGTAATGACACGTGCGCTCGCGAACAATTGTTACGGCAACGGGGTGTAGGGGGGACGGGGGGGGGAGAGGGACTGATAGTAATAACTATAACGGCCGTGGCAAAATCACAGTTCTTTCCGTACCAATTCACACGAACCGAGGGAAAACTGATTTCTTTGATTAACATTTTATTCATACTTCGACAAGTCCGATCGATGATGTAATTTCTTCTAATTGCTTATGTCAAGTATAAATGTTATTCCGTTCTTTTGAGTCGGTATAAAATTCGGTTCTGTTATTATCAGTATTTAAACGTTCGAGCAAACGCAGACAAATTTCCTTTTTAATCAGTTTTTCTTTTTTTTTAGTCAGTTAATGTTGCGATCAATATAACTCGAACGAAGTTTTTAAGCTGAAATTTTTACCGTGACTCGTGCACACGATATGTCGAAGAAAATTGTGCGTGGATTCTTCGATCGGATAATTTTTTCACAGGAGAGGAATTTTTCTTAACAAGGAAATGGACGTTGGAGAATGAATTTCTACGTAATTCGATTCCGCGTGGAAGACGTTACACAAAATATATATTTTCAAGACTTTGTCAGAAAAATTACATACATAATTATATCGAAAATATTCTAATCATTGCGACTATAAAACGCTTATAGTCTCCAAATCAACTCTATATTTTCCAGAAGATCCAGCGATTTGTATTAAACGCTGCACACTAAAGAACTTTGTTTTATACAATAATAAATGGCACAGAAAAACACAGCACAAAGAACCGTTCTTCAATAATCGCTATATACGATTACTAAATGACAAGCTTAACCCTTTTCACTCGAAGCTATTTTAACTGTAAATATAAAATCATTTTTCTGACTTATAATATTTATATTTTATATGACGAAAAATTTTATGCATATGAAATTGACTCTTGGGACTCGCGCGACAGTTACACTCTTAATAATGTTTTAAATCTAAACTTTGTTAATATCAAAATTATCTTGAAAGGTGATATAACAAATTTCAGTAGTGCCTCGGAGTCACCACTCGAGTGCAAAGGGTTAATATGTAATAGGAATCTTAGTAACGATTTTTCTGTATATATATATATATATATATATATATATATATATATATATATATATATATCTTATCTCTCTCTCTCTCTCTCTCTCTCTCTCTCTCTATATATATATATATATATATATATATATATATATATATAAAATTCAGATACTTTGATATATATATACATATATATATATATATCTGAATTTTGCGATCTTTAAATTTACGCACCCTTTATTTTTTAGACGTGCGAATTCTTCAATCTTCGCGCGATCGTGAATGTAAATCACGTACTCGATGATGTATACGCTTTCGTATCGCGAATCTGGTTGATAGTCGCGCACGAATGATTATTTGTTCGTTGCTTTCCGAGAAATATCGGCGAAGGGTGTTAACGCTCGGAAGTGGAGTGTTTATTGGAAAATGGCTTAAAAAAATGCGAGACAGTTTTCGTACGTGACATTTTGCACATGCGACAGCTTTGTGTTGTGTTTGCAGAACTGGGCGCGAGCGCACTTTCTTTTCCCGCCTTCTTTTCCTCCGTCCGCTTTTATTCCGTTTCATTGTCGCGCGCGCTGGAAATACGCCTCGGAGATTAGGATAAATGCGACCGTTCACAGGGATCGGGGGCACGCGTTTACAGGGATCGTAAATCGAACGATAAATTGATCAGCCGGATTCATAAAGCCGCGTCTCTGTGCGCAACCGGAGAATATAAATTATTTAAAAATCAATATGCGACGCGCCGGTTGCGTTTCCGGCCATTCCATGCGAACTGGAAATAAAAGCTATTGTTTTGTAAGCCTACGATACGCGCGTTCGCAGCTTGTTTTCACGTTTCGAAATTTAATACAAGACATTTCGCCGGCGAAGTGAGCGCGAATCGCGCGCGAGCCGTGTCAATGTTACGCGATTATGATGCTCAAAAAAATTCGGAGTTCATTCGCAGAAAATAACAATGCTGCTAAATTAAAGAGAACCGTTTAAACATTTTGTACAAGCATGTTGGAACCTAGGATATCCTTTTTTATTCTTAACAGCCGAGGAAAATAAATACGTCTCGTGGAAACGATTTTAATCGAGTCTACAGGGTGTCCCAAAAATGTCTCGCAATCCGGAAATAGCGGGTTCGTCAGATCATTTGAAGCAACTTCTTCCTTTGCAAAAATTTTCTCCGAGGTATCGTTAACGAGTTATTAACGAAAAACAGTGACCAATAAGAATCGAGTACGGCTGACGCGAGGCGGCCCAGCCAACCAGCGCGCGAAGTCCAGTTCCGCTCATTGGTTCGGTCGCCTCGCGCCAGCCGAGCTCGCCTGTCATTGGTCACTGTTTTTCGTTAATAACTCGTTAACGGTGCCTCGGAGAACATTTTTGTAAAGGAAGAAGTTGCTTCAAATGACCCGAGGAACCCGCCACTTTCGGATTGCGAGGCATTTTTGGAGCACCCTGTATATTGCGATTTAATTTACCCACTTTCCATTTGCCTTATTGCATCGTTTTCGACCTATTGTAATCGCTTCAAAATTGCAAAGGAAACGATGCTTTCTCCTCGCGTAAAAGAAATTTCCAGAACGTAAAATGTACTCGTTCCACAAAATTACAGCAAAAATTCGCTGTTCCAATCGCGGACGAACGTCGCATACCAGAAAGCTGTCGTAATTATTTGATACTAAAATAACCGTCGAAACTCACTGTTTCCGTAATGTTCTATAACAATTACGAGAGTTTATTGAGACTTTGCGTGAACCGGCATGTACTCCGAAACGAGAGAGTCACAGTAATTTCGTAAATTCTCTTCGAAAGAAACTTCACGGTTTCGCTGATACGATAACGAGAAATTACGGTTAAAACAACGTTATTTATCTGGTAGTTCTCGCGTCGATACTTTTCCGACTCTCCGATGTTACGCAAAGTCACACTGAAAGCCTCGTGGAACAAGTCGACGATGTTCGCCGGTTTCGCTGAAAGTAACGAATCGTGTCGTGTTATAATTACAGCCGGCGAGAGAATCTCGATGGTGAACGGTGAGGGAAGACCGCTGGCGTTTCTCCAGGATCCTGAGAATGTCCATAGAAAGATCGGGCCAGGGAATGGATCATGAAGTGACCGTGTACAAAGGACACAGTGGACACGTGTGATTCCTCGAGAAGTATTTAGCCACAATTAAGATGTACCCCGCGCCGGCGAGACACCCAGCCGCAGCCGTAAGTACCAACCGGACAGACAACGGGGATCCGATCCTCGTTTTTTCTGACCCTCGTTGCTTGAACTTTCGCGAAAACACCGGGAGGGGAACGGTCGAGGCCGCCGGGGCCCCTGGCTGTTGCGGCGAAAAAATTATGACCGGCAAAGTAAGTGCATTTACCCGGCGCGCGCGGAACTCGAGACGCCGCGCGCGAACTTGCCCAATTTTTATCGCGTCCGGGATACAATAATGTCTCCCTCACTGACGCTCGGATTGTGCACTGAAATGGATAATTTGGGAAGAGAAGAAACGATTATTCGAGCCTTGCAACTCGTTCTTAGAGTTATTGACAATTCGAAAACTAGAAAAATGAATCGCAAGGCTCGAATAATCGTGTCTCCTGTTCCTAAATTGTCCATTTTTCTGCACAATCTGAGCGTCAGTTAGGGAGACATTACTGTAATATCAGTGCTAAGAATACTGAATTCTAAAACAAATACCTAAGTACAGTAATGCCTCCCTAACTGATGCTCAGATTGTCCACTAAAATGGACAACTTGAGAAGAGGAGATACGATTATTCGAGCTTTGCGTCTCGTTTTTATAATTGTGGACAATTTATAACTACAGGGTTTCCCAAAAATGTCTCGCAATCCGGAAATAGCGGGTTCCTCAGATCATTTGAAGCAGCTTTTTCCTTTACAAAAATGTTCTCCGAGGCACCGTTATCGAGTTATTAACGAAAAACCGTGACCAATGTGAGGCGAGCTCAGCTGGCGCGAGGCGACCGAGCCAATCAGCGGAACTGGGATTCGACCGCTCGACCGCTGGCGCCGTTGGCTCGGCCGCCTAGCGCCAGCTGAGCTCGCCTCTCATTGGTCACTGTTTTTCGTTAGTAACTCGTTAACGGTGCCTCGGAGAACATTTTTGTAAAGGAAGAAATTGTTTCAAATGACCCGAGGAATCCGCCACTTTCGGATTGCGAGACATTTTTGGGACACCCTGTATAAAAATAAACCGCAAGTCTCGAATAATCGTATCTCCTCTTCCTAAATTGTCCATTTTCGTGCGCAATCTGGGCGTCAATTAGAGAGACATTACTGTACATAGTTTTCAACGCGGGCCGAGTCGCGACTGCTAATTCGTGTAATTCTTTTGCCCCGGATAATTCTCCGGGCTTGTGTGCTCCATCGCGAACCATGAATCATGGGCGGATAGTATTTGCGCAGCAGCTATCGCGCTACAATGCCCGGCGAAGGAAACGTTCTCCGAAAAGTCGGGTAAACATTTCTTGCGAGTCGGTGCTCGCGATGATCGATTCCAGTTAATCGTTAGTTTTCCAACGAAGCTTCGTGTTTCTCTTATGTGAAATTTATGCGCGGCGACTCTCGCATTGCACGATGTTTAAAACGGTGTAACTTCTTTAAGACGGAACTAAACGATTTGATCGTTTTTTTTTTAGATGACAGAAGGGCTATGTTGCTAGAAAATTATCGAAATTCTTTCTTTTTAAATTTTGCTATTACTCGGAATGGCAGAAAAATTGAACTCGCGTTTTGTATCTTTTTATCCGAGCATGTGTCGAAAATTTAAAAAATGCGTTTTGTAGATCTCTGTGACTTATACGTATGCAATTCTCGCAATTTTCGGTCGAAAGTCGCGGGAAACTGTGATTTTCCGAATTTTTAACTCTTTGCACTCGAGACTATTTTAACTCCAAAATGAAGGCATTTGTTTCAACCTAAAATATGTCCATTTGTTATGATTGTTTTTATTCGATTGCACATGAAATTGAACGTGTATGCTTATAAAAGGCTTATAAAATAACCTTGAAAATTTATCGAATGCAGAAAAATATAATAACGTAGAAATTCTTTTGAAAATGCAATTTTTAGCGTCGCCTCAGAGTCGCAAACGAATTGGATGTCCTTACTTTTACGAGGCGATAGGTCCAATGTTGACAAGACAATCGGAATTGGCCTAATTACAATATATTTCTAATGTCATATATATTCTCATTCGTATTTGCGTCTCGACTGATCTTCCTCGACGAATCCGAGCGACTTTAAACAACTTTCTTTTTTTCACTAGAGCCGAGTAATATCGCGATCAAAGTCGGCCGCGTTCATCAGCTTTTCCTTCGACTAGTGTCCAAGGATTTCACGTTTTCCTCGGCGTCGCGGTTAAAAAGTAAAGCTTCGTAAGGCGGTTCAAACGGCCGGTGACGAGCAAAGCTTACGGTAGAAAGGATCAGCGCGGAGTAATATAATTGCGGTGGCCATCGTAGGAAAAGCATTCTCCTTTATACGGTTTACTCGGCCGTCTTCTAGATTTTCATTTTCTTACTGCAAGTAATTCCACTATTCAAAGAATGCCTTGCCGTCGCTCACTGTCCCGCTCTCCTTCTCCTCTGGCTCCTCCTCTTCTTCTTCCTCTCCCTTTCTCTCTCTCTCTCTCTCTCTCTTTCTCTTTCTCTCCCTTTCTCTCTCTCTTCCTTTTTTTTCGTTTCCAACCCGCCGTTATAATTTCACGCGTCACATAAGCTCAAAGTCCTTTATGCGAAGCGAGACCACCGGGGAATTCGTCGACGCGGGAGAAGGCCTCTAGAAATTGTACAGATTATTTATAGTGCGAGAGAGAGGGCAGAGAAGAGTCAACGTACAACAATTGTCGCTGGCAGAGCCGGCCACTGACGATGGCGCGGCCGCGACTCGTCGTTTGTTTGCTTATTGCCGCTAATGTGGCGCCGTTCAACGGGCATAAAGTGGTTCAATAATTTTCGCGCTAGCATTCTTCAACCGTAAAACCGTTCCCGCGATGATACACGAATCGGTTTAGGAGCTGCCACGATGTATGTACACGGTGTCCGAAAACGTTGCGACACCGTGCGCGAGATATCATCGTCGCATGGAAATCGGAGACTGTGGAATCGTTCGAAAATTAGGTTTCCGCGTAACGGGATGTTCGCTTTGAAGATTGTAAATGGTCGCGCATGTTCTCCCGATGATTATTAGGGCAGAATGCGCTGTCGCGAGTATCGAGTGCCTCCAATTAGAGTGGCGTGCGGCAACTTCGAGTGAAAGTGTCAACGTGTAATCTGCTAATAGACCAAAGTCTCTGTGATTGACTTCTTTGAATGGCGGAATTCTTATATTTATATTTCTTTTTTATTCTTATATTTATATAATATTTTTCCTTGTATCGTTCTTCGTTATACATTGTCACTTCGTTAACATTGCACATCCGTGTCAATAGCTTCATCGGTTTTCTACATATGGCTCGGCCTCCTTCGCATCTTCTTCCTTAAACTGTCTCTATAGGGTATCTCAAAAATGTCTCTAAATCCGGAAATGGGTTGCCAATGTAATTTCGAGCAACTTTTTCCTTAGCGAAAATGCGATCCGCGGCTTCGTTTACGAGTTATTAACGAAAAACACTGACCAATGAGAGATGCGTACGGCTGACGTTCCGCTTCGCGACCACTACCGCCGCGTCAGACAGAAAGCGCGACGCAGCATTGGCCGCAATGGCGGAGCGCTGGCCGCACTCGCTCTCCGATTGGTCAGCGTTTTTCGTTAATAACTCGTAAACGAAGCCGCGGATTGCATTTTCGCTAAGGAAAAAGTTGCTTGAAATTACCTTGGGAACCCATTTCCGGATTGGGAGACATTTTTGGGACACCCTGTTTAACTTCCATGCATCCCCTAGCATTAAATAAAATTAGCAACTTAAAATCATAGAAAATATATCAGATTTAAAAAATTAAAATATTATATTATAATTCGACAAACGTATCTTTGGCACATGATGCATAAATTAAAATTGATCGTAACACGACGAAAGATTTGTAGAATGATAAACGAGCGATCGGAGAACACGCTCGATTTTTGTGTCTGCGTGAACAGTATCGATTGCACATACTTTTTTTCCAAATTCGGAGACGCGAACCGAAAATTTCATTTTGTATCAGATCTCGAGCATCGTTATCGTTTGGTACACCTTGTGTACGCGATATTATCGGGAGTAGCAAACGACTGGATATTAATGGCGGAAATTAACTCCTGTCGGGCCTGGTATGGTTTTGATTCAATCACGCGTATCTGGTAGCTTTGGTAAAATCGTGTTAATTATCACAATGAGCCGGGATTCGACAATCTATGCACAGGAGTTCAGGCCAGTTAACGGGGTAGTGGCAGTATCGAGTGAATCCTCGCGTGTGATTCCATGTTTTAATTCGAGAGGAAATTCAATTACGACCGTAGAAATTGCGCTCCTTTTACGCTTCCATGAAGGATCACCTAAAACCTGCTGCAGAAGATAACTCGCAACGAGCAAAGTTCCTGTAACATGAAATAATATTCATTTCGCTTTAATTGAAAACCAATCTTCAATTCATAATTGCATTTTCTTGCGACGGGTTATGTTCGTAATGTTTATACTTTAACACTGTTGTATTTTAACAGAGGTCAAGAAAATTTTGGAAAACGCTGTTTAAAGTACCGTCTCAGAGGACATTTTGAAATAAAACAAAAAAAATTATTCGATCACAAGTTGAGAACAAATATTAGTTTGAACGGAACTTGTAAAATGTAAAAATAAAAATACATAAATAATATCAAGAAAATTTTGGGAAACGCTGTTTAAAGTACGGACAGAGGACATTTTGAAATAAAACAAAAAAAATTATTCGATCACAAGTTGAGAACAAATATTAGTTTGAACGGAACTTGTAAAATGTAAAAATGAAAATACATAAATAATATCAAGAAAATTTTGGAAAACGCTGTTTAAAGTACATACAGAGGACATTTTGAAATAAAACAAAAAGAATTATTGGATCATAAGTTGAGAACAAATATTAGTTCGAACGGAACTTGTAAAATGTAAAAATGAAAATACATAAACAATATCAAGAAAATTTTGGAAAACGCTGTTTAAAGTACGGACAGAGGACATTTTGAAATAAAACAAAAAAAATTATTCGATCACAAGTTGAGAACAAATATTAGTTTGAACGGAACTTGTAAAATGTAAAAATGAAAATACATAAATAATATCAAGAAAATTTTGGAAAACGCTGTTTAAAGTACATACAGAGGACATTTTGAAATAAAACAAAAAGAATTATTGGATCACAAGTTGAGAACAAATATTAGTTTGAACGGAACTTGTAAAATGTAAAAATAAAAAATACGTCTGCAAGAGAAAGTTCTTTAAATTAGTGTCGTTTAATTAATCGTTGTTATAGTTTGGACTTTTATCGTAGAAATTCTGAGCCACGTGTGCGATAAGAACATTTTTGAAGGAGGTTTCAATGGCACAGTCATTGTAATCTCGAATTGTTAATCGAGGAAGATGAGCGTTTTTTTCTTAATTCGAGCACTAATTCTCTCTCACTTTATTTTATCGTAGTACCTACACCGGCATAAACTGTATTATTATTAATTCTATAAATTGAAGGCTCCGTTTCAGAGTTTAGACCACGAAACTTTTGCATAATAATATTATTTATTTACGTATAAAATCACGAAAACCCCTCGACAGGGTTAACGCGAAACAAGTTAAACATAAAAATAAAAAAAAAGAATAAAACAAATTGAAGGAAACATACGAGTTCCGACAGAGCTCCTCCGAACGCAACACGTGCTCGCTTCAATTGGCGACTTAAAGAAAAAAGAAAAAGAAGAAAGGATGACGTATAAATTACACAAACGGGCATGAAAAGCAAGGTTTTTCTTTTCAGAAAGCTGCGATTTTCAAGGGTAGAACGCGATCACGTCGGAATAGCGAAAAAGTTGCAACAAGATTAATTAACGCGCGTATTAAGATTAACGAGGTGTAGATTTAAATCTAGAAGCGGCCCGCGGATCAACAGTTAGGTTCTCGACGGTGTTAAATCTAATCTGAAATAATGAATCGCTGGCGCATTAAAGAGCGCCAAGGGTTTCCCACCTCCGCCGCCGCGCGAGCCGAGAGACAGGAAATTGATTTCGAATTTACCTCGTGAATGATAGATGGCCGGAGGATCATAATAGAAGCGAATGCGCTCTCCTAAGCGTCTAAGAGCCTGACCCATTCTCTACACTTGGCAACCAAACAAATGATGGCGATGCCTACCGACCATTGTGCTCGTAACACTGTAACTCGAGCCCTCGCGAAGAAGGGAAAGATAATAAAAGCGGGAGGAAGCTCGGATGGTAGAGCGTCGTCGTCGTCGTCGTCGTCGTCGTTCGCTCCTTAGTTTGGCGAACCGTGGATATCGCGGGATCGCGGGGATTTGCCAAGATTTAGTAGCGGTAATAATAATATTAGGTCAGCGAAAAGTAAATGGCCGATTACCGTGTTCCCGTGCGCGCGGCATTACGGTTGTTCATTTCGCATAGATAACAAATATTGTTCGTTGCAATTCAATAATACGGCAGAGCCGGGCGGCACGCTAATCGTCGCGCAACACGGGTTAAACAGTCGTTTATTTTCCGCCAACCAGATAGCAGCCGGCGACGCTGCTTTAGACTCGCAAATTGTCCGGCGCGACGTGTAATCAAATATCAGAAACGGTTCGGGGGAATTATGTGCTTAGAACTGTAATATTCAGGCACGATTGAACCGTCAACGTGAATTACCTATTTCTTCATGGTCGTTCGTTACTTTATCCCTCGGACGCGCAAGAGAAAACGGTAGCGACGAAACGCGGTTCGCGCAATGTAATTCGCAATGTAATTCGCAAATCGATTCGTTTCGTCGCGATATTCTTTTTCGCGCGATTCAGGAGAATCGCAGAATTTTCCTTTAGTCGGGGTTGTAACTTTTTTCGTGCTGAAACCTTAACGGATGATGTAACGGAGCACAAATTGATGTTAGTTAACATGGAACGCTGCGGGCACTGGCGGAAAGTATGAGACGACGGAACGAGGAAATTAGTTGTTTAATTAAGGGACACTCGACTTGCTCGATTAACGGGCTAATAATTGCTGAACTGGAATTACAAATGGAGAATTTAATTTAGCATTCGTCGTATGTTATATGTTTTAGAACGTCTTAATAATATAAACGATGAAAATATGAGCATGATAAATTGAAATAGAGATTATTTTATATTAAAATGGACATGTTACTCCACGCTAATTATCCAGTTCATTGTGGCGATCTCTTTGCAAAGCGTCCACCAGACTGTGTCGCGATAATTTAGCTAGCTCTCAGGAAGTTATGAATCGAACTGAAATTATTTATAATTGTCATTTGTTTGTTTCATTTATAATATGATATAATATTCAATATAATCTTGACCTCTAAACATTTTAAGCATATTAAAATTTACGAATATAATTTAGTGTTTTCGCCAAAATTACAATTTAAATATCAAATTGTAACAACATTTTACGAATGACGGAAATAATCGTCATGACACAAAATTCTGCCACATCATTTTAACCAGTTAAGTGTGTTCGACGATTATATTATATATATTATTATATTATATATATATATATATTTATATTATATTATATATTATATTATATATTATATTATATATATATTTATATATTATTATTATTATTATATACATATATATACATAACGATTTGTTATGTATTTGTTATGTCGAAGTACAAAAAAATAAAACTGTCCACAAAATGTGAACAATAATATGAATTCGATAGAAGAACAAAAAAATCCTAGATATCTATGAAGTATTTGTTGAAACGTTATCTCTCTTTGTGATACAGACATAATCGTCGCGTGAAACTAATTCTTACGTACCTCCGGCGCGATTCCAATAAACGCGCGCGATTAGGCGACTGGCAAACGCGGTCGTGGTATATTGCTGACATTTTTAACTGCACTCCCATTAGACATGGAGATCGATACGGCTAATAATGGGCGTGATACTCATAGTTGGAACGTGATTGCTTAATGCGTCGTGTGCGAAGGAAGTAAAGAACTTAATCAGCTTACTTCGCACGAACGCGCTGATTAGTGACTCACCGTTTATATGCAAAATCTGAGGACGCAAGTCAGCATGATTCGTGTAACTCGTTAACCTTCCGTACCCTGTGTTTTCTTTGGAGTTCTTTAGCACGGTGTTTAATCAGTAATCGCATTCCGTTAAATGCGTCGTATTAACTTTTATCGTGTCTCCTCTCCGGTGACCATTGTAACGAGAATTGTTGCCGATCTATGTATGCAAATACATGTATACGTGTATATATATACATAAAACAGAGTAATATCGGTGCTAAGAATACCGAATTCCAAAACAAATACCGAAGTACAAGGTTACAAGATATTTAGCAACAACGTTCGTATTTTCTCGCTAGCGGCGAAAGTCCCGTCAATTTCGACGATACATCGAGTGAAAGCAGATTCCAATTTGTGTCGCGGTTAAATCGCTTTTCTTCCCCGTAAGACTCAATTTTGTTTGTGCAACATTTGTGCACAGCACGTCGTTTCACGCTAAAATTAATATTCCATAAACGTGGGACTCGGAATGCCGAAGAAAGCAAAGTCAGCAACTGTAACCACGTATTTTATTCTTAAGTTACGTCTTGCTAACATTGTTACAGAGAGACAGATTTTTGTGTTTCACTCCTGCCTTCGACAACGAATAATTTATTCGAATAAAAAGTGAAGAACTATTCGAACAGATAGATAGAATGATTTGTCGCGAACAACGAACGATTACCATTCGAATAAAATAATTATTCTAGATCACTATTTATTCGAAACGATTGGAACAATGCCCAATCCTGGATTGTGCACAAAAATGGACAATTTAGGACGAGAAGATACGATTATTCGAGCCTTGTAGCTCGTTTTTTATAGTTATTGACAATTCGAAAACTAGAAAAATTAATCGCAAGGCTCGAATAATCGTATCTCCTCTTCCCAAATTGTCCATTTTTGTGGACAATCTGAGCGTCAATTAGAGAGACATTACTGTAACGCGATGATAATAGTGGAAATTTGCAATTTCACGAATCACTGAACTGTAATGAAAATTTATTCATCTCGTTTACCGTAAAAACCGTTCTCGCGCGCAAAACATCGAAATTTTCAATTACGGTTAATTCGACTCTTCAAAATTCCGAGCTTCGAGTTCTGCGTTCGAAGTCACCTAATCTTCTTTCAACGACGACGGAAGCCTGCAGTTCGCGCCGTTTGTCTTGATTTAATAATAACCGGGCTGCGGATTTCGTGCACTTACGGCGAAAGATGAGCAAGTCGAATGCGAAATATTATAAGCATCTGAAGAATTGAAAAATGCTACTTAAGTTCAACTCGTTGAAATTGTGCATAAAAATTCGCGGTGTAATAATAATATAATATATCTAGTAATAATATAATATATCTAATAATATTATATTAATTCTAATAATAATATAATATATCTAATAATAATATACTATATCTAATAATAATATAATATATCTAATAATATATATATATCTGTGCATATGAAATTGTGCATAAAAATTCGCGGTGTAATAATAATATAATACATCTAGCAATAATATAATATATCTAATAATAATATACTATATCTAATAATAATATAATATATCTAATAATAATATACTATATCTAATAATAATATAATATATCTAATAATAATATACTATATCTAATAATAATATACTATATCTAATAATAATATAATATATCTAATAATAATATACTATATCTAATAATAATATAATATATCTAATAATATATATATATATATATATAATAATCGTTCGGTGTCCGAAGTTTTGCATCCGTGGTCACTTAATTTTCTCCGCGGGACGATCAAAGCCTCCGGTTTACGTTGGTTTTCTTAGCCTGATAATAACTATTGCGGTCCCATTATGTGCAGTAACTGTCATTTAGCCCCGATAAGCAGTAATTAATGATTAGCAATTAATGCAGCTGAAATATTCCCTATGTAGAACGAAAGAACGATGCGACAAGAAATGCTACACGGTAACTGGAAGTCTTGTAGCCTCTTTGGAAGCGGGCGCTGCGCGCGTTGACTTGCATTGTGCATTACAGTAAAGGACAAAGAGCCGCTGCTTTGTTTCCCCCACTCCGGTTGCTCTTTCAGTCTCTTCCCACTTCTTCGCGCTCCCTTCCTTTCTCTTCCTCTCTCGCACTCTTTCTCCTCTCTATCTCTCTCTGTCTCTTTCTCTCTCTCCCTTTCTTTCGCTCTCTCTCTCTCTCTCTCTCTCTCTCTCTCCCTCGTTCTCTTTCTCCCTTTTTCTCTATCTCTCCTTGCCTGCTTATTTATTCACTCGCGTTTCGTCTGCACACACAGCATCTCGCATCGGTGATGCTGTTTGTATACCCGGCTGCACGAGGTTTTTTCGATGTCTCCTCTTGTTAAAGTATTTACCGGTGTAATTTTGTTGAATCCTGCTACCGCTATTACCGTTAAAAGATCTACACGGTGGACCGATAAGAATTAGCACGTTCTCGAAAGAACGAGAGCGGCCCTCGTGTGATCGTTGCAAGCTCGCAAAAAACTTCGGATACGAAAATCGATGGAATTCTTCGAAAATTCAATTTATCCTCGTTGCCGTTGCAACGAAAACAGTTACGCGGATCGTTAATGAATTGAAAGAAATTTCACGCGTTACATTGCCGCATCGCTGAATACGCTTTATCAATAATTGGACGTTAACACGTCGATGCAGTCGACAGACAAGAATACTTTGGTATTTATTCGCGTGCCACGGAGTACAATCGGAGAACGTACATTATCGTCAACTTAATATTTGAAGCGTTCAAAGGATTTCAATAATTGAATGATTATATTGTTAATAATTAACACGCGTTCGTAAAGGAATTTAATAATAAATATCGGTTCGTCGATGTTGACTTGTAAAGTCACGGACAACTGTAATTAGTCGCGTATTTGTAGACAGTTGCTACGTACCTCTGTAAAATTAACGGCGATCCCTTAACACTTTGATGGCCGCGATTTAAAAAAAGCTTCACGTAAATTCACGAAACTCGATAATATAATAAAATAAACTCGATAACTCGAAATTCGATGAAACGATAATTTTACCTGAAATCAAAGACGTAGCGGTGAAATAGGAAGCCGATAGCAATTGCGCTCGAATGGTGACCCCGAGGCACCACTAAAAAATGTTTATATCACATTCCAAAATAATTCTTACATCGAGAAAATTTAGATTTGAAACATCGTTAAAAGTATAAACTGTTGTATAAGTCGCAAGACTCAATTTCACGCGCATAAAATGCGCTCTGTCATAGAAAATAGAGACAGCGTAGGTGTCAGAAAAATCATTTTAGATTTACAGTTAACAATTTGCACTCGAAGCCATTTTAACTGTAAATCTAAATTAATTTTTCTGACTTATGGTATTTCCATTTTACATGACAAAGTGCATTTTATGCATATGAGATTTAGTCTTGTGACTCATACAACAGTTAGGCTCTTAATAATTTTTTATATTTAAACTTTGATAATATCAAAATTATCTTAGAACGCGATATAACAATTTTAGTGTTGCCTCAGAGTCACCACTCGAGTGCAAGGGATTAAAATGGCTTTAAGTGCAAAGGGTTAATAACATCTGGCAGCCAAGAATTTAAAGTCTAGAAATCGTGTGGACCTAACAAAGCTTGATCCACCGAATAAACTGCAACAAAAATTAATTTCTCGACGAAAGAAATTATACGTTCGACGTGTTGCGAAATTTGTGGATTTCGTTGCGTTCTTTTAGGAATTTCGAATATCGCACGGCTCGTCAACTTTCGTGCATCTTAAAACGAGCCACGTAAGTCCAAGTAACAAACTAAACGATTTGATTCAATTCAGTTCTATTTGTACGATATTTCGAAACCGGAACGATCAACTGTTATCTTAGGCGATTCGCGCAGAGTTCATAGCAGTCGATTCCTTTCGACGCGATGTCGACGAAATCGTGTGGACCTAACAAAGCTTGATCCACCGAATAAACTGCAACAAAAATTAATTTCTCCACGAAAGAAATTATACATTCGACGTGTTGCGAAATCTGTGGATTCCGTTGCGTTCTTTCAGAAATTTCGAATATCGCACGGCTCGTCAACTTTCGTGCATCTTAAAACGAGCCACGTAAGTCCAAGTAACAAACTAAACGATTTGATTCGATTCAGTTCTATTTCTACGACATTTCGAAACCGGAACGATCAACTGTTATCTTACGCGATTCGCGCAGAGTTCATAGCAGTCGATTCCTTTCGACGCGATGTCGACGAAATCGTGTGGACCTAACAAAGCTTGATCCACCGAATAAACTGCAACAAAAATTAATTTCTCCACGAAAGAAATTATACATTCGACGTGTTGCGAAATCTGTGGATTCCGTTGCGTTCTTTCAGGAATTTCGAATATCGCACGGCTCGTCAACTTTCGTGCATCTTAAAACGAGCCACGTAAGTCCAAGTAACAGACCGAACAATTTAGTTCGATTCAGTTCTATTTGTACGATATTTCGAAACCGGAATGATCAACTGTTATCTTACGCGATTCGCGCGGAGTTCACAGCAGTCGATTCCTTTCGGCGCGACATCGTCGAAAAACGGTGTCGTTTCCTTCGACCGGCTTGCGTCCGATTGTTTCCGTCGATCGCGTTGGCAAATCCGCTAATGGGCGGTCCGTACACCGTGTAAACATTTGTGCCGATAACGCGCGGCCGCCAAAGTCTTGAATAATCTGTCATCGATCGAAAGCGGTTTACTTTCCGCGAGCCGCACGGAAATCCCCGTTGACGGATGAAACGAAAAAAAAAACGAGAGAGAGAGAGAGAGAGAGAGAGAAGAAAAAACGAAATTGCGACATAAAAATGGTTCTCCGCGGGTGAGTTTTTTTTCCCAGCACGTGGGCGCCCGGCGTGGTGGGGATCGCCGGGAGGGGGAGGGGGGAGATACGCCGATGACAATCGCTGATCAAATTGCACGACGACTAATTGTTCGTCGAGTCGTCCCATCCGAATTGAAACGAGGAGTGAAAATTGAAATGCTCGCCGGAGGGTCACTTGATCCCGAAATAGAAAAAGTTATACTAGACGGCCGATTGGTTACAATGGACGACAATCACGAATTTATCCTTGCGAGGACGCGACTCCGAGACTTTCCTACGCCGAGCTCGAGGGTTTGTTTTCGTTCGATCGTCGTATCGGTTGGGTCTCCTTTCATCGATCCGGCAAAATAATTATTCTATGGCAAACTTTTCGGTACAATGTTTGCTTGTTTCGTCGACGCCGGCCTGGGAGAGGCGGCGGGCGGGGGAGGGAAGGGGGAGGGAGGGTTTGTGTTAAGCTCGACTCTCCGCGCGCGTTCGGTTAAGTGATAAAAATATTGTAGGTATACGTATCCTTGGATCGCTAATAAATTCGTAATTACTGATTTTCGCATGCACGCGCGCGCCCGCCCGCGTATTTACACGGCCCGGAACTTTACTTAACGCATAAACATCGGCACGTACGCGTACTTTTTATACCGAACGGCGGAACGCTGCAAAATATTCCCGTCGGCAAATATAGAATTGTTTTTCCGGGGATTTCTGCAGTGACGCGGAAACAGCCCCGAAGATATAGTTATCCTGCAAACGTAAACGCCGATTTACGAGTAATTTCGCGGAATTTTGCGGAACGAATGATCTTCGTTCCACACTGTAATACGGTTTTGCTTTTAATTATAACTCATTTGTTGACAAATGTTTGACGCGTCCGTTTGTACAACGATATTACTGTTCGAACTCGCGCGGGCCGGCAGTGTGTGTTGTTAACGGCGGATGTTTCGTTAGACATCGGTAATTACGTGGAAAAGGTTAACAATCGTTGATCGAACTAATTCGAGATCGACGATGTGGATTTAAATTGTTAAATAGATACGAGATTTTCTGAAACGATTAAACGTTCGGCGTATTCTTTGTTTTTCTTTTGTTCATCGAGCAATAAATTCCTTGATCGGCACTTACGGTTTTAATTGCTGCGCCACTGTAAGGCGTTGTTGCAACGTCTTCTCTCGAAACGTCGGCACATTTTCTTGCAACTTTCTCTCGTAAACAATATGATTATTATTATACGAACTCATCTTCTTCCATGGAAATCCACGATCGAGAGGAAAACGAGGTTACGAGCTTAGATGCTTGAAGCTTTTTTCCCGAAAATATTAGGGGGACCGGAAAGTTATGTCGTTTGTTTACATTAAATTCAGATAAATTTGTAACTAGTTTTTATTTTCAATCAATGATGTAATCACCCTCATTATCAACAACCTTTTTTCATTTAGTATGCAAAAATTAGTATGCAAAAAAAAGGAATACTGACATGCGCAGAAACGACATTACTTTCCGGCCCCCCTAATAATTGCGATTTTGGAGTAATTGGTGTTAGGATGAACAATTTACCGTTCAACAACGACTTATCGCGATCTTTCCAGTGTGCGGCAACACGAAACGTGCTTCGGACGAAACGTTTAAATTAATTAAAATCCGTTCGACAAGGATAAATAAAAGCTGTAGAATTTAATTTATAACGACGATAACTATATATCGTTCTATAAAAAGATTCGCGAAGTTTCATAGACCTCCCATCCGACCGGTTAAGGGTTGAACATAAAAATGGATCAGTCGGTTCTGCGTTAAGTTACGCCAATTTTACTGCCATAGTTAGACGCGTGGGTTACGTTTATCACACGGTTAAAAGTTGCAGTGCATTCTATGGTCCAAAATTACGAGTATGTAATTCGATAGTGTAATCGAATAAGATTATCTACTTCGTTCCATCCGCTTGAAAAAAGCGCACTTTGTTCAAAATATCCGTGCGCAATGAAAAACTAATTTTTATGTCAAGCGAATAAAAATGATTGAAACATTGGATGCGATGCTTGCATTGTTACTTTGATGTTTCATATGCATGACAATGTTAACGCGTAGAAATTATTTTTCGCGGTCAATCCTTGGTATCGCGATCTTCTCTGTGCGACTTTTTCTTTAACAAGTTTTTAACGTCCTCGCGAGAACGTTATTTTACGATCCACGAGTCTGCATCTTCATTTGAGATCGACGAATCGGTTTAGAATTCGCGAAAAAACCATCAGAACGCTGGTGCGATGCAAAAACTATCTGTTGTATGCCGGCGGTACCACTTTGGTGCCATTTTAAAAAACTGAAATAACATTTGAGCTATATTTCTTGGGTGTTAAAGGCAGCAAACTAACTATAGCATTGTGCTTATTTAACTAAGAACTAAGTACGAAAATTCTTGGATGACATATCTTAATTCTAGAAACTTATATTACCGCCATCTTCGAAATTCTTTTTAAAATCTAAAATTTCCAATCTATTATGCCGGCGTCAAACAAAAGAATCATATCTAAGCTCTGCAGACGGTACAGTGTTAATTAATTTAGATATATTATTATAAATATTTTTAATATTTTTAGCAAATCTTAAAGAATTCGGTACACGCAATCGCGATGCAAAAATGGTGAAATTCGTGTTCTCAAGCATGTGTGTTATAGCGATAGAAATTACAAGCATGCGCCAAACACGATTGCAATTCCCTCGGGAAGCGTAGGTGGGACGCGTTGATCCAAAAACACCATGCATCGAGCGATGATTTACGAGACGCCGAACCCGTTAAGTTTCCGCAAAACCGCGCTGCAGATGGCAACCCTGTAGTATCTTTTTTATCCATCCTCCTAGACTTCTATGATTTGTATTCTTCAACTTACGGACGACACCCACTGGAAGTTCGCGTTCGCCGGGGCGAGTTCTGTTTCGCTAATAGCTCTCGTGGGTGACATTCCGAAGCCGTCTCGAAGCGTTAGGCCGCGTTCATAGTCACCGTTGCCATTTACAGCGCGAACGCTCGCCGATTTGTTTTCCGGCGCGTCGAGAACGTCTTAAAACGTTGGCGTCGATCTTTCGCCGGCCCGTTTCGCCCTCTATACCGGAATAATGGACCCGTTCCAAAGTTTTTATGGGCACTCGGGGCTTCCTGTCGCGCGCACGCCGCGCGTCCCGAAATTCTTACGAGCTACGCGCGGCACGGAGAAACTCGGCGCGAAACTTCTGATCCTAGTTTTTCACGCGAGAACGGCGCCGATACCGTCGATCGTCGCGCGATACAATCGTTTCCGATTTCGGCTCGCGTGGCTTTTCGCGCGAGCATTAATTTATTGCCAGTTGTTCCGTCGCGGAGGGGCCAAGACACGACGCGGGCTCTTCGTGGACGAGATTTTGTGACACGCTCGTGACAGGGACGGTTATTTTAGAAATCGAGTGTCCGAGGACGAATGTCGACGCAGTGACGACATATCGTGGCTGTATATCTTGTTCCAGAAATTGCAACGTATACAGTTGTTCCTCGCAGAAATGTTCGGTGGTCGAAATCGAAACCGATAGATCCGAGAATACCGAGTCGCGATTCTTCGGTTTTTCGGATTTCCGAGTTTTTATAGAAACTCGGGGCAGTCGGCAAAAAAGGCAGGGCCTTTCCGTTTTTAATTTTTTGTCACGATTCGGATGCAATTAGGAGGCCACGTGACACGATTCGAAGGAAATTTGGAGGCCACATGAAACGATTTGAAGACAATTCCGAAGTCACATGAATCGATTTGAAGGCAATTTCGAGACCACATGACACGATTCGAAGGAAATTTGGAGGCCACGTGACCACGATTCCAAGGCAATTCCGAGGCCACATGATCACGATTCGAAGGCAATTCGGAGGCCACGTAACATGATTCGAAGGAAATTTGGAGGCCACACGAAACGATTCGAAAGCAATTCCGAGACCACATGACACGATTTGATGGCAATTTCGAGGCTACATGACAACACGATTCGAAGGCAATTTGGAGGCCACGTGATACGCTTCGAAGACAATTCGGAGGCCATATGACACGATTTGAAGGCAATTCCGAAGCCACATGACACGATTTGGTGGCAATTCCGAGGCTACATGACAACACGATTCGAAGACAATTCGGAGGCCACATGACACGATTCAGAGGCAATTCGGGGGCCACACGAATCGATTCGAAGGCAATTCCGAGGCCACATGACACGATTTGATGGCAATTTGGAGGCTACATGACAACACGATTCGAAGACAATTCGGAGGCCACATGACACGATTCAGAGGCAATTCGGAGGCTACATGCTACGATTCGACGTAGCAATAAATTACATAGGCGTAGGACTAGCGCAGGGAAATTGACAGCAACCCGAAATTTGGTATTTATTATAATAAATTACTGTACGCAGTAAATTATCCCCAATTGTCCTTCAGCTTGTAAACAAGAATTGCCAATTCGAGAAGAGGAGATACGATTTTTCGAGCATTCCGCCTCGTTTTTACAGTTGTCGACAATCGGCAGCAACTTCCTTCTTCCAAAAATTGTCCATTTTCGTTGTCAAGTTGAAGAAAAATTCGGGAGAATTTACCGTAATTTCGTTATGGAAACAACGAACGAACAGGATGTATCGGTCAGTTGTTCCTGCGGGAAGTTGTCTGTAACGAGAAATATCGGTATTTATGTTTCAATCGTTCCGTTTTGTTTATATTTGGATAAAAAAATTTAATATCTCTTATTCGACGAATATGAAGGTAAACGAACCGAAAATACAGCAATTAAACATGCGCTTCAATTAATTGTTAATCATCGCGTTACCTACCCCGCCATCTTGGTTCCGTTGCTCAATATTAGTTCGTCGGGATTTCAAGACCGCCAATTCCGTTGGAAAGAAAATCCGAACGCTGCTCGCGATTACAGCGCGACGTAACAATTATTCCCGGGCGATATCTCATCGCTTCCGGTTCGCCGGATCCAACGATTCCGTATTTTCCCGCGGCACGGACACGCGTCCATCCGTTTTGCACGCGTCAAGACTTTATTCGGCGCGTAAACAGCCGGATTTTAAAAAGGCTCGGCGGACATGGCCGCGCATTCTTTATTCCGTTCGACGGGGCGAAATATTATTCCCGTCGGCAGCGATCGCGTTGTTTTTATATTTTCCGAGCCCCGCCCGCGCAAACACCGGCCCGGATGTAACGGAAATGCAGTTATTTGTTGCGCTCCCCCATCGATTTATGGGTAATTTGCCGAATTTTGCAGCGCCCGGCTTTGTATTTCCATTGTTTACGATATGATAATATAATTCGTATCAATTTCGGTATAAAAGTTAAGTTTGCCCCCGTTCTGCAAACACCCCGGCAAAATACACGATTAATCGTTACGAGGGAAACTTTGATATCTTCGCGCGAGCTCGTTAGCGCCGAACTTCACGTAATTCGTTGTTACTTTTTAGCTTACCGATTATGCGATTAACGTAGGCTGGCTACTTAAAAGATGGTTTACGGTTTATCATTCTTTTGATACGTTTCAAGAACTTTCGCAGGAAAATCGACGCGGCAGCTTCGATTTTCTTCTTAAAACTGCGTTATATTGTTGTATAACGTGTATAAATTGAAATTTTGTTGTGCAATTTAAATTTAACTATAGGAAGTGCGATACGCGATTCCTTGAGATGATAATTTCAGGAGAAATTGTTACTCCATATGAATCGAAATAATCTATTCGATCGTGGATCAAATAGTTCTATTTGCAAGTTAATTCTGCATTTTAATCAAATGTGCGAACACTATTGGAAAATTGCCGGAAGATAAGACGATAATGCATCGTTTCATCGAACGCGCAATGACGCGTAAAAGTATCTAAAAAGTTGCAGCAGACGACAACGCGCTAGGAAGTTTATTAATTCGCACGTGTTCACGTTCGCCAACAAACACGCTCTTCTTATGAATTCGACGAGAGCCGTGAATAATGATATTCTGTAGCATCAACGTTAGAACGTTCTGCACTCTGCATACGTGTATCTTGCGCACGAGAATGCGAATAAAAACGATCAGGCTGTCCGATGAAAAGCGCTTGGAGTGATTAATCGCGGGGATTAATTAATCGCGGAGGAAGCAAGAAGCCGCGTGGTTTCGCCTGATGAATCCATCGCCGGTCGGCGCGCGGCGTACGACGTTTCGTGAAATCGTAATCAGACGAATGCTCTTTTTCATCGCGCGAACGACGGACTGCGGGGCGATACATAGGGGAATTTCTGATCATCCCCCATTATCCCATTGTCCCGGCGATTACGTCGAACCTACGTTTTGTCTGTGCGTCAACATAATCAACTAAGCATCGGCGAAGGTATTTTTATGCCGGTCGCGGGACCAATCGAGCGTCGATCATCTATTTATTGAATCGTCGATTCGATTAATTTCCGTCCGAGTGAACGATTTAATGAATCGTTGCCCGCGATTAAACGCGACTGCGATCAGAGTCGGGCGTTATTCGAATGATTTTCGAGCTAAATAATTATTCGAATGAATTGAATAATTTTATTGGCGAATATTTCTTTTTTTCGAAAATAAGTTACGTTGTATAATGATTTATTTGCCAATGAAATGTTACTTGTCTTCGCGAATAACGAATACAAGCTTTATTTTAATTATTCGTTAATCGAATGAATTTTGTCCAACTCCGACTACGGTATTCGTTTCTGACATTTAACAGATTAATCGGTGTGATCAGCTTCGTTTCAAGTAAATTTGTTCTACGATTTTATGCATTTTGTTTCGATTATTGTGGTTTCTCGCGTTTTTTAGTGCAACGAAATGTCGGCGAATAATAGAACAAGAATTCATTAATATTGCGAATAGATTACGGACCTTTTATTTCCTTCAATTATGAGTTTGTATTATAGTTTGATATACTGAAACCTTTCGGATCAAATTTCTTGCGAGAATAATTAAATTTTCCCGGACAAATTGCCTACGGTAGTTTTGCCAGATTGCATCTGGACTTTTTAAGTCGTGGATGCTTTTTGCAGTCCTTATAGAAAACATCGTAAGTGCCATGATTGGAAAATCTGATCTATCGATGGGGATAGATTGATACAATTCAAATTAGATTCCTGTTATGTAATACATCGAAGACAATTAAATTTTCTTAGCTTCGAAAAATATGTACAATTACTATCATAAATTGCATCTTTCAATTTACGTACTTTTATTAATTGAATTACTTTGATTTCTTTGAATTTTCTAAGGGCTGCAATCTATCAATCATTGTATTAAACGAGTGGCACATAAACTTTCCTCTGCCAAAGGATCATAAGATCTTTCGCGAACATAATTTCTCTTTCATTTTATACCGTGCTAATGGAAAAGAAAAATTTCTGTCATTGTAACAGAATTCTGACAGATGAAGATCTGTCATGCAGAAAGATTCTGCATTTGTAACAGGTGCAGATTTTAAAAAATTCAAGAGATCGTACAAATCGACGAGAACCGCATTTTTATTATAATTTTAGAACGTGGAATTTTTCCGTCGGCGAAGGGAATTTCCCCTGTAATTCTGATTTTATAAAATAACGTACAAAAAAAAAAGGAAAAAAACGGGAATTCGCGGTCTTCTAATCGTATCAAATAAAACGGTACATAATAATTTGAAGTTGAAAGTACGTTCGCGGCTTCTGAACAATGATATTTGGCACTCGGAGCGTTTTCTAGAAGCACCCTTCGCGTTTCGATGGGGAGCCAAACGTTGTAACAGGGTTGTTTCGTAGGGTTGTTATCGACTCACCGTGGACGTTAGGAATTCGTAGAAAAGAGAGTCGTTTTCGCTTTGCATCCCCTGTAATTGGTGGATTTTAGCGACATAATTCTTAGCCCCGAGGCATATCACAGGCCTACACGAGCTTTAAGCCTTCGTCGGCAGGTCCATTGGGGCGGTCGCCTCTTCTCATATACACACCCGTTCTCTCTCCCTCTCTTTCCCCTCCCTCCCATTCTCTCTCTCTCTCTCTCTCTCTCTCTCTCTCTCACACACAGTCTATCTCCGTCTCGCTCTCTCGTTGTGTACACGGGGGTGCGGCTCGGGCTTTACCCGACTGTTGGGATCCGTTAGGCTCCGGAGTTTGAGGGTAAGAACGGTATGACAAGCATTTGATGAGGGGACCAACGCCACCCACTGAAATCCAGACGAGTGGTTCTCATTTTGGTTTCACCCGGAGCAATCCGCGTCCGTCCTTCGGATGCTTTCATTATATCCCCTTTTCATCCGGCCACGAACCCGACTGTGATTTTAGTTAACGATCTATTGACACGTTGTTTACAGAGAAACGAATAATTTGATTCGGTTCGACCGGTCTGCGTTGCACAAATTGCGTTAGCCGATTGGCAAAGTGCTATTTTCTTGGCGCACACACCGTATCCGTATCCCTCGAATTTCTTCTTCTTCTTCTTCTTCTTGCGTCAGATTCGTTTCGAATGCTCGCGAGCGACGCGAACGAAAATTCCGCCAGCCAGCCTGTTCTCTTCGATGTCACGCTGTACAGGGTGTTTCAGGTTCGAACCGGCAGACGAGCGGGCACGAATTTAGGACCGTAGGAACGAAGAAATTTTTCCTCTGCAAGCGTGCTCGCCTGGTGCTTCCTCTTCGAGAGGTATTTACTGCCAAAGTTGCAGGACTTAGTAACGTGTGTTGTCGAAGTAATTCAGGTTTATCGCGTATGTTACCGAAGAAAATCGTTCGATTTATTAGCAAAGATAGCTGTAATTGTTACGTATGTTGCTCGAAACGACTGCCCCCGGCTCGGAGACAAGGCTCATCGCAGCGAAAAGTGTGCGAGCAATCTGTTAAACAACATTCGAGGATTAAAATCGGGTCATGTATTGAAACGACGGATGCGCGATGTCGATCGGAGGCAGTCACTTTGAACAAATATACAGGGTATCCCAACAATGTCTCGCAATCCGAAAGTAGGGGATTTCTGAGGTGATTTGAAGCAACTTTTTCCTTAGCGAAAATGCAATCCGCGGCTTCGTTTACGAGTTATTAACGAAAAACAGTGACCAATCAGAGGCGAGATCATTTGGCGCGAGACGGCCGAGCCAATGCGCGCAACTGGGCTCCGCGCACTCGTTGGCTGGGCCGCCGCGCGCCAGCCGAGCTCGCCTCTTATTGGTCAGTGTTTTTCGTTAATAACTCGTAAACGAAGCCTCGGAGAAAATTTTCGCAAAGGAAAATGTTGCTTCAAATGACCTCAGGAACCTCCCATTTCCGGATTGCGAGACATTTTCGGGACCCCCTGTATGTAGTAATTACAATTATCTTTCGTAATAAATGCAACAACTTTCTTCAGTGATACACACGATAAACCTAGATTATTTCGATAACATACTTCCGGATGAAAAGTTTGTTCGTTTCACTGTGTATAAACGAGGATGCACACTTTTAGAATAACTTCGAAGCGAGGCAATGCCGCAGAAAGAAAGAATAACCGATTCCCTACGGATTCTAGTTGGTAGCTAGAGAACGGTAAGGGCACGGTACAATAATGTCTCCCTAATTGACGCTGAGATTGTCCCCAAAAATGGACAATTTGTGAAGAGGAGACTTGCGAATTCGAGCCTTGCGACTCGTTTTTGTAGTTACCGATTGTCAACGATTACGAAAACATGGTGCAAAGCCGGAATAATCGTATCTCCTGTTCCCGAATTGTCCATTTTTCTGCACAATCCGAGCGTCAGTTAGGGAGACATTACAGTATACGAGCATCGAGCGAAATCTTTCCCAGATCGCGTTAACATCGATCGACGCTCAGGACTCGGCCCCGCGTCTCCTAAATCCCGGCTAAATTACCCTGATTAGATTACAGCGTTGGTCACTCTAGATCCGATCGGTTAGCGATCACTGTCCGTTCTTAATGCCGGGGCACGGCCAATAAAGAAAGCATTCCCAGCGACAGGGCCGAACGAAAGTTTCTAGTCGATTCTCCCTCGACCGGGGAAACCACAAATCTCTCGGCGCGCAATTCAATCGGCCTGGGCATCGGCGTGTACCTCTCGTTCCAGGAGGAAGTTCGTAGCCGCGGAGAGCGGCGACGGTGGCAGAGCCGAACCGGTGGGTAGGGTCGACCGCGTTTTCTGCCTTCGGACCACCCCACTTATATACGCCATTGTAGAGAGTCGCGGCGCGTTTTTCGCCGGGTGACGGACGCTCGCTCGAAGAATGTAACGTTGCTCGGCGGAAGATTGATCGCCACTGCCAACTGTGTCGAGAACGTCGCAACACTCTTGCCACACCGGGGAGCCAGCGAGCGTCCTCGCCAGTGATTCTCACCGGGCGGCCTTGATCCCGCGGCAAGATCCAGCCCCGGGTCCGAAGAGGGTTGAGGACCGCCGGCCGGTTCTTGTCCAACATTTACATTTACATGTCGAACGAGGTTCGACCCTCGGCCATCCTCGTTAAAGCGCAGAAGGGCACGGTCAGAAATATACGGCACACATATATGCGGCCATATTGTGTGCACACAGAGGCGACCGACACACGGAGTCGCGCGGAACCACGGGCGCGGAACCGACGTCACTGTCATCCGCATGATTGTCGCGCGGCGAATGATGCGTATCGATCAAGAGACCGCTCCGCCGAGGCGACGAACCCCCTGCCTCGTAATACGAAAGCCGGTGTTCTCGACTTCTTCGTCGATCTCCGTCGAAACGATTGACTTTTTTTGTTTAATCCATTAACGATTATAGCTGGGCATGTCGCGGGTACGCGAAGAATAGCTTTAAAGCGCGTGAACTTTGTTAACACTGAATCTGTAATAACTAATCACATGTCAACATCATAACAAATAAACACTAATCTGAAACCGTATCGGTTCAAATGACCGGTTCCACAATTATAAGGGAACGTACATTTGTCTAGAACGCGTTTTTCTTGCTTTTTTGGTATTTTTTTTAATAAAGAAACTATGCAACTATTTATACATATATATCCATAATTACTTTAATAGTCGAAAATGGGGGATAGCTGAGGTAATTTCAAGCAACTTTTTCCTCAGCGAAAATGCGATCCGCGGCTTCGTTTACGAGTTATTAACGAAAAACGGTGACCAATGAGTAATGCGTAAGGCTGACGCCCCGCCCTCGCGACCACTATCGCCGCGTCAGACAGAATGCGCGACGCGGCATTGGCCGCAAGGGCGGAGCGCTGGCCGCACTCGCTCTCCGATTGGTCAGCGTTTTTCGTGAATAACTCGTAAACGAAGCCGCGGATTGCAATTTCGTTAAGGAAAAAGTTACTTGAAATGACCTTAGGAATCACCTCTTTCCGGGTATTAACATAATTATAGGACACTCTGTATATGTATCTGTTAACAATATTCGCAAATTTTTATCACGAGAAATAATCAAAATTGCTGGTAACGCAAAGCCTCGCGTGTATCGCCAATCGTGTATCAAAAAGATGCTGTTACGGTTGCCATGATTCCGCTCGTGTTCTGTTTGCCTGAAACGAAGAAAAAAAAGAGATTCTCAGTCAGGATGCGTTCGGCCATCGCAGGAACCACGGGGAAAGAAAATAATTGATAATGAAAAAAATGGCAGCATTTTGAAGTTGAAATATCGGTTTCTGTTGTTTTTCTTTTTTTTGTAACTTAACGCCCGCTATGAGAGTCGCACGCGTGTAACGTTCACAATCTCGCACTTTAGATGAAAATGGTCAAATTAATTTGATGCGCGTTGATATGGAAAGTCGTAGTGCATAGCATAATAATCAGGGAGTTCATAACTTTCGTCTGATAAATTGTTTTCATATTCTACAAACGAGGCACGCTGCGTTTAATGAAACATTTTGTGCTGTACGTGTGAACAACGGGAAATAATAAATTTTCGTCGGTTAACTACTTTCGTCGTGCAAGAATTGTAATAATGCTGACGATAATGATGATAATAATAATAATAACGACGATTGCTTCAAGAATATATCTTACGTATTTTACATGTCATTAAAGTTACACCTCCAATAATTGTAATATATTCGTATGATTTTATATTTTAGAAAGAATTTTAGAGATCGATATACGTGCGTGGCTCAATTAATATAAATTAATGAATTGTCGTTCCGACCAGTGGCGAAACGATGCCCGCGTAACCACCAATTAGACCCGCATTCTTTACAGGCGGTCTCTCTCTCTCTAGCCGTGAGAAGTACCAGGCTATTTCTTTAATTGCTAGCTAATCATGAATTGGTTTTACATTTCTTCTCGTAAATTTTATGCGATACGACAACGCGAACGCCATACATCTTGTACAATCGTGTGGACAAACCGGATTGGCTGGTGTATTATTATATTAGTACATTATTTTATTTGAGTCGTTTATTATTATAAACAGTATTTTTCTTCACATGTTTCTTAAGCTAATTAGACATTTTAATATCGAAGATTCGCTATAAATGACTGAATAGGGACGCAAGTCGACGTAATACTGTCCAAAGGAAGAAGAATCATTCGGTAATTATACTGTAGTAATTAGCTGAATCTAAGATGATCTATATTAAACGCTATTTATTCTAAACATCGCTAAAGATTTAATTGAACACTTCAATTAACTGTCTGTTCTATTAATCGAACTCTTACGCTTCCATAAAATTGAGAATTATATCATCCTGTGCGTTATTATTATTATTATTACTATTATTATAATAATAGTAATAATAATAATAATAATAATAATCGAACTCTTACGCTTCCATAAAATTGAGAATTATATCATCCTGTGCGTTATTATTATTATTATTACTATTATTATAATAATAGTAATAATAATAATAATAATAATAATAATAATAATAATAATAATAATAATAATAACGCACAGGATGATATAATTCTCAATTTTATGGAAGCGTAAGAGTTCGATTATTATTATTAATAATAATAATAATAATAATAATAATAATAATAATAATAATAATAATAATAATAATAATAATAATAACGCACAGGATGATATAATTCTGCCCTCTGACCCATTTAAGATCCGCAGTTCTACAATAATTAATGGCACAAGAATACCTTTACGGAAACTTAATTAAAATCGAGATCTCAACGTCGTCGTTTCTGTAACACATTATAAACAATTGCTTCGACTGACTCGACGGTACCACTGTTAATATCACAGAGGTCATTGTACACAAAGCGAAGATGCGATTAAAGCCCTGTGCCTTAGCTTCTAGTTCCCAACGATGCTTATACGTAATTATTAGAGGATCCTCTTCTATCCCGCAGTATGGGGGCAATTTTCCCATTATCCGCAATTATTCTTCTTTGCGAGGGATTGAAATGTTAATACGGTTCCTCCGCGCACAAGCTATCACCCACATATAGGATTCACGGTATAGGGGTTGCGCCAAGTGGACAGTTAATGCACGCTTACGTCTAATAAAAAATTTAAGCGCGTATGTAGGTTGACTATAGTCCCGTGTGAAAAGACTTTCGACACGAAGGAACAGAGAGAGAGAGAGAGATAGGGAAGAGGTACCACGGGGGTCTACGTCGTCGACGTCGACCCGCCAGCACACGCTTCATCCCCCGCGCGACGAAGGACATTTATACACTTCCATATCGGTCACTTGGCGGATCGAAGCCGCCACTCGTGGAGACATCGAGCTTCTCGAAGGGTCCACTAGATGGCTGCCAGAAGGATCCCTCGATCTCGCTGGTGAAACATTACGGTCGGACAGAGGACCTTGTTAATCCAAGGTCGGCCCGGAGGGTTGCACCCTGTCTCCCGGAAAAGGGGTGACTTTCCTTGAATAAATAAGTCGGAAACCTAAGATAAAATGGCCGGGTAAAGGGCGAATCCTCGAAAACCCGTGACGTCTCTGTCTTAAGGGCTGTTTTGCATACTTTCCCATCGTATTGTGCCGCGGATAAAATATTTCGTGTAAACACCGTTTCACGGGAAGCCGAGTTTAATAGAAGCTTAGCGAAAATTTCAAGAAAGTATGCATGCTTCCCCGGAGCTCTGTGTACGCTCGGTTTTACTACATTCTTACCCTCGCGCGGTTTACCCTGGATATTTGTCTGGTGCGCTACGCGGACTCGAGATGTTCCTTGTTTAATATTGCCGGCGACGTTTCCCGTATTTGTGCGGTAATAACGCGCCTCTGTCTTTCTAAGGGAAGATTTGTCAATCGGATCGCGAACCCTTACGCGATGCCTGGGAAAGGTCCTCGCGATAGATTTTTAACCACTTGAATTGTAACAACGAGTCAGATGATGATTTCATGCCTAATCTACCAAATATAAATGTTGTTAATTTTTTCTGAAACAAACTTTGATTCTTTTGTTGTTAATATATATATATATATATATATATATATATATATATATATAATTTAATATATATATTATATACACATATATATTATATATATGATATATATATTTATATAATTATGATATATTTATTTATATATCACTTTAGCTACAGGAATCTTGTAAAGTATTCAGTGCCGAAGTTTAATCGATACCTGGGAAAGGTCCACTTGAATTGTAACAACGAGTCAGATGATGATTTCACACGTAATCTATCAAATATAAATGTTATTCATTTTTTCTGAAACAAGCTTTGATTCTTTTGTTGTTAAAATTGAAGAGTGAAGGTAAAACGGAAGAAGCGTGCTGATTGATGCAAGCGCGAAAGAAATCATAGTGCAAGGGGATGAAATAGAGTACCGTTCGTGTTTGTTTATATTCAAGTTTTGTTGTACTTTACGAATTTTCACAGACGCCATAAATACACAAGGACGTCCAGTGCACTGTAAATTCTCCCCAATTTTCCTTCAGCTTGTAAACAAAAATGTTCAATTTGAGAAAAGGAGATTATTCGAGTCTCGCGGCTTATTTGTTTACAGGCTGAAGGAAAACTAGGGAGAATTTACTGTACTTGAAATAATTGTAAGACACGTGCTCTGTGCTGGCGCTTTATATATAAATATATATAAATATTATATATTATTATATTATTATATTATATTATATAAATTATATAAATTATATATTATTATTATATATTATATTATATATATATTATTATATATAAATAAATATATCATAATTATATAAATATGATATATATATATATATATATATATATATATATATATATATATAATATTTATATAATTATGATATATTTATTTATATATCACTTTAACCGCAGGAATCTTGTAAAGTATTCAGTGCCGGAGTTTAATCGAGTATCGAGAACGAACGAGACACAAATTTTCCTCGGAAATATTGCATTAACTTGGAATGATTACGAGTCTAAATATGTAGACGCGCCGTTCGATTTAATCGCAACGTTGTTCGAGGTTATAAACGCGCACTTAACTGCAGGTTACAGTTTGTTTTCCGATAGGAGAAACTTGAGACACTTACACCGATGGTTGTAGCAGCTGCCAACCCCGCTCCACTGTAACCGAGCTCATTACATGTGCGCAAGAGGAATGTGGCGGCGGGCAGATATCGTTACACACGCGCTGCACCTCGAGCCTCTTCATCCGAAAAACAGTTCAATGCAGTGACCACAATGATTCTTCCGATGAAAGATCGGATCTTAATTAGCACTTCTTCGTATTTCATAATTTCCCTAATAGAACGAGTCAATTTCTGTTTCTCGTATGACTCAATATTTTCTTTTTTCTTTTATGAGCTTTTAAATCTTAGATGAGATTTCTTTGCTGTACGGTAAAGCGAGTATACATGATTATTGTGTCTAAATATGTTTTCGTTCCTAGATTTTCATAATTAAATTTCTATTTAGAAGAAATATACAGGCTGTCCCAAAAATGTCTCGTAATACGGAAATGGAAGGTTCCTGAGATGATTTGAAGCAACTTTTTCCTTAGCGAAAATGCGATCCGCGGCTTTGTTTACGAGTTATTATCGAAAAACAGTGACCAATGAGAGCGGAGCTCGGCAGACGCGAGGCGGCTCAGTCAACGCGCGCACGAACGCACGAGGAGCGCTCATTGGCTCGGCCGTCTCGCGCCAGCTGATCTCTCCTCTCATTGGCCACCGTTTTTCGTTAATAACTCGTAAACAAAGCCGCGGATAGAATTTTCGCTAAGGAAAAAGTTGCTTCAAATAACCCAAGGAATCTCCCATTTCCGGATTGCGAGACAATGCGAGACAACAAATCCTGTATAAACAGTCGAAATTAACCCTTTGCACTCAAAGCCATTTCAACTGTAAATCTAAATGAACTTTTCCGACTTACAGTATTTCCATTTTATACGACAAAGTGCATTTCATGCACATGAAATCGAGTCTTGTGATTCATACAACAGACTTGTTAACAATCTTCTTACATCTAAGCTTCGATAATATAAATATCACCTTGGAACATGATGTAACAATTTTAGTGGTGCCTCAGAGTCACCGCTCGAGTGCAAAGGGTTAATAAACCGAAACAAAGAATACCGCGACACGTGATACACAATTCCGCGACGCGGAAGCCAACGAATAAATCGAAAATCTTGAATTTCCCCGATCTAAGTGAATTATTCCGATTTCGTCGAGCCCGCGTGGCTGCCGCAGGTTCTGTCCCGATAATCGAAATACCATCGGCCCAGTGTCCTAGGGTAATTGGGGTGTGGTGCATAGGTGACAATGCATGTCAGGTTCCGTCCTAGCGCAACCGAACGGTATCTGATTCCGCGAGGTTGCGAGGTTGCCGGGCGGCTGGGAACGAAGTACATACAATCGAAGTGGCCGATCTGAGATCGAAGAATATCGCGAGCATTCTTCGTCAATTCGCTCTATCAACGGCCGCGTTTCCACGGACGATAAATCCTGTCGGAGTCGCGGCGCACGGGTTAAGGGGAAGTAGCAACACCCAGGGGTGACTATAGGGCATTGTGTGTCGGGCGACGATGCTACTCGTCCGGAGGAACGTGTAGCATGTACACGTGCTCGTGCAATCGCACACAACGCCCCCCAAGAACAACACAGTGCGCCGCTCTGTCGCTGGATCACGTCGGCCTGGGTTTGCAGCAACCGACCGGGCGACGGAAAAGGAAAGACTGCGAGGGAGGGACCGAGGAGAGAGACGGAGAGAGAGAGAGAGAGTGGGAGGGAGAGAGAGAGAGAGAGAGAGAGAGAGAGAGAGTGAGTGTGAGAGAGAGAGGGAGGAGAGAGATGGAGAGAGAGCGCGAGAGAGAGAATGAGAGAGGGAGGGGGGAGAGAGGGAGAGGAGAGCGGCTCCATTCCGCTGGTCCTCTCTGCTCCGGCGCATTGTGCGCATTGCCATGAAACGTCTAACCTATAATAATCATACCGATATACAAGACGAGCTCCGTAATGCTTGCTTCTCGTGCACACGCGCACACCCGCGGCGGCGTGTACGTGTGTGACCCGAGCGGTAACGCGACCGTCAATCCGCCATTGCGACATGGACGTGAGGTTACGCGCGTGAACGAGAAGCAAGCTCGAGCTCTCGTCCCTGGCCCTTGCCGCCACCCAACGCGCTGGATCCGCCAAGAAATGGTAGCCGAATCTGATGTAATATTCGTACGGATCGCTTCTTCTCCCGTCCACCGATCCTATTTCCTCTCTAAACGCCCCCGCGACGCCACGGCAACAAAGCGTCACGCTCGTCCTTCTTCTATTTTCTGCTTATTGCCGGCATCGGAATTAACCCCTTGTATTGTGATTCGTTTCGTAGCTGCGTCGACGCGTTAAGTGCCGAAAATCAACCCCAAAAATTCCGATGGAATCGAAGCAATTTAATTGATGATACTGAGGCTAGAACGTTGAATCGTCGCGGATGGTGCTTTTAATTATTTTGCAGTCTAAAGATCATAGTCAAATTCGGTTCGAATATTTTACAATAGACATGGATTTTGTGAGCTAGTAGAAAACTGTCGTTGGTGTTTATTGGTATTTATTTGAAAGAATAGATTCCTTTTTCTATTAAATAAAGCAACAGAATCGATTAAAGAACCTGTGCTTAACCCTTTCAGCGTCGAACAGCGATATGTCGTTGTTGGCCACACTTGAGAAAATGTTGTTTTCTTAATATATTCAATAAATAATAGTTTCATTTCTTATTTCTTCTTCCTTTGTAAAGGTTATAATTATCAGATTTTACGAAATTTTTGTAACTTTTAACCTTGACATAACTTTTTTTAGGAACTTCGCCGTCGAAACTTTTGGTCGCCACTGACCCAATAATTGAAATGCCTTGTCCCAGTAATTAAACGCAATTATTAGAACAGGAAAATAATGAATCACGCATCGTTGCATCGTGAACAATCGTATATCTATTTTTTATTCAATGTTTTAGGCATTCTGTTTCAAATTTCTTTTAAACGAGTTATCCGCCAAATGAACATTTTACCAATATTTAACCAACAAATGAATATTTCACTATCAATTATCAATTCCATATGCTTTTTCTAAAACTGGAGAAGGTATTTAGCTGGTTGATCTTAGATGGAATGCATCGTCTAAATAAATAAATACGATAACATTTTGTCAAAATTGTGCAAATGGTCGCTGACTATTCAAGTACAACTTCCGAAACAGATGTCAGCGTGAAATAATGTCATTTCACATCCTCGATATAACTTTTTTTTTTCTCCACGAACAATTATCCCACCCAGGTTGTAGCCGGTGTCTGTCGCCACCCTGTATATTAGATGTTTTATCTTCGCCATCAGTTACACGCTATCACAGCACAGCTTCGCAAATTCTGACTGCTCAGCTCAGACAGCAGGAATTTCACAATGTTCTCTCTCTCCCTGCCTTTCACCTTGGTCTTCTTCAACGAGCGGCCTCCACCCACCCACTCAGCCACCCTTTAAATTCAGTCTAGGCTCCCCTTACAAAGCGTGCCGGTATTTGTTAGCGCATTTTATGTCCCGACATTGATTGAGCATACATATTCCGTTAAGGCGTTTCTCCAACAGACGTTCCAAATTGTGTTCTCTTCCATTATGATGGAGCATCCCCGTCGTTCTCGTTCTTTTCTCATCGGGCGAATATACGCGCCGGAAAATCTAATCTAACAGTTTAACCAGCATTCTACACAATTTATTCGCACCTTTACGGCTCCTTTTTCTCCGTATCGATTTTTTCGCTTACGATAGCTTGAGGTAGTTTACCTATTATTTAACTGCATTAAACAATATTTAATGCGAGTATTTCTATCAATTTAGAATTTTTTTATTTGTTATCTATCTACTAGGATTTTCTATAAATATGTTAACACCCGGAAAGGGGTGATTTCTCAGGTCATTTGAAGCAACTTTTTCCTTAGCAAAAATGCAATCCGCGGCTTCGTTTACGAGCTATTAACGAAAAACACTGACCAATGAGAGGCGAGCACGGCTGGAGGTAAGCAGTCGAGCCAACGAGCGCACGAAGGCTCAGTTCCGCTCATTGGCTCCGCCGCCTCGCGCCTCGAGGCTCCGCCTCGGCCTCTCATTGGTCACTGTTTTTCGTTAATAACTCGTAAACGAAGGCGCGGATTGCATTTTCGCTAAGGAAAAAGTTACTTCAAATAACCCGAGGAATCACCCCTTTCCGGGTATCAACATAATTATGGGACACCCTGTATACCGTGCACAATAAAACCACGTGTACATTTATTAAGATATAATTATGCGAACAACGATGTGAATTATTTTTATTTATGTCTAAGACAGACAGACCTAAGTATAAGACATGTTAAACAACGATAAAATTTGTTTACAGATGTACAATTTTCAATTCCGCTAGTTTTACATTTTCCGACTAATTACTTGACATAAGAAACGCAAATATTTAGGAGCCTGCTGTGAACTAAACTATTAACATCGTTGTCCTTTTTAATTGAAACTTCTTTAAATTCGCTGACGAAGTGCGAAATTCACTACTCCGACGAAAATGCAGATCCCGGTAGCACAAATGTTTCAAGTAGGAGCCCGGGCAAGTTGTTCATAGCTTCGTGAGTTTCAAATTTTTGCTGAAGTTTTTGCTTCCGACGTACACTATGAATCACCGACTGCGCTCGCCGCGCGAGGACTGTTAACTTCTCGTTGCACGGAATTCGCGTGACCGTTCAAATTAAGCCGCAGGAAAGATTGCTTGTTTTCTTTTTTTTTTTTTTCGTCGAATCAGTGCATGTAATTATAGTTTGCTTCTTCGCGGGGATGTGCGAACGAAACTAATAAATTCAATTCCATCCTCCACAGCGTGTGCAGGATAAAGAAATGTTGCACGAATAAAAGATAAACAATCCGAATGCAAACTACTGTATAAGAAACGATACTACATATAAAATATTTACATGTAAAATACAATTGGCTGTTCCATAAATTCAAAGACGGACAATTTTGCGTTGGAAAAAACGCAAGAACTTTTACACATTTGGATTCTTTGGTACAATTTTATCGATTAATCGCGTGACACTGCGATGACGCATATTTGAGTCTTTGGGTTTTCTCTCAAACGACGCACACGTGATTTCGTCGAATCGTTATACAAGGTGTCCCAAAAATGTCTCGCAATCCGGAAATGGCGGGTTCCTCGGATCATTTGAAGCAACTTCTTCCTTTACAAAAATGTTCTCCGAGGTACCGTTAACGAGTTACTAACGAAAAACAGTGACCAATGAGAGGCGAGCTTAGCTGGCGCGAGGCGGCCGAGCCAACAGTGCCAGCGGTCGAGCGGTCGAATCCCAGTTCCGCTGATTGGCTCGGTCGCCTCGCGCCAGCCGAGCTCGCCTCACATTGGTCACTGCTTTTCGTTAATAACTCGTTAACGGTGCCTCGGAGAACATTTTTGTAAAGGAAGAAGTTGCTTCAAATGACTTGAGGAACCCGCCACTGTCAAATTGCGAGACATTTTTGGGACACCCTGTATTTCGATTCAATTAAATGAGATTTTTAGTGTGTTACACCCTTCTGTCGCAACGGAGATCGCACGAATTGTTAAAAGAGAAAACGATTAAGTGTGTTCTTTTCTTGGAACGACGCGATTCTATTAATGGAACGCGTAAATCGTCGCGTCTCTTTAAATCGCATAATAATGATCTGTAACAGGTACTTACGGGCGCGCGCAGTTTTCCGATACTATGCCCCCAACGTGATTATTCATACTTCCGGCCGTAAAACAATCGAATCGCGCCGCTGCGAGCGCGACAAACGTTGACGAACGAGCGCGTGTCCTTTCTTCTCACTTTGTTTCTCGACTCCTTCTTCGATTACGAAGCGCGTAAGTGCTCGCTTCCACGTAACAGTTTCCCAACATTCCGGTAAATAGGAAAGGGGACTGGTTGTGCAACCGCCGCGCCGCGTTTCGTTTTTCTTCTCATCCGTTTCAATAAATTAGATACGCGCTATTCTACGCCGCGCGCTACATTTTTTTTTTCTCGCCGTGTAATTAGTCTATGCGCCTCATTTATGGTAATTTATCCAGGTATATTTGCAACAGAGTATGTGCTTACGCGCATCAAAGGTAATTAAACGCGTGTCGTCCGGTGATAAACTTCTCTCTTTCTCTCTCTCTCTCTCTCTCTCTCTCTCTTTTTTTCTTTTTTTGTTCATTAAACGTCGGTCTGGTAATGCAGCTTTTTCACTCTCAAGAAACGTCAACCTGCAAATTAACGTACCCCGCGATGAAGGATTTCACGCGGTTATTTATAGAGATATGCATCTTGCGATATTAATGCATCTTGTCATTGATACCGAACGAAAAAAGTTCTTTGCGTATGAATATATCGAATGTCCAACACCTTTTGAAAATAACCGAGCACGATGTTCGTATATTGTTTTAGACTTTTTCTACCACTTGTGTGTTCAATTCGATGATCTTCTAACGATGACACCGATTTCACTGGCTACTTCGACAATGACGGACTTTTTATGTATATATATATATATATATATATAGTAAATAATATATACATTATGTATATAATGTAGTAATCTTTATATGTAGTAATAATAAAATAGAGCAGAATTTGATAAGTTTGTACAGGAATGTCTCTCTAATTGACGCTCAGATTGTCCACAGAAATGGATAATTTGGACAATTATTCGAGCTTTGCGGTTCATTTTTATGGTTTTCGAATTAACTATAAGTCTAATAATAAATAAGTCTAATAGCTTTCAATAACTATAAGAACGAGTCGCAAGGCTCAAATAATCGTATTTCCTCTTCCCAAATTGTCCATTTTTGTGCACAATCTTAGGGAAACATTATTGTACATCTCTGAGTGGGTTAGAGTCATAGTTGCGCGAGTCACATTTATCGAAAATGTTCACTTATGCCTTAAAATGCATTCTATACGTCTCACAAGTGTTAAAAAGACCAGCGAAATAAATTACAAAGACGTTATAAATTAACTTGACTTTAGATTGTCTTAACAATAAGTTTGGTCAGATAACAATGCACGTGTTACTATACAATAACGCTCTTGTTTCTTGCAACGAGGCAAATATGACTTGCGCCGCTCTTGACTCCAACTCACTCGTGTATCGTATTGCATTCTGGTTGCAACATTGTACGAGAAAAAGCATTTAATAAGAGGAGCTCGCAGAAAAAAATGTAATTCCATCTTTTTCTATTCGTTTCTTATACGATTCCCGCTCTTTTTCCGATCGTTTTCTTTAGTAACTTTATTTAAAGCTGCACAGGTTATTATTGTGTGCTCATTGGCGGCTATGTTAATGTCACGAGTAACATTAGCATTTATTACGAATGAGTTTCTTTTCTTCGTCAAATGGTTACTTCTTGATACTCGGACGACTGACGAGAATTTAGCTTTGACTTACTCTAACTTGTTTTCAGTATCCCAGTTTTTCAACAGCTTAGTATGCGGATGTATCGTCGCATCGCTGCATGAAACACAGTGTCTCGCGCGTAATTATACTCTCGAAGTAAATTTTACACTGTTATTGACGTTTAAATAAAAGCCGAAGAAAACGCTACATTTATATCTCTCTGTTTTCTATTAACTCTAATACGGAATGATCATTTCTGATAATAATAACTAATCGATAAAACAAATAAATATAAATTTACCAGAAATAAAGAATAATAAAATAAATAATAATTATTTCTAATACGCTGTTCCGTCATGTGTTTGCTTAAATATCGCTAAAAATGTATAATGTTGCCTTTAATGCCATAATTCCAGTATGGAGTACAAACAAATGCGATCGTTTTGCTGCTATAATGCGATTACGATCCGACTACAATCCGATTATAATTGGATTATTAAGGATAGTCCACGAACCGTTCCCACGGCAGCAATCTCTTTTCCCCATTTTTTAGTCGAATTTCATCGATTCCGCGAAAGTTGCGTCACGCACCGCGAACATCGATGCGCGCAGAATTTATTTAGCTCTCTTTCCGCTTGCAAAACATGAAACGGTGATTATGAGAAATATGTGACGTCCATAGCTAACGTGTTAATTGCCTCACTCGGCCTGTGTTGGTGCTCCCACTTTACGTCTATCGGACGGTATAGAAGGGACTAGGGCGGGTGCGGTATGACCCTCTGTGCAGGCTCTGGCCCTCATTTCATCGACGATGGTTCTTCTACTTCATCTTCATTAATCCTCTCGTTCTGGTTCCCTTGGTCCCTCCGTTCTGGCTCGATCAGTCGCTGCTATATAGAAGGGGATAGAGCCGAATGAGAGACCTCTCCGATGGTTACCGCTAGCCTAGACTGTTATTTGCGCAGAATATACTATCAGCATGGCCGTGCACGCATGCACGCAAAGCCCGCGAGCGCGCGCGCGCCTATTCGCCAAAGTTGGCTGCATATCGATGCGTCGATGTTTATTCAAGTGCGGCTGCATCAGCTCCGCGGGGCTGACTTTCAACGGCGCCGCTAGCATGATTTGAATAATTTCCGATATCGGTGACTCATCCAATTAGACACCTTTCCGCTGAATAAAACGAGGACACCGTTGAAAACTACGACGACGAAATAATATATTCGCCGCAGAAATCGTACGACGAAATCTGCCCGCGCAGTTCGCGGATGCGTTGTTTCGGTTTCGTTCGAATGGACAATAAATTGCATCGCACGGATCCGACACGACGTTCGCGCGAAATTAAAAAATTGAAAGGCGCAACGATAATTCAGTAATTTCTCCCTAATTCGCGCTCGGAGTGCGCGCAAAAATGGACAATTTGGGAATAATCGTAGCTCCTATTTCGACATTGTTTATTTTTGTGTGCAATTTGAGAATAACCGTATCTCCTATTCTGAAATTGTTCATTTTTGTGTGCAATTTGAGAATAATGGTACCTAATATTTCGACATTGTTCATTTTTGAGCGCAATTTGAGAATAATCGTATCATCTTCTATTCCTAAATTGTTCATTTTTTAGCGCAATTTGAGAATAATGGTACCTCCTATTCTGAAATTGTTCATTTTTGAGCGCAATTTGAGAATAATGGTACCTCCTATTTCGAAATTGTTCATTTTTGTGTGCAATTTGAGAATAATTGTACCTCCTACTTCGAAATTGTTCATTTCTGAGCGCAATTTGAGAATAATCGTACCTCCTATTCCAAGATTGTTCATTTTTTAGCGCAATTTGAAAATAATAGTACCTCCTATTCCAAGATTGTTCATTTTTTAGCGCAATTTGAGAATAATCGTACCTCCTATTCCAAAATTGTTCATTTTTTAGCGCAATTTGAGAATAATCGTACCTCCTATTCCGAAATCGTTCATTTTTTAGCGCAATCTGAGCGCGAATTAGGGAGAAATTACTGTCTATCGACAAGACATCTTGTTTCTTGGCAAGCTTCGAGGATGAAAATAACATAATAAGACAGCGAAAATATTATCGCACTATATCATGATTAAAGGAAACGCGATACAGTAAAAGCGTTCGAGGAATTCAGAAATACGGTGTTTCTTCTACTCATTTTTGTCCGCGCACGCGCTGAATCCGCGGTTTGTTACACCGTGCGTTATTTACGCTTCGTTCAGGGCGCATTGAAAAGTCACGATCGCATATCGAATATCAGAATGCAAATGGATTCCCAGTTCCACGGAAAAAAAATGATGTCAACAACACCGACGACGATCGAAGTCATTTACACTTGGCTTTTTGCGGTGGATAAAAAAGTGCATCGATCGCATTAACCGTCGCGGCGGTGTAAAGTTTCATTACATGAAAAAACTGCACAAGCGTGCTGCGGTTCCTGTTAACGCGTAGATTTGCAACGGATTAATAATTAAAACCGGGGTTGTCTTACGGTTTACTCGGACTGTATGGCGTCTCGACGAAATTTTTAATCGCTGATTGCATATTACAAGTATAGTTATAGTAATAACTATAATAATAGTATTATTATTATAGCAATAACTATAATGATAGTATTATTATTATAGCAATAACTATAATGATAGTATTATTATTATAGCAATAACTATAATGATAGTATTATTATTATAGCAATAACTATAATGATAGTATTATTATTATAGCAATAACTATAATGATAGTATTATTATTATAGCAATAACTATAATAATAGTATTATTATTATAGCAATAACTATAATAATAGTATTATTATTATAGTAATAACTATAATAATAGTATAGCTAAATTATAACTAAAGCTGCAAGATTCTGAGAATATATAAAAGAAATGAATATATATATATATATATATATATAATGAAACTGATATTAGAAGGATGGTTAAATTTTTTGGTTAAATTTTTTTACTTTTATATGTATCGGTGACGAACTTCATCAATATTTCTATTTAAATTATTCTACGTTTGTATTGAATTGTCTCCAGAATTGTTTCCTAGAGTTCCCATATTTACTCTTAACGTTTGCATTTTCGTAATTCGCTCTATAATTTCAAGTTCCTCATCTCGAGGAGCTCAAACTTGCTCAAATATGTGTTTAATTAATTAATTAATTTATATATTCATTTATTTACTTATTTATTCGTACATACCGATAAATACCCATTTTTATAGTAGCACAATCAAAAGGGTAACTCATGTCGAATAGCGTAGAATCAGCGAATCGGGAAAGCAGTTTACAGAGATTTGTTTTAAATCTAGCGAAACATTGGCTGCAAATGCGACAATATTGTTACGGCGACTTGTCCAAGTCAAGTCGCTGTAACGTGAAACTGCCCTGTTGTGAACAACTACTTAAAGAATAATAGAAGATAGGGGTTGCCACGGAAGAGTGTTACCAACGGAAAGACGATCGAAGAGTCGAGATCGGACTGTCGAACGATCAACGTCCCACTTCTGAAAGATCTAAGATATAATTGCATCGAGTTGTGTTATAGTTAATATTCTTTATTGTAAATATATAAAATGCCGCGACGCGAGAGAAATGGAGTAATTCGCAACAATATTATCGCCATTGTCGTCGATGAACGTACAAGTCCTGCGAAACGGATCGGTCGAACTAAACCTCCGTTTAGTGAAACTAGAAAATAAATTGTATCACGCTGGGAAGGATTGTTGCAAAATAAACTGTTACGTGTACGGTTCCGCAGCAATTATTTTCTGATCAATTACCGATCGTTGCTTACGTCGCTTGATAAAGACGCAAACTATTCGTCGAATAAGCGAGTAAAAAATAACGATCCGTAACAGATTCCGTCGGCATTCGCAAGCATATACATATACATATACACATACATACGTTCGAATTCTACTTTGGAACGGTCCCGTACATTCGAATTTCTCCGGGAAACGAATATTTCCGGGATACGCCGAGAAGGGATCGACTTTTTGAAAGTGGATTAACGACCCCGAGAGCAAAGGGACTCCGCATCGAAAGGGTTCGCGTCCTCGTTCGACGTTTTTATCTCGGGCACGATCGGACCTCGCAAAAATGTTCCACTTGGAAGCCAAAGGGTCAGCCGTGTTCGACCACACACGCGTTTCAATCAATCGTCCTTTTCCTGGAAGTTTTGAGCGCGCCCTTAAGGGGCTTCTCGCTTACGTCATCCGGCCTTTGGTCGATCGACGGCTCTCCGAAGACCTATTACCTTATTTACGATTCGCGCGGCCATTATCTCCCGGCAACAAAGTGAACCAGCCGGTTTTTCGATGCGATCCTGCGTGCGCGCACCCGTCCACCCACCCAGCCGCGCACACGCGCGCTGCCAAACACATGAACGGACGCGTGCTCCTTCATTGATCTCATTGGTGTGAAAGGGGAATCGGGCAGACAATGAATACAAAGGCCGCGTTACATAGAAACGCGGCCAGGAGCGTGCTTTCTCTCTCCCTCTCCCTCCCTCTCTCTCTCTCTCTCTCTCTCTCTCTCTCTCTCTCTACCTGGTTCACTCTGTTTCTCTAATATCTTTCTCTCTTTCTCTCTATCTGGTTCACTCTGTTTCTCTCGCTATCTTTCTCTCTTTCTCTCTCTCTCTCTCTCTCTCTCTCTCTCTCTCTGGTTCACTCTGTTTCTCTCGCCAACTTTCTCTCTTTCTCTCTCTCGCACTCTTTACTCTCTCTCTCTCTCTCTCGCTCTTTTTCGCACTCCTGTTCTCTCTCTTTCGCTATCTCTCTGCTACGTTTCTCTCGCTCTCTTCCATTCTCTCTCGCTCTTTCTCTCTCTCTCTCTCTCTCTTTCTGGTTCACTCTGTTTCTTTCGCTCTCTCTCTCTCTCTCTCTCTCTCTCTCTCTCTCTGGTTCAGTCTGTTTCTCTCGCTATCTTTCTCTCTTTCTTTCTCTCTCTCGCGTGCGCGCGCGCGCGCGCGTCGGTACGCCTCGGGAACGGAAGACTTTTGTCTTCCCTCGTTAATAACAGTTTTGACAGAGCCGGTGAAACGCACGGATGATTGGACGGCTCGCGACCGAGGCAAAGGAGAGAATTATTGAAAAATTGATTTTTACGATTACGAATCGTCCTTTTGATCAGCGCGGAGCATTGACGCGCGACGACTGACTCGTCTTTCGCGCACGCGCGCGCGCGCGCGCCCGCGCCCGCTTGAGCGCCGGTGAATATGTGTGAATCGTTAAGCTCAAAGAGCAAAATCCGATAGTCGCGTCAAAGAACCATCGAAAAAAAGAAAGGAAGAAAGAGGGGCCACGTAATTAAAGGAAAGAGAGAAAAACGAGGAAAAAATTCATGCGTCGCCCCGGCGTGCACCGCCCGTTCCCTGTCGGACGGGGAAGGCGGCCCGGACATTTTCGACGATGGTTTCCGTTGATCACCGCTCGCCGACGAAGGAAAATCGCTCGCCGGAACACTTGTCCGACTTCCTATAATTCGCGGCGACGCGGATGTTGCTCGTCGTAGGTGTCGAACCTCGTCGTTACCCGCGTTTCCGAATGCATCGGCTGTTTCGCGCTAGATATTCGCGCGAATCGTTCGTCGAGACTGGAAGAGCATGCATTGGAAAGCAAACGATCGAGTTGAGCAACGCTTTGTTATTAAATAGAGGATTCGTTGAAATTATTAGTTGCGCTGGAAAGCATATTTTTGCGCGACGCAATATCAGCTGTTCTAATTTAGGTTCGTTTCATTAGCGTTGCATCGCGCAGGCGTAATATTACAATTTAGAAATGTTCATCTTTTATGATAAATATCGATTCGGTGTAATGTTGAAATTCATTGTTTATTGTATAAGTATGTATTATCGAATCGGGCGATTGATTTTTACGAATTTTTATCCGAAAGTCTAAAAACAAATAAAGAATGATGCAAAAATGAAGAATGAAACAAATGAATTTTAGCCTCCAGAAGGTCTTATTTTATCCTGTTAACTTTTACTTATTTTATAATTTATAATTTATAATTTATTTATTTATATATTTATTTATATATATATATTATATTTATTTAATTTATAATTTACTTACTTATTTATGAGCGGTGTAAAGAATTTAATCTTAATCTCGTCACATTTTATCTCACTTTTTTCAGTTTCAAGCAAAGAATTTGCTAATTTGCATATCTTTTCATTCTATTCATTTTTTACGTGAATTTCACAGGCCGGGCAAGTTATTTAACCACTTTGCCTCGTTAATTTACAATTGTGATCATTATACCGGCGATAAATAATTTCGTTCCTACTTTGTGCTTTTCAAATTCCAAGAATGTTCGAGTCTTCGTGGAAAAGTTGAGATTTATTTGCAACGAATAACTTGAAACGTTCGCGCGCTTCCGAAACGGCCACGAGTATTTTTAGTAGAGACGATTATTTGGGGAAAACTCGGGCGACGAAATAAGCCGAACCGCTTCGATGACCAAAAATTTAGTAACGGCTGACCTAATTGAGTTCTCTAAGTTTGTACGCCGCGGAGAGGATGCCAGCAAACTGTCACTTGTGTCACGCCGGTGTCAGGATGTCATAGAAACGCTTTAATTTTTATCGATTTTTCCGGCGATGTCGGATACAAGCAGCATCGAGCTGAAAATATTTCTCGATCCGGCCAGGTATTTTTAACGCGCCGATACCAGCGAGGTCGGTAGAATCTTTTTATTCAACTTACGCCAGCTGCAATTAATTCGGGATCACGTGCATCGATTTCGTTGCAACTTTGCGAAACGCGGACGAACATCTGCGATCCTACGTTACATAAATCCGAAAGCGTAGAACCGTCCATCGGTTACAAGATATTTAGCAACAATGTTCGTATTTTCTCGCTAGCGGCGAAAGTCCCGCCAATTTCGACGATACATCGAGTGAAAGCAGATTCCAATTCGTGTCGCGGTTAAATTGCTTTTCTTCCCCGTAAGACTCAATTTTGTTTGTGCAACATTTGTGCACAGCACGTCGTTTCACGCTAAAATTAATATTCCATAAACGTGGGACTCGGAATGCCGAAGAAAGCAAAGTCAGCAACTGTAACCACGTGTTTTATTCTTAAGTTACGTCTTGCTAATATTGTTACAGAGAGAAAGATTTTTGTGTTTCACTCTTGCCTTCGACCACGAATAATTTATTCGAATAAAAACTGAAGAACTATTCGAACAAATAGATCGAATAATTTGTCGCGAACAACGAACGATTACCATTCGAATAAAATAATTATTCTAGATAACTATTTATATTCGAAACGATTGGAACAATGCCCAATCCTGGTACTTACTATAATATACAAGGTGTCCCAAAAATGTCTCGCAATCCGGAAGTAGGGGATTCCTGAAGCCATTTGAAGCAACTTTTTCCTTAGCGAAAATGCGATCCGCGGCTTCGTTTACGAGTTATTAACGAAAAACAGTGACCAATCAGAGGCGTGCTCAGCTGGTGCGAGACGGCCGAGTCAACGGCGCCAGCGGTCGAGGCGGTCGAATCCCAGTTCCGCTGACTGGCTCGGTCGCCTCGCCCCAGCTGAGCTCGCGTCACATTGGTCACTGTTTTTCATTAATAACTCGTAAGCGAAGCCTCGGAGAAACTTTTTGTAAAGGAAAAAGTTGCTTCAAATGACCTCAGGAACCTCCCATTTCTGGATTGCGAGATATTTTCGTCTTTCTACTTCATCCTATAAATAAATATATATTATATTACTATTATATTACTATTATTATATTACTATTATATTACTATTATACATATAATATATATTTATTTATAGGATGAAGTAGAAAGACGATTAAGAAATACGGTTATTACTTCGAAAGAAGCGTTAAAACGAAATATTGTTGAAATATGACAATCGATAGATGCAAATGTTACTTCTAAGTTGGCCCACTCAATGGAAAACAGACTTAGGGCTGTTATAAAAGCAAAAGGTGGATCAACTTCCTATTAAAACCTTCAATCGTTCAATTTAAATAACTATCAATTGTTTCGTTCGAATACTTTCGTGAACCATTCCTGGCACCTGTTTACAATAAATGTACTGTAAAAACGCTATATATCGTTGAATTATTTTCTAATTTTGCTCACGCAGTCTTAAGACCCGTCCCTTGTTCACGTGTCCCTTGTTACATATTATATCGAACGCTTCGATTTAACACATATATTTTATTAATCGAACGTTAGAAACGCGTAAACGTTCGGATACTTTCGCGTGCGAGCGTAAATACGACCCGATAAATGTGATCGAATTTGGTTGAAAAAAAAAACGGGGCGCGTCCACCGATCGCTTTATTACGATGTCGCGTCCAATCATTTCCGAGCATTACAAAGAAATTTTCAGTGACAAGTTTTCGGATCGATAGCACGAGTTATCGTCGACGGCGAAAAGCCGACAGCGCAGCGCGAAAATTTTCATGGAAACGAATCGTCGTCGGCTAGCCGTATCACATAACGGATGTGTGTACGCTGCCGGGTTAACCATCGGAACAACAACCTGTTCGATGACTGTTCCATTTGATGATTGCAACAAGTGAGGCCCACCGGCGTCCTCTTCCCCGATCTGTTCTCAAACCATTTTACCACCGACAACTACTCCCCGTTTCGAATTCAACAAGTGGCCAAATCATTCTACGGGAGAGAGAGGCTGCCGGTTGCCCCGAAAACTGGGAATTTTCCAGCCGGTGGACAGTCATTGACCATTTAACGCCGCCCGGCTGGGAATATTTCTCTTTATCGGGCGATTTTGTCATTCGCCCCGAAATTCCCTCTTGTTTTCACGCTGATGCGCAATATTGACGTTCGATGACGCCGAGCCCCGGTCCGCCCCGTGTCCTCCCCGCGTCCCCCACCCCACCTTTCGGTAAGCGTATCGGATTAATGATTTGATTGCGAGAAAGATCCCATCCGTTTTATTCGCGGAAACGCTTCGCCGAGACTGCGAACGATCGCGACAATGGAAATTAAATCGGAAATTGGCCGATCTCTCGTCATCGCTTTCGAGAATGCGACCCCGTGTACAAAAAATATGTACGATGTTCTGTTCGTGTACAGCGTCTTTTTAGACTTCTTTTTTAAACCTTTGCACTCGATGCTATTTTTTAACTGTAAATATTAAATCATTTTTCTCGCTTGTAGTGTTTTTATTTTATAGGATAAAATGCATTTTATGCATATGAAATTGACTCTTGGGACTCGCGCGACGGTTACGCTCTTAACAGTTTTTTAAATCTAAAGTTTGTTAATATGAAAATTATCTTAAAACGTGATGTAACTAATTTTAGCGGTGCCTCATTTTATATGCAAAAGTCCATTTCATGCATATGAAATTGAGTCTTGTGACTCATACAGCAGTTAGACTTTTAACGATCTTTTATATCTAAGCTCTGATAATGTAAAAATTGTCTTGGCAAGTGGTGTAACAATTTTAGTGGTGCGTCAGAGTCACCACTCGAGTGCAAAGGGTTAACATTAAAGAACTAATCCAAACCAATCGAAATGACCGATTTCTGATTTCTTCTTTTACGTTTACTGAAATTGTAAAAATGTTTTCATAGCAAAATCTTTTGTCTGAAAATCTTCTTTTATTTACTTACAATCTTGCTATTCGCACAACAATTATACTCTTAACAATTTTTTAAATCTAAAGTTTGTTAATATGAAAATTATCTTGAAACGTGATGTAACAAATTTTAGCGGTGCCACTGAGTCACCACTCGGGTGCAAAGGGTTAATATTAGAGAACTAATCGAAACCAATCGAAATGACCGATTTCTGATCTCTTCTTTTACACTTACTGAAATTGTAAAATTGTTTTCATCCGAAAATCTTTTTTTATTTACTTACAATCTTGTTATTGTTACGGAATAACATGTATCAGTTTAGCTTTTAGCTAAAGTTATCAACCAATTAGCTATTTTTGACGAATAGAACAGAAAATATTGTCATTTCTTCATGACGAAAAGTATGCTCGTCGAAAACAGCTAACTGGTAAAGGATTAACCAGCTGATACAATCAAAAGTGTTATCATCGAATATTTATAACGCTGTTCGATAGGTCGATGTTCACCGGATAACGCGACGAACTTCGAAATATTTATTTAACACGAATCGAAGATAATACGCGTGAATTATTAAGGAACGAGCATACATGTACCTACGTAGGAACGCTGTTTTCATACCGCGATCTCGTGTTCCGTATCCAATGCATTTGAAATGCTCGTTCCAAAATAGGGACATCGATTATGAATCACGAATACCGACTGTCCCATAAATCGGGACGACGAAGGGATTGAAAAGTACACGATATGGAACAGTATGCGCCCGTTTGGCAACACCCGCAACGAACATTTTTTTCACAGCTGATTATTTATATAATCAAGTATTCGCTCAAGCGATTTCATAAAGAACAATGTCCAAAAATATGGGCAGAACATTTAAGAACAGTTACGCCCCCCTTGATACGCAATTAAATAATTAGATAATATAATAACAACAACAATATAATAACAATTAGATAATTGTTATTATATTGTTTATACGGCCGTTTCATCGAGGCGTCGCGATCGAACGGTGTTCCATAATAGGTACTTCTCAACGCGTAGATCAAAGAGAAATCACGCGAGCGTCAGTCATCCTCGCGAATCGTCGCGACAACGCGTCGAAGGAGAAAGGAGAGGGAGATACCGAAATCATTTTTCCCCTCGGGCTAAAAATCCGTTGGAAAGAAGCACGCGTAGCCGAAGGGGAGGATCGGTTGCTCTCAAGATCCCCGGGAGAGCGAGAAGGCATGTTCGAGTGCACTCACGAAATTCGATTGACATGACCGCGGACGGCGGTGTGTAACGTAATCATTACTGTCATCGGGAAGACTCGATCCTTTTCTCCGTAATTTGAAGCGGTAGAGCGGCACGGCTGGTACACGCCGCGCGCCGGCCGGGCTGAAGAACCCGTGGATTCAGAAACCTCGTGCTACCTGGTGGAATGGGTCTCATTAAGAACGCCTTCATGGCCCTTCATCCTTGCCTCTTCAGGCCTTGCTTCTCCTACCTCCGAGCCCGCGGAGACGCTCGTATTTTATACCTGGTTCCCTCGCTCGTTCCTTCCTTCGTTCGTTCGCTCGCTCGCTCGTTCCCTCGCGTCTCTACGTGTGCCTTATGCGGCCGAAGGCCATTTGATGCTGGTTGCTTGTCATCTTCGACTTTAACCTCGTTACGGTTTACAGGCCTCTGTACCCGAACCGAGCGAAAGAACGAGACCACGATCGCGGTCTCCCCTTTAAATTCGGATTTGTTAGGATTTATTCGCGGCGAGGCTCGTGGTCCAGTGTAACGCGAAACGCGACCGTGTACCTGGTCTCCCGTGTAACGAGATTTCCCCGTTTTTCCGCGCCCTTTAACGAGATTTTTCCACCGTGTTTTGTCCATGCAACCTACCTCTCCCTTTCTCCACTCCTCTCTCTCTCTCTCTCTCTCTCTCTCTCGCACTCTTTCTCTTTATCGCTTTTGCACTCTTTCTCTCTCTCGCTCTTGCTTTCACTCTCTCTTTCGCACTCGCACTCTTTGCTCTCTCTCTCTCTCGCACTCTCTCCCTCTCTCGCTCTTTTTCGCACTCTCTGCTCTCTCTCTCTCTCTCTCGCTCTTTTTCGCACTCCTGATCTCTCTCTCTCTTTCGCTATCTCTCTGCTATGTTTCTCTCGCTCTCTTCCATTCTCTCTCGCTCTTTCTGCTCTATCTCGCTCTCTCTGCTCTCTCGCACTCTTAGCTCTCGCCCTCGCTCTCTCTCGCACTCTTAGCTCTCTTTCTCTCTCTCTCTCCCTCTGCTCTCCTCTCTCTCTCTCGCACTCTTAGCTCTCACTCTCTGCTCTCCCCCCTCTCTGTCTCTCGCACTCTTAGCTCTCTCTCTGCTCTCCCCTACCTCTCTCGCACTCTTTGCTCTCTCTCTCTCTCTCTCTTTCGCTATCTCTTTGCTCTGTTTCGCTCTCTGTCACTCTCTGCTCTCCCTTGCTCCCTCTCTCGCACTCTCTGCTCTTTCTCTCTCTTTGGCCCTTTCTCGCAGTCTCTGCTCTCTTTCTCTCTCTCTCTCTCTCTCGCTCTCGCACTCTTTCTCTCTCTTTCTCTCTCTCTCTCTCTTTCGCTCTCGCACTCTTTCTTTCTCTAGCTTTCGCACTTTTTCTTTTTTTCTCTCTCCCTCTCTATCTCTCGTTCTCCCTCGCTCTCACTCTCCGTTGCCCCGTCTTTCTCTCTGCTGGCCTGGGCATCGACGTTATCGTTCGTGTTGCATAATCTCGGCGAGAACGAGGCGGGAGCGAGACACGCCAGAGTGGGAAAGAAAGATCTCGCTTGTTAACCCCACTGAAGTTGCTCGGACATCTGATACCCCGAGATTTTTGTTTCGGCTGGAAACTGCTCGGCGTAGGCGGTTCTTTGAGGTAATCATAGACCACTCTAACACTTCGAGCCACGTAATTAGAAATGAAGACCGCGAGCTGCGTGTTTTCATAGTTAGAAGCAAGATCGGGTTTCATACGTAGGTTACATGTATGTATGTATGTATGTATGTATGTATGTATGTATGTATGTATGTATGTACTCGCCTCGGACATTGATTACAGTTTAAGAGCTATTCGCGGTAATAATTAAGGTGGAATTTCTGTTTCTCTCTGTGCTTTTTTTGCAGACAAGTATCGATTTTGTTTAGATTGTTTTGCGAGAGCGGAATGGTGCGTTGAACGATCTGAAATTTACGCGCGGTTTCGTTAGACCGTTGCTCTGTGCTAGAGATTATGTATTTCGGTTTTTCGTCGATGCAATATTTAGCGAATTTTCATGGTTATATTCGAATAATCGGTATCGAAACAAAATATTAATCATCTGAATGTTTTTTCAGTTCTCTCTACTATTTTTAAGTGCGCTAAATAATATTTGTCGGAAATGTATAAAATACGCAATTTAATAATCGAAATAGTTATTCGAGATATGGATGAAATTGTTATTGTCATATAGCATGAACTTCTTATTCGAATTTTATCCGAAAAACTGACTCTAGACAATATTTTATTGGCGAAATGCGTTCTCTTTGAGAACTTATAAAAATTTTGTAGAAGTTCAGCGAATGAAATTGTCTACCAACTACTTAACCCTTTGCACTCCGATGTCGTCGATACGGCGACACTAAATTATATTATATTATTATATCATATATATTATATATTATATTATATATATTATTATATTATTATGTATTATATTATATTATATGTATAATATAATATTATATTATATTATTATGTATTATTATATATTATTATAATATTATATTATATTATTATGTATTATTATATATTATTATATTATATTATTATCCACAAAATCTATGATCCATTAATTTCTACAAAATGCTCCCAGCAGCGCAATGGTTTCTATTTAAATTCAACCCTGCACAGCAGAATCGCAATATTATCGAAAATTTACTCCGATTTGCTGATAAACACCTACATAAAAAAAGAAAAATCTTCCGAGTGCTAAGGGTTGATATTCATACCCGTTAAAAGTACGATATAAAGGAGCCATGTTCAAGAAACAGTGCTGCAATATCTTCCGAGTTATTGCGATTGGCAAAGCACTTGGCAGCAATTCAATCAAAAAACCATTATCATTACGCGTTGACCGTTGTATCGCTCGCAATTTCGTTACACCTTTTACCTTGACGAATGAAATATAATCAAATTCCCTCATTCCCCCTCCCACCCGCAAAGCGCAAGGAAATCGAGCTTAACTTCTCGGACTTCGTCCGACTAAGTAAATAGCTTTGATCTTATCGAGCTTCCGTGATTACTCGGTGTAAAATCAACGCGTTAATAAAGCCTGGATCCGAGTCCTCGCGGAAGAGCAGGTTTCATCTTCGAACCGGCACACGGAGGTTAAACACGAACCGTAGATTCGGAAGTGCGTTTACGATCGCAGCCCCCGTTCGTCCGATCTATTTCCGGTTCTTTTTCGCGGCAGCTTTGTCCCGTATGCTAATCGAATTCCCCTTCTCCGGCAGACACCAGACATATATACGGTATATATACGTATATACGATACATACATATATATATTTTTTTGTTCCAGGGTGGCGGAGGAAGCGGCGGGGCTGCGGGAGGGCTGAAATTCACGGTGGCTGACACTTGCGAGAGGATCAAAGAGGAATTCAATTTCATCCAGCAACAGAACCACTCGTGAGTCTTTCTCCTTTCTTCGACTCGCATTACCGGTCCTCGCTCCTTCTTTGTTTTTCTTTCCGCGATCGTTCCTCCCTTTCCCGTCTATTCATCCCCACCGCCTCTCCGGTTTCTTGAAGATCCACGATTATTGACGCCGATGTTTCCCGGGATCTGTCTTCTCCCGCCCCCCCCGTCCCCCCGCGCTTCCGTTTCCCCTCGCCCACCCCTCGCTGCACCCCTTGCTCCACGCAGTTTCTCCTGTTCCCATCGTCTTCCATTCGGTGTTTCGCGGCGGTTGTTGCTTGCTCGCGTCCTCCTGTTAACGGTGCGCGCCCCCGATCGCTTCGAACTCTCTTACCCGGGAGTGGAAAGTTCGAATTGTTTGCTCGACTGCCTCTCTCGGGCTCCTAATAACGCCGTTGCCTCGTCTCTCGCCTCGTCTCTCGCCCTCGTCTCCTGCCGCGCGTCCTGCCTCTCTTCTTGCCAAGCCGCGCGATGTCCTCCGCGGTCGGATCGAACGGTTTTCGCGAACGCGAGTAACGAGGCGACGAGTGAAAGTCGACGGGGATTGGATAAAGGTTGACTCTCGCTATTCGTCTCCGGAGTCAGGCAACCGTTGTCCGTTAACCGTCGCCGATCGATTGATTCTCTATACCGATAGATAGATTCGAACCCGTGGCACGGTGCACCCGCGCCGCGCCGGTTACATCGAGGAGCCCGTGGAACGGCTCCTCGATTCCCCGGCGAACTATCTATTCTTCGCCTATGCCCTTTGTGATATCTCTCATTCTTTGTCGTTCGAACGCTTTCACCCCTCCCACCTCCCCTCGACGCCGAATGAATTTTTTGGTAATTACGCAACAGCCCGGGAATACGGACTCTTTCCAATTAACTGCGCGACACCGCTGTTCCGACTGCGAGTCTTCTACGGCTGTTTTTTTGCGGTTTCGGCGCGTCGTCGAAAGCGTCGTTAGTTAACTCTAGATCGCCTAATATATATATTTAAGTTTTAAAAAATGTTAATCTTTAATAGATCAACATATGTTTGAAAACAAATTATTTAAGCTTTTATATACATATATATTTAATGAAATATTATATATTAACTATTATATATTAATATATCTATTAGGCGATCTAGAGTTAATATATAATATTAACATATTAATATATATATAGTATGTTATATATATATATTGCTATGTATATAGAAAAACTTAAGTCATCCTTTTTAAATATATGGTGGTTATTTAAAATATGTGTTGGTCATAATTCTAATAAAAATCAAGGTATGTTTAAAAAAAAAATGATTTAAGTTTTTCTATATAAATAGCAATATTGCTGGAGCGAGTCAATTTGACTCATTTATGATTTTATTGCTATATTAAAATGCTCGGTTTAAACGTTCACCGTTTCTACTTTTAATTATTATCTACCGTCGCTTATTTCATTAAATATATATGTATATAAAAGCTTAAATAATTTGTTTTCAAACATATGTTGATCTATTAAAGATTAACATTTTTTTAAAACTTAAATAATTTGTTTTTAAACATATATGTTAATCTATTAAAGATTAATCTATCTATTAGAGATTAACATATGTTTAAAATCAAATTATTTAAGTTTTCATATACATATATATTTAACGAAAAAAAATGACGGCAGATAATAATTAAACGTGTTGATCTATTAAAGATTAATATACGTTTAAAAAAACAAATTTTTTATATACATATATATTTAATGAAAAAAATGACGGCAGATAGTAATTAAAAGTGGAAACGGCGAACGTTTAAACCGAGCGTTTTAACGTTCCGTGAACATAGATCTTGGCCGGTGAACGCGTCGATATTTTTTATTTCGCGAACGTTGCGTGAATATTTTCGAAATATTCCACCGCGGCGGTCTCCCTTTTATTTAACACTTTGTGGTCTGCCGACGATATCCTGCACCGTCGCGTCGCGTCTATTTCGACGTCCGTCGTCGTCGTGACCGACGGACGGATGCCGTCACACCTTGACATTACGGTCCGCTGACAACTTTAATATACTACTGGCAAAACGTCGTACTTCGCAGATATTTTTAATCGTTGACATATTGGCTACAAAAGTCTCGCAGAGCCGGAACAGTTTATTTAGCGGAACCGAGACGAATAATAGACATCGCGAATCTTTATTTATTTGCGGTTTTGCTCGGAAACGAAATCGTTGCTTTGACACTGTCGAAGTCTTGCGTTGTGCTTCCCGGTATTCGATGCAATTTTCCATCGATCCTTATTATTGATCTTGTGCCGTTATTACGCAGCAAACATTATTACAGCGATCTTAAAGACACGGAAATGAACCGCGTTTTCTTTAGAACTCGTTCGAATGTCGTAGATTTTAACTCGGTAGATTTTTACACGATACAAATAAGCGAATAGTGACAATATACAGGATGTCCCAAAAATGTCTCGCAATCCAGAAATTGGAGGTTCCTCGGGTTATTTGAAGCAACTTTCTCCTTAGCGAAAATGCGATCCGCGGCTTCGTTAACGAGTTATTAACGAAAAACGCTGACCAATGAGAGGCGAGCTCGCCTAGCGCTAGGCGGCCAAGCCAACCGGCGGTCCTGGGCTTCCACCTCTCGTTGGCTCAGCTGGCGCGAGAACTCGCCTCTCATTGGTCACTGTTTTTCGTTAATAACTCGTAAACAAAGCCGCGGATCGCATTTTCGCAAAGGAAAAAGTTACTTCGAATAACCTCAGGAATCCCTCGTTTCCGAATTGCGATACATTTTTGGGACACCCTGTATAATCGTCGTAAGTGTGCGTAAAATTTTCAAACCACACGGCGACCGTATTGATATTTATGTAATGCAAACAATCAAAAGTATTTCCATGAGTTGACATAGAGGAGCGTAATGGCTCTGTTTGAACCGCGTGTCACGAAGTGCTAATGGATATCTAGTAGTTACTTAACGGGTTATCCGACGGTTACGTGCCCGTTTCCTTTCGGGCGTCGCGTAGCTGTCCGACGGCTGTCGTTTAGCCGATAGTTTTCCATTTCGGAAACTTGGCCAATGGATCCGACACTCGAGACGTCCTCGATTACCTTATATAATCACTTAGAACGCCTTTACGCTTCAAGGTTTCCGAAACTCCTGTTTTCTCGCATTTTCTTATTTCGGATAAATTAAAATTGTATCGTGCGAATTACCCGATAAATATTTGAAAATCTTGAAAATCGACAGCACTGATTTGTTTCTAACGTCGAAAATGTTGTCAGTGGAATTCTAACTAAATCAATCTTTGCAGAATTGAATTTTGCATTCTTGTTCTTCAGAGATCGTCGTTTCAACAATTTTCCTCTATCATCAATTTTATTTAATTAAGGCGGCGGAGGTTTTTGCATAATTTTAGAGATTTTATCACGTTTCGTTGTTGGTTTAGACAACTTCAACGGCCACGTTCGCGACGACTATGCGCATTTCGCGAAGCATTTCGGTCGGACCGTTAACAGTCTTTATATTCGTTTATTATTATTATTTTTATTACTTTTATTATTATTATTATACGTCATTCGTACAAATGTTTCATAGTTTCGACGTTGACTTTTGCAACCACAGTTACTTGTTTCACCGATTTCCATCGCATTAATAAGTAATATCAAAATTGCAAGGACAATTGCAACACTACTCGACTGTGCTAAGTTAGTTTAGTGGGATCATGCAGGAAACTATCATCGAATTACGGTGGTGTGTCAAGTTCTGAAACAAAAAGGGGGGACTCTGGGTCGCGAAAACCATTTTCAGATCGTTAAAATACTTAAAATACTTACTTACAAAATTTGGCAATTTGGGAAGAGGCTGCACGATTATTCGAGCCTTGTACAGTAATATCTCCCTAACTGACGCTCAGATTGCATACAAAAAAGAACAAAAACTCTCGCACACTCTGCTCTCTCTCTATCGCTCTTACACTCTTTCTCTTCCCCCCTCTCTCTCTCTCTCTTGTTCTCGCTCTTTTTCTCGCACTCGCACTCTTTGCTCTCTCTTGATTATTTGAACCCTGCATCTCTCTTTTTTTATAATCGTTGACAATCGACGACTATAAAAATGTGCCGCAAGGTTCGAATAACCGTATCTCCTCTTCCGAAATCGTCCGTTTTCGTGCACGATCTGAGCGTCGATTAGAGAGAATTTACTGTACATAGAATAATCGCATCTCCTCCTCCGAAATATGTAGTCGATTTTTGTGCACGATCCGATCGCGAATTAGGGAGAATTTACTTGTAAAGAGTTTCCTCCGGAACTCCGTTACGCGCCGTTAGCCGGACAGATGTTTCTTATACTCGCCGGTTATTTTCCCATTCATCCGACAAGATTAATTGTCGGATTGATGACTGTTTGCGGATAGAACGTGCTCACCTGAGTCCGTCCCGTAAAAACGAGCGATTTGCGCAGACGACAAAAGGAAGGAGCCGCGACGGCGCGTCGGGATGTCGGCGATTTATGGTAATTGATTATCGGTCGGACGGTTATCAATTGCCGTTGCGGCAAGTTGTATCCAGACGCAGCTGATGCTGTAACGGTTAGCGTTATTGGAGCGACGCTCACTTTCGAGCCCGCTCGCCGAAATAGGACCGTGTGTACAAATGTCTGCGTTTACGTATCATTAATTATCTTGCGCGCCGCGATACCCGTTGAAACCGTTAGGTGGACGGCCGAATTTGCGCTTCGCTGTTAACGCCGCTGTTACATTCTAGCCTGGCAACGCTCGCGGTCAAGATATTTCTGTCCGGTGGTAGTTTAACAACGAGTTTCGGTGGTAGTTTTCGGACTCCGCTCTCTCTCTCTCTCTCTCTCGCTCTCTCTCTCTCTCTCTCTCTCTCTGTTCTCTTGCACTCTTTGCTTTCTCTCTCTCTCTCTCTCACTCTGCTCTCTTGCACTCTTTGCTTTCTCTCTCTCTCTCTCTCTCTCTGCTCTCTTGCACTCTTTGCTTTCTCTCTCTCTCTCTCTCGCACTCTTTCTCTCTATCGCTCTTGCACTCTTTCTCTTCCTCTCTCTCTCTCTCTCTCTCTCTCGTACTCTCTGCTCTCTCTCTCTCTCTCACTCTTTTTCGCACTCTCTTCTCCCTCTCCCTCTCACTCTCTCTGCTCTCTCTCTCTCTCTTTCTCTCTCTCTCTCACTCTTTTTCGCACTCTCTTCTCCCTCTCCCTCTCACTCTCTCTGCTCTCTCTCTCTTTCTCTCTCTCTCTCGTACTCTTTCTCTCTATCGCTCTTGCACTCTTTCTCTTCCTCTCTCTCTCTCTCTCGCTCTCGCTCTTTCTTTCGCACTCGCACTCTTTGCTCTCTCTCTCTTTCTCTCGCACTCTCTGCTCTCTCTTTCGCTCTTTTCCGCACTCTCTGCTCTCTCACTCTCTCTCCGGATTGTTAAATTATAATCGCGAAAAGAAGAAAAAAAGAAGGAATTAAAAAAGGGAACGGCAACGACGGGGAACCGCGGGAACGCTTTAATCGAGTTTCTCGAAGCAATTTGGGAATCAGTTCAGCAGCGTTTTCGGCTTCGTTTGCAAATGGAATTTTGGTAAATGATTTTTTTTCCATTGCTCCACGCAACGGGTATTGTCCGGTTATTGAATTACGTTACAGATGTTCGATTATTACGGCGAACGTGGACGCATAAATTATCGGGCGTGATCAGCATTTAAAAAGGATCGAATTATTATTTCGAAGAAACACTGCGCCGGCTAATGATTTGAAAGTTCCCGGTATCGGTGCCGAACGTGTGTGTAATCTTTTTCTTTTCGAAATGAAATAAACGCCAATTGTCGTTTTATATACGAGAGAGAGAGAGAGAGAGAGAGAGAGAGAGAGAGAGAGAGAGAGAGAAGGAGGGAAGACGCACGGGATCTCGTTGTTTTTCTGGCAAGTTGTTCAAGAGCGGCCAGCTGGTGTCTCGACGTTTCCGTTCATTTATTTTGAGTTTCGGTTGCTCGAACAGAAACTCGTAAGTCTCGAGAGAGAGAGCGAGAGAGAGAAAGAGAGAGAGAGACCTTAAAAGAGAGTTTAATTTAGACGAAATGAGAATTCCACGTGTAATGAGTTCGAAGCCATTTTTATTTCCCGGCGATGGGTCTGCGCGCGATTTTTCTGCACGAATATAATACGCGAAACGAGCGTATTTACCGAAATACCATACAGCCCTCCAATACTTTTCCCGTTCCCTGCTCGCGGCGCACCACTAACACCGCCATAATCTCGTTTCTTTTTATTCCCGCAGCATTTTCGCCGGAGAACTCGATCTTGCTTCCAGAGACAGAGCCCGCGCGCGCTCTTTTCCTTCGAATGCGAGAGATGTTGCGAATCTCAAAGGAGAACGCAGACGTCTTCTCGCTCGGCGTGCTTGCCTCCATCTACAGGGTGTCCCAAAAATGTCTCGCAATCCGAAAATGGCGGGTTCCTCGGATCATTTGAAGCAACTTCTTCCTTTACAAAAATGTTCTCCGAGGCACCGTTAACGAGTTATTAACGAAAAACAGTGACCAATGAGAGGCGAGCTCGGTTGGCGCTAGGCGGCCGAGCCAACCGGCGGTCCTGGGCTTCCACCTCTCGTTGGCTCGGTTGGCGCGAGGCGGCCGAGCTCGCCTCTCATTGGTCGTCGTTTTTCGTTAATAACTCGTTAACGGTGCCTCGGAGAACATTTTTGTGAAGGAAAAAGTTGCTTCAAATGACCCGAGGAACCCGCTACTTTCGGATTTCGAGACATTTTTGAGACACCCTGTGGAAGCGCGAGCAACGACGGACGTGTACAGGGTGTTCATCGTGCAGAGTCCGCGCGCGCGCCTCGAATCGTAGAAAAAAAACGCCTTTTTTTAACCTCGATCGAACAGAGCTCGAAGCTGTCGACGACGTTTCGTCGGCGCGTTTTAATTAATTGTTAATTTACCGTTTGTTACGTGCGCGCGGAGGTTCAAACGCAGCGAGCTCGAACACGGGTGAACCACGTTCGCGCGGCAAATTAAATTTTCCAACAATCCGCTGGAAGAAATAATATTCGGAAGCGCGCGTTTCTTTCCGGGATCGCGCGCGTGGGATGCGCTCGCGGATAGATAGACCCCGATGAAACAATGGCCGCCGCCGCGAGGGGGCAATTAAAATTCGATGAAATCAATCCCACCGCGATCGGTGCCCGGCGTGAACGTGGATACGGTGTAATTTGCACGTGTACAAATATTATAATTTAATTAAACGCATTTAATTACCCGCGTGTACGTAAACGAGCCAACGAAAAATATCGTCGAGCGAGAACGATGGGCGCGTTCGGCCTTGTTCGACGGGCTTGCAAGGAAGCGGTGTTCAACCGATCGCGAGATCGCGCGGATCTGTTGTTTACACGTAGATCGAAAGTTTACGCTGCGAAGATCTCGAACATGTGAATTAATCCTTTGCACTCGAAGCTCTGTCTTAACTGTAAATCTGAAATCATTTTTCTGACTCACAGCATTTTTATTTTATATGACCGAATACATTTTATGCATACCAAGTTCAGTTTTGCGACTTGCACGACTCTTACACTTTCAAGAATTTTTTGAATCTTAGCTTTGTCGATTTAAAAATTACCTTAGAACGTGACGTAATAAATTTTAGCGGTGTCTCAGAGTCACCACCCGAGTGCAAAGGGTTAAAAATGCAACAGAGATCTGGTCCGTTCTTGAGAGATCGATCCAAAGATACGCATCTCTTTGCGTGAAATTAACCCTTTGCACTCGAGTGGCGACTCTGAGGCACCGCTAACATTTGTTATATTACCTTCTAGGATAATTTTGATATTAACAAAGTCGTTAGTGATATTAACAAGAGTTGATTTTCATGTATGCATAAAATGCATTTTCTCATATAAGAAATAGAAATACCGTAAGTTAGAAAAATGATTTTATATTTCCAGTTGAAATAGCTTCGAGTGCAAAGTGTTAAATCGTAGAACGTATATAATGAAAAATTAATTGATCGTAGTAAATAACAACAGAGATTCGCGATAACGTATAGATAATATGAAAGAAAAGTCGGCAAAAAGTGAACTAAAACTCCAAAGAAAAGTCGGCGCATTTATTGTTCCTTTCTTCTTCGTCGATCTCTCGGGGTCGGACCAGACAGCGCTTCTAATCGACATTTTTGTGAATTTTATACTTTCGTTCTGTGTGAAAAGATCGGGGCGCGATTTTGTCATCGGTTAAACAGCGTTCCTCGTTAGCGTGTCCGAGGGAAGTCCCTCGGTGGTCGGAGTTGATTTTAACGATGAGAAACGCTGGAAAGAGGCGCGGACCCCGAAAAGATGAACACCGTATACATGCAGAAAACGCACACGCGCGTACCACGCGGTTACGCCGTCTCCGCTTTAACGCATGTCCGATTCGTTCCGTCCTCAATCGCTTTTCACTTTTCAGACTGAAGATCGAATGCGAGAAGCTGGCCAGCGAGAAGACCGAGATACAGAGGCATTACTTCATGGTAAGGCATTTTCTAAGCTCGTTCCTCCGTCTTTTCATCTTGCTCGCGAATGTGAACCGACAATCGGGAGGAGATCGTGGAATTCGTGGAAATCGTGGAAATCGCGGACAGGGGAAGGGGAGGGCTCCCGATCGGTGGAAGCTCTCCATTATCCGGTGTACCTTTGGCGACCCATAAATTCGCGATTGTATCTGGCCCCCTTGGCCCCGGAGTTTTAAGTCTTCGAATCGTTCGGGAAAGTAAAGTACCTTCTCAACTTCAAAATTCGGAGGAAAGTCGCGGCGACGAGAACGTTTCCTGATATCTCCTTCCCCCGTGTGTTCGCGTTCAAGTTTTACAAGATGAAAAGATCGCCATTTAATCTCGAATTATTATTTATAACGAGGTTAGCAACGTTTGCGATGAGCATTTCGTACGAAACAAGGGTACAAATTACAGTAATGTCTCTTCAACTGGCGCTCAGATTGTCTTCGAAAATGGACAATTTGGGAAAAGGTTCGTTTTTATAGTTTCGAATTGTCAAAAACTATAGAAGAATTATAACTATATATATAATATAGTTATATAATAGTTATAGTTATGTAACTTAATAACTATAATAACTATAATATAGTTATATAATAGTTATAGTTATGTAACTTAATAACTATAATAACTATAATATAGTTATATAATAGTTATAGTTATGTAACTTAATAACTATAATAACTATAATATATAACTATAATAACTATAATATATAACTATAATAACTATAATAGTTATATAACTTACTAACTATAATAGTTATATAACTATAACTATAATTATATAACTATAACTATAGAACTATAGAAACGAGCTGCAAGACCCGAATAATCGTATCTCCTGTTCCCAAATTGTCCATTTTTGTGCAGAATCTGAGCGTCAGTTAGGGAGACATTACTGTATTCGTTTATTTTTGCACTAGGTTTACGCCGTTTCGACGCGTTCTTGATTCAATGTCTTGATTTACAATTATTGAAATTGGAACAATACGTTTATTGCACGTTAATTTTGTTTCATTGCACGTACCGATTGTTCATTTCGAAACGTTAAATCTAAATATCTCGAAGATAACGCATTTTCAAGTGAAATCTTGAATTCAAAAGTTACTCAATTTCAACGGGGAAATGCAACTGTTTTATTAACCGTAATCTTTAAATGGAAAGCTATATTGTCGTTTGCAGATCTTTATTCTACGTGACGAAGGATTTAATTTTTTGTCAATATTTTTCAGTCAGATTTTATCTTACCAGGATGTTTAATTAAATGAGAAATTTGTTTACTTATGAAACTTCTTTATTTTCTTTTATTCTTTTTGTCATTTTATCTCGGGAACGGCGACAGTTTCTCGTTTCATAAACAATAATCTCTGAAGCTGTCGACAACAAAAAATTAATAAAATAGCTCTACTTCCTCCTTGAAATCGAGTCACTTTTCTATTTAATATTTTTCCCAAAAATATGTCGGTTTCGAGAATATGTATTTGGATTTAAAGTTTACAAATGAACACCCTATATATTATGACACAGATCACTATCATAAAGATTACTAAAACGTCTGCTTTCAGCGCACCGTAAACCTAGTATTAAGTCGAAGTGATATCATGTTCTTTATCTTTGAACTTTGCTAACTTTTTTTTCAGAGAGTTAACTATTAATTCAAACTGTTAACTTAACTTTATCTTTATCTTTGACAATTTATATTCGCCGTCTATTAAGGTTTAAATATCGATGGCGAGAGAACGAAGTTTCACTGTTCAAGAAGTTTTAATTATTGTAATTCCCCGAAGAACAGTCGTACGCCAATGGACTGAAATAAATAGTATGCATACAGGAGATGTTGTTGATGCTTGACTCGTGGCGATTCTACACGTAGAAATGAGAGCTTGTACATGTACTTGGATTAAGGATGACATGTTTATTTCGCTGTTTATTTGAAACAAGCTTAACAAATCTACTCTTTAAGTGAAATCTGTTACCGGACTGCAGGCTGCAAGTCTATTAATATATTTATGACTCATCGATGCCAAAAGCGCTGATCTCTTATAATCACTCGAACTAATGATCTGATAGATTTGTAACAAATATGGCTCAAAAACGCAACTCTTTTATTATTACATTATTTTATTATCATTTTATCCGTCTCTACTACTTAAAAACTACGCCTAACTTTTTTTCGTCGCAAGTGCATAAAATCCGCAGTTCAATCACTAGAATTTAATTTTACGATCTTCTCTTTTTTCATAAAAATTTTTATTCACATAAATATTATGAAGAGACCTTCTATTACTTTTCAGCTATAGGTCTTGATGCTAATTAATTTACAACAATGCCATTGTTACAACCAGGCTGCGGATTTGATGTATTTATGGCCGAAATTGGGTACGATAATGTCTCCCTTACTGACGCTCAGGTTGTGCACAGAAATGGACAATTTGGGAAGAGGCGATACGATTATTCGAGCCTTGCGACTCGTTTTTATAGTTGTTGACAATCGATAACCATAAAAAAACGAGCAACAAGGCTCGAACAATCGTATCTTCTCTTCCAAAATTGTCCACTTTTGTGGATAATCTGAGCGTCAATTAGAGAGACATTACTGTATTTACAATTTAAAATGCTATAAAGATCGAAGGAATATTAAAACGTCAATCTGTCATTTTTAATTTAAAATTAAATTATATATATATATTAAAGCGATATCAAAACGATGATAAAATGATATAAAAACGATTCAAGAAAGAATGAACTTGCCAAATTAGTCTCTTATCTCTTGCAATCGATGCGGAGATTCAATTAGATTTAATTAGAGAGACATTATTCTATTTACAATTTAAAATGCTATAAAGATCGAAGGAATATTATAAAACGTCAATCTGTCACTTTTGATTTAAAATTAAATTATATATATATATATATTAAAACTATATCAAAACGATGATAAAATGATATAAAAACGATTCAAGAAAGGACGAACTTGCCGAATTAGTCTCTTATCCCTTGCAATCGATGCGGAGATTCAATTAGATTTAATTAGAGAGACATTATTCTATTTACAATTTAAAATGCTATAAAGATCGAAGGAATATTATATCGCCAATCTGTCACTTTTAATTTAAAATTAAATTATATATATATTAAAGCGATATCAAAACGATGATAAAATGATATAAAAACGATTCAAGAAAGAATGAACTTGCCGAATTAGTCTCTTATCCCTTGCAATCGATGCGGAGATTCAATTAGATTTAATTAGAGAGACATTCTATTTACAATTTAAAATGCTATAAAGATCGAAGGAATATTAATCAATCTGTCACTTTTGATTTACAATTAAATTATATATATATATTAAAACGATATCAAAACGATGATAAAATGATATAAAAACGATTCAAGAAAGGACGAACTTGCCAAATTAGTCTCTTATCTCTTGCAATCGATGCGGAGATTCTTCGCGTCGCATAAAAATCCGCGGTCTAGTTGCAACTCAAGCGGAAAACTCGCCCCGCCATCGATCCGACATAAATCAGATAAATATCAACCTATCGCGTATTCCATCGTTCGTTGTTACGACTTTGTGAGCATTTCTCGAGTGTTTGTCCCCGCGGCGAGCGTGTTAATTGCGTTCACGCGAAGCGTCGGCGTTCGAAAAACCTTTCGGGTTAACAGGTTAGCAATTACGAAGAAAGTGTTTATAGAAACCGCGTGACACACACACACACGCACACACGGGGCCACTCCGTTTTACAAGGGTCATTGGAGTTTTTGACTGCGATACGGATCTCCGGGTAACGCAAACACCGTGTTATTCGAGGGTTATACGTACCTGTATTGTTCCGCGCGGATCTGAAAAAAATTGACGCGTGGTCGCGGCACACGCCCATGAAAATCCCCCTGTTTACATTGTAATCGCAGCGGAGGAATCGATCCGCGCGCGAGGAACGATGTCACCCACGGGCTCGTCACATTGAATTCGGTAATCTTTGTCGCGCGTGCAGAGGAGAGGCAGGCAGGCGGGCCCCCCCGCGGGGCCCCCGCGGGCCGATCGGGCCACAGGCCATAGGGCGAAGAAAAACTCCGATCGATGATTGTTCCCGCTCATATTGCCGGGTTCTATTCGATTCGGTTCCCATCAGCGCGAAGGCAATTAGCTCGACCAACCGTACTAATCGTATCGTCATCCGTAAGGAGCTTAACTTGGGACTTACCTATATTAAAGTACGGCATTAACCGTCGGGTCCCGAAGTATTTTCCCGGCGACCATTTTATTTCCGCCGCTACTTTATTAAATATTTATTAAACCGGGAACAGGAATTCGTTAGGACGACGGGGACGGACGGGGACGGCGCGCGGGACAGGCCGCGCGGCGCGGCCGAACTTCGGGACACGTTTTAAAAGCTTCCCGCGCGCTCTTCCGTTCGCCGATCTCACGGCTTAATTTAAATCCCTGGTACGACAGCGAACCGCCTGCGCAAATACATTCGTATTTTTCAGCGCTGCTTGTGCCGTAACCGCTGCCTCCCGTCGGCGGCCGCGGTACGGTTCAACAATTTTCACGGTAAAAATCAGGCCGGTTCGCGGAATTGTTTCAAGAATGTCGGCTCGATTAGAGGGAGACCGGAGCCATGGAATGTGTCCAGTGAATGGGAAATCGTCGGGAAATACGCGCGGCGCTTTTTAATACTTTTTCGTAATGGGGTCAGGAATGACCCCGACCGTCTATCTATTTCATTCTGTGGTAAAGATTCTATTTTCCACGTCTTCGGTGTTTGGCGCGTTAGCTGAGAATAAGACGCGCGAGTGCAGCGTTTATTTGGAATTAAAGCGACACGTTCTTGTTTTGCACTTTTTATTTGGAGTCTGTCGTGACTCTGTTGTAGTAGGAGATGTTAAAAATATTGCGGATGGGAAGCTATTAACGATTGTTCTAAACGTCGGAAATTGTCGGAAATACGCGCGGAAATTTTTAATACTTTTTCGTAATTGGGCCAGGAATGACCCCGACCGTCTATCTACTTCATTCTGTGGTAAAGATTCTATTTTCTTCGGTGTTTTATGCGTTAGCTAAAAATAAGATGCGAGTGCAGCGTTTATTTGGAATTAAAGCGACACGTTTTTTTTTGCACTCTTTATTTGGAGTCTGTCGTGACTCCGTTATGGTAGGAGATGTTAACCCTTTGCACTCGAGTGGCGATCCTGACTAAAATTATTACACCACGTGCCAAGATAATTTTTACATTATCAGAGTTTAGATAGAAAAGATTGTTAAAAGTCTAACTGCTGTATGAGTCATAAGACTCAATTTCATATGCATGAAATAGACTTTGGCATATAAAATGGAAATTCTATAAGTTAGAAAAGTTAATTTAGATTTACAATTAAAATGGCTTCGAGTGCAAAGGGTTAAAAATATTGCAGATTGGAAGCTATTAACGACGATTGTTCCAAACGTCGGAAATCGTCGGAAATACGCGCGGCGCTTTTTAATACTTTTTCGTAATGGGGTCAGGAATGACCCCGACCGTCTATCTATTTCATTCTGTGGTAAAGATTCTATTTTCCACGTCTTCGGTGTTTTGCGCGTTAGCTGAGAATAAGACGCGAGTGCAGCGTTTATCTGGAATTAGATCGATGCGTTTTTGTTCCACTTTTTATTTGCAGTCTGTCGTGACTCCGTTGCAGTAGATGTTAAAAATATTGCGGATGGGAAGCTATTAACGATTGTTCTAAACGTCGGAAATTGTCGGAAATACGCCGGGCGATTTTTAATCCTTTTGTAATGGGGTCACGAATGACCCCGATCGTGTGTATCTATTTCATTCTGTGGTAAAAATTCTATTTTCCACGTCTTCGGTGTTTTGCGCGCTAGCTAAAAATAAGACGCGAGTGCAGCGTTTATCTGGCATTAAATCGACACGTTCTTTTTGCACTTTTTATTTGGAGTCTGTCTTGACTCCGTTGTAGCAAGTATTGTTAAAAATATTGCGAACGGAAAGCGATTAACGACAATTGTTTCGAAACGCAACTAAAAGTATTCTCTTAAACGAAATCGCGAAATCGAAATTAACTTGAACTTGAAATTGAAATTGGCGAAGTTCCGTTCCCATTCGTCGATGTTAACATATGAAAGAAATTCTTGAAAACAGGACAGTTTCGTGCCGTTGTTTCACGTTTCGTCGCGCCCATCTTCGAGCTCGGTCTTCGATCGAGAGAACAATAAATTGACATTTCTGTATCCATTTCTCAATTTGAGCTATCCGTTTCGACTTTGATCGTTTAAAAAACATACTGAAACGGCATACTGAAACGTTCTCGATAATAGATTCGACCGGAGACCGGTACGGGATTCGTTTCACCGATGCGTTTGACAAGAAGATACGCCGACGACAAGCTTAATCAAGGCCCGCGAATAAGTTAGTCTCGAGTTGCGGTTGTTTATAATATACATATCTCTGGGATTACATTCTCCGCCAGGTTAAACCCGTAATACGTTCGTTCGAGGAAGTTTGATATAGCCGTCGCTTTCATCAGGACATGTACGAGACAACGGGGGAAAAAAAATGAAGCACGCCGACGCGACGCGGTTCGTTGGAATTCGCCGATACAGCACGTCGCTTTGAGATATTGGCGTGTATCGATGTTATATTCGAAAGCTCTGTGCATCTTCGTGGTTTTTGTCTCGAAAGACAATTCGTCTCCCTCGTCGAGTGTGGGCTGAGATCGATACGCGTGGAAAACGAAGGAACACAGTCGGCGCCGCTTTTAGAACTGTTATTTCATTATTAGCGCGACTCCCGTTGTTTCGTAGCCCACGGCCTTCTGTTAATCGTCTTTGCAATTGCGGCATGATTTCATGATCCTTCGATACTAATCGCGCTTCAAACATCTGCGAACGAATAAGTAATCGCTTGGGAGAAACTGAAGTGTTCTGCCATTTTATTTTGAGCTTCACCGTGCCGATCTCACGGCTTTCTGGACTTCTAATTTACTTTGCCGTTCTGCCACGATTCTCTAATTCTGCGCTTCAAACATCTGCAAACAAATAATTGATACGTGGAGAAAATTTGGACTGTAATGTTATTGCCACGACTCTTTGTTTTAAACCTGTTGCCTCCTTGATACTAATCGCGCTTCAAACATCTCCAAACAAATAATTGATACGCGGGATAAATTAGAATTGTTATTTGACTATTATAACTCTCGTCGTTTCAAGCTCGTCGTCTCTTGGTCCTGCAATCATTCTCGCCGACCAGGCGCGATTCGATCCAATCGCGCTTCAAACATTCGCAAACGAATAAGTAATCGCTTGGGAGAAACTGAAGTGTTGTTATCCTGCCATTATTCTGACCTTCATCGTGCCAAACTCACGGCTTCCTAGACTTCTAATTTACTTTGTCATTCTGACACGATTCTCTAAAATTCTGCGCTTCAAACAACTGCAAACAAATAATCGTTACGCGAAGAAAATTGGGACTGTTATGTTATTGTCACGACTCTTTGTTTTATGCCTGTTGCCTCCTCGATACTAATCGCGCTTCAAACATCTGCAAACAAATAATTGATACGCGGGCGAAATTAGAACTGCTATTTGATTGTCATAACTCTCGTCGTTTCAAACCGACTGTCCCTTGGTTCCGCAATCATTCTCAGAAGCGATTCGATCCAATCGCGCTTCAAACATCTGCAAACGAATAAGTAATTGCTTGGGAGCGATTGTGCGAACTCACCGCTTTCTGGACTTCTAATTTACTTTGCTATTCCGGCACGATTCTCTAAAATTCTGCGCTTCAAACAACTGCAAACAAATAATTGATACGCGGGAGAAATTAGAACTGTTATTTGATCGTTACAACTCTCGTCGTTTCAAACCGACGTCTCTTGATCTTGCAATGATTCTCGCCGACCAGGCGCGATTCGATCCAATCGCGCTTCAAACACTCGCAAACGAATAAGTAATCGCTTGGGAGAAACTGAAGTGTTCTGCCATTTTATTTTGAGCTTCACCGTGCCGATCTCACGGCTTTCTGGACTTCTAATTTACTTTGCCGTTCTGCCACGATTCTCTAATTCTGTGCTTCAAACATCTGCAAACAAATAATTGATACGCGGAGAAAATTTGGACTGTAATGTTATTGTCACGACTCTTTGTTTTATACCTGTTGTCTCCTCGATACTAATCGCGCTTCAAACATCTCCAAACAAATAATTGTTACGCGGGATAAATTAGAATTGTTATTTGACTATTATAACTCTCGTCGTTTCAAATCGACGTCTCTTGATCTTGCAATGATTCTCGCCGACCAGGCGCGATTCGATCCATCGCGCTTCAAACATCTGCAAACGAAGCCTCGATACACAGGAAAAAGCAACCCATTTCACAATTCCAACGAGTCGCATTATTTCAAACCAACACTCCTCCGGTCACTGAATCGTCGCCACTCCGACGCGACTCGCCAACCCCACGAAAGCCGAATCGTCTCCAAACGCCCGCAAACAGGCCGAAAAAGAATGCGGTCGTCGCTTTCGTAACAGACGCGCCATTATCCCGACGAGTCCCGTCGTTCCGTACCTACATCCTTCCGGGCTTTTAATCATCCTCGCCAGCCGGGCGCGATTCGCAAACCCTTTCAGCGTAATCGTACTCCAAACATCTCCAAACTTGAAACAATACAAAGCGATCCGCTTGTCCCCCGTTTTCCGAGCATTCTGCAAAGTGTGCAATCGAATAGATGGCCGCGTCGGGGCCGGGGGGCGGGGGGACGGCAGGGTAAGGGGTATAGGGTGAAAAAGCGAGAACGTCACGGTGCCACGTGATCGCCTACAAGCTCGGCGGTGTAACCGTCGGTGCGGTAACGTCGTCATTTGCCCGGCGACAGGGAAGGAAGCGGAACAACGAAGACCGGTCGGAAGAAGCGCGAGGGAAAAAAAAGAGAAGAAAAGAAAAAGGAAAAGAAAAAGAAAAAGAAGATGATACAGAGCGTCGCGATCATCGATCCGAACGGTCGGAGCAGTTACACGCGGATACGGCTTCCATCGCAATCCCGACCGCCACCGGAGGGCCCCCTCGTGCCCCCCTCGATCCCCGGCGTGTTCCGGGCTCGCGAGATCCTGCGCCGATGTTAACTGTACGTTTGATCGTAATTGTCGCGAACTGTACCATCTCTGTAAACTGCTACACCGATGTGACACCGTGCAAGCAACCAAGCAGCAAGCTGGGCCGAGTGGTTGGGGCTTTCGGGGACGGGAGGCGGCGGGCGGTGGGTGGCGGTGGATAAGGGGGTTGGGGAAGCTGGGAAGAGGTGACAGAGGGGTTGACGGAGGGGCCGGGAGGAGGAGGAGTTGAGCCGGTAATCGATATCTCCAAAGTAAACGAAGAGAGAGAGCGGGAGAAAGGGAAAGACGACGACGGGGGATGGAAGAGAGCAGAGAAGCGACGGGGCGGGAAGGGTGGCGCAGGGCGGGGGAGGGCGGACGGGGGTGCGGTGGAGGGAGCCCGGCGGGGAAGAGGAGAATTAGAGACAGAGAGAGAAATTGATGTCGAGGGTTTGTCAACTACCGACAAGTATTATATACGTGCAGTCCGACCGGGGCCGTGTGTTCGTGTAACGTATGTATAGACCTCCACGAGCGTGTCTCTGATATTCTAATTCCACCCCTGTGTATTTCAACCAGCCACCTTTCCCGCCCCTCCTACAATTCATCCTCCGCGATTTTCATTAGGGTAACGTGCCGCGTAAATCCGTGCGCCGCTTCAATATTTTTCCCGCCGTCTCCCCTCCCTCCCCCCTAGCCCTCCCCGCTCTCCCACGGCCGGTACTTCGTCGACTTCTCTCTTCGACGAACCTCTTCTCCCCCCGCGCGCTTCCCCTCGCCACGCCGACGTCGAGCTTCCATTCTTTTGTAAACTTCAGCACGGATCATCACCTCGCGACACGTTCTCACCCGGCGCGCAACCCCTTCGAGCGACGTCGATTCGTTACGCTGCTTTCGAGGATTTTTCGATAACCGAGGTCCGGGGCCGGCGCATCGATCCGGCTCGCGACGAGGACGCGGTACAAACGGGCTCGCAGGACGTCCAGAATAGGGTGAACCCTTGTGTGGAAAAGTGGCCGGGCGTTGCGCAAACCGACGAAACCCGGCCGGCGGAACATCTTCGCGCGGATATAGCTGCGTTGCCGAGAAGCGTTTGGATCGCTCGATCGCTGGACACGCGTGCTACGGGTAGTTTAGCCTTGAGAACTTTCTGATTATACACCTTGATCGAGAGCCATGGAGAACGGGCTTGCGATCTTCAAAGAGATCGCGGCTGTTTCCTATAACACGACAAGCGTTGTGACGATAGTTTTCGAACGATTGTTTGTTCTGTTCTTTCGATGGGATCAGATTGTTCTGAAAGTTGCTTTAGAAATACGTTTGATATTGTTAGACAACGTACGTAAACTAATCGTTTATATTCACTTGTGATCTGTTAATGTTTTATCAATTCCTAGGCTGTTGCTTATTTAGCTTGTTGTACGATCGCGTAAATACTATTTTAAATTCTCATTGCGGACGGTAGTTTGTGTTCTACAGCAACTGCAAAGGTAATCTGATCGCGAGTGATTCTATATTGAACCGTGCAAGCGTGCATTAAGTGTTTATTTTTTATCCGAGTTCCGCGCCGCGTTGGCGATATAAGCGAAGATTTATGGAATTGTTGAAACGAACGAAGAGGAACGATATTTATGAGAATGAAAAATGACAAAGAATGAACATACATTGCGATCAAAATTGTCGATTTATACAGTATTTTTGCACAGAGATATTCGTCTTATTGCTTTCTTCTAAGCTCGACACGGACAAACGATATAAAACTTCTTTCCGAGCTAGGAAATTGCGAAGGATAAAATAGTTCCAATTACCGTAGATTTGAAAAGAATTCTGAGAAGCGGTCAAAGAGTGTACGTATACTTTTAAGCAGCAGGAACAACGTGGCCAAATATGAAGCAACTCGGCGATCATATTTTTTGGGTTACGTTAACACTAAACCAACCGACCTGTAATGATGATTAGCGTGCACTGACTCATAAGAGTGAAAAGGTAGAATTCACTTGGATTTTGTAAAGTTTTAATTATGAGACCTGTTTCAATAATATAATTCATTCAATCATTTTCCACGAAGAAGTCTCCAAAGTTTGTAGTATCGTAAAATAAAAAATCGGCCATTTTGACCGTGATGGCTTTAGTGTTAACGTCATTAGCCTCTTCGAAGAAAAAAAAAAATAGAGTAATATGTCTCCCTTATTGACGCTCAGATTGCGTACAAAAATGGACAATTTGGGAAGAGAAGATACGATTATTCGAGCCTTGCAGCTCGTTTTTATAATTGTTGACAATTCGTAACTATAAAATCAAACCGCAGGGCTCGAATAATCGTGTCTCCTCTCCCCAAATTGCCCAACTGTTTTGGACAATCTGAGCGTCAATTTGGGAACAGGAGATACGATTATTCGAGCCTTTGCAGCATCTCGTTTTTATAGTTGTTGACAATTCGTAACTATAAAATCAAACCGCAGGGCTCGAATAATCGTGTCTCCTCTCCCCAAATTGCCCAACTGTTTTGGACAATCTGAGCGTCAATTTGGGAACAGGAGATACGATTATTCGAGCCTTGCAGCTCGTTTTTATAGCTGTTGACAATTCGTAACTACAACAAATGAACCGCAAGGATCGAACAATCGTATCTTCTCTACCTAAATTGTCCATTTTCGTAGAGACAATCTGAGCGTCAATTAGAGAGACATTACTGTATCTCCGTCAACCCTCTGTTGTCTTTCACAAATTTCGTTGCACCGTCCGTGGTTCAGCTCGAGGACTCTTTTACAATCGAAGTCGCATCTGTCACCTGAAACATTAACTCCGTTGTAAAGACCGAGTTTCCGACTACAATTGTGTTTCGAAGCGGAACGACAAGCTCCGCAATATTTTCTCCGCTCGTTGTTCGCGTTGCCCTATTTTTATCGCGGAACGATTGAACTCCGGTGGAATTAATTCCGGAGGAAGTATGCGGCAACGAGGTCCTACGGTTCGATTTGGATCTCGTCCCCTTGATTTTATTTAATACTCTGGTAGAAAGAGGCCGCGGGAGCGAGCGAGAAAGCGAGAGGGAGGAGGAAAAAAAAAGCGTGGTCGTTAAGTCGATAAGAAATTGATTCGATTCCCATTATGAAAACGGAACGATTCGTATCGATAAAACGCGGGGCCGGAAAGACGCGAAAATATTCTACATGGAAAAGCGGTCTCGGTGGCGCGGCACGTTTTTCACCCTTTGAAAAAGCCAGACCTCGCGATTACCCTTCTCGCGACTACCCTCCCCCGCCACTCCCCCTCTCACACCTTCTCTTTATCCGTGTTTCGTTTCTGCGCGGCGTAACAAATTAAACATAACCCACATCCTCCGGGTACGTTTCTTGATTACTTCTTGTTTTTTCCCCCCGGTTGCGTTCCCCGTCAGCTTCTTTTTACAGATTTTATTTCCACCTTTGAAGTTTTCCACCGAGCAATTTAGTGTTCTCGTTCCTTCCTTCGTTTTTTTTCTCCTTTTTCCTTCTCCTCCTTCTCCTCCTCCTTTTCCTCACCCTCCTACCCCCTCCCACCCGTGCGCTCCCTTTGCTCCCGCAAGCCGACCGTTCGCCACTGTTCCCGTCCTCTTCGCACCGGCGTTTACGAAGTTTCATAACGGCGCGCGCGGAGCGGACACCGTCCGCGGGGTTAACTATTTTCACGAATTTAACGTTTCCCATCCCGTTCACCCGTTTCTCCCGCAGGATAGCCGAGGAGAGCGCGTTCTTCTCGCTCGCTATTCAATTTTCTTAACGCTCCGAGCGTCGCGGCCCGTGAACGTTCGACGCCCGGCTTCGTGACTTCCGACTCTTACGCCCGCCTATCGATTTCGCCCTCTGTATGCTCGACAGAAGTATGTGTGCTCGAAAACACTTCGCGGAACAAATGCGATGAATTTTCGAACGATCCTCCCCTCGTCCCCCCCGCGCGAGAACGATTCGCCGATCTCGAGATCGATCGGATCGTAATCTCTGAACGCTGCTGCCCCGTTTTACGGGATCTTCATACCGCGCGCGACAACCGTGTTTTCCTTTCGGTCCGGGGGAACGCCTCGCCTCCTCGCTCTCTGACCGCTATCGACCGAAATGCGTCGCACGTGGGCGTTTCGAATCGTGCACGATTTTCGAGAATAACGGACGTTTTTAGGTGACCTCGTTTTGCGAATCTCGTAGCCAGAGTTAACAGAGTCGTTTCTTCCGGAAATGTTCGGAGCTAGGAATTGAAACCGGCAGATCCGGGAATACTGAGTCGCGATTATTCGAGCGATTGTACATCGATGTGAACGCGTAATGATGCTAGGATGAGAATAGATCGCTTAAGTTTTTTATTTCTAATTTTTTGCTACGATTCGAAGGCAATTCGGAGGCCACGCGACGCGATTCGAAGGAAATTCGGAGGCCACGCGACGCGATTCGAAGGCAATTCGGAGGCCACGCGACGCGATTCGAAGGCAATTCAGAGGCCACGTGACACGATTCAGAGGTAATTCAGAGGCCACGTGACACGATTTGAAGGCAATTTAGAGGCCAAACGTCACAATTTGGAAGCAATTCCGAGGCCACAAGACACGATTTGAAAGCAATTCGGAGGCTACATGACACGATTCGAAGGTAATTTCGAGGTTACATGACACGATTTGAGGGCAATTTGGAGGCCACACGGCACAATTTGGAAGCAATTCCGAGGCCACAAGACACGATTTGAAGGCAATTTGGAGGCCACACGCCACAATTTGAAAACAATTCCGAGGCCACAAGACACGATTCGAAGGCAATTCGGAGGCCACATGACGCGATTCGAAGGCAATTCAGAGAATACATGATACGATTCGAAGGCAATTCGGAGACCACATGCCACGATTCGAAGGAAATTCGGAGATCACATGCCACGATTCGAAAGCAATTCAGAGGCCACATATCACGATTCGAAGGCAATTTGAAGGCCATACGCCACGATTCGACGGTCACGTACCTATTACAGTAAATTCTCCCTAATTTTCCTTCAGCTTGTAAATAAGAATGGACAATTTAGATAGAGAGGATACGATTAATCGAGCCTCGCGGCTCATTTTTATAACCGCCTATCGTCAATAATTATGAAACGAGGTGCAAGATTATTAGAAATCGCATCTTCTCTTCCCAAATTGTCTAGTTTTGTCTGCAAAGTGTTACTCACACCCAAACAGACCACTTTGTGTCGTCTTCCAGGAATTCGCGACGCTTGACCGACTAGCAATAAATTACATACGCGTAGAACTAGCTCAAGGAAATTTACGGCAACCCGAAATTTGGCATTTCCGGGAGAAATTACTTTGTTACCAATATATTATCTTAACGTTCAACTTTTACTTATCGAATCCAATACCGCGCGTTTAGCAGCGATAAAATCATTTACATTACTCTCATCGTTTCACATTTATTTATCAAACAAGTACACGTTTTCTTATGCTCGATACGAAAATCTCTAGACTCGTAAACTTCTCTTCATATGAAAAAAAAATATCTCGGACTCCACTGTACCCGGAACACGAAATGCGCCAGGATCGTCAAGGAGCCGAGGGAAAGGATTAAAACCGGCGTAATCGCGATTGCGACAACCGTTCGATAACTTCCACCTGACCAGGTGTTAAAATGATTGGACGGTCTACGGGGCCGGATAGAAGATTGTAAAATGTGATCGAGCGAAGGTGGCGCGGAGGCGACGTGAAATCTCTATACGTCCTGTACATGTGTATAAATCGAAGCATGTATCCGTCCGTTGTATCAATCATGGCACCGTCGGCCGGCGTTTCTTCGTCGACGCTTTATCCGCTCGATTGTCGTCCGCTCGAAGATAACAATCTCGCTCGGATCCCGGGGTCCGCCGCGTGCCGGTGATCCTCGGTGGTCGCCGCGATCGGCCCCGGCTGATTAATTATCCGTTAATTGCACTCGCGGCGGGTAGGTGCGAGCCCTCGTGAAAACATTCGAAAGGATGAGGTAGGGAACGGCGGGGGCACAAAGGGAAATGGGAGCGAGCGACAAGCTGGAACAAAGTGCGGAGCAATGAGTCAGGAAAAGGGATACGGAATATAGGGTAGAGAAACACGGGGAAGATAAAGTGGGAGACGACTGGGAAAGAGAGTGGGCGGCTCAATCGCCCCAGCAAAGGCCCGCTACTAAAAGATCCATATCGAATAACCGGAGGGGGTGAAATTATCGGTACAACCCCTATTATTGGGTTCCGAACCACGTGAAAATAGAAAAGGAGGAAAGGTTGCCAGATGAGGATCGATACGACCCTTCTGCCGGCTCGGAGAGAGAGAGAGAGAGAGAGAGAGAGAGAGAAAGAGAGAGAGAGAGAGAGAGAGAGAGAGAGAGAGAGGAAGGAAAAGAGAGAAAGAGAGAGAGAGAGTTTCTCTTCATCCGATTATCGACTTGGCCCGGCGTACTCTTTTCTTCTTGTTTCGGGGACTTTCCAGCGAACCAATATACGATCCGCGATGCGGCCGAGAAGCATTTTATTACGTCGTGCATCAAATTAACTCCCTTGCCAGGATATCGATGACGCGCAATTTAAGGCTGACATCGATAGCTCGACTGTAATGCGATTCTATTTCCTTTTTATTTTCTCCTTCTATTTTTATTTTTCCACCCCCTCCCCCTCGGATCGATCGGACAGCGAAACGTGATTGTTCTTGGACCATTTCGCCGATGTTATTATTGTTTCATTTGGATTCCTTTGTGCGAACCGTTTCCTTGCGTTGCTTCGCGCAATCGTGTCCGATCTCGCGGCGGCCTCCTCCCCCCTCCCTCCTTCCGCTTACTTGCCTCCTCGAGCGCGCTTAAACGCCTCTTAATCGGTCGTTTTATATTTTTAGGGGTGGCGAAATGTTTCGGTCGCCACGGATTACGGCCTTGCTTTATGCGCTTGTTCGTAATTAACGGCGTCGCCGTCGTCGTCGTTCTCGAAGGTGGACGAACGATGTTTCTTGGTTTCGGTGACGGTGGAAATATGGGATTCGATAGTTAATCGGTCGTTCTGTTATTCTTATTGAGTCATATTTAGTTGCGAGGGTAACTTTAATACTTTTTGGTATTTCAAGGTTATATTGGAACTTTTAGGTAATTGAAGAAGGTATAAAATATGTTCTCGCTTTATGAGATGTCTGCGTTGACTGATTCGATTCGATTAGGTAAAAACAATAGCGATTAGAAAAGACAAAATAAAAATAGAGAATCGCGTGCCGTCACGATTAAATCATCTCGGGTGGCAAATAAAAAACTATTTGCTAGATACATTTTCGTATTCGAAAATGAAAATAAATAATAATAATAAATATAATAATAAATAATAATAATAAAATAAATTTCATTATATATTTGTCGAAATACACCGTTATCAGTGTATAAAATCAACAGCCCGGTTATAAGGCACTTTATCAATTCTTGTACGTTTAATAGATCGTTTACAACTGAGAAACACAGATAGAACAATATCTTAGAGCAATCTCTAGGTTCGTTGTTAGAAAATTGACAGAATTTGTTAATGTGGAATAATATATCTTCTTTTCTGAAGTATTGAAACTAGCAATAGCATAAAATATATATTTCTACCAGTTTTTTTTAAACGTAGAACTTTACAAAAATGTAAGACACGCTATCTTTCTGGTCGGAGTCTATCGTTATAGTTATTGCATCATCAAGTGGCGGGTTCCTCGGGTCATTCGAAGCAACTTTTTCCTTTACAAAAATGTTCTCCGAGGCACCGTTAACGAGTTATTAACGAAAAACAGTGACCAATGAGAGGCGAGCTCAGCTGGCGCGAGGCGATCGAGCCAATGAGCGGAACTGGGCTTCGCGCGCTGGTTGGCTGGGCCGCCTCGCGTCAGCCGTACTCGATTCTTATTGGTCACTGTTTTTCGTTAATAACTCGTTAACGGTGCCTCGGAGAACATTTTCGTAAAGGAAGAAGTTGCTTCAAATGATCCGAGGAACCCGCCATTTCCGGATTGCGAGACATTTTTGGGACACCCAGTAGACCGTTGTAAATCGATGCGAAGACAAAATAAGTGTGAAACAATGCATACGAAGACGATTATTTGGTTCAAACGATGAGCGAGTGAGCTACTAGAGCAAGCCACTATAGCGGCGCGTCGTCCAGAGAGATGACATCCGCGAAAGCCGCTATAGTGGCGTGTCCGTTCTGGAGGATGACATCCGCGAAAGCCACTATAGTGGCGTGTCGTGCCTAAAAGGTCAACACGACGAATACGCTTCCGAAACGCGAAGCGTTAACACGCGAGATCGCCGCGGCGGATCTCGAAATTAGACGGTCGGGTTAAGTGAATAAAGCGGAACAATGTTTTTTCCGTCGTGCGGGAGGCAGCGGAGGGGCGGGGAGAGGCGCAGAGGATTACGGGCCAGTAAACGAGTTAGTTCGGGCAGGAAATTAGTCGGAGGATTCGTAAGCGACGCCGCGCCGGTTCGATAAGTCAAAAGTGATAATCCCAGGTAGCGAGAGAACACAGGTAAGCCGAGGAACGCGGGGGGAGAAAGGAACGGGCCAGGTCCAATCCGGAACGGTTGTTCGATCCGGGCTATGTTCCGGTAAAGTGCATCGGATCATACGATTGGCGAGCGCGCTTGCGCGATCGTAAATCGGTTAGTGGCTGTCGCTTAGCACTGCGTGTCCGCCTTTAGCCGCTCGTTCCGGGACGAATGGCTTTCGGGGGGGTTGGCTTCTCTCTCTCTCTCGTCGAGCTAAAGCACACACGCCGGCCGACGGACACCAACACACGCCGAGAGATCGATAGCATCGGCCACGGAAATATACCAAGTTAATAATGCACTCGATAATCACGATCAGACCGCGATGACAACGACGCACGGCTACGGAAAACGGGGACTCTCGCTCGAGAGAGTTTACCAAGAACACACCGGGCGCGCTCTGCTCCTCGCTCGCACCACCCCGCCCCTCGTTTCGCCCGAAGGGTAGTTCCGTCGTGCCACGAATCGAATGCCGTCTTCTGGTCGTCCATTACCTAAATAGATCGACCACACGTGCAACGCGCGACGATTATTGTCCGCGACAACTAAGTAAGTGGAGCGCGGTAACAGATTGAATTCTGCCGGCTCCCTGGCCTTTGAATTATCGTTATTTTCTATGGGGACGGTTACCGTTGATCGGCGATAACAGCCGGCGTTATTTAAAAGAGTAACATATGCATCTAAATGCCTATATAGCAATAAATGGTGTAACACACGAATACACGCATAAATAACCAATTGGAATAATATATCTTTTTCCTGAAGTATTGAAACTAGCAGTAACATAAAATATATATTTCTACCAGTTCTTTTTTTTTAAACGTAGAACTTTACAAAAATGTAAGACACGCTATCTTTCTGGTCGGAGTCTATCGTTATAGTTATTGCATCATTGTTACCGCCACGTCAGTGTCCATAGAAAAAACAGAGAAAATCGGGACAACTTGAGAGTTTGGCTCAGTCGACACAAAAAGTAGGGCCAAGCGAAAGAATAATATACAATGTTACGTTGCCTTCTAAAATACCTTTTAAAATGGAAAGTTGCATACATAATATATTTAACATATACATTTAAATGCCTATATAGTAATAAATGGTCTAACACACGAATACACGCATGATAACCAATTTTGTTACACCTCGGTGTTAATCTCATCACAAAGGAACTCACTGCCACTGATTGTTTCAGCAAATGCTGCGTATTTCCAAATCAGTAAGCGCAACCGAATTTAAACGTTGAAACGTTGCGAACGTCGACGAGTTAACAAAGAAAACAGAAAAGTGACGCGAATTTGTAAATTGATCGCGAACTTCAAGGAAATTCTTCCGAATTTTTTGTCAATTTGTAAAACAAAATGGGCCATTTGGGAATTTTTCGATCGTTGTAATACTTCAAATTGTCTCTATTTGGCTCTCGGATTGTGCACGAAAATTGGCAATTTGCGAAAAGGAGGTACGATTATGTTTCGATCATATAAGAGCTGTTCGAACAAACACAGATTGATGTAACTTCCTTGTTTTTTAATTTAAGTGTAAAATAACTCGACGTGTCTCTGCCATTGCTTACAGAAAAATATATTTATAGTAATTTCTTCTTAATACACGCTTTCTTTCTTAACACTACGCCATCCGCAGATCTTAGATATGATTCTTTTGTTTGACGCCGGCACAATAGCTTGGAGATTTTAGATTTTAAAAAAGATTTCGAAGATGGCGGTAATATAAATTCCTAAAATTAAGATTAGTCATCCAAGAATTTTCATACTTAATTCTTAGTTAAATAAGCACAATGCTGTAGTTAGTTTGCTGCCTTTAACACCCAAGAAATATAGTTCAAATGTTATTTCAGTTTCTTAAAATGCCACCAAAGTGGTACCACCGGCATACAACAGATAGTTTTTGCATGGCACCAGCGTTAATACGCGCTCAGATGGATAATTTAAGAAAATAAGATACGATTATTCGAGCCTCGCGACTCGTTTTTATAGTTATCGATTGTCAACAGCTATAAAAACAAGCTACAAGGCTCGAATAATCCTATTTCCTCTTCCTGAATTGTCCACCTTTGTGTACAATCCCTAATCGCAATTAGGGAGAATTTACTGTGTACTTATTTATTCGTCTAAAATGTCGTCAAACTCAAAATAATCAAAATAATCCCATCTGACTCAATCTTTGCTCTCTATTGACATACGAAAAAAATGTTTCGATGCACGCACCGCGGGATTTCAGAACGAGAATTTCTGGGCACTCTTTTTTTCGCATAATGTCTAATGCCCAATGCAATTCAAGCGACTGCCGACTCTAATTCCTTTAGCGGAGCGATCGCTCTCTGTTGCTAAGTAAGCGCGTAATTAGACGTGAATTCATTTATAAGACAGATAATGTGATTATCGTTCGGAAACTATGCAGATGTACAGGGCGAGTCATCTAACTCGGTCACGTTAAATTACTCGTGAACAGTTTGCTGTATGAAGAACTGCCACGAGCTGGAATTGTATGGCTTACGATATTATAGTCTTCTCTTCTGGTTAGTCTTGTCTTCTTCGACTTGAAACATTTCTTCTTTTACTTGAAACATTTCTTCTTCGACTCGAAACATTTCTTTTTTTACTTGAAACGTTTCTTCTTCGACTTGAAACATTTCTTTTTTTACTTGAAACATTTCTTCTTCGACTCGAAACATTTCTTTTTTTACTTGAAACATTTCTTCTTCGACTTGAAACATTTCTTTTTTTACTTGAAACATTTCTTCTTCGACTCGAAACATTTCTTTTTTTACTTGAAACATTTCTTCTTCGACTCGAAACATTTCTTTTTTTACTTGAAACATTTCTTCTTCGACTTGAAACATTTCTTTTTTTACTTGAAACATTTCTCTTCTTTTACTTGAAATATTTCTTCTTTGTCTGGAAATATTTCTTCTTCGACTTGAAACATTTCTTCTTTTATTTGAAACATTTCTCCTTCGACTTGAAACATTCCTTGTTTGACTCGAAACGGTGTTAGGTACAGATTAGAACCAAGAATGTTTAAACATTCACTTAGAAGGAAACATGTCCAACATTTGTTTGAAATGTTTACGTGACACAGTCAATAATTAGCAAATAATTTTAACCACTCGCCTTATGAGACGCTGCAACCGCAAGAGCTAAACTAAACCATTGACAACTGCAACAACTGCAAATCCGCAGCCTAGTCATTAAAATTGATTAATTACAACATACATACACTCGCTCGAACTCGTTTTGCACTTCGTCCAAGAATTCCTTCTAAAATATAAACAGAAGTCCGATAATAATTCAGCATTTTCATATCAAAACGATCCAAGAATTCACGTCTAAAGAAAAAAATTCATTTAATTTTACAGGTCAGTTCCTGAGGTCATTCCAAGTAACTTTTTCCTTTACAAAAATTTTCTGCGAGGCGTCGTTCACAAGTTATTAACGAAAAACAGTGACCAATGGGAGGCGAGCTCGTTTAGCGCTAGACGGCCGAGCCAATCGGCGGAGCTGGGCTTCGACCGCTAGTTGGCTCGGCCGCCTCGCGTCAGCCAAGCTCGCCTCTCATTGGCCGCTGTTTTTCGTTAATAACTCGTGAACGACGCCTCGCAGAAAATTTTTGTAAAGGAAAAAGTTACTCAGAATAACCTCAGGAATCCCTCATTTCCCGGAAGTACCATAATCTTGGGACACCCTTTGTACACCTTATCGCATTAAAACTTGCGTTTCCAATACCTCCGCGGTCACCTGGATTAGCCAGACAGGACTGCCCGTATGAAAGGTCAAAATGCAAATGTCAGAATCGCGATGCTCCGCGAGCCTCGGCGTTACAGGCACGGCACCTTAATTGCCCGGCGAGCATAGACAACGCTATCTATCTTCGCTCGTCCCTCCTGTCCCCGTTCCGCTTTCTTCTAGCCGTTCGCTCGGACATTTTTACGAGCTTGTTATAACGCAGCTCGGAATCATCGTATCCGTGGGTAATGCGTTCTAGAACGGGCGGCTGGTGCCCGAGCGACTTGGGCTACTAACCAATTTACGATCGGCGGGGCTGCGCCCACGAATTGTATGTAGTTAACCCAATTGGAAGCGTTGCCGCACGAAGGGATCCTCCTCGTCCGGGCCGTTCGTTTCTGAGCGGTCGTCTTCTATCTCCTTATACTTTGAAATTAAACGTTTCGATTAACATTCATCGATAGGAGAGAAGTTCGCGCGACAACGACGAAGAGGAGAAGGAGAGAACCGGCGCTTTTGTCTCGCGAGCCCCGGCTCGGCAGCCTCGGATCCGAAACAAAAATATACGGAAATTTATTCGGTCCTCGATAGACGTTCTTCACCTTCGTCTCGATGGGCGCGGGGTAGTGGCTCGAGGTGGTGCACGTAATTGTCGGGCCGAAGTCGAAGATAAACGTCGCGGGGCTCGATTGTGAAAAATTCTCGGCGCGAGCCTCCCGGTCCAATTGAATCTTCCTCTGGTCGGAAAAGTTTCGCGCTTCAATGGGAATTTAATATTATTCTTGCACGGTGAAATTGGTGGGTTGATTATTCGCGGGACAGAGTTCTAATGATCCTTTCTTCTATGGATTGCTCGCAACGGCGGCGGCGGTGGCGGCGCGGCGGGAGGAGTGAAAGGAAACCGGGATCGGGGAACGGTGGCGCGGAAGGTTCTCGCCCCGCCAAGATTTATGGGAAACTTGTTGTGTTTGTTGAAAGTTTTATACTAACCGGGTTTCTGTCTCTCGCGAGAACCAAGCTGGTCGAGGCCGTCTTATGACGGGACGATCGAATCGTTTCGCTGAACGTCTCTTAACCGGTTAGCTGGGCTCGACGAGTATACTCGTCGTGGAGAAGTGGCTGTATTTTGTGTCATGGCAAGTACAGTCGTCATGGAGAAGTGACAGTATTTTGTCTTACGACGAGTATAATCGTCATGGAAAAGTGGCAGTATTTTGTGTTACGACGAGTATAATCGTCATGGAGAAGTGGCAGTATTTTGCGTCTTGACGAGTACACTCGTCATGGAGAAGTGGCAGTATTTTGTGTTACGACGAGTATAATCGTCATGGAGAAGTGGCAGTATTTTGTCATGACGAGTTTACTCGTCATGGAGAAGTGACAGTATTTTGTGTTACGACGAGTATAGTTGTCATAGAGAAGTGGAAGTATTTTGTCTTGACGAGTATATTCGTCATGGAGAAGTGGCTGTATTTTGTGTCACGACGAATATACTCGTCATGAAGAAGTGACAGTATTTTGTGTTACCACGAGTATACTCGTCGTGGAGAAGTTGCAGTATTTTATCTTGACGAGTATACTCATCGTATAGAAGTGGCAGTAATTTGTCTTGACGAGTATACTCGTCATGGAGAAGTGACAGTATTTTATCTTGACGAGTATACTCGTCATGGAGAAGTAGCAGTATTTTGTCTTGACGAGTATACTCGTCATGGAGAAGTGGCAGTATTTTTAAAAGTATTTTAAAAGTGTCACGACGAGTATACTCGTCGCGCGTAAAAAGTAGCGATCATTGGCTATTTAAATTGTAATTTTAGCGAAAACAAAAACATATTCTTATACTTCAAGATGTTTAGAATATTTTGAGGCGAAGCCAGAATAAAACAAACAAATAAAAAACATGATTGATTTGAGTTAAACTAATAAATATAAAAAGAGACTAATCAATATAGAAATTACTGTAAATATATTTACAGTAATTTCTTCTTAATTCGCGCTCAGATGGATAATTTGAGAAGAGGAGATACGATTATTCGAGCCTCGCGACTCGTTTTTATAGTTGCCAATTATCAACAACTACAAAAACGAGACGCGAGACTCGAATAATCGAATCTCGTCTTCCCAAATTGTCCATTTTCGTGCGCAACCTAAGCGCGAATTAGGGAGAAATTACAGTATACGTCGCAGCCAGAAAATATTAAAATGTCACACATTAAAATACACATAAATATCGATGTAAACAAACATCGAATCCAAAGTATCGTTCTATCGATCCGAACCGAATCATGTTCGCCAGTTATTCATTTCTACAGGTAGAATCGCAGCGTTTTCAGCGATAAATCTCCACGAGTCAAACAATGCCGCGTCTTACAGTATAGTCGACGGCCGTATTCGAGTTTAATAAGTCCTAGCCTGCACGCTAAGGGCCGTAAAAGCAGCACATAATATAGGTTATAATTCCAGTTAACTGTGTACGTTATTACACGCTCGTGCTCTCGCTAAATCCTGCTCTACTCTTCTCGTTTGTTACAGTACTACGAAATGTCTTACGGTATCACGGTGGAGATGCACAAGCAGGTAAGTAGTCGACTCTCTTGAAACGATGATGATCCCCTCCCGTAGCTTGATCAACCCCTCGATCGCGCGTCTTTATCTCGTCGAGGGTGGCCTAAAATGTGCGCGAGGGCCGCCCTCTTTCGCCCCCCCCCCACCCCCTTTCGCCGAACACCGGCGACGATGGGGCATTAAACGGGATCGTCGCTCGGTTTAAGAATTGCGACCTGATTTCTATCGCGTTTCCCAAACAGCAGCGAGGGGTGGTTTAAGGATCAAAAGATTTCTCGTTAATTAAGTTCGGAATATGTCAGCTGATCCGGCGCGGCCCGGCACGCGGTCCACGGCCGCAAAAACGAACAGGGGAGAGCGACGGGGCGCATCTGCGCCGGGGAAATCGTGTAATTTTAGCTAATTAGGGGAAACACTGGGTCATCCCCCTCTGTCAGCAATTTTCTTAAAAGCGACCGCGACCCCTCGTCGCAGGCGGCCCGACAGGGAGGGACCGGCTTCTCGAAAGTGCTGGAGGATATCTGGGACTGGGGGTGGGAGGGGGGAAGAGGGTGGTAGGCAGGGGAGTCCTAAACTCCCAAACAACCCTCTGTGACACGACGAGCTGATATTCATTAGCATTAGCGGCCGATCATTTCTCACCCTTGTACCCAGGGGTGTTGCTTAATGGGGTGCAAGCCCAGTTCGCGGAGCGGGGGGGAGGGGCACCGTCGTCGAATAGGCCGGTCCACCATTAAATCGCCGCGAAATTGCGTCCGGTGGCTCAAGTGGCAAACTGGTTAGCTTAGAATGCTTTATAGCGGCGTTGTTATTGCCGTGTACGATTTGCGCTTCGAATTGATACGTCGGCCTTACGGCGTAGTACCGCGTAATTGACTCATTAGCTCTACGGGCTCGGGGTACTTTCGTTCACTGTTTGAACAGGAGGATCGTTACGATGGGATTGGTCTCGCGGAGCTGTCGATCGCCAGCCTCGCTGCGGATTTCGTCGAGATACGTACTACGAGTCCCGCTCGTGTTAGGACACGCTTTAAGGCGGTGTAAATTTTACGAAATTCAACCAAATCGCTTGGGATTTTTAACGCTTCGACTGTCGCGCGAATTATTCTCGTACCTTATACAGAATATGAAATGACTGATTTGCACAAAATCGTATTTTTATGTACATTGTTAGTGCGTTAGGTGGTTTTTAGTATTTTTGCTTGCACCTCTTACGTATATATGTATATAAAAAAAATCTAATCTAAGTAGTGTTGCGCATAATTCTGGCTCTTTTTAACACTTTTACTGACAGAATAAGTTGCTTAGATTTGAAAATTCATTTTCACACTTAATTCTATAATTTTATACGACGTTTTGAAATTTTTTAATTCATTGTGAAATAAGAAATTTATTATTATTATATATTATATTATTATATATTATTTTATAATGATTATATATTATATTATTATATATTATTTTATAATTACTACTTAATTTTATTATATATTATATTATTATTATATTATTATTTATTTCAAACGAGAAATTTTTTTACAAACAAAAATTTCAAAAACATTTCGCAATAAAAATAATAAAACACAGAAAAATTAAAAAAAAGAATGTCATAATAAATTCAGAAATTTCAAAACATCATATAAAATTAGAAAATTAATTTTTGTTAACAAGTACAAACGTATTTTTAAACTTTCTTTTAAATAGGAAAAGAATATCGTTTATCAAAAACTGAACTTTTAGCCAGTACAGAGAACGTTTCAATTCGCATTCCACATTCAGAACAATGACAATTAAGAGATCGAGTATCGTTGAATCACACAATAATTCTTGTCTTCACAGTAATATTAAGACACGCGTGAAACGAGACCGACCGCGACGTAACAAGCGCCGCGTCGTTTAACAAATCTCCGCGGCCGGACAGCGTTCGGAAAAATATATGTCAAAAACCGCGAAGTTAACGTTCGCAAATCGATCCCGCCGGAAAAATACGCGGTTTTCTGTTCCGGTGACGTAAACGGCGCGCTCTATGACGACGTACCGTGCAGGAAGTCGCAGCTTTGCTCGAACAGGGTTGATTCGCGGAACGAACCGGATATTTATTCGTCAACCGAACATTTTGTCTATTTTCAGTTACATTTTTCGGACGATTCTGTACGGATCCCGTGTTCGTCAATCTCCGCGGGGGGTAACGGTCGGAGGGGAAGAGGAGGGGGGTCGTCGTTAAAAATTCTCCAACGCGATAAAAGTAGCGCGGTTTAAAAGGGTTTTTCGGCATCTGGCACCGTTCAAACAGCTCGAAACGGTGCACCGTTTCTGTGACGAGGGAAATGAAAGTAAGCGGTTACCCGATACGCTCGTATAATTGCTAATGGACGCATAGGAGGGCAATAAAAGTAAGAGTAGGAAACGGAAAAATCGCTGGTCGCCAGGAAATCAATCCCCTTCGGGCGTAGTTTCGCGACAAATTGTGCGCGAGGCGGTGTAACGCGATTCGTCCGAGCTCCTAACGCTAATTAGGGGAGAAATGAAAAGTTATCGGCTGAACTTGTTCGTCGATTAATCCCGGTGCACTGTGTTTTTTGTGGATAATTCACCGTCAGCCGTATCGATTTAATAATTCTCATTCATCGTCCGCGATTCGGGCGGCGAATTATCGTGCAATTTATTGCTCCTTGAACGCGATTACTTAAATCGCGAGTGTTCCGATATTTCGAAAGCTTACGAAATTTCTCACGGCTGGGCCCGCCTCTTAACGGGACGAAAATTTTGCCGCAGCCTATTCAGCTATATTTTAATCATTATTTTATCTTAATTACCACAAGATTCGATGTGCATTCTTTTCGTTGGAAATGCGATTCGTTTGTCAATTCGTGAAGAAATTAAATAGATAATAATTAAATAGATAAAGAAAAAAAAATTAAATAGATAATAGTTAAATACATAAAGAAATTAAATAGATAATAATTGAATAGATAAAGAAATTAAATAGATAATAATTGAATAGATAATAATTAAATAGATAAAGAAATTAAGTAGATAATAATTAAATAGCTAAAGAAATTAAATAGATAATAATTCGTTAAGAAAATTAAATAGAATTTAACTAGCCGAAAGAAACTCTGTGAACAGACTTTTATTATACTTTGATGAAGTTACAGAAATTATTTCAATTCGATAAATGCTACCGAAGCAATATTAAATACCGTCGAAAAGCGATAATTAAACAAGAACAAACACAAGGCGGAATGCTACCGAACAATTGCTCCGATCAACGCAACGAGCAAACTTGCCGGAAAAATAGCGCTTAGAGAAATCAACTTAACCCAAATTCATTACGAATTCGGAGAACACCGCTCAACCGTTAACTATGTTAATTAGGAAGAATATCTAGCAGCCAATATATTTGGCTATCGAGGAAGCACATGACATAGAACAAAGGAAGTGTTCGCACGCTGACGTAAAACAATGTACGTTCGAACAGAATTATTTTAACCATCGAGGAACTATTTGCAGTAAAATTCACCCTAATTGATTTGATTGCAGGCTTGCGATTCATTTTTATAATCGTTGATAATGATCGGTAACTATAAAAGCGAGTTGCAAGGCTCGTAGAATCGTATCTCCTCTTCCCAAAATTTTTTCTCCTATTTTTGCGCGCAATCCGAGCGTCGATCAGAGAGAATTTACTATAAAAACGAGTTGCAAGGCTCGTAGAATCGTATCTCCTATTCCCAAAATTGTTTCCCCCATTTTTGCGCGCAATCCGAGCGTCGATCAGGGAGAATTTACTGTACAGTAATGTCTCCCTAACTGACGCTCAGATTGTCCACAAAAATGGACAATTTAGGAAGAGGAGATACGATTATTCGAACCCTGCACAGCTCGTTCTTCTAGTTGTTGACAATTCGAAACTATAAAAACGAACCGCAAGGCTCGAATAATCGTATCGCCTCTTCTCGAAATTGTCCATTTCTGTGGACAATCTGTGCGTCAATTGGAGAGACATTACTGTATTTCGATCATTGCCGCAGAATCAGCACGCAAAGACCATCCCAAAGCCGGCGTTTCCACCGAAAAAGAAAGTTTCCCCCGAGGTATAAAGTAATCGTCGCTTTATTATAAGGGATGATCTTCGACCTAAAAAGTTCAGGGGACCGAAAGGTTCCGGTTCAGCCACTCGATCATATTGCCCGGTGTAACTGCGGCGCAAAGTGTTTGCGGGTTCGGTTACAGCCCCATTTCCATTATCAGTTTCCCTTATTTATGGACTACTTACTATATATATATATTTCGACCCTCGGCAAATGAGAACGCGGCGACTGAAAGTACAAAAAAAAAAGGAAAGACGCCGGGGGAAACGAAATTGATTGCGTCGCCGCCGGTCGCGCGAATTTCAAATTTCGCTTCCTCGTTGGCTCGGTGTTTTCCGCGTTTTACTATGAAGGCGGAATCAGCCGAGGCGGAGGCGTCGGTCGTCGGGGGCGGCTCCGCGGGGAGGGAGGAGGAGGGTTCCGGGAAAAGAATAAATCATCCTCCGTTCGGTTGTCCCGGCACTTAGCCGGCTTTCGAATCGCGGTCTTTGGTCCTCGCTCCTTTTCAATTTGAGCACCGAATGAAAACAATCTTCCCCTACGAGGTTAGACCATCTCTCCGGCGTTCTCTTTTCCTCCGCGACCCACCGGCGCGCCCCAACCCCCTCGGTTCGCCGCTCGTTCCACCGGTCGTCCCTCCCCATTCGTTTTTACCCTTTTTAGCCGGCACCGTTGGCGAGTCTCTGTGATTTCATCCGTCTCGTTCTCTCACTCTCTTTCCCATTAGTCCTCTGTCGCTGCCTCCACTTTTCTCTCGCTCTCCACCCTCTTCTGTGGCCCTCGCTCGGGGCTCTCTCTCACCCTTTCTCTCTCACACTCACCCTCTGCCTTCTCATCCCTTCCTTTCTCTCTCTCTTTCTCTCTTTCCCTTTTCTCATCTCTTTCCCTTTTCTCATCTCTCTCCATTTTCTCATCTCTCTCTCTCCCCCCTCTCGTCTTTCTCTTTCCCTTCTCTCCCACCCTCTAACTCGCCACCCCAAGTCGACATTTGCCTCCCACTCCACCGTTAAAGCCCGCAGCCACCACTTTACCACTCGCTACTCGACTAACTCGAATTTGTTGGCAATGTCCCAGTTCTTATACCGGTCTTTCTCTTCTTTCGCCCCCGACCTACCCCTCCGCGGCCGCGCGCGCCGTCGTTCGACGTCGGCGTCCCAACCCCCGGCCGTTCTTCAAATAATTATACCACGAGGACTGCACACACGCGACCAAACGCGCGGCTGGCTCCCTGTGCTCGAACGCGGTCACCTGCGCGGACGCTTCGAGAAAACGATTTGATATCGGCCCGCGAGGAGCTGCTTTATGGAGATAGTTGGCTCGCTTCGATGGGAACCGTCGTCCGCCCCCCGTCTCGAGGATCCGGGAGATTCCTATTAACACTATGCCGTCCGCCGCAGATCTTAGATATGATTCTTTTGTTTGACGCCGGCGTAATAGCTTGGAAATTTTAGATTAAAAAAAAAAGAAATACCGTAACTATCAGAGAAATGAGAACGTTTCATATCAAAATCCATTCTGTGATTATTTGATTCATGAAAACGTCTGCGCAGGAAATAGTTCTCTAAATTGATTAATTCACGTTTGCATCGCAGTCTCATATTCTAAGGGCTTACAATGTCGATAAATCGTTTTTAGAACTTTGCTCTTAGTGCTCGGTTGGTCTAATGTTAACACTATGCCGTCCGCAGATTTTAGATATGATTCTTTTGTTCGACGCCGGCGTAATAGCTTGGAAATTTTAGATTAAAAAAGAAATGTCGAAGATGGTGGTAATATAGATTCCTAAAATTAAGATATGTCATCCAAGAATTTTCGTACTTAATTCTTAGTTAAATAAGCACGATGCTATAGTTAGTTTGCCGTCTTTTAACACCTAAGAAATGTAGTTCAAATGTTATTTCAGTTTTTTAACCCTTTCGCTATTACGGGTCACTATAGTGGCCTTCCATATGATGCCACTACGGACCACTATAGTGGCCCTCCATAAGATGCATTATACAGGGTGTCCCAAAAATGTCTCGCAATCCGAAAGTAGGGGATTCCTGAGGTTATTTGAAGCAACTTCTTCCTTAGCGAGAATGCAATCCGCGGCTTTGTTTACGAGTTATTAACGAAAAACAGTGACTAATCAGAGGCGAGATCATTTGGCGCGAGACGGCCGAGCCAATGAGCGGAACCGGGCTCCGTGTACTCGTTGGCTGGGCCGCCGCGCGACATCCGAGCTCGTCTCTTATTGGTCAGTGTTTTTTCGTTAATAACTCGTAAACGAAGCCTCGGAGAAAATTTTCGCGAAGGAAAAAGTTGCTTCAAATGACCTCAGGAAACTCCCATTTCCGGATTGCGAGACATTTTCGGGACACCCTGTATTACATAATGTTATTTCCTCTCATACTGTAAATTAAAGAGCGCATGCTAAGACGTTATAAATACCCCGGAATACCCTTTATTTATAAATACCCTTTGGAGACAAATTTTTTCGTTCGAACGGAAGTGCAGCGGCGGAGAACCCGCCCGTAGCGAAAGGGTTAAAATGGCACCAAAGTGGTACCACCGGCATACAACAGATAGTTTTTGCATGGCATCCAGCCTGGTGCCACTGGACGGCATAGCGTTAAGCGCGGTGTCATTTTATTAGGAGCACGGTCGATTGCGATTTATACGAAACGGCTTCGTAATTATTCGCGATCCCGCGCCGATTTTCGCGAGGCTGGCGTGTGCTGTCGGGGTCGATGCGCGAAATTATTTTTTTGTCTTTTTTTTGTTAGCGCGCTGTCGCCATTTCCTGGCTCGCTTCGCGAGTTCTACTCGGAAAAATCGTGTTTTATTGGCTCGTTAAGCGTGACACGCGTAGATTTCATAGTGAAATTATGGAGTCGTGTGCGCGGTCGATGGTTAATGAGCTAATAACTCTTTGTGTTCGGTTGTTAGGGGACGTTGCGAATCGAGTCGGTGACTCGAATGTCCCTTTTTAGGGGACATGGGAAAGTTCGGCGGTAATTATGGTGCGGCGGAATTACGAGATTATGAACTTTCGGGTAATAAAACGTTCTTATTTAAGCTCGTCGAAATCGTAAATTATTATTTATCCTGTTCTATTCTGCTTTTTTCCATACAACGATTTCTTGGTCTAACGGTGACATGTATTTTGCGCATAGTGGTGGCTGTGATCACCATATATCGCAAAAAATACTCCAACGAAAGTCATTAATACATAAACAAATAATAGCAATGATAAACAGCAAATTCAATGTATATTTGTCTTTTCGTCGCTCTTAAACCTTGAACTTTTCGATTTAACTTATTAAATTTACTTGCTTCGTAATTATAATAAATATACAGAATTATATTTATATTATAATATTATATTTTATATATACATATATAATTATTATAAATAATCTAGCTGTAAGGTTATGTCAGGGTTATGTCAAATAACCTTGTAATAATTTGTAATAATCTACAAATCGTAAATTATTATTTAACCTGTTCTATTCTGCCTTTCTCATACAACGGTTTCTTGGTCAATAATAGTCATTTTTTGCATATCTTTTCGTCGCTCTTAAACCTCGAACTTTTCGATTTAACTTATTAAATTTACTTGCTTCGTATGTATAATAAATACACAGAATCGTATTTATATTACAATTATATTTATACATACATATATAATTATTATAAATAATCTAGCTGTAAGGTCAGAATCCGGAAAGAACAACAAAACGAAATTTCGTTCAGAATTTCCGAATTGTACAGAAACGACAACTGTTACAAGAGCACCGCAGAGACGCGAATTTAACAGCTGCATCGTTCTAACAATTTCAACAGGAAACATATTTTCGCATCATTGTATTACAATAAGTTATGCCCACGCCGTGATAAGTGTAACGCGATGCAAGTTATAATCAAACAAAGCATAACTATAAAGAAAGCGTCGGCCCGGTGCTTGGCTATCGTTTAAACGCGACTATACCGCTTTTAATTATGATATTTGTTTGTAACAGCATCGGGAGCATTACGAGCGCTGCTTGTGTCGCATTCCGTCGGTTTCACTGCGTCGTCCTTCAATTCGAAGGTCCCGCTACGCGGAAGGAAGAATAGCGCCAGTAATTCGAAGTTACAGCTTCAGATTCCGGCGTGACCGAACGATAAAGGCGTCTCAATAAAAAAATCCCTTACGCGTAACGCGGGACGAAGGAACGAGTTTACGTTTGTCGGAAAAGTAAAAACTTTTATTACTATGACACGACCAGCCAGCGTTGGCACTGGCTCGCAGGTGGGGCTCGGCAAAGTTAAAAGTTCCGTTTCCCCGAGCCGACGGCGAGCTTACACCGTGTCGATATATGTATATACTATGTCGCGCTGCTGTATTAATAACAAACCGGCGCGCATCCGATCGCGTTCGCGTTTCCATTTGATAATTCATACCTTAATAGATACCGAGACGATAATTTATGCGCCCTCGACGATTATTGAAACTTTGCTGTTGACAGTTTCGCTGGTAAATGTAAACCGTTTCGGACCACGTTTATTCGTAAAGTGATGTACAGGGTATTCGAAAAATGTCTCGTAATCTGGAAATGGGAGATTCCTGAGGCTATTCGAAGTAACTTTTTCCTTAGCGAAAATGCAATCCGCGGCTTCGTTTACGAGTTATTAACGAAAAACATTGACCAATGGGAGGCGAGCGCAATGCTTAGCGCGAGGCGGGCCTAGTCGAAGCCTAGCCGCTTCGCGCCAGCCGACTTTGCCTCCCATTGGTCAATGTTTTTCGTTGATAACTCGTAAACGAAGCTACGGATTGCATTTTCGCTAAGGAAAAAGTTACTTCGAATGATCTCAGGTACCTCCTATTTCCTGCTGTTAACATAATTAGCGAGTGTTAATATAAAGGAAGGACGTTCATCATTGCGTTAATATAAACAAGAAACGTTTATTACTTTGATTTCCTTGATGTTTTTGACAGTCATATATTTACGACGTTGATTAAACACTTCTTGTTAGTAGCAATTTGTTCGATTCATTGACTATATCCACGATCCGTGTCGACATCAGATTCCTAATCACTGAACATATAATAAAAATAAAATAATGAAAAAATCTTGTTCGAGTCACTATGTGCCGATCGAGGAGAGCTCTGTGTCACCAGTAAAACTCGTTACATCAGAACGTCGAATCGTTCGGCTCGGTTCCACTCGAAAGGAGGACGCGGCAGCCATCAGCGTCGCGACGACTTCCGCGCGGAATAAGATTTTTTTCTCGAGGTTTTTTATTTGTCCCGCGACAATAAAAAAGAAAAAAAACGCGAATGGATTGTAAAAATAGCGGCGTCGGCCGGTGGCAAGAAAAATATGAAGGACGAGGCAGGATGAACGAACGCAACGGCCGGGAAGGGCTGAAAAAGAATGGCCGTTGCGACGCGACTGGCGCACGCAACGCTCTCTTGCCGCGTCCATCGGACGCGACGAGTCGTACGATGGTTGCAGCAGACCTATCCGATAACGCTTATCGCTTAATTGAAAGGCTCGTCCGCGGAATCGGCTGCGCCTGCTCGTTGTCCTGCTCAATTAAGCCACGATGTATGGCAATATGCCGCGCGAATCCGTCACGCCCGCGCACTTTCTCCGGGCGCGCGGGAATACAGTAATTTCTGCCAGAAATGTTCGGACCTCGGAATTGAAACCGGTAAATTTGAGAATACTAAGTCGCGATTGTTCGGGCAGCGCGGCTCGTTTTTAGAGAAACTCGGGGCAGTCGGCAAAAAAGTGCAGCGGCGATGCTAGATATAAAAACGGTGGCGTGACTTTTTTATTTCTAATTTTTTGCTACGATTTGGAGGCAATTCGGAGGCAATTTGGAGGTCACGTGACACGATTTGATGGCAATTTCGAGGCTACATGACAACACGATTCGAAGGCAATTCTGAGGCAACGTGACACGATTCGAAGGCAATTCGGAAGCAACATGACACGATTCGAAGGCAATTCTGAGGCAACGTGACACGATTCGAAAGCAATTCGGAGGCCATATGCGACGATTTGAAGACAATTCGGAGACCACATGACGCAATTCGAAGGCAATTCGGGGGCCATATGCCACGATTCGAAGACAATTCAGAGGCCACATGACACGATTCGAAGACAATTCAGAGGCCACATGACACGATTCGAAGACAATTCAGAAGCCACATGACACGATTGTAGGGCAATTTCGAGACCACGTGACAACACGATTCGAAGACAATTCGGGGGCCACATGATACGATTCCAAGGAAATTCAGAGACCACATGCCACGATTTGATGGCAACTCAGAAACCAGATGCCACGATTCGACAGTCACGCCTATTGTCAACAATTATAAAACAAGATGCAAGGCTCGAATAATCGTACTTCCTCTTCCCAAATTATCTAGTTTTGTTTACAAGTTCGAAGGTAAATTAGAGAGAATTTACTGTACCTACCACATACCTTGCAGCCCCGCGGTTATTCTTACCCTACTCACACCCAAACAAACCATTTTGCATCGGCTTCCTAGAATTCGCATCTCGTGCAATATCACGCGCTCGGCCGATCCTCCGTCGTCCCTTCGACGTAGCAATAAACTACACAGACATAGAACTAGCACATTGAAATTCTCAGTAACCCGAATTTTGGCATTTCCGGGAGAAATTAAATCACTGCGAGGGCCAAGCGTGTACGAGAACCAAGGAGCGTCGGCGTGCGTCGCTTCCGCCGTGCGTTATTGCGGATCCTTGCGGGTATCAGCTGTCGTATTTGTTTTTTTTTTTAATATGCCCAGACCGCGGTCGCGCGCGCGAGCATCGAGAGCGCAACGGTGTATTATACCGGCGTGTATTGTACGCGGAGCCGGAGGTCGAAATAGTTGTCCGTCCCACTCCAACCAGCCGGGAATCATGAACCGGAGTGGTTGGCGTGGGGTTGACAACTATTTTGACCGTCGGTACACATACCGTTGGTTTCAGTGCCCAAATTTCAGTCGATGGGCGCAGCAATAATTGAGGATTAACGGAGCACTGGCCTCACACTTCGCCGAGCGGCCTGAATACTGTGAATTCAAGGAGGACTGCGACCGGCACCGATTTTCTTCGGTTATTCAATATCCGTGGGAAATTCGCTCGATCGCCGGCCGAGGGAGAGGCGCGAGTGTAATTTCAATAATAAACATCGCCGGTCGAATCGTCGATATTGTAAAGATATCTCCGGAAGATGATCGAATGCTATTGCTGTTGCTATTTGTTTTGCAATAAAAATTACAGGCGCGAGCTAAATAGATTCGGTTTTCCGATTTGTGTAAGACAGGGGTGTCAAACTCAAAAGCTAACTTGGACGGTAATAATAAATAAACAATGCTTAACTTTAGGTGGGCCGCAAAAAAAATCAATGTTCATAGAAACAAATATTTTTATTTTGACTAGTACATTGTAATAAACATATATAAAGTTAAATTATTGTTTACGTCCTGATACTTGACATCTCGTCTCTGATACTATCTTTCCTATTTCGGGAGAAATTTTATTGGCCGAGACTACTTTCAACATTTCTAATTCACATTTCTATTTTATTTTTACTTTGCGTCGGATATATTGACTGGGCCGCAAAAAAAAATCAATGTTCATAGAAACAAATATTTTTATTTTGACTAGTACATTGTAATAAACATATATAAAGTTAAATTGTTTACGTCCTGATACTTGACATCAAAAATGTTCCTCTCGGGCCGCGAGTTTGACACCCCTGGTGTAAGACAACACGGTCCGCAGTTTGTTGTTAACTTCCCGTGGGGGTTTTGCTCGCAGATTTTTGTTGACTTCTCGTTTTTTGTTTTCAAATCTCGATTTCGCTTCATTTAACGCCCACAGATGTGCAGCTTCGGCGAAGCTTTCGAACTTTCGAGCATCGCGCACGATCGAACCCGAAACAATCGTTTCCATTGCAAATGTTAGATCTTGATAAAAATCATCGTGCTACGTCGACGACCCAGATTAGCAAATTGTTGGAACTAATTGATAAAAGAGTGTTGGCAAAGCGACATTTTTTTAATCTTCAGATGGCCGTTCGGGAGTAATACGCTTTGTGTCATTTTTTCCAATTTCAGACTTTCGAATAGAAACAAAAAGAAGAAACGGTCCAAAAACTTTAATCATAGGGGAAAAAACGGGGCAAAATGGCTCGCGGCGGACGACAATTGGTCGATACCGCGTGACAGGCTCGTGAAAAGATTTCGGATGTCGATGTGTAATGTATGAAGCGAGTTCCGAAATTAGCAATATCGTTTGCAAAATCAGTCGAATAAGAAGAACTTGCGAATAAGAAGAACAATTTCGTACAAAATTATGATTCTGCGTACACCATTACGATGAAAATTAACACTGAAAGCTGTCGGCAACGGTATCAATATCCCAAGATGAAAACTATTAGGGTAGTGGAGCCGATTACTGTGAGGTAACCAATTGCTGTGTCTTTGATTTGCTTACGGACATAATTTACTTTATATTTATCGAATAAGACGCATTACATCATGTTGCCCTTTTACTTTGATTATTTTTGAACAAAAAAATGTACGTATCAATTGCTTATATTAAATTTTTTTATAGAGCCCATAACTCGACTTGTCGGTCGCTTCTATGGAAATCATATTTTAAGTCCACTTGTGTCGCATTCTAATTTTGCAAAGGAAATACCTTAAAAAATACGAACGATACTAAAAAGTACTTTGTTGTATTATAAATTATATAAGTACAAATATTACATAAACGTATACATTATATAATCATTACTTGACACAGTGATTGCCAGGCAACAATTTCCAAAATTTCGTTGAATTTAATTTAGACGAATTAAAATTGAAAAGTTACGTTTTTTGCGACATCGATTACTTTTCCAACATTCCTACGTCTCGCGAAACCTAATAAAATTAGGAAGATGCAATAGAGATTCGAGCGAAGATTAATTTTCAAGACCGAGCAAATAACCCCGATACATGGGCGACACGGCAGTCGATGTGTTAAGAGGTGCATTCAACCCTCTTAGCGGCGACCGAAAGAGTTGCGTGTGCTTCAGCAAAGCATGGCAAACCTCTTTGACGTCAACCGCTTTGCGTTCGGCAAAGTTTCCGGAAAGAAATTATAACAATTTTATGAACCCCGACGATTAGAAAACCCAAAATGAAAGACGAAATATAAAACAAAGAAACCGTCGTTCGTTGAAAACACGATGAAAACAATATTATCTCACGCGTGGCCAACAACGATATATCGTTTCTCCGCACTAAAAGGGTTAAAACTCCATTGTTTGCCGATAAGGTAAGATTTCAAGCACCGCTGATTTCGCCCCACTTTTTCGAAAGCTCGAGCGCGGCTCACCGTGCGCGCGGTGCCGGGTGCCGCTCGGCTCTCCCTTGTGCTAATAGAAAGCGCGAAGGAAAGCGAAATTAACATAGCTCGAGCGATCGGGAGTAATAAGACCCATTAAAAGGCGATTGGCGGCCACTCGAATCGGCCTCGGCGATCTACGATTTCCCCTGTAAAACGAAAGACCGCCCCTCCCGGGGAAGAATATTTCTATCGCCGTCGGCGTTCGTCGATACAAGAGTAACTACCATTTCCCATCGCGGGTGCGCCCGGCGCCCGATAAAAAATGTGCAGGCTGACCAATTGCATATAACTCACCCTGCCTTTCCAGTTCTTCCTGCCTCCGCGTATATATGCGTCTATCTATCCGCGCGTGTTCTCTCTTTCCCTTTTTTCTTTCTCTTTCTTGCTCTCGCTTTCTCTCCCTCTCTCTCTCTCTCTCTCTCTCTCTCTCTCGCTCTCTCGCTCTCCCTCGCCCCCATCTGTGTGTCCCCCCTCGTCACCCGCCACCGCTGCCGGTGCCACGAGCCCCCTCGGACCACCCCGCGCTGGCCCCCTCCCGCCGCCCCGTTCTCACGTTCTCTCTCCCTTTCGGTAGTCGGGGGGGTCGCTTTTCCAGCACTCTACCGTCCATATACACATATTCTGCGATGCGCGCGCGTACACAGGCTCGCCGCGTGCACACGCACACGCCGGCACGTTGCGTGCTTACACGTATGTGGGCGGTCGCGCACACTCGGCCGTGGACGCGTTCCAGGGGTCGTGTATTCGAGTTCTTTTATTTGGCCCTGCGGGGGTAGTAGAGGGTTGAGTTGAGCGAGCGAAACGAGGGTGCGGTGGGCTGGGGGCGATGACATCGATTTTTTACCCGTTGCTAATCTCAATGTTACCTCCTCCTCCTCCTCCTCCTCCTCCTCCTGCTCTCTCTCTGCCTCCTCTTCCTCTTCCTCTTCCTCCTGCCGTTCGGCCACCTCCATCTACCCCTTTCCCACCCCTCCCCCCTCTCTCTCTCTCGCTCGCCTTCTCATCCTCCGTGTCCGACCCTCTTCGTTGTTCGCCCCCTTCCCCGGTTCTATCTCCGCCATCCCTCTGTACTCCATCTCTTCCTCATCCTCCGGCAACCTCCACCCTCGGACCATCCGTTCTGCGGGAAAATGTGCATGTGCATCGGGCACATTCGAGAAGGAATAACCATTTTTTCGTACCGGACAACACTTGCGCCGCGTCACCTCGTCTCGCCTCGCCTCGCCGCGCAAATTCTCCTCGTCCTCCCCCTTTTCGTCGTCCTCCTCTTCCTCCTCCTCCTCCTCCAGCTCCAACTCCGCCGCCTCCGCCTCGTCCTCCTACAACCACCCGCCTACTCCTACTTCCGTCCCTCTTTCTCGCGCAGCCGAACTCTCGGCGGCGCCCGGTGGTCCCGCTTCTCTGTTGCGTTCTCTTTGTCGCGCGTTTTTCTTTTTCTCTTTTTTTTTATTTTCTGCGCCCGTCGAAACGTGTTTTTTTTTTCCCACCCCGGTCGCGCCACCCTTCTACTCCACCACCTCCCGACTCGGACCGGGCGAAATCGAACTGACGTGGACGCGGCAGTTTTCCATCTTTCCGCCCGCGCCCTCCCCCGCGGGAATAATGACATTTTTTTCGGTTTGAAGCCTCGGTTGCACGCCCGGGCGACGACCGCCGCCGACGCCGACGCCGCCTCCTCGATCGGGAAAACCCGCGCCGGCCGAGCCGAGAGCCTAGTAAAGTACTAGATGTTCAAGGATCCGAGCACGATCGTTCCAGCATTCCGAATCCCGCTGCCATTGTTCTTTTCGGATAACAGTAAGGGTGCCGGCCGGCACTCGCTTGCGCGCGTCGCCCGGTGACTTATTAACGCCTCGCGCGCAGAACGCCGCTCTCCCGAGTGGCTCTGCGATCTATGTACCCAACCTCGTGGTAGCTGGTGATTACGCGGATCGAGGACCGCCGCGATAATTACTACGATCGCGAAATGTTTCGAAGGGATACGCGAAATCGTTTTTCCACGGATTCGGGTGACCGGGGCTGGAAGTTGCGATCTTGAGGGAACGTTCAAATTGGCTGAGAAATGAGGCAGTTGTTTTCTTCGTTTTTTTTTTTATTAATTTATTGTTTATTCTAGTTTATTATTTATTCTAGTTTAAGATCGCTGTCTTAAATTTGATATATTGCTATGAGTTTGACATAGAAACTTGGTTTTTCTTGCGGTCCATTCGAGCGGAATTTCTTACCCCTTCGTGGGGCAAGTTGTTACTAAGTTACTATTTTTTCGTCTAACTCAATTATTTAACGTAAATATCGTCTATTGTTCCGTTCTTATAAATCAAGTAATATTTAAGAGCATTTTGTGATAGCATTTGTTAGAATATATGAATACATAAATATAAATAATAATAAAAATAATAATTTAATAATTTAATAAAAATAAATAAATATTCAACATATTGTAAGATAGAAATGTTACTTTGTAACGAGATGTTTCATTCTTCGATGAAGCGAAACACAATTTTATTAGTACAGTTTGTTTATCAACTTCGGGTTTACAGAAGTGCATATGTATTTTTGAGAGAGAAAATATACTATCTTAGGCACAAACATTAATGTAGCAAAATGAAAATAGTAATCTAATGTTATAATAATTTAGTACGACTTTACTTGACAATAGAAATGGACAGAAAGTATTTTCAATTCATTGGAAATTTCGAATTTCGTGACAGGAAAACAGAATTTGTGAATGATGCTTCTTCGTCGTTTGATTTAGAAGAAAAGTTAAGGTTATGTTCGATCTCTACGACTAACAAGTCTTAGAGCTTGTTTATAATTCTATCAGATGCGTGCTACATTGTCTTAGATTACGTACAGATATTAGTAGATTCGACACCGATTAGAAAACTGCATAAAATTGTTCAAGTAGTCGATAAGTTTACTCTGATATAAGAACTCTCCTTTTATGTGCGAGAAACCAGAAAATCTATATTAAACTATACAAAACTATTAAATATAAAAAATTATAATTATATATATAAAAATAATATTATATGATTATATAATATATATAATTTTATACATATTATAATATTAATAATAATAATAATAATAATATTATATATATTATATAAAATCCTATAATATGATTATATAGTATATATAATATTATACATATTATAATATTAATAATAATAATAATAATATTATATATATATAAAATATTATAATATTATTATATAATACTAACATTATATATAAAAAATATAATATAGCTACTAATTTTCACCTGTGTGTGTTCAGAGTTCATAAAAATTTCAATCTGATATTCACTATACCTAAGATATCGGAACTATTGCAATCAAACTTTGATTACACTTTACCCCAGTTCCTCGACCATTCACCTAAAGTATAAACAATCGAATTAACCTTTCGATATCACCGGCACACCGGTGACGATTCGATGAGCTCGATAACTGCTTTAACAATTTCTCTGCTAATAACATTCAATGTTCTCGCGACATTGATTATCGTGTAGATTAGTTTTAGGCTTCGTCACCGATCGGGCGATAATTAATACGATAAGTACCGAATGGGACTAGTTAGCGGTGCCCGCGGATTAAACGGCGGAACGCGGAACGGGGGCCGTTTTTCTCAAACGCCGTTTCAAAGACCGAAAACGTTAACGGACCGAAAACAGGCCGACACGCAAACGCGTCCAGCCACAGTTAACAAACAATAGACGCGTCCTCTATCGCACAGTCGCGATAGATTAGTTTGAATAATTAACTGCAACGAATACGATCAAATATGTACAATGATCAATATTACAGGAATCGGTGCGCGATTCGAGTGTCGATCGCAAAGCGCTAATACAACGGCCTAATTGCATTGACGCTTACTAACAACGTTACCCGCGCACAAATTAATACTCTATTTGCACGCCGGTGCTTCGTCCGCAATACATTATCTGTCTTTTATAGCGCGTTCGCCGATTAACGAGTTCCAGCGCCGGTCGAGGCTGTCGGCGCGTCGAATGCGCCGTTCGAGCCGCGAGATCAAACGCCTCGAATGTACGATTACTTTCAGACGGAATCGTGCTACAAGGTGTTACTAACAAAAAAAATAATAAAAGAACTGGTTTCGCAACATCGTAAAAACCTTGTATCGCGACACCCATAATTAACCGAGTCCGCGTTGTTATACACGCGTGTAATATACACTGAGATTGCGGGCCTTTCGTTCGCGTTATTTTTCGAAACGCTGTATACCTGCGATTAATTCTCTTTATTGTGTTTTCTAATATGTTTGGGTGGATTATTTTTTGACTGCTAAATTAGCAGCCATAAAACTGCCACGAGTTCGAACGAATCGTTTCAGAGCACGATGATCGGACATTTAGGACGACGAATAATTCGAAATTGCGGTGATTTATATTACAGTAATCTTTTTTGCATTCTATGTTACAATGAATTCATAATGAACTGAGAATCCTAAAGCTTTTACTAATTCAGCAAATCCTAAATTTTATAGAATCTAATCTAAAATTCTATGACACAAAGAATTCGTAATGAACTAAAAATTTGGGATTCGCTGATTCTAGAAGGTAGAACAATAACTTCTAGAATCAGCGAATCCTAAATCTTTTACTAATTCAGCAAATCCTAAATTTTATAGAATCTAATCTAAAATTCTATATATGTTACAACGAATTCATAATGAACTAAAAATTCGGGATTCGCTGATTCTAGAAGGTAGAACAATAACTTCTAGAATCAGCGAATCCTAAATCTTTTACTAATTCAGCAAATCCTAAATTTTATAGAATCTAATCTAAAATTCTATATATGTTACAACGAATTCATAATGAACTAAAAATTCGGGATTCGCTGATTCTAGAAGGTAGAACAATAACTTCTAGAATCAGCGAATCCTAAATCTTTTACTAATTCAGCAAATCCTAAATTTTATAAAATCTAATCTAAAATTCTATGACACAAAGAATTCGTAATGAACTAAAAATTTGGGATTCGCTGATTCTAGAAGGTAGAACAATAACTTCTAGAATCAGCGAATCCTAAATCTTTTACTAATTCAGCAAATCCTAAATTTTATAGAATCTAATCTAAAATTCTATGTTACAACGAATTCATAATGAACTGAAAATTTGGGATTCGCTGATTCTAGAAGGTAGAACAATAACTTCTAGAATCAGCGAATCGTAAATCTTTTACTAATTCAGCAAATCCTAAATTTTATAGAATCTAATCTAAAATTCTATGACACAAAGAATTCGTAATGAACTGAAAATTTGGGATTCGCTGATTCTAGAAGTTAGAACAATAACTTATAAAATCAGCAAATCCTAAATTTTTAATTTATTATGAATTGTGGAATTTTAGATTAGATTTAACAAAATTATAAAACGTGTTCTTATAGAAGTTTCCGAAAGTTGTATGAAATATAACGTATAGTTACTTCGCGTCTACATAAATTCATACGAAGGAAAATTACCGTCTTTCACGCAATTTATTTCTGCCGAATCATTATAACGTTACGAAATCAACGTCATGAGCAGATAGGTCTCTTTCTAACGCTGTCAAGTTAGCTCTTTCGGCGAAACTTTCAAACGTCAGTTTTCTTTTCCACGCGTTCGAACCTATGAATAAAAGGCAATGTTGTTGTTCTGTTAAATATGTTTGTTCCGTTTTCAAAAATATGTCGAAAAGGCAATTGAAATAAATTGTAAAGTTACCATAAATTATCTCAACTGTAAATTATCTTAACAATAAATTTGATCAGTAAACAATAACGTTAGTAAACAATAATTGTTCCTCACAATATGGAAAATGTGACTTGCACTGCTACGATACTAATCCAAGTTAATGGTAATCTAAGTTACCATAAATTAACTCAACTGTAAATTATCTTAATAAATTTGATCAGTAAACAATAACATTGGTAAACAATAATTCTTTCTCACAATATGGAAAATGTGACTTACACTGCTACGATACTAATCCACTCGTACACAGTCGATGATTTAAACCTATGGTTAAAAAATTGAAGTACAAATGAAACGTTGAAACGCTAAAATTCAAATTTAGCATAACGGTTGATATTTGAAAATCCGAGCGTCGAAGAGGGAGCGCACAGATTGTATCAAGATGCCCGGTGCCAGGTTCAAGTGTCTCGCCAATGTCCGCTCGCGGGAAAGACGTCGCAAGACGTCGTTCTATTAGCGGCGGCGGCGGCGGCGGCGCGCGGCCGGTTTCTTTTTCTCGCCACAATGGCCGTCGTTGTGGGAAAGTCACATGGCCGGTGCGTGTAATCGATTCGATCGCGCGTCGTATTAATGACTAAACGCGCCCGTACCGAACCGTGGCCGAGCTCACGTGCCCATTTGCCGGTCGTCACGTGCGGTACAATCACCGCAACGTAACCCCGAATTTCATGACGTTTTTTACGGTGTCCCCCGCGAGAATTGTTCGCGCTCGGTTTACAATCGCAAGGGCCGCCCCTCGGTATTTTTTTTCAATCAATCCGACCGTGTTAACCGGTCACGCATTTAAATACGATATGGAAACCTTTTTACGGCCCATTGAAATCGACGCAGCACACGCGCACACACACACGCCCCGTGTGCCACAGAGCCCGCGTAATGCGCAGTTGCGCCACCTCGCGCATTAAGTGCGCCGCGGCGTCACGAAGAATTTTCTCTCAAATGACGCACGAGCGGAAAGAAGCCGACGGCGCAAAGGTTTCCCCGCGTGCCGCGTTAATTTCTGGCGGCTTCTGGCGGCCTCCCAAAATTTACCGTGCCATAGCTGTTTATTATAGACATACTTTACGTGCAAATACTGCGCGGCCAAGAATGATTATTTTCCCCGTATATATTAGCCTGACACGGACGATAGATAAATTCGAAAGGTTTACAAGCATAATTTCGCTCGGTGTTTGAAAGTTATCGCGACACCCATCGCGCAGAAATGAATTTTACTGGTTGTCTAGTTTTCGGTAATTTTATTTCGAATAAGATAATAAAAAAGAATAATAATTTATATATATTATAAATAATAATAAATAAAATAAATTTATATATATTATAAATAATAATAAATAAAAAATAATATTAATTTATATATATATATATAAAATAATAATAATTTCGAATAAAATAATAAAAATTAATCGAAGATCGCGCGTGTGTGTGTGCAGTTAATTCTCCCTAGAAGACCCGGAGAACTCGGAATCGAAAACGGTAATCTAGGAAAAAATTATAAGTATTTCATTAAATTATTGCACACGTAAGATTATGTAAGCTTTCTCGGTAATCGATTAATAGAAGATGCAGTTACATTGCATTTATTGTACTATGAACATTAAGATATAAAGATACAAAGCGTGAATATAAAGCGTTCAATAAGCTTAAATAAATAATGCGTTGATAAGTTTGATTCAGGCATAAATTAAAAAAGTCCCAGTTTTTTTTTTAGAAATGGTACATAAACTTGATATTAACACGAGAATCGGCTTTTAAGTGCGTGTATCATGATATTCTTGTGATGTAATTAAATTGATCGGATAATGTCCAAACGAATATGGCAAATCTGCAGGCTACTACTCCGCTTACAGCTTCAATCCACGTTCCTAACAATTATTCTGACGATTATATTACAAGAATCCGATTATAAACATTATAAAACTCTTTCTACGTCCCCTCGCACCTCTCAATCGTGCCAACTTATATCTGAAGTATACTATATTTAGCTCCTACAACTTCTAGTAATTACAATTTCACAGTTACAATCTCAGAGTAAGATTACAATGATTAGAAGTTTTCCAATTCTAATAATTTCTTAGATGGAAAAGGAATATTTGAATTTATATATAATGTGCGTACATTTACTTCAATGCTTAAATATGGATGAAAAAAAGATTAACATTGCAAACAATATTATTGTATGACGGTAACGTCTACGAAGAAAAATTGTTCAGAACAATGACCTTGACAACATAGTTCAATGCCGAGGTCATCTCTGCTGCCTCCCCTAAACGCAAGGTTTACCGAATATTTAATATATTTTATTTAAAGGACTATACATTAATATAAATATATTCGGTTGCTGCAAACTAATCCGAGAGAGTTCTCAGAGTTCAATAGGTTAATAATCGCATACTCGAATACTGGGCTAATAGAAAAAATTCCACACTCACGCGCTACTAGCTCAGTGCTTGGAACGCTTCGGATCGCAACATTGGGCTCCGCCCTCTGACTACCGCCGCAGCGCCTCGTTCCCCGCGTTGCTTCCATCGGCTGCGAGCCGAGGCGCTGCGGAGCGGCAAGCCAATGGCAGCGGCGCGGAGAACGAGACGCTGCGACGGCAGTCAAGAGGCGGAGCCCAATGTCGCGTTCCGAAGCGTTCCGAGCGCTGCGCCAGCTGATAAAAATGATCCGAGAAAGTCGAACGCCTAACGGGCGCGTTTCTAGGCGATCCGGGATCGTTCCAGTTGCGGCCGTGGCCTCGCGAATTTCAGTTCGGCTGTCCCGAATCCGTGCGGCGCGGCTTGCTTATCGATCCTTAAACTTCTCGGTGCCCTCGCCGGCGGTATTTTCGAAATTTCCGTTCGGGATTCCTCTCTTAATCGGCCGTGTCACGGTCCCCCCTTCCCCCCTACCCCGACACCCCGTCGTTCTTTCATTAATTGGGCCATTCATCACGGTTGCAGACGGAGATCGCCAAGAGGCTGAACGCGATAATCGTCCAGCTACTCCCGTTCCTGGCACAAGAGGTGAGTCTTTGACTTTCTGTTTGGCACGTGTGCCGCGCAATCTCACGATCGAGAGTGACAACGACGCGATAATGATAGCATGGCTTGCAGCATCAGCAGCAGGTGGCCAATGCCGTAGAGAGGGCGAAGCAAGTCACGACGTCCGAGCTAAACGCTATTATTGGGGTGAGCGTCTCTCTACGATTGATTCTATTAACTTCCTTCGTTCTGGCAAGCAGTCGGCGCGAACGATCCTCTTCACCGAATTGTTCTTCACGCGTATCCCGGCTGCTCGCCCGACGATCTCGACTCTCTCGTAACTTTTATACGCTCCTCAACAATTACATAGTTTGTACAAAAGAACGTCCCGTAGCTCTTTCACCCATTTTCATTTTAATCATTTCTCGTTCCTAACCCTGATTACTATAGTGGGAATCTATGCGGGGACCTGCGGATACGAATGCTGATTATACTTGGCACCCGTCTAATAAGCTGCGGATGCTAGCGCCGATTATGGTCAGTTAACACATTGAAAAATGAATTTTTGCGCTCGTATGTTCGGTATATAAAACGGTACACGATATAATATATGTATAGCAAATACTCGATTTTTGTTTCGTGAAATGAAATGAAAGGAAAGAAATGAATTCCTTTGGATGTCGGCTTGCTGGGTCGGTAGTCAGTATTGAAGACAATTCGACTCGTTTATGATTTTATTGCTGTATAGAGGGTGTCCCAAAATTATGGTATTTCCGAGAACTGAGGTGTTGCCGAGGTTATTTGAAGCAACTTTTTCCTTAGCGAAAATACGATCCGAGGCTTCGTTTACGAGTTATTAACGAAAAACGCTGACCAATGAGAGGTGAGCTCTGCCGACGCGAGGCGGCCGAGCCAACCTGCGGTCGAAGCTCAGGTCTGCCGATTGGCTCGGCCGTCTAGCGCTAAACGAGCTCGCCTCCCATTGGTCACTGTTTTTCGTTAATAACTCGTAAACGAAGCCACGGATTAAATTTTCGCTAAGGAGAAAGTTGCTTCAAATGATCTCAGGAACACCTTATTTCCCGGAAGCACCTTAATTTTAGTACATTCTGTATATAGAAAAACTTAAATAATTTTCTTTAAAACATATGTTGGTTTTTAATGGAGTTATGACCAACATATTTTTTAAATAACTGGCATATGTTTTTAAAAAATGATTTAAGTTTTTCTGTATATGTATATATACGTTCTATGTACAGTTAACTCCGCGACATTTCGCTTTATCTATGTTGTACTATTTATTAGCGTGATAGGAATGATAAAGGTTTTTTTTTATAAACAACTGTATCTTGTTCACGATTTTTAATAGTTTGACAAAATACGCCGGCACAATATCGAAAGAGAAACAAAATATTTTGCAGTATCTAAAAGAGAAAATGGGTGAACCTTTCACTCGAGGAGTGTATGAGGGTTAAAACGTAATTCTCTGCGAATAAAACTGTGGCCGCTGACACCGCTAACTATTACGAAACTCTTTTTCAGCAACAACAGGGTCTACAGCAGCTACTGGTGAGTCCTTTTTCGTTTTAAAGCCGCTTTGACCTAGAAGATCCTTCCACTGGAAAAGTAAAACGGAGTATTCTCTCTCTACAGTCGCGCCAGAAACGCAACGTGATTGTAAAGCGTAGGAAATACGGTTCTGCAATGATTTTAATACTTGACGGTTAATAGCTTCGACGGTCAATAGTCACGTCGTAGGACTGCGGAGCCGGTTAATGTTGGATGACCAATTACCGTGCCTTCGGTTCGTTTTAACACACAATTAACTTTATATTTATCTAATAAGACGTATCAGATTGTTTTATAATAAACAAAATACAAGAATGAGAAAGTTAGATGTACAGAGTGAGTCACAAATGCTCGCATGTAAACATAAACAAGCGAACGTAAGCATTACAAATGCTCATTTATTCAATCTTAGATCTTAACACACAAAATTTATATTATTATATTTTAATTTATTTTTCTTCAATGTCATCCGAAGGTCATTGTGTATCAGGTCGTCGAATTCGTCTCGACATCCCCTACAATACTATGAACTTAAAATTACCTAGTGTCGTTTAAAAATATAACGGTGACCTAATTTTTTCATCTAAAATCAATTTGTTTTTAAATTTAAACAATTGCAAATTATTGTCGATCGAATACTAAGTAACTTTGATGGGGAACATTTTTTTGTCGGACCATCGAAATGGGTAGAAAAATCGTGGAACCAATTTCAGACTCATCCTGTATATTATTCAATAAATATAAAGATTTATTCTAGCCGAAAAGGCACAGAAATTGGTCACCCCACCGTAACCGTCTCCGCCGTTCTCCTCGTTCGCTGTTATTTAATAATAAATAGTATATTCGATAGAACGACGCGATGCGGAACGGTAAACAAAGCGCGATTTCAGAAAGGGAATATCGTACCGAAGTAAGAGCTAGAAATATAGACGCGCGGCAAAGTATTCCCAAAGCATGCACGCGGACGAAAGCTCGATAAAAGCCTACAAACAAACGTAATCCTTTCGAGAGAATCGAAATGTACGAAGCATTAAAAAGGAATTCGTAACATATTGCTGCATGTTGTAGTACGTATGTGGGTCAACGGAACAATCGGTTTCAAGTCGTCGAGCATTGTATTCGTGTACCGAAGAATATCCATAAGGATTTACTGCGAGCCCAATATCGCAACGAAAACGATGGCGGAAATATTTATCACCTCAACTGCAACAAAAATTAGCAAACATTTACGTATGAACGAACGATTCCATTCGATCGGTACGATAATTCTGATGGACGCGCGCCGTCGATTAACAACGTTAAATTTCAAAGAAATGCTTATATGTATGTTAATACAGTAATGTCTCCCTTACTGACGCTCAGGTTGCGTACAGAGATGGACAATTTGGGAAGAGGAGATACGATTATTCGAACCTTGTAACTCGTTTTTATGGTTGTTGACAATCGATAGCCATAAAAAACGAGCAACAAGGCTCGAACAATCGTATCTCCTGTTCCTAAATTGTCCATTTTTGTGCATAATCTGAGCGTCAGTTAGGGAGACATTACTGTAATATCAGTGCTAAGAATACTGAATTCTAAAACAAATACCTAAGTACAGTAATGTCTCCCTTACTGACGCTCAGATTGCCTACAAAAATGGACAATTTGAGAAAAGGTTCGTTTTTATAGTTTCGAATTGTCAAGAACTATAGAAACGAGCTGCAAGGCTCGAACAATCGTATCTCCTCTTCCAAAATTGTCCACTTTTGTGCAAAATCTGAGCGTCAATTAGAGAGACATTACTGTACATATGAGCCGTTTATTTTGAAAGTGGCACAAGTCACTTTACCGTAATGAAAAGTGGTGATCTTTTAATGTTTATACGAAATTATTTATACCGAGAAAAATATCAGTATCCTGAGATAACAAATACAAGTAAATCTTCTCGACAGTTAGCACCCATATTTTTAAACGTGTTAAAACGCAAACCCTTGAATATATCGACTTAAAAACAAAGTGACTTGTGCCACTTTCAAAATAAACGGCTCATATAATTCATAATAATACTACATACAATAATAATAGTATGTATTTTGTTTGTATAAAAATCGCAATGGTACACGAATATAATTGCAATAAACCGAACAAGTAGGCGTCGACTATTTTAACCATTTGAATCGTTAAGAAATGATTGGGATACTTGCCGTCGATATCCCGGTGAAAGAAGGGTTGATCATGCCGATTGGCCGATGTTACAGCAACAGATTCACGCGCAGCAGCTGCCCCATGGCGCGGTGGTCGGCGGTCTTCCGCCGGCCGGGCTGTTGGGGTTCGCAGGTGCGGCCGCGGCGGCCGCAGCCGCGGTGGTGCCGCCTCATCTCGCCCCGCCCCCTCATCCCGCGGCCGCTGCTGCGGTCCAGGCACAGGCGCAGGCACTCCTGAAACCGTCTGACCTGCAGCAGCACCGGGCCGCCGCGGAGACGCCCGAGGACCGTAAGCCGATCGCCCTCACCGACGACAGACTCAGGCGGTCCGTTTCACCGCCCGAGAAATTCCGCAGCCGCACCCCTGACCTCGAGGGCGATCCCAAGAGGCGGAAGGAGGAGAAGCTCGGACACGTGAGTTTATTCCTGTTCACCGTTTATCTATATATGTACCGCGCTGTACCGTCGTGGCCGCCGTGTGCACCGCGCCGGCACCATCGGCTCTCTCTTGTTTTTGCGAGCACGAGCTCGAGCACGCGCGCTCTCGCTCGTGCTCCTCACGCTCGCGCCACCGGCTTCGACCCACCTGTTACACGCTATTTAAGAATCCCTCCGAGAAGAATCTCGCGCGTTAATCCTGTCGCGGCCCGCGATGGGGTGAAACGACAATGTTCCAAATCAAAGAACTTTTCGACAGTTGTTTGATAAAATTACCACGTGCCATCTTTTTACGTTCGAGTTGAAATGTAGAATAAGAAAAACATGGGAGAGAATGTAGTATGAACATTTTTTAGCATCGTACGTTAATTTAATTTTTATATATTTTAAACAAGTGGCTACGAGTATCTAATGTAGGATTTTATCGGTGTTTCGAAAGACGTGATTTCTTTTTTTAAATAGCAACAATAGAGGCACTCGCAAAGACATTTGCAGACATTTACGGATTGAAAGAGTAACGTTAAAGTATTATTATGGAATATATCCATATATCTATGTGGAATATATAAATAATTTTTATAACACGGTAACAGATTTGCAGTATTTCAATTACATATTCTTGCTTCATCAACATTAACTAAAAGTCGCTAATGGCAACAATTTAAAGGCTTTCATAATCGATGCAAGAAAATAACGTGAAGAAATATTTAATAATGTACCTTGTACGTCTACCGATTCGTCTCGAAATTGATTTCATAAATTGATCGGTTCCGTTAATAACATGTCCCGGAGTTTACAAGCTCTATTCCGATCCGATATCAACCGATCAGGACGTAAATAATACACAAAGGAACGATCTCTGTGCCAGCAGACGCGTACAAATTCCCCCAAGAATCGAATGGAGATAATAAAAGCAGCAATATGGTTCTCGGGGAAGATGGAGAGCCACCGTTGTACGTATTCGCGGAAAGTCCACTTTCGTAGGAACACATCAAACCCGTCGATGCATTTCAAAGCGTGCAGGTCAAAGTTGTGGCGAATAAAACCGAGGTCGTAGTGTTACGCGACCGGTCGCAACGTATCGCCGGAATGCCTCAAGCAGAAACGATAAAACTTCGAAAATGTTCGAGACGGCGGACGGTCTCGAAAAACGGCACAGCCCCGCGTTCCGCCGCTTCGACAAAGAAAAATTCTTGGCAAGATGTTCATTGTTCAACGAAACTTGCCGAATTTTCCTCCGTCACGGAGTGAACGTGGCTTATCGAAATTAATCCGGCACTTTTTGTACAATCTGAAGCAACGGTTCGGTTCCACATTCGCGTGCTATTCAGTAATATATTTAAAATGTATAATATATATAATATATTATATGTATTATATTATATTATATGTTATATATTATTATTATATATTATTATATTTTATATATTATTGTTATATATTATTGTATTATATTATTATTATATATTATATATAATATATATAATAATATATTGAAATATATATGTATATATTACTCGATTTTTAGACGTAATTTAACCCTTAGCGCTCCACGCGTTTCTCGAGTACTACCTACCAGCAACTCCGGCACATTTTTGGAGCAAAGCGCCCGAGATAAAGGAAGTCTTATTTTGAGCAGAAAAGATTACGCGTCCTTGCGAAAGCGAAGATGGTGGTAATATAAATTCCTAAAATTAAGATATGTCATCCAAGAATTTTCGTACTTAATTCTTAGTTAAATAAGCCCAATGCTATAGTTAGTCTGCTGCCTTTTAACACCCAAGAAATGAGCCGTTTATTTTGAAAGTGGCATAAGTCACTTTACCGTAATGAAAAATGGTGATTTTTTAATGTTTATACGAAATTATTTATAATAAGAAAAATATCAGTATCCGGAGATAACAAATACAAGTAAATCTTCTCGAAAGTTAGCATCCATATTTTTAAACGTGTTCAAACGCAAACCCTTAAATATATCGACTTAAACCACGCGAGTGCGTAACTCGAAGTCCGTTCGCGCGATCGTTCGATGGAACAAAAGTGTTCGAGGAAGAATGTCGCGGAATCGAATTTGCGCCGATCAAAGAGAAACTGGAAAAAATCCGGAAACTTTCATCGCGTGTGCCCGATTCGCCGTCGCACGACTAAAACGGTGCTAGAGAACAGGACTAGCCGTTAACCGAGGACGACGACGACGACGACGACGACGACATCGTTGAACCCGAAAGAAACACTTCGGTACACGGGGACGGGAGGCAAAAAGGACACGCGGCAAGTTTCCAAAGGACCCGAGACGGTAAGGCGACAAACGGTTAAAGCGCATCGGTCGAGTCGTCAGCTGGCAACAAACCGGCAGTCGCGCCAGTCTCTCTCTCCTTTCGCCGCGGCTCCGTGAAATATCCATGAAAACACGCTCCTTTGTCAGGATCGCGACGACAAAGTGTGCGACCTCCGCGCGGAGGGCAGCGGCGCGAGGAGGCGCGTAATTAAAAACCGTGAAAACAGGCGAACTGCGGGGCCGTCGTTTCGCTCGCGTACTCCCGCTAAATTGGATTATTTTTCTCAGGCTTGTTCCTCCTCCGTTCCCCCCTCCCCCGCCGGCCACGGGGCCCGCCGTGTTCCGCGCGCTTTTCCCTCGTCCCGGCGGCAGCTGCCCGACGATTAAAGGACTCCTTCGCGAGCGCTGCTCCGCTCCGCGCTTTCGCGGATCTCTTCCGCCGCCGCCGCCCCCCCCCCTCCCTTACCACGGTCGTCCAGGTCTTTTTCTGGTTTCTCGCTGGACCCGGTGCCCTTTTCTGCGTCGGCTACGAAAGTGACGCGTCGCATAATGCGCGCAGCGACGCGGCGAGCCCGCGCTAGAGCGCGACCCGCTCGCGGAGAAAGAGCAACCCCGGAGAGCTAGAGATCCGGCTGCTCGTCGGCCGCCTTTTCCGCGCCGGAATTCACTGCCGTGGAAATTAATGGGGCTTTTCCGCGGCCGGCTTGTCCCGGATTAACGGCCGGCCGAATTCTTCATATTTCGACGTGCGCGCGGAATGTAAATGGTTATTTATGCTCCCCGTAACCCGGTAATTAGGGTGTTCAGCGCGTTGAATGGGCGATATACTTTCCGGCGCCGGGCTCTCCGGATAAATAAGCCGAGCGCAGTCGCCCGGCGCTGGCCTTACCTGCGGATTACGCTCGTAATTTTCTGACTGCTTTAAAGACATTTATCGAGCGAATCGCCCGTCGGAGTTGGACAAAAAGTAATCCGATTAATGACTCGCGATTATAACTCGTTAGCTGCTCTGTAGCTGCTCTATATGTAATAATTAAACGAGTCGTAATCGTTTATCATCGATCAGATTATTCTTTGCCCAATTACTTTCGCGCCGATTATTATAAATTAGCTGTAATTAGTAACGTGTTATTAGCGTTAATGCTGGATCTACCGATCCCTAGACGCGATTAATTTATATTGTTTTATAACAATGCCAGGATTGGATTTATTTGGACTTTCTATTATTTATATTATCATGTATATTTTAATTAAGGAGTGTACCTAGAAATTTTATTTATAATATATAATATAATATATAATATATATAATATATAATATATATTTTATTTATCATATTTATAATATCAGGAACTGTAAAAAAAAGTTAGAAATCATTTTGACTGGTTTGATAATTCTAGTGTTAATCGTTAATCAGTTTATCTGATTACAGTGAATCACAAAAGTTATCCGGACGATTAAAAATATTTATGCGTTGGAATTTATTTAATGCTTTTTAATTTCGTGAAGATAAAAATTCAATACGATGGTTTCTGCAAACCGCTGTAAATATCAAACTGTTACAAAGGTGGTTTAAAAAGTTTCGCGATGAGATTGATATTGGCATAATCTTCGACTTCATACACTGTCTTTTGTGCATTTTAATATCAGTTTTATCATCAGTCTTATTATCGCAGCTTCGTATCAGTTTCTCTTTTTTATCACTGAGCTGTGATTTTTTGTACGAGTCATTTTATAAAAACCAGGATGCGAAACCAGCTAGAAAATTCTTTCTAATAAAACAATTTTAAAATTGCCGGTTAAATTTGTTAAAAATATCCATACGTTCAAAGAATGTGTAAATAACAAAAATTTAACAGTTACATACAACATAAAAAATTAAGTCAGCAAAATTTGTATCTATCAAAAGCTCTATAATAATTCAATAAGATTAAAAGTCTTATTGAATGTTTCTAAACATTTCTCCACGTTGAATTTCGCGAACTTTGCTGATTTATTAGAAATATGTACCAAGAAACGTGAAACCTGTCAACCAAAAATTAAGAAACGCGAACCGATTTAATTTACACAAAGAGACAAATTGCATCACTTAAATGGTAAAATTAAGAGGTCGGTTTAGAAATCGAAAGGGGACAGGAAAACTTAAAGATCCAAATCAAAGGTATTCCAAGATCCAAATCCTCTATGGCAAGGGTCATCCGAGTTTGATCTCCGAGTGCTAATGTTGACAGGATTAGGTCTCTGGATCTGAAAGTCCAACAGACTTGGAACCTCCAGGTTTAGGCTGTCCTCGGCCTAGGGTTGCACAGTTCGAAAGTTATCTGGTTTGGATTTCTCATCTCTGCCATCGTTCCGCCCAGGTTCCCAAACTTCAGACTGACCATCGCAAGTTTTTGAATCCCCGGGTTATGTCTAATTCTATGTCCTTAATGACACGAGTCCCTTTGACTCCTGTCTACAAACCACAAAGCTACCGAATTAAACTCGCGTCCTAGCTTACTCCGGACAAAATCGGTCGCTTCAAACTGTTCACGTAATATAATCCGTTTTACATTAATTTTATGAAATGTCTAAATGGATTTTAATGTCCTTATATCCTTGCCGTACCATTTTCTTCGTGGGTGCAATGATTAGAAGTTTTTCGATTGTAATAATTTTTAAGAAGAAGAAAGACAATTTATACTGATTGCATGTCTGTGTTTCAAACTGTCCACGTAATATAATCCGTTTTACATTAATTTTATGAAATGTCTAAATAGCTTTTAATGTCCTTATATCCTTGCCGTATCATTTTCTTCGTGAGTGCAATGATTAGAAGTTTTTCGATTGTAATAATTTTTAAGAAGAAGAAAGACAATTTATATTGATTGCATGCCTGCGTTTAGTTGAACGTTTAATCACTTGTCAGACTCGTCAAAGTGTGTCAAGGGGTTAACGAAAACGATTTTTGGTTAAATATGAGCCGTTTATTTTGAAAGTGGCATAAGTCACTTTGCTTTTAAGTCGATATATTTAAGGGTTTGCGTTTGAACACGTTTAAAAATATGGACGCTAACTTTCGAGAAGATTTACTTGTATTTGTTATCTCGGGATACTGATATTTTTCTCAATATAAATAATTTCGTATAAACATTAAAAAATCACCACTTTTCATTACGGTAAAAACGGCTCATATGTTAAATATTGTTATTAACACAGTCATATCGAGAGTCATTGTTAAACTGTCAGCTGTTGAGTCGAATAAAATGAATAACGCTAAAATAAGTATCTTCACAAGTAAGAACAATTTTAAGAACAATTAACAAATAAGTTATTCAACCGACTGCATCAATTGATTCAGATAAAATGTTTACAAAGCACAATGTGCCACATTCCTGAGACAAAAATCCACAAAACATATTTATTAAGTTTTCAATGTCAGATATAGGTATATAATAATCTTTATTATTTTCTTCATAGGTTTTAGCTTTTCCGCAGCTTGCCAAAAACTTGTTCGGCGCGATTTAAAAAGTTACTCCCTTTTAATCAGTTTCATTTGAACGTAACGAGCAATCGGTTCTAGAAACACGTCCTGAAATGGGGACATTTTGCGTACCGATTGAACAACGTAGCGTTCTGTCCAGATTGTTTCGAAGATTCTAGAGCAGGCGTGTCAAACTCGCGGCCCGAGATGAACATTTTTGATGTCAAGTATCACGATGTAAACAATAATTTAACTTTATATATGTGTTTATTGCAATGTACTAGTCAAAATAAAAATATTTGTTTCTTTGAACATTGATCTTTTTTTTGCGGCCCATCTAAAGTTAAGCATCGTTTATATGGCCCAAGTTAGCTTTCGAGTTTGGCACCCCTGTTCTAGAGCAACAGTTTCGTCTAGAATTTTCTAATTCTACCAGAAGCAGCCGCAGCCTTCAGGCCCGTTTAGCGGCGAAACGCTGAAATTGTCTCGGAGTTGGTCGAGCGGATACCTGTCGCGGTCAATTGTCGCGTTGCGCCTCGAAAGTCGCGGGCCAGGAACCCTAATCGTAAGTCACGCTCGTGTGGTTCGCCCTTTTCTTCTTCTTCTTCTTCTTCTTCCTCTTCTTCCTCCTCTTCTTTTTCCGGCATCCACCCTGTTCCTCGTTCGACGATCCCCTGGTCTTCCCCGCCCTTTCGACCGTCTTTTTCTATCTGGTCGCCGCCGAGGGAACTAACGACGCGTCGTTTACACGGCCAATCCCTCGAAGCCCAAGGGTGCATAGAAGTTTGTTTGAAGTTGAGGCACTGACCGGACTCCGTCATCAACTCCATTTACTCGCGCGAGTGTAGGAGTGTAACGAACAGACGCGATCGACCGACGCGACGCCGACTCGCTTGCTCCTTGCACACTGTCCGGCAGTGATTCTTATTGGAAGGGGCAATTCCGGCTCCCTTCGACCAAAATTTACCGGATTTATTGATCGCGGCCTCCGCTGCGAATGTTCACGCCGATCCGTGTATTTTTACAAAACGAAGTACGGTTCGATTCTTCCCGATTTTACTTCAACCTTTTCCTTTTTCTTCTTTTTTTGAAACTTAAACGAGCGTCGCTTGTACCTTCGACGGCGTTCAAAACAATTTCTGGGAAATATTGTTCGCTGACAAAGGCAAAAGATTGTTATTAGCATTATTAAGCTATTGTAATCTTGAATAAACGTTTCTTCCTTCAACTTGTAAACAAAGCCGGACAATTTGGGAAGAGGAGATACGATTATTCGAGATTCCAGGCTCATTTTTATAGTTTCTGATTGTCAACGATTATAAAAACGAGGTGCAAGGCTCGAATAATCGTAACTGTTCTTCCCAAATTGTCTATTTTTTTGTTATAAGCTAAAGGTTAAATTAGGGAGAATTTACTGTAATCAGAAGTTATGGTACAATAACAAAGTCACTGCTCGAGTGCAAAGGGTTAATTACCAAAATATAAATGCCTTTCGAATCAGCGTTCACAGCTGCTATTACGAGTACATATTTCATAAGAGTCGACGTTTTCGCAAGCTTCCGAATACCAAAAGCCACTAAATGAAAAACTTGTAAACAGAGCCGGACAATTTGGGAAGAGAAGATACGATTATTCGAGATTCGCGGCTCATTTTTATAGTTGTCGATTGTCAACGATTATAAAAACGAAGTGCGAGGCTCGAATAATCGTATCTCTTCTTCCCAAATTGTTTATTTTCTTTTTGTTATAAGCTGAAGGTAAATTAGGGAGAATTTACTGTAATCAGAAATTATCGTACAATAGCAGAGTCACCACTCGAGTGCAAAGGGTTAATTACCAAAATATAAATGCCTTTCGAATCAGCGTTCACAGCTGCCATTACGAGTACATATTTCATAAGAGTCGACGTTTTCGCAAGCTTCCGAATATCAAAAGTCACTAAATGAAAAACTTGTAAACAAAACCGGACAATTTGGGAAGAGGAGATACGATTATTCGAGATTCGCGGCTCATTTTTATAGTTTCCGATTGTCAACGATTATAAAAACACGGTGCAAAGCCGCAATAATCGTATCTCCTGTTCCCGAATTGTCCATTTTTTTTGTTACAAGCTGAAGATAAATTAGGGAGAATTCAGAAATTATCGTACAATGGCAGAGTCACCGCTCGAGTGCAAAGGGTTAATTACCAAAATATAAATGCCTTTCGAATCAGCGTTCACAGCTGCCATTATTATTTCATAAGACTCGACGTTTTCACCAGCCTCCAAATATCAAAAATCACTAAATAAATTAAAACTGCTATTGCTGTTATTGGTATGCCATAAATGATCAATATTAAACGTATGAAAAATTACGAGATTCATTCTTAGAAGATCGCACGCTATAAAACGTTAGATTCTATTACTTTCATAAAACACCGCAGTATTTGGGGCGTCCGTCAATAATACCCACTCTTACCCTATATAATTTGCAATTTCTGACAAATTGTCGGGGCGTTCGGGCCAAAAAACAACGTAAATCTTGCTTCCAAGGTACCGAATCTGTGTCACATTGCGCGTCAATTCCGCGCCGTTCAGAATTTAATTCAATGGAGCGCCAAGGGCCCGTGAAAACGGCGAGTCTGGTGTTCGAAAACAAGGCCAACTAACACCGGAATACGCGATACGCTTTCGGTTTTCGTTCCGTTGACACCGCGGAGGGGGGGGGGGGGATGGGATCTCTGTTACCTGGCCCACTTCCGTTCCGAGTGGAATCGTCGCGTCGAACGGTGGATCGATGATACCCCGCCGTCTTTGAAATGAAAATGAGCTATCGCGATTGCATGTCGCTGGACTGGCAATATGATAATCGAGCCTTTTGCGCCGCAAGCTTTCGCAGCATCGCGCGACCATCGGCGCGCGACACTTGCGTTCGCCGGGGACTCTTGATTTTCCGACGGAACGAAACCGAATCGAACCGAACGGCTCCGACTGACCTTTTTATAATGTATAACCGCGCGCAGTTACTTTTAGCTTGTTTGAGGCGGTATCGATTGCAGCTGAAACGTGTAATCAATTCCTAGAACTCGCGTGACACGGTAGATTCGCGTTTGACCCCTCAAAAAGGCATTTCACCCATTTCCTGGAGAACCGGCCCCGCCGCGGGCTCTAATCGTTGCTCTGATATTCCATTTGAAGACGAGGAAAGCCGGTCGATTAAGGCGGCACTGTCGGTTTAATGTTTAAATCCTCGTTCCTTACCATTTTTTCTTTTTTCTACGAGAATGCCGGACGGTAGCTAGCCAGCAGCTCTTCAAACATTGATTATAGTATAGGAGCCTTTGTATCCGCGGGCTCTAGGTGTCTTTTAGCAGGCTTTCCTCGGACCGGGTCGGTCGACCATACATTTTACCCGCGCCCTTATAGCATATTCTCCGCATTGTCCCCGGAGATAATTTCAGATTTTCCTTCTACTTTGAGCCGAGATGCGAAAGGGAAATCTAAATGCAACGAATTACAATGTATCTGCTATCGGACTCTGTGTCGCGTACGTGACGTTCAATTTCATGAAACTTTGAAAACGTCTGGTCCGAATGATTTCCTTGTGCGACTATAAGTCGACGTTTACCTATCCGGAAAGCATGGTTCTCGAACGAACAACCTGATGTTCGTTTGAAGCGCACGGGTTTTTAGAGAAGAATTTGTTAACGGCTTTCTTTCTGTATAATCTAGCTGAATAATAATAATAATATGTAAATAATAATGGATTGAAAAATGGACAATTTGGGAAAAGGCTTATTTTTATAGTTACCGATTGTCAGCAATTATAAAATAGAGGTGCAAGGCCATTGGGCAAATTGTCCATTTTTGTTTATCTTCTGAGACTTGAAAAACTGATTCGCATTTAACGCTGTATTTTTCGGAGCACTAACAGCTGCTATTTGGTTAACAGTTGCTCCATAAAAATAAGAAGCGTTTATTCATCCCGATTCTTGGCGGTTCTTATAACAATATTTTTTCGACGAAATAAATTTATCGAATAAATTCGCCATAAATTTATCCTTATAATTTCGATAATTGCAATTCCAAAAATTCAGTACGCGTCGAAATAACCTGTAAGCCTAGTATTAAGGACCAGAGCGATTTCAGTGCTAATAATAGCACTATTAACCCTTTGCACTCGAGTGGCGACTCCGAGGCGCCACTAAAAATAGATACACTATTTTCCAAAGTCGTTGTAAGCGCATCGGATTTTCGTTTATATTAAAAAAAAAAAAAAACTGTTAAAAATTGCATTATACTTGCCTGTAGGCTCCATTTCATATGCATAAATCGCAATAAATTATGTAAAATAGATATTTTGGATTTCAAATTCAGATAGCTTCGACTGCAAAGGCTTAAAGACCTTCGGATAAATTTTCCAACAGCAATAACAATTTCGATCGTGCCTTAACAGATCGCCGTAATTTTTTCGGTATTATTAATTAAAATGGCGATTGTTAGATTCACATGAAAACATTTTTTTCACAGAAATCAGGGACGAAACGATTAACGCTTCAACGGCCGGTTTAATTCCGGCAACAGTTTCTTGTCTCGTTTCTTTTGTCCTTTAACGTTGGAAACAACGTTCGTGTTAATAGATATTTCTACCCTCGTCACTCGCGAGCCTGGAAAAGTTTCAACGTTCAAACTTGGCGCGCACGGTGTTGAGCCCGAGACCTTTGTCCCGGCGGACTATGATTTGAACGGTGTCCTCAAGACAATGGAGTGTAATTCACATATCTCTTGTATTCACGCCGCGTCACATGCTACGGAGCTTTGGTGTTCGAAATTAACGTACCCAGTTTCCTGCTCAGAATTCCACTTGTACACCGTATGCCTATACCAAGCGTCGCGACGCTCCTTGCATTCGCATCCACCGCCAGCAACCGCACAGACGCGAACGATTTTATTAAAATTTCCCTCGAACGACTCGCGTTTCTCCTCCTGCACAGGGCGTTTCATAATTGTGTCATCACCTTGAAATGGCGGATACCTGAGGTGATTTGAAGCAACTTTTTCCTTTGCGAAAATGCAATCCGCGGCTTCGTTCACGAGTTATTAACGAAAAACGCTGACCAATGAGAGGCGGCTCGCCTAGCGCTAGGCTGCCGAGCCAATAAAAGGCGAGCTCGTCTAGCGCTAGGCGGCTGAGCCAATCAGCGGCCCTGGGCTTTCGCCGCTCGTTGGCTCGCCTAGCGCTAGGCGGCCGAGCCAATCGGCGGCACTAGACTTCCACCGCTCGTTGGCTTGCCTAGCGCCAGGCGGCCGAGCCAATCGGCGGCACTAGATTTCCACCGCTGGTTGGCTCGGCTGGCGCGAGGCGGCCTAGCTCGCCTCTCATTGGTCAGCGCTTTTCGCTAATAACTCGTAAACGGAGCCACGGATTGCATTTTCGCTAAGGAAAAAGTTGCTTCAAATGTCCTCAGAATTCTATCCCTTTCCGGGTGTTAATATAATTATGTGACACTCTGTAGACCTCCTTCGGACACCTTATCATAATAATAATAACTCGATTTCGGTCTCCGCCGATGTAATCTTATTACTAGACATCCATTTCTTTCTTCGATAATTTTATTGTCTTAACCTCCTTAGCTGCGGACGACGCGTATACACGTTGTAAGGAAATGGCAATATTTTACGTCTTACAATGTAAATACTTCCCCTAAAATTTAGGTTAAAGTGCCTGCGAAACGTATTCGTAAATATCGAACATTTTAGAATAATTTTAGAACAATTTGCCGAAAAAAACTGCACTTAGTGCGATCGATAACAAAAATTACATACGAAATTGATCTTAAGAATAAATCGTCGCAGCTAAAATTAAAAATAATGCGATAATATTTTTGCAAATCCTTCTCGCGATTTCGTCTGCTCGTTTCCGTTACGAATACAAAGATCTGCAGCAGCGAAGAATAAAATGGAACCTAAAATTCAACGATGTGAAAATGATAAAGACTGTTATTAAGAATCTAAAAAATAATTTGTAATTATTGCTCGAAAAAAATGTGGAGAACGTGTAAATATGTTACTACTTTCATTTATTGGTTTCGTTGCTTGAAAATATTTTCACTTTGCCGCTAGATTTCTCGTATAACGAGAGCGATGTTTTAACGATACGAAACATTCATAATGAACATTTTATTTTTCCAGCGCCGAAGAGAAACTTTTACAGTATTTCATTATAAGTCATTCCACGTATTTTTCCCCCGTTTGCATTTCGCTGTTGATATCTCTCCTTGAAAAACGTTTTCATAAAGCTCTGCGCGTATTAAAAGAGCCGCGACAACCGAGTAACTCGATTATAATTGCTCGATCAACGATTAATTGTCAAAATTCATTGAAGTAGGGAAATAATTTTGCTTTTTGTCTTTGTTAACGAACAATATTTACTAGAAATTGCTTCGAATGCCGTCGAAGGTTCGAGCAAAGCTTATTCAAGTTCACGTAAGACAAAGATGTTTAAAGTCAAGATTAAATTTCTTTAACCCTTAGCGCTCCGCGCGTTTCTAGAGTACTGCCTACCAGCAATTCCGGCACATTTTTGGAGCGGAGCGCCCGAGATAAAGGAAGTCTTATTTTCAGCGGAAAAGATTACGCGTCCTTGCGAACGCACTTGATTTTATTTATTTTATAAATATACATTTTCCTATTGTAAATAAAAGATAAATTTTCAATTTTGTAATTCACCATGGTGCGATATCTTTGGTAACAATCTCCCATGCGCATTCTGGGTTTACTTGGACAAGTGTCGCAGTATTCGCTTTGCCAAATAGAGTTACCAGATATTTCTTTCAAGTTTAGAACATCTTCTGCGTAATCGTTGGTTTTCTTTATAATTTCATTTACCAATTCGTCCGTGAAAAATAATTTAAAATATTGCATCGGCTGTTCAAAGTTTGTAGGAACTTGTGGTCCAACGACCTGTGGCAATACACTAAAAGGTATTCTATCTGGAATATGTAATTCTTCCGTAACATCGCGCCATTCATCCAAGTCTTGTAACGAATCTTCGCGTTCACTTTCAATAATTCTCATTCTTCGTCTCTTTGGTAGTATAATTTCGCTACTATTACTCGAAGCGTCAAAATCATAACCAACATTGTCTTCCACAATGTCTTTCAACTCTTCAAAATCAAAAACGTCTTCGGTATCACTCGACTCTAAATTCTCATCGTAGTATTTATTTTTTTCCATGTTGCTAACCATAGAAAAGGTCAAAAAATGGTTTAATCGTAATGGTGCAGACTCAGCACGTTTTGACTACAGATAACAATTGCTAACGCCGACGATAACGTATGCTAAAAACATTTAGCTCCGCAGCGGAGCCTTCGGAGTTACCGAACAAATGACAAATGTCTCCGTAGCGGAGCCTTCGGAAAAACTTGAAACGTTCTCTCATCAGCTTGTTCCCCGTGCGGCATCGAGTCGGACGAAATTTGTTAACCCTTCGCACTCGAGTGGTGACTCCGAGGCACCGCTAAAATTTGTTATATCACCTTTCAAGATAATTTTTGATGTTAACAAAGTTTAGATTTCAAAAATGATTAAGAGCGTAACTGTTGCGCGAGTCCCAAGAGTCAGTTTCATACGCATAAAATGCACTTCGTCGTATAAAATAGAAATACTATAAGTTAGAATTCGGAGCGCTAAGGGTTAATTATCGGAATTCATAATTCTCATAATTTTCATTGAAAAGAGACAAGGCGCGTGCAACACAGATCAAGTTCGGGTCAAGTGGAAGGTACAAGAACGTGACGAAACGTGGTCTTGAGAAAGGTTAACCTGTGCAGAGCTTTCGTGCGCTTCGCGCAGGTAGAAAGCCGATCGTCGTACGCCGTAAAAATCCTCCTTTGATATGGAAGCCCGCTAAACTGCTAGGATAATGATGGTCGTGTATCGAACCACCGGCCTTAACTCGCCCATCCCCATTTTCGACCGCAGGTATTTTGAGCGGAGCCACCGCGCTCGTCAATGAAATCACCGGTGGTCACTCCGCACACGGCCGAAAGTCACGAAACTCCGGCTCCGACTTCTGCAACCTGCTTTTCGCTTCTCCGACCAGGGCGCACTTAGTCCCACGGTAAATAAATATTCCGCGGAAGTCGACGTCGGTCCTGGATAAACTTTACAACAAATCGAAATTGTCCGTAAGGTAATTGTGCGTATTACCGCGGACGCTCCAAATAGTGCGGTATTTTATCAAAGTGATAAAATCTAACATTTTGCGGTGCGTAATCTTCTAAAAACGAATCTCATAATTTTGTGTATGTTTAATATTGATAATTTGCGACATATGAGTTTTCAATCGCAGTTTTAATTCATTTATTGACTTTTGATATTCGGAAGGCATTTATGTTTTGGTAATTAGATCCAATGTTTTAAGAAAAGTAAATACTATAAATTAAATATTAGAATAGAATATGAATATAAGTATAAATATAGAATAAATATAAATATAATTATAAATACAGAATAAGTATAAATATAAGTATAAGTATAGAATAAATATAAATATAATTATAAATATAGGATAAATATAAATATAAGTATAAATATAGAATAAATATAAATATAGAATAATAGGTATAGCTCGATAAAAGTATAGGTATAGCTCTCTGTCAAAGTTCGCCTACATCTTGAAACTGCAGTAATGCCTGCACTTACCCTCTTGCAATAAATCGCAACCAGGGAGCTTTCTATAGTTAATAATTTCGCTATAAACAAAGCCGGCGCATTCGAATGAAAAAGTGAATCTCAAACAAACAAAAATTTCCCGAAAGGATTTTTGCATACGCAGAAAATCGATGCACCCCGTAAATAGAATGAGCAGATTTCTCACAAAAAAAAACCCGCATTTACAATTCGATCTTCTCAAAACCGGCGCAACAAGGAACGAATCGATCGCGATTAAAAACCGCGACATCGTTCGCTATGAAATTGATAATTTCGTAAGTTCGAATTGCACCGCGCATTCTTTCGCGGGAGGGGCGGTGCCAGCTGGCGAACAAAACAAGCCCCGGCGGCGGAAAATCTGCGGGCAGAAAACACTGGCCGGTTCCGAGCGCTCTGGTGGACGGCTTGATATTTCAAGGAAAACATTTATTTCGCTTTAGCGGCGCCGCGCGCTGGTCGATCCAATAATAGTTGGCGAAAGCAACTTTCCTCTCTTTCGCGTAGTAATTAATTCCTCTTTGGAGAAAGACTCGATTATTAAGGACACGGTTAACAGAGAGAGAGAGAGAGAAAGAGAGAGAGCCGAGCCCGCGTTTCATCGGGGTAACAAAGTCACGGAACCAGTTCCAGTTCGCCACACGGCGCACGCAGCGGCGGCTGCGGCGACGGCGACGGCGGCGAACAAAATTCAAGAGGCTCCACGCGCCGTCGAGGATCCGGCGTTCTCGCGAGACACCGTGTTCGCGTTCTCTTTATTCGCGGCGTGTATGCTCGCGCCGCGGAGCCGTCTCTTCCGGCCGGCAGTCGGCGGCGTTATTACCGCCGCGTCAAACTGTAAAACGGATCGGGAATTTTATTCTCAACGGCAAGTCACGGTGAAAGACACCGTGTCACGGAGGTGGTTGCAGCGGTTAGTTGGCACGGGCTAACGTAACCTAACCCCGGTTCCGTGATATCTCGACCGACTTCTCTCTCTCCCTCTCTCTCTCTCGTCTTCGTCTCTCTCTCTCTCTCTCCCTCTCGTCTTCGTCTCTCTCTCTCTCTCTCTCTCGTCTTCGTCTCTCTCTCTCTCCCTCTCGTCTTCGTCTCTCTCTCTCTCTCGTCTTCGTCTCTCTCTCTCTCTCATCTTCGTCTCTCTCTCTCTCCCTCTCGTCTTCGTCTCTCTCTCTCTCTCGTCTTCGTCTCTCTCTCTCTCTCTCTCGTCTTCGTCTCTCTCTCTCTCTCGTCTTCGTCTCTCTCTCTCTCGTCTTCGTATCTCTCTCTCTCTCTCTCTCTCTCGTCTTCGTCTCTCTCTCCCTCTCGTTTTCGTCTTCGTCTCTCTCTCTCTCTCTCCCCCTATTCCTATCTCGGTGTATTTCCATCTTTCGTCGTGCCGGTAACAGGGCGCACCGCTGCTCCTTTGATTAATGCTTTCCTGCGAGCCGAAGAAGGGGGTGGACGGCGAGAGGGCGAGAGGGCGAGAGGGCCAGAGGCGGCAGAGAACTACGACTAATCCTCTCAGGGGGTGAACCGGAGAGCCGAGAAGGAAAGAGGGACTGAATAGCAGTTCCAAGAGCCAAGCGTGGACACGCGAGAACTCATTTCCGGTTATACCGTTCTCTCTTCGTCCCCCGTTCTGCAACCCTCGCCGGCGCGGCGCGGAGCGGCGCGGAGCGGCGTGTCTCCGCCGCTGCTAATACACGAGCCGCGCGGAGGCACGTTACCCACGAGAGGAACACACTTAAAGCTCTGCTCGTAGACTGTTGTGAATTGCATGCGACCATCCGTGACACGCTGTCTCCTGCGCCCGCGTGCTCGCCGGCTCGCGCGCGCGCGCGTGGGAGAGAGAGAGAGAGGGCCCGCGTCTCCCAGAGATAGGCAAACCGGCCTCTGCAGACCGGCCGCTAAATCAGAAATCTTGCGGAACACACGACGCGGTTAAAAGCCGGCCGTTATCGATTACGGGGACTACATTGCTGGGTAATTTCGGGGAAACGTTTCGCTTAATGGATCGATTCGCGATCCGTCGCCGCGGTCCATCGAAGGGGCGCGATTTTCGAGAGGAACTCTCGGATCGGGATATCGCTTCGACTTTGGAATTGCTCGATTCGTAAGTTCGCGCGGTTTTAACCCTTTCCGGGCGAGCATTTTTAATGCTCTTTGCCCTCGATGCCGTTTCGACTGTAAATTGGAAATAATTTTTCTGAACAGCAGTATAGTAATGTCTGTCTAATTAACGATCAGATTGTCCACAGAAATGAACAATTTGCCGTGATTAGAAGGCAATTCGGAGGCCATGTGACACGATTCGAAGGCAATTCGGAGGCTACATGATACGATTCGGAGGCAATTCAGAGACAATTCGGAGGCCACATAATACGATTCGGAGGCAATTCGGAGGCCACGTGACACGATTCGAAGGCAATTCCGAGGCCACGTGACACGAATCGAAGGCAATTCGGAGGCCACGTGACACGATTCGAAGGCAATTCGGAGGCCAAATGTCACGATTCGAAGGCAATTCGGAGGCTACATGATACGATTCGAAGGCAATTCGGAGGCTACATGATACGATTCGAAGGTCACGTACCTAACACAGTAATTTCTCCCTAATTCGCGATCAGATTGCACAGAAAAATGGACAATTTGGGAAGAGGAGATACGATTATTCGAGCCTTGCAACTCGTTCTTATAGTTATTGACAATCGGCAACTATAAAGCCAAGCCGCGATGCCCCAATAATCGCATCTCCTCTTCGCGAACAGTCCCATTTTGTCTACAAGCCGAAGAAAAATTGCGAAGAATTTACTGCAATTCCAGCGAAAAAGGAAACTCTTAACCCGTTGCACTCGAAGCTGTTTCAACTGAAAATATAAAATCATTTCTCCGACTTACAGTATTTCTGTTTTACATGAGAAAATGCATTTTATGCATATATGAAAATCGACTCTTGGGACTCGCGCAACAGTTACACTCTTAACAATTCTTCAAATGTAAACTTTGTTAACATCAAAATTATCCTAAAAGGTGATATAACAAATATTAGCGGTGCCTCAGAGTCGCCATTCGAGTGCAAAGGGTTAAAATTCACAATTCACAATTTTTAAGACGACAGACTCTCGCGCAAAGCTCCGAAACAAATGAGCCGTTTATTTTGAAAATGGCATAAGTCACTTTTTCAAAAAAATCCAGTTAATTATAACACTAATTACAATCGAACGATATCTTTTCATTTAAAAAAAAAATTTAAAAAAGTGACTTATGCCACTTTCGAAATAAACGACTCAAATGTCGACCGTAAAAAACATTCCAAGAAAAACAATATCGCCCAACACCATCTTCCAAAGAGTACAAAGAAGCCGCCTAGACAACGACGACGATGCTGCAGAACCGGCGCGCGGCATCGAAGCGTCGCTGAAAAAAGTGCCGATCGGCGCGATTTGCAAAGCGGGAAGCGCGAAGGAGAAAATCTAGCAGTCCCGGGCGCGCCGTAGGTGCACACAACAGCCTATATCAGGTTCATCAAGTTGGTCGCGTCGCCGTCGTGAAAGAACGTCCGCATTACCATTTCCCCTAACGAGCGTTCGGTGTATGTCGGTGAAGTGAAGCCGATTCACGGTCCGCGGAAGGTTAACGAGCACTATCGTTCGCAAAAACTCGATCTAAGGACGGCCGAAATACTTTGTCCCCGGGCTGACCACAAAGGTCCGGCGACGTCTATATGTAGACGCGTAGATTCGTTTGGTCGGTAGTCCGGTGTCGTGGCGCGACGACGATGAAAGCCTGCTTGTGTTGGTAAGAGCAAAAGAGAGGAGGAGAGGCGGAAAGAGAGCGAGAAGAAGAGAAAGAGAGAGAGAGACAGAAAAAGAGTGAGAGGGAGAGAGAGTCAGAGAGAGAGAAAGAAAAAGAGCGAGAGGAAGAGATAGTCGGAGAGAGAGAGAGAGAGAGAGAGAGAGAGAGAGAGAAAGAGTGCGAGAAGAAGAGAAAGAGAGAGAAAGAAAAAGAGCGAGAGGAAGAGAGAGTCAGAGAGGATAGAGAGAGAGGGAGAGAGAAAGAGAAAGAGTGCGATAGGAAGAGAAAGAGAGAGAAAGAAAAAGAGCGAGAGGAAGAGAGAGTCAGAGAGAGATAGAGAGAGAGGGAGAGAGAGAGTCGTGGGTGGAGGTAAAAGAGAAGCTGGAGGGAGTATGGGGGTGGTTGAATTTTTCATCTGACCACGTCGAACCAATTAAAGCGGACCGCGGTACCCACCTCCACCCCCGACCTCTTCCACTTTTTTCGTTCTCTCTTTATTTCCGCCCCGCGTGCTGGCCTTTATCCATTCTATCTCGTTCGCTGCCCCTTTCTCTCTGGCCGCCTGGACCCGAGCAGCTTCTCTCTCCCGCCGGTGACCGGCTACCCCCGACGCCGAACTCCTCGTCCTCATCCTCGACATCCGCATACTGCTCCTCTCTTCTTCTCCCGTGTTCCCTCCCCCCCGCCGCCGTCGGCTCTCCCTCTTCCACGGCAGCCCCTCCCTCGCGCTCACCTCCGCAACGGTGCCGTGCCGGCCGTGGTGCCGTGCCGTGCCCGCCGTCCTCTCTTCTGCCCTCTTTCTCCCGCGTTCGTCCCCCGTCTTCGTCTCGTTCGGCCGCTCGTTCACTCTAGCGACTCGTTGGATTTTTTCGCGTCACGAGGCGGTGTAATTTATTTGGCCGAGCTAGGTAGCCGCGGAGGTGGCCGAGGAAGGGCGACGCGCGGCGATGGTCTGCCGAGAGCGACGGGATGGGACGTTCGGTCCGTAGGAATAACCGGAGGTGGCCGGAGGGTGAGGCGCGGACGGAGAGAGAGGAGCCAGAGGTGGCCGGAGGTTGCCGGAGGTGGAGGTGACGCGGCTAGAATGAGAGTTCAAGGGACGGACAGAGAACGAGGGGGAGGGGAGGGGGGAGGGTGGTGGTTTCAGTTTATTTTGTGGGTCCTAGCTACCCCGCTCGTCACTGTCCAACCCCGTTGGTGTCGCACCCCCGCCCCCACCGTCGCGCTCCTTTTTTTTTCTCTACATCGCGCCTATCAGAAACGCATTCTTCCCGTCTTCGTCTCTTCACCCCGCGCGCGCGCGCGAGCTCCGGCTTCTCCGCGGCCGTCGCGTCATCGCCGCCGCCGTCTTTTCTCTTCTCGAAACGCGTGACTCGCGTCTTCTTTTCTTCGGCCGTCCATCGACACCCCATCCTCCGTGTTTCAAACGCGATTTACGTGGCCGCCAGCGAGACGCGGCTCTCGCGTGCAGGTAGACGCGGTCGAACCTGGAACCGAGCAAGAAACGGAGTCTGGTGTTATTGTTTTTCACATTTTTCTCTGCCTCGTTACACAGCCGCCGGGTTACACCAGTCTCATTTGCATTCGTTCGTCCACTCGCGAAAGATGATTGCTTCTTAACACTTCCACGACCGCGCTAGAAACCTAAAACAATTTCATAAAATTAAAATATTTCGTTCGATTGAACAAAAATTACGAAGCAAACTTATATGGCATCAATTACTTCTCCAGCGTTCGTACCTCTCGCAAATCTTAACACATTAACACGTTCCGTGCCACGTGTACCATAAATGGTACACACATTTATTTAAAGCGCTGAAGACATACATTTTGTGACAAATTTGATTGTATAAAATATATTTCCACCAAAAGGATGAGAGGCATTGTAAAAAATGCTGTATAGAACAAAGCACATAAATTTGTTTAATCGTTATATACACAATAACTATTAATTACAATGTTTGACTTTTTTAAAGCAAGAGCTGCATAAAAACGGTTGATTCGGGCAATCACTACTTATCTACTGATGATATAATGAAATATTATGTGATAATGTATCAATCTTTAGTCAAAACATCAAATGGCCTGAACGACAAGTTAGGCAAAAATGGCTTGGCACGGAACGTGTTAAAGGCGGGGGATCTTGACGGAAGTATGCTAGGTAACGCGGCGACCGCCCCGCCTCGTTTTTCGTCCTAGAGCGGGCGATATTTTGTGTAATCGTAAAAAAATTTAGACTTAAAAAAGTTTATTTAAACTCTTAAAATTAAAAGAAATATTGAAAAAGAACTAAACACTAATTACAACAAATGTTTCAAAGTACATATTTATGAGAAGTCGAGATAAATCGTAGTATTACGACTTCCGCCTTTGATGTGTTAATAAAACTAAGTAATCGTTTTTAATTTTTCATCAATCATCCATTCTATTATCAGTCGACTGAATTTAAAACGCGGAGATCTCCCCATTCGGTCGGCTAAGTGTTAATTTACAATGCTTCCTTCGGTCGACTCGGCACCGCGGACCGACTTCGTTCGGCCGCGCGGCGACACCGCTTCCCCGCGCCTCGTTTCTGCTCCCGATGTTTAACCCCTGGCACTGCTTGACAAGTTAGCTTGTTTCTGACGATCGTACTGGTCGCGAAGGAATGAGAATGCGAATGCTCCCTAATTCGCGATCAGATTGCGCAGAGAAATTGGCGATTTGGGAAGAGGAGATACGATTACTGTAAATTTTGCCTAATTCGCAATTGGCAATTTGGGAGGAGCAGATACGATTATTCGAGCTCGTTTTTATTGTTTTAATTATAGCTAGCTGTGGTCGCCGTTTTATAGCTCGTTTTTATAGTCAACGATTACAAAGACGAGGTGCGAGGCTCTAATAATCGTATCTTCTTCTCCCAAATTGTCCGTTTTTGTGCACAATCTGAGCGCGAATTAGGGAGAATTTATTGTATTTTGTGTTACGACGAGTGTACTCGTGAACCGAATAATCCATTCGAGCAGGAAATAGACTAGGAAAAGGTCTAAGAACTAGCGAGAGAATTGGAGAATGTAGAATAAACTGGGAAATGATCTACGAAAAGCTTAGAAAAAAGGATACGCTAGGAAACGATCTAGGATCTAGCAAAAAAAGATGAGATACCACAGAATAAACTAGGAAATCCTCTATAAATCAGTTAATCAACGAAAAGACCGTTTACAAAGAAGAATTGCCCGAGATATAGACCACGGATTAGAGTCCGAAACCTAAAAGCTAAAAAGAGTAAAATATTTCTAAGATCGGCGTACTCTTCATTCTCATCAAATCCGCAGAAAATTGAACGTGGCTCGCTGTAAAGGATTCTGTTAGCAAACAACAATTTCATTTCTCTGTCGTATTATTAACTGCAGAGTTGTATAACATTTGATTCTTAAAGTCCCGGTTTTACGCGGGTCTCCTCTGCGCTCGTTCCGCGAACAGAGAACGCGATGCAATATTAAAGCACTCGGGATTTTTGGACGCATCTGCTGCCGCGTTTATTTTTTATTAGCCTCGCAGGACTATCTTTTCGCGAACCATCCCCGCAGCGAACGCCCCGCCCAGCTCACCTGGTCTACCTGGCGAGAGGAGGCTGCGCCTTTCAACGGGAAATTGAAAAGATTCCCCGATCCACTTTGCTCGCCCGCGCCCCGTGCACGCCTCCTCGCGATCTTTCCAAATGTTGAGATAAGAGATTGCGGTCCGCAGCGTTCCTTTCCGTCCGTAGAATCGAGCGTCCTGTTTGCGGCAAACTTTCCGGGCATTCGGGATTCTCGTTGAGGCTCGTCTTCCGCGGCTATTTTGTGCCCACCTGTTCTCCATCACGGTTTCGCCGATCGACGACTGATTCAACTTTAGCGCGGCCCGCCCTCGGCCGAGGACAGTCTTAATTATAAATGAAAAAGCTGGGGGATCGTCGGCCGGCACGAAACACGTTTCGGGGCGTGCAGCAATTTCTCCCGGAAATGTTCTAGAGGTTCGAATTCGGACCGGCAGATCCGAGAATACCGAGTCGCGATTATTCGGGCCTCGCGGCTCGTTTTTGTAGGAATTCGGGGCATGCTGAAAACGATGACTTAAATTTTTGATTTCTAATTTTTTGCCGTGATTAGAAGGCAATTCGGAGGCCATGTGACACGATTCGAAGGCAATTCGGAGACTACATGATACGATTCGAAGGCAATTCGGAGGCCACGTGACACGATTCGAAGGCAATTCGGAGGCTACATGATACGATTTGGAGGCAATTCAGAGACAATTCAGAGACCACATAATACGATTTGAAGGAAATTCGGAAGCCAAATGACACGATTCGAAGGCAATTCGGAGGCCACGTGACACGATTTGAAAGCAATTCGAAGCGAAGGCCACATGACACGATTCAAAAGCAATTCGGAGGCCATATGACGCGATTTGAAGGCAATTCGAAAGCCACGTGATGCGATTCGAAGGCAATTTGGAGGCCACGTGACGCGATTTGAAGGCAAATCGAAGCGAAGGCCACATAACACGATTCAAAAGCAATTCGAAGGCAATTCGGAGGCCACGTGACACGATTCGAAGGTCATGTACCTAATACAATAATTTCTCCCTAATTCGCGCTCAGAATGCACAGAAAAATGGACAATTTGGGAAGAGGAGATACGATTATTCGAGCCTTGCGTCTCGTTTTTATAGTTGTGCACAATCCATAACTATAAAAACGAGACTAACACAGAGAAATTCTCAGCATCCCGAGTTTTGACATTTCCGGGAGAAATTGCTGTACTTCGAAAACAACGCTAATTACCTACGGATTGATAATTAACCCCTTGCGGGTCGTACTTGCGATGTTATCAAAATGTAATAAAGGTAAACGGAGACTACAAACGAACACAGTAATAATTTTCTTCGAAGTTGTAAGAGTTTCTGGAAGAAATGTTTATTTCCAGCGAATATGAACTCTGACTATTGTCAACTAACGCAAGAATTGTAATACAACGGTTAATCTATTTTGAAAAATTGATCAGCTTTATGCGTGGAAAAATCCAAATTGCGCTAACAGGGAAGGGAAATTGAAAAATAAAATATTTCCGTGCGATGTTTCGTTGTTGACAAAAATCAAGAATGAAAATACGACTGGTTTGCCTATATTAATATTAATATTTTATATATTAATATTTTATATATTAATATTTTAATATTAATATTTTATATATTAATATTTTAATTTTAATATTTTATATATTAATATTTTATATATTAATATTTTAATATTAATATTTTAATATTAATATTTTAATATTAATATTTTATATATTAATATTTACCAATGTGTCATGATCGAACAAGTCATTGTACACATTCTATACAATTGTATTCAATTCTACGTCTATGTTTGTCTATATTAACATTAATATTTTATGTATTAATATTTACCAGCGTGTCATAATCAAACAAGTCATTGTATATTCTATACAATTCTATTCAGTTCTATGTCTATTTCATTTAAAGGGGCTATTCGTTCTTGTTTACGTCATTCCACGCAATCTTGTGCACCTTGATGCATAATAATATTTACTTCGGATGTAGTAAACATGCCAATCTCTACCGATAACAAGTCGTTCTAATATGACGAACAACTTTCCATACTTTCCAGAGTCACCAAATACTCTGGAAATAGTATCGCGTTGGAATACTCAACGTGTAATTAACATGTTTCGTGCCGCGCTGTTTTTGATCGATTCTTCATTCTGGTGAATCGATACTTTAAAAATTGATCTATTACATATATTTATTAATTATTTTTATATATAACAATGAAACAGACTTATCATAGCCCATTCTTTCGGTGGAAATTAATTCTTCACTTCTAAACCTGTCATAAAATATCTTTTTAGCGCATTAAATAAACGTGTTAAAAAGCTTCCCAACATGTTAACCGAAAGAGAAAAAAAAACAATTTTTAAGATACCAAATCGTAAGAATTCTTAACCCTTTGCACTCGAAGCCATATCAATTGTAAATCCAAAATGATTTTCCCGACCTACGCTGTCTCTATTTTATACGACAGAGCGCATTTTATGCATGTAAAATTGGGTCTCGCGACGTATACAACAATTATACTTTTAACAATTTCTCAAATCTAAATTTTCTCGATGTAAGAATTATTTTAGAATGTGACATATATATAAACATTTGTGAGCGGTGCCTCGGGGTCACCAGTCGAGCGCAAAGGGTTAAAATCCTTTCTGAAAATAATTGTAACAATTCACAAGTGGGAAACACGAAGGAGACGAGACGATCGCGGACAGATCCGACGGCGACGAGAAACATTGTTTCGTGCTACCGCGAGGCCGGAGGAGTTAGGCGGAATAATGAGAAATCGAGGGAGCCGCGCGATAATTCGCACGCTCGCGGGAACCCGCGTGCCACGTACCTTTTTTAACTAGCGAATCTGCCGACCGGATCGAATATACGACGCGCGGCCTTAATTGATTTCGGCTCGCGCGGAGTGTTTAATAGCGGCTCGAAAGCTGCGGACCGATAAGATCATAATTTTATCGTAATGTCTGTCATAGACGTCACAGGGCCGGGCCGGCTATTCTAAACGGCGCCGTATCGATTCCGCGGCCTCCTATTACCTGCAATCGATTAAATAACGGTAATTCAACGAAACCCGAGCGTGTCCCGCAGCCTCGACCGCCTCGATTCTTGCTCAATTATTTCCAACGATTTCACGGGCTGCTACGCGGCCGTAATGAAAATTGCGAGCCCAAGGATCCTTCTATTTATCATTCTCGCGTTCACCATTGCTCTCTACGGTACGAGACACCGATTGTTGCTGCTCGAGCGGATGACAACTCGGACTTTTCACGGATCGTGTACTCTATTCCTTAATAAATTCATCCTCCTCGTCGTCCCTTTATTCTCATCTGTTTCTGGAACACTTAAAGCGTCAACGGCGAAAATTCCGCGTTCCTTTACGCCGACGTAATGTATCCGGACAATGGGACGCGTTTTTTTTTCGAGCGTGACAACTCGATGTTTATTATAAGAACTCTTGAATCATTCGTACATCGTGTTTTTACTGTCTTGGTAATAAGTGGGTTTGGTAATAATTAATATTATAATAAATATTATTTTGGTAATAATTGTAATTTCTAGAGTGGCTAAAATATTGTTTATGAGAAACGTTTGGTTTATGCGTTGATTATTGTTACAAGCATTACTGGCTTTGCTATACACTATATTATATATTTATATAATATTTAGATATTGTTATTTGTTTGTTATTTTATATTATTATTTATATGATATTTTACTGCATATATTTATATACAGTAAATTCTCCCCGATCGTCGCTCAGCTTATAAACAAAAATGGACAACTTGGGAAGAGGGGATTATTCGAGCCTCGCGCCTAATTTTATTATAGTCGTTGACAATCGACAACTATGAAAACGAGCAAAATTAGTTTTACCGAAGATTAAGAATACGATAAAGAATTATTTGTACAGCAACAAGACCGTTCGCGATAAATGTAGACTTCATTAAACATCGCGGAAAAATTTTAGTTGTCCACCGAATTTAATAGACCTTATTACGGAGGACGCTAATTGGCTAGAAGATCCGCAGAGATAAATGCGATACGTCGAATAATTACAGTCGCAAATGATCGCGTGAACAACCCTGTATACTTCAACCCATAATCTACATTTCTACATTTCTACATCGTAATTTGTCTCTTGATGTCAGATTGACGCAATTATAAAAAATGGGTCAAATGGAACGATAAACAACGATTATAATTAATAAATAAAATTAATTCCCTACTTTTTGAGAACGAGAACCTAAGATGAGGCGAGACGAGTTTAAACGTTGATTTTATTCGCCTTGTTCGGAGCTAAGAAATCGATCTGTGCAACAGATAATTTCCACGGCATCCGTAAAAACTCTGTCAAATTGACGCGGAAAAGTGTGAATAAAATTTAGCGTAAATGAGAGATAAAATCGTACAAAAAGCTAGGCGATTCCTAGCGATTAACCCTTCGTGCTCGAGTGGTGACACCGAGGCACCACTAAAAACTGTTTATATCGCATCTCAAAATAATTCAAGCATCAACAAAATTTAGATTTGAAAAATTATAACTGTTGTGTAAGTTAAAAATATGATATTATATATGATATATGATATTATAGTATATGATTATAATATATGATATTATAATATATGATTATAATATATGATATTATAATATATGATTATAATATATGATATTATAATATATGATTATAATATATGATTATAATATATGATTATAATATATGATATTATAATATATGATTATAATATATGATATTATAATATATGATTATAATATATGATATTATAATATATGGTTATAATATATGATTATAATATATGATATTATAATATATGATTATAATATATGATTATAATATATGATATTATAATATATGATTATAATATATGATATTATAATATATGATTATAATATATGATTATAATATATGATTATAATATATGATATTATAAGAAAAAGTATAACTGTTGTATAAGTCACGATATAAAATAGAGACAGCGTAGGTGTCAGAAAGATCATTTTAGATTTACAGTTAAAACGGCTTCGAGTGCAAAGGGTTAAAACGCTCGGCGATTCCTTTTATCGCTAATAAATCAACGCAGAATTAGTCAGCTCTAGGCAACTTGCTTTCTCTCTGGCGCCTATTTCTGCGCGTTCCGATCAAAGGGCGCCTCCGAATCGATGAAATTCTTTCCACGGAAAGTAACTTCGCCCTCTGTTTGTTTACGCGGAACAGGTGGCCGAAGAATGTTCCCCGTGTTCGTAAATTATTTCGCGCGACAAGTTTCGATGCCCGGAAGTTCCGTGTAGTTGCTCTAGAGCCCGAGCCCCGACCACCTAGCCTGCGAGCACAGGGTGTCTCCCTGATCTTCGTACTATACAGCGGCGATCAATTGGACAAGTTAGTCGCAATATCCGTGCAAAATACGATTCCGCGTCACGATTGATATCGGTCACACGGCTCTCGCGCCCGCTCTCTCCCGGATCAATAATACCTAAATAATGAATTTAGAAGCTCCGTACACGTCGGTTCACCGACGTTCCTTAACTCGTTTCACCCCCCGGTCGGCTTCCTCCCCTCCGCCCGCCGCCGCCGTCGTTCCTCGGCCGCGTGCTCTTCTTCTTTTTCCGCTCGCTTCCATTATGCATTCATCCTCTATCCACTTTATTATTTTTTCATTCGGAAGGTTGGAACAGTCGATATCTCGGGGCTGGGTCTTGTTACAAAACGGTCTGCCGAGCGCTCGCAATTGCGCCGAAGGCGCCTCTTTCTTGCCCCAGCGGGCTACTTCCTTCGCGTTCCTCGAGATCCCGTCTTTTCTTCCGCGTCTCTTCATACCGAACCTGCCGCGTCTCCTCCCGGAGTTGCCGTCGTGTCTTCTTTGGCCCACGAGCTGTATAAAGGTTCCCCAAGATCGCCGATGTAACGGGTGGTCTTATTTCATCCCCGCGCTCGGCGCTCGGCAGGTCGTCGCGCAGGTCTTGTTGCAGTGGGAGCAGAATCCTTTCGGACTTTTGGCTGCAAGTTTGCGTATAGTTCACGTGTCTGTGATCGTATTCGTCTTATCGCGGATTAAATTGAGCTGGAATCGCAAGAAATGGAATTGTAAGAAATTATCTCTTCTGTAAGATGAAGGAAGTCCGAGGAAATTAAATGTTGACGCGGTCGAGGCTAAGAAATGAAATTTCCCGAATTTGACTTTATAGTAGCGGAGACAACGGATTTTCAGTTCGCTCGGACTCTGACGCTGAACTTGTTGTTCATCGTTGCATGTAATTCAATTGTTAATTTCGGAATGGGGTAATTTTTGCCGGAAATGCTCGGAGGTCGGAATCGAAACCGGCAGATCTGAGAGTATTGAGTCGCGATTCTTCGAGCCAAGCGACTCGTTTTTATAGAAAACGGGGCATGCTAAAAACGATGACTTAAATTTTTTATTTATAATTTTTTGCCGTGATTCGAAGGCAATTCGGAGGCCACGTGACACGATTCGAAGGCAATTCAGAGGCTACATGATACGATTCGAAGGCAATTCGGAGATCATGTGACACGATTCGAAGGCAATTCGGAGGCCACTTGACACGATTCGAAGGCAATTCAATAGACCACATTCGACCTAATTTTCCTGCAGCTTATAAACAAAAATGGACAATTTGGAAAGAAAAGATACGATTATTCGAACCTCACAGCTCATTTTTATAATTGCCTATTGTCAACAATTATAAAACGAGGTGCAAATTGTTCCCAAGTTTAAAGGAAAATTAGGGAGAATTGACTGGCACCCAAGCGGACCATTTTTTATTGTCTTTTATCGTCTATTTTTTACTGTATCACACGCTTGATCGACTCCGTCGACCCTTAGCATCGACGTAGCAATAAATTACATAGGCGTAGGACTAGCACAGAGAAATTCACAGCAGCCCGAAATTTGGCATTTCTGGGAGAAATTACTGTAATTATATTGGATTTTATCTTTATCATAAAAGTTGTAATAGAACCTAAACCGCATATTTTGGACATCGTAAATTAATTTGAAACGTGCATTTGTTCTACAATATTATACCAACCTAAAAAATGATAATCAAAATACGAAGTCAAGATGGCTTCCATCAAGATAAATTTTCCAAAATAATCGATCGTCCGTGTGACGTTAACAGAAAAGAATTCGTTTTCTCATCTACCCAGTGTTTCACATAAATTGATCAAGAAGTGTCTCCAAAATTGCTGCACCTTTCCCTGTACGCTTCCTTAGCCCTATTATCTTTTTGTTCGTCTTCGTATAGATTGCACGGCACGCGTAAACGTACTCCTGAACATTCGCGGGCAACGGTTTCAACGGTATCCTAAAAACGACCTTTCGAAACTCAAACGTGTTCCGCGGCGTTTTGTCCACGGTCCGCTAGAAACGGTGCGATGTTATCAATTTCGTCGGCGGTTCGATTCCCCGTTTCGAACGCGCGATATTTATTTCTCTATTTTGTTTTGTTCTCTCTCTCTCTCGAATTCTTATTGTCGTGTGTTGCTCGTGAATTATTACCGTTTCGTTTCGTGCGCTGCACACGTCCAGCGTACGGGGATCGGACACCGGGCGGCCGGTTGATTGTTCAAATTACTTTGCCCTATTCAAATTAACGTGCCGCGTGCGTTTAAAAGCGCGCGTTGTTACGTTCGCGTTAACGCGATGCTAAATTGAACGTAAGCACCGTATATTATAAAGTTTGGCTTCGTTTAGCGTAAAACGCGAAAACGCGCGGCGGAAAGTTATATAACACAATGCCCGTACGGAGTTTACAGTAGAACGCGAGTAATTAATACGACTGTCTGTGTGTTCGGAAACGATAACTGAAGCACGATTTTATTACGTTAGACCGTTAGTACGTAACGGACGCGAGGGCCGAGCGGCGCGCAAGTTCGCCGATGAATCCTCGAACAATAAGCGAACAAGGAGCGACCGCGATATTTATTCTCCGGTACGCACTCGGTCGCTTAGATCGCGTCGCTAACTGCGAGACGCGAACATCGGGAGCACTACGGTAACAGCTGGTTACTTAGCGCTTTCCCACACAGAAGAAAACCAAATGTTATGGGGATTAGAGGCTCTTTCGCGAGCCGGGCCCCCGGCACGTTCGTTCGATGCGAATTCTTTTCGTCTCCCTTCGTTCTGTCACCGTTTTCAACCCTTTGCGCTCGAAGCTGTTTTAACCGCAAATCCGAAATAATTTTTCTCACTTATAGCGTTTTCATTTTAGGCGACGAAGGGCATTTCATGCGTGCGAAATCGACTCTTGCGACTCACACTTTTAACACTTGATTTACGGAGCACGGAAAACAGCTGTTTTATATCGGTTTATAAAAGTAAAAATAAGGCGTTTATTCTGACTTTTGACAAGTGTCGTTGTAACATTTGCATATATAAATAACATATAAATTGAATAAACGAGTCATAAGTGTACCTTTACGATATGAATAGTCGTGAATTAAAAAATTAGTGACCCGCCATTTTGACGGGTTCCGTAAATCTATTTTTTCAAATCTATTTTTTTAAATCTAAACTTTGTTGTTGTGAAAATTATCTTGGAACGTGGTGTAACAAATTTTAGTGCCGCCTCTGAGATAAAAGTAACAATAAGGCATTTATTCTGACTTTTGACAAGTGCCGTTGTAACATTTGTGTGTGTGTATATATAAGTAACATATAAATTGAACAAACGACTCATAAATGTATCTTTACGATATGAATAGTCGTGAATTAAAAAATTAGTAACCCGCCATTTTGACGGGTTTCGTAAATCTATTTTTTAAAATCTAAACTTCGTTGTTGTAAAAATTATCTTGGAACGTGGTGTAACAAATTTTAGTGCTGCCTCAGAGATAAAAGTAACAACAAGGCATTTATTCTGACTTTTAACAAGTGTCGTTGTAACATTTGCATATATAAAAAACATATAAATTGAATAAACCACTCATAAATGTATCTTTACGATATGAATAGTCGTGAATTAAAAAATTAGTGACCCGCCATTTTGACGGATCCGTAAACCTATTTTTTTGAATCGATTTTTCAAAATCTAAACGTCGTTGTTGTAAAAATTATCTTGGAACATGATGTAACAAATTTTAGCGCTGCCTCGGAGTCACCGCTCGAGCGCAAAGGGTTAACTCCGTCATGGTTGCAATCAATTCTAGAAACGCGTTTCAGAAGCACGATTTTTATAAGATTTTGCTTTTACGAAGCGTTCGGAGAACCCGGAGCGTATGCAAACGTCGTGATCGCGGTTTTGTAAATACTTCGTTACCTTTCGGAGCTTTCGAATTGTTTCATCGCGCAATGCGCGCTTGTTCAAAAGGCCATTCTACATTCACGTTTTACGTATTAGTCGAAAACGGGACGAACTTTCCGAGCAACCTAATAGTTTCCGCGCATATTGTTTCGAAAGTGTTTGATCCTATGAAACCGTAAACCCCCGTATTTCGCAATAGTTTCATTTGCATTCTCTAGTTGGGGGCAACGTTTCTTCCACGGTTTATATTCACCGACTGATCTACGCGCACAGTTCGATCATGTTTTATGTATCGAGCTATAGCGCGTACGACATCAACGAAGGAATTTTTAATCGATGCATCCGAGAGTACCCACCCAACAGGTCACAAAAAACGCATTATTTTCGGGAATTTATTATGCGAAAACAACGTGTGAAAAGCCGAGAACATTTTTGTAACTCGTTCGGATTTATTTCTGTCGCGCATTGCGCTTGATGGTGTAAATTGTTTAAAAAAAAGATGAAGAAAAGAATTCGTAAGATACGTAACACGTATGAACACCGATAATGCGCAAATATTTGGTAACGAAAAATAATTGCTGCAGATGATGTCATAAAATTACGCGTATCTTTCTTGTTATTTAATTTTAAACGAATTTAACCAAAAAAAACTGCGCAGTTCTGAGCTCTCTTAACATATTAAGAGAGCGAATATTAACCGAATATTAACTCGAAAAATTCGCACATAATATATCACACACATATCAAAGTCATTTAATTAGTGACACCGAAACTAGAAAGTGAACATTTGCCATAGGAAATATTTATTCAGCTATTTTGCATTCTGCAAATCCTAGTGACATTCGATTTGTTCAATATATTACGTTCAAAATGAATTTCAAAAACCTAGTTAAAAATTAGCGTCATCATCTGTAATAAACATCATTGAACACGATGCGCCACGAACATTTGTCTATAATATTGAATCACACACGAATACATTGCGAACCGTTTCTTGGCTCTACATTCTGCAATAAATACCAGGAAAATCTGGTATATATATATATATATATATATTAATCACAAATCTTGAAAATAATCTATTAGCATACGCATACTTTACGTCCACAATTTTCCCATAAAATCCACGCATTTCATACTTAACGATCAGATACATTTTGCGCGAACGCTGTGCAGTAAATTCTCCCTAATTCGCCATCAGCTTGTAAAAAATGGACAATTTGTGAAAGGGGAGACACGATTATTCGATCGCACCTTGTTTTTCTAATTGTTGGCACTCGGCAACCATGAAAACGAGCCGCGAGGCTCGTATAATCGCGTGTCTCCTCTTTCCAAATCGGCAATTTTCGTTTCTAAGCCGAAGGAAAATTCCGAAAACATTTATTGTACTCCGAGCGTCGATCTTGTCGATTTCCAAAATATCGGCGCGATCTCAAGCGGCTCGGTGACACTGCGCGCGATAGTCGCGCCGGTGCAGCAAGGATCAACGGGCTCGGTCGCGGCGGCAAGGGCGAGTCCTAATTAAAAGGGAAAAGGAAAAAAGTTGTTCGGCGATCGGCGATTCGAGGCACGGCCGCTCGTTTCCCGTGTCGAAGCGAAGTAATTAATTAATGAATTAATTAATTAATCGGCATCACCGTGCCATCAGAAGTACCAATCAGCGTTCCCGCCTTTCTCTCTCTCTCTCCCTCTCCTTCTCTCTTTCTCCTTCCTGGATAGTTGGTGCGCGAGCCGGCCGTATACACGCGCGTGCACACGCGTACACGCGCGCGAGGAGAGCTCGTTCGAAAGTCTACTATCGAAGATACCTTTCGAAAAATCTCACCCCGTGTCTGCGCCACCCCGCGGCTTCTATCAACGCGGAACTCCATCTAGCTAGCCCAATCTCTCCCTCTCTCTCTCTCTCTCTCTATTTCTCTCTCTATTTCTATATATCTATCTCCTTCTTCCTCCGTCTCTCAATCCGTTTCTCCCCCTTCCTCCCTTCCTTTCTCTAAACCAGTACACGCGCGAGCGTTCATTCGAAAAAATAAAACGACGACCGAACGCGGGAAGAGTGACAGAAAAAGAGAGAGAGAGAGAGAGAGAGAGAGAGAGGGAGAGGGAGAGAGGGACCTGGCGGGACAGAGGGCGACGGGAGAGGGAAGCTGAAGGGTTGCTGGTAGCGCAGCGGCAAAGGAAAAAAAAAGAATCTCGCCCCCTACCACAGGCGCGATCCATCGAAGTCGCCGGACAAAGAGAACGCGAGAGAAAGGCAGACAGACACAGAGCTGCCAGCGACGCTTTTCGAAACCGTGCGCCGCGCGCCGTGGCGAACTGCGACGCCGGCCACCCCCAAAAGCACGATAGAAAAGGGCAAACACGTTGGCCCACAGAACCGCGCACAGGTAACCCTCTACTCGCACGCTTACGCCCACCACCGCCGCCGCCGCCACCACCACCAGCACCACCACCACCACCACCACCGCCGCCGCCACCACCACCACCACTACCGCCACCGCCACCATCACTACCATCCACGCGATCTAGACTGTGTGCGCACTTATCGTTGCACACGAGGTTCAACTCTCTGACGCAGCTGCAGGCTTACGCTCCTGAAACAGATACAATCGTACGCGTATTGGCTGCGCCATTCACTAATTTGTTACGCTGCCAAGTGGTTTTTCCATCGATACGCGAATTTTCGAAAACAAATTACGTTTGGGAGAGGCGGGCCTGTCGGTTTCGTTTGGGAACGGTTTTTGCGACGGTACAGATACATAGTTTCGAGATTGTGCTTTGGGGATGGAGATTTCGTTTCACGGGGTTCACTTCGTCGAGCCGCTCGAAGGTTAATCGTTCGACGAGGATCGTTCAGAAGTTTATGATTCGGCTGAGGTTCGAAAGTATAGTAGAAGAAGTATCTGATTTTTGTATTATTTTTACGGGTTTGTGATGTATTTATGTTAGACGGGGTGTCCCGTGATTATGTTAACAGTTGGTAGGAGGCGATTCTTGGGGTTATTTTAAGTAACTTTTTCCTTTGCGAAAATGCAATCCGCGGCTTCGTTTACGAGTTATTAGCGAAAAACGGTGACCAATGAGAGACGAGATCGACTGGCGCGTGGCGGCCGAGCCAGTCAGCGGAGCTGGGCTTCGTGCGCTCGCTGACTGGGCCGCCTCGCGCCAGCCGAGCTGGTCTCCCATTGGTTACTGTTTTTTGTTAATAACTCGTAAACAGAGCCGCGGATCGCATTTTCGCTAAGGAAAAAGTTATTCCAAATGAGCTCAGGAATTCCTCATTTACAGATTGCGAGACTTTTTTCGAATATCCTGTATATGTGTACGTCTCTCAGATTATGTCACTTTTACTTATAATATATTCATATTATAAATTATATGAAGATCGTGGTAGGTCGACAAACAATCGAATAATATTTCGTCGAACAATTTCCTCGACTTAAGGATTAAAGATTTAACTTAAAGGGTTAAAGTACGGAGAATATTTTTCTCAAGGAACTAGATTTATTAACTAGTGACTTAAATAATTATTTGCTTATTTATTAGCGACTTAAATAATATCGAAAATAAATAATATATCTTCGTATTTTATAATATATGTATTTAAACGATACGTTTGCAGTCTGTGGCGTAAACTATACAGTTCCTATGACATCAATGCGTCCACAATCGCCCTCAAAGGGTCAAAGCAAACTTGTTCTTTGATATCGTTCTGAAGATATCGAGCGCATAAATCCCTGGGAAACGAGTGTCGGACAACCGTACGGTTTAAAAAACCGGTTTCGTAGATACCATTTTTAGACGCATTGTTGCTTGTTTCGCTTCCAAGCGAATTTGAAAGACGGATCATAGTAAATCACGAGATCGACGTGGACCGATTGTCGTAACTCGATTGCTTGTCATTTTTCGCTGCGGTCCGATTTCGAGCATTTCGATCATACGAATCCAGCCTTTTGAAAACGAAAGGAGAATTCCTGGAATACGGAGAATTCCTGGTTTCTATTTCGGAGAGATGCTTTTCTCGATTAGAACGAAGATTCGACTCGTCTTGTTCATTCGTTCGGGGCAAATCGCGCACTTCAAGTCCCGAGAAACGAACGTTCTCGGCGACTGCAACGTGAAACATGTTCTCGAAGATAACGTTTAAATACGTCAGCCTGTTCTAATTGAACAATTATTCCTTTCCATTAACCACTTTGCACTCGAAGCTATTTTAATTATACTTTAAATATATTTTCTGATCTGCGCTGTTTCTATTTTATATGATTTATTGCGATTTATGCATGTGAAAGCCTATTGGCAAGTACAAAACTTGCAATTTTAAGAGTCTTTTAGATATAAACGAGTCTGATACTATTACAATTATTTTGAAAAATAGTACAACAATATTTGAGCCGTTTATTTTGAAAGCGGCATAAGTCGCTTTAACGTTTAAAAATATGGATGCTAACTTTCGAGAAGATTTACTTGTATCTGTTATCTCAGGATACTGATATTTTTCTCGGTATAAATAATTTCGTATAAACATTAAAAAATCACCACTTTTCATCACGGTAAAGTGACTTATGCCACTTTCAAAATAAACGGCTCATTTAGTAGCGCCTCAGAGTCGTCACACGAGTGCAAAGGGTTAATACATCGAAACGTTGTAAGAAATAAAAATGTAGAAACAAAAGTTCCTCGACAGTGTTCTCGTCAAGATACCACTTTCCGAAACTGCCCCGATTAATGCGTAGAAAACTCTCCCCTGAACGCCATTTTAAATGCGTCTCTATCGAGATAACTTCCGGTCTACTTATCCCATCGCCGTATCCGCGCGAGCAAAAACACGGTCCGCGGCGGCTCGATTCGCTCGAGCCAAATATCGCCGAAGCCGAGCCGAGCCGAGCCGAACGAACGAGCGAGCGAGCGAACGAGCTAGCGAACGCGCAGCAAATCTCATAACGTCCGTCCCGCCTCGACTTGGAATATTAACAAACATGCCGCGCACGGCTCCGGAATCCGTGCAAACCTTTCGTTAACCCGGTCCGAAAAGCCAGGTACGCGCGCGTACGTTACCTAAAAATCCCTTCCGCGGTTGGTAACGCGGCACGCATACCCCGACGCACGACGACGAGGAGCCGTTCGGATAGGTAAAGCGGAAATTCGAGGTGTGTACGTGGTCGCGAGTGTATCTGCCGCGGGGCCTTGGGGGCAGAGAGCTGGTACGCGGAGAGGGAGGGTGTGAGTGGCCGGGAGGGTTGGCGGAGGGGCGAGGAGCGGCGAGGGGCGACGAGGAGAACGAGAGAAAGAGAGAGAGAGAGAGAGAGAACGCGAGAGGGCGAGAAGAAGAGAGAACAAGAGAGCCGAGCGGAGTGAGAAGAAGAGAGCGGAGAGGAGCGAGAGAAGAGCGGAGAGGGTGGGAGCGGGGAGGCCGCGCGGAATCCGTGAGAGCGAGGGGAATTGGCGGGGCCGGAGGAGGAGGAGGGAGGGTTGTGCTGGTGCCCCGGCAGGGCGGTATGATGACAAAACATTCGCTCTGAGCTTCCGTGGAGGGTCGCGGTACAGCAGCGACGGGGTGGAGGCGGTGGGTCGTCGGCAGGGCGTAGGAGGAGGACGGAGAGTTAGGTGGAAGCTGGGCGTGCGGTGGGAGCGGCGAAGGAGGCGGACGAGAAGGATGAGGACGCTGGTAGAAGCGCGGCCGGGCGGGCGGCGGAGACCGTGGGCGGAGGGGGAGGGGGCAGGTTAGGTTCGAGGTTGCTCTCGGGGGTTGGGTAGCCACGGGGGTGTGGGTCGAGCGGCTGGTGTGGGGAAACGTGAGCGCCAGCCGGAAAGAGACTCCCCACCCCCTTGCTCTGTAAGCGAGGTGAGGTTGCCGCGTGTTCGTGTGAAACGTATATTCGCCTGTGTGCATATACGGGGTGTCCCGTTCTAATGTGTGAGCCTCGACCCCGAGCGCCTCTCCGCGAGACCGCGCGCGCGGGATAATGGGGGACACGGGGAAACGGGGGGGGGGGGGGGGGGAGCGCTTCCGAAGGAGACTTGATTGGCTTCGAGAGGGTGGCCGGCGACGCGTGTAGACCGTTTTTAAGGAAAGCCTCTCGGCCACCGAGACGACTTTCGAGCCGCTCACCCTCCGGCCTTTTTTTGTAGATCGGAATCGAGGGGGCGGCGCGGTTGCCGCGCGCGAATTTATTTACCCCGGTGTAGATTCTTACAGAAATTACCCCGATTAGCGGCGGATAAGAGGCGACGCGCCGGGCTTTCAAGCGACTCGAGGGAGTTGCGAAGAGGAACGACGCGCCGGCCAGGACTGCTCGAACGATCGCCGATCCCTTTTCTCGAAGTCGTCGTGCTCGCGCGTTTTTCTCCCAACGATCGCGTCGATACCGGTCAATGATCATTCCCGGATCCCGTGCAAGATCGTTCGCGGAGATCGGCCGCGCGAAATCGACGGAGAATATTCCGCGTCTCCCGGCGTCGTCGTCGTCCCCGCGGTGCGTTCATTACTCAATCCCCGAACCGACGCTCGATCGCGCGCCGCGTCCCAACTTCCGCGGCAGCGAGCATCAAAAACGACACACCCTGTATACGCACACATCGGTGGCACTCTCGCGGAGATCAACGTCGCTGTGCACCGAGTAAACTGTATACGTCTATCCATGAGAGGGTGTACGATGGTGAAAGCGTTGGAGAAAGCGGGAGAGAGAGGGCGGCAGCGAGCAAGAGAGACCGACGAAGAGAGAGACGGTGAGCGAAAGAGCGAGAGAGAAAGAGAGAGAGAGAGAGAGAAAGGGCAAGCGCGAGCAATGGAGACAGAAGAGGAGGGAGAATGGCGGCCAGGCGAGGAAGGTTTATATCCATCATTTTGTATTTCTCGCAGACATAAAAATCTATACCATCGTACAGACCGCCCACCCGCCCTTCGCGGCACCACCTCGTCCCTTCAACCGACCAACGTTTCGCCACCTACCCGCATCCTCTAAACCTACCCTGCCCCCCTCGCCGCCCCCGAGCGAACGCCAGGCCGCCCTCGTCCTCCGGTGCCGGAGCCAAAGCCTGGCTGCACCAAGCCGCCACCTCGCTCTTCTATTCCACGATGGGTGGGGTGCAAATATCGTATTTATTGTATGACGGGTCCGCGTATCCCAAGCTAACGCCTCCTGTCAGCTCACCCTACCGAACCCACCCCCGCCTCTTACTGCATTTCGCTCTCTTTGCCCGCGTTCTGCGTCGCTCCTCTCTCTCTCTCTCTCTCTCTCTCTTTCTCTCTCTCTCTCTCTCTCTCTCTCTCTCTCTCTCGTTCTCTCGAGCCCAGCCTCTATCCTCCTCGGCATCCTCTTCCCCCCAGCCGCGCCGCGTCTTCGTTTTTCGCTCTTTACTCGTCCTTACTTCTTTCGCCTTGTTCTTGCCGCGTCCTCCTTCAACCGTCCCGCCCGTCCGTGTTTCTTGCCGCGTCTCTCCGACCGATCTCCTCCGTCCCGTTCTCTCGGCTCTCCAGTCTTTCTCCGCTCCTCCGTCGTCTTTCGTCGGGCATCCTCCTCCCACTCGATCATGCTACGGTACACACGGTGCAGCGTGTCGCACCTTTGGAGAATGCTTCTTTCGCTCTTTACGACGCGTCGCGTCGGATCCTCGGACGCAAAGGGCTGTTTAAGAGCCAGAATACCGACAGAGAGGGGCCGGGGATCGTCTCCTAGGCGCTTTGTGACGGAATCGTTTGAAAACGGGGATCAAGTTGTCTCGCGCTCGTTGTCGCCGCGTCGCCTCTCGTTCCGTTCGTTCGTTCGTTCGTTCGTTTCTCCAGCCTCCTCCTTCCATCTCGCGAACGCGCCGACGACGAGCCGCTCCTGTCGCGCGGAAAGGATAATTGTGAATAATGTTTCCTCACCGGCGCTGGAGGGGATGCCGGAGACCGGTAAAAGGTGGCCTGATCGCGGCATTAATGAAAGGTTTAACGATGTTTTGATTAGCGGCTGCGGATCAGCGGGGCGAGGCGAGGCGAGGCGCAGGGGACGCGCCCCATTGTGCGCCGCGTACGAGATCTCGCGGCCGCGAATCGACGCTTTGTGTCGACCATCGGTGGTTCACGGGCTGTCGGAAATTCGTTGCCAAACAGAGTGCGCCTTCGATTCTCGTTTATGCTCCGATGAACCCGGAAGAAGCCGCTCTGCAAGATCGTTTCGCGAAGAGGCGCTTTCTCGTGCCGTTTTTTTTTTTAACAACGGAACCTGTCGACCGCTGAAAGCGACTGTCGCGTCGCCGTTTTGTGAAAATAACGAGAATGAATTCTTCTTGATTGGCAACTGGAGATCGAATTAACCAGTTAACTGTGTTCGACGAGTATACCCGTCACGGAGAAGTGGCAGTATTTCGTGTTACGACGAGTATGCTCGTCGCGCGTAAGAAGTAGCGACCATTGGCTGTTTAAATTGTAATTTTTGTGGAAACGAAAACGTATTCTGAAATTTCAAGATGTTCAGAATATTTTGAGACCAGACCAGAATAAAACAAATAAAACATATGAATGATTATATGAATAATTCGCGATATTGGTGTTCGATGTGCAATGCACCATTATGTATCGTTCCTTGCTTCGCCGAATACCACTCTACAGCAGCGATTTGAGTTTTTAACTTTCATAAGTATTTGATTTTTCTTGCGTTTTTTGTTTATTATGTATGCAGTATATGTTAATGTTGAGCGAGTAAGTAAATATTAGTAATAAAATTGTTAATTTCATAAAATAAAACCGTATTATTAACCAATATTATTTAATATTAATATTATTATTATTATATTAATATTAATATTAAATAATATTGGTTAATAATACTAATAATATATACTACTATAGTTTATACTAATATAGTAATAGTAATACTAATAGTATATGTATATAATAACATTATTATTAACCAATATTTCAACAGCGACACTTACTCTGTGTTCGACGAGTATACTCGTCGTCGCTTGATTCTCGCGACACATATAGATGAGCACTTTGAAAAGGAGGCGCCACAGCTAACTGGTTAAGACATTTTTTGAATCCGGAGTCTTCGTCATTTCGATGCGAATAGGACCGTTCTTGACCGGCTTTGAAGCGGAAATTTCTGTCAACGTTGGTAAACGTTCGACGCAAGAAATTGGAACATTTTGTTGGCGTTGTGAAACGTTTCTCTGCGATCATCTGGACAGAGTTTTACATGTTAGCGAGCGTCGGTTTACAATGTCGAATGCGTCGGATAAACATTCGCGCGGAAAATTGAGATACGCTTGAAGCGTCATCGTTGATGACGAATTGAGAAATTTCGTAAAAATTCTGGTGAGCGCGTCGCTTTGTTACGATTTTAAAATATATATTGGATCGTTCGGAGAGTTGTTTCGTTTCTCAAAAAATTTGTATCGGCGTTTAAAAGGCACTCGATTCAGTATTTTGCGAATAAAAAAACAGGCCTTCTGCTGGCATAAAATTTCATGGGTAACGGAAAAATGTCAAGGTTGTGTCAAGGTTTCTTTTTACACTGAACATTAACAAGTCGTCTTTCATTTTCTCGCGAATGAACGAAACAACTTTCCGAACGACCCAATAAGACCGTGAGTTACAAATTTTAGTGTTCGTTCCATCAACGGCAACTTCGTGTTCTCCGATAATAAGAACGGTTTTTAATGGCCTGATAAAATTAAAAGAAATATCGTTTGTCTAACTTTTAAAAAGCGAATGATACGAAATCCGGGCCTGTTCGGTGGTGTTAGTATCACCGAGTATTGCAAATGGGAAGGTAAATCGTCCCAAAAACGTACTTGCACGGCATCCGTAATTTCTCCGTGTTCATATTTCCTTAAAAATTCTATGAATATTTGCATTTTTAAGCGGATTTTCCGATTGTATTTTACTCGCTCTGATCAATTTACGGAACACGCGCGGAAGATCCAACAAGCACCATTGACTCTGGTTTAAAAGTGTGTGATACTTCGCGGTGGGATAAAAGCACTCGCATACTTGCTGGTTAGAGAAACGATGGTCTTAATTGCTTCGGGCGGGGTATATAGGATGGCCTTAAAATAAAGAACCGAAACGCGAAAGATAGTGAGAGCCGGAATGTTGGTCGAATTCCTCAATAACAAGCGGTTACTATCGAGAATGTTAATCGGTATTTTAACGCGACAATTGTGGACTAACATTTCTCACCCATGAGCTGTGTTTTCTGGATTGTCTTCAACTTTTGGAGTCCAATTATTTAGAAACTGGGCATTGGCAAATGATACAAAATTTCATTCGATCCTTTGTCGAACCGAGGCAACAATAAAAATTCGACACGAGGAACAGACTGACATTGTAAATAATAATAATAATAATAATAATAGTAATAATAACAACAACAATAATAATAATAATAATAATAATAAAATAAAAACTGAAATATTAAGGCGAATGCAACAAGCTTGAAGTGCGATTTATCTGCAAACGTCTGAAACTAATCAGATAATGTGAAAAGCGTACTAATTATTTAATATCGGTGAAAAATTTGCAAATCGACGTAAGAAACCAATTTATGTTAAATATTAAAAAGAAGAAAATACGTCCTAGTATATATAATCAAATTGTTCCTCTGCACCTCGAAGAATTATATGCATGTACCACGTGTCACCAAAAAGGCGGTATTTTTCTTCGATCATTTTATAATTAGGAAAAATATCTTGTAACGCACACCTTGCAAATTTGAGCAATTTTGCTTGTCTCCCAAACAATCCACCATCCATTTTGTACACGTAAAAGACTACATACAGTAATGTCTCCCCAATTGTCGCCCAAATTCTGCACTATAATAGACAATTTGGGAAGAGGAGACGCGATTATTCGAGCCTTGCGGCTCGTTTTTTATAATTACCGATTGTCAATAACTATAAAAACGAGCTGCAAGGCTCGAATAATAGAAATTCCTCTTCCCAAATTGTCCAATTTCGTGGACAATCTGAGCGTCAGTAAGGGAGACATAACTGTACTCTGTTTTATGTATACATATATGCATACATAGATCCGCAATGACTCTCGGCCGTCGAATTGTTCTTATCTCGACGTTATCAATTTGTTTGGTAATACTCTCTAATTGACGCTCAGGTTGTTCACAAAAATGGAGAATTTGAGAACAGGAGATACGATTATTCGAGCCTTCCGGTTCGTTTTTTTATAATTACCGATTGTCAATAACTATAAAAACGAGCTGCAAGGCTCGAATAATCGTATCTCCTCTTCCTAAATTGTCCATCTTTGTGGACAATCTGAGCGTCAATTAGGGAGACATTGTTGTATTTGGCATCGTCGCGTCGGAAACGGAACTCTACCCGGACCGTCGCAATTACGTTTGCAATTTTTCGAATAATCGTACCTGCTCTTCCCAAATTGTCCATCTTTGTGGACAATCCGAGCGTCAGTTAGAGAGACGTTACCGTATTTGGCATCGTCGCGTCGAAAACGGAACTCTACCCGGACCGTCGCAATTACGTTTGCAATTTTTCGAATAATCGTACCTTCTCTTCCCAAATTGTCCATCTTTGTGGACAATCCGAGCGTCAGTTAGAGAGACATTACTGTACTTGACATCGTCGCGTCGAAAACGGAACTCTACCCGGACCGTCGCAATTACGTTTGCAATTTTTCGAATAATCGTACCTTCTCTTCCCAAATCGTCCATCTTTGTGGACAATCCGAGCGTCAGTTAGAGAGACATTACTGTACTTGACATCGTCGCGTCGAAAACGGAACTCTACCCGGACCGTCGCAATTACGTTTGCAATTTTTCAGCGTAAAACCGCTTTTTAATCAAACAATTGCGTATTCAACGGGTCCCCGGAGCATTATCTGCCACCTCCGTCGGCTTCTACATTATGCAACAAGTTTCATCCGCAAAGCGTTCAATCCTCCGCAACGATCAGAATCTCCCCGGGAGAAGATTGCGTTCTTCATTCGGCGATCCGTGATCGATCCACTTTCGTTCGGGGACACCTTGTAGCATGCAGCGCGGCAGTGGCGTCGGCAGCGGCCGGCGAAGAAAAGGGAGGAAACTATTTATTTGGCACGGTTAATCGGCGGAATTCGTGGCGCTTTAATACGCGGTCTAATTGAGCGTGGGCGGCACGCGCGCGCGCGCGCCGCCTATCGAAAGTAAAACGTCCGCGGGCTTCGAAACAAATGGGATTCCCCTCGGCGAGTATGGCCGAAGAAGTTCGTAAATTTTCGCCCGCGCGGCAGATACGGGTGGGAACGCGTCTCTCGAAATTGCAAAGCAAACGCGCGAGCGGTTTCCCCCGCCCCGCCGTCTCGCGCGTTCCCTCGCCTATGTTTCTTTTCTTCTTCTTCGTTTTCTTTTTTCGCTTCCCTTTGCGCCTCCTCCGCCGCCGTTTTCTCTTCTCCTCGCCGCCTCCTCTCCGTATCTCATTTCCTTGGAGCGACGCGCGGGAAACTATCGGCCACCATACTCGAATTTAATTTCCACCTACGGCACCGTCGTCGACGAAAACAAAACAGAACAAAACAAAAAGGAACGTTTACGAGCTATAAAAGATCGTCGATGCGGGGCGAAAAAAAAAAAGGAAACAGAAACGGGGCGGAGGGACGCGCGCGGAACGACGGGGCGACGAGGGACAAAGGGGGAACGAGACGGCGGGGATGCGTGCGTTCGAACAAATTGGAAGAGAGTCGAGGGACGAGCACTTGTCTATCGCTTTGTGAATAATACTTCGGGAACAAGTGGCGTTACAACCGTACGGAAATGCACGCCGAACCGTGCGAAATTGTAGGATCCGCGGGGTGAGTCACCTAAGCCTCGGGAAGTGTGAATATTCCCGGTTATTTGAATCGCCCCCCCCCCCCCCGCTGCCGGATGGGAACCTGTCGCGATATTCAAATTTCTCTCGCCGGCTAAACAACGTCTTCTGCTCTCTTTCTCTCTCTGTCTAGCTTAACCCTTTGACTGCGCGATGCTCCGTGTTCGAACGATTCATAGTCCATGTCGATAGCAATCGAACATGGTACAGTGATGTCTCCCTTACTGACGCTCAGATTGTCCACTAGAATGGAAAATTTGGGAAGAGGAGATACGATTATTCGAGAGCCTTGCAACTCGTTCTTATAGTTATTGACAATTCGAAAACTAGAAAAGCGAACCAGAAGACTCAAATCTCCTTTTCCTAAATTCTCCATTTTTGTGGACAATTTGAGCGTCAATTAGAGAGACACTCTGCTGTACAGTAATGTCGATACGATTATTCGAGCCTTGCAACTCGTTCTTATAGTTATTGACAATTCGAAAGCTAGAAAAACGAACCAGAAGACTCAAATCTCCTTTTCCTAAATTCTCCATTTTTGTGGACAATCTGAGCGTCAATTAGAGAGACACTGCTGTACAGTAATGTCGATACGATTATTCGAGCCTTGCAACTCGTTTTTATAGTTATTGACAATTCGAAAACTAGAAAAGCGAACCAGAAGACTCAAATCTCCTTTTCCTAAATTCTCCATTTTTGTGGACAATCGGAGCGTCAATTAGAGAGACACTCTGCTGTACAGTAATGTCGATACGATTATTCGAGCCTTGCAACTCGTTCTTATAGTTATTGACAATTCGAAAACTATAAAAATAAACCGCAAGGCTCGAATAATCGTATCTCCTCTTCCCAAATTGTCCATTTTTGTGCGCAATCTGGGCGTCAATTAGAGAGACATTACTGTAATCGGAGGGTTGAAAAAGTATCTTAGGACTGGAAGTACGTCTTGGAGGTACTGATAGGTTGGCATTAATTAACCCTTTGCACTCTAAGCCATTTTAACTCGGAGTCTAAAATAGTTTCTCTGACCTATAGTGTACTTCCATTTGACATAACTTACTTCATTTTATGCATGCGACATTGAATTTTGTGACTCAAGCAACAATACACAGTTGCACAGTTTTTTAAATATAAACAAATTCGATGATGTTAAAAAGGATTTTCAAACGTAATCTAAGAATTTTTGGATGGCAGAATCGCCATTTTCGAAATCGCCACTTGAGTGCAAAGGGTTAACACTAGGTCGCTAATTTTTTAATTCACGATTATTCGTATCGCGTAAAGATTCATTTATAAGTTATTTATTCAATTTATATGTTACTTGCGGCAAATGTTACGATGGCGCTTGTTAAAAATCAGGGTAAATGTTTTATTATTATATTATATATTAAACTGATATAAAACAGCTGTCTTTTGTGCTCCGTAAATCTAGTGTTAAATTTGCATAAAAAATACATAATTGTAACAGAAGAACTGTTTTTAAAGTATGGGTCCAAAAATACCCAGGGTCAGCCGGACGCCGCCAGGCGGAAGGTCGGGCGTCCGAGGGTTAACCCTTTGCGCTCGAGTGGTGACTTCGAGGCACCACTAAAAAATGTTTATAGCGCATTTCAAAATAATCCTTACATGAAGAAAATTTAGATTTGAAAAATTGTTAAAAATATAACTGTTGTATAAGTCATGCTCTGTCATATAAAAGAGAGACCGCGTAGGTCAGAAAAATCATTTTAGATTTACAGTTAACCCTAGAAAGATAACCATATGACAACGTACGTAAAAGATAACCATACGCTTCAGAGGCGCATGCTTTTCTAAGGCGCCAATTTTATACTAACAATGGATATTTATTTAAGTTAATCTAGTCATTTTAAAGGTTTGGCATTATTGTAAAAATAAAATGCATTTATATTATATTTTTTTATATTTTAAGTAATTTTAAACTTAAATCACTAGACCTCTATGAAAAATTAACAAAAATCAACAGTCTTCGCAGGCGCCTCTGCGACGTAGGTTATCTTTTTCGGGTTAAAATGGCTTCGAGTGCAAAGGGTTAATACAGTGCAGAAATACAATTCTTGATGTCGCTATTGCATACTCATCAAGCTTGTTCGTATATTGTGCGTTTTATGGTTTCTTTATGTCTTTATTTTAGGTCAGAGCGAAAACGAGAATTTTCGTTTCCCGATGCGAACGTTTCGCGAATTTTCTGTACTAATGGATTTTTCGGACCGCCGAGAGCGAAGGGGGATGACTTTCACGCTGCTTATGAAATCGTGCGATCGCGTATTGTTTTCGGTACACATCGCCTGTAAATGACGCGTGTCGTTCAAAATACTTCGACGGGGAACGTGTTAACTAAACTGTAAATGTAAAATTGAACGGCGACGAAAATCGCGTATCGAGACGCGATGTTTTGAATGGTCGTCGCGCACCCCTTTTCTGCAGTTAGGCGATTCGTTTATAATAGCGTGCGAAAACTATTCGGAGTCGAGATAAACTGTTTGAAAAGACGGCAGGGCATTTCTTCTAGAAGTGCATTTTTTGCGGAGTTTTCGGATCGACAATTTTTCAATAGTTGCAATAGTGAAAAATATGTTATCGCAATATAAGTAATGAATAGTAATATAATAATAAATAATAAATATATATAAATATAAATATAAATATTCGTGTAAATATAATATATAAATAATTATAAATAATCTTGTAAAGCTGCGATCCTGTAGACCCTATACATATTTTCTTCGGTGATCCAAATGATCCACTTTACATGTACAACCATAAACGCCCGACGCTGGAGCACGAATATTCAAGCAAATATTCATCGTGTCGTTTCGCAAAAATCCGAATTGCAGAAAATCTATTCCGCCGGTTAATAGGTTCGCGCAGTAAAAAGTATATTAAAAAATTGATTAATTTCTGGCGAAATTTTTTCCGTTACTACGTTCCGCACGTTCGGATGGTTTAGGTGCTTCCAAATCCGAAGCAAACTTTATGAAAACATCATCGAATTGTTAACAAGCTACGTAACGCGATTGGTCGGACAACGGTAACTTGCTTTTCACTCTGGACTCCTCGTTCTTAACTTTTATAACTTCAAAAATAAACGAAATATTTTTATTCGAAAATATAAATAAAATAAAAGAATGCAAAAATTTCGTATGTATTATTCGATAAATGTAAAGTTAATTACGCCTGGAAGCAAACCGAAGACACATTAATTGCTCACCTCGCAGTAGAGTTGGGCAAAAAGTAATCTGCTTAAAGAATTAACCGTTTTAACTCGTCAGATATTGCGAGCAACTTGTAACGGGTGGGCGAAATGTAATCCGATCGATGATTAACGACAATAACTGTTAATTATATATGTAATAATATAATAATATTAGGTCTACCGGAAAGTTCTGTCCGGTTTTTAATTGAAATATATAACACAATTTTCATACATTTAATAATATTTATCGTAGAATATACTTTCCATCGTTACTTATGACTTCTTGCCAGCGTGACGGCAACTTGTAAATGCCATTTTTTAAAAATGATTTATTTTTAGAGGCGAAGAACTCGACTAGTGCTTGGTTGACATCAGCTTCAGTTTTGAATTTTTTTTCCTGTAAAAAGTTTTGCAGAGAGAAACAAGTGATAATCGGAGGGTGCTGGGTCTGGGGAGTATGGTGGATGCGACAGAATTTCCTAGCCTAGCTCTGCGATTTTCCGACGAGTCGCCAAAGCAGCATGTGGTCTGGCATTATCATCGGTAGCCATGTTTTCACGATCGCGTCTCGCTTAATAATGACACGAGACATCTTTGTTTCAGTTTATTTAGGAGAGTACATGTGTGTAAATGCAATGATAAAGAGAGATAGTCGTATATGTCTCAAATCAACATGTGCATATGGATTGAAACTTGAAGTGACACTATCGGATAGAACTTTCCGGTAGACCTAATATAATAATATAGTAATATAATAATATAGTAATATAATAATATAATAATATAATAATATAATAATATAATAATATAATAATATAATAATATAATAATATAATAATATAATAATATAATAATATAACAATATAATAATATAATAATATAATAATATAATAATATAATAATATAATAATAATAAACGTTAATTTATATATGATAATTATATATGTTAATTTATAATAACTTATAACAACCAACAAGTTATAATCGTTAACCATCGATTACTTTTTGCCCAGCTCTGACCCCACGGTAACCGGCTCCTCTACGCCGCACTAAATATTTCATAAATTCAACGTCCCTGCAACCCTAACAGACATCCCGAAACAACTCGGAAAAATTGAACGACCGAAGACGCGTTCTGGAGAAGTTGGGCCCCGCGAGGTCGGGGGTCGCGGCGGCGGTGCCGTTAAAAGGTTCTTCTGTTTACGGCGTCACCGGCTTCACTCGGCGTCTACGTACATTGTTACGCCCATCGGTGGGTCTCGTATGACCAGAAAGTTGGCTAACTATTCGCGAACGTCGAAGTTTCGTCTCGTTTCCGATGAAGCGCGCCAATAAAGCCCGGCCGTATCGTCGAAGCGGGCAGAAGTCGCCCGGGAAGAACGCACATACCCTCCCCCCACCCCCACCCCCGGCACGCGCATGTTTATTCCCCCCTCGCGACCGTTATCGGATTATTGGCCATGTTTCCCAAGCCGGGCTTGTTATTCCATTTCTTTCAATAACAGACGCGCGCGCGGCCGCGCGACCGCCCCGCGACTGCAATTTGCATTTCATTACGCGAAGTCACCGGGAAGGGTGGAACTTTTATCATAGGTTTACTTTGGCCGGGGGTGGCGGCGAGGGGAGGGCGGACGGACGGACGGAGGTACATTTACCTTCGCGGCTGGCCGGCCGGGAATTATTATTCGCGGCATCGGGAGACTCCTAACTTTCCGCGTCTCTATGCTTTACACGTGTTAGGGACGGCGGAAGGGGAGGGGGGGAGCGGCTCTCGGGGTCCTCGGGTCGTGGCTCGGGGTGTTCGGGGGTGGGCCCGGGGAGAAAAAGTGCGCGACCGATGGCGGCACGAGACCGCGGGCGCCGGGAAAAGGTTTCGGTAGGAAGTGTCTTTGCAATTTAACTTTTACGGCGCGCCCTGTCATTTCTATCCGGGCTTTCGCCTCCCCCGGTCCGCCCGCCCCCCGCCGCCGGCCGCTCACCACCTTCGATCCGCGTTATTCACGTTAGATGAGCCTGCGCGGAGATGCCGAATAACTCGCGCGAATTGTTCCAGTCACCCTCCCCCCTCCCCCCTGCCGCCCGGTTGATATTTTTCGATCGCCGGAAACCAGCGCGCCCGGCGAACAAGCGCGATTCCCAAACGGAAGCGCGGCCCGGCGTGGAGCTTGTTTTACCCTTGTTTTGCAACCCGCTCCCGGGATTGGACGATTTGAGCGATGTCTGGAAACCGACTGGTCGCGTCTTTGTAGTTCATTGTTTGCACGAACGGTGCTGTTGCAGGGGGTTACCGACGACGACGGGGCATTCGACGAGTTCGTGCGCGCGGTTGCGTATCGTCGCGGTCCAATTTCGGCGGATGCCGGAGGAATGTAACGTGCACGGGGGAGGGAGGGGGGGCACGGTTTACGTCGATGCCTCTATGATAAACAAGCGGTGTTGGAATGCAAGGCGTGGCGCGCGATGATGTTATCGGGTTTTGGGACCTTTCGAATACGACGAACGAACGAACGAACGGTAACCGACGCTCGACTGCAAATTAGTGCTTTTGTGGAGGAGTGCTTTTCGCTATGTAAAGAGGGAGACGCACGCACCACCGAGAACTGAATGCGATACTCTGTGAAATATGATTTAAGCGAACCAGTAATTATACGCGAAGATTGCGTTCTAATTGGCACAGTTCTTCGCACTTTATCCGTGGATGTAACACGTCTGTAACACGGTAGATGGGTTCCTAGAAAATGCCGTGTCGCGAAACCGTGTTATATGAGACCCATAGTCGGTACGAAAAGAGGGGTTGCGTTCTGAATACTTGTTAAAACGAAATATATATTTTTTTAATTACATATAAGCAATTTAACTTTTATTAAAAATATAAATGTATGTATAATACAAAACGAAAAAGAAATACAAAATATTATGCTTCTTAAATCGTACGGATCTGTGGCATATTTTTCGAGATGCGAAGAGAGAACTGGTTTACTAGACAATGTTTAAGTACAATAAACTTTCATGGGTTCGTTAGAAAAAGATCAAGACCGAAAAGCATGTAAAAATGTTGTTTTGACGAGTCCATTTGATATCCAAAATTCTGTGCCAACAGGAAAAATAGATATGCTTCTTGTTGCCGATACATATTGCGTAAATGAGCTAAAAGGTAGAAGCTAAAACGTAAGCATTGTTTCAATATATTGTGTGTGTTCGTAAAATTGTATTTCATAAAATAGTATTTCATAAAATAGTATTCCATAAAATAGTATTTCATAAAATAGTATTCCATAAAATAGTATTCCATAAAATAGTATTCCATAAAATAGTATTCCATAAAATAGTATTCTATAAAATAGTATTTCATGAAATAGTATTCTATAAAATAGTATTTCATGAAATAGTATTCCACAAAATAATATTTCATAAAATAGTATTCTATAAAATAGTATTTCATAAAACAGTATTCTATAAGATAGTATTCTATAAAATAGTATTCCACAAAATAGTATTTCATAAAATAGTATTTCATAAAACAGTATTCTATAAAATAGTATTCGATAAAATAGTATTCCACAAAATAGTATTCCATAAAACAATATCCCATAAAATAGCATTCCATAAAATAGTATTCCACAAAATAGTATTCCATAAAACAATATCCCATAAAATAGCATTCCATAAAATAGTATTCCACAAAATAGTATTCCATAAAACAATATCCCATAAAATAGCATTCCATAAAATAGTATTCCACAAAATAGTATTCCATAAAACAATATCCCATAAAATAGCATTCCATAAAATAGTATTCCACAAAATAGTATTCCATAAAACAATATCCCATAAAATAGCATTCCATAAAATAGTATTCCACAAAATAGTATTCCACAAAACAACATCCCATAAAATAGTATTTCATGAAATACTATTCCACAAAATAGTATTCCACAAAACAACATCCCATAAAATGATGCCTTCCGACGCGAACAAATTGACGAAACCCCATCCAACAAAGGGCCCTAAACTCAAATAAAAATCCCCAGTACATCAACAACCGTAGCATCAACTTTCTAAAATCATTGCAGTCGTATCAATAAAAAGTGACTCGCGTACGACGCGTTAACGTCAAACCTTCGAAACCGCGGTCACTATTTTCGCCAGGCTAGCATAAAAAAGAAAACTAAACAACACTATAATTTCTATTAGTCCGAAATAATCCGTCCCGTGCTGGATATCAAAATAATTACCGGCAGAAATCGGAGAAACTCTCGAGCGAGCGAGGCGGCACGGCGTGCGCGCGGTAGTCGGTTCAGTTTCAGATTTCACGATGATCGGCCGCGCGACGCGATTAACAAATTATATCGCTGGCAGCAGGGAGAGAGTCGGAGGAGGGGGAGGGGGAGGAGAGAACGCGGGCTCGCCGCGGAATCGAGACGAAGATGGGAAGCGGGAGGACGCGAGCGAAAGAGAAGGTGGCGAAGTAAAAGGGTCGAGGCCGCAATGAGCCGAGCTTCCACGCTTCCCCTAATTACATTTTCATACGAACCGTTTTCCCCTTTATTTTCTCCTGCTGTCCTACGACCATTTTTCCCGGAGCCAACTCAACTTCCCGGGTTCCTGTTTCCCGTCAACGTGTCTCTGCGCCCCGTCCACCCCCCGCGGCCGCCCCGCGTCCCTCTTCTGTTTCTCTGTCTCCGTTCACGTTTTCTCTTGCGCCCACCCCCTCGCCACCGGCCCCGCCGCGCCGCTCCGCCGCGTCATCCCACCATCCCCCGTTGCTTTTCTCGTCCACTGGAAAAACGCTTTAATACGTTTTTGCCGCTCGTCGTTGCTCGGGAAAGGGAATAGCAAAAGGGGTGGAAAAGAAACGGAAACAACGTATATATATAGAGAGAGAGGGGGAGCGACGACGGGGGAAGGGGGCGAACAAGAACGAACAGCCCCCGCTCTTTCTCTCTCCCTGCGTCCCGCGTCGCAGCGCCGCTCGGGTCGAAAAGTGCAAGGTGAATTTTTCGTTTGCACCGGGAGTGCGCGCGATAAAGGTCCATCGAGACCGCCGACGGAAAAGATCCCTGCAACGAAGGTCCCGTTGCTTCTTTTTCCGACGGCGCCGCTCGCGCTCCCGCGTCCCCCCTCCCCCCTCTCCCCTGCCCCACGCCGGATATCTCTTTGTTTAGCAAAATGTTGTTGCAGCGCGAACCTGCGCGTTGCCGCTCCGTTCGAAATTGCTCGCCGCTTCACGGATAACAAACGTAGCGAAAGCTTCTCGAAACGGGGCCAGCCCCGAAAGCCGAGCGGATTGCCCGATGACTTGGCCGGGGCCGGGCGAAGCTTGATGGATCAATTAGCCGACGGAACAAATTTCTTTGTACGCCGACGAAAGGGGGACGGCCGTTTCCTGCGAGCCGTTTGCTCGTCGCGTTGTTACCAGAACGGTGGCCGACGGTTTTTTTTCACGTTCGCTCTCTTTTTGCCGTGCTCGGGCGACGGCAAATTTATGGAGCTTTTTAATTGGTTCCCTTGAAAATGTGGAAGCTCTTTTTAAAAGACCCGCGAGCGCTGTGTTCCGACGGGAAACGCGGCCCGAGAACGTTTTTCGAAATGTTAGGGTTTTTGGGATCTTATCAATTCCGAGGGAAAGATTGAAAATAACGTCCGCGAGAAATTAAACCTTTGGCGGTGCGATGAGTATACTTATTATTATTATGAAGAAGTATCTTTTTTCTGTGTTGGAATAACTGCAATTGTTTTTTAGCGTGTCGAGTAAAATTTTTGGGATTTGTACATTTCTGGCATTTTGCCACTAAAACGTTTGCTAAAAATTAGTCTGGACTGTTAACAAGTTGGAGACTACCTATGTTCGGTAAACTTTGCTCGACTTCTTCGTAACGAATTTGATACTGTTATTGGGGGGAGGGTTAAAAATTCTCGCATAATTTTCCACATCTGTGTCTAACGAGCTTGTACGATTGTCAACCCTTGCTTCACAGTGACGGTAAAGTTCGTACACTAGAGTGTACAAATTCGTAAAAATTGTGAAAGTTTACAATTCGGCTCGTTTTTATAGTTGTTGACAATCGGCTGTTATAAACGCGAGCCGCAAGACTGAAATAATCGTACGTCCTCTTCCTAAATTGTCCATTTTTGTGTACAAACTGATGGACAATTTGGGAGAGCTTACTGTAGTTTGCGTCTTTGTTGGTTCCAAGTCACAGAAATTGTTTATACTCGTCGATTCAGGCCATAGACTGAAGAGAATTAAATAGAATCCTAAGCTTCTATACTTAACATTAACACTGAATAATCTGATTCTAAAAGTGACTTAATCTGTGTTAAAAGTGACTAATCCGACTGTAAAAGTAACTTAATCTGTGTTAAAAGTGACTAATCTGACTCTAAAAGTGACTTAATCTGTGTTTGTTTTATAAGAATGACGAGATAGAATTTATTTAGCTTTTACACTATTTTCATAGTACCAGATATTTAAATTTCAAAAATTATCCGATTATTTCCTACGATACAGATCTTGATAATTCCAACGATTTTGAAATTTCAGATATTTTAAGTCGAGGCATCGACGCCACCCTAAATGACATTACTAAACCATGCCACTGCTTCTCGTTTCCCCGTATCACAGTCATCGCCCCCGCCATCTTGCCGATTGCACCAAGAATTGTCGTAAACTCCTCGACGATGGCTAATCCTAAAAACCACGAGGATTCAAAATAAACCTCGAAAGCAACGCCTATTCTGCCAGCGAGAAACGAAAAGTCTTCCTTAAATCTTGTCAAGGATGAGGCGCGTAAGTTACGACCGGTCCAAAAAAATGATTCTCTCGCGCCTCGAGAAATAAATTCGACGTTGCAGCAACGTCTACGAATCTGGCACAGCTCGATCGAGCACTGTGAAACGCGAACGAAACTTCTCCTGAAACGATTACCGTTCCATTTCTGATTCGCTCCGAAGGGAATCTTTTTAGCGCGAATACGCCTGAGCCGCTTTGCAGATAAGTATTACATTTTATTCCGCGTCTAAAAATCCATTTTTCACGGCGCGACGCAGTCGAACACGCAACTTGAGCGGCGCATTACATCGCCAGCCCCCAACCAACCCAACCCCCTCCCCGTTGCTTCGAGCGTTCTATGCGCCTCGAGATAGTTAAATTCCATCATTTCACGAACTATCGATCGCGGGACTCCATTACGACACTTAAAGCATTCATACTATTTTTGTTGCGTTCGTTCCTCCCCCCGAGAAAGCCGTTCGTCACCGGCATTGTCCGCGACCAGCGTCCCTTTTTTCTCCCCCTCGCCCTCCCCCGCTCCCCCGCCGCCGCGATAACGCGACACCTAACGTTCCCGAGCTTTCGTCAACGTCGGTTTTCACCCCCCGTTTCACCCCTTTCGCTCTCGCCCGGCTAACCCCCTCGACGGTGGATCTTCTTCACCCGAGATAATCGCTTTAATACGTTTCCAGCCGCGTTTCTACTGCGAGATATAAAAGCAGTTGTCTCGTAAAAGTTGCAGGACTCGATGCTTACCCGCCGCCCTACTGGCGCTGCCCAACCCCTGCTGAAAGGGGCCGCATGAAAGCCACGGTGTAACTTATCGATCTTTGTTGCCCTTTGAGCGTTTCGCTTTTAATTCTCCTCGATGCGTCCAGTCTTTGACTGCGGTGTCATTGACTGTTACGCGAAACGGTTTCTCGGGGGGGTGGGGGGGGGCGGTCGTTAAACAGAGGCTGGCCCTTCGCTGTCTTCGAGATAGGTTTCATGATCGCATAACGGACCGAATAGAGATCTCTATTCACTTCCCGTGGAACGAAATCTCGCCGCCCCTGCGTCCACGGAACAGTTTTCAAATCATATTTCGCTCGCAACCCCTTTCTCGGGGTTCTCTTGCTTAGCGCGTTCTTCTTTCCGACGAACTTTGGATGCTTATGGTTGTAGTATTGTAATATTCGTGTCTACGATTTTCGGATACGCAAAATGTACGCGAAAATGGACAATTTGAGAAAAGAAGATGCGACTATTTTTGAGTTTTGCGGTTCGTTTTTGTAGTTACCAAGTGTCAACAATTATAAAAACGAGTCGCAAGACTGGAATAATCACACCTTCTCTTCAAAAATTGTCCATTTTTGCTTCCAAGCTGAGCGTCAATTAGGGAGAATTTGAAATTTTCGTTCCCGTGGAATGAAATCTTGGCGCCCCTGTGTCCACGGAACAGTTTTCAAATCATATTTCGCTCGCAACCCCTTTCTCGGGGTCCTCTTGCTTAGCGCGTTCTTCTTTCCGACGAAATTTGGATGCTTATGGTTGTAGTATTGTAATATTCGTGTCTACGATTTTCGGATACGCAAAATGTACGCGAAAATAGACAATTTGGGAAAAGGAGATGCGACTATTTGAGTTTTGCGGTTCGTTTTTGTAGTTACCAAGTGTCAACAATTATAAAAACGAGTCGCAAGACTGGAATAATCGCACCTCCTCTTCAAAAATTGTCCATTTTTGCTTCCAAGCTGAGCGTCAATTAGGGAAAGTTTGAAATTTTCGTTCCCGTGGAACGAAATCTCGGCGCCCCTGTGTCCACGGAACACTTTTCAAATCATATTTCGCTCGCAACCCCTTTCTCGGGGTTCTCTTGCTTAGCGCGTTCTTCTTTCCGACGAAATTTGGATGCTTATGGTTGTAGTCTTGTAATATTCGTGTCTACGATTTTCGGATACGCAAAATGTACGCGAAAATGGACAATTTGGGAAAAGGAGATGCGACTATTCGAGCTTTGCGGTTCGTTTTTGTAGTTCCCGATTGTCAACAAGTATAAAAACGAGTCGCAAGACTGGAATAATCGCACCTCCTCTTCAAAAATTGTCCATTTTTGCTTCCAAGCTGAGCGTCAATTAGGGAGAGTTTGAAATTTTCGTTCCCGTGGAACGAAATCTCGACGCCCCTGTGTCCACGGAACAGTTTTCAAATCATATTTCGCTCGCAACCCCTTTCTCGGGGTTCCTTGCTTAGCGCGTTCTTCTTTCCGACGAGTTTTGGATGCTTATGGTTCTAGACCGTATAAAGCAGCGTAAATATTCGTATCTACGATTTTCGGATACGCAAAATGTACGCGAAAATGGACAATTTGGGAAAAGAAGATGCGAGTATTCGAGCTTTGCGGTTCGTTTTTGTAGTTACCAAGTGTCAACAATTATAAAAACGAGTCGCAAGACTGGAATAATCACACCTCCTCTTCCAAAATTATCCATTTTTGCTTCCAAGCTGAGCGTCAATTAGGGAGAATTTGAAACGAATTCACGAAAGGAATTCAGGATTAATAAATTCATGAATTAATTAACTATTGAATTAATGAATTCATGAATTACCGAATCCCAAATGAATTCAGTACGTATATTTTAATTACATTTCTAGATTCAGGACTACGATTTTTGGACTCTTCTCGACGAAATCCATTGGAACGTGCACTGGAAAGTCAAAAAAAAAAAATATAGACCTCCAAGGAAAAGTTCAGCCAATTTTTTCAACGCAGTTTTTAACGCACTTCTTCCAAAAACATTTTTGTTTTCCTTTAAATCTCGACGTTACGAAGATTTTAATTAATCGATAGAAAGTGAGAATTTAGGTAACGATTTTGATGTCGCGGGTCGAAGTGGACCCGGGCTTCGATAAAAAAGATGCCCGATTCCACAATCTTCATTCTAAAATCATTGGAATTGCAAAGATCATAGGAAATTATCGAATAAATTAGCCGTCATATTTCTACGGTGCAACAGTTTTATTTCGCGTTTAAGGGCGCTTTTGAAGGGAGAATTTACTGTAGTTGGACGCCTAAAATGTTCGAAACAAAAATTAATCGACTCTCGGTTAACCGTAAATTGCAACACTAACTTTCCAGCGGCAACCTTTTAGTTTTACTTTCGAACTTTGCTTTGGTACACTTTTTCCTTCGAGAAACATACCATCCGATATTTAAGGCTTCTTAGCACACCTTGCTTGGGGAACTATTATCCGAGGAATAAGTGTAGTCAGACAGTTGGAACTCGGAATAGTCAGACATTTTGCGCGTGCAAATGTTAGTAAACGCGGGTGCTGCAGATGTTAGCAAAGGAACCGCAACAGAATCAAGAGAGGCTTGAATTGACTCGTTAGCGAGACAGTGAGACTGTACAAGAGATGCTAGAAACGCCTTGATGTGTCTATTAAAAACTGGTGCCCTGTTGACTTCAATTTTCTGTTATTCTCGGGGCTGCATCCTAAATCCGCCCTGCGACGGACTGTTCCAGCTACCGAAAAGTTAAGGGCGACGAGATCGTGCACAGTCTACGCAAACAAATTTCTACCGTTTTTGATTCCCACGAAAAAAAGTGAACTTGTTTAAACGGTTTCTGCTAGTCGAAAAGATATCAGTTTTCTAAGATCCGATCGAACTCTCTCAAAACACGTCACAATCCATTGAGAAATATTGATTTTCGGAGATCAAATATTTAGATTCAAGTCTCGCCGTTTAAAAAATGTTAACATTGCCTGGCAACATTTTTTTTTAGTCAAATACAACCTGTTCGATCCTGATAAATTATTTTATACATGGAGTTCGAGTATCACACAGCTTAATTAGGAAAGACGAGATAACCTGATCTGCCATGATCGTTTGCCGATGTCTTTTAGTAGTTCGACAATCTCTTTTTCAATTCGATCAACAATTCTTTCATTTTATTATGTCGTATCTACTATCGATATTGATACTGTCGATATAATAATGATATTATATATTATATAATATATATATTATATTTATTATTATATATATATTATATATATTATTATTATTATTATATATATATTATATATATTATTATTATTATTATTATATATATAATATATATATATTCTCTATTTTTGTTGATTATTCTTAATTTAACCTGTAAATCAGGTGGTTTCTCAATTTTAAACACTTGAAAGGCAAGACATGAGAAAAGTGAAATATGTAATATTATATAATAATATATATAATAATAATAATAATATAATAATATATATATATTTATTATATAATATTACATATTTCACTTTTCTCATGTCTTGCCTTTCAAGCGTTCAAAATTGAGAAACGATCTGATTTACAGGTTAAATCGAGAATAATCAACAAAAATAGAGAATTCTACGTAATTTTGTATACAATTTCCAGCAAACAGAAATTTGTATCGATTCTATGTTTCGCATTTGAAATTCCTTCGCGAGCGTAAAGTTCAATTCCCCGCATCGCACATTTTTCTTGCATGAAACATGTGGAATGGTTTTAAAATCGATATCATTAAGGACGACCCCGAATCGTTCGGCAAATCTAATGATGTCAGGCTGCTAGTTTTCTCGGATCTGGGTCAGCTCGAGCATCGAACTCTCTCAAAAACATGTTAAAACCCGGAAACCTTGTGAAACTAACAGATACAGTATAATGTCTCCCTAATTGACGCTCGGATTGTCCACTAAACTGGATAATTTGGGAAGAGGAGATATTTCGAACATATTTCGTTCTTGTCAAGAAGAAAGAGGCGGCACGGTATCGTCGCAGCTATTACAGAATTCGCGAGTCAATAATTGTCTACTTCGAGTTTCCGAAAATCCGGGAGCGCCCGTCTCGCGCAACGGGCTTGCCGGATATGAAATCGTTTATTCAAGATTCCGAGAATCTGAAGCGGTGCCCTTTGTATTTTATCATGAATGAGACCGTCTACTTCAGGCATTACGTGTCTAAAGTTGCCTCGTTTGAGTTTCAAGAGTCTGATCCTGTCGCCCTTGTGTTTTTCCGGGTATTAAACTGTCTGCCTCTTATTTCAAGAGTCTGAAACCGTTCCTTTCGGAAGCCTCGAATGTAAATTCAATTTCTCTAGGTTTTACGAGCGCCGAATCTCCTCTCCCGACCCTCCCGCGATCCCCCCTCTTATGTAGTCGCGGATTAAGGATAGAGATTAGGGTCCGTATGACTTTATAAAGTTGCAAGAATGTCGAAGGTTCGCCGTTCGGGGCGGGGCAGGGTGGGAGGGGTGGGGGTCGGGGATGGATAAATTCGCTTCTCTATCGACCGATTAAAACAGTTGTACCGCGTAGTCTGCGGTCTTCTTGGTTCATCGATCCGGCATGATTAAGTAACACCGAGGAAAATAAGTATTTTAAGCGCACTCCGGTCCTCCAACTTTCGTCGAAGTTAACACGGCCGAGTGCACAGATAAAAGAAAGAATGACCCGACTCTGTTGGGGAAACTTCGGCTTGCTCTGCTCTTTCACGTTTCCTTAAGAATCGAACCCGAGACGAGGAAGCTGGAGTGTCTGCCCAGGATCCTCGAACTGAAACTTGTCTACAAATTTTAAAGATCCGACTCCATTTTCTGCGTTTCTTCGTCTCTTCGAGTCCGCGTGCCCAACGAATTGATTAATTATTCAGTGATCATTCGGTCTGTCATTCACCGTTTTTGCAGCTTTCATTGTGTTTTGGAATCTTTCGCAGTTTCTGCGACGATGCGGTCATCGCCTACTTGCACATTATTATACGAAATATTTTAAATACATATATATCATATTTATTATTATATTATATATATTATTATAATATAATAATAAATATGATATATATAATATAATAATATATATAATATATAATATAATAATAAATATGATATATATAATATAATAATATATATAATATATAATATAATAATAAATATGATATATATAATATAATAATATATATAATATATTATATATTATAAATATAAATATTAAAAGTCTGTAGATTTATTGGCAATTCCTTTCATACGAGCTGCTAACCGATAAAAAGTCAAAAATAATATTTATTTCAATTCTGCATCATTGTGTTGTTCCTATTATTATTAGACTGCTGATTTTATGCACTTTTGACTAAAATAACAAGATTAAATACAAGACAGTGCATAAATTAGAAGAATCGAATAGCAACTTATTGAAATGCACATATTAAAAGAGGAAATATATTTCTATCACTTTTTATTTTGCATAAAAATCCGAAGTGTCATCATTATTCTCGCGTAAAAATATTTTCGCGAACCATCCCATCGACTCCTCGTTTATCAAACGTTTCGTAAAAACGAAGACAGTAAATCGCCCGATACGAAGATTCGCCGCGAAGATCATCAGCTTCGAAAGTACAAAGAAACCCGGAAACGTCAGTGCTAACACGTTAACCCGATTCGATGCGCGATTCGTGTTCGACGAGACGCGTGAAAGTAAAACAAACCGGAAACGGAGCGGAACCGGGCCGAAATTAAAAGATTCCGAACGCATTTGTCGAAGAAGAAAACGAACCTCTGAAAACACCGGTAAAACGCATAACGAAAGGTTTGATCCTCGCGGCGTAATTGCGCAGGAAACGCGAACGCGGAACGAGCGGAGCGGACTTTCTTCGGTGACAAACGACTCGAAAACCCGCAAGCCCGGACACCACATAAAATCTAATCAGTATCGATTCGCTGTTTCCGTGAGTGCGATCGTTGAAATAATTTTATTCCCGGGAGGAGGAAAGTGGTCGTATCGGTTCGGGGGGCATAGCCTGCCCGACCGCTTAACTTCTCGAAAGTCGCCGGACAGCGGGTCCACGGAACCTTTGCGGGCGGGAGGAGAGGACGAGGGGACGAAGAATGGCAGACCGGAAAGCCTTCGATTCTTCTTTTGCGCTGGTGCGTTTGTTTACAGTGGACCCGAAAGGGTGGCGAGCGAGAGAGGAAGACGTGCCGGTGGTAGAAGAAGAAGAAGAAGACGAAGAAGAAGGAGAAAAAGAAGGCGGTGGAGGAGGGGAAGGGAGTAGCGGGACGGGTGTCGGGTTCAGGAGCGGCGCGACGCGACGGGAAAAAATACGCGGAACATTGTATACGTAAGAGGGAGGCAGAGGTGGAGAGTGAAAGGTGTGGGGAAGAAGGGGCGGCCGGTGGACGGGGGGTGAAAGAGACAGTGACGGAGGGGCGGAAGGGCAGGCGGGAAAAGGAGATTGGGGAGGAAGGGAAAAAAAAAGGATTCGAGGATTCTCGAGACGAAGAGTCGAGTGGTTGGGTGGTCGAATAATAGAGCTGCCCTTAATACCGTCATCCCCGCTATGCTGGGTTAAACGAGGGAAGAAGCTGGCGGAGAAAGCGGTTCGCGTCGGACTGCGAGACCGTCGCGTTGGTCGGAGGGAGAGACAGTTCGGGGTAAGGGAAGAGCGCGCGAGCCTCGCGGCGGCGAGAAAGGGACGGGAGAGAAGTCTGTGAAGGACGGAGGACGAAGAGGAACGGGGCGGTGAGAAGGATGGACGACGGTGGGTTCGCGGCACAAGGGGTGGTTCGGGGAAGGAGAACAGAATAGAAGGGATGATAACATTTGTATCATATTTAACGCTAGAACGAGCAGGTTAAGGGGTGGAAGACACCCTCCGCCTCCTTCTCCTTCCGCTTTTGCCGTTTCTCCGTCTACTCCTTCTCTTTCTCACCCTGCGATCTCTCTCTGGCAACCACCACCCTTCGCGGCCCCTTCCTCCGACCACCCAACCCACCCTCCCCCCTTCCACCACTTCGTTCTCCTCCATCCTACTCGACCACCTTCCACCATCCTTGAGCGCCCTCCACCAGCCGAGTAATACCACTGAAATCAATACCACCACACTGGCTTCTATTTACACAGACTCATCGCTCGTACACAAATTTATTGCGTGTCCGTAGCAGCTCTAGAACCGGCACTCCGCTCCTTGTCGGAAATGGATCGCGACGGAATCACCGTTACAGTGGCTGAAACGCAACCCCGAGCGTGACCGATCTCGCCGGAACGACGCTGGCCCCCGCCGATCATCGTCCCCGATTTTCCTGGACTTCCGTCGCATTCGTGCTCCGGGCAACCTGGAATACCGTTTAGCGCGTTTAGGCCACGGAAACGGTCTCCGTGGGGCTTCTTTGCGCCCGCCCGAGACGTCCGGGGTCGTCGGGGAGAAGCGGATAACGGCGGTCGCTTAAGCGATGACTCGAATAACGTCGATACGCGAGACGATATACTTGATGGAATCGCTTTTCGCATACTAGCGCTTCAAAGGATTTTCTTTCTTTTGTTAACAGGATTTATTGTTACATTGTACAGGGTGTTCCGTAATTATGTTAACAGCTGGAGATGGGAAGTAGCTGAGGTGATTTCAAGCAACTTTTTCCTCAGCGAAAATGCAATCCGCGGCTTCGTTTACGAGTTATTAACGAAAAACACTGACCAATGAGAGCCGAGCTCGGCTGGCGGTAAGCAGCCGAGCCAACGGCGCTAGTGGTCGAGCGGGCGAATCCCCACTTCAGCTGGCGCGAGGCGGCCGAGCCAACGGCGCCAGCGGTCGAGCGGTCGAATCCCAGTTCCGTCGATTGGCTCGGCCGCCTAGCGCTAGGGACGAGCTCGCCTCTCATTGGTCAGCGTTTTTCGTTAATATCTCGTAAACAAAGCCGCGGACCGCATTTTCGCTGAGGAAAAAGTTACTTGAAATGACCTCAGGAACACCCCTTTCCCGGTGTTGACATAATTATGGGACATTCCCATAATTCAAGCGCATTCCCGTCCGTAACTTTGCAATTTATTTTAGAACAGTTTAGAAATGCTACGGTTGTTCTTAGATGCGTTGTTCGTGCATGTAATGCGAAATAAGTTATTAATGCGTTAAAAGTCGATGTCGGGTCTGGCTGGACGTAGCAGCGCAAAGAGTTCAACTATTTGTGCTTGCGAACTATGTGGGGACATGCCGGTGGTACCACTTTGGTGCCATTTTAAAAAACTGAAACAACATTTGAACTATATTTGAGCCGTTTATTTTGAAAGTGGCATAAGTCACTTTGTTTTTAAGTCGATATATTTAAGGGTTTGCGTTTTAACACGTTTAAAAATATGGATGCTAACTTTCGGGAAGATTTACTTGTATTTGTTATCTCAGGATACTGATATTTTTCTCAGCATAAATAATTCCGTATAAACATTAAAAAATCACCACTTTTCATTACGGTAAAGTGACTTATGCCACTTTCAAAATAAACGGCTCATTTCTTAGGCGTTAAAAGGCAGCAAACTAACTATAGCATCGTGCTTATTTAACTAACAATTAAGTACGAAAATTCTTGGATGACATATCTTAATTTTAGGAATTCATATCACCGCCATCTTCGAAATTTTTGTTTAAAATCTATAATTTCCAAGCTATTATGCCGGCGTCGAACGAAAGAATCATATCTAAGATCTGCGGACGGCATAGTGTTAAGAAACGTTGCTAACTACATGCATGCAAAGTCCATTTAGTCTTAACTATGACGTCGAGGATAAAGATATTGCTGTTATCGTTATTATTACCTATGCATGGAATTTGAAAATAATTCGTTTAGAATCGATTCTGTTACGAAATTAACCGAGTATACCTCGGGTCGCGGGTGTCACGTTTCCGGCAACCGTGGATCACGCCCGGATACCATAAAAGTGCGTGAAAAAGAGCATTTTATTGTTATGACACGAACCGCGTCGAAAATACATAAGACGCTTGTCGACTTCGTTGCGTAACAATCGTTAATTCGCAGCTGTGTTTAGGGGTGTAGCGAACGATTGCCCGTATAATGCGGTGGGACTTCGATTACCCGAACACCGAGCAGGGCGACGGGAATGATCGGATAACAGAACAATTACTTACTTCGAGTGCTATATTAAACGTTTATTGAATTATAGATCAAATCGAGTTGTGCATATAGGTTACTTTAGATTGTGCTGATTACACGAGAAACGTATTCGGATGATAGAGAATATTCTGATATTGCTTGTCCGGATAATCAAGATTCTAGTGTACCATCAGTGACCAGTAACCGCCATTACCCTATTCTCTCCTACACCGCGTTTCACAGAGCTACTATGGCAGCAGCGCTTCGACGGCAAATGCATTTCTGTCTCGACAGCAGACGTATAGGAGATACACTCGACAATATTTTTCCTCGAATATTAAGAACAATAAATTCTGCGTATCAACGCGAGAACGATGATGTCGAAGAAGACTCCTCCGCGCGCGCGCGCACGCGTTGATCCGTTCTCGCTTATTTTTCCGATATTTTATATTTCGTTTCCGCTTCTGCTAAGAATAAATATCCATCGAGCAACGCGTCCTAGAAATTGTACAACTATCTTCGAACATAGAATTTAACCAGTTAGCTGTGGCGCCTCTTTTTCAATCCGCGCACCTATACGTGTCGCGAGAATCAAGCGACGAGTATATTCGTCAAACACAATGTAAATGTCGCTGTTAAAATATTGGATCAAAAAGACGGCTTTATTTGATAAAATTAACAGTTTTATTACTAATATTTACTTATTCGCTCGACGTTAACATATACCGTATACATAATAAACGAAAAACCCGGGGATAATCGAATACTTATAAAAGTTAAAAATTCAAATTGTTGCTGTAGAGAGAGTGGTATTTAGCAAAGCAAGGAACAATATACAATGGCGCTTTGCACGTCGAACAGCAATACCGTGATTCTTTTCTAATTTTATTTTTATAACAATGTAAACAACTTCGCGCAGGATTCGCCTCGAAATATTCTGAACATCTTGAAATTCGAGGATATGTTTATGTTTTCCTTAAAATTACAATTTAAATAGCCAATGGTCGCTGCTTCTTACGCGCGACGAGTATACTCGTCACGTCACAAAATATTGCCATTTCTCCGTGACGAGTGCCTGATCGAACACGATTTCTCAAGATAAAATATCAACTAATGAACTCCGCGAAGTTTTACGCCCGGCATGGAAATAATCGCATTATCTAAGAATAACTAGACCACATGGGCGACGCGATCGATAGTTGTTCTTACGCTTTAAGACTACTTAAACAATAAGAAGCTGTGTATAGCTTCTTCGAGAAATAAGTAATTTAGCCGCGCGTGTCCGCGGCGCGGAAAGGAGTTCGCGAAATCTTCGTTGGAAACGGGCATCGTTAGGGTGAAACACGGCTTAAAAACCAGTAAGTAATTAGCCGTGCCTGGAATCCGGTTCGACGTTGGATCTTTAATGGTCCGCGGCAGTTAAAGGATTTAAGGCGCATTGAGCCCGTTCAGAAAGCTATTTGCATGCTTTGTTGTTCCGGAATCCTGGGAAACGGTTGATCCCGAATTCGTGGACCGATGGCCGAACGTTCTTTTGTCGGGGACCCGTGGGACAGGCGTTAAAGGGGTGTCCTGCGATTTGCATAAGGGAAGGGACGCGCGCGCCGGGGCGACGGTTCTTGTTAAGAAACTTGCGAACAAGTTTTCGTTCGGGGTCGACGGCGGCCCCTTTGCATAGGTTTTGGCACGTTGCCCCGATCGTCGTCCAGTTTCTCGCAAATCGCGTTAGTTACGCTAATTTTTCAGTGACCGCAGCCTCGCCCTCCCCCCGCCCCCGCGTCACCCACCCTCGACCCTCCCACCGCGTCGCGATCGCAACTCACCCGACCACAAGTCGCGCTAATTTCCCTACGAGTACAGCGAACTCCATCGCAGGTCCGGCTAATTTGGCCGCGACAGCAACTGGTAGAACTAATTCGCAAGCCGCAAATTTTCCTGTAAGCATGTCGCGACAAATTTTCCCACCGACCGCAACCCGATTGATCCCGCATCACAATCGCGTTGACGAAGTTCCTGTAATTCGCCGGCATCTGGGGAGTCTTCGGCCGCCTCCCCGCGCCGGTTCGCAACCTCGGCCACTTCCGGGGCAGATTGATTTCTTGTTGCTTTTTTCGACGGTATCTTCGTTGGGAGCTCTCTTCGTAATCGGTTACGTCAACGTATCGAGGGAACCGGCTTATTCGGAGCCGTTCGTTTCGCGAACGCTGTTCGACCACGTTTTGAAGACATTTGACAAGCTTTTTGCTTGTTAACAATTTCACGGTTGTATCTTAGAATGTACGTTTTTCTTGTTCTCTTATTTAGAAACGCGGTGGACGAAAATATGGAACGTAAATTCGATGTACAGTAATGTCTCCCTTACTGACGCTCAGATTGCACGCGAAAGTGGACAATTTGGGAAGAGGAGATACGATCATGCGAGCCTTGTAGCTCGTTTTTATAGTACAATATACAGGGTATTCCACAATTATTTTGACAGCCGAAAATGAGGGGTAGCTGAGGTCATTTGAAGTAACTTTTTCCTTTGCGAAAATGCGATCTACGGCTTTGTTCACGAGTTATTAACGGAAAACACTGACCAATGAGAGGTGACGGCGCGAAGTTCGAGAGCCCGCAGCACGAGGCTTTGACAGATGATCGGGACGGACTCGAGCCGCGTTCGAAGTATTGAACAAATCACGAAGCGAGAACTTCCCGGATTTGTTTTTACTACGTAGCAGTGATATTTTTAAGAAAAACGCTGTTCACCTTTACTTTAGAACGTCTGAAGAATATTTACTAATTTTTCGGACTCGAAATAGTAAGTAATTTAACCGTGACGGCCGTTTTAATTTTCTAGTGTGCATGACACCTTGTGTGTAACATATGAAATTTTTAAGCAAGAGGTGTACGGTGAATGATATTTCAACTTAAATAATTCCATGTCCAAACACAGTTCAACGAATGACTCGCCTTGTCCTTGACGTAACCTTCACATAACCTTCACATATCAAGGTTATGTCAAGGTTATGTCAAGGTTATATCAAGGTTATGTCAAGGTTATGTCAAGGTCAACATATGAAATTATTAAGCAAGGTGTACAGTGAAGATTAACAAAGTACGTAAATGATATTTTAATTTAAATAATTCTGTCTCCGGACACAGTTCAACGAATGATTCGCATTGACCTTGACATGACTTTCACATAACCTTCACATAACCTTGACATGACCTTCACATAACCTTCACATAACATTGACATAACCTCGACATGACCTTCACATAACCTTCACATAACCTTGACATGACCTTGATATAACCTTGATATGTCAAGGTCATGTCAAGGTTATGTGAAGGTTATGTGAAGGTCATGTCAGGGTTATGTGAAGGTCATGTATTATAATACAATTTATAACTATAAAAATAAACCGCAAGGCTCGAATAATCGTATCTCCTCGTCCCGAATTGTTCATTTTTGTGGTCAAACTGGGCGTCAATTGGAGAGACATTACGCTATTTTGATTGACATTACGCATTTAGAGACAATTCGCTAATTTTGAGAATGGTGCGGTCATGAATCTGAAAGAAGGCGCTGGTCTAATTGGTTCTCGAATAAACGATCCAACTCTTGTATTACTTGTAGATTGTTTATTACGTAAACGAATGTTTCGAACAGAAATTGTGCAACATTTTAATTAGATCGAATTTTTTGAAACGTCGCAATACTGCTTGAAGTTATTATTTTTTGGTAATTTGAAACAGTAATTTGAACTTCACATTTACGACATTTTCAAGTTTTATTGAACATATATATCGATCAAAGTGTGGACATAATTTCCAATTTTCGTAGGATAGCATCAGTTTTGTACGCGATTTACGCGAATTAGAATAAATAAGCGCCAGCGAGATTTTCCTTACAAATTTACACGCGATACACTATTTGTTGCACGCCATCCAGATAGAGTTTATATCCGTATTTAATAGTTACTATGTATTTATTCAAGACTTTCATCAACGCCCAAATTTCTTGCCAACTCCACTTTGCATTTGTCAAACAGCCAAATACTTATGAATAGAAATGTACATTTAAATCACTCCTTGTTTTTCGTTATTATTAGACCGTTCCTCGTATCTTCCAAAACTTGTAAACGCCGCGGAGATTAAATTCTTTTTCTTATCGCTCGTTCGATGAAATAAAATTGCACTTTAATGGTTGCTTCTTCGAAATCAGTAGCAACAAAAGTACCATTTCATCGGTTTTTAGCTGGCGTAATGAAACGTTTCTCTAAAAAATATATATATATGTATAATAACTTAAACTTGAGTTTTTTTAATTATTATATTTTTTGGAATATAATAATTATTATATTATTTAGAATATAATAATTATTATGTTTTAAATAATATAATAATTATTATATTCCAAAAAATGGGGATATATTTGATTTGGGATACGATAATAATTAATAATAATAATAATAATTAATTTGGGATGTAATAATTTGATTTAAGAAAGCGATGCTCCATGAACAAGAATTTAATTTAACAAAATAGCGACTCTAAGCCAGCACTATTTTTACTCGTTCAGCTGTATCATTTTTCAAAGTAATTTTTACATTGTTAACATAGAAATTATCATAGAAATTAATAACATAGAAATTGTCATATAGATATTAATAACATAGAAATTATCATATAGAAATTCATAACATAGAAATTAATAACATTATTATCTCTCAAAAAGTTGTCAAAAATTAAAAATACAAACTACGAACGAACAACTGAAATTTCACCTGCAAGCTGCACGAAAATAATCAAAAATCGAAATACCACAATCGGAAGAAGTATCTTGGTTTCGATATTAAAATAGCTTCGTGTGCAAAGGGTTAACAGCGTCCCAAACGTCTGACTAACGAAGAAGAGGCTCGCGGAGTCAATTTCCTCGGTCACGTTAGAGGACGAAAACTCGCTAGTAGCTGTCTCCGCGAGGACGTATTTTATTATAGCGAACCCCGTTTTCGAGATGTCGGGCCGAGTGGCGATCTCAAGGTTTTTCGCGGCAATTTTCCCCCCCACGGACATTCCGGGCCAGGGACGCACACAGGTGGTTCCTCCGCGTCGGTAAACGGTGCATATACACGAACACCTTCGGCACGGAATACCGTATATACATGGTCTAGCAGACGCATAATGGATGGATGGGCGTTGTACACGATATTACGTCATTAGGAAGGCAATGCTATCGTATGCCCCGTTTCGAGCTGGTTGCACGAGACTCGTAAGGCGCGCAGGGTGGCGCAAAGAACGCTTCGCTTGCCACCGGTAGCTCGACGGTAATTAGGATATAAACCGCGAAATGTTCTTGAATTATTAATCGTCCCTAGACACATGATCCGTCTTCTTTCGGGCATCCACTTGACCCGGCGGGGATCGAGCGGGAAATATTCGGTTGGCAACTAAGTAATTGCCGATTTCAGTTATAGATATCTCTCACTCCCATTTTTATGATATCAGTAAATGTTATATTATAAAATGATTATTATTATTATTATGTTATTTTTTATTATCCGCGAATGTTAGCAACTGGACAAATTGAATGCAGCGGTCAAGGAAAAGCGACCGGAATTGGTCGATCGTAAAGGTGTCATTTTCCAGCAGAACAATGCTAGGCCGCACACGTCTTTGTCCACTCGGCAAAAATTGATGGATATTGGTTGGGAATTGATGTTACACCCACCATATAGTCCTGATCTCGCGCCATCGGATTACCACTTGTTTCGATCCCTGGACAACTCCCTTCGTGGTAAAACTTTTAACGATGATGACGCTGTAAAATCTCACTTAACTCAGTTTTTGGCCGAAAAGGATCAGACTTTCTACGAGCGTGGAATTTTCAAGTTGTCGGAGAGATGGCAAAAGGTCATCGAACGAAATGGAAAATACATTACAGATTAAACTTCGTTCCAAGTAAAAAAAATTTTTTATTTCATTGAACAAATCGGCAATTACTTAGTTGCCAACCCAATAATATCTCGAGAGCGTTTCGGTCTACGCCGATCTGCGCGCAACGATCTAATAATAATCAACTTTCATAGTTATTATTTTACTTTTTTATCTGCTTACTTGGTTTCTTGAAGTTTCGTCTGCGGGTTTTTAAGTCGGTGTTAAGAACAATGATAGTTTTCGTCGGTTTACGAAGCGTTGGATTTTTAACAATGAACCTATTGTCGCTGGTCGAACGAATAATTCTGGTTTATGTTACAAGTGTTGAATGTATTTGTTCAATTGTAATTTTGTCTAATTTCATTTCGTCGAAATGTAAATTAGATGCAGTGACGAGCCAAATTTTTCAGCGTATTTTTTAACAACCTTCTCATTTCTGATATTGAAAACGTGTCGTCGATTTCACACTTTTTATATAATGCTGAAGCATCTTACGAAGAAACGAACGATGGATTGCGAAAGTAGCAGCTTCGAGCTTTAAAATGAGCACAGATTTATCGTTGTACGATTATTTTTACTTAATAAGATCGTCTAATGTTTATAAGTATATTTTCACGAGTAAGTATCGATCGAATACTTGTTTCCATAAAAATCGATACGAATGTTTTACATTTTTTCAATTAGATCAGCAGCAAATGGCGAATAAAATATCAGCAAAAATCACAATATACTGTATTTTCTTACAAGAAAACGCGAACGGGCAAAATAAGAAACACAATTTTATAATATTTACAACCGTGTAAAATTCAGACAAATAAGCAGCTTTATTAAATGTTAAAATATCGATATCTAAACGCATGATAAAAACGTGTAAAATTCAGTGAAATAAGCAGCTTTATTAAATGTTAAAGTATCGACATCTAAACGCATAATAAAAACGTGTAAAATTCAGTGAAATAAGCAGCTTTATTAAATGTTAAAGTATCGACATCTAAACGCATGATAAAAACATGTAAAATTCAGTGAAATAAGCAGCTTTATTAAATGTTAAAATATCGATATCTAAACGCATGATAAAAACATGTAAAATTCAGTGAAATAAGCAGCTTTATTAAATGTCAAAATATCGACATCTAAACGCATAATAAAAACGAAATGAATCTTCTCGAACGAGTAATTTCGCATTGAAAATGTTCAGTTGAATGGCAGAGAAGCGAATTGAATTCAAAAAATATGTGCCGCATAATAAATCGTGCTCCACGTGTTCGTTTAATTGCGAAGAAAAGTTGCCGGCCGCACTCGTAATCTCGTTTAGAGAAGTTTATAGCGATTCCAACGGTGAGGAAACATAGTTAAGAAAAATTAATTGTAGACGAAATTTAGGTGACATCGCGGGTGGGAAGTTTCGCCATTTATATGCAGGGTTAACGTTGTTGCTCTGCTAAGATAAAATCAGGAACGTCTTGTTGCTAGTGTTAAAGAAGAATGATACGACCCGGCGGTGTTTTAAATTCTTACAAAATGCGGCTGGTTTGCGTGGGCTCGCGTGCGTAGCTTCGCGGGAAGTTTCCGTGAAAATTAAATGGCCCTTGATGCATAATTCTCCCTTCTTTTCAAGTCTTTATTTATAGTTTGGTTAAGCGCGCCCGTATCAGCGCGGGAATGTTAATGCGATGATAAATTTATTGAGAGAACTTCGTAACTCAACTGCACCGTGTTCGTGTTTTCCTTTTTTGCCCCATCCAAACCTTGAATTATTACTCGAAAGAAAACTGCGAATCACGAAACGGCCGACGAAGAACTTTCCGCGGGTTTTGAGTTCAACGTGAACGGGAAAATCGAACGTTTCGATAAAAATGGAATTTCCAATGGAATTCTGGATGTTTAAAATCAAGAACTGGCTAATAGACGAATTATCAGATTGCAGCAATAATTCAATAATTCAAAAATTATCCCTGTGCGCTCGAATGGCGACTCTCGAACATCGCTGACGATAAGCATTATAATTGTAAACATTTGATTATACCAAATGTGTATTCAATGAATTGTTAAAGAATTATCTTCTTTTTGTTTGTGAAGAGCTTTGAGTACTTAGGTTTACATTATATTTCTTCTACGAGTAGGGTAACAAATATTCCAGTAAACGTTATAGTTAAAAAACTGCGCTATTTTTTATTAATTATTTATCGCATACAAATGCTGGCACAATTACGCTATAATTTGAGGTATTTATTTGTAATGCGCGATAATGAATTTCTGAAGAGCGTGCAGGAGTTATCAAGTAGCCATTGATTTCCATAAAAGCGGGCGAATGAAATTAAAACTTTTAGAAAGTTTCCATCACTTAATTGGCCTGATTAATTTTCGAACAAACACTTCGCATAATAAAATTACTTTACTTCCAAAATAGAATGAACGATTCCGAGTTAAATGTAATTCCTCGAATTAAAGTTTTATTAGGTTATATTACGCGCAGCTATTTCTGAGAAACGTGCGAGGATTAACAACTGTCCAATCTCAGCCTTTAATAACAATAATGATTCATCGATAATTCACTTTACATTTATTGAATAAGACATGTTGAATATTTTTATAGTTTTGGTTTATTTATTTTTTTAACGAAGATATTTAATCCAATGATTATTGCGTTAACAATTACGACCGAAAACAAACCGAAGCCACAGCAATAATAATAATAATAATAATAATAATAATAATAATAATAATAACAATAATAACAATAATAATAACAATAATAATAATAGTAAAATCCAAAATTGCAATAAAAATTTTGATTATTTTTGTATTTTTGTAATTTTCTTGCCAAGACAACGTTCTAACTTGTGTTTTTTTACATTAAAAAGAATTGATTTTTTGGCCGGCCTTTTTCAAAAAAACTGTGCATCAAGGGGTTAATTTCTAATTCAGTCGTCAACCGACTGAATTTAAAACGGGGAGATCTCCCCGTTCGGTTGGCTAAGTGTTAAGGGGGCTACGGTAGAATAACATTAGGCGTAGTCTGATATTTAATCAAGATTTCGAGCATATAAGAGCGTCAATTAATTTTGCATGCGGCTAATGATAGAATCGGTAGCCAATTGACGCTTGCTAAAGGGCGACAGCGTTTCAACGCGGTACGGCGGCGGCGGCGGCAGCACTTTGGAATGTTTCGCGCTCGTATAACTTACCCGCTCCCGTGCGACCCGCTTCGAGCTCGTTACACGCCGCGCGTGTACCAAGGGCCGAGGGGGCTGGCTGGCCGCCGGGAACGAGCCGCTTGTAGAAACTGAGCGATAACTGGTAAATAAACGATGAAAGATACGTGAATTACAAATTGCACTTTCCTAGCCGTGCACGTTATTTACCATTCGCCGGTGTTCGACGTTGTTTATCGTCTTACGTGAAACAACGTTCATACGTGTATCCCGGCTTGTGTAGTAATCGTCTTTTGCGCCGGGGCAAAGCCCCGTATCGTATCGTGCAATATGCACGGTACCAACATTCTGCATGTTTAAAATTTCTCGATCGACCGATTTCCCGCTGAACCCTTCGAACAGAACTTGTACGCGGGGCGAGATGCCTAAATTTCGCAATCGTAGACAGTTTCTTGGCACTCGTACGTACAACACGCGCGTGTATTTCTCAATCGTAAAACAATTAATGTAATCGCCTTGGATGCTTATTAACACGTTCCGTGCCGAGCTTTTTTTACTCGAATCTTCACACTTTGATATTTTACTAAAACTTGATGTATTACGTGCAATTATTAATTCTCGTACACGTAACAACGTAACAAAAACTTATCAACGCCCATTCTTGCGGTGGAAATTGATTCTTCGGTTCTAAATTTCTTGTAAACAATTTGTTCAGTTCACTAAGTAAACATGCAAGCGTGTACCATGGATGGTACACGTGGCACGGAACGTGTTAACGGATACGCGAAATCAAGGTTTTATAAAAGATCATTTGAACGAAGCGGTAATGATACGTATGTTAATCGACGCGGTTTTTAATTGCTGAGAAAAGTGTTACGAATTACATATCGTTCTGGTGCTAATTGAGAACACAGGTTGAACGTATTTTATAGTATTTATTTTTTGTACATTTGGTATATTTTCTTTTTTCGATGAAATTAGATAGTCATGAATTTATGCATAAATCGTATTAAATCTAATGCGATGCAATCGCATGCAAGTCTACGCAATCTTTTCACATCGCGCATTTTTTAGCATCGCCTTTTTGTTCCATTTGTTTCGTTTTTACTGCTACGCGTTGCCTTGAGTCGGTCGAGCAAAGCATAATTTAAAGATAAGTGTCTAAGAGAACGTTAAATTAAAAAAAGTTAAATTAAATAGATTTATAATCGAGTTCTATGTACACGTTTAGATTACGTAGAAAAGAATGTCACGATTGCTTTGCATTAAGTAAAATAATAATTTTTACACAGCATGCAAGAAATAATGGAGATGCAACATACTTTATTCAGAATATCTTTCCATTAAAAGAAATTGTATAATATTTAAATAATTATATTAATATATATTATTATATAATAATTATATTATATAATACGCGTAATATAATTATATTATATAAATAATTATATATTATTATTATATAAATTATTATATAATAATTATATTATTATATTTAAATAATTGTATAATATTTAAATTATATTAAATATAATAGTATTATAAATAATAATATAATATAATATAAATATATAAATAAATAATGTATAAACGATATAATAAATACATAATAATATATGAATAAAATATTATATAAATTGCATTACAAAAATTGAATTTTCTTAGACGCTTGCAACAATTACGCGACCGAATGCACCTGTAACCGGGACAACAGTAAATTGCCTTTTCTTTTCCGAATTGACGAAATAAGAACCTTTTACGCTTCCGGAATTTACTTCGCAGCCGACGTAATTTGCGAGCCGAGTCGTTTACGACCCGCACTTAAAACAATTATGTCGGGTATTTTTAAACGGTTTTTGTGGTGCAGGCACTAATGACGAAAGGACCTCAGGTTCCTCAAGGCCTTTAGCTATCCCTCACCGAATAACCTAGATACCTCAGGTACTTCCGGTACCTACAGGTACTTCGGCCACTCCGAATTCTCGAGGCATTCTGGATGTTTCCGAATCCTCGAACAAAGGACGAGATTCTAAGCGCAGAACAGGATTCTCAAGTGACATTCCGTCTCATCACGCCGACAATAAAATTCCACGCCGGTGGTAAAAGTCTTCCGTGCACGAGCTGTTCGGCTCGCTAATCAAACAGGTTCCTCTCCGTAACACGGAGGGAAATAAATTTTTAACGAGAAACATTTCTACAGTTACCCGCTACACTTTGAACTACTTTCTTTTTTATTTAACGGCAAGAGAAAGAGTATTTTCGAGGACAGCGATTTTTCATTTGCACGCTTTCGCTTGTTTTATTTGGGAAGAAACTGACCATTTTTCGGCAGCTATGTCATATCTTGTTGTTCGTAATTGTTCTTATATTATCGTTTTAGTGATACTAAAACGATAAAAAAGGCACAATTCGGATAAGAATTTTCATCAACTTTTCTCTCAATTGAGATTCAATTCCAAAAAGAATATTTTCGCGATAATTTCAAAATATTAATAATTAATTTCAAAATATTAAATATTAACATTTTTAAAGACACAGACATATTTAACCCTTTGCAGTCGGTGCCATTTTAACTAGAAATCCAACCTAGTTTTTCTGACCTATATTTCCATTTTAACATAACCCTGGTGGTTTTTGTACGTATGAAATAGAATTTCGCGATTCACTGCGACTCGTACAACAATCTTGAGTAGAATCTTAGAGTGACCACTCGACTGCAAAGGTATTTCCTAACGTAAAATAAATTCCATACTACTGGCGAACTTTTCATTGACTCACTCAACTAATCGCTGCTTAACCCTTTTCACTCGAAGCTATTTTCATTATATTTTAAACATATTTTCCGATCTACAGTGTTTCTATTTTATAAGATTTATTGCGATTCATGCATATATGAAAGCCTATTGGCAAGTACAATAACTTGAAATTTTAAGAGTGTTTCAGATATAAACGAGTCTGATGCTATTGCAATTATTTTGAAAAATAGTATAGCAATTTTTAGTGGCGCCTCAGAGTCGCCATTCGAGTGCAAAGGGTTAAATAATGGCCTCAAAATAAATTGCGTACTGTGAAAATATAAAAGGGGAATTTCTCCGAAAATGAAACATTACCTTCTCATCTAGATTTAGATTAACAGTACATTTAAAGTCACAATTTGATTCGCGTTAACACGCATATACGTTACCAATGAAAACCTGTAAATGTAAAAGCATTTTCAATGCTGTTGAAAATGGGTAATTCGTAGGTTTTACGGCCTTGTCCATTTTTAAGGTAAAACGGCCCTTGCTGCCCATCTGCAGGGCACGTGAGCGCGAAACGTGCGTTGACTCGGAAGTCTCCGTTACACGGATTGGTTATTTATGACCAATAAAGATTTCTCGACCCATAGTTCGCGGGTCTTCCGCGTTTTTAGTTAGTCGTCGGTGAGCAGCCCAAGAGTACACTAGTTGTCTCTAAGCTCTCACGAGCAAGCCAGTAGATTAGATCGTGCGTTCAATAAATGATCAACAAAGCCATTTACCGATACAACATCTGCAGATCTCTTAGTACGGTAGAAACGTCGAAATTCCTAATTGTGCGAGCATCGACGCGAATTCTTCGCGGAAATAATTCAAAAATTAGTTTTCGATTGCGACACGTACTTAAATAACATACTCGTACAGTCCCCGTTTTAACCATACTCGGTGGTTGTATCTTACAAAAGAAAAATATTTATTACCTTCGTTCGTATTTTTTTTTCACACGGAGGGATATAACTTATTGCCGTGGTCCCTCGTAAATACCGTTATTAAGACAGTATCGGCGAGTCCACTTTCGAGGCGAGCGGAAAAAAAGCGCGGCCAACGATCGGCATGATGCCGCGCTACCGTAAAAACGACGCTATAACCGCGACAGCGATAGAGACGCGGAGGGAACAAATGGCGGGACAAATTTTACACGGTTCCGCGTACGCGGCCGACACGTAGACCGTCGACTGCGAAAATACCGTGGAACGCGCGCGATACCGAAATGCATTTACATCCCCCATGCGCGCGGGCGCGCGCGCGCGCGCGAGCGCGAGAGTTCGCCAGAGGGATCGGCTTACACGCCGCAAATCGGCGAGGCCTCGGGTATCTGGCGTCTGCACTCGCCGAACGCCATTAAGTTGCCGCGCGCAATCAGAACGCTTCGAGAAGGTGCGCGAGTGTCAAGATTAATAATATGTCTCTGAAGATGCATCTGCTGGTCGTACACGTCCGCGAAATAGGTCGAGACTCTCCTCGGCGCTCGTTCGCCGGAAATACAGGGTGAGTCACGCGGGATCGAAACCGCCGATCGATCCTATATACATTGTGCGCGGGATAAGCAGAAAAAGATGGCGGCGGGATTCTTCGTCTTATTGACTCGTCTTTTTCTGCCGGCGCGGCGTAACGATGCATCGGGAACGCACCACGGTTCAACGAATACCACCGCTGAAAAACCACTGGCAGACTGTGCAATTTTGTTCTTTCGCTTCGGCTCCGACTCGAAACATTCGCGAGTCGAAATGCAAACTTGTCTCGACTCCGTCGCGCTGGATGCTATTGGGTTGTCCGGAAAGTTCGTGCCGATTTTTTAGGAAAATTAAAACGCGGCTCGTTTAAATATTGGAGCCAAGCTTCGCGATATGATAGTGGCTTTCGCGGATGTCATCTCTCTGAACGACGCGCCACTATAGTGGCTTACTCTAGTAGCTTACTCGGTCATCTTTTGAATCAAATAATCGTTTTCATATGCATTGTTTCACACTTCTTTTGTCTTCACATCGATTTACAGCAGTCTGCAGGGTGTCCCAAAAATGTCTCGCAATCCGGAAATGGCGGGTTCCTCGGATCATTTGAAGCAACTTCTTCCTTTACAAAAATGTTCTCCGAGGCACCGTTAACGAGTTATTAACGAAAAACACTGACCAATAAGAATCGAGTACGGCTGACGCGAGGCGGCCCCAGTCAACCAGCGCACGAAGCCCAGTTCCGCTCATTGGCTCGATCGCCTCGCGCCAGCTGAGCTCGCCTCTCGTTGGTCACTGTTTTTCGTTAATAACTCGTTAACGGTGCCTCGGAGAACATTTTCATAAAGGAAAAAGTTGCTTCAAATGGCCTGAGGAACCCGCCACTTTCGGATTGCGAGACATTTTTGGGACACCCTGTATATACAGTATCAGACTCTGTACAGTACATATCAGACTCTGCCGTCCAGAGAAATAGCCTCGCGCAGAATTCAGCCGTACCTAAAAGGTTAAAACAGAAACAAGGGTGCACGTCCGAAAAGCTTCCAGATTGTACACTTGCCAATACCTCGTGAACAATATGCTATTGTTGTCTGATTTTTGCAATATATTTTCTTACGTAATTTCTTATTATTTATTAATCTGTTACATTGAAATCTTTGTTACTCGTTTATGCATTATATTCAAATATGTGTCAGCCACGTATATATTACGTTAGAATATATACATATGTGTTACATGTTTGTATTTAATGTGTAACGCCGCCCAGATGCATACGGAAATCTGATGTTACTGAATCGGGTCGGAACGAAGAAATACGAGCGGGATTCTGATACATTTCACTGCTCGAGATCTCGAGGTCCGGGAAGTTTCGGTACTGCGCTCGGTTCTCGGGCGATCTCGGTCGGTCTCGGGCGTTCCCGGTCTCTACGCATGCGTGGTACGCGTGCTATTCGTGCGTGGAGACCGAGATCGCCGGAGACCGTTCGCGAGAACCGAGCGGCAGTCCCGAAAGTTTCGGGACTCGAAACACTCGAGATCTCGAGCAGCGAAGCGTATCCCGGGCGATCCCGCCCGACTCTTCCCGACCCGTCCCGAACCTCGAGTTCCCGAGACTCGGGCGGGTTTGCACACACCTAGCCTAACGCCCGTAAGATCGTATCGCCGTGCGACGCGACACGGCGCGTCGCAGGATGGCATTAACGTCGTCCGATCGTGTTTCCCTTTTAACGCGCGGGTTTTTCTCTTCCTTTTACTCCTTGATCTCAACTGTGCCGTAATTTTTTTTCAGGAGAGCGACGGGGAAAAGAGCGATCAGGACTTGGTGGTGGATGTCGCGAACGAGGTCAGTTCATCCTTCAGACTAAATCCGATATTTTTAGCACCGAATTCATTAGGCGGAAGCGTGGCGTATGCGCGGAGGCCGTCGATGAAAATGGAGGACCTTTCTTCGAGGCTGAAGCGATGACGGTGTGCGTCATTGACTTGTTGTGGTCAGATAGGATTCGCTCACACGGTAGTTTTAGAGCGGCTCGAGAACGCCGCCCGCGGATGAGTTTATTTTCAGGTGTACCGAGCATATTCTGTTCCTCTCAAATAATCGCTCCTCCGCTCATTGGAAAAGCGACGCGCTCGCCAATTTATCGACGCTCCCTCTCGCGGTGTTCTGACATACCGCGACGATTCGGATACTATTCCGTGACACACGTTCAGCTTTCGCGAGGTTATGGTAGCGTTCTGTAAAGCGATCTGTTATGTTAACGTGCTCTCTCTCTCCGGCTGGTAGTAGACGTGTAATCGATTGTCCGCAGTCGTTTGCGAAAGTATTTGAACGAGCCACGTTGAAAATTTATAAAAATTGTCTCTTTTCTTTTAAGTGTTCACCGAACGTGTACGTAGACCGCAGGACCAAATATTTTCGTCGACGACTACACCTGTTTTTATTGTACACCAATGCCGTTTACTGTAAACCTCCTTTAGTTCGCTAGTACATTTAAACAAGAACAAGAAAGGGTAATGTAAAACCGTCCGACTTTGTGAAAAATAACGATCCGTTCACCTATGTTATACTACCCCTTATGAATTCGGTGTGTATATCGATTTAAGGTTAAGCTATCACGATTTCTGTTTCCTTTGTGTCAATATATGTGTAACGTGGTTACGTGAAAAAGACGAGGGAGTCGATGTACAATGTCCGACGTGTCGTGTAACCGACGAAGGCTCGGATAAACCGCATAATTAGCTGCAGATAAAAATGTTGCAGCAGAAAAGTTTCTCTGCAATATCCTTCGAATATCTCTTCGATCGTGGTAACAAACGGCCGACGGCCGTCTCTCTTGTAACTTGCTACGAAACTCTACGATCCCTCTTCATTTTCGATCGCCTAGTACAAGCTGACCGCTTCGTTGTACGTCAGAAATAAAAATCCAATACAGCGAATGATCTAGTCGAACTCTTCTGCACACGCGGTTGATGGTGCCAGTTTTTATTTTCTACAGGGTGTCCCAAAAATGTCTCGCAATCCGAAAGTGACGGATTCCTTGGGTCGTTTGAAGCAACTTTTTCCTTTACAAAAATTGTCTCCGAGGCACCGTTAATGAGTTATTAACGAAAAACAGTGACCAATGGGAGGCGAGCTCGGCTGGCGCGAAGCGGCCGAGACAGCGGCGCCAGCGGTCGAGGCGGTCGAGCCAACGGCGCCAGCGGTCGAGGCGCCAGCCGTACTCGATTCTGATTGGTCACCGTTTTTCGTTGGTAACTCGTCAACGGTGCCTCGGAGAACATTTTTGTAAAGGAAGAAGTTGCTTCAAATGATCCGAGGAACCCGCCGTTTCCGGATCGCGAGACATTTTTGGGACACCCTGTATTACCTAACCCCCCACCGTTTCCCAGCATCGCGTTTCTCGAACACCCTGTGGACAAGCTATTAGATCCACCAAAACAACGCTCCGTGCAGCCTCAAGATCACGCACATCTGTGTACACGAGCCACGTTCCAGATCGATCTATTTAACGTTACAATTCCTCGTTGTGACATCGCATCGAAACAAAAAAAAGCGATTCTCCTTTCAATAAAACATTTGCAATACGAATTCCTCTCTTTTTTCAACTCTGCGATCTATCGTTTACCCGTTTGTTCTTTTCAGAGTCACGTAAGCTCGGTTCGCGTAGGGTCGAAGGCGGTTCCATAGTGGCGCGATGGTATCAACAAGTTCAATATGTGCCCGCGAGAAACAAAGTCAAACACGATAAAAAGGAGTTCATAGTTTCATAGAATTCGATTGCCGCACGGAGAGGATGACGTCCGGGCTCTCTTTGTATTTATAAAGTACTCGAATTAGAGACGCTGGGGCTTCGAACCCTGGAACACACGTGCCTTTGCTTCGATTCCAATGTTTGATCGAACCGATACCTAGGAGGATGGCGATCGAAATCAGATATACCGTCGCTCGAGTATAGTTCATCGTGCGAGCATAGAGTTACGAATTCGATAGAAAGCTCCGAACAATCCGAAGGAATCGATCGCGCTTTCTCTGGATCAGAAAGGAAATTCAAATTTCACGCGATACAGTAACGTCTCTCTAATTGACGCCCAGATTGCGCACAAAAGTCGACAATTTGGGAAGAGGAGACACGATTATTCGAGCCTTGCGCCTCGTTTTCGTAGTCGTTGAGGATCGGTAATTATAAAAACGAGGCGCAAGATTCGAATGATCGTATCTCCTCTTCCCAAATTATCCAATTTAGTGGACAATCTGAGCGTCAGTAAGGGAGACATTACTGTAATTGGCTCGCAAAACGTTCGATTAGAAAAATCGTCTAAACATTGTCTAAAATAAACCTTCTGTTTATCACAAACGGGTAAGAATGATTCAATATTTCGTCATCGCTCTCGTCGTCGTTCATCGATTAATCCTGAAATAACCTGTATTTTAGCCGTGGTGTTCGCGATTCCACCGGAACATTTTCTCTTTTTCGCGAGCAGAACACGTGAAAATATCAGTAATGTCTCTCTAATTGACGCTATGACAATTTGGGAAGAGGAGACACGTTTATTCGAGCCTTGCGCCTCGTTTTTGTAATTGTTGAGAAAATAAATCGTATCTCCTCTTCCCGAATTGTCCCTTTTTGTGCGCCATCTAAGCGCCAATAAGGGAGACATCACTGTTACCTTGGAAACGAGAATCTCCGCTGTCGCGATCGATTTAGCGAAACTAAAAATTTAGCGGGTCTTTTACGCGAATGTCCGTCGTCGAACCAAGGTGCGCCGATTCGGCGGTAGAAATCGGCGAGCATATTTCCTCGCGCTCGATCCCGCCGGTAGAGTCCGTAGGCAATCGGAAATCGAGAAACTGCAACGATCGCAACAGATCCCGGCTGTGGTTGTCGTCGGTAGTTCCTAAGAAGAAAAGAACGAAGCCGGAACCATGAAATCTTGACTTCTCAAAGAAACTTTTCTTCTTTTTTCCGCACAAAAGGAGGCGTCATCACCGCACGCGAACGGCGAACACTCAGACCCACGTGAGAACGGCACCATGGAGAAGCTGAGTGCTCCAGGACACGCGGGACCGACTTCCGGCGCTGGCTCGGCATCCGTAAAAGACAGGCCGCCCTCGCGGAGCGGAAGCTCCTCCGCTCGTAGCACACCGTCTCTGAAAAGTAAAGATGTAAGATCTCGCGGATAGCAAGCTTGTTCGGCGACTAATCGGTCCGGTTCCCCCTCTGTCTTCTCTCTGTCAGTGAGTTCATCTTGACGAACAGCCTCGAATACCCATCCGACCGTCCGAGACCCGGCCGCGTCGCCTCGGTATTCGAGTTTTTTTTTCTTTGATCGCTCTCACGAGATATCAAATCACGCTACTTTTACTACCTCTGCCTCCCCCGCACACCGTCACCAGAGGTGACCGAAAACGAACGCTGAAATAACTTTGTGGGCTGTCGCAGGCACGCCGGAAATGCATTCTGCTGAACAACCCTCGAATACGCGGTATTGTTTCTTTAAAGCGGTCTCTCTGTTTTTCAGCCGAGCAATGAATTTTCGGCATCGTTTTTTATCGTTCGTCGGTCGGCCACGGATTTTACGATGAAAATCGGCCGCGTGCGATTCGAAACGATAAGAAGATTAGGCGAATTCAAGAGCGGTCGATCGGTCAAAGTGATTTTGTTGGAATTATTTAAGGAAGGGGCTTTTCGAAAACCATGCGGACTATTTTGATGTTGTATAACAATTTGTGGTCTGTTCGTTAGTTTTTGGATGGTATTCGTGGACAGTTATTAATTAAATTTGTGCGATGCTATTCGATCAGAAGTAGACTGTGATTTTGCGTGCAGATTTTTATGGATTGTTTTGTAGTCGTTTAAATGGTAAAACTAATTGTTTCTTCCATTATCGGTTCAAATACAATATTCCAAATGGTGTAGGAAAATCGTTGGAGTTTTTAGAATATTGTACCATATTGTTTATCATGAAATAAAAAGATACAATGAATGCATAAAATTTGTAGTCTGGCTATCGCACAATCATCTGTTTCGGTTGTCGAAAATAGAATAAAACATCTGAAAATAAGAGAAAAATAAGCAAACATGTAATACAAAAATGGAAAAAGCAGCATTCGAGAGACAAAATTTTTATTTCTGCCGTAAATTCTAAATATATCCACAGAGTTTAGCGGTAGATCACGACGACCAATTCGCGAAGAAAATCGTTTCAAAGCCCACGTGGTTATAAATTGTGCAACTCGTTGAAAACAGGGGGACCTTTCAAAATTGTCATCCGAGTTAGACTTTAAAGCTATTACTAGTTACACTAGTTCACAGCTGTCCAAAATTATAGAAATTAGACTGCGGATGTTTAAACGAATTTACATGTTCACAGGATTCACGGAAACTGGAATCAAATGGATTTTATGTTAACGATTTCCCTTCGTTAAAAAGACGTTGCTATTATTCTAATGACAGAACTGCTGTTTAGAGTACCTACCTTCAATATTCTTGAACGTTACATATGTTGTGTCAATGTCACCCACTTCCGGTGACTTTTAGAAGATTTTAGCTGTCAAGTTGTAGGCTTAAATCTGGATCAATGATTGTCCAATTCAGCGCGGACGCTTTAGAAAGTCAGAAGACAGAGATTCTATGCTTTTAGTAATAATAAAAGCAGAACTTCGCGCGTTCTACGAATGCGAACGAAACATCACACAGATCCAACACAAATTGAAGATTTAAATTGCTAGAATAAAAAGGATGACTTAAATTTGTTATTTTTAACTTTTTGCCACCATTCGAAGGCAATTCGGAGGCCACAATCGACTGTCGCGTATCCAGTACAATAATGTCTCCCTAATTCGCGCTCAGATCGCGCACAAAAATGGACAATTCGGGAAGAGGAGATACGATTATTCGAGTCTCATGGCTCATTTTTATAATTGCCTACTGTCAATGATTATAAAACGAGGCGCAAGGCCCGAATAATCGTATCTCCTCTTCCTAAATTGTTCCCAAATTTGACGGAAAATTAGGGAGAATTTACTGTACATAAATGTGACGTAACTTTGACAGAAGCTCTCAATAAATAACAAACGATGGCTACAAAACCTTCCGAAAAACTCACCGAACGGGATGATCCTGGCAACACGTGACAAGACATCGCGATCATCGAACAGCATTTTTGTCGATACGGAGCCGCAGCAACGATGTCTCGTTAAGCTACCAAAATTTAATCACGATGTTGAAAAACTCGGGGAGAACGTCGTCTATTTTTCCGAGGCTGTGTAGCAACTGCAGAAACATTCGCAGTCTAACGATATCCTCCCCTTCCCTCCGTTCGCCTAATCCGGACGATAACGACCGTTCGGAACTATCCAAATCGAAGAAATAAATAATGTAGCCGCGCCGCTACACCGCGCCGCGCCGAGAAACAGCGGGGCAAAATTCGCGGGAGCGGTGGTGAACGAAACGAGGCTGGATCCCGAAAAAGCAAATTCTCTCGGCGCTCGATTTTTCACGCGAAAAATGATCACGAAATGCCTCCGCAGCCTCGAAAACACAACAGAGATATTTCGGTGGTCCCTTTCAGGCGGCCCCGACGGGTGTGTATCCACCGACCCGAGCACACCGTTAAAATTTGTCGCTCGCGAAGTTACGATAAGTCAATTTACACGGGCGCCGGTGGAACTGTTCGGAGCCGCCGCCCCTCTGCTCTCATTCCTCTTCCTCTTCTCTCTCTCTCTCTTTCTCTCGTTTTATTACTCTCTCGCTCTCGCGTTCTATTTCTCTCTCGCTCTCTCGTTCTATTTCTCTCTCGCTCTCTCGTTCTATTTCTCTCTCGCTCTCTCGTTCTATTTCTCTCTCGCTCTCTCGTTCTATTTCTCTCTCGCTCTCTCGTTCTATTTCTCTCTCTCTCACTCGCGCTCTCTCTCTCTCTCTCGTTCTCTCTCTCTCGTTCTCTCTCACTCGCGCTCTCTCACTAGCGCTCTCTCTCTCGCACTCTCTCTCTCTCGCGCTCTCTCTCACTCGCGCTCTCTCTCACTAGTGCGCTCTCTCTCCCTCTCTCTCTCCCCCGCACAGTGTGCACCTCTCACTCCGTTCCTCTCTGACGAACCGGTGAACCGGAAACGCGCTTACGATCGTGGCAAGGATCGATACGTCTCGTTGCTTTCGCGTAAACTCGACCGTGAAATGTACAATTCCTTTCTCTGATTGCGCCCGATAATAAACCGGCGCCGTTTCGGACGGACCTCCGCAGATCGACAAGCCGGGTACACCTGTGGCGGCGGCGAGGGGGTCGCGCAGCTGTACGCCAACTATGGGCGGAATCCCTGGGCCCTTGGCATCGCGAGTCTATCATCCGCCATCGTCGCAGCAAACGCCACCGCAGGGCTATCAGGGTTTGCCGTCCCGCGGCAATGAGCCACCGCAATCGTCTTCGCCGTACAGCAACTTACCATACGCCAGGACTTCCATGGTATCCGCTCGGTCTCTTGATCAATCCAGTCCCAGCCGCCGGATAACGAACCGCAGGATCTCCATAAAGTTTCGCTACGTTTTCCAGGGTGCTGCAGTTCGCACCCTGCCCGTGACACGGGGACACTCCGGTTTACGCGCGACCGGACTGTGGATTTTTATGCATTTACGGCTACCCAAAGTTCTCGAGCAGCGATGGGAACACGATAGTTAGCATCCGTCTCCGGCAGTTGAGCCGTTTATTTTGAAAGTGGCATAAGTCGCTTTGTTTTGTAAGTCGATATATTGAAGGGTTTGCGTTTCAACACGTTTAAAAATATGGACGCTAACTTTCGAGATGATTTTCTTGTATTTGTTATCTCAGGATACTGATATTTTTCTCGGTGTAAATAATTTCGTATAAACATTAAAAAGTCACCACTTTTCATTACGGTGACTTATGCCACTTTCGAAATAAACGGCTCAATTGGGAAATATTATAGTCCGCTCGAATCTGCGCTTCTTCGTGACTTTGGTGGAATACGCGGTGATTAGTTAACTGATCTGGAAAGACTGATGTTGAAGGAAAAGTTGACTATATAGGGATTTCTCCCAGAAATGTTCGGAGGTTCGAATCGAAACCGGCGGATCTGAGAATAGTAAGCCGCGATTATTCGGAACTTGCGGCTCGTTTTTATAGAAACTCGGGGCAGTCGGTAAAAAAAGGTGCTAGAATAAAAAGGATGACTTGAACTTTTTATTTTTAATTTTTTACCATGATTCGAAGGCAATTCGGAGGCCGCGTGACGCGATTCGACGGCAATTCAGAGGCCGCGTGACGCGATTCGAAGGCAATTCGGAGGCCACAATCGACTGTTGCGTATCTAGTATAGTAATTTCTCCCTAATTCTCTGCGCTCAGATCGCGCACATAAATGGACAATTCGGGAAGAGGAGATATGATTATTCGAGTCTCATAGCTCATTTTTATAATTTCCTACTGTCAACAATTATAAAACGAGGCGCAAGGCTCGAATAATCGTATCTCCTCTTTCTAAATTGTTCCCAAATTCGAAGGAAAATTAGGGGGAATTTACTGTACCTAGCTCCGCAATTTTTCTTAACTGACTCAAACAGACCATTTTAGCATCGACGTAGCGATAAATTACTTAGACGTAAGACTAGCACGGGGAAATTCACAGCAACCCGAAATTTCGCATTTCTGGGAGAAATCACTGTAATCGGTGATAATCGACGGCCATTGGATAATTCCGCTTAAGGGTGCGAATGGGTTGAAGGAGCTATTAAATGATCAATCACCAATTTCCTTATTTGGTCCATTGTTCGCGAAAGCACGAATTTGCATAAACATCCGCAGTCTACGATAAGTAAAAGAACAAAAATATATGATGACTCGTAGCACAAGTATCAAGGTGAATATCAAAATTTAAAAAAGAGTGCGATAATTAAATCGTTCAAAAATGCTGGAGATTAACTATAAAATGCCATCACGTAATTACTATGGCGATATTTGTTGACCAAAAGTCAATATACTTGTTTCCTTGGACACCGTTAAACGATTCTCCGAACAAATTCGTCTTCCGACTGAAATTATAAAATCGATTGATCTGTTCCTATATTAAGCAACATTCGTGAAAACTTCGAGAAACATTGGCGAAACGTTTGAAATTATTTAAACGAACATTTTCCAAATCGCTGGATCGAGCGCGGCCGCGACACGGCTTTATCCTCTGGATTAATGCTGTCCAAGCTCGCTAAAGATAGATCGGACTCCTCTCGCTGCACTTCCATTGTCAAGAAAACCAAGAGATTAAGTATAACGTTATCCGCATCCGACTCGCGAATTCCACAGTTCTTTGTCTTTTACTATTTTCGGTGTCGTTCGCTAACAACGAGAGTAGCAAGGAAAGTCTAAAACTTCACCTGTGAATAATACAGGAGATTCGCCACGATTTTCCGTCAGCTTGCAAACAGAACTGGACAATCGCGAAGAGGAGACAGGATTATTCGAGCCTCGCGGATTATTTTTATAACTGCCGGATTGTCAACAATTATAAAAACGAGGCGCGAGACGCGAATAATAACTCTTCTCAGATTTATACATTTTCGTTTACAAGCTGACGGAAAATTAGGGAGAATTTTTCTAGGTTGCTATCACGTACACTAGCAACTGTATACAGTAAATTAATTAAAGTAGATTAATTAAAGATTAGAGCAATCTGAGAATATATATATAATGATATAATAATATATATATAATAAAATGAATAATCTGATTTATTGCTATCGTGCGGTGCAAGCAATAAATATATATATATTTATAATTGTAATATATAATATTATAATTTATATTTATAATTATAATATATAATAATATATTATATTATATTATTATAATATATAATATATATTATTATTATTATTATATATATATATATATATATTTATTGCTTGCACCGCACGATAGCAATAAATCAGATGATCCATTTTATTGAAACTTACGTCAGCGCGTCTATTGGTCGCCGCTGATCGATTACGATTACACTGCTGATTTTAATGCAAAAAATTGTCTTAATTATCTTGCACAATTGCCGAAACTGCGGAGACATTAATTTCTTTTCGTAATAATTTTAACCGGTCGTCGGTAACAGAAGAATAATTCTAAATTGTTTAAAAAAACTAGTCACGATCATCTTAGTCACTTCGGTCTCGTGAGTGCATAAAAAATATCAGCAGTCTAGTTACGATGCAAAAGCGCGGACGAGTTGTCAAGGATTGTAATATCAAATATGAAATTTCATACATTGTGTATACATATATTTCGCAACAGCGTCCAGAGACTTTATGAAGATCCGTGTTTCAATTCGAATAGAGGCGGATACGGTTCTCTCTATAATTGAGGCGAGATTACAGGTTTCTTTCATTTAATATGTACAATGCTCCCCCACATAATCACACTGGTTCTACTGCCGCGATTATATATAGACAGAGCAACGAATACGACTTTGCAGTCGTTCATCTTATAATAAAAGAACGGTCCCCTTTCGAAGAAGTACGCCGAAGATACGCAGCCTATAAAGCACAATTATTAAGGGGGAATACTGTATTCACGTTCTACGACCTCCGCATAGTGTTCGAACGATGATCACAACATCTGCATAAGTGTCTTCGCGGAACTCCATTCATTTCGTTGCCTGTTACAGCTCGGTTTCGATGGTCACGTAAGGATACCACCGGGTAACGGGATGAGCAACATCCCAGGCGGTAAAACGTACGTATCTGTTATTGTAATTATCGTCTCGAAGTTAATTGCAAAAATATACTTTCGCAATCGGACAGCATCGGACACACTTCCGAACGATCTGTTCGCGAATACGTGGTTATTTGAGACTGTTTTGCCTTTGCTTACGCGTATTAAATCTCGATCCGTGCCAAAAAAGTACCGTAAAATGTTTGTTTTGTAACGTTTATTTGCCATACGTATTTGTAGAACTCGTGGTAAACAATCTCACGTGCTGCGATTTAAGAACCGTCGGAAATATTTTTCTGATCGATCGAATTTTAGACATTTTATCCGGAGAAAGAAAAATGCTAATTAAACATTGTATATTTACGTGAAAATTGTATTTTTCCGTGAAAGTGAAACTGGCTTTGTTGCACTCACGAAAACGTGATAACTAGTATAGGTAACATTTTAATTTTCTATGCGCTGAATACAAATTGGAAAGTCGTCTTTCATCGTTCTAAGATTTTTAGTAATTGAATTTTATAACAAAGAGTCTTTACAACTTAATCAATTATTTCTATGTCAGACGTAATGGCTGTACGAATTATTTTTACGTAGAACGACTACGCAAACGCTTCAAAGTACGTTAAGTTGTTACAACGGCAATATTGTAAAGTGTTTCAATCAAGAAACACTATTAATTGTGTGATAGGGGAAGTTAAAAAATTGTGATAACAATTTCTTATACAGCGGGTCTCCCGAAATTGTGTTACTTCCAGGAATTGAGAGATTCCTGAGGTCATTTCAAGTAATTTTTTCCTTTACAAAAATCTTCTCCGAGGCATCGTTATCGAGTTATTAACGAAAAACGCTGACCAATGAGAGGCGAGCTCAGCTGACGCGAGGTGGCCGAGCCAACGGCGCCAGCGGTCGAGGCGGCCGAGCCAGCGGCGCCAACGGTCGAGCGGTCGAATCCCAGCTCAGCTGGCGCAAGGCGGCCGAGCCAATGAGTGGAACTGGGCTTCGTGCGCTGGTTGGCTGGGCCGCCTCGCGTCAGCCGATCTCGGCTCTCATTGGTCAGCGTTTTTCACCGATAACTCGTAAACGAAGCCACGTAGAACATTTTCGCTAAGGAAAAAGTTACTTCAAATGATCTCAGGAACCCCTTGTTTCTCAGAATCCCATAATTTTAGAAATCACGTGAACAACTAAAAATATATAACAGTAACTATACCGAATTTGAAGAACTTGTAATTCGTTGACAAAAATTTGACGCTAGAGTTGTATTCAAAATCTTTTAATTTACAATCATTGAAATAGCAGCGACGCATTCGTAAGATGTTACAAGATGCGACAGCGTTGCCTAATACTTCGAATTTTATCATCGATACATGTGGAACAGTTCTGCGTCTATTTCCGGTATCGTTGAAGCGGCGGCACGCGGAGTATTTGTTTCGGGGCACCGTTTCCCCGTGTAGATACAGTTCGGTGTTTCGTTAAACGCGAGCTTTTAAGTAATCGAAGGCATCGCGTTCTGCAACGACAAAGCCATTAACGTTTTACATTTCACCGCAGAGCAATCTCGTTCCACGCGAACGGCGAGGGTGAGATGCAGCCTGTGGCATTCCCCACGGACGCTCTGATAGGACCGGGAATTCCACGTCACGCGCGTCAGATTAATACCTTGACTCACGGCGAAGTTGTGTGCGCTGTTACCATCTCGAATCCGACCAAGTACGTCTACACCGGCGGCAAAGGGTGCGTGAAAGTCTGGGACATAGGACACGAGGGCGGTGGCAGTACCAAGCCTGTATCGCAGTTGGACTGCCTGCAACGCAGCAATTATATTAGGTCAGTTGTCTTATAGTTCGCCAACCGACCCTAATGAATTAACCGCATTAACCCCTTCCCGCGACCGTTATTTTCTTCGCTGTCGCGGTAATTAGAAGCTCGTTCCGTTCGATCATTCCCTCTGCGAAACTGAAAACTATTGGGTTGGCAACTAAGTAATTGCCGATTTGTTCAATGAAATAACAAATTTTTTTTTTACTTCGAACGAAGTTTAATCTGTAATGTATTTTCCATTTTGTTCGACGACCTTTTGCCATCTCTCCGACAACTTGAAAATTCCACGCTCGTAGAAAGTCTGATCCTTTTCGGCCAAAAACTGAGTTAAGTGAGATTTTACAGCGTCATCGTCGTTAAAAGTTTTACCACGAAGGGAGTTGTCCAGGGATCGAAACAAGTGGTAATCCGATGGCGCGAGATCAGGGCTATATGATGGGTGTAACATCGATTCCCAACCAATATCCATCAATTTTTGTCGAGTGGACAAAGACGTGTGCGACCTAGCATTGTCCTGCTGGAAAATGACACCTTTACGATCGACCAATTCCGGTCGCTTTTCCTTGACCGCTGCATTCAATTTGTCCAGTTGCTAACATTCGCGGATAATAAAAAATAACATAATAATAATAATAATAATTTTATAATATAACATTTACGGATATCATAAAAATGGGAGTGAGAGACATCTATAACTGAAATCGGCAATTACTTAGTTGCCAACCCAATATTTGTCGCGTGTACGCGCTTTCATCGCTCGCCGAACGACGAATATCTTTTATTCCACCATTTTTTTTTATTAACGATGAATATCTTTTATTCCGCCATGTTTTATCTTATTCTTATAATTCGCGAGCTGTACAAGACAAAAAGCTGTTCGAAAAAGTTCTCGAACAACAGCCACTTCTATAGGAATCTAATTAAAATAGGAACAAAATATCGACGAATCGTTTACAAAACTTTTGCAGTTGTTTAAACAATTAATAAATCCCGTGTCGCACGATAGATTCGGATGAAAAAAGTAACATGTTTCGAGACCTTTTCTATCTTGTATAATTTGCGAATTACAACAGTAAAATAAAAAATGGCCGAACATTCGAGGGTTAATTTTCACCCCTCTAAGAGAATTTACGCGAACAGTAACAAAATTGCGTAACACAAAATAACAATAATAATAAAATAAAATAAAGAAAGTTTCAAAATGCTTTGTATTACTTTGATCGTCCCTTGTAACTTAAAAACTAGTCCTACCCCCGCAATTTGATCGGACTCCTGGGACGGGCGACGGTTAACCCCTCGCCGTACTTTAACGAGTCGGACTCGTGGCGCAGATTTCTAGTAACATCCTATTAAACACCAATGTTATTCCGTTTTTTAAGCCGGAATAAAATTCTGCCCTCTTGCGATCAATACTTCAATCATCCCAGTAAACGTAAACTCGCGATAAATATAAATTTTCTTTTTTGTTCGAAGAAATTATTACAATCGAAAATGTGCTTGTCATTTTAATTACGAAGAAAATGGTACGGCAAGAGATTAAAATAAAAAATAAAGGGTCCCTCGAAAACACCGCGGAACTTCCGAAGCTTCTCGCGCGCGTTGTCCTCTCTTCCTGCCCCCGCGAACAATCTTCATCCCTGCAACGCGGGCGCCGGTTAAGCGGCGAATCGAATGAAAAACAAAAAAGGAAAAACGTTTGTTCGTTTCGTAGATCGGTGAAGCTGTTGCCGGATTGTAGAACGCTGATAGTCGGAGGCGAGGCGAGGCAGCTGATCATCTGGGACCTGGCCAGCCCGACGCCGAGGATCAAGGCGGAGCTGACCTCCTCCGCGCCGGCCTGCTACGCGCTGGCCATCTCGCCGGACTCGAAAGTCTGCTTCAGCTGCTGCAGCGACGGCAACATCGCCGTGTGGGATCTCCACAACGAGATTTTGATCCGGCAGTTCCAAGGGCACACGGACGGTGCCTCCTGCATCGACATCTCCGCGGATGGCACGAAGCTCTGGACAGGAGGGCTCGATAACACCGTGCGTTCCTGGGACCTGAGGGAAGGCAGACAGCTGCAACAGCACGACTTGAATTCGCAGATATTCTCCCTGGGCTATTGTCCGACCGGAGAATGGCTCGCGGTCGGTATGGAGAACTCGAAGGTCGAGGTCCTCCATGCATCCAAGTCGGATAAGTACTGCCTGCTCGTACACGAATCCTGCGTCCTATCGCTGCGTTTCGCGTCCTGCGGCAAATGGTTCGTCTCCACCGGCAAGGACAATCTGTTGAACGCCTGGCGCACACCCTACGGAGCTTCAATATTCCAGGTGTGTATGCCACTCGCGGCCCGTGTGCACGAATTTTCACGGATCGAAGGATTCCACCGGGCGCTCCGAATATTCACGACGGCGAAGGTATTCGCGTGCCCCGGCGTACGTAGACGTTGGCGCGAAAAATTTCTTGGACCTCGAGGTCGTATCGCGGAGGCTGTTCGACGGGCTCGCGTGCTTTCGGAGGCTCCGGGAGATTTTTCTCGTGCGGCGATCGCTTGTCGAATGACCGGTACATACGTGTTATGTACGGTAATGTCTCCCTAATCCGTTCTTTAATCATTTTTTCTACAAATTACACATCCGCGTCTTCTGTATACACTTCATTTCGATGCCGCGTATATGCGGCGCCCGTACCCACAGGTCGTCGAGTGGATGCCGCATATATGCGGCGCTCGGCGCGAAAGGGTTAACACTAGATTTACGGAGCACAAGAAACAGCTGTTTTATATTAATTTATTAAAGTAAAAATAAGACGTTCGTTCTGATTTTTAGCAAGCGCTAAATGTATATGCGGCGCTCGGCGTGAAAGGGTTACATACTTAAAATACTTTTATATACTATATAATAATATAATATATAATATATATATACTATATAATAATATAATATATAATATATATATAATAATAATAATATATATATTATATATATAATAATATATTACTATAATTATTATACTAAAAGTATAATTTTATTAATATTATACTTTTATAAAAGTATTTTAAGTATAAAATACTTATAATATAGATATATATATATATATATATATATATATAAAATATAGTAATATATTATTATTAGTATTATTATTATATATATATATATATATATATATATATATATATTATATTATATTATTATATATAGTATATATATAGTATTATTATTATTAGTATTATAATATATATATATATATATTATATAATAATATTAATATATACTTGTAATAAAGGATAAAATACTTGAAATAAGTAAATAATACTTAAATATTTAAGTAATCCACCATAAAGTAGAAAATGCACGCAAGAATGTGAATGAAAGTGAGAGAGAGAAGTTTTTGAATCGAGCTGATGTGTGTCCCTCTGAATTGTTGTTGCAGTCGAAGGAGTCATCGTCGGTACTAAGCTGCGACATCTCCGCCGACGACAAGTATATCGTGACCGGGTCCGGTGACAAAAAGGCCACAGTATACGAAGTGATTTACTAAGCGCACGCTATAAAGGACGTTCATGTTTCTCACCCTTTGCCGGAATCCGAACTCTAAAGAAAACCCGCGGCTCTCCCCGACCCCCTCGGCTCCTTTTCTCGCGGGAGAACCCGGGAGAAGTGAGACTTTTAGCAGCCTTAGGAACCTAGACTGTTACTACTGTGTATATATTAACGTACGAGGTCTATACTACGCTAGCGTTTTAAGAGGAAGAGCCGAAGACGAGACGGCGAGAGGAGAGGACGTCGGCGGGAGAGGACGACGGCGATCATTCGACGTGGCGCGAACGAGCGGAAGAAAAGAAGAAAACAGCAAAAACGAAAAAAAAAGAAAAAAGAAAGAGAGAGAAGATCGGAGGAAACGAACGAAGAGAAGTTATAAGGACTACGAGAGAACCCCGATGTGTGTGCCAGAGAAGCTGTATATGTATATTAGAGTTGCGTGTGCGTGGCCCGATTGTTACCGAAACGACGGTGTGATTTCCGCGGAGGAGAACGAACTGATTCTTTGTTTCGTGTGTACACAACGAGATTACGCGTTCTCGACGGGACACGTGTTACCGGGCGATAACTTGCATGCTCGTCAAGTGACCGGGGAAAGCCTTGCAACTGGTGATGCTAGATATGATTTCGTATAAATACCTAATTGTAAAATCAACGCACGGCCGGCGCGCGAGGTAGGCGAGAAATCCTGGCCGATGATGGCACGGTTCTGTCCGCGACGACGACGACGACGCCCCACCGATCTCGCTTACAGCCGGCAAAAATGATTCTCTTCGAAACTTTTTCAACTGTTTTGCAACCATTGTCCCCCCCCCACCCCTTCTCGCGCGTTGCTGCTAGGCGATAGCGACCTTACCGCCCGCTGCGCACCCTTTGAACCCTTTTCGAACGGCGAGCGGCCGGATGCTGACCCGCTCTCGGCGCGGGCTCGTTACAGTTTCCCACGGATAATTAGTAATCTCCGAGGAGAGTCGCGACGACAGAATAAACTGGAACACGTCGACGTCGTGGTGAACGGAGCTCCGCGACGATATTCGGTCTACCCCACCGGGCCCCCCCTCGGCTTCCGTTCATACGTCGCGAAAGGGTTCGATCGTTTAAATGTTTCGCGCGCGCACTCGATCGCGAATCGGTACGGCGCGATCGGGAAACATTACGGAGGAGTATATCGTCGTTGAAAAGACGCGTCGGGCAACGGCTGTTTCTACCTGAACGAGGAAAGTAAAAGACGCAAGACAAAAGCTGCACTACGGGGTGGCGCGCAGTGCTGTGTATTGTTTGAAACGTAAACTGGCCATGACCATTAATTTTAAATATATCGATTAAAAGTGATTGTCTTTTCTATTCGAGGATGCGCGGTGATCTCGTGATTAATTCTCTCTGAATTCTTTACAGTGAATCGCGTGATAAGGCGTTAAGGGGTAAGTAAATCGTTATTTATCTATCAACGAAAATCCGCTCGAATCGTTCTTGTCTCTTCTCGATTATTTCTGCAAACAGAGATTCTCTTCTTCGCCATGCGGTATCCGAACAGATAAATAACACGGTGCAAATCTTTTACGCAGTTTCTCGCTTTTCGTAGATCGTCGGTTAACAGGAAACATTATTATTATTATTGTTATTATTCAGTGATACGAATTCTTCGGCAAATGCATCAAGATCCGCGGTCTGGTCACAAAGTTCCGTGCTCGGTGTAATAATATCGAACAAATCCGAAGAAATCGCGCGAATCAAAAGCAAGTAAATTTATCGTGAAATTCTCTTCAAATTCTCTTCTTTCAATTTTGTTTCATAGGACGATGAGAAAGGCGCGGAGGATGAACGCAAGCCGACGCGGAAAACGTGCGGTTTCTCAATGTCTCGAATAAACGCATCGTTATCAGACCGCCGATCTCTATGCAAGATTATAATTTCTCGAAGAAGGTTGAAGAACGAGGTAGCAGTTACTTGAATTAAAATAAAAATAAAGCAACAGTGTCTTAAAACTCTTCCGATATATACACTATATATATTTTCTTCGTTGATGCACAAAACCCGCAGCCTACTCGTTGTACAATGATAAATAATAGAAGAAAGTGATTCGTTCGATTTTGCGGACGAACGAACGGCCCGCGATTCGGGCGGTGAAACTTATTAGTGCGATTATTGCGCGAAACTTGAGCGGGCCCGTGACTGCAACGACGTAACGAAGTTTCCTCCTATTCCGTCTGGTTGGGTGATGCGTTGCATGATAGACGCGCGCGGATAACATGAAAACGCTGACCACGCCGAATGCAGGCGATCTTAAACGCTGCGCCGGTGCGCCGCGCGTGTATCATTGAATTCGATTAACCCCCCATAGCTGCTGTGCCACATCGAGATTGGCAAAGGATTTTGAAATGTTCGCGAGAGAGAACGATGGCTCGCGCGCGCGATGGATGCTTCGAACGTTGAAAGTAGAAGAAAGATTCACAAGACCCACGCGTTCGTTACCAAATAGCGTTTAAAATACAATCTCCTTGTCAGTGCTCTCTTATTGTGCTTACGAAACACTTTTTAACCGCGAGACTAAGCGCGGTTTATCCGAACGTACGTATTATTTTTCAAGTGTGGGAACGCGGTTGAAATCGCTGTTTCCCGGTGAATAATTATTACTTTCGATGTTCCGTTCACGATAACAGTTTTCGAATAGCTTTTTAGGCATTTCGTCAAGAAATCGAAACCGAAATTTGTAATTGATTGCTCTACGGTTTTGAACGTTTTAGTAACAGCGATCCTGTGACGTAATCACAGCGCTAAATATAGTCTGTATTGTATAGAAGAAATGAAGTAAAAAGAGAGAGAGAGAGAGAGAGAGACCGGAAACTGTAAGTTAACTTTCGTGTAAACGCAAAAATAACTGTAATTATTTCGCTTTCGGTTTCTTCCGACTACGTAGTTGCATTTTCTACGACGAATTGCAACTTAAAAAGAAAAAATATGGAACGTTCGAGTCCTATTGTGAGCATAGTTGCAACTATTTTCTTGCGTCAGATTTTACTATAAAAAAAAAAACAAAAAACAAGACGTATTAAGTTGTATTGCGTACGAATGAGTGTAATTAATGAACAAAACTCCTTGTACAAAATTCTTAGATACGGACTTGGATAGATGTAATATCGAGTAATGAATAAAAAGTCTATGATTTATTCGCAAATGAACAATCAATTTTTCCATTGTAACAACGTCCGTTCGCCAACGAAGGGGATTCTTGTGTTTATTTGCTTATAAGACATCCTCAAGTGAAGTTTCTTATTCTTAAATTGACTGTTAGTTTAGTATATGTGTCAACGATAATAAATAAACCACAGGTTCTATGCATTTATGGTTAACGCGGATGTGTAAGACACAACCAAATAAATGAATTTAATATGAACGTAACAAGGCTCTGCGTTATTTTTACACCTGACGGTCACAGAATTGTTGAATACAATTTTTCGGAACATTGTTCTCAAGTATAACGAACAAAATGTTTTCTTTTTTTTTTTTAGAAGTTCGTAAGGAAACTTGCCCAAAATGCGCGAACTTAGGAGAACATCCGAAAACTATGATTTCAAGCGCTCGAAGATGTCGCTTTTGCGGATAAAAATTATTGTAATGTTTTATTATTATTATTTCTATTATTTGTATTACTATTTATTATTATTTTTTATTGTAACGTTTCATATGGCATCGCTTTTAGTTGCGATTAAATCGTTAATTTCTGCACTGCCAGTTCTTGTACATTTACAACAGAACGTTGTTCTATTTGACTCTCGTTTTTTGCAATTCGTGCAAAAAATTCAGTGGATTAATTATGTGCATATCAACATTTAACCTCTATCTTTGTCGCGAATCTATGACTCAGTCCTCCAGCTAAGATAGAATGCAAACTAACGATGTGCAAAAAATCAGGATTCGATCTTTTTAGTCATCGCAATATGGGACAGAGGTGATCTTATTAAAAAAACAACAAATTATAAATATTTTCAGTGAGTGTTGTCGAATAATCTGACTTATGATCAATAATGTTATTATCTTTAATCGGTGCTTCAGTCAATTACTTTCACAACGCAAACTGATTTTTCAATTAAGTGTGCATCGAGCCTCTTATTTCGTAGGCTATCATCTTCCCCATAGAATGTGATTACACTTAATCCTTAAGTGGAGCATTAGGATCGTTGTGACCCTATGCGAATTTATGATGATTATTTAATGTGTATTGACGTATCTATTTGATCATTTACATAGCACTTTATTATAATAAAGGGGAATGCATTCCCGTGTTCCCGATGCTGTAAAGCAAAATTATAATTTCTATTTAGTAACTTGATAACAATTAATATTAATTGAATTACCCAAGTAACAAAATATCAATATACTTTTCTCTTCTTTCTAATATCTACTTCAGTGTTCGATCAAATTGTCCCGAGAAAATATTGTTTATACAAAATTGCTACATTTCCAATAAAAAATAATATATATATATATATATATATATATATATATATATATATAATATATTCCCGTGTTCCCGATGCTGTAAAGCAAAATTAATTTCCATCTAGTAACTTGATAACAATTAATATTAATTGAATTACCCAAGTAACAAAATATCAATATATTTTTCTCTTCTTTCTAATATCTACTTCAGTGTTCGATCAAATTGTCCCAAGAAAATATTGTTTATACAAAATTGCTACATTTCCAATAAATAAAAAAACTATATTTATTTCATCAGTATTTGCACGTACACGCGAGGATACACGATGGAAAGGAAACGAAGAAAAATAGGAAACGAACAACAGGAATTAATCGTCTTTACTTCCGGTAAATTTTCGATGTATTTACATTTACGTGTATCTGTGTGTACAAGATCGTTAAAAACATTAAATGTTTATGCTCGCGTTACCATTATATATTCATGTATTTACATGTGTATTCGTGTGTACAAGATCGTTAAAAACATTAAATGTTTACAGGTCTATTTTTGTATTGCCCAACGCATCGTTTCGCACCTATTCATCCGTGTTTATGTTTCGTCTTCCCTTTCTCTCTTTCTCCCATACACGTTCTCGCTTACTTCGTTTCATTCTTTCCTCTTCTTATTATTCCTCTTATTATCGTCACGCGCGCGCGCACACACATACAACACGCACACAAACACACACGCGTTCACACAATCTCCTCCGCAACACATTTTTAAATATATTTCACATAACACCGCAGTTTATGTACAAGTAGAAAAGACCTAACAACAATATCGACTATCACACCTTATACACCATCGTAAATGGCTTTTACACATACACGTAATCGCGTATCTAAAAGACACTCTTACCGATTTGACACGCCCAACTTTACACCATGTTTGCGTTTTGTTTGTCGACGCAATTAGATTTCCGTATTTATATCCGTTCAATAAAATCAGCTGGATCGTGCGGATAATACATACTCGCTTTGTGGGGAAAAATAAACTCAATTTGCTTCTTTTCTTCGGCGGATCATGGTCGTTGCGCGCACAAGCGGTTCGCGCAACGAATGAAACGCCTCGGGCGATATTTCCAGATTTAAATGGAACTTCGTACACGCGAAGACTTTTCCTACTTTCTCACGGCGTGACCGCGGGCAGTTTACAATTTCCGAGAGACGTTTAACTTGTGGAAGTATTCATCTACTTCTTGAAAAAAAAATGTTTAGCTGAACATTTACTTAACAGTGACTTTTAAAAATAAGAAAAATACGAGAATCTGTCGTCGGGAGAAGAAAAAAGCGTAGTTCGTCTTACTTTCAAAACTACCTGACAGTCGATCCGTAATTTTTAAAATGTTTAACAAGTCCTGCATCATTTTGGTTGAAAACGTTTCGGAAATGTGTATCCTACAATGGTTAGAAGAAAATATCTGATCCACGTGTAAGAGTTCGATAAAACCTGGAAAATGCAAATCGAGTAAATTTCCTTAAATCAGACGTTTCTGCCATCATCGTCATAGAATCGTGCGCGCGGTCTTGCCGTTCTCTCTGGTATGTACAAACTATAAAATACATAACGCAGCTACTTACGTTGTAAAGTAACCAATTTTACAGGAAATGTACAGAGGTGAACGGTGAATTCTTCACGCATTACATGTCCTTTTTAGGACTTAAGTGTACATGACGCCTGGTTCTATACTCGTTGGAAGGTGTCTTTGTACAGATAGACAAAAAAGAAAAAATTAATGTATCCTAAAAATAGATAGATACACGTTAGACAATGCTGAACTCAATGTGCGAGACTTTCGTCGAAATTTGTGAATCGCTTTGAACGATTAGAATTGCGCGTTTGCGGTTAATGGCAACATACATATAACCAAGTATGTTTCGCGTGAATGTAAATACATCGTAAAGGTTGTTTAAAAAAAAAAAAGGAACGAGTTCGTTAGCGTCATTAGTCGTTACTCTTTCCTCACGCGTACATCAAGCGATTCGACCATGCACGTAAAACGTTTGTAGCAGCGTAAAAAAGGTTCGCTAAAGTTCAGACAGAAAAAAGAAAAAAATTCTTCGAAAAAATGAAAAACTCGACAACCTTCCATCGTGCAAAATATAAAAATTCTTGCGTCCTCAGAATGATTATGCTTACTAAGCGCAGACGTAAAATACATTTGGTCGTAAAACTGTACGCTTCTTGCCGGAGTGAGGGCGTCCTTTTTATACATCCTTGTCCTCCCGCGAGAAGGTCCTTAATCCTAATAAAAAGCTATCAACGATTCGTACAAATTGCGTTCACAGATTTTATGGCAACAAAAGTAACCATCTTTTTTTTTTTGTCATTTCCTCTGACGTTAATCATAGTTAATTGTGTGAGACGCGGAGTCCGATATTTACCGTATAACGAACAGAAACAAAAAGTAATGAATTTGGACAATAGGTTCAATTAATACCATACCAGTCGGAAAATTAATAAACATATTACTAATAAAAACTAAGCACAGTCGTGCCTGTTTGTTACATTTTTCGTCCGTCGTCAGACTCGTAAGATGGGCGACGAATATCTCCCTTGCTAGAGATAAAACGATCACGGAGACAAGTTTTGTGTCGCTTTACTCCCGTCCCCCCCAAAAACCCCTTGTTTACAACGTTGCCAGATTCAGGGTTCCTCTCTTAAATTCATGTGTTTATACATTTAAGAGTATATCAAAATAATTTAATTCGTGACTAGTCTTGCCTCTCGGTAACTTCATCTGACAGACACACCGATAAAATCCCTTTCTTTCTCTTTACAAGTTCGGTACGAATCGGAATGCCTAGAATACACCGATCTGTCCCGCGAACAAGTCCCCCATCTGTCACATATACGTTTACCTAGAAAAGCTATAACCAGTATTTATAAATTTCCCTCTCGTCAAATATCACATGCATTCTAACTACGTTTCGTGTTAGAACGCGTTCGGCACAAATAACGAAATTAAATGGAAATAGAGCCTGGCAACGTTGCCTATACATCGTGTTTACGAAATACGTAACAGGGTCCTTATTTATCGGTATGGTCTCGCATTCACTCTCGGACGTACACTATATTTACAAGTCGCGCTAAATATATCTATTATGTATAATATATACTATATTATCTTACTATTCTTAAGGCTAGTTTAGCTTGCTGCACACACGTGACGTGGTCCATGTGACATTTGAAGACACTGGGTGGTCAGTCGCTGTCGGAGCCCACTGCATTTATCTTTTTTCTCTTTTTCGCTTGCTTTAAATTTACGATCTCCTCCTCCTGTATTCAGAAGATTACAAATGATGAAAAACATTTTACACTTCGGTGTAACTAAGCCACGATTGGCGTTGAACAAAAACGTATGATCGTGTACTCTCATCGTACATAGAAGTGACTATATGTATTCTGTCGAATTTTTAACAATTACCTCGCTGCTGGATGTACTGCCGATATGGTACCGAGGAAGTGGCCTTTTCGAGGTAGACCTCTCTCTCGTATTAGCACCAGTTTTTCTGTGACCTCCTTTACCAGCGCCTCCGCCACCTCCGGTCGAAGCTGCCGCGTGTTTTCTTGCTGAACTCGTTGGCGGGGGTGGAGGAGGTTCGTTTTCTTCATTTACTTCCGCTAGGGCAAACAAGTCTCCGTAACTTTTCCTTAAAGAATCGCTGCTGGCCGCTTGCGCTTGTTGCAGAGCTCTCTGCATCCCTTCGGAATGGTAGAGCTGTAGTTCTGATGAAGACGTGCAATGTTGTCGCAATTGATCCAGATGGCCAAGAACTTGTTCACCAGACGGTGGACCAGGTTGTTGATTGTGCTTTCCACCTGATCGTTTCCGTTTATTCGGACTGGTAGCCGGATACCGCGTACTCAACAGATTTGCAAGTAACTCGCCAAGTTTCTCTTCGTAATCGCGACACCAATAGCGCAAAGCTGCTACAACGAACATGTCGCCATCCACATTTTGTCGTGCAAGCAATTGTCGGAGAAGTTCTAATGTTGGCCTGTTAAAAATTGTTCAGATAACATGAAGAGTAAATATAAGAAACATAGAGCTCAGTTTATAATTTCCACGTGTGGTTTACTTACTTTTCTTGTTTAAGCATAAACAATATCGAGGTCAGCGCTTCCGCATGATCACGAAATTGCAGTTTGGGTAAAACAGGCAGCACATAATCAATCGGGAAATCATGGGCAGAAATTAATTGCCAGAAACAATATTGTTCGAACGTTTCCCAATTTAAGCTGGCTGTTAATAGAGACGTAAACGATTCCTTTTTTAACATCTTCAAGTGTCCCTGCATTATTTGACAAACTAAATCTTGCAGTTGGCAAGCGTCGACTGTCGACACAACCAAATGCAAGAGTTGAACATTCCCTAGCGCCACATTTTGAAACTCCATGTATACATCAGGCACAAGATAACACAGCATGAATATGTTGTCTTCATGGCAGAGCTAAAAAATCATACGATAGGTTGAAATTTCGTTTTCCCTTTAAATTGTTTTATTAATAAAATTTGAGTTCGCATACCTTTAAATCTGACACTAAACACGCGTCTAACTTCTTTTCCCGATGAGTGCAAAAGTCTTTATATACAGATGCTTTAACATCATTTAATACGTTACTGAAACAGGAATTATTAATGAATAACAAAAATGATAAATAATATGTTACTTTTACATTCGTGTACATTTACATTTAAATGTTACTACACCAACCTTGGTTCACCTTCTCGTTTTTCCTCTTCTCTGCCCCAGACTTTTAAAAAGTAAAGTAACAGGTACCCTATCCTTGATTGAACAGTTTGCAATTCTGCAAGTACCCGAGCTAAAAGTTTCCGCCTATTGTCCTCTTCTTTACACAACTGAAATTGATTTCGAAACATAACAAACAACGGTGTACTTATACTATCAGTCAAAGTTTCTTCATTTAAATGATCCGTTGGAAATATTTGGGACGTAATTTGTGACGATAATATAGTTGATATGCAAGAAGCCAATGCTGGTATATTTTCTGCGTCGATTTCATCTTCCACCACCATTTGCACTATCCTTTCCATTGTTTGACACCTCACTTCATTGTCCGTTTCACTGTGCAAGCTTTCCACAGCCGTCCTTAATTCTTCTGGTTCTAAAATTATGTTTAATTGAGAAGTAATGTCTACTTTTTTCACCACACAATTTGCGTTTTTTTGTTCATTCTTTAATTTCACATTCGCCAACGGAACGTCTTCTTCATCTTCCTCTTCAACTTTAGTCACTATCCTGTAACGAAAATTGCATTTTGCCAATTTAACACATCGCATAACAATTTTGTTTTAAAATTAAACAACTTACCTCAACGGCATTTCTTCCTCTTCATCACTGAACGCTGGTTCTGGATCTTGACTCACGTGATTATTTTCGGCTGTTGTACTAGATGTAATTTCCAACGGCGCTCCTGGTGTAAGATCCTTACTAAGTTCCTCCATTTTACCTGAATATATTGGAACCTTATTTCCTGCTTAAAAAGATCATGCAAAAACCAAAGTTAGTAAGCATTTAAAGTGCTAGAAGCTCGACGAAACTGTGAATAATGTCTGTTAAAAGAAAAGTACAAAAGATGAATTATGAATTGTGTTTCAAAACGATGATTAAAATAATGATGTATTAACCCATAAACTTTCATATGAATACAGATTTCTGTATCTCCTTTCCTATTTAATATGTACATGTAGCACCTATGTATGATATTTACATTTACAAAATATGTGCACTCACAGATGTTTACATGTAGGCGTGATATTAAGTAATGCATCAATAATGCAATGTCTACAGTCACGTATCATTGTCCAGTAACGTGTTAGTATTTGTGCGGTATTTTATAATAATCTACAATAGAATAAGCGTGCAGAAATTTATAATAATTTTACCAGGATCTGCATTAGGTGGTAAACAAAATTCTTTAAATGTTTCTCTTATTTTGCTTCTCAGTTCGCGATCTAATTTCGGACTATCAAATAGAGGATAGAGACTCGGTAGAACACGTTTCTCCAAAATTTGTCTTAACGACGAGAAAATTCCGTTTCTCACTTTCTCTGTTAACGGTGGATAGAAGTTTGGTATTATCTGCAAAAGGAAGGAAGTATCAATAAAATCTTACCGAATTAAAATAACTGCTGTACAAAGAAAATTAACATCTGTTTTTACCCTGCATAAAAAGTCTAATAATGTGGCAGTGACAGGTGGATGAGACCTCATAGAATTGTGCATAACAAGAATCGCAGGTTCAATGTTCATAATGTTATCTTTCTCTGGTTCAAAAAATAACCAATCATAAAATAAAGCCAATTTAGCATTGCTTGCAGCCACAGTTGATGTACAAGTGGTAAATAACCATCCTATTACTGCCCATCGCGGTATAATATCTGAACACAATAACTCATTTGTTGGATGAATGACACCAACAATAAATCGTATAAGATCACATCTTAATGATTGTGACTCAGGTGTGGCCAGGTACTGTCTTTGAAACCAATCCTGGTAACGTTTATGGTTACCAAAACGCACTTGACTTGTCAAGAATACTAGTTTCCTTTCCATGTCCGGTGTAAGCCTAGATTGCAGAAACCTCCTAGAAGTTCGAGTTTGTAAAAGTTGTAGAACTCCGCTGAAATTTGGACACAGAGTTTTTGGATTGAGAAGCATATCCTTCCATAGTGCTTCAAATTCTGGAATCCTTGCTACATTTTGCAATAAACGCACTAAATCTCTAAGAATATAAAATATTATTTAGTAGTCGAACCTAGTTGGTAAATGGTAACAATTGTTAATAAGCACAACTTATTTACCTTCCAATAACTAAACAATCCACCATACGTTCCCTGATCAAAGATACTGTAAAAGTAACTTCTTTCTGACGTAAACCAGATAAATGAGGTGCATTATGGTCTTCTATTAATCGCAAATAGGTGTACACTATGGATGCTACTAAAAAAGGAAACTTGTCTAGCCACGGTCGGTTTTCTTGAAATATATCTAAAAGAGCGTCGACCAAGTGCAAATTTCTTGGGGAAATATCACCACCAGCCGCGTGCCTCAACAAACTTAAACAAAGATTATCCACACTAGCTACACTGGTTCTTATCATTTCCCTCACGAGCCATAGTAACTGGCTTCTAGTCACATCGTTCAATCGCAGATATCTTTCAAGTACTAATTGATTAAGATGACCTAAAACAATTGCAAGACCGTCTCGTGTTATTAAAGTCAAGTCTCTGTAACTTTTCGCAGCACTTTGAGGATCCGTCAGAATAACCACTAACAATCCCAACGAGACTTCTTCGTGCGTTTTGTCTTTGCACACTGCATTGTTTAGCGTATCGTGGGCTTCTTTTTCTGACAGACCCGCAGTCAGGTTTTGAAGCACTGTGTAACATCTTTCAAATTTCTAAAAAAGAGCAAAACAACAAGGTTACTACGGTGGTTCCCAACAACGCCATAACATTACTTATTTCGAAGATCGACTTAGCAGTCAAAAGAAACAATTGTGTTGCTAAGAAAACACAATTGCAAATTTCAAAATACGTTATCATAACTGAACCTATTTCGTTAGAAATATTGAAACGATAACGTCGACGATGCGCGTTCGCATTACGTCAGATCTATTAGAATTCCGAGGATTGCATTACAGGCGTAACTGACACGTATTAATTTCATAATTATGTAAATTATTTGAATATTGCCGCTAAGACGCGTGGTTCGACATGTGGCGCCGCGCGGTCAGCGACGTGCGCGACCGTCGCAACAATGGCGGAGCCCCTCGCACCCGATACGTATCCAGTGACTATTTCAAATATTTATGTTACCTCTTCCAAGTCGTCCTTATTCTCTATGCAACTCGTGCTGAGTAGCCGGGACGCGGGAGTTTTCGTTTGTTCCATTGTTGCTGGCTGATCCGCAGCCGTCCCGTGAACGTTATTCCAGGCTCTGTCGAGCCCTCAGCCCTCAGCCCTGTGCCCCTGGCCGCTTGTGCTCGCCTCCGTGCATCGTGATCGTCTCACTGCCTCCTCGTACTCTGTCTCTCTCTTTCCCCACTCTTCGTCTCTCGCGCGGTCTCTTCACTCTGTTTATTCCTTGCCACGGACCTCCCCGACTCCCAGAACAGTTCCGATGCGATTGCGCATTGATACATGCGCCTCTTCGCTTCTCGGCCTCGCTTAGTGACGTGTGGTCCCCACCGCTAACGCCAATCACCGCGCGGACCAATCGCAATCCACCAACCCGTACACACTGACCGACATTGGTGGGGGTACCGTAGAAAAGTATGTGGTGCTGCTTACAGGAACGTATTTATTAAGGGTGCGCACCGAGAGGACGGTCACCTCGGCTCAAAGTGTCTGTGAACCTTCCGACTCCGACCAGTATGTACACCGTGCTAAACCATACAAAAGGGTTCAGTCTCTTCCCGCGTTTAAACGGTTCTCTCTTTCATATGTCATACGATCCTGTATCGATTAAATTTTTTCCCCCCGAGCATCGTGGACCTACATATGCATAAATATGACCCACTAGCGAGCGTTTTGATTTATTACATTAGACGAACGGATGTTTAGCAGTAATTAAACTCGTATAAATACACAATCGCGCTCTCATGCGTACGGATCGTCGCGTGATTTGAAAGCATCGTAAATCGCGTCGTATAACGGATAATGGGGGGAATGTTTGGCGCATTAGTCGGCTGGTTCCACAGAATGCAGAAACGTACGTGTTCCAGCAAACTGTTGCACGCGTTTCGAAACTTTCGAACGGAAATAAAGTATTAATGGTGAAATAACAGTTACGATATTTTGTGGAAACGTTATTGTGTCCGAGCATAGCAATACGATTAGGCGATACAATACAGAAGAAAAAGTATCTAATAACGAAAAGTATACTTATTCGCTGACCACAAATGAGAATGGTACCACGAGGTCATCGGCATCTCGACTTCAAATTACATTGAACTTTATAAAAATAACTCGATGTACGAGCAACGGAATAAATGCTACGATCGCGTTATTGTGCTTCACTGAATGATATTACATCATTTACGATGAGTAATGCGTATTCTGCGAGCAAATGGAAAGGAGGCTTCCGAGAAGAGTTACATCGAAAATTGTGAAAATTGCTAACGCAAGGGCGCGTGAGCTCATAGCTATATAGATACGAGCCTGTGGCGTGAAACTGCGCGTGCGTTTATCACGTACGCAAGAGGAGACCAGCCGACTACATCGTATTGCGTGCCCCGGCCATGCTTCCCGCTTTTCGTTTCCTCGTGTTGCTTCGTGAACCTCTTCACAATCTTTCCCGGATCCTGGTCGTTTTGTGCTCGTGAACTTCACACGAACGTACTGGGGCTCGAACGATTGTTACACCTATACTCGCATTATCACGTTTCACGGGATATATGCAGTTGCATCGCAGCGATACATCCGTGCACGTCAACCTAACCCCTAATAAGTGCAACAGCCACGGACCTGGCATTCCATTACGATATATAAGGCTTTCCTTCAGGTATCCGTGATCCATTTTCCTTCCTCTTTCATATTTAAAAACACACTGGCATAATAACCACCGTTTCCCGTATTATTATCTTTTATCGAACAAAGCACACGAGTGTCGGTTTTATCGCTGACGATTCGGGCTTCTCTGTCGTAAAGATGTTACGATTATACGAATTCAACATCGCAGGTGTTTAACGAATAAATTGTCGAATACAGATTACCGTTTGAATTATTATTCGAACTGCAATCCGACGCGATTATCGAGTAGCTTTCTATGCAATCATCAGGTTGCATTCGACCGTCTTTATGAAATTGCTTCTATCCGAATTGCGTGCTATTGAAACGGCTTTGTTTGATTACGATTCGTTTCGGAAACGTGTGTAACGATTACTCTATTGTTAGTTGGTATACAAATTAAGACGGTAAAATAACAGATCAGCAAACAATAGGACGAGTAAATAGCATATTATTACCCTCGGCGGCATTATCGTGAAAAGGAAGTACGTTTCCCAGTAATTTGAAAAGTAACTCGAACGTGTGCCGGACGAAGGTGTAGCGAGAAGTGACCAGAAAGAGTGGTTTCTACAATGCTTACCTTGTCTACTATACCTTGTAAATAATTGAAAACGTCAATGAACGCATGCGCACGGAAAGGCGTGCTTGTACATAGTCCGGTCAGGATCGTATATGACAGAAACACCGAAGAGGGGATCGGAGCATGTTCGAAAAACATTATAAAAATCACTTCTTTCGTTTCGCTGGTCGGATCATGCGTTATTCATGACCAAACCCTGCAAATGGGTACGGCTCTTTCAAAAATCATAAAACATAACGCTTAAACGTTTCAACAGGCTGAACAATATAATTTCAGAACGGCTTTATTGATTTTTTTATTGTACTGCACGCGCTTGTTTATTTACTCGTTTTATTAGTTAAATTTACTTTCCGATCACCGTATGCACTTTTATACGACTATTAGAGGGACTTCAATTACTCTTTTCACTTCCATGCGCTGATCTATCGCGCCGGTGGTTCGCAATTACTTGCGTTATTATAGTTACATTGTGTCGGAACATATAGATGAAAACTATTGTGCGTTCGAAGGAGGACAACGTGTAAAATATGGAATTTGGAACTCGGTGGTGAAAATTAATACGCGTGCGCCCTGTTTCCCATTTTTATTGGATAATCTCATCAGATACAGAGAAACCAGCATACCGTAAACTGTTCGGAAGAACGTGTCTTTAAAACAAATAACATCGTGTACTTACATTCGAATTAACACTTAATGAGCTCTCGGTGATCTACGGATAACCGTGTCTCGAGCACCTGGCGCATAGCCAATGCGGTTGCGAAAAAACGTGTTATCGCGAACATCTCTCATTAAAACAGATATTGTATTCTTATAAGTCTTGTTTTGTGTAACACTACTTTCGGATGTTCTGAGAATAATTACATTTTTGATGAACTCGTACGAACGTAAGAATTTATTATCCTAGTTAGCAAAAAGATCGCGTTTAGTCGCATCGTTTCTTTTATCGAACAAAATTGTAAATTGTATTCGATATTTTACGGGTTTCACTGAGTCGAAAACATTATTTTTGCGTAAATATTCAAAATTCTAGCAGACACGTTAACATTTCAATTGTTTGTTCAGTGTCGGGAATAACATCGGCATTTTAAGAGGATCCGATAATGTATGGACTAGGATATCAATTCGATAGAATAATTCATTTCGGTATTGATATGGTAATGTCACGCATAATAACAGGTTATAAATGCTAGTGTGCATTGCATCGAGTTTTGTCGGATTTAATGTATGCGGTTAAAAAGTTAATTAATATGCATGCGAACGATATTCGGGCCAATAAATTTACGTGTTACGTATTTTTCGACGATATCATTTTTAATCGTATGAATAGATGTATGGAAAAAAATTGATACTGATAATATTAAAAATTAAATATACATTATAATTCAACAACTTAAAGAAGTAAACGTATACATTTCTACATAATACTATCTCAATCCTTTGAAATTCTCTCTCTATATGAGAGCTATAATTTATTTATAAATAATGTACATATTATATTCCTACAAAGAAGTGCTAAGCTTTGATAGCATATTGGTAGAATCATAAATGCATAACATTGCAGACCTTTGGAAATACTGTATTTGAAAAACTTAAAGACCATGGTGGTATGTTAATTCGTGTATATTTATATTTGTATTAGGAGAGTAATATATTCCATTTTAATATATATATATTAAAATTTAAATAACTTATTTTTACGTATGTGTATACATATAATGAGGAATTTTCATTTGTCGTTGTTTATTTTATTATTTGGTAAAGTTTTGAACAATTCTTAAGTACAGGACTATATTTATGCAAAGTATGCATAAAATATGATTGTATACAGAAAGTGCAGAGAGTTAAGAAGTGCAAATCGTTTTCAAAGACATTATAATTCGTTGTATTCAATATAGAAGGATTATCTTCAAATTATTTAATCTTATAATACATATATGTATGTATTTAAAAACGTTATTGGCATGTTTGGCAGTTTTTTTGTTTTGTTAAATTGAAACGTTTTATATTCGTAAATACGTTTGCAATTCATTTAACGAGCAAATTTTGTCAAAATTGCAATTCATAGCTTTGAAATATTTGTACTGATTAACTTACTGACGATTGCAATCTTATTTTTCGCGATGCCTCCGAAACGTCTTGAAATAAAATAGCATTCATAATACTTGGATTTAGCTATTAAGTATTACGTTTGGTTTGACACGTAAAATTTAACGTAAAATATAGAAAGGTGCGGAAACTGTCATACATTCTCGTTTTCTTTAACATTATTCAACAATAACTTAAGTATAAAAGGTAAACAGTATATACTTCTGCCAATGTAACAACATTGGTTATAAACGATCAGAGTTATCCTGAGATGTTCAATGTGTATGAATTAAAAATTTCGAATCTGCATAAATATGCATATATGTCATTGGTATCAAAACACACTATGATTTTCCTTTCTTAAATCTCTGTCGAGCTTGTGCTTTACTGTACTTTGGATGTTTCTCTTTCTCACCATTCACTTCGGTATTAACTTCATCCGACTGTTCTTTATTATCACCAAATAAATCCATTGGTGGTTCCAACAATGATTTTCTTTGACATTTTACAAAATAGCGGAATCCCTTTGCAACACCAAATCCTAACATTGCTATAGACATTGTTAATAAGGCCATCAATAGGGGATGCTGTATTTAACAGAAAATTACATAATTATATTAAAATGTTTGCATACTTTTCATTAAAGTATCAAAATAACATACGTACTGTTAATGAAGGTTTATTTGTAAAAACATAGTCAGCAATTACAACTATTACTCCAAGTATAATACCCACACCAGCTCCTAGCCAAGGTATCTGTTGATCGGCTATAAAATAATTCAATATTAGAGTATCGAACCAAACATTTCTAATAACATTGTCTTTTCTCTTAAAAAAATAATACCTTGTTTATCTTTTATCAATAATCTGGACACCTTGTTCATTGCTTCCAAAATTATTGGTTCGTTTGGTTTAAGAGATAATGCTATATTATACGACTGGAGTGCTTCGCTGAAGCGAAACGTTTGCGATTCCACTTCAGCCTTCCTAAAATAACCCTGTTAGAAAATTACATGTTACAGTTTAATAAAATATTGCGTACATAATACGTGTAAATAATTATCACCAAATAGTATTTCTTATTAATTTTATAGTAGGAGTTAATACGATTAGATGTAATTACCTTGATCCAATCAGGCTTCAATTGAATTGTCATCAAAGCGTCTTCCATTGCAAAATGATACTGTTGCATTTTTAGAAAGGCATACGATCGATTACTGTATAAAGAATAGTTTTGAGGATCTAGTTTAATCGCATGCGTGTAATGGAATGTAGCCTCTGCATACTTTTGTTCCTTAAAGCATGCGTTTCCACGTTCTTTGAGGCTTTGAACCTTCGATAAAAATATAATGACATTATGAGATAAAGTTTTCACTTCAAGTTCAATCAAATCATACATTGTCATCGTGCTGATTATTTGTTGCATAACTTCTAATGCGCTTAAATGTTATGTATCATAAATATCTTTTTGTTTAGATTATAAAATTGTTAACAAAAAGAACGGAACTATTTATGGTTAACAAGAAACCTAGAAATCCTTACCTCTGGATCCAGCGTGTTTGACATGCTGTGCACCGAGTATAGGTTAAAAAATGTCTTATGAATTATTATCTAATGTACACGTTATCATTGTCCTTCGAACAACTTCGAAGTAACCTTTTACCTGTCAGAAATAGTCAACAATGAGAAGCAGCCGAAATATCGGCCATGTCTTCCACCGGTTGGCGCATGCGCAGTGCACATTCATATGCGAATGCGATACTGCACTGCGCATAGCCTTGCACCGTCAAATGTGCAGCGCTGAAACAAAAGAAACACAAGGACTATCGTGCTCATTTTTCTTCGCGATTTTCTCTATTGTACTTTCGATGTTATCATTATCAAAATTATCTACATACAAAGTAGACAAATTCCAATTACTTTAAATTCTTATTCCGTACGTTTGTTGAGTATTCAATGCCATTATTGCAACTACTGCATAGCTATCTTAAGCATCGACACTTAAAATGGACACTTAAAATTTTCAAATGCAATTTTCCTTTTTAATAGAATTGCTTAAAATTTTCTTTTAGGTTATTCAACTTTCTGAACTTTTCTGCCAAAGTTTTAAAATCCAACGTTCAAACTTTAAAGATACTTACGTTTTCACGCTTCGTCGACAATTCCAAAGGCTATTTCAGCGCGTAATTAAAGTCCTTAGATTCCCTGTACACATTTTGTATTTCCTGCGGCGTTATCGATGCACGCGTAGCTGCAGTTGCTTATATATAAGCAACTTAACCATATTATTTAGTTTATCGAATAAATGAAAATCAAGGTGAAATCGAAACTAAATCTTCAAGAAATATTTATTCCATACAGACACAAATGCTCGAAATCATGTGATCGAAATCGCGAAGTCATTGAGTTCCTTGAATCTGTGTTTTATATTAAAATAAAAATAGGGTTGCTACCCTAAAAGAATTCAACTTGAAATATAACGTAACTCCGTCCCGAGAAGCTTTCTGTAAATCGGCGAATATTTACGCGAATATATTATAATATATATATTATAATGTTTATATTATAATATTTATTTATAATATTATATATATTATAATATTTAGGCGAATATTCTCGATAGATTTGACCAGAATAAAAAAGTATTTCTTAACGAAACGTAACAATTTGTATATCCCCTAGAATCTTAACTTCGCAATATCACTGTATCAAATAATCCTTCGAGCGGCTGTCGGTCATGAAAAATGGGACGCTCTAATGAATCTTCAATTTTTAGGTCGGCAAGGCAGTCAATTCGGGTCACGGAAGTTCGTAAGCTCTGTTAGGTTTATTCTTATATTTCGTCTGCGACGACGGCTTCGCATAGTGTACATGGCAGTGTTTTAATCGATCGACGAAAACTTACAGAAGTCGCTGAATTTATATAATTCTACGGAGGATACGTTCCGCGCGGCACAAGGAGAAAGTAAAGAGGAGGCGGACATGGAAGAATAAAGACCGAGGTTGCATCATCATTTTAATGTCTGAAATTCTCCATTTCATATAAATTAAGTGGGGGCATTATAATACAAACTTAAAATATATACATCGATATTTCGTGAGATTTCTCGAATAGCTATGCAAACTCATCCATCAATCCGTAATCTCTATAGATCTCTTTCCGTAAATTATCGATTTGCTTCCTTAATTAAACGGTTTCCATTAGTTTCTCGTATGCATGGTTTCCGCTCGAACCTAATTCGTATTATAGTGCGCAACGAAACTGGCAAGTTGTTCGAATAAATATTGTTGATATTTTTGCGTTTGTTATCAATCACCGTCATCCGCGGCCAGAACTGTGATTACGGCCGATCTCTTTTATACCGGTCAGAAGCGATCGCGACATGGAGGATCGGACTCGAGCTCGCTCTCTCTCTCCCTCCCTTTCTCTCTCTCTCTCTCTCTCTCTCTCTCTCTCTCTCTCTCTCACTCACTCACTCGCGTTTTCAATTTTCTCGTTTAGCTTAATCAGTTCGTCCGTTGGCAAGGACTGGATCGTTCGTTCGTTTCGAATCGTTTTCTTCTCGTTCGTCGGTAACGTTTTCGGCGAGCGGGCCGCTCCTCGGCACCGTTCGCCGACGAAACGACAGGCACTGGTTGCGAGTGTCGAAGTTACTTCATCCTCTCTGACCGATCATTATATATATATTATATTATATATATTATATATATAATAATATATAATAATATATAATAATATTATATATATAATAATATATAATAATATATAATAATATTATAATTATAATATTATATTAATTATATATTATTATAGAATAATATATATATATATTATATTATTATTATTATTATTATATATATATGTATATATGTGTGTGTCGATCGCTTGAGCGACGATCTACTTACCTCCTCCCTCCCCGCCACATCTCCGCTGCTATTACACGTAAAATAAAATATATATATCATGCGCGCGCGAACGCATAATTGACGATCGCGTTACGGGCCGCGCGAAGAGATGGTCGAACGTCGCAGGCGGACATCGTTAATAAAACGCGCGAAGTCCCGCGAATTGTTTCTCTTCTCATGGATGGCTGAACTGCCGGGCGACGTCCCGCCGCGTCAGGCAACGACAACAATTTCCCCGTCGTGGAATCAGACGGAAAGCGATACACGCACGACTCTCTCGGTTCTCGTACGCGACGCTCGGCGGGGGGAAAAAAAACGGCAGCCCGGCAGCTTTTGCGGACAGATTAAGAATCCTTACGATTATTGGAGGACAAATGGCAAAAGCGTTCGCGTGTCTCGCCGAAGCTGGTGTGTACTCGTTTATTGCCCAAGTGGGACGGAAGTCACGGATGATTTGGCACTCCTTGTTTCGTTTTCTAACGACGCCTATCCCGCGCCCGGCCGTGCGTTCCGCTTCCTCGAATTTCCTCGGTGCGCCATTTCTTTTCTTTCTGTTTCGGTCGTGTCGACACGACCGGGGAAACCTTTTCCGGAAAATTCGTGCGACGTAAAAGTGTTCGCTGGTGCGTTTCAACGTTGAAAAACGTTGTTGCGTGGACGACGGTTTCGCGACCAAGTAAACGGAGCGACGTTGAAAAGCGCGCGCGCGCGCGCGCGTTCTCGTTTCGCCGCGATTCGTTTCGTCTTGCGAAAGCCGGGAAGCCGATCGATCGGAGACGGCGACGGACCGAACGCACGCACGCACAGCTGCGGCGATCGAAAAAGAGATCGGTAACGAGCGGAAAGAGGCGCGACGAAAATTCATTGTTCCTTCGCGGTGTCGGACGCGGCCCTCGATCCTATCCTCCATCGCCGCGGATATACATACAAGTTTCATCTCTTTCGTCTTCTCTTTTTTTTGTTGTTTTTTGTTTTCCTTATGCACAACCCACATCGGTATTGTTACGCGTTACTGTAAATTGTATGTGTAAATTGATTTCTTCGTGTCCACGCTTTAAAATACATTTTATACATGCTCCGTCTACACTCTCGCGTTATAGTCGGTCGGCCATGCAATCGTCGTCTTCTCGATAAATGGTCAAGCAGCAGTCGGTCGTCGAAACAAGAAAACACAAGTGCACTTCGTATATGTATATTCGTGAGTCGTTGGCCGTGAGAACAAATCCATCGACTACCGTCGTGTGTACGCTCTTCCTCCCTTCTCTCCGCTCACCTAATTCCTCAACCATCCCTCCGTTACGCTCGCGCTCGCTCCGAAAACGAAAGAAGACTTTCTGTTCGCGATCTTTACAAATTTTCTCATTCCACTCTTATTATCCTCTCTCTCTCTCTCTCTCTCTCTCTCTCTCTCTCTTTATACTACTCTTCATACTTTCACTTTGCGTGTGCTTACGCTCGTCATTTTTATTATTCTCGTCTTATGCTTCCCTCTCTCGCTCGCTCGCAACCCTTCCTCTCCAGCTCGCTTTCATGCACTCGCATTCTCTCTGTCTCTCTCTCTCGCTCTCTCTCCCTCTAGCAACGTAAAACAGAAACACGCAGGGAGACCGCCGGAAGTACGCGTGAAGCAGAATCGTAGCAGGAAGCGGAGGAAGTTGTTCGCGCAACAGCGTGTCCCGGCTCTGTGTGCACCTCGCACCGATAACAACAAACCGGTCCGCAGAAAAGGGATCTCTCTGTCTCCTCTCTCTCTCTCCCTTTCCCTCTTTCTCTATCTCTCTCTATCTCTCTCCTTTTTCTTTTACCGCTCTTTTCCGATACACCGAATTCGTTGTTTCCTTTTTCCCCGCGAACGCGTAGCTAGGCACAATTCTACCCCCCTTCCCCGCCCCTCGATTCGAGAGATCGCTTTTCTCCGTATACAACATCGATATGCAGCGCGATCTTTTTTCGTCGGGGAATGTCCGAGGATTCGAGGGAACACGCAAGAACGCGCGGACACACCACCGCCTTCTTGATACCGCGTCGCGCACGCTACGCATTGTTCCTTTCGCACGCCCCAATCATCTCGATAGCAGTCGCAGACCCGTCGGCACCGCTGTCGAAATCGTTTCGATGGAATGCATTCGTTTATCACGTGTGTCGCGGAAGATACGACGAAAGCGATTGATTAGTCCGAACCCGCTGCCGCGATCAGATCGGTAGACCGCGAATGTCTCGCGTCGGTCCGAAGTTCTTTAGACCGACGCGAAACTTCGGCGAACTAGATCAAGCGTTTGTTTGACGCTTTGTTTACCGATGGTCGAGGATTTCTTCGAAAATTCTACGGAAACGGCAGTGATTTCGTTCGTGGTCGACGAATTATTTGGAACGGTGTAACAACTTCGTGGGAGAGCGCATTTTGGAATAAAAGTAGCCAGCTTCTGTTGCTTTCGGCTCGTTAATTAACAATAATAAGACGAATTGTAAGTTGTTCATTTATACGGGTAGCAAGCTCTTTGTTGCAAAAGTCGAAGAAAGAGATTGTTCGTAGGTGTTACACGAGCACAATAAAACAAGAAAAAACAGTTTTTTAAATGTACATATATAATTATATTATAATAATATAATAATATAATAATAATATATTATAATTATATATATAATTATATTATAATAATATAATAATAATATATTATAATTATATATATAATTATATATAAAATAATTAAATTTTTATATAGGTTAGTTCTTTGTTATAGAAGGAGTCGAAAAAAGAGATTTTGCATAGCCGTTACACGAACACAATAAGACAAGAAAAAACAGTTTTTTAAATGTACATATATAATTATATAATAATAATATAATAATAATATTATAATTATATATATAATTATATATAAAATAATTAAATTTTTATATAAGTTAGTTCTTTGTTATAGAAGAAGTCGAAAAAAGAGATTTTGCATAGCCGTTACACGAGCACGATAAAACAAGAAAGAACAATTTTTTAAATACATATTATTTAAATATATATAAGTAATTAAAAGGCTTCCGGTAAACAAAGCGTGATTTCTCTGGTACATTCGCGGTCGAGCGATCGAACACAATCGGCGGGACAATGTTCTCGCCGATAACGATCGAGACAGTGATTCCGAACAGTGAATGAAACATGAATACATCGGACGAGGATCATAGATCAACGGTGTTGAATATTTAATAAGTGCCCACGCGAGAGAACGGTCGCGTTCATGCTACCTAGACGTTTGTACTGTTTGGATAGAACCACCTACCTGCGTTATCCGAATGATATGATTGCACGAACGTCGCGTTGCTCGATTTGTATGTTCCCTTCGCTTCGCGTGGCGCGAACGTTGCCCAAGCGATCTAGATAACAGATATATGTATGTATGTATGTACGTATGTATATTCGATTCGCGCTGTTCCTACGCGCGTGGGCCACCATAGAGAAACGTCTGACCAAGAGAAGAACGCAACACGGTTTGCGGGGCGTAGTAGCGTTTCGACGCGTCCAAGGGTCCACCGAACGTCGACGGCGCGGCGTCGCGTCGATTAATTTCGGTCGCACGAAAACGGCGCGCGCGGCGGCGGCGGCGGCGGCCGCCGCATGCACGCATCGTTCGGATCAAGGATCATTCCCCCGGCACAATTGATCGTGCGCGATCGCGCTCTCCGCGAACTCGTCGCGATCTCGTCGCGCGAGGCTCCGCGATCGATCACGTGCCCGCAACATTGCACGTCCCAGTCTAAAATCCGAGGCTAACGCAATCGAAAGTGATTATAACATACACGATAACATTAATAATATTAATAATAATATAATCGTAGTAATCGCAATAATAGCAATTATAATGATATAATAATTGACGGAAGAAGAGACGGGGGGAAAGAAACGGGAAGCGGAAAGACTGGTATCAACAAGAGTAAAAGGGGGAAGAAAATATTAATGGTTCCATTCGTTTCCCCCCGTGTGCTTCACGGTGTTCCGAAGACAGAGCGAGGGAGACGCGCCTCTCTCTCTCTCTCTCTCTCTCTCTCTCTCTCTCTTTTTCTCTCCTCTCTTGCTATCGTCGCGAAATCATCGATGCCTCCTCCGTCGTCGATGATGTTCCACGCACTCGTTGCGTCGCACTCTCCACTCTCACCGCAACAATATTTAAAATTCCTCTCTCTCTCTCTCTCTCTCTCTTATCCGCACTCTCTGCTCTCTCCGCATACACCTTCTTTCTCTCTTCGTTCAATGAATATAATATGTATATATATACATATCTATATATCTCCATATATACATATACATATATCTGTACGTCCCCACGTATCCTGGAATATGCATACATGTATGTATGTCTAGATATATATACAATATATACGTATAGATGATAATTGCAAATACAACTATGTAATGAATATTCGAGCGTTCGTCAGTGGGAGCGACGCCGCGGTCGCCGCCAATAAAAAAGAAAAAGAGTCACCGGCCACGTTGTGAACTCGTGCACTCGTGGACGATCCCCTTGCAGGGAACCGGCGATTTGCACGCGGGACGCCAGTGCACGCTTCCGCCATTTTCTTAGCCGCTCGTTTGTCGGGTCACCGCGTACGCGGACCGAAGAAAAGAAGGGAAAAGGGAAAAACAACGTGATCCGTTCTGCTCCAACTGCGCCGCCGGCCCTCCCCTGCGCCCCCCTTTGGCCTGAGACAATGCGCGAGGGGAGCGTCGCTCGGACCTCGCGAGGTCCGTCGAGGAGGACGTCGTCGTCTTCGACCTGTCCGGCGACAATGCGCGGCCCTCGAGCAGCAAACGCGAGCGGCTCTGCTTGGACGCTCTTTAGGTCACGGTTTCAATATCGGCGCGGTCGTCCGGGTACGCAATGCATACTTTAATGAACGCCCCGCAGAGACTAAGGGTCGAAACACGCTCACGCGACAGGCTCGGCTCGTGCTGCGACGCCGAGTGTATACTTTCATTCGGTTGCAACCCTTTCATGCGTTAACTAAGCTTCCCTTTTAGCGCGCACATGGACGCCAGGCTCGAACGCCTGTGGCTTGAACGTCATCGTTGAAAACTTGCTGCCATCTGTATATAGGTCCCGCCAGCCCTAATTTTGAGGGGTGAAGGAGTACAATGTCTCCCTAACTGACGCTCAGATCGCGCAGAAAAATGGACAATTTGGGAAGTCGAGATACGATTATTCGCAGCTAGTTTTTCTTTTAATAATTGTCGACAATTTGTAACTATAAAAATGAACCCCGAGGATGGAATAATCGTATCTTCTCTTCCGAAATTGTCCATTTTGCTGGACAATCTGAGCGTCGATTAGAGAGACATTACTGTAAAAGTAACAGGAACGCGAATAACAGCCGTATTATGATAAAGTTATGGCAAGTGAGTATTCCAAGTTTGTGAGAATTCGTATTGTACCCGTGAAAGGGGTTCATTTGAGAGTATACGCGGGTCTCGTCAGGCCCTTTGCCCTTCCCCGCGCCTTGCCCAGTTGTACCGTGCCATCGTTATCATCATTGCCTCGTCATTAACCGAGGCATGTAAACGTGTTTCGACCCTAAAGCCATGTCCCAGGAAGATGTCGCACGACGACGAGATCATCGTCGTCTAACCGACCGACCAACGCGACTCGGAACAAACAACGCACATCTCGTGATCGCGTCCAAATTGACGCGCGCGGCCATCGATTGTCCCTTGTCTTTTTCTCGTCCCGTTTATCGGTCCTTCGGATTCGTCTCTGTACGACACGTCTCTTTGTTCACAGAGCTAGTTACGGTAATGTCTCTCTAATCGACGCTCAGATTGTCCACAAAAATGGAGAATTTGGGAAAAGGAGATTTGAGTCTTGTGGTTCGTTTTTATAGTTATCGAATTGTCAATAACTATAAGAACGAGTTGCAGGGCTCAAATAATCGTATCTCCTCTTTCGAAATCGTCCATTTTTCTGCAGAATCTATGCGCCAGTTAGGGAGACATTACTGTACAGCAATGTCTCTCTAATTGACGCTCAAATTGTCCACAAAAATGGAGAATTTGGGAAAAGGAGATTTGAGTTTTGTGGTTCGTTTTTATAGTTTTCGAATTGTCAATAATTATAAGAACGAGTTGCAGGGCTCAAATAATCGTATCTCCTCTTCCAAAATTGTCCATTTTTCTGCAGAATCTGAGCGTCAGTTAGGGAGTCATTACCATACAGCAATGTTTCTCTAATTGACGCTCAGATTATCCACAAAAATGGAGAATTTGGGAAGTGGAGAAACGATGCGGTTCATTTTTATAGTTTTCAAATTGTCGATAACTAATAAGAACGAGTTGCAAGGCTCAAATAATCGTATCGACATTACTGTACAGCAATGTCTCTCTAATTGACGCTCAAATTGTTCACAAAAATGGAGAATTTGGGAAAAGGAGATTTGAGTCTTGTGATTCGTTTTTATAGTTATCGAATTGTCAACAACTATAAGAACGAGTCGCAGAGCTCAAATAATCGTATCTCCTCTTCCAAAATCGTTCATTTTTCTGCAGAATCTAAGCGTCAGTTAGGGAGACATTACTGTACCGCAATGTCCCTCTAATTGACTCTCAGATTGTCGACAAAAATTGTCAATTTAGGAAAAGGAGATACTATTATTCTTGCTTTTTTTTTATATAGTTACGAGTTATCAACAACTGAGCCGTTTATTTTGAAAGTGGCATAAGTCACTTTGTTTTTAAGTCGATACATTTAAGGGTTTGCGTTTTAACAAGTTTAAAAATATGGACGCTAACTATCGAGAAGATGTACTTGTATTTGTTATCTCAGGATATTGATATTTTTCTCGGTATAAATAATTTCGTATAAACATTAAAAAATCACCACTTTTCATTACGGTAAAGTGACTTATGCCACTTTCAACTCAACTATAAAATCGAGCTACAAGATTCGAATAATCGTATCTCCTCCTCCCAAACTGTCCGTTTTCGTTCACAATCCGAACGTCAGTTATGAAGACATGTACCTCGAACGACGCGACCGGTCTCGTCTTCGTCTCTCTCTTCGGCTTCGTTCGGCCAGCGAGAGTTCTGCTTAGCACGATAAAGCGCCGGAGATCGTGTCGCGAGCCCTTATCGCCGGCGGGGCTACGCGACAGCAAAATCCATCGTCAACCCGCGATTCCGTACGCTCGCTTTCTGCGTTCGTCCTCGCCATTTTCGTCGCGTTCCCGATCCACGGGGTCGAACGTTCCGCCGATGACCGGCGAGAAACTCGGTCGCGATCGCTCCGAATGGTTCGTTATCGGCGACAGCGTTCGTTGCTAACGACGCCTCTCGCGGAAAAAAAAGAGAGAAAAAGAGCGTCTCGTCCGGCGTATCAGCTCCCATCTGGTCATCGTGGAAGTCGCGCGCGACTCGCTCTCGACGACGCGTCGCATCGAGCCCACTCGATGCCACATGTGCGCACAGAGACATCCGAGGATGCTTGTCAAGCTCGGCCCTGCAAATCCCCCCCTGCCATAAGCGGCGGGAACCATACGAGCGGCGCGTATTCACGCACCTAGAACCTATAAACCCCCCCCCCCCCCGTTCCGTGCAACGACGGTTTCTATCATCGGAATCGATAAGTGTTGCGTGCAGAAACAATCATTTTCGAGTGTTTTAACCCTTTGCACTCGGGTGGTGACTCCGAGGCACCGCCACTAAAATTTGTTACGTCACGTTCTAAGGTAATTTTTATATGAACAAAGTTTCGATTTAAAAGATTCTTGAAAGCGTAACCGTCGTGCGAGTCGCAAAACTGAACTTGCTATGCATAAAATACATTCCGTCGTATAAAATGAGAATACTGTGAGTCGGAAGAATGATTTTAGATTTACAGCTAAGACAGAGCTTCGAGTGCAAAGGGTTAACACGTTGGCTGCCGCGCGAATTTTACGTGACTTGCCCAAGGCGCCAACATGAATTTTTCATTATCCGATGCATATTATGTTGAAATATTATTTGCAGCAGATAGATTTAGTCGTACAAACTTGTTTTATGCATTTTTCGTGGCGGGGGTCACCGGTGACCCCCAAGGCGCCGCAGACCATTTTTGCGATGATATTTCGATCTCCGAGTTCAGGATGAAGTTAGCGATGTATTTCGTGAAATGTTCTAATGATGAAGATTGTACTTCACCAAGCAATTACGTACAGAAAAAACGTCGTCACGAACTTAAAAGGGAACCGGGAAGTATGCGAAATATAAGGCGATTTTGCAAATTGTGTTATGAATAAAATGCAAAACAGCTAAGAAGAATGAGAGCAAAGAATTGCACTAAGAAAGTGGCGAACATATTGTGCTGACTGTTCTGGTTCACCTTTTCTGCGCCTACCGCGTTTCAATGTGTTTCATCGTTATGCGCACAAATAACATGTATATTTTCCTTGTATTAATATATTATATAATATATTTTATATATATATTTTTATATATATTTATATATTTTTAATATATTATATATATTATATATAAATATATATAAATGTATATAAATATATATATATATATATATATATATATATATATATATATTTATATACATATAAATACATATAAATAATATATATTTATATATATATATAAATATATATTATAAATAAATATTATAAATAAATATATATATTTTATATATAATTTATTATATAATATATTTTTGCATATTCTGTACGGCATTAATTTCTTCAAAGCATTACAGAAACAATGGTATTATTTAGAAATTTATAAATATCGATGTTTACCCTAATTATGTATTTTAACTATTTGTCGCGTCGCCGGTCACCGGTCGCTCCCAGGCAGCCAACGTGTTAAATGTCTCTGCGCGAGATGCGCGGAATCGATCGACGCGCGGCGAAAAAAATCGACGCGGCTCGCCGGACGCGAGGATTGTAATTAACTAAACGTCGGCGCCGGTGTTCGCGCGTTTCGATCGCCAGCGCGTCGTGTTCTCGCCGATATATTTTTTTCTCTGTCGATGGTTGAAGTATGTACTGCCCCTCCCCCCGCCCCCCGAACGGCCCGGATCGGTCTTCGCGAACTGTTTACAATCGAAGGCAACGACGAACGATCTCGCCCAACTCGTACAGATCCGCGCACAGTGCCGTCATTCATCGAAAAGCTGGCTGGATGATTTGAAAACATCCTTCGATCTTCCGATGGATTCGTCATCGAGGCGTGAACAACGATTTCCGAAATTTCGGAGAATTCGAGCACGCGTCGTAGAAACTTCGTCCGCAGAAATTGACGCGTGAAACGTTCTAGCATCGAAGCGTCGTCGGCGAAAACTTTACACGTATAAACGAAGCGAACACCGAGATTGCTAACTTCGCGGTACTCTGATTTCATAGCATAATCGTATAATCGCATGAGCGTATCGAGAAAACCACGGCTACGTTAAAACAGAAACTATCGCTATGTTAAGAAAGAAAATAAAGCTTTCTGAATCTTCGAAAACGTATTGCAATTAATGTTTTACATCGAATTAGATATATAATTGACTTCCTTTTTGGAAGCTTAGGATTCTATTGTAATCCCCTTCAATCTATAATCTGAATTGATGAGTATAAAGATTTTCCGTAATTTGGAACCAACAAAGACGCAAAATTTTTGCTTCACAATTTTTCCTTCAGCTTGTAAACAAAAATGGAGAGTTTGAGAAGAGAGGATTATTCGAGCCAATTCTAAAAACGAGGTACAAGGCTCGAATAATCATATCAAATTGTCCATTTTTGTTCACAAGGAAAATTAGGGAGAATTTATTGTACACGCTTCGAATTCAGCGATCTCAAAATCACGTACTTTATAAAAATTGTACGCGATTTCTGTCCAACTTTTGCGAGAAACGACGGCGTGCGACGTATCCCCACCTTCATCGCGCGAAACAAGGAAAATTCTAACGAAAGCGGAATAAACGTAATAGGGAAAACAACGATGATCAACCTGTGCGTCACTCGCGCTGCGAACCGATTGCGAATCGTTCGCGACTACGTCAAGCTCGCCTGGTGTTGAATCGCCATCGAAAGAAATCTACAGGGTGTCCTGGAATTATTGCACACACGGGAAACAAGGGGTTCCTGAGATGATTTTAAACAACTTTTTCCTTAGCGAAAATATTGGGTTGGCAACTAAGTAATTGCCGATTTGTTCAATGAAATAAAAAATGTTTTTTTACTTGGAACGAAGTTTAATCTGTAATGTATTTTCCATTTTGTTCGACGACCTTTTGCCATCTCTCCGACAACTTGAAAATTCCACGCTCGTAGAAAGCCTGATCCTTTTCGGCCAAAAACTGAGTTAAGTGAGATTTTACAGCGTCGTCATCGTTAAAAGTTTTACCACGAAGGGAGTTGTCCAGGGATCGAAATAAGTGGTAATCCGATGGCGCGAGATCAGGGCTATATGGTGGGTGTAACATCGATTCCCAAACAATATCCATCAATTTTTGCCGAGTGGACAAAGACGCGTGCGGCCTAGCATTGTCCTGCTGGAAAATGACACCTTTACGATCGACCAATTCTGGTCGCTTTTCCTTGACCGCTGCATTCAATCTGTCCAGTTGCTAACATTCGCGGATAATAAAAAATAACATAATAATAATAATAATAATAATAATTTTATAATATATCATAAAAATGGGAGTGAGAGACATCTATAACTGAAATCGGCAATTACTTAGTTGCCAACCCAATACAATTCGCGGCTTTGTTTGCGAGTTATCAACGAAAACCACTGACCAACGAGCCTAGCGGCAGCCGATCTCGTCTCTCATTGGTCACCGTTTTCCGTTAATAACTCGCGAACAAAGCCGCGGATTGTATTTTCGCTAAGGAAAAAGTTGTTTCAAACGACCTCAGGAATCCCTCGTTTCCCGGAAGCACCATAATTTCGGGACACCTTGTACACGCAAGCTATGTGTCACGAGGATTCCTACATAGCATCACAGTCAGAAAATATAGTACTACGCGACAAAACGTTCGTCCGCGCCGCGCTCCCGGCAACCTGCTCGCGCGATAAGGCCCCGCGAGATTAGCGTCGAGGAAAAGCTGATAGCAACGATACCGTCAACAATTTCCGGGCAGCCCGGCACGCGCCCGGACGTTCCCGTTCGATTTTCTCACGGCGGGCGAGATGAATTTGCAACACGAACAACGCGTCCGTTGCGACGCGATACAGTAATACGCGATAAGTCTCCGTAATTGACGCTCAGATTGTGCACAAAAATGGACAATTTTGATAGAGGAAAGCCTTGCAGCTCGTTTTTATAGTTGTGCAAGCTGTTCGTTTCTATAGTTGTTATAGTTTTTATAGTTGTTGACAATTCGTAACTATAAAAATGAACCGCAAGGATCGAACAATCGTATCTCCTCTTCCCAAATTCTCCATTTTTGTGCACAATTTCGGCGTCAATTATGGAGACATTACCGTACTGTAATGTCTCTCTAACTGACGCACAGATTGTCCACGTTTCCCGACGATTGTTTCCCTCGTTAATCGAACCACATTCTGCAGACTTTCACTTTAGAAAACGCTGTACGAAAAAACCTCTTTCTCGAAAGTGAAATTCAATTCAATTTCGTTGATGATTCAGTAATGTCTCTCCACCTGACGCTGAGATTGTGCACAAAAATGGACACTTTGGGAAGAGGAGATACGATCGTTCGAGCCTTGCGGCTCATTTTTATAGTTGTTGACAATCGATAACCATAAAAAAACGAGCCACAAGGCACGAACAATCGTATCTCCTCTTCCAAAATTGTCCATTTTTGAGTTCGAAATGTCTCGTCTCGAGAAGCATCGTCGAAAATTCGCGATCCCGTCGGCTGCTCGCGGCATCAAAACGCGCGACGTCTTTTTCGAATGGATGCGCTTTGCTCGTTCGTCGCAACAACGTGCTCGACTTCGTTCCGGAGTTGCTGGTAGAGAGAGTTCGCCTAACGCCGGACACGTGGAGTAGAGCGAGGAAAAAAGAATAGTAACAAAAAAGCCGAGTCGAGTCCGCGGGAATGAAGACATGAGGGAATGAAGAATGGAGCACAGATCTTTGTCGAACGAAGCTAACGGGGACAGAATGATCGCGCGACGAACGCGGATCTCGAAGATGATCGAGAACTGAGCCATTTTGTCGGACGATGACGAGGATCGGGCTTTGTTCTCGAGTCGCCAAGAATTGCTCGCGGCGATGCGTGCGTTGCATCCGCGCTCTGAACGTTCTCCCAAGCTATTCGAAACCTTTCTTCGATGATAGTAAACGAAAGTTTGGGAAACATTTGTCCCGCTGGCGGACAAGTTCACCGCGAACGCATCTGAAAGAAATCGTGTAATTTCGCCTATCTTTGAGAGGCCTCGTGTGTCCGGCGCGCGAGGCGAACTTTCTCTACACGAACACGGTTTCGCGGGAGTCCGCTGCGCCGAAGTTCAACAGGTTCTCACACCTGTTTGCCACAAAGTCGCAATAAAAACACGGCGAGCTCGGTTCTCAGAAGATTCTTTTGTTGCGGTCGTTGTTGCACGAAACGAGGCGGCGCGGCGTCGCGCGAAACAGCGACGAAAGGCCCCTCCGTAAACTCTGTCGCGTCGCTGATCGAATCGCGTCGCGTTGTCCTCGATGTTCTCAGTCGCGACTACGTGTGCCCGTTGCAAAACTTTGCAGCACGGAGCCGATTAATTAAACTACTTGAACGCGCTAAGTGCGAGCTGGCGCGGCGCGGTGTCGCGCGTTCGATTCGTACGCTCGATCCTGCTCGGATCCAGCTGTTTCCGGGAATTCGACGGAAAACGAACGAAACTTTTCCCAGGAAGTCTTCGGCCGAGCAGAAATAATCGCGTATTTTGGTCGTCTATGTCGCTATTTCTCGGTCGGGAAATGAAACTGGAGAGCGTGCCGTCTCCGCAGACTCTGTTTCAACGCGTTCGCCGATCGCGTTTCGCGCAAAGAAAATCGGATTATTTTCACCGACTTTCTTCCTCTCGCGGAAGGAGAGGTGTATCGTATTCGAATGGATCATAAAATCCGTGCAAAAAATCCGTCGCGGTTCTCGCCCGTTTCCGTTTAACCCGTTTAGCGCCGAGCAACGATACATCGTCGTCGACTACGCTCGAGAAAGAGATATTCTGAATAATTTGAACAATAAATAACAGTTCTGTTTCTTAATTTCCGCGCCTCTTTGAGTCCTCTAATTGTCAGACTTTACAAAATCTGCTTCGCGTAATTACTTCTCGTAATTTTAGCAAATTGCAATCGAAGAGATTCGGTATTTCTCGCTTAGCGGCGCGCGGCTCCCTCGATCGGCACAAAAAGGGTTAACACCTTAATTGAACCGATTCGGTCTCGTCCGAGCCGGTCGTTCGCGTTTTCCACATTTTCGTTCGGATCTTTGAAACAATTATGCTAACACGCGTTATGTCAAGGTTATGTCAAGGTTATTGTCAGACTTTACAAAATCTGCTTCGCGTAATTACTTCCCGTAATTTTAGCAAATTGCATCGAAAAGACTCGGTATTTCTCGCTTAGCGGCGCGCGGCTCCCTCGATCGGCACAAAAAGGATTAATACCTTAATTGAACCGATTCGGTCTCGTTCGAGCCGGTCGTTCGCGTTTTCCACATTTTCGTTCGGATTTTTGAAACCATTATGCTAACACGCGGTGAGAGAAACGACTGCGTTACGTTTCAGCAGCACGGAATTGTGCCGAAGAATTCGTCGGGACATTTTTTAGAACAGAAAAATCTGGCGCGCCGGTCGCAAGATTTCGCAGCATCCGAGAAACAGAACACGGGCGAATTTTCATTAACGCATGCCATTAGCGGAACAGATGGCTGCGCGGACCTGTTAATCCAACTATTTCAATAGTGTTCGCTAAATATTTACGCAGCTAAGTAAACCGCGCTGTCAGCGAGATAGAAATGGAGACTGGAGAGGCTCCGATGAGAAATTCTACACGGCGGAGGAAACTTTCGTTTCATTGCGTCACCGAACGAATTTTCTGTCGTTGTAGCTGCGCGCCGCTCGACGTAGAATTCGATTTCCAGTTCAACGACTTCGACAACGATCGTCCGTCTATCGATCTCGCCGTAACCATCGCGGCTCGTTTTTTGGCAATGTCCGATGCCGAAGTTCCGTTAACGTGAATCATTACGGCAATGAACCTAACTTTAGAATATGAGCCGTTTATTTTGAAAGCGGCATAAGTCGCTTCGTTTTTAAGTCGATATATTTAAGGGTTTGAACACGTTTCAAAATATGGACGCTAACTTTCGAGAAGATTTACTTGTATTCGTTATCTCAGGATACTGATATTTTTCTCAGTATAAATAATTTCGTATAAACATGAAAAAATCACCACTTTTCATCACGGTGAAGTGACTTATGCCACTTTCAACATAAACGGCTCATATAATGATTAGGCGCGGCCGAGTGCGCGACTCGTCCCACGAGCGATTCGTGTCGTCGCCGAGGCTGGACACACTCGTTCGATCAATTTCGCGTAAACGATAATTTGAGCCGTTTCTTTTGAAAGTGGCCTAAGTCATTTTTCAAAAACACCGAGCTAGCTATTTTAATATTTACGTTTCTACGTTATACGCATAATTTCATGTCAGCAAAGCTGAAAGAATGCAGTGACCCTCAGGAACACAAAAACATTGTACCACCATGTTATCAATTAGTAATATTTTTAAATTTATTAAATCGTAAAAACCTTAAATATCTGGATTTTAAAATAAATGGACTTAGGCCACTTTCAAAATAAACGGCTCATTTGTTGCGCGTTGTCCGCTTAAAAAGTTATTAGGTCGTGAACTATGAAACGGGCGTTGAACGATGTAAATCGCGTTTTGTTTCCATCCGGTTTCGGAGAAAAATAAAATAAAAATGGGATACAAACGCGAACAAAATTTTACGAAATGAGCGAGAAGAATAACTTCAAAATTTATAAATAAAAATATCGAGCGTGCATTACAATGAACACAGTCGCAGCTGAACGCAGACTAAACGAAAACGTCCGTTTCATAGTTTCCAATCTAATCGACGCACAGATTGTCCAGAAAAATGGACAATTCGGGAAGAGAAGATACGATTATAAGAACCTTTTGGCTCGTTTTTATAGTTATTGGCAATCGATAACTATAAAAACGAGCCAAAAGGTTTGAACAATCGCATCTCCTCTTGGGGAGACATTATTGTACAGTAATGTCCCCCTAACTGACGCTCAGATTGTGCAGACAATTGGACAATTTGGGAAGAGGAGATACGATTATTCGAGCCTTGCGGTTCGCTTTTATAGTTACGAATTGTCAACAACTATAAAAATAATCGTGTCTCCTCCTCCCAAATTGTCCATTTTTGTGCAAAATTTGAGCGTCAATTAGAGAGACATTACTGTACTTCGCCGTCGTAAAATCTTACGTAACGAGAAATGTTTCCGTCGCGCGAGGAAGGCCGAAAGAGGCGACGAAGACGCACTAATGAAAGAGAAAAGAAAACTTTCGTCAACTCAGTTTTGCCACGTCGACGCAACGATTCCGTAGGGAACTGTTTCATCGAAGAAACAGATTTTGATCGATCGCTTGGCTTTCTATAGATCGCGGTCGATCGTAGGATCGACGGTTTAGAAACGACTTGTAAAAGAGCACGAAGTCCACGGTTGTTCGGTAACAGAACTGGCAGCAATATCTGATTCATCGAGCTTCTAGAAAAAGCCTGATACGACGCGACTGTCGCGAACAATGACATGTATTCACTTCTTGTAATCGCGAAACTGCCTCTAATTTGCAGTCGGTGCAGCAACTTGAAACCGATCGGCCTTACGTTGCAGCTCGTAAAACAGCTCGCTATAAAGATAACACATTTTTCTTATCTGCCGCGTATTTGATAATTGGACTGCGGTCTCTTCGCGTGTAGAATTTAAATAAGAACGTATTTTATCGTCCAATCGTGTCTTTTCGAACGAACCGAAAATAGCGCTTGAATCGTAAACAAAGCGCGCATTCTTAATTTCGTCGCGAACGTTCTCACAGTTTCGCGTTTCGCTCATTCATTCTTTTTTTTTTTGGTGCCACGAATCCATCGAATCCGCCGTCTATTAACAACAACAACACAATTATAATGCCAACGAAGAAGATACTTTTAGGAGAAGCATTTCTGATGCGACAAGGTCAACAAACGATTCGTTAACCGGTTAGCTGTGTTTGACGAGTATACTCGTCATGGAGAAGTGGCAATATTTTGTGATGTGACGAGCATACTCGTCGCGCGTAAGAAGCAGCGACCATTGGCTATTTAAATTGTAATTTTAAGGAAAACAAAAACATATTCTCGAATTTCAAGATGTTCAGAATATTTCGAGGCCAATCCTGCGCGAAGTTGTTTACATTGTTATAAAAATAAAATTAGAAAAGAATCACGGTATTGCTGTTCGACGTGCAAAGCGCCATTGTATATTGTTCCTTGCTTTGCTAAATACCACTCTCTCTACAGCAGCAATTTGAATTTTTCACTTTTATAAGTATTCGATTATCCCTGGGTTTTTCGTTTATTATGTATACGGCATATGTTAACGTCGAGCGAATAAGTAAATATTAGTAATAAAATTGTTAATTTTATCAAATAAAGCCGTCTTTTTGATCCAATATTTTAACAGCGACATTTACATTGTGTTTGACGAATATACTCGTCGCTTGATCCTCGCGACACGTATAGGTGCGCGCATTGAAAAAGAGGCGCCCCACAGCTAACTGGTTAAAACGTTACCAAAATGTTATCCAAAGACCATTTAGAAAGTGCTCGGTCGGATCGAACCACGGGTCAGATAACGATACGAATTTTCGTCTAGCAGTTACAACCAAAGAAATATAACTCGAGAAGATCATTGCTCGATGATCGTGGACCGTGGTCCAGTGGGTTTTTCGACGCGGCGCACCGCGGCGTTCGCGATCGCGTTTATTTCACCTCCCGCGAACTGGTAGCAAATATGTAACTAGTTAGAAAATTTGTCCTAAGTCCCTCCGACGATGATGCGCTTGTTCGCGGTCGGACAAGGATGGGTCGACGATAAAATTTGATTATGTATCCTCTCCGCGACGATTCTCGGCTTCGCGCGCGTCCACCGTCGGTCGCGTTGCCGCTCGACTTTTTTTCCGTTCACGCCAATTGCGTTGAATCGAGGTGGCCGTTATCGATGCCCGCCTCGGCGACGAATGCTGGCCATCGTTTTCAATCAAACACCGAAGCGAAGATAACGCTGCCGTTTCTTTGCTCGTCGGCCGGGCTCGCCGACGCTCTTGTCGATATCGTTTTCACGTACGAAATAATGCACATAAAATTACGCTAAGTATTCTTGTATATATATATATATTTTTCTTTTATTATATGTATATACAGTAATGTCTCCGTAACTGACGCTCAGATTGCGCACAGAAATGGACAATTTGGGAAGTGGAGATACGAGCCTTGCAGCTCGTTTTTATAGTTGTTGATGATTCGTAATTATGAAAACCGCGAAGCTCGAATAATCGTATCTTCTATTTCCAAATTGTCCATTTTTGTGGACAATCTGAACGTCGATTAGAGAGACAATACTGTATACGTATGTATAGTCCTTTACTCTCGCTTCGCTAGAATTGGCACTTGGATTTTCTGTTTTCTTTTTCACCCTTAAGCTTCGAACATATTAAGAAAGAGTACGCTGTGGGATGATAGATAGAGAGAAGAAAGAGAGTGGACGGGGAGGAAGAGAAAAAGAGAGAGAGAGAGGACGATAGAAAGAAATGGCGAAGGAAGAGAGAGAGAGAGAGAGAGAGAGAGAGAGAGGACGATAGAAAGAAATGGCGAAGGAAGAGAGATAGAGAGAGAGGACGATAGAAAGAGATGGCGAAGGAAGAGAGAGAGAGAGAGAGAGAGAGAGAGAGAGAGAGAGAGAGGACGATAGAAAGAAATGGCGAAGGAAGAGAGATAGAGAGAGAGGACGATAGAAAGAGATGGCGAAGGAAGAGAGAGAGAGAGAGAGAGAGGACGATAGAAAGAAATGGCGAAGGAAGAGAGAGAGAGAGAGAGAGAGAGAGAGAGAGAAGACGATAGAAAGAAATGGCGAAGGAAGAGAGATAGAGAGAGAGAGAGAGAGAGGACGATAGAAAGAGATGGCGAAGGAAGAGAGAGAGAGAGAGAGAGAGAGAGAGAGAGAGAGAGACGTACTGTTCAAGCATTTCGCGATAAATCGCGCAAGGTTGATACACACTTTGATTCGAGAGAACTTTATTCTGTATTGTTTTCTAGTTCGAGTTAAATATCACTCAATGACATTTAGCTGATAAGACACTACGCATGTATGTATATGGTATATGTATACGGTATATGTGCTCGCCAAAGCGATCGGCGATAAGCATGAATCGCTATTCACGATCTCGACGGTTCAACGATCCTGACCGCGGTGGATCCAATTGGCTGCCAGACCGCGGATTTTTACGACTTATCTAAACGAAACGGCGAAGAGAACGAGGAAAGGATGACTGCGCGGAACGGTAAAGGGGGTTCCCCCCCCTCGCCCATGATATCGTTCGTATTCAAGAGAAAAGAAGGCACTACGATCGTTTCCAAGGCGAATCAAATGCAAAACGCGGAGGCTCGAATTTCGCGTCTCGCGAACACCGAAACGCGTACGACAGATTCGCTACGAGGTCGATCGAGTACGCGGAATCGGCTGACCCGATCGCGAAATTCTCGAATTTCACGGAAACGCGTAACCGAACGATGGGTTAACGATATAGCTTCGAGCACCGATATCGCGCGAGGCGATTCGGCGAACGCGAAACGAACAAATTGATGCTGCGATCGATCGTGTATCGTCGACGACCGTATATACCAAAAATTCGGCGGATTATAAGCAATAATTATTGATTGTGCAATAATTATTGCACCAAGTTCTCGAATGCTTTGAAAATGGGACCGAGAATGGGGCCGGAGAGACGAGCCTGTTTCGACGCCCTCGAGAGAGGCTCTCGCGGCGAATGCGGCAACGAATGTGCGGACAAACAATTATTACGACTTATTCAAATGCATTGTTAAGAGCACTTACATTCGCGGAGACGTTTACTTTCTGTACAGTGTATTTTTAAGCTCTGTCGGGATCGCGAGGGACGGTCACGCGAGTCCGAAGGAACCTCTCGTCCGATAAACTCGCCTGTGATTTTCTCCCCAGGTTTTCCCTCGCGTTCTACGTTTTCCCCTCCGTAGAGTATTCTTTCGTGAAACATTTATTGCATCGTTTACTTAAGTTGCACTTGGAACTCCCTAGCATCTCGTGTGGCCTCGGCGTGTCTCTTAGTCTCAGTCTCTTTGGTGCCGCTCGCTCTGTTCCGTTTCGACCGGGTTCGTCGAGAAATGCCGTTCCCCGCGTTTTCCACGGAAACCGTCCAACGATTTACCTAACGGAAGGAAGCCTATCGATAGATTTTTGACGATTCGACGAAGCTCAACGATCCTAAAAGAAGCGACTCGACTATCGTACGCAACCGTATTGTTATAGAGAAATCGATCGAGTGGCCCGCTTTGATTTCGATAGATTGTTTCAGTCGGTAGGCGAAGTATCAATCGACGTCTCGTTTCTTCCACGATAAACGCGTTACAGTAATGTTTCTCTAATTGACGCTCGGATTGTCCACAAAAATGGACAATTTGGGAAGTGGAGATACGATTATTCGAGCTTCGCGGCTCGTTTTTATAGTTGTTAACGATCGATAATCATAAGAAAACGAGTCGCAAGGCTCGAACAATCGTATCTCCTCTTCCAAAATTGTCCATTTTTTGGGACAATTTGGGAAGAGGAGATACGATTGTCCGAGCGCTGCGTCTATTGGGTCGTTCAGGTAAACTCATTAACACGTTCCGTGCCACGTGTACCATCGATGGTACACGCTTGCATGTTTACTTAGTGAACTGAACAAATTGTTTACAAGTAATTTAGAACCGAAGAATCAATTTCCACCGCAAGAATGGGCGTTGATAAGTTTTTGTTACGTTGTTATGTGTACGAGAATTAATAATTGCACGTAATACATCAAGTTTTAGTAAAATATCATTTAAATTATTTTATTATATGAACATTAAATTTTTAAGTATTTATTTATACTAACTAAAATTACTATTTAATTATAATTCAGCAATGTAACAAAATTAAATATATTTTAATTTTATTATAATTAAAAATTTATATACTGGTAAATTGAAAATTTATAATAAATTAAAAATTTATATACAGGTAAATTGAAAATTTATAGTAAATTAAAAATTTATATCCTAGTAAATTATTTTATTATATGAATATTACATTTAAATTAAAAATTTATAGTAATTTAAAAATTTATATACTGGTAAATTGAAAATTTATAGTAAATTAAAAATTTATATCCTAGTAAATTGAAAATTCATAGTAAATTAAAAATTTATATACTGGTAAATTATTTTATTATATGAATATTAAAGTATATATTCAATAATAATTTCCTTAACTCCCATATAAAATTACACGTTAAAGAAGCACGTGATTCAGCAGACGACGAGGCTTCTGCGAGATAAGATTTTTGAAAACACCAGAAAAAAATGTCGGAAGGTTTTCTTTTATTCGAAACGTTAAAAAATTGTCTTTTATTTTCTCGTGAAAGAACGAAACAACTTTCCGAGCGACCCAAAATAGATTTTATAATTGTTGACAATCGGTAACTATAAAAATGAGTCGCGAGGCTCGAGCAATCTTATCTCCTATTCCAAAATTGTCGATTTTCCGTGGACAATCCGAGCGTCAATTAGAGAGACATTACTACTGTAGTTGTGCCGGAAAATGGACCGTGCAAATTTCATTATTCACAATTATTCGCAGCCGCGGAACGGATACAGCGGGATCAAGATACGCCGCGTACGCTTAGGTCTTCGATTCTTATCGTATTTTATGAACCAGGAATAAATTAGCTTCGTTTAATATGTCATCGCGATAATCTTTTCGACGGCGCGGAGGTGGTTGCGTCACCTGCGCGCGAATAACACGGCCGCGTTGTTTTTTACGTTCGTTTCATACGGGGACTTCTCTGCTCTCGGATCGAATGTTAAAATAAGCGACTCGACGACGAGAGAGCGGAACATCGAAGCTATCGTTTTTCTCCCGTAATTTCGTTGGCGCGGATATTATGTCGAAGGTGTAATTGTTCGTTCGTTGCTTTTGTAATTCACGGGTATTATACACATTTCGGAAAGAAATGGCTGCGCTTATGTGGGTTAACGAGCCGCCACCATTCGCCCGAAAAACAATGCACGGTGGCGGCGAAAAGGGGGGAAATACATAGTATGTCTGCCTACGTGCGAAGCGAATAAAGACAAAAAATTGGTCGATCGGATTGCTGGACCGGAACTCGCGTACGGATCGTCCTTTTTTCCTTTTCTGTCTTTTTTTTCTTTTTTCTTTCTTTTTTTTCCCTTTTGTTTCACTGAACCATCGTACGTCGAGGCGGACATGTATGGCACAGTGTATGACAGTGTTGAAACGAATTCCTGAAAATTCTGTTCTCGTTCTATTATCTCCGCAATTCCCGTCTTCCCATCCGGCAATGAACGATAAATCATTCCGATCGATTTTTTTCAGAGTCGCTTTTTTTCTCGCCTTTTTTTCAGCGATTCACTTCGATTCGTTCCTTCCGACATACGCCGCCTGGCTTTTTGCTACAAAATGAAGAGAAACAAAAAAAAAGCAGAGTATATAGAAGAACAGAGAGAAAGAAAACGAAATTAATAACGGCGTGTGTAATGAATGTGAATAAAAGGAAACGCACAAAATTAATATTTCATAATTTTTATTACATAGTTTTTTTTTTGTAATTGTTTGTAAATGCAAGGAAAAAGTGAGCAAAAAAAATAAGATACCTATATTAATATTATCTACAAATCGGAGCGTAGTCCAATTCATAACAACGAAATATATTAACCAATTCCTGTACCTCTTTAATTACAACCCATGTATTCCGACGTACCGATTTTACAATCCTCGATTTAACTATGAACACACACACGATAGACTTTCATATTCGTTAATATATATTTATAATATATATTCCTCTTTATATATATATATATTTATACATATATATATAAATAGGGTAGCATATTGGATCCTGACGTTCATTTCCGGTGTGCTTCTCGCGTCGCGCAAGTACTCGTTCCAATCAGTAGCGAAATACTTGTCAACACTGTGCCATGCATTCCAGAAGCGCTCAGTTATCTCTTTTTTTCCTCCATCAGGAGAATGGTAATTAAGTGGACGAAATGATTTCGATATTACTGGTTCTGTCGTGGGGGAAATGTAATTTCAACATGTCGAAATACGCGCGGGACCATCAGCGAAACATTAACAAATAATTGCATACAAAAGAAAACATAAAGAAGAAATACATTGCACAGAGAAATAGAAGAGAGGGGGTGGGGGGGATGGTAGATACAGAAAGAAAGAAAAATAAGCGATTTAAAATCAGAAAGAAAGAAATGGAATTCGTACTTTTTTTTTTAACTTTTCATTTTATGAAGATAAGATAATAAATTAAACGACTACCGACTTAAGAACTAACAGAAACAAATTTCGGTTATTGTCGAATAGAAATTTTGATCCGTTCAACCTTCTAGAACACTCTTCTCCTTTCTGTTTTGTCTCTTTGTAACGGAAGTATGCTCAAGTTGTCCTTTGTAATGCGAACAAATCGGTTATAATTACTTATGGCGTTCGTTCAAGTGACATAATTCATCCGCGACCTGAAAATACTCGTTGCGAAATCCGCTCTGTATTGAAAGTGTTTCTCTTTTTCTTTTTCTGTTGTTTTCTTTTGGTTTATAAATAACGTGACGGTGGCTCGGATAAAAGAGGGTACTAAAAGCGCAACGTAACGATGCACGATAAAATTTCAGCAATAACATAACAGGAATACCTCCGGTACAACCAACACGCATTCTCTCTCTCTCTCTCTCTCTCAATCGTATCGTCATCAATCGAAAATTTATCAAATGTAAAATTGGCGTGACTGAACACCGTGTAAAATTTATATTCTACGAATTTCATTCGGAAAAAAGAAATTATATATATTCATTAGATAAAAACAAAATTAAACGTTTCACATGCTTCGGATAAGATTTGTAAACAAGATTAGAAGGAAACGCTTCGTCGACTCTCTTACTTTCTTTCAGATTTCCTTCTTTTCTCTTGTAAAACATGGGCCGAATTGCGTGGAAGAGTGCCGACCGTTCGAGAATCGCGGAAAGGAAGTTTCTATACATCTATATTATATAGTATATATAATATATATATATAATATAATATATTATATAATAGTATATTATATAGTATACATAATATATTATAATATAATATAATATATATAATATAATATAATGTATATAATATAATATAATATATATAATATAATATAATATAAATATATATAATATAATGTATATAGTATACATCTCGATTGCGTATCGTGGATATATACAAATCTTATCCGTTAGAACTGCAGATTCACGGTAACGTGGATCATGTGATCGGGTAATTAGTCGTTAGTTAATTAAAATGTGAACGCATCCAGGAAATTAGTCATCTCATAAAAAAAAGAACATTTGCGAACATGCCAGGTCACTTTTTACTTTTACACATACGGTTTGTTTCATTGCGGACCGGAACGTACAGGGTGTGCCGCGAACGATGATCACTGGTTCGGCATGCAAAAGTGGCAAAAGAAAAACGTAATGGACGAACTTTTGATACAAAACAGAAATAGGAGTTCCGAACTTTCATATTGTTTTGGCTCATTCAACGACCGTATTAATTTAATTCAAATGGAAAATTAACCGATAGATAGTCCCCGTTGCATGCTGTATATCACAAAAGAAAATTAAGACGTCTCGAGGAACACCCTGTATGTCGAAGCAACGCGGACAGTGTACTTTCTTCGGTTGTTTTTCGTCGTCAATCTATGAACAAATACTTTGCCTGAACCAAACGCGCAAATGCCGGTCGGATGATGTGAAACAGAATGGGCGCGCAACAAAGAAAGTTCACTTCGCGCGTATCGTATACGAATCTAGAAGGCAACGTCGACTAAGAAACCGGAAATAAACAAGAACATGCGATAATGAAACCGTTCCACAAAGGTGTGCCGGTTTGAAAGTTCATCTACGCTCGGATATATAAAAACGATATTCAGATGAATTAATTATACAGCAAAAAGATTGAAAAGGCATTAGAAACATCAACGTCATAAACTTTTGTTATACATTCTGTGGAAAACATTGGCACTACAGGGTGATTCTTAATTGGCGGTTGGCACTGCGGAGAATAAAAACGGAACATGGAACAAGAAAAAAAAAGAAAAAGCTGAAGCGCAGAAGCGTCTGATCAAAATTATTAGGGACCACTAATCTAGAGTGGAGACTAATTTAGAGAGTTTTTAAAAGTCCTTTCTTTAATGATTTCGAGCAAAGGAAAAATAAAATAGTTTCAACTGTGTTCGAAATTCCTCGAATCCAAGTGAGATGACGAACAATGGAATCTGGCTTGGACAGTTTCTATTCGAACGAAGAATGTTTCTTATTCCATGCTCCGTATTTATCCTCTGTGCGACCAATACGTAATTACGAGTCACTCTGTATATACTTAACATCGTTTCTCTTTCTTTGTTCCAAGCGAATTGTAGGGCCTTACGCAGCTCTCGCGTGTACCTATTATACCTATCTATCCGAACAGTAATATAATAGCAATGGCGACGATGATAATATCAATAGTACTCATCGTCATAATAATAATAATAATAATTACACGGAGAAGGTAATTACTTGCACGCGAAGAAAAGGCGCACCTGTACAATGTATAACTATGTTATCGCCCGACGACGATTATATTAATCACTATTGAAAATCTGTCTTCGTGTCTCTCGACTTCTCACCCTTCCTTCTCGCATCGTTACCGTCGTTATCGTTACTATTATTAGTATTAATATTATCATATTCATTTTTTTTTTTAACATTTTCACGTTGCCGCGTGTAAAATCGATGACGATGGCGCTCAGCATTCTCCCTTTCAATGACTACTGCGTTCGAAATAGTAAAAAATGGGTCTACCCTAGCGTTTTACGATATACACAACCGGAATCACTACGAGCGATCGCGTGAAACTTCAACATTCGATGTTGAGCCTCCAGTCCAGAATCTCCTGCTGCGCTGGCGAGGCTCGACCAGTCGCGATCAGTTGATTTTGCTCGGTCATATCACTTTATGGCAGGTAATTCTAAATAGAGTACTTAAACGTGTTCGCCCTTTCTCATTGTCCGATGCTTTGTCGCGCGATCATCGATCATTCCCTAGAGTTGTGGTCGCACACTCGCTTTGTCTACCGAGTCGAAGAAGAGCAGCTTCCGAGGAGGGCACGTTGCAAGGTGGTCGCGCACGCGGAAAGAACGGTGTCTCTCTCTCCCTCTCTCTCTCTCTCTCTCCCTCTCCCTTTTACGGAAAGCTGCCGGTAGGTCGTCGTCTTGTTCTGCTCCAGCTCGATGGAGAACAACGGGGAAAGAAGACGAGAAAGCAAAAAAGAAAAAGAAAACGGGGACAAAGGAGAGAAGTATAGTTAGGAAAGAGTAATGGCGAGCAGCAGGCGCGGATTCACGCACGATCCGCGCGCCGGCTCGTGGACAGTCTCCCTGTGCTAGTCTCCCTTTGTTTCCTTCCGGCGGAAAAGAAGCAGTATTAGTCTTCTCCGGACGTGGCACGTGATAAGCCCTACTACCATTTTTGGACCCACTTCTCGCGCGTTCGCATTTTTTGTTTCCTTTACATACTTTTTTTTTGTTTGTATCAACGTATAGGTTTCATTTTTTTTTATTTGTTTCTTTAATTTCCTTTAATTCTACATACTCTTAAACTGGACGACACACTTGGACGTGCGCACGGTAAGTAACTACATAATATTGAGTTAATTACTCGCCCCCCCCCCCCTCCCGTTTGCTTCTCTTCTTTGCTTCTCTCCACAGTTCATCATCCCTATCCTATCGTCGGAGGACAGCCGCGTAAAAACAAAGCCACGCACGCGCTCGTGCGCGCTTTCGGCTCGCGCGCGGTTTTACTACAATCTGGACTCTCCGCGAATGCCCTTTAACCTCGTGCATCTCTATTGTTTCTCTGTTTATCGGATGGACTTTCTCGTTTCCCCCCTATTTCCCACTCCATTCCATTTCCTAGCCGTTCGCTCATTCGTTTCCTCTTTTTTTTTCTATTTTTGTTTTGCAAACGTACCGATTGTCGTAAAGCCTTCACCGGTGCTCGGACCCGTTGGCCAAACGCAACGGAACGGCGCGCAACGCGCGGCGCAGGTCGAAGAGATCACAGTCGCGTCAATCACAATTACAAAGATATCTTCGACCTACGCGCGACGGTTTCACACCGTGAAGGTTTCTTCCTTCTTCCCTTTCTACTCTCCGCTCTTCGGCTTCTCTCTTTCTTTTCTTTTCCTTCTCCGTCTTCTTCTGTCTTCTCTTCTTCGGCTTCTTCTTCATCTTCCCTGTGTGATGTGTTATTGGACATCTCGTAACTCCGGCTCAGAGTACTCGACTGATTTAGTTATATGCTTTTGTTTTTTTTTTTTTCTTTCGGCGATAGAATCCAGGAACCACGTGGACTGCTTAGATCAGCCTTGGAACATGCCGAGAAAATGCAAATTCTGCGACAACGGAGACAGCAGCGTATCGACAACCGAGATAAGGTAGAGGATAAGAGGTGGCCTTTTCAGTTTGTGTCAGTAGTGCAAACTGTCGATCTCCTTGATTTCATTGCTACCATCGGCGTTCGCAGTGTACCCAAACTCCATGCTGTAGCCGTAGTGCAGCGTATCGTACTCGAGGACCAACCGCTTGATGTGGCTCAGCTTCTCGTGCAGATAATGGAACCGACGTTTCATCTCCCTGTGTATAGGGTCCCGTTTCGTCTCGTTATAATCGCTTAAAATTTGCTGTCTTATTTCCTGCAACAACGAAACGAACGTAAACGTTAATTAATGTCATCTCGTACACCTAACTTTGGTTCAGTAAAGAATCTTCTACCAGTCAGAACGTGGAATTCGAATGAAACAACAAGCTTCTAGTTCTGGATTTTTCTGATTTACACGAATTTTTAGGTGACAAAAGATGGACAGTTTCTTTTTTTAACGTTTCGACTTGTTGCGTCAAGGTTATATTTGCAAGAAAAATTCAACAGTAGTTAACTTTGAGTTTATCTACCTGGTAAACTTAAGTCTATGATTATTGTACAGCTTCACTTCTCTGCTAAGACAATGATCTTACTCTGATCTTGGTACGATAATGCGTTAACTGTTAACTTCTGTTGTTCTTAGTTTCTAAAATCGGTGAAAACACTCGTGCGGACTACGCAGTTTTGCTACTTTCACTTTGTGTCTACATCGAAGTTTGCTAGATTGCGAAAGGATTCTGAGTGCTAGTCAGCAGAGATGCGCTACCTGATATTCGTACATGTTGCCATTTCTTTGTTCTTGCTTCAACCGTTCCTCAAGTTGCGTGAATCGTTCCGACACCTTTGCTACTTGTGTGTGCAACTTTCGATATTCCTCGTAATCAGCAGTGAACTCGTCCTTGTAACGTCTTCTCTGTTCCTCGCTGCTTATTGTCGTGTAGGATCTGCAAGTAAAATATAATACGTCAGTATAACAAGTATAAAGACAAACGCATCTGTTCAAATAATTTTTTCTGGCTTTTAGATGGTTCATCGAGATAGGTTTAATCGACTGTAAAAACTTAGTCTCGTCTTCAGACATTTCTAATAAAAAATGTATACATGCTTATGAGAGATGAAATATAAGTTTTTACATATTATAAGATTTTGGAGATTGTAATTTCGAACTAGTTTTCTCAAACCAATATTTGAACACGTATTACATCATTAATATGGCTTCTATGCAGCTACCGAGGCAGCAACCAATTCTTAGAACTTTCTTTATAAAAAAAGATTCCAAAAAAGCAATATTTTTAATAAAAATGACATAGGGATACGAATAGAAAAATAAAAAAGCTTTTAATTGACATAAATTCCATTAAAAGATCCTTTCAAAGACAGCAGTACAATAGAACCTCGATTATCCAAATCTGCCATAGCTGAATTCTAGTATCCGAATTTAGTACCGTACCAAAGCAGACGTTTCAAATAAACATGAATGTTTTCATGATCAGTTCGATTGTATATAGAGGTTCCAGAGAGTACGTGCAGGGTGTCTGGTGGGAATAGAATGGTATGTCCGAATCCGAGACCCGGTAATTACATCGTCGAGCAAAGAGTCGAGGATTGATCGCCGGGTATCGGTTACGTTCTCTAATATCGAGAGGGATACTCACGTGAGGTAGTCCGGGTACTCCAATGGTTTAGGGCTCTCCGGCAGGTCGAGATTGCAGGTGGAGGTGGTGACAGTGGTGTCCTCGTTGGCAGCGTAATCAAGACTAGCCAGGTCGTTGTAGGATGAGTTGGTAGCGTTGCCGGTGTTTCTCTTCTTGGAGTCCCGGTCCTTGTCGCCGCCTCGTCCCCTGTCGTGCCTCTCGTTCCTCTCCCTCCTGTCGTTCCATTCGCCCCTGTCGCTCCTGTCTCTCCTGTCTGTGCCGTTCGAACTACCACTGTAACTACTAGCTGCACTACCACCGTCATTCACGGCACTTGAACGCGGCACGTAATCCACCGTCGCCACCCCGTTGCCAACAGCACCGGCCGCCGCCGCCGCCACCGCCGTCTTCCCGGCGGCATGGTAGTGACGGCTGCTGCCGCTCAACGAATTACTATGGGCTACACTACTATGAGAATTATGGCTGGTGGCTGAGTTGCTGCCGGCGTTGAACCCGTGCGACGTGGACCCGGCGCTCGCGACGACCACGTTGTCCCGATGACTGGTCCGGTTGTTCTCCTCACTGTCACTGGTCGGCGTCAAGAACGGTTTACTGGCTGGATAGCTGCCACCACGTAGCACATCACTGTTCGCTGTTCTTTCCGGCCGGTAATCGCCGCGACGATCATGCAGACGCTGCCTCTGGTCCCAAATGTCAACACCGCTGCCACCACCACTGCCACTAGCACTACTACCACCACCGGCTCCACCGCCGGGGACTCCACTGACACTGTTACTATTATTACTGCCACCACTACTAGCCGTCCTTCTGTTCTCCACGGCGGTCGCCGAGCCGGTGCTCGGCTCGGGTTTCTTGCAGCGTGACACCCGTTGCTTCTTCGTCGGCAGACCGTCGTTACCCTGATAGTAGCCGGGCCGTTTTGCGCCCAGTGGCGGAGGCGGAGCCGTGATCGCCGGCGGGGAACCTGGATGAGTGGAATTCGGCGATTGTCCGCTACCTGGAATCGTTTCATACGGTATTAGATAACTGGCAACTTACAGAAAGCGGGTGAAAAAATAACGACGCGTGGGTTCATTCGGTTCAGCGACTTTTTAACGCTAAACCTACCGCGGTCGAAGCGACCGCTTTCTTATTTTGCAATTCTGCAAAGTTCCGAGACTATTTTGTCGAAAACGCTTGAATAAGTTATATCATTGAAGCAAGTTTTATAATAAAAAGTTTACAAATTCTAAATAAATTCGGTCTTCTCACTTTTGCGAAGCAGTGCATGCCAGTTAGTATTACTGTTTGGTAGGTTTATTGTTAACGCTAGATTTACGGAGCACGGAAGACAGCTGTTTCATATTAGTTTATAAAAGTAACAATTATTCGTAAGTAACGTTTATTCTGATTTTTAACAAGTGTTACACCGGTGATCATTTCGTGGTTTCTCAAAATCAATTGATCGCAGAACCTTTGCTAGGAACACCGTGAAAGCTAAATACCATATTCTATCGGTGCAAAAATGTTTTTTTTTTTATTTCAAGACGCAGTAGAATCGAGATGAAAGACGCAACGACCAGATTATCGGTACACCGTGGATCATCGATCGCAATAAACGCGATTCGAATGGAAATTCTGTTGCTTCTTTAACGAGCTTCGAAAGTTTAAGAGTCGTACATCGACATTATTAACACTAAACCTATCGCGGTCAAAGCGACCGCTTTCTTATTTTGCAATTCTGCAAAGTTCCGAGACTATTTCGTGGAGAACGCTCGAATAAGTTATATCATTGGAGCAAGTTTTATAATAAAAACTTTACAAATTCCAAATAAATTCGGTCTTCTCACTTTTGCGAAGCAGTACATGCCGGTTAGTATTACTGTTTGGTAGGTTTAGCGTTAAACGTATCTCTACGGATGCTACATTGTCTGGATTCGTGAATCTCTTCGATACAGACATTCGGGCAGTTCTGACGCGTCAGAAATTAGGAAGCCGATGATCCTTTTAATTTGTTGCCGCACAAATTGATGCGATACAATTCAACTTTCCAATTTCAATTCGATCGAGCAAAACGCTTCTTATGCAATTGTTCACAGGTTGTCGGCGCGGCGGTCGAAGCGTTGAAATACTGAACCAAAATGAACCCAAGCTTTGCTATTTGAGGATTAATAGTTAGTAGGTTTGTATGCCAAGATCTTGCGCTGTGTCTTTCAGGAACTGAAAGTGAAATTTATGTAGATTCTAATAGAATCGAGTCGAAATTGTTTGCAAGCTTGAGAAATTGATTTAGGGCAGGATGTGAGAATGATGGGCCCTTACCGCTGGATCCACCGTCACTGGAGCCAGGAGGAGTAAGATTCTGAGGTTTCCTCCTCTTTAACATAGCCTTCTCCTGCTCGGTGTAGTAAAGCCAGTCTTCTTGGACATCGTTCCACACAAACCTCTGCAGATGGTACGTGTTGTCCCTCATGAACGCCACCTGCTTTAGAATAGTCGTCATGATGCTGCGCTCTCGTTCCTTTATACCCTCTAAAAAAAGAATTACAGATCAGACGAACCGCTCCAATTATTTCCACGATATTCTAACACAATTTCGGTGAATTTCTTACCTCTGTTTATGCGGTCATACAGCTCAGGCTTCTTGTACGGCCTCAAAGCAAGGAGGTGGATAAGCCTCTCCCTGTTGGAAACAAGAAAAACAATCGTTATCAATACAACAGGTAAACAATGTGTGCTATCGCGCTCTTCTTATGTTGTGCCAAAAATGCGAAGAGCGCGATAGCGCTACTGTTTTTTTTTTTTTTTAATGCCAAGACTGCGGAGAGCGTAATAACGCTGCTCTAAATCACTAGAATTTCTGCTTATTACCAATTTTATTCACAAAATTAATCGAAACAAATTTACGTAAATAAGTGGTATTTTTTCATTTTTGTTGTTGCAAAGCGATACAAGTGAGTTTATTGTATGAAAAGTGTTTTACATTTCTTTCCCATACACGCGCAATTAGTGCCGCAGTTTTGGCATACGTCCGAAAAAATACGTCGGCAGCCAAACGGTTAATATGTAATAAATAATGTGCAATGTTAATTGAAATAGCAGCGCGAGTTTTGCTCGTAATTAATCAACTGCTGAACTTTTGGATGAACAAACGTGAAATCACGATTCTTATTCGGCGTCCAAACGGATTTACTACACGGTTGTGTCAAGGTTATTTGATAAATATATTATATAAAATATTATTTTTTTAATTATACATATAAAATAATTTAATTTTTTTAATTTAATTTAATTATATATTATATATATATATATATATTTTTTAAATTTAATTATATATAAAAAACTGAACTTTCAGCAATTCATCAATCACAGAGCAGCTTCCGATTCTACTTTTGATTCGTAATAAGGATAATCTCTAATTCCTGCCCCCTCCCCCTCATGAGATTGTTCAACATTATTATTCTCAACGGCCAACAGAATACCGTTACATATTTGACGTATTCTTCATCGCGTGGTTGACATTACGTCAAGATATAGTATACGACGTCTAGCATCGTCGTCGTCATGGAACGCACCTCAATGGCCTGCGCATGACGTCGGAGCACTTCTTCTCCGGCGGATTCCGTACCGGCGGTGGATTATTACTAGCGGCTGGTTTGTAGGAGGAAGACGACAGTCTGGGCTGGCTGCCGAATGATGGAATGCTCGTCGATTCCCTATGCCTCGAGTTCGATAAAGACGGTATGGTCTTTCCGGTCGCTTTCACCTTCACCTTGCGCCCGATGTCCGGCCCATTCGCCTTGATGACCCTGGTGCTGCAGCGAAAGGAAAGGAACGATCAGCATTTTCGCAGACAACTTTCACGGCCTAGCCGAAACACGCGTTTCCCGATGAGCATACGAATAACGTTATTAGATAATATTATTGTTATCGTATCGCGAGATTATCGTCGCGACGATAGTGTAAGAATGAAATTGCGAATTCTACGCTAAAACTATCGAGCGAGCCAAAGTGGTCGGGGGTTACAATTTTTCTGTTTAAATTGTCGAAATTATGAAGACTTTTTCCTTTTTCAAGAAACGGGTTTTTAAGTAAATCGTTTCATTCGAGTCTATTAATACAGATGAATTTTTGTCTACATAAATTTTTATTCAATCGGATATTTATTGGATAGCGTGGAATAACATTTTATTTGTTAGCTTCCTACTATCTCTTGCCCGTCATTCGAATGAAATTGGAGCAATTCTGATGCGTACGTAGACTAAATATAATATGTAATATATATAATAATATAATATTATATATAATATTATATTGATATATATAATAATAATAATAATAATAAATAATAAATAATATAATATTATATATAAAATAATATATAATAATCATTTATAATAATAATAATAATAATAATAATAACAATATATAATAATCACTAAAATTGAAATAACTCGAACAATGATAAAGTGTACGGAGTGAACTTTTCGCTGCAGTGTACATACGCGATCTCGAACAAAAAAAACGTTCCAATTTTTCAATCCAATAATTTATTCCCGAAACAACGATGCTTTTATCTATCGAAAACAAGATTAGTTGGCAAGCTAATTCGCACGTAACTCGAATCGGCGCGAGAAATGTGCTCGAAACGAAATAGAAAAATTCCTGAATTTTCGCCCGGATGCCGTGGCCCCGTTTAAGCGTAAAACGTGCGGAAGGTGTGACGCCGAGTCAGCAGGCTCGAGACAGGACACCGCAAAGGGTTTCGTATCGCCGACAGCAATTCGACACCGTGACGTTAAACGAGACCGTCGCCGACGGCGGAGCGCGCGGGCGTTCCTCCACAACACAACAATCCACCGAATCATCCTTTGCGGGGCAAAAGTGATTAATCGATCCCCCTTTGACGCAAGTAGCTGTCGACCACGGCGAAGCCAATTATCGCTTTTGTTGTTACACGCGCCATTACGTAACGGGTGCTAGCTGGATAATATCGTTACGCGACGTCCGCGGCTTAGGCCACGCCGGTCGGTGCAATGCTCTCCCGTGACGTCGCCGACGTCGACAGCAATACGGTAATGTCTTCCTAATCGACGCTCGGGTCGTCCACAAAAATGGACAATTTTGGAAGAGGAGCCTTGCGACTCGTTTTTATAGTCACCGATTGTCAACGATTATAAAAATGTGGCGCAAAGCCGGGATAATCGTGTCTCCTGTTCCCGAATTGCCCATTTTTTTTTTTATAAATTGAAGATAAATTAGGGAGAATTCAGAAATTATCGAGAGAGATTATTAAATATAATAATATTATAATATATATAATATTATATATAATTATATTATATATAATATAATTTATTATAATATATATAATATGTATAATATTATATTATAATATATATAATATATATTATATATATGTTATAATATATATAATATATTATATATTATTAAATATAATAATTATAGAGTCACCGCTCGAGTGCAAAGGGTTAATTACCAAAATATAAATGCCTTTCGAGTCAGCGTTCACAGCTGCCATTACGAGTACATATTTCATAAGAGTCGACGTTTTCGCAAGCTTCCGAATACCAAAAGTCACTAAAAGAAAAACTTGTAAACAAAGCCGGACAATTTGGGAAGAGATACGATTATTCGAGATTCGGGGCCCATTTTTATAGTCACCGATTGTCAACGATTATAAAAACACGGTGCAAAGCCGGAAAATAATCGTATCTCCTGTTCCCGAATTGTCCATTTCTCTGCTCAATCCAAGCGTCAGTTAGGGAGACATTATAATGTAGTCTCCGTTTATCCGTCCGTCCCGTCTCTCGTTCCGCTTCTTCGTTCCTCCGTTCGCGAAAAAAGTCGAAGCCCGTTGCGCAATTCGCTCGCGTAAACCGCGCGCCGCGATAACGCTTCCGTCGTCCGCGAGACGCAAATGCGGGACGAAACGCCTCGAGCCCGTGACAAAGTTGCACTTGTGAGGCCGTCTCAGCCTTGACCGTCGCGTCGTTAAATAAATTAGCCGATCCTGCGTCGTCGCATTCGGCCGTATCTTCGGGGCAACACGGATTTTCCATTGGCACACCGACGTCTCATAAATCCCGAGGGCGCGCGGGCCGCTCTATCGGCCGGCCGGTACCCTTTTTTATTCCCCGGGATCGGGCCGTCGTAAACTAAACGTAATTAGAGGTCGTCGCTGGCAACATTAATTCTGAGAGCGCGCCGCGATCATTTCTATCGCGTCGGATCGTTCGTTTCGACGGCTTCGTCGATCCTCGCGCGCGACGAAACGTCGGTTCGCGTGCACCCTTCTCGAAGAAAGTGAAATACAAAAATGTAACGGCGACCATCGCGCGCTCTTTAGTCTCGGTTCGACGTTTCTCCGTTCTCCGCGAGCGCCGTAAAGGGAACGATAAAGCGTGTAACGGCAGCACTTTTTCGAATGAAACACCGTCTTTTGCCTACGTTTCACGAAGCCTCCAAGTAATTCGCCTCGAATCGGGGAATAATATAAGAGAAGATTAATTGTCGCGATTACGATTTTACGCGTCGGCTTCGAGAAACACGCGAAACGACCCGATAAACGTCCTCTTAATCGTTCCGGCGACGTTCTAGCGGCGGAACGCCGACCGTTTCGTTCGCGTCCGCGAAAAATTTAACGATCGCGAGACAATAATCCGTGCGGAAAGACGATTTCCAACCGTGGCGCACGATGTTGTCTTTATCGCGAAGCTGGGCAATTTAAGCTCGCGACGCTCGAAGATGCTGGAGGATCGATGGAACAAGTATTATCGACTTTTTGAAAAACGCGCGACGAATCTCCGCGAAGTTTTGGTACCGCTGCAATGGTAAACGTGGTAAATTCTCCGGAATTTTTCTTCAGCTTGTAAACAAAAATTTTGGACGATTTGGGAAGCGGAGACGCGATTATTCGAGCCTCGCGGCTCAAAACGCGCGACGAATCTCGCGAAGTTTCACGACCGTTGCAATGATAATTACAGTAAATTCTCCGGAATTTTTCTTCAGCTTGTAAACAAAAATTTTGAACTATTTGGAAAGTGGAGACGCGACTATTCGAGCCTCGCGGCTCAAAATGCGCGACGAATCTCGCGAAGTTTCGCGACCGCTGCAATGGTAATTACAATAAATTCTCCGGAATTTTTCTTCAGCTCGTAAACAAAAATTTTGGACAATTTGGGAAGCGGAAACGCGATTATTCGAGCCTCGCGGCTCAAAACGCGCGACGAATCTCGCGAAGTTTCGCGACCGCTGCAATAGTAAACGCAGTAAATTCTCCAGAATTTTTCTTCAGCTTGTAAACAAAAATTTTGGACAATTTGGGAAGCGGAGACGCGATTATTCGAGCCTCGCGGCTCAAAACGCGCGACGAATCTCGCGAAGTTTCGCGACCGCTGCAATGGTAATTACAATAAATTCTCCGGAATTTTTCTTCAGCTCGTAAACAAAAATTTCGGACGATCTGGAAAGCGGAGACGCGACTATTCGAGCCTCGCGGCTCATTCTCGTGTCAACAAACGATTATCGACGCTTACAAAAACAAGGTACAAGGCTCGAATAATCTGCTCTTATCTTTGTTTACAAGCTGAAGGAAAATCGAGGAAAATCGACTGCGATCGCACGGAATAGAATCTGAATTGTTTACGTAACTGCGAAGTCGCGTTCCGCTCGAAAATAACGTCGCGGCGCGGCGGTTCAAGATTTTCGTACCGGGACAGGTCACGCGCGGGGTGATAGTGCTCGATGAATAATTTACGCGAGCGAGTTTTGAACCGGTGAATTAATTAAACGAATTTCTAATTATAATTGAGCGGGGACGCGGGTAGGTGGTAACGGACCTAACAATGAGAAATATGCAACGCGCGCGTCTTAATAATTCAGCACGGCTTAAAACAGTCCTCTATACCTGCCATTATGCCGGCGAGGGGACGGAAGTTCATGCCGCGCGCGGACACCGATGCCGAGGGGTTAATTATAAATAAGCTGCACGCGGAGGAAAGTAGGAACAGTGTACTTTTACCTCGCCGCTTTTGAACAGCGATTGGTAATGATAGCATAAACGCCTCGCTCGAGAGACGCCGCGCGACCAACGGCGTAATTTTATCGTTAATTTTACATCGAACGAACGGACAAACTGCAGCAATGTCTCTCTAATCGACGCTCAGATTGGAACACAAAAATGGAGAATTTGAGAAGAGGAGATACGATTATTCGAGCGTTGCGGTTCGTTTTTATAGTTACGAATTGTCAACAATTATAAAAACAACTATAAGAACGAGTTGCACATTACTGTGCAGCAATGTTACTCTAATCGACGCTCAGATTGGAGCACAAAGATGGAGAATTTGGGAAGAGGAGATACTATTATTCGAGTCTTGTGGTTCGTTTTTACAGTTTTCGAATTGTCAATAACTAGAAGAACGAGTTGCAGGGCTCGTATCTCCTCTTCCAAAATTGTGCATTTTTGTGCGTAATATGAGCGTCAGTTATGCAGTCATTACTGCACAGCAATGTCTCTCTAATCGACGCTCAGATTATCCACAAAAATGGAGAATTTGGGAAGTTGAGATACGATGCGGTTCATTTTTATAGTTTTCGAATTGTCAATAACTATAAGAACGAGTTGCAAGGCTCAAATAATCGTATCGACATTACTGTACAGCAATGTCTCTCTAATTGACGCTCAAATTGTTCACAAGAATGGAGAATTTGGGAAAAGGAGATTTGAGTCTTGTGATTCGTTTTTATAGTTATCGAATTGTCAACAACTATAAGAACGAGTCGTAGAGCTCAAATAATCGTATCTCCTCTTCCAAAATCGTCCATTTTTCTGCAGAATCTGAGCGTCAGTTAGGGAGTCATTGCCATACAGCAATGTTTCTCTAATTGACGCTCAGATTATCCACAAAAATGGAGAATTTGGGAAGTTGAGATACGATGCGGTTCATTTTTATAGTTTTCGAATTGTCAATAACTATAAGAACGAGTTGCAAGGCTCAAATAATCGTATCGACATTACTGTACAGCAAAATGTCTCTCTAATTGACGCTCAAATTGTCCACAAAAATGGAGAATTTGGGAAAAGGAGATTTGAGTCTTGTAGTTCGTTTTTATAGTTATCGAATTGTCAACAACTATAAGAACGAGTTGCAGGGCTCAAATAATCGTATCTCTGTTTCCAAAATCGTCCATTTTTTTCTGCAGAATCTAAGCGTCAGTTAGGGAGACATTACTGTATAGCAATGTCTCTCTAATCGACGCTCAGATTGTCCACAAAAGTGGACAATTTGGAAAGAGGAGTTACTATTATTCGAGCCTTGCGGTTCTTTTCTATAGTTGTTGACAATTCGAAAATTATCGAGTAATACAAGTAATTCGAGTAATCAAGTAATACACGAATTGGATCGTTTATTCGAGGACTAATTAGACCAACGCCTTCTTTCAGATTCATGATCGCACCATTCTCAAAATTAGCGAATTGCATGATCCATCGAATTTCAATTACAGTAATGTCTCTCGAATTGACGCTCAGGTTGTCCACAAAAATGGAGAATTTGGGAAGAGGAGATACGATTATTCGAGCGTTGCGGTTCGTTTTTATAATTTTCGAATTGTCACCAACTATAAAAACGAGCCGCAAGGCTCGAATAAACCAAATTGACCATTATCGTGGACAATCTGAGCGTCGGTAAGGGAGACATTGCTGTACCGAGTTTGTCTGCGATTCGAAGATGCACGGGTCCGATAGCGTTAATAAGGATAATTAGCGATCGAGTAATCCCGAGGCGGACGAATATCGAGCATCGACGGGGACAGCATCGATTTCATAAAACGCGAAGACGGAAGTCTTTTCCGAGTCGACACGTAACGATTAGAAGCATCGGATAACGTCTGTTTAACCACCGAGAAGCCAGGATTTGCTTCGTCATTACGCCGATGTTCGTGGAAAACGCGAATTAACCTCGCCGCGCCAGTCGGATCGCCGTATTTCCGTCTTTTATTCGTTTCTGATGTATTCGGTTCTCTGCTAGCTTAGGCTCGTTATTACGATCGGCCGTCTGTTATAAAAAAAAAAAAACAGAAAAAAATTCTATTCTTTACATAATTGAGTCGACTCGTTTCCGAGAACGCTCTCTGCAAAAAACGATACGATTTTCCGACCGGAGTTGGCAGTGTTCCGCTTGTGTTCGCATCAAAATGATTGAATTGCAAGAAACCAGAATCCGAGCGAACGTTTATCTTGTCTCGTAACGGTTCAAAAAATCGTGAACCGGCGTTAACAATTTTGTAATTTATCTAGCCGTTTCTGTCACGAGCGCACGAGACCCGCAATCTTGTTATTAGCGAATCGGATTCAAAATAAATGCACCGTTTAATAGAACCGCGATGCTGTATTCGAACGGGTCAAATAAAATTGGTGTAACGAAGATACTGTCACAGCCGATGTAACCGGAACATGATTTATTTCAATTGTAAACACCGTGGCGCGATAATGGTGTAAAATAACAAACGAAATGAGAAGTTCGCGAAATCAACGGAACGTCCAAATAACGAGTTAATTTCCCGTTATCTTCCCACGAGTTATCTTCCCGTTAACGCCAGATTTACGGAGCACAAAAAACAGCTGTTTTATATTAATAAGACATTTTATTATTATTATTATTATATTAATAAGACATTTATCATTATCAGTAAGACATTTGTTCCGATTTTTAACAAGTGTTATTGCAACATTTTCCATAAGTAACATATAAATTGGATGAAAAGAATTAAGAAACGAGTGAACCGTCATTTTGACGTGTTCCATAAATCTAGCGTTAATTATGGTGCCAATTGAGCTTGTTTCGCAGATTTCCCCAACGTCCCTAAGAAGAATCGTTAACTCTGGAACTACCAAATCGGTCAAAACGACTGGTTTCTGATTTTCTCTTCTACAATTCCCGATATCACAAAAATATTTCTAGGAGAAATTTTGATGTACACTTCTTTACTCAAGCATACATTATAATATAAATCGCACTAAGCCTTCTTGGCATTGCTATAGAATAATATACGATTACTCGCGTTTATTTAATTAGTCGTGCTTTATACAATTAATCGGCTCGGTAGTTCCAGCATCAAAATTACTAATTTCTGATTTTTTCTTCTACAATTCCCGATATCACAAAAATATTTCTAGGAGAAATTTTGATGTACACTTCTTTACTCAAGCATACATTATAATATAAATCGCACGAAGCCTTCTTGGCATCGCTATAAAATAATATACGATTACTCGCGTTTATTTAATTAGTCGTGCTTTATACAATTAATCGGCTCGGTAGTTCCGGCATCAAAATTACTAATTTCTGATTTTTTCTTCTATAATTCCCGATATCACAAAAATATTTCTAGGAGAAATTTTGATGTACACTTCTTTACTCAAGCATACATTATAATATAAATCGCACCAAGCCTTCTTGGCATCGCTATAAAATAATATACGATTACTCGCGTTTACAATTAGTCGCGCTTTATACAATTAATCGGCTCGGTAGTTCCGGCGTCAAAAATCGCGGTTGTTAAATCGTTCGCCGCGTATTCGACTTCGAAAACGGCCGGCGAGCTACCGCGCCCGCCTGAACAAATTATTATTGCTCGCGCCGTGTACATACTTCCTAGCGCGTAATTGGCGGGCTCATGGGGTCAAGTGGATCACGTTGATAATCGCAAACTTCGACCTTTAATTACCGTAGGATCACGGGCCGGCAACGATGATGGCTCGGCAGACGACGCCGGACGAATAAACAGCGCAAGCACGGCCGCGGCTTTCGATTTGTTTACGAAGCCGGGCAGACAGCAATCGTACGAATATGATACGGAAAGCGTTGAAAATATTGGGTTGGCAACTAAGTAATCGCCGATTTCGGTTATAGATGTCTTTCACTCCCATTTTTATGATATCCGTAAATGTTATATTATAAAATTATTATTATTATTATTATGTTATTTTTTATTATCCGCGAATGTTAGCAACTGGACAAATTGAATGCAGCGGTCAAGGAAAAGCGACCAGAATTGGTCGATCGTAAAGGTGTCATTTTCCAGCAGGACAATGCTAGGCCGCACGCGTCTTTGTCCACTCGGCAAAAATTGATGGATATTGGTTGGGAATCGATGTTACACCCACCATATAGCCCTGATCTCGCGCCATCGGATCACCACTTATTTCGATCCCTGGACAACTCCCTTCGTGGTAAAACTTTTAACGACGATGACGCTGTAAAATCTCACTTAACTCAGTTTTTGGCCGAAAAGGATCAGACTTTCTACGAGCGTGGAATTTTCAAGTTGTCGGAGAGATGGCAAAAGGTCGTCGAACGAAATGGAAAATACATTACAGATTAAACTTCGTTCCAAGTAAAAAAATATTTTTTATTTCATTGAACAAATCGGCAATTACTTAGTTGCCAACCCAATAATATCTCGAGAGCGTTTCGGTCTACGCCGATCTGCGCGCAACGATCTAATAATAATCAACTTTCATAGTTATTATTTCACTTTTTTATTTGCTTACTTGGTTTCTTGAAGTTTCATCTGCGGGTTTTTAAGTCGGTGTTAAGAACAATGATAGTTTTCGTCGGTTTACGAAGCGTTGGATTTTTAACAATGAACCTATTGTCGCTGGTCGAACGAGTATTTCTGGTTTATGTTAGAAGTGTTGAACCAAATGAATGTATTCGTTCAAACGTAATTTTGTCTAATTTCATTTCGTCGAAATGTAAAAGGATCAGACTTTCTACGAGCGTGGAATTTTCAAGTTGTCGGAGAGATGGCAAAAGGTCGTCGAACGAAATGGAAAATACATTACAGATTAAACTTCGTTCCAAGTAAAAAAAAATTGTTTATTTCATTGAACAAATCGGCAATTACTTAGTTGCCAACCCGATAGAACGGACGACCGCGCGAAAGAAAAATCGGGTCCTCCGGGGGATCGATGGAGCTCCGATGGAAAAACGTTCGATAACCGCCTCCGCGAAAGGGCCGACTTACCATTTGTTCTTGTTATTCTCTTCGGCGACGGCCATTCGATGCCTGGTTGTCTCGTACACGTCGTCGTTCGCCTGTATCCGCATTTTACACGGCAATGCGCCAAGGCTCTCCAGACTCCTGGACAGGGAAAAAATACGCCGATAAGCAAGTCGATAAACCTAAGTCGGCTGGGAACCGATCGGCGACGCCTTCGTTTCCGCGGCGACGCCCGATCGAGCCGGAACATCGACAATTCGGCACGTTCGCCGTGCCCGTTAACCCTTGCGTTCGCGAAAGAAGCGATTCGAACCCTTTCGATGCTTAATTTATAAATCTTGCGAGCGGGAGTCGCGTTGTTTAACCGCTTGGGTACAGATTTATTTGAAAAAATTCTTGCGTTTGGAACTGATTTAATTTGCCGATGCTCGGAATGGTATATAAAGGCGGTAAGTAATTAGTAGTAATTAGAACTAGTACTGATTAGTAATTAGAGGTTTGAATGACGAATTAGGGTCGTCATTCGTAACTTAGGCAAAAGAAGTGAACGATGAGTCTCGGTCGTCAAATGTACCCAAGGGGTTAAGGGAGTATAGTAAATTCTCCTTAATTGTCCTTTAGCTTGTAAGCAAAAATGGACAATTTGGGATGAGGAGAAACGATTATTATATTTTTATAGTTATTGTATAGGTATCATTTTTAGTAGTTAGTAGTCAACGATTGTAGTAGTTATCGATTGTCAACAATTATAAAAACGAAGCACAAGGCTCGAATAATCGTATCACCTCATCTCAAATTGTCCATTTTTGTTTACAAGTTGAGGGACAATTGGGGAGAATTTGCTGTGGTCTGGTGCGAACCTTTGAAAAAATCGATTCTTTTACATTTTCTTGAAGAACGTAGTCCCAAAAATATGCCCACAAAACTATAAGTCTGAATTCTTAACCTTGACAAAGTTATAGTACGATATTCGAACCAATCGAAAATCCTAATTTTTTAACGTTTCTTTCACTTTGACCGAGTTGAAAAAAAAAATGCAGCTTATATATATATAACATTCATCACGTTTTTGGAGCTTTAAGAAAACGAAAAGAAGGCACTCGATTTTTTGGCACAGTTAGGGCAGAAACACGCTTACAGGCAATGCTCGGGTCGTGCTCGATTCGGACAAGTAACGTGCCAGACAATTCTCCTCTCCCGAAATTCTCCACTCTCGTTCGCAAACCGAAGGACAATTGGGGAGAATTTACTGGGCGGACGAAACCGTACCGTGGCTTGCCCGTGTAAGCCTCGTGCATCGGCCCTTAGGGTGGCGTGTCTATCGTTCGATGAAAAAAGAACAACAAATGACTCGACCACCCTGCAGGATGAGACACGGCGCGCGCGCGAAGAGGAGGCGTCGAAAGAGAAAACGAAGATAAGGATACGCTGAAAGGCGAACTGGAAACATGCGAATGTGACTCACTTGGGGCCGGTCTGCTGGACGCACTCGAAGCTACCCTGAGGACCCTCGATGTCCTGGTTGCCGGAAAGGCTGAACGTGAAGCCCGCCGTTCCATGGCTGGATTGCGTGGATGGAAATGAGAGTTGCTGGAATCAGAACAGCCGTCCGTTAGACTCGGCGCGCGCTTTCATGCCGCTAATAAGGTCGCATTAAATTACGAAACTGCTTATGGTGTACCTGTCGTGCACGTGACACGGCACGTCATATACCCATTCTCATATATACCTATCGCCGCGGCGGACCGGCTACCGATCCCGCCGCGCCGCGCGGCGCGTGTACATGGTGGCCGGATACACACGCGCGCGTATGTATCCCGGCCCTGTTCATCTATCCACTTATCCGTCCGTACGTCTGTCCGAACCTTTCAGTGGGAATCGTAAACAGGGTTTAGTGCTCCTCGGGTTCGAGCGATTTATTCGAAGATACTATTACCCTCCTCTTATACCGTTTGATCTTTGATCGCGGCTGCCGCGCGCTCGCCGACTCGCAATTGCCGTGAGAATTTCTGCGCCTATGGATTTTAGGGTGTTCCGATACCGCCGCCGCAAAGAGGCTCTCCCGCAAAGTGCGACCGGCACGGTGACCTACAGAATGAATACCGACTGTTTCGCATCGCTAATTGTTTCGCAATTCTTCGCGGTGCCCGTTTAACCCTTGCAGCGCCGATACTGTATCGTTGCGCACGAGCGCTCGGATCACTCGGTTACTTAATTATAGAGCCAACCGAGTCATAGTTAACCGATTTGCGTCGTTAGAGTGTGTACGCGCTTAATTTGTTTTAGATTGTAACGAGTTCGTCGGGAAAACGAGAAAGCACCGTTTGTTTGTCAACGGATTTGATGCGGATTTGATGCATTTATGGCAAAATTGAATTAACGAAGTTTGCTGTGGCGTCTCCTTTTCATTCTTTATTGGATCAAAAAGACGGCTTTGCTTTGTGAAGTTAACAATTTTATTACTAATGGTTACTTATTCAGTTAACATTAACATATACTGCATAAACATCTTGAAATCTGAGAATATGGTTTTGTTTTCATTAAAATTATAATTTAAATGGTCGTTACTTTTTATGCACGACGAGTATACTCTGCAAAACTGTGAAGAGCTTATAAGAATTTCAAGATATTGTTACATTATTTTCAACTTATTGCTATTATTAAAAGTGTGAAGACGTGTTTATAATTTGTTGTTTAAATATATATTTAAATTATAAACAGAAATTATAAAATACGCATATATACATATATAATAATAATAACATATGTATAATATATAATAATACAAAAATATATATTTTATAATTTATATAATTTATGTAAAAATTTATGTAATATATATATATATAATAATATAAATATATATATTTTACATAAAGTTTTACGTAAATTATATATATTATAAAGTATATATTCTTTTATTATTATATATTATACATATGTTATTAATATTATTATATATATATATTATATTTTATATTATATTTATTATAATTTATATAATTTATGTACAAATTTATGCAAAATATATATATATATATATATTTTTTATAATTTATGTTCCACACAATGAACGTAGGTGATCTTTATATTGCACAAAGATCCGCAATGTGCAGTCAATTTTTGAAATATCAATCTAAAAGCTAATCTAATCTAATCAATCTAACTATCGATCAAAACTACCAATCTAAAAACTAATTCCGAACTAATGGAATGTACACTTTCGGAGAAAGTTCCGTGGAAGAATGCAGGCGCGAACGAGCGCGCGTGGTAAAACGCGGACCGAAATTGTTCCGATGGCGCGCGTCGACAAAGCATTCAATTAACTGGCGTCGCGCCGCCGGGATTAAAATATTCTAACGCGGTGCAATCGCGTGTCCCGCGCGAAATTGCGCTGAAACAACGATGATTAGGAGCACCGTGTCAAATTACAGCGGGGCCCGGGCATAATTTAATACCGGCGGACGCTGTTTGCCGGCATCTCGTCCGACCATAATTTTGTCGGATAACAAAGGCGCTCGGTTATCACCGCGCCAGATAATCCCGCGTTCGCTTAGCCTTGCATCGAGCACGCGGCGCGGATGCATTTATTCGCCGGCCGCGAAATTGGCACCGATAAACGTCGCGTCGCAAAATTCGAGCGGCCACGGCCGCAAATGAACCGACCGACCCGACCCGGCCATCGTGTTCGCGGAATTTCCGTCGTACGAACGCGAACCTCTCTCTTTATTGTCCGCCGATCGCGATCGAAAATAGCCGCGACGTTTCCCGACGATTGTTTCCCTCGTTAATCGAACCACATTCTGTAGACTTTCACTTTAGAAAACGCTGTACGAAAAAACCTCTTTCTCGAAAGTGAAATTCGCGTACGATTTCGTCGGTGATTCGTTTACAGTTAATGTCTCTCCAACTGACGCTGAGATTGTGCACAAAAATGGAGCATTCGGGAAGAGGAAACACGATTATTCGAGCCTTGCGATTCATTTTTACAGTTTTCGAATTGTCAATAACTATAAGAACGAGTTGCAGGGCTCGAATAATCGTATCTCCACTTCCCAAATTGTCCATTTTTGTGGACAGTAAGGGAGTACTACAGTAATCTGAGCGTCAGTAAGGGAGACATTACTGTAGCTGCGGGGTTACAGTAATGTCTCTCCAACTGACGCTGAGATTGTGCAGAAAAATGGAGAATTCGGGAAGAGGAAACACGATTATTCGAGCCTTGCGATTCATTTTTACAGTTTTCGAATTGTCGATAACTAGAAGAACGAGTTGCAGGGCTCAAATAATCGTATCTCCTCTTCCCAAATTGTCCATTTTTGTGGACAGTAAGGGAGTACTACAGTAATCCGAGCGTCAGTAAGGGAGACATTACTGTAGCTGCAGAGTTACAGTAATGTCTCTCCAATTGACGCTGAGATTGTGCAGAAAAATGGAGAATTTGGGAAGAGGAAACACGATTATTCGAGCCTTGCGATTCATTTTTACAGTTTTCGAATTGTCGATAACTAGAAGAACGAGTTGCAGGGCTCGAATAATCCTATCTCCTCTTCCCAAATTGTCCATTTTTGTGGACAGTAAGGGAGTACTACAGTAATCCGAGCGTCAGTAAGGGAGACATTACTGTAGCTGCAGAGTTACAGTAATGTCTCTCCAACTGACGCTGAGATTGTGCAGAAAAATGGACAATTTTGGAAGAGGAGATACTATTATTCGAGCCTTGCGGTTTGTTTTTATAGTTGTTGACAATTCGAAAATTATCGAGTAATACAAGTAATTCGAGTAATCAAGTAATACACGAATTGGATCGTTTATTCGAGGACTAATTAGACCAACGCCTTCTTTCAGATTCATGATCGCACCATTCTCAAAATTAGCGAATTGCATGATCCATCGAATTTCAATTACAGTAATGTCTCTCTAATTGACGCCCAGGTTGCGCACAGAAACGGAGAATTTGGGAAGAGGAGATACAATTGCTCGAGCCTCGTGGCTCGTTTCTTATGTTTTTTTTCCTTTTCCCAAATTATTCATTTTAGTGGACAATCTTAGCGTCAGTAAGGGAGACATTACTTTAGCTTAAATGTGTGCTCGCAGCTACCGAAACGTGGGATCTCTAAGATACACGCGCGCAAGAAAACTGTATTCGAACGAAACTGGGCTAAACAAGTTTGACTTCGAATCTGCGACGTCTCGCCGGCAATTAAGTGGCATATTGACATCACCCCGAGGTGCAGGAAATCGGGGACAATCGTGATAACCCTGGCCTCCTTCGATCGGTAGATTTTTCGTGAAAGAGCGAGTTCGCCGCCTGCGGCCGAATCGCTCCGGGTATAATTATCGTTGAACTTTTCATACGGGGACGTGTCCTCGGCTCGCGCGAATTCCCATTTAAGCGAGTAACAATGGCTAACAACGCTGCGCGGAAGGTAATAAAAATATACGCAACCTCGATGATTCTTGCATCGCTCGCTCGCTCGATCCTCGTACGAGAAAGATCCTAGGATAATGCTTCAACCAGTTTTGTGTTCGTACTCGCAGCCAGCGAATTATGTTTCGTTTACACGTCCCATTTCGAGGAGGAACGCGTTTCGCAACGAGAACGGAAAGAGAACGTTTTACGATATCAAATAAAAAGACGATTAATAAATTATACTCCGCGGAGCTATCATTTATCTGCGTACATAAATGGGTCTAAATCGGGCACACCGAGACCGAAGCAAAAATAATCGAATTAAATAGAAATCGAAGAAGAAAGTAAATTAAAAATTGTGAGCAAGCGAATTGAATTGTTTGAAATATTTTACCAAATTAGCCCTTTGCACTCGAGCGGTGACTCAGAGGCGCCGCTAGAATTTGTTACATCACGTTTCAAGATAATTTGTATATTAACAAAGTTTAGAATTAAAACATTGTTAAGAGTGTAACTGTTGCGCGAATCCCAAGAGTCAATATCATATGCATGAAATGCATTTTATCATATAAAATAAAAATACTATAAGTGAGAAAAAAATGATTTTATATTTACAGTTGAAACAGCTTCGAGTGTAGAGGGTTGAAATAATTCCATGGTAAAAAATACATTATATATTTATGTCGTTTATCGCTTTTTATCGCTATCATCGAATAAAAAAACCGAATTTTTAGAAACGGAAGTCAGATGCAAATGCGTAAACTTCTGACAACTTTTTCCAGTTGAAATTTAGCAACCTTTCGCCGTGAAACGCGCGCTGTCTAATAACAAATATGTGGGCAACGTATAAAAATTGAAAGAAAATGCAGAGAGGAGATCAGCTGCGAGTGCTTAAATACGCGGAACAGTTAACACTATGCCGTCCGCAGATCTTAGATACGATTCTTTTGTTCGACGCCGGCATAATAGCTTGGAAATTTGAGGTTTTAAAAAAAATGTCGAAGATGGCGGTAATATAAATTCCTAAAATTAACACATTGCGGACGGCTCACGAGATATCTCGTTTTTAGCAAATTGAACGTTGCGGACGGGTCACGAGATATCTCGTTTTCATGTTTTTTTTATTTAATCGGCAACTTAAGCAACCAGCCGCAAATATTTCTGTTACGTAACCATGGTAACGAAGCCTCTCGCATTCCTAAGTAATTTTAGCGAAACAAATGAATCATTCCAAATATCACACTCTAAATCAATATTCAAATTTGTATAATAAATAATAGTTAAAATGTAAAAAATCTTATATAATAAACAGATATATAAACTATGTATATATAGTATTATTTAAGAATACTAAATGCACAAATTAGAAATGTGCGTATCCGCTTCCTGTTACTTGCCAAGCATGTTTTTGGAGCGTTCGAAAATGTGCGGTCTTTGAGGGCGTGTTGAACGCGCAGAGCCCCGTCCGCAATGTGTTAAGATATGCCATCCAAGAGTTTTCGTACTTAATTCTTAGTTAAATAAGCACAATGCTATAGTTAGTTTGCTGCCTTTTAGCTACTCAAGAAATATAGTTCAAATGTTATTTCAGTTTCTTAAAATGCCACCAAAGAGGTACCACCGGCACACAACAGATAGTTTTTGCGCGGCACATAACAATGCGGCGCATGTTGGTTCCGGCGGTCCGAAGCGACGCGTATTAAAAATTGACACGACGAGAACCCAACGAACGCGTCTTCGAAATAAGGTTGCGCGCCGCCGGTTTCTAATCGGCCTGCCTGTGCATAATATTGTATGGATTGTGAAAGTTGTTCGATTAATGTTGAACGATTGTAGGAATCCGCGGCGGACAGAAACGGTATTTAACCCGCGCGCGTGTCTAGTCGTAAATGGCTGTATTCGATCGTTCGGAGGCAACGAGCACCGTCAATGATGCTTGCATCCCGTACGAGCACCGTGTGCGCGCGCGTGTTTGCTTTGCTACACGAGCACCGCCGCTATAAATCTATCCGGTAGCTCTTGTATAATCAGTATTAACGGGCTAAACTTTGGATTAGGAGTGACAAAGAAATATATCCGTCGACGGGGCGAGCTCGGCGAGAGCGCGTCGTTTAAACGGAACTTCCGCGGACGATTCGCGACCGATCGTCGCTCGATCAAATATCTTCGTCGATAATAATCGCTTTCGATTTGTTTTCGAAGCTTTTTACCGCGTCCTTCTCGATTAACAGCGAGATCGTTGCAGATTTCTACTCTCTTGGATAATTAGAAATTGACGCTGAACCTACGGAATTCTAAACGTAATTTGTTGAATTTACATGTTTCACAGTTTTTATTATAATATATGTACTTGGCTTAAGAAGTTTATTGGACAATTTTTTGTTTTAAATTTTAAAAGAGTCCTTGCAATTTATTATATATATATATATATATATTTATTATATTATATATTTTTTATTATATTTATATTATATATATTATATATTTATTATATTTTCGGTACATATTTTATTTTACTTTATATTTACTAGATTTTATTTTATTTTATTTTTTATGAATACTATAATTTGTTTCCTTCAACTCGGGTATCATTGACGCAACTACACCACCATGTAAATTATATTCTCTGTTATCTAACATATATGTAATAGAACAATTTTCTGTATTACATTAAGTAAATAAATAAATAATAATAATAATAATAATAATAATAATAATAATAATATTAATAATAGTAGTAGTACATTTCAGACACAAAAAAGCGCGCGAAACAATGTCCACCGATCGTTCGCTATTTGCACAAACATCGCGAACTCGCGAACAACTCGCAACATTGTCGAACCTCATAGAAAATAGAATGCGGCATAACTAACGCTGTGCAATAAAATATAAGCTACTCCTAAACGAGTCGAACGTCACCGTGGAGAAACAAGCGAGTCCAGTTTTTCAGTTAACGGGTTAACGAGTCGCGGTGGTTTTCCAGCTGCTGATTAAACCGCAGCACTCGGTCCAGGCGCGGCGTTCCGCGTATATTAAAAAGATACGGTCGATTCGTGAAAAATTCTATGCATTCGGTAGCAGCTGCAGCTCGGCCGCAGATTTCCCAGGTATCGCGAGGCCATTACGCGGCCTCATTAATTGACAATTCCGCGTACGCGATGGCCGAGGATCGGGCCCCTCTCGCCTCGTGCCATCTCTCTCTCTCTCTCTCTCTCTCTCTCTCTCTCTCTCTCTCTCCCTCTCTATCTCTCCCTCTCTCTCTCTCTCTCTCCCTCTCTCTCTCTCTCTCTCTCCCTCTCTCTCTCCCTCTCTCTCTCTCTCTCTCTCTCTCCCTCTCTCTCTCTCTCCCTCTCTCTCTCTCTCGATCTTCGTGGCAGCGAGACGATACCGAAATGAACGAACAGGGAAAAAAAATCGAACGACGCTCGGCGCCGCGCAAAACTCGCGATTGATCGCGCGAACGCAAAGACGCTTGTAAAATCGCGCGTCGTCGAGGATCCGCAACCCTTGTCGACGACGACGACGCGGCTCGCCGAGTCGCCTTTCGCAAACGATATTTGGACAGTCCCGGCAAAATAAATTCGTCCGATAAAAAGGAAAGGCCCCTTTCGGGGCCGCGAAAGGATCGCCCCGCTCGTGAAAGCGAGTCGTAAAAGTGCGGGCGCATGTGCAACGAAGGTCACTGCGGCAAAACCGACGGGCGCTCTTGGCTGCAGCGCGGCGCTATCGCATCCGGCGTGCGAACCGGACGTCGGGATGGCAAATGGCCCGGGACGAAAGCCGCTCGTCGGAAACTCTTTGCCGTTTCCTTAACCGAAATTTCCCTCTCCGCGCCCTCCGCTCGCCGCCGGGACACGAAATAAACCGTCGCGACCGCAACGGAGCATCGTTTGCGCTGCCATCGGGACGTCGATGGCCGGAGACTGTTCGTCCAGAAATTTGCGGTTCTCGAACATTAGGTCGTTAACACGTTCCGTGCCACGTGTACCATCGATGGTACACGCTTGCATGTTTACTTAGTGAACTGAACAAATTGTTTACAAGAAATTTAGAACCGAAGAATCAATTTCCACCGCAAGAATGGGCGTTGATAAGTTTTTGTTACGTTGTTATGTGTACGAGAATTAATAATTGCACGTAATACATCAAGTTTTAGTAAAATATCAAAGTGTGAAGATTCGAGTAAAAAAAGCTCGGCACGGAACGTGTTAACCAGTTAGCTGTGTACGACGAGTATATTCGTCACGGAGACGTGGCGGTATTTTGTGTCACGAGCGTACTCGTCGCGCGTAAACAGCAGCGACCATTGGCTGTTTAACGCTAAACCTACCAAACAGTAATACTAACTGGTATATGAGCCGTTTATTTTGAAAGTGGCGTAAGTCACTTTTTCAAAAAAATCGAGTTAATGGTAACACTAATTACAATTGAACGGTATCTATTCATTAAAAAAAAAAAGGAGTTATGCCACTTTCAAAATAAACGCCTTATATGCTGCTCAAGCGTTATTCACGAAATAGTCTCGGGACTTTGCAGAATTGCCAAATACGTTTGTTTAACACTAAACCAACCAAGCAGTAACACTAATTGGTGTGTACTGCTTCGCAAAAGTGAGAAGACCGAATTTATTTGGAATTTTGTAAAGTTTTTATTATAAAACTTGCTCCAAAATAATATAACTTATTCAAGCGTTCTCCACGAAAGAGTCTCGGAACTTTGCAGAATTGCAAAATACGTTTGTTTAACACTAAACCAACCAAGCAGTAACACTAATTGGTGTGTACTGCTTCGCAAAAGTGAGAAGACCGAATTTATTTGGAATTTGTAAAGCTTTTATTATAAAGCTTGCTCCAATAATATAACTTATTCAAGCGTTCTCCACGAAATAGACTCGAAACTTTGCAGAATTGCAAAAGAAGAAAGCGGTCGCTTTGACCGCGGTAGGTTCAGTGTTACATTGTGATCTTAGTGGAAGCAAAAACGTGTTCTCGAACTTCGAGATGTTTAGAATATTTTTCGGGCAATCCTACGCGAAAGTGTTTATACTTTCTAGGCAAATATAATTAGAAAGGAATCACGATATTGATGTTCGACGCGCTAAGCGCCATTATACAAGTATTTGATCTTTCCTGCGTTTTTCGTTTATTATGTACGCGGTATATGTTAATGTCAAGTGAATAAGCAAATGTTAGTAATAAAATTGTTAAATTTACCATCCAATATTTTAACAGCGACACTGGTTAAGCACGAAACGCTTACTTCGTTCTATCATTTTCCTACAGAATTGCATATGCATTTCATACTTCTTTAACACTAGATTCACGGAGTACACAAAAAAACATCTGTTCTATATTAGTTTATAAAACTAACGATAAGTCATTTATTCTGATTTTTAACAAGCCGTAAGTAGCATATAAACTGAATAAATAACTTGACATAACGCACAAAAAACAGCTGTTTCATATTAGTTTATAAAAGTAACGATAAGTCATTTATTCTGATTTTTCACAAGCCGTAAGTAGCATATAAATTGAATAGATAACTCATAAATCTATCTTTACGATACGAATAATCGAAAATTAAGAAATTAGCGACCCGCCATTTTGTCGGTCCCGTAAATCTAGTCTTAATAATACCTCTTCCAGAAATCACAAGCAAGAAATCCGCGAAGTGTCTCGATCTTTTCTTCCGGAGATTTCTTCCAAATCGTAACGCGAAATTTAATTCCTCCGTTATCGAAGTCCACAAAAGCAAATGCACAAGAAACAAGAATATTGTCTGGTTCCACCGTGCGAAAGAGATCGGGCAGGGGTCAACGGTACCGAAAGCTTTCAATCGCGATTGCATAATTTTCGCCGAACAATCGTCGGCATGCACGTTGGAATCGTTCCGAAATGTTTCGCGCGACCGGTCTTTTTTTTCGGTCGCTGTCCTTTTCCCGACGGTTCACGGACGAGCCGCCAAGAAACCGGGTTTCCATGCTTTCGAGAATTAACGTCTGTCCGAACAAACGAGAGCGGCTCGCTCGTTTTTCACCGATTGAATTTCATCGAAAGCCAGCCGACCGCGACCGAGGTACATTTCGCAACGCGACGAGTGCGCTGCCGCCTCTGCCCCCTTTATCCTTTCTCTTCCTCGATTCCTGCGAAATCCTTTCTTTTTCCCCGTGCATCGACTCGCTTCGTAACGCCTCCTGACATTTCGGAGCCGGTCAGCGAACCGATACCGCCGATCTTTTTTTTCTCTTTTTCGAAAACGGAGAACACCGCGACACGTTTGCGCGGTTCGACCGCCGCAATTCGCTTTTTAAATTTACGCTTTTTTAATCGCGAGCCAGCGATCAACCCTTTCAGGGCTCGCGCAGGTTATTATCTTTTAATTGGTATAGCACGTGTGACCCTTGATAAGCGATATTATATTTTAATCCGTTATAGGACAATGTTCCATGTTTGGGACACTTTTTCAAATTTGTTACATTTAAAACTTGCAACTTCTAAATAAAATGCGGGCATTAAAATAGTGAGAACGTATCACGTGCTCCGTGAAAAATTCCTGTTATTTTGTTTTAAATTATTGTAAACTTCAGGATGAAACTAATAACCTCGATTTAATTTCTTTTTCTTGCATTTTTGAATTGCGACGGGTAATGAGTCAAGTTTAAATAATTTACTGTGTAGATAATGTAGGCTCTAAACAATATGTAATTTAATAGCAATTTAAATGTCGCGGATCTCTGTAATACCGTAATAATGCACGTGATATCATTATACGATGATATAGTCGCATCAATTACCCAATATATAATCGCCTTTCACAAATATCTCGTCTGCTTTTCAATTCGACGAATCTCTCATTTCATGGCACCGTGTACATGGTGCCCACGTCTGTATAGAACTGCACCGCACGCGCGTCGATCGGAACGAAAAAATCGTTTCACGTCAATTTCGCTCGTCTTGCGTCACACACGTTTTCGCGAACGTTCGCGATCGACAGCAGCCCGGCCGAAAGGTTAACGAAACGCGACATTTGTCGGGCAAAATGGGCAATGCACAACTCGAAAAAGATTAAGATCATTGCATAAGCCGTACATCGTTTATATAATACCGAGATCGCGCGAGGAGGGAGCGAGCAATCGTTTCGATAACATTTATCTCCGCGGCTTTTTTATAACATTTGCGCTTTTATTACATTTGAATCGCTTAGATTATGATTACGTACTCGCTGATCGACGTCTCGGGGACTCTTTTAACAGGAAGACCGACTTAACCCATCGACTGCCACGCAGCCATATTAATAATATTAATATTATTATTAATATTATAATAATATTAATTATCATATATTATATATTATAATACATATATTATAATATAATTATAATATTATATTATATTCGTATTTTATTATAATATAATTTATATATATAATTATAACATATATTATTAATTATTAATATTATAATAATATTAATTATTATTAATAAGTCGTTAATAATAATAATAATAATAATAATTAATAATATTAATCATTAATATTATAATATTATTAATATTAATAATATTAATAATATTAAGTTACTGGCATTCACAGTATTTTTTTTATTGATAACCTATATGTTCTCTACTCTATATAAATTTTTCATTCATCCTTTCTAGTAACTCCTAACTCAAATAGCCATTTGTAGCCAATCTAAAGTTGCAGCAGAGATATCTCGTAGCTGGCAGATTTGGTGCAGACGCTTACTACGAGATATCTCGTAGTCGCCAGTCAATGGGTTAATGGCCTAATGGCCCGTAAAACATCGACGAACGTGCCTTACGATCGATCATCGATCGGCGGACGAAGATGGCCGTCTGACCTTCGCGATGCATCGATCGCGTTCAAGGGGAAAACGCGGGGAGGAATCGCGGACGATACCGAAGAGATCGGAATAAATTAACGATCGAGGATCGTGCTCGCAACGGGAGCAACTGGTCGCGCGAAAACGGCTCGAAAATCGGATCGGATCGGCGAAAACGGTTCGAAAAAATTGAATCGGATCGGCGTAAACAGTTCGAGAATCGGATCGGATCGGCGAAAACGGTTCGAGAATCGGATAGAGTCGGCAAAAACGGTTCGGATCGGCGAAAACGCTTCGAAGTCGAATCGGATCGGCGAGAACGGTTCGAAAATCAGATCGGATCGGCGAAAACGCTTCGAAAATCGGGTCGGATTGGCGAAAACGGTTCGAAAATCGAATTGGACCAGCGAAAACGCTTCGAAAATCGGATCGGATCGGCGAAAATGGTTCGAAAATCGGATCAGATCGGCGAGAACGGTTCGAAAATCAGATCGGATCGGCGAAAACGCTTCGAAAATCGGATCAGATCGGCGAGAACGGTTCGAAAATCAGATCGGATCGGCGAAAACGCCTCGAAAGTCGAATCGGATCGGCAAAAACGCCTCGAAAATCGGATCGGATCGGCGAAAACGGATGCAACGGGGTGGGCGGCGCGGTTGCGAAACGGTCGACGGTGGCGGCGAGCGCGACTCGCGACGGGTAAAGGATATCTCGGCTTTCGATAATTCAACGCCTGCACTCGCCGGACACTTGGCCTGCCTTTTTCTCTCCGTTTCGCGCGCACCACGAAACCGGTCGGTCCTGTCGCGCGATAACCGGTGACGAAACGACGAATGCGCGAGCGCGCAACGATCGTCGCCGCCGGTCGGTCGGTCGGTCGGTCGCGAAATTACGACAGAGTTACATTTGGCGGGTTTCGCGCTCGAACCGTGAGACCATTATCGTAAAACGTCGCTTTCGTTTTTGCTGAAAGGAGGTGGCGGGGGGGGGGGAGGCGGCCCCTCCCACGGATCACCGGTCACGTAACCTGCCCGCGGATAACCGCAAGTTCACTCGGCGAGATAAGAAAATCGTTTCGCGAGCGCAATTAATTAATAACGTGATATAACTCGCTCGGTGTCCGCCTGCTTCGACGGAGGCGCTTGCACGATGCTGCAACCAGCGAGCTCTCTGCGAGAGACGCAGCCAACGGCTTCGGGAATGGTGCTCGAGAGAGTTCGTGATTCGTGCGGTGGGCCACGAATGTGTTCGTGCACCTTCTATAATGCGATAATTTTTTAAAAACTGGATCGCGTGATTCATATTTTTTTTTTAGATGACAGAGGGACTAGCAAAATGCTTGTTTAAAAATTATTTGCATTTTAATGTATTTGCATTTTAATTTATTTGCACTGCTTGCGTTCTAGAAGCCAGATTCGTGAAGGAGATTTTGAAGACAAATGCCGTCGTTAATTGCCGTCGTTAATTTCTTTGAAATGAAAATAAAATTTGTCCGTTATAATTGGGTATTTAAACATAGACGAATGGCTGAATTTGTATGTTACAAACACATTTTAATAAATAACGTGAATCGAATCAGCGATCACAAAAGTGTTCGTACACCTTCCGTAACGCGATAACTTCTTTAAAACTGGACCGAGCGATTCGTATTTTTTTTAGATGATAGAGCGACTACTGAAATGCTTTTTTAAAATTTTACTTGCAATTTAATTTACTTGCACTGCTTGCGTTTTAGAAGCCAGATTCGCGACGGAGATTTTGAAAACAATCCGGTAAATTTCGTCGTTAATTTCTTTTAAACGAGAATAAAATTTGTCCGTTGCAATTGATTATTAACAAATAGACGAATGGCTGAATTTGTATGTTACAAACACATTTGAATAAGTAACAAGTAATGTTCCTTTTATTTTGAACAAAAAGCACCGTGCATACCAGGGATCGATTGCTTTCTCGAATAAAGCAGAACCTTATAAAATATGCCGATAAAATTGGTAAATTAAAGTACAAACGATCCTAAACACACTTGCTCGTATTTTTGTTAAAGCGGTCCCGTGTTTGGGAGTTAGAACACAACGAGATAAAACCTCTTGCATTTCGATACAAAGATATACAGTAAATTCTGCCTAATTTTCCTTCAGCTTGTAAACAAAAATGGACGATATGAAAAGAGGAGATGATATTTTATAGCTGTTGACAATCGATCAATCGATAACTATAAAAAGGATAACTATAAAAGCTATAATAATCGTATCTCCTCATCGCAAATTGTCCATTTTGCTTTAAAAGCTGGAGGAAAATCGTGGAGAATTTACCGTAATCTATGCATAATTATAGATTCCGTACAGCAGAATCAGTAACCCGATTTGGTAACCTCGCCGAAAAAAGAAAACGATTCCTCGACGAAAACCGATGCTTCGATGGACGAAGCTCGGGTAACGGAAAGAGTGCACGCCGTTCGCGTATAAGTAAAACTTTCATGAACTCGTCGGGGTGGTCGTCGAGGGGGGGCACGCGATCACGGATCGGCGATCGATCGACAGAAGGATAGGAGCACCGGGAAAACGATGACAGGAGACAAGCCGATGGTAATCACGTCGAGAAGGAAGGGAACTTCTCTCAGGGACGTTCGCGTATCGAGGACACGGAGGATCTGCCCCCTTCTCTTTTCGCCTCTGAAACGAAAGGTTATTTTCGCAGGAATGCGATATGAAAGTTTCGTGAAGGGAGCAGACGCCGTTCGCGAAAATTTCACTACGCGGAAGGACGAACGCCTCGAGACATTTCGCGCACGCCGATAACAGAGTGAAATTTTATCCGCTCGGATCCGTGCATTTTTGGTATATTTCTTTAAGGAACTGGTAGCGATCTCTGAAAGAGATTAGATCTTCTTCGATTATGTTATTACATCAATTTGTTATTTATGTTATTTAATTTTGAGCAATGTATGTAACGTAATTATAATGTAATTGTAATGTAATTGTAATTTAATGTAATTGTAATGTAATGTAATTGTAATGTAATGTAATTGTAATGTAATGTAATTGTAATGTAATGTAATTGTAATGTAATGTAATTGTAATGTAATGTAATTGTAATGTAATGTAATGTAATTGTAATGTAATGTAATTGTAATGTAATGTAATTGTAATGTAATTGTAATGTAATTGTAATGTAATTGTAATTGTAATGTAATTGTAATGTAACTATAATGTAACTATAATGTAATTGTAATGTAACTGTAATGTAACTGTAATGTAATTGTAATATAATTGCAATGCAATTGTAATGTAATGTAATGTAACGTAATACAATATATATAATATATAAATTTACCTAAACATATTGGGGAGAGACAATCGGGGATTATTTACTTCTCGTTTATATTCGCGAAGCGGAGAATATCGTGACGCAGATAAACGAAAACAAACGATAAAAAAAAAATGAAAGAAGGTTGAGTACGCTTCGTTTCCGTAAACGTCGGCTGGGGGAAAAAAATGGCGAGCTGTCAAATGTGTCGCGCGGTGCGATCGCGCGACACCGATTGCCAGTGAAAGGGCTCCGACAGGATATTTTCTGCCAAGATACACCGGACGCCGTTTACGAGTTTCCATGTCACTCTTTCGAACGTAATCCCGGAGAAGGACGCGGCGTACTTTCATTTCATTTTATCCCTCGTTGCCCCGCGTTTAATCCTGCGGGATTCTTGTGTTGCGTAATCCTCGCCTCGTAATAAAATACCGATTTCTTTACACGATAATTAAACCAGTTACACGGACCGAAGGAACGCGATGCAATTAAGTTTTAAAGTCGTAAAGTAGTTTCGTAAAGTAGCTCAGAGCCGTGTTTCGAAAGTAAAATAATTCAGTGTTTACGCGGTGTCGTGCTTCTAGTTTCATATTTTCGCGAAGCAAAACTCTGCCGAGTCCCGCTCTTGCTGCCGACAATTCCGTCCGTAATATACACTCGTACACGAAAGTATTCGAACGCTTACGCGTTTCTAAAATAAAATATATAATATATATATATATATAATAATAATAATACTATATATATAATATAATAATATAATATATTATATTATAATATAAAATATAATATAATATAATTATTATTATATTATATTATTATATTATATATATAATAATAATAAAAATATATAATAATATATATAATAAAATAAATAAAATATATGTGTTATAAACCGAAGCATTTGATATAATATGACACATATAACAAGGGATGGATCTTAAGACTGCGTGAGCAAAATTAAAAAATAATTCAATAGGAAGTTGATCCACCTTTTACTTTTTTATAACAGCCCTATAATATAATATAATATAATATAACAGCCCTATAATATAATATAATATAATATAATATAATATAATATAATATAATAATATATAATATATAATATAATGTATGATAATAATAGATATAATGACCATAATATAATTCATTTTTAATTCCAACGCGTACAAAATCCGCGTGCTATGAATGATCTAACAAAAAAAAAAGGAAAAAAATTTATAACTCTAAAAACGAGCCGCGAGGTTATTCTTTTAAATCGTTACTCGTTGTATAAAGCTTTATTTATTATTTGAATCGATCTCCTTCCAAATCGTCCATTTTTATTCCCAAGCTGGGCGTCAATTAGGCCGAATTTGCTGGAGGAGACACAATTTCCACCAACTTCTGTTCGATAAACGTGCCAACGAAAATGTTTGTTCTGCGCAAAGATCCGCGGCCCAGCGAACAGAAACCGTAGCAATACTGTTACATCGCCGGAACAGTGGCGTTGCCAACAAGATGGCAGCTGGCCTATGGTTGTCGTAAGAGCTTCAAGCGGTATCAAGAGTCCCGAGTCTCGATCGCCGTTCGAACATAGTCGATCGTGGGACGGGACGGGCCGCGGACTCGTTCGATAAATTTCGCGAAACACCGAACAATGTTGCATGGATGTTGCCGCGGCGCTAAGTGGTCGCGCCGACACGCAAAATTGATGTTGCACCGCGCTCTTCTGTAACAGGTGTGCCGACAGCGCATTATCGGCATTTCGCTGCAGCCCCCGACACGACGCGGGCCGCTTATGCAACGATGTTGCAGACTTCCGCGAGCGCGGCGAGTGCTGCTGCACGAAGGAAGATGTGCAACGATGTTGCGCGCGGCCGCCGGGAGAGCCGGCCTGTGTGCACGGCGCGGGCTTACGCGTTTAACCCTAATCGATGCAGCCCAAACATCGGCGAGCCGCGTGCGCGCTCGGATGTCAAAGCAAAGAGGAGGCGGCGAGTACCCAGCCGGTGTTTACACGTGTTCACTGGCGTGCTGTAATCACTGCTTCCTGATGTCGGCGACGACACGCCGGAACCTCCTTCTAAACAAGATGGCCAAACTCCACGGTCCGAGCATCATCCCCTCGCCCCACGTTGGATCTATCGTCGACGAGCACGAGCTCGTGGCAACCCGTGGAATCTCGTCGCTTTTCTCGCGCAATTGGTTATCAGCTTTTTATTATTATCTCTTTATTATTATTTTATATATTACCTCGCAGTTGGTTATTCGCTTGTCGGCGAATCGCGGATTTAATGCATTTCTGGGACAATTCGGTAGGAATTTTTATGGTAATCGTGTATAAAATGCACGAATAAAAGCACGAAATCTTTTAATGATCGATTTCTGTAAATTTACGCACGATTTTAATTCCGATTCGACTTTGTACGATGGAATTAAAATTTTCGTAAAATCTGCTCCGAATTGGTAAATGATTTCTGAACTACAGTGTTTTTTTTCTATTTTATACAATTTATTGCGATTTATGCGGATGGAATTGAGTCTGTTGCAGCAAGTACAATGCAATTTTATGTTTTTTAAACATATAAACGAGTCTGATGCTCTTAGAACGATCTTGAAAAATAGTATACCAATTAGTATAGTATAGTATATTATTATATTATTATATTATTATTATATATATTATTATATTATATAATAACTATAATAATATATATATAACTATAATAACACTATAGTTATATATATACTATATATAAAATATATAGTTATATATAACTATATATAAATATATATATATATATATATATATATATATATATATATATATAAATACTATATAATATTATTGTATAATAATATTATATAGTTAGTATAGTATAGTTATAGTATAGTTATATAGTTAGTATAGTATATATACCAAAAATAGTATACCAATTAATTTAGTAGCGCCTCAGAGTCGCCACTCCAGTGCAAAGGGTTAAAATACTATAATAGAAAGATTAAGAAGAAGAATTGAAATATGCCGACGCATTGCTTTTAATCTGTTGCAACGATTAACCGATTCAACGGTCTTGTCCACGGTTAAGTTTTAATTATGCTCGCACGATTACAACTCGTTCGTCCGTTCGCCAGCTCGCCTACCCATACGAGGTGCCAGCTTCGAATTATTTTGGTGCTTAAGGCCGCAACAGCTGACGAGACGAGCTGCGATTGCTCGGCCGTCGCATACGCGAAATTCGCTCGTGTCGGAATTGCCGTTGGATTCCAGGAATCGAACGCCTTTCATTTTCGGTTTCTTCCTTCGATTTTTGCAACATCAAAATTTGCGATTTTCTACGTTGTAGATTTCAGCGATGTTTCTCAAAACTCCGACGCGAACGCTTTGCCAGCGAACATATTTGAACGAATGTTATTAATATTATATAAATAATATATATAATATTTATATATAATATTTAATAATATTTATTTTAATTTATATTAATATTTAAATAATATATAATGTTTATTATATAATAATATTATTGTCGTAGAATGAAAGTAAGAATAATAAAATCAAGATCACGCGAAATCCTTTCAAACACAAATTCACAGCGACTTCGTTTTATCTTCGCCCGAGCAACAACTCGCAAAAATGGAAAGATTTGCTCGAATCTGCTATTGTAATTGGACGAATGCGCGAAGATCATTGCGATCGAATCGGTGCGCTCCACGTTGAAACGAGAACCGGTGGGCGGCCGCGCGATTCGTTCAATTATATGCGGAAAGGCGACGATCGAGAGGAACGCGCGTCTGAAAAGTGGCGTCGATGGGAATAATCACGAGAGGATATTCTGATTTAGGGAATGACTATGAATCAACGTCCGCGGCGAGCCGCGCGGCTCAATGACAGCTCGCGACAGTGAATGACACTCTCGGCTACCGAGAGGATAAATGACGATGAACTCGGCGCGGTTGACGCTTCCACGCGTTCCCGCCGGTTTTATGAACTTTCTTCCTGGTTCCCCTTTCGTTCGCGGCACGCACAGAGGAACATGAAAGCGAAAACGCCGACGCAGGCTGCGCCTTTTGTTCTCCGGGCCTCGTTAGAACTCGATGACGAAGCTAATGATTGACGGAAAGTCGCCGGAGAACGCGTCGCAACCGCGTAAAGCGGCCTCCGAGCACCAACAGATTCTCATCGGGTCGTTTTTCTTTTAACTTTTCATACACATTTTTTATGCTAACTGTGCAATTTTCGGTAGTTCGCGCTGCCAGGTCGCTCGGTCTGCTTATACTTCATGTTGAGAGAGAGAGAGAGAGAGAGAGAGAGAGAGAGAGAGAGAACTCCATCTTATCAAAGAGAAATTATAAATTACTAGCCTAATGTAATTGCCACGTTTTCGATCACTATAACCACGTCGCTAGGCTGACTATACTCGGACAGTCTCAAACTTGTTGAATTTCTTCCACAAAATAGAAAATAAAGGAACATTGACTTTTTCCATAGCGAAGTTTCAGACACCAAAGAACGAACTAAAAAATCTCTTTTGATGCATGTTGAACTATTTAACTCGTTAACCGTTTGCGTACCACGAGCCACTTTTGCGCTCTTCAGATTTTGTGTCGAGAAAAGCCAGGGCATTTGGCCGAAACAGACGACTTACGGCCCACCCGAAATTTGTCGAAACGTGCTCAATCTTTCGGACGCATGTATACGTCGCGCGTCGCATCGCTGCCAGTAATCCAATTTGCATTTTGTTGTTACCTATTCTAAATTAATAGTATATATATTTTCGTTCGTAACGTTTTATTTTATGTTTTACAGCTTTTTTCGACGCATAATCGAAAGAGCGCTATTGCGCTTTTCGGCGCTTTTCGACACATAATCGAAGGAGCGCTATTGCGCTTTTCAACATTTTCCGACACACAATCGAAGGAGCGCTATTGCGCTCTTCGGCTTTTTCCGACACATAATCAAAGGAGCGCTGTTGCGCTCTTCGGCTTTTTTCGACGCATAATCGAAGGAGCGTTGTTGCGCTCTTCGATCCTGTTTTTTCAGAACCATCTGGTACACGCAAACGGTTAATTCTGTATTAAAAAAAGTTCTATACACAGTGCGTACAAAAAGTGTGCAGTTCTCCGCTACCACATTGTGCATGTAAGCGATAAAATAATTAAGAAAATAGCGTGAGACCATTGGTTAACGTTCTCTACAAAAATCCTACTCTTTTACCAGATGCTTACAGCTGAAAAAAAACCATCGGCATCGCATAATTCGAGTAGGCTTTTCAGTGTTACGCGCAGCCTCAACGAACAGACCTTTGCCACCTCCAACGCCGGCGATACAATTAAAATTCTCGTTAGCGGTCCGTTATTTCGATCCGAAACGGCGGTTCCCGAAACGTTTTTCGGGAACGGTGAAAATGAACGTGACCGAACATCGAACACGTTTTCACGCCATTTACCGCGCGAACCCGCTCGAAATCGAATTTCGATTTCGATCCGCGGCGACCAGCCCCCCTTCCGTCTTCGTTCGCGGAGAAGCGAACGCCGGGAATTCGACGCGCGAGCGACGGGGGTTATTTATGAAATCAGGATCACCTGGAAAAAGCGGCGGGAAACGGGACGAGCAACTTCCGTCGCTAAGAGTGTTTTGTCGTTAACTTTAACGAGCCGGCCCCGCATTCGCCGTTGCCGGGCTCGGGCACCGAGAAAATCGCACTTAAATGGATCGAACTTTCATCCGGCCGTGTTTGTCAGCCCGGAGAGAGAGAGAGAGAGAGAGAAGTTCGGGCTCCCTCGGGTACATCGAACTTCGAACGCGCGTTTCATTAGTCCGCCTCGGACGCGAATCGGCTCGCGAGACGCGATAATCGCGCGGCGGTGACGCGGGTTCCACCCTCGGCTTGCGACGACAATGATTAATTGGTTCGCCAGATTAAATGCATTTCGCGAATATCGCGCGGCGCGTTCTCTGGCAAGATGTTACGCTGGGTTCGATTATATTATGTTATTAATTTTATATTATTATACTATATTTATATTATTACATTATATTTATATTATTATATTACATTTAGATTATTATATTATATTTATATTGTTATATTTTTAATTTTATATTGTTATACTATATTTATATTATTATATTACATTTAGATTATTATATTATATTTATATTATTATATTACATTTAGATTATTATATTATATTTATATTATTATATTATTAATTTTATATTATTATACTATATTTATATTATTATATTATTAATTAAAAATATTCGTGCTACAAATGAAAACCTTTTATTCCATCCTCTAAGCCAGTGCTCGCAATGCTTCGGAACGCAACGTTGGGCTCCGCCTCCTGTGAGTCGATGGGAGCAACGCGGGGCGCGAGACGCCGCGGCGGTAGTCAGGAGGCGGAGCCCAGAGTTGCGTTCCGAAGCGTTCCGAGCACTGCTCCGAGCCACTAGTTTATACTTTACTTCTACATTTAAATTTATTCGTTGCTGTAACGTTATGCAACGAGCACAGCAGAATGAACAGTTCGACGAAGATTGACTATTTGTTCGATTTTTATCCTTGAGAGCTATCATAGAAGCAATTCCAACTTTAATTGTTCTACGTTGCGCAACGTCGAACACGAAATAGATATCTTTAATACGGTCACGATTTACCTGTTCTACGACGTTTTTCTGATTACCAATGAGACATTTTAGTTTGAAAAATCTCGAATAAGTGAGTCATTCAACTGCTGCAATTACTGTTACAACTTTAAACACTTAATTCAAACATTTATTAAAATATTTATTAGCATGTTTGTTAGCATAAAAGGCATTTCTCTTATAATAAGAAAATCTCTTAAATTTATAATATAATTAGTTACTTATGTATGATGGATGATTTATTTTGAAATTCGATCTCAATCTTCGAAAGAATTTAATAACTTATTTTATATAAATTTTAATAATCTATTATTAAACATATTGATTTATAAAAAAATTTATTCAAATAATTGTTACATCGTTATAACGATTAAATCAGTAAATTTAGAAGCGCGACCAAGTAGAATACGCTTCGGAGGAAACCCGTGATCCGCGGCCGAGCCGCGCGGTCGCGATAAGACGCGGCGACAGAAACCGAGGAAAGTGGTTCGGCGCGAAACGACGGAAGAGGAGGAAAACGGGATTCACGGTCGTGTCGTGTTCCGCGCGCGAATTTACAAGGTGTCGGCGGGTTGTCGGGCCAAGGCGGACGACGAGAGAAGAGCGCGGCGGGTCGAGGCGGCGAAGTTCGCGCGCGGCGGGCACGTACGTACGTACGCTCGTACTCGGGGCGCGACCTCGCGCGAGATAAAAGCGCGCGTGTGGAAGAAGTCTTACGGGCCGCCGGTGGCTTCATATTTCATCGGTCTTTCGTTATTCAATTACGTCACCGGCTGCCCATGGGGCCTTTGCCTCGGTTTCACGCGGCGCCCCGTGATGAAGCGCTGAACTTTTCTCCGCCGCGCGGCGAGCTCGCACGCCGTCGAAACGCCGGGGACACGGATAGAAGCCGGTTATTACGCGACCGATCGAGTTACAGGCTATCCTTGCCTCGGACGACAGGAAAAGCACGAAGTTCTTGCGCATCCTTGGACAGCTCTCTTTGCTTTATGGCCGGCTGAGAAACGGCCATTTTGGAGGTTCCGCCGGTTACGGTCCGATCGAATCGGACGAACTTGTTGCATTTTTCGAAGTTCGGAGAGAAGCTCGATTTTCGCAGTCAATCCATAACGTACTGCAAGCTATGATAACAGTGTTTTGCTCTGACACGATAAGAAAGTTGCGGAAACTTTTGTACGATAATGTACTTTTATAGCGCTGGATAGCATGATTTTTGTTCAACGCATTTAGAAATTAAATTATTTTAAAATAATGACGGGAAGGAACAACAATGAAAATATAATTATTATATTATAATTAGGGATATATTATATTATATTATATAATATTATTATTATAATATAATTAATATAATATATAATAATAATATATATAATTAATATATAATATTATTATTATAATATAAATTAATATATAATATTATTATTATAACGTAATTATTATATAATATTATTATTACAACATAGTCATTACATAATATTATTATTATAACATAATTATTATATAATATTATTATTATAACATAATTATTATATAATATTATTATTATAACATAATTATTACATAATATTATTATTATAACATAATTATTACATAATATTATTATTATAACATAATTATTATATTAAATTAAGGTTACATATACCCTATGTTTTGTCAAATTGAATAAATAACTCATAACTGTATCTTCACGATACGAATAATCGTAAATTAAAAAATTAGTAACCCGCCATTTTGACGCTTTCCGTAAATCTAGTGTCAAAGTTACATTAAATGAAGATAATATTTTTCGTCTTTTTTCTCGTTTTCTGTTATCCATACATTTATATTTTTAATGAAAGTTAAGTTGCTTACATGGAATTAAAAATAGAAGATGTTCGTTTTTTATCAGATCTCGAAACGCAACCCCCCTTTTTGTACTGGCTGTTATGAGAGGGTCACCTGTACTCGACACAATTTCCATTGATCGCGCGAGTTAGGCAATCCGGTGGAATCTCTAAGCATTCAAGGTCCGGCGAACGACGCTTCGAGTCATCCGCCGAGCAATTAATGATTTCGCGCGCGTTTATCAACTATTTTCCCCGTTGGTAAGAGACGCGGCGGCCGGTGCGTCGTCGTGGTGTCGGCGGCCGGTGAAAATGCCGGTCGAACATGGAAAGAACTCGCGTCATTCCGGCGGGCAGATTGCTAATTGTGTCCGTGTGTCGCAATTCCTCGAGTCATCGCGGCTCTCGGATTCGCGAGAAACGGGACTCGATTTGATTTCGTCGGGCGCGCGCGACCGAGGAAAAGGCTGGAAACGGGGGACGCCGAATGCGATTCGAACGTGATACTTATAAATTAGACGAGAAAGCAGACGCGCGTTGCCGTGGACTTCCTTAAAACCTAGAGCCTCCTCGCGGTGAATTTTATATGTCGCGTGTCGCAACGCTCGCTTTCACTTAGTGCGATTTAATTCGTGAACTTTCAAATGCAGCGCCGCGTTCTCCCCCTCGCCCCCCTCGCCCTCCGCGGCGACGGTGGCCGCCGCTGTTCTTCGTTCGCTCGCAATTGTATCATTTTTCACGCGTTACCATAATCGGCCGCGATTACGCGCGGAATAATCGTGCCGTGGTAAAGCGCGATTATACGAATATGCCGGGAGACGTTACCTGTCGCCGCGAGAAAGCTCGCGGCTCCGAATAATTATTCATTGTTCGTTGCACAACGATCGCAGAAATACATTTCACCCGGCGCGTTTCACGCATCTACCGCGAGAACTCTGCTCCGAGATCGCGATCTTCTTTTTATAATTATTTAATATAATATAAAATCAATTATTATAATTATTTTATATATATATTGATTATATATAATTATTATATATATAATATTTATAATATTATATATATTATATAATAATATAATATAATATTATAGTATTTTATATATATATATATATATATAGTATAATATTATATTATATTATATTATATATATATTATATAATAATATAAGAATAATACAATTATTATATTATAATTAAGGGTATATTATAATACCCTCAATATCCTGACGGCCGCGCCGAAAACCTCAAAAATTTCGTAAAATCGAAGTATGTGCATATTTCGTTCAATTTAATTGAAATTACAAAGCGAAGTTATGTATGACGTAATTACTTCTTCGATATTCTTACCACTTGCGAATCTGATCGAAATTATGACGTTGCAGTGGATCAGCGTAAAAAGGGATTATTAAGAATTCAATTTCGAATGATTCTGTCGCCAACGTATGGGTGACGCGGCGGTCGAAGTGCTAATGGTGTAATTATGATAGACTTTTTTAATAGTATAATTATGATATACTTTGTTAATAGTATAATTATGATATACTTTGTCAAATAATATAAATAGGCTGAATTTTGTTAATAATATAATTGTGACACGTTTTCTTACAAAGTTGCGCCGAATCGATTTTCATAATTGAGATTTTCGCGAAGTCACGCGCACGTGACAACGGCCGTCAATGTGTTCAAATAAGTTCGTTCGATCTTGGATAATCGTTTCGTTAAATTTTCGACGATATAATCCGCGTAGCCTTTTTGTCATTTTATCGCGAACAAATCGAATTGCTTTTGCCGCATTTTTTCGCAGACTAGGTTGAAGCCGGACCTGGGTAAAAAAGAATTCGAATAAAAAATACTCTGTTATATAAAGTGCAAATACCGTAAGGCAGAAAAATTGTTTTAGATCCACGGTTGAAGTGGCTTCGAGTGCAAAGGATTAATATTACAAAGTTAATATTACAAAGTGGCTTCGAGTGTAAAATTATACACAATTTAATACAGTTATACATACTTTGTCGTATAAAATGGAAATACCGTAAGGCAGAAAAATTGTTTTAGATTCACGGTCGAAGTGGCTTCGCGTGCAAAGGGTTAATGTTACAGGAGAAGTGCAAGAGTGCAGGAATAAGCGTAGCTCGTTGCATCGTATCTCGGCGAGATGGGTTTGGCAAATATTTCGGGGAATTCGACGCTCGCAATCAAGGTCCCCGCGTTGACGGATCGAACCGGAGAGGCAGGCGACACGCGAAAAAGAAAAACGACAAAGGCGACCAACCGCGATCGGGTGTCCCTGGCTGAGGATGAAGCGGCATTTGGCACAAGGTCGGGCCGCGTATAGGTGCACCTTCATTTTTCGCTCGCGCGCGGTGCGTGCGTGCGTGCGCTCGCTCGCAGACACGCACGAAATAATCTGCGTGCGTGACTCTCCGCCTCTCGTCGTCGTCGTCGTCGTGTCCCGTATCTCCCCCCGCGGCCCCTTCCGGCGGGGCCCCCGCCTCGCGAAACGCCCGCGTCACCGTTGTTAATTAACGTTACACGTTAACGCGCGTACGACACGCGGAAAATAAATCGCGGCGAGTGAAAGTGACGCGAAATGACGGGCCCGCATGACACGTTGCCCCATTAACCTGTCCCCCCTGTCGCCGCGGAGGACGTTTTTCAATGGGCCCCCGATCGTGTTTCTAGGTTGAACCGGCGTCGCGCTTTTATTTCGAATTCGGTCGAACCGCGGATCCCCGGATCGCGTTCTTCGCCGCGATCGTTGCCGTACTCTTGCGCAATTACAAAATTTTAACGGGCGTAAAAAGAAACGCGACGGGGCCCGGCTTACCGGGGGCCGGCGTTCGGACATCGAAATGTCGCGGCACTTTGCTCGGCTATTTCGGCATTTGTTAACACTAAACCTACCGCGGTCAAAGCGACTTATTTTGCAATTCTGCAAAGTTCCGAAACTCTTTCGTGGAGAACGCTTGAATAAGTTATATCATTGGAGCAAGTTTTATAATAAAAACTTTACAAAATTCCAAATAAATTCGGTCTTCTCACTTTTGCGAAGCAGTACACACCAATTAGTGTTACTGCTTGGTTGGTTTAGTGTTAAACAAACGTATTTTGCAATTCTGCAAAGTTCCGAGACTCTTTCGTGGAGAACGCTTGAATAAGTTATATTATTTTGGAGCAAGTTTTATAATAAAAACTTTACAAAATTTCAAATAAATTCGGTCTTCTCACTTTTGCGAAGCAGTACACACCAATTAGTGTTACTGCTTGGTTGGTTTAGTGTTAAACAAACGTATTTTGCAATTCTGCAAAGTTCCGAGACTCTTTCGTGGACAACGCTTGAATAAGTTATATTATTTTGGAGCAAGTTTTATAATAAAAACTTGATAAATTCCAAATAAATTCGGTCTTCTCACTTTTGCGAAGCAGTACACACCAATTAGTGTTACTGCTTGGTTGGTTTAGTGTTAAACAAACGTATTTTGCAATTCTGCAAAGTTCCGAGACTCTTTCGTGGAGAACGCTTGAATAAGTTATATTATTGGAGCAAGTTTTATGATAAAAACTTTACAAAATTCCAAATAAATTCGGTCTTCTCACTTTTGCGAAGCAGTACACACCAATTAGTGTTACTGTTTGGTTGGTTTAGTGTTAAACAAACGTATTTGGAAATTCTGCAAAGTTCCGAGACTCTTTCGTGGAGAACGCTTGAATAAGTTATATTATTGGAGCAAGTTTTATAATAAAAACTTTACAAAATTCCAAATAAATTCGGTCTTCTCACTTTTGCGAAGCAGTACACACCAATTAGTGTTACTGCTTGGTTGGTTTAGTGTTAAACAAACGTATTTTGCATTTCTGCAAAGTTCCGAAACTCTTTCGTGGAGAACGCTTGAATAAGTTATATTATTGGAGCAAGTTTTATGATAAAAACTTGATAAATTCCAAATAAATTCGTTCTCACTTTTGCGAAGCAGTGCATGCCAGTTAGTATTACTGCTTGGTAGGTTTAGTGTTAACGCTAGATTTACGGAGCACGGAAGACAGCTGTCTCATATTAGTTTATAAAAGTAACAATTATTTGTAAGTAACGTTTATTCTGATTTTTAACAAGTGTTACACCGGTGGTCATTTCGTGGTTTTTCAAAATCAATTGATCGCAGAACCTTTGCTAGGAACACCGTGAACGCTAAATACCATGTTCTATCGGTGCAAAAATGTTTTTTTTTTTATTTCAAGACGCAGTAGAATCGAGATGAAAGACGCAACGACCAGATTATCGGTACACCGTGGATCATCGATCGCAATAAACGCGATTCGAATGGAAATTCTTTTGCTTCTTTAACGAGCTTCGAAAGTTTTAGAGTCGTACATCGACATTATTAACACTGAACCTATCGCGTTCAAAGTGACCGCTTTCTTATTTTGCAATTCTGCAAAGTCCCGAGACTATTTCGTGGAGAACGCTCGAACAAATTATATCATTGGAGCAAGTTTTATAATAAAAACTTTACAAATTCCAAATAAATTCGGTCTTCTCACTTTTGCGAAGCAGTACTCGCCAGTTAACACGTTCCGTGCCACGTGTACCATCGATGGTACACGCTTGCACGTTTACTTAGTGAACTGAACAAATTGTTTACAAGAAATTTAGAACCGAAGAATCAATTTCCACCGCAAGAATGGGCGTTGATAAGTTTTTGTTACGTTGTTATGTGTACGAGAATTAATAATTGCACGTAATACATCAAGTTTTAGTAAAATATCAAAGTGTGAAGATTCGAGTAAAAAAAGCTCGGCACGGAACGTGTTAAGTATTACTGCTTGGTTGGTTTAGCGTCGAACAAACGTCCGAAACTCGCGGCGCATTTGTTTCCGATGACTTCACCGTATCGACCTAAATTCCGTATCGCGGGAATGGGAGAAAGAGCGGGGCCGATAACGAAGAAAAGCAAAAAGCGCGTAAGACTTTGAAACTGTATATTGGAAAGGTGCGTCGGAAAGTCGCGTGTAACTTTAAATATAGCGCGGCAGCTCGCAGCCAGTTACAAGCATTCCGATTTCATTCGACAGGACGGATAGAATTTCAATTGACAGAAGCTGTGCACGTGTATCGATCGCTTTTAATTATTAATACACGCGTTGCTATAGAATACGTTGACCCAAACGTGCGAACAGTGTGAACGTGGCCAAAGTTCGTTGCGAAATCCCGAGCCCTGCTTGCGAATTGATATTTATATGTATTATTATAATTCTCGAAGCTAAATTAATAATTCACGCTCTCGCTTACGTTTTATCGCCGACATCGTTATTACTATTTTTATGCAAATCATGTCCGATCTCGGCTGTTTATCGCATAATAAATGTCGTCATTACGCAGCGTGTTTAATTATCAACGAACCAGTTCGCACGATATTAACCATTAATTTTCTGCCTAATTGGAGGCTTCTCGCGATCGGTATCGATGGAATTTGCCTTAGTGTCTCAGTTCAGTCGATCTGCTCGGTTGAGACGTGGCCAAACGTCTAATAATTAGGGTGCTTGCTTTGCAAAACAACCTGAACAACAACAAGGTTTATCTCTCGAGTTATGTCATGTTTAAAAGACATATTATTATATGACAAAGTTTAAAGAAAGAGGAGATAGTAGTCGTCGCTAATAATTACTGCAGTTGTATCTAGATGCACTTATATGCACTTCTATATAAAAGGAAAAGTTTCCTTTCTTCACACAGTCGGATTAGTTTTTTCATATTTTTTGCTAAGAAAGGAACCAGTTTTCTTTTCTTTAAATGCAGATACATATTCATACTGAAATTACTTGGACGTACTTTAACGAGTCTGTTTTTTACTGGAGATTTCTTTCTAGCGATAACCTGCTAGCTATGAATGTTATATTCCGTTGTTTTTTTACAATGAATTTCCTTTTCCTCCGAAGAAATGATTGGAATTGTACAAGATGCGATCGTTGTAACTGCGAAGAGAATGGTATGGCTCAGGCCTAATATAAAATCAATGTGTTCGTGTGATTTCATTATAATTCTTGTTACATATATATATACTTCTTTAGATATACATATACATAACATATAAAATAGATATATAAAATGGACCACCAACAAATGGAAGTAGACAAATATCTTTTCAAATTTTACGATGTGAAAGAAAGGATTAACATTCATACTTAACAGGTTGTCTATGTATATAATAGATCAATATTATTTAATATATATCGATTCATATAATTATTATATAAATTATTGTATAATTACATATACATTATACCTATATATAATTATATGAATTAATATATATTAAATAAGAATATTAATATATATATGTATAATAATATAACATAATAACAATAATAATAATATTCTGTATTATATATATACATATATTATTATATTATTATTATTATTGTTATTATGTTATATTATTATACATATATATAACCCGTTAAATATGAATGTTAATCTTTTCTTTTACATCACAAAATTTAAAAAGATATTTATATATTATTTATATATATATATAATTTTATTTATATACGGATATTATAGTATATTTCAAACACAAAATGTAAACAGTGAATTAATCGCTCGGCCAATAAAACTTGCGAAAATGGAAAAGATGGAATTTCCGACTTGATTTTTCGAACGGCCCAATTTCGATTGACGCGCGTTCGTTCGTCGTATTTTCGAAAATCGCAGGCGGCACAAATGCTCAACGACCCGCGGTCTATCGGTGACCTCTAGCAACGGCGAAGCCCATTAGCGGGACTGCGAAGTCCGGATCGTGCGAGTGCATCGCAACGGAACCGGAACAATCGATCCGCGAAAGGAATCGGCCATTATATCGGCGACGGGGTCGGCTATCGGTTCGGCTGTTGGCGCCATTGTAACCGTTAATGTCGCCGACTTACGAAGCCCCGTAGGTGCGGTTTACACGAACGCCGACTAGCCTGTTCAATTTGATCGCGGCGCAACTGCCCGCCGCGGATCATCCGGTCGTTAGGTGAATCGCGTTAGCTACGCATGCAAAGGCTCGTTTCTATGGATGCTCTGTCGCATCGATGACGTCGCGACGGATCACGCGTCACGACGGTGGATCGGGGCCCGCTGCCGAAAAAAAAATGGACGCGAGACGACGACGACGGAAATCGGCGCCGACGCGCGACGCCGACGTCGGCGCTCGGATCGCCAAAAAAGTCGAGTGCGAAATTCGAACGTTCGAAGCGCGGATTTAGGAAAAGATAATAGAGATAGATATATAATATATGTAATATATAATAGAGATATATATTCTATATTAGATTATATACTATATTCTCTCTCTATATATAATAGAGATAGATAAACAAATAGATTATAATCTAGAATATATATCTCTATTATCTCTCTCTCTCTCTCTCTCTCTCTCTCTCTCTCTCTCTCTCTCTCCCTCTCTCTCTTTCTTTCTCATATATATATATTATGCCTACATATATATATATATATTCTAGATTATAATCTAGAGATAAAGTATATAAGTATAGTATAGTATAGTATAGTATAGTATAGTATAGTATAGTATAGTATAGTATAGTATAGTATAGTATAGTATAGTATAGTATAGTATAGTATAGTATAGTATAGTGGAGTATAGTATAGTATAGTATAGTATAGAATAGTATAGTATAGTATAGTATAGTATAGTATAGTATAGTATAGTATAGTATAGTAGAGATAAGTATAAGATAAAAATATCTATTATAATAAAGAGAGAGAGAGAGAGAGAGAGAGAGAGAAATGAACAAATAGATTATCGTTAAGCGCGGCAAATTTATTTGTACCATCATTGTCTTCACTGGAGATTTCATTTCTGCAGAATTATGCTAAAAGAAACTTCATAAGATAATTTTATAAGTTTCTCTTTTCCGTCGTTGTAAATGAATCGTTCCAAAGTCATTCCGAAGCGAAATTCACGTTGCTTTCTCCGCGCTATTTTAAACCGACAAAATATTTCAACGAACTTACGTCACTCTATTTGCCTTTCTTTGTCGCTTGCTCAATACGTACCCGGCTACATGCAACGCGTAATTATCGATTGTTAGTAACGTTCAGAATTTTGCGCTCCTAAATTTGCTTCCCCGCCGCGCGGCGTTCCGCTTCGCTTTAAATGACCGCGGACCGCGCCCCTTCCTCCCCCTCGTCGTCGTCATCGTCGTCATCGTCGTCGTCGTCGTCGTCGTGGTCGACGATTACGCAACAAGGAATCGCGCAAAAAGAAGACAACGGAGAAGATACGAAAATAGAACTCGCGCCGTGCTCGCTCCAGCCGTTTTTTTTTGTTATCGAATGGAATTTTTTAATATCCGGCATTCTCTTCTCATCTTTTTTTGTTTTCCTTTTTTTCCTTGTTTTTCGGCACTTGAAACTCGAGTCGCGACGCGGCCGTTTCCATCGACGTCGAAACAATTGAACGCTTCGCGGCCGAGTAACGATTCCCGGCGTTTAGGAATAAACGCGCAAACTCGACGCGGCGTTGGTTCGTGTCAGCGCCAATTTATTTCGGCGAACGAGCGGCCTCCGAATATGTATATGCGAATTTCAGAATTCCGACGTCGAACAGAACCGCTTCTGATATTCTCGCGATTAAGAGTCGAATCGCGCCGAAAGAATGCTTCGAGGATCGATGATATTTCGCGCGATCGATTCCCTCGATTAAAGCGATTTTCCAAATATGTATATGCGATTTTCCGAATACATATATACGAATTTCAGAATTCCGACGTCGAACAGAACCGCTTCTGATATTCTCGCGATTAAGAGTCGAATCGCGCCGAAAGAATGCTTCGAGGATCGATGATATTTCGCGCGATCGATTCCGTCGATTAAAGCGATTTTCCAAATATGTATATGCGATTTTCTAAATACATATATACGAATTTCAGAATTCCGACGTCGAACAGAACCGCTTCTGACGTCCTCGCGATTAAGAGTCGAATCGCGCCGAAAGAATGCTTCGAGGATCGATGATATTTCGCGCGATCGACACCGTCGATTAAAGCGATTCGACGCACTCAGACGTTCGCAATTTGTCGAACGACCGATTCGTTTCAACCATTGAAATACAAATATTCGTTTGCAATGGTGCTTAGAATACCGCAAGGCTCGAACAATCGTATCTCCTCTTCCCAAATTATCTATTTTTCTGGACAATCTGAGCGTCAGTTAGGGAGACATTACTGTACTTTGTATATCCAGCGTTATCAGCTCGAAGAGATACAGAGAAAGATCGTAACTTCTAAATCAATTTAATTTGTCCGGTTAGCTGTGTTTGACGAGTATACTCGTCATCGTTTGATTCTCGCAATATATACAGGTGCGCGCTCTGAAAAAGAGGCGTCACAGCTAACTGGTCAATTGCACTAAATTTATGGGTGCAAGGCTTTTATGCAATAGTAATCTTAATATAAGATATATAAAATATATAATATCATAATATATATAGATATATAAGATAATAATATAAGATATATAAAATATATAATATCATAATATATATAGATATATAAGATAATAATATAAGATATATAAAATATATAATATCGTAATATAATATCATAATATATATAATATAAGATTATAATATGAGATATAATGTTGACATATCGACGACATCGGGACTGCTCGCCCTATTCTAGGAGATTACCTTCAAAAAACTCCGCGAAGCGACTATCTGCATCTATCTGCGTCGAAATATAAAAAGCGAATAATGTCTCCCTAATTGACGCTCAAATAGTGCACAAAAATAGACAATTCGGGAAGAGAAGGTACGATTGTTCGAGCCTTGCGGCTCGTTTCTATAATTGTGGTCAATTCATAACTATAACAAATAAACCGCAAGGCTCGAACAATCGCATCTCCTCTTCCCAAATTGTCCACTTTTCTCCAGAATCTGCGCGCCAATTAGAGAGACATTACTGTACTCGTTCGTGGGACTGGCAGAAAATTCTCGGTTCGATGCCCAATTTCGATCGAGTTTCGGCCCGGTCGGAAAGTATGCCCGCGAATGCGTTCGACGAGTTCGTATATTAACCCTTTCGCTCCGAACGACGGATATATCCGTCATCCATATGAACACTCGCGGTGCCGAACGCCGGATATATCCGACATCCACATGATCGCCCTCTGGGGACGAACGCCGGATATATCCGACATGCTGGTATTGCGTGAATCTTTTGACGAAACAAACAAACGACAGTCCGAAATAAACGACACACCATTCAAGTTATATTTGTTCTACCTGCATTTCCCATTATTATTGTGTTACATGTCGTAAAGGGATAGAAAATCGAAAGTACTAACTTTAGGACTAATTATTATGTATTATGTTTTGTATTATGAATATTACGTTTTATTTTATTACTGTATATTATATATTATTTCTTCACTTTTTCCATTGTTAATGAAACTTTTTTTACCTATTAAATAACTTTATACCTTATGCAGAAATTATAACTATATTGTTTTCAAGAAAAATCCCTTTTCTTCCCAAATACACTATCCACGCGCAATGTGCACAATTTCGGCGGGTGGTTCCGTTCAGGAGGGGCGCTACGGCGGACTGAACCGCCGTAGCGAAAGGGTTAAGTTCCGCGCGGACGCGCGCGATATGTAAATAAACGGGAGGCGAACGGGACTATATAGGAGCATCGGCGAACATTTTCGTCCGACGATAAACTCGCGCGGCCGCTCGGAACCGACCGGCGGGGGATCCTTTAGCAGCGGTGCATTCCATCCCGTCGTTAACTTTTTAGCGTAAAAATTTCGCAACGGTTCGCGGCCGCGGCCGCTCGTCGAACAGCCGCCGCCGCCGCCGCGCCGGTTGTTACGCAACGGTAGCCCAGATCCGGGCCGCCTGCAATTAGAAACTTCTCGTTATTCATCGGCGTTATCGGTTCATTAAGCCGCGGCTTGAAAATTTCGAGGTTCCCCGAGCGTTTCGTAACGCCGGGGAGCGGCGTTGCGACACCCGGAACCCTTAATAAACCGGCGATACCACGGTTGATTGATCGCCGACTGGCCGCGAAGGAATTTCAATCCGGGAGCCAATGGGAACGGGAATGATCGCGATGCGTGCCGTTGCTTTTCGCGAATCAGCAAACATGCGCATACCGCCGCAGAAGACCGGTCAACGGATTTATGCGAGTCGCAAATGGGAAAGAATTTGCGGCTCTTTCGTTCGGTAGACATCGTATGGATTAGATCGTAGGAAGAGAGGATCGAACGTGGAAAGATTGGAGCGGTCGAACGAAGGGAGCAGAAAATAAGTCGATTCGTTTGTGAAAATATTAATTCGTTTACGCAAATATCAATGCGTTTATGAAGATAATAATTCATTTATGAAAACATCAATTCGTTTATGAAAATACCAATTCGTTTATGAAGATAACAATTCTCGTTTATGAAGAAATCAATTCGTTTATGGAAATATCAATTCGTTTATGAAAATACCAATTCGTTTATGAAGAAATCAATTCGTTTATGAAGAAATCAATTCGTTTATGGAAATATCAATTCGTTTATGAAAATACCAATTCGTTTATGAAGAAATCAATTTTTTTTTACGAAAATATCAATTCGTTTATAAAGAAATCAATTCTTTTATGAAGAAATCAATTCATTTATGGAAATATCAATTCGTTTATAAAGAAATCAATTCGTTTATGAAAATATCAATTCGTATATGAAAATACCAATTTGTTTATGAAGATAACAATTCGTTTATGAAGAAATCAATTCGTTTATGAAGAAATCAATTCGTTTATGGAAATATCAATTCGTTTATGAAAATACCAATTCATTTATGAAGAAATCAATTTTTTTTTACGAAAATATCAATTCGTTTATAAAGAAATCAATTCTTTTATGAAGAAATCAATTAATTTATGGAAATACCAATTCGTTTATGAAGAAATCAATTCGTATATGAAAATATCAATTCGTTTATGAAGATAACAATTCGTTTATGAAGAAATCAATTCGTTTATGAAAATATCAATTCGTTTATAAAGAAATCAATTCGTTTATGAAGAAATCAATTCGTTTATGAAAATATCAATTCGTATATGAAGAAATTAATTCGTTTATGAAGAAATCAATTCGTTTAGGAAAATATCAATTCATTTACGAAAATATCAATTGATAGTATATATATATAGTATATATCTGTAATCCGCGTAGACCGTGGATCTTCATCCAGAATAAAAATCGCCTGACTCGATTACAATTAACAGAAATTAAATAAAAATGTATTTCTTCTTTAAACAATTTGAACACACCGAAGAGGAGATAACAATGTCCTCAAACCCTAATGTATTTACATCTGGATATCCACAGTTGTTTCTCCGCGAAAATAATTGAATTTAGCTGCGGCGCCTGCAATATTTCGAAACATCCGACAGTATGTACCATGTTTCTCGGAGAACGGTGCAGTTTTACAGAAATCTCGGTTCTTTAGCAGCGCGAATCGGAAACGGTTGTTCGAGTGAACAACCTGAACGGAGCTATCCGCGCGAACCTCTCTTCACTTTGTCGGATTCGCGACGAAAAAAAAAAAAGAAAAGAGTGGATGCTTCGAAGGGGATTCAACGCTGACAATGCGATGCGATATAGCCGTTTACGACCCAGTTACCGTTTCAGCTGGCCGAAACGCCCAGGTCGTGACAGTCTTTACGCGCGACGATGCCATAACCGTGGCCTGTGACACGACCGCGGCTGCCACGTGACGCTTCTTGCGCGTTTCGCACGGGCATTGTTTTTATCGTTCGCGGCATTGATAAACGTTTGTCGCCGACAAATATGAATCATTCGCTGGCGCGCCTTTCTTTCTTCCTTTTTTTTTAATAACGCAAACGACGTCCTGTAATTGAAGCTGACGTTTTCTTTCTTGCGACACGACACTCTAATATCTGAACGAAGCGTTGTCTTCGATGCTTTTCGTTCTTGCGATAACGTGCTTTACGGTTTGCATACGATGCGCATTTTTAACAGGAACAACTAGGTCGAATGCAAAGCTGCGGAGACATTAGAATTTTAGGATATCTTTATGCTATCTGTAACTTATTAAAGTGGCTACAAGAGTCATGGTTACAAGTCATTTTTAACGGACTTATAAGTAACTTAGACAATGTTCATTTTGCATAAATAATCCGCGGTCTAGTAATCGTAGATAAAATAGTTTTAAGTATACAACTGGACGAACTATCCAAATGCAAATAGATTAGGGTTTAAGAACATTGTTATCTCCTCTTCGATGTAATCAAATTATTTGATGCGTTCAGCGTCGACTATCGACCACTAAAATTCTCACAATGCAATTTAATTTCAATGCTTATTTTGCATAAATGATCCGCGGTCTAGTAATCGTAGATAAAATAGTTTTAAGCATACAACTGGACGAACTATCCAAATGCAAATAGATTAGGGTTTAAGAACATTGTTATCTCCTCTTCGATGTAATTAAATTATTTGACGCGTTCAGCGCTGACTATCGACCACTAAAATTCTCACAATGCAATTTAATTTCAATGCTTATTTTGCATAAATGATCCGCGGTCTAGTAATCGTAGATAAAATAATTTCAAGCATATAATTGGACCAACTATCCAAATGTAAATAGATTAGGGTTTAAGAACATTGTTATCTCCTCTTCGATGTAATCAAATTATTTAACGCGTTCAGCGTCGACTATCGACCACTAAAATTCCCACAATGAAATATAATTAATCAAATCAAAAGTTGAAATTTATCATAGTGAATGATACTAGAACTCTTTCGCATCCGAAACATCCTAATCGAATTCGGTTTGTTCGAACATATTACAATGAAAATGAATCCTCAAAATTGCTCAAAAATTAGCGTCGCCCATAGTTGACCGACGCGGCGTTGAACGTGTTAATGAAGAAATACATTTTTAATTAATTTCTATTTCTTATACAATTCTGTTTCTTATAGACGATTTTCATTCTGCACAAAGTCTACCGATTACGAATTCTATCAATTGCTATTTAATCAAGCTCATTAAGCTCAGTAGAAGAATCAACGTACCTGGAAAAAGAAACTAAATCGGAAATACATCGAAAAGAATGATCAAATAAAATAATAGACACGAATGAACTATAAAAAGCCCATCGTTCTTGCGTCGATTGCTACAAAAAGCAGCGAAGTCTCTCCTGCTCGATGTCGAAGTTTGCACAGCTAACGAGAAGATGAGCGAATCGAGAAAAAACGTGACCGTAAAAGGAGCACGCTTCGCGGACCAAATCGCGACTGTAAAAGGAACAGGCGATTTATTCCGTGGCCGGGTGTCGCGCGTGCAATCAAAGCGATCGCCGATAGAGACGACTCGAGGCGAAGCGAGTTTCGGCATCGCGAAATCGCGACTGTAAAAGGAACACGCGGTTTATTCCGCGGCCGGGTGTCGCGCGTGCAATCAAAGCGATCTCCGATAGAGACGACACGAAGCGAAGCGCGAGTTTCGGCATCGCGAAATCGCGGGATTCCCGGGATTTCTCGGTTCCTTTGAAAGTTCCAGCGCGAAAGACACGCGCGCGTTTTTCAAGAGGCGCGCGGCGGCGGGCCGCGCGAATTAGTATTCCGCGGCCGGCGGGGACCTAGACCCAGTGTCGTTCGTGGAATTGCCTAATACACCGCGTTAGTGTGGCAAGTAATGCGGGGAATTGGGTTAGAAAGTGGCCGACAAGCGGTCGGCGCCGATACCAATGAAAACACGGAGCCGTCGAAAGGGAATCGGGCGAATTTTTGCCCGGCGACGAATGGGAACGGCGAGTGATACGGCGGCCAGAACGCGGACGGACGGTCGCCTCTCGGTTTTCCGCGAAACGATTACGAGTCCTCTTCCTTCGATTCCCCTTTCGATACCTTCCGTCGGAACGATCCGACGGTTAGGTAACCGATGGAATCGAACCGGGGAGAATGGTCATCGGGCGGACGCGAACACCGTGGCAGCACGTTGTTGCCGCTGCCGCCAGGTTTTATCGTGCTCAATGTACCATTTCAGAGTCCAGTTCCTTCTGATGATAATGGCTATTTATTAACGGGCTCCGAGTTTTTCCGTCTGCGGCCGCGGCCCGAGCGTTCTTCCATCGGAGTTGCTACGAACGGAGGGGATCGATTTTACGATCGGCCACAAAAGTCCGTATATTACTCGGTTCGCGAGCCAAGCGGCGTATGAAAATATGTTGTTTCACGTCGTAAATATATCGACACACTTTCAGCGGATTATATTTTTTTTCTAACGTAGTGTACTGTATTTGTTATGTTGCTATCCGGTGATACGTTGTTTCGCGCTTGCTGCACGATTTTGATTGCGACTTCGTCGCGTTGATTGGCTTCTATATCGTTGAACGGGTTCTCGAAAATGGTATATATGAATTATGTGAATTATGTGAATTATGTGAATTATGTGAATTATATGAATTATATGAATTATATGAATTATATGAATTATATGAATTATATGAGTTATATGAGTTATATGAATTATATGAATTATATGAATTATATGAATTATATGAATTATATGAATTATATGAATTATATGAATTATATGAATTATATGAATTATATGAATTATATGAATTATATGAATTATATGAATTATAGAAATTATATGAATTATAGAAATTATATGAATTATAGAAATTATATGAATTATATGAATTATATGAATTATATAAATTATATAAATTATAGAAATTATAGAAATTATAGAAATTATATGAATTATAGAAATTATATGAATTATATAAATTACAGAAATTACAGAAATTATAATAGCGTATTACAAATCAATTGTATTTGAGCTCAACTAAATTTTAAGAATGTTTCGTCGCTTTTGTAGCCAGGCATTCATCCAAGTTAAACAAATTCTCCTCTTCTACACTTTTTCATTTTTCCAATGACCTCGAAAAAGATTGAAATTGTTGCAATAACCAACTCGAAATGAAATATCCAAAACGCTACTACAGAAAGCTGAAAAAGGTACAGTCAGCATACACCATGAACTCGCAATTTACTTCAAACTTTCAACACAGAACTAGAATGATCGTTATTAAATCAATAAAACATTGTATCTCGGAGCCGTTGCACATTATAATTCGCTTCGAACAGTATAATAAGACCTCGGATCTCGTGCAATATCGTTTCCCTCTTCAATAATTTCAATAAATCGTAATTAACACGTCAATATACAGTAAATTCTCCCGAATTGTCCCTCAGCTTGCAAACAAAGATGGACAAGTCAGGAAGAGGAGATACGATTTTTCAAATCTCGCGGCTCATTTTTATGATCGCCGATTATCAACATTGTCTCCTCTTCCCAAATTGTCAATTTTTGTTTACAAGCAGAAGAACAATCTATTAGAACCCACTGTATTTATTTTATTTCCTCTTCTCTGCTATTCTATGCTCCACCTATACATCTCCCCCCTCCTCCCCCAATGCATAAAATTCGCAGTCTAATTGTTACGAGCTTCATCCAGGTATCTTCTCACAGACAAATGTTCACAAAATGTTCTTTTCATAAAATACTAGACAGATTCGAACAGAATCGTAGAATTCGCAGACATCGAGGGAACAACGAATGCTAAACTCGGCAACAATGCGACCGCCGTCGAGCCTTCGATAAACGCTGCGCGTGCGGCGTACACGTGGGGTACCGTTCGGAAATGGGGCACCATAGTCCCCATGATCGTCCGCGACTACGAAAGCGAAGCGTCTGTTGCTCGCATGCGGAATGAAGCGGATTTGGGCACGCGGCACAATTTAAACGTGGAATGGGACGTGCACGCACCTCGACACGTGATCGCGCGGTGCATAACCGCGCGATACACATCTAAATGTTAATTGACCGAGTCGCGTGGTCCCGACGTTCCGTCGACGTTTTCCACCGACGTCGGCTCGAAGCGATACACAGTTTCTCGGAAGACCCGTGACCGCGAGAAAACGCGGCGACGTTACCGAATGCACGTGCATATTTCGCATCGTTATCTTCGTTCACACGCGACGGCAAGCTACGCTCGCGTTCCTCCATTCTCTTTTTTTTCACCGCGTTGACGCGATACGCGAGAGTTTAGAGCGATCTTCGTTAGCCGGATCAATAGTAAATTATTTGATCGGTCGCGAATCGATCGGCATCGTCTTCTTCGAAAGAGGGTTTTATTGAAACCTGACGTGCTTTCTGCGAGATCGACTGTTTTAGAAATTACTGTTTTTAAACCTGTTATTTTTGCATTTTCAGTTCTTGCGAGCGAAGGAAAATTCTTCGTAGGAGTTCAGGAGGTTCCATCGAGTAGAAACAAGTGTAATAAAAATGTTCCTTTTTCAACAATTTTACGATATACAGTAATGTCTCCCTAACCGACGCTCAGATTGTGCACAAAAATGGACAATTCGGGAAGAAGAGATTATTCGAGCTCTTTTTTTACAGTTGTTGACAATTCGTAACTATGAAAACGAACCGCAAGACTCGAATAATCGTATCTCCTCTTCCCAACTCGTCCACTTTTATGGACAATCTAAGCGTCAATTAGAAAGACATTACTGTATTAAATACGATTATATTAATAGCGGTCCCACGGACCGGCGATAGTATTAGTTTGTTCCACAAGCTTTTCCCTCTTTTTTTATGTCAAATGAATACACGATATCTGTTGTTTACTCGTTTATATTTGTTGCAAGGAACGATGCATAATGGCACTTCGCACGTCGAACATCAATACCGCGATTCTGTTCTAATCTCATCCACATTTTTTACTTATTTGTTTTATTCTGGCCTGGTCTCAAAATATTCTAAACTTCTTGCAATTTGAGATTAGGTTTTTGTTTCCACTGAAATTACGATTTAAATAGCCAATGATCGCTACTTTCGACGCGCAACGAGTATACTCGTCGTGACACTTTTAAAATACTTTTAAAAATACTGCCATTTCTCCATGACGAGTATACTCGTCAAGACAAAATACTGCTACTTCTCCATGACGGGTATACTCGTCAAGATAAAATACTGTCACTTCTCCATGACGAGTATACTCGTCAAGACAAATTACTGCCACTTCTATACGATGAGTATACTCGTCAAGATAAAATACTGCAACTTATCCACGACGAGTATACTCGTGGTAACACAAAATATATTGAAAAAATCTCCCTAATCGACGCTCACATTGTGCACAAAAATAGACAATTTGGGGAGGGAAGGTACGATTATTCGAGCCTTGCGGCTCGTTTTTGTATTCGTTGACAATCGATAACTGTAAAAGCTCGTACCGAAAGGGTTAAAGAAGTCATTCCCAGCGTGGCACGAAAGAAACCCGCGGAACAGCCCAATAGTCGAGGGTCAAAGACCCGTGTTCCAGATACAACGAGAACACGATAACAAACAAATCGGTAAGGTGTCTGAACGACCTTGTATACAGGCCGCGCGAGAGGGTTAATAAACTAGCGAGGGGCGAGAAGACGACGAGAGAGAGAGAGAGAGAGAGAGAGAGAGAGAGAGAGAGAAATGTTTGCTCGGCTCTCGATCCGCGTATCGAACCGATGCAAATGAACCGATGCGCGTTATCGCGGCTGTGCAAACGCGCGCGTTTATTAATACGAACGCGTAACCCTGTTAACCTTCCGCGATACACGGGCCGGCCGAAGGTATTTGCGGACAACGATCCGATAAGAGGGGGTGTGGTGGGGTGGTCGTAGCCGAACGGTTCGGCGCGGGCGGCGTCGGTGCAGCGGGATGCACCCGGAGATGCACCTGACGCACAGCCGCATCCCGGGATTCCTCGGATTCCGCGAGCCCGCGCGGCCACCTCGTGTTGCAGAAACTCTCGTTTGCACCGGGAGTGCACCGCTTTCCTCGGGCCCGCGCGGGAACCGGATCGGCGCTCGAAACATCGTCGACATCCGGATCCCCCGCTTCGAATCGGCCAGAACGAAAATTCGTGCGCGGCAAAACGCGCCCGGAATATCGAACGCGCCTGTCGGTTGAGAACACGCGGCGGGGAGAACTTCGATGCTCGGTGCTGCACCGCTTTCTTTCGGTCGATCGTGCGCGCCCCGATGCACTCGCGAATTTCGAGGCGTCGTTGCGATCGCGCCGCGGATTTGACGCGCTTGCGACAGAAACGCGTAGCTCGACGGAAGAATTTCAGGGTGGCGTTGCATTCGTTTCAACTTGTTTTGCTATTATTATTATTAATATATAATATATAATTAATAATATATATTATAATAATATAATAAATATAATAATTAATAATATATATTATAATAATATAATAACAATAATAATAATAATAATATTATTATATAATAATATAATAGTAATATTATTATTAATTATAATAATTATTGTATAATAATATAATAATAATAATATTATAGTAATAATTATTATTATATAAAAATATAATAATAATAATATTATTAATTATAATTATTATATAATAATATAATAATAATATTATTATTAATTATAATAATTGCAAAACAAGCACAATAACCCTTTGCACTCGAAGCCGAATCGACGCAACGTTTAAAATAGTTCGTCCGACCGACGGTTTTTCCATTTTATATGACCTAGTGCATTTTATGCATATGAATATTGCGAACCGTACAACAGTTATGGTTTCAACGGTTCTTTAAGTATAAACAAATTTGATTGATAGAATTATTTTGAGACGCGACGTAACAATTTTTAATGGCGCCTCGGGGTCGCTACTCCAGTGCAAAGGGTTAAAAGTTATTACATTATTTACTAAATCTGTGACTTGCGTTTCCTGCAATCAACGTAGACGTTTTTCATTTCGCGCGAAGATCCGCCGTACAGTGCGTAATTAGACCGTGAATCTTCGCGCGAATTCGCATTTTTATGTCTTTCATAAAAATCTGAAGGAGGATTTCTTTGTTTATACCATCTAGAAAATACTCGTCGCGCGAGCGAAGAATGACGATGCAATTAAGCTTTCGTTGATAAGCGCGTTCAATGGCGTTTTATGAACTTGTATATAACACAAATGCGAAAAAAAATTCCACAGAGATAATTGTAACGTAATTGTAACGTGAAGATCATTTTTATCGTGGATTGCAGCTCGATTCTCGTCGAGCTTAAATATATTCTTATCCGTCTCTTTTGTTTTCGTTGCAAACAAGTTGCATCGTTGCAACACGATGGGAGATTCGACATTTTTACCGAGCGTATCGCGCTGTTTTTAAACATCGGCAGATAAGCGGCGTACGGTTGTGTTCAGCCGTGGTCGAAGAAAGCGGCAGAAGAAGTGTTTCTAATTGGTCGGAGTTGCTACAAATTGCCGGAAGACGAGTGAGAGAGAGAGAGAGAGAGAGTGACAGAGCGCAAGAGGCAGGGAGAGAGAGAGAGAGAGAGAGAGAGGGTGAGAGCGCGAGAGACAGGGAGAGAGAGACAGAGACAGAGAGAGAGGGAGAGCGAGAGACAGAGAGAGAAAGAGTGATAGAGCGCGAGAGACAGAGAGAGAGAGAGAGAGAGAGAGCGCGAGAGACAGAGAGAGAAAGAGTGACAGAGCGCGAGAGACAGAGAGAGAAAGAGTGACAGAGCGCGAGAGACAGAGTGCGAGAGACAGAGCGCGAGAGACAGAGTGCGAGAGGCAGAGAGAGAGAGAGAGAGAGAGAGAGAGAGAGAGAGAGAGAGAGAGAACTTGACCCTCCCGACGAATGGGCTGCGTAAAAGGTTTCTTCGGAGCGGTCTGTTTGCGTGCCGACACGCGTCCAAGATGCCAACGCTAGGAAGTCCTAAGTAGGGTGATGGATCTGGTTTAGTAGAGTCCAGTTGCGGCGCGCGTGCTAGAACAATGGATTCGAACCGAGACGAACGGACTTGCTCCTTCCTGTCTGTTCCGAGAAAATGGTTCAGACGTTGCGACAATGCGATTACCAGGGACGAATTTTTGCTCTTCGACGATACGCGCGGTTTCCCAACGGAGTTCGATTATGTAACGGCATGTGTTTTCGGTAACGAGAGCCACACTGTTTACTAAATATCGATGCTAACAACGTTTCATATCTCGGAGCGGACGAGTACCGACGATTATTTGCAGGGTTATCGGCGGCGGCGCGATACATTTCGATATGATATTGCGCCGGTCGGCCGGTAAACAACTAATTCTACGGTCGTTCAGATCAATTGTACGGGAATTCTTCGCGTACCGGGTCGATTTAATTAACCGAATTCTGCCCGGATCATTTCGGATGGTCCTGAATTTCGCATCGGTCGAACGACGGTTCGAATTATTTTGGAAACTTGCGCACAATTCTGTGTTACGTTTCTGTTCACAGTTTGACAGCCAACAGCATAAGCAATGACATGAAATTAAAGTATTTTATTTAATTAAATTAAAAAGTTAAATCGAAGATTAAAAAGTTAAGTTGAAAGTTAATTAAATTGAAAAGTTAAGTTGTATTGCGTCAGTTATTTGTTCAATATTCTTACGTTCTGCAGATAATAAATTTATAATAAAATTATTTTGTACATATTATATAATATATATATTATAATTATATTGTACATATTATATAATAAATATTATAATTATATTATACATATTATATAATATATATATTATAATTATATTGTACATATTATATAATATATATTATAATTATATTATACATATTATTTAATATATATATCATAATTATATTGTACATATTATATAATATATATTATAATTATATTATACATATTATATAATATATACTGTATTATAATTATATTAATAATAAAATTAAGAAGATATGATAAGATTACAGTAAAAATGAATCCTCAAATCTGAGCAAATGATGTCAAAGCGTTAATCCTACTGTCGCGCATAGATCATTTCAGAAAGAAAACACGATATCTCACGAAATCTAAATCTGTAAACCGATCTGATACGAAATTTATATTTATTCTACAAACTCCATTTGCCTGAAATGAAACAAATAAAATTCCTGTCCAAGTGCGTCACGAGTCTTACAATACAAACCAACAATCAATCAAAGCAATTCTCCTTCCAAAAGAATTGAACCACCGGAAGGAAAAATATGCAAAATCGACGCCCGCGTGAAATTAAGCACCGACCTGATTAGAATCGCAAGCGAAGCGACCCCGCGCGGTAGATCTTCTCACCGCGAAACGGCACTCGGACACAAAAGCTCGCAGCAGCGCTGCACACGTATATCGATGCGCGCGTCCCACTTCCGAACAGGTGGTGTCGGCCGCCGAAAACCAAAATTCCTGAGCGCGCGCGACCGATTCGTAACGAGGCAGGAATCCGCCGGCGAAGGAGGACGCGTCACGAGCGGGGGCCCAGGGGAGGGGGGAGGAAGCGCGGCGAAATCGCGTACCGGAAGGGGACGAAATCTCGCTGGACTCGGGGCTCGTTCCGTCTGAGAGCGCGTGCCGCGTGTGATTCACCTCGTCGCGCGACGAACCGAGAGAGGAGCCGGCCTCTATAAATAATGCGCCGTCTGACTCACTTGGCCGGCCAACGCGCGCGCCATCGGGCCGCCGAGTGGCCTCTAAATTCGCCGCGAACTTTCCGCGGCCGTCGCCGACCGCTTTCGACCGCCCGCCATTTCTGCCGTTTCTGGACCGTGCCGGCCGGTGGTGGTTTTTCGGACGGCGCTTGGTTCCGCTGGAAACTGGACTGCCGTTTCGTCGCCGCGCGACGTTCCGCGATTCAACGATTGGTCAGTCCCGCGACGAATGCTTCGCACATGCTGTGGCTCTCGTTAATATGTATTCGGGTGCTTTTCAAAATGCGATAGTTTTTTTGGAATTGGATGACCTGCATTTTTTTTAGGCGATAAAGCGACCGGGCTACTGGACGGCGATTAGAATGCTTTTTTTTTTTAATTTTAGTACCGCTTAGAGTGACAGAAGAAATTAGAAAACTCTCTACTTTCTTATCTTTTTTATCTGACTTTTTTATCCTTTTTATCTCAACTATCTGACTTATCTGCCTGTAATGAAAATTTTTAAACATTGTAGATCTCGGTAAGTTATAATTGTAACATTTCTATTAACAGTTTGACAGCCAACAGCATAAGCAATGATATGAAATTAAAGTATTTTATTTAATGAAATTAAAAAGTTAAATTGAAGATTAAAAAGTTAAGTTGAAAATTCATTAAATTGAGAAGTTAAATTATATTACATCAGTTATTTGTTCAATATTCTTACATTCTGCAGATAATAAATTTATAATAAAATTATATTATACATATTATATAATATATATATCGGTTGACCTTGGCACGAGCTGATGACGATTAAGGATCGCAAAAGTCGCGGTTTTGTCCCGATTTTTGACACTTTCGTAAAAAACGTAAAAAGCGAGAGCCTTTTATTTTGTATTGTCGTTCCAAGTAATGGCGAAATTGTAATAAAATAGTTTAGTCGTTGTCTAGTATACTTGTTAGTATACTAGATTCTAGCATACTATACTTGTCCCTCTACCTTGTCTAAAAAAATTCAAATCGTTTCTTCTATTTTTGAAAAAGTTACTGCGTTTTAAAAAGTGTCCGAACATTAATGGGAGCCACTGCGAATGAACGTACGGAAATAATTATTTACGTCCCTCTCGAATGGACGGCGTTAAACAGTTGTTGCATTATTAAAATAATCTAGAATCTATAGGACGAACTAGTTATTTCATAAACACTGCGTGACATCGCGAGATAATTGCATTCTTCGATGCATTGACCGGACCATGTAAGACGTCTCAGGATTGTAGAGTTCGCGAAGCTTCGTAAAATAGTTGCTTTGCTAGTCAACGTGTTGAAAATAGTAACACAAAAATACGCTTATGATTTGTTGCCGAACAATGCAACAGTTCGGGGAAATTCTTAGCTGGCGAGAAATGGAGGCGTTGGGACACCCACTCTACTGAAACTACATAACTCGCGATGATTTTTTCAGCTCGCAAAGGTGCAGAAAAAATATTGAAATTACAAGTAAAAATTCTTCGATAGATATTATAGATATATAGTATAGATATTATATATATATATATTTCTATATATATTCTTCGATAGATATCATAGATATTATAGATATATAGTATAGATATTTTTTATATAGATATTTCTATATATATTCTTCGATAGATATCATAGATATTATAGATATATAGTATAGATATTTTTTATATAGATATTTCTATATATATTCTTCGATAGATATTATAGATATATAGTATAGATATTATATATATATATATATATATATATATATATATATATATATATATATATATATATATATAATATCTATAATATCTATCGAAGAATTTTTACTTGTAATTTTTTTAATATAATATATATATTTTATATATATTTATATTAAAAGCAAGGCTCGAATAATCGTATCTCCTCTCCCCAAATAGTCAATTTTTTCGGCATCTTTTTGCGGTTCGTTTTTATATCATTATATATATAGTTTTTTCTCAGGTTTCTCCAATGTCTCCACGATTTCGTCTCCGACCCAGTGATTGTTATAAAAAGAAAAAAATGCACAAAACTCGCGGAACGATAACAGGACACGCGGTATCGTCGGAGCGACTCGAAGCGACAATCGGCGATTTTATCACGGGTCGCGCGTCCCTGTCGAAGCTCGTCGTGCACCCAGTCGCTCGGAAGCGCCGATGCAGCGAACAGTTTCTCGAGGTTTCCCTTTCGAGAGGATTCGATTCCTCGAGGATATAGCCGGCCGTTTTCGCGAAGGACGAAGGTTCGATCTTGACCCGAATATTCGAGGAGCCCAGCGTGTTTCTTCCTCGCGGTTTCTGGGCTCCGATGTTGAGACTCGAATCTGGTCAGCTGGGATTACCGAGCCTCTTGCGCAATGGTGAAAAGCTGGTAATTAGAGCTGCGACAAATCGATAACGGCGAGCATGTAAACCGATCGGCTGGAAGAACGTGATATTTAAGACGGTAGCACGTTTCCCAGTCGCATTTGTAATATTAAATTATACGAGCAGCGCGCAACCGTAAACCAGAAGAAATGAAAACTCGGAAAATGATCGACGGCGATCCATTTTCGCCGACGTAACGGCGGTCTGGACGAGCGCCGTTCCATGGCCAAATTTCGGTGTCACGAGTTGACTGGCGTTTTCTTGTGTGTTGTAAAATTGCCGGTCAACAATGTCTCGAGTTTAACTCTTTGGGGCACGGGATTTCAGAAAATAAAATGGGCCCGTGTTGCACGGAAATTTCATTGCATTTCAAATTGAACTTCGAAATTGGTATATTTTTATTAACGAAGGAATCGCATAATGTAAAAACATAAAAAATAATAATAAATATAAATATAAATATAGATATAAATATAGATATAAATATAGATATAGATATAAATATAGATATAAATATAGATATAAATATAGATATAAATATAGATATAAATATAGATATAAATATAGATATAGATATAAATATAAATATAGATATAGATATAAATATAGATATAAATATAAATATAGATATAAATATAAATTAAATACATAAATATAAATATAAATTAAAATATTTCGAGGTGGGTCTAAAAATATCCCATCATGCATTACCATGGATAAAAAAAGATGGAACATTTTTAATTCCACTGTGCCGCAAAGAGTTAATAAATTGAAAATTATATATTCATATTATCACATTATAATATTTCGATTTTTCTTTCATGAAAAATGCCGGTCACCTAGATTTTCCAAATGTTGACAGATATTTTCGTCTCGACGTCGATCTAGCCGGCGACGAGACGAATTCAACGACTCGTTGCACTGTAACTTCGAGACAAAGCTGAAATAATTTTGGTCGCAGAACGCGATCCGACGACGGGCGGCCGTCGAGGCCTGAATTTGCATGAACGAGCGAACGGCGAGAAAGGGAATAGAGCAGCCAAAGAAGATCCATTTCGAAATTCCGAGGTGCGCCGAGCGTTTCCTTTCCGACGAGACCGTTGTTGCCATCGATAGGCATCAACCGAAAACGAACGTACGGCAGAAGAAGAGAAGCGTGGTCGGACGGTCGCGTTTCGCCAAACGCAGTGCCGTGACGCGGCCGCGCGGCACCCCGGCCTCGAGCCGTCGCCAAATTTGGCAGACTCGCAATTGGAATCGGCAACCTACTGACACACTAATCGGCGCATCGGGCATCGTTCGGTCGTGAGACGGCGCGCGCGCGCTTCGTCGCTGAACTAGGTGACCGAGCAACAAAATCGCTTATTCCCTTCGTTGGACCGCGGTTCGATGACGCAACGCGGCGAACATAGGATCAGCGCCGGGATTCTCATCCGATCGGATCGTCTGTCCATGCTTTCAACAATATATATATAACAACTATACTGTGTATACATATATAGTTCTTCTCATAACGATCATTAATATTTTTTTATTTGTTTCATTTCATCTTGGCCTCCAAATATTCGAAATACTTTCAAAAATAAAAATAAAATCGATTTAAAAAATAAATTCGCAATTTGTGCAGCAAATATATTTTATTATATATATTTTTTTTATTATAAAGTTATTATATATAATAACTTTATTATAATTATAATATAATAATAATAATAATATAATAATATAATAATAATAATAATATAATATAATATATTATATATATTATATTATTATATATTATATTATTATATATTATATTATAATTATAATAAAGTCATTATATATAATAACTTTATAATAAAAAGTATATATATAATAAAATAAATATATAAAAAATACATATAATATACGTATAAATAAAATATATATAGTAAAGTATATATAATAACTTTATCACAAACAGCTCGTCAAAAACAGGAAACTGGTTAACAGTAAACAATTGATAGACGGTAGAAAAATGAAAGGAATTTTAAAGCGTCATCGTATTATCTTCAATCGATGAAAAATCATTAAAAGACGAGCGATATTTCTATGTAGCATGTATCTATTTCTTGCAACCGATGCAGGCATTTTTCATTTCGCATGAAACGCCGCGGCCGAACGAACGAACGAACGAACGATCGATGTCGAAAACGTGACAATCAACGTGGTTACGAAAGAAACGGAGGAACGAAGGATTATCGAAGCGTTTTCTACACCGATTCCAATGTTCTTAATCATTGATTGATATTGCGGCAATCCTAAAGCCGGAGGCTGCACTTAAGCCGCGCAAGCAAGACAACCACTTTTTCGAGCCGATTTAAAGTGCAGGTCTTACGTGGTCCGCCGCGGCTGAATACGGTTACGTACTTCTATTCAGCTCGCGTAACACAAGAGCATTTTCCTATCGATAATACGGACTTCGTAGAGAATCGATTTCACGAGTGTTCCGTATGCTAAGCCCGTCGCCCGATTGTACTTCTCCACCGATCGGACTAATTACGTTTCGCAACTCTCCGCGCCGAAGGGGGATATAATGTATTAAGAGCAACAAGCGAACGTTTGAACCTCGGCCACGCTCGCGGAATCCGCGGACCAGAGATCGTGTGCGAACCCGCGAGATCGCTTTTTGTTTGGTATGAAAATACCGGGACCCCTGAACAATCCGAGACTGTGGTTGCCGCAACAGACACAGGATTGATCCCCGGTGCAACCGGCTAACGCGAAATCTTGTTCTGGTCGAGCGCGAGTTCTGCTGCGCAATAACACAGGTTCCGCCGATCGTTGTTTATTTAACCGCATCGTGTTCAGCAGAATCGGCCACCCTTCGGTAAACACTCGCGTCCGAAGTTAATACGAGAAACACTTTCGACGGAAGGGCGTGGAGGGGCCCGTTTTGCTACTAGTATAGAGTGCTGCTACTACTAGTTATAGTAGAGTGCTACTACTACTAGCGCTACTAGAGTGCTACTACTACTAGGGCTCTGCTACTAGTGCTACTAGAATGCTACTATTACTAGGACTCTACTACTAATGCTACTACTACTAATGCTACTACTACTAATGCTTTGCTACTAGTGCTACTACTACTAATGCTTTGCTACTAGTGCTACTACTACTAATGCTTTGCTACTAGTGCTACTACTACTAATGCTTTGCTACTAGTGCTACTACTACTAATGCTTTGCTACTAGTGCTAGTGCCATTAGTGCTTTGCTACTAATGCTTTGCTACTAGTGCTAGTGCCACTAACGCTTTGCTACTAGTGCTAGTGCCATCAGTGCTTTGCTACTAATGCTTTGCTACTAGTGCTAGTGCCACTAGTGCTTTGCTACTGATGCTTTGCTACTAGTGCTAGTGCCACTAGTGCTTTGCTACTAATGCTTTGCTACTAATGCTTTGCCACTAGTGCTAGTGCCACTAGTGCTTTGCTACTAGTGCTGCTACTAGAGCGCTACTCTACTAGTGCTTTGCTACTAGTGCTGCTACTAGAGCGCTACTCTACTAGTGCTTTGCTACTAGTGCTGCTACTAGAGCGCTACTACTACTAGTGATTTGCTACTAGTGCTACTACTACTAGTGATTTGCTACTAGTGCTACTACTACTAGTGCTTTGCTACTAGTGCTACTACTACTAGTGCTTTGCTACTAGTGCTACTACTATAGTAGCACTAGTCTCGTTCGCTATTGCGACTAACAGCTACAAGAACGCGACTAAAATGTGTATCACGCATCGAGCAAAGACGTTGCGCAAGATTAATAAATTCAGGAAATACCGGAGATCGTATTTGCGTTCTTGAAACCGTTTTTTCCTCGAGGTTTTTATTCGTCTTGGGACTTTCAATTCTTCGGTCCTTCACAATCGAACCACTTTTCTCTATTTGACAATCGTCTGCGTGGCCCGATAATTAAATCGTTACGTAATTTCTCGTTTACGCACAATAATTTTGTAAGAAGGAGGAAGAATTTCGATCGAAATTTGGGACAGGATAAAGGAAAGGAAATTTGGGACAAGATAAATATGCTCTTTGATGTCGGCTGTCGCAGTTGAATTCAATATGGCTGTTTCCAAGCATCTGATAGCTTCTTGGTATTCACGATTGAAATAGTTATTATTCTAAATTGTAATTTATATAGTTCATAAACTCTCGGAAATGAATCTTGTTCAACAAGAAGTAAGGGAAGAATTCTAAGCGCCTAGGCGATTTGTGACAGAATATAAATACTTATTAATATCGTATTAATATATTGGATAACGAAAGTACCGTGAATTTTTGTCACATTGATTCGGAACGCAACATTGGGCACCGCCTTCCGACTACCGCCGCAGCGACGCGGGGAGGGAGACGCTGCGGCGGTAAGCCGATGGAGGCAACGCGGGGCGCGAGACGTTGCGGCGGCAAGCCAATGGCAGCGGCGCGGGGAGGGAGACGCCGCGGCGGCTGTCAGGAGGCGGAGTCCAATGTCGCGTTTCGAAGCGTTCCGAGCGCTGCTGTAGCTCATTAAGCAATCGGTTACTTTTAACAGCTTATTTACCGGAAGCCTATTACCCTCGCGTTCCAGTAACAGGGTCTTCGGAGTCCCTATTTGTATCGACAGTGACGAAGCTACACGCGTTTAGCAGTTTAACACTGTTCCATATTGGAAGCATGTGAGCTGTGAGCGTGTAGCGAAATGTCGGCGTGGGTCGCGGAAGACCCCGTCACCGCACAGCGAGCGACCGTACTCCGAGAGTCAGTAGAATACTAAATTGTTACTAAAATTGTTGCCGAAAGATAACTAAAACTGTCGCTGCAGCGTGTTGGTGTACAACAAATCATTTTACTAACATCTGTAAAAGAAAAAAGGGGGATAATGATACTTCCTTTCGCATAATTTTTACTTCGTTCTTCTATATAATTTTTTCTTCGTTCTTTTTGCAGCAGACGGTTTTTCCCACGAATAAATGAATAAATATAAACGAAGATCCGCAATCTATCGACTCGCCGGCTTAACTCTCCCGTACAATCTGTGCCCGGCGCGCTCGCGTTTGTAAACGTATCATCGCCGGCCGTTTAAATATCCAACGCGGCGGCAGAGTAATAAACGGTTCACGGTGGAAACGCGGTTCGAATTGCTTTCAGCCGGGAAAATCCGCGGCGAACGGATCGGGAGGCGAGCAAAAGCGGCAGCGGCGGCGGCTGTCGGCGGGCGCACGCCGGACGGAAAGCTCGCCCGCGGTGTCAACGTAATTACGAGTTCTCGAAAAGCGAATCGGCGGACGGGCTTTTCGCGCGGCCGCTTTTCGCGACACAATTTCGTTCGGCGCTTTTCCCGCGGCTCCGCGCGGCTTTCGCGTCCGCTTTAACGGCGCCGCCGCCGCGATAACCTCCGTCGGTCTATTTAGACGGAAAATAATTACCACACGTCGCGAATACCGGCCGATAAGAACGCGGGCGCAAACAAAATCTGACGGTGTCGCGGTGTGACGGCGGACACGCGTGTTATCGGCTATTTGCGCCGAATATAAATTCAACGTAATTTATTCGGCCGTGAATCGTTCCGGTTAGATCCGCGGCGAAATACAGTCTCTGCTTACCCGATATCGCGACGTTTTATTTTCGATTCGAGCACAATTTCGATCCACCGGTGGGATTGTTCTGCGGAGCCGACGTTACATAAACACCTCGCGATAATTAACGCGATTGCATGGCATTGTGCGGCCGTCGCGAAGCAACGCACGGTGCACGATAAACGAACTTTTCGATACGGCGGTAACGTTCTCGACGGTATCGAGGCGTCGCGATTGCGGCTCGGATCATTCTAGAAAACGGATCGCCTCTGTTAGAACAACGTTTTAAATAACCGTTCTGTATCTCCTCGTGCCGATAACACTGGATATACGAGGTACAGTAATGTCTCCCTTACCGACGCTCAGATTGTCCACTAAAATGGACAATTTGGGAAGAGGAGGTACGATTATTCGAGAGCCTGGCTCGACTATATAAAACTATATAGTCGATTATTCAATTAGTCGATTATAATATATATAATAATAGTCGATTATATCAACTATAAAAACTACAACAACTATAAAAACGAGCAGCTGCACAACTAATCGACGCTAATTCTCCCTAATTCTCCATAATTGTGCAACAAAGTGGACAATTTGAGAAGAGGAGATACGACTATTCGAGCTTCGCGGCTCGTTTTCATAGCCGTCGACGATCGGTAATTATAAAAACGAATCGCGAGGCTCGAATAATCGCATCTCCTCCTCCCAAATTGTCCATTTTTGCGCACAGCCGAGCGCCAATTACGGAGAATTTACTGTATTACGTAAGCCACGACGATTCATGATCGATATTACGGCAGTCCTGCGCCGAAACGAGAAAGTATAAAGGAGTCGCGTTAATTTTTCCGGGCCATAAATCGTGCCGTTTCCTCGCAGTCGCGAACGTTGCGGTTGCTCGTTGAAGAAAGCAATCAACGGACGATGCGTTGCGATAAGTTTTCGGAAATATTAGATAAGATTGGCGCTCGGTATCGTCGCCGCGAGGTCGAAAGAAAACGCGTTGTTTCGAGATACCGTTCCGTCTATAAAATTCGAACGACTCGCGTAAACGTTCCCGAGTTTCCGCGGAATTACCGAGCATAGCCGGCGGCAACGAGTTTTCCTGGCTCGGTTCTCGCAATTGAAATCGCTTTGGAAAAACCGAGAGCGGGTTTCCGCGCGCAGTGCGCGATCCGCGGCCCGAACACGCGCGATTCGGAAAATCGCGCGTTCACCTGCAACGGCGCGGAACCGCGCGTTCGAAAATAAAGGAAGTCGCGAAAAATCGGTTCCATCGGCGAGCGCGCGATCTCGTTTCAATACGCGGCAATTAATTCTTGTTCGAACGGGCTATTAAGTGTGACGCCCGTGCCGAGAATAAACCGTTAATCTCGGGCACTCGTAACCCTTATCCGATTCGACACGCGGCAAATTAATAAAATCAACCGTGACAACAACGATGCAGTCGCGCCGATTAATAATAGAAACGGCGGCTCGTAATGGCCGAGATTACAATGGCAATGGTCCTTGACTGGTGCCGGTAGCACCTACCGTGAACTGTTAATCCAATGCGAGAACAGCGACGATATGATATAGATGATTTTTGCAGCGCTCGCGAGCAGCATTTCCTTCGGCCTGTTTGCGGTAAATACAGTTACGCTATCCCGATACGGCGTTATGGAACGAAATCGACAACTCGCTCGAGAAATCACGGCTTCGGGAATGGCCTCGCCAATTAATCCCTTGTCGTACCATTTTTTTCGTGATTATTGGGTTGGCAACTAAGTAATTGCCGATTTGTTCAATGAAATAAAAAATTTTTTTTACTTGGAACGAAGTTTAATCTGTAATGTATTTTCCATTTTGTTCGACGACCTTTTGCCATCTCTCCGACAACTTGAAAATTCCACGCTCGTAGAAAGTCTGATCCTTTTCGGCCGAAAACTGAGTTAAGTGAGATTTTACAGCGTCATCATCGTTAAAAGTTTTACCACGAAGGGAGTTGTCCAGGGATCGAAATAAGTGGTAATCCGATGGCGCTAGATCAGGGCTATATGGTGGGTGTAACATCGATTCCCAACCAATATCCATCAATTTTTGCCGAGTGGACAAAGACGCGTGCGGCCTAGCATTGTCCTGCTGGAAAATGACAGCTTTACGATCGACCAATTCTGGTCGCTTTTCCTTGACCGCTGCATTCAATTTGTCCAGTTGCTAACATTCGCGGATAATAAAAAATAACATAATAATAATAATTTTATAATATAACATTTACGGATATCATAAAAATGGGAGTGAGAGACATCTATAACTGAAATCGGCAATTACTTAGTTGCCAACCCAATAAAATGACGAGCACATTTTCGATCGAAATAATTTCTTCGAAAAAAAAGAAAGAAAATTTATATTTATCGCGTGTCTACGTTTACTGGAACGATTAAAGTATCGATCGCAAGAAGACAGAATTTTATTCTGGCTTGAAAAAACGGAATAACATTGGTATTTAATGGAATATTACTAGAAATCTGCACCACGAATCTGACTCGTTAAAGTACGGCGAGGAATTAATTGTACGGATAAACTGTTTTACATCGAATCCCACATTTTTCCGAATTTCAGACGAATTTCAAGCGAGTTTCTCGTCTTTATCTGAGCAAAGACAAATTAAGACGAGCTTCTCATCTTTATCCAAGTTCAAGATAAGCACTGTAAACATTTTCCTAGCACGTGAAATAAAATTCTAACACGCTGTTAACGCTAGATTTACGGAATCCGTCAAAACGACGGGTCACTGATTTTTTCATTTACGATTATTCGTATCGTGAAGATACATTTACGAGTCATTTATTCAATTTATATGTTACTTGTACGTGCAAACGTTACAATGACACTTGTTAAAAATCAGAATAATTGTTTTACCGTTACCTTTATAAACTAATATAAAGCAGCTGTTTCTTGTGCTGCGTGAATCTAGTGTTAAGTAACTTCGTTTCTTCACAGTCGCAATAACTAGAAGTCCTTCGATTGTAATCGTTTCCCAGAGGAAAGAGAACATTTTTATTCGCTTCATAAACTAATATAAAACAGCTGCTTTTTGCGCTGCGTGAATCTAGTGTTAAGTAACTTTGTATCTTCACACTCGCAATAACTAGAAGTCCTTCGATTGTAATCGTTTCCCAGAGTAAAAAGCGAACATTTTTATTCACCGTGTGCCGACATTTGCGCGAATGCTTAAACATCGACGACAAGAAAACAGAATTTTATTCCGAGTTAAAACAATGAAACTGCCGTTCGTGCACGGCAGTGAATATTGCCGTAAATTTGTACCGCGGTCGAGATTTTCTTCGGCGGGGAAATCGTAAAATTGCGCGTGCGAAATCAAATAAACGCGCGCGTATCTAATTTCTCGCCGTAACGCCGACAGTTACGACCGAGCCGAGTGGATCATCCTGACTATAATTGCTATCCCGTATTCCCGTAAAATTGAGTTCGAGTCCGATCGGAGGGCATATAACTGAAACGAGTTAACGAGTTGCGGCGATAACAAGGAAGACTCGGGGCGTGGGAAGTAATAAGAAAAAAGATTATCGATGACCCGGCGTGGGGTTAAAAGGATTCAACGCGTCAGCCCGCCGGTGCTCTTTGCAATTCAATTCGTGTCGGGCGGCCACGGTGCACGGCTTTTGTGTTTCGTCGGCGACTGCACGACTCTGACGCTGACCGACGCCGCCGTTCACCGTGGATCTCGACAAATTCTCAAATTCACGGACACGCTCCGACAGAATCGCAGGAGATCTTACGGCGATTTCGTGGTTGCATACGCTACAAATAACGCTCCGCGCGTTTCTCGAGTACCGGCTACCAGCACCTCCGGCACATTTTTGGAGCGGAGCGCCCGAGATAAAGGAAGTCTTATTTTCAGCGGAAAAGATTACACGTCCTCGCGAAAGCGTTTGATTTTATTCATTTTATGTTGCTAAGTATAAAAATGGGCAAAAAATGTTTAAATCGTAATGGTATCTACTTAACATTGTGCGAGGTCGGTGCATCGACGTCGTGAATTGTGACCGAAATTGCCAAGCAGCAAATGCATCCTCATCGAAATGAATAAATTTGCTATTAACGATATCCTTCGCAATTCTTAAATAAATATCTCCCTCGTGTTCTTTGACGCGATTTATTATAAAATTAGCATCGCGTATCGTCCGTTGAATTCTGTCTGGATACGGAATTATCGAAACAAAAATATCTTTTGCGCGAGTTTGCCGCAATTTTTTTATTGTTAATCTTCGCTGGAATCGGCTCGATTAATGATTAAATTAAATTAAAAATGAGTAAATATTCTTCGGACGTTCTAAAATAACGTTGAACAGTGTTTTTCTGAAAAATATCACTACCAGCAACTCCGGCACATTTTTGGAGCGGAGCGCCCGAGATAAAGGAAGTCTTATTTTCAGCGGAAAAGATTACGCGTCCTTGCGAACGCAATTGATTTTATTGATTTTATAAATATACATTTTCCTATTGTAAATAAAGGATAAATTTTCAATTTTGCAATTCACCGTGGTGCGATATCTTTGGTAACAATCTCCCATGCGCATTCTGGGTTTACTTGGACAAGTGTCGCAGTATTCGCTTTGCCAAATAGAGTTACCAGATATTTCTTTCGAGTTTAGAACATTTTCCGCGCAATCGTTGGTTTCCTTTATAATTTCATTTACCAATTCGTCCGTGAGAAATAATTTAAAATATCGTATCGGCTGTTCAATGTTTGCAGGAACTTGTGGTCCAACGACCTGTGGCAATGCACTAAAAGGTATTCTATCTGGAATATGTAATTCTTCCGTAACATCGCGCCATTCATCCAAGTCTTGTAACGAATCTTCGCTTTCGCTTTCAATAATTCTCATTCTTCGTCTCTTTGGTAGTATAATTTCGCTGCTACTACTCGAAGTGTCAGAATCATAACCAACATTGTCTTCCACAATGTCTTTCAACTCTTCGATATCAAATACGTCTTCGGTATCGCTCGGCTCTAAATTCTCGTCGTAATATTTATTTTTCTCCATGTTGCTAACCATAGAAGAGGTCAAAAAATGGTTTAATCGTAATGGTGCAGACTCAGCACGTTTTAACTACAGATAACAATCGCTATCGCCGACGATAACGTATGCTAAAAACATTTTGCTTCGCAGCGGAGCCTTCGGATTTACGGAACAAATGACGGATGTCTCCATAGTGGAGCCAACAAAGCGCCAAATATTGTTAAATATTGTACAATGTAAAATATCGTCCCTGGCAGACGCGAGATCAAAAAATAAATTTAGAAAGTCTTCGACTCGGACGATGGTTAACAGTTTAATTGCCAACGAAGATGCACGGCGGTTGCACAATTCTCGGCAAAGAAACGTCCACGTGGTACGCAGAAAACCTAACGGTCTCTTCCAGGCATTACAATTAGCGACCGATTAAAGATGAAGAATTCTGCGAAACGGAAAAAGCGCGAGCCGTCCGATGAATCATTCGATGACCGGCTGGAGGCGCGAGTACGCTAATGCCAGCGTAAAGTCTCGGCGTTATCGCGCTAAATGCGCCTATAGAACGAAACGTCCGCGGCGACAACGGGCGTTTCCGGTTGGAAATGTCGGTTTAAAGCCGACCAAATCTGTTTTTTGTCGAGGATTTCCGTGGCCCGAGATTTCACCGTTTAGCAGCGCACGGTGGTAACGGCGAGAGCGGGTCAACGATCGGCCAACCGAAATTCTCCGTTCACCGAGCGCTGGAACTACTCTCGGAGTCAAGTTTTCCAGCTTGTTGCCGTCTCGCAATCACTTTTGACGTCACCGCGCCGGGGAACGATAACAAAAACACGCAGAGACCGCGGCAGAAAAAAAGACAAAGACTCGGCTCCTCGCGCACCTGCCGCGATCGTTTCAAGGATCGCGGGGAACAATCCGCTGCGGACAGGCTTTGACCGGATGCGTGGGAACGTGTCGCGCTGTTCACGCATCGAAGAATTAGAGAGAGAGAGAGAGAGAGAGAGAGAGAGAGAGAGAGAGAGAGAAAGAGAGAGAGAGAGAGAGAGAGAGAGAGAGAGAGAGAGAGAGAGAGAAAGAGAGAGAGAGAGAGAGAGAGACCGCACCCACATTTTTTTGTTAACACCATCGTGAAAATACGCTGGATCTATCGGCTCTCGAATAGACAGGCCGTCGAATTGTTCTTATCTCGACGTTATCAATTTGTTTGGTAATATTGTGCGTGGAATTCATCGTTTCCTCGAATAATATCGCAGTCAAACTTTATCACGTGCGGTTATTGTAATTAAGTAATACATGTATAATACTTATATAATAATTATAATATTATCATAATTATTATTATGTCATTATTATTGTTATTATATTATAATAATATATTATATAATAATAATATCGCAGTCAAACTTTGTCACGTGCGGTTATTATAATTAAGTAATACATGTATAATACTTACATAATAATTAAAATATTATTATTTTATTATTATTATTATATTATAATCATATATTATATAATAATAATATCGCAGTCAAACTTTATCACATGCGGTTATTATAATTAAATAATACATGTATAATACTTATATAATAATTATAATATTATAATAATTATTATTATGTCATTATTATTGTTATTATATTATAATAATATATTATATAATAATAATATCGCAGTCAAACTTTGTCACGTGCGGTTATTGTAATTAAGTAATACATGTATAATACTTATATAATAATAATAATATTATAATAATTATTATTATTTTATTATTATTATTATATTATAATAATATTCGACGATCTTCAGCTCTGAGAATAATCGACTACACTTTTCATTTTATTGGTTCTTCTTTATTCGATTCTTGTACGACGTTGCTGAACGAAAATAATTACTGTACCGATGATTTTATGCGTTCATGACAATAACGAATGAAAACGGGTCAATTACATATCGTAGAGAGTCGAACATTTTTTCGATGAAAAATAAACTTAGATTTCAAAAGCTGTGCTGTTCTAGCAAATAATAATTCAATATTATGTGAGAAAATTGTTACGACGTTTATAGATATAACTGTATCGTAAACAAAATGATCGTATAAACGCGTTCCTAAAAAACACAAGAAAATCGTTTGTCGAAAACATTGTAACTTCTCGACAACATTTTGCACATACGATGTAACGCATGATGATCTCAAGAGAGATTAACACGTTCCGCGCCACGTGCATCACCGATGCTGAACGCTTAAATATTTATACAACGCTCCGAAAAGATGCACTTTGTAATACGTTTAAGAGCGACGATACGTTTCCACCAAAAGAATGAGACGTTATAGAAATGCGGCGTAGGACGAAACAAATAAGCTTGTTTAACCGTTTGCACTCGAAGCTATTTTAACTGCAAACCTAAAATAATTTTTCTGATTTATAGTATTTTCATCTTATAAGAAGTGCATTTTATGCATATGAAATCGAGTCTTGTGACTCGCACAAGGGTTACACTTTTAATAATTTCTTAAATTTGAATATTGTTAATATAAAAATTACCTTAGAATGTGATATAAGAATTTTAATGGTGTCTCAGAGTCTCCACACGAGTGCAAAGGGTTAATAATAATATAATAATGTAATATAATATAATATATTATATTATAATATAGTATGATATAATATGATATAATATAATATAATATAATATAATATAATATAGTATAATATATAGTATAGTATAATATAATATAATATAATATAATATAGTATAATATAATATAATATAATATAATATAATATAATATAATATAATATAAAGTATAATATAATATAATATAATATAATATAATATAATATAATATAATATAATATAATATAATATAATATAATATAATATAATATAATATATAGTATAATATAATATAATATAATATAATATAATATAATATAATATAATATAGTATAATATAATATAATATAATATAATATAATATAATATAATATAATATAGTATAATATAATATAATAGTATAATAATATAATTACATGCAACATATCAATCTTTAAACGAGACATCAAATGGCCTAATTGCAAAAGAGGAGCAAAATCGACTCGGCACGGAACGCGTTGAAATTTCTAAAAATAAATCCGTCTATAGAAACACGTATGTATCTGTACACGCATGAAAATCTCCAGCGATAGCTCGTTGGTCACTGGAACAAGCGTCGCGACGATACAACTCTGTAGCCCGTTGTGTTTCGCCGTTTGCCTAACTGCAAGCTGCGCTTCGCTACCCGCGCGTTGATAACGCGGTGCGCGTATTGTGCCGCGATACGCGGCAGAATCGCGTCGAGGAGGTACACCCGTTATCGCGGCTTAGCCAAATATACTTGTTTTCGCGGAGGATGATAGCGGCGCTCGATTCTCGTTTCTTTGTCTTCTCGACAAGGTCTCGCTGCTCCTCGTCTCCGATAATGACCGATGGAGACACTGGAATCGTTGCACGTAATTGTGCCGCATCACAGCGGTTTTTCTTTTTTTTTTTTTTGAACGGCGAGGACCAATCGAAATCGAATTTTTCGCGCAGGCTTCGCTAATTTCGTCAAGGATCTTGGCTGCGGTTTCTACACGCGGTTCTATAGAATTGGCTGGTTAATCCCTTCCGATACTATTGAACCGGATCCAAACCGACGATACGAAATTGCATTTTTGTTTTTTTCATAAATTCGAACGTAATACAGTAATGTCTCTCTAATTGTGACGCTCGGATTGCGCACAAAAATGGACGATTTGGGAAGAGATACGATTATTCGAGCCTCGCGGTTTATTTTTATAGTTATAGATCGTCCACAATTATAAAAACGAGCCGCAAGGCTTGAATAATCGTATCTTCTCTTCTCAAATTATGCAATTTAGTGGACAATCTGAGCGTCAGTAAGGGAGACATTACTGTAATTCGAACAGCAATGCGATGCGAAATGATTAAGCAATCGCACTCGAAGCTGTTTTAACTCTCAATTTTTTTTCTACAGCATGTATTTTCATGTTATATGATTCTATTGCATTTTATGCACGTGAATATTTTGTTACGATTGTTTACAGGCATATATATATCATTATTATATATTTATATATATTAATTATTATATAATAATTATTATTATTTAATTAATTTTTACAATTATATAATAGAATTATATATTATTATAATAATATTATTATTATATTCATATATATATGAATCGCATACAAGCGAATTAAACCGGCGAATAAATCAATTCGGATTAAATTTGAAATAAAAATTAAACGAAACCGAGCCTCGCGACCAATTCAAGCTTCCAACAGTTTTTCAGAAGACAAAAACAAGTCTCATAATCCATGAATTGTTTCGAAACAGATTTTAACAAATTTTTGGCGGTGTCTCAGAGTCGTCACTCGAGTGCAAAGGGTTAATAAATCGCAACGTCGACGCAAATTCTTCGAGGCACAATTTACATCGAATCTGAATAGCATGTGCCGTGCACTTGGAAGAGGATTTCGAAGAATATGTAACACAGTCGTAGTTGAAAAAAAAAGCTGAAAGATCATATATAAAATCTTTAGGAAAAGTGTCGACGAAACAATAAAATGCGGCGATATAGTGCAATCAGACTAGACAAGGCAGATGCTAATTCTCTGGCTTAGGAATTACATGAATAGCAAATTTAATTAATCGATAAAAATAATATAACTAAAATTAAATTAAACTAATATAATTAAAATAAATTTATAAAAAAAGTCGCGTCGTCTAAATTCGTTCGAAAATTTCGCCGAACGTCGAATTCGGTGTTTAAAGTGAAGGGGACGAAAGAAACGGACGTTGCTTATTAATTGTCGCAAGGTACCCTTCTTAACCCTAGAAAGATAACCATATGACAACGTACGTAAAAGATAACCATACGCTTCAGAGGCGCATGCTTTTCTAAGGCGTCAATTTTATGCTAACAATGGATATTTATTTAAGTTAATCTAGTCATTTTAAAGGTTTGGCATTATTGTAAAAATAAAATGCATTTATATTATATTTTTTTATAGTTTAAGTAATTTTAAACTTAAATCACTAGACCTCTATGAAAAATTAACAAAAATCAACAGTCTTCGCAGGCGCCTCTGCGACGTAGGTTATCTTTCTCGGGTTAAAGACGAAGAAATCGCGGCGCGGCTTTCATCGACAGCGTCGAAACGTCGTTTTCTCAGGAAAATTAGTATATAAAATCGATTCTCCCGTGCTTCGAAACCAAGAAATAGCTTCGCGCCGTCGACCGCGGCTGCTGGTGCCGGTTCCGCGAGACTCGGCAACGGCGCGGAAAATGTTCGCGGAGCCGCGAGATCCGGGAATCGTGCGCGGTATCGCGAAAAACCGGCGCACAGAGCGCGGCGCCGCGCCGCCGAAATTATGCGCCGCAGGGAAGAAACGAAGACGGCGAGCCGCCGGTTACGACGAAAACAAGATACTAACGACCGAACTTGAGAAATCACGGCCGAATTTAGACCTCAAGGCTGCGGCTTCGCCGGCGAGGCCGGCGCAACCGTGGAAAAAGTCCGTCCGAAATTTCACCGGCCGGGACTAATTCCGACAGCCGAGCGGTCCCGCTGAAACGGATCGTGTCCGGAACAACGGCCGACCATATTTCCAACGCGATCCCGCGAGCAAGTTGCCCGACACTTTTCACAAAATGGCGGCGGCCCCGGCGGTTTCAGCCGAATCGAGACCGAGCCGCGTTTTTCCCTCGGCCGGACGCCAAGCGTACGGAGCGATTTCTTTTTCCTTTTTTCATTACGCGTTCGATTATTATTACTTAGAGCGTCGATTTATAATCGTTTTATAACGTGACTCGGTAATTTCAAGTATAATTTATATTCTTGTACATTATACTATTAAATAATATAATTACTTATAATTATGTGATTATAATAACTATAATGATAAGTATTATAATTATGTCATTATAACAATAATTATAATATTGTTGTATACAATAATATTAAGTAATAAGTATTACGATAATATAATTGTAACAATAACTGTGTATAATAATAGTAAATAATAAGCATTAAAATAATATAATTATAATAATTATTATAATAATGCTGTATATAATAATATTAAGTAATAAGTATTACAATAATATAATTATAACAATAATTATAATAATATTGTATACAATAATATTAAGTAATAAGTATTACGATAATATAATTGTAACAATAACTGTGACGATATTGTATATAATAATAGTAAATAATAAGCGTTATAATAATATAATTATAATAATTATTATAATAATGTTGTATATAATAATATTAAGTAATAAGTACTACAATAATATAATTGTAACAATAACTGTGACAATATTGTACATAATAATAGCAAATAATAAGCATTATAATAATATAATTATAATAATTATTATAATAATATTAAATAATAATAATAATAATAATATTGTATATATTACTTTATAGTCATATAAAATACGAGACGCTCAATAAAAAGCAAAGCCCATATTTGCCCTCACAGCGAAGTTTTTAGTCTTAAGTCATCCGAATATTGCTATCTAATTAAAAATTCTACGATTTCGTACGATTATATTTTGCAAATTATCATATACTCCGCATAGACAATTTTAAACTAGAAAATATATTAAAACCGCGCCACAAAGAATGGACTAATTAGCAAAATAAAAATACAACAACGGTCGAAGTCCATATATGCAAACGTTCCTGCCATGAAAACGCATTTATCTTATCCGGCTGCAGAATATAATATTAATAAGAACACGTATTTTCTGGGTCACCGAGAGATATTGCTCTCGAATTACGGGGTGGCTCGGAAATTTTCTAAAAACATACAACCTCGGCACGAAACGCTCCTATAGGCTGTCGAAATATCACGCCGCGCGCGGCGCTCCAATAAAAATAGTGCACAACTGAAACGATACGGGCGGCGATTCGAGGCGCGTCCGATGAAAACGATCGCGCGTCCATCGTCGTGTTTCTCCGTCTTATCGGAGGAGCGCGGGCAGAGGACAGCGGTAACGTAGACAAAGAGCGAGCGAGCGAGCGAGCGAACGTGCGAGCGAGACCGCGAGTTGACGTACGTTCAACGGCTTTTGAAGTAGACGCGGTCGTGTGAGTGCCGTGGCCCGTGCGTGTAACTTGAATCAATGTGAGTACGTCCTTCGTATGCCCGTGCTTGTCGCTGTTTGCCAAGCCGAGCGTAATGTTGACGAGGAAGAAGGGGAGGACAGCGGAGAACGAGAGAACGACGGAGAACGAGCGAGCCGGGGCGAGCAAGAATGAGAAAAGAAGAGAATCGGCCGGGGAGAGAAAGAGGGAGAGAGAGAGAGTGTGTGTGTGACAGAGTGAGAGAGACACATAGAGAGAGAGTGACAGAGTGAGAGAGACAGTGAGAGAGAGACAGTGAGAGAGAGACAGTGAGAGGGAGACAGAGCGCGCGCGCGCGCGCGAGAGAGAGTGATAGAGCGCGAGAGAGAGTGAGAGAGAGAGAGAGTGATAGAGCGCGAGAGACAGTGAGAGAGAGAGAGAGAGAGAGTGACAGAGTGTGAGAGACACAAAGAGAGAGAGAGAGAGAGAGAGAGAGAGAGAGAGTGACAGAGTGTGAGAGACACAAAGAGAGAAAGAGAGAGAGAGAGAGAGAGAGAGAGAGAGAGAGTAACAGTGTACGAGACAGAGAGAAGGAGAGAGAGAGAGAGAGAGAGAGAGAGAGAGAGAGAGAGAGAGAGAGCGCGAGCAGGAAAAAGGACGGTGCGCGCAGTTTACGTAGCGGCGTTCCACTTGGTTACAAAAGATCGTTTTCCGTCGCCAGCCGTGGAACGACGTTAAAGTTATTTAATAAGAGCCGCGCGCTTTGTTCCTTCGAATCCGAACGACTCAATACGTAATCGGAGGGTAGAGGGAGAGGGGGGCGGCGGGGGGGGCAAGAGAGCGACCGTGCACTTTCACGTGCCGGCGTACGTATGCAACCGACGCGATATTAACTCCGCTCCGCTGGAACGCGAGTCAAAAGTTCCGAGCTCCGTGAAATTCGCCGGAGGCGAACGAACGAACGAACGAACGAACGGCGGAGGAGGAGGGGTGGGGGACATTAAAATGCTTGACACCTGGCTGCCACGAGGTTTATCTGTTCACTTTTACCGAGAGCCGTTCGCGTCATGAATTAATTGATCGCCCGGTCATAATATCTGCAAAATCCCCACCCCGCGACTCGCGGCGATGTCCGACTTGTGCGCGTCCCGTTCGTTTTGCTCCGTACGCGTATCCCGGGGACCGAGCCAATTAATTCGCCTATAAAATCGCCTTCGGTGGCAAGGTGCAGTATATCTAGGACGTCGTTCTTTCTTTCCTCGTTCTTTTTGCATCGAGAAATTAATGTTCCTCTCGTCCGCTCTTATTCGTTTCGCAACGAAATTATTGGCGGCGCGCAAAAAACCGATTCCAACGTTGACACTGAACCTACCGCGGCGGTCGAACGACCGGTTCCACGTCCTTTATTTGAAAATAAGATCGTCGGTATTACGGAGACGCTTGCCTAATCGAATAAATTTCTCGAGTCAAGATGTACGTTGTTTTCTTTTTCGTTTTTATTTCGCGTTCGTGCAAAGAATGCGAAACGTATGTCCGTCGCGATGTGAAACGATGCGAATCGAAACGAGGCGAGTACGGTAAATTTCTCCTGGAAATGCCGAATTTCGGGTTGCTGTGAATTTCCCTGTGCTGGTCCTGCGCCTATGTAATTTATTGCTACGTCGATGCTAAAGGATCGCCGGAGTTCCCGGAAAGACGACACAAAATGGTCTGTCGCGAGCCTTGCATCTTGTTTTTATGGTTGTTGACAATCGGTAACTACGAATAGTCGCATCTCCTCTTCCCAAATTGTCCATTTTTTTGTTTACAAGCTGAGCGACGATTGCGAAGAATTTACTGTACGTAGTAAAGGAAATGTATTAACAGCGTAAAAAGAATGATTTTGAATAAATCTGTATTATTATCTCTTTTGAATCTTCTGTATTATCATTATTATTATATTTATTATAATATTATCATTATTATTATATTTATTATTATATTATTATTATTATTATATTTATTATATTATTATTATTATTGTATTTATTATATTATATTTATTATTATTATAATATTATTATTATTATTATTATTATTATTCTCGCGAAATATCGCAACATCGGTCAGTTTCAGAATCCGACGAGGTCAATTTGCCCGCTATATAGTTTTCGGAGCGATGCCTTCGTTTTTCTGAAAAAAAAACAAAAAAAACGAAGTACTCTCTCTTACGCGTCACCGATCGCACAAGAATCGGGCGACTTTCGAAACCGGAACTCGCTCGATTTTCGTATTACGTACTTGGATTTCGTTTCTCCATCGGTTCACCTCGCAACGAAATCGCCGCGAGCCTTCCAACAGAATTCCTCGAAATTACAGGCTCGCGTTACGAAGGTGACAACTCGAAGGTTCTGTGTCCAGGAGTATGTATAACGGACACCACCGTTGTTGCATCTAGCTTCGTACCAAAATCGATTTCTCCACTCCCCTCGCCGCTGTGCATTAAATTTATCGCCGACTTGAGACTGGTAGGAGAATATGGCGACAGAGATTGCGAGGCTCTACTACCATTTGCATCGGATCGAATACGGATAATACACCGACGAGAGCGTCGATCCTCCTCGCACGGCTGCGAGAGATAAAACGATTAATCGGCGATAACGATTATTTGCGCGATCTTGCACGGCTACGCGACGCACCGTGGTTAGAGGAGAGACAATGTGGAAGACAATGCTCGGTGCAGGTGCCTCGTTTGTCGACCCTGAACGGTTCGCGAAACGAACCGACGACGTGGTGCCGTGCGCTGTGAGCGTAAATGCGTGCACGTGGTCGCTCGAAAGAGGAGAATGGGGGGAAGAGTGAGAGAGAGAGAGAGAGAGAGAGAGAGAGAGAGTGAGAGAGAGAGTAAGAGAGAAAGCAGGAGAAAGAGAGAAAGAGAGAGAGCAAGAGAGAGTGAGAGCAAGAGAGAGGGAGAGAGCAAGAGATAACTTTTTCTCTGAGAAGGTAAGAGAAAAAGAGGGAGAGAGCGCGCGCAAGACAGAGAGCAAGAGAGAGAGAGAGAGAGAGAGAGAGCGTAAGACAGAGAGCAAGAGATAGAGCGCAAGAGAAAGAGAGCGCAAGTGATAGAGCGCGAGAGAAAGAGAGCGCAAAAGAGAGAGATAGCAAGTGAGAGAAAGCAAGAGAAAGAGAGAGAGCAAGAGAAAGAGAGAGAGAGCAAATGAGAGAGAGAGCAAGAGAAAGAGAGAGAGCAAATGAGAGAGAGAGCAAGAAAAAGAGAGCGTGTAAAAGAGAGAGAGCAAAAAAAAGAGAACAAGAAAGGGAGCAAGAAAAAAAGGAAAAGGGAAAGAAAGAGAGCAAGAAAGATAGAGCAGAGCAACAGAGCGAGAGCGAGAGAGAGAGAGCAAGGGAGAGAGAGCAAGGGATAGCAAGAGAGAGAGGGTGAGAGGGGGGGTAGTGGGAGGAGAGAAAACGCGATATGGAAGAGTAGAGTCGGAGGTACGGTGCCAAGGTAAAGAAAGTGAATTTCCGTTTTCTCGGCGTTCCCTAGAAGGCCTCGGCGAGCCGGAAGTAATTACGATCGGATTTCTCGTGGCGAAGACTCCGCTTTTGCCAGACGAACGAGAACTCCACGGAGGAGCGTACACACACAGGCCGCCATCTATCACGGCTAACGACTGCCGGGAAGTTCGATATATGTACCTCCCGTCAGTATCTCCGTCTCATCTGTCTCTCCCGGAGCGACCTTTCCTTTCTACCAGTAAAATCGAAGCTCCGGCACGAGAAAGGCAGACCCCGACCGTGTGTAGACGCGGTATACGCAGTCGCTCTGGAACCAGCGAGGCTCTGCTCTCGAACAAAAGATAACGATTAAACGCGTTTCCAAACATCGGCGACAGCCGTCGTCCCAGTAACCAACACCGACGACATTTTCCTCGACGAGATCGACCACGATTTTGGAGATTGATGGGCTCGGTGGAAAACTGGCGTCCGCCGCGTATGCGTCAATTTTGTTTTTCCTTTGATTTATTAGAATTTTTATGTAGCGTTTAACTCATTTCTTATTACCAAATCATTTATCGACGAGTGGATAAGGTATTATATAAAAACTCGGTGACGTTAACAACGTTCAACGTTCGATAAAGAATGTGACAATAAAAGGAATTCTGCGGTAAAAATTTCAGAGCAGTCGTCATCTACTAACTATTTTATTTACGAATTAATAAGTACCGTCTTCTATTGTATTTTCTATAAAACCCACAATCTATAAAATTATAGAAAAAATGATAAAATGATGGCACGTGCCTCCTTTCGAGTCCCTCGATTTACGTCCGATTTGCTCACTTTCCCGGACGGCTCTGAACATTTGACCCCTTCGAATGCCGGTATCTGACGCTAACTGCAAAAACGTTTATTTTAGAAACTCGGATCGATGCGAAAGTATCCGAAGAATGAGGGTCCAGCACGGAGGCGCCGTCGAAAGATTACACAAAGGGTGTCAAAGAAACCGTGAAACGCGATGGTCGAGTCAACGGTATCGAAATTATCGACGCAATTTTCCAGAATGCTAGTCGCTAAAGGGACAACGCTGCCGCGGACGAGAAAGAAGAAACGCAAGAATTTGCCTGGAAGGTCCGAAAAATCAATTTCATCTCGCCTATCCTGCTGTGGATATACATATTCAGCGATCAAAGTGCTAATCTCGATCCGATAAATAATGCCGGCGAACGCAACCTGGGATACCAATCGGCCGCTGTCACCCCCATTCGGGGAGAGCTCGAGGGAGCGAACTGGAACGTGATCAATCCCCTATCGGGTCGTCGAGCGACAAGTAACGAGGGCAGACCCCGCGCCGTGTCCTCCATTTCGAGGAAAGAGAACGCCGCTTCGTGGCTAACGAACGAAGTTCCGATATCCGTGGAGAAACGTTCCCGACGAAGACGGTCCCCGCCGTGCGAACAAGGGGGTCGCGTCGGAGGTTTCACGTTTTAATTACCGTGACCACGATCGCGATCACCGATCGTCTTCCCAGACGTGTTTCTGGGTTGAAAGTGAACGCGAGCGACGAAACGCCGGCCGAGAAATCGATGATAAAGCGAAAGCGAAAGCGAGATAGAGCAGGATAAGCGAGCACTTTTCGCCGAGAGAAAGAAGAGGACGGTCGCGCGGGAGATCTCGCTGGTTCCATAAATTCCTGTCGAGGTTCCTGTCGATTCCATCGAGGATGGCCGATGATGATCGGCAAGGAGGAACGATTCTCCAGCGCCACGTAGAACCATGGCCCGACAGATTCCCTAGCGTCACGTAAAACTATGGTCCGACAGATTCTCCAGCGCCACGTAGAACCATGGCCCGACAGATTCCCTAGCGTCACGTAAAACTATGGTCCGACAGATTCTCCAGCGCCACGTAGCACTAAGGCCCGACAGATTCCTTAGCGCCACGTAGAATCATGGCTCGACAGATTTTCTAGCGCCACGTAGAACCATAGCTCGACAGATTCTCTAGCGCCATGTAGAACCATTGCTTTACAGATTCTCTAGCGCCACGTAGCACTAAGGCCCGACAGATTCTCTAGCGCCACGTAACACTAAGGCCCGACAAATTTTCTAGCGCCACATAGAGCCATGGCCCGACAGATTCCCTAGCGCCACGTAGAATCATGGCCCGATAGATACTATAGCGCCACGTAGCACTAAGACCCGACAGATTCTCTAGCGCCACGTAGCACTCTAAGGCCCGACAGATTCTCTAGCGCCACGTAACACTAAGGCCCGACAGATTTTCTAGCGCCACATAGAGCCATGGCCCGACAGATTCCCTAGCGCCACGTAGCATTAAGGCCCGACAGATTCCCTAGCGCCACGTAGAATCATGGCCCGATAGATACTCTAGCGCCACGTAGAACTATGGCCCGACAGATTCTCTAGCGCCACGTAGCACTCTAAGGCCCGACAGATTCCCTAGCGCCACGTAGAACGATGGCCCGACAGATTCTCGCCATCGACGATGGCGGCGGTTTGAGCGATTAGCAGCGCTCGCTCCGAGCGACAAGAATCATCGCGGCGCAGGCATCCGGAGTCCTATGAACCCGTTAACCCGTTCCCGAGGGCATAAAGAAGGAACCCCGAAAATAGCTGGTAGTTTTTTTCTCCTCGATCCCGATCAGAGCGATGCACCGGAGCGCAGCGAATTCGACTCGCGACGACGCCACCGCGGCAAATTATTACGTTTCTGCAGTCGCGCGATCATAGAGAGAGGAGTCCCTCTCTCCTTCTCTCTCTCTCTCTCTCTCTCTCCCGCGTTCTTATTATTATCCGCGGCGCAACACCAACGTCCACGATTGCGCAACGTCTTTTATTAGCAGACTCGCGCCAGGGCGGTCGCGAAATCGTACCGATCGTTTCTTCGTTTGCACGTTCCACCGTTCCCGAGCCGAGCTATTCGGGCTCCGCAGAAACGCGGATACAATGCGTCCGCAGTAAATTTAGCCGTCTTTCGAGCGGTCGGCGGCGGTGTCTAGGTCGCGATTAACTTTCGCGTCGGTCGCCTTCGGGAAATCTCCTCGAGGGCAACCGAGACGGTGTTACGTTTCCGATCGTCGCCAGAAAACCGTCGAACCGGTCCCGGCAGATTTCACCGCGGGACGCTGCCCGATCGATCAACGGTGGGTCCCGTCGTCGTACCGGGTGATAAAACGACGAACCGACCGACGCGTGTTCGTTCGGTGCAGGATGTCTCGGTTGCAATCTTACCGAGCCGATCGTTAGATCTGCCGTCCCCGAGGCTTTTCGCGTTCACTTTTTCCATTATTCCCGCCGATCGACGCGTTTAGGTTTACCGTTGCCGTTTTTTCGTGCCTGCTTTCAGCAGATAATGTTTCGGCGAGATGTTGCAGCATGCAACGTCCGCGGCGTCGCTTCTTTCAAGCGGATTCGGATCGAGAATCGCGAAATTCGAGATCGCGGTTGTCGCGGAACTTTCGGTTCAGTGTCTCGTAGAGTTTCCACGCGAATATCTTACGTTTCCGCTACGATAAAGTATACTTTGACGTACGATTCACGGGATTTTAATTAATATTCCGATTTACCGCACACTTTACGGTGCGGTACGTTTACTCGTAACTGTAACAAGCGAGCATCCTCTCTCAACTTGTCTTTCAATTAATCCGAAGCTCTTTCTTAAACCTCTGCGCGATGACTTTTCTTTTTCTCCTCATGACTGCGTTGATTGGCACTGTCTCGTTCTTAATTCCCTCGTTTCTTTCGTACTCGTGCCCCTTCCGTTTAGTCCATCTTTTGTTACTCGAACGATTCCATGCTGTATTATTCTCTATCGTTTTCACCGCTCTGCTTTTCATTTAAATATCTTCGTCGCTTATTCTATCTTTTTATGACATCACTTCTCTTGTCGACGACGACTTTTTATATGCTGTTTGTGCAGCAAATTGTCAGCTTTGTTAAAACACAGGGACTTTCTCCTGTTAATTAAGTCCGCATTATTATTATTATTATTATTATTATAAAATCGAGCAGCACGATTTTCGCTTTGAGATTCCGTTCGCACAGTTCCGTCCGCAAAGTCCGTCGTTCTATCGTCCGGACGACTCGGTCGATCGTCGAGAAGAGAATACAAAAGAATCGCGTAAAAATTCTACGTCGTGCGCGAAACGTCCCCGCGCACGACCCTGGCCTAGTGTCCGAGGTCTTTCCGACCTCTCGCGCGATCTCCCGACCCGTTGTCCCCCCCGCCGCGGAAAGGAACGTGTCTCTATCGCCGCCGATTTCTCGGTTCTGGTAACCGTGTATATCGTCGACGCGTCCGAAGGACGTCGCGCGTCGGGCCGCCGGCCGAGAGCGCGTGTCAATTGCACGCTAATGCCGGAAATCCCCTTATAAGTCAGTGGGTCAGTATATTTCCCGTCCGGTGTCGGTGTCGTTCTCGGAGGACGCGCCGCGGATTTTTCCCCGCACCGGGTTCACCTTGAACGCCGGCAAAAAGAAGTTGAAATCCTCGAGAGCCGGTGCGCGCTCGGAGGGCCTTGGGAGCCAGCCGATGCACGGAGATCGCGCGCGCGTGCTCGCGTGTCCGCGCGCGTTCCACCGACACGCACGAGCCTCCGCCGTCGTCGGTTTGTCCCTCGTCGAGGCGCGCGCGCGCGCGCGAGCGAGCGAGCGTGTGTAGATCGCCGAGACGCGACAAATATATGCGCATAAAACCCGAGATCCCGATCGTGGCAGATCTTTCCGCTTCGAAAGCGACCGGCGTCCAGCCCGTTTCTAGCGTCGTCGTCGTCGCGCGGCGGACGACGCGCTCGGCTCTGCCTGGGTCTCGATCTAATTACGAGAGGCCTGCGAACACGTTCGCAGCGTTTCGCGGCCGTGTTGCACGGACGGACATATTCGGGCCGCGCGGGTACACGCGCCGGTTATCTTGAATTACGCTCCGATGATCTATACTATGCGGAGGTGGCGTGCGCATCCGCGGCGCTCGCTCGCGCGGCCCCGGCATCGCCATTCTTGCGAGCAGGCCGACCGTTCCGCGTCTGCGTGTCCGACCATTTCTCTATGACGATCGCGATCGACTATACGTCATCTACGTGTCCCCCTCTCTCTCTCTTTTGCTCTTTTTTTTTCTCTCTCTCTCTCGTTTTCCGTTTCATCGACGACCTACCGCAAACGACTCGCCGCGGGTCTTCCGTCGCTTCCAGTTTGCGTTATCCGACCACGTGGTCTACTTTTCAGCGTCCTCCGACCTCCGAAGGTCTCTCGGTTCTTTCGAGAATTCGAGAGGCTCGTCCCTCCGTCTCGCCAGCGAGCCATTTCCTCGGTGGCCGCTTCGGCTCGTCGCAGAGCGGTCGCGCCGTCGCCGACGTCGACCGTCCTCGACGTCCTCGACGTCCTCGATCGGTGACGAAGGTACGCCAACGACGCGCACCTCGGAGCCAGTCCGCGAGTGGCTGATTCTACCGGCTGTCGGCCCTCTTTATATACCCGCGAGACCGCGTCACGTGACACCACCACCACCACCATCGCCGCCGCCGCCGCCGCCGCCGCCCGGTGGACTCCTCGCGGGCCGCGATGAACGGTGTGCAACGGTGCACGCGTGCGTACGTACCTACTTGCATGTACGCGCGTATGTGTGCATACGACGTCTGCATTCGCGCGGATACGTGTGCAACACACCGACGGCACCGCGACCGACCACCGAGAGGATCGCTCGGAGCGCAGCTAACAGCGCAGCCGACGACGACGAGGACAGGCCGAGCGCATCGGGAGCAGCCACGAGGTTTCGCGGGCGCGTGCGCCTAGAGCAGCAGAGGAACCGTGCCGGGAGGACCGTGTTATGCGGTCAGAAATGCGCCTCCGCCGGGGACGGCGGAAATCTGCAGCCACCGGCGGCGACTGGACGCGGCCGAATTGTTAAAACCCGAGGGAAAACAGGCAGGCGAGAACCGGCGAGAGTTTGTTTGGTCGCGACCACGCGCTACCTCCTCGCGCTCTGTTAACGTCTGGTTTACAACCGTTTCGGAATCGCCGCGATTTCGAGCGCGACCCGTTTCAATTGCTCCGAGCACCACCGGGCTTTCTTGCGACGCGAATACGCGCGAGAGCTGTGTCGCGCCGTCCGTCCAGCGTTCGCCGTTTCTACTTCGTCGGACGCTCGTTGATTATACTTCGTCCAGCACTGGCTGTTTCTACTTCGTCCAGCGCGCGCTGTTACTACTTCGTTCAACGCTGGCTGTTTCTACTTCGTTCAAAGCTGGCTGTTTCTACTTCGTGCAGCGCTGGCTGTTTCTACTTCGCCCAGCGTTCGCTGTTTCTACTTAACCAGACGCCCGCTGTTTCTACTTCCCCCGACGCTTGCTGTTTCTACTTCGATTGACGCTCGCTGTTTCTACTTAACCCGTCGCTCGCTGTTTCTATTGGGTTGGCAACTAAGTAATTGCCGATTTCAGTTATCGATGTCTCTCACTCCCATTTTTATGATATCCGTAAATGTTATATTATACAATTATTATTATTATTATTATGTTATTTTTTATTATCCGCGAATGTTAGCAACTGGACAAATTGAATGCAGCGGTCAAGGAAAAGCGACCGGAATTGGTCGATCGTAAAGGTGTCATTTTCCAGCAGGACAATGCTAGGTCGCACGCGTCTTTGTCCACTCGGCAAAAATTGATGGATATTGGTTGGGAATCGATGTTACACCCACCATATAGCCCTGATCTCGCGCCATCGGATTACCACTTATTTCGATCCCTGGACAACTCCCTTCGTGGTAAAACTTTTAACGATGATGACGCTGTAAAATCTCACTTAACTCAGTTTTTGGCCGAAAAGGATCAGACTTTCTACGAGCGTGGAATTTTCAAGTTGTCGGAGAGATGGCAAAAGGTCGTCGAACAAAATGGAAAATACATTACAGATTAAACTTCGTTCCAAGTAAAAAAAAAATTTGTTATTTCATTGAACAAATCGGCAATTACTTAGTTGCCAACCCAATACTTAACCCGTCGCTAGCTGTTTCTACTTCGCTCGTTTCTACTCGCTGTTCCCACTTGTCACGGTTGATCGGGCAGGGGAATTCCGCGAGCCTATTCGCGCAAGAATTTCAGTATCTCGGTGTTGTCCACGTTTGCAAGTATTGGCGCAGGCGGAGATAATCGATAATTCATGGACATTTGTATGGTTTTGTCACGATTTCGATAATAACGTGATAATAATAGTATCGGTCGTACGTACGGTTAAAAAGCGCTTTGTTACAAGAAATAGAAAGAGCTATTGTATAACCGACAACACACGAGTGCGATAAGAACAAAAATATAGATGCAATGATACAATAGAGAAAACAAGAGGCATAGGTAAGAAATAATGCAGTACACATAATTTCGAGATAAGATCTCGTTTACGGTGCGAGTCTTGTCTACGAACAAAGTTCTATTTCGTCGAACTCGAAGATTGTTCCAAGTCGTGAGACATCTCTGTTTAACCGATTAACTGAAAGCGACGAGTTGATTCGTCATGCTCGACGATATCATATTTGATATATCATATGATATCATATTTATATATCATATTTATATATCATATGATATCATATTTGATATTATATTTCCAATTCAAATTAAGATTCTAATACAAGTTTATCGGATTCGTTGAAACGTACATAAAATACAATACAACTCGAGACGTTTGATCGCAATTTTTCTGAAGCTGAAATAGATAATTGAATCGAATATCTCTTGCTCGCGCTGCACGCATCGCGAGACCACGGACGCGCAAATTTTCCGTACAACGTGGTAGATTTAACGGCGGAACAAGGTCAGTTAATGTTTCATAGAACGCGATTAACAATGCCCATTATTTTCATGTTCCAGTAGTTACGTCCCGTAAAAGATTAACATTTACGCTCGGCTCGCCGCAACGCGCCGCCGGAAGTTTCCCCAACGTATTCATTACGGTCGTGTCTACTGTTTCGCGGAGTTAACGCGATCCCGGTAATTCGAGACCGATTCGCGGAGATTTTCCTGCGGATTCCGGGACGAGCCATGGGCGATCTAATTTTACGAACGCGAATGCACATTAAAGCGGGATGGGGCGGAGGGGTCGAGGGGGGATGGCGTTACGTGACACGGGATTCGTTAAACAGGCCGGTTCACGGTTCACTTTTGCGTCAATATTTGCACGCGTTCCGCGAATTGACGTAGGTCCGTGCGCGGTCGCCGCCGCGCGTCTTCCGTCACGTTTCTTTCTCGCGCCGCGAACGCGATAATGCCCTCGGCACACCGTAGACGCGTTTCCAAGGATCTCTCCCGCCGCTTCCGAACGGGCTCGAAAACCCGAATCCTCCGGAAGCGATCGAACGCGAACCGGATTCTACCACGCTCGGCGTGGCCGCGCGCCGCGAATTGTTCCGTCCCTCTCCGAGACCCGGCTCCCGATACTAAAATTAGAGATGAAACTTGTTGGCTTTCTCTCGGACGCGCGTCTCGGTTTAAACGCAGAAATTAAACAAGTTTTGTATCCGACCGTTCGGATACACGTTCCAATGAAACGCCGTGAAAAGTTTCCGCGGAAAACCGGTGTTATCGGCTGAACGCAGAGAGACCCGGCCACGTTTGAAACAACGCTATTCGTCGAAATGCTATTTCGAACGACGCGTTCGTTTATTCGATAATCGTTCGAGATAACTGCGGGGTTAAATTTCACGTTCGGGGGCCATGCGCTTTTACACCTTTTCGCTTTAAACGAATCAACGCGAACGTTTCGTCGAATTCATTCGATGTCATTCATTCGTCTTCGCGTTCATTGTCGTCTTCGACGTTATCTCTTTCAGCCAATTTGAAAATGTGCGGGAGAGTCTGTTTTACTTTCTCGAAAATTGGGCTAAAAATATATAGACAACCGCAAGAATATCTTGCGAGCTGTGAACAAGGCGATCGCTATTTTATGCACAGAACATAGTTTCTGTGTAGAAAATGTGCTAAACCAAACAGACGCACACGATTCTCCGATTCACTTTGTCTTACATGGAAATATGTTGCTCTCGATGGAACGGAATACGTTTTCGATAATCTACTTACGGGACGAAGAACTCGTTTGCTACGTCTGTACAGTGAATACATACCTGAAACAGAAATAAAACGACACGTTAGTGTTACGGTACGGCTTGGAACGCAGGTGCTCGCGTTACGATCTCAGCAATCTAATCGACAAGGATCTCGACGCATTCGATTAATTTCTAATCGCATACGCTGGTCAAAATTAAACGGAACTTTAACAAATGGATGCCGGAAGAAGTCTTTTAATTGCTCGTTTAATCGATTCTCCCGTCGCGAGTTTAGCAAAGCGACCTACGAAAATCGTAACTCGCGTGAAGATCCGCTTGACTGTTCACCGATAAAATCAGAATCTGGATCATCGCGCAATTTCCTCTTTTCATAGGTGATATATTTAAATATACAGGGTGTCCCAAAAACGTCTCGCAATCCGGAAATGGGTTCCTCGGATCATTTGAAGCAACTTTTCCCTTTACAAAAATGTTCTCCGAGGCACCGTTAACGAGTTATTAACGAAAAACCGTGACCAATTAGAATCCAGTACGGCTGACGCGTGGCGGCCCAGCCAACCAGCGCATGAAGCTCAGTTCCGCCATTCGACCGCTTGACCGCTGGCGCCGTTGGCTCGGTCGCCTCGCGCCAGCCGAGCTCGCCTCTCATTGGTCACTGTTTTTCGTTGATAACTCGTTAACGGTGCCTCGGAGAACATTTTTGTAAAGGAAAAAGTTGCTTCAAACGACCCGAGGAACCCGCCACTTTCGGATTGCGAGACATTTTTTGGGACACCCTGTACATTAATATCGCATCGATTTTCGAGTTGAACGAACCTCGAGCCAAGATTTCTCGCGAACAAGAATCTCGGATACACCCGATCGCCGGATTCTTCTCAAATTTCCGGCGGGCAATCCGAACTTTCTCCGGCGATCGAACAATAGAGGAGCCAGAACGAGCGGCTCGAAGAAGCTCGTCGTCGCGTTTGGAGGATCGAAGACCTATCGCGAACGCGAGTCGCCGCCTCGAAAGGATCACAAGAAACGGTAAAAAGAGTGAAAAAAGGTTTCGCGAAGAGGGAGGAAGATGATGAGGAGAGGAAGAAGTGGGTTCGGGTTACGCTGTAAACGACCTTAAAGGCGGGTCGAGGAGGCGCGGGCCGTTGCGATAGTAACCTACATAGCGCCGGCAGGCACACTGGACTGCTTAGGCTTGTTAACAACGAGAGGATAGCGCTGAAGACGCCGAGTCGAGTTACGGTTATGAATCCACCGAGCTCTGATTCTCACATCCACGCGTCACCGGTCTGCGCCGTCTACGTATTTCCAGTCGCTGGAACTGTCATTGGTGCCCCCGAGATCCGTCGTGCACCGGCGATGACACGCATTGTCATTTCGCGTGGTTTGCGCCGGATTTTCCGAAGCAAAACGCGACACGCTTCGAACGCGACCAGCGTTTTGCCGGACTCTATGCTCGAGCCGATGTTATCGTTTTCGAACCTGAAGACTCCGTGTTGGAGCCGACGTTTAAATCGGTTAGAGCGGTGGAGCCGGTTACTGTCGGGTGACCAATTGCTGGGCCTTTGCTCCGCTTTCGGGTATAATTTGTTTTATATTTACCGTACAAGATATATTAGATTTAAATTACATTTTTCTATTCTCTTCTATTGCTTATTTTTAAATAAAAAGTTTAGCATTAGGACGGTTGGAGCCAGTTACCGTCGGGTGACCAATTGCTGTGCCTTTGCTCTGCTTTCGGGTATAATTTGTTTTATATTTACCGTACAAGATATATTAGATTTAAATTAAATTTTTCTATTCTTTTCTATTGCTTATTTTTAAATAAAAAGTTTAGCATTAGGACGGTTGGAGCCAGTTACCGTCGGGTGACCAATTGCTGTGCCTTTGCTCCGCTTTCGGGTATAATTTGTTTTATATTTACCGTACAAGAGAGATATATTAGATTTAAATTAAATTTTTCTATTCTCTTCTATTGCTTATTTTTAAATAAAAAGTTTAGCATTAGGACGGTTGGAGCAGTGAAGCCGGTTACCATCGGGTGACCAATTGCTGTGCCTTTGCTCCGCTTTCGGGTATAATTTATTCTATATTTACCGTACAAGATGTATTAAATTTAAATTAAATTTTTCTATCCTCTTCTAGTATTTATTTTTAAATACAAAATTTAGCATCACATTTATCGAGAAAGACGTAAAATTCTTTTACACTGTTTATTTCTGTAGAAACAAATTCACTATGCATTACTCGAGAAATATAAAGATAATTGTGCGGTGCCTTTGGTTTGTTTCTTCGGCGTAAATATATAATAAAATTTAATTTTTTATTCTAAAGTAAACAAGGTAGAAGAATACAAAAATGATTATTATCTCTTATTCGAGGAATATGAAATTAATTACGCAACTCAATGCCTTTTTCACGTTCGAGGACATCGTCGCTCAAGAAATATTTGCTCGATCGTGTTGCACCTGTGCACTCAGACACTCGATGGAATTCCCCATCGGTTTTGACTTTTACGATATCGATGATTTATTAATTAAAACACAACAATTTTTCAAGTCTTCGGAAATGTCATGATATTGTATCGCGTAAAAATCTGAGACACGTTGGAGTTCCCTCGAAATCTCTTACGATTTTGAAAAAAAATTTCACCGCGCCGGAGCGGCGGCTATTTTCGGCAACATTTTTGTTAGCTTGTCGGAATGCGGTTGTTATCGCGTCCGCCGATGAATAATTCAATATTTTGAATTGCCGTGTAAGATGGAGGCACTTTCTCGGCGTTTTGCTTCGTAAAAGTGACGTAACGCGTCGGGATACAAAAAACGAAGGAATATTTTTAGATCGGCCGAATTATCGTTCTCGATCGAGGGCGTGAAACAAGGAAGAGACCGCGTTATCCTGGAGAAAGGGTTCGGCCGAAAGGCACGATCGACACCCGACGAACGTCGGTACAGTAATGTTTCTCTAATTGACGCTTGTCCACAAAAATGGACGATTTTGGTAGAGGAGACACGATTGTTCGAGCCTTGCGACTCGTTTCTATATCGGGTTGGAGAATCGTACTAAAAGAAATAAAAAACGTGCGCATACACCCAGCGAATTATATCATCTCCCTGATGGTTGAATTTTTGTTGAATCAATCGGCAAGGAATATTCGAACTTGTCGAGTTCGTTATTGTTCCAAACGTACAATATGCCCAATTCCTTCAACTGTTTTTATGCAAAGTGGATATTGTCTGCCTCGATTGCATGTAACAGCAGCTAAGTAAAAATATATTTCTTCTCTTGACAATTTTGTCCAATTGAAAACGCTGTGAAAGCTCTTCGAAATGCTTTAGACATTTGCATTGTTCTCTTCTTAACGCTCCAAATATTGGGTTGGAGAATAAGTTCGCAGCGTTTTTATCAAGCAATTTGAAGGCGATCTTCTTTGTCGTTTTCGTTAAGCTCGCGAGGCACCCAGGCTCCCAATTTTTCGGCAAATCCCATCGAATGAGATGATTGAGAATCGTTTTATGATCGCGGTTCATTTTTTCGGCCAATTCACGACTCGTTCGGTGACCGTTCTCCTTCAAAAGAGCTTCGAGACGCTCTTCGTCGAATTCGGAAGGTCTTCCGCCGCGGGGCGTGTCGTCGACGTCAAAATCGCCAGTTTTGAACTTCGCAAACCATTTCCGTGCTGTAAACTCGCCTGTGACACCTTCTCCGTATACGTCGCAAATGTCCCGGGCTGCTTCGGCAGCTTTTTGGCCTCGATGAAAAGCGAAGAAGAGAAGGTGTCGAAAATGTTGCTTTTTGCCTCCTGAATATTCCATTTCTAAGCCTCGAAAGTAATAAAAAATTAAATTACTCAAAAAGACGATTGGCACAGTTTCGTAGAGCAGAAAGAGCTCTATCGAACGAATATTATACACTTTGTCGAACAGCAAAAGATCGTTGTAAAATAAAAGAAAATATAAAAACGCTACGAACTTATTCCCCAACGTAATAATTACCGATTGTCAACAATTATAAAAACTAGCTGCAGCGCTCGGACAATCGTATCTCCTCTTCCCAAATTGTCCATTTTTCTGCACAATCTGAGCGTCGGTCAGGGATACATCGCTGTGTTTCGAAACGTGGATGCAACGGTCGAAACGATTTCGAAACAATAATATCTGTATTTGCCGTGGAAAATAACGTCGACGTCAGGTGCGATAAATCCCGGCCGCGAACGCTCTGTAAACCGAATCTCGGCGATTAGGCGGCGCGAGCAATCCGCGCGGTGAAAACAAAAATTTCAGCGTGTCAACAACGGGACGCGGCTCGACGCGAATGTGCATACGGTGCGCGCATTCCCGACGGCCGTGCAATCGGCTCGGAGTGCACGCCGCCGCGCGGGACAGTCGGTTTTCTGCTTGATCCGGTGTCACGTATCCGTGTGCCGCGACGCCGAGGAAAGAAACGCGAGCAGGCCACTGCACCCGGTATCACCGGTGCATTTCTGCGAACGGGAAACAGGAAATCCTCGGGACGCCGCGTCTTCTTTCCGTCGTCGCCCGCAGAACAGCCGACTTAATGCATTCGCGACGCGACGATAATATCTGGGCTTCGTCCTCGAAAACGTTCACGCGGAAACGGCGGACAGAAGCATGTGCGGTAATGTCTCTCTAATTGATGGCCAGATTGCGCACGAAAATGGACAACTTGGGAAGAGAAGATACGATTATTCGAGCCTTGCAGCTCGTTTTTATAGTTCTTGACAATCGGTAACTATAAAAACGAGCCGCAAGGTTATTATCTCCTCTTCCGAAATTGTCTATTTTTGTGCGCAATCTGAGCGCGAATTGGGGAGATATTACTGTAATGAGATTCTCCACTATTGTCGTTCAGCTTATAAATCGAGCGCACAAGAATGGACAATTTGGGTAGAGGAGATACGATTATTCGAGCCTTGCAGCTCGTTTTTATAGTTCTTGACAATCGGTAACTATAAAAACGAGCCGCAAGGTTATTATCTCCTCTTCCGAAATTGTCTATTTTTGTGCGCAATCTGAGCGCGAATTGGGGAGATATTACTGTAATGAGATTCTCCACTATTGTCGTTCAGCTTATAAATCGAGCGCACAAGAATGGACAATTTGGGTAGAGGAGATACGATTATTTGAGCCTTGCGGTTTATTTTTGTAGTTATAAATTGTCCACAATTATAAAAACGAGCCGCAAGCGGCTCGAATAATCCTCCTCTTCCCAAATTATTCAATTTAGTGGGCTAAATGAGCGTCAGTAATGGAGACATTACTGTATTCGGAGAAACCGCGGCGGGAGACGCTTCACACTTTCGTCGCTGAATTCTCTTTTGTTCTAGGATCTGGCCGTTCGTTCGGTGACCGCGAAAGTTAGATAAAATCGGGCGGTTTATTTTTGGAAACGTAGACTGTAAAACTGGGACTCGTAGTGTATTTTATTCTATTTTCTTTATAATGTTCTCACAAGCGAACACAAGAAGGGAAATCCTTGAGAAAATCAAAGATTAAAAATCGAGAAGTTTTTTAATAAGTTGCTGAATGTGGATAGAAATTGTATTTAAGTACTCGGATATTTTTTATTTTATAAAATAGGCACTTTTGAAACGACATTGTTCGAAACGTCGTCTCGAATAACGTGTTATTTTATTTCATAGTTATTCTTGTTATTTTTATTAGAATTTCTTATAGTTATTAGAAGTTTTTAATAAGTTGCCGAATGTGGATAGAAATTTTATTTAAGAACTCGGACATTTTTTATTTTATGAAATGGACACATTTGAAACGGCATTGTTCGAAATATCGTCTCGAATAACGTGTTATTTTATTTCATAGTTATTTTTGTTATTTTTATTAGAATTTCTTATAGTTATAGAAGTTTTTTAATAAGTTGCTGAATGAGGATAGAAATTTTATTTAAGTATTGTTCGAAATATCGTCTCGAATAACATGTTATTTCATTTCATAGTTATTTTCACGACCGTGATCCTTTCTGATGTAATGTTATTTGAAACATTATTTCGAACAACATGCGATTTTTTCGCGATCTGACGCAAAGTTCGCTGATCCGGTCGACGCTGATCGACTTCGTTGCAATTCAGCGGTGGCTGCGTCAAAGACGACGACCGGCGTGGTAAACAGCGATAAGACGCGAATATTAAAGTTCCTTTTAAAGCCCGCCGAGCGACAGTCGCCTGCATTATCGACGGACGAGAAGCGTCGCCGCTGGTGTAGAGCTTCCGATAATCAGAAACGCGTGTACTTTGCACACGGTCATGCGATTTCCCCGATCGCCAACAGCTGTGCGCCGTCCTGCAGCAGCGGTCTCTTTCTTTCGCGCTTAATCTCTCCCGACGAGCAGATAAACGGACGCTGTTTAGCTGAACTTCGCGGAACGCGTTCAGCGAACGGCGAAAAAAAAAAATTACCGTGAACTTCTTCGATGAACGCGTCGCGCGTTCGCGCGTCAATCCCGTCGAGCGTGTTTTACGTCGAACGTTGTGCCGTTGCGAGTTCTACGAGCTTTATGCGCTTATCGCGAAATTGAGCAGTTGCAATTTCGCATAGAAAGATCGAAAGAATTGAGAAACGTTGATACACATTGTTTTTTGATTTGTTAACGCTAGAACTATCAAACCAGTCAAAATGATTGGTTTATGATTTTTTCGTTTACGGTTCTTGATGTTATAAAAATATTTCTAGGGGAAATTTTTAGGTATATTTCCTTATTGTAGAATTTATATTATAATATATTGAAGAATTATGGAATATTGAAAATTATTGAATAATGTATATTATAATATATTGAAGAATTATAGAATATTTAAAATTATTGACGTATTTATTATAATATATTGAAGAATTATGGAATATTGAAAATTATTGAACAATTTATGTTATAATGTAAATTCTACTAATTTATCTCTCTCTCTAATTTATATTATAATATAAATGATATGCAGTTTTTTTTAAATATATATATATATATATATATAAATTCAGTCTTGGCATTGTTATAAAACAATGTACATTAGTCGTCACAATTAAGGTATACTATATATTATATTATAAATAAATTGTTACGGAAAGAAAGAACCTGTTCCAATAAATTCTCCCTAATCGACCCTCAGCTCGGAAACAAATTCGAGCCACGTTGCTCATTTCTATAATCGCCGATTGTCAACATTTATCAAAACGAAGTGCAAAACTCGAATAATCGTATCTCCTGTTCTCAAATTGTCCATTTTTGTTTACAAACTGAATTAAAATTAGAACGAATTTATTATATTAATTTCCATTTCTCGCAATCGAGGCAGACAATCTTTATTCTGCACAAACATCGGTAGTCCAATTACGAGAAATCTCTTCAGCCTGCATCGGCAGTCGCCACCACTAATTTCAATATAAAATCTCGCTGTTGTAAACACAATTAACACATTGCCAAAGAAATAATATCGAGCATAACTCGTTCAAAAATTCCGTGGCTTAATCGCAAACAGATCGCGTTCTCCCACAGTACGTTCGTTCCCCGAGCAAGTTTGCCTCCATTTTGAGAAAACCCGTACACGAATCGAAATCGTACGAGCGCGCAATTGCACGGCGAAATTTACATTGTATCGTAAAACATGCAAATCCCGAAGTTTTTCTGACAAGAACGATAATGAATCGTATTTAATCTGCTCACCGAGCAAACGGTTACCGTTTCTCTCGCCTTACGAGCACGGAATTATCGCGGCGCGGTGTGAACGAGCATATTAGCTCGATCCGGAGCCTAAAGGATGAGAAAGCCGCGCGCGTTCCGAGTCGAAGCAGACGCCGCGAGAAGAGCACCCGAAACAGCGGCCGATGGTATGAAAACTGTGAAAAAAAAGAAAAAAAAAAAAGAAACGACGGACGGTGGACGCGAAAGTCGGCGACGCTGTGTGGCATTTTCTATAGAGAAAACGTTCACCGTTAATCGAATTAATTCCCCGGGGACGAGCCGCTCATCCCCTCCAACGAAAATCAGCGTCGGCCATTGCTCCGGATGATCCCGTTCCCTTTTCATTAACGCGCAGGTGGAACTCGGCGGCGTTCGTGGGAAACGAGCCGCGTTTTTCGCCGCGTATGGTAATCGGGAGCCGGCGATGCCGCGAGAGAAGCAAGAGGTGTTTTGCAGGTTTCCGAGTCAAACGACGACGACGATGACGATGATGACGACGATGATGACGACGATGATGAGGGCGAGGGCGTGACGTTGACAGAAACGTCGACGACGGTGGCGTTGACGATGGGAAGAAATGCGAGCGGTTCGAAAACGCCGGCGCGCTATAAGCAGCTGGACGCGTTTCCGAAAAAGCGGAGAAAGTTGAAAATGGACGGGGATGACGTCACCGTTGCCCGATAGGCTGCACCGTGTCCGAACGAGGGAGAGAACCGGCCGACCTGTAACGATTATCCTGACGTCACGCGAGAGGACGACGCGCCGCGGCGCATGCTGATAGGGGTGTGTTGCTCGATCCCATGGTGACTGCCATAGCGGACCGGCTTCTCTCTCCCGAAAGGGTGCAATATTGACGGCCGGTGACGTCACGCGGCGCCCCGTTGTCGGATTCTACGCACGCCAGCATCCCTTCCTTCCTCGCGCCTCCTCTCGTCTCTCGTATCTCCTCTCTTCTCTCTCGTATCTCCTCTCTTTCCTCGTCCCCTCTCCTCTCTTCTCTCTCATATCTGCTCTCTTCCCTCTCCTCTCTTCTCTCTCATATCTGCTCTCTTCCCTCTCCTCTCTTCTCTCTCATATCTGCTCTCTTCCCTCTCCTCTCTTCTCTCTCATATCTGCTCTCTTCCCTCTCCTCTCTTCTCTCTCATATCTGCTCTCTTCCCTCTCCTCTCTTCTCTCTCATATCTGCTCTCTTCCCTCTCCTCTCTTCTCTCTCATCTTCTCCCGTCTCTTCTCATCTCTCACCTCGTCTCGTCTTCTCGCCTTCCCGTCTTCTTCTCTCGTTCCCGACGCTGGCACGTACGCGCAGCCACCCACGCGCGTTTTAATGCCGTCCGCGCCGCGCTAAATATTGCACTTACCCTCCGACGGGATGATTAAAGTTTATTTTCGAGCGGGAATCGTAATCGAATTACAACGTGGGCGAAATAATTTTATGAACTGCACGACGCCGCGCCGCGCCGCGCCGCCGGAACGCTTCCCTCTGTCTCTCGTTTGCCAACCCCCACGTGAGATCTCATTCTTCTCCGACTCCGGGGGGACGAGGGGGAAGTCGTTGCTGGATTTATAATGTTGATTAATTGGCCGACGCCGCTGTTGTTTCCCCGATGAGCCAGGTGCTGCCGAAGACAAATGGGCGTGCCTCGGCCGTCCGTGGGGCGAAAACTATCTTTAGCGCGTTTTATGGAACCGTCGGCTACGGGGCAATCGAGGGATACCTGTGGATTGTGTGCCGATGGCGGCCACGTTGCTTCAGAAGGGTAGTTGCGGTAGTTTTTAGAGGAGCCGGGAGCTAGATGGAGCGTCCGCGGGTCGAGCAATTTGGAATCTTTCGGGGATTAACGCTAAAACGAAATGCGCCTATTTTTCGGTATAAATAACATTGTGGATGATAAAATCTTGCAAATCGGGCGAAGATCGAATCTTGCAAATCGGGCGAAGATCGAATCTTCCAAATCGGGTGAAGATCGAATCTTGCAAATCGGGCGAAGAATCGAATCTTCCAAATCGGGCGAAGATCGAATCTTCCAAATCGGGCGAAGATAAAATCTTAATGATCAAAATGTTATTTATTATTTTCAAAATATTATAACCGCGTTATAATGTAATCACGGCAATAATCTGAAAAATTGCAAAATATTAACTGATAAAATAATCTGAAAGGATCGTGTAGAAAATGAATCGCAATTGTTCAGATTAAAATGTGCAATAATCACGGCAATAACCAAAAAAATTGCAAAATATTAACTGATAAAATAATCTGAAAGGATCGTGTAGAAAATGAATCGCAATTGTTCAGATTAAAATATGCAATAATCGCGGCAATAATCTCAAAAATTGTAGAAAATTAACTGATAAAATAATCTGAAAGGTTCGTGTAAAAAATGAATCGCAATTGTTCAGATTAAAATATGCAATAATCGCGGCAATAATCTCAAAAATTGCAGAAAATTAAGTGATAAAATAATCTGAAAGGTTCGTGTAGAAAATTAATCGCGATTATTCAGATTAAAATGTGCAATGATCACGGCAATAATCTCAAAAATTGTAGAAAATTAACTGATAAAATAATCTGAAAGGTTCGTGTAGAAAATGAATCGCGATTATTCAGATTAAAATGTGCAATAATCACGATAATAATCTCAAAAATTGCAGAAAATTAAGTGATAAAATAATCTGAAAGGTTCGTGTAGAAAATGAATCGTAATTATTCGGATTAAAATGTGCGCTGTTTATGTTTTAGCTCAGAGTTCTACGCACGGTGGAAAAATATTTCCATTGCCTCAAGATTGACGTAAAATGATTCGGTTGTCACTAGACCGCGAATTTTATGCGCGCATGAGAAAAATTAATAGATCCAATACGAGACGGTGAAAACGTTCAAAGAATTTAAAAATATCGTTTCATTTATTCCAAATCATTAAAATGATTAAGCGACGGAATCGATGTCTACGTAGATCCAGTGTCTTGTGATTTGGTGCAGACAATTTTTATTCTGCATGAAAATTCGCGGTCTAGTTGTTACAAGTATCGGTTACCGATGAACAGTTAAGAATAGTGAAGTATACGGTATCCGAAACCGACGACACCTCCGAGACGTCGCTATAAGGCAAGGGGTTAAAGAAAATGGCGTTCGACGGAACCATAACCGAGTGCCACGCGAAGATTTATTTGCCGAGGCGTTCCGTCAGAAACAGAGACACGGGCGCCCGACGAAAGGACATCCAGTTAATTAAAATTTCCGATGACAAAGGAAACGGTCGTTCGGGCAGAAGAGTAACTGTCCTGTCAAACAATTTGCCGGTAATTTCACGGAGACGCCAGAGCGGACCAGGAGACAGAACCGACGTCGAGAAAAGCTTGGGAGGGACCAGAGAGACAGAAAGACAGAGAGAGAGAGAGAGAGAGAGAGAGAGAGAGAGAGAGAGAGAGAGAGAACTGCGGCGGCGCACAGTATTTGCTCGATTTTGCTGGCCGAAGTTATTTTTCTCACTCAACGTGTCTAAAATGTATGTGCTAACTTGTTTACAATATTTCAACTTAGAAAAGATAATTAGGAACAAGTGAAAATTATCGATAAAATATTCGAAATATTATTTTTATTATCTTATTATTAATCTAATATAATAATTATGTTATAAATAATATCATTAATCGATAAATAGTATTGTTAATCTAGTGGAAATTATTATCAAATTATTATCAACGGAATTTGTCTATTTATTTATTTATGATATTTTAACGTAGAGGAAATAATTTTAGGTATTTAAAAACAAGTATTATCATTATTATTCGGCTATATAATTATTAAAAAAACATGTAAAAGGAACTAAAAACAATGAAAGACAATTAAAAGATAATGAAAAGCTATATGAAGCTATTAAAAAGTCTTAAATACCATAAAATACTATCGCGAACTGTTATAAATTATTGAAAATGGTAAAGGTAACTAAAAACGATTCGAAATTGTTCCAAAAAATTTGGAAGCTTAAAAAGTTTCTCCCATGAAAATTCTGCAAATGGAAATATCTCGAAGTTTGAGTAGCTTTAAGCGGACAATCAATAAAAACGTGGAAATCACAGAAAACTATTACAATGCATATCTGATCCAAAAATTGTGCGCAAAGAAAAATCTACTACAAAAGTCTGTACTTTCGATGCAGAACAACGCTACGTGAGTACATAAATAAAAAAACATAACATTAGTACACCGTTTTTCACGTATTCGAATAGCTCGGACAATCAATATTTGTAATCTTACGCAAGATTCAAAACGAAAAAAATTGTATTTCGGCCAGCAATTTGGACCTGATACTCCACCGTGCAGTGGCGGCGGCGGCGGCTATGGAGACGGCGGCGGGGGTGGAGGAGCGTCACGAAAACCGAGAGAGATCCTTTGTCGACGCGTTGCGCGACGCTGCGTTTATTTCAGTCGGGCGTCGCTATTTCTAGCGGCACCAGATCGAATATGCTTTTTCGTTCTGGTACGACGGGGCGACGCGCTTCTCTTCCTCGCTCGCTCTCTCACCCGCTCGCTCGGTCTCCGTCGGCCGTGGTCCTTCTGTAAGAGCGATCTGTCGGCCGGGCGCACAAAAATACAGTCAAAGAGAAAAGGTAGGGGAGGACGCCGGAGATCAGCTGTGTCGACCAACGTATAAATAATTCTCGGCCCACTTCCACGGGTGCAACGCGAAGAGACTCGTCTCTCGCGCACTCGCCGATGATGACCACGAACAGACCCCCTCGCCGCACCCCCGTATCCCTGGCGCTTCGCGAAACACGTCGTTGCTTGGACGCCGCGAGATGGATAAAATTTTGTTTTCGCTGTTATCGATCAATCTGCCGAGCCCTGAAGGTATATAATTGAGCCGTTTATTTTGAAAGTGGCATAAATCATTTTACCGTAATGAAAAGTGGTGATTTTTTAATGTTTATACGAAATTATTTGTACTGTGAAAAATATATCAGTATCCTGAGATAACAAATACAAGTGAATTTTCTAGAAAGTTAGCATCCATATTTTTAAACTTGTTAAAACGCAAATCCTTGAATATATCGACTTGAAAACAAAGTGACTTGTGCCACTTTCAAAATAAACGGCTCAATTGTATCTGCAGGGTGCCCCGAAAATGTCTCGCAATACGGAAATGTGGGGTAACTGAGATCATTTGAAGCAACTTTTTCCTTTGCGAAAACTTTCTCCGAGGCTTCGTTTACGAGTTATTAACGAAAAACAGTGACCAATGAGAGGCGAGCTTTCGCGAGGCAGCCCAGCCAACGAGCGCTCGAAGCCCAATTCTGCTGATTGGCCTCGGTCGTCTCGCGCCAGCTGATCTCACCTCTTATTGGTCACTGTTTTTCGTTGATAACTCGTGAACAAAGCCGCGAATTGCGTTTGCGCTAAGGAAAAAGTTACTTCAAATGACTTCGGGGATCTCCCATTTCCGGATTGCGAGACATTTATGGGACACCCTGTATTTAGACCTCTCGTTATCTTTACGACTGTGTACGCTTGGTTTAAGCTGTTTGTTCAGGCATTTTCTGTGAAAGAGTCCTCGTAATTTCAGTAACTTTAGAAGGCTGCTCGAACGTTTGAAAAAGATGAAATGGCTGTAAAGTGTTTTCTTTCGATAAAAAGGTTGCTTGTATGCGGTAAATATAGAGCGAAATGTTATCACTAGACTGCGGATCTTTTCGAAAAATCGTAATCGCCTGATGAAAACGTCGTTTCTTTTTTTTTTAATAATTTCAATAAATCGCATATAATACCCTTAGCATATAATATGCTAATACTGATTTTAAATATTACCAGTTCAAAGGGGAGAAAGAGTAAAATTGGTATTTTTTAAAATTAATATTGGCATTTTTTAGAAGAACGACTAGGTCGAAAACGAAATTGCGAAGACATCAGAACAATTTGAGAATATATATATTTTTGCATTATGTACAATTTATTAAAATTATTCAAGAGTATCGACGCGTTACTTTCGATCTACTATGATTGCTAATTATTACTAATCATAGTATTATAATCATTACTAATATATGATTACTAATCATAGTATTACTAATCATTACTAATTAATCTAATCATTAAATTACTAATCATTACTAATCTATGATTACTAATCATAGTATTACTAATCATTACTAATTAATCTAATCATTATTAATCATTACTAATCATTACTAATCTATGATTACTAATCACAGTAGATCGAAAGTAACGCGTCGATGCTCTTCAAATTCTTTAATTCTCTCTCTCCCCTACAAAATGAGTATTTTTTAAAATTAATACCAGCACTTTTAGAAGAACGACTCAAAAACGAGATTTCGAAGACGTCGGAATAATTTAAGAATTCGATCGCCAAAGAAAGGAGAAACTCCATAAGTGCCTTTTAACCGAAGAAAAATGTTCGTTAATGTCGACAATTGCTCATTCTCTTCCATCTTCGTGCAAATCGAGAATCCTAGATTTGCCCTTAGGCCAGAACCTCCGTCCGCGGACCGAACGGATAGTACCGAGGACGACAGGTCGGAATAAAATGTCGCCGAGGAAAGATCCACGCGTACGCGCATACGACCGGCACCATTCCGTAGACAGCGCACGTTCCGTCGTAATCGAGGCTATGGTGAAATAATAATCGGGCGTTAATTACACGGCCGCACCTCGCGGTACGTCCGACAGAGTGCGGCGACTTCTTTTCTTCTCCGTTCTCTCGGCGGATGATTCACTCTTTTATCCCCCGTTTCCTCTGTCTGCCACGAGATATCGGCGCGGGGCTAATGATTCTGAAATGCCATCGATTTGGAGTGGGATTAAGCTTTTTTCCTCCTTGAAAATGTCGGTTGAGTCAGCTCGGATTCGCTCGATACCTTCGTTCAATCCCGGATGCTTCGTTATCCGAGACCTTCTTGTTTCGCATTAACCGAGTCGTAAAAATATATTTCACCAATTTAACGCGGTTTCTGTTCCCCCTACAAGGAAATGGGCGGCCAAAAAATTTCCATAGAATTTTAGACATGTATTATTATTATTATTATTGTTATTATTATTATTATTATTTGCTTATTTAGCGTTTACGGGTCAAACAAATTTTCGGTGCGACACTGTTCTTTTACAAATCGTTAAAAATAAAATCGAAGAAATAATATTGCTGCGAATTACTCCATTTCTCTCGCGTCGCGGCATTTTATTTACAATAAAGAATATTAACTATAACGATAATATTCGATACAATTACAATTCAGATCTTTCAGAAGTGGGATGTTGAACGTTCGACAGTCCGATCTCGACTCTTCGATCGTCTTTCCGTTGGTAACACTCTTCCGTGGCAACCCCTATCTTCTATTATTCTTTAAGGAGTTGTTACAGCGACTTGATTTGAACAACTCGCCGTAACAATATCTATAGCACTTCTTCTTACATAGATACAAAATCAGAGCAGAGGATAAACCTTTCAATACTTAAGCGTTCTATGGTTAATGTTCATTGACTACCATAATTGCTCTTTTCTAAGGTGAAATTTTTCCTGAGAAAAACCGACGAATAAATCGCGAGTTTCAGAATTCACGGCAGCAATGAGTGCGTGCAATTTGGAACAGTAAAATCGCAAGAATTTCTGGACTTTATGGAATTCTAAGATCGTGCAAGCAATGCGTTTCTTTCGCATAAAGATACGCACTCTGATTATAAGTATTGGCTTCTAATATTTCTTGCGCTTTAAATGTAAAATAGATACAATTCAAACAGATCGAACAGTTTTCAGGCCTCTCGCACGATTTCTTACAAGAATGTTTAACGCATGCTCTGATATTCTATTTAAATGCTTCACATTCTAATATCGAAGAACGTGCGAAATCGACTTCTAATGAAAATATTAGCATTCCGTTTCACATCTACAGTCACGAAGCGACGCGCACACAGAAATCTCTAAATCTCTAAATACGCACAGAAATGTAACAATATTGTAAACCGCCGCCGGTTGCATTACGATGTTACAGGATGCCCACGAAAATCGTCTCGCGCAAATGCAAAATGATTTATTAATTGACCGCGGCGTTGGCTACGCCGCAAAACCAGTAGGAGCCGCGCGCGGCTGCGGCTAGAAACGCGAAGAAAGCCAATTGGCAATGAGATTTCTCATTGCTAAATAAGGCGCCAGAGCCGTGGCTGCGATCGAGAATTCGGAAATCGGTGCGCACGCGGAATGTTGTCCGCCGGTCGAGCGTCGTGCGCGGCGACCGGTTGCTTTTGTAAACAACCGCGCGGAGGACAACAACACGTGTGCCGTGTTGTTGGAAACACGCCGTGTGCAGGAAACCGAGAAATTAGAAAACACCGCTAAAATCGGACGCTTCTTTCGTCTCGTCGTGAAAATCCGACTCGACTTATCAGCGGCGCGACAAATTCTGGTTGTCGATTGTCGACGGCTATAAAAACGAGTCGCGAACATTTTTGTCTATAAGTTGAGGGACGATTGGAGAGAATTTATCGCAGGTACAGTAATTTTTCCTAGAAATGTTCGGAGGTCGGAATTGAAACCGGCAAATCCGAGAATACTAAGTCGCGATTCTTCGGGCCTGCTTCGGGCCTCGCGGCTCGTTTTTATAGAAACTCGCGACATTAATATGAATACGTAGTAATGCTAGAATAAAAAAGGATGACTTAACTTTTTTATTTATAATCTTTTGCCACGATTCGGAGGCAATTCAGGGGCCAGATGCCACGATTCGGAGGCAATTCGGAGGCCAGACGCCACGATTCGAAGGCAATTCAGAGGCCAGATGTCACGATTCGTAGAGAATTCGGAGGCAATTCAGAGGCCAGATGTCACGATTCGTAGAGAATTCGAAGGTAATTCAGAGGCCAGATGTCACGATTCGAGGGCAATTCGGAGGCCAGATGCCACGATTCGAAGAGAATTCGGAGGCAATTAAGAGGGCAGATGCCACGATTCGAAGGCAATTCGGAGGCCAGACGCCACGATTCGAAGGCAATTCAGAGGTCAGATGTCACGATTCGTAGAGAATTCGGAGGCAATTCAGAGGCCAGATGTCACGATTCGAGGGCAATTCGGAGGCCAGATGCCACGATTCGAAGAGAATTCGGAGGCAATTAAGAGGGCAGATGCCACGATTCGAAGGCAATTCGGAGGCCAGATGCCACGATTCGAAGAGAATTCCCAGCGAAACAGATTTTCCACATTCGATTATTGACCGCGATTTAATTATCGTCGATAAAAAGAGTGATTACTTTTAACGATATGTTTGCTAGCAAATTAAAGCAACGTCGAATAAATCGTTCCGAGCAATTTTTTCTCGAACAATACGCAAGAAAGTTTCTCAGCTCAACGATCATTAAACGAGTGAAATTTAAATGATAATAACCCCGACAAGAAATTCCTAGGATTGCAGTAAATTCTCATCAGTCGTCCACAAAGCTTGCAACCGAGAATTTACTATACTTGAGAATTTACTGTCGCGAAACAGCGCGTGTAAACGTTCTCCGTTAACGCATTTGGCTGCGAACCGATCTTGAAGAACACTTGGCATTCACGTGTTTCCCGCGAGTCTCGCGTACGCATAACGCATAGAGTCCGTTCTGAGGACACGAATGAATAAACGATGATTGACGTAACGTTTCCGAACGTTTCGCAGCGGACTGCGATATTTTTCCCGCGACCGCGACAAATTCCGATCGCGATTCCGAGCAAGCTTCTACTCTACGAAAGTCACGCGAACGCAAACTGGCATAGTCGAGAGCGAAGCGCAGTAATTTCTCTTGGAAATGCCGAATTTCGGGTTGCTGTGAATTTCCCTGTGCTAGTTCTACGCCTATGTAATTTATTGCTACGTCGATGCTAAGGATCGGCGGATTTCTCAGAAAGACAATCGGTCACTCGAATAATCTTATCTCCTCTTCCCAAATTGTCCACTTTTTTTTTATATAATTTGAGCGTCAATTAGGGAAAATTTATTGTACTTGGCCGTCGAATCGTCGAACCGACAATTTTAGACGGCCGTGCACTACATTTTTGTGCCCAAAAATTATTGATCATTTCTAAACGCTATCTTTTAGCCTTTTCTTTCCTGAATTTGTTAAGAAATTTCTTAGATTATCTCGCAGCATCCTGATTGCAACGACAATTTCATCGAAGATGATCTACCAAGCACGAGCGTTATTAATAAACCGAATGAATTAATTTATTAATTGGAAAAAATGTACTAATTTCAACTCAATAAAACAATTAAGAAGAGAAAAGAAAATGCCTCGGTAGCTTCCGTATCTTTCAATTAATGCAGACAACTTTTATTTCGAATAAGAATCCGCAGTTATCAAAATGTTCTCTAAAACGAAACAAAATTTCATTCTTCCGTTACCGAAGTCTAAGAACGAAAACAAATAGAGCCACGCAAGAAGCAAGAATTTGTACCGTTCCATCAAGAAAATAACTAAGGTTTCAGATCACGATCATTCAAATAATCAAGCTTTCACAATAACAAATTAAGGGCTTAGATCGCCCCCGACGCAGTTTCATAAAATCGCCGGACAAATTGTTCCGACGTTGTTCGAGCGGGAGATCGCGTCGCTATAAATAGAAAACAATCCAACGACGCCCACGCAATCCCCGTTGCGAATGAAAATCGTAGGGCGACGGGTCGGGGCGTCGATCGATCCGAAAACGCGCGGAATGACGAAAATTCCGCGAACGTCCGCTCGAGAGCGGACGCGCGGCTTCAATTCGCATAGCTGCGAGCACGATGCCCGCGCCTTTCGTACGTAGGATTCGCGAGAAAGTTATCCGGGATAAAAATGATTCGCGGCGCGGCGCGGCGCGGCCGTTTCGGCCCGAAACAATGGCAACGGAAGCTCGAGGCGGGCCGAAGTTGCAGCGAGAACTCTCTCGCATCGTTAATTCCGAACGAAAGCGCCTCCTCGATTTGTCGGAAGCCTTTTGCCAGAAGCCAAGCACAGCTTGCGTCGACCGTGTGTGTGACAGCGTCGCCGCGGCCTCGGAAAAATCCGCGAAAAAAATACCGCCGCGTTCGCGCGGCGCCGCGAAAGTCGAAAGTAAGCTCGACGACGTTGACGCGTATCATTTCCGTTTCGTCGCTCGGTTTTCGTCGTGAAACGGCAGAGCCGCGATAGAGTAACGAAGCCGAAGGAAATTCGTGTATGGGGAACAACGGTAAGGCGAGCTCCATTGAGTGTAAAGCCAGCAAGGTAACGGTTTCCGGGCAAGGATGTGGCACAGCCTACATACCTCCGGCTCGATGTAGGAGAAGGAGGCGCGGAGAGGAGGAGGAGGGAACCACGGACACGGGGGATAAGAAAAGGAGAGACGCGAACACCGGCACCGGCACCGCCAGCATCGGAGAAAGATGCGACGCCGGCGAACAGGAAGGAAAGAAAGAAAGGAATAGAGACAAAAAAGATGCTCCGGCTACCGGCTACCAGGCGAGAGATCCTCTCGGCTCGAATCTTCGGCGGACGGGGCCGTCTCGGGATCGACCGAAACGTATCCCGGCCCATTTTCTAATGCCCGATCGCCGTTTGCTGGTCGAACGCGTGACTGCAATCCCCGGAATCGCATTATCCAGTTTGAAGTACGAACGCGACGTAGGCGCACGTAATTTCTCCCTAATTCGCGCTCGGATTGCGCACGACAATGGACAATTTGGGAAGAGGGGGCACGATTATTCGAGCCTGAAACGCTTAAAAATGAGCCGCGAGGCTCGAATAATCGTGTCTTCTCTTCCCAAATTGTCCATTTTTTGTGCGCAATCTGAGCGCGAATTAGAGAGAAATTGCTGTACATGTAATGCGATCCGAACGACATTCGCGCAATACTTAAGCACTTGAACGGTTAACAACCATAAGTAAGTTCGCCAGCAGTTTTGATAACTGTGACGACGCGTCGCTATTTCGCGGAATTGTGACAGAAATTTGGTGTAATGTGAAACACGATGAGAAGCCTAAGAGAATTCAAGAATGGAATATCAAATGAATTTTCTTGAAATTATAAGAATATATAGAATTTTATCGAATTTATAGAAAAATTCTACACGATTTCTGGTTCTCGTTTTCTTAAGAACGCCAGGGACGACTTTAAGTCGCACGAAGATCCGCTATCTAATAAGAACGCATTGCACTTTGATTTCGTAAGTAATCCTTGTACCAATCAGCTGATTTCGTAATCGTATACTTTGTCCATTCGTGGGATTAATCCCAACGTAGACAATCACGGGTGTCCAGAGTGCTTGACTTGCACGTCAACCGATTTCCATGAAATTTACAGCTCGGGCTTAGATAAGAAAGTTAAGAAACGTGAGTTATTTATTTATTGTTTCGACGCTTCAAGTAACAGCAAAATTAATCAGTTGGCTGCGGCGCCTTCTTTTCAGAGCGCGCGCCTAATCAAGCGGAGAGAATCGAGCGACGACGAATATACTCGTCGAACACGAACCAAGTGTCGCTGTTACAATATTGGATCAAAAAGACGGCTTTTTATCTTATAAATTTAACAATTCTATTACTAATATTTGCTCATTCACTTAACATTAACGTATACTGCGAAAAACGCAGGAAAAATTAAATACGTAATGGCATTTTGCACTTCGAACTCGCGACTCTTTCCTTCAAAATCGCGATATTCTTTTCTAATCTTATTTTTATAACAACGTAAACACCTTCGCGTAGGATCGGCCTCGAAATATTCTAAACATCTTGAAATTTGAGAATATGTTTTTGTTGCCACTAAAATCACAATTTAAATAGCTAATGGTCGCTACTTTTCACGCGCGACGAGAATACTCGTCGTGACACGAAATACCGCCACTTCAACGCAGCTAACTGGTTAAAGATTTAGTTCCTCTACCATCTCCAAATTATTCTGTTTCACAAGGTGTCCGAATATTAACGCGAGAACGCGAACGCGAGCTTGCAAGAAGTTCTGGCGAAAACACGAAAGAGCGCTTTTTTTCGCGCGACACGCAGCATGGGAACGTTTCGGCGATATTTACCTTAATCTTGAAACGGCAACGAGAAGTAACTATCGCCCAGTCGTTTCCCACGCTGTATCCGAGGAAAAACCAGTTCGTTTGTTTCGCCTGCTTGTTACAATTTTTTGTTTTAGCAAAACGTTAATGAGCCCGCGTTTACATAACGCATTTTTTGTTCGCGGGCGAACCGCCGTTCGAAATGTAATCGAATTACCGCAGTAGTTTCTACCTTTGAAAAAGTCGACAACGGGAGAGATGCCGGCGAGTGGACTCGTTTATTTCGAAACTTTCCTTTTCACTTTGCTTGCGTCCTAGTTATCTCGGCGAAAAATCGCACTTTTGGTCAATTAAAAGATCGTCCGTTGTAAAAGTAAAATAAAAATGCTATTAAATCCTTATAAATTTATACGCCTTTCTATATCTTAACGCGAAAAATTTATTATGCTGGTCTCACAGTTTTCACAGTTTTTGTCTCTGAATTGTTGAAATTACGAAGCCTCTTTCTCACGAAACGATCGAATAAATTCCTTTCTTCGTGCTTACGTTATGGTAAAAAATGGCGCAAAATCTAAGTTTTTGTCTTGTCATTTTTACAGGGCAACGCGCGTTAAAAATCTACGCATAAATCTATAAATGCATAAAGGATCCGCAGTCTCGAGCATCGCTTCTATTTTTCTGATACATTAACCAAGTTTTGCTTAAACATACCCTATTTATCCGTAAAAAGCCAGTCTCTCTTACAAGAGAAACAGCATAGAACTGTGTTCGGTCGATTCGACTGCCCGGATAGGAGTTTTACAAATGTAACTAGATATTGTAACCGTATCGATTTCTTTTTTAGCTTCAACCACACGTTCGTGCTTAACGTTAAACATTATATCACCTATGACTGATAGCTACTTTACGAACCGAAAGGTTTATTTATACCCGTTAACACATTGACGGCCGCGCCGAAGACACCTCAAAATTTCATAGAATTCAAGAATTTTGATCAATTAAATTCAACATGCGAAGCAAAGTTATTATGACATCGATTACTATACCATTATTTTTATTTTCTTGCGAATCTTAATAAAATTAAGAATTTGTTATGGATTATAGATCGTGGAAATTAAGTTTTAAATAATTTCGTCACCCGCATACCGGCGACGCGGCTGTCAAATTGTCGATAAGTAAACAAATAAGTGAATAAACTTTCATTTGTCTTTGCAGAGCCACGATTGAAAGGCGACACAGTTGACCCGTTGCCATACTTTGACGAGTCCGACTCGTCGTGAAAATTTCTAGCAATAACTTATATTATATTATGTATTAATATATAAATGTTATTCTGTCCTTTAAAATTGGAATAAAATTCCGACCCCTTCTCCTCGATATTCAAGCATTCGTGTAAAAGGCGACGAGCATCGATTCATTTCTAAGAAATTCTTGCAATCGAAAAATTTCTAATCGCGGTAACTGCGAAGAAAATGGCATGTCAGGGGGTTAAGCAAAAGAATGCCGTCGATTAGCGATCGTACGAAGAGAGTAGACGAGGCTCGCTCGGACGAGCGCACGGAATCGAAATCCGCGAACGAAGACAAGACGATTACGAAAGCGGGGCCCCCGCTGCAATTCGCCGAGGCCTCTTCGTACGAAGGTGTCTTTGATGGCGGTTTTTACGAAGCAGTTTATCGAAATGGCGGTTTTCAGGAAAGATTAGCCGGCGGGTAATGGCACGCGGGAGAATTCGAGCCCCGCGGTTGGTCACGCGCGAATTTAATCCTCGTCGAACGGCGCGCGGTCGAGCAAGAAACGCGCGAGGAAAAAGAGCCGCGGCTGCGAGAAACGAAGGAAGAAAATCAGCACCGACGGACATGTTTCTTATGCGCGCGGAGCTCCGCCAGTGAAAGGAAGTATATCGCGGCTGGTACATACGTAGTTACTTAATCTCCGTTTGACAGAAACGAGGTCATTTTTATCGAGGCCCTCGCGGAACCGATGCGAGAGTCTGCCGCCGCCGCTTGTTCCCGTGAAACCGCTTCGATCGACGCCGTGGGCTCGCAATCTTCCCTGCCTTCGGAACACCGCGTTATTGTCCGCGATTTCACAAAGGACATTCGAGAATTCCCCTGTCCCTGACGGAACCACCAGATGCGACATCCTTGAGAAGTATGCGCGCAAGGTGATCGCCGGCGAAACGAAAATTCTCGTCGAATTGGAATTCGTTCGTCGTCTATATTAATCGTGCTCGGTTTCAAGCGGATTTGATGCGGATTTCAAGTACATTTCAAGTACCTGTACGTCGACTGATTTCGATGAAATTTGTAGTTTAGGCTCGGATAAGAAGGCTAAGAAACGTGAATTATTTAGTCATTTTGTTGACGTTTCAAGTGACAGCAAATTAAATGTCTAGCATCTCTCTAGCATCTCCAAGTTATCCTGTATCAAAAGATGTATTATTAATGTAATAATATAATAAATAATATTAACGCGAGTATGCGAACGCGAGAATTTTCTAGCGAATTTTCTAGCGAAAATACGAAAGAGCTTTTCGCGTGACCGAATTGTGTTTTGTTGTTTCTCCGTGGTCGAGTGAACGGTGGACAGATTAATCGAATGTGAAAATATCGCTGTCCATTAATTGTATTTTAAAGTATCAACGTATTTATTGCAGTGATTAAAGGGAGAATGAAGCTTCTGTTCGGCTCTCGTACATTGTAATCGATGCGAACGATTTGTTATTTTGCATAACGATGCGCAATGTAGTTCTCGTTGCTTCGTGTTTTCCCCTGTTAATTTCGTTTTTAAGTTAATTTTATGGTGGATGCAGGCTATTGTTAGCGCCTTTTCGTTAAATCATTATCGAACGATTTGTCAATCGAACGATCTCGAATTAGATTAGAATTAGAATATATTAAAATTAGATTAGAACAAGGAGATTATTAAGCAATAGATTGGAATTAGAAAATCTTCTATTAGAACGATCAAGATCGCATGATTGATTATTGAAAGGAGAAACGCGATTATTCTTGCTTCTTTCTTTCGTCCTTTCTTTCGCAGGGTAATGGAACCAAATCGGGATTCATTTCTGCTCTTAACAATTTTAACAAGTGCACGATAACGTGCCGGAATCTTAAAACTCTTTTAATACTCATCACCGTTACAAATCGCATAAAATCCGCAGTCTGCGAGTCGCGATTCGTTCGATTCGATTATTTTAGAATAATTTAGAATATTTATTATTATATTATATTAATATAATTATTTAGAATATTTAGATATCTTCTCGATTAACTCGTTGCGAACTAATTTGTGAAACGAGAGGTGCTGCTTCTGTCGGGCGACGAGTTTATTATGTTACATAATTTCACAGAATTATATGCGATGCATTATTAATGCACGTATCATTATCGAAACGCGATCGTCTATTGGTAGGTTGCTCGAACCGAATCGAAATTCGTTCGCGTCGCAAACGCAGAGAAGTACGAACGACGACGATTTAAAAGAAGCCGTCGCAATTTGATATTTCTGTCGAAGCAACGAGGTTACATCTGCGTTCGAGTAACTCGTGGGAGATCATCGAGGGGAATATTCCCCTAATCCGTGGTCGCTCGTGAAATTCCCGGGTGAAAATCGATGGTGTGCAGGCTCGCGCGATCAAATTCGAGCCTCGCCTCGCCTCGCGATAGATTTTGCCCGTACGCGGCAACGATTGCGATAAAACCGCTTCTCTTTTTTTTTCGCGGTCGCCATTAAATTCGTTCGTAGCTGGAGGTGAGGGCCGACGAGTGCAGTGCACAAGAACACTTTCGCCGACGTGCTTGGTTTTCCCCTCTCGCCGTCCCGCGCCGCCAAGTCGCGGCTCTTTAACCGAATAGGAGTATATCCCTTCCCTTCGAGAGTCTGGCTCTCCCTCTCCTTTTCACCGTCTACGTTTCCCTCTGCCTGTCTCTCCTCTCCCATCCTTTTCTTTCGGTCGCGACGTTTCACTCTCCCCTCTCTCTCTCGCTCTCTTCTGCTTCAATCGTCCGTCCTCGTTTCTTTCGATGCTTGCTCTCTCCTTCTCTCTCGCTCCCTCTCTCTCGCTCCCTCTATCTCTCGCTCCCTCTCTCTCGCTCCCGCTCTCTCGCTCCCGCTCTCTCGCTCCCGCTCTCTCGCTCCCTCTCTCTCGCTCCCTCTATCTCTCGCTCCCGCTCTCTCGCTCCCGCTCTCTCGCTCCCTCTCTCTCGCTCCCTCTATCTCTCGCTCCCGCTCTCTCGCTCCCGCTCTCTCGCTCCCGCTCTCTCGCTCCCTCTATCTCTCGCTCCCGGTCTCTTGCTCTCACTCTCTCTCGCTTCCTCTCTCACGCGCTCCCTCTCTCCCGCTCCCTCCCTCTCTCTTTCTCTTTCTGCCGTTGTCTCTCTCGCCCGTCGCCTCTCAAGAATCCGGATCTAGTCTCAAGGTTTACATAAAGGAGCTTGGACGAAGCCCCCGTCTTTCTCGGCGCGCTATGATTAGCTTCGTTCTCCTCCGAAGATTTTCTATTATATTTCGTTTCGAGGCTCGCTAACGATCCGTCGGGGTTTCCCCGCCGCGATACACATACTATGCGCATCGATGGGCTCGGCTGTTAGGGTTGCGGCTCTCTCGTCATCGGGAACCCGTGCGGTTGCCTTCGAATCTTAATCAGGCTTCGAGAGAGATACAGTTATCATCGCGAACAAAAAGAAACAGAGACTGGTATATGCTCCGAAAATATCTGTGCTCGCGGAATTTCGATTACTATAATTCTCGGAGACACGCGTTGCATCGAAATAATCGTTCGGAAAAGTTCCACGAAACGCGAACCCGCGGCTTTTAACTTCGAATTGACTGTGGAAATATAAGAGACGAATAAGTAAGATATTCGGAATGTTGTTTAATTGTACTGTTATTCGATACTGGCGTAGTCGAATTCATTGAACAGCATTTATGCGCAGACCTGGTAAACATTTTATTGGAAATGATTCGTTCCGAACTGTTGTTCGCAATGCTGTTGTTTTCGAACTGTTATTCAAAACGATATCGATCTATTTGAAACAGTGTGGCGAAAGAAATAATCTTGAAAAAGATATATACAATAAGGAGATTTTAGTTTTAAAAAGCTTCACGTCAATTTGCTGTAAGCAAAACTCTCTCTCTCTCTCTCTCTCTCTCTCTCTCTCTCTCTCTCTCTCTCTATCTCTCTACCTCTCATTACAAAGATATAATCCTTGAAATAATATGCAATAAGAAGATTTTATTTTAAGAAACTTTTACAGCTTTTACTGCTTCGAGAAGATACAATCCTTGAAATAATATGCAATAAGAAGATTTTATTTTAAGAAACTTTTACTTACTTTTTACTGCGTCGAGAAAATAAAATGAAATAAAACGAAAGAAATAAAGCAAAATAAAATAACATTAATTGACATAATATTCCAAACGTGCCCGGGTCTGTTTATGCATCGCGCAATGGAAATTTCTAAAAATTCTATTCAAATTAGGACTTTTACTTTCAAGATCGTTTTTCTTTATCTGTTCCCTCATCGGAATGTGCAACGTAAGAATGCGTTTCAAGAAAGTTCTATTGTCTGCGTTTTAAACGGACTCTCTTAAAGAGTTCCACGACTCTCCTGGACACCGTGATTTCATTCCGACCAGATCCCGGCGATTATCGAACTCCTGATTCCGTTGAGTTTAATTTAGCAGTCGTAAACTCCCGCAATAAATGTAAAATTAATGTAACTTTCATTCGGCGAAACGTGGATCGTCGTTCAAGATCACGCAGATATGTCACGCCGCTGGCAGAAAACCGTACTAAACCGATTGTCTTAATCTCAATCTTTTCCGCATAATAGAATCGCTCGCGATTGCGATCCCTTAATTGTTTCGAACGATTTATGCCGCAGCGTTCTGCCGGCGAGCGGGCAGAGATTTCAAGAGATTTCAAGCGGACGCACCTTGGAAATTCCACGATCGTCGATCGGGCAAGATATTAGAAGAATAATCGGATGCAGAGAAAGGCAAGTTCACGGAAGATCATCGTACCAAATAAGATTCGTCGAGTGACACCGATACCATCGAGAAGATCCCCTGATCGTTACTATCATGGCACCGCCAACCACTCGGCGATATATATTACTGATCTACAAGGTGTTTCACAATGAGTTGGATGCGAAGGGAACCACAACGCGCGGACCGTTAACGTAACGAATGAAAACGTGCCACTCGAGAGTCGATCCACCGTTGCGACACAATAGCCAGCCAGCCAATACATATGTATGTATATATATATATATACAGGGTGTCCCGAAAATGTCTCGCAATCCGAAAGTGGTGGGTTCCTCGGATCATTTGAAGCAACTTTTTCCTTTGCAAAAATGTTCTCCGAGGCACCGTTAGCGAGTTATTAACGAAAAACAGTGACCAATGAGAGGCGAGCTCGGCTGGCGCGACGTGGCCGAGCCAACGGCGCCAGCGGTCGAGCGGTCGAATCCCAGCTCAGCTGGCGCGAGGCGACTGGGCTTCGTGCGCTGGTTGACTAGGCCGCCTCGCGTCAGCCGTACTCGATTCTTATTGGTCACTGTTTTTCGTTAATAACTCGTTAACGGTGCATCGGAGAAAATTTTTGTAAAGGAAGAAGTTGCTTCAAATGACCCGAGGAACCCGCTATTTCCGGATAACGATACATTTTTGGGACACCTTTTATATATATATTTATGTATATATGCATGCGCAGAGAGATTACTTTCTCTACATAGTGAACGCGCAGTGTGTAGACGCTGGCTTGCTATGTGCGCTGAAAGCAGCACCGATTTTAACCCTGGAACGTCGAATTTCCCAACGATCGATCGGCCAGCGAATGCGCGGTCTATTCTGCCTCGTAATATATAGTCAATTCATATTTATGTCACACGAATTTTGATCCGCATCAAATTTTTAACCCTCGAACTATGAGACCTCCGTCCTCGCTGCAGCATTAAATTTCAGTCGGATAACCGAAACGTTATAAATGTTATATATGACAATATAATACATATAATATACATAATATTATTATTATATATTATTAATATATATATACATTAATAAATATAACAAAAGAAACGAATCAAAAACTTTTCACCTAGTTTCTAGCAGAGTTAGACATCGCTCGAATAAAATTTTATTCGAACAACGCTCCGAATAAATTTGTCGAATATTTATTCTAATTTCGAGCATTTATTGATACTGTTTATACTATTTATACTAATCTCTCGGATAAATTCTTCGAACAAACCTTTATTCGAATGAATTCTTCGAGTACGCTTTTATTCGAATAAAATGTTGAATAAATTCTGCCGATAGAATTTCATTCGTTATCCGTCGTTCGACTAAAAAAGTATGCCCAACTCCGGTTCCTAAGCCCCTTCGATTTGCGAGATCATTGTTCTCGCGGCGACAGAAGAATGCACCCGGTGGTCGATGTAAACCGACGAACAGCTCGGCCCGAGATTTTCATTACCGGTTTCGCTCGACGTTATTAGGCAAGCGGTTAATTGAAACAGCGAAGGGAAGTAGCGAGCGAGGCGCATCGTCGAACATGATCGTCGGCAACGTCGTTTTTCTAGATTCGTCGCGTCGAGACACCAACACGCACGAACAATACTATTAACGATCGGAACGAAACGCCGGCGGAACATTTCGACATCTTATTACCGCGGGCAATGCATCTATTCGCGGCATTATCTCCGCTATGATCATCGATCCCGACTGCCGTCCTCTTTCATTCCGCGGCTAATTATAGAGCCCGGAGTGCCGAAGACATTGCATGGGAGAGCGATGGACATTTTTGGGAAGAAGCATTTTATATCCGGAAGGTGCGTCGATCGATAAAATTTAATCGCCTGCATTTAGCGAGTTCTCGTTTCGGAAGATTCTCTTTTCCTGGATACGTGTGTGTATATCGTAAAGTAAATCCTTCAATCGTGCTATCTGATAATATAAATTTATTTATCGAGTTCCATTTAATTCGACGAGATTAAGTAGTATTGCCCCTGTGCGATCGATAAGGTCGCATCGAATCGAATTCTCGAAAGTCTGCCAACGCGGTTCGATGTTCAACCAGCTAGCTGTGTTTGACGAGTATACTCGTCGTGGAGAAGTGGCTGTATTTTGTGTCGTGGCGAGTATACTCGTCGCGAGTAAAAAGTAGTAACCGTTGGCTATTTAAATCGTGATTTTAGTGAAAACAAAAACATATTATTAAATTTCAAAATATTTAGAAGAAGAAAGCGCCACAGTTGACTGGTTAAACAATTATAGGTTCTCCGACGATGCAAATCGTTTCGACAACTTTTTAACAGTACGGATTTAATTCGCGAGCGACTCGATATCAACAGGATTTAACTCGCGGGCAATTTCATCGATACGAACTTTTACGATCGTTCGACATTGACGCTCTGCCGGTGAATTATGTCCTTTTTATCATCGCGCGGTTATTAATGCGCGAAAGAGAAGCGATTGCGGTTAATGCAATTCGCAATCAACGTTCCGGCGCGCTCGTTGATCGACGTTCCTTCTTTTTTTATTTTTTCGCTCGCCAGGATTTATCACGTGGGTCGCCTGCCTGGGGATGACCCCTTTCCGAATTCGAGGAGAGAAAGAGATTGAAATGTTTTCGGGCGTCCCGGACGCCGCAGATAAGGCTTTCTTAATTCGCGGCGGTTGGCCGGGACGATAACTTTTTTTCTGGTAAACAGCGGCCCGACGCGTGCAAACAACGAGTTCACCTGGATTTGTCTCTCGTAATACCCTCGCCGATCGATCAACGCAACAACAACAACAACAACGCACACGCTCTCGAAAGCGACGCGATAGTTAAGATTCCCCTCGTAATCCTACGGTAATAAAATCGGCGGAGTGCTCATAATTCATAGACGCGCGGAATTCATTGAGTCTCGCGGGGGACGTCATTGATATAATCGAATGCGGAAAGTTTCCGGGTTGTAACAATATTCGTGCTTCAATATCGAGCGTAAAAATAAAACTCTGCGTTACGTCTACGCTTGCCTCCGCCCCTCCCGGCCCCTCCTCGCACGGTTCTTCGAACACAAGTACGTCGCCGGGACAAACGAATACAGATAATTGCTACGCGAGACGTAGCTCTGACGAGTTTATTAATTTTTTCCGGCATTTTTTTTACTGCTTCTGCTTGCGTAAATGTATATCTTTATTATTAGAGGCTCCGTTATAAAACGCAGACGTGATTGTTCCTCCATCGGACATACGGTAAACGGAGTTGAACAGTTATTTAGATTATATCGTACATATTTGGTTTCCTTTTCACATTTTAAATAGATTAGTATTTATTTTTATTGGTTTAAATACAACACTTTTATAAAGTATCTGTAATTTTATAATTATATGTACTTGTAATTATTTATAATTATATATAATTATAAATATAATAATATGATAATAAATATATATATATATATATATATATATATATATATATAAAAATGTAAAATAGCGACAATAAATATACAATATAACTTAATAAAGAATATCGAAATATATGTCCTTCTTAAGCAGTTAGCTGTCTTTGACGAGTACACTCGTCACGAAGAAGTGAAACAATTCTGTGTTACGACGAGTATATTCGTCAAAAACGGCTAACTGCTTAAGAAGGACATATATTTCGATATTCTTCATTAAATCATATTATATATTTTATTGTCGTTATTTTATATTTTTATATATATATATATTTTTATTATTATATTATTATATATTATATTATAAGCTGATCTGTTCGAGCTAATAATGGAACCCGAGATAAATCTCGAAATTAGTGAACCGTAGAATTTCGTCGTCAAACTTTTTCGATCATTTACCATCGACTGGAGAAGAGAAAGCCTCTCCGACACGTTCAGAACCCTAATTCTCGTAACCCTGATTCTCGTAAAGTTTACGAAGGCGACAACCGCGCGTATTCGGGAGCAGAATGAGAAAGACGATGTCCAACGAAATGTCCAACACCAGGAAGTCTTTTTTCAGGCCGCATAATTGGGCAAGGAAAGTCGCGGGACAAATTCGCTGCTGTAAAACCACGTCCGCCGATTTTTAGCCACTGGGACCAGCCAACACGTTGCACACTTAAAAGCCGGCGATGTCTGAGAAATCGAGCGAAGACGATGCGCGCGTGGCTGGCTGCGTTTTCAGAGGCCGTTTTTACGAACCGACTATCGCTCGGATGGCCTTAATTATGCCGATGGTCGCCTAACTGCGGCCTAAAGGCCGGCCACCGTGTCGCGGGGCAACGTGAACGCGTGTTTCCTTAGTTGTCCCTCGCGAGCATTATGAAAGTCAAATGAGCGTTCCACGGCAGCCGCGCCCGAGGGAACTTTCCTCGGGAGAGGGAAAAGGGCCGCTTGTATTGCACCATTTGCCCGGAAATTGACCAGCCGCCGACCGACTCTCCTCGATCGGTTGAATAATCATCTCGCTCTGTATCGGGAACGATATATCGTCGACGCGAAGGGCGCGTCGTTGACACGCGGAGATCAATTTTCGGAAAAATTGCCGGTCGTTTGCCACCGTTTACTCTGACCTACTGGCGGCCGTGCTGCTTTCTTTCGGAAATGCGAAACTCGGGAAGAAAAATCGTGCATCGTAAACGGTCCTCTCGCTTATCTCGCTGCGAGGGAAATCGAGCGAGTTATAACTTCGCGAATTATTCGCTGTTGTTGACGGGGGAATCAATTTCCGGTGAAAACCTTCGATGTTAGTCGATAAATTCTGATATTTGCGTATTCAGGTTCGAAGGCGATTCGGAGGCCACGTGACACGATTCGAAGGCAATTCGGAGGCTACATGATACGATTCGGAGGCAATTCGGAGCACATAATACGATTTGAAGGCAATTCGGAGGCCACGTGACACGATTCGAAGGCAATTCGGAGGCCAAATGCCACGATTCGAAGGCAATTCGAAGGCTACATAATACCATTCGGAGGAAATTCGGAGGCCACGTGACACGATTCGAAGGCAATTCGGAGGCCGCATGACCCGATTCGAAGGCAATTCGGAAGCCAAATGCCACGATTCGAAGGCAATTCGGAAGCTACATGATACGATTCGAAGGCAATTCGGAGGCTACATGATACGATTCGAAGGCAATTCGGAGGCCACGTGACACGATTTGAAGGCAATTCGGAAGCCACGTGACACGATACGAAGGCAACTCGAATCGAACCACGCGCGCATCGAAGCGAAGGAAACTCTGATCGAGCTGTAAATAATTGGCAGAATTGTAACACGTGATTGGTGCCATGGTTTTCGAAAGAGTGCCGAATTCGAAATTTCGTCGATCGAACGATCAGTATCGCGATCTACGCAGCTTAATTTCCCTCGTAATAGGAGAAATACAGTAATTTCTCCTTAATTGTTGTTTAAATTGTAAAGAAAAATGGATAATTTGGGAAGAGGAGATACGATTATTCGAGTTACCGATTGTCAACAATTATAAAAATGAGACGCGAGACTCGAATAATCGCCTCTCCTCTTCCCAAATTGTCCATTTTTATGCGCGATCTCAGCGCGAATTAGGGAGAAATTACTGCATTCCTCTTACCGCGAGGGAAAATCGAGCTATGCGGTTCGAGATAGTGATCATTCGATCGACGAAACTTCAATTCGGCACTCTTCCAAACCGTTGCAGCAATCACGCGTTACAATCCTCTCAATTATTTACAGCCCGATCAAAGTTTCCTTCGCTTCGACGCGCACGTGGTTCTCCTCGACTTTCGATTTTCATAATTCCTACCATCCTCGCAATCTTTACGATGCTCCGTCGAGTGATCCTAGCGACAAATAGGTCAACAAATAAATTATAGATCATACAGCATTTCCTGCCTATTGTCTTACCGCACGGTATAAGCGGCGCGATTATAGAGGTCGCAGACCTGTTTCCAAGACTGAAGCAAGCCCCGCCTACTGTTTGTCAAATCAACGGCGGCGGGGGGCAAGGAAGCGAGCATAAAGAGGTCGACAAGGCGCGCACGGAGATAAGCGATATGGTAACTTGTTGGATTCGATATCACATATAATACGTTCTTCGAGTAACTCAACGTAAATCGCAAGAACCGTATTCAAACTTTCCCTTCTCCTTTTTCTTTTGAATACGAAATAATAGAATTCACCAAATTCGCAGATAGGGAGGGGGGAGAGAGCACTTGAAATTGAAAGTCTTGGACTAGTTTTCGAACTATCGATATCACATATAATACGTTCTTCGAGTAACTCAACGTAAATCGCAAGAACCGTATTCAAACTTTCCCTTCTCCTTTTTCTTTTGAATACGAAATAATAGAATTCACCAAATTCGCAGATAGGGAGGGGGGAGAGAGCACTTGAAATTGAAAGTCTTGGACTAGTTTTCGAACTATCGATATCACATATAATACGTTCTTCGAGTAACTCAACGTAAATCGCAAGAACCGTATTCAAACTTTCCCTTCTCCTTTTTCTTTTGAATACGAAATAATAGAATTCACCAAATTCGCAGATAGGGAGGGGGGAGAGAGCACTTGAAATTGAAAGTCTTGGACTAGTTTTCGAACTATCGATATCACATATAATACGTTCTTCGAGTAATTCAACGTAAATCGCAAGAACCGTATTCAAACTTTCCCTTCTCCTTTTTCTTTTGAATACGAAATAATAGAATTCACCAAATTCGCAGATAGGGAGGGGGGAGAGAGCATTTGAAATTGAAAGTCTTGGACCAGTTTTCGAACTTAATGGTGCTTAATAGCAGAGCAGCTCGTTTACGATAATGAAATTCAGTTGACTAAATATCGATCATTTTCACAAAAAAACATAGCTCAAATATAGACCACAAAAAAACGAGTTTCTATGAAAAACTTGTTGCAATATATTAAATTAGAGTCGACGGTCTTAAAGTAGAATAAATTTAACAATAAATTAGTCGCAAACGAGCCTCACCGAGGCCTCCCTACCATTCAAATTTAGCAATCATTCTACCGTTTTAAATTACAGCCACATATTTCGATGTTAAAAGCATAAAATTCTCGCCTTATAAAACATCTCGCAGGACAAAAGATTAACCCTTTGCCCCCGAGTGGCGTCTCCAAGGCGGCACTGAAAATAGTTGTATCACGTTTCGGAATAATTTTAACATTATTCAAAGTTGTTTATATCGAGAAAAAAAACACTGTTAAAAGCGCAATTGTCGCACGAGTCACGAAATTCAATTTTATGCGCACAAGATGCACCGAGTTGTGTAAAACGAAAGTACCATAGGCCTGAAAAATTATTTGACATTTCCAACTTAAAATCGCCGCGAGCGCGAAGGGTTGAAAGTGTATCGCGTGTCCGTCCTCGAGGGTTATCGGAGAAAAGTGTATCCTCGAGCGAAAGAGGTTCGTCGACTGGAATTGGGCGTGGCGCGGGACAATTACCGAGGCAAGGCCGCGATTCTCGGTGCACACGGCGAGAGACCGTGGCGCTCGAAAACCCGTCGGCAGGCGGCTCCGACTAATCTCGCAACTCGCGGATCGATTCCCGGGGGAGGTCGACCCCGGTTGTAATCATATCGCGTCCCCGTGAAAGCGTCGCGTTACGAATTCCGTCGGCGTGGAGCTCGCTGCGTCAACGGGAAAACGAAGCGTGCCGGGGCTCATCCTTTAGCCTCCGCTATCTTATCGGTCCGCGACCACGGACGGGAAAGTCCCTGCGGGGCAGCTCCGCGCGAATCGATGGAAAAGGAAACGCGGGGACCGCTTATCGCGGTCGCGAGCGATCCGGAATTCGCTGTCGTAAACGAAAACACCGGACGATAACTTTCTTCCTGCTCGCCTTTTACGGGAAGCCAACGGGACGCGCGGACGGCAGGATGACGAGGGGGGGACGGACGCGAGGGGGACGGAAAGACGAGCGCGACGGCCGGCAGTCGACAACCTCTGGACACTGGCGACGTCGCTCGTTCGACATCCAATACCTTTGATCGGATGTTACGGGAGGCTACATAGTGTGTCAGTGGGTTAAACACCGTTCGGACGTGTTTTCCACGGAAAACGTGTCTATGTCAGGGGAGTCGACCGAACGGTCGCGGATTCGACCACCGCCGATCGATCCTGTTCGCGGATACTTCGATGCTGCGATAGCGATCCTCGCTGTTTTCGTTGCCGATTCGTTCGTGGAATGCTCGAGGACGAGAATGTACGGCAACGGAGGTGATTACGGCAATTCACGGCGACTTGTCGGGTGTACGTTGGCGAGACCAACGTCGGGTGTTATTCGAATAAAATTCGATTCGAGAAATATTTCGAATGAATTCTGCGAATTCATTTTCATTTGGGAAATATTCCGAATATAGTCTGCAAATTCAATTCTATTCGAGAGATATTTCGAATATATTCTGCAAATTCAATTCTATTCGAGAGATATTTCGAATAAATTCTTCGAATTCGATTTCATTCGAGAGATATTTCGAATAAATTGTTCGAATTCAATTTCATTCGAGAAATATTTTGAATAAATTCTTCGAATTCGATTTCATTCGAAAAATATTCCGAATAAATTATTCGAATCCAATTCTATTCGAAAAATATTTCGAATAAATTCTTCGAATTCAATTTCATTGGAGAAATATTTTAAATAAATTCTTCGAATTCGATTTCATTGGAGAGATATTTCGAATGAATTATTCGAATTCAATTTCATTCTAGAAATATTCCGAATACATTCTGCAAATTCAACTCTATTCGAGAGATATTTCGAATGAATTATTCGAATTCAATTTCATTCGAGAAATATTCCGAATACATTCTGCAAATAAAATGTTATTCGTATAATATTGCGAGTAAATCAAAACTGTGAAAGGAGACTCCTGTCACTTTCTCTTTCCATTATTTCAGCAAATATTTCGAATAAACTAAGCTATAAACCCCGCTTAACTAAAACATAAATTAGTCAAATTATTTTGCTGTAACACAGTCTTTCCTATAAAAAAACATAGAAAAGTTTTTAAGCAACGCGAATTAATCATTATAATGCGGACAATAATAAAATACAAGTGAAAAAATACAAATTGAACAATGCCGACACAGATTAAACAATCAAATACAAATTAAATTAAAAAGTACGCGACTCAACAATGTACAAATAATAGTCGCGGTTGGTGATCGATAAATCAACTAACAAACATAATTTGAGGAACGATGTTGCCATGGAGCGACATTCGTTGCGTTGCTTTTTCTCAGTTGCTTTTAAACCGTATTAAAACTAGCATATCTGGACTGCTGTTTTCTTTGCCGCACTTTCATAGAAAATCCAGCACGCTTCATTGAGTAGACATTCTTGTTACCTTGTACGATTGAAATTACGAAGTTATTTATTCAAGAGTATATCAAAGAAAGATGTAGCATTCCTGCGAACGGAATGTGGGAGCCATTTTTCAATAGGATTTCTATACGATTCTATCTCGTCGTAACATTCGCGCCGTTTCTTAATTCTACAAGCAGTTTCCCGGTTGTTTTCATTATTTCTACGATTTTTCTATGAAAAATAGAGTCGATCGAATTTTTTCGATCATTTTTCCGAAAGTCACTTTCTCGTCGCTGGAGATATTATTTATTTCTACGTATTTCGTAGGTAGCAATTGCTGCTATAAATTTTATATTTCTACTTTTGGTCAATGTGTTGTTTATTTATTCTCATCGGTGGCGATATTATTTATTTATACATATTTTGTACGCAGCAATTGCTGCGATAAATTGTCACTTTTGGTCAACGTGTTAATTATTTAATTATTTAGTACTTAACGTACCGTATTTATTTAATACTTTAATTATTTATTTAGTACTTAACGTACTGTATTTATTTAGTATTTTAATCATTCATTTATTTAGTACTTCAATTAGTCATTTATTTAGTAATTTAATAATATATATATATATATATATATATATATATATATATATATATATATTCATTTATTTAGTACCTTAATAATTCATTTATTTAGTACTTAATGATTTAATTTATAAGATTTAAATAATCTTACCGCGTAGGAGAAATAGATTTGCATAGAAACCACGTTCGCGTGAAACGAACAAATTGAAAGTTAAAAAACGTTTTCTCGACGCCGAAATAAGCGTTACGAAATCGGCGTAACTTCGATCGAGGGGGATGCTCTTGTTAGCCAAAGTAACGGTGAAAATCAGGTTAATTCGATGCGGCGGGTGCGATCGCGGGAAACTCGATCGTGATCGCGATCGAGCGGTGGCGCACAATACGTGCGAAGCAACGGGCTGCCATTGCGGCGGCGACGGCGAGTGAAAGTCATCCGCCGGTAATGAATTCGAAATTTCAGTAACTGTGCAGGGTTTCGAGCTCGCTGCAGGCAGGTAACAGGTTCGAAAGCCGGAGTTTCGACTGAGATGCAAAAAGATTGATAGGAAGGCGGTGCCGATTTTAATCGTTTCGGTGCCGCGAGCCAGCGAAATTCTCATGATGTACAAGGCTCTCCCCTTCAAACGTGCTCGATCCTCTCTGACCGAGTTCCTAAATATCGTCGTAAATATTTCGTCGAACCGTCGGAAACAACACCGTCGAATGGACCCCGGTTAAAGTATTCGAAAAAATACTGGAAATGGATTCGAGTGTTTCGTTTCACGCAGAATAAAGAAAACGTTGATCTCGATGAAGTATTTCAGGTTCATATTGCAAAATACGTATTTTAAATATTTATTATATATTTTTAAGATCAATGAAGTATTTCAGCTAGTATTTTAATTAGTGTTTTATTTAATATAGAAATAAATTACTGTTTCAAACGAGGCATATGTGACGCAGGTGAAATATTTGCAAATATTTCAGCTTAGAAATAGAAATATATATATATTATAATAATATTTGCAATATTAATATTTGCAAATATTTCAGCTTAGAAATAGAAATATATATATATATATATTATAATAATATTTGCAATATTAATATTTGCAAATATTTCTATTTCTAAGCTGAAATATTTGCAAATATTAATATTGCAAATATTATTATAATATATATATAAAATATATATATTATTATTGCAAATATTGCAAATATTACTCGGATCTGACTTCGAACGATGCAGAGACAAACGAAAGTAATACGACAATCGCGTCGATAATATCCACGGAAATATTTCGTCGAATTTCAGCGTGAGAAGAGAAATTGAAAACAGCGTTCCTGGAACTTCCAGTAGCGGTTGAATTCCCTTACAATACTTCGTGAGAAATCCAATGCACTTTATAGCCGAATAAATATTTCTCAGCAACTCTTACTCCCGCTAATTACGAATACCGAAAGAATCCGCGATTCCATCGAATAGCTCGCCGCAGAAGTATTCTAACAGTGGAAGCAGTTCTTTCTCGGCCACATTTTTCTTACAACTCACTTAACAAGATATCTGGTATTCCCTCTAATGCAATTAACGCAGCCTATTCTTTCGCGTGAATTCGCGTTTTCACGATTCACAGTTCGAATGAAACATCGGACAATCCCTGCGAGACATTGATCGCGGCTTTGAAAAATCGTTCTTACACACTTTTAAAACCATTTATCAATTCTTCGCAGTTCCAACGCGAAAAGAGCATTAAATAGACCCCGAGAGAAATGAATTTTTACTTCGAGAAATGTCTCATCTCGTCCATTTTTAAAATGGACGTCTGCAGATTTTATGCATTTAAGGCAAAAACGAGCATTCGAAATATGAAATTGTGAAGACAGAAGAATTTGATAATTTTGTGAAACTATTTTCAGCTTATCAAAAGTACATTATCTATTTATTTATATTTATTTTCTGTTATTATTTTTTTAATATTGTTTATTATTGTTATTTTAGTATCATTATTACTCATATTTATGTTTCATTTATATTTTAAAAGCATATTTTTATTCATTTTCTTTTGCAATCGCATTTTCCATAAATGAACCGGATCTTTGAAAGAGTAAACGACGACGTCGCGAGTTAGTCTTCTTACTAATTCTGCACGGACCGCGCGCTAAAAAGCGGCAATTCGGTGACTATTTCTTGAGACCGCGTTCATCGATTCCTCGTCGTTCGCTGGCGAAGCAAGTTTGGAGCGCAGCGTTCCGCGGAGCAGGAAGGCCGAAGGAAAAGGAAAGGCCGCGACAGGAAAAGGAAGAGAAGAACCGAAAGAGATGAGCCTATATCGAGAAAGAAAGAAAGAAAGAAAGAAAGGAAGACATTACGCGCTGGTAGAGAGGCGCGCTCGCGCGCGCGTGCGAACGATCGTTCTTGCCATGTTCGCACGATCGCTCGCGGAATTTCCGGCCTAAATCGTTTCTCGCGGTGCGCTCGTTCGACCTTGCAAGGATTTCACTCGAGGACTCGGAAAGCGAGATGCGGCGAATCCGCGGCCAGAACAAATCCTGTTTTCACGCCGGTAAATCGTGTCGAAGACCAGTTACGGGCGTTAGATCGAGCTGCCGTTTAACAGTACCGCTGAATCCTGCCGAGATCAGGAGCACGTAACACCGCGGTGCTACGATTTTCACGATCCCGGCACTCGCGATTAGAAAACAATACCGGCGAGCCGGATATTCGACGTGCTTTAATCGTTAATCCGGCTACTTGCACGGCGAGGCGTGGTTCGACAAAGCTGCGGAACATTTTACGGCGGTGCTAGGGAATTCCACGCGATCTGGAAGATTTTATGCACGAGAAGCATCCGGGGAATTCGTAAAATGCGAATACATGTAGTAATTGTACACACGTCGTGCATAAGTGGCCGACGTTTTGCGTTATAAACGAGGACGCTCGTCGAAAACGGCCAACTGGTGCAGCTGATAAAAACGATTGACCGTTCTCGAACGCTACTTTTTACATTTTTTCTGAATTTGGTAAGAAATACTCTATTAAAACGCGGCATCTTGGTTGCAATAACAATTCCTTCGACGCTTTGCTCGGCGACAATGAGTCAGGCTTGCGATGAAGATACTGTGAATTCTCTCTAATTGATACTCAGCTTGGATACAAAAATAGACGATTTTTTATAGTAGTCGATTATCGAGAACCATAAAAACGAGGCGCAAGGCTCGAATAATCGTGTCTTCTGTTCCCAAATTGTCTATTTCTCTGTACAAAGTAAGCGTTAATTGGAGAGAATTTACTGTACTTTTAGTAATTTACACGGCATGCATAAGTGGTCGACGTTTTGTGTTATAAACGAGTACACTCTTCAAAAATCGCCAAGCTTTTTAGCTTTTTTTTTTTGACCGTTCTCAAGCTCTTTAGCTTTTTAGCTTCTTAACTGCTTTTTTTAGCTTCTTAATTGCTGCTTTTTAGCTTAACTTTTTAGCTTTTTTCTGATTTGGATAAGAAATACCCTATTAAAACGCAGCATCTTGATTGCAATAACAATGCCTTGCGCTACGACAACGAATTAGGCTTGCGATGAAGATTGGAAACAAAACCTTCAGCTTGGAAACAAAAATCGACAATTTGGAACGAGAAGAATTGTATAAAAACAAAGAATTATTGTATAAACTTCGTGGCTCGTTCTTATAATCGCCGATTGTTAACAACCATAAAAACGAGGCGCGAGAGGCTCGAATAATCGTGTCTCCTTTTCCCAAATTGTTCACTTTTGTTTCCAATCTGAAGGACAATTTGGGAGAATTTACTGTATCATCGATACCTTCTAAACCGGAACGAACCAATAATAATATAATAATAACGTTTGTTCGTCCGACGGAACGAACTCTGTTAAGCGATACAGAAATGCGATAACGATCGAGCAGAATTGCTTTCCTCCAATAATTGGATTCCGTTATTAAGGTCTAGAAACGAAAGAAAGTAAAGGCTTGCGAGAAATACAAATGTCCATTTCATCAAGAAGAAAAAATAATAATAATTGAGGTCGAGGGAGTGCTGAATCGTAGCAAAAGTATTAATTATCACTTGACGGGAAATATCATTTTCCGTTCGCGTATCGAATAACCTCGCGAATCGCGGTAAAAATACGTAGTCTCGCGGAAGGAATGTCCGGCAATAAAATATCGACTTTCTATCATTTCGTCGCTCGCGACCGCTCGTCCCGATCGCTTAGAAATCTTGTCCAATGGAGCAAGTGATAATTTGATCGGCGATGCGACGCCGGATTAACACGTTCGTCGCCCAGCGCAATTCGGTTGAGTTTCTCGCGGGGCCCAAATCCGACCGTTGGAGCACCGAAACATAAACAGAGCGATACATTTTTTAAATAAATAATTTCAAATAAATTTAACCTTGACATAACCTGAACGTCAAAAAGCGAAAGGAATGTAAAAAAAACTACGAGCTATTGTTCGAATTGTCCAAAATCACCTCAAATGTGTTTGGAATGTTTCAACGCGCACCATACGACATAGTATAACGTAATGTGTTATACTAAATATAAATGAGTAAAAAGTATAATATAATATGTATATAGTATAATATTTTTAGTATTTTCAAGTTGTATATCCTATATTTATATTTCAGTGCTTATTCCATTTTATTCCTTTTAAAATCCAACTCTAAAAGTCCTATAATGTAATGTGTTATACTAAATATAAATGAGTAAAAAGTATAATATAATATATGTATATAGTATAATATATTTATTTTTAAGTTGTATATCCTATATTTATATTTCAGTGCTTATTCCATTTTATTCCTTTTAAAATCCAACTCTAAAAGTCCTATAATGTAATGTGTTATACTAAATATAAATGAGTAAAAAGTATAGTATAACATGTATATAGTATAATATATTTATTTTTAAGTTGTATATCCTATATTTATATTTCAGTGCTTATTCCATTTTATTCCTTTTAAAATCCAACTGTGAAAGTCCTATAAATTGAATAAGAAGAGCCGTCAGCCATATTTGGGTGACGGGGCCCTCACGGGAGCATACCCGTCACCCAGATCTGGGTGACGCGGCGACAAACGATGTTAAAGGGTACCCGATATCGGGACTAGCGAGAACAGATTGGCTCGGGACGAATGTACAGTCGATCTCGGCGGGTCGCCGGCGATCGATCGGCGATTTCGGAATTAGAAAGGTGGCCATTTCGACGGTAACGCACGATCGTACGGGCACGCCGGGTTTTTCAATAACTGTATTCGCGGGATACGAGTGCCGGCGCCGGCATCTCGAGCCTGGCATTCCTTGGAATGTAACGCGGTCGTTAAACTTTCCTCGGGAAGAAGGGAGCCGCGCGTCGCCTGCCTCCGACTCTCGACTTCCGGTTTTACACTTATATTTCTTTCATTCGCCGCGCGGATACACCGGCTGCGTGTTATCGATCGTTTCGTCTGGATTCGCGGATACCGGGACACAATGCGGCGGCCGCGGGATGCGATCGCGGGATTAAATATGGATCGCGGATCGGCGGCGCGGCACCGGTAAACCGAGCAACGAACGCGCAATTGTCGGGAATGCGTGCACGGCGTCGAAAAGGCACGCTTTTCAGCGCTGTATATCGGACGTGGAAAAGTTTTAGAAAGTCTAGAAAGCCGGGAGGTCTCTGGATTATTTTTCGATACTTCCTTTTTTTAACCGATATCGTTTCACAGCCGAGTTCGGCGAAATTTTATTCCGCCGACGGATCAGAGACGGAGACTGACTGAATGGAATTTGATTCGCCGATGCTCGATAAATATACGATCGAATAACGAATTTAATCGAACACGGTTTTATTCGCGAAGGAATTCGCGCGGCGAATAAACGATTCGGATAAAAATGATGGAACGCGCGGTGTTTTCTCATCGTTTATCGGTTTGTTTCTCTCTTATTTTGCTTCTCGAATGTTGCGTCGGACAATTCGTTACTTTATTTACTGGTATATCGATCGTCGACGCATGACTAAATAATCTTTGTATTTTGTGATTAGGAGTTGAAATTGATCCTGAGTGTAATCGCATAAAAGCGAACGCATTATCAATTCGCATTATCATTCGAATAACTGTTGACGTTATTTTTACGCAATTTTATAAGAATATATTTATACGAATAGAAAATTATTTGAACAAATATATATAACAATTTATGACGAATAATCGTCGTTCGAATGAAATATCCGACTAGAAAGAATTCGTTCGGATGCCAATCTCAGATAAATATTTATTCGAAACCATTCGAATAACGCTCAACTCTGGTTCCCCCAAGAACTGTCTCGATTTTTAAAAAAATGGCTGCCTACGACTGCTAGGGGTTGACCGTGAAAGAACATCGAATCGAGTCCTAAATTTTCGATTTTTATTCGAGACAGCCGGTTGGCCGAAGAAGTTAGTAACGATATTAATATTCAAAACGAGGCTGCCCTATTCTGCCTACCTTGTCAAAGATATTTATAAGCTAATCGAGACGCGATTTGTTGCCATCCGCGTCGCTCACAAGAGTCCGAGACCCTCTGTCTTTTATTACCACCACTGTTCCACCCGTGGACGACGCGATATCAATCAATCACCACCGGCGAGGTATTTTTCAAAACCCCGATCTCTCTTCTTGATTAGAAATTTCAGACGGTTAATAGCATTTTTAACGAGCATTTGCAAACATTTATATGTGTCATAGACGTTTTATCCTTGGAAATTATTAATAACAGACTGTCCCGGGACACTGCTATTCATCGATTTCATTGTTTTTCACCGAGATGAAAGTAGCTAATCACGCGCTAACGAACTCCGCACTGTCATCAGATTTATGCGTTTATTATTAGACTCGCGGATCTTCGTGGCAAATATAAATCTTCGGGGACGTCTGCGAGAAAAATGGAGATAAAATGAAAATAAATTCTTAATCGTTTATTTCAATGATCACGATCGGTTGAACGTAGCGTGACAATATTATCAAATAGTTCTTATTCTTCAAAATTTTCTAAAGTTTTAAATGCACGAAAAATAAATAAAAATGTAACATAATATAATGAAACGCATTAAATCCGCAGTCTGTTTATTACACGTTCGTAAAATCAATATTTCAACCAGCATCTCACTTAACATAAAAATAAGTTACAGTTTCAAGTAAACGCATTCCTCGGTTGAAATGCTTTGAAACCTAAGTTCGATCACTGTTCGAGACACTAAAAATCCAAATGTGGTAAAAAAAAGAGAAACGATCGACAAAGCGGTGTCACTAGTCGGTCACATTTCGACAAAAGAAATGACACATTCTCGCCCTGGATTGATCGGACACCTGCGCGACGGTGACTCGAGGCGCGAAGTCCGCCGTTTTCCGGCGCGTTCCATGCAAACGTTTCGCGGAAACGAAAAAGCGCGCGGAGCAATGCGACGGCGTCGCGGCAAGAAAGAAAACGCGTGTCGGATGGTAAAACGTCGAAGCAGCGATATATACCTTCATGGTAGCAATTCCAACGATGTGGACGAGGTAGTCGCCGCGAGAGGAACTAATCGGTCCTGGTCCGCGAGGGCGACGGAAACCGCCGCATGATCGCCGCGTCGCCGCCGATTAGGCGAACGCGATCCCACGGATAAGCCGAGCGACGAAAAACACAACGGCGAAAAGGATGATCGTGGAGAAGGAGACAGCCAGCGGTCAGGGCAGAGCGGCGTCTAGTCGATCGATAAGCGCGTATTTTCTTCCCTCGCTGTCCGCCATAATTAATGACGACGCGCCGCGCCGCGCCGACGTCGGCTTAGGACGGCCCGTCGCCGCCGGATGCTGACGCTCCCGTGCCGTTGCCCAACCGACGCATGTTCGTGGAAAGAAATTCCTCCCCGATTAATTATACTCCAATCGGGTGCTTCTCGCGGGTCAACGGAGCGACTTGTCGCCGACGATCTCGTCACACCTCGATTCGAGCCATTAAGGAAACGTGTTTTTGCATTTGGGTTCTGTCGGCTTGCTAGCCGAGGTAAAGGTACAGGATTATGTCTCCCTAACCGACGCTCAGATTGCGCACGAAACTGGACAATTTGCGTCGATTAATCAAATTTACTCTCTGAAGAACCAATACAATGGAAAGTATAGTCGATAATTTTCTGCTGAAGATCGTCGAATGTTATTGTAATATAATGACAATAATAATAAAATAATAATAACAATTATAATATTGTAATTATTATGTAAGTATTGCTTAATTATAATAACCGCATGTGACAACGTTCGACTGCGATATTATTCGGGGAAACGATGAATTCCACGCACAATACAGTAATGTTTCTCTAACTGACGCTCAGATTGCACACAAAACTGGACAATTTGCGTCGATTAATCAAATTTACTCTCTGAAGAACCAATACAATGGAAAGTATAGTCGATAATTTTCTGCTGAAGATCGTCGAATGTTATTGTAATATAATGACAATAATAATAAAATAATAATAACAATTATAATATTGTAATTATTATATAAGTATTGCTTAATTATAATAACCGCATGTGACAACGTTCGACTGCGATATTATTCGAGGAAACGATGAATTCCACGCACAATACAGTAATGTCTCCCTAACTGACGCTCAGATTGCGCACAAAACTGGACAATTTGGGAGGAGATACGATTATTCGAGCCTCGCAGCACGTTTCTATAGTTTATAGTATAGTTATATAGTGATTATAGTCGTGATAGTTATAGTCGTGATTATAAAAATAAACCGCAAGGATCGAATGATCGTCTCTCCTCTTCCCAAATTGTCCACTTTTGACATTACTGGACCTGTTATGAAACGCATCGTCGATTTTGATTACGTTTATGAATAGTTATCGTTCAATATTTTTATACTATTATTCGATAGATCAACGTTGGCTAAAGCGTAATTATCCGATCGCGTAATTATTCCTAGTCGCCCGCCTGTCTGATATTATCTACGTTTATTTTTCATTTAAACTTACTTTTGGCTTTAAATTGCTACTTTTTTATGATTACGTAACATACGCGATGTTGATAGACCGTCGTATATAATTTTAAAAAACAGGTCGCACGTAGTGATCAAAAGTTTGTCCACCTCTGCGATAGATTAATGCTTCTCTAGATAACATAATAAACTTTGACATACTAATTTCTTTCCTTTTAGGGCCGAACAACGATACGAAAATATTGTGTTCTCAATGTTTTTAATAAATAATGCAGTCTTATTTCTTAATTTACGTTGCTTTTACGAGCTTCTAATTGTCAGGTTTTACAGCATTTTTACAATTTCTTTCCTAAACTGCATCGAACAGCATCTTTTTTCGCTCGAGTACACGTGCGACTTTTTTACTCGGAACGAAAATGGTTGATACGAGTGAAATAGTGAAAGTTTTCGTACCGTTTCAAATGCTCGTTCCAAAATAGTGACGTTAAATGTGAAACCCGGATGCCAGCAGATCAATAAATCGGGACAATGAAATGATTGGAGTGTGTGTGTGTGCTTGGAAACAACCGTGTTCGAATTTTGTTTACGATTGATTGTTGCGTAACAGTGTTTGAAGAATGTTTACATCCATTTTCGCATGCTCCATCTATTTCAAATCGTTTTATTTGTGCAACTGTTTCAAGGAGGAGTCACAAACGAGCGGTGTTCCAGAAGAGGTACGTTTACCTTGAAACCACATTTTTTAAGGACTTTTCTGATAACTTTTCTGGGAAGTTGTCTTCGACAAAACAATTTTGTGTTCGTTAAAATGTTTCTCTTGATTTCTTCGATGCGTCACCGGTTCGGACACTTTGACAAGTATTTTAATTCAACCTTGACAAGTATAATTTAACAAGGAACTGAGAAGTCTGTCGTCGTTTCTGTTAAGGTCTTAACCATTTGTTTTCGCTAACGCAATCTGCATGACGTGTCTTTCGTTGCTTCAGGCTTTACCTTATTGTTTCAGACCTTCAAATTGGAATAAAGGAAAACTAAAAAAATTTCAATCTTTTAAAATTGGAATAAAAAAATAAAAAAAATACCAGTCTTTTAACAATTGGAATCAAATTCTAATCTCTTGCCATCGATATTCAAGCATTCGAGTAAATTTAGGCACACGATAAGCATCGATTTTCTCTCCCTTCTAACAAATGATTGCAATCGAAACATTTCGAATCGCAGTAATTGCGAAGAAAATGACACGTCAAGGGGTTCACAGCGTAATTGATGCTCCGCGAGGAAATGGAAATTCGGCTAGAACCGCCCGCGTCTCCGATAAATAATTGAAGCCGTGCGCGAATACGTTCCCCCTCGGAATCCGGCTGCTTTTGTCGAAGTATACCGATGCATCGTACAGGAAATAGCTTAGTTGTTTTTCTTCGAATTTCTAAGAATAAGCATTCTCCCTGGTTGATATATTATCGTGCTGGTGTTTACACGGCACCGCTGCAGAAATTATCGGAACCAGTTCCAGCAATGGCAACACCAAGTAATTTGTAGAATAACTCGTAGCCAGATACGAGGCCAGATAGAGTTGCTCTTCCTTTCGTTTATTTCGATCGATCCCGACGGAAGCGAGCGATACCTGTGCCGCAGATACAGCATAAGCGATAAGTTTATGCGATCGCGATAAAAGCCGATAAAAGCGTCGCGTGTGCACAGTAAATTTTCCCTAATTTTCCTTCGGCTTGTGAACAAAAATGGAGAATTTGGGAACAGGTGATAGGATTATTCGAGGCTCGCGATTCATTTTTATAGTTGCCGATTGTCGTTGTGAGTGGCGAAATTTAGAAAATTAAAGCTTAATCTACCGGCACAAAATATCGTAAATTCTCCCTAATTTTCCTTTAGCTTGTAAATAAAAAAATTGAGAATTTGGGAACAGAAGATAGGATTATTCGAGGCTCGCGATTCATTTTTATAGTTGCCGATTGTCGTTGTGAGTGGCGAAATTTAGAAAATTAAAGCTTAATCTACCGGCACAAAATATCGTAAATTCTCCCTAATTTTCCTTTAGCTTGTAAATAAAAATTGAGAATTTGGGAACAGAAGATAGGATTATTCGAGGCTCGCGATTCATTTTTATAGTTGCCGATCGTCGTTGTGAGTGGCGAAATTTAGGAAATGAACGCTTAATCTAGCGGCCACTGGGTACAGTAAATTCTCCCTAATTTTCCTTCAGCTAGTAAACAAAAATGGGCAATTCGGGAAAAGGCGGCAATTATAAAACCGAGCCGCGATGCTCCCAAATTATTCATTTTCGTCGACAAGCTGAAGGAAAATCAGGGAGAATTTTGTGCCACGGACACCCGGTATAATTTCGCCATCGATGAGCAAGATTAATCGGAGTTTCGCTTCTGGATAGCCTCATGAAAGATGCATGAGGCCTGCTGGCCGAGAGACCAACACTTCCAAGAAGCTCGATAGCCACGAAAAAATGAATAAAAATATTCGATTTGACGTTCCGGCCCGGTGGAGGGGACCTCCGTCCTCGATCAATTATAGTTCGATCGAGAACTGCTCGCGGATCATTGGAGCAGACTCGTGATCGAGCCGACGCGACGCGACGGCATCGAATAGAAGAGACAATCTCGTCAGCCCCGTTTCTTGGCTCGAATAATAGATCCCGCTAACTCTAGCGCGGGGTATTTGACGATTCTAACGGCACACGGCCGACTAATGATTATCCGAAAATCTGTTTAACGGTACCGGGTGACGTAAACCGCCTCGTCGAGCGTCTTCCCGCCGGATCGAACCACTCCGAAACAGCTGTCCCCGAAATCAGCGAATTCGACCTCCTATCGCGAGGATTAATCGTGCAATCGCGTTCAGTTTGCTCGCGAAGTTCGGCTCCGTTCCGCGCTATTTCCGATCCGCCTTATCTACCTTATCTCTGGTCTGGATTCGAAGATTGGCACCGGGGAAGTTTCCACAGTCGCGAGAAATTCAAAACAGCCGCGGGACGTTGACCCTGGAACGGGGGCTGTCCGAACGCGTTTCAAATCGCCACCCTTCGATCGCTTAGTTGGCAAAAATGAAGAGGAAATGAAAAAAATATATACATATATTCTGCTACTTATACTTAATCAAATTATACTTAATCAGATTTTTGCAATTTTAGGAATAAGTATACAGTTCCGATATCGCTGTGTTCGTCTGCGAAGGGTTAAATTAACCCTTTGCACTCGAGTGGTGACTCTGAGGCACCGCTGAAATTGTTACGTCACGTTCCAAGATAATTTTTATATTATCAAAGTCTAGATATAAAGAACTGTTAAAAGTCTAACTGTTGTACGAGTCACAAGACTAAATTTCATACGTATAAAATGCACTTTGTCGTGTAAAATGGAAACACCATAAGTCAAAACAATTAATTTAGATTTACAGTTGAAATGGCTTCGAGTGCAAAGGGTTGTGTTTCCTTCAAGTTCGCATTTTAAAGAGAACTATGGGTGACCAACGACTTCGAGTTAACGTTCCACCAATATCTGAGATTTCGATAATTTAATCGCACCACCCGTCATTCAAATGACGTTATTTGAAATATCAAATTCAAATAACATGTTATTTTATGATTATTTGAAACAGTTACGAAGTTGAACGTAACTTTTGTCGCCGGTTTACGTCATTTTGCTCGAAACAAATTGTTGCGACGATTTCACCACAATTTGAAACGAAGAAATAAGGAAATAATTTGGAGCCGCTTTACATCGAACGAATCCACGTTGTTTTTATTTTGTAATAACGGTACGGAAAATTACGGTCGGAAATGAATTACAGTAATTGTCTCCCTAATTCGCGCTCAGATTTCGCACAAAAATGGACAATTCGGGCGAAGGAGATACGATTATTCGAGACCTTGTGTCTCGTTTTTACGGTTACCGATTGCCAACGACTATAAAAAAGAGGGTAACTATGAAAACGAGCCGCAAGTCTCGAATAATCGTACCTCCTATTTTTAGTATAGTAAATTCTCCCTAATTGACGCTCAGCTAGGAAACGAAAATAGACGATTTAAGAAGAGTAGGCGCGATTAATCGAGCCTTGCGGCTCATTTTTCTGCTTGTTGACGATCGATAACTATAAAAGCGAGTCGCCAGCCTTGAATACTCGCATCTCCTATTCCTAAATTATCCACTTTTGTGCACGACCTAAGCGCGAAGAAATTACCATATTTCGAATAGTCATTTTTCATTTCCATTTCGACTAAAACTCGCGCCCGCATTTGTTCCTCTGTTCGACGCGAGATTTCAAAGATACGGCTGAACCAAAGACAGCAGAGGAGTTCGTAATTGCACTAAGTGGACGCAAGGAGCGAGACAGAAGAACAGAGCGAGTGGTCGTCTGTCATCGGGAGCTCTCGGAAGAGAAAGAGAGAGTCCTTCCCCTGGAGTACAATAATTTGCCCGCGGAGGCCGATAGCGCTTGTCGCCGGTGTCTGTTTCCCAGGATCGACGAATATCGGGATGATCGGTTGAATCGGTTCTCGAGCTTCACCCGGTGAAGTCGCGAGGCAAGGGCTGGCGAACGGTTCGTGCGAAGGACGGCAGGGTCGGAAGGTAAAATCGCTCCTGGTACCGGAGGGTTGAAATATTCATGCGTTCGTTCAGAAGGGGTTGATTCTCGATGTCTGCGTCGCGGGGACACTCGAGGGCGCGTGGCCGAGAGGAATCTAGAAACCGGTGGACGGGAGTGCGGGGTTGTCAGAAGTGGGAAACATTGAAAAAGAAAACCTCGGTCAAAGGAGTAGGCGGAGGACGGGGGGCCCCGAAGGGTGGAGGACGCCGCGAAAGAGCCGGGAATTGAAACAAAGGCCGTAACGGTCGTTACCAAAACGAGAAAAAAAATCAACGGTGTCTGTCAAATTTTCCGTGAAACGATCCCGTTGCCGCTAACCATTGTAAACGACGAAAATTGTTATGAATCATTGCGGAGAACCGGAACACGGTAATGTCTCCCTAACTGACGCATAGATTGTGCACCAAAATGCACAATTTGGAAAGAGGAGATGCGATTGTTCGATCCTTGCGGTTCATTTTCATAGTTACGAATTCTCAACAGCTATAAAAATGAGCTGCAAGGCTCGAATAATCGTGTCTCTTCTTCCAAAATTATCCATTTTTCTGCACAATCTACTGTACAGTAATGTCTCCCTTACTGACGCTCAGATTGTCCACGAAAATGGACAATTTGGGAAGAGAAGATCCGATTGTTCGAGGCTTGTTGCTCGTTTTTTATGGTTATCGATTGTCAACGACTATAAAAACGAGTCGCAAGGTTGGAATAATCGTATTTCCATTTCCCTAATTGTCCATTTTAGTGGACAATCTGAGCGTCAGTAAGGGAGACATTACTGTAGTCGGCGGTAAGAAAACAAAGCGTAACTTGTCGGTATCGATTATCGAAATAAAAATAAAATAACTGAAATAAAATTATAATCGTCGACGATGGTTATTCAGTCATCGATATTTTAGTCATCGATGATTGCTATCTTTAACAAACAAAAACACAATTTTCGGCATCTACGATGGACATTGATCATTATTTCCGTCATTTATAACGCTTATAGGAAAAAAAGCTATTTCCCTCGTTTATAACAATTATTAGTAACCGCGACACATAAAAATAGATCTAATCGCGTCTAATCACCGCGTTTTTGTCAAACTTCCTTCAGAATTGAACTGAAATTTGCCTTTGTGGTGCGAGTAAAAATTGATTTTCCATCGACGATCTTCGCCCGTGAAATTTTCGTCGTAATCGTTATTTTTGTCCTCCGGATGAGAATAAAAAGGAGACCGACTTCGGCCGAGGAGCAGGAAAAACCGAGGAAAAGGGAATAGCGGGAGATAAAGACGGATGGGGCCGGGTGTAAATGAAGCCGAGTGGGCTCGCGCGACGGAGGAAGGGAGCCGCCGACGGGGGAGGGAGGAAAAGAGACTCGCGGTGAAAACCTCTGTCCAGGAGGAGAAACGGGAAACCGAATACATATACATATACATAGACGCGGTTCGAGGAAAAAAGATAAAGGGAGAACGGGGGCGCGCGCGCGCGCGCGAGCGAGGGAAACGTCCGTGCATATTTCATGGAAAATCGTCCCCGCGTTCGCGTTCGGTCGGAAGCTCGCGTGCAGCACGTGCTCTCCTCGCCGATGGCTCCCGTCGGCGTCGTACCGTGGAAAGCACTTGTATACGCCTTCAGCGAACTCCATGCCTCGAGAGTCTACTGCAAGCAGGAGGGCCCCGTTGCCACATCGGAGAGAGGATGCGAACTTTACGAGACTCTCCGCGAGCCGTTTCTTCCAACGCGTGGGGGAGGAGGGGCACCCTCGAGTCGCCCGGTACCTGACCCGTGCCACTACGGCGACGGGGCGCGCTACCCCAGCGGTCGGAAAAATTTCGTCCTCAAAGCGCAAACTTTGTCCGCGGATTTCTCGGACCGCCCGCCGCGCGTTTGTCTTCCACGGCTGCGAATTTCGCGGAGCTTTAACTCGTCCGACAGAGAAACTCGGAACAAAGTTCGCGTGTACTCCGGGGCCGCGTTTTCTGGGACCGAAGCGATCGCCGACGATTTCAGCCGCGGACTCGACGCGTTTTCTTTTGGCGCAGAAATGTGCCGGCTCAGAAACGAGATTGCAAAGATTTTGGACGATTTTCAGAATATAGTAAATTCTTCCCGATTTTTCTTCCTTGTAAATTCTTGTGATAAAAAAGGGACAATTTTTCGCGACTCATTTTTATAATTGCCTCGAATAGACAATAATCTCGAGTTATCGTATCAAGGCTCGAATAATCGTATCTCTTCTTCCCAAATTGTCCATTTTTGTGCACGATCTCAGCGCGAATTAGGGAGAAAATATTATAATCGTATCTTCTTTTCCTAAATTGTCCATTTTTGTTTGCAAGCTGAAGCAAAATTGGGGAGAATTTACTGTACTTTTATAAATTATTAAAACTAGAAAGACATTTCCATCTACTTTATATTTCTTGCAATTTACTTGGACCATTTTCATCTCGTATAAAAATCCGCAGCTCACTGACGAGGGCTTTCTAAATACATGAGGTACAGTTCGCATGCACGCGTTCGTCTTTATATGGAAATACGAGTGGATCAATGTTCTGAATTAGCGCCGGCTGGTTTTCTTTTAAAAATGTCCATCTAATTCCAGATAATGAATTGTTACATTCTATTATTTGGATCGAAAAAAAATTACTAGTTAAAATGCGAAACAGTAAAGACAAATAAAGAATTTACAAACATTTACATTCCTATCGACTCGTTGAAATGATTAATAGGAAAAATGAGTTGCTTGTATCTCGTGCTAGATGTAGACAATTTTTATTTTACAGAAAAATTCGGAGTCCAGGAACAACCGCTCGTCTAGCCGGAGGCTTTTCCGACGTTTAAAAGCCAAACAACATTTCCAAACAGCGTTTCAACCATACGCTATCGCGTAAAAGTGGACGCTAAACGTGGTAATTACGCTGCAGTTCATTTTGAAAACTCTTTCTGCTACTTATATAGTTCGAACTCCTTTCGCAGCTATATAATTATTGTATTTTAATTTCAAGCGTTTGTCGGCGGTGGAAACGAGGCAGAGAGAAATTGAAGGTTGCCTTTTTACGCGGAGAGCGATAGAGAGAGAGAGAGAGAGAGAGAGAGAGAGAGAGAGAGAGAGAGAGAGAGAGTGCGAGAGACAGTGAGAGAGAGACAGAGCGCGAGAGACAGTGAGAGAGAGAGTGACAGAGCGCGAGAGACAGTGAGAAAGAGTGACAGAGCGCGAGAGACAGTGAGAGAGAGTGACAGAGCGCGAGAGCATTAGAGCGCGCGCGAGAGAGAAAGAGAGAGTGTGTGACAGAGCGCGAGAGACAGAGGGAGAGAGAGAGAGAGAGAGAGAGAGAGAGAGAGAGCTTCGCCAGCCCCCGGCGAGATCTCGGAAGACGAATATTTTAATAATCGATTTAATCAGCCGGAGAGAGCCGTGGGCCATTTTCCAGAGGGGTTGCCGGCAGCGGTGTCGGGACGAAAATGGCGTGTCGATCCGTCCGCAGTGATTGCCCCGGCGATCCGCGCGATCTCGATCCGCGAGCGTCGCCGCGTCGTTTCGCCGGCGCTTCCTGAATTCTCGCGAAATAATGATCGGAGATAGCGTAATCGCGAGCGGCTGGTTTTACGGTCGGGAAACAAGGGCTTCCTTTTTCGTAAGAATAAATAGCCTAACGGCTAACGGTTCAGGTTTGTCGCCGAGGGAGCTGCTTCTAATGCTTTCGGGTTTAGTATGCGCGGCCACCGCTCATGAATATTAACTGTTCGAGCGATGAGATTTAGTGCCGCTAATTGGTAGCATCGAAAGTATTCCGAGGAGCCCGCGAGGCAATAAAACGGATTACGAGCGGCCGTTCCGAGGAAAATGGAGCCCAGGCCGGACAAAAGAAACCTTTTCCCGATCGGCGAACGACCGCCGCGACGGAGAGGCTCTCTCTCTCTCTCTCTCTCTCTCTCTCTCTCTCTCTTTTGCTCCCGGGGAAACCGATTGCCAGGCTTTTTCGGTGGAACTGCAACGTTCTTCGGGACGCGAATTGTTCTCCGAGCGTGCCGCGCCGCTCGCCGAACAAGACGAACCGAATTCGAGACGTCTATTGAACACGCCGATTGATCTGGCTTTGAACTGGTTTTACCGGATCACCGAATATTCGATCGACCAGTTAACGCTCGGCCACTTGATATTCGAGTGTGTCAGACAATACGGTTACTTTTACTATGACGCTGGCTCGTCCGGCAACCGTTAGCATATTTTGCAATTTATATGAATTTTTTGCCCGCTTCGACACCGAGATCCTTTTTCTTAGACCGTGCAGCTGCGACCGTTTCCGTCCTTATCGCTGTCGAACGTAAGTTTACTACGTCAATTCGAGCTGCTGAGCGTAAAACGACGCGTTCGCTATTCGAGCATTTCGCGCGGACTGCGAATGTCTGCTTATTTCTCGTTATTTCACGCGTTTGTGGTCGAAATGATTGGACAAGCGTGTTGGAACGATTTTAAAACATTGTCGTCTTCTCTTCGGTTTTATTATTATTATTAATATTTAATATTATTAACAAAGGAAATACATTTGTATTTAATTACATATTTCATATATTAATATATTTATAATATTCATTCATAATATTAATATATTTCGTGTTTTAATTTTATTTCATATTTCAGTCTATGCATCACGATTTCATTTCGCATACGTTTCAACCATCATCCGTTGGTAGCAATAAAATTTACCCATTTTAAATAGAACTGAAAAGAATTTCATTCAAAGTTTACATCGAACATAAACGCGCGAAAACCCGCGACTCGAACAGCGCCAACTTTCAAAAACAATTTTCTGAGATCCCGCGCGCCTCGGCGATCGAGGCCGATCGGTGTGGATTCGGCATATCGGCGGTATCTCGCGGATAACGACCACGTAATCGTTATCCCGGGGAATTCCTCGGCTTTTTAACCGTTCGAGTCCCAAGCGGCGCGATCGCGCTCTTGAGGTTTTATGTCGAGAAAACCCAGCACATTTCGGACATTGCGGACAACTGACGGTGCGTTACCGATTGTCGAAGCGCGCTCAGATTTACCGAAGCAAGTACTGTCTCCCTTACTGACGCTCAGATTGCATACAAAAATGGACAATTTGCGAATCTTCTTTTACAATTTGCATCTCTTTTTTTATAATCGTTGACAATCGACGACTATAAAAATGTGCCGCAAGCCTCTTTTAAAATTGTCCAAACTGAGTGGACAAACTGAGCGTCGATTAGAGAGACATTACTGTACAGTAATGTCTCCCTTACTGACGCTCAGATCGTGCAGAAAAATTGGGACAATTGCAGACAATTTGGGAAGAAGAGGTACGATTATTCGGGCCTTGCAGCTCATTTTTATAGCTGTTGAGAATTCGTAACTATAAAAATGAATCGCAAGGATCGAATAATCGTATCTCCTCTTCCCAAATTGTCCACTTTTGTGGGCAATCTGAGCGTCAATTAGAGAGACATTACTGTACATCGCACAGCTCCTTTTAATGTAAATAGTACATTTCACAATAGGTAGAATAATACTATAACAATGCAATAATACGTTAGGAAATAAAAATGTTTAATTCATTATTATCGCGCCGCTTGGTATTTCTCGACATAAAATAAGACAAGCACTGTCGCGCTGCTCGGGTCTTTTCGCACTCGTTTAGAGAGAGCGCGGATTCTTCGACGGTGTTTCTTCAATGCCCCCTGGGACTCAAACGGTTAACGCTATGCCGTCCGCAGATCTTAGATGTGATTCTTTCGTTTGACGCCGGCATAATAGCTTGGAAGTTTTAGATTTTTAAAAAAATTTCGAAGGTGGCGGTAATATAAATTCCTAAAATTAAGATATGTCATCCAAGAATTTTCGTACTTAATTCTTAGTTAAATAAGCACAATGCTGTAGTAAGTTTGCTGCCTTTTAACATCCAAGAAATATAGTTCAAATGTTATTTCAGTTTTTTAAAATGCCACCAAAGTGGTGCCACCGGCATACAACAGATAGTTTTTGCATGGCACCGGACGGCGTAGTGTTAATTGTATCGCGAACGATACCGTCGCGCGGCCGCGAACGGAATCGAACGGCGAACGGAGCGAGAACCGGCGAGTCCCACTCGGATTCGCGATGATATCGGCCGGCCGAAGCGGGTAATTTCGACGTACGTATCGCGCGATCGAGGGGAATCCAGTTTTACAGGTTTAAGATCGTTCGGTGGAACCGTTCTCCCCCGTCACGACCGCTCTCGGGATAGTCGCAGGGGCTAAAGATAGGACTCGCGTTCCAAATCGCGAGCCGGCGGACAACCGATTTGTCGGCGGCTATTCGCGATTCGCGATCTTCTTCGCGGAACGCGCCGATTTTCCGTCGGCGCGTTCGCACGCAGCTCGCAGCGTAACCGACAGTGAATTACGCGCGGACTATGGAAATCGATAAAGCCGATACCGCGTGACGCAATCGCAGATTTTCTGATATCCGCGGCGCATTTTTAAGAGCCAGTTCCACCGGTTTTTTCCGTCGCGTTTGTGCACGGAATCGTTGATAAAGCGCGGCTGAATCGAAACGTTTCTCGATTGAACGTTGCTCGATTGAGTACAACTTAGTTACATCTTAGCCTAGGTTCGCCTAAGTTTCACTTAGAAAAGATACATTTATGAGTTAGTCATTACACTTGTTAAAAATTGCAATAACACTTGTTAAAAATCAGAATAAACTTCTTATTGTTGCTTTTACGATATAAAACAGCTGTTTCTCGTGCTCCGTAAATCTAGCGTTAAGTTAACGTTATCCGAGAAGTTGAATATCGGTCTTAGGCGAACCTAGGCTAAGATGTAACTAAGCCCGATATTCAACTTCTTGGATAACGTTAACTTAACGCTAGGTTTACGGAACACGAGAAACAACTGTTTTATATTGTAAAAGTAACAACTCGTAAATGTATCTTTACGATATGAATACAGTAAATTCTCCCTGATCGACGCTCGGATTGTGCACAAAAGTGGACAGTTTTGGAAGAGGAGACACGATTAGTCGAACCTCGCGGCTCGTTTTTATAGTTGTCGACAATCGGTGACTATATATATATACGATTTTGAGAATACAATAAATTCTCCTTGATTTTTCTTTCTTTAGCTTGTAATAAAAAAGGGACGATTTTTCGCGGCTCACTTTTATAATTGCCAATTGCCAACAGCTATAAAAACGGGACGCGAGGCTCGAGCAATCGTGTCTCCTCTTTCCAAATTGTCCATTTTTGTGCTCAGCCTGAGCGTCAATTATCGAGAATTTACTGTGATCGCGAATTAAAAAATTAGTGATTTTCACGGGTTCCGTAAATCTAGCGTTAACAGTTTAATTCGAGCTGAAGACTGACGATCGAACGCGCGCAATATCGCGAACCATGTTCCACCCTGTACTGCGCCCGACATTCAACCTCTCGCCGCAGTTATGCAACTTAACTTTAAGATTTAAGCAACGCGCGCACATTCGTATACATGCACGGACGGCTCAGAAGCCAAGCAATGTAAGTCCATTAACCTTAAAATTGTGATAAATAAGGATTTTGCCACACGGCTGCGAAAATGCATGTTCAAGCATGTTCATTGCGAGATGACATAGAAATGAACTCAGCCAGAAGCGAGACGAAAGAAAAACTGCCGATGTTTCCTTTAGGAAAGAAACAATTCCCCCTCCGAACAGTACTGTTCCATCGTTCCGTTTATTTAAGAAGAAATCGACTGCTTTTTTGATTCGTCGAATTTATATTAAATTATACGCGTTCGCCCGTGTGCTCGGATCCCATGTCCAATAAATTCGTTTCACTCGGTTCGCTGTGCGATCGGTAAAAGCGCGAACACTTTCGGGAAGTAACGAGAACATTTAATACGGGATTTGAACGTTGTAAAATATATTTCGACCGGCGAAGATTATTAACACGTTCCGTGCCACGTGTACCATCGATGGTACACGCTTGCATGTTTACTTAGTGAACTGAACAAATTGTTTACAAGAAATTTAGAACCGAAGAATCAATTTCCACCGCAAGAATGGGCGTTGATAAGTTTTTGTTACGTTGTTATGTGTACGAGAATTAATAATTGCACGTAATACATCAAGTTTTAGTAAAATATCAAAGTGTGAAGATTCGAGTAAAAAAAGCTCGGCACGGAACGTGTTAAGGTCGCTGAAAGTTTCACTCCGGCCGCGGACATTTCACCCGCGCTAATCCGATAGCCGCTTCGCGGCCGGTGTTCGGCGACGTTCAATTTTCCCGAAGAAAGATTTACAGAAGTACAAGTCGCGTTGTCGAGATCGTTATCGGTCCATAAGGAACGCAATTAAACTCGCTGTTTAGCTGTTCGCGAGTTAATTAAGAGATTAGCCGTTGGGGCAACGTTATCGGTATCGCGCGGCAAAGTAGCCGGCAAGTCTGAGCCCGTCGCGCGCTCTATTATTAGCGGCATCGTCGGAGATATCATTGTCTCCGGTGTCTCGGTGCACCGTTACCATACTTCTTTATTTCTTTTTTTCATCCCTGATACATTGTAGTTCGCTCTCCATAATTATCTAGAAACTCGATCTCCTAATTGACCCGCGCGCACCGGTGTATTAGCTTTCAAAACGCTGCTTTCTTCCTCCGAGCATCCTAATCCGCTAATTATTTGGAGGAGCGTATCATCCTCGGCGTCCAATTAACGACCCACACCCGCGATTACCGGGCGCCGATCTTTCGCCGGCGAGCACCGTAATTTCAATTTCGCAAACGACCGTTCTCACGTTTATTTTCGTCGTTGCAACAATCGTTTTCCGCGGAACAACGCCGGACGGAGGCGCGCCTTTATCGGTTATCGTCGATCGGCTGTCGCGAATTGACGTATCGACGCGGACGATTACCGGCCGTCGGCGGTAATCCGGAGAAAATAATATCGCGCGAGTCTGTCGGTGAAATATGAAGGAAAAAAGAACGGAGAAAAAGAAATATTCCTGCGCGTCGCCGACAGCGGCGACGTCATTTGCACGAGTTCCCTGAGACGTTGCTTTCGCCCGCGTTACTTTGTCGCTCGACTCTTTTATGGGAACGAAAAAACGTGCTTGCCGGATACGGGGACCATCGAATGCCAGGCGAGACTGTCCGCTGCTCGCCGACAGTTCATTTGTCTTTTTTCAAGGTGTCCGTACGAGGAAGTTAATTTAACACTTTCTGCAAGCCATTAATATTTCCGTGTCGTATACGTACTTTATGCGCGCGCGCGAAAAAAAAAATGCATAAAATCCACTCCTCGCGCGTTCGGCGCGACGCCGAAGAGCGGCGAAGATATTTGCCGAGATAATTTGTTGGAAATAAAGGATCTTAGACCAGGACTGAGTTCGGGGAAACGATGATTTGTCGCGATCCGATAAACGACGCGACGATCGACAGCTAAGAATTTCTTTCCATGAAATTATTTAGATAAAATCGTTTGGATTGAAATTATTATTTAAAAGAAAATTATCGAGCTTGCAATCGTATCTATTGCTTTGCGGATTCTCTGAATCTCATTGATCATGAATGAGATTATTTGTAGCCTTTCAAGCAATTTTTTAAGAAACTCTTGACCGTTGATCGTCGCGATAAGATAAATTGTCATTTTCCAGAATTTAGTTTCGTCATTTTAGATTAGAGAATTTTCTTCAATATTTTCATCTCAGAGAAAATTGTCGTTTTAGAATTTATATAAAGTCTTCATTTCGAAGAAATATCTCGGGAAGAGTTTCTCTGGGACACGGTTCGGTCCTTGGGATGACTATCAACCCCTTTACTTGGTACGCTCGAGTTAATTCGAGCGGCGTTGTATTTTATGCTGCTAGAATTTTTCACAATCGAATATAATCGAGAATTGAAGATAACAATGTGAAAGCAAAGAAAAGAAATATTAGAACATATAATATAAAGATATATAAATATTATTAAAAAAAAAAAAAATATTAGAATATATATTATAAAGAAATATTTATCATTTACATGGGATTATAAGCTCTAACACTTATTTATTCAAGAATAAAATATAGCCTTTTTCCGTGGAACAAAAGCGCGGTATATCAAAATTCCTCAAAAAAAGTTTCAAAAAATTGATTCTTTTTGGCCGGTTTTTTTTTTAAACTGTGCGTTAAGGGATTGAAGCGTAACGAGAGATAATCATTTTATAAAATGCTTATTTCGCGAATTAAGAAGACAACTGCGGCGCAGTCGTTTAGCGGCCTCGGTTGCTTTCCGATCAGGGAAATTCCGTGCTCCTCGAACAAGAGCCACTGTCGGACAATGTACATACAGGCCCGACCAACTGGGAAGAGAGAGCGCAGAGAGGTCTTTGGAACCAGTTCTGCCAGACATCTCGCGGCACGCCGGCGGAATTTTATTCGTCTGTTGACCAATTGAGACGATATGCCCACCACCTTTTTCTCACTCCTCTATATTAATTTAACAGAACAATAAAACCCGTCGCACCGCTCGCCGATGGCAATTCACGGTGCAGGCTATTTGCCAAGGAAAGATGAATGGACCGGACGGTCGAAAGCGGTCGAGGCCGGGAGATTACACCTGGCTATAGGATACCGTTTGTTGACGATTTGTCCGAAAATTCGCGATCGAGAGAGGACGCCCTCGAAATCGGGACACGTTACGAATATCGGGCGTAGCGCTAAATAAATATTGAAAAGTAAATGCTGTTGCGTTTAGCTTGAATTCGTTGTAGGCAGAGCCGGGCAACGTTTTATTCGGACGAATTATATAATATAATTATAACAATATATTAACCGTTTGCACTGGAAGCTGTTTTAACTGTAAATATAAAATCATTTTTCTAACTTATAATATTTCTATTTTACGCGACAAAATGCATTTTATGCGCGTGAAATTGACTTTTGGGACTCGCGCAACTGTTGCACTCTCAACGATCTTGTAAACTTTGTTAATGTCAAAATTATCTTGATATATATTAGAATTATATATTTATTATATTATATTATTATTATTATTATTATTCATTATATTTATATATATTAGAATTTATATATATACTTTAATCCTTTGCACTCGAGTGGTGACTCCGAGGCACCACTGAAATTTATATTTATATATATATAATAAATATAATAGTATACAAAAAATATAGTATAATAATATATTAAAATAATTATAATAATATAATTATATGATAAAACAAACGAATACTATTTTATTCGAATGAAAATCTATTTAGATGATAATTATTCCCAACAAGGATTTTATTCCAATAAGAAATATTTCAGATCGCACAAATCGCGCTATTCTATTTTCGTCCCGAGAGATTTCGAGGTTCTGTCGGACGGTATTCGAGAACGGCGATTTTCTTGTCGCAGTTCCTTCGCACGCAAGCAACCGCTCGATACGCGTAATTGTATTTCAGCAAAAAACTCGGCGATTATGCGACACGTTTCCCAATGTATGCATATTTCAGTGTCCGCCGAGAGGCTGGCGGGGTCCCCCGCTCGTTGCAGAACAGGTATCGCGGCTCGCTTCCTTTCTACCGACGGCAACCTGTTCCTTTTTTTCGAGTCTAAATCAAAGGCGAAAGCAAGAATTTGGAACACGCAGAGAAAGCAAATGGTCTATCGCATTGGCGCGATGTTATTTGCGACAGTAATCCCGGTAAGACACGCGGCCGGGTAGATTGTTGCTTTCCACGAGCCTGCCGATACTCGAACCGAGCGTGCTCGACCGAGGAAGAATCCGAGTGCAACGAACCTGTAATCGCGATTTCAATTCTATCTTTGGTGAAACGCGCGACTTTTCGACACGTCGACACGCAAGTGTCGGCGATCGTACGTGTGCCGCATTCTGCGGCGACGTTTCCAATCGCTGGATTTTTCTTCCGATTATCGGGAACTTTAACAGAATTATCGAAAATAGTAAATTACACGTATAAGTAGAATAATACGAATAATATTTAGTCAGAGTTCCGGCAACTTTCGTTACATGTTCAAAGAAATAAATTTATCGAATAATGCCATCTTTAAAATCTCGATATGTATTCGTAACTTAAAATATTTGCGAAATTCGCAAAAATTTACTATCAATAGCAAATTACACGTATAAGTAGAATAATATGAATAATATTTAGTCAGAGTTCTAGCAACTTTTATTGCATGTTCAAAGAAATAAATTTATCGAATAATGCCCTGCATCTTTAAAATCTCAATATGTGCTCGTAACTTAAAACATTTGCAAAATTCGCTAAAATTTACTATCAATAGTAAATTACACGTATAAGTAGAATAATATGAATAAAATATTTAGTCAGAATTCTAGCAACTTTGTCCAAAGAAATAAATTTATCGAACAATGCCCTGCATCTTTAAAATCTCAATATGTAATCGTAACTTAAAACATTTGCGAAATTCGCAAAAATTTACTATCAATAATAAATCACACGTATAAGTAGAATAATATGAATAAAATATTTAGTCAGAATTCTAGCAACTTTGTCCAAAGAAATAAATTTATCGAACAATGCCCTGCATCTTTAAAATCTCAATATGTACTCGTAGCTTAAAACATTTGCGAAATTCGCAAAAATTTACTATCATTTCCAAACAAGATTTCACTCTGCAACCGTGTATTCGGATAAAAGTATCTAATAATCTTGGAACGGTATCTTGTTGCAAGATGCCGAAGCAGATTGCTTAACGCAGAAATAAAATTCGTTTTCCCTTCCGTTCGAACGAATACAATGCCGGTCGAATTCCTAGCAAAAATAACTAAATATTGCGCCGGTCGTTGCACAATTCTACGGCGAACCGATGCGAACAAAACGAATCCCGTTTAGCCACGTGCCGCATAAAAATATCGAAACGCCAACAAACCGTGGCAATAAGTAGACCAGAAAACAAGACACTCTAGAGCGAGAAGATAATTCAGAATTCTTCGGAACGGCCGCGATAAACGCAAGGCACCGCCGCCGGGTGCCCCCGTAAAAATGGCCGGCGTTGCTCGTGCACCCCACCGGCGAAAACAAAGGCGACGAAAAACCTAGCGCCGGCAATTTTTCAAAAGCGGTAAGCCGGAATAACGGCTCGGAGCGCCGCGTGTACAGGAGCGCGCGTGTGTGCAGCGTGCTATATTATCGGGCAGGTCGCAGGCGTAACGCCGCGTGAATGAACGGCGAGCGAAAAACGGAGGGAAAATTAATGGCGAGGAGAGCGCAACACCCGCATATCGCCTACATGCGCGCAAGGCCGCAACGATAAAAGATACACGTAGACGCGTACAGATATACAGGGTGTTTCCTTAAATTCTCCAAGCGGTATTTATTTTTTTGCTGTCAATTTCTCCTATCGCCTACGAGTTGAAATATCGAATTTAAATTGTTATTCTTCCGATAAAAAATCGAGGTCGCCGTCACTTTTTTTAAATGGCGTTGCATACGCATATAATATATAATAATATAATATAATATAATATAATATAATATAATATAATATAGTATAGTATAGTATAATAATATACTATAGTATAATATAATATAATATAATATAATATAGTATAGTATAATATAGTATAGTATAGTATAATATAATATAGTGTAGTATAATATAATATAATTTAATATAGTATAATATAATATAATATAATATATACCTGCTGCAACCTGCCGTTTGAATTCATGCAGTTAACATGGACCGAAATGTCTGAATCGTTATTACAACTAAAATTGTGTTCTGGATGGATTCCAGTTTGAACGCTGATTATAACATAGTTCAATTTATTTGGCTCGCGCACATCGTTTGAGCTTACAAATGCTTTTCTGAATTATTGTTATAATTGTTATTCCGAGTTATCGCGAACTGTAGGGACCAGACAAAGTTTTTGTAATAAACTTGAGAATTCAGGGACCGACGTATCTTAAAATAAAGCAATTTTCATCTTCGATCTTCATTCTGTCGATCGAACCTGAATTTCTCAGTTTTGGGAAGAGACTGACGATACAATTGTCGACGATCGGTAACTATAAAAACAAGCCACCAGGCTCGAGTAATCGTATCTCCTCTTCCCAAATTCTCCATTTTTGTGCACAGTCTCAGCGTCAATTAGGAAGAATTTACTACTATATTTAAGATTTTTTTATTAAAAAGATAATAACCTTCTCGAATTCAATATTTTGTCGCGTAGCGGACAGTGAGCCGATAAACATTTGTCGAGAACATTCCTTCGTCGGTGTCGGGGGAAACACCCTGTGTATGTAGAGACGTACGCACGCGCGCGCGCACACACGCGCAGATAGGGCGGCGTTCTACATTCGCGGCGGCGGATCCCATCGTCGTCGGTCGCAAACACGGTTCGTTACGGCGCGTTTCCACGGCCGTCCATAAAACCAACCGAAACGACCCTGGGATAGGGCAGTTTTCGGCCCGAATCCTGTTATACGATGTCCTGCGGCCCTCCGGAGGGTGGAACACGGTGTCGATGAAGGGGGAATCGAACGCTTTCGCCGTGCCGGAACCCGATCCCTCTGTTTCCTCGCGATCCGTTTAATAGGCGAACGATATTCATGGATGGGGCAGATCGTGTTCTACCGTGCGTTTCGCGCACCTTTATTGCTCGGAACACTCGGACGGATAAAGGACTGCGGCGAGCATTCGACAAGTTGGCCGCCATTCAAAATTACAAAACTTCGTCCGGCCCCGAATGGCAGAGTTATGCGCCGGGAAAATAAAGCGGACCCGCTCCTTCTCGGTTACGCTACGTCGGACACACGTTCCTACGTGCGCGCTGTCAACAACCCTCTTGTAACACGGTGATCCGATGACACGGTTTCGCGATTTAACGCGGTGCGAAAATTGCGATCGTTCCCCGCTTCAACTTTTTCGATGCGATAACTTGAACTTTTCGACGTGTACGCTCGTCGTAACACAGAATTTGTCTCGTTCCTTCGTGACGAGCGTACTCGTTGAAAACAGCTGGCCGCTTAAGCAGGACGTGTGCTTGGATGTTCTTTGTTAAATTATATATGTTTGTAATTATAAAGTATATATATTTATATAAGACATATATATATATATATATATATATATATATATATATATAAATATAAATATATATAATTACAGACTAAATAAAATTTATTGTTATATTATATTATTATATTATATTATATTATATATATTATATTATTATATTATATTATTATATTATATTATATATATTATATTATTATATTATATTATATTATATTATATATATATATATATATATTATATTATTATATTATATTATATATATATTATACATATATGTATATTTTTATTTAATCTGTAATTATTTATAATAATATATATAATTATATAAATTACTATAAATACTATAAATTTTATTTAATCTGTAATCATTTATAATTATACATATATACATATATATGTATAATTATAAATAATTACAGATATTTTATAAAAGCGTTGTATTTAAAAAGAACGTTTGAAACAAATTTGCTGTAACCGTTAACGCGAAAGTCACCGTCGAGTCCCGAGATTCGCCCCCGAAACGTTTCAATCGGCAACGAACGTATTCGCTATCGAAAAATCGAATTGGAAAGGCGAAGAGAAGTTTGGGACTCGGAAGACGAGGGAGGTCAGAGTTTAATTCGCGTAACGGTGGACGCGGCGAGGGAGCCCCGGGCCGGCACCAAAATGGCCGTCGAAGGGAGGGCTTCCCCGGGGGACAGTTCTCGCGCCGCGAATCCGTCAATTATTTCAGGGTGACCCACTTCTCATTGTGGTGCTTAGATTCGACTGCTAGAATGGTAAGTGGGTCACGCGTAAAAGTAACTGTTACGGCAGCGATGTTTCATGCCGATGGCGGCCGGCTGGCAGCCCGATGGAACATACGCGCCGCCTCGAGCGAAAGAAACGCGTCTCTCCGCTTCGCGTGCACCGGCTAGAAGGAAGCGCGGGTCCCGGGAAAAGACAATAAAACCCGGTAGATCGGCTTCCGGCTGGTACTCCGGCGATCCCCGGACGCGTTACACCTCCTCCAGCTAATCACGGCGAATCACGAGACTCTAACGAGAAACGTTCCCACGTACGAGCGTCTGCGACGCGCAATGACGTAAGGGATTCGACGAATTTCTCGAACCGACGGCTAATCGAATTTAGACCGTCGGATCGATGGAAATGATCGACCAAGGACTACTACCGATCTCCTCGTCTCCGGTCCGAATGACGTTCGAATAGTGCTTGCAATTTTGCTCGAGTAAAAGCTCACGAGATCTTTATTAAAGAATTATTTAACCAGTCAGCTGTGGCGCTTATTTTTCAATGTTCGCGAGAATCGAGCGACGACGAGTATACTCGTCGAACACGATGTAAGTGTCGCTGTGAAAATATTGGATCAAACAGACGGTTTTATTTGATAAAATTAACAATTTTATTAGTAATATTTACTTATTCGCTCGACGTTAACATATACCTTATACATAATAAACGAAAAACCCAGGGATAATCGAATACTTGTAAAAGTTAAAAATTCAAATTGCTGCTGTAGAGAGAGTGGTATTTAGCAAAGCAAGGAACAATATATAATGGCACTTTGCACGTCGAACACCGATACCGCGATTCTTTTCTAATTTTATTTTTATAACAATGTAAACTTCGTGCAGGACTGGCCTAAAAATATTCTGAACATCTTGAAATTCGAGAATATGTTTTTGTTTTCCTTAAAATTACAATTTAAATAGCCAGTGGTCGCTGCTTCTTAAGCGCGACGAGTAAACTCGTCAAACACAGCTAACTGGTTGATTGGTTCGTGGAGTTCGAAGCAGCGTGTACGAATAAAGATAGATCGCACGTTCGATCTGATCGACAAATAACATTTTTTATTTTTTTTTATAAATGTTCGCAACCCAAGCAAACGGCTGAAGTAAATTTTTAAGGAAGAATCGATTTTTTTGATGCGTCGATACGCATCTACGGACAAAGAAATTGACACGTCGATGTATTTTATCGAACGTTATCGTACACCCGGTAAGTTTCGCCGCGCGGCGGGCATCAAGTCAAGTAGCGCTCTGACCTTGAAATTCGACGACTTGTTTAAAAGCCATTAATTGCTGCAACAGCTTTTACTTGCGCGACGCGGACCCACTTAACGCGTTCGTTGCATATCGACTGATAATGGAAAAATTTACTGCTTCGAGCAAATTGCACGATGCTTCGTTTGTACGGTCAACATCGCCGTCATCGACTAATTGTCATACGTTCGGTCGGCGCGAGAATTCTCGCCGGTGAACCAATTGGACAACGTTTGCGGGTTCGGTGAAGCCCCGAACAATTTGAATAAATTATTTCGAAAACGAAATACAATGTAGAACGTGTTCTCCTTGTTATTTCTTCGGCGGAGATAAGAATTTTTACGGCCGGCTACGAGATAACGTTTCGACGCTATCGAATGGAACGTTACGCGTGATTATTTACAGGCTCGTTACTTAATCGCTCGAAAGTTCATTTCCATAGAATGTTCGATGCTAAAATTGCAACTGAATATTTAAATGCTATTCCACCGCGCTGTGTACCAGAACATCTTAATGCCTGCGAATGTTAATGAGAAATCTGTTATCGGTAATGAAGTCTCCAAAAATAAAATCATCTTTGGCTCTGCCAGCTGTGACTCGTCTCGCTCGTACAACGACTTTCGAGGTGTCGTTAAGGCATCGCGCGATTATTCAAAATAATTTTCAATGAAATATTTCCGTACTTAACAAAGTTGCCAAAATTTTAACCGAAACTCCGCGCGGTTTAAATAACGCATCTCTGTCCGGTAAATTAACCGGAATTTTTCAGCGCAGACGTGTCGGGCTTTCGCAACAACGGCGTCCCGCCCGATATTAGATAACCGAGAAGAGAAATTTTGAAATGTACGAACAACTCCATCGTGCTGTAATATTTTTACTTAAAAAAGATTCGGACATATAATTTCTGTCTTTATAACTCGAAAGAAAATTGAAATTCTGAATTCGTTAATCTTCCTTGAGAGAAGTTCGGAGAACTATTTCTACCCATTTTTAGTATCGAAATCGTTGTTCAATTGCTCTATTTCTGGTAAATAATATCAATTGTTGACCAAAAATCGTGCTTCGTTCCTTCGCTTTTCTCTTTTATCGCTATTTAATTTATATTCATTAGTATTATTTTTAAATTTCCATTTTTGTATACTATATATTTATTTTTTTTTCTCTATTGTTTGTGAATCTTCTTATATATACTTTTATAAAATAATTGAATACATAATATTTATAAAATATATAATTATACTATATATTTATATATAATATATTATATTATATATTATTATTATATTATTATATTAATATAATATATAATTATACTATATAATATAATAAAGAATATCAAAGTGTTTTACACTATATTATTACATAACCTTGACAAGACTGTCTGAAAAATTGACGAATGTAAAAGATCTCGAAAAAAAAACTAACGATATAGTTGTCAAAAAAACAAAAACGATCCGCCAAAACTATCGAACAGCTTCGAGAGCAACTGTTTAAAATGGTTTCGAGCGCATCCGGGAAACTGTGTCTCGAAAAATCGTCGGGACACTCGACGGCGAATTTTCCAGTCGCGCTGCCATAATTCCCCGATATCCGCGGATCCTCGATATCGGCGGCGGTGCTCTCGAAAAGCCGAAAAGTCGCGACCAATAAAGCGCCGGTCCCGGATAAAATGCGCACAACAACCGGATAGCAGGCGACCGAGTGAAAGGCAACAATGTGAAGGCGAGCGTGCGCTCGGTCTCTGCGTATGCTAAATCTTGAACACGTAAAAGGCCGCTGGTATCGCCGGGTTAGACGTACTTTATGCGAGCAGGAATTATACTTCGAGAAGGGACGTCCACGCGAAAGAGAAAACGTCGCGAACGAGGACACGGGTGTACCGTAAACGTTCAGGTTTCGACGGTGTGGTCTTCGCACGGTCTAGCCGACCAGAAAGAATTCGATTTACGTATGTTTTGCTGGACGATTTCGTGGTAACGGAATCGGTAGTACTATTTTTAGCGACGGCACGATTGTCGCTGGAACAAAACGTCTCATAATTATGTTAACACTCCGAAAGGGGATTCGTCAGGATATTTGAAGTAACTTTTTCCTTAGCGAAAATGTTCTGTGATGCCTCGTTTACGAGTTATTAACGAAAAACAGTGACCAATGAGAGGCGAGCTCGCCTGCCGCTAGGCGGCCGAGCCAATCGGCGGAACTGCGCTTCGACCGCTCGCTGACTCGGTCGCCTCGCGCCAGCCGAGCTCGCCTCTCATTGGTCAGTGTTTTTCGTTAATAACTGGTAAACGAAGCCGCGGATTGCATTTTCGCTAAGGAAAAAGTTACTTGAAATGACCTCAGGAACCTCTCATTTCTCGGAAGTACCATCATTTTTGGACACCGTGTATAGCGAAGTCTTTCAGAATTGCGAAGAGGAGACTTTCTATAACAGAGGTTGTGAAACCAGTGTGCAATGTATTAGGCCATTAAGTATGAAATGCATTCTGTACTCTATAATTTTACTATAAAATCTACGCAGTTATTACCTAATGGCTTAATACGTTCCTGCATTATTTAACTAGTTAGCTGTTGTAATCTCATTGAAAATTATGATCGCTACAATATTGAATTCGGTTGCAATGAAACGATTGTTTTATTTTTCAATTTTATTACTACTAACGTTTATTTATTTACTTAACTTAGTCAGCTGTTTTTGACAGCTGTCATAACACGAAATGTTGTCGCTTCTTCGTGAAGAAGATTTTGCGTTGTGACCAGCGTACTCGTCGAGAACAGCTGACTGGTTGAAACCATTTCACGGTATCGTAAAATCGATTAAAATTCGACTCAATTATTAATTGCAATATATGCTATTTATTTGCCGTGTCACTATCTATTGTATCATATCTAGCATGCGGTGGAGCGGTGAAAGTTCTGCTCGATTGGAATAAAGGATTCAGAAAACTGCATTATGTAAATGGAAGGGTGAGTGCAGAGAAAAGCCGGAACTCGTGTACCAGAAATACGACGCCTAATCGATGGCGAAGCGACATATATAACCAATAATTGGAAAAATTCGAGAAAGGCGATCATGGCTAATCGTTTAATCGGATATGGAATCGAATCGAAAGAACACCAAAGGAATAACAAAATTGAAAACGAAACGGCGGAAGTCGCGGAGGACGCGAAACTGAAAGAATCCGCGTCGTAAAAACTTCGGGAACGAATAAAGAATAATAAAGAATACTTTCGAGGAACGTCCAAGGATCCAGCAACGAGATTAACCCTTTGCACTCGAAGCTATTTTAACCGAAAATATAAAATCATTTTTCTAACTTACAGTATTTCCATTTTATACGAGAAAATGCGTTTTATGCATTTTATGCATATATGAAAATTGACTCTTGGGACTCGCGCAACAGTTACATTTCTAACAACTTTTCAAACGTAAACTTTGTTAACCCTTAGCGCCTGAGATAAAGGAAGTCTTATTTTCAGCGGAAAAGATTACACGTCCTTGCGAACGCATTTGATTTTATTGATTTTATAAATATACATTTCCCTATTGTGAATAAAAGATAAATTTTAAATTCTGTAATTCATCATGGTGCGATATCTTTGGTAACAATCTCCCATGCGCATTCTGGGTTTACTTGGACAAGTGTCGCAGTATTCGCTTTGCCAAATAGAGTTACCAGATATTTCTTTCAAGTTTAGAACATTTTCCGCGTAATCGTTGGTTTCCTTTATAATTTCATTTACCAATTCGTCCGTGAGAAATAATTTAAAATATTGCATCGGCTGTTCAATGTTTGTAGGAACTTGTGGTCCAACGACCTGTGGCAATACGCTAAAAGGTATTCTATCTGGAATATGTAATTCTTCCGTAACATCGCGCCATTCATCCAAGTCTTGTAACGAATCTTCGCTTTCGCTTTCAATAATTCTCATTCTTCGTCTCTTTGGTAGTATAATTTCGCTCCTACTGCTCGAAGTGTCAGAATCATAACCAACATTGTCTTCCACAATGTCTTTCAACTCTTCAAAATCAAAAACGTCTTCGGTATCACTCGACTCTAAATTCTCGTCGTAGTATTTATTTTTCTCCGTGTTGCTAACCATAGAAAGGGTCAAAAAATGGTTTAATCGTAATGGTACAGACTCAGCACGTTTTAACTACAGATAACAATTGCTAACGCCGACGATAACGTATGCTAAAAGCATTTGGCTGCGCAACGGAGCCTTCGGAGTTACGGAACAAATGACAAATGTCTCCGTAACGGAGCCTTCGGAGCGCTAAGGGTGAATATCAAAATTACCCTAAAACGTAATATAACAAATATTAGCGGTGCCTCGGAGCGCTAAGGGTTAATATCAAAAGTACCCTAAAGCGTAATATAACAAATATTATCGGTGCTTCGGAGCGCTAAGGGTTAATATCAAAAGTACCCTAAAACGTAATATAACAAATATTATCGGTGCTTCGGAGCGCTAAGGGTTAATATCAAAATTACGCTAAAACGTAATATAACAAATATTATCGGTGCTTCGGAGCGCTAAGGGTTAATATCAAAATTATTCTAAATCGTAATATAACAAATATTAGCGGTGCCTCGGAGACACCGCTCGAGTGCAAAGGGTTATAAAAAGAGTGCGAGTGGCGCAGTTGGAGCAAAGCGAAGATGCGAAAGCGAGCGGGGCGGGGGTTCGGAGACAGGGTCGAACAACGGAAATGGGAGAGAAAAAAGTGAAAATAATGGTATACGCCGGTGGCGATCGTACGGCGAGAGTTATTGTTACACATGAAATGGTCGCGTGCGCGCACGCGCGTCAACAATCCTGCAGCGGCAGGTAGAAAACTGGCGGCGCGGATTGGGCCAGGTCGGACGGGTCCGTTCTCTCCGGGGATAAACGTCGGCCACGACAAGGACGTCTACTAAATGAGCGAAATTATATTGGTATAATTGCCGCGCTCCTGGCCGGAACCTGCCGCGAAAAGAAGAAAGAGACGCCGGCCGTGGACGGAGCCGCGGCGATAAAAGAAAATGAAAAACCGCGCGTAGGGTCACCGGCTGCAGCTGTGGAACGCCGTTTTCCTTTGTCCCCGATGCATGCTTCGTTAAGGATACAACGCTGGGACCGCGTCGAATGCGTCGACACCGGTTTCACTTTGTCGAACGATTCCGAGTTCACCGAAATCATTCTTGACACTGTAGAGCGCTGCGTCGATTAATTCCATTTTTATGAGTTCTTTAAATATGAATATTTTAACTTCGATAAACTCTCATTCGTATTTACCATAATCTTTTAGTTTTGTATGAATACGCTCGCCTCGCTGTGTTCGCAAAACTCGGCTGTACAAGCCCGTAAGGGTTTTCCATGCTTAAACGTAAACAAAAGTCTGAGAAATTTCATTGATAAAACTGATATTAGTAAGTTGAGATTTATCAGAGCGACCGATGTGGTCTTTTAACCCTTTGCACTCGAGTGGCGACTCTGAGACACCGCTAACATTGTTGTATCACGTTCTAAGATGATTTTTATATTATGAAAGTCTAGACGTGAAAAATCGTTAAAAGTCTAACTGTTGTACGAGTCGCAAAACTGTAAATTTCGTATGAATAAAATGCACTTTATCTTGTGAAATGAAAGTACTACAAGTCAGAAAAATGATCTTAGATTTACAGTTAAAATGGTTTCAGTAAAATTCAGTTTGTCCGAGTGTGTCGCGATAAAAATGAATTTTGAATGATAGAAATAATAAGATAATAGACATTTTATGGTTATAGAATCACAGACGAATTTGTTGTTACACGTTTCTACGAACAAATGTTCGATCGAAGCCACGCGTTCCTATATTCTTCTAATGTTTATTCGACTGCGTATCTTAAAAGGGAATTTCGTAAAGCGACGTACACGATTTCATCAGATTTTTTTCAACTTTCACTTTTGCGGAATTAATCGATCTGGAAAATGAGCGGCTTACAAGCGACCGACACAATTTTCTCTGTAATTTCTTTACTGCTTGCGCTACGATTGCTTTCACAGCCGCGTTGATTAGCACTTCGTCGCTAGTAAACCACGCGGGGAAAGAAAATTTATATTTATTGAACGTCCGCGTTGCTACAAGTAATAGTCAATTAGCGGCAACGAAAAAACTCGGAGCTGTATCTCCGCTTAAAACACGCGTATTTGGCGCATTATGCTCGGAATGTTCGTGAAATGAAATGAAAGGTCAATTTGCGCGTGAATTTATTTCAAAGAACGATGCACGATTGCAAAGAAACGCGGTAATACAACATCGAAAAGATTATAATAATTGTATAACTCTCGGCGTTACACTTCATTGAACCATACGACGCGGTGAACGTACAGTAACGAGCATAGAAATTGCATCACTTTGAAACATATCAACGTTTTTTGGAGTAACCGTTGCGTAAAGTGGCAACTGCCGTTGCGACACCGTTGCATCAGATTATATAAAACGAATAAAAGATCGCGCTGAAACAAAGCAAGCGACGCGGTTGCGAAATAATTTAGTACATAGTTCGACGTTTAACAAACTCGAACCGACCTCCGACCGATTGCTATTGTCCTTATAAATGATCGTCTCCGAGTATCGCAATACAACGAAACGTTTCTCAATATTTTTTTATTCCATATTTACATTACGTTAACTCTTCGCACACGGAACATTCTCCCGAAAAAATTTTGCAAAAATCGTGGCTTTGCTCTACAAAGTCGAAGTGAAATAAAACTCGTCATACTGCCGCGAAATTTCACAGAAATTAATCAGTAAAAGATTTCGTGTTTTTGTTCGCGTACTTTACACGACCACCTTATGGAAAGAGAAATAATAGTTAAAAAGAAACGCGATTTTCACATGAATATAACTACAACGACGTCCCGGTGCAAAGGATTAAGTGTAATGCCATAATTGCATGGGATCTGAGAACGATCGTAGTATTTCTTAGCTGTTCCGAACGGTTCCCAAAGGATCGATATTTTTTCGAACGCTGCAATTGCACCGGAGACGCCATTAAAACTTCTGCAATTTCTCCGTTCGCTATTGTGCGCGCATTTCACCGTACAAGCCGATATTCGCGAACCCGCGAACGTCGAGACAATTTCTCTCGCCGCATCGATTATCAAATGGATCAACTTCGCCATTTTCGCCAATAAACGAAAAACCCAGGAATAATCGAATACTTATAAAAGTTAAAAATTCAAATTGCTGCTGCAGAGAGAGTAGTATTTAGCAAAGCAAGGAACAATATATAATGGCACTTTGCACGTCGAACACCAACACCGTGATTCTTTTCTAATTTTATTTTTATAACAATGTAAACAACTTCATGCAGGATTGGCCCGAAAATATTCTGAACCTCTTGAAATTCGAGAATATGTTTGTGCATTTTGCACAATGCGAGTGCATTTTGTGCATACGAAATCGAGTCTCGCAATGACTCGTACAACAGTTAAACTTTTAACAATTTTTGAAATCTAAACTTTGATAATATAAAAATGATTTTGGGACGTGAATTAACAATTTCTTTTTTTTTTTAGTGGTGCCTCAGAGTCGCCACTCGAGCGCAAAGGGTTAAGCCTGCTCGGTGCACGAGAAACGCGCCGTTCGCTTAATTCTATCCCACCGTTCGCGCGTCGTCGGCTGCTCCGACGACGAGGCTCGAGCCGCGTTGTTTCCCGTTCGTCCTCGTTCGTGAAATCACACGAGCCGAAATTTACGTAAGTCCGGGGAATTCGTTGGAATTCGGTGGCATAGAAAGTAACCGACCGACCGGCGACCGAGGGAGCGAGGGGAGCTTTGTCGGGGAAGAGAGCACGCTTAAAACCAATATTTTACCTGTGTTGCGCGACGCGGCGAACGAGCGGCCGTGTAAACTTTCACGCGCACGCGCGACCGATAATTACACGTGCAGGAAAGTAAAGTGACTCGGCGACGAAGTTCGTCGAGTTCCAACGCGGATTGGGAAAAAAAGCCGCGAGCCGGCTTTTCGAATTTCGACGGTCGGCATTTCGAATTTCGACGGCCGGTTTTACGATTGCCCGTCGAAAAGGCTGGGTTATTTTTGGCATATGTTAACGAGTTAATAAATATATATAAGTTAATAAATATATATAAGTTAATAATATATATATATATATATATAATTAACTTATATATATTTATTAACTTATATTATACGTTATATTATACGTATATTAAACGTTATATATATATATATATATATATATATATATATATATATAAGTTAATAAATATATGTAATAAACATATGTTAATAAAGCCGTATTTTTGATCCAATATTTTAACAGCGACACTCGCATCGTGTTCGACGAGTATACTCGTCGTCGCTCGATTCTCGCGACACGTATAGATGCGCGCTCTGAAACGGAGGCGCCACAGCTAATTGTTTAACGAATTAATTTTGCTTGCAAAATGCTGTTTCCTAGTATGCCATAATTGCTGTGTAAACCGTTTAATTTTATTTCGAACGGTTTATTTTGACGGCCGTTGTATTTAGAACGCCGCGTCTCCGCGGAGAATCGTCCGAAGCGACTAATATCTCGGATTTGGGGGCTTTAAAGAGTTCTCGGTTTATACGAAAACAAACATTTCCGACACATTAAACCCGAGAGATTGAATTCTGGTCACAAAGTTGTTTGGCCGAAGCGCCGGTTCGCAGAATTCGTCCACGGAAAGAGCGCCGCGACCTACGCGGTGATCTACGCGTGTTAGGCGAGCGTCTGCGAGGCTGGAGGATCCGCGGACGGCGGAGGGAGCGACGGGAGTAAAAAAGATGGAGGAGACGGGGTTTCCGAAGACGGGGACCGTTCTCCGAGAATAGCGACGCGATAAACCACCGTGTAGAAAGAGGGAATGGTCCTCCATGAAAAGAAGTGCAGAAGGGGGCGGGTGCGGAAGAGTCGGCGGAGGGTGGCAGGGGAGAGGTGGAAGAGGGTCGGCTCGGGTGTCGTTTATCGCGGATCGAGAAAATATAGAAGCCGTTAATCTGCGGAGGCTGCTGTTGGCCCGCGGTGACAACGGATTAAGCTCAGCGGGTGTACACGCAAGCACCATGACCGCCGTCGAGCAGCTTTAACCGGAATCTTCTCTCTCGGCCGCCGTCGGAAAAATACTCGGCTACAAAAGAGTGGCGAACGTTCGACTTCCTCGAAAGCAGCGAGAGCTCCCCAACCACGGTAAATAGAAATTTCTTTGAGCGTCTAACAACCCCTCTTTCCAGTCGGCTTATCGCTGCCTAAGGCGGAACCGAGCTTCGAGGACTCGGAACCGAACTTCGACGATAGCTTCTGTCAACGATTTGATCGATGGACCGCGTCGATTCTATGCGTCGAAGAATTTTTGATTTTTTGGAAGCCGTCGGAAAGCTTAAACCCTTGCACCGTAACGAGTCGAACGCGCGACGAAGATGAAATAAGAAAAAATGAATACATTATTAAATGCGAACGTTATCGGTTTTCTCTAAATCGAAGCAACGTTTGATTCTTCTCGTTGTCAAAGTCTAGAAACGCGATCGAGTAAAGATGTACAAGAAACAAAAGTTGTTAAGGGAAAAAGTTATCTACCGGGGAAATTATTCAATTGTAAATCGTAGAGTATATGAAGTTTTATGCGTTTGTGGGATGTGACAAAGCTGTTAATTAGAGTTGAGAGAAATGAATCCTTTGCTTGTCCTTTTTCTCAGCTGTTCATTTGCAACGCGTGCTAGCTTGACGCTGTCTTATAAAATCCAGTCAAATATTCCAGTTGAACTACTCTAATGAAAACGCTGTAATTAATGAGATTCGCTGCAGTGCTCATTCTTGCATAGATTATACATTCTAGCCGTTTAACGTAACGCTGAAGTATCGACAACGAGCGAACAAAATTTCAGTCCGATTAAAAAAGAAATAAATAACGTGCACACGTGTAAGTTCTATTAGAAATCTTGAACAATCTTCCAGTTCGAAGCCATAATAGAATATCTAAACATGGTCGAAGAAAAATCTTACCTAACGCGACGCACGCGCAATTAACATGTATAAAAGCGTGTCATTAAGGCAGGAAAATACATATTCAAGCGGTACATCTTGTAACAGATCTTACCGCCGAGGATCATCGATCAGGCACACACCTAACTTTCTCCGCTAATTATCTCTTTTTGTAGAATCTTATCCATTGAGGTCGATTATCGATATACTGCCGGACATCGCATTTGTTTAAGATGGTATTACGGTCTACGATGCGTATTTACTTACGAAGACCGTGATTTTTCTTTTTTAATTTGAATAGTAGGTTGCTTCGTATTGGAATTTCGCTGATACAATTATTCACGTTTTATCTGTGTACAGAATTTTTGTCGTTTGAAAACATGAAAAGATATCTTCGCTGGAAAGGGCGTAGTTCTCGCAGAAACCGACACGAAGTAAAAATCTCGACAATTAAGAAAAACAGCGGCACATTCGAGATAAAGTTTCGATCTTATCGAATTTAAAAAGATCGATTGCTTCGAAATTCTAGACCGTAAAATACCGTTGAAACAGTAATATGTGATGAAATTATCCGACAAAAAAGATCATTAACCCCTTGCGCTGCGATTATTTCTTTAACAGTTACGTTGATCAGCATTTCGTCGTCCTGAATAAATTCCCTAACAAAACGTAACAATTTTTGTTTCTCGTATGTCTTCGCTTACTCTCGTTCCTAGATTTCGATCACAGAACAATCGAACTTTGTTTCAATTTCGAAGAAACGAACGAGACACATATTTAACACGTTCCGTGCCACGTGTACCATCGATGGTACACGCTTGCATGTTTACTTAGTGAACTGAACAAATTGTTTACAAGAAATTTAGAACCGAAGAATCAATTTCCACCGCAAGAATGGGCGTTGATAAGTTTTTGTTATGTTGTTATGTGTACGAGAATTAATAATTGCACGTAATACATCAAGTTTTAGTAAAATATCAAAGTGTGAAGATTCGAGTAAAAAAAGCTCGGCACGGAACGTGTTAACCATTTGAGTCCCAAGCAGCGCGATCGCGCTGTTCAGATCTCGTGTCGCGATCAAACTTCAGTGACGCACGTACATCGCATAACTGCTTCTTTTCATCTTTTTTTTCCTTTTTGTTTTGTTTGTCAATCTCGACGAGCGTTATCGCGCCGCTTGGTTCTCTTTGCAATCAATTAAGACAAGCGCTATCACGCTGTTCGCCACTTTTCGACTAACCCCTGGGACTCGAACGGTCAAGGAGATTACGTACGAAATCTTCGTCAGAAGTCTCCGACACGATGTTACAATGCGAAGAATCAACGTTCGAAGAGGCATCGAGGTGTCGAAGGATCCGAGGTACAGTAATTTCTCCCTAATTCGCGCTCGGATCGCGCACGAAAATGGACAATTTCGGAAGAGAAGATACGATTATTCTCGCCTCGCGTCTCGTTTTCATAGTCGTCGACGATCGGAAACTATAAAAAAAACAAGCCGCATGGTTATTCGAATCGAATAATCGCATCTCCTTCACCGGAATTCTCTATTTTTATCCGCAATTTGGGCGCGAATTAGGGAGAAATTACTGGATCGTTCCGAGTATCGATGACGTCCGAATATTGGAAAGCCGGGAGAACACAGTAAATCATCGCGCCCCCATTTCGGAGCCGATCTATCACGGCGGATATCTCGGGCCTGTAAAATAGGGGGATCGGGAGCAGAACAGCTGAGTGGCCACGCGACGAATGGAAGTCCTTCCGGTAGGTTACACGTTTGATCCGACTATTTTTAGCGGCGAACGGGGACCGCGACGCAACCGACCGCTTTCTAGCACGCCGGGCACGCTCTTTTCCAAGGATTCACTGACTCAGCCCCGGCTTCTACGAACGCGTCCTTAGGAAACAATTTTCCAGCTGCCGGAGGCTGCCGCCGTGTACGAGGCGAGCCAACGTAAGCAAGGCTGCGCATCCTTCGCCGGTGCGAAAAGGTCAACGGAGCCGGATCGATCGGCGCCGATCCGGCAGGGTGGAAAGACGAAGCCAGTCAAAGGTCAGGATGAAACGCGGCCGTAGCAAATGCGGCTAAACAGAATCGGTTATGTGAATGAAGCCTTAATAATGCCGAGGCTGGCCGAGAAGAGCGTTCTTTCCCTGTGCGCACCAAGGGACCGACTACTCCTTTCCCTCCGCAACAGGTGATACTGGAATCGAAACGAGCCTCGTTGAACCGGATAATTGCGTTCGACCGGAGGTAATCGTAATTTTCTTTTCTCTGGTCGCCCGGGGAACTCGTCGATCAACGTTGCATCCCGGACGGGACGCGTTCGAGACGCGATCTTCCACCGTCTGCAAGAGCCACCGCTCGATTTCTCGGATTTCACGTGGGCGGTCATTGTGACACGTGTACGATACGCGCGAATTTATGGAGAAAGCATTTCGGATTAGAGAATTATGTCCTCTCGAGTACGCACGATTCTGTTTTCATGTGGTAGATGTGTGTTCCAGAAAGAGCCGTGTAAAAGAAGACATCCTGTACGTAGATAGATAGAAAAGTATCCTTAAAATCTGTTAAAAAATAGCTGGGACAAAAGGAGTCGCGTGCTTTAAAAACTTTATTAAGAGTCTTTATGAAAAGCGAAATTCTATTTGTGTGTGCATTTATGCGCGATTCATTTTGTAAAAACAAAAGGTAATCGAATACTTAAAAGTGATATTAAATACTATAATATATAATATTAATACTATATATTATTATGATATTAAATACTAGAATAAAAGTGACAAATCAGATCATTGTATGTATATACGTGCTGCCCTAAATATACCTAGGAAATTATGGCCGATGGAAATAAATGTCCTTAAAATGTGAATCGAGTAACTTCATTAAATCGAGTAAAATCATGCAAAAAGGAAATTGAATTTATTTCTCTACACCCAGTTATCGGTGTAAAAATCCGTGTAAAACAGAATTGATTATATTCTCGCTTTTACGATTTGACACCGGCAAGATGAGAATTTCCGCATTCTAGTACATAATTTAATATAAAAATTCAATTATTACATTACGATTAAATTAAGATTTTTCAACATAAAATCTAGTATATAATTTCCGAATATCCGTAGTCTAGTATAAGCAAATTAGGAGCTTAGGAAATCCTAACGTCGAATTTCCACTGGAAGCAACGACAACGCGTTCGGCAGCCATTTGTTCGCGACACGATCGAAAGAACAGAACCGAACGAAATAAATTGCATCTCCAGGCTCTTTCTCGTATCATTGAAACGCGTTCGTATCTGCGAACGGTTCGTCAACGATGTTAATGGTTATCGTGAAAATGTGAAAATGGAAAGTTTGGCGCGATCTGCTGCTCATTTCTCCTTCCTTATTTATGTTTATGGCAAATGCTGGGTAAGCGAAGTGCCGAGCAATAATTGGATCGAGAGAGAGAGAGAGAGAGAGAGAGAGAGAGAGAGAGAGAGAAAGAGAGGGAGAAATGGAGACTATCCCGAAATCGCTTTTCACTTTCCTGCTGTTTAAAAATATCCTCGCTGACACAGAAACGTGGACGATCGAAGCTAATCGTCGAAGCCGGGCCGTCGCGAACGTGTCAGAGGGTTCGGCCGAACGATCCATCCGTTCACCCGAATCGGAATAACGTTTAATCGAGCAGATCCCCGACCACGCCCCGAAAAAAAAAGAACGAAAGAGGTCGATCACCTTCCCTCCGTCATCGAAAAAAGATTTCGAGGCCGTGATTTAAGGCGACGCGACGTGACGCGCGACGAGGGAGTGGAGCCAGGCCAGGGGCGAGAGCGAGCAGCTTTTTTACGCGCGGCGCGGCGCGGCGTTCTCGGGCGACGACGTCGTGCCGGCAAGGCCACTTTTTCGGTCCTGCATAAATAATCACGGTCTAACGCTGTAATCGTGTCCACGGTTTTTTCTTTTTGGAAATAGGCGGCCGGACGAAAATACGCCCGCGGCCCGCCGCGGAAAAGAAACTCGTGGATCAAGAAAGCCGAGATCAAAGGGCGATTATGCGACCGTAACGCTGTCAGGGTTACGCTCGCAGCACCGTTCGACCCGAAGCCGAATCGCAGATCCGTTGTTGTCGATAGCGAGTTCGTTAATGGGGATCGCCTTGGTGATAGGGGAAAATGATCGGCGAAAGTTGCGAACGGTGATGTCAGTCCTTAACCAGTTGGCTGTGTTCGACGAGTATACTCGTCATGGAGAAATGACAATATTTTGTGATATAACGAGTATACTCGTCGCGCGTAAGAAGCAGCGACCACTGGCTATTTAAATTGTAATTTTAAGGAAAACAAAAACATATTCTCAAATTTCAAGATGTTCAGAATATTTTCAGGCCGATCCTGCGCGAAGTTGTTTACATTGTTATAAAAATAAAATTAGAAATATTGTTCATTGCTTCGCTAAATACCGCTCTCTCTACAGCAGCAATTTGAATTTGTAACTTTTATAAGTATTCGATTATCCCTGGGTTTTTCGTTTATTATGTATATGGTTTTATTAGTAATAAAATTGTTAATTTTATCAAATAAGACCGTCTTTTTGATCCAATATTTTAACAGCGACACTTACATCGTGTTCGACGAGTGTACTCGTCGTCGCTCGATTCTCGCGCCACATACAGGCGCCAAACTAACAAATGGAGGCGCTACAGTTAACTGGTTAAATTATTATCTTGGATGCAACGTCATCGGACAGTGAATTTTTATGATAGAATCGATTGGAGTTAATATAGCAGCAAGATTAAAAGAATTCGATGTATTGAAATTATTGAAGAAAGGAAGAACTTTCTACTTGGCGCAATTGGCGCAGACAATTATCTTTACGCATCGAGATCTGCGTTCATCAGATAATCCTTTAAAAACAGTAATGTTTTATGATCCGTTTCCTCTCGTTTAATCGAATAAACTCGCAATCAGATCGAGACGTCTGCGAATGTACAGATTCTTTTATTATTTCTTGAGCGGAAAAAGTATTCGTGACTCAAATTTTTTAAGAACTTCGCCGAACCCATTCGTTTCGCTACGATCGCGTTCGTACGTCTTATAAAAAAATCCTCTTCGGTCGACGCTAACTGTACAGGGCGTTGAAACCGACTCGTCTGTGTCGCGTTATACAAATTACAGCGTTGAATTTATTTAGATCTCCTCCGATTTTTATATTAATATATGCTGGAACGAAAATAAATTCATCGAATGGTTTCCGGTGGACGTGTCTTTTTAATTTCGATAATTGTGGAATAAGAAGCGTGTTTTCCTTCGAATCTAGTTATATATATTGGCTGTCGACTGATATTGCCAACAGTAAAGATCCTTCTTTTTCTTAGAAACATATATATGTATGTATATGTTATATATATTTCTAAGAAAAAGAAGGATCTTTACTGTTGGCAATATCAGTCGACAGCCAAGATTCACGCGTCGTGGTAACACGAAGCAATGGAAATGAAAGTAACTCCGTCCGAACTCCGAAAGTTAATCCGGTTTAACGTGAAAAGAAATACGTGTCATAACGGTTTGACATTCTGCGTGCGGTTAGAAACTGGTCGCAACTGGTTAGAAGATTACCGATTTACATGGCCAAAAATAGATCGATTAACGTAAAATTATACAGTACGTAGGATCAGCTACGATAACGCGGCGATCACATTTACAGTTGAGCGTGCAAGTACGCTACCCTTCGAAAGTATTGGGACACTTGCGGAGCAAGATAATTTATTAGATGAATTAGTAAAGGCGACAGGAAATTGTTGTGAATAAATGTAAAAAATAAAATAAAATGAAATGAAACGAAACGAAACGAAACGAAATAATTAAGCGACCGTCCAAATAATTTTGGAGAGGATGTACAGTCAAAAAGAGAATTCTTTACGATTGTCCCTCAAATTACAAACAAAACTGGACAATCTTGAAGGAGGAGACTCGCTTTTATAGTTGTCGACGAACTGCGGCTATAAAAACGAGCCGCGAGGCTCGAATGATCGTACCTCCTCTTCCAAAATCGTCCATTTTCGTTCACAAGATTTTGAGGAGCGGAAATCGGAAAGAATTTACCGCGAATCGTGAATAACGAGAAAGACGAGAATTGCGACACGGTAAGAACCCGTGAAACATTGCGAATAACGGAAACGAACGTGGAACAATGAAAGACAAAGCGTCTCTTATCTCCCGGCTACAATCAATTTCCTTCGAAGGTTTCCCGGAGAGCTGTCTATATTGATAAATCGATTTCCAAGTTCGAGAAAGATTGCGATAGATCTGGCTCGACGAGATAACATCGGGGAAGCACGATGATGCGAGAAGAAAGGAGGAGTCTCTTTCGAAACAGCGCGTGTTGCAACGATGCTCGTGGACGAACGGTCTCTAGAATGAACTGAAAACCGACATTGAGGTGGAATCACGGGTTTAAAACAGTTATGATATCGGTTTCGGTTCCCGCACTCGCACTGAAAAACCAAAACCGAAACCGATGCGAGACAAAACCATTGTTGCTCGCAACAGCAACGAGATCGCCTCGGTTCTTCGTAACTGTTTCAGACGGAATCGACGCGCAAGAGCCTCGAACGGTAATTTTCGGAAGCTGCGTCGAATCGCTGTGCACGATATGCGCACAAAAATGGGCAATTTGGGGAGAAGAGAGACGATTATTCTATTCTTGCGGTTCAATTTTATAGTCACGGATTGTCAACAACTATAAAAACGAGCTGCAAAGCTCGAATAATCGCGTCTGCTTTTCCCAAATTGTTTATTTTCGTTTCCCAGATGAGCGTCAAATACGGAGAATTTACTATACAGTAATTTTTCCCTAATTCGCGCTCAGATTGCGCACAAAAGTGGACAATTTAGGGAGAAGAGAGACGATTATTCGATTCTTGCGGTTCGACTCAGCTCGAATAATCGTGCCTGCTTTTCCCAAATTGTCCATTTTCGCTTCCCAGCTGAGCGTCAATTACGGAGAATTTACTATACAGTAATTTTTCCCTAATTCGCGCTCAGATTGTGCACAAAAGTGGATAATTTGGAAAGAGGAGATACGATTATTCGAGCCTTGCAGCTCCTTTTTATAGTTGTTGACAATTCGTGACTATAAAAATGAACCGCAATATCGAACAATCGTATCTCCTCTTCCCGAATTGTTCATTTTTGTGGACAACCTGAACGTCAATTAGAGAGACATTACTGTGGCCGCAAAATCCGATGCCAGGCGGCTGACCCTCGAAAAATCGGCGGCGTCTCCGCTGTCGCGGGAATCGTCAAGGACCGCCGTTCGCGATTCGATTCGCTTCGATTCGAGCGACGGTATCTCGGACGAGTGCTCGCGAGCGGGCGAACCGAGCAACGGGAGAAAATGGTGTATAACCTTGCTCGAACGACCTCGATCGCCTTCACCGTAGTAGAAACCTTCGGTTACGCGGCGCCGTGCTACGCCACGTCTACGAGCAGGCGCAGTATCGGCGCCGATCCCTCGATCCCTCGATCCCGACGCGAAAAAGATCTCTTTCGGCCGTGTAACACGAGACCGGCCGCGCGCGAACCTGTATCCGATCGATCGCGATCGTGTGCTCCGATGACGGGTCGCTTCACCTCTCACTCTCGATCATTTTCCCGACGCGTCTTCGCCGGAACACTTGCCCTCTATCTGCGACCTTTAACCTATCCTATGGTAGATACACAGCGGACAGGCTTCGGCTAATAGGTTCGCCGCAGCGATGGATCGCAGGATTACCCAAGCCGCGGGATCGCAGACGTTCTTCTTTTTTTCCACATTTCTTGCGGAAAAGGAAAGTTTGTTACGCCGCGATTGGTCGAGGGTGCTGACTTTTAACCCCGGATCGCCGGAGCGAGTCAATTTAACTCGTTTAAGATTTCATTGCTACATATAGGAAAACTTGGATCATTTTTTTAAGACTATGTTGGTTAATTGAAATATATGTTGTTCATAATTCTATTAAAAATCGACATATGTTGGTCATAATTCTATTAAAAATCGACATATGTTGGTCATAGTTCTATTAAAAATCGACATACGTTGGTCATAATTCTATTAAAAATCGACATATGTTGGTCATAGTTCTATTAAAAATCGACATATGTTGGTCATAGTTCTATTAAAAATCGACATACGTTGGTCATAATTCTATTAAAAATCAACATATGTTTTAAAATGAATTATTTTAATTATTATGAAAATTATTATCTTACGATTTTTATTATTTTTTCAGAATCATTATCAACTTCGTAATACCAAGTTCCTTCATTTGATCATAACTTAGAAAAAGTAATCGTGACCCAACGGTTACATTTGCTTCGATTACTTAAGTTATTCATTAATCACGACTGCTCGATTACTTAAAGTTATATACATTAATCACGCGTATTTGATTACTTAAAGTTATTCATTAATCATGACTACTCGATTACTTTAGTAATCGCAATCATTAATCATAAACATGATTTCGCGTTGGTCGTAACAGTTAGTCATTAATCAGATTACTTATTGCCCAACTCTGTTTTCAACCTGGTCACGTGTGATCGGCACTGATTTCTTTGCTGTCAGCGGCCACTGCGAGAGACGGACATCGCGCGCGCGCGCGCGTGCCCGCGTATTACCCAAGAAGGATAATTAGATTTGTTTTTCACGAGGTTTGGCTTGAGAGGATTCAACGGTCGAGCGAAATTTTTAGCCGTACTTTAATCGCGTAAATGGTTGCGATCGTTCCTATAAAACCTAAGCGAATCGTGGTTGCGCAGGTGCGACAGAAGATAAGAGTTCGGATTAACGCTTTTAGCCGCCGACAATTCCTTAAATGACACATTCGTCGTTAATTCGCACCCCGTTCTTCATTGTCCCGGAGTAATTTGTCCCTTGGGGTAGGGCAAAAGCAATGACAAAAGTGAACGCTTAAATGTCGAAACTGTCTCGTCGGAAATGAGACAAAATTGCGGCAAAGTTGCTCGTATCGTTTGCAAGTTGCAAAACGATGCGCAGAACACTGTCTCGAATTGGCACGACAAAAGGATAACAGCGCGGTATCGTTAGAGAAATATTTCTATTACCACAGCAATTTGGTTCTGGAACTTAGAACTTTTTGAGCCGAGAGTACCGTCCGGTAAGTCGCCACGTAACATCGAATTCTTTCGTATCGATAGGAACGGAACCTCGCTAGGGTTTCAAAATTGTGTAACTGGAATGGACTAGAACTGCGAACGAACCGAGGGACCATTCAAATCTGATATTTCTCTGCTGTCTCTTAGATCTTTATGCATCTCTGCACTCTGCGCTAATCGTGAATAATTTTATATCAATTACACGTCCAACGTGTACAGCGTCTCAAATTTTATATCGATCGATGTACGATAAGCTTGTGCTATAAAAGGGCTTATAAAGATCGTTAATAAATAATAAATAATATATAATATATTATGATGTATAATATAATATAATATAATATAATATAATATAATATAATATATAATAATAATAATAATAATAATAATAATAATAATAATAATAATAACTTAATTCGTAAATTAAGATCTTCCAAATTGATATTTAGCAAAAGAATTCCTTTAACCACTTAGCAGCGTCGATCTATTTTTAAGATCAATTTTGTATGCGTTTTGTCGATCAATACTGGGTGCGGTTTCGTCGGCAAGTTTTCGAAAATTATTCTAAAACGTGCGAAATTTATGAATATGTTTCACAAGCATTTTAACCTAAATCATAGAAGGAGTATATTTTCATTGTGAGACGTAAAATTCCCATTTTCTTATGATCCGCAGCTAAGAGGTCAAAGGACTATCTCGACTTAATTTCACAGAGCCGAAAGCAACCGAAACGAACTGCGAACGCATTTTCACTCGCGTGTGTCGCGCGTTTCAGCGAGCAAAACGGATTCGAACGTCGATGCAAATGGGTTATTTAGACCGTTTTCGCAATCGTCGAAACGATTCTTTTTTATCGATTGCTTGCCGCGATAGCGTTGCCCGAGCAAGGAACGTACGCGAGGCCGCGTTGCATCACACGCGGAAGCTTCGGCAGTTTACACTTTCGAGTTGCACGCAGGACGAGTAACGAGGTTTCCATAACAAATCGTGAAGGCATCCCGCAACAAATCGCGACAGAATGCTTCCGAGAACGGCGCCCGCCTCTCTGTCTTCGCCGACGTCACACGTGCTAAACGGCAGTTCACGGAAATCGCGGGAGGCACGGATCCACGTGACGATCAGCTGCGGATCCCGAGGCCGATCTTTTTTATCCCGACGCGTGCGTGATCGAAGGATCTTCTGAATTTTCAAATTTCTCGGAACGATTCCACGCTTGAACGTAGATCGAGGTTCTTGCGAAAGATTTCTTTCGTTCAGCTGGAAAAATCGTGCTGCTACGGTCGCTCGCGTGATACTTCAACGAACAGTTTGCATCTTCGGCATGATCTTTAGATTGATTTAACCCATTGACTACCACGCAAATTTAGCGCGTCTTGCCCTGGGTGCCATGGTTTTATTTGAAAGAAAACAAGAAGTTTTACAAGATATAATAATATTAAGTTACCGATATAATATTGCAATGGCATTTACAGTATTTTTTTATTGATAATCAATACGTTCTCTACGCTATATACATTTTTCATTCATCCTTTCTAATAGTTCCTAACTCAAATAGCCATTTGTAGCCAATCTAAAGTTGCAGCATCCACTACGAGATATCTCGTAGTTGGCAGTCAATGGGTTAAAAAACCGAATTTTGGCCAAAATAATGCGATTCTTTTACGTATGAAACTTTGATGTCCAAAACCTGTCACCTAATCCTAGATTGCAATCTTAACAGTAAATCTACCGAACACCGATTTCTAAAAATTGCGGTTTCGTTGCATTTATGGGGAAAATGAGTAGCTGCAATTTAAGACAGAGGCAAGATTTAAATATCTCACGGATACCAATACACCGGTTTCGACGTGTTAAAGTCGTTAAAAAAGAATATAAAAATCGCTAAGCGACTCCAGTTTCTTGCAGCGAACGCAGACAATCTCTATTCCGCACAAAGATCCGCGGTCTACTAATTATTATCGACGTGCGTTGCCTCGTACGCACGGCCAGACTGAGTTTAATTAGACTTTTCACCATTTTCATCATAACGTACACGTACTTGGATTAATATCGGATTCGATCATTTCTTGTGAAACAGACCTTACAACTCCAAGAATTTGAAAATAAGAAACGAGAAATCAGTCGTTCGATCCGGCACGGTAATCTTCGCGTTAAACTTTGCTTTCCGCCGCAACCAATGATCCTGTTTTCTACTGGTCCGGCAGAGAAATATGAGAAGAGTGCCGACGGTAACCTGACGTGCACCTGTGACCTATGCGTTTCAGATTTCCCCGTTCGAAAGGCAATTTCGAATAGTTTAAACCGTCGACCGCTTCTTTTTTCGCGTATCAGATAATTAATTCACCGATAAAGTTTCGCGGAATTCGCGTAATTGCAACTAGTTCGACCGCTCGGACAGACACGTGTGACGTCAAGGCTGCATGCATATCGTTGGCGAACGGTAGCCAGGCGTCGTCTCGACGTTGTAAACGAGGGTGATAACAATTAAAGAATAATCTACGAGAAATAATGGACGTTGCGCGACGTTATTTAGGCGGTCTTGTAAAACGAAGTCGGGAAAACGCCGGAAGACAGCGGACATCCTAATTTACAATGCTAAAAAACGACGGTTGAACATGCAACAGGCCAACGATAACGATTCTTAACCGCGTTAAGGATCTCGCAGTTCCCGGAAATTTCTTCCTTTTACGTGAGAACCGGAGCGACGTACGCACTTCGTTATCGCAGGAAGGAGCAATTATGTGCCCGTTCCTAATTTGCGTTACTAATCACGAACTTGCCGGTTATCGTCCGACCGGTATATATGTATTAGTCTTCGGCGCATCGTTGTCGGCTATTAACAATTAAACGCACGAAAGCCTGGGCATGTCGCGGATGCGTACTCGACGTGAATGTACAAACGATAGAAAGTGATTTTCCACTTACCCCTTCGTTTCCTAGGAACTGTATAGTAGGGTTCTGGCTGGTTTTGTTCTGCAACAGAAACAACAAATTCCAAATGAGCATCATCGGAATCCACGTGTCGTAGAGACTGTTACGGGAGAGTTTCGATTTCGCGTCGCACGCGGGAAACATCGCGAGAAAACAAAACGCTCGACGCTTCTTTCGCCGGACACTTTCGCGCCGATTTAACGTAACACCGGCGAAAATGAGAACCGCTGAAGGACATTAAACCGGGGATCTAATCAACTCGGCCTCGGCTGCACGATGAAAATGGGCTAAACGAATCCGTGAACTAAAAAACTACTAATGACAATGTAATTTCTGCTCATTCATCTAAAATGATAAAAATAGAAATCACTTCGCAATTACATACGAGCGAGCTAATTACTCCGCATCGTTGAACGGAAGTTTCGGTGATGAGTTTTATTTATTAGTCTGCATTTTACACAGAAGCCATTAGGGTATACGCGCTTGCTTTTACGCTGTTAGATGGCAGAAGGATACAAATGGCCATTGAATTTTATAAATGCTGAACGCTAAACCTACCATGACGGTCGTTTCGACCGGTTTCGCGTCTTCTATTTTAAGATTGTTGATCTTGCAACGATTCTTTCACAGGAGATGATTGAATACATGTTTTAATTGTAAGGTATATTGTAGATAAAAAACGGTAAGATGACTGTCATTCTGATAAGATAACGCGAGGCGATCCAATTTTACCGCTCGGCAGGTTTCGTGTTAACAGATCGGATATCCTTCAACCATTCAGCTATTGCAATTTCTTTGAGAAGCGTGCAAATTACCGTAATTATACCGTATTCGAATGTTCGATTTTCTTCGTATTTTCTTTAAACGCGAAACTTTTATAAAGTATACAATTTAATAACGAATATCAAAATTTGACGAGTACACTCGTGAGATCCAGCCAACTGGTTAAGACGAACAAGGTGTCCCAAAAATGTCTCGCAATCCGAAAGTGGCGGGTTCCTCGGGTCATTTGAAGCAACTTCTGCCTTTACAAAAATTTTCTCCGAGGCATCGTTAACGAATTATTAAGGAAAAACAGTGACCAATGAGAGGCGAGATCAGCTGCCGCGAGGTGGCCGAGCCAACGGCGCCAGCGGTCGAGCGGTCGAATCCCAGCTCAGCTGGCGCGAGGCGGCCGAGCCAACCAGCGCACGAAGTCCAGTTCCGCTCATTGGCTCGGTCGCCTCGCGCCAGCCGAGCTCGCCTCTCATTGGTCACTGTTTTTCGTTAATAACTCGTTAACGGTGCCCCGGAGAACATTTTTATAAAGGAAGAAGTTGCTTCAAATGACCTGAGGAACCCGCCACTTTCGGATTGCGAGACATTTTTGGGATGTATACTTTTGATATTCTCTATTAAATTTTACTTCATTTCACGTTCTGATTTCTGTGGATTGAAATTTACGCGAACATCCTCCGTCTATTGTATCGTATCATGATCCTTCGGGAATAAAATCCATCGACGAAGTTCTCCGGCGATTTGCCTGGTTCGTTGCTCGGAACAAATTCCTCTGTTTCGAGGTTTTCGAATCGGCCCAGAGAAAAGGCTCGTTAACGATACCAAGTTAACGAGAAGAAATCGGCGAGTGACCGCGGTATTTGCATAACACGCGTTGGCACTCTCTAGCCGGCAGAAAATTCAGGTCTCATTCAGCCGAGAAAAAAGAAAACCGCTCTCGCGCTTTCCACGCGCGTGCTCGCGCCAGTGTTCTCGCTGTTGCCCTATCGACCCGCGCGTATCATCACGTGCATACAATTCGGCGATAAGCTTCGAGATAACGGAGACGGTCGCGCAGCAACTGGTCTCGTGAAATTCCCCGGCATCGGATCGATAACAAACAACAACGCGCGCGTTCGAACGAGCGTTCCCGTCGTTTTAAAATTCGCAAACAGAAAATCAAACGGCGTCCGTCGTTTTAACACTTTCGCTGCTAATCCAGCGAGAAATCCAGCCGAACCGCGGGGAATCCTTTCTTGCAGTCGATGAAATGGAAATTAAAACGCTGGGACACCGAGTGCGCACTCTTTCAACTTATCCGAAGTTTGCAAATACTAGTCGAATTCACGTTGCATATACATTTGTTTGCGAATGTTACACGACTGTCGAATGCTGTTTAGCAAAACTAACTAATTGCGAGTGTTATTGCGATAAGATGCTAATGCCTAGATTACGAGTTTTCGCGCAATACGTTGCCCTGCCCATTTCTTCTCGAAACGCGTAAAAGCTTGTCCGCACGCTGAGAAAGTATAGTAATGTCTCTCCAATTGACGCCCAGATTGCGCACAAAAATGGACAATTTGGGAAGAGGAGATACGATTGTTCGAGCCTTGCGGTTTATTTTTATAGTTATAAATTGTCCATAATTACAAAAACGAGCCGCTCCCTTACTGACGCTCGGATTGTCCACTAAAATGGATAATTTGGGAAGACGAGATACAATTATTCGAGCCTTGCAACTCGTTCTTATAGTTATCGACAATACGAAAACTAGAAAAATGAACCGCATCGTATCTCCTCTTCCCGAATTCTCCATTTTAGTGGACAATCTGAGCGTCAGTAAGGGAGACATTACTGTCTATCGGCCAGCCGTTGCATTGTTTGCTATTGTCGAAAAAGCAGCTCTCCGCGCGCGTCATTACCGATTTACGACGGCCCCGAGATCACGAATTCATGATAGATCGATCCACGACGCCGAACATCATTAATCAACACTCGATCGAAAGGTTGCGGGCTTTCTAATTCACCGTGAAAAATATTATACCCTGTTGCGACACGGTTCTTTTTTTGCCGCGCGCGTAACGCACTTAACTTCTCGCGGGATCGTATCCGAGACATTGGATCGCCGGCGATCTTGCGTAACCGTTTGAATCGGGAACGGCGAATTCTAGGGAAACACGGTCGAAAACCGACCGAAAACAGTGGGAGAAGCAATTATCGGGAGCGATCATCTTTTAGAAATCGTGACCGTGGTAATTCGAAGCGTTTGTACGCGCGGTTTATCGCGATCCCGCTCCGCTTCCGGTTGGCCGGCCGCGATAAAACGAGCTCTCGTTGGCGATCGCGAAACGTGTCTCGGAAAGATGAGTTTTCCTTGATATCGCGCCCGAGTTTTTTGCCGCGCGAGAAATCAAACGTGCACGATCTCGCGCGACGTAATATATTTCTACGAGTTTTTCTTTCTTTTATTTATTTATTTTTTTTGCGTTGCTGGTAACGCGATTTCGTGTGCACGCGCGAGTGCAATACGCGGACGCGATCGTTTGAAAAGGGAAAGTCGCCGGTAAAAGCTTCGTGTGCCTTTGATCACCGAGCACGACGAACGAGGTTCGTAAAAACGAGATGTGCCACGATCGATGATATCACTGATGATCGATTGCGCTTCCGGCGATCATTGCCAAGACAGAGAAAATTGACCCTTTCACTGCCGCGGATCGTCTGCGATCTAATAGTCGGTCACGAATAACCTGTGTCTAGAAATCATTCAGCACCGCCCACTCGATCAACGGCTGATCGATACGTCGATAACCGAGAAACAATGAAATTCTCTTTCCATGATAAAACTTCTTACACCGTTTGCTGTCCTTTGGTATTTCGAAGACGATTTCGAACACTTGTCTCAATGCGTAAAAATCGACGTGTCGATTTTTGTTAATCGACTGCGGATTTTATGCATTTACCAGAGAAACAAGTACCTGTAACTCGAATTGTAGAATTGTCGAACGATTCGAAATATTTAATAATATCGATACAGTACTCTCGACCGATTCAAATTATTAAACAAAGAGTGAAGCCTCCAAGTAACTCCGGCTTATTGCAATAGATGCAACAAATATTTTTTCTTACGTAAAGTTGCGACTGTTTTCTGTGTTTTCCTGTAGTTTTGTAGTTTACAAATAATACCAATTCATTTGAAATAATAGCGATCTCAAATAATGAATCATTTCATTATTTTTTATTTCGAATATGACCAAAGAAACAGTCCGCGAAATAATGTGCAACGGAAAGATTTTTGAAACTTTTACATCGATTTGCTTTGAAACGATTTTATTCGAGAAAATCTCTTTACTACAATTTGCTCTCTGCGAGATCTTTTCTTAAGAAGTTTATATAAGAGTTATATATCTAATATTGAAAAAAAACGTCGAAAGAAAACAATCTTCAGAAAAATATGTCTCGTCATTGGATAATTATTTAACATAGATCGGTCCTTTTAATCTTGCAGAAATGTCAACGTCATGAGGATGTCAGAATAAACCAGACATACAATCGTAGCTATCAATTAGATCACAGTTAATATTAGATCGCAGCCAATATTAGATCATAGGATAATATCCAAGAAGCATTTCACAATTGTCTGAAATAATTATGAAACGGAATGACTTGTTATTTGAAATTTCAAACAACGTCATTTCAAATGTGCCCAGGTCTGTCCATGAGAACGGGATCCAAGCGTCAATTACTTATCCGAGATTCCTATTGCAACACTTCATAAACGTGCAAGACGTGTGAAAACGATCGAACACGCGCAGATACAGCGAACATTGCATCTGCCGTTGCAGCACGAATCTCTAACATTCTCGATCGATGTCCTTCAAAACTAATGCCGCCGTGTCGCCATTAAATCTCCTCCGGTCGAATGCTCCGCCATGGTGGTCGTGAAAATGCATATATTCTCAGACATATATATATATATGTCGAACACATATGTACTTTTACTGTTATATATGCAATTTTTTAAATTGTTTCCATGCGTAGAATCGATTCATAGGAATCGCCTGATGTTTCTTAAAAATTTTAAACCCGTAAGAGAAAATTAGTCGACCAGATACGAAAATTGTCCATTATTGTGCGCAATCTGAATTAGGAAGAAAAACCAAATAACCAACTTTCAGAAAATAAATTTAATTCTGTAAATATGAAATATGCATATTTCGAGAATTGTAGTTTCGCAGAATTAAAGATTAATCGAGACGTTGATAACGCACAATCCAATAATTATTTTCTCATAATTTATTCTACTTTAAAGAATTAATAATAACAACGTGCAGATGTCCGGAGTAAATCATTAATTTAAAATTATCGATTAGCAAACGAAATAGTTTTCGTCGGACTGTTTCTTATCGTCATTCCGAACGATCATGTTTTACCGAACGTGACGTCAGAACGGACAGTTATCTCTGCCTATCCGAGCCCGGAACGATAACAAGTGATACGCGGTTGAATTTGCCTCGGCGAACGCCTAAGAGACTGTAAATAAAAAAACATGCTGCTCCATTTAAAAAAAGTTGACTCGACCTTGAAATCTCGACCACCGCGACACGCACGCGAAAGCTACTAAAACCACGCAATCTGCGCCGACAAATCAAACGACTTTTGTAAGAACATTTCTTCGCTATCTTTTATGGTCTCCGAGATGTATTTTCGATAAAACGGACACCGTATACAGGGTGTCCCAAAAATGTCTCGCAATCCGAAAGTGGCGGGTTCCTCGGGTCATTCGAAGTAAGTTTTTCCTTTACAAACATTTTCTCCGAGGCACCATTAGCGAGTTATTAACGAAAAACAGTGACCAATGAGAGGCGAGCTCGGCTGGCGCGAGGCGACCGAGCCAATCAGCGGAACTGGGATTCGACCGCTCGACCGCTGGCGCCGTCGGCTTGGCCGCCTCGCGCCAGCTGAGCTGGGATTCGACCGCTCGACCGCTGGCGCTGTTGGCTTGGCCGCCTAGCGCCAGCTGAGCTCGCCTCTCATTGGTCACTGTTTTTCGTTGATAACTCGTTAACGGTGCCTCGGAGAACATTTTTGTAAAGGAAGAAGTTGCTTCAAATGATCCAAGGAACCTGCATTTTCGGATTGCGAGACATTTTTGGGACACTCTGTATATGGTCTAAGAACGAATCGACGTCCGAACACGTCGGCGTTTCGGTCGAGCATCGCGATTCAACAGGATTCGAGGCTGGAGCGAACAGGGACGCGCGGAGGATCGCGGCGAGGGAGCAAGCAGACGCGGAATGACCAAATAAATTAATGACGCAAAAGGCGACCCATGGTCCGGACCATTAAATGCCGTCGACGTGGAACATTAACGCCCGTAGACTGCTCGGATCGCGCTCGATCGTGCGGACTCCGGCGACGAAGTTTCAACGGCCGAAAAATAAAAACGCGATCCGGAGAAAAATAGCAACGCGGAATATGGCAGACGGGCGGGAGGACACATAAATGAATATATTACTGAGGCAACGGCGACGCGTGACCCGATCCGGCCCGATTAAACGCGATATCTTTACACGTTGATAACCGTTCGACAGTTATCCTCGATTACGCGCGCGTCGAATTCGAATTTTACATGTTTCGCCGGCCGCGATGATAAAGCCGGAGTTGAACGAAGTAATCCGAAGTTTCGTTCCCCGTAAGATTTGTGTCATCGAATTAAAGGCTGTCCGGCTCCTTGACGAATAAACTGGTTCCAGTGCCAGCTTCGCGCGTAGAAATAACGTCTTACGTTCCATTTAATATAAATTCTCATATGCGAAATAAAAATGTCGTAAAACATACTTCTTCTCCTAGAAGATTCAATCCAGTGAGAACAATGCAAGTGAATTTTTAAATTCTTCCGAAGTTGTTATTGTTTCGCATTCCACGTACACATTTTCGCGATGATTGCATGAAATTGCATTAAAAACAGATTGCTAGCGAATGGAACTCGCTACGATAGAAAAAGACAGAACACAGAAACACAATGCAATTAATTTTGTCACGTGTGCATAAGATCTGCAGTCCACGCGCGCTTTTAATACAATTCCCATGTAACGAATCGATCGCAGAAGATCGAGAAGAATTCTGCGATTGTTAGACGGCAGTAATTCCCCTGGAATTTACAAACGCGGAGCGTTGCGTTTACCCAATAATCGCGCGCCGCACGTTTTCGCGAAGCTGCAGACCGTCGGATTTGATCGGGACACGTCAGCGCACTTTCACCGATGCCTTCTTATCTGGAGAAGAACGATTACGATCCGGTAACACGAATCCGCAGGAAGGAAGTGCACGCGGCGAGCAAAGCATCGTAAAGATAACAGAGCCGAGCGCAGTTCGTTCTCCCGTTAAGCTTATTCGTATCATCGCCGATACTCGATTGTTAATTGCCCGTAACGTCGAATCACAGAGACAATTCGTTTCGCGAGGATGCACGATCGAGCCAACAGAAACGTGCAGAGCCAAAACGAATCGTTTCCTTTCGTTTATCGATTTAATTATTCGCTGTTTAATCGCTCGACGGAGAGCACGGCAGTGATTCCGCGATTCTCCGAACGGTTAATCCCGTCGTTCGAGGAGGGGCGCCGAGTTGAAATTACGATTCGGTTGCTCGTTGCCGCGCAAAAACGAACATTTTTTCGCCGTTAGAATTCTTGCGAAACCGCGGTTGCGAAAGAATCGCCTGGCAGGTGTACGGCGACCACAATGAGACGTGTTTGCCCGACGAAAACGTTCCACTTTCAAATTTCCGAGTCGAAGCTCGAATGTACGGCGGAGCCTCGGCTATCGGAACCTGGACTTCGGGTATAAAAATAACCTTCGACAAGAGGAGAGTAAATTGGTCACAACGCTGGATTAAACCGTTACCGATTTGTACAATCATGATCCCTGCGCGTGGCTAATTTATCGAGACGTCTCCGTCTTCGAAGCTCGTTGCCAAGCTTCTCGGTCGGCGTCGCAAAATATGCTTCTTCTCTTCGTTACGCTGGAAACCCTGGCCAGCTAAAAGTTTCTTAACGCAAGATACAGTAACGTCTCCCTTACTGATGCTCAGATTGTCCACTAAAATGGATAATTTGGGAAGAAGAGATACGATTGCTCGTGCCTTGCGGCTCGTTTTTGTAATTATGGACAATTTATAACGATTGGAGCTAAGTAAGAATATATTTCTTCTCTTGACAATTATATCCAATTGAAAACGCTGTGAAAGCTCTTCGAAATGTGCTTTAGACATTTGCATTGTTCTCTTCTTAACGCTCCAAATATTGGGTTGGGGAATAAGTTCGTAGCGTTTTTATCAAGCAATTTGAAGGCGATTTTCTTTGTTGTTTTCGTTAAGCTCGCGAGGCACCCAGGCTCCCAATTTTTCGGCAAATCCCATCGAATGAAGATGATTGAGAATCGTTTTATGATCGCAGTTCATTTTTTCGGCCAATTCGCGACTCGTTTTGTGACCGTCCTCCGTCAAAAGTGCTTTCAGACGCTCTTCGTCGAATTCGGAAGATCTTCCGCTGCGGGGCGTGTCGTCGACGTCAAAATCGCCATTTTTGAACTTCGCAAACCATTTCCGTGCCGTAGACTTGCCTATGACACCTTCTCCGTATACATTGCAAATGTCCCGGGCTGCTTCGGCAGCTTTTGGCCTCGATGAAAAGCGAAGAAGAGGTGTCGAAAATGTTGCTTTTTACCTCCTGAATATTCCATTTCTAAGTCTCGAAAGTAATAAAAAATTAAATTACTCAAAAAGACGATTAGCACAGTTTCGTAGAGCAGAAAGAGCTCTATCGAACGAATATTATACACTTTGTTAAACAGCAAATGATCTCTCGTTGTAAAATAAAAGAAAATATAAAAACGCTACGAACTTATTCCCCAACCTAATATAAAAATAAACCGCAAGGCTCGAATAATCATATCTCCTCTTCCAAAATTGCCCATTTTTCTATGGACAATCCGAGCGTCAATTGGAGAGACATTATTGTATTTTGCTTCCCCCTTCGTGAGACCGCTGATTTCGTTTCGCGGCCGACCGTGGTCATCGGTGAGGTCATCTAGAATTTCCCCTAACTCCGGGCCAACCCCTTAAGCCGGCTGAGCCGGAACGCGGAAAGTTGTTTATGGGGTCAGCTCGGTGCGCGGAGAGGGCTGTCGGGATCTATTGTTCGCGCGACGAGCGGTTCGGGTACGACGGAAATGGTTGTTTAACTTTCACGGCAGACCAATCGAACGGGCAATTTTCGCCTAGGCGAATAGGCGATTCTTGGCCTTTTCCGAGCAAACGGTGCCCGTTCCTTTGTCCTCGTTCGCAAACGTTGCTCATTGTCCGACAGTCGGTGAGCTCGAATCACTGGCACAGATCAATCATCCTTGTCATTGGCTGGCTTGCGTCATCGACGCGATAAGGATCATTGTAGCGGTATCTATTAATTATTCTCGACAGAGGAGGAATTTCATTTTCGATTTCTAGCACGAATAATCCAGCAATTCATGCCGGAATCGCGCGAATAGAACAATGCACGGTTATTGTTGAAGTCGCGGTGGAGTGTCTTCTTTATCTTCGGCGGTGCTTTATTTTTCAAGGAATCGATCGATTCGCGAAACACGCGCGCGTTCAACGGTTCAGAGGTTCTCGAAACAAAGGGACAAAGAATACGCGTTTCAGCGATCGCCGTTGTTGTCGAAACATTGAATTTCACGTTGGAAGATCCCGCGCGATGGAACGGCCGCTCTCCGTAAACTCACGCGCGAATGAAAATTCACGATTGAGAAACGATAGCGAGTTCGGGCGACGACGTCGCGTCTCTGCGGTTTACGCGTCTCGATCTCGGCATCGCCGGTTTATTATGAAATCCTTCGCGACGTAGAACACGAAGCTGACGGACCGGACTTCGCTGGAGGGAATGTCTTAATCTTCTTGTTTTGTCGGCGTTCATTAACGCGCCGCGGATAATCTTATGCGAACCTGGAACAACACGCGCCAAGGAAATCTATTTCAACCGCCGATGCCATAATCTTTCCTGTCTGCGCTCGTCTAATGGCGATTTAATCGGCCGATGCGTGCCAGCAGATTGTTCGTCGGGCAAATTGAAACGTTCGGCGAACGTTTGTTGTTCAACCGCGTACAGAAATCGTATGATCATTAGATTACGGATCGTTGGATTTATCGTGCGCGCAGAATTTTCAAGTGCGAGAGAACGTACGAATTAATGAAGACTAATGGCGTTTTTGTTTTTCGCTTATGGTGAGCAGTCTTTCGGTTCGAGAGGGAGAAAATTGAAATAATTTACTTGATTCGTGTAAATTCGCTATATATATATTTTATACCTTTAAATTTTATAATTGTATTGATTATACTACGTATGAATTATCCTTTTTTGGCATAAAGATTCGCAGTGCAGCAATCATTTGTCGCGCCTCGATGGAAACGTTACGTTTCCTGTGATCTGCTATTTTACATAAAAATTATTAAATCTTTCTGGTCACGTTATAATTGTCTACTTATACTGTATTATTTATTCTAATTCTCGGTTTTTCATATTTCACGTAAACGTAGACCGCGCGTTTAACGCGCTCGTAGCAGAAACGCGACGGAAGATCGTTCGAATATCATTTCGAACCGATAAAAACGATAATACGGGGGAACAGTGGATGCGCTATCGGATTCGAGTAACAGCGCGGAAGAATTTGGTAGGCAAACATCGTTGAATCGCTGAAGCAACTCTCCCCCTCGCGGGCTACGGCATGAAAAGGACCGGGTTGAGGCACGTCTACCCCGATCAATGGCGATCCACTGTTAAATTATGCACGCATCCCACGTCTCCGCGGCGCCGTCGAATAATTTATCAATCGGCCATGAATCGAGAGCCTCTAAAAACGAAATTCAACAGGTGTAACGCCGCCCCCGCCGGTTCCGCTTGCGGAAGGCGAATTATTCGTTCGACCCGTTCCCGGTCGACGCGTCGTTTCCGGCTCGCTCAATTTCCCCCGATTTCCTCTTTCGCGGATCCCGGTCCTGGAACGGGATCGCCGACGATCCTGAATAATTTATCGGAATGACGGATTAGGATCAATTAGCCACGGCGTGTACCGGCAGCCAGGAACGCGATATCGCCCCGGCTCGGGGTAGGAGAGGGTGCGCGGTTCGCCCCCGGTCGATAAGTTAGGTGGACGTCTCGAGGAGACGCGATAATTTATTGCTAATACCGTGCCGCGCGGGCTGCCGGAGATTCAATTTCGACAGAGAAAAGAGGGTAACCAGAGAAACCCATAGCGTGGGAGGCGATAAAGTCCTGATCGAACCGGCCGAGCGAAACTGTGTATACAGGGTGTTCTAACGATCACGGTCGCCATTTGTCCCCGAGGAACGCCGCGTCATCCGGACACCGACGACACGAACTCTCGTTTCGCGAGATATTAAGCACCGTAAACCTCGGATTAGCGAAATCAGATTGATCTTACGAGCGAATATTAAGGCCGGGGCATCGAATCCCTCGCAGTGACGGGCCAGAGTAATGCGAACGAGTCCGATGACACTAATCCGGGGCTCCAACGGTGCACTAATCGGAACCTTATTGGGAAACAAATCCGACCGTGACTGTCGCGTTTTCATCGCCTAAATGCTGCACGCGCGCGCGTAAAGCGACCGGCACGCGCGACCGATGCGCTCCGGGCCGAAAGAGGCGCTTAATTCCGAGCCCTGTCCTAAGCGATTGTATTGGAAGAAAAATGTTTAAAAATTGAACCTGCAATCGATAGCTTCCAATTGCTGACATTTTAGATCGTAGATAATGCAATATATTGTCTAAAAATTAATGCTTCTTACTTTTGACGATCCAACGTATTAATGTTCTCGACGGAGTAAAAAAATGTTTCGACGATCGTATCGAAATAAAAAGATTACGATTGAATTAATTAGATTTTTGCTTCTACCTTATCAGCAGTATAAATTAGCAGTACAGCTCTTATCGAGATTGCCAAGCAGTGCTGCAAAATTTGTTGTAATTTCTGAATAATTCGCCGCGCATCAGTGGCCAATTCGTTGTTCGCGAATTGTTGATTAGTTGGATATCCAACGGATGCATTTTATAATTATACTTTTCGTTCATAAATGTCGAAGAATCGATTCTGCGATTTATTCCGTTCGTAAGCGCACGCATTTATCGTAAAAACAAATCAAAAACTCGGACATAAATTGCCGATTTCTGAAAATCTATTCAATCGCGTTTTCGGGGTAAAAGCCGCAATGTGCGCCGGCTCTTGCAGCAGCCTGTACGGCGAGGGTAGGTGGAGAAAGAAAAGGAGGCGCCGCCAAGGGGCGCACAGTTATTGACCTGGCGATGGGGTCCTCGGTCGGAAAAGGGTGGTCGAAGGCTCGCGAGGACCTCTTTGAGTAGATTCGCGCGTACCTGGGGCTTCCCCGTTGTCCTCGGGCCGGGCGCACGCTATTGTTGCATCTCTTTATACGTGGCACACGGCTGACCGAAATGAATTTAGTCTGCGGATGGTGACCCGTCCGATCCCCCGCCCCGTCCTCGACCGCTCCGTTCGGCGAATGAAAGCAACGAGCCGAATCGCTCGACAGCCGGCGCGGCGGAAAGAAGCTTTTGCTCGGTCTTCGCGCTAATGGAACCCTTGTTTTGTGTTCGGGCGAAAAGAAATTGTCGGAGGGGCGTGGCTCGACGCGGTCACCTTCGCGAGCCATTACGCTGTCGTTCGAGGATTTTCAGGGGATTAACGAGGATATCGGGAAAACGAGCTTCACGATCGGAATGCCGAAAGGGTGCGGATTATCCGTGGTTCGTAATTTATGGGCACAGAACAGCTTGATCATTCCTAACCCCGGTGTCTAAATTCTTTTTCGCGTAAAACGATTGAGAGTTCGTACAGTCAAAGTTCCATCGTGTCTCTGTCGAGTAAGGCAAGCTGTAGGTACGATGAAACCGTTATTATCGGACCCAATCGTCTGCATACAGTAAAGGCGAGTGTCCATCTAAGAGTAAAACTCTCGACAATTCATCTACAAGGTGTCCAAAAATGTCTTGCAATCCGAAAGTGGCGGGTTCCTCGGGTCATTCGAAGCAACTTTTTCCTTTACAAAAATTTTCTCCGGGGCACCGTTAACGAGTTATTAACGAAAAACAGTGACCAATGAGAGGCGAGCTGAGCTGGCGCGAGGCGACCGAGCCAATGAGCGGAACTGGACTTCGTGCGCTGGTTGGCTGGGCCGCCTCGCGTCAGCCGAGCTCGATTCTTATTGGTCGCTGTTTTTCGTTAATAACTCGTCAACGGTGCCTCGGGGAACATTTTTGTAAAGGAAGAAGTTGCTTCAAATGATCCGAGGAACCCGCCATTTCCGATATTTAACATTTAAACTAATTTAATATATTTAGATAACGAGAAGTGTCTCGATAGTCAATCGATAGTCAATCGAAAATGTGCAATGCTAAATCGAAGAACAGAAATTGGAAGATTATTTCGTTCAGGTTGCATCGCAAAATCTGACGCGGTTTCGACGCGCGCTATCGCGAAGACACCCACCCACAGCGCATCCGATCGGAGGAACGACGCGAACGCGAAAGGCTGAAGCCCGACGCGTCCAGTTGCATAAGCGAGTTATGTTCATGCATTTTGCATCGTATCGCGTCCGTCCACGAAATTCTAATCGGAGCCGGTTCCGAGAGGCGCGCCGCCTGAAAACACGGGGAACAACGACCGGGTTTCGCAATGTTCGCGCGCGCCACGCGGAAAGAACGCAGCTTCGAGCTGATTCGACGAGAAAGGCGGTCGCGGGGGAGGGAAGCAGAGGAAAGAGAAGAAGAAAAAAAAAAGAAAACGCGCAGGAGCGCGTTCGGCTCGTTAACTCCGTTTGCGTCGCGGGTACGTAACGGATTTACCGTTTCCAACGGCGCGTCTAATTCTCGGAAAAGGAACGCGGAATTTATAATGTCACCGCGAGGCGGGCCGGACAAGAAAGCGCAGCCATAATTGAGCGATTAAACGCGCGGCCGACGGAGACCCGCGCCGCGGGTACAAGACCGAGATTCGACAAAGGATACGCGCTCGAAACTGCGACGATAACCAAGGGAAACTGTGCCCCCGTTGGATCCGCTCTTCTAACCAGTTTGCCGAACCGTGGGGACTGCTCTGCATACGAGATTTTTTAAATGCTGCGATTCGGACGACGTTTCATTTTCATGTTTTCTTCGTCAGATCGATTTCTTTAGAACAATAGGATAAAAATGGAGTAAAATAGAATCGTTTTGCAAACGGAAAAATGTTACGCAATTCAATCTATTATTGTCCAATACAATTGGTAGGTTTAATAAGATTATTTTTACTAACAAAAGAAACATTGTTTTTTCACCGACCAAATTTATTATTAAGATAATTTAGAGTTCTATCTATTATTGTTCAATATATATAACTGGTAGGTTTAATGTGGTTATTTTCGCTAATAACAGAAAAATTGTTTTTTCACTGACCAAATTTATTATTAAGATAATTTAGAGTTCGATCTATCATTGTCCAATACGATTTGTTTAATACGATTATTTTTACTAACAACAGAAATATAATTCACTGACCAAATTTATTATTAAGACAATTTAGAGGCAAGTTAATTTATAGTAACTTTAACAACATATTTCTTCGACGAGTATACTCGCCGAAAATCAGCGAAAAAATTAAGAAAGCCACACATACTTTGATATCGTCTATTAAATTATACATTATATAAAATACTTCCGAATTTATACAAAATACAAAGAATCACGTCAACCTGCACGCTTTCCAAAGAGATTGCGACAGCAAACCGGCGAAGACATTAGTCAACATTTTCGAAATTGCGAGTTACGTCACTACGACTCCGATCCGCTCGAGTATAAAATAAAAACGTGGAACGGGGCACGGTTCGACAGAGGTCCGATATAATGCCGGTATTCTCGCCGGTCTGTTCGTGTGCCGGCGTATTGGAGGATCCGAAGGAAGACACGGGAAATCGGTTTCAATAACTGGATCACGTTGCCCCGTCGGACGTTTTCGAGCCCCTATTCGAGGCGAGCACGGCTCGCGCGTGCCACGGACAGATCCGTCCGTCAGCTTTCCCACGGACTCGCCTCGATCGAACATTCATCTTCCATCGAGCCGGCTTCGCGTCGCCCACGCTCCGAATCGAATCCCATTGCGTACGACACGACACGAAGCGACGAGGGGACGACGACTCGGCTCGAGAGCTGGCCGGCTCGGCTCGACTCGTCGCGGCTCGGCTCGTCGCGGCGCGGCGCGGCGCGACGCTCGAGGGAAGAAACGGTCCACCGAAAATCGCCGCTCGGCTCAATTAATCGGTAGCGCGGGTGCGTGGTTGCCGGCTCGCAACAGGTAGGCCAGGTGACCGTGCGGTTACCAGAGAGACCGCTGCGAGAAATTCGACAACGCCGCCAACTGGTTCACTTTCTCTCGGCCGGCGAACTCGCAGACCGTTCTGGCTTCGTTCTTGCGACGCGCGCGCGCGCCTGTCTGTGTATATGTGTAGCCAGGTTTCGACCTGACTACGCACCCGCGCCACGCCGCGTCCCTGTGCGGGCGCGTGCGTGCTCGCGCGCACCTATCGTCGCGAGAAACGCCTCCTATCGGCCGATTCTATGTAGATCAGGATCGACCGATCCATGGATCCGGGTAGTCGCGGAGGATCGCAGCGGGCGAACAGATTCGATCCGAGTCTCTTCGCGTGCATTCGGCGGTTCTTTATGCAAAATAAAAGTTCTCGAGAAACTTGGAGAGGAATTTACATTCGTTCAAAACCGGTCAGCTGTTGCGACCTCTTCGAAATGTGCGCGTGTAACATGCGTCGCAAAAAGTAAGCGACGTCGTGTATACGTCAAGCTATATAATAATAATATTTCGTAATAGTATTTTTGTATTTGTTCGTTTTATTTCGTTTTGACGTATTCGAAGCGTCTTAAAATTTGCGAATATATTCTAGTTTTCGTTAAGATTGCAATTTAAACAGAGAAGACTTGTGAAATGCAAAACGAGTATTGCATGATCGAGATGGTGGCACTTATGTCAGTTACTGGGGCAGTTCAATTTAGCAAAAATGAAAAATTATTTGTTTTACTTTAATATACAAGTCAGAGTTGGGCAGAGAGTAATCTGATTAATGATTAACGATCACAACTCGTTGCTATAATAATATACAATTATAATAGCTAACGAGTTGTAATCGTTAATCATTAATTAGGCTACCTTTTGCCTAACTCCCTCAACCAAATTCGAATACTATACAATTTGACAGAGACTAAGCTGTGTGAAATTCGACAGTGTATTTCTTGATAAGTAATATTGCATAATCGAGGATCACAAAAGTTGACCCAAAGAAAAGGATCCTCCTCACAAAAGACCGACCTATGTGTACACAGAGCACCAGTTGATAATTTACGATTTAACAAATATAAATGTTCGATCGGAGATAGACGCGTTCTCCGGTAACTGCGAAATCGACGTTGATTGATCGATAGGTAAATCCCCGACGATTCGGCTGCCAAGTATCGAACGTGTGACGCCACGTTAGAACAGCGTTGTCGAACAGACGTAGAAATCCGTCGGCGACAGTCGGGTGACGCGGCCGAATCCCAAAGTGTTAACCAAGATCGCCCGGAGCCATTCCCAATGCAAACGACGCGGGCTCAACACCTGTCGCTCGATGGAATGTACCGAGGGTCTCGCCGATCATGAATCGTCGATTCGAGCGGCCATCTATAGCCATCGGGAGCAAGAGCGTGCGTGCTCGCCGATTCGTCGAGGTTCGAGCGCCGATTCGATACCCGCGTTCGATTATCCTCGATCACGAAACGCGTACTTTTTCGACATTTTAGCTACGATTTTCCAAGCCGGAGCTGGGCAAAAAGTAATCTCATTCACGATTATAACTCGGTAATTATTATAATTAATTTATAATAACTTATTATAAATTATAATAACTGACTCATTATAAATTATAATGACTGACTCATTATAAATTATAATAACTAACTTATTATAAATTATAATAACTAACTTATTATAAATTATAATAATTGACTTAATTATTTGCAATTCATAACATCCGGTTATTATAAATTAATTATAATAACTAAGGATTTGTAATCGTTGAAAATTAACCCCATGCACTTTGATTTCTTTTACAGATAAATCGATTGATACTTGTTTGTCTAACTAATAAATACTATAACTAGCTATACTAATACTATATATATACATATATATAATACTAATACTATACTAACTAATATAATAACTAACAAATTAATCTTTAAATATTGACAATAGAAGGGTAGTCAATCATGTTCGAAATCTTCGTAACGAGCGTTCAGATGTAGACAAAATAATACTCGATATTTTACTCGATATTACCATCAAAATAAAAAGATGTCTTGGGATCAGGAAAATCAGTTCTTGGATCATTAAACGTGTCAAGCAGCTATGTACGAATGATGTATCTACATTTACCATATATAGTGGGTTGGCAACTAAGTAATTGCCGATTTGTTCAATGAAATAAAAAAATTTTTTTTTACTTGGAACGAAGTTTAATCTGTAATGTATTTTCCATTTTGTTCGATGACCTTTTGCCATCTCTCCGACAACTTGAAAATTCCACGCTCGTAGAAAGTCTGATCGTTTTCGGCCAAAAACTGAGTTAAGTGAGATTTTACAGCGTCATCGTCGTTAAAAGTTTTACCACGAAGGGAGTTGTCCAGGGATCGAAATAAGTGGTAATCCGATGGCGCGAGATCAGGGCTATATGGTGGGTGTAACATCGATTTCCAACCAGTATCCATGAATTTTTGCCGAGTGGGCAAAGACGCGTGCGGCCTAGCATTGTCCTGCTGGAAAATGACACCTTTACGATCGACCAATTCTGGTCGCTTTCCCTTGACCGCTGCATTCAATTTGTCCAGTTGCTAGCATTCACGTATAATAAAAAATAACATAATAATAATAATAATAATAATAATAATAATAATAATTTTATAATATAACATTTACGGATATCATAAAAATGGGAGTGAGAGACATCTATAACTGAAATCGGCAATTACTTAGTTGCCAACCCAATAAAATAATATATAGTATAATATATTTTATGTAAGCACAGGTATTATGACGCAAGGAGAGATCGATACAAAATTATTTTGTTAACTTTAGGAACGTTATTTCTCACGGGAAAGATAGGAAGCAAATTGCTGTATAAGTCGATGAGCCGCTGTGTCTCGCGGATTAGTCTTCCAAGGGTTAACGCCCTGGCTGATCCAAGTAGCGTCAATAGTGGTGCGTTGAATCCCACCCTGGCATTCGAAGATATAGGATAGTCCCTCGCAACTCTATCGAACGGTCATAGGTCTATTTTGCTGAACGACGCGGGACTGGCTCTCTTCTTTCATGAAATAGAAACAGAGGATTCGATGCACAGACGGAAGAAACCGGAAGCAGCTGAAGCGTATTAGGTGCAGATTTAATAACACGGATCCCCTCCCCCGATTCGTGTTACTTTACTCTTGTTTCCGTCTTAATTATTCTTGATTTCTAATCATTCGATATCCGCGCGATTGATACGCTTGCACCGATATATATTATTCTTCCCTGTGAACCCGCGGTAAGACACTAATTGAAACGACCTATTGCGCAACGCGCGTCTAAAAATCTGCATGAAATCGCGATAATTTATTTAGCGAAACCGTACTTGGTTTCCCTCGACGACCAACCGAGCCTTTCCGGAATCGAATAAAACGCGCGCGCGTGTTCGCGCGGTAACGAAAATCCGTTTCTAAAAAATTGCGATAAAAAATCGATCGCGATAAACGGGACAGCGAACGTGTTAAACGGCTCGTTGCAAGCTTTCTGTTGGTCAAATTTGTACAAAACTGGCCAGTGATAAACGAGCAAAAAAATACACACACACACACATATTCGATAACGTCGTCGTGCACGGAGCATCTTCGAAATGATCGATCGCCGCGTCGTCGACGCTGATCGATGAGAATTTTCGTTGAACTCTCCAGACGTCGACTATCGCCGTGATCTCGGAACATAAAATCCGCAAAATCTTCCGGCAGTACGCGATTTGCACTCGTGGAGTCGCTCGCGAGCGCGGCGCATGATTCGTCGTTTATTTTCCCGAGATGAGACTGCAAATTCGAGAGGGAGAACGATAACTGCTATCAATGACGCAACCTCCTCGTATTTATATCAACCACTACAATCCTGATTAGTGGGCTAGTGTGCAAATAAGTGGGAGGATTACGCGCGTAACTCCCGCTGGGGTTTCCGCACTATTTTTACGATCCTTAATCTCGCGAACTAATACGATCGATGCTACAGCCAACATCTTCCGTGATTATTACGCGCGCACGCACACACGTTTACAACGTATCGTCGTAGGTTCGAATACTGACAAAACGGCAGCGTTTAATCGATATCGCATCTCCCGGAATCGTCAATAAACAACTTACGCTTCTCGCGGTTTAATCTTTTATAAGTAAACCGGCACTGCTTCGACGATTCTCCATTTCCATTTTTGCTCGAGCAATTCGAACGGATGCCAGACACTTGGGAAATTACTTTTTATTACAATCTAGAGAGCGTGCAAAGTTTTTTTTTTAACAACTTCTGTTGCTTCTGCTCTTACATTATTATCATTGTTCTCCTATTTCTGAAAATTCATTCTTAAACATACTCGTGCGATACTAAATTTCTAAAGATTTACGCGATTTAAGAAGATTAATTATTGAAATATTTAGCTATAATATCAATATACAGGGTGTCCCAAAAATGTCTCGCAATCCGAAAGTGGCGGGTTCCTCGGGTCATTTGAAGCAACTTTTTCCTTTACAAAAATTTTCTCCAAGGCACCATTAACGAGTTATTAACGAAAAACAGTGACCAATGAGAGGCGAACTCGGCTGGCGCGAGGCGACCGAGTCGATCACCTGAGCTGGGATTCGACCGCTCGACCGCTGGCGCCGTTGGCTCGGCCGCCACGCGCCAGCTAAGCTCGCCTCTCATTGGTCACTGTTTTTCGTTGATAACTCGTTAACGGTGCCTCGGAGAACATTTTTGTAAAGGAAGAAGCTACTTCAAATGATCTGAGAAACCCGCCATTTCCAGATTACGAGACATTTTTGGGACATCCTGTATAATGTAAGGGTGACTAATATTATCTGCATTTATATAACACGAATATTATATAAACGCGTAAAAATATTACGAAAAGTAGACATATCTTCCATTACGTATCTCTGCTGGTTTAATCAACGCCGACAGGATTAAAGGAGCGATCGACGCGTTTAATTGTACGTTTTCATTTTCGATGTCGTCACCTACATTCCATTGATTCCCCAACGATTTTCTAAAACGATAGTTCGACGATCAACGTGTGAAACGCATTGCCCTGATTTCGCGTGACTTTTCCGGGCGCCGTTAACGCGTCGTCGAATCGGGACGGTTTCCCCGGGAAATATGTTCGTCACCGATCCTAATTCTCGCGAATTAATCTGCGAAAACGCGGCCCCGTATAAACATTCGCCGAATGGATTCCATCGTAATCCCATGCATATCAATGAGACGATTGCAGCGCTTCGAGGAGGCGAACATGCGCAGAGCATTCGTGGGGAAAACTACTTTTACTCGCGCGTGGATCCCCCGGCAAAGCTCTCCGGAGAATTTTAATCCCGAGCAAACGCGTTTATTTTCGAGCGCGTTTAAGCATTTTTCTCTCTTTGTTCTTTTCCCTCTCTCTCTTTCTCTCTTTCTTTTCCTCCCTTTTTCTTCTTAGACGGCGTTGAAGGCGACGCGGCGCGAGAACGCTGTGTTCGCTCATTGAAAACCCGGCGGAGGGGACTTAAAGGATCCAGGACGCCGCCGGTGTCGTAATCAGAGCGATTAGGCGTGGCCGCGATAAGCACGCTGTCTGTGTTCCACAAACGGCGCTACGGGGCGCAGATTAATTGTTTCTAAATCGAAACTAAATCTTTCGACGGTTTCGCAATTATCGGATCTTAACGCGATTTCCTACCTTCGTAATTGCTTCTGTGAAATCAATTTATTAACCGTTTAAGGACGAATATCGTCGCATTGACGTCATTAGAATTACCATTCCACAAGTTGAATGTAAGTTGATTTTGTACGCAACGAAAAGATATATTGTCGATTTTTCTTCTAATTTATTAATCAATTTCTTCTGATCTATTAATCAATCTCATTTCATTTACAGATCAATCTCTTCTAATTTATATTAATCGATTTCTTTTAATACAGTTAAATTTTTTACTCCGAGGAAAATATTCATAATTAGAAGACCCTTCTTACGGAAACGAGATGAAAAATGTGAGCTTTTGTTATGAATTTTCCATTAATTATGACGATGCAAATGATGATAACTATGAGTTCGACTCGTTATTCTTTACTTCTGTATTTAACGATAATTTCATCGCTTTTGAGTAATTGATCGTTTCGCGTGCCGATGGCACAGAATCATCGACAATATTAGAAAGAAAAAATTATATAATAATACACTGATCGCAGTTGTGCTTATAGAAACCAATTGTGGTTCCAAAATTACATCTCGTGGCACATAATCATGCTTTGTCTGCAAAATATGAGTAAACCGCGGAGCTTCGCGAAAGAGATTTCTGAGACTTCTGCGATATCAATACTTTAAAACTATAACAACGGTACCTTAACATTGTTTTATATTTATATCGTTTCCTTTTTCGCTTACTTTTGTCATAAACGATAAAAACTCTCTAATTTAGGGAACAATGAAATTGGGTAACACCGTTTCGAATCATGGAAATTAGAATACGTTAAAAATAAAGCAACGGTGCTTAAAAATTCTCCGATATCTCCATTGTTCTGCTGCGGAAGCGTGAAATACACGGTGTAATTGCGAATAAAGCGGTTTTTTCAAAAACGTTTGGTATTACGTAATCGAGCGAACAATGATATTAGAGGAGATCGTTCTGGATCGAGGCGAGGCGGATCGCGAAATAAAGGTTAGCGTTTCTCATCGAGCGTAATCGTCCGCGAATAGAATATGTCAGAACAAATTCTTAACGCTCACAATGACAAAATTCAATCAACGACCACGCAGCGGCGCGCGGCTAAATGTCAAGCAGACTCGTTCGGCGCCGCGTGAAAAATCGCGCTCGACCGATCGGTTTCGATCGATTTCTAAGTCGGGCGAAATGCACGGCGAAAGGATTGTCTGTCCCTCCTCCTTACTTTATGCATAGCGGCGATCGGTATTACGCTGGCGAGGAGCGTCTGAATCGATCCGCGAATGCGAAATGTTACGAGCAATTTTCGTTCGGAGCTGTTCTTCTCTCGTATTCCGACTTCTCGCATTCGACTTTAATGTACTCCGAACGTGTTTCGACAGAAAGATAAATCTAACATCCCGATGTGATATTGAAAGGATACTTGCATTATTTTTTAATTATAAAGTGTGCATCGAAATACGAAATGGAGTTGTGGACTGCTCGAATTGTTTGGAATAAATATTTTGTCTAAGATAATTATCCGAATTATAATATTATATATAATATATATAATATATATAATAATTATACGAATACTTTTTAGTCGAATAACAATTCGTCATAAATTATTCTACCTATTTATTCTAAATTATAGTAAAAAGAATTCGAGTTTGATAAATCGATAATCTATCGAAAAGATACTTGTATAAATATATCTCCTCTTAATAACGTAGTAAAAGTGCACAAACTCGTATGCACAAAAGTGCATACATTCATACTAAAAGCGTGTAAGAGCCGACACGAGTCATTTGCTTTACTTTCCTTATGAGTCATACGTGTAAATACGTTTCTGAATCATAAAAGTTTAAAACTACGACAATGCGGTTTAAATGATCTTTTTCTCCTGAATTAATACGAATTTCTGCATTATTTTTTCCGAATGTCTTTTACGTAATTCTGAAGATATCAAAAGAGAGTTCAAATCGTAGCCGTGTTGTTGTAGGTACATATTGAACCGGGTCGGAATAATTACACCCTGACCGTTCTGTTACATTGGGGCAGTCCCCTTAAGGTGTATCATCTTTTATTTAACTCACCGCGCACGTGTGGCTCTTTTTTATAGTTCCGCTGTATCTTTTTCCATGTCAAGACTCAATTCGAATACAGTACTATATTTTAAACGATGCACGGCGTTGTCGGTTCATGCATAGGCGAGTAGAACAGCATTTTCTAGTGGAAAATCCTTCTTTCACGAGGATACTTTTCGAATAGATCGCGAATGCACTGCACGAATAGATCGTGCAACGAGGAAATTATCTACGCTCGAAATAGCGAAATTAATATGCAGAGAGAAACAACAATTTTCTGAACTAAGTTCCGCAACAGCACGTAAAAAAGTTATAGTACTTGACAAGAAACAAGTTCGCGTTATAAAACGCTGGTACAATTAATATGTTCATAACCAATGGTGCCATTAAGATTTTCTGTTTTTTCTCTTTTGGTTGAAAATTATGGTGCGAATTGCGATGTAATAAAAATCTAATGTAATAAAAACCCTCGTCAGGAAACGAATAATAAATTTAATATACTGCAGCGAACCGTGACGCGATGTCTAGAAAAGGACACCAAGACGGTGAAAAATATACTCGATTAAGATACTACAACACGTGTCAATTTCGACGGTAGTTAATTAAGAGTCTACTGAATCGGTTGGCGCCTTTGAAAACTTGTTCTAACGCCGCGATTCGGCAACGTATAACCGCTCGAAAACAATAAAACACGATACGTAATTGACTCAGGCTATCTCCCCAGCTGGAACGATTTTATTTTCTGTTTCATTGACGCTACTGCTTTTTCTCTCCCTCTCTCTCTCTCGCTCTCTCTCGCGCGCACTCTCTATCTCGCTCTTTCTCGCGCTCTCTGTCTTGCTCTCTCTCGCGCTCTCTGTCTCGCGTGCTCTCTGTCTTGCGCTCTCTGCCTTGCTCTCTCTCTCCAACGCGCTCTCTGTCTCGCGTGCTTTCTGCCTTGCTCTCTTCCTCTCGCGCGCTTTCTGCCTTGCTCTCTCTCTCGCGCGCTCTCTGCCTTGCTCTCTCTCGCGCTCTCTGTCTCGCGTGCTCTCTGTCTTGCGCTCTCTACCTTGCTCTCTCTCTCCAATGCGCGCTCTCTCTCTCTCGCGCGCGCTCTCTGTCTCGCTCCCCCCCCTCTCTCTCTCTCTCTCTCGCGTGCGGCTCTCTGTCTCTATCTTTCGCGCTTTCTTTCGCACTCTCTCTTTCTCTCTCTTCCTCTCTCTCTCTCTCTCCTATCCGTAGGAAACCGGCGAACGCCGATGGAATGGAAAACCCAGAAAGAAGGGAGAAGGAAGCCGAAAAAGGAAAGCACCGAGAGCCTGGAAAGTGGAAACACGTCCGCCTTAACGAAGCTCATTGTTCTCGACTTTCGGCGGATATCCACAATGCTGCTTTCCTGCCTCGTCCAACTCGCTACTTGAGCACCGATCCGCGAGTTCACCTATTTGACCGTTGAAAAGCGAAGAAAGGTGTTCCGGACGAGGAAGCTCGGGAAAATGATCGGTCAGCGGCATGCTACCGTGAACAAAACGAAACAACCTTCTTGGATTTCCTTTCCTTTTCACAAACGAGAGCCACCGATATTTCCAACTATCTATTCTTGCTGACAGCCGGTCGTCTAGTTTCTATTTCTGTGCTTGCTAAAAGCCGACCAAATGCGCTCGGAAAATAAGTTTAGACCAACGGGTCTTCGACTGTTCGAACTGTTCGCTGCTTCGTTGCGAAGCGATAGACGTTAGTTACTTTTACGGCTCGGAAGATGCAGGAATAGAAAATAGTAATAAAACCTTTGGTGTACTTGGTGGACTCGTAATAAAAATTCATCGTCAAGTACGGCAAAGAAAAGCGTGAACGAACATCGTCGAACGGTATAAAATCGAATTGAAGTTCCAGACTTTCGGACGATGAAGTTTCAAATAGATAGAAAGCCGAATTAGGTTGTTTTCAGCTCGCTGTGTGCTTAATATTTATGCATTAGAAAGTAATGGAAGACCGCGCGTTGTATTTTAATGCGAAGAAAAGAATTGAAACTTCTCGGTGCTACGTTCGAAGCAGCGTGTTCGATTTTATTTAATCCCTAAATGGATTATGCATTCAAAGAAGCGACACACGTTGATCCGATTAATTAAAAATTCATGCAATCCTCTGGTAACTCGTCAAATTTTCAATGCTTCGACGTTCCGCTTGCGCTTGTTGATTTGGAAATATGTAATATTTCCTGAAAACAATAACTGGCAGTAATTAACAGTCCGGTTAAGATAACGTAGGAATGATATGCAGCGTGTCCGCGTGTTTTGTTGCGTTAAGTACGAAAACACGGCCTTAGAATGCTCGAAAAATATTAGCGCGATTGTCCGAGCGTTTATTAAGCATGCGAGGCATTATTCGCGCGGCAAAACATATTCCGCGGCGTAGATTAGAAATTATGGAACTCGAATGCACTCGGGTACCATGTGATACTGTTAATACGGACGGCGGACAGTGGACAGCGTCTATTTGGCGAGTTTCCATGCGGCGCGAGCAAGCCTCCTCGCTTTCCATGTAAACTTCCGTCTTTGTTAAACCGACCAACGCGCTTCAAGGATCAAGACAAATAGAGAACGCGCGACTGCGAAAGACACAAGTTTCTTTTGTCGAGTGGCTTCTTCTACCCCGACTTTCGAGGCTCCGCTGAACTTCGCGGAACGCTCTTTCTTCGTTTCGCGGCCGCCTGCCGCGTCGGGGAAAAGTCGTTCGAGATATTCTGTCAACTTAGACTACTTGCAGGCCTCCTGCGTAATTTCTTAATTAACGAGACCACGGCGTAACCGAAACAGCTGCGAAACCGACGAATTTTCTTTGGAGGAACTTACGACCGGACGAAAAATATTACATTAGGGAATAAGTTCGTAGCGTTTTTATATTTTCTTTTATTTTACGATTTTTTGCTGTTCGACAAAGTGTATAATATTCGTTCGATAGAGCTCTTTCTGCTCTACAAAACTGTGCTAATCGCCTTTTTGAGTAATTTAATTTTGTATTACTTTCGAGGCTTAGAAATGGAATATTCAGGAGGTAAAAAGCAACATTTTCGACACCTTCTCTTCTTCGCTTTTCATCGAGGCCAAAAAGCTGCCGAAGCAGCCCGGGACATTTGCAACGTATACGGAGAAGGTGTCATAGGCGAGTCTACGGCACGGAAATGGTTTGCGAAGTTCAAAAATGACGATTTTTACGTCGACGACACGCTCCGCGGCGGAAGACCTTCCGAATTCGACGAAGAGCGTCTCGAAGCACTTTTGAAGGAGGACGGTCACTAAACAAGTCGTGAATTGGCCAAAAATGAACTGCGATCAATCATCTTCATCCAATGGGATTTGCCGAAAAATTGGGAGCCTGGGTGCCTCGCGAGCTTAACGAAAATAACAAAGAAAATCGCCTTCAAATTGCTTGATAAAAACGCTACGAACTTATTCCCCAATCCAATATTTGGAGCGTTAAGAAGAGAACAATGCAAATGTCTAAAGCATTTCGAAGAGCTTTCACAGCGTTTTCAATTGGACAAAAAATTGTCAAGAGAAGAAATATATTCTTACTTAGCTGCTGTTACATGCAATCGATGCAGACAATGTTTAGTCTGCATAAAAATAGTTGAAGGAATTGGGCGTTTGGAACAATAACGATCTCGACAAGTTCGAATATTCCTTGCCGATTGATTTAACAAAAATTCAATCATCAGGAAGATAGTATAATTCGCTAGGTATATGCGCACGTTTTTATTTCTTGCCCACGCACATCTGCTATTCATGAGATAAGTACGATGATAATAATAAGAACAACGCTTTGACACGTGCAAGCGAAACTTGGAAATCAGGATTACCAGCATAATAACAAGATCCAGTATTATCGATGTATCGGCCAGACCCTGATGCATTTTAATATTTCTGCATCTCCTTGCACCGAAACGGTTTACGTAACATCGCAAAGAACTATTGAATTCGAAACAATGAAACTCGTCGCGACCATTCGCCTGGCGATACACCATAAATAGAAACGATCAAAAGGTCACGACTATAGATCCTACTACTGCAGTTATAACAAACATCTCGATTGAAGTTCTTGCCTCGGCTTGCACGCGGTATAATTTAAACTGCTTCAACGATATTCTTATCGGGACTTATCGTCCGATCGTTTACGGCTTATCAGTTTAATTGTGTTTGCCACGTTGCTTTACACCAGCAGGTTATCATTCGGCTATGAATTCTTATCGAACTAATCAACTTTCAGCTGCTATACTAAAAAAAAAAATATTGCGGAGTCTAAAATTTGTAATCGCTTCGCGATTCCACGAAGAAGTATCTAAGAAATAATTCTTGAAATCTGAGAACTGAGAGAACTGAGAATTCCCAAATACAATAAATGGTAATATAGTAAATATTATAATCATAATAGTAAATATAGTTGCCGATTGTCAGCAATTATAAAAACAAGGGTCGAATAATCATATCTTTTCATCCCAAATTGTCCATTCTTGTTTACAAGCTGAGGGACAATTTGGGAGAATTTACTGTGCTCTGGTACTTTGAAAAAATCGATTTCATTACATATTCTTGAAAAGCATGGTTCCAAAAATGCGCCCACAAAACCGCAAGTCTGAATTCTTAAAATTCACAGAGTGACCGCGATCGAGATCGATAAAACGAGATCTATAAAAACGAGCCACGAGGTTTGAAAAATCGTATCTCCTCCTCCTAATTGTCCATTCTATTTGTCCATCTCGTCCATTTCAATTTACAAGCCGGGGGAAGTAAAGTTAAGGTTAAATTTACCGCATTAGCATATCTTGGTTGAAATATTTTCATCCAGCTGCGACAGCAGGGAACCGAACCGAATCGAATCGAAGGATTAGATGGTTGTTCCGGGCTCGGTCGATGACGCGTAACAATGGCGGGGTGTGTCCTTTCCACCGGACAACTTGCGAGAAACCCGAAGGCAGGAAAACCGGGGAAGAACGGAGGAGGCAGAGGAGAACAGAGAGACGACCGAGCGAGAACCGGACAGCGGGGATCCATTATCCCGGCGTTACCTTCTCAAGGGTGGCGGCGGCGATGGTAGGGATGAAGGTGAATGGAGGGGCGTAGGTACGGAAGGGTGTCTCGGTTTTCCGAGTCGAGGATTTCGAGGCAACGCTCGGGTGTCCTCGTCGACTCCGGCGAACCATAAGCACGACGAAGGACCTCTGTCAGCGCACGCGGACGCAGGGAGCTCTATGTACCTGCGTGTTTGGCCGTGTGCGCCGCCGTTCGTTCGTGTTTATGCGGCGAGTACCACCTGCCTTATACGGGCGCATTATACCGCCTTGGCCCCTAACAATTCACATGGGGTGGCGGAGCAGCATTCGGCGAGTCGCTTTCGAGATGTCATGTGCAGAGTGGTCTGCCCCCCTATCTCGGCCAGGGATCGGGGAGTCCTTTGATCAAAAACTCCTGTATCGCATGTACACGGTGTTTCGAAATCGTGGGTACCGAGTGCCGAAGGATGCTAGAACCCTGGTGAGAACGGCAGGTCCGGGTGAACCGGAATTACTTAGTTAGACTGCGATGTCGAATCGAGTATATCAGGCCTCGAATTTAATTGTTATTCAACTTCCAATTCAACTGTAATTTAACATGTAATTTAACCTGTAATTTAACATGTAATTTAACCTGTAATTTAATCTGTAATTTAACTGTAAACTTTTACGAATACAAATTATTTAGTAAATCTTTAATTTCGGAATTATTTCTTTTTCTGTTCTCAATTAAATTTTAAATTAACACTTTATACTTCCATCATAAAAGAATTTCGATTGTAACAGTTATTTTGTATTAACTTGACAAAAATTTTGAAATAACATTTCTAATATACAAATTTACATCACTTCAATATTCTCGGTATTCTTTGTATCTCAGATAAGAATTTGATTTCGACTTAAAAAACGGAATAAAATTTATAATTATTACTCGAGATCTCTATCACGAGTCAGACTGACTTTCGGGACTTTTTAAATGTTACTTTGACTAGTGACTCGACAGCTTTGAAGTGTCACCGTATTAAAGTGTTTCATTTAATATTAAATTAATTAATTAAATTAAAATTAAAGTTGTGCGATACCGATTACTTTTCCTAACTTACTTTACGAACCATAATTGAAGGAACGCATAATATAGTAACGCAAAAATGAATTTTCCAGTCAGTTATCCAATTTATGTCAGCGTTCTAAAAAGAACGATCAAACATAATCGCAATCTATGCTAATAAACCGTCTTTCTCGAACGAAGCAAACAAAACGTGCTCCGATAAAACGACAATTACGTAAAACAGATATTTTTGCCACGACGATGTTATATTGTACGAACGTTCGCGCCAGAAAAACGCATCGCACTGTTAAAATGATATTGATCCATCGTGTTCCCGATCGAATTCTTAAAATATAACGATAACCATAAATTAAATAAAAAATTATTTGCATTAATTAGAACGATAAAATATCTCAATTCTCAGAACACAGCGCGCAAAAATCTAGAATAATTTCTACCGGCCTCTCTGCCGTAACAATTATTAAATACCGTATACGTTTGTTCCGTACATCAGATTCTCCGATTGCACGCGAGAATCGCGGCCATTGTTCGCGATAAGGCGAAGGAAATTCAATCGTTCCTTTGTGGCGACCCGTCGAACAGCAACGTTTATGCGCCGGTCTTTAACCGAACCGTCTGGAGAATTAATCGCTGAATATGTTTGCATAAAGTCGCGTTTATGGGCGAGGTTTGAAAACTGCGAGAGCTCGCGAAAGGACGTTCGAAGGACTTTCCGCGCGACCTTTTTTTCTCCTTTTGCTTTCACGGAGAAATTCCGGAGGTGTCGAAGAGAAGGAGAGTTGACTCCGACGCGCTTGTTTTCTGCGGCTTTTTTGGAGATGTTCGATAGCTCGCGGAGGAGATAATTGCCTCGCGCGACGATCGTGAACTGCAACAATTCGTTGCTTATCGTTCGCCTAATCCTTGAACCGCAGCTATCGGAAAGTTACATTTCGAGAATTACATCGACTTAAGTTCGCGAACAACAAATTACAAAAAGAATTTAGATCTTGCGTCCGACAAGATTGTTGATCGCCCTCGACAGAAAAGTTCTTTGCAGTTTCATTTAACAAACTGATTGTAACGTGTACAGATCCGTAGGATCGACGCTTAATCTGTAATTAATCTCCGACGATGTAGAACTGAAAATCGAGAATAAATTTTTACTTTGTCTTTATTCGAACTCGTTCGTCGTGTTAGAATCCGAAACAACATCCGATGCGACGCGCGTTATCTGTTACAGTTTCTCAAGCGTTAACGCTCGCGTTATTTGCCCGACTCGTGGAAGAAAAGGAAGAAAAGGCTTAATCGACGTAAAACGAAACGACGAGAAACAAAAACGTCCGAAAACGATAGTAAAAATCATGTTCGATGGAAAACAATCCGCATGGAAACGAATTCTGCATGGCAACGATAATTCCTCGACGATGTTAATTTACCCGATAAAGCTAATCAAGAACGAAGCAGCAAACAAGCAGCGGATTGTTGCAGAACGCGATCCTCTCGCACCCTTCGCCGCCGCTTATTATCGTCGCTCAAGAGCTTGTAATAACATTGTTAATGCCCGCGGAAGGCGTGGCAGCCAGCACAGCGTTTCTAGTTGGAACAATTTCCTCGTAGATTATTAAATTTTCGCAGCGATTTCATCGGGACGTGAAACATATTTTCATGGAATGCATTCTCATTGAAGCGTCATAGGAAAGACGTTAAGCAATCGCAGATACGGACTGTGGTATCTGATCCGGTACTCGTCAAGATAAAAACCGATACTTTTCACGGTTTGCTGGATCTAATAGATGGTCAACAGATTTTTTAGCAGTTTTAGCAATCTGGGAAATTTTATGATTCTATTCAGTTGACTCCGAGCTCGTTCAAACATTTATTTTTTGTTCATTTGTTTACTTATTTATTTATTTATGATATGGGCAAGAACTCGTTAATCTATTTTAATATCGTTCGTTTTCTAATAACTCATTATTGCCGCAATAACACAATTTTGGATAGAAAAAGTCAAGTGGACGGCGGCTTTTGCAGTTCAGTTTCGCCCAATAAGATTCGAAATATTTCTTTAACGTAACAATTTCGTTCTACGTAACCCGATTTCTTTCGAATAGCGAGAAACCGTAACTTACGTAAATGAAATCCGCGATCAAAATTCAACGCGACGTAATGCCAAATAAAAGGTTGCGACGAACGTGTCTTGTCCGATGTTATCCGACCCGATTTACGAAGTGGAAACGAATTTGTTATTTCGCCGTGAATATTCGTAACAACGGGGATCGCCAAACGAGCATTTTCTCCGAGTCGCAGAGCGAAGACGAACGTTACATTTACATCGGTATGCATCGCTATAAAAAGAAAAGAAACCAGCTTATGTAACCCCGTTCGAATTATATTTACCAATACCAATCCATCTAATGGTGCGCCGTGGATCATTACCGTTTACGTAACGATTCGCAATACAATAACGAAAAAACGCGATAAAAAAAAGAATACAGTTAAATATATTTCCACGCATACTTCCACGAGATACCCGTTGCCATGAGAGGGGCACGAGATGGATCGCGTAATTGTTATCAGCGCGGCGCGTTCAAGAAGGAGAAGTTTATTGCACGATAATTCATATAAAGAACTTCATACGAGCGCCGCGGGTCATAACATTTCAGGGCATCGGGATGCACCCCGGCGTCTACGACCCAAAAAAATTTCGATAAAAGGCGCGACGCTCGTTCAATATTCATCCGAACTCGCCGGCAATTCGGCGAGGATGGTAGCAGGATCGGGCTGGAATGAACGGAAGAGAACGGGGGCACCGTTGCGTTCGTTTTTTTTTCCCCCCGCGGCTGCTAAAAAAGCAACGTTCACTCCGATATTCGAATGGAAAAACTGTTGCGAAAACCCGTATAATGGAAATGATAAATTCTGATTGAAAAAAACAAGCGACGACAAAAAAATGTGCCACGATAATTCACGTCGGAGAGATTCGCCTATCTGGAACTTCTGGCTAATTAAAAATAAACGGAAAAATCGTATCTTTGTTGTACGTACAGCTTATCCGAAGATATTTGTAGACACGATACGAAACGTGTCCACGAATTAACCGTGCTTGACGCAGATTTACGGTACATTGTTCGCAAAATTACGTTCATTTGTACAAGTTTAGTAACAGGTGGCTCTTACGATGTTCATGAAAGATGTACATGTTTAGATTCGATGGGTGTTGCGCGCGTACTCATTTTTAGCAATTTTAGCATTTACATATCGAAGAAAGCTCGAGATTTGTTGCGTTGTACAATAGATTCGTTGCCCGGATATTATCGTTCTCGCGTGCACGCCGGAAAGCAAGAGGAGCAGATGAAAGGGCGCGAAATCCGAAATTTCGGTGGAAATTCGCAGGGAGCGAGCCGGCACTTCGGGCCATCGCGCGGCTTTGAACGTCCACTTGGACGGCGAGGAATTTCATTAGGAAGAATCGTTAACGGTCGTATTACGAAACAGAACATAACGGTGCGGCTTACATGAAATTACAAGGGATATCGAGCATTTAGCTCGGGACTACAGTTATTCGGCCGGTCTTACGTCCACGTTCCCACACCGAATCCTCGGCCCGTAATAATATTTCGCGCTCGGCGCCGCGCGGCCTCTCGCTTTAAGTGGCCATTTAAATAATTCTCTGGGAATTCGTGCGAGCGGAACTAGTTCGGGGGTTTTCCGGTGTGTCTACGGTCGCTCTCTTTTATTCCCTATGCAAAACGAGCCGGCGCGGCGGTCTCGCACGCGCGCGAGCGAGCGAGCGTCCGTTCGCTCAACCGTTCCAGCCCCGGCCCCTAATTTCGCATGAACTTTCCAGACGCTGCGGAACGACGGGCCGCCACGTGTCAACCTTTATAATATGCCTCCGACGGAACAGAAATCGAGAACCGTCGCGGCGTGGCACGATTACGGTCGTTCGTTCGACTGGGACGACGCCACACTTTCGTCGCTCGGGTTAAACTATCGTGACGGATGCGCCGCGGAAGATTCAATGGAGAACTTGCCTGCTGGCTCCACACCGCCATTGTTCGACCCTAACGCGACGCTTCGAGAACTCTTTTCTGTCGAGTTCGCCGAGCAGATCAGAATTGGAACACCGTTGCGACGCTGAAACGGCTAGACCGCCTTTTCCGTCGACGGCCGCTCCTCTTTCATGACTTCTTAACCCTCGTTCGTCGCTCGCCTCAATATCATCGCGAGATTCGACCTTTAACTTCAATTCGAATATATCTGTATAATAATAATTATAATGATTATAATAATTATGATTATAATAATTATAATGATTATAATAATTATAATGATTATAATAATTATAATGATTATAATAATTATGATTATAATAATTATGATTATAATAATTATAATGATTATAATAATTATAATGATTATAATAATTATAATGATTATAATAATTATAATGATTATAATAATTATAAAGATAATAATGATAATAATATGATAATAATGCACTCGATCCTGTTTTTACACGGAAGATACGTTCTAGAAAAAAAAACGTGTAAAAAAAGTAGACTTCGTGTGCAAACATGGAAAAACAGTACCGTCCTAAATATATTTAGGGAATTACGGTTAATGGAAATAATCGTGCTTAAAATTTAAATGGAACAACTCTTTTTAATCGTGCTAAATCGAATGAAATCGTGTAAAAAGGAAATTAAAGATATTTTTCAGAGATCTTGCTCTCAGGTGTCTTCCATAAAGCGACCATCGATAACGATAAACCAAAAAGATGGTCAAAACCAGTTATCTCGTGATATTAAGAGAATGATACACGTGGTTGATACGTTTCAAATAATTGTTCTTTCGCAGAAGACAATGCACAGGGGACATAAATTTTCATCTATATTGGTCAATGCCGTTCAACGTTTTTTACAAAACAGAGATACATATTGACACAACATATGAGGATTTATATGGCCATCGCTCGGAACGAGGTTAATACTTGTGTCGCGCGAGGTAAAAGAACAAGATTATAACTGGACTCTTTACTTCGTCATTGATTGTTGGAACACAAGGTGCGAAGACGAACCGCCGCGCCTTAAAAACGACAAGGAAGCAATTTCCTTCTGCAATCTTTAGTAATCTTTAAGAGTAATCTCTAATAATCTAAACCTTATTTAGGTTTTCCTAAATTTATTTAAATAAATTCCAAAAAATGCGTTACCCTAGAAAGAATGAAACTCTAGACGAAAATTGATCGGAGCAAAAGCGGCTCCCTTCGCATTCCTGCTAGCAGCTTGCAATTAATTCCACTGAGTTCACTGAAATGAACCGACACGTTTTTACAAGGAACCTGAAACGGAATCGTCAACGTTTCGTCGGAGTTCGAGAGAGGCGCGACGTCGAATAGAATCGCTTCTCAGTTAATTCGATTTAAACAGAGATCGATGCATTTGCGTAACAGCCGCCGGTTGAGTCAGGCCCGGGGGAGAGACAGCATTGATTACGCTTGAGGTTCGATTAAACCGCGAAAGTTGAAACGTTCGTCAGTTCAGTTACCCGTGTTTCTCCGGGCAATTTCTTCTGCAACGACTCGATGATTTTTGTTGCGACAGCTCGGACGGCGGAGCGGACGCGTGCTGTTGCGTAAGCTACAGTGTCCTTTGGAAGAAGAAGAAGAAGAAAAAAAGAATATTATTTCTCCGTCGACTGACGAGGAACCCAGTTACTTCGAGACCTATATCCTTTGTATTCGGTTTATCGACCCTGGGATGTCGAGGGTCCGCTTTTTCGAAGCATCGATGCTCACGTAAGAACCATTATGGGTGCTTTTTCCGAACATAACGTCGATATCGTGTACGCTTTCGAATTATTTTCGAATTTCACCGATATACGATCTTCGATTGATATATAGTTGCACATTCGATTGAAATATTTCAGTGTAATATACGCGTGTCGTACGATGGAAATTATGAACAGACCGCAAAATAAATATTGTCTGCAACAATCGCAAGGTATAGGAGCCAAGTGCAATGTTTTTTTCGTTCTTAGATAATTTTAAGAAGTTGAAATTGATGCATCGATATCCTCGGTTTCTTTCAATCGCTTCACTATTTTATATTGGATTTATTTATCATTTTTTTTATATTATATTGGATTGCATTTATATAATGGATCTACCGTACGATCAATTTGTTTTTATAGTGTGTTTAATTTTGCAGCTTTCGTTTTATTTTATTCGATATTATACACTGGAAAAGTTCTATTTTTTTTCGTCCAAAATGTTCTCATAGAAACATTTTTATAATATTAGAAACTGTAGAAGAAAACGCCAGAAACCAGCCAATTCGAGCGTTCAACAAACTGCATCGATTTCCTTAAATTTTAGCGATCGATAAGTCGCCGATGATCGCGCTCGTTTCTCTCAGCATCATTCCCGCGTCCACGATTAAACTAACAACAATTTCGAGAGAAGAACACATTCCGAAACTACTCCGCGCATTCTCCGACGCTTTCGCAATTAAGATCGCGTTTACCCTCGCGCTTGGTTGCGGGTTAATGGACGTACGTCAACTCCGACGTGACATTGCAATTTCACCGTATCGGACGTGTGTCACCTCCGACGGGGCACGGTAACGTAATCACCGAGTAAAACGACGAGCTGGCCGACAAGCGATGTGTGAAACAGTAACGTCCGATAAGAGCGAACGGCTGTAAAATGAAAAGTCCGAGCCGCGTGACGGGTCCCTGCCGGTTTTCGTGTTAATCTCGACGACGGCGTTTTCGCGAGGTTCGCAGGAGTAAACAAGGTCAAGCGCGACCCTGCGTATAATTGAGTTTATCTGCTCGATCCGTTGCGACGGTCGCCTCTACAGGGTGTCCCGAAAATGTCTCGCAATCCGGAAATGGGAGGTTCCTGAGGTCGTTTGAAGCAACTTTTTCCTTTGCGAAAATTTTCTCCGAGGCTTCGTTTACGAGTTATTAACGAAAATACAGCGACCAATAAGAGGCGAGCTCGACTGGCGCGCGGCGGCCCAGCCAACGAGTGCACGGAGCCTAGTTCCGCTCATTGGCTCGCGCCAAATGATCTCGTCTCTGATTGGTCACTGTTTTTCGTTAATAACTCGTAAACGAAGCCGCGGATTGCATTTTCGCTAAGGAAAAAGTTGCTTCAAATGACCTCAGGAATCCTCTAATTTCGAATTGCGAGACATTTTTGGGACACCCTGTATAACGTGTACGTGAGCCGAGAGCTTTTCCGCGGCGGCCAGGACGAACGACCTCGAACACCCGTCAGGCGAAGATAACGCGGAGACGTCGGCTCCGACGACGATAATGGAGGAGGCGCGTTATCGATTCGTGGACAGAGAAGCTCGCCGGTTGCTGCGGTTTCCACGGGACCGACGACATAGACGACGTCGGTGCAGCTGCAGACAGACAGCGGACACGAGTGTGGCTTGTCGGTCGTGATTCGACCACTTTGCTCCCGGTTAGGTCAGCAAACGTCCTCCGATGACGAACTCAACGTCCGCTTTTGCACCGATAAGCAAAACTGAATCCTGCTCGCTACTTTGTAATTAGATGTTTATACCGAGGTCTTTCAACCTTTGACCCTCTACCGTGCTGTGTAACTTCGAAGTCAGCAGCTTGTTGCTTGGACTTGACATAACCCGATGAGGCAATCGAAATGTAGACGGTTTCATATGTTTTATTTTAATACGTCGATTGCCAGATCTATTCTAAAGAGATCAGTTTTTTCTTAAAAAGAGATAAATAATAAATAAATCCTTGTTATCTCGTGGTTCGCAGTCGATGTGATTAAAAATAGCTTGCGTTGTGACGAAGACGGAGAAAGGTTGAAATAGTATATTATATAATATATATAAATTATATAAATATATAAATTATATTATATAATAGTATATTATATTATATAATAGTATATAGTGTCATTCTTATTTTAAAGCTCTGCACAGGCCGCGTATTCTTGTTGCGCCAGCTGCCGTTCAACGCTTCCCTTAATACAGCTTTCCAATGATTTTAATGATTTATAGAGAGTATTTGCGCGTTTGCTTAACGCTAATCCTATCGAGATATAAAAGTGATTAACGTGTAGTGCATTATAAGAATGATAAGACTGAATTTATCGAGAATCTTCGCCACTCTTGCTACAATCTAAGCTTGGACAAAGGTACGTACTTAATCCTTTCTTCAGAAAGAGTCTTCGTAATTTCCACGATTTCAAGACGAAACAATGTAAGAACGGTAGTTTTGTTCGGACGAAGGAACGAGTCCAAAAACGTGTAATCTACGTTCCGCATTTATCTGAGGAAAACCACAAGTGTCCTGCACCAAAAGTAACTTCCTCTCTACATATCCTTAAGACAGAAAACTGCTTGAACCGTTGCCAAAATAGTTTCGCATAAAAATTGCCTGATTCCGTTTTGCTGGCATGTTTTTGAATCGTTAAAAGGATTTGCGCGATCGAAACGAACCGGCGGCAGGGGTGAAAGACGAATGTCCAGAGTTAGACAGCTAACCCTTTCATTAGGGCGGAGCTGGTCTACCTGACAATTTTCGCGTAGAACCGTATCATTGGGGGGAGAGAAAAAAGAAAAAAGGAAAAGTGATCGGAAACTTCGCGGCGACGGCTGCGCGGGTTTTGCCTCGCAGCCGTAAATACAATGCTTGTTACTTTTAAATGATAGCGTACACGTGTCCTTTCTCTTTAGTACTCCGATGGAAAGTGATCATTTCCAGGTTCCTTTGGCGTCGAGCGGAATTTTCCTTCGCTCGAGTCGACAAAAGCTGGAACGATATTCAATATTTGCCGCGTGCGCGACGAGCAAGATACAGGGCGACGATCAAGATCTCCCGTGGAGACAAAGCTCTCCACTACCGTTTTCTCGCGAAATTGTTTATCCCGCCGGTGACACCGATATCATCGTGGGCGCGGGTAGGGGAAGATAAGCCTCGCATAAGCGCCGTGAATTCGGTCGCGATAGAGGCTAGATAACAGTGCTTCTCTTTCTACGAATTTTGTTTAAGGTGTATCGCAATTAACCCGGCAACATTTACAATTTAAAAAGTTTCCGTCCACGCGCGTTGACCCGCTTTGCCAGATATTCATTTGTGTATTCTGCCATTTCGTATCTGATAACCACGCGAGGACTGTAGCACACTTTTTTTTATCGATCGATTCATAAGAAGACTGCGGATTTTTAATTTTAGAAATTATTACGAGTTGAAAATAATGCAACAATTCTATTAAATTCTTGAAACGTTTCTATTGTTTTGTTGTCTGATTCGCTCATTTTCGTCACGGATCGTTGAATTTTTCTATTACGATTCGTAATTGCAATTAACAGAAGACCATCGGGAGAAAAGACTTTTGGGGGCCATCGACCAACGATCAAATTAATATCACTTCCGGCCATAATCCAAAGATATCGCGATTTCGGCGAGCCCGGGAATACCGTGCTCACTATTTATGCTCACATAGAATCGTCCGTGATAATTTTATCGGTGGACAAACAAGTTTTTCCTTTTCCGAACGATACATTTAACAAAATTGATCGTCGAGCCGGCACCCAGAACATTCTACAAACTCGGATCAATTTAACGAATAAGACAGAAACATATCGTACAGTGATTTGTTCTTTAATCGCTTCTCTAATAAAATTGATTGTTAAAGATAATCGAGGAATTGCGTAGAGATAAATGTAAATAATCAGTTCGCGCAAACGCGATCGCAAATTATCTTTACAAGAACCGGATGTCGATAAAGAAAATTGAGTTCGATTAATCTAATAAATGAATTGCAACAACATACTCGTCCGTTGGACGTTTAATTCCGTCGACATACGAACACGCAAACTTGACCGGAAAAATGTGTAATCCTCCTCGAAAACCAGAAAAGACATTGACATTATTATTTTTAAATCGTCACGTAGAGAAACGCGTCCACTTATCTTTGCTCTCGACGCGGCTCGACACCCGTTCGCAAATAAACTAGATGCGCGAAGTTTTCTTCGATTTGTTTAGGCCTTCAGTTGATTCACCAATCCCGAGCGAAGCAAACATATTTATCTCCGTTGAAGTTTTTGCTGAACGCCGCACTCGAAACCCGTGGCAAAAGAAAACAAAATTCTGTTTAGTTTCCTCGCTGGAACAAATCGACGACGCGAAGTTTCGACGCCGTGCGAACAATCGCCGGCCGACGACAGCTGTAACAACCCGTATATGTAGAGACGAGCAGAACGGGTAGAGACGATCGACGGTAAAATGAAGAGAAAAAAAAGCGACAGAGGAAAAAAGACAGCGGCGGCGCTCTCCGATACGCGTAGGCGGCGAGAGACTAGAAATGTCGCCTTGCGAGCGGGCACCCTGTAATTCGTCATGCCGCGCGACGACGTTTCGCAATCGCGAACACCGCATTTAACATTTTAACGATTTACCCTACGTGTACACGTATCCGCGATCGGTATCTGAGAGCGGCTCGAGAGAGCAGAGTGAAAGGAGCGTTGCAAATTAGATAGAGGAACCGAGGCAAGGGGCCAGAGGACAAAGCAGTTTGCTCGTTTGATGAACTTATTTGCTCGGCATCGATCCTCCTCAGACCTCATCCGGGTTTACAGTCGACGCGAAACGAGATCGTTGTCACGGTAAAACCTATCCGAGCCAATCGTGCGGCCATAAACGTTCGCATAATGGAACAGGTGTTTACTCACCGCGCCAGATTTACGTTCTTCCCGAATTGTACGGCGAACGTAGGATAAGCGCGTCGATCACCGAGCAATTAACCAGTTAAGTGCGTTTGACGACTATATCCGTCATGGAGATGTGGCAGAATTTTGTGTCACGACGATTATATCCGTCATTCGTAAAATTTTGTTACAATTTGATATTGAAATCGTAATTCTGGCGAAAACTAAATTATATTCGTAAATTTTAATATGTTTAAAATGCTTAGAGGTCGAGACGAAATGAAACGAACAAATGAAAATTATAAATGATTTGAGTTGAATTCGTAACTTTCTGAGAGCATCGCTTGATTATCGCGACACACACTGGTGGCCGTTTTGCAAAGAGATCGCCACAGTTAACTGGTTGAATAGTTTCTTTTACGTATATCGCACTTTTTAAAACGTTTAAATTACACGTCGATGCCATTTTTTTATTCACGCACGAATTGTATAATAATTGAAACGTACAAAGAACAGAAAGTATTTAGGAGAATATACGAAACGGTCTTCGAACGAGTTACCGTGCCGTTAAAAAGACGAGAAGTTAATTACCGTGTGTCAGTTACCGAGCGTTTTCTAATTGCTGTGTGTCAATCTCTGCACTAATTATTGCGCCTCGAATACTCTGACCAGTTCCAGGTTAAATTGATTGAAAATTTATGCAAATTACAGATCAGATCTGCGTTAAAAAATTTCATTTGAAACGTTCAATTTGTTTAACTCAAGACTGAGCTAAGTTTACGCGTGAGACGTAGATTTCAAGCGACTACGTTTGTTGTTTGCAGATTGCGATGTTATATGCAAAATGTAGATCTTCTGCATCGACTAGAACGAGTTCTTCCAACGATGATTTTACTACGTTGCAACTAACGTATGCAACGGCACGCTTGAATTCTTTCGATCATTTTTTTGTGTTTCACCTAGGTATTCATTTTCATCGCGAGCGCTACTTGATTCCGTATAGAATCTATCCTGCTGGAAGCCGACGTGGGCGTCGACTCGCGCGGGCGTCTTCTACGATTTCGCGAGGTTTCGCAAAAAAATTAGGACCGCCGGTTCTCGGCCGCATTTCATATTTCGTGAACGGGCGTCAATTTGTTTAGCGAGTGCGCGGCCTCTCATTAGCCGATGCAATCTAAGCGAGGAGTGGATATTGATACAGCCGATTAGCTCGGCCATCGCTCCGAGCTCGCAGCTTTTGATCGTTCGAGCTTCGAGCGTTTTCGAAATTGCATATTTGTCGAGACAATTACGGGAACAATCCCGGTGAAACCGCAAGTAGCAGCGTGCTAAAGATGTAGCAGCGATTGCCGCGCCTGCAGCTTCTATTCTGAATATGCAACTTTCATGAAGACCGGCCGGAGAGTGTAAATATCTAGATTGATCTCTCGGAGTGAATGTCTTGCGCCGGTGAAACGATCCGGAAAGGGACAAGAGTAGCGAGTCTAATTAAACCCCCGAGATCATCGATAAACTACAGAAAAATCAGACTACGATAGAACCTTCGACGATGCTTTCTGTAAAGCAGAGTCCTGTATGATCTCGATATTGGTATATTATTCCAACAAAGCTATACCGAAACCGATATAATACCGTGGTCATCGACACCTTTATGATACCGAAAACCAAAACAAATATCGGTATTGCTTCGGTATTCCGTTTAGGTAAGAGCCATTGAAGATTAAAGGGTCGAATCTTCAGGCGCTTATTATTTAATAACCAAGCTTTTATGAAGCATTATTGCCCTCTGTAAAGCGTCTTGTCCACTGTTTAAAGAGAACTTTGAATATACCAGTATTTCTGAATTTCGGTTTTTGTGAAGGCGACGAAGATACAACCGAAAATTGCCGGTACTTTTCTTTTCATTTTGGTACGAATCCCTGCTGTTAGGTGTCCCAACAAGAAAAGGTGTCAAACCGTCTGGCCCTTTTTGCCTGGCGCCTTCCCTATCTCGTTCCGTGTTCTCGAATTGTTGATTAAAGTAGAAGCAATGTAGACACAAGTGGCAGGAATCGCTGGAACGTAACGTGTTTCCCCCATTCGCGGTTCATCCTTATCAATTAGAGTACCTAGACCGATTAGACTTGAGTGGAGTCACTCGCAAGATACAAAGCGCCGATATCCGTCCTCTCTTATCTAATCTAGGCCTGAAAGTTCAGCTAACATTTTCCCAAGTGCAGAAAATGCGAGACCCATGGTGCTGCTAATCGCTTTCCGTTAAATTCGAGCGGATAAACGTTCCGCGAATTAGGCTCGTTCTGTCGACGATTCGTTCGGTCATTGGATTTGTGAAATCGTTGGACGATGTTCGCCCAAAGACATGATCGAACAACCATAAATACGATAGAAATCCATCCATACGACCTTCATTGGTACGAACTAATTTTAGCAGTGTCTGATCGACTGAACTCTGAACTGAATCCGCTTATGCGAACGCGATCCTCTACTATTCCCCGCAAACAGCATTCGACCACCTTTAGAAACGCAATAACTTTGTAAAAAACTAGACTATATGACTAGAATTTATTTTAAGTGTTAGAGGAACTAGTGTACTGTTGACTAAATAATGACCAAAGCACATTCTTTTTGCTGTTTTAAGTTAATTTTGCTGTTACTTGAAGTGGCAAAGAAGATAAGAAACTCTCGTGTTTTAACTTAAGGTTTTCAATTTCAATTATATATTTTATACATTGTAATAAACATATATAAAGTTAAATTATTGTTTACGTCCTGATACTTGACATCAAAAATGTTCATCTCGGGCCGCGAGTTTGACACCCCTGCTGTACACTGTAGTAAATTACCGAATACGCAAAGCGAGCAAAAGATGTGTCGTCGAAGTGACTGCCCTGCAAGATCGAAACGAGTAGCACTAATTGATAGTCTATTCGCTGCCACGAACAATGCAGCAAGTACACAAAGAAGAAATCTAGGTGGCCCGATAGCTGTCGATAAAGCGTCCCCGTTCAGAAATTAAGATTCTCGTTATCTGTTAAGGCAACTGGTTGCTGCACACTTCGGTGGAATGTCTTGCAACGAACCGGCTCCTAGACGGACAGTGAGAATCAACTTTTAATCGTCATAGTTTCCCGGATGCCTCGTCGATTTGGTTGTCGCGCGTGTGTTGGCGCCTGCAATTTCACTCCAACATCGCTGCCGATTGGAAATCAGTTATTCCAAGAAAACACTGGTCTATCGAGCGAAATCGAGGTTGGGAGCTTCGAGGCGAGCTGATACAAGATCAGAAAATTGGCACCGGTCTACAATAAATCTTCAACTTCCTCGGTCTCACGGCCGCAACAACCAATGTTTAGCAATAATTAGAAATGTTCCAGCGATTATATTGCGAAACCATTCGACCCGCGTGGATTGATTTCATCGATTCCACGCCAATAAGTCCGCGTTCTCTTTTCTTTGTCCGCAACAACATCTTTTCTCCGTATCTTTGCACTATCGAAACCTGTGTATTGTCTCAAATTACGATATTTTTTTACGATTCCATAATTCACCTCGAAGTATTGTTTCATCGAACTCGCATTTCTGTTTCCTCAAGTCTGCGTTCTCTTTTCTTTATCTGCAACAACATCTTGTCTCCGTATCTTTGCACTATCGAAACCTGTGAATTGTCTCAAATTATGATTTTTTGTCGTACAGCGATTCCATAATTCTCCTCAAAGTACATATTACTTTATCGAACTCGTATTTCTCTCTCTGTTTCCTCTTCACAGATGTATAATTCTTTTCCGCCAATTCCGAGACTACGATAAAATCACCGCTATTCGCAAATAAAATTTGCCACGACATTTGCATAAACGCGACGTCCAGATCGTCGAATTCCTCTGATACCGGAATTTTCGACGTACGATCGATCTCTGACCGGCTCGATTTCCCGTAAATGGATTCCGAAGACGTTGAATTCAAGGTTCCTTCCCGAGATCATTTCGAAGGTCGCGTTGCGTTCGCCGCGCCAAGTTCGATCCTGGTTCTAACGACGATCAAATGGATTTATGACCCTGAACACAGCCGAGTGATTTTTAACACCGTTACACGCAGCGGAACGCGCGATAATGGAGCTCCCCGACTTAGGCTAATGGATGCGGAATGAATTTTTTATAACGGCGATAACAACCGCGCTAGAATGCCGATAGCCGGGCGACGATTACCGGGGATCCATCGTTGTGCTTCCGCTGCGAGCGCTGATGATCGTCCTCCTCTCTCTCCCTGGATCTAAGAAAGCATGATTCACGTTGTGTGATCCTTTCTATCACGGCTCCGGAACGAACGTGTATGAAACTTTCAGGCGAATTAGTGTTTGTAGTCGACTTCGCGTTGAAGTATTCCGAGCGTTCGCGATATCGAAGCGCAAGCTACTCTGGCAAAAGAAACCGTCTAAATATCTAGCGCGCGATTAATCATCGCTAATACAGCATAACTCGAGCCGTGGTCTAATTTATGAGAGCGTGGGTGAAACAAAACGTTATTTACGCTGTTAACAATTTATTTACCGGAAGATCATTAACACGTTCCGTGCCGAGCTTTTTTTACTCGAATCTTCACACTTTGATATTTTACTAAAACTTGATGTATTACGTGCAATTATTAATTCTCGTACACATAACAACGTAACAAAAACTTGTCAACGCCCATTCTTGCGGTGGAAATTGATTCTTCGGTTCTAAATTTCTTGTAAACAATTTGTTCAGTTCACTAAGTAAACATGCAAGCGTGTACCATCGATGGTACACGTGGCACGGAACGTGTTAATGAAGATTCGAATGACAGAATTCTGTCTAAAAGAAACTCGATAATTTTCTTTTAAACGATAGTTTCAAAACAACTTGTTGCATTATAATAATAATAGTAATAATAACAATAATAATAATATTTATTGAGATATATATATATATATTATATATATTATTATATTATATTATTATTATATTATATTATTATTATATTATATTATTATTATATTATATATATATATATAATATTCACAAGGTCTAAGAAGATTTACGAACAACAGAAAGAAAGAGGAAAAAATAGAATAAATGTAAAAATAGAAATAATAATGGATATAAATTATATGACAGCGAAAGAGAAAACAAAGAATACGAAATTTAAATAATTCGACGGATTATAGATAAGATTAATGTGGCATTAGAACAATTTTTTAAGAAACGTTGATCTCCGACTTGAAAAGATCTTTTAGAAAACTGCCGGCAGATAAAGAGTTAAAAGCACCGGATAGAAAGCTATTGAATATTATCGACTTCCCTCAATTAGGCACCGTGTTTCATTCTCGTGCGACAGGGGGGGATTGCGCGATAAATATCACACTTTTTGTACACCCACGTAAACTGAAATGTAGCATCGAAATTTCGTTTCGAATGAATTTCAAGCGGGAGCAAACCGGTTTCGTGAAATTTGCGGCTTAAAATAAGTATCGATTATCAGAGCGACGACGAAGGTTCCCAAGAGACATACACATACATATACATACAGTCGGTCGCTGTTCGATTCTAACGCCTGGTACAGGGTGTCGCAACGATCCAGGTTTCGACAGTACTGGATCCTCCGCACTTTTGTCGCTCGACCGAGGAATAATCGAAAGGCGTCTCGATCTTCGACCCGACACGGAATTCTTCGTGAAATGGCACAAGGCACCGATCGAGCCACGTTCGTTATTCGAGGGGGCCAGAATGCGCTCGCGGCAAAGTGCATGAATGGCAACACGCTTCCGAGAGCAACGGTAGAAACGCGAATTCAATCGGTTGCACGGCGGAGTATTAGGTCCGAAAGGCTGGTCGAAATACGATTTTGCAAATTTTGAGCAAGACGAAGAGTCGTTCGAGCTATATAGGAATATATGAACGGTGTACCAATATTATCATTTATATTTATGTCCTCTTTTTTTATTGCTATTATTTAGGCCAAAGGAACCCTTTTGTAGTATCAGTGGTTTCTGTTAACAATGCAACAAGTATGTATCGGCTTTCACATTACTTTTTATACCGCGATACTAAAGTATAAAATTGTTTTGAATAGTTTGTAATTGTTTCTAGTTCCTTTGATTACTTCTAATAATTTTTGATACTTTATAATAATTTTTAGATACATTGATACGTTTTTGATTGTTTCCAGTTTCTTTCACGTACCTATATATATATTCAATATCATAGGTATATAAACAAATAAATAGGTATGGTCCGAATCCATTAGACAATAAAAATAATATTTCCAATAGCGTACCAATAATTTGTATTTGTTTATAATCATCATCTAGAAATTTAAATAGAATAAATAAGCGTGTAGGTGCATTTTAGACACGTTAAGTGTGAAAAATAGTTTCAGCTAGCGAAATGGGGCAAATACTCCACAGTGCGGCGTTCCTCGGGGCTTCCGTTGCAGAGCGCGAAACTAAGTAAGTCTACACGGACTTTACTTGCATACGTCGCTTACCAGCGTCTTGTAATCCGGCCCATAAATCGGCCAGGAATTCCCCGGATAACGCGCGAGGCGAGCTCCTAACGATCGGCGCGGTGTCGCGCGGAAAAACGAGGAGGAAAAAGTTTATTGCCACCGCGACGGTGTCGAGGACGATGCGATTCCTGACGCCGGGAAATCTATTATTCTCCCGCGAGATTAATATCCCGCAGATACCGTCAGCCGATACGCAGAGAAATGAACTTGAAATAACTCGGACGCTGCTGCATCAGCCCGTTTTATCGGTTTCGAAGCGGCTCGGCCGCTCGTCGACCGAATCGCCTGTTTATCGAGAGAAATTCCATTTTTACACGGCGAAAGTTTGGATCGGTGCCGCTCAAAGGCTCGTCTTAACCCTTCGCGCTCGAAGCTATTTCAACTGAAAATATAAAATCATTTTTCTAACTTACAGTATTTATATTCTATACGAGAAAATGCATTTTATGCATATATGAAAATTGACTCTTGGGACTCGCGCAACAGTTACACTCTTAACAATTCTTCAAATGTGAACTTTGTTAAGATCGAAATTATCTTAAAAGGTGATATAACAAATATGTATTAGTGTCGTCTCAGAGTCTCCACTCGAGTGCAAAGAGTTAACATCTTACTGCCGGTTAACGAAACGAACGAGTTTCGATCGTAACTCGGTAACAAAATAAACGCGAATGCGACAGTTCATTGTTTAGTTCGGGCGTTTAACCGTTCGAGTTCCAGGGGTTATTCAGAAAACACGGTCGAAAAATGCCGAACAGCGTTAATACAGTAATGTCTCCCTTACCGACGCTCAGATTGTGCACAAAAATGGACAATTTCGGAAGAGGAGATACGATTATTCGAGCCTTGCAGTTAGTTTTTATAGTTGCCGATTGTCAATAATCATAAAAACGAGCTGCAAGCCTCGAATAGTCGTATCTCCTCTTCCCAAATTGTCTATTTTTCTGCACAATTTGAGTGACAATTAGGGAGACATTACTGTAGCGCTTGTCTTAATTGATTGCGAGGAGAACCAAGCGGCGCGACAGCGCTCGTTAAGATCGGCAAACAAAACAAAAAGAAAAAAAAGAAAAGAACAGCAGCTATGCGATGTACTAAATGCGATGCACTAAAGTTTGATCGCGACACAAGATTTGAACAGCGCGATCGCGCTGCTTGCGACTCGAACGGTTAATATGCAATGAAAAATGCTACCGCGAACACGGACGTTACTTTTTCGCCGATCCAATGGGATACGATATTTTCTCGGTTCCTGTTAATTCCCTTGAACACGGAGTTGTCAGCGATGCTAAAATGGTACGAGCGCTTCTCCAGCCTCAGGTGACACGGAAATACATTACGCGATTGGTCTACCTTGCACCTCGTCCGAGCGAGAACTTTCGACTTTCATTCCATCCAGTTGAACAGAAGTCTTCTCCGCCTATAATTACAATACAGCGATGCTCGCATTCGTTTTCCATGTTGAATGCGAACGTCTTGCTGGAATTCTGAGCCGTCTTGTATCAAAAGCTGATCAAAAACGAATATTAGCGTAGCAGAGCTACGAATGCTACAAATACTGGAACAAATATTTTCTACGTTTCACCGTTTTTTCACTGTTTCGCATTCGATCCACTCATGTTTCTGATAAATGCATCAAATCCGCGGTCTAATTTATAATAGAGAGAGAGCGAGAAGTCTAAACAAATTCAGCCTTGTCTTTCTTAGAAAGCAACACGGATTGGTCGCTTTTAATGCTCGGCGGGTTCAACGTTAACCAGAATACGGTCTCGGTTCACGGAATGTTCGAAAGTGTGACGACAAGATCCAACGACGAGGAAAGATCATTGTTTCGACGGGTTCTTTTCGATATGCCGACGGAACGCAGCGAATCGTGGAAAATTTTCCGCTGGAAACTGTGGCACTCGAGCCGAACATTCCCGAGAACGGCAATGCAAAAGCACGAGATGGCGGCGATAAGCTTAAAGCAAACGTTTGCCGGTCTGTTCGTAGGCGTTCGAGCAATTTATCAGAAAATCCGCGGCAATACATAATGCAGTGTCGCGTCCGCGGCCGAATCTTTTCTTGTTATCGCATCGAGGTTGAACGCGGCGACGAAGAACTTTCTTCCGCGGCGGAAAAATGTTAAGTGAATGGTCAGCGGCGAAACGCGCGCAGAGCTCGTATTAGAGGCAACGACAGAAACCGTGACTTTCCTCCGGGACTTAAGGCGGCCTTAACGCGTAAATCATCTCAAAGAAATTTCTTCGAGCGTGCCCGTCCCGTTTCCATCGAAAGCCGGAAGGAGCGAAGATTGATCGGGGCCTGCTCGGTGTTCCGCGTCCGATCGCAAGAAACGAAGCTGCGAATGAGGAAGGCACCCATCGGAATTCTTTTCGATGCACGGCACAGAGGCGCACAGAAACTCGCTCCAGCGACTCGTACGACTGATGTCCTTTTTTCGATGACTATAATCGTTCGATCTTGCGGCGGGTCGTTTTAATACAATTCGGAGCGGACCGCGGAGTTTCGGCGAGAAACAGATACAAATTTCCTTCTTCCTTTCTTCGATAATTTGATAGAGTTGTTAACTCGATTTATACGATCTTGTCATAAATATATACAAAATTTACAGTCTATTCGTCATTTTCTCCTTCAAGATTTCAAATCTTGGCAAAGTCTGACATAGTGTAAGCATATTCTATACATGCAATATTTATTCCGAAATGGTGATTATTACAAGCAAATTCTCGTTCGCTTAATTTCGCGTTGAAACAATTTAATATTTCTTCTCTTCTGCGACATGTTCATTCGAGCAATTAAAGGTAGAACGTGGTAATTCGATAATTTGAATACGATCACAGTGATACAAGGCTGCCGCGTCTCCTAAACAAATTACCAAAGGCAGTGCAAAGTCGATACTAATCCGGGGTTAGGCGCAAAATTGTATTACCGCGTCTGGGGCGGTTCGAGAGCCCAACGACGTTGCCTCTTTAATTACTTTTTCGGAAATTGGCTCGCGCCGCGTCGATCCAGCCCCGCCACAATCGCGACGCACCGGGGCATGAAATCCCTTTAACTCGATCGCATCCAACCGAACTGGTTCGCATTCGTTACCGTGCCTCTAAAACTTCGATGCTACATCGCGGCGAATGTGCACGCCGAATTAACACGTTGCTTGTCATTTTCGCGCGACCTAACGCGTTCGGTGTATCGGCGTTTTGCTTTCCGCTGTTTATTTTCATAATATAAGAACCGTCTGAGCGCGCTTTACTTAACAGATAGCATTAACTGATTTTCGAGTTTGTCGAGTCAACATCCTATGACTGTCGTGGCAGCCAAAGCGCTAACGATGAGTCATCCTGCGAGAGATAAGGATTACGAGTCCTTCCGTTGGACGAAGTAAAGATGCATGTATGTATTGGGGAATAAGTTCGTAGTGTTTGTATCAAGCAATTTGAAGGCGATTTTCTTTGTTGTTTTCGTTAAGCTCGCGAGGCACCCAGGCTGCCAATTTTTCGGCAAATCCCATCGAATGAAGATGATTGAGAATCATTTTATGATCGCAGTTCATTAAAAGTGCTTTGAGACGCTCTTCGTCGAATTCGGAAGGTCTTCCGCTGCGGGGCATGTCGTTGACGTCAAAATCGCCACTTTTGAACTTCGCAAACCATTTCCGTGCCGTAGACTCGCCTATGACACCTTCTCCGTATACGTTGCAAATGTCCCGGGCTGCTTCGACAGCTTTTTGGCCTCGATGAAAAGCGAAGAAGAGAAGGTGTCGAAAATGTTGCTTTTTACCTCCTGAATATTCCATTTCTAAGCCTCGAAAGTAATAAAAAATTAAATTACTTAAAAAGACGATTAGCACAGTTTTGTAGAGCAGAAAGAGCTCTATCGAATGAATATTATACACTTTGTCAAACAGCAAAAAATCGTTGTAAAATAAAAGAAAATATAAAAACGCTCCGAATTTATTTCCCAACTTAATAATAGTAGACTGTGTCGATCCGCGATTGCATTCCGGTGCGACGAGAATGAAATATGTTTCAATTAAGCTTTCCTTTTGCCGCACAAGTAATTCGACTCGTTTGTAATCGCTGGACGCGTTCGCGATACAGTTACACGGAAAGTTCTTACTTAACGAACTCTTCGGTCCGTTACGAAGGCAGAAATTCGAAAACGGAAAGAAACTTTCACGGCAATTGATTCCGCCACTCGATTACCCTACGAACTCGGAAGCCGGGCCCGAGAACGCCGACCGTAGAAACAAGGTCGATAATATTAGAAAGCAAACAAATTACCGTTATCTGGAAAATAATTAAGAAATCATGAACGCGCATCGGGACCGTGATTTCTCGTTTCCGGCCGCCGATGTGTTAATTGGCCGCTGCACGACCCCGGGTAACCATTAATAGTTACAAAACCCGTAATTATCTAGACTGCGGAGTTACAGTATTCATAAGAATACCATCATCCGCGATACGATTTAATGGAATTATCATTTTATACAGATTCAACGATCGATAGACTGAAATCAATTCATTGAAGATCCGATTTGCTGTACGCGAATCCGCAACAAGAATGATCGCGGTGCGAACATCCGCAGACCGCTAATTAAAAACCTATCGAAAAGACACCGTCAATTAGCACTCTGGGAAATACCAGCGTCCATGGTTACGGCTCGATACACTGGACACGTCGTTACCGCGATCAAAACGAGAATGCTTCGAAGATGGGCGGGGTATAATCAACGAAAACTTCTCTTTTGTCATATGCTCCTTCGAGTTTCTCTAATTACTGGGCGCTGCCGAATCTCGCGGCACGAGCACCGCCGTAATTGCTGCAAAAAATATTTAGAAACAGCTTCGAGAACGAGCTTATCGAGAACGATCCGGTGTCCGAACATTTTTGTTTCATATTCGGGACGATTATTAACCCTTTTACCTGTACTCACATAAACTTCATGCTATAAATAGGCTGCGGATCTTGATGCTAAATAAAAACCGTCTGCATCTGTTACGAACAACTGGAGTCGCTTTGCAATTTCTCCGGTCATTTCGACAGAACGAAAGTAATATACTCTCATCTTTCTATTCTTTCAAACTCTCCAATATTTCTAATTGCAGCTACACAAATTTGCCGCAAATAAAAATCGCGGTAGATCAAACTTTTCATAGATAGCACAGATTAAACGATGGCTCTCGCTCGTACCACGCGCAGACTGAACGTTAAAAAGATGAAAAAAATTGCGCAATCACAATGCGCACGAACCTAATCAATATTGCTGTCGACATCAATATTGCTCCGACAATGTTCGGCCAGGTTTGAAACTATTAGGCGCGATAAATAATTGGAAGAGGATGGGTGGCGAAACTATTTCACCGCGTGCGTTTCTAACGGGAAAATCTCCGGCGCGGATCGGATCGTAGAGAAGAGAGAGAGAGAGAGAAAGAGATAGAGAACATCCCAGGCAACGATTAGCCACCGAATCCCTTTTTAAACAACTCCTTCCTCGTTGCAGCGGGAGCGGCTCGGCAATTACCGGCGGCTTGCGCTCGAGCCACGTAACTCCAGCTAGCTAGTGTTACATGAAAACGGCTCGATAATTATGTTTCTTATGATGAAGACCGAGCAACCGAGGAGGGAGAGTCTAACGACCATCGCTTTACCCGATAATGATAGCTCGATAAATAACGTCGCGTTCAAACGCGTGCTAATTGACCGTGTTAATCGTCACGCCGTGCCGGCCGATGGACGCCTCTCTGTTTGGATCGTCTCTGTGATTTCTACCCTCCCACACCCCCTCTTTGTCGTCGCACCCACCGTTTGTGTCGCACGACCTTATCGAAAGCGAGACCCCGCCGATGCCACTTTTTCCCCCCATTTTATCCATTACTTTGTCGGAATAATCGTTGCTGCTTTTTATGCAGTCGCGAAGTTTCGCGATTGGACAAAATTGGAACGCACGCGAAAGGAATAATTGAAATTTACCGTTGATGATTTTTCGCGCGTTTCGAATCTCTGCTCACGGGTTGTCCGTTCTTCTTTTTTCTTTCTATTTTCTGTCGTTGCCGTCATCGTGATTTTACGATCGGCGCGAAGATGTTATCCTCAAAAAGGAAGCGAGAAGTTTTATCGCTAACGAATACCGGCGACGACTAAAATCCGGGCATAAAGACCCGAACGCGAGCATGACGAATCGTAGAGAATTTTATGCAAATTCGCGGGTTTTAGAGAGTAGCGAATAAAAAACGGGAATCGGATAAAAACCGTGCTCAGCTTCGTTAAACATTTTTATCTGTCTGATTTACAATCAGCCGTGTGTGCTTCGCCGAATACGTGTGTAAAGATCCGAGCGATGCATCGAGCAATTTATACGAAGATTCTCATTCGGGATCATTAACAACAGTGACTCGACTAGCTCGTGGTGTAATGATGGACACCGTCGTAGACTCCGGCCGAACATTTTCAACTTTAAACGATCATCATTCTCCGAACACAGTCCCGACCGTTTCTCACGCATCGAAATTTCGACACCGTCCTTCGACGAGATCGTCGTTTAGATTTTCTTCTTCTCGATTTAATGAAAAAATCTTACGTTTATCGTCCACAGGTGGAAACATATAAGCGTACAGAAGCTCGGATTACATTCGAATCTTATCGAGGTAATTCACAAGTTTATTTATAGGCATTTGCAATCTTATCGTTTGAACGTTTCTAATTAACTTTGCTCTTTGATTCTCGTGAAGTCAGCGTTGCTGCAACGATGTTATTATTTCGGTCTCTGTACAGTCGCGCTTGTATTTACGATGCGATTGATTCGCTCGAAGCATAATGTTCCGACCTTATACGGTTTATCCTAACTACGAAACCGGTGGGGAAATTGCTACGAGATTACCATGGTTTATTACCTACTGTCGCAGCAATCACGCCGAAGTCCTTTTTCCTTTCATAGGATCTTGGTTTCGAATCGTGTTCCGAGTTAGCTGTTTTCTACACGATTCGGTAACAATCGATGTTGACCCTTTGCACTCGAATGGCGACTCTGAGGCGCCACTAAAAATTGGTATACTATTTTTCAAAATCATTCTGAGAGCATCAGACTCGTTTATATATTTAAAAAACTTAAAATTGCATTGTACTTGCTGCAATAGGCTCAATTTCATATGCATAAATCGCAATAAATTGTATAAAATAGAAATACTGTAGATCAGAAATCATGTTTTGGATTTCGAGTTCAAACAGCTTCGACTGCAAAGGGTTAATCGATATATCCTGTAACGAACGAATGCCGTATCGAGTTACAAATTATAACATAAATACTTTCTCCGGTAAAGATTATTGTAATATTCGTGGCGACGGCAACACCGGCTTAGGCGATAAACCTGGCGAGCCGTTTCACGGTCCTAGGCGTTTTATTATTTTATGACCGCGAAACTCCGGCATCTACGACTCCGCAGAGACGAAGAAGAACGCGCGTGACAAGAGCCACCGAAGTGACTAATAGAAACGCAGATGTAAATCACGCCATTGACGACCGAAAACAATGCCAAGAAGATCTTCCCGACAGTTTCCTAATCCTCAGTCTAAACTACCTCGGACACGTCCAAGTCCAATTAGAAAACGCTTTACATTCCTCCACGAGAATTCATTTCTAAACGATCACGAAACAACGCGAGCTGGCGACGGACAAAACGTGACGAGGGGACAGACGGAATTCGAACCGACGAACGAACCAGCCGCGAACATAGAACGCAACGGCGTATCATGAAAATCGCGGATCACTTGTATCATTGTGTAACGAAGTGTACGTAGATCGGAATCAGTGTCTCTTATTGCACCATTCAGGTGCTTGGTATCGCTTAGTGCATACTAAGAGAGGACAACGCCCAACCGAGTGCCGCCTCCGTACATAATACAGTAATTTCTCCCAGAATTCCCATTTCTCCACGTTTTTATCGAAACTCGGAGCGGTCGGCAAAAAGAAAGGTGCTAGGATAAAAACGATGACTTAGATTTTTTATCTCCAATTTTTTGCCACCGTTCGAAGACAATTCGGAGGCCACGTGCCACTAAGGTACGATTATTCGAGCCTTGCGTCCCGTTTTTACAGTTGTCGATAATCGGTAATTATAAAAGGCTCGATCGATCGTATCTCCTCTTTCAAAATTACCCATTTTTGTATACAAGCTGAGAGTCAATTAGGGAGAAAATTACCGTACCTTGTTGCTCGGCGGTTTTTCGTTAATTGGCTCACACCTAAACAGACAATCTTGCATTGTCCTCCGGGAACTCCGTCGACCCTTAGCGTCGACGTAGCAATAAATTACATAGGCATAGGACTGGCAGAGTGAAATTCACAGCAACCCGAAATTTAGCATTTCCAGGAGAAATTACCGTATTATTCGTACGGTAATAACCGGCTAATTCGAAACGGCTAGAAAACGAGCAGCACGCAAAAACCAGAGGGCGTTACGAATGATAAAATATTACATACTTCGTTAACATCGAGTACAAGTTGAACAGCAAGACCGAATTTGTTCGCGAGCCTGCGCGGTAAACCTTTTTGCTCCGCGGAAACGCAAAGGCGGCAAATTACTGCTAATCTCTATGAAACGTTACGGAACAACAGTTTTCTCGATTCATCGTTGATATTCGTTATCGTCGATTCTGCGAGTTCGATCGACGATCTAGAGTGTTCCTGCGCGAACGGCCTTGAGACGGTCTCTCCTCCCAGCGGCCGACGTCCTTAGAGAGAAAGGACGTTCTCGCAGGCCTTCCCCGGAGAAAGCATTTGCTCGCCGAATGAACTGCGCGAGACGCGCACGAACGACGCGGCCTATCGCGGTATTAATGACATTCTCCCTTCACCCGACTTTTTTTTCCAGCCGATCGAGAGACATCCAACCGGCATAACTCTCCCGCGGATCGCGGCTTTCGATCGGCCGTCCTCCACACGCTTCCTACAATCGATTCGCCCGATTTCCGTTCCTGCCTCCCCCCATATCCCCTCGGCACTTTCGCTTATTGGCATAGCTGCCTGCCGTATCCTTAGCAAATTATCCGTTCTATCCCGTTCTCGACCGCCGCCGCCGCCGCCGCGGCTTCCTCCGCGCGCGTGTAACCCGGAAGGGAATCGAGCCGACCATATGGTTCGACGAGCCTAAATCTCTGGTTTGCCGGACAGATTGTCCTAATTGACCGGACTATCAATTTTGTCCGGAGATCTCTCCCTCTCTCCTATACAGGGTGTCCCAAACATGTCTCGCAATCCGAATGTGGCGGGTTCCTCGGGTCATTTGAAGCAACTTTTTCCTTTACGAAAATTTTCTCCGAGGCACCGTTAACGAGTTATTGACGAAAAACAGCGGCCAATGAGAGGCGAGCTCGGCTGGCGCGAGGCGACCGAGCCAAACAGCGGAACTGGGATTCGACCGCTCCCGACCGCTGGCGCCGTTGGCTTGGCCGCCTAGCGCCAGCTGAGCTCGCCTTTCATTGGTCACTGTTTTTTTGTTAATAACTCGTTAACGGTGCCTCGGAGAACATTTTCGTAAAGGAAAAAGTTGCTTCAAATGATCCGAGGAACTCGCCATTTCCGGATTACGAGACATTTTTGGGACACCCTGTAGTTACCGCGCCCCGTTTCTTTCCCTGCTCGTTGCCATTATACCGCCGTGTGTATCCAACTTTCATCGTTCCAGCTTCTCCGCAACTTTGTCCTACATTAAACATGATATTCTCGAATCACGGCGCACGGCAATCGTTCGCACGGAAACGATATCTCGATATTTTCTTGAACAACAACGAATCGATTTACACGTTCGCAGTAGGCCATTATGATTTGCGCAACATCGTAAGCAAGGATATTAAAATTTATGACGATCCACTTCCGTTTGAACGGCGCGCGGCATTTACATCGATATATTTACGCTATTCGGCCAAATTGCGCGTACTCGAAGCGCGGTCTATTCTCGACGAGCAAATGTATCACCGGTTATCGGGCAATTTTACGACTGATTGTGCGCTAATAATAAACTATAATTCGGAATTAACAGGGTACGCTAATATACGTCGAACGTTCGCGCGGATAAGATACAGCCGGGAACATCGCCGATTTCCATATATGCTAACAATCGATGAGTTTATCTATGGAACATTGGGAGAACCTCGCGCTAGCAAAATCCACGCGCGTTATTTATTATTTGCGGCCGTTCCGCTGTGGCCTGAATGTGTTTCGCGCGAAAATCAGGGTCCTCCGACCGGTTCGCGAACATTCCTTGTTTGTTGTACACGAGCGAATCTCAACAATCGCGGCCGCCGTCCACGTTAAACCGCTCCCGGAAGCCATTATATCGGTTTCCATTACACGGAAATTCGCGTCCCGTGGCCTCGAGGACTCGGTAATCTCGCGGCGCGTTCCCTGTTCGGCGCAGCTGCAAGGACGCTTCCTCGATGGAGTTTCAATCGCGTTACGATCCCATCAAACCTCGCCAGATGGAGGCGACCGGTGAAAAGCAGGCGAGAACGGAGATAATAGGGCGGAAGGAAGCGCATGGTCGCCGCCGACGCGCCGACGATCTCGAATTTCGTGCGAGCACGCGCCCCGTTTTCGCGGACACCGGAGGTGGGAACGAAAGATGACGGTCGAAGGAATATACGATAATAGAATAGAATAGAAAAAGTTTATATACGTATACTTTTTAGTGTAGAAAAGTATATATATACTTTTTCAGCTGAAATGAACGCAGCAGCATTTTTAAATTCTTATAATGATAAAATTATACAATAATTGTAATATAGCTTAATTAATAATAATATAGCTTACATATATATATATATATATATAATTAAGCTATATTACAATAGAATATATACAATAGAATATAGCTTAATTAATAATAATATAGCTTACATATATATAATTAAGCTATATTACAATAGAATAGAATATAAAAAGTATATATATGTATACTTTTTGGTATAGAAAAGTATATATATACTTTTTATATTCTATTCTATTGTAATATAGCGTAATTATATATATATATATATATATAATTACGCTATATTACAATTATTGTATAATTTTATCATTATAAGAATTTAAAAATGCTGATGCGTTCATTTCAGCTCATTTAAACGATTAAGAAAAGAAATCAATGTTTTATCCAATTCTTATTTTCCATAATAAATCCGCTGTCTAACGATTGCAGTAACTTGCACACATTCCGAGGCGGTTGCAACAGCCAACCGTTTACATCGTTCGATGATCGTTTTGCGACAATTTCGTCCTTTATGCGCCGCTCGTCAACGAAAATCGGCTAACAAAACGAAATTCGCGTTTGTTCAACAACGCTCTATGTTTGCGAGGCTGTAATAACCGATCCGCTGATGCAATCGAGTTGAAACTCGCAACACGCTTAGACATGCCGCTGGCTCCTTCTACACAGCTACCGGATAGTAACGATGTATCTATTTCGAAAGAAACGCGAGAGAAGAGGGGGGAGGGGGGGCACAGCTTACTTATCGACTGACCCCCTCGTACGTGTCGACGATGCCTGACCGATCCACCTGAGCGTGTGGAATAATCATTGGCCTGGAATCGCGGGAATCGGACCGACGCGACGTCAAGAAGAAAACCGACGAAAGGCGGAAAATGAAAGCCCGACGAACCGAACCGAATCGGAAATAACGATTCGACCGGAAACGGGTTTCGTTGATTGAAGACCTTGTTACGCGGCCTGGTGTGCCCTTAATTGGTTCTATACTTGATCCACTCTCGCTTGGAAATTCGTGGGGATCGGTCGGAGACGGCTCTCGACGAGCGCGACTCGCGCGACATATTTTTAACCGCCCCGGGTCTGTTTAATCAGGGCCTAATTAAACTCACGTTTTCGAGCGGCTCGCACGGCCGCGTTGTTCGTTTCTGAACACGTCGATCTTACAAGCGCCGAATATTAACTCCGAACGAACGTTTCGCGTTCACGAAAATCGAAAAATATGCGTTCCGATGTGCAGTTAGGATTCTCCGATTCGACGAGATAAATAATTCAAGCCGACCGAGAGCGAGGGAATGCCTAAGAGAGACGATTGTTAATGCGCATTCTAACGTCGAGAAATGTTATCGATATTTAGTGTCTCGAATAAGTGCGAACGTGCAATTCATTTTCTGAAAATGATTGGTTTCCGATTCTTTCCGGTACAGTTACCAAAATTATTGCAACTTTCCTGCGAGGAATTTCTCGATACACTTGATTATTGAAGCACAGATTGCAAACAATGTGTTGCCTCGTAAAGAAGCTGGATGGATAAAATTGAAAAGCGATATTCACCAATAACTTTTTAATATTTGCAAGAACAATTTAACATCGCGAGAATCGCGAAAGTTACGATCGCCCCGTTTCGAAAGACGATTGTTAATGCGCATTCTAACGTCGAAAAATGTTATCGATATTTAGTGTCTCGGATAAATGCGAACGTGCAACTAACGCGGAATGTTGTTTTTCTGAAAATGGTAGGTTTCCGATTCTTTCCGGTACAGTTACCGAAATTATTGCAACTTTTCTGCGAGAATTTCTTCAGATCACAGATTGTAAAAAATGTGTTGCCTCGTAAAGAAGCTGGATGGATAAAATTGAAAGGCGATATTCGCCAATAACGTTAATATCTTTAACGTTTGCAAGAACAATTTAACATCGCGAGATTCGAACGTTACGATCGCCCCGTTTCGACGAAAGTCTATTTACCCCGAGTAAAAAGAGCGAGACGTTACGTTTTCGGTCAACACTCATGTGAAAAACATACCGTTCGCGACGGAGGTAATAAGAAAAAGCTTCTTAAGAAAATCGTCCGGCGATAATAAAAGCGGCGCGTACCTTTTCCACGGGAAGAAGTTCCCCGCGGCTGCATTCTTCGCCGCGCGGCGCTTGCACCTTTTTCACGACGCTTTTACGCGGCAGCTACCGGGAATTTATAGTCTCGGGAGCTGCGACTGATACAATGGTACCGTGTCTCGCGTGTAAATAGACGCATTCCGAGGATAATTTAATCCCTTCGTCTGAATTTATTCGACGATGCCCGCGCGCGGACGACGCAACGTTGCCCGGCTTCGATAAAACGGTAATCGAGCGAAATGCTGACTTCATTCTGCGATACTTCTTACCCGTGGTAACCGATTTTATCTGCTATTAATGCCGACTTGAATTAATTTCGTCAAGCTTGCGGTCGCCACTTTCCTCAAACTGTTCTATTCCAGATAATTTGTTACAATCGGATTGTGGATTTTGTAGATTTATCGCAAAATTGAGCGAAGTTCAAAATAGTAGGAAGATTAAAAGGATCTAAGAATGTTAGTGCGTACTATTTCTTGCAATTGATGCAGAACATTGTTATCTCGAATAAAGGTCCGCATAAAAGTCTAATTATATTATACGAAGTTAATTATGTTGTACAATGCCTCCAAAATTGCATTATCGTTCATGTTTTTGCCTGATTTAGCGAATGCGACGATGAAGACGCATCTTTCTTTTCATAAAAGAAACAAGTTAGCAATTGAAACATCTGTTAAAATATAAAATTATTTTTATGGTCGAATTTGTCGAAGATTCGAAAATTAATTATAACACACTTCAAAACTTAATGTACGATATAGAGTAATGTCTCTCTAAGTGACGCTCAGACTGTCCACAAAAATGGACAATTTGGAAAGAGGAGATACGATTAATTTGAGTCTTGCGTCTCGTTTTTATAATTACCGATTCTCAAGAACTATAAAAACGAAGCGCGAGGCTCGAATAATCGTATCTCCTTTTCCCAAATTGTCCGTTTTTTTGTACAATTTAAGCGTCAATTGGGGAGACAATACTTTTGATCGCTTTTACAATACTTTTTGATCGTGAATTATGCTCAAAGACTTTCTCAACTTACTGTAGACGATTCAACCAACTCGCAAGATGGCGCATCGGTTCGAATTGTATTTTCATACATGATTCAACGAGGCAACGTTATTAAAATTCTTTTTATACGAACCGTAAGACCACGCTGTTTACAGCGATGTAATAATGCAGTCGACGAAGAAACAGTTCGAAAGCTCGTTGCACAGAAAGATAATGGCTCAATTATCGCAAACGAACAAGAGGTTCATGAAAATTTATTTCGTGTTCTTGCGCCGTGCCACTTTTGATAGCGAACCGTTGCAGAAACCGAGTAAAAAAACGTGTAACGCGCGCGCGCGCCTCGCAGTAATTTTTTTCGAACTGGTTCAGAAACGTCGCGACGGGAAACAAGGAAAATGCATTGAACCGCGACCAGCTCCGATAGAAATTGACGCCCCCTGTTTTTCGCGCATGGCTTGCGAACGGAATAAAAGTCGGGTCGCTGAAACGAGAGACGAGACGAAACGAAACGAAACGAAACGAAACGGAAGTATCCGGAAACCTTCCGCCAACTTATTCCATATTTTCCGAACGTCTCTATCGAATTCCCGTCGGTGAAATCTGTTACCATATCTATATACTTATCCGACGAGCTCGGAAGTTCGCAGCTTTCGTTTCGATTATCGAATCCTTTCGCGAATTCCGCACGGAATTCGCTCGCGCTGTTTCGTCGCGGCATTTACGCGTCTCCGAGTAAACGCTAAAAACCAACAATTCCGTGAGCAAGTTTCCCGTCGAAACGGTGCACATTCCACGAACAAAAGGAATGACAGGAAGATATGCAATGTTGTCTTCCGTGGAGAGGTGCTCCGTTTCGCTCGAGTTCTCTCGAGTCTGAAGAAAATAATTTTCCTTTAAAAACTATTCGAGTCGAGTCGAACGCGAAAACGAACTACGACAGAGAGACGTAATTCAGTTTATTCATTTTTATCAAAATGGGAATTACGAAATGGAGACAATTGCGAGAGTAACTTGCGATTTCTACGCGATACTCCTCGATTCGGCTGCACTGTGCGCCGTGTGAATTTCGCTCTCGTGGCATCGAACCCCCGATTTCTCCGCTCTCGTCGAAATTCATTGCCGGTGAAAACGCGGCGGCGCGTTGCTGTGCCGAAAAAAATCGTTTCTCCGAACGCGGCGAGACCGAGCCGGTCTCGTTGCCAAAACTGCAGCGGAAGCATCGATTCGCTTGCTCGTACCGTGTCTCTTGCAAAATCGTTTTCTAATAAACGCGACAATCTTTAACACGGATTTCGCTGGATCCGCTCCGCTCGTTTACATACAGAAATCGAGCTCTAACAGCGTTCCTTTTTTCGCTTGTCGCACCGAGATTCCTTTTCCAACGATATTATAACTCCGACCACAAAACCACATGGAAGTTCGCTTTCTATTAACGATAGAATAACAGCGATTTTTGCTGCGTGAAAACCTGTACGATGTCTGCCCGCGCGCAATCCTGCGCACTTTCTTCCACGTTTCCGGGGAATAATTAAATATCACGCAGAATTCCGTTGGTTAGAAGCGGTATAGAATAGGCTCATTAAAAAGAGTTACCTAAGCGCCTCTTCTATACGAGAAACACCGCGCTCTGCCTCTATTTAATAGCGCATCGGATTTATTATAACAGCATCGGAAGCTATTCGTAAATTACACGTGCCGGCGAGTGAAATTCGAAGTTTCTTTCGCATCGGCTGCTTCTTTACAAGAACTAAAAAGCTCGTAAAACAGCTCGAATGTACGTAGATCGTTCTCCGTGGGCATCTGTTAACCTCCGTAATTTGTATATTTCGTAACCAACGTTTTTCTTTTTACCTTGGGCACACGAATCAGCTTTTCACTCTATTGTGTAATGTACTATTCGGTCAAACGTGCAGTAGCACGATGTAACGGAACGCAAAATGTTAATCGATTTAACCGTAACTACTTGTAAATTGGTATTACGGCAGAGACACGGGACTAATTACTTGATTCGATTTATTTAGCATATATGAGCATTTCAATTTTTCTACGAAAATTCGACATAACAGTAATCATAACAATAATAGTGTAATAATTAAAATGAATATGAAAAAGCGTCCTAGCTTCTGATACCAGCATATGGTAGCCAAGTTGAGAATCCTATTCGAAGAATCGGTATAAAAAATAGGAGGAGGCACATAATAGTAATCATAATAATAATAGTGTAATAATCAAAATGAATATGAAAAAGCGTCCTAGCTTCTGATACCAGCATATGGTAGCCAAGTTGAGAATCCTATTCGAAGAATCGGTATAAAAAATAGGAGGAGGCACATAATAGTAATCATAATAATAATAGTGTAATAATCAAAATGAATATGAAAAAGCGTCCTAGCTTCTGATACCAGCATATGGTAGCCAAGTTGAGAATCCTATTCGAAGAATCGGTATAAAAAATAGGAGGAGGCACAGCGATGGATGCACTACAATTTAAACAAATTATAATTCTTCGCCGAACCTTTTCTAAAGATTACGGAAATTTTACATCAATGTAAATTCTGGTATTCTCTCGCGGAGTTTCTTGTTCCTTTGTCGCGGAATCGACGGATTTCCATACATAAATTTCATTTAATTACGTAACCACGTGACACAACCTCTATTTTCCGCGCGTTCTTTCATTTTGTGTGCACATAAATTTAGTTCGCTCGCATCGAGACGCGTGACCGACGGGCGCACGTTTCTTTTTTCGAATTCATAACGCTCGATAGGTCGCGTGAAAGCTTTCCGCGAGAAGGTCGAACATTACCACACGACTGATCAAAGCGGATCATGGCCGATTAATGTCCGGGAACAAAAGGAACATCGATCGGACTCGATCGGCGGAAATCGATGTCGACGAGGAAGAAGAACGAGGAGAAAGAAACTTCTGACCAGGTCATTGGATGCGATTTATGCATTTCGATGAAGGTACGAAGATGGAGCATCTGCTCTTCCACGGCCATTTCGAACCCGTCAGCGGTTCACCCTACCAAAATTTGCGCTCCCTCTCCCGCATTTCGCTGGCCACTTTCACCGGACATAATATACGGCGCCGTGGATAAACTCCGTGCGTTTCGACTCGACGATTTGTAACGAGCACGGGTAATCCTTGGAAAACATGATTAACCGCTGTTTGTCGCATTATTTGTCGCGTTTCACTTGAAAATGTCTCGAATCGTCGTGTATTATTTTTAAGAAGAATCAGCTGAATTTGTTGAAAATTTTACAAAGGTATTCAAAATCGATTAAAATGGACGAATATAAAAAATTGCCCAATTATAAGCAGCAGCACCAAAAAGTATACATATTTCCATCGTCTCGTTCTCTACGAAATAACACAAAGATATTCTCTGATTCAAATCGTTTAAATTTTCATTCTCTGAGAATTATCGTTCTTCAAATATTCGCAAGGAAGTACATAAAACTTTTTTAAATATTTTTTTCTTATGTTTTGTTTCGCAAAGATACTACTGGTGTGCCTGATAATTTTACAATTATATCTTTATTACAATTTTAAAATTGTTAATTATATTTCCTATATTGAATCTTATCTTCTCGCTTATTCTATAATATAAAACGATTATTATATTATTATGAACCGTTTCACATGAACGAATACCAAAATTGATTGACGGCGAGCTCGATGAAACGGAGACAGTCGCGCAGTCGATTTAAGGTTCTGTTAATCTGTAAATAACAGACAGGTTTGAACAGGTACGCTTTAAACGCGTTAACACCCCTCGTTACATGTCGCCCGAACCCGAGCACAGGACGTGTAACGAGAGAACCAGCGTTGTACCGCGATTACAAAGAAATGCGAGTCCGCGCGTTCGAGCGACACCGACGGTCGTAATTACATTTCCGGAACGCGTTTTACGCCCGGGATCATTAGGTTTCACGCTTTATATACATACATACGACGCTCCTGGATCTCATTATCTAATCGGCCTGATAATGGCTCGTCAAACAGAGGGACACACGAGAATGGATCGCCGGGGTACAGAGAAGTCGAAGAATTGCGAGCTGGGCTGATCAAATTGCTACCAAAAACATCTCGGATCGATTCTGCCAGAAACATTATTAACAACACTGCAAACGAACGCAACAGACTGTCGAAAGTTCAAATAAAATTTGACATTTAAAAAGACGACGATAAACCTAAGAATTTACTAAAAAAAAAAAGGCAAACTGTAAAGAACATGAGCAGGACACGGAAAATTAAAAATGGTTTAACTACTGCGAAATTTGCATAGCGCTGCGAATAAGTAAATTTGCATAAAATTGACCCAGTGTCGTATATTTGCGGTGTAATTTAATCACGTTTTAGACTTCCAAAATTATGGTTTTATAGCAAAATAAAACAATAACAAAAATAACAATTTATACTACTTGCTTTCCAACTAAATCACATTGCGTGTATTAAATTCCGTAATCTAAAGAGTATTTACCCCGTTTAATTAATAAATAATAATAATAATAATAATAAAACAGTTTGTAGTTCCATTTTGTGTCAAAAATGGGCCCAATTTCCGTGCGCGAGGGCTAACGAAACAACGTAAAATCTCCGGGAGAGGAGAAACTCGTTTCAAGGAAAGACCGATTTCTATTTCGAGCACGCCGGCGAAGGTCGCGCGAATGCGAAAAAGCAGCCACTCAAAATTAGAGTTCGAATAATTGCGGCTCAAAAATAGCGAGAAATTGAGATGCTGAAACCTTGTCCGGGAAGGTGTACACGCCTTTGATCGTGAATGGAGGCCCGTAATGGACGAAACCGACGCTTTCTAAATGTTCCGCTCGTTAAAAATACAGGAACGTTGTTACCGGCTCGGGCCTGTATCTCCCGACGCCAATAAGAAGCCGAGGAGGAATCAAGGCGCAGGTTGATAGACGGTGAACAAAGCGAATCAAGGATCTGCCGGCGAAACGGTATTATCGTTTAACGAGTGTTCAGGTTGTACCTTTTCCGTGAATAATGATGCCACGGGCGCCCCACGTGTGGCTGCAACATGTTTTACGAGCCATATGTTTGAAGAGACGGCGGACACTCTTATCAGCCATGATCGTATCGATTGTTATTCGACCCGTAAAAGGCAACGGGCGTTTCCTTTATGATACCAGGTAAATTGCACCGAACTCGGGCTGTCGGCGAGCATCGCCTTCCTCGATTCGTAAAACTAATTTATAGAAACGGAAGTCTGCGCGTTAGATCTTACGCTTTCTGTTCGTTCGATCTCGTTGCATACGCTTCCGGCAATTTTCGCTGTTTTTTAATCGCTTTCGAGCTCGCATTCTGCCTAAAACAGCGTGCCAGCTTTTACGAACGGGATAACGGAACGCTTGTTCCTAAACCGAGTATGTATTCGGCTTACTGAAACGACTAGTTCGCAGCAGGTCGTCCAAAAAATAATGGCGAACACGTCTCGAATAATAGCGAGCAACGTAGGCTCGTTCGAGGCGCGAGATTCGCGATGACCAGAAATAGAAAGGCGCTCGTATTTGGGTGCATAGAACTCCGCAGCATTAGTTACAGAGCTGCCTGTACACTCTTCCCTTAGCCGAGCAAATATTTGACGTTTATAAGCCACTTTCTTCGACTGCCTAAGCCGGAGCCTAAAGGCACGGTTTCCTAACGGTGCAGTTCGCCGTACCGGTTAAGTCGACGAAATTGCCACCTCCGATAGCTCGCCGTCGAGACGGCTAGATCATTCCGGCACGAGCTTAACTTCGAGGCAATGCGTATTCTCGGTTTGTAAAATTTTCAACCGTCGCCGGCCACGGCCCGTTCCCCCGGATCGTTATTCAAGTTTCGAGGAACAGCTGTGCTACTCGAAGGGGGCCCCACGCCTCTTTTCTTACGGGGTTATGATGGCTATGCCACGTACCCGGGGCCGAACTGGCCTCTGGGAGAGTCGAGGCCCCGGAAGGCCTGTGCGTGTGTGTGAATCTCTCGATGCTTTTTAAAGGAACGCGCACGTTACTTAACCCGTGTTCCTTCTCACCATCCTTGGGAGAACAGTCTCAGATGTTTCAGTCTCAACCGACCAAGATGTTCGGCGACCGTGAACTCGCTTATAATCATTTTCATTCTTCGCACGCGGTTTGATAACAGTTTTCTTCAATTATATCCTTGCTGTCGAATGATCCGCCCCAGGGACCGTAACGAAGCGTCGATAATTATGGCACTTTAACGATTAACGAGTTTTGCTAAGTCTCTACCAATAATATTCTTATTTTGTTATTATGAATCATTGATTTTTCTCCGTTTCATTAACATTCAATTTATATTCATTATCGATATTATCACTATTAACTTTCCATTTCTTCTTTTCTTCCTTACCATTGCTGGTAAATCTTCTTAAATTATTTGCAACAAAAGGGTTTTCTCCGTTTACTAAACATTTTTGATACAATCTTTTATCGAATGATTTTATTCGAAGTCCAATTATTACGTTCTATCGTTTCGTGTTTTCTTTGAAGCGTTAATTATTCCGAGTGCAGGGAGTTAATTTGAGCAGCTCTCCTTGCTTCATTTCTCAAATAAAAATTACCTCCGACGTGCATGTACGTTTTCGTGTAGAATTATCGTTTCTAATTGTAGATCGTACAATGATCAGGTTCATTTTGACACAGTGAACGTTCCATCCAAAGTCGAATATTTTTGCATACTTATGGATTGTATTTGCATACTTATTGCGTACTTATGGGTAAGTTTGTAAAGTAGAAGGAAACCTGCATATTGACAACAATTAATTCCGTTATTACTGTACGTTAACTGGAAAGGTTAGTAGAAGGGCAAGTAGTCGATGCAAGAGGTTTCTCCCTTCTACTAATCGTTAGCTATTCATATCGGACTCAGCATTGATCCCGAGGAACTAGATTTAAGAAAAGATGTCAAAGAAAATATATGCAGAAGGATTGAACGGGAAACCATGTATGGTTACAATGAATTGCTCTGTGGAGCAACTATTGTGCGCCGACCCCTACCTGTATAATAACGAGCCAGTTTCATAACGAAAGTCTCGGAACACACCTTGTTAAATATGAATGTTATTCCTTTCGTGTAGGTCAACATGAAATTCTATTCCATTGTAATCAATTGTTAAGCGCTGGGATGAATGTAGACACGATATAAATGTAGGCTGTTCCTTGTAGACTCTAGTTATTGCAAAAAAAGTTCCGAAGACCCTATGTTTATGGGTTCGTATCAAAACACCGACGATCGCTTCATCGACTATTTCTCAACCTGCACCGTTTGAGCGACATTGATCTCGCCGACAGTATTAATTAATCGACAATGTTTTTGTCGACACTCGTTTCACAGCCGTTTTAATTCATGTGTTTACCTGCTAATCGTACTAAATGACTATCATCATGACTATCAGGTTAAACTAGTTAAATTAGCGTCGATGTAAACATTGTCGATCAAATAAATGACTGTGGGTGATTCGACATAAACCCATAAGTTTACAGAACAGCCTGAAAAACCCTAAACCTCTCGAAATTATAATTATTATTTTATTACTGCAAACCTAACTTTCAATTATTGTAGAGGAGTCTGAAGAGCCCTAATCATCTTTGAAATCCTAACAGTTGTTCTAATCGTACTAAATGACTATCATTGGCAGGGTAAACTAGTTAAATTAGCGTCGATGTAAACATTGTCGATCAAATAAATGACTGTGGGTGATTCGACATAAAACCATAAGTTTACAGAACAGCCTGAAAAACCCTAAACCTCTCGAAATTATAATTACTATTTTATTACTCCAAACCCAAGTCTCAATTACCGTAGAATAGTCTGAAGAGCCCTAACCACACATCTTTGAAATCCTAACAGTTGTTCAAAAGTCTGAACACTGCAATTTTCATTCAAGTTCTAACGATCCTAGAAAAGATCCGAACGGTTCGATCTTCCTACCAGGTTCTAATAATTGTAGAGAAATCCGCGAGTCCCAAAACTTCTTCCGAGTCTGAAAACTAGTTCGACGACCTCGAACCTCCTCTCAAATTCTAATAGTCGTGGAAATAATAAAGTGGAAAGTCGCCGAACCTTCTTTCAAATTCTAACCGTGCAAACGTGGAAAGAGCACCGACCGCCTTTCAGCCTCAACTACTGCAGCAAAGTCCGAAGACCCCTAAATCATTGAAAGACAGTTTCGCCGGCAAAGTGGTAGACCATTCGGGGGCTAGTAGGTGCTAACTCGAACAAGGGGGAGAGATTCGTCCGCGGATCGGCGTCGAAACGGTCGCGTCCCGCGTACGTGCGAGCGCATTCGAATCTCCTTGTCCCCGGTGCAGTGTTGCACAATGCGAGCGCAATGTCGCGCGCCTATGCGCCGAAGGCATTGTATCGAATGCAAACGGGGAAAATACGCAATGGGCTGGGACGGTGCAAAAAATGGGAGAGAGAGAGAGAGAGAGAGAGAGAGAGAGAGAGAGAGAGAGAGAGGGCGATGCCGTGGCGGCGCGGTTTCGCGTCCATCAAGTAATTCAGGCCAGGGGCCGTGTGTTAACGACGATGTCGACCTTGAATCTCAAGACTCCATCGTCATGGACGTCTGCATGCGAACGAGTACGACAGACAGGTACGTCTCTGTCTTATCTGGCTGCGACGAATTCGTCGTAAACGTCGGATACTTAAAACTTTTCCTGCTTGGCAAGCTCGAAGTCTGCCTCGCCTGGCCTAGTCGCTAAATGCGGCGTCATCGAATTATCGGCTCTTCGAAAGATTGGGTATACCAGTGTCTTCAAACCTTCTTTGCACGACCGAGTACCCATTTCTATCCTTCTTTTGGCAATTAATATAGTAATTCCTTCAGGATCCAATATTCTTCGCACACTTCTGCGCGAAGCGAGCGCCACAATCTTCGTTTCGAAATTCAGTTTTATCGCACTATATTCGAAATAACTGATTACCAGGATTGCCTGGATTTCCAGAATACAAAAGAGTTCAACGGTAAATTATTTATTATGTAATCATTTACTTCGATTTATTATATAATTACATAATTATTTCCTACGGTAAATTACAACGTTTTTGTGAGAAAGTTTCATAGGGATCGGTTGAAACGTCTTCAATTGAAAGAAGATGCATCCTAATTTTCAAGGCCGTTTAGTAGCTAGAAGCGAATTATACGTACATTGCGATCGCCTTCCCGGGATTACCGAGGATATGTGCGTACAATGACTTAGTCACTTGAGTTATGTATACTGACTCGGTCCGCTCGGCCGACATGCCCAGATTACAATGTTTCGAAGGTATTATAAGGGTCCTTGCCTGCCCCTACCCCGGAGTGGAGGACCTATATTACCGAGACAAATTCTATGCCCGCTTTTACTACCTCGATATAACCTCGATCACTTCCATTATGTCGTCCTTTCTCTCGCGACCGACGATGCTCGAGCACAGTAGAGTTTCGATGCTGTTTCAGTTTGACGCAGAACTGGCAAAATATTTTCTATTTATTATACCGTACCGAAAGAGCGAAGACGGTGGATTATTAACGACTTTTGTACCATTTTCATCGTAGCTGCGACGATTAGAACGTTTTCGATTTTTACAATCGCACGCTTACACGTTTACACGAATGCCTAAATATTGGCGAATTGGCGAATCATATTAACCCTTAACGGTCCAATGCCACCATACACGCGGCAGAAATCGATAAAACCGTGAAATCTAGCAGGAAACATTGGAAGAATAGGCAAACGATGAAAATATATCAAGGAAGTTTTATTTGAAAAAATGAACATCTCTTCTCTATATTTGATAGAAAAATTTTCAGTAAAAAATTTCTCTTCGTCTGAAAAACAGTCTGGACTTGGCAGTGTGTAAACTGGAAATACTTTTGGTCCCCTGAGGGTTAAACGTGCGATCTGTGATCCGCAGATAGCGGTTTACATTAACAGTTTTTCCGTATGTTTACTGTGAACAAGCGACCCGTCTACCGAATTAGTTTCCAGTAAGGAAAAGGCCGAGCTACACATTACTATATCTGCAAGGCGAACGACCTGCTTACAACACAACAAATAGATACCGTGACGCGACGGAAACATTTCTCTGTCGCCGACACGAGTTGTGCCAGGGGAATAAAAAAGTCGTGTTATTAGAATTACCGCGTTCTAAAAACGACCGTCGGAATGTTCGCACCGTGTCACAACAAAACCGCGTTCCCAAAGTATCGACGACATCTGCATCCGAGTTAGCAGAATTCTCTCGACCGACGTACTTGTTCGTCCGAACCGTGCATCCCCAGCTTTCGTCGGAACAATTGATCCATCTCGCCCACGCAATTAACTCGAACAATGAATTGCCCATGATCGCCGCCCACGAGCCAGATTTCCCGCGAACGCCGACGATCGCGGTTTCGTTTTCCGAGAACGAATTTGCGGGTCGAGGATTCCCCTGACGCATTCGCGAGCGTAAAAAAAACCCGACTTGGGTTTCTCTAGATAACACGTGCCGCGACGTAACACCGCGTCGTCCACCGAATATCTTCGGCGTCGAACGGCCGCCGATCGATCGGTTAATTAAAGAGCGATTATCGATCGGAGCATTATCTTCGCGCGCAACCTTCGCGAACTGGCGCGGTTGGCTCGCGCACCCCCACCCTTCCGAACGCGGACTAAATTGCGAGAGCGAGACGCCGAGGCGTAATGCAACTCTGCTTCCCGGCGTGGAACGAATAAAACGCTTTGCCGCATTCCGAGCGCAATTTCGAAGATTCCTCGCAGCGAATGGAAGTTGTTTAGCCGTTCGCGCTTACCAGGCAAAACCTTGACTCGATTAACGGCTCGGTTGTTGCTGAATCCGAACGAAATACAGTAATGTCTCCCTAACCGACGCTCAGATTTCGCACAGAAATGGACAATTTGGGAAGAGGAGATACGATTGTTCGAGTCTTGCAGCTCGTTTTTATAGTTGTTGACAATTCGCAACTATTAACGCTGGTGCCGTGCAAAAACTATCTGTTGTACCACTTTGGTGCCATTTTAAAGAACTGAAATAACAATTGAACTATATTTCTTGGGTGTTAAAAAGCAGCAAACTAACTATATCATTGCGCTTATTTAATTAAGAATTAAGTACGAAAATTCTTGGATGACTTATCTTAATTTTAGGAATTTATATTTCCGCCATCTTCGAGATTTTTTTTGTAATCTAAAATTTCCAAGCTATTATGCCGACGTCAAACAAAAGAATCATATCTAAGATCTGCGGACGGCATAGCGTTAAAATGAACCGCAAGGCTCGAATAATCGTATCACCTCTTCCAAAACTGTCCATTTCTGTGGACAATCCGAGCGTCAATTAGGGAGACATTACTGTACAGTAAATTCTCCCTAATTGACGCTCAGCTAGGAAACGAAAATAGACAATTTGAGAAGAGGAGGCACGATTAACCCTTTGCACTCGAAGCAATTTTAACTGCGAGTTCAAATTAATTTTTCTGACTTATGGTATTTCCATTTTATATGACAAAGTGCATTTTATGCATATGAAATTTATAGTCTCACGACTCATACGACAGTTAGACTTTCAACAATTCTTTACGTCTAGACTTATATAATATAAAAATTACCTTAGAACGTGATGTAACAATTTTAATGGTGCCTCAGAGTCACCACTCGAGTGCAAAGGGTTAATCGAGCTCTGCGGCTCATTTTTATAGTTGTTGACGATCCGTAACTATAAAAACGAGCCGCCAACCTTGAATACTCGCATCTCCTATTCCCATATTATCCACTTTCGTGCGCAACCTGAGCGCGAATTAGGGAGAAATTACTGTATAGTAAATTGTCCTAATCGACGCTCAGCTAGGAAACGAAAATAGACAATTTGAGAAGAGGAGGCACGATTAATCGAGCTTTGCGGCTCATTTTTACAATTGTCGACAATCTGTAACTATAAAAACGAGCCACCAGCCTCGTTCTCCCTAATTAGCACTTTGTTTGCGCACATAAGTGGATAATTTAGGAATAGGAGATGCGAGTATTCAAGGCTGGCCGCTCGCTTTTACAGTTACCGATCGTCAACAACTATAAAAATGAGCCGCTAGGCTCGATTAATCGTGCCTTCTCTTCCAAAATTATCCACCTTCGTCTCCAAACTTGGCGTCAATCAGGGAGAATTTACCATACTCGTCGATTTCATTATACAATCGACCGTGTTCGCGAACCGCCGGTCCCCCCTTGCTCGGCGAAACGAACGTTGAGTTTCTCCTGCGGAGCAGAACGTTTTGACAACGATCTAACCGCGAACAGCTGTTCCCTCGGGTAGGTCAGTGCATCGCTCGCGAGTGGAGACTCTGCCCGCGATGGACGTTGTACCCGGTCGACAGGCGACATTGTTGTCTCTGCGCGACGAATCATGAACGGAAGGTTATTCTAATTGTAAAATTAGATAATGTGTCGTTTGCGCCGATTAAAAGATTATCTCAATAAAGGCCCGTTCCTATCTCTATCCTCGCGGCAACCCCCGAACAGGGACACGTACGTATGCCAATTTCTTTCGGTCGAGTCACCGGGATTACGTAATTTTATCATCGGAGCCGGCGGTTTGCTCGAATCGTTCGCTGCAGGAATTCTGTCTCAGTTGCGCGACGCAAGCGAACGCGTCTCTCGCCGCTGCATTTGTATTTTCAGAGATCGCGATGTACGTATGTACGCACGTACTCGGAAATTGCGAACATCGCGATCACATTCTTGACGATCTCCGAAAATTCTCAGAAAGTTCCGGGCGTTTCTAAGCAACGGATTTCACTGATTCCGACGCGATTTTACAATAATCTTTCTCTCCTACCGAACGATGTTCTTAACCGATTCAAACGCGTGAAATCGATCGCTATGAATATTAACGTAAATAGTGCTAAACGGTGACACAATCGTGGCCTTCGCAAAAAATGTCACGTGTCCTCTCGACAAGATCTTAGCGCAACTCGAATGCAATTTTCCTGCATTTCATTTTCTATGCTCCTAGTGCTACCATGAAATTCAGTGGCACGAATGATTTAGGGACTACAATAATGTGTTCATTTGCGAAGTTATAGTCCAGTTCAGTGCTCGGAACGCAACACTGGGCTCCGCCTCCTGACTGTCGGCTCACAGCCGATGGAAGCGGCGAGCGGAGTGCGAGACGCCGCGGCGGGAGTCAGGAGGCGGAGCCCAATCTTGCGTTCCGAGCCCTGGTCTAGTTTATTAACCCTTAACTCGAAGCCACTCGAAGCCATTTTAACCGTCCGAGGGGTCTCCGAGACAGTTTTTTTTTCACCCACAGTGTTTCGATTTCATATGCTTACAATTAGTGCATTTCACGATAACGCAGAAATGATTTTGCAACGTGGTATTTTCCTTATGAAATCTTGTCGGTTTTTTATTACTGTTTCCATGAGAAATGGAAACCGATGTATAAACAGTTTGGAGCAGTTCTTTTCGGAAACTTTGCAATCCCTGGATAACAAGATGACAAGGCCGTTCAACCAGTGGACGAATCGCTCGAAAGCCCATCGTATAGAAAGGGAAATTTCGTAGTTCTGGTTTGACAACGACGGGTCGGTCGTGAAATTTCCTGGACTGGACGAAGCGGCGTCGGTTATTTTTGAAGCTTCACGAATCGAGCCGATGTCGCGAGCAGCACGTTCTCGGACACGGGCAGAAGGGGAGGGGGGGGGGGAGAGGCGGACGATAAGCGGTGACCCATGCGAAACTCGTGTGCAGATATTTCCAACATATTTTCTTTTTTGTTCCTTCACCGAGAGATTTCGTGTACTCCGTTTCTCTCTCACTCCCTCTCGGTGTCGTTCGCTTTTTCGTTTGCGCGTTTTTATGCGATATTGCTTCGTGCACGCGTTTCTCTGGACGACAACACATGCGGCGCCGAAGCGTTGCATGCGCTACGCGGTCGGTTTTAGCGCCGATATTTTGACGAAAGGCACGCCCCTTCGACACGACTACTTTCGAATCTCGTCCGAGAGGTTAGGATAAACCAGGTGGTGCAAGAATTCCGGCGATCGTGGATCGCGTCGATTTTCTAGACAAAGCCCACGGTCCGGCTGTCGAGCCCGTGCTAACTTACCAAGCAATGCCAGCGGATCTGTTTCCGATCCAGAAATCGTGCACACGATTTTCAAACTTACGTTTGGAAATCGTGTCTTACTTGACGGATACTGAACGTTCGATAGTCGAAATGGTTCTTCACACTAAACCTACCGCGGTCAAAGTGGCCGTGGGAAACGCTTGAATAAGTTATATTATTGGAGCAAGTTTTATGATAAAAACTTTACAAAATCTAAATAAATTCGGTCTTCTCACTTTTGCGAAGCGGTACACGCCAGTTAGTATTACTGCTTGGTTGGTTTAGTGTTAAACAAACGTATTTGGCAATTCTGCAAAGTTCCGAGACTCTTTCGTGGGAAACGCTTGAATAAGTTATGTTATTGGAGCAAGTTTTATAATAAAAACTTTACAAAATCTAAATAAATTCGGTCTTCTCACTTTTGTGAAGCAGTGCATGTCAGTTAGTATTGTTGCTTGGTAGGTTTGGTGTTAAAACAGTTTAACTACGGAATTCGTTCAGCATTTACAGCCATGCCAGTTCCAATACCGTGTTCCAAAAAGCGCAAATATGTGATCAAAATTCAATTTTTCGACTACGACTTTACGACGAGACTATAATAGTTTCCATCCAAAATTCTACATGTATAACATATAATATAACACATATGATAGTAATTTAAATTGTTGTAGTTAAATGCGGGACAACAACTTATTTGCAAGTACTGGTTTTTTCCATTTTCTTTTCAGGTAGCACCGTATAGATATAAACGTTATCATTGATTATTCTGTGATAAGACAACAATTTGTTTAAGAGATACTTGATATTGAATCGTAGCCTTGTCTTTCATCCGATAATTTGCGATAAACAATCAAATTATATGTTAGAAGTTAGACTTGTATTAGGATCAAGTCGATGTAAAAACATCTGTAATTTTGGCCACAAATTACAGCTTTCCGGGCCACTGCGCCGATGGTGGGGAAACATAATCATTTCGTATGATTTCGAAGGATTTGCAGGGATAAACTGCGCCAAATAGCTTTAACCGTTTGCACTCGAAATCTAAAAATTTAAAAGCGTGTAAATCTAAAAACATTTTTCTGACTTATAGTACTTTCATTTTACAAGACAAAGCACAATTTAACGCGTACGAAATTGAGTCTCGTGATTCATAGAACGGTTACGCTTTCGGTAATGTTTAAAATCTAAACTTTGATAATATAACAATTATCTTGGAACGTGATATAACAATTTTAATGGTGCATCAGAGTCACTGCTCGAGTGCAAAGGGTTAAATAATGACTACATCGGAGGATAACGGAAAGAAAAGAGTAGAGGCTGGCAGTTTGGGAAACTCGACTACAGAAATATGCGATTCTAAAAGCTAACAGAGGATGATTCGTGTATTTCCATGCAACGCGAACGGGAGAAAATATTCCCGTTTCATAGAGGAATTTATTCGGTGGATGTCGCATGTGTGCTATTCGTATCGGGACGGAGAAATGCCAGGCGTTTTCGATTCGATTCGATTTCAGAGCGGTCCGTAAGTCGAACTAACAAGCTAACTGCCTTGTCAGTCCTCTTATTACGTAATGTCGTTGTCAAACCATACGGATACACCGAAGCGATGCAGTCGAGCGAGTCAAGTTCGCGAAAAGGGCACTCGCGATCATTTCGGATTGAAACGCGTTCAATTTTTCTGTTAGCCGTGCCGCGCGGCAACGGAAGAAAAACTGTGCGGCCACTCTAACCAGCTGCTAACGAGCCAACGTGGCCTCGTATGCGTTCCATCTACGATCTTATTCGTGCTGGTTTCTCGACAACGACGACGTAACACTTTTCAACGATCGGTCACGAATAAATAAGGCTCGCGGATAGTTTTCGGCGTGCGGTCGAGATAATTCGAACGGATGCGTTCGCGAGCAACGAAATTCCACGCGAAATATGGCGAGCAAGTTGACGATCGGGTGTCTCTCTTTCCTTGGCACGACATTACGACACATGTACGCGCACACAGAGAGGCAGCAGAGACACGCACACGAGAAGGAGCGCGCGTGCGCGCGCTCACCATTTCGTGACGACGACGTGTAGAGAGTCGCGTACGTACACGCCTATACGCACGCGGAGATCCACAAGCTCGGGATCCTAGCCTATACATAAGGAAAAGTGACCGAGACGAAACGTATGGAAGTCCCATTAGGATTCACTTACCCGATTCTTGAGGAAGTCGTCGATGGCACGCTGCGCCGAGTCGGTGAGCTTCACGAAGATCAGGGACTTGTTTTCGTGAAAATTACTATGCGACGACAACCCATACTGGACACCTGCCACCAGCGCCGCCATTTCTCTGTCTCTCAGCAGCGGGTTCTCTCTCGCACACGTCCCCCTCGTAAAAGCGCACACAGCTGACGACGTCCTTGTTGGTTAAACGAAGCACTTTTTTTTCCTTTCCTCCTTTCCGTTACCTTTTTACTTTTTTTAACGATGCAATACGGAACGGCTCATGCTACGTCGACGCGATAACACTTGTCGCGGCGGTATTTCTTCCACCCGTGTAACAAAACGTGTAAAAAGACGTAGAGAGATACAGAAGAGGGAAGAGAGAAAAAAAGAAGGTAGAGAGAGACAGAGAAGAGAGAAAAAGAGACATAGAACCCCCCCCCGAAACAGAGGATTCTCTCGCACTGGCCCCGTATAGCTCTAGCACACACGCGTCTCTTCGGGTTTTCCTTCGACGTAGATTTTTCCTTTTCTTTTGAATTCACGCTCTCCTCCACCTTTGTCACTTCTTTACGCGGTTCGTTCTTCTCGTCACGCTCCGAAAGTGGTAGCACCCGCGCGTAAACCACCCTCTCACACGTTCCTGGTCCTCGGTTCTTCTCAACCGTCACATATTAGCGCGCCGACACGTTTCATTTCAGATTTTTCTCGCGATTGGTGAGAGCACAGCGCCCGACGTTTTGCCGTAAGGAACTACACAACTACACTTTCGAACGACCACCTGGTAGGCGGGGCTTACGGGAGAAGAGTCGACCAATCCCGAGAGGTGTTGAGGTAGCGTGCGACTGCCGACCGTACTGTCCCCCTGCGGTCGCAGTCAACGATCGACTGACGTTGTTTTCCTGCATCGTATGCTTTCTTATGTACTACTACTGCCATCTGGAGGTACATTTTTGCAATACAATTTCTTTTAGAGAATAAAACTATCAATCCGTTGCACGTACTCGTGTTATTCATAATACGTGCACGCCAAAGAATATTATACCCCCTAATATAAATGCCTGCAAATTCTAGTTTCTACGGTTACATTTTCGATCTATGTATGTATATATATATATATATATGAACTGTTAGCGCGATTCTCTCATTGTTTCGTGTAATTATAAATATATCTTATATATTACTTGAGATTTAGCGAAAAGAAATTATGATCCTTTTTCTGTAAGAATTTCTTACCGTGTATATTTGCTTTAAGCACTTTATCAATTAAAAATCCTCTATTATTTTATAAATTTGATTGTCCCTAAAAGGGAACGAATCATAAACGTGAACATTATTACGACATACAAATCTAAAACACGATGTTACACAACCGCGTGAACGTAGCTACAAAAGTGTTATAGTTAACACAGCATTACCAATAGAGATCGGAGGCAAATGTAATATTAAACTTGAAATAACGTTGATTATTTTAATATAAAACCAAATCAATTTAGATAATATGAAAATAGACGTGCTCTCGTATCGATATGGCTCTACCACTAATCATCGTCGAGTTCCAACAGAAAGAGATGACCGTTAACGAATCAACGCTTTATTAGGATAATTCATTTCTTTTATTGGCTTAAGGAAAAAGGCAGTAATACTTAATTAAGTTGATCCGCCTTGCTAGTTTAACATGAAACAGCTTCCAGAGCTTTTAAATAAAATCTACAATCTTTTCCGAAGTATATATTTTGTTGTAAAATTACTAACCTGGCGACATTTTAGTACATTTTATCGATTTGGTAGCATTGGTTCTAGTAGCATACGATAATTGGATGTTTTATAAAGTCTGCGACGATTACTGATTCGTCATTATATTATTGCTCTACTTATTCCGAGTAACTTATAAATAACATAAATTCGGTATCATGGCGGAAACGCACCGATTTCATATAATCTTCGGTCTTTGCGCTTATGCGATGTTTACCTATAGAGCTCTAATAGGGCCAGACGAATATATTTCTTGGTTCCACCATCCACTACTTCAGAAGAGAGTAAACGACAGAGGACAGGTACATTTTCAAATTTTTTTCTATATCGTATTCTATAATATGTATGTAATTGTATATAATATCTCGTACAATATTTGTTTTTGCATGTATTTGTTAACTAGTTTGTACACAATGGAAATGATGTATAACCTAAAAAGTAAAAACATATTATAGAACATTTTCTAGTATTAACATTAACTGATTTTATGTTTATTGCAGATGTATATTGACAAGGCATTGGCAGCGCAAGCAAATGAATGACAGTAGCGTTTTGTGTACCATCGATAGAAATGCCTTTCTTCGAAGGATTAATGTCGTATTTAGTTAAGATGTAAATGAGTTAAATAGTACATATATATACATATATATATAAGAAGTAACCGTTGTACATATCGGGGTGAAATTAAAATATACCGATCTGCATCTTATAAAAGTGTTATTAGAAGTTATAACAAAAGTACGAAGTACGTATGAATTACTTTCATGTATATTCAAATTAGTTTGGTCTTAGAGTTCCTTCGGCGGTATCGGACACGATATCATTTATTTTTCTCATTATTTTCAACATCAGCTTCCAACAACTATATTACGCTTTGTTACAAAATTTTGACCTCTTTTAGTATAGATCGACACAGTTTTATCGGTTTTGTCCACCAGCGGATGACATATAATGCTTCGAATATCTATGCGGTTTCGATCGATGCATTCGCATATCTATGCATTAATTGTAGGTACAGGATAAGAGGACGTGTAAATAAAGTAATCGTGGGCTGATAGATTTTGATGATTTATTAGAGTCCTTGGATCACCTTCCCCTGAGGCAGCCCATTCCAATAAGAAAGCCATCCTTTCTTTATCTCTTAATATTTACCATCTTATATCGCATACGCTTTTTGTTCCGCTGTCCATTTAAGAGCACCCTTTGGATATGGTACATTTACGCAAATGAGGAACGAGAAAACTGTGCGAACGGACAACGGATAATGAACCAATGCAAACCGAAATCGTTTTCACATCAGAATGTATATTTTATATACCTCGTCGAGATAATTGCGCTACCGTCGTTCGGTTATTTATCTAGATTTCGTGGGGACACGATGGTCGCGTGTACAGGAGTACGCGAACGGATCAATTTTACATTATCTTTCTTTCTTTTCAGTGTACCAAGCAAAGCGTGCCGCGTACATTGCTTCGGTGGATCGGGAGGGTACCACGATGAACGTTTTAGCCAAAAGGAGTGTTGTACGTGTCACGCCACCATCGTGTCACCGCGACATACAACGAGTAACGGCGTTGTCGGATGCTGAAATTCGTTAACGATTACAAAAGGAGGACGAGTAACATTCTCTCCACGTAACGAGCGCCATGTCTTTCTGGCTATGTTTTCGCTTTACATGATATCTCGCGAACGGAAAGGATGCAAAATATTTCCTATCGTGTAGTTTCTCTGGCTTAATCGAGAACTAAAAATGAAAGATGGAATGGGCACGATTGATTACAGCACGCAGTATTATTATAACTGACGGACACACGAAGGCGGGTACACGGATACATACTGAATGCAGAAATCGTCGTGATCCGATGACACGTGTCTTGGAAAAGAAAGGAAAAGTAAAAGTGTTTTTCGTTGCTGCTTCGCCTTCCCGTTAAGTTTCCCCTGTTCATTAAACAGAGCCCACTGCAAATTATAAAGACTTTTTAGCCTGGATTGCGCATATCTCGCTCTATTTGCTAAAACACCAGGCAACATCGGGCCGCAAATGTAATATATGATCATGTTATATGTACACTCGTCGTATATATATGTATATATATATATATATATATATATATATATATATATATATATATATATATATAATATGTATGTATACATATATATATATATATATATAATATTCATATAATATATATACATATACATATATATATAGTATGTGCAATCGTATGTGCAATATAGTCTGCGGATACAAGTTTCGAATGCAATAATATCTTACACGTGCGCGTAACTGTTCGATGCGAAAAGAAGACGAACGACCGGAAAGGAAACGACAAATTCTAGAACTGGTGATCGACGGCAATAAACGGATGCTTCGTTTGACGCCGGCGCGACGAAGAACACCCATGCCTTTAATTACAATGACAACAATGACGGCGATCGTGACAAAGGCGGGGACAATGATAAAACAATGCCGACAACAATTGCGTAGCTGTATTAGTATCGTTTTTTCCCCTTTCACCGTGTCGATTGCCAGTCGAGCAGCCAGTCCAGAGGCACACCGCGAAACGAAGGAAACAAGTTTGCGACGTCGTCGAGCGACGCTGGCCAAAACCTAGGGGCGGAGAGGACCGAAGACAGCCCCGGTCCCATCACGGATTCAACCCCGACCTCCGTTCGACTTACCAGCGACGTGTTAGAATCGAAATTCTACGCGTCCGGTTGCCGTTCGTTCGAACGGCGGTGACTCTCGAATGGCAAGCGACGCGTGCTCGGTTCATGCGGCAAACACGTTGGTGCAACACGTAGTCGCGGACTTAAGATTCTATCTAGTAATTCGTGGTAGTAATGATATTCGAGCGTTCTCCTTCCGACACAATGATATGGTACATGGCACAATGATTCAACGACGAGAAATCTCTGATCGACTTCCCCCGTTTGCCTGTCTCCATTTCGCGCGAGATTCTCTCTCTCTCTCTCTCTCTCTCTCTCTCTCTCTCATCATATACTCCTCCTGGTTGCTTCGCACACCTGTTCGATAGAGACACTGCTGCCGATAATAGTAGCGTATGCTCGTCAACGGCTCTCTGCCACCAAATTATCCCTCTCCTTCGCTCGCTCACACTGTGTCACGTCGCGCGCGTTTTCCCGGCTTATCGATCGAACCCTGTTTTGTTAGCCTCCTACGCGTCGCGCGGAAACGAAATTACCCCCCTGTGTATTCCGAAGACGGTCGATTGCCGTGAAATAATTCAAGACAGAGAGAGATACATCGTCTCTCGGTTATCGGAGAATCGTGAAAAGAAAACCGGTCGAGATGATCCGCGAAGATGAATTGCAAAATCTACCGAACGATGGCGAATATATATATGTATAACGCGGCGCGATTGATTGCGGACCCATTGAATTCGAGGACGCGCGTATGCACGTAGACGGACGACGATGAATTTTAATCGAATCGAGATCGCGACCAATCCAGCCAGAAACCTCGGGGGATCGATCAAATGTCGCAGGGAACGCGAATGGGAGAACCGAAAATCCGGCGAAACGCGCTTGATAATGATGGGTGTCGATCGATCAACGAGAGGCGTTCCAATGGTTTTCTTTTTTTTGGGGGCGGGGGGGTAGGCAGGGGTTTGATGACGATGGTGGTTTCAATCGTACAAGCGGCTCAGAGAATAAGCTCCTCGTGTGAGTGAACGAACGAAAGTGAAACATTTATTAATAAAGACCTGGGTATTCGGTATCGTAGATATTATTCCGTCTTTTTTTTTGTGTTGAATGTGCGTGTTTGACTCGGATACAATTGCTTTTTTTTTTTATTTTTGTTAGGTTCACCTATACTCGGAGGCTGCGCAACGATGTGCCGTTAATGTTTACTCCCCGTTTACTCCCCGTTTATTCCCCGTTTACTCCCCGTTCGCTGGTTTGTTTACGCGTGAAAAATTTTGATAACAACGGTGGCACACACTGTTTCTGTGTGGATGACGAAAATGTACTCCTCACTCGTTACGATTTATAATTACCTAGTAAACACGCAGTCATCCGCATATGTACGCACAGAATTACGCGATCCTTTTTTAGTTTTATTGTTTGTTCTTTTTTTTTCTCTCCTTTTGCTGCAAATGTGTTTCTTCGTCGCATGATTACAAATGTACTTCTTAATATGCTTTTTTTTTTTTACTTACGAAACACAAACATTCCGTCATATTTTTTTTTTCCTTTTAATATATTTGTTAGGTACATTATATACGCGTCGTACGATTCTTCAAGCATAGTATTGTCAACGGTTGTGTATATATTTGTCCTTCGTTTTCCCTCCTCGCCTTGTTTCGCTCGTTCTCTTTCGCGTCGCTCGTTCGTTCCTTTTCTATTCTCATCCTTCCTTCTTTTTCTATATCTTTGTTAAATCGTTTCTCCGGTTTCGTGCTCCCTCTCCGACACAGCTGCGATGTACAATATATCCAACGCTCGGAATTTCACCCTTTTCTTTGGTTCTGCGCTCGTGTCGGCGTGCCGGACGCAAAAGCTCGCGGTGACAGCCCGCGCTCTCGTCGAACAAAAACAACCCCAACGCTTGACCCTATTTCACTGTACGCGCCTCGCTTTTGTTCTTCATGGAAATTCGGTGCTTTTTGGAGAACAATGGATCGATTCGTGCAACGAGACCAATGGATATGCGATTTTAGGAAGATGCGTTCTACCGTTTCGGACGTGTACTCGAATGATCCGTGGGCATGCTTCGTCGATCGTGAACTAACGATGATCATTGTCGGCGCGTTTAACCCTTCGGGGACCGTACCGTCCTCCAATTGAAAAAGAAAGAAACACCCGAAACTGCGAAACGTATCGACCGAAAGCTGTCGCATTACCGTTAAAACCTCTAGACACGCGCACGCGATATTAACGTCGACGACGCAACCACCCTCGAAATTATAGTTCGCGACGTTCCAGGACTTTAAACAAGAACGAAAGCAGGCGCGGGTCCCGTCCGGGGTTAAATCTCAATGTAAAAATATTGTTCCGAGCAACGTTTCCGTGTTAAATGATAAAGTTTGCTACGACAAGAGGTATCCCCCATGTTCCTTTGGTTTTTTTTTGTACGATCGCGTGACCACGCGTGAACCGATGCGACTCTGCATGAATTTGGGCGAAATAATTTACTTTCAATCGACACAGCGACGGACGCTTCGTCGTTCTCTCAAATCCCTCGTGGCTCGCCTAGATCCTCTTCGTCTACCCGTGGATTCGTTGCCCGCGCGAATGCACTTTTGCTTCCCCGTTTCGTATCGGTACAACCATACTGTCCTCGTTCGATCACCGTACGCGGCCGTTGGTCGCGAACACCGTGATTTCGGCGCACCATCGCGACGACCGTTTCAGCGGAGTCGTTCGCACGTTTTTATCACACACCGACGAGACTCTTCGGACGTTTAACGAGTATAGAGAATAGAAATCGAAATGTCTTTTAAAAGAGAAAAATACTGTTGCTATTGGGATCGGTGTGATCACGTACATGCGTTTTGTTCGGTGTGTCGGTTTGTATGAGCGATTTTCCACCGTATAACAAGGTATATTTCTGTTCTGTTTTTCCCCGAGCGTGTTTTTTTTGTTTCCGGTCGTGTATACTTTTGTCTCGGATTTTGTCGTTCCGACACACGTTTTAGTCCTGCAAGAAATGCGAATGTCCCTCGTAAATGTTCCTCTTCCCACGTTGCGTGATGCGAATGTACGTGAAACACGTGTACGTGTGTGTATGTTTGTATGTATGTATTGAATTGTGTGCGTGCGTGTACGTGTGTACGTATGCATGTTCATTGTGTTGTGTACTTTAAGGGGTAATTATCACAGAATACACGAGATATTTTTTTTTTTTTCATTAAGCTTACGAGATATTAATCGAAGCGGAGAGTAGGAGGAAAAAATGGCGGTCAACCCCGTCTACGAGGCGCAATTGCCGAGTGACCTGGAAATTCGACGCTACCAGCGTGAAACATAAAAGGCCGTTTCCATTTCGTCGACGGACTTGGTTCTGGGCGCCGAATTCGCCGGACCTTTCTCTTCGTAATTAGTATGTACTTAGGCAGCGGAGAAAATAGACACTTTTACAAATGAATATGATGGCGAGATCGCGGACCCGTGTATCTTTCTTTCTTTCTCTCTTCCCTTCCTCTTCTTCCTTTCTTTCATCTACCATTCCCTTTCAGCCCGGTTGTTCCATTTTTCTTATTCGTTTACGTCGGTGACGGCTGTTGTTGTTTCCTCTTGGCAACGCGTGAATGGCCCCGAGCTCGGAGAACCGCGTCCCGCCTCGGTCACCGCGCCCCGCGGACCGACGACGTTCCACGGGCGTCGACGACGAACCGAGCCGGAACACGTCTCGAACGAATTTCGAACGGCACAGATCTGGGCACTTTTTTCTTTTTTAGATCTAAGGATTCTCTAACTGCGTCGAGGAGTGTCGCGCTAGACGCGTTTTCACGAACGAAAGAAGTTAAAAACCCTTTTGGTGTCTCTATTCTGTTCTACGATATTCCATGATGAGGGCGCAGAGGGACGCATGATACTCGGGGTGGGGGGAGGTTTTACGTGTTTTTAGAGAGAATTTCGAAAAAGTGTGCGCGTCGTACAACACGGGGATAATTACGCGAGCGTAAATGAAATCGTACTACGCGAAAGTCCTGCGCCTGACCTGTGTCGCGTGTAGATCCACGCATCCGGATGTGGAAAGCACCTTGTCTATCTAAGATGGCCGAACGCTGTTTCCCTGTGGGTGGCTCTATCTTTCTCTCCCTCTCTCTCTCGCTCTCTCTCGCTTCCTTTTTTTTTTTTAAACACTCTTCCTCTCCGAATCTTTCACGCTCTCCCGCTGTTCCTCTCCAAACGAAAATCCCGCGCTCGCAGCTAGATCAGCGTTTAGACACTATACACAATACGTAAGTATATCTAGACGTACTACGTAGTAGAAACTTTTTTGGATATAATCATGTAATCTCTGGAATTGTATATCTGGCCGGGCCGCGAGGGCCGGTGAATGAAATTCATTAGGTTCAAAGTCGCGTGCATCATTGTGTTATTATTAGTTTCCTCTTTTTTCTAGTTTTCGATAGTTTTCTCTGGAGATCCGGTCGAAGCTTCGGAAGCAAGGACAGCGACGAACGTTGCGTCGCCGGAGCCCGTCGAATCCTGTTGGACTGTCCGCGCTGTGACGGATATTTCGGGGACCATTCTGCGCGTTCACCCTCGACTCCCTTTATCCGCGACTCCCGGGGCTCCCGGGTTCCTGTACGAGAGCCGCGCGGACTCGATCGTGGCCCAACGAACTCTGTCCGCGAAACGATGACCCTCGATCTATATACAAGAGTAATATCGATGAGATATCAAGCGAATAGACAGAGAAGTATTAACGTTCGTCGTTATTTTTTTTGTTTTCGAAGCTTGCGTTCCACCTCCTCGTGTATATATTTGGCTCACACAAAAAGCAATGGTCGTCGGGAGAGTGTCGAAGTTATTATGAATATTTAAGTACTATAGAGCTACAACGATATAAAGTTTAATTTCGAAAAAGTTCTGGTCGATGATTCGGGGACACGGTCCCTGGCGTCGATCGAGCGCCGCAGCTCTCCGCGCTTCGCGACTAAATCTGTACAGAATGTTGTACGTCGATCGGGGAATCGAGGGTGAACCGGGTGGAGCGATGTGTACGTGTACGTGTACGTGTGCGTGTGTGTTCGTTCGGTTTCTCTGTTGCTTCGTATCTCGCGTGAGAGGCGATCGAGTCGGGACCGGGGATGATTCGAGGAGCGTGCTCGAAGCGTTCGAACGGACCTCGCTCGCCATTCACCACAGCAATCAGACTCTTACGATCTCTTGTTAAATCCTTACGATAAGAACGTATTTTACATTACAATGCCTATTTATTACTAACGGCCCGCCGCGAGTGACGTCGCGGCGCGCCTATTGGTCGTACGCAATGCTACGTTTAAACTTGTTATTAGAAAAAACTTCTTCGTCAACAATGTGTTTCTCACGTGTTTATCTACAAGTAAACTCGTCTTCCCGAACAAACGGCCTAAAACGTCGTCTCGCACGAGGGTCTAGATTTTTAATTAGTATGCGTTTTACATTCGCCTCGTTGCTGCGGCGCGATTTTCCCGCTCCCATTGTCCGGAACGCGACCCCGATGTCGCGTCGCGTCCCGTTTCTTATTTTTTGCGTCGGTTCGCTCGCCGTTCCCGCTATCTCGGACCCCGAAAACCTACGATCCTCTTCCACTCTTCGTGATCGTCGAACGTCGGACGCGGCTGACGTTTCATTTGGGAATCCGTGGACGTCGAGGTATGATCGCGTTCGACGCATTTTTATGCCTATCATTCGACTCTCCAACTCCCACCCCTCTTCCTCCTCCTCCTTCTCCTCCATCTCCACTTTCGTCTCCTCGTTCTCCTCCCCTCCTTACATTACGAATATTACCAAATATATTGCGTACTGGCAGCACTGTTTTCACGTTTCGCGTCTATACGGAACACTCTCCAATACCTGAGGCGTCGTATTCTCCATCTTCGCGGCACTTAATCGATTAAGAGTCCGGTGTGTTACTCCGTGTTCACCAATCCTGGGCTTCTTAACTCGCATCCTGTCGCTTTGAACCGCCGTCGAAAGTACCCTCTCTTTTGTATCCCGTGTTTGTTTACCCAATGGACGAACGTTTGCGACTCGGTACCTGATATTCAGCGCGTTTATACGATATTATCCGTCGGAGAACGGTCCTCCGGAAGGATCCGTTGTCCTCTCTGTTACGATCGATTCTTTTGTTTGTATGTTTTTTTTTTGTTTATTTATTTTTTTTACTTAGGGACGGGACTAAAGCTCTGTGATTCGTAAAAAAAAGAGAGAAGAACACGCTCGACCGGAAGCTGGCTGCGCGGGATATCGGAAGGAAGATGTCTCCCCCGCTGATCGAGTCGCTGTTTTCGCGGCTTTTTCACCCTCTCATCGGCGAATCCGTTTGCTTCTCCTCGATCGCGCGCGCGCGCGCGCGCCTCTGTGTACCGCGCTGTGTTGTTCTCGATTGCGTGTTGCTGTTCTCCCGTTTGTTGCTCGTCGACACGACGACAACGACGATTCCCGATCTCGATGGTCTCGACAACGACGGCCGAACGCTTCTCGTCCTCCCTCCCGTGGACAAATGCTCCCTCCTTCACACCTCCGAGCTCTTTCCAAACTCGAAGGACGCATCGCTTCGCTGTCGGCTTTAGCATTGGGTGTCCGAGCTTCAGGTGGGGTTCGGCAGCGGCGTCTCTTGCCTGATGTCGCTCTTCAGCTTCACGAACTCCTTCGCGATCTCGTCGTTGTTCCTCTGCGACAGGATCCTCAGGATCGTCCAGCCCGTCTCGTCCATCTGTATACGTTTGCCGAGCGACAGCCAGCAGGCGCACGAACCCTCCTCGACGATGTCCTTCAGCTGCATCACCGCGACACCGACCAGCCTGTCCTCTCTGGCGAAACAGTAGTCCTTCACGCAGATGTGCAGCTCGTAGAAGTCCAGCTGCTGTTGCTCGTTGCCGATCATGCTGGACAACGAAACGAACGTGTCACGTGTTTGCTGAGATACAGTAACGTCTCTCTAACTGACTGTTCGGATTGTCCAGAAAAATGGACAATTTGGGAAGAGGAGATGCGATTGTTCCAGCCTTTTGGCTCGTTTTCATAGTTACCGAGTGCCAATAACTATAAAAACCAGCCAAAAGGCTCGAACAATCGTATCTTCTCTTCCCGAATTGTCCATTTTTCTGGACAATCCGAGCGTCAATTAGAGAGACATTATTGTATATGCCTAGAGATTTGACTGCTGGGTTTGCGCACAAAGTTCGCCTTACATCGCTGTTTATTCTAAGTTTTTTTCAGCAAAGTGTGACACGAAACTATTTCTATCTATTTTTACTCTTGAAAAAAATACGACAGCTGATCGTTCGAATCGCGAGCATTCGATGAACGTAATCAATGATTCCCGGATTGTCGCAATTGTTACGTTAATATTGTTTCGTTATTAAAAATATTTCGATGAACTAATTTTACTCGAAAATCGATGAATTCGGCGCCTGTACAGCAAACCCTTTCGCCACTGAAATCTCATCGCATCTTGCACTTACAAATCGAAGCTCTCGTTGAATTGCGGCGACCAGTTATTGCTCTTCGACTTCGTCGACTGTTTCCTCTTCTTTCCAGTCAGGTGCGGTCCGATTAGGTTCACCTCGACGTACGGCCTGAACATGCCCGTGGCGAGCTGCCACTTCAAATCGTTCGCAGCGACAACTGAAATGCAGGACTCGGTGATAACAGGTGTCATAGCATAACTTCCATAGCCACCGGTCAACGGGGGCCAAATAGATATCGTTAAGCAACAGTATCGATAGTTTTTAATCGAACAGCTGATCGAATAAACACGGTTTATCGGATAATGAAATCGACGAATATGGTAAATTCTCCTTAACGCGTTCCGTGCCACGTGTACCATCGATGGTACACGCTTGCATGTTTACTTAGTGAACTGAACAAATTGTTTACAAGAAATTTAGAACCGAAGAATCAATTTCCACCGCAAGAATGGGCGTTGATAAGTTTTTGTTACGTTGTTATGTGTACGAGAATTAATAATTGCACGTAATACATCAAGTTTTAGTAAAATATCAAAGTGTGAAGATTCGAGTAAAAAAAGCTCGGCACGGAACGTGTTAATTGATGCTCAGCTTGGAAACAAAGATGGACAATTTGGGAATAGGAGATGCGAGTATTCAAGGCTGGCAACTCGCTTTTATAGTTACCGATCGTCGACAACTATAAAAATGAGCCGCAAGGCTCGATTAATCGTGCCTTTTCTTCTTAAATTGTCTATTTTCGTTTCCTAGCTGAGCGTCAATTAAAGAAAATTTACTATACAGTAATTTCTCCCTAATTCGCGCTCAGATTGCGCATAAAAGTAGATAATTTAGGAATAGGAGATGCGAGTATTCAAGGCTGGCGGCTCGCTTTTATAGTTACCGATCGTCGACAACTATAAAAATGAGTCGCAAGACTCGATTAATCGTGCCTCCTCTTCTCAAATTGTCTATTTTCGTTTCCTAGCTGAGCGTCGATTAAGACAATTTACTATACAGTAATTTCTCCCTAATTCGCGCTCAGGTTGCGCACGAAAGTGGATAATTTGGGAATAGGAGATGCGAGTATTCAAGGTTGGCGGCTCGTTTTTATAGTTACGGATCGTCAACAACTATAAAAATGAGCCGCAGAGCTCGATTAACCCTTTGCACTCGAGTGGTGACTCTGAGGCACCATTAGAATTGTTACATCACGTTCCAAGATAATTTTTATATTATATAAGTCTAGACGTAAAGAATTGTTGAAAGTCTAACTGTCGTATGAGTCGCGAGACTATAAATTTCATATGCATAAAATGCACTTTGTCATATAAAATGGAAATACCATAAGTCAGAAAAATTATTTTGAACTCGCAGTTAAAATTGCTTCGAGTGCAAAGGGTTAATCGTGCCTCCTCTTCTCAAATTGTCTATTTTCGTTTCCTAGCTGAGCGTCAATTAGGGAGAATTTACTGTACAGTAATTTCTCTTGGGTTGTGCACAAAAGTGGATAAAAAAGATTTGGGAATAGGAGATACTAGTATCCGAGCCTTGCATCTCGTTTTTATAGCTATCGATCGTCAACAACTATAAAAACGAGCCGCGAGGCAACGATCAATCGTGCCTCCTCTTCCCAAATCGTCCATCTTTGCGCGCAATTTGATCCCCAATTAAGAAGAAATGACTGTAATTCTGCTCGAAGTCGCGAACACGATAATAATTCGCAAAGAAACGAATCGTACCTTTCACGGTGACCTTCTGTTCGCCGGTTCCGGGATGCGTGAATAGATCCACTTGGATGCTGACTTCGCCCACGGAACCTTCGTCCGAACCGGCGGTATCTGGAACTTCATAAACGATAATTAGATTCCGTGTTCGCCCAGGGGACCCGGTCGAGCGTCTAGGTGCTACGAAAATAGAAAGATATATAGCTTCGGTCGTTTCTATCCGACGCTAGAGTTCAAAAATTCGATGCTAAGATTCTCTATTTGGGTGTCTATGTCTAGAGCAGATTACATGCTCTAACGGTATGCATGAAACGTTTTGTCGTATATATAGAGTAAGTACTCAGCGGAGGAGAATGCAGTCTTGGATCAATACGAGCGATAATATAACGATCAGAAAACGATCCTTTCGAAAGCGATCAACAATCGGATCGTTGTATCTTCCATGGAATGCGGAACGATCTCGAAACTAGGGTAATTGGACGGCGACCCTTGACCAAGCCTGCCGTGAATCTCGGATCGTGGTCCTCGGTGGCGAGCGCGCACGGTTCCCGTGGTGATGCCGCAGGTACGCTGTCGTCGACAGCATATCGGGTTTCTCTAAAGTTTAGGCGTGTTCTTCGAACGAACGCGTCGCCGAGACGGGACGCGGGGCCAGCGTGTGTACACGGTTGCTGGAGCTGGTCCGTTGGACAGCGTGTCACGCTAAACTGGCGGTGATCGGTTCGAGAAAACTCATATCCGTGTGTACGTGAACGTGTGTCTATGAAAGCCTTGAAGAAGATGACTGAAGGATGCGCACTGTGATTTTTTTGGCAAGGTTCTCCATAGTAGCAGTAGCAGCGGCAGTAGTGACAGCAGCAGCGCTACCTAATACAACTATCGATCACCGAGACGATCACATTCGGGACATGGTTTCGACACTTTCGATGGCACGACCATAATCAGATCGAACTCGACTGGCGGCTCAAGGTAGCTCTTCGCAGGCCATACTATAGGCGATCTCTTAACAGTAGACTGCGGATTCTTACGCGAATTGCGATCGATGTTACACATACCTCGCATATTTCACGTAATCGACACACGGATGGAACATCCATGAACAATTGATCTTGGTATAAGATATTTGATACATCGTCGTAACCGAAGAGATATTCATATGGCTGCTTCTAGATAAACGCATACCTCTGTCTTGCGTAATTTCACTTTTGATCGAATTTCACTTCATTTTTGATACTCGAGTGGAACACTCGAGCGCGTTTCAGCTGCACAAAAATCCGCAGTCTACTTATGACTACAGCCAGTTGATTTCGATGCGTGTACGGGAAGCTTAGCTTATGCTACCAGCGCGCTGCAGCGGAGCGACTTAGGTTCGAACGCGCCGATCAAGGTCTTAAGCGTTTGCTTCGCGCGCTATATTGTTTTAGTAAACTCTTACAAGCTGTCGTAACATCGAAAGGGTCCCCGCGGTGGCCGCCACGCATAGTTTATGCTTAGGACAACACGTTTGGACTCGGTGACATGAGTTCGTGTCTGGGAAGACTCATCGAATGATCAACTTCGCGAGGTATTAATACCGAAACGTAAACCAGAATTCTTGATGAAAGTCTTATTCGAAACTGCAGGACGTACGATTATTCGCATTTTTAGGGAAATTGCATTTTTTAAGGGAAATTTGCATTTTTTCTCGAAATTGCATTTGCTCGTGTATGAACATTCTTAAGATGAAGGTGTTCATGATCACAAGCGTGAATACATACCGACGCCTTCGACGATCTTATGCTAGTCATTTAATAGGTCCGTTCAAAATTTAATTCGTCAAGCTTTCACATATTTTTTAAATTACGCTCTGAGCTGGCTATTAAAACATTGCATTGCTGCAATTAAAACTTAAATATTGAAACACGTAAGTTATCGATCCACTTGCATCATTTATTTTAATACGTTTTAATAATTTTAATAATGTGCAAAAATAATGTTTCAACATAACAGTAACAATTTTCGAACGGTTTCTTTGTATTCGATGTAAGTAACCACGAAGACTTTCATCGTCGTTCGGAGCTGCTGCGCGAGGATCAATAAAAAAAGGGAACGATTGCAGAAGATCAGCGAAGACGGGGTTCATGTCACCGGTGAGGGAAGTGTCTTGTCCGGCAGCCAACGCGTCGAGCGATTTAATAGAAAAGAAATGATACACCGAACGTGTGTAATCATGTGAACAATGATGGTATGTATTATATATTAGGTAGTAACAATAGAAGTATAAAAGAACGGAGGAGAACTCTGTAGTCCCTATGAGACACCTCGGTGAGTAATGCAATAACGAACAGTCCACTACGTCCTAAACGAGCGCCTAGATGTCGAAAGTGACCGAAAGTCAGCCAAGAAGTTGTTCCGAGGCTTCTGCTCTAAGAGTAGTGCACTCTGGTACCTTGTCGACTCTCTCGGCGAAGAGAGGGCTTGTTCTGGCGAAGGGGTTCCTCGAGGCTTTCCATACCCTCGGCGCCTTCCCCTTCGTCACCGCCTCTCTCGCTGCTCATCGAACGCTGACGCTGACGTAGCTTTGACGCATTGTTCAGCGGCACTGTCGCGACAATTCACGTTTACGTCGGTTGGATTTTTGGTCAGTTATGCGAACGTGCGTCGGCGAAACTCGCGCGAGTGTCCGGTAGCGATCAATGCGTGTGGTAAAATGGTCCGCGAACGTTTTCACATATGTACACGGTGCCCCGTAATTATGCTAACGCTCGGAAAAGGGCGATTCCAGAGGTCGTTTGGAGCAACTTTTTCCTTAGCGAAAATGTTCTACGAGGCTTTGTTCACGAGTTATTAAGGAAAAACAGTGGCCAATGAGAGGCGAGCTCGGCTGGCGGCCGAGCCAACGAGCGGCCGAAGCCTAGTTCCTCTGATTGGCTCGGCCGCCACGCGCCAGCTAATTTTGCCTCTCATTGGTCATTGTTTTTCGTTGATAACTCGTAAACAAAGCCTCGTAGAACATTTTCGCTAAGGAAAAAGTTACTTCAAATGACCTTGGGAATCAGCTATTTCCGGGTGTTAACATAATTATGGGACACCCTGTAGAACGAGTGTGTATGCCGGCAGTTTTTATAGAGAATTAAATTGATGATTAATTTTGATAGAATCACGGTGATGTATTTTATTCCGTTTACACGGAAAGGAAACCCGACATGCATTTGATTTAATAGCATCGAAAATTTTGGTGTACCGCACTAAAGAACTGAAATTATTTCGGTACATGTGGTACCTAAATAGGATATTTTGTGAGAGTTCATGATGCTATAGTAATCGTATCAACCCATCGGTGTAGACAGAAATATAGACATATACGAAAATACTAGTTGGTAAGGTTTATAGAAACACGAATTTTTGAATAAACTGAGTTTTGAATTTTTACCGAAACAAAAATAAAGTATAATTGAAGCAGTGAGAAATGCTTATGCTTGATTCCTTAAATTTGTTTGCCTGTATATACATATGCAGTATCTTATCTCGTTAGGCATGATTACGTTTTAAAGGACAGAATTTAATTCTATTTTCCTATTGTTAATAGTAAGCTGGAAAAAGTGCTCGAGTTAGATGAGACACCCTGTACACGTATGGATTTACAAAAATATAGCTAAATAGTGTATACTCTCTGGAAAAATAGGTGAGCACAAAAAATATCAAAATAATTCAAATCCGCGTACAATTTTAAACATTATCCAATATTTATGGAACTAGAAAAATAAGATAAAAGAAAATGTATTGTATGCAAAGTAAAAAGAGATATAACGAAATAGTTGCAAACCGTACAAGATATGAGGTATCTATTTTTAACACAATTACTGATTTTTTTAGGAAATATTTCAACGTCATAAAATCATCACTGAATTGTAATTGGTCAGTTTGTGGTATCACGTAGAATAACATAGCAGAACCAATTTGTAGATTTTTAGGTTCATCTGATCAATAGCCGTTAGCTCGATTCATACGCATTACTGTCTACGTTATTAATTTTTACATATTTATGAAATTCTCATAAACTTAATTTTTTCAACCTTAAAAGCCGATTTCCGAATTTCACTAACTTATCCACATAAACTTATCCTAGTTTTTAAACGCGATTTTTGGGAACCGAGAAACCCTACCAGTCAGAAACTTATACTTAATAATCGGCTCACCTTGGTTAACTTGCGACGTTACGAAAGTCTTGATGAGGGTGTCCGTTGTTTGCGTGTACAAGCTAAGAGCGTACCGCAAGCTCTGCAACTCCGGCGACTTCTCCAAGAACGTTTTCTTCAAACCGTTTCCGCCTGCATGGAAGTACTGCTTGATCGTGTCGAGTGCGACCTCGAGTACAGCGCACTGTTTCGGTGACAAATTCTTTTCTACTTCCTTGGATATATCCTGGACACGTAACACGTTTCATTGTCAGTTCAGGGTATAAATTGCTCGCATAAATAAAGGACAAAAATGACTAGATTGAGTACAGTTCGACCAAAACCAAGTGATTATTACTTTAGGTACCAGAACTCAATTGATATCTAACAGAAGTTTAATCATTTTCGCGTAAACAATAATCCCAATCTGTCTAAAATTCTGTTGAAAATCGACTCGAATTTAAATTTATATAACAATCTATTAAAAATTTGCTAAAATTTCAATATATATACATGAGAGTCTTTTATAATTTAAGATTTCTACTTAAACTTCTATTAAATATATATTATAATTCATATTATTAGACCATGTTGTCTAAAATAACTTGTCGTCTTATGTACAAAATTGTTATCATCATTGTCGAATATGTTAAGAAGCCTCACTTGCGAATCCTCGACTTTTAAAAGGCTATTAATCAAAACGGTAGTTAATCGGTAATTAAACCTCTGTCGTTCAATGTAACTTTAAACACACATACTGATTTAACCCCTTTTTAAATGCAATTTTAAATGTAATTTTTCCCACAATGTGAGTCAAGTATTTTGTTCTGTTGTTCTGTTGTTCCTCCTTCGTAATCGAGGAGATTATGCATTGTGATTTTTGAACTCGTACTTCACATGTCCGAGTAAATTCTAAATTCTAAATTAATCCACAGGGTGTCCCAAAAATGTCTCACAATCCCAAAGTGACGGGTTCCTCGGGTCGTTTGAAGCAACTTTTTCCTTTACAAAATTTTTCTCCGAGGCACCGTTAACGAGTTATTAACGAAAAACAGTGACCAATGAGTGGCGAGCTCGGCTGGCGCGAGGCGACCGAGCCAATCAGCGGAATTGGGATTCGACCGCTCGACCGCTGGCGCCGTCGGCTCGGCCGCCTCGCGCCAGCTAAGCTGGGGTTCGACCGCTCGACCGCTGGCGCTGTTGGCTTGGCGCCTAGCGCCAACTGAGCTCGCCTTTCATTGGTCACTGTTTTTCGTTAATAACTCGTTAACGATGCCTCGGAGAAAATTTTTGTAAAGGAAGAAGCTGCTTCAAATGATCCGAGGAACCCGCCATTTCCGGATTGCGAGACATTTTTGGGACATCCTGTATATCCAGACAGTATGTAAATATTTTATAGCCATGTACAAAACTCGGATCGTAGAAGAACAAAGAATCACTCACCATTACACCGCTGAGAGCGTTCTTCATATCCGGTTTGCTGACCATATGGTTCTTGAACAGCTTCGACATGTCCTCTATCTTAGCGTTCGCAGCCAGATTCTTGGCGTTGTCCGTCAGATTCTTGAACATCATCTGTGAAATCGTAGAATTAGTATGAATGTCGCGACGGGTCGTTTATTAACGACAACGTATCGGAAACGTACGCTCTTGTCAGACATGGGCGGCAGCACGACCGTCTTCTCCAATATTCTCATGACGATCTTCCAGAGTTCCTTGAGCAGCCTCTTCAGCACAGTCTTTTCGCAAGATTGGGCGTACAACGACAGACTTCCGTCGAGAAGAACCATCAACGGTCGCAGCACTTCATCCGCTTCCACCGCGACGTTGTTCCTCTGCGCTGGCTGCGACAATTGCACTTGCCCGCCGCCCTTGATGGCTAGTAACAAGTCCCCTAGCTCTTTCACCGAGGCCGTTATCCTCGGCTCCAGGCTCTTCGCGAACAGCATCGCCAGGTCGTCGAGCGATCCGTTCAGTTGTTGTTGAAGCTCCTTCAAGATGTTCGCCGCGTCTTCCTCCAGCTTCTCGCCGCCCATCGACTCGAACATCTTCTCCAATTGTACTCGAAGTTGCTGGATGTTGTTCATCAGGATACACGCCTGGAAGAAACGTTCGTTCGTTTTAATCGCGGTTAGCGAAGTCATCGAATGCTAAGATTATGCTGCAAGGATTGCAATCATTTTGTCACGTACGATTCGTTCTTCTTTCAGATGACTCGGGAACTCGTTCTTCACGATGTCAGCGTACGCGACCAACACTTTCACGATGGTCTTCGCGAACCTCTTCATGTACCTCTTCCAAATCTCTGGGTCCGGACACTCTAGTTTCGATACTACGTCGAAGCATTGGGTTAACTGCGTGAAGACGTCGACGACGGAGACGCTGAACAGCGCGTGCTCGCTGCTCTTTTGGAACTGTAATTATCATTAATTCATTATCAGCAGAGCTTTCGAACAAAATAATATCAGAGGGGTCTTCCGGGTTTCAGGTTCTAATTATACGGCTTTTCTAATAAAAGCGGCTGTATCGAGTACTATGTTAGAGTCAGCTGACGTCGCTATCATTGCATTAATAACGCTAGATGGATTTTTCGTCCTCATAATACACGGTGCTTTGTCATAAGTGTCTTCAAAATTTTAACCATACCGGATGTCCCAAAATTATGGTATTTACGGGAAATGAGGGGTTCCTCAAGCCATTCGAAGTAACTTTTTCCTTTACAAAAATTGTCTCCGAGGCATCGTTTACGAGTTATTAACAAAATACACTGACCAATGCGAGGCGAGCTCGCCTGGCGCAAGCCAGTTCCGCTCATTGGCTCGGCCGTCTCGCGCCAGCCGAGCTCGCCTCTCATTGGTCACTGTTTTTCGTTAATAACTCGTAAACGAAGCCGCGGATTGCATTTTCGCCGAGGAAAAAGTTACTTGAAATGACCTCAAAAATCCCTTGGGACACTCTGTATGTCTCAAACAGTAATAGTAATTTCCTTCACAGTTACAGCGGTAGTAGAGCGTCTGAAAAAAGTGTATTGCTGGCAAACATCTGATCATTTCAAGGCTGAACAAAAATGGAACTATTACGTGATTATCGATTATTACTAAAAAAATAGTCGCATATCCCAGTGTATAAATCAAAATCTTTTCCCGTCGACGTTATCGCGAACGAAATTCGTCGAATTAGACTTGTAGAAGACGATCTACCGAATCTATTTTGGGTACACGTTTCAGATCGAAGCTTGAAAAACGCTTCTACAGGCTGCCAAACGAGAGGGAGACCCAATTTCCTGTAAAGGAGAACCAAACAATACTCACTCCATCCTTCTTGTCTCTGTTGAAGGCACCATGGAGATATTCTAATGAGACGTCATCGTTCTCGTTCAGCCATTGCATCACGAACGGCTCGAACCACGCCGGGTATTCCGGCACGGCTGCCTTGAGCGTCGGCACATCTTTCACGTAGTTGGTGTACAACCACTTGACCTTGAAGTGAAGGTTCATGTAGGCCGAGGACTTGCAGAGCCTGTGCTGCTCGTGCTCCTCCAGCGCGTACTTCATGTCCACCGCGAACAATGACCACATAGTGGCCGCTGACAGTTGACCAATATTCAACTCCTGTGGGAATTGATTCAGGACCGGCGCGTAGCTGTTCTTGTCCTCTTCGATCACCGAGACGATCAAGGCGATCAGCTTGTGCCAGAAGTCGAGGGACTCGAGCCGGGGCCCGTGGTCCTCCGCGTCCCTCTTCGGCTCGCTCGGATCCGCCTGGAACTCTCTGTTGTAGATGTCGTAGCAGTTCTCGAAGAGGAACTGGTACGTCGACCGTAGGCAAGCCTTCACGCAGTCCTTGACCACGGTGCTCGCCCTCGGCGGGCTCGACAATTCCTGGACCTTCATCCGGAAGAACGTGATGCTGGTCAACAGGTCAACCGTGCTCTTCAGATCCATCAGCTTCTCTTGACTCGACGCCGGGAAGTTGTTTCTGTACATCGACAGGTCGATTCGCAGGGAATTGTGCAACTGATCCAGTAATTTCACGAACTTCTCTTTCTGGAACCGGAGAAATCGGCCATGAACGGAGGGAAAAATGTACTTCGCCCGGCTATCGAATTTCCATAAATTATGGAAACTTCGAGACGGCCGGCAAGCCCGTCTTCTTTCGAGAAACCATTTCCTTGTCAAAGAGAGAGAAAGAGAGAGAGAGAGAGAGAAGGCGGGAGAAAGAGAGATTAATATCCTAGTTATCCTCTTGGAAAATTTTTGAACGATGGCTTGCTTCGTCATCGTCATGACGCGAGAGAGAAATCGTAACGATCAATCTATTGGGATCCAAATGGCTATTTGTTCTTAATCATTCGAATAATCTGCGAATATTTCGATATTCTTAAATTCCTCTGTTGCTTTGAATTTTCGTCTCGATCGCGTAAAAGCGCAAAATTTGCAGCCTATCGATAACATCTCTCCGATGTTTTTAGAACCAGAGGTTACTCATAATATCTCTCAATTTTTTATTCATAGAATTCGAGACTTATTGACGCTCAGATTTGAGATGGAAATGAGCCACTTGGGAAGAGGGGATACGATTATTCGAGCTTTCGCTTTTTTTTATAGTCGTCGATTATCAACAACTATAAAAATGAGCCGCGAGACTCGAAAAATCGTATCCCCTCTTCCCAAGTTGTCCAGTTTCATCTCCAAGCTGAACGACAATCGAGGAGAACTCGCTGTACAGTAATGTTTCCCTAACTGACGCTCAGATTGCGCGCAAAAGTGGACAATTTGGGAAAAAGAGATACGATTATTCGAGCCTTGCGACTCCCTTTTCTAGTTACGAATTGTCAACGACTATAAAAACGAGCCGCAACGCTCGAATAATCGTGTCTCCTCCTCCCAAATTGTCAATTTTTGTGCACAATCCGAGCGGGAGAATTTATTGTATATACAACAATGGATTACAACTCCTGTCAGAATATTTGTTATATTAATAATAATGCATAATGCAAGAGGACGGACGTCGCTTTGTTTTAAAGCTGGAACTCCCGGAATCAATTTTTCAAGGAACCGTGTCGCCGACGCTTTGCCGGGCCAAAGGGCGGGACTTGAATGTTTCATGGCGGTAATCTCATTTTAATTTCAAGACGTAACGGACCTTTGTTGATAATGCAGCCGTATAAGAAGACATTGTTTACGCTACGGCAGCACTTCCTATTCCCGTGGGCGATCGTAAAAGGGGAAAGTGTGGATAGCCGGGATCAAGGAAAGTAATGGAAATCCGAACGGAAGTAGAAACATCGGATCCTTGGAGGAAGATTTGCCAAGTGTAGTAAAGCAAAGTATAAGCCGAACCCAATAAAGTTATCAAGAAGGATAACGCCGAATATGCTCCTTCTTTCCCGGAGGGAAGAAGTTACCGTAAGAATGTTCTTTTTCGCAACTGCTTTGGTCAGATCTCCGTAGACAATGCGTCTACTATTTTTCGTAGAACGACGAATTCTGAAATATTCGGATTTTGGCAACAGCTTACGATTAAAATTGCCGATAAGTATCATCACTGGAGAATATTCTCGTTTCCCCCATTCATCGATTCAAACGGAACAACATCTCCAGAAATAACGAATTCAAGGTTTACTTCTTTTCCTCTTTCATGCAATTGTTCGCGATAGCCGGGAGTTCGTTTCTTTCAGAATTCGTTGAAGCTTGTTTCGCGAATGACCAAGTCAGCTATTTTTTATGGGCGTCCTCCCAACGAAACCGCCCCGCCCAAAAGTCATGCATAATTCAAGAACGTTGGAAACAGTATCAGGATTCGTCCTCCTCAAGCAGCGTTCCCGTAAAATTTATATGACTGCATTAACCCTTTGCACTCGAATTACTTCGCCCGAGGAAAAACAAGCGGTCGGCCTTCCAATGTTGTTCGCGTTCTAAGTGGCACGGCAAAACAGAGGAAGCGGGCGTCATCCGGGTCTACTAAAATAAGAAAGCTGTCCTATTCTTGGGAAGCCGAGTTCCCGCAAGCCGAGAGAAAGTTCGATCGCGAAATGTTAAAAGAGCACCGCCGCAAGACAGCCGCGTAATTGAAATTTCCAGACAGATGACGGAGCAAGAATTGAAACGTGTCTCTCAAGAAACGCCTGATACACCAGGCATTGTTATTTAACTAATTAAATCTGCCCAATTGCGTCTGCAGATTCGTTGTCGAGAATTGCTGGACATCCCCCGGGACCGGCCTATTACGATCCAGGCGAAAAAATCTTAATTAAAATCTTAATTAGTTCGGACGGCGCGGCGCCCGCGATCGCCTTCTCCCTCCCCTCCTCCGTTGTTTCCAATTTCCAGCATCAAAAAATCTTGGCTGAAGAATGGAAGAGAGACGAGGCCGAGACGGAAGAAGGACGATCCAAAGGGAGAGCTTCGAAATGAAATTGATAGAGGCGCGCGGGAGCACGTGTGCTCTAAAGTTTCCTGGTCAGCCAACGTGAACCGGCGGAGGAGTAACGGATGGTTTAGGCTACTGGGAAATTGCGGGAGCATTTCTCAATCACAGCGCTCGCCGTTATTCTCTCATTCGACCTGTCTCTCTCGCTGCCACGCCTCTATCACTCCGTCCCTTTTTCGCTACCCCCCATGAATAAACGGAGTCTTCGATGCTCGACCCCGTGTGCTTACCCCGAAGTTACTGGCGGCGAATCTATCACTAGCTGAAACAGCGGAACTCGCGCTGGTATGGGCGTAGTATGCGTTTATGTTCGCCAAAAGGGTCGACATTACCGCTGGCACACCTGGACAGAGGTACTTCGTCGAAAGGCAGTGGAAATGCCTGGAAAAATCGTAACGATATATGTGGTGATTAAGACGACAATGGCTTCGGTGAGGTATTATATATATATATATACTGTTTCATTATTATACTGTATATATTATATATGCAGGATGTCCCAAAAATGTCTCGCAATCCGAAAGTGGCGGGTTCCTCGGGTCATTTGAAGCAACTTTTTCCTTTACAAAAATGTTCTCCGAGGCACCGTTAACGAGTTATCAACAAAAAACAGTGACCAATGAGAGGCGAGCTCAGTTGGCGCATGGCGGCCGAGCCAACGGCGCCAGCGGTCGAGGCGGTCGAATCCCAGCTCAGCTGGCGCGAGGCGACCGAGCCAATGAGCGGAACTGGGCTTTGTGCGCTGCTTGGCTGGACCGCCTCGCGTCAGCCGTACTCGATTCTTATTGGTCACTGGTTTTCGTTAATAACTCGTTAACGGTGCCTCGGAGAACATTTTTGTAAAGGAAGAAGCTGCTTCAAATGATGAGGAACCCGCCATTTCCGGATTGTGAGACATTTTTGGGACATACGGTATATTACTATTTCATTATTATACTGTTTCGTTGTTTTAGGCTTTGAGGGAGATACGCGTAAAATCGATCGTGATCCCAAAAGATATAATGAACAATGAATTTCCGCTACAATTCAAAAATATCTTTTACGTTTAAAAATTTTGTCTTGTTGCTTTCTTCTATGAAAATACGAAGGAATATAATAAAATATTTGATCTTTTATTCGTGTACAATAGCAGGAAACGTTAAATTATGATGTTGACATAGCTTGTCAGGATCACGAACAGGTTTTATGAATTGGCAGAGTCCTTTATGTCAATTTATAAACATGATCCGACATGCTATTAACCCTTTGCACTCGAGTGGTGACTGTGGCACCGCTAAAATCGTTATATCACGTTCCAAGATAATTTTTATATCAACAAAGTTTAGATTTAAAAACTTATTATGCAATAAAAAAGAATAATACAAAAAGTTATTTTTTAAAAATTGTTATAAATTGCACTTTGTCGTGTAAAATGGAAATACTATAAGTCGGAGAAATGATTTTAGATTTACAGTTCAAATGGCTTCGAGTGCAAAGGGTTAATAAGATCTCTTCAAAAAATATGTATCACCTGAACGTGGAAACAGTTTCAATTGTCACACAAATTGAGGAAACAATTCGGCAAAACGAACTCATAGTTTTCCAATATATTCGGGTGCAGCGATGCGAATGATCGTTATGAATTCTCATCCGAAAAAGCACGAAGCATCTGAAATTTTAAGCGATGCCAGTTTTAAGCTCGACGCTATTAGGTTAACAAGATCCATAGACGCTTATAGACACGTCAAATTCTGCGCCGGGCTTGTTATACCTCAGAAAATTTATATCCTACTCGTTATACTCTCGGGATCGATGCGTCGTGTTCGACGTTTGATAGATTCGTTATGAATTCGCTATAAAAGCTCTCTATTTTCGCTCTATTTCTGGCAAAGTTTCCGCAAGCTTTACGCCGCGCTATACACAGCTTTCACAGGCTATAAAGAATTTGCGGCGATCTTTATCCGTTCTAACGAGTCTGTTATAGCACTTGTCGCGCCTAATGAATTAGTTATCCCTCGTATCAGTCCTGATCTTTATTGCGTCCACTGAGACTGCCGTGTACAAGGCCGAGTCCGATGGCTATAGCGTGGCTCGCATCGAACCCATTGTGTTCACTGCGATTGTATATTCTCTTGCGAATCTGAATTTGTCTTACGCATTAGTATCTCGAACATGGTGATACTTGCGACTGTGATTTGTCTTTATGCGTCTATTGTTGTGTTCGTTCGATTGGATTTTATGTCTCCCGTCGCAAGTGCATTGTCTCGGACCATTGCATCGGTGGAAATGGGACCATGTGGTTTAACAATACGGATTAACCCTTTGCACTCGAAGCCATTTTGACCATAAATCTAAAATAATTTTTCTGACTTATGGTATTTCCATTTTATACGACAAAGTGCATTTTATGCATATGAAATTGAATCTTGCGATAACTTGTGATGACAGTTACACTTTTAACAATTTTTTAAATTTAAACTTCGTTAACATAAAAATTATCTTGGAACGCGAACTAACAATTTTAGTTTAGTGCCTCAGAGTCACCACTCGAGTGCAAAGGGTTAAGAGCCTCGGTCATCGAATTAGGATCGCTTGCAAGTATTTCACTTTTCTGCAATATGATTACGTTACATATGAAATATGCAAATATGCAAATGACCGGCTCATTTTGACGATTGATTCATTGTTATCGATAACACTTCTTCGATGGATCGAAGATCGATCTAATTATTGGATCAACCAGCCGAATGATATCGAAAATTGCGGATACGTCGAAAATAACAGAGGTATGAAAGATATGATAATAGGATTTGCACGGTACAGCGGGCAGAAGACCCGATTATTTGAGATTTGTTCCGATTTTCGGTCCAGTATTCCAATGTTTCCAGCGTGTATTGTCAGGACTATTCTGCATTCCGATTTTCAAATGTTCGTTTTAGCCTTCGTTTCCTATTTCATGCGATTGTTACGATTGAATGCATGGGGCATTTGCATCGTTTCGTGTCACCATATGATACGAAAAACAGAGAGACAGTTCTGGTCTATTTGCGAAATAGCACGAAATCTGTACTTTTGCACGACAAACGCGCCAACAAATTTATCTCTTAATTTCGTTTTCTCGTTAATTGCCTTAATTTTTCATTCCTTGGATTTGGTCATCCTAATATCCAATCACAGTGATGTATCGATCAATCGATCATATCACACTGGTGCGTCAAATTTCAGTGCATTCGGCTTGTTCCCAGGCACAATTAACTTTATATTCACCGAATAAGTCATGTTAAATTAAATAAAAAAAACAAACAAAGGCACAGCAATTGGTCACTCCGCAGTCAGCGGTTCCCCCATTCCATAAAACCGTAAAATCGAACTTGGCGATCGTTAGACCGCGGATTTGATGCGTTTATGACAAAAAGTGGGCAAATGAAAGTTAAAACAGTGAAAGCATTCGAAGAAACTGAGAGCGTCGACGTGTTAATTTGAACTTATCAAAATTATTTCAGAAACAAACCAAACTCTACCCGACTCCTATAACTTGCACCAGACGCAGACAAATTATATTTTGCATAAAGATCCGCGGTCCAGCGGCATACGCTTCGTTCGAGCTCTAAAATCGCGCGAACAAATTGGAAAATGTCGAAATCGAGCGATCATATTTCGACGATTCGAGGCTACAATGTTGATCGAAAATTCTGGAGCGCGGATACAATATACATATATATACTCACGTCATTGCTTGGTAGATACTCTCGATACCGTATCGCATAGCAAACTCGTCGACAAGTTCTTCTCCGAGTGGATCGAAGTACACCTTCCAAGCGTCGTCACCCTTCGCTTGAGGCAGTGCCACGACGCCACAGTTCTTCTCGCACAGGCTATGGAAGAGGTTTTCGTGTAGGCAGGTGTACTGGGTGTGATAAGGTGCGACCTTCTCTTCTCCTTTGATCTCGACGCTGATGTGGAGCCTAATCGCGCCGGACACCGCGCTCTTGTCCGTTCTCTTCTCCAAATTGTACCAGACATCCATCTCGCCGCTGAGCGTTCTCACCTCGATGATGGTCTGCCCGAGGAAGTCGTCGCTTTCCCTCGTCAGTTTCTGCCGCAGCTTCGACTTCAGATCGTTGTCCTCGTCCCACACTCTCACTTTTATTCTGTCGGATGAGTTATGGCACTCGCTGCAAAAACGAAACGCGAACATTTCGTTATTCGTTGCCCTTCGCAAGAGATCTTTCATTCGTTCTAGATAAGTGTTTCGAGTCTGTACGACCCAGATCGTGTATTAGTTACTTTTTTAATTGGCTAACCTGTTTTGTTACACCTGTTTTATTAGCCTGCTCTATATTTTATCCTTTCACAGTCAGTCTCATAAGTATTCGTTCTCTCATTGCTTCTAAGAAAAATTTGTTGAAATCAAACGATGCTAAGATTTTGCAATAAACTTTTTACTATAAATGAACACATAAAGTTTATTTATACCAAGTTATAACAAAATTGATTAACTAATAACAAAAATATATTGTTTTCACTGTGCATAGTTCGTAATAACAGTCCATAAAAGTATTCGTACCCTCGTTGCTTATAAGAAAACTTTGTTGAAATCAAACGATGCTAAGATTTTGCAATAAACTTTTTACATAAATGAACACATAAAGTTTATTTATACCAAGTTGTAACAAAATTGATTAACTGATAACAAAAATATATTGATTTTACTGTGCATAATATGTAATAACAGTGCACGAAAGTATTCGTGTCAGTGTAGATTTTATAAAAAGAATCGCATATTATAGTAGCTTTTTTACTTTGTATTAATTTTCTAGTATTTAGTGGGTCCACCTTTATGCCTTATTACATCGTTTAATCGATTTGGCATACTATCAACCAGTTTTAAAGCGATATTTGGTTCGACACTACTCCAAACTTCCAAAATATTTTCTTTCAGCATTTGTTTATTGGAAATTTCAGTGCAAGTATCAACGTAGGAGTTCTTTATGCATTTCAAGATCTATAGAGTCTGTAGAATCTAACGATCTATTCTTCTCGATTCTACTTATAATTTATCTAACCATGTCCACATAATCGTTCACTCTCGTTTATTTTCGTCGATTGCGCAGAAAGACTCCCGCGTAATCGATAGAGCGAATTATAACCAGATACGGTTACCAATTATATAAAATTCTGTCTACGTAACACACTAAGAATCGTCGTTTTCGCATGCACGGTTATGCACAATTCGGGCGCGAACGTCAAACGGATGCGATATAATAAAAATTTCGTGCGGGCGCGACGGAATCGAGTGGAAAAGTATGGGCGTTCGTTCGAATCGTTTTCCGGATACTCGCATTAATTCGCTCGGTCATTAGGAGCGCTCGTGATCGGAATGTTGCGCAGGAGTCACGGCAATCACGGTACACGTAATCTGGATATTAATTTTCCTTTCGTCCGTTCGAGCCGAACCGCGCCGGCGGCGGAACGTATTCCCCGTGTTCGCGGAATGGTAATGGAATTACTCACAAGTAGAACTTCTCGTGCCAAACCGGATTCAATTCTCTTGGCATCGTTCTGGTGCGCTTCTTCACTTTCCCGACTTGGACCGTCACGTAAGGATCAGACGTGCCGCTCTTGTCTTTGGCGATCAGTCCCTGGGCGCATTTCACTGTGGAAGCGAGAATCGATGGTTAGTTAATTATCCTTGCGTTCATCTGCCTGACACGGGACGCGCTCAAAGGAATATCGAGTTTCTCTGAATTAGGGTACCGTGATCCCTTTCGGTATTAATAATCCCCGTCTGTTCCCGTACTTACCAGAGGAATCGACACATTCGGACTGTTTGACATTCGAAAATTCGCACCTGTTGCCATATCCAAGAAAAGGAACGCAAAGCTTGCCTGCTCCACCGTCGTCGTCGTCGTCGTCTCTGTTTTCTTCGAAAGTATTTCACGTATTTTCTACTCCTTTTTTTATATCCGCCGACAATTCCGAGCGCGTTTATCTCGCGTAGGACGAACACGAGGCATTAATTGCCCTCGGTTACGCAACGCGACTTTAATATCATTGTTACCGTGAAAAATGAACGGCCGCTCGGAGCGTTACGAGATTACTATCGTTCGAGTGACAATGACGAAGAATACGAGCGGCGCCTATCTGCATTCTCCATCTTGACGGAGAACAGGGATCGCGAGATGACGTTCGGTACTAATGGATTCCATTTGAACTCGTTGCGATTAATTAAGCTTGCAACGATCCCGTCCGTCCTGCGACGTATTATAATGGCAGTCTCTTTATCGCGATAAAAAACGTTGCTTTATAGAACCGTAGCGTAACGAATCTTGATGGAACTTATGGCAACGATTTGAACTACTTCGAAGTATAGACCGCGTCAGCTTAAAAGATCACGCGTTTCTCCGACGACGATCCTTTTATTCTCTCATCGACGCGACGCTAGAATTAACGACATTAATGACAGAATGAAACGCGCGACTTCTTTGCAAAGGCTCGCAGAGACGGTCGAGTCTTTAGAAACGCTTTCGTGAAATGTCAAATCGTACAGGAGAAAAGCTCGCTCTTCATCGGAAAGAAGAAATTCTCTGTTTAAACGTATTTCTCGTTAACCCTTAGCGCTCCGAAGGCTCCGCTACGGAGACATTTGTCATTCGTTCCGTAACTCCGAAGGCTCCGTTGCGCAGCCAAATGCTTTTAGCATACGTTATCGTCGGCGTTAGCAATTGTTATCTGTAGTTAAAACGTGCTGAGTCTGTACCATTACGATTAAACCATTTTTTGACCCTTTCTATGGTTAGCAACATGGAGAAAAATAAATACTACGATGAGAATTTAGAGTCGAGCGATACCGAAGACGTACTTGATTTCGAAGAGTTGAAAGACATTGTGGAAGACAATGTTGGTTATGATTCTGGCACTTCGAGTAGTAGTAGCGAAATTATACTACCAAAGAGACGAAGAATGAGAATTATTGAAAGCGAAAGCGAAGATTCGTTACAAGACTTGGACGAATGGCGCGATCTTACGGAAGAATTACACATTCCAGATAGAATACCTTTTAGCGTATTGCCACAGGTCGTTGGACCACAAGTTCCTACAAACGTTGAACAGCCGATGCAATATTTTAAATTATTTCTCACGGACGAATTGGTAAATGAAATTATAAAGGAAACCAACGATTACGCGGAAAATGTTCTAAACTTGAAAGAAATATCTGGTAACTCTATTTGGCAAAGCGAATACTGCGACACTTGTCCAAGTAAACCCAGAATGCGCATGGGAGATTGTTACCAAAGATATCGCACCATGATGAATTACAGAATTTAAAATTTATCTTTTATTCACAATAGGAAAATGTATATTTATAAAATCAATAAAATCAAATGCGTTCGCAAGGACGTGTAATCTTTTCCGCTGAAAATAAGACTTCCTTTATCTCGGGCGCTTCGCTCCAAAAATGTGGCGGAGTTGTTAAAGAAATTTAATTTTGACTTTAAACATCTTTGTCTTACGTGAACTCGAATAAGCTTTGCTCGAACTTTCGACGGCATTCGAAGCAATTTCTAGTAAATATTGTTCGTTAACAAAGACAAAAAGCAAAAATGATTTCCCTATTTCAATGAATTTTGACAATTAATCGATGATCGAGCAATTATAATCCAGTTACTCGGTTGTCACGGCTCTTTTAATATGCGCAGAGCTTTATGAAAACGTTTTCCAAGGAGAGATATCAACAGCGAAATGCAAACGGGGAGCGCTAAGGGTTAGATTTCGAATTAGACGGTCGCAGGGAGGAAAGTGAACCGAGGATTGAGATCGTAGAATTTGTAAATCGACCGACAACGTGATTTCCGGAATTTGGAAAAGAACGCGAGTTCGTTTAACCCGAGAAAGATAACCTACGTCGCAGAGGCGCCTGCGAAGACTGTTGATTTTTGTTAATTTTTCATAGAGGTCTAGTGATTTAAGTTTAAAATTACTTAAAATATAAAAAAATATAATATAAATGCATTTTATTTTTACAATAATGCCAAACCTTTAAAATGACTAGATTAACTTAAATAAATATCCATTGTTAGTATAAAATTGGCGCCTTAGAAAAGCATGCGCCTCTGAAGCGTACGGTTATCTTTTACGTACGTTGTCATATGGTTATCTTTCTAGGGTTAATGTGTTCGAACAATGGCGCTCCGCTCCAAAAATGTGGCGGAGTTGCTGGTAGGCGGTACTCTAGAAACGCGCGGAGCGCTAAGGGTTAACAATCTATTACGCGTTGGTTCCAGTTCGAATGTTCGAACGTTCGCGTTGTTTCAATTTTACGTTGAAAGTCGTTCGGAGCGCTAACGGCCGAACGGGATCGTGGAAAAGCCAATAAAATCGCAAGACCGATGTCCGTGGCCGACGGTGCTCGCCAGGATTAAGGGGAATGTTTAAGAAGCGATCCGAGTTAGAACATGTTACGACCCGTTCGAGCAGCTCGATTCGCTCGGGAACCGTTCGCGTCCGCATGATCAGTCGGGAATAAGGGTTACGAGTTTCGAAACTGGGCCGCACCCATCGCGGACCGCTGAAACTTTTAGTGGCGCTGTACGTGTAGACCGGCTAACGTGTGTCGACTCGACATAAACACATGCTAGGGCAGACAATCCACGTGCCTGTACTCTACAGAGAATTCCGCAGGGCGCCACGGGGATGCCGAATGCAACCGAAATAGACGGACGATTTTTCCGAAAATTTGCTTGGAAATCGTGGAACGAAAGTTTGAGAAAACTTCGAACGTGGACGTGATTCGATAATGATTTTGGAATCGTCGTTTCGAACAGAGTTCGCCGGAAAGCAATCGGATTAATGATCGACGATTACGGCTAACGCGAATCGTGTGCACGATTGATAATCGCGATTACTGAGTGATCATAGTAATCGTGATCAACGAATGATTTACACTTGAGTAATCGAAGCAAATGTAATCGTTGGTTGCGATGAATGCAGTAATCAGTTATTGATTACTTTCTTTGATTATGATCGATCGAAAGATTTGGTGTTATGGTAGCTAACAATTCTGAATAGTTTTTAGAAAATGTATATTTCGCGACTCGAAGGAAACCTTTTTCTTTACCTTGGCTCCTCGTTTGGATCCAATAGAAAGTGACGAGAAAAGATAAATTAATCATTCGTCCGCGATTACGGATTACTGATTAATGATCATGGGTTTCCAAATGTAATCATTATTACTGATTAATGATTACGATTACCAAGTGTAATCATTATTATTGATTAATGATTACGATTACCAAGTGTAATCATTATTATTGATTAATGATTACGATTACCAAGTGTAATCATGATTACTGAATAACGATTACGATTACCAAGTGCAATCATGATTACTGATTAACGATTACGATTACCAAGTGTAATCATGATTACTGAATAACGATTACGATTACCAAGTGCAATCATTATTACTGATTAATGATTACGATTACCAAGTGTAATCATGATTACTGAATAACGATTACGATCACCAAATGCAGTCATAATTACAGATCAATGATTACGATTACCATAATTACGTTTCGTAATCAATTACAAGAATAATCACAAAATAATAATAATAATAATAGTCTACCCAACCGTGGTTTCGAACTCTTTTTACGGAAGCTGGACTTTTGGGAATCCTCTTCGCAAACGTTTGCCCGAGGCTCCGCCCTCGAGGTCCGTTAAATTCGTGTAATTCTCAGCTTTGCGTTCGCATCGTTGGACAATGGACAACAGGTGAACAACTCGCTCGAAATCGTGTTTACCTTTGACTCTGGCCGGCATGGAAGAATCGTGGCAATTAATTATATCATCCGCGCAAACAACACCGAACACCAAAAAACATTTTCCATCGTGTCGTAAACCGCGTGGGATTAACCGGGGTTCAGCGTCGTTCCCGTTTCTTTCGCCGCGCGTTTTAATTTACTACCCGCTTCGCTTCGTTCAATTTGTCTTTCTTACGGAACCGGAGAGGGAAACATCGGGGGTTGAGGGGAGAAACGTTCGTCCGAAAAACGGAATTTGGGTTTTTCGGGGGGGGGGGAAAATAGAACATATCCGAACGTATCGTATATACTTGACCGAGAGAATAGAATCGAGAAGGTGGAAAAAACCGCATTCGCGTACATTTACCACTTCTATTATCGGACGATCATACCGATAGGCTCATGCACATCTAACAGTGTAACAACCATCGAACCGAGCACTCAGAGGTCACGTTTTCCTGGCAGCCACCTCGTAAGCGTGCAGAAGCTCGGCGTGAGTCGTGTGGATAAAGGTAACATATAGACGGCTATGGTCTGGCACGGCGCGGCAACTCCGTAAAACCGGGGGAGAATAATAAATTCCGGGAGGGCGAGACCTCGCGAATATTCACGCACTAATAATAGACGCCCGTGATTAAGGAAACTTCTCCGTACGATCTTCTCACCCTCGTTAAATAATCGACGCAACGCACCCTACCCACGGCGCCGCTTAATATTTGAATCGTGCCAAGGAACGTTTTAATGCGCAAACACGCGGATTGACGTATTTAACACTAAACCTATACCAATCAGTAATACTAACTGGCGTGTACCGCTTCGCAAAAGTGAGAAGACCGAATTTATTTAGAATTTGTAAAGTTTTTATTATAAAACTTGCTCGAATAATATAACTTGTTCAAGCGTTTTCCACGAAAGAGTCTCGCAACTTTGCAGAGTTGCAAAATAAGAAAGCGGTCGCTTTGACCGCGGTAGGTTTAGTGTTAACAGGCAATCCTTCCTTCTCGAATAAACATGAACGTTATCTGATTCGTGTTTGCATAATTAAACGGTTTTTGTGTTAGAACAACGATTTTTTTTTTCGAATAAACTTCAGTACCGTGTACGGTAAATTCTCCCTAATCGACGCTCAAATTGCACACAAAAACGGACAATTAGGGAAGAAGAGATACGATTGTTAGAGCCTCGCGACTCGTTTTTATAGCTACCGATTGTCAACAGCAATAAAAACGAGCCTCGAGTATGAAATCGAAGCTCGAATAATCGCACCTCTTCTTCCTAAATTTTTCACTTTTGTTTCCAAGCTGCGAGGGTCAATTAGGCAGAACTTACTGTAATTTCTGTTCATGTAATTACATGCTCGAAAACCATCGGAGAAGTAGAAAACGATCTAAAGTTTTTTACCTCGCGGAAGATCAAGATCATTTCGTACAAGGCGCTCTTGGAAACCTATTATTCGAACAGAGTCAGCGAATACGTAAAAATAGCGATAGTTCGAAAGTGACTCGCGTGGAACATTCGTAACACTTGTACAAACGATGTCTGGAATTTTTACGTCGTCGTAAAGAGTCTACAGAATTGAGAAATATTTTCTAACGCGTAAGTTCTCGTTAATTAAGAAAAGGATATCGTAATTGTCGCGAACAAATATTTTCGAACACGTAATATCAATCGGTCCTGTCATTTGAACCATACTCGAATAAATGTTCACCGTGTAAATTACATTTCTTTTTCGTGGAAATCGGCGCACACAATGGGCGAACAAATCGACCGAAAATTCATATTCTCGGTTCAAGGTCTCCGGGAATTGCCGCGCCGAAGCGGACCGTAGCCGCGAAAGTGATGGACAGATACAGATAAGTATACGTTCACAGACACATAGAAATTTATATATACAATATATAACATATATTATACAGGTTCGACGTGAACGTGCCGCGGTTCGGACAGAGACGGACAGACACACATGCCCATGCTACTAACTCCTTTGTTTCGCACCGCCGATTGCAGCGTGGACGATCGCCGGTGCTTCCCGTCCTCGACGAGCGTCGATCTCGTACCTAATCTCAATGATCATCGAGTCGTGGTCATAGAAATCCACATGATAATTGTCGACAGTTTGTGCGTGTGCGTGTGTGTTTGCGTAAGAGATCGGTACACGCGTTTGTTTCGTGTGTTCGTTCCGCGGCAGAGATCGCGATCGATGCGTGTCGGAATGTCGATCGTCGGGTCGCGCTTCGGTGTCGTGTGTTGTTCGCTTGTTTCGAAAAAAAAAAAAAAATAGAGAGAAATATCAGACGACGTGTGTCGATCGCGGAGATTTGTCTCAGCTATCGGAGAGAGAGAGAGAAAGAGAGAGGGTGTTCTAAGGAGCTTCTTCTTTCTAGATCGATACTCTGCTACGGGGAGAAAAGTAGTGTTCTAGAACTCGCTACGGGTAATCGCAACGGAGGACGCAGATGTAGAAGACGCGGGCGAACCGTTGCGGCGCAAACAGAAGTCGGACGATTGCTTTCGCTTTTCTTTCTCTCACTGGCGTAAATCCAAATTGATTTCTTGTTGCGAGGAGAACGAACGGTTTCTCCGTTTAGCATATTCATTCCGAGGCGTCGACGTGCCGTCCCAATTTCTTTCGCTCCCTAACAAATCCGACAGCAGTTAGAGAGCGACGTTCTTAACGTCGGCCAAATCGGAATAATAAAACCGTTTGAACAGCTGTTCGACACGTGTAACGTTTTGCATATGGAAATGTCTAATGGCAAATCGGACGGAAATATTTCATGCGAAAAATTTGTCACGTTTCCGAGCAAAGTAGACGTGTTATCTTAACGAGAAACACTGAAAATTATGGCGAGAAATGGACATCATTTTATTATGGAGTTCGTTAATTACAATGTAACGGAACGGATCACTAATTTTTTAACTTACGATTGTTTGATTCAATTTATATGCCACTTACGGCGAATGTTACAATAACGCTCGTTAAAAGTCAGAATAAATGTCTTATTGTGACTTCTATAAACTAATATAAAACAGCTGCTTTTGTGCTCCGAAAATCTAGCGTTAAAGTCGTTGATCGTTGTTAATTTTGTGTATACTAAAAAAAAAAGAAAATGCTTTCTTTCAATACTTTGTATTACTGACGCTCAGATTGTCCACAAAAATAGACAATTTTGGAAGAGGAGATATGATTATTCGAGCCTCACAATTCGTTTTTATAGTTGTTGACAATCGATAACCATAAAAAACGAGGGACAAGATTCGAACAATCGTATCTCCTTTTCCAAAATTGTTCATTTTTGTGGACGATCTGAGCGTCAGTTAGACAAACATTACTTTACTCCGTAATAAAAGTATACTTATAACAAAACTATAACGGATTACTTCATTACGCGAAAGCTGGAAAGCCCGCGTATACATCGGGCGTTCCGTCTTATTATCGCGGACGGCATTGCCCGAGGTACAAATGTTAGTTCTTTATGCAATAGACAGTATTCCCTTTCTATAGTCGCGAGGTGAGACGTTAGAGACGCAATTATAGCGGACGGAGAACGTCGCTTAACGACCATTTCAACCAGCAGCCAGTCTTTTGTTCGTCGCCCGTGTCACGTTTATTAGTATTCTTCCTTCCCGTCGTTGATAAGAGCGGAGAGAAGTGGGGCCGGCTATTGTCAACCAACGTCATGATACAGCAGGAACAGCTGCGATCGCAAGGAGGTTGCCTAAACACGATTATAGCAAGGGAATACCGTGTTAGATCAATTCGCCCGGTCGTTTCGACGAATCGTTGCGATTGCGAGAACACGGGCCGGCACAGTGTTCGTCGCATAAGAGGACCGAAAAGATGACTCCGCCATCCAACAGGTTGATTCGCTGCGTTTCCTCGAAATTGCATTCGCAGGTTACACGAAATATACAGGGTTCCCCAAAAATGTCTCGCAATCCGGAAATGGCGGGTTCCTCGGATCATTTGAAGCAACTTCTTCCTTTACAAAAATGTTCTCCGAGGCACCGTTAACGAGTTATTAACGAAAAACAGTGACCAATGAAAGGCGAGTTCGGCTGGCGCTAGGCGGCCAAGCCAACAGCGCGAGGCGGTCGAGCCAACGGCGCCAGCGGTCGAGCGGTCGAATCCCAGTTCCGCTGATTGGCTCGGTCGCCTCGCGCCAGCCGAGCTCGCCTCTCATTGGCCACTGTTTTTCGTCAATAACTCGTTAACGGTGCCTCGGAGAAAATTTTCGTAAAGAAAAAAGTTGCTTCGAATGACCTGAGGAAACCGCCACTTTCGGTTTGCGAGATATTTTTGGGACGCCCTGTATAAAATTAATAATTGGCTCGGAAGCAATTTTGTTTCGCGAAGGTTTGCGCGGCGGCTTCTTTCATCGCGTCTCGAGAGGATCGTCCGGCGATCCCTGAAGTTTTTCGACGAAATATTATTCCCCTCCGTTTCCACGGAGGGTAAACAGTTAATCTTGGTTGCGGAGTTTCTCATGAATATTTATTGCTAACAAGGAAGCGTTCGTCGCTTCGCAGAGCAAGTTTATCCCAGCTGCGAGAAGCCGCGAAATAAAGGAAAACCTTTCCGCGGGTTTTATCCGTTTTCACTTAACCGATCCGTTTTCTGTTTGCGCCGCGTAATTCCGCCACGCTTTTTCAGTTACCACGCCGACGAATCTCGAGTCCTTAGCCGCGGAAACGGAAGAAAAATTACGTCGCATCCGCGGCGACGTTTCGTTGGAGACGAAACGTGTGTACACACTCGGTTCTGCTTCGAGTTTCCAGCTGTAGTCAGAGGCAACATCGAGATTGTTACGCTAAAGCTATACGTATGTACTGGCATCGCAGCCTGGTTGGCCCAATCAAATTTACAATCAGCCAACGGTTCAATTGATGGCCAACAAACCGGCACGTGTACACAAGAATGTATCCTAAGGCTGTTGCAAGGCCCATTATAATAGTGCTGGAACTCTGGAATAATAAAGACGCGAGTCGCGCTCGGAAGTTTAGATTAATGGTAACGCACGGGTAACAATGGTTCGCGGAAAGCTCGCGAATGTGAATACGAATGCAATAAGTTCTCCCTAATTGCCGGGATTGTGCACAAAAATTGACAATTTGTGAAGAGGAGACTCGATTGTTCGAGCCTCGCGGCTCGTTTTTATAGTTGTTGACGATCGATAACTATAAAAGCGAGCCGCCAGCCTTGAATACTCGCATCTCCTATCCCTAAATTATCCACTTTTGTGTGCAATCTGAGCGCGAATTAGGGAGAAATTACTGTGTAGCAAATTGTCCTAATTGACGCTTAGCTAGGAAACGAAAATGGACAATTTGAGAAGAGGAGGCTCGAACAATCGCATCTCCTCTTCCCAAAACGTCCATCTTTGTGCTCAGTCTGAGCGTCAATTAGGGAGCATTTACTATACTTCTTGCTGACTGAAATTAAAATAGAAATCGAACGTTTGGAAATTCGCGAGAAGAGTAGAATTTTTGGAAGAAGTGGAATATTTACGAGAAGCTTCTTGTCTCTGGAAATCCTTCTACAAATCATCTGAAATCCGAGATATCTGTTACGATTTTAGAAGAAATCTGCCGAAGGAATAATCGTTTAGGGTTATCGCGTTGTCTTCCTTTCCGTTTCGATGGCTACGACTCGAGATCTTATCGGCACATTTCCCCGGTTTATCATCGTTGCGATAGTAACGGGATAAAGTATAGTCATACTATAGTCAGTTCTAGCTTTCTAAAGACTAGATGAAAGTCTAAAGTGGAAGATAGTAGATAGTTTCTATTGTCTATCGAAGAAAGAGACACTAAGTCTGCGTGTCATCGGATGGAATATACACAATGAGTTACTGATCGTGTTCAGTCTTGGATGAACAGTTATCAATTCGTCCACCTGTTCTTTCGGTGTTCCCAAAACAGATATGTCGCGGTCTTCTTTCAATATCACCAGAATAATTTTAGAAAAAAGTTGAAAAATAGAGATCAGACGCAAAAAGCTTAACGAATCGATGTTTAATACGTATCGAAGAAATTCGTTGTTGTCGAGTTGAAATTTTTCAGAAATTCTTCGATTCGTGCACTATATCTCCGGATAATTATTATAACGTGTCATTGCTAACTCGACTGCATAATATACATTTTCACTGTAAAACGTTAATCTTACGCGTAGTCTCGTGTACTCTGCCGTTTTCACTACCAACTGTACCTGTTATCGTATTTACACGAACATACATGATATAGATAAACTAATTTGGGCCGTATAGACAGAATCTTAGTTGCGCGATTCTATTTGTGCACGAACTAGCTTTAAATGCAAGTTCGTTTCACCAAAGTGAATCGCAATCTTGCATCTCAGAGGATGCAACAATTTTCTGTTCATCGTTGTTCTCTGGTTTTAGTGCTCTGGAAGACATTTCTGCGCGTACATTCCCTGTGAAAAATTGTTCTCTAGAAAAATACGTAATCGATTATTATAAAAGCGACATCAAAATATGTGCCTCTTATTTTATTATCAAAGATTATCGCAGCGCATATCGTTTCGACACGACTTTCGTTAAAAATGCTTTATTTTCAAATAATTAGAAACGCCGTAACTTTGAATTTTTCTTAACTTTCTCTCAGAAATTAAAGTCACGAAAGACTTTCTGTAAATTTCATGATTTTACAGAACAAATGGACTTCGGATCTTTGTGCAAACTAAGAATTGTTGCGAGAAATAGATATTGCTCTCTGTTCTTCATTTTATAGCACGAAAAGTAATATACTTATATCTTAAATTCATTATTCGATTTTACCATAAGCGCATACAATCCGCAGTCAAATAAAAAGGACCGTGCATTTTCCCACCTTCGTTCAGCGTTTCTTAAAAAATAAGAACATCACCCAAGTTCAATCAATCCACCTATAATGAATCGACTTTCCGTCGATTTCAATCAATCTTCCGAATTTTTTATCTATACATTTTTTTTCTATCTATTTTTCTATCTATTTTTCTATCTTTTTTTATCTATACACCGAATTCTTTATCTTATTTTGTATCTGCTCGACGTGTTTCGCGCGTCTCTTCGACAATGGCCGGTTGTTCATTAGCTCGTCGATTCCGGCGCGCCTTCGATCGAAGTGTCGGAGGGACCCTTAAATACCCGCGAACCCGCAAGCCAGCTGCGAGTCGCAGTTGGTTTGGCCGGGTCGCAGCGATTTTAATTTGCGCCCACTGAGTCAAGAGATTTGATTACTGGGGCGGAAGCGGAAGTAACGCCGACTGTTACCGTTCCACCCTCTCACCCAGATATCTCTCCCACTCGACCCTTCCGTCTAGCTCCCCCTGCCCCCCTCCCCCGCATCGGCTATCCCAGTTTCCCTCGCTGCGGGCCCGTTCGAAATTTCCGTCCACTTCGGTCGGCGAGCAAAGAAGTTGTCCCTGTAAATTCGGGAACAGGGACGAGACGACGGTGCCCGTTCGACCGGAAATCTCGGGGCGAACCTCGGAGACTCCAGTTTTACGAAAATTATCCGCGCCCGTTCCGAACGAACCGTTCGGAGAACTAATACCCGAACTCTCTTAGATCACCCCCTCGTCCGAGGTAGATAACGGAGAAGCGAGTTTATCGATGTCCGCGGCATTGCGACGCGAGTTCGCTCGGCTCGTTTAAACGCTAATAGAGTTCCATTTTGCCCGGTACCTTTGAAAACAGCGCGGAAGGTAATAGACGATCGAGGGGCGTTATTAAAAATTAGCTTTTTCTTTTTCGTAATTTCGCTTGACGAGATTGCCCTGGTCGCGGCCGGAACGGCAAGATCCTTCTTATTTGGATTAAAAAGGAGTGGTAACGCTAAGGAATGAGATTTGCCGAGCTTTCCGGCCGCGGAATATTCTCTCCGCTCCTCTTTGTTCTGTATTTATCGCTTCTGAGCCAGCAAATTTAGAACGCCGCGGACTCTTTCCTCATTTTCGTATTATTCAGACCTCCCTCTCTTTGTCGGTGGTTTCTTTGCACCGCCGCGGCGGAACGGTGTACCAAGTTTTTCGGCATCTCCGTGCGTTCCTCGTTCTTTTTTTTCTCCCGGCAAGTAGTTCCCCAGTTTACCATTTCGCTTGTTCCTTGCCTCTTCGCGTTCCTTATACTTCCTGTCGAGTCAGGGTCTTTCTAAATGACTGCAGAACCTTTCAGACTTCGCAACTTTTGTCAGTTCATTACTTTCTAGGGCCCCCTTTGTCCCCGAGTTTCCGTGTTTCCACAAAGACGCATGGTCGACCTACCAATATCATTTTCATTTATTCACGCTTCGCCTCTTCGTTGTTTCGCGTATTCGTTACTACGTTGATTAACGCGAACGATATTTAGGTTACCCTTTTACACACCGTGTTGTTGGCTGTTTCAACGCTGGTAAACCAGTCGGGACGACTGGTTACCGATCTTTTCTTTTTTGTACACTTATTGACATTTTATAAACGATTCTGTGACAAAGTTTTAGACGATCGTCTTCGGTCAAGCGTATATTATTATATAAATTTATATATATATATATATCATTTTATAAAATTTATTTATATTATTTTATTTATATTATATAAAAATTATACGCGGTGTAATATCTAATTCCAATCTCTTATGCTTGCTTTATTGTATCGTGTAAATATTTATACCACAACGAGCAAATTATTAGCGACGAGCGAAACATTATTAGCTTAGCTTATAAAAAAGCCTTTTTGTAGATTGCATGGTCTCGTTTTTAAGAACATAATTGGTCGCGATTACGAAGATTAATTCTAAATGGATTATCCTTTCAACTGGAGACGGAACAATATCTATGTAATATATATATTTGCGACGAACGTTTTGCTACGTCAATTATACAGAGAATCCCAAAAATGTCTCGTAATCCGGAAATGGAAGGTTTCTGGGGTCAATTGAAGCAACCTTTTCCTTAGCGAAAATGCAATCCGCGGCTTCGTTCACGAATTATTAAAGAAAAACGGTGACCAATGAGACGCGAGATCGGCTGGCGCGAGGCGACCGAGCCAATCAGCGGAACTGGCTGGTGCTGTTGGCTTGGCCGCCTAGCGCCAGCCGAGCTCGCCTTTCATTGGTCACTGTTTTTCGCTAATAACTCGTAAACGAAGCCGCGTATTGCATTTTCGCAAACGAAAAAGTTGCTTCAAATCACCTCAACAGCCATCTTCTCCCGAATTGTGAGACATTTTTGGGATACCCTGTATTTGTCTTGTAATTTATGTAGCAGCCGAAGGTCAACGACCGGAGGATCCGCGGACATGTTACGATTTCGAAGCGACTTCCGAAATCACAACAACTGATCGGTGCCTCGCGGACTCCCGTGTGTTTATCTCCATGCCGCGTACGTGTGCGTGTGTACGTGAGGGCGATCGGCGGGTAATACGCGCCGGTCGAATCACGCGCAAATTCGAAGGAAGACTCGTAGCGGTTGACCGGATAAACCGATAAAATGATGCGCTCGCAGAGCACGCGGGGCAGAACGCGACGAACGTTGCCGCGCAATTTACGATCACGCTCGCGAATACGTTTACGATTACGATTTACGAACACGATCGCTACGATCGCGATCACGATCACGTTTTACGATACGGGGACAGCGACGCGGAATTATATTATAACGAACATGGCTTACGAACACGGTTTACGACTTTGGCGTACGATTACGAGAATGTATGCTGCTTTACTGTCTCTTCGTATTGTACTTTGTGTGCGTCGCTGTTTAGCAATAAATAGAACAGTTTCCAAAAACCTGCTGTCTCTATGTATATGAGCCGTTTACTTTGAAAATGGCATAAGTCACTTTGTTTTTAAGTCGATATATTTAAGGGTTGCGTTTTAACACGTTTATAAATATGGATGCTAACTTTCGAGAAGATTTACTTGTACTTGTTATCTCAGGATACTGATATTTTTCTTAGTATAAATAATTTCGTATAAACATTAAAAAATCACCACTTTTCATTACGGTAAACTGACTTATGCCACTTTCAAAATAAACGGCTCGTATCTTCCCGAGCGTTCGCGATGCTGGAAAGTCGTCCAACTAGAAGAATGTTAACCCTATGCACTCGAAGCTGTTTTAACTGTAAATATAAAATCATTTTTCTCGCTTATAGTATTTCCATTTTATACGATAAGATGCATTTCATGCATATGAAATTGACTCTTGGAACTCGCGCAACGGTTACACTCTTAACAATTATTCAAATCTAAATCTTGTTAATACAAAAATTATCTTAAAACGTGACGTAACAAATTTTAGCGGTGCCTCTGAGTCACCGCTCGAGTGCAAAGGGTTAATAATCCATCACGACGGGTAATCACGAAGTAATCAATTGCTGACCGGCTGCGGTCCCCGTTGCTCGAACGAACGCGCTGGCGTTTCCATCGACCAACGGAAGGGTTGGCGAGAGTTTCGGAGCGGATCCACCGGCGCACGAAACGGTAACCAGAAGGAGAAAAACTGTTGACCCGCTTCGCGACGAGGTAGCAATTACTCTAATGATCGTCTTCCTCCTGGCGGAGGCTTCGCTACTTTCTTCGTCCGCGGCGCCCTTCGTCCCCGGGAACGCATTAATTGCCGTAATCGGTCCGCGGCGTAGACGACCGTCGAACATCCCCAAGAAACAGTCGTTTCCAATAAATCGTCGGCCTCGTTCGGCAACGACGCCGCTACCGCACCCTTCTCACGCAACTGCTGGTCGATTCGCATTTATATTACCGTCCCACCCCCTTGTACTTCTTGAGCCCCTATACCTACACGGGACCGCTATTTGTCTTCCGCCCCTTCCTTTCGGTATTAATTGATTCGCTTCAATTTGTTCCGACGACTCGCTGCGCCGCGCCGCGCCGTGGAAACAAGCAGGAACGGGCCAGATGGAAAGAAGATCGAGCCAGGTCACAATTTAACTCGTTGATTAAGCCGTTGCGCAACCGTGTCTTCGCCTTAATTGCCAATCCCATTTATCCGGGCTGCGAGCGTTCGACTGTTCCCTTGGCTTCTGTTCTTATTCGCCCGAACGATTTGCATATCAACGTTGCTCCGGCCGCGTCGCGTCGCGTCGCGCCGAACTCCCGCGGAATAGATTCAATCTATTTGCCTGAAAATATATATTCCATGTACGCGGTTTCTTCGAATCGGTAAACCGTGCACCGGGAATTGCGAGTCGAGGTCTCTTTGTTTGTTTTTTTTAAACAATGATTTGATAAACCTTTGCGCTCGGACGGCACCTTCCAGCGGCATGCCAAGGGGCATTTCGAGATTAATAGTTATCTTTTTATCTGGGCGAGTATACTTTCAGGCGAAATTACATTCGAGTCGTTATTTCAATGTGTTATCGTTTTATATTTCTTTCTTAAACGGTGCTTTCTACTTCGCGGATAAGTTCATTCCAGCAGCAAAGAGGTAATTTTCTCTTAGCATTTTTGTCTGTTTCGCTTTTGAGAAAGAAAATGTATCCACGTTCTATTTTTCTGAGAGCTGCTGCGATTTTTCATGCAAAAGATAATTTTAACGAAATCGTGCATCGCTATTCCGAAGTTATTCTAACTTTTAGTTAAATTAAACCGATGCTATTTCTCGTTCGAGAGTAAATTATGTGTATCTATCTTGTTCTGAAACTGATTCGATGGTTATTAATTTTAACCCTTTTTTCATTCGAAGCCATTCCAACTGTAAATCTACAATAATTTTTGTGGCTTGCAGTATTATTTCCATTGTATATGGCAAAGTGCATTTTATGAATATGAAATTGCATCCTGCGTTACCATTTTAACAATTTTTTAAATCTAAACTTTGATAATATAAAAATTATCTTGGAACGTGGTGTAACAATTTCAGTGGTGCCTCAGAGTCACCACTCGAGTGCAAAGGGTTAAGCAACTCAGGATCTATTAAATATTTGTATATCATCTCTTAAACAATACGTACAAATTTCTATTTCCTGTAGGAAAGAAAGTTGCAATCAGCAAAGAAGAAAAATTGCAAAGAAGTTGCAATCAGCAAAGAAGAAAAATTGCAAAGAAGTTGCAATCAGCAAAGAAGAAAAATTGCAAAGAAGTTGCAATCAGCAAAGAAGAAAAATTGCAAAGAAGTTGCAATCAGCAAAGAAGAAAAATTGCAAAGAAGTTGCAATCAGCAAAGAAGAAAAATTGCAAAGAAGTTGCAATCAGCAAAGAAGAAAAATTGCAAAGAAGTTGCAATCAGCAAAGAAGAAAAATTGCAAAGAAGTTGCAATCAGCAAAGAAGAAAAATTGCAAAGAAGTTGCAATCAGCAAAGAAGAAAAATTGCAAAGAAGTTGCAATCAGCGAACTGTGAAAGAAATCGTAGGACAAGAGCTATTGTCTCGTCGGTAACTATGCTTGCATTATTAGACGGGAACACAACTTTCGCGAGATAAGGAAACGAGCCGGTAAAAGTAGCCACATCTGCAAGATATTTACCTTTATCCAGAAAATTGATGCCATTAAACGGTAGCACGGCGCAAATAAAATAACCAACACGTCCCGGTTAATTCGTTTCGCGCTCACGTACAAATCGTTTCATTTAAACTCGCGTCGCCGCAGGATGGACCATTTTTAACGAGAGTTCTCGAGACTCCGTGGGAATATAGCGCGAACAGTCGCCGTTAATCACAACTTTCCAGTCGTCGTCGCGATCCGAAGTCGCGAACGAATCACGAAGGTCACAGAAGTTTAATCGAGGGAGCCGCCCGAGATAAGTTCGCCGTTTAATGATCAGCGGCTATAAGATAAAACCGTTCGTTTTAGCATCGATCAGCTCCGCCTCTCGTCGACTGACCGAACGACGTAAAAGAACATTTTTCTCTCTGCGAATTTCTGTTATTTCTAAATAAAAATCGAAAGCACATTTGGTTTAGGTGTATCATTTACGTTTGTCAGAAAATGAGTCGTTTATTTTGAAAGTGGCATAAGTCACTTTGCCGTAATGAAAAGTGGTGATTTTTTAATGTTTATACGAAATTATTTATACCGAGAAAAATATCAGTATCCTGAGATAACAAATGCAAGTAAATCTTCTCGAAAGTTAGCATCCATATTTTTAAACGTGTTAAAACGCAAACCCTTCAATATATCGACTTAAAAACAAAGTGACTCGTGCCACTTTCAAAATAAACGGCTCAAATAATGGTGTAGTGTAAACAAAATTTCTTGTACGTACAGTCCTCGCGCGACAAGAAAGCGCCTTTGTGTTTACGTTCCCCCTCTCACGACCTGCGGCGGTGCAGCAGCTGCTAAGAGGGGGGACGTAAACACAAGGAGGGCGTCTTCTTGTCGCGTGAGGATTATACAACAAACTTGTTACGCGTTTCTAACTGTTTGCGTAAGATTTCCTTGTGTTATTACATTCCTTCTTATTAGGTACGCTTGGAACAATTTGGCGAAATTATTATCGAAAGATGCGTGAATATATTTTACAGTATTTTATTTTGGAATTCTTTTCAGAAGCACGAAGCAATAGTAATTTCACTGTCACGAAACGTATCACAGTGATCGACTGACGCTTAGATCGTGGATATTTACGGAAAATAAAAATTATTGACATCAATGACGCGAAAATTAAGGTTAAATAAAAATACAGTTCTTTCTCAACAATGCAAATAATTTGAAGATAACATCGTTAAAACTTAATTCGAGTACTACAAATTTGAAGTACCGAATCATTCATAGTGTTTCTATAACCCTATAGACGCTCCATAGTTAAATTTCTCGACAAGTTCTTTTTCGTATAAAGAATCGCGTACGATCTAAGTAACTGTTGCAAACGTTTCAAACATTTTTATAAATTATCTCGATAAACATCTAAAATAAACGACGAAGCAAGTATAACATTTTGTTTTTTCTTTCGCATTTTGTACACAGTGGAATAAAGTGTCTAAAAACGTCAATACTAAAACGTCAATAAAATTGAGTTTATTAGAAAATTATTGTAAAATAAGACCATTATTGTAACACGAAACGGAGCAAATTCTGATCGAAAGCAGCATCTATGATCTTTAATTAGCTAGAATCTTTGTATGGCGGTCGCACCGACGGCGCATAAGAAACCGCGTCGGAATCTTCGTTTACTTCGCGAAACGTTCGGTCGAAGTTCCACGGATATATAAGTTCCGCCGTTCTTATTGGACTTCCGTGTTCTCGAGGGCCGTTCGTTTTTGTCCCGCTCCCTTTTTATTTAAGTTTACTCTCGCCGTGCTCCCCGTACACACGCGAAGGCTCTGAATAGACCGGAAGCATGCCGGGAAACTTAGAAACAAGGAGAACCTGCCTAATGCGAAACGCTCCCTTTTCCGGCCGCTTCTTTCTTCCTTCCTGGCCTATTTACTTATCTTCGTCCCGCAGCCATCTTCCCTCGCATTTTTCCCTCCCAACCACGCCGCGGCCGCGATGCTTCCGCTTTCAATCGCCTCGAAAACCCCGAGGAGAAGACTGGGCATCGCTCACTTTTTTTTCCCCCGATGCAAAAACTTTTCGTGCGAGTTCATCTGCTTAATTCGTTACGTTCCGCCCCGCGACGACCGATTTTCAGCTTACTTTTCATCGGAGCCTCCGCCGTTCCTTTGCGGCGACCGCGGCCTTTTTAGAAGATCCCCGCGACCCCCTCCCGCGCCTCAATGGACCGCGATTCTTTCAATTTTACACGCTAAACCCGATAAGTATTCCTCGTTCATTTAATCACAGTTCCTGGCCGTTTCTCCGCCCCGCGAGATTAACTCTCACAGTCCTGCGATTTATTTTCGTAGCTCGAGTTCCCAACGACTTCGCTGTTGATAATTTCCCGGCCCACGGTGTCGCAGGATTTTCTTGACGAATAGCGCTAATCGCATTACGATTTCTTTCACAACTGCGGCGATTAACGCTTCTCTATCCTTGACCCTTCGCCAGAATTTTTAGTAATAATTTATCGAGCAGATGTTATTGATATATATTATTATATATATATATATATATATATATATATATATATATATATAGAGAGAGAGAGAGAGAGAGAGAGAGAGAGATAAAAAATGTGTCGCAATCAGGAAATGGCGGGTTCCTCAGATCATTTGAAGCAACTTCTTTCTTTACAAAAATTTTCTCCGAGGCACCGTTAACGAGTTATTAACGAAAAACAGTGACCAATGGAGAGGCGAGCTCAGCTGGCGCTAAGCGGCCGAGCCAACAGCGCCAGCGGTCGAGCGGTCGAATCCCACCCAGCTCAGCTGGCGCAAGGCGGCCGAGCCAACGGCGCCAGCGGTCGAGCGGTCGAATCCCAGTTCCGCTGGTTGGCTCGGTCGCCTCGCGCCAGCTGAGCTCGCCTCTCATTGTTTTTCGTTAATAACTTGGTAATGGTGCCTCGGACAAAATTTTTGTAAAGGAAAAAGATGTTTCGAATGACCTGAGGAACCCGCCACTTTCGGATTGCAAGACATTTTTGGGACACCCTGTATATAGATGTCATTCTGTCCTTTAAAATAGGAATAAAGATCGAATCTCTTGTCATCGATATTTAAGCATAAGAAGAAACTTATGCACGCAATATGCATCGATCTTTTCTCCCTTCCAAGAAATTATTGCAATCGGAAAATTTCTAATCGCAGTAACTGCGAAAGAAATGATATGTCAAGAAGTTAATCATTTCTCTAGTACACAATTTTTGCAATTATTATATTTAAATTATAGAATTAGAGACATTCATATTTAGTGGAATATGTTTGAAATCTTCGACACGAGTCTGAATGGTTACAGTGCAAGGGAATAATCCTTCTGGGTACAGAATTTTCCTGAATGTTGAATAATATTTTTAGATTTTATGATGTTAATGCACATTTGTAAACCTCCGATACGAATCGATTTATAATCATTTAAGTAAGTAAAAATCAATGTGCAGCAATTCTGCTGTTTGGTAACAAAAACAATTCGATTATCTTTTGTTCACTTTTTCCGTGTTGCATACTACGGCGAGCAATGTAATTTTATATTAAAACATTTTATGAAAAAAGTAGGTCGCCGAGCAGAATGGAAGAGAGTCGACAAAAGATTTGTTGTTCTACTAAATATCGGCGATCCTTCCCAACGCTGTACCGGTAAAACCTATTGTATCGTTTTTTTCATTAAAGGTACTATTGTATCGTATTTTTCATTAAAAGTACTATTGTATCATATTTTTCTTACAACTTCGTGGCGAAGAATTTACGAGCGCCGCGTAAGAAAATATCGGAACACCGTTACATTCGCTGCTCGCGAATGTTCGACATAAAAATTCAGTATTTATAACCGCAAAGTAATATTTCCCATCAATTGATGCGGACCGCAGAATGTTCGTATTCAACAAAGACGATTTAAAACTTTCGTCGCGTTTCTGTATCATTATTTCAACGGCAAGTTAGCACACATTCGTTAAAGTTTTTCAAATGTAATTCATAAAGTCCGAGATTAAACAATTGTTCGTCTCTTGTGTCCGCGATCCTAATATTTTAACGCAGCATTCTAGGCGATATTATACTTCACGAAGCTGTTAAATTTATTGTATTCTCGTTTACACGTTCCGTGAACATGTTTTTTTTTGCAGGAATTATCTATGCGCATATGAAAAATCAAAAATTGTCATTGTAATGCTTTTACCAAATTCGAAATAACAGCCTGTTGAACAATGAAAATGACGATACAGTCTGCTAGATCGTGTTCGTTTAACGTTTGAAAATAATCGAGTGCCTATTTTATAAAAACAATATATTACATATATTGAATATAAAATAATATAATATATATTAAATATAAAATAATAATATAAATTTTATATTTTATATATTAAATATAAAATAATAATATAAATTTTATATTTTATATATTAAATATAAAATAATAATATATAAATGTTATATTTAATATATTAAATATAAAATAATAATATAAATTTTATATCTAATATATTAAATATAAAATAATAATATAAATTTTATATCTAATATATTAAATATAAAATAATATTATAAAACAATATATCATATATATTTGTATATTACTTATATTTAATATTTCTGTCAATGAAAATATTTCCTGCATCAAATATATACGAAACGGTTACACAATGACAGACGCTCGACGTTTTACCTTTTTTGCTAGAGCCAGTATAATTCATAATTCAAATTTACAAGCCTCCCACGTGAAACATTAAAAATATAATAGACTACATTTAACCACTCATTCTGGCGTCAAGTAAAAACGAATTTGCTTTACCTTGGTCCAAAATACAAAACTCCGATCGCAACTATACGACACCGGATTGCAAGAACTCTCATTTTCCGATCTCAATAATGATCTTTCACGAACCGCTTAAACCGATGTGTTCGCGGAGCAGAAAATTAACTGCCTTCCTCCGCTCGCATTGAAAATTAGCGCGTTCCGCGAGACCTGGAAACAGTTCATTCAGGAACATTCTATGCGCGTTGTTCGTTTTACAGCCGCCGAGGCCCACTTTTCGCAAAGCGTTGCGTTGCATTGCGGCTGTTACGGCGCTGCGAGTAGATCCGCGCAGGCAAATGATTTTAGCGTGGAAAAAAATTGCTGGGGGCCGACTCGCGGAAGATCAAAGCCTGTTTGCGAATTTAGCCTTACGTCGCGGACCAAAGTTCTGCGTGCACGTTCGGTCGGAGCTTTTCCGTGGCTGTTCGCCGGCTCAAAGGAGCGCCGCTTATCGTAACTCGTGTTCGCATCTGTGTTTATTCTCTCCGCCGCTCCTGTGTCCTTCTTTTCCATTTATTCGCAGTCCCGTGCTGCAACCGGCGTCTCAATTTTCTTTCGTCCCATTTCTCTCGCACGATCGCGTTCTGGAAATTGTAGAGGAGCAGAGAGAAGGCTCTCCCGGCTCAGCCCGCGCCCGGCGCGCCCTTAAATGTACAGTCTAACGCGAAATCGAATTAGCAACAATGTGGATCCTGGTCGCTGAATACGTTCGAGCCTTTGTTCTTCTCGACCCTATGCACGGCTTTCCCTTTCTTCCTTTCTCTTTTTTTTTTGTCGAGCCAAATCAAATTAGCGAGCACGAAATCGATGCCCGTAAAATATTTCCTCCGATCGCGTTTTCAATTGGCTGCAGCTTTGTTTCGCCGTTTCCTCTTTATCCGACAGTCTCAGCGGTTCTCGCGTCGTTTCTAGACCACGCGGGTCTTTATGCAAATTCGTATTTTCGCAGGCCGCTTTATAAAACGCCGGGTAAGCAGAAAAACTCTTTCTTCCGCCAAGACCGGGCGAAATGAAAATTCTGTTATTCTTTTCGAGGAATATAGACGACCCTCTGCATGCCGCGAACGCGAAAAAGGTCCGCGGTCTAATTGTATTTATCTTTTCATGGGAATAAGTTAGAGCTTCCTGTAATTGAAAATACTTCTTCCGCAACTTTTGTGAGTTTTCTCGACCTTCTGCGTGGTTGTTTCTCAGTTCGCACCAATCGGCAATAACAAGTACAGTTTCCAATTACTTGCCTGGCAACTTCCCGGCGGACTTTAATTAAATTCGAGGGTCGCTGGTTTTTCGTCACCGAAATCTACGCTCAGATTTCGCCGAATTCGCGTCATTTAATTATGCAGAGCGCGGATCAAATTTTTTCTTTGCTTCTTTGATAGTTTCAGCGAGTTGGGAATAATAAGTAGAGCTCATTAACACGTTCGCTAATGACACTAATTTTTAACTAGGTTATTGAAATTCATTTTTATTGCAATATATTGAAGAAATCGAATGTTACTAGGATTTGTAGAATACAAAACAGCTGAACCGATATATTTCCTATGGAAATATTAATTTAGCTACTTATTTAAATTAACTAACTATTCAATATTGCGTGAATTTTTCGCGCTAATATTCGGCCCTTAACCAGTTCAATTCTTTCAATATTTTCACTGTTTGAAATCTCATCTGTCCATTTTTATTACAAGCGCGTAATAACCGCGGTATAGCGACGACTAATTAATTCCGATTAATGGTCGATCATAGTTTCAGTAATTTTTTAATTTTGTGGAGAAATGCCAAACTCTGACCGGCTTTTCCTTCTGTCAGCCGGTAAAATCGAGGCAACTTTTTCGGGCCCACGGTGGCGTTAAAAACGTTTCCCTCGTTGACGCGCATGTCTTCGACCGTAAATTCGCGCGTTATAGCGAAGACGGGCGAGGCCGGGCCACTCTCGCGGATTTCGTTCGTCACGAATTCCCGCGGGAACGCCGCGCGGAAATCGAATCTTTCCAGAATTTCCCGGCATTTTGTTCTACCGCGCAGACATCAGTCGCCCGGCTCTCGGGCAGCTGCTTCGGGCTTTTCGGAAATCCCCCGAGATTCTTCGTAGCTCGTTTTCTTGCAGATATTCTTCCATTTGCCTCTTTCGGTATTGAATCACTACAGCGGAAGCTGTCTTCGAGATATTCCACGAGCACGCGATAAGCGACGAGAATCGTTGAATTATAAACTGCGGAATTCGGAACTACGGATCTTCGCGCAGATTTACGCTTTCCATGCTTTGTACGCTTTGGCGCGACGAAAATATTTTTAGCTGCTTTGGCAATCTTTTCCTGTGCAAATAAACTGTTACATATGTTTCATGTTGTGCATATATGTATATATTATAGATATTATATACATATATAAATATAAAACAAAATATATAGAAATATATTTTTATATATTTATATATTATATTATATTTATTATATATATTTATATATTATATTATATATATTTATATATTTATTATATATATTTATATATTATATTATATATATTTATATATTATATTATATGTATATGTATATTTTATTCATGCCTTCAACTCGAATTTCTTTTTCACGTTTATTTTTCTAGTAATTCTTCTATTTATTGCACTTATTACAATTATCTTTCATCTTCTTTTCTTTCGTAGCCTCTCGAGCAATTTCACAGTTTCCCGATCCTTTCTCACTACAATTTTTATCCTAACGCCTCCATCGATCTCTTTGCAATCTTTTGTTACACGGGAAAAAAGTTATCAAATCCATCCCCGCACAAATTATTTACTTTTTCTGATTTTATTTCTTTATTATTTTATTATTTCTTTTATTTGACTTCTTTATTCAGTTGCTCAGTGTCTGAAGACGGAAACGTATTAAAAATGCAGTTAATTTTTATTATAGCACGCGCTCGCGAGGCTTCGTGAAGAGCAAAAGCCACGAATGCGCACAAATCCGCGCTCTATTTGCAGAGAAATGATCGACACTAGAAGCTTTAGACGAGCTAACGTGACCCACTTCGGACTCCATGTTTTGTGATTATTGAAAACGTACAGACGTTTCCGTAGGAAATTATTAAATTTGATTTTTTTTATTCGCGCACTCCCGTTATTAAAAGTCAACTGAAATATTCACAAACGCGTCGTCGTAGTTCGTTTAACATTAACGAGTTCCATTAACGAGTTTCATTAACGAGTTAATTAAAGCGAGTTCTCTCGACGATTGTTTCCTTGATCGGCATTTCTAGTGTTACATCTTGTAATAAATAGCGTGTCGAGTGTAATCTAGATAGTTAAGCAATCTCAGAAATTTTGAAGTAATTAAAACACCGACTAACAGAATCAACTAACAATGCGTTTGGAGCTTGCGGCTACCGCCGTTTAATGCATTAGTTTGTGGAAGTCTAATTGTAAGTTACAGACGCTATTTCCGTTCTCTTACAACTTCGATATGCCGTGTAGAATGCGGTCGTAACTCTGTGGCTTAAACATTAATATCACTCTCCCGCGGATTTGCCACAATCTGCTACTTGCAACACCGGCCAAGATTTCATTAGCAAATATGCTATTTATTTTCACTTGCATACGTCAGCTGACTTGCTCCGATTTTTCTTCCGCAGTTGTTGAAACAATAGGAATATATTTCTACGAGCAGCTTCGCGATGAACATGTATGTACATATATTATATGTATTCGAACGTATAAATAATTATATTATAATAAATATGATAAAGTATAATTATGATATAATAACTTACAATTATAATATAATAAGTTATAATATATAATATAATATAAATTATAATATAAAATATAATTGTATCTATTATAATTAGAATGTGGATCTCTGTGCGAAATACAAATATTTTTCGTCTATTGCAAAAGGCAGTACAGTAAATTTCTTTCCAATTGTCTCTCAGCTTGTAAATAAAAATGGACAATTTGGGAAGAGGAGACACGATTATCCGTTTTTGTTTACAAGTTGAGGGAAAATTGGAGAGATTCAACTGTCTTCACTTAGGCGTATCATTCCTTCTATAATCTTCATACGTCGCAAGTAATGTATCGACGTTATTAAATGTTACTAATTTTCCTACTGTTCCAAATTAGAGAATTTGAAATTCTCTAGAGAGAAAAATGAAATCATAAATCTTTCGAAATTCAAGTAAATCTAATCACGACATTCTCATAAAACAACGTCACGCATACATAGCTCAATATTTCTACCGTTAATAAAAGCGTTGCATTAAACATTTAATACTGTCAAGTACGAATGCCGTCGGTGTGGGACAAACGTCGAACTTGTTTGTGCTCGTCCAGACAGCTTGAAAACAAAAGACCCGGTGGCTGGCAATAATCGCGATCCATTCGGTATGCGGCGACACAAGGAAACGCGTTAATCAGACCGCAAGGCGGATCGCGTAGCGAGGCACGAATCGATTCCTCCGCGAGTAGGAACGATCAATTAGGCAGAGCGGGGGATAGAGTGCGAATTCGTGTTCGCAGATTTCGCGGAATCGAAAGACGAAAGAACGAGGAGGGCGGTGACGGCAGCGATGCGAAGCCAAGCCGAGCCGAGCCGAGCCGAGCCGGCTGGCAAGGCGAAGCCGGCTCCGCAGACACGGATGCACACAGGTGAACCGGCCGCAAGGATTGCACGTGTGCGCTGCAGCGCCGGCTGCACTTCCCTGTACGTTGAACTATCGATCGTTTCGGGCCGGTCGGCGCACGGTGTTGCTGAATTTCCCCGAAATCCTGGCCGAAAGTCGAACTCGAAAAAGGTGGAATCCTTCGGATCTGTTCGTTCCGATTCATTTACGAGACGAGCGTGCATTATGCTCGCATTTAAAACCGATCGTTGACCCTTGGATGCTTAAGGCAGGGTCGGAGAAACGTTCACAGAATTTCGGACTAATGCAGTTTCGTTCCAGCAACGTTCTTTTATAAACTCTTTGTATTTTATTTTTGCGGTATTATTTAACAGCACCGTATAAATAAATGTATGATACTTCCAGCAGAACGAAATAATATTTATAGTACGTTTTCGAAAACAAAATGATCCTCCTTTAAGCAGACCTTAAAGCTTTTAATATCGTAAGTGTCCTAGGGATAAATTAATAGTTATTGGTTGAAGTCGATGATTTTGAAACGAGCATTTTTTATAAAATCTAGTCTACAAATAAAGTCTACTACACAGAATGAGTCGCCTGTCATTTTAATTCGAACTCATTTGTTGCCTGATTTAAACAAAATTTATATTCCGTCAAATGGAGAACATGAACAACTGCTTTAATATTTGTTCTTTTGTTATCTTGCTTTTCTATCTGTTTCTCTTCCGAAATATTGGTATAAAAAGCATGAAATTATCAAAAAGATTAGCAAAAATCTAATGATGATAGAAGTATACAAAGTAATAATTAACATTGAGCCATTAGAAATTACCATTTTTCACATCCTTAATTTGAAAATTGTTGGAATTACACAGTTACTTTCGTAGGAAATAATTGAATAAAAAGTCAAGCACGCGTTATAATAAAAACAGCAATATATCTAAATAAATTCAGTCTTCTAATTCTCATAAAGCAACGCATGTCAGACATCTTTAACGCTTGGTAAATTTAGCGTTTACTATAGTTTCGGTATTCTATGTTCACTCGTGTCAAAACTTGCATGCCGCAAGCTCCAAAAACTACGTTCTGCAGTTTTGATAGTTATCATAATTCTTCTGTGCATGATCGCCCTCCCTGCATTTGTGGCAGCATGTATATCACACTTCTATGGTTGTTAGCTTCGTACGCATCGTTATTTATTTAGGAAAAGAGTGAAAGGTAAACCGTGAAAATTCTGCGAACAGCACTAAAAGCTCCCGCGTTCTTCCAGAACTAAAGATTCCAGAAATGTTTTACGGAGATTCGTTTCTTGCAGCGATCTTACAACGAGTCTCTGTCCGCGCGATTCGCCGTTGCATTCGGATGCAGTTCTGCTAAAACGCTCGAGCATTCGTTTACGGGTCTCTTGATCGTGCTCGATTGTGCATAATCGAGACCGGTCATCGACGTGTCTACCCAATTCGGCCGAGTGCACGGCGGCCCTTCACTTTGTACGCCGAGTTGTTGAAAGCTCTTTCGTTTCGCGATTTTCGACTCGACGGAACCTTGTGTGCAGGCAAAAGGAAACTGCGAACTCTGCACCGGAGCGTTTGTTCTGTTAGAAACGATCCGGTTCTTCGGCGTCGGACGATCGACTGCGGTTCGATCGTCGTTCTTAGCTTGTTTACGTATAAATTACGTATAAAAGCTCTTTCGAAACGAGATTTATGCAACGATTTTACGAACAGATCTTCTGTAAAGATCGCATGTCAAGATTTTATGTAAATGCTGGATGCTGCGTCCGTCGTCCACAATCTTCGTTCGCGAGATTATCATCCGCATCCTCGAATTTCCCGCAACATTGACAGATGTTACGTTCTTTTAGCGTATTTCGCCCGAACGCAATTACGTCCAGCTATTTAATTCCTATCTAAAATTAGATATCTAATTAAGAAAGCGCAGATTGGATCTGAAGGATCAGATTCCGAGCTTTAGAATGGTATGTGATAAACCTGCAGAGATAATTGTATTCCGTAATCAAAACGTTTCACGATATTAGGAGTATAAATTATAATTTTAATAGCGTCGTACACAGATGCTAGTTATTATTATAGATATAGATTATTATAATTTTATATTCTATTATATTATCTATAATATATTATTATGATCTGAGTATAGATTTAGTTACTATTATAAATATATTATTGTAAATAGCCTTGTTTTCCCGATCTTCAACCAGCTGGTCAGCATATATCTCGACGATTGAAACATATTTTTTCAGTATCATTCAGTATTAAACGAGCTAAAAGATTCATGTTACTAGCACATTGCCAGCATAAAAATTTATATTACTATTAACCCCTTGACATACCATTTTCTTCGCAGTTACTGCGATTAGAAATTTTTCGATTGCAATAATTTCTTAGAAGCGAAAGAAAATTGCTGCTTATTGTATGCCTAAATTCACTTGAATGCTTAAACATTGATGACGAGAGATTAGAAATTTATTGCAATTTTAAAGGACAGAATAACAGCTATACTCGATAAATTATTACTAGAAATTTTCATGACGAATCGGACTCGTCAAAGTACAGCAAGGGGATAATATAATAAAACTGAATATTTTACGTTGAAAGTTACCGTCGACGATATTACATATTTTAAATGATGTTACAAATTGCAACGTAATTTTTTCGTTATTCGTACATTACATTGTACCGTTGCACGTCTATCATAATAAATTCCGATACGCGTATCGAAACATGCAGCTATCGTTTTGCGCATCAGACCTGCCCTTTTCATTTTCGATCGCAGTTTAAAGTCGCATCAAATCCGCTCTTTTGTTTTTACGTATCCTCGGAGTCACGTGTCACAGAGGCTATCCGTTTACCAATAAAACGATACAAGAGATCCGCGTTTTTGGCGGATTTCTTGTTCGATAACTTCTTCTGCGAAGAGGAAAATAGACAGTAATGACGTCGGACAACGGATCAGGCACGGATGATCGAATGTCTGCGCAACGAGAGAGTTCTGCAGTTTTTGTTAACGACGAACGTGGCCATTTTTATTTCGAAGCAAATCACGGATGCTCGTCGGATTCCTTTTCCGCTTAGTTCGCGATTATGCTATCATAAACGAGGCATAGCAGTAGACACCCAAAGCATTATTTTGCCACCCAAAATTAGGGCTTCGGAAGTCTCGTTACCATTTTCGTGTCGCACATATCGCTAACGATATTTTTTATAATCGTCGACAATCGGCGACTAGAAAAATGAGTCGCGAGGCCCGAACAATCGCATCTCCCAAAAATTTAATATCCGTAAAAATCGTATCTCCCAAATTGTCCATTTTCGTTTACAAGCTGAAGGAAAAATTGGGGAGAATTCGCTATGTTTTTCAAGTTGGAAGTAATAAGCATAAAAAGAAGATCTCGGTCGTAACGTTAAATAAATACATAAAAATCGCGTCGATTGTAAAGCGTGATACCGTTTTGTCCCGGAACGAATCAGAAATGATCGTCGCGACATAAATTCGTTTGTAAATCGTTTTTTTCCTCGGCGCGCTATCGGATCGCCGTCGAACCGTTTGTTAAATCCGATCGCGAAATGATTTCGTAAGTTTCGTTTTGCCCGACGCGCCCCGTCGCGATTGCTTTTCGGGCTTCAATAATTTTCCCGCAATCTATTTTTTGTCATCGCCCGGGGCCCGCGAAAACAAAGCAATTTTGGCGGATCGCCGCCGCTACACGAGCGATTCTTTTATAACGCAGAAATCGACAATCGGACTACTCGACGCGAGTTCGCGCGATCGCACAGCCTTCCGGCGGCCATTTTATTTTTCGGCCGATTGTTTTGCAACCTGATAATGGATTTCACTTGACGGCGAGCTGTGCATGTACACGTACACGCATATATATCAATATCCGTGAAACGATGATCACTTCCCGCGCGCGTATTCTCTTTGCTTTCGCTGAAAATGCAAAAGCTGACGATAGTCAACGGAAAATCGCTTTCGTTCGTCCGAATGAATAGATCGATATTTTTGAAGCGAATGCTCCCACACGATATTTCACTCTGTCGTTTCGAGCCATTTAGCTGTATGACGTAATTTTTCACATAGATAAATACGGGATGGCTGAACAAAACGCATAAACTTGTTTGCACGCGTGATTGCAATCTGCTATAAAAAAGCATAGCAAAGTCTTTCTCTTCGTGCAGTGATTAATGAATACAGTAATGTCTCCCTAATTGACGCTCAGATTGTCCACGAAATTGGACAATTTGGGAAGAGGAGATTCGATTGTTCGAGCCTTGCAGCTCGTTTTTATAATTGTTGAAAATCGGTAACTATAAAAACAAGTCGCGAGGCTCGAATTCGCAAGGCTCCTCTTCCAAAATTGCCCATTTTTGTGGACAATTTGAGCGTCAATTAGAGACATTACTGTAGATATATAGTTATAAAGCGTCGGTTATATATAGTTATATATAGTTATAAAGTGGTCCACAAAAGTGTTCGTACACCATCTAAAATGTAATAACTTTTTTCAGATAAGGGACTAGTCTACTTGACAATGACTGAAATGCTTTTTTTTTAAATTTTGTTATTACTAGGAATGACAAAAGAATAAAAGGCTCTCGTTTTTTAACTTTTTTATCCGAGCCTATAACAAAAATTTAAGACATGCCTTTCGTGAAAATTTGGCTCCGATAAAAAAGCTAAAAATTGGAAGATTTTTCTTTTTTTCTTTTTTGTCATTCCAAGAAGTAGCAAAATTTTAAGAAAGCACTTCGGTGATCGTCTAGTAGGCTAGAACCCGCTATCATCTAAAAAAAAAGTTTAAGTCACTTAGTCCACTGTAATTAAATGTAACTTAATCCTTATATCACAACGCTCGAAATACGTAGTCATCGGACTTGCGCTATTTCTGCGCCAATTTTCGTGTCCTCGTCACAGATCAACCGATAACTATCGAAATGAAGTTGCCTGTAACAAGTTCGCTGTTCGCCAACGCGGAATTTTACAGGGACGAATCGAAAACAGGTACTCGGATTTCTACACAAGGGTTAAAAAGTACGTAGCCAGAAACAGGTCGAAGTTGGCAGAAAAATTAGATCGACGTCACGACCGGCGAACGTCTCATCGATTGCTAAAGTTTGCTCTGCAAATTGCGTCTCGAGCGGAAGGACAGTCGGTGGTAGAAACTTCGATGTTCGTTCGTTCGAATGCAGAGTACACGAGCTCAAGAACTAACACAATATATACATATATTAAGGTCGATACGGTCCGCGTCGTAACAGAAGCGGTTTGCGTCTGATCCGATCGAAATTCGTGCGCAGAAAGATATGGAATCTTTCGAAACGTGAATTTGTGCCTTATTGAAAGTAAAAGAAACGTTGTTCCTTCGACGGCCGGGAAAAATCGGACTTGCCGGTTGCCGTGGACGCTTCGCGAATGTCGTCGTAGATTTGATAAAAATAGCGGCAATTTTGCGGTGCGTTTGAAATAAACAAATATTTTTCATACGCGTTTCGCCTAGGTGACTGAAACTAAGACGACTTTAATTATCGAATTGTTATACAGATCTTTATGCAAAATAATACGAAGTTAATTTTGAGAAACATAAGTTAAATGTCTTTCCTCTTTCAATAATCGTATCAAGCTGAAATTAACGTAACAGTATCCTTAAATTCTTGTAATTCCTTCGACGATTTGTATGCAAGCTATTTATTTTTGTCATAAATGTATAAAATCTGTATACGATACAATATTTTATGACGCGTGGAATTACATGTCATTATATGTCAAAAATCAATTACGTTATTATTTCTTTCAAGTCGGCAAACAATCCGAATACACATATCCAATTCTCAAAAAGCGGATAGAATTCGTGAAAAATCGTCGTATCAATTTTTAATTATAGAAAAATTCCAATGTGAAAGATATTACAGTCAAAGAAGAGTTAAAAGTACATCAGCCACGAATCAAAAGAGTCGAGTTAAAAAGGACAGCCAAGATTTAATCCGCAACGTAGAATTCGCGTTATAAATATTTGATAAAAACCAGAAAAAGATAAACTAGATTTAAAAAAATAAAAACTCTTCAAATCTCTTTCTTGTTTCTCTTTTTATATCTCTTTTTATATTCAGGCCGCGCCTGCATAACGAATGAAGCCGGCCCGCACTTCCAAATCAAAAAATGAAAAACTCGCTCGCGGTTAGACAGTTAAGGAGAAGATACAATAAATAAATATAATAATAATAATAATAATAATAATAATAATAATAATAATAATAATAACCAAAGGAGCAGAATCGACAGACGCGAAACGCGAACGGCGAGCGGCGTCGTTCCTCGGCCGCGGGGAATCCATAATCCAGACCGTAGTCCCGTGTGTAAAAAGCGTGTGTGTACATGTGTAAGTCACATTTTACACGGCAGAGAACCGGCGCCGTTGTCGGCAGGCTCGGCCTCGTTGGTGGAGAAACTCTTAATTCTCTAAGGTATCAGTATTGTGTCACCTGTGATGGCGATCTTGCAGGACCACTTGCTGGTACCCTCAAGGACGATCTGTTCGGCCTGCTCGAGGCTGTCTATGTGCGTGTCCGGGTCGACTGAAAACGTCGTGCTGAAAAGAAGACAATGTCCTTGTCATCGGAACGTCCTTCGACAACCTCTCGTACCGAGCACTCGACGGCAAAAGTGATTCGAGTACGAATCTCAGCATCTCCCAGCGTCGATGAGCGGCGTCGTCGCCGCGTTGGCCGGGAACGCGCGGGGTACCTTTTGCAGAGGCCACCGAAGAACGTGTGGTAGGACAGTCTCAAAGCGCAGGGGGGGAGATGGGGATCGTCGGGAGTACACATTCAACGCGGCAGAGCAGTGGGCGACGAGTCAGGCCAGACTAGCGAGAAATGACGATGACGGCGGCGAACGGAGTGTCCCCTAAGACCCGGCAAAATGACGCGCGGCAATCGTGAAAGCAAAGCATGTACCCCCCGCACAATCCCGATCCGTGGAGGTGTCGTACGCTGGAGGCAGTCGCTCTTTCTCTCTGGCTAACGACCGCGCGCGCGCGGTCCTCGCGCTGACGGCGGCGGGCGCAAGCGGGGACGAGTCTCAAGTTTGGTGAACGGATGCGCGGAAATCGTTCCGGGCAGAAGCTTCGGATGCCTCGGAATGGCAGGAGAGGAATGAAAGCGACAGAGAGAGAGAGAGAGAGAGAGAGAGAGAGAGAGAAGAGAGAGGGAGGACGAGGAATAATAACAGCTCGCGCGGCTCTGGAGCGAGGATTGCGACAGACAGACAAATGCAGGACGATGAATGAAAGGCCCCCAAGGTTCCCGCGGGGAGGAACCCGCGCCGCGCCCGTTCGGGATGAGTTCTCGGAGAGCGGAAAACGTGTGCGCGGCGGTAAATAACAATAACAGCGGGCCCGGGGTGTATCGGGCTGTCTTGCGAAGCCTCTGGATAGCGGCGAGGATTTCTCGGTCGTTCAAACATTTCCGGGACACGGGTTTCCGATAGACACGGCGGGCTCGCCGTGTCGCAGCGGGAACACGTTCCGGCACGTCAAGGCGAATGAAAGCACCCGCGATAAATATTTGAAACGAAATCGCTCGGATCCTCATCACGGCTTCGTTGCGAGCTCTGTCGGGCGCAAACCCGGCTGGACGGACAGGGCGAGGCGTGGGCGCGGGCGCGGGCGCGATCCGTGTGCACTGTCGCGACACGAATTCCCTTTGAATAGGACGCTACGCCCACGGAGTTCGTTCGACAGGGTTAATCCGCGCGTTCCGCCGCTTTGCATATTCCGCGGGGGCCCTAGAAACCGCTTCGGCTCGAGGCCCGATCGATCGCGACGCAGCGGGCAACGGCTGCGTAAATCCTCGCGCCACCTGTTAATCCACGAGACGATAGAATTAGCGCCGCTTTGTTCGGACCTGCCTCGGCCCCGGCCGCGGCAGCTCGGGGCAGCTCGTTATCCCGAAATAAGAAAACTTGTTGCGTCCGACCGACGTGGCTGATCGCCAACTTATAGAGCCGTTTCCCGTCTTCGGGAAACTTCGCGGTAACTAGAGTTTTTCGGAGGATTTGCGGATCGACGTCGGCAGACCCGACCGACGTCGCTCGATCGATCGGACGACGGCCGAAACGGACGGAAGACGTCCGTTTTACCGGGTGCCTTGGCTTCCTGTTGAGCGACTCGGAATTGTGGACACGGGTCGAGTTACTTCGTTGTTAACCACGGTAAATTCTTCCTAATTGGGCCGCGGTGTTTCCGATGAGAGAATGAAAAACACGGGGTAAGGAGAGCGACTTTCAGCGCGAGCTTACCAGAAGCGAACAAAACCTTTTGAATAGCAACGTTGATGTTCTACGACGGCACAGTGTCTAGATGGTACAGTAAATTCTCCATAATTGACGCTCGGATTGTGCACAAAGCTGGACAATTTGGGAAGAGGAGCTGCGATTATTCGAGCCTCGTTTTTATAGTCCGGGCTCGTTTTTATAACTGTCGATAACCGTTAGCTATAAAAAATGAACCGCGAAGTTCGAATAATCGTATCTCCTCTTCCCAAATTGTCAATTTTAGGGAGAATATATATCAATTAAGGGAACAAATTAGGAGAACAATTTAGGGAGAATTTACCGTATGCTAAGCGATGCCATTTTGAATCCTTGGAAAGTAATCGAAGAAAATGTTGGCGTCACTTTGTTCGAAGCACAAGCGAAACCGACGGAGCCGAACGTTTTGCGTTACAAATAAAGCAACCGATAACTGCGCCAGCTCGAGCACCGCCATTTTGTTTCCCTGACGTCTAACGAGGCCTAAGGGTCTAAGGGAGATAACGAGACCTTATATTATAGCAAGCGAAACGGGCGAAGAAGTCCGTGCTCTCGCGAGCTCGCTTTTCCATCATCTACTTCGAAATCGTGGATTAAAATGAACCTTGCGACGAACTATGCTCGGACCAAGCGCCATTTCGATTCCTTGGAGTGCATTGGGCCGACAAGAAAGCGTGGGCCCGAGCTGCAACTCAGGGGCGAAACATAACATGAACTAACGTAATTCGTTTCTTGCGTTACTCGTTCTTGCCGGCGGACAATTTAATGAGTCGGAAGAAAGGCGCAGTGCAAGGAGCATCGGTTAATTCGGGCTCGCGTGGTCCGCACCGAGAACTACAATTTCCAGCTTGCCCAGCAGACAGCTTTAGCTGCTGAAAAGTTCGGAAGAAGAGCTGTGTCGCTGCAACCACGAGATCCTGCGGTGAAAAAAGCTTCGCGCACGGTATCTCGCTGCAGCGAGCAGCTTCGAACTAACCGAAGGAATGCATGCGTTGCGCTGGAGAAAATTGAAGTGTTTCTACTTTGGTACGTAATTACGTACATCTCTTTTTTACTTTTGGAGATGAAGGGGTACAGACATTGCTGTAGACAGTTGAGGGCTCATTCGAAAGGTCCTTCAGTTTGGAAATGCGTTCGAAGATTTTACGAAAGCGAACGCGTATTGTTGAAGCTTTCGCATCGCGGAGCTGTGACTGTCTAAAAGGATGCGTCGTCGAAGGCAGTCCTTTCTGAGAAGATCATCGTTTGATCTGAAATTGTTAGACCTATTCGAGTTAAACCCTAATTCGAGCTAAAATGCGTCCTATTGCGAGTTAACCCTTTGCACTCGAAGCTGCTTTAACTGTGAATCTGAAATCATTTTTTTGGCTTATAACATTTCCTTTTTGTACGTCGAAGTGCATTTTCTGCATACGAAATTGAGTTTTGTGACTCGTATAACAGTTACAATTTTACTTTAGATTTCTTAAATCTAAACTTTGATAATATATAAAATTATCTCGGAACGCGACATAACAATTTCGTCTCGGAGTCGTCGCTCGAGTGCAAAAGGGTTAAAACCTAATTGGAGTTAAAATGCGTCCTATTACGAGTTAACCCTTTGCACTCGAAGTCGCTTTAACTGTGAATTTACAATAATTTTTCTGGCTTATAACATTTCCTTTTTGTACGTCGAAGTGCATTTTCTGCATACGAAATTGAGTTTTGTGACTCGTATAACAGTTACGCTTTTACTTTAGACTTTTTAAATCTAAACTTTCATAACATAAAAATGATCCGAGAACGCGACATAATAATTTCGTCTCGGAGTCGTCGCTCGAGTGCAAAAGGGTTAAACCCTAATTCGAGCCAAAATGCGTCCAAAGGAGATCATTTTCCAATCCTCGAAACTCAAGAACCTAGAAAAAACGTGGAAGATTCGAACCAGATACGACTTCAAATTGAATAGCATAATCGACAAAACAATATAACCTGAGAGAAGATTTTAAATTTTGCTCATTCGCGCGTTCCGTCATTAATCGCATGTAATTATCGGCACGCGTGATTTTGGAACGACCGAAGGAATCGACGGGGCAACGATATCAGAGTTTCGACAACCTTTCAGCTAACTCGGCTCGTATATTTGATTAGCCGCTGGGTCGGTTTCGATAAACGGCGACCCGATATCGCGTTAACTTACGAAGCAGGACCGGCGAGGGCGGGTTAACTTTGACAATAGCACCTCTATGTGCCAGAGGAGCTACAACAAGTTGCCACGCGATCTTAACGAACTTTCGATTAAATTCCTCTGGAATGGAGGAAGACGGCTCTCACGTGTCGGGCAACCGCGTGACGCACGATACACGTACAAATACGAGAGCACGGGCATGGAAACACGCGAATCCCACTATCGACACGTGTACGGTTTCCTATCCAACGATTGGTTTTATTCGATTTCAATCCTTTGCGCTCGCACACACGACCGCAGAAGCACTCGCAATTAAAAGATACGCTGATTAAAGAATATCTCAGAATTGTATTTTGTAGTCCAACGTATTTAGAACAACGCGGAATTGTAAACCTCTTTGACTGGAATTCAGGTTTGGTGAAATTCTCAAGCTCCAAATATTGTAAAATTTAATCTTCGTTTATTTTTTGACGCGATAAAAGACTGCAGATTTCGCGCACTTGTAACAGAAATGAGTAAATCGAGCACGAAAGGACGAGAACGTTTAAAGAATTTTCAAACGCTATTACATCTTGTTCCACTGAAATTAAGACGAATACAAACATTTGATTTAACCCTCGACCGGCGAGCGTCGCTGTGAACGACAAGTACTGGATATAAAATAAAAATGTTAAATTACAATATCATATAAAATATGTGGAAAACTTTGCTGGTTTCTCTGGTAGTGACACTGATAGACTGACTCGAGAAACTGAAATTCATTCTGAACCTGCGGTTAAATTAATAAATTTATATTAATAATTAATAAATTAATAAAAAAACGGTAAAAAGACTTGGGCGGCTATTTTCCGACACTCGTCCGCAAAGGGTTAATATATTTATATATTACAATTTAAATTATGTATTAAATATTATATATTTAATTATAATATATAATATATATTATAATTAATATATAATAATATATAATAATAATATAAATAAAATAAAAATAATATATAATAATAATTATATATTAAATACTATATATTTTTAATATATTTAAATAACCGTGTCAACGTTTCTTACAAATTCCTCTTTATTTTGCATAAAAATCCGCAGTCAGGTTTCGAACCAGACGTAGCTACGAGCGCAAAGAATCGATTCGACATTCGGATTATACCCTGTTTGGAATGTTCCTCGTTGAAGATGTTCTCGAATGCACGGGATGCAGATGAGAAGTATCTTTGATCTCTAGCAGTCTACACAGATGAATGATCGACTGATGAAGCTAATCGATTGATTCCTAGCGACGAACGATGAAACGACTTGATCGACAGTACTGCTGCCGCTAGGTTATTTTAGCACAGATACACACGTAAACAACAGAATTACACTTACCGGAGAATCACAGAAGCCGAACGGTGACTAACGACTGAAACCTCACGGTCAAAGGGCCAAAGGGCTAAACGGCCCCGTGATCACAACGATCGCCGCTAATTCGCGGTCCTAGACTTTCAGCTGCAAACCTGGCAGATCGACGAAAAATGTTGCCATTCTCGTTGATTAGAAATCGAACAATCAAGCTACTGCGATTTGTCGCGGCGAGGATCGAAAGGATCTACGATGCGGTTTCCTAAATCGCTCCGAAGAATGATATATTACCGGAGATAACGTCTGTGTACACCGTTATGGCGACGCGTCCGTTAATTCCAACAATGTATTTCCGCGCGGCTGTGTTATCGAACATTCTAACGAGCGCGGACACGATTTCCGAATTTGTCCGCTTGTTGGTAGCCGGGGCATGTTCCGCCAGGATTTTAAGCAAATTCAAGTTCCGCATACGAACCTGCTGTGCCTTCGATCCCTAATTCCGTCGTCTATACGTCGCCGTCGTTCGCAAGCCATTCCGAACACTCGCGCCAAAAAATCAGAATTTGAAATGTCCGGCGAGAGTTTGTCCACGAAGCCGATCGAACGAATCACGCTTAAGCGGCGGACGTGTTCTTAGACATTTTATAGCGATTATCGGAATAAGATTCCTGAAGTCTTAGATTGAAATTACTCAACTTCTTTGTTGAACTTTCGTTGCGTTAACGCTAAACCTACCAAGCAGTAATACTAACTGGTATATACTGCTTCACAAAAGTGAGAAGACCGAATTTATTTGGAATTTGTAAAGTTTCTATTATAAAACTTGCTCCAATAATATAACTAATTCAAGCGTTTTCCACGAAAGAGTCTCGGAACTTTGCAGAATTGCAAAATAAGAAAGCGGTCACTTCGACCGCGGTAGGTTTAGCGTTAATGCACCGATGCGTTAAAGCTGCACTATCTCCGGAGTGGACGAAATTGTGAAACAACTCCCTCATTTCCGTATTGTGAGATATGTTATTCTTTTACCACTGAAACGAAAGAAAACTCGAAAAATGCAAGTAACAAACGCGTAACTTTAAAGTTACGTTACAGACGATTAAAAAGCTCTTCGTCGTTCATTTTTGTTACATAAATCGCTGATAACGGTTTACAAATTTTAATGGGACCGAGTGTTCGGTGACTTACGGACGACAATGTAGGTTCTATCGAATTGGACGGGCTCGGTGATCCATGAAGAAGATGATGGGAGGTAGTTGATGACGAAGAAACGTCGAATCGAAGACGAAGAACTATTATTTCCCGGGACAGCTCAATTCGAAGACGGTTTACTTAATGTTAATGGAATGAACTTGCGAACTTGGTGAACTCGATTCCATCGATCGGTCGAAACGTTCTGCAGCGCAGAATGGGAACCGACTGCTGCGAGTAGCGATGGCATCGAGCGTGTATGATCGAGTGGCAATGAACAGAATGCTTGAAACCTTTATAAACACTCGGGAAATAAAAATGTATCGAAGTAACTGGTTGTAAACATTTTAACGAGTACAGTAATGTCTCTCTAATTGACGTTCAAATTTTGCAGAAAAATGGACAATTTGCGAAGAGGAGATACGATTATTCGAGCCTTGCGGCTCGCTTTTATAATTGTTGGCAATCGATAACCATAAAAAAGAAGCCACAAGGCTCGAACAGTCGTATCTTCTCTTCCAAAATTGTCCATTTTTGTGGACAATTAGAGAGACATTACTGTAGAGACATTACTCAATTACAAACATTACTTTAAACGCCCAAAGTTATGCCAAGGTTATGCCGAAAGTTATGCCAAGAGTTATGTCTGGGTTATACCAATGTTATGTCAAAGTTATGCCAAAGTTATGTCAGGGTTATGCCAAAGTTATGTCAGGATTATGTCAAAGTTACGTCTGATTTATAAATTTGCAACAAAATAACATGCGCCGTTTCATTATATGAAATAAAAGTTAAATAAAAGCTTACTATACTCGTATAGCTGTATCATACATAGTAGATTATGCTTACGCCTTGAAATTAATGATAGCGCATGTGTGAAACATTATTCTTTAAAATGGGTCGTCTTGAACAATACAATTATACTTTTTGAAAAATGTGGTAACACTATCAATTGAAAGCCGAAAGGAATCAGGAAATTCCCTTTCGACTTCATTTGTTCGTCAAGCGATACCAACCAGTTTCACTGAAAAGCCGTTACTTTCTTCAGAATTTAACATTTTACTAGCTAGTCTTCATTGATTCCTTTTTTTGCACGCTTTGTCAAGTCGAAATGCTTTCCCGGGTGTTTATCTCCTGCAACGTTGGAACGAAAGACTGCGCGCTCTGTCCACATCGTACCAGTTCCGTAGTTCCGTCTCGCTTTGTTTTGATTACAGGCGAAGCAAGCCTGGGCCGGGCTTGTCTGCAAGTTTGAACACGTTTGGGCGGTGCCGGCGGCTTGGCACGCTGCGAGCACGGCACGCGTAGTGCGAACATTCCGATGTAAATCAAATGTAAGGATGATTCGGCTTTGATCAGACTTGGAGCACGAACCGAGCCTGGAGCGCTGCGAGCACGGCACGCGTAGTGTGAACACTCCAATATAAATCAAATGTAAGAATGATTCGGCTTTGATCAGACTTGGAGCACGGCCCAAGCCTGGTTCGCGTAGTATGAACACTCCGATATAAATCGAATGTAAGAATGATTCGGCTTTGATCAGACTTGGAGCACCGCCCGAGCCTGGAGCGCTGCGAGCACGGCACGCGTAGTGTGAACACTCCAATATAAATCAAATGTAAGAATGATTCGGCCTTGGTGAAACTTGGAGCACGGCCCGAGCCTGGCACGCGTAGTATGAACACTCCGATGTAAATCAAATGTAAGAATGATTCGGCTTTGATCAGACTTGGAGCACGGCCCGAGCCTGGCACGCTGCGAGCACGGCACGCGTAGTGTGAACACTCCAATATAAATCAAATGTAAGGATGATTCGGCCTTGGTCAAACTTGGAGCACGGCCCGAGCCTGGCACGCGTAGTATGAACACTCCGATATAAATCGAATGTAAGAATGATTCGGCTTTGATCAGACTTGGAGCACAGCCCGAGGCTGGCACGTAGATGTGAATCGACCCTAAATCCGTAAAATTAGACATTGTCTCGAGTGACAATCGATTCGACTGGGTTCCACGAGTGCATATCGAACTTGATGCCATCGCTACAGCTCGGGCACAGCCGGGTCTCGAAAGACAAAAACGTGGTCGGTGGTCGAACGGGTCGGACGAGACGACGCGAAGGGAACGCCGGGAAACGTCCGATCGATGCCGCGCCGGTAATTTCGTTTCGCGATATTGTTGTGTCCGATGGCGAGCGTAAATTATGGAGTCGACACTTGGACAGCGTCGAATACGGCGCGCCACCGCGATCGACGAAAGCGTCGAAGTAATTGGAAGGAACGTATGGAAATGGGATGCGCGCGGTTCGGGGGGAATGACCTGCGAGAAATATGCACCCGTTCGTCACATCGCACGTACGATATTATTTCCGTTCGCGGTGTGTATAATATCTGTTGCACACAGTGTTCCCCCGTTGCAAACCCGATTTCCGCGTCGGAGCCCGTCCCCGAGGCGAACGTAACGCGATCTTGAGAACGCGCCCGCGTGTTCTCCCGTTCCCGTTTGCGGCGCCGATGAAAATAAACGAATACACAATATGTATTTCTCGCGTCGGCCCGCTCTGAAAAGTTGTTCGGGCGCCGCGGGCTCGTTTACATGCCGGGCCACTTTTTCCATTTTCGCCCCTTTGGAAACCATAAAAGAGTCTCTCTGGCCAGCGACGATGACCTCGTTAGAAGCAACGTCGTCGCCGCGACCGAGCGGCGGATTTACAACGGGAGCGTGTTTTGATATGCGTGTGTATGTGTGTATGTGTGCTGCTGCACCGTGCACCGGGTATTTTCTTGGACACTGTATTTGCGGCTCGGATTACTTCGTCTTTGATCGCGGATGCGGTTCTGTGTGTCGCGCGACCGAGAAGCGTTGATTCCTTTGCGATTAAGCAAATTGGAGCTTGCCGAGTTGCTGAAGGGTACCTTAACGTTTAGCATAGAATAGCGTGTACGGTATGCGGAGCGTCGACGTACCGGGTGTGCTGGGAATTTTGGCGACAATCGTCCGCGAAGAGATTTCGCGTTCATTTTACTGCGACCGAGGATCAAATCTTTTCTCTCGCTGCGGTTGCAACGAAACCATTTCGCGATCCGAAGCTTGTGTGCAACGGTATCTCTCCTGTATATATGTATGCGTGTGTGTGTGTGTGTATATATATATAGGTGTCGAGCTGAAATTCGCGTCCACTTTCCGCGAGGACGAGGCCAATTTGCGGACCGTAACCCGTGCGAACTGCCTCGCGAAGAAGTTGTCCGCCCCATTGGCGCGACGTTCCGCGTTCGGTCCGTCGTTTTGCCACAACCGTGCGCTTGCTGCAGGCGTCTTGCACGCGTCTTCGGGCCCCCTCGACCCTCGGGTGCCGATTAACTTGCGATTCGTTTGTCAGCGTAGCGAGTACACACCGATGCGCGCAGTGCAATTCTACACAGACGTACGGCACCGCGCAGACGTTCGAAGATTTTCGGACGAGCGTCACGGTGTCGCGGACAATTTTCTCCGGTTGCCCGCGACCGTTTTCCCATGAACGTGTTCGGAACGTCGAGAGACAGGGGGTGAGATAAAGGACGGACAGAGTGACGCTAACAAGAGCCCGGGCGGAGGTCGAAGGGGTCGGTGAGAGGGGGACGAGAAAAGTGAGAGACGAACAGCTAGAAAGATAACAACAAGGACGATACGCGGAATAAACGAGGAAGAAAAGGTAAAAGAATTCACGTTCTGGGGAACACGGCCGGGCATTAAAGAGAGACATAGACAAATAGAAGAAGAGAAGGGGAGAGAAAGAGTGAGAGAAAGAGCGTGTGAGAGAGAGAGAGAGATGAAGGGGATGGAGAATTCTGTCCGCGAACCGTGAAACCCGTTCCAGAACACCACACTAGCTGCACAGCTCTATGCACACATATGCGAAGAACGGGTGCATTCCGACAACGGGCACAGCCAAAACCGCTAGACAATATACAATAGAATATATAGATGTGACAGTCAGTACAACACAGCAGCAGCCGGCAGAGCGTCATACGTCGATGATGAAATAATAAAGATATAATCACAGTCATGGAGCAGATTATGATGGACCCTCTGCAATCCGACATCGATCTTGGAACTCGGAAAGGACATTAAATTATTATTATTGTTATTAGTACAAGTCGCTCGATCTAATTGCAGTAGCGAGTAGCATTAGGTACTTCTCGCAAACATGCTGAATGCACTGGGTCAAAAAGGTACTGGCACATTCAGTTTCTTTTTCTTTTGCAATAATGCAAGTCATAAAGCGAAAATATTGATGCAATTTAGTTTTATCTTTATTATACACGTTGCAGCGAATATTATGTCGGTTTAGTAACGTCGGTGACCTGTCATTAAAAATAGTGCAGAAATGATGTAAACTGTATAATGGAAGATTAGATATTTATTATGTTTTGTATAGTTATTTATTTTGTATATCCTTAAGAAAAGCAACGAGAAATTTGGTTCTGAATGTATATCACGTTTGTGATAGTTTTTGTTTCTTGTTCATTATATGACAATGGTAAATATTTAACGCCTTAAAACCAGCATATTATTTTCGTATATAACGAAGTGCTAAAAAATGTAGATTGCATCGCTGTGTTACTTTATAACAGAAAAACCGAGTGTCACAATACTCGTTTTTGTCCATTGTACAGTAATGTCTCCCTTGCCGACGTTCAGATTGTCCACAAAAATGGACAATTTGCAAAGAGGAGATACGATTATTCGAGCCTTGCGGCTCGTTTTTATAATTGTTGACAATTTAGAACTATAAAAGCAAACCGCAAGGCTCGAATAATCGTATCTCCTCTCCCCAAATTGTCCATTTTTGTGGACAATCCCGGCGTCAATTAGAGAAACATTACTGTATTTATAAAGAAATCACCTAATTGTACTCGACTCCGATAATTTGAACGTTCGTAATATCCCAGATTCGTCGGAATTTATCGATGCAATCGATCGCAGAATGCGGAGGGTCGAAGAAACAATGAAAGACAGATATAATAAGTAGAACACATGAATGCGAAATGTATAGAGGGGATCGTTGGATAACACAAAGGGATATTCGGTGAGTGGATCCATAAACAGAAAAAAGATCTCGTAATAATGATAATAACGAGAATAATAATAATAAGAAGAAGAAGAAGAATAAGAATAATAAGAAGAAGACATTGAGGCACATAGGTGGTACACATATGTATGTATCATAATAATATATGTATAGTATAGAATCGAGCGCCGCACGTTTCATCGTTTCGTTGCGCGGAGGGGTGCAAAACCGGCCATGGCCGGCGGTCACAACGAGCTGGCCACAAACCTGTAATGGCGATCTTCGCGGACCACTTGCTGGTACCGTCCAGAACCGACTGCTTCACCGACGTCATGTGACCCGTATGCGCCGCGTCGTCGACCCCGAAGACTGACCTAAACTCCGACGAGACTTTCTTTCACATGAGCTGTGCCAACGGCCCAGATCTCGTCCTACCTGTTCCCCTCGTTCGGCTAGAGCCATTTTCTCAGAGCGCGTAATTCGTGTCATTCTGCGCCCCTTACCTCCGTAGGCTACCTCCTCCACCCCGTGCGCGCAGACACCGCCGCGCAATGTGAGTCCATTAAGTTTGAAGCTATGGTCTTGCAAATATTGCGTGTAGAAATTAGAGTGCCGCCTAGGTTGCCCCTCGCGATTCGATTATGCAAATGAAAATTGTCTCCCGTTGCTGAACAATTTGGACGCAGAGCTTATACAGTGAAGCAAAACTGACCGTTCGCTGGTCGAGGTAACTGGTTTTAATCGTAAGAACGTGTGTCTACAGGGTGTTCCATAATTATGTTAACACACGGGACGGGATGATTCCTGAGGTGATTTGAAGTAACTTTTTCCTTAGCGGAAATGCAATCCGCGGCTTCGTTTGCGAGTTATTAACGAAAAACGCTGACCAATGAGAGGCGAGCACGGTTGGCGCGAGGCGACCGAGCCAACGAGCGGTCGAAGCCCAGTTTAGCTCGTCAGCCTAGCGCTAGGCGAGCTCGCCTTTCACTGACTCGGCAGCCTAGCGCTAGGCGAGCTCGCTCTCATTGGCTCGGCAGCCTAGCGAGCTCGCCCTCATTGGCTCGTCAGCCTAGCGCTAGACGAGCTCGCCTCTCATTGGTCAGCGTTTTTCTTTAATAACTCGCAAACGAAGCCGCGGATTGCATTTCCGCTAAGGAAAAAGTTACTTCAAATCACCTCAGGAATCACACAACATAATTATGGAACATCCTGTATAGGCAACAAAAATGACGAATTTTCATTTCTTCGTTCAATCACCATTCGTTTAAATCACTGTAATGTAATGTAAAGTTATTAATTACAAGCTTTGCGCGAGTTATCACAAACATAACGTGTTTATAATAACGGTAATTGTTTCAACGATTTAGTTCTTGCATTCTTTTTTCAAGAAAATTTCGTAACGTAATATATGATTTTAATTTCTACACGTAATATATATTTAACCCTTTCGCAGTTCGTTTTATAATTTATTAATGTTGACACTTTGTTGCTTAACAGAAAACATGTGCAAAGCAAACATTAATAGTATTTTTCTCTACTTTCGTAAGAATCAATTTTGTGGTTTACAAAAAAATGTTTTCCATTATTTTGTCTTGGAAATTAATTATGTTAATCAGTATACAAATTTCTTATAATAAATTGGTACTTCCACAAAACTTAGATTTCAGTCAATTTCAAGTTTTGTATGATATCCGCGAATACTGTAGCAACCAGCGAAAAGATTAATTTCCAGAAACACAAAATTTATCCACACGTTTCAATTGGATTCTATAAATGATCGGAAATGGTAGCTTCAGACTTGTTTACATTCCGCGCAGTTCTGCGCGCAGTATTTCTCGACAAGTCTCCGCTGGAAACTTTCTTCCGCGAAGTCGAAGATCCGACAGGTACGTAGTTACCATAACCAGAATTATGTGACCGCAGGACGCGAACCTATTCCCAAAGATTTATGCGAGCGGTGTATCTCGGCGCGATCTCCACGCGCGCTGTGCTCTAAATCACGCTTCTAACATGAAAAATTATAGTAATCTCTCCAGCAATTTTATTGGTTGGAAAATATGTATTTCTACAACGTACCTTAGATTTGTTCTCAAACATTTAAATCAATTGAAGATATTTTGAAATTTCATTATTGCCGTAAACTCTTGACACATTGACTGTCACAACAGTGTTGATAAAAGGCATTAAAAATTAGAGCAACTTATTTAATAACATTGCTCGCCGATTAAAAATTGACTACAAAACTATATTCGATATAACTATATGTGTTTCTCGAATTATATCATATATTATATTATATTATATTTCTAGTTATATCTCCCTCTCTCTCTCTCTCTCTCTATATATATATATATATCTAACTGTTAACGAAACTTGATATGTAACATCCACAAACTCTATTCGTAATTGAGAGAATTTTTCGCGTAAAATAACTGAGTTAAATATAGTAATATAATAAAGTATAATAAAGTAAAAAATATTCACAAAAGCAAATTTAAAGTGCTTTATATTATCTTATACACTAGCTACGAATAAAATACCAATGGATCGTTTATCCAGAATTAAATTGATCTTTTGATTAAAATAATCTTGCGCTTTTATTTGGAATCTAATACATTAAAATTATATAAATCATTAATCAATGGTAAAAAATTAATAACAAGGAACGATAAACAATTAATTCTGTAAATTCCATCTTCGGAAATGAAGACCTAGAATTTGAGACAACTATGAACTGAGATTACTCTCTCGCGTCGATCTCCGCAATAAATCATTTCTTCAACATCCGTGAAAACTGTCTCGAGTCGATAAAGAACGGCTGGTTAAAATTTAAAGGTTAAATAACTGAACCAAAAATTGACGATCACTTTCGATCGAAGAAGAAGAATTTATGTCGTGGCAGTCAAAGTGTCAAGACGGCGAAGAAAGAGGCGGCAGTTTATCCGACGTGAAAATTCGCGCGCCGTTAACAGTCGCCGCCGATAAATAACTATTTATCGGGAAGTCGATATCCCGGTCTGGTCCGGCATAAATCGAGGCGGACGTTCGGCATCGCGTGGCAGACCGCTCGAGTTCATCCGGGGATATATTTTCAATGCGCCCGCGGACACATGGTTTTGTAATTAACGCGCGCAGTGATCGATCAGTCCGTTAACGAGGATGTTGATTGCTCGATGGCAGCGTACCAAAAATCCCGGCGTCGTCGTATCTTCGACCTTCCGACCCAGTCGTCGGGACACAGAGGCGAGCCTGACACGATTTTTAGCGCCTGCTCACCCCCTCGGCACAGCCCTCAGAGAAGACGAGACCCGGCCTTACGAAAGCTACGAGGTTTTTGGTTCGTTTCACACGGTCCTCGTATCTTTACCCCTGGCTCCCGGTCGCCATTGCTTCGTCCCTTTGCTCCCGCTCCCTCTTTCACGTCGGCCTTGGCTTTCGCTCAAAGAGATCGTTATCCGATCGTATTGTCCTGTGTATCTACGTGCAGCGTTGCACAAGCCCCCTTCGACACTGCTTTGCACGCTAAACGATGATTTCCGGCTTCGGCTAACGATATTTCTTTCATACGATAGCAATGAAAAGCTCCGAACCTTTTTCCTCGGAAATTTTTTTCACTCGCGCCCGCCGCGCTTCGCCGTACAGCGCCTGCACAGGATAATATGCAAAATACCTGGGAAATTACCTATGCATGATTTTATCAACCCTTTGCGCTCAAAGCCTGTTTTAGGAACCGGAGTCTTCGCGGGACTTCGGAATATTTTGCGGGGAAAAAGTGAAACTCAGCGTATTCACTTATACCGTATATTGAAATTTTTAGCAGTTTCCTGGACAATGACATATTTCATTTAGAGGCGTACAACTATTGTGATAATGATATTAACCCTTTGCGCGCGAAGCTATTTCAACCGAAAATATAAAATAATTTTTCTAACTTAGAATACTTCTATTTTATATGAGGAAATGCATTTTATGCATATATGAAAATTGGGACTCGCGCAACAGTTACGCTCTTAACAATTGTTCAAAAGTAAATTTTGCTAATATCAAAATTATCCTAAAAGGTGGTATAACAAATATCGGTGATGCCTCAGAGTCGCCACTCGAGTGCAAAGGGTTAAAAGTCATAACGGTGCTTAAAAATCGCACTTTGGCCGTTCATTTTGATCCTTTTTAATGTACGCAACGAATTGTGCGATGTTGCAAAATTCTGCACCAGTTGCAAGGAACAGGAAATTAATAATATTTCCTTTTACAATTATTCTAATTTGATAATTTCGTCACGAATGCATAAAATCCACAGCCTAGTGATACGTTATTTTCTAGTTTATTTCCAGTTTCGATGGAATTCTAAGTTATGTATCTTGTTCTATTGTCTTTCTATTTTAACGAAGAAGTTTCTGCATCGCGATTGTTATCACGTGTTTGGCACACAAATGAAAATTCGGTCTTATTTGTAAGATCATTGTTAATTGTTTAAATGGTCTATTAACGTAGATATTTCTTTGTATAAATATATAAATATTTGCAGGCTGCCTACTACGTGTTATTGTTAATTATTATGTTGTATTAGGATCTTTATATCATGTTTTCTCCTTCGGATAATTTATCTTATGCCTTTCTACGAATGTGCTCGACTTCAAGGCCATGATTTTCTACCAAAGAGCCAACGATGATTATTGTTCCATTAATTGGACCGTGGAAGCTAGATGACAATGCTTCCCTTCTTCCGATAATTTTAACATGCCGAAAATAACGTGATGTTTTTCAAATTTCGTTATTTCACTCATTTTCACCACAAACGCATAAACTCCACAGTCTACTTATTACAATACAGTCGCCGACATAAATAAGATCTCGCATTCGAATTTTATTCTCTCCAGCATTTTCCGATAATTCCCCTACGTTACTGGCAACCAGATAATTAAGAAATTTACAAAGTTTGTCAGTTTTCAATTTTCTCTGGAAGCTCCTTTTCCCGCGGGTCGACGTCAAAACGACGGGCGGAAACGCGGCAGCAACCCGAGGCAAACCAAGCAAACGAAGCTTTTTCATTTCTTTTCCCGGCAATTTGTTCTAACGCTCGCGGCGGCTGTTCCATTAATTAACAACAGGTGGAAAAGTATCGAGTGGTATGATAGCGGGACAAGCGGCACGAGCGGAATTATTGATCGATATTTAATCGATCGGCGACCCCGCGTTATCAGCCCGAACAACTGCGGGGAATATTCCTCGACGGGGTGGCGATATTAATTAACCCTGATCCCTGTTAACCTATACACCGGCCACTCGCCGGCTTTTCATCCAGATTTTAGATCGTGCTCGACCGATACTTCTTCGATCCTTTCGACTCTCAAGACCGAAATACAACGAGCAGCCGTTTCAAGATGGTGCTTCAATTGAAGCGACTGCCGCTTGAAATCTCGTGGAAAGGTACACGAGTTTCTTCCCTTTATTTATGGACGGATGGAAATACTTTTTACCAAGCCAGCAATTTATTGGAGGGTGTATACAACTCGACGAGCGTCGCGAAGACGTCTTTTTGCCAAGAAAACTTCGGAAATCTTGTCCAGTTGGAAGTTATTCATTAGAAACGCGATTATTTTATGGATTTCTTGTTCGCGAAATCTGATTTTTGCTTTGTGCTTTTCTTTTTTTACTAGAACAGGAAACTACCCTTACATGTTTCACCGCAAAAGGGATTTTTCACTCGAATTAGAATATGATCTTTAGAGTTATGCGATATTTAGAGAGCTGCCGTTGACACCAGTCACAGATTTGTCTCGGTATTTATGCGCGGATATCGTAAATGACTCTTTTTCATTATCAAAGATTTTTTAATAAAATTCTGACGATATGAGATATTTATATATATATATTTTTTTTTATTGAAAAATCTTTATAATAAAAAAGATATATATATTAGTAATGTCTCCCTAATTGACGCTCAGATTGTCCACGAAATTGGACAATTTGGGAAGAGGAGATCCGATTATTCGAGCCTTGCGACACATTTTCATAGTTACCGATTGTCAACAATTATAAAAACTAGATGCAGCGCTCGGACAATCGTATCTCCTCTTCCCAAATTGTCCATTTTTGTGCACAATCTGTGCGTCAGTTAGGGAGACATTATGTCCTCACATTTAAGAGTGTATGACAGAAGTTCATTTTCGAAGTACTTTATCGAAGAATTTTGTTGTCACGGTGAATCGCTTTGCGAGAAAATAGTGATAATTTAGTAAATCAACGTTTAAATGTACGTAGCAATTTCTTAATCAAATTTTTAATATGCTGATACTTCGATAATTGGATGTATTCGAAATATGGTTTGGGAATATGGTTTATATTATGCAGTATATTTCCAGTAATGCGCGTATACGACAAAGTAGAATTTATTAACGGAACGGCAGGCTGATAAATGGACGTCAAAGTGAAAGATTTTCCATCGACATGCAATTTTGACGATGAATTGTATATACTTGATTCGTCTCTCACACGGAACCTACTATATTTTATGGAATTGGAAGTTCGACCTCGACGTATTGAGAGTTCATATCAAGAACCACAGAAAGCAATTATCCTAAAAATGTTTGTGAAAGGGATCCACAGCAGAAACTTGTGTTTATTGTTTATAGTAAGCCTCGAAATAAAAAGTGGCTCTGCATTAATTGTCAGATAAAAATACCACACAAACATTGAGCCACACAACATTAGCTTCTCCTAATAACTTTAATGAACTGGAAATAATGTAACAGTATTTTTAAACTAATATTTCTAAACTCGTCTTGCATTTGATTTATTCGTTTTTATCATAAATGCATAAAATCTGGTTACGAGTATTACAATTATTATTTTTTGCATCTCAATCATTTGCATCTCAGTCATTTAATTATTATTATTTGCATCTCAATCAAATAAATAATGTTTATCCTACGATTCTATTTATAACTAGATCCTTACGCATTCATGGCACAGGCAAATTTCTGAAATACCAGAATGCAATTCACTGAATAAGAATTAATAATAATTCCTACTTTATTCTCACCGTGAAAAGTCTTTCACTCGATGAGAGAAAATAGAGCTTATTTCAGTTCTTTGTAGAATTCGATATGAAACGGGAACTGGCACGAAGATCCGCGGTCCGATTATGGTCGCCGATGGTTCTTCCACGGTATGATTTTATGGAAGCCGCGTACATGGATTATAGTACCGCATCATTAACTAATTCAGACTAGTGTCGTATAATTAGGGAATCCTGGCTAATGAGGGATGGATCGCCAGTAATAGCTGTTGGAGGGTAGCTGCATCGTTGATTAATTTCGCAGCGTGAGAAGATACGATTAGGGGTGGCGTCGTATCGATTATGCCATGTGCGGTGGAATTATCAGCTTGATCAATTGCATTATTATTAGCCAGTCAGTTTATACCTAAGGAAAGCTACCGAACAGCGGTAATGACCGATAGAGCTCCGTGCTTTTGGGAACACCGGCGATTTTCTCGGCTGGCAGTCACGGAAATTGCAATTTCGACCTGTGCACCGGGCCTTGATTACTTAATAACTGATAATGAGTCTGATCGATGCCCCGCTGTCACGTTTAAGTCAATCGCGCGAATGCTGGCTGCACTTGGCGGACCTCGATCGCCGAATCGAATCGAAACAGAATTTGGTTCGCCGAAAAAATAATAATCAAAGACTGAAAACTCCAAGAAATAATCGTGTAAAATACTTTCGCACGGTTTTCATCTGTTTCATCCGTTTCAATTTGATCTATCGTCGTTCGTTCATGATCTCGTGCTTTAAATTAACGCGCAAATGTACAACACAATCGTCAAGAAATAACAAATTTAACGAGGAGGGATGATAAATATTCGCTCCTCCTTTGGGATCCACAATAGTTGATACTTCTTCTTAAGAAAAACCTTGGCAAACTTACGCGCGCGTTTCGTCCAAGAAAATATTTGTTCCCTTGGAATTTTTGCGGAAAGAAGAAATGTTACCCTTGGGGATCTTTTTAAAAAAGCGTCTTGATGTAACAGTTATCTCAGAATTTGTAAAATATAAATTCCATGGAAACAGGTTATTTTAGAATGTTTATTACAAAAGGTGCCGCGAATGTACTTCCTTTGCTGTTTAATATTAATGAGAAAATGAAATTTGTAAGATTACGAACATGCGAAAAGAGATTTCAGTAGATCCAATAAACAATAGATAGTTGTTGGTTGGATAACGAATTGGCAACAAGTATTAATATTATTGTAACTAATATTAATTATTATTATTGTAACTAATATTATTGTAATAGTATTGGTGTTTCTATTATAATTGGAATATGTATGTTTCTACTCATATTTTTTAACGTTCAATTTTACTTGAAACGTACAATAAATCCGCTTCAATTGTTTTACTTTCACTGTTTTTACAAACGATTGAAGAACGCAACAATATTTTTTCCCTATTAATTCTACATATTCAGATGGAGGAATCTTTTACAATAACTCTTTACTTTATAAAAAATGTGAAGAATACCACGAGGTTAATATAATTAAGGAATAATAATGAAATAATTAAGGAATATTGATTACACAATTGAACTTGTATAAATATTTTTTCCCAATTAATTCTACATATTCAGATGGAGGAATCTTTTACAATAACTCTTTACTTTATAAAAATGTATATAATACCACGAGGTTAACGAACATTGATTACACAATTGAACTTGTATAAATATTTTTTCCCTATTAATTCTACATATTCAGATGGAGGGATCTTTCACAATGACTCTTTACTTTATAAAAATGTAAAGATTGTCACGAGGTTAACAAATATTGATTACACAATTGAACTTGTTCCATAACACGGTGAAAAAATTATACGTCAACATTTAGACGCTTCGACGTTTTTAGAGTCGTTTCAAATTCTCGTATTTTTCGAGAGAAACTTATCTTGATAAATATCTTAGATAAGAATACGCAGCGAGCATTATCGTTGATTATTATTATCGTTGAATGATAGATTGATCGTCGCGCGACTTTTGATTACGAATCTAACATTTTCCGAAAATCAGAAATTCAACAACGGAACACATTTCGTAGCTTCCGCAGATCCAACGTACGGTTTCAGGCAAGTCCAGCCAACGTGTATTTCCATTTCTCCGTTTTTGCCGTGCAAAATATGTTTCGCGCGCGGCTCGCGGCACAGTTCGGGCTCCCGGCGAGTAAGTGCGTCGCATATTTTTATCGCATCCGTTTCAAAATGTACGAGGGTCGTTTGAAACTGGGAAGTGCGAGCCATTTTTTCCCCCCCTTTATTATGTGGTACCCTACATTTTCGTCTCGGTGGAATAATAACTCGGATCGAGAAGATAAGCGTAAAGAAAGAAACGTGTCGCTGTCGGCGTTCTCTCTTAGACGCGACGAGCGCCGTGCTACCATATTTTTATTGAAAAAGAAGACAGCAACGCGCAGCCCCTTTGTTTCGTTCTACCATAGCGTTTGGAAAACTATTTACAATTTCCATTGTGCGTCCATCCCCTCGCCACAAATTTCCCCGTTGTTCCTCCGTGATTTGCACGTCGACCTGATTTTTCTTTTTTTTTTGCGGAATATCTGAATACAGGCATTGTTTCGGTAAATAATGAAAGGTGGATCGCGAACGCGCCGTGTAATCTGGAGACATAAGAACCTTAGCTTCTCGAAACGGTATCCACGTGGTGCTTTATGCATGCACGCGTACGTGTATCGAGGGTTTACGAGAACGTTCCGAACGAGTCGGATAATGAATTGGCGATTCTGCTAGACGCTCTTCTGTCGGACAATGTCATATTTTTTCTGACGACCAACAAAAAAACAGGAGATTTTTCAGGCGGAAAATACTGGCATCGGTTTCGATATACGTATCGCTCGTAAAATACCGTAGGAAATATGGTACAGATTGACAGGCACGAAGATACGGCATTGACCATGAATATTTTCCGACGAGATGACTATGTTGTATATGCGTTTGCGTCGCTGATATCACGTACCATACGCAGCATACTAAATCGCTTAGACATCAATCAAAAAATGTTCGTGTACACGTCGTGCGTTGTCAAAAACGATTCGGAAATTTATGAGCTATCTTCGACGTGATCTATTCTGTATCTTCATTCGGCAACATTTCTATATCTCTTTTTAATTTCGTTCATTTTTATGTCGCGTCTGCTTCATTGCTATTAGCGACCATTTGTGGGATAACATTCGTAGGGTTGCATGCAGTGTAATATACATTTGCATTACATTTTTATTACTTATTTTCTTAATTTAGGCTCCTTAAGTTACTATATAATTTCGCTGAACAATTTGGTTTCTTCTAAATGTCACATAACTTTTGCTGTTTGTTTGTGGTTGTCCAAAGATTCTTCGATGATATTGGGCATTTTTATTTTTTTTTCTATTGTTGCACACTGGATATTCTATTAGAATATTCTACTATATATTAGGATATTCTATTTAATTGCAAGCTCAGTGTTTTTTCTTAATTTAGGCTCCTTAAGTTACTATATAATTTCGCTGAACAATTTGGTTTCTTCTAAATGTCACATAACTTTTGCTGTTTGTTTGTGGTTGTCCAAACATTCTTCGATGATATTGGGCATTTTTATTTTTTTTTTCTGATATTGTTACACACTGGATATTCTATTAGAATATTCTACTATATATTAGGATATTCTATTTAATTGCAAGCTCAGTGTTTTTTCTTAATTTAGGCTCCTTAAGTTACTATGTAATTTCGCTGAACAATTTGGTTTCTTCTAAATGTTACATAACTTTTGCTGTTTGTTTGTGGTTGTCCAAACATTCTTCGATGGTACTGGGCATTTTTACTTTATTTCTGATATTGTTGCACACTGGATATTCTATTAGAATATTCTATTATATATTAGGATATTCTGTTTAATTGCAAGCTCAGTGTTACAGTTGTTACAAAGTGGCTTATCTGTTTCAGAGAGCATGTACCGATGGGTTATTTCAGCATGCCCGATTCTTAGTCGAGATAGTACAATTTGCTTCCTTCCTGTTAAATATACTACGGTGTTGGTAGAGAATATACCTTCTACGAGAGTTCACGTAGGAGAGAGGGATTCGAATGTATCCATCTCTCTGGTTCCACTCTTATGCCGAATATTTTTTGTTCAAAATTTCTCAGCACTCTCAAATGGAATTTCAATGTACCTTAGATCTACATTTATCTCGTTATTATTTCCTGGAATTTCAATATTGTTGAAGCGTTATATTTTAGTGTTTGTATATCTCGTTTTGCGAATCGCTGATTAGATTGTTAGAATTGAAGGAATTTCTTGCTTCCTTGATTGTGCTGGTATTGTCAACAGAAATTATATATAATTATAATTATATATATAATTTGATATTAAAAGTGTGAACCGTATAGAAATATATAATATAATAATATATAAATATAATATAATATAATAATATAATAAAATATAATATAGTATAGAAATATATATCAAATTATATATATAATTTGATATTAAATATTAAATTGATATTAAAAGTGTGAATCGTATATTATATATATATATATATATATAATATAATAATATAATAAAATATAATATAATATAGAAATATATATCAAATTATATATATAATTTGATATTAAATATTAAATTGATATTAAAAGTGTGAATCTATATATATAGCAATATATATATAATATTTAATATCAATTTTAATATCAATACAATATATCATGCTTCGATTAAAAAACCACATTACGTCTCGGATTATTATTTTTATGGTTCCATCTAATTTTCGTACGACGAACAATCTTTTCTTTACAATTTTTTCATATTGCGCAGGTTTTGTATCTTGTCTTTATAATTCCTGCGTCGGTTTCATAACTTTTTCATACATTCCACATTATTTGTATGGGCTCTGAACTGATTCTAAAGGCTGTATAATATTTTTCCTAGATTTTATAACTGCATCATAGAATCTCCACTGTTTTCGTTGGCCCCAAAACATTTCTACAAGCTCCGCAATTTTCCCATAGCTCGTATAACTTCAGCATATAATTTCAGCTATTTTTGCGGATCTCGAAACATTTCTACCGAGTGCACGCACTTTCGTAGGTTTTACAATTCCCCCGTTGCACTAAAAATGCGTGGACGACGCTCTCTGCAAGCTCCATTTGTTTACGGGCTTCGAAGTTGGCGAGGACACTACGATTTTTATCGTTCTTGGGTAATTGGCGAAAAATGGTTGCGGACGGGACCTAAAGCTGGCCCGTGTGTCGTAAACCTACCGTACGACGTTTCATTAGGGCAAATAAAGTGAGCGCATGACGAAACTGATCCGCATTTGTGTAACAAGTTTCTGCGACGAGGACGTAACTCGAACGCAACGGCGAGCACTATCTCTGATTAATCGTAAATCTGATGACGGCTGCTTGATTTTCCGGAAATCTTACGTTGCCAGATATTTCAGCGATTCTGTAAATTCCATCTTTTCTAATTTCAAACACTCGCAGGCAGCTGCCAACATCGAAATACAGAAAATAGAGGCACCGATATTTCTCCTGTTTGTTACATTTATCAGGATATTCGAAATGAAAAATATATCAAATCATTTCGGCATGTACCACGAAAGAAACGTACTCGAACCACTCGAATTTATTGCGACAGTTTCCCAAATTGATATACAATTTTCTTTTATGAAAACGCGAGTACGATTCGATCGCAGATATTCTCTCGCAGCTTCGATTAGATTAAATCGAGTCGTTCGTAGAGATCGTCACGTGCGTCGCCGAGGATTGTTTTTCGATTTTATAATAATATTCACGGACTTCGGCGTACATCAGAATCTCTCGTTGCGCGCGAGCAAAGTAAATATTACAATGTTTCATTATCCAATTTATCATCCCGATCGCGTCGAGCGTTTTCGGATTTGTCCGGGACCGGTAATTCAATCCGGCGAGTTTAATATTCCACCTACCGGCCCCGTAATACAGCCTCGGACTGCTATCGACCCATTATTATTGTAGCGGCAGCTTCCTGTTGACAGGCGCGAAATAAATGAACGTTCTTCGGTCGAAGGATCCGCCGTACCATGCTCCGGTTCGAGGCGACGTCAAAAGGATGATGCAGATTTGTAAAGGGGTGGCCATCTCCGATCAATCAAGATTACACATCCGGTTATAAGCCTGCGGAATTTACCGTGCAGTCGGCCACCGCTGAGCTTTCGTGTTTGCTCAGCAAATCGTCACGTGAAATGGCACCGAGTACAGGGAATCAGTTAACAGCTGTACGAAATGCCAAGGAGACACGTGCTCGATGCTCGTTCTGTGAATTTTATATTATTTCGTGCTGTGTCGACGGTCGAATTACATTCCGCCGTTGTGGCAGAGCACCTCTGTGCATTTCCAACGAACGTGCAAGCTCCAACAATGGAAACGTTTCGGTCGTTTGTCGTGGTAATACGCTCCCATCAAATTTCTGCTTTCGGCGTAAACTCGGCGATCTTTTTAACGCCTGTGACCGTCTATTTGTCGGAATTATTTGTTTCCCAAATTTCTTGCGAGACATATTAGATTGTTTGAAATATAATGACCGGCTTATTTTTTTTATTGTACATCGAGTTTCGGAACTTCGAAACGATATACAGTAATGTAATTGACGCTGAGATTGTGCACAAAAATGGACAATTTGAGAAGAGGAGATACGATTATTCGAGCCTTGCGGCTCGTTTTTATAATTGTTGAAAATCGGTAACTATGAAAACAAGTCGCGAGGCTCGAATTCGCAAGGCTCCTCTTCCCAAATTGTCCATTTTTGTGGACAACCTGAGCGTCAATTGGGGAGACATTACTGTATCGTGAAGAATTAGTATCGAAGTATAGGAAAAAATAGAAGAAAAATATAGAAAAAGATGCACAAAGTAGACAATTCGGGAAGAGGCTCGTTTCTATAGTTACCGATCGTCAGCAACCATAAAAACGAGCCGCAAGGCTCCAACGATCGTATCTTCTCTTCCCAAATTGTCAATATTTATGCGCAATCGGAGCGTTAATTAGGAAGAATTTACTGTGCATCAATAAAAATTGATTTACTGAACAGTTTCTCGCAAAAAAGATATACTTTTACCAGAGTTAAAATTCATTAGAAATTATCATTTTGAAGAAGAACATCGAATATTCATCGACCTTGTAATCTCTAGCAATCTCGAAAGCAAAAGAAAGGCCGATTTCGGTTGTAATTGGCGACGCACGAATTAGGCTAGAAGTTAAACCTTTCCGATTGTCGAGAATCGGCACGTCCGGGACACTATTTTTCCGCGATTCGTAATTTAAAATTCAAATCAAGAATGGTTGGGCCGCGGGGGGAACTTGTTAAAAAGTTTCTGAGAAAAATTATGGACGGTAATGGCCTGGAATGCTGTTCGAAAATTCGAGGGTTTTTAAGCGATGGACGGTTCCCTCTTGCGGCGTATCTTTATTAAACTTCCGAGAATTACGGAGCAACTACGTTAATCTAATACTTGGCTGGCCCGAAAAAGAAAAAAAATGTATCGAATACACAGTCGCCCAGAGCAGCAGGATCAGGAAGTTTCGCGGAGCTAACCGGGTCGGTAATATCGGGGAAAAGCATGGGAAGTGTATCGTAGCTGCGTTCGTTATTATCTCGTATCCTAAACACAGCATTAATAGTGCCGCGTAACATTAATCTTGCGTTCCGAAATCGGCGATCGATTCTCGGGGAAAATTTCAGCGAAATTTGTGCGCCGAAAAGAAATCTGAAAGCAGTTAATAATTCTTTCGCAGAACGATTCTGCGACACTGCTCGGAGAACCACGATATATTTTTTGGTAGCGTTACGGCCGTTTAATCAAGTTTAAACATTGTGTAAGGGGAACTTTGACGCGGCAATTTCGCCGGAAATTTTTCAATTTATTTTCGAAATTAATGGCCCGGAACAAAATCTATCGACATCGTGCGACGCAGCGGATAATCTTCTTTTGGAAAGCGTCAGGGAAAGCTTCAAATTAGATTTTTTTTATCGCGCGACAAAGTGGGGTAGTTCTACAAAATGTTCGGCGAAATGAATGCGTTAAAGGCGCTTCGTTCACTTTGAACGTTATTTAAACGCGTTCCAACGTTCGTGATAGTATAAAGAAAATATAAAATTGCATTTCAATGCATACGTGAGAATTATTCCTATAGTTGTTGCTCCTATAATCATTTATAAAAATTTAGTTACATATTTTATCTAATTATTTATAAATAATCCTATATCCATTTGAAAAAGTTTACAGAGTCGTACATGAGAATTATTCCTACAGTTATCGCTCCTATAATCATTTATAAAAATTTAGTTACATATTTTATCTAATTATTTATAAATAATCCTATATCCATTTGAAAAAGTTTACAGAATCGTACATGAGGATTATTCCTACAGTTATCGCTCCTATAATCATTTATAAAAATTTAGTTACATATTTTATCTAATTATTTATAAATAATCCTATATCCATTTGAAAAAGTTTACAGAATCGTACATGAGGATTATTCCTACAGTTATCGCTCCTATAATCATTTATAAAAATTTAGTTACATATTTTATCTAATTATTTATAAATAATCCTATATCCATTTGAAAAAGTTTACAGAATCGTACGTGAGGATTATTCCTACAGTTATCGCTCCTATAATCATTTATAAAAATTTAGTTACATATTTTATCTAATTATATATAAATAATCCTACAGTTCCAATATAAAAATCTGCTGATTGCTGGAACTCGACGCGAAAGGTAAAATTGATCGAATAGTCCAATCGGAACGGCACGAATTCCTGTCATTGTATAAGAAAGTCTAAACGATTTCTAGCGCCAGGAACTTCTATTTTAACGAGGAAACTTCAAAGCGATGTTTCTCCTCGTTCTTCCGTCTAGGTTTACTTCGATTTAAAGTAGCCGGAACGATCGATATCCTAAAATAGTACGTCGAATCTAGTTCACAAAAGTTAATTTATATTTATGAAGGCGCAAGTGGTACATCTTACATCATCTTATATTTACGCAACGTACATATTTAACGTTTAACTTGCGTCCACGTATCGTTTCGCGTTGTCGGTACGGGCTAATTGATCGGACTGGATTAATCGGTAGCTTGAACGTTCCGCACACGCTGTGCGCGATGCATCGTTTCGAATCCCTGCGAATTTTCTCGCTAAAAGCTAGAGCCGATTCGATTGTCAAAAAATCACGCCAGCGTGCAGCAACGAAACGACAGTCCGCATTTCCCCGAAAATCGAGACATTTGTTCGAGTCACGAATGACAGCGAGGTTCACAGTCTCGCCGGGCATAATTTCCGGGGGCCGTGGGGGCGACGCGCGAACAAAACGGCACCTATCGGCACCCGGCGTGCGCCCGGTTTTCGACGTTTCGAAGCACGGAGGGAAATATTTTTAAATCCTTTGTGTCGTCCCGATGTCGCGCACAAAAGAAGCGGCATGGAATGCAACGCGGGATCGCGCGTCTGCCGGATCATGGTGGCGCTGTTTGCCACAGCGCTCTTTATCGCGCGTCGGCCGGCTGACCTAAATTCACCTATTCCACTGTCCCGGCGGACCCTGAATGCCCCGGCATCCGCGAGGGCGAATTCCCAGCCCCAGACGGCCATAACTAATCTATGCAAATGATCAAACTTCGGACGATAAACCGAACCGGCCGCGACAACGATAGAGCCACGATTTCGCTTATGCCGGCGATACGTTTCTGCAACGAACGGCTATTTTCTTTTCTGCCGGGCTTAAGGCGATATTCCCGTTACGATCCCCTTTATAATCGCCCCCGTGCAGTCCCGTTATAATCTCCTATTTTTAACGCGACCTTTGCGAACTTAATCAACGAAAACTGCCGGCTTTGCGTACGCGACGTTCTTCTGTGTACGCGGCGCGACCGCGAACGCGACTGCGGACATACGATTTCCGCGTGCTTGTACGCTAGATTTACGGAGCACGAGAAGCAGCTGTTCTATATCAGCTTACAAAAGTAATAATGAGACGCTTATTCTGATTTTTGGGAAAGCGTTATTGTAATATTTGTCGTGAGTAATATATAATTATAGTATATATATATATACTATATATATATACTATATATATATGCTATATATATATATATATATATATATATATATATATACTATAATTATATATTACTCACGACAAATATTACAATAACGCTTTCCCAATATATATAATAATATTATATATAATAATATAATAATATAATAAATAATATATATATAATATTAGTATAGTAGTATAGTAGTATAATATAGTATATTGTATATATAGTATATATATATATATATATATATATATATATATATATATATATATATAGTATATTATAGTATAGTAGTAGTAGTATAATATAGTATATCATATATTATAATATATAATTATAGTATAGTAGTATATTATGTATTATAATTGAAGAAATAACTCGTAAATGTGTCTTTACGATGTGAATAATCGTAAATTAAAGAATCAGTGACCCGTCATTTTGACGTGTTCCGTAAATCTAGCGTTAACACTGGTCATCTCATCCGAATTAAAACATTTTCATTTCGTTCGAATCTTTTTATTTCGTACGCACGCGATTTCGCGTACTCGCTCGTACCATGTTTGCGTTTTCACCGATTTTTTAAGCACCAGTTTTTAATTGCTTCTGGGGAATCTGTTTTGATACGTGACGCGGTTACTTTTGATGGCGATTTATTCGTTTTCCCGTTGCAGACGAAGGCGCATGCGTTTGCAAATGTGCGTTTGTGAAGGCACAAAGTTGTAACTAGACTGTGGATTTTATGCATTTCTGACGAAACTCGGTTATATTATATTTCAACCTATTAAGAAAGGAGATCAATTTTTACATTTGATCCCTGTTCGACGCAATTCAGGTAGAACATTTTTATGGTCGCATCAGACTTTTGATGTGTTCGATGAAATTGCCGCATGATCGAATTTTCATATGCATTTCTGTAGAATGGATGCAGAGATCATTTTACCTGGACTAGTTAAATTATCGTCAGTGCAAGCTGTTTGCAGTTAACAAGTTAACACTTGTTGGTATAAGTTTTTCGATTTTCTTGCCAGCATAATCGACGCACAAGTCCTCAGATTTGTCGCACTTCTAATCAAATTAAGTGGATAAAGCGTGACAATGGTTTCATCTTGCCCGCAGAAACGTCTTAACATCGAGTACAGGTATTATTAAAAAATGAAAGCGTTTAGTACATTCTTCTCTTGCAGTAGCCAAGAAATCGTACAACTTAAACTCGTTATCGAGTTTAATTATATCGTTAAATTCGTTACGTATCGAGAACCGAATCGAAATCGCCGAATCATCGTCGCAAAGCAGTGTCTTTTTCGCGCAACAGTCTCGGAGCTATCTCCACCATATTCGAACGAATCTAGGTTTCAAGGGATCGACGAGCAATGGCGACAGACCCTTGCCAGATAGATCGCAACTGATCGCAACAACGTCTCCCTCGAAACTCGTGCGTTGCGACCGATTGACGGCGCTTATCCGTCGAGTCGACTCTGCTGCGGCAGACAAGAAAAGGCAGAAAAGAAAGGAATTGGCTTCGCCTAAGAAAGACTCACCGGATCAGCTCGAAGATCTCAGGTTTCTCGAGCTCCCTCTGCTTCATTCGTTCCTTCATGGCTGTGATTATGCTGTTCGCCTTATCCTCGGCCCCGTGTTTCGAACTCTTCTCAGCCGCCCCTGGGAAAATGAAACAAGCGACCGGTGAAATTTCGCGCAACGGCCAGCGAGCGCAACGTACATCAACGGTGCGCGACGAGGAACTTTTTCACCGGGAACGAGCCGTTTAGTTTCGTAGTGAGATCTATGAAACGGCCGACGACCCGCCGCGCCATTAGCGCGGCGAAACGTTTAAACGGACGTTCAAGATTATTTGCAGTTTCCTTTTAACCAGTTAACTGTGGCGCCTCCATTTCAGAGCGCGCATTTACAGGGTGTCCCGAAAATGTCTCGCAATTTGGAAATGGGAGGTTCCTGAGGTCATTTGAAGCAACTTTTTCCTTTGCGAAAATTTTCTCCGGGGCTTCGTTTACGAGTTATTAACAAAAAACATTGACCAATAAGAGGCGAGCTCGGCTGGCGCGCGGCGGCCCAGCCAACGAGTGCACGGAGCCCAGTTCCGGTCATTGGCTCGGCCGTCTCGCGCCAAATGATCTCGCCTCTGATTGGTCACTGTTCTTCGTTAATAACTCGTAAACGAAGCCGCGGATTGCATTTTCGCTAAGGAAAAAGTTGCTTCAAATGACCTCAGGAATCTCCTACTTTTGGATTGCGAGACATTTTTGGGACACCCTGTATATGTGTCGCGAGAATCAAGCGACGACGAGTATACTCGTCGAACACAATGTAAGTGTCGCTGTGACGGTTTTATTTGATAAAATTAATAATTTTATTACTAATATTTACTCATTCGCTCGACGTTAAGATATACCATATACATAATACACGAAAAACCCAGGGATAATCGAATACTTATAAAAGTTACAAATTCAAATTGCTGCTGTAGAGAGAGTGGTATTTAGCAAAGCAAGGGACAATATATAATGGCACTTTGAGCGTCGAACACCAATACCGTGATTCTTTTCTAATTTTATTTTTATAACAATGTAAACAACTTCATACAGGATTGGCCTGAAAATATTCTGAACATCTTGAAATTTGAGAATATGTTTTCGTTTTCCTTAAAATTACATTTTAAATAGCCAATGGTCGCTGCTTCTTACGCGCGACGAGTATACTCGTCGTGTCACAAAATATTGCCACTTCTCCATGACGAGTGTACTCGTCAAACACAGCTAACTGGTTAATTGTGACTACGGCGCTTCTTCGCTCGTGGCCCCAATCGCCGAGCGAGATCGGCGGCGAAGTCACGTAATTTTCGGAGCTTTCGTTCGACCCCGTGATATCCGGTTTTGTCGAGGATGATACGAAACAACGAGCTGCCGGCTTTGAAAAATTCGAGGGCATTTCTCTCGGCCCGGCTGCCGGCTGACCTGCGGCCGCGAGTTACGGGTGTAAGAAGATTAATTAAATTAATTAAGGCCGTGGGGGATTCACTTTGGACCGTAATTCCAGCGACTGGAAATAGAAATGGTAATCACCGGCACAGAGAGACCGTGTTCCTAAATTACGCGATTCATTTTGTACGTTAAGCAGTTTGCCCGTGATTCGGCGACGTGAAAAAAGATGCGTCGCCGTTGGCAGTGCACTTCTTGTAACTGCTGGTATTTAGAGGCGAGAAATTGGGACACACTTTTTTCATCCGGCAGCTACGTTTCGAGAACAGAAAAATGGAATTTAGTTTCTGTTTAAGAGAGATTAATATGAGGCAGTTTTTATAGATTTAACCTTTTATTAAATGCAAATATTTATTATTATCTCCGGAAAGTACATTTATTCTATAATAGAATATTAAAAATTATGATTCGATTTTTCACAGTCGCCAACCAAGGAGAATGGAAATCTATTATCTTTTTAGCTAAAAAATGGTTTAATTTAGATGAACCCGATGCCTGCAAGTATCACTGGCGCGATATGAGAAATGATAAAAAATGTGTCGAGTGGTTTCATATAAATACTGCTGTTTGCTTTCTGCGAAATTGTATTTTTATGTCTTTCGTTACAAAAACGTCATATTTATGTTTTCATTGCTACGAGATAATTATAAGAAATTGTTAAAAACCAGAGCTGCTTTACGATAATTTCGAGCAGTGTGGCTTGTATATTGTGCGATCATTCTAATATTTTTAATAATATATACAGGGTAAGTCACAAATTAGTCCCCACGATTTTTCAGTCCCTTCCGGTGGTCTGACAAAATCATGTTTCCTATCAAGGTTAATTAGTATTTAACCGACAAGAAATTGCAGTTGTTTAAATTTAAAAACCAATTGATTTTCGATGAAAAAACAGGGTCACCGTTATATTTTTAAACGAAACCGGGTAATTTTAACTACGTAGCATTGTAGGCGACGTCGAGACGAATTCAACGACCTGCTACACGATGATTTTTAGATGACATTGAAGGAAAAATTGCCATGAATCGAAACAATTTCTTGTCGGTTAAATACTAATTAACTTCGATCGGACACATTTTTTTGTCAGACCATCGCAAGGGGCTGAAAAATCTTGGGCACTAGGGGACTGATTTGTGAATCACCCTGTATATAATCGCCAAGTTGATACGCGATATTCGATTAACACGCCATCAAATTTAAAGTTAATCGAGCGAGCGGTGTTTATTTTGTCTAAATTCAGAGAAATCGCAACTGAATTTCCGTAAATTAATTATCGCTCAAGCGAATAGCGAACTCGCGCGAAATTACCGACTCGATGGATTCAACACTCCGATGTGTTAATTTACTTTTCGAGGCGACCGTATTCAGCAGCATGATACATTTGAAAGCTTCGCGACGACCCCGACTCGATATTCTAAGGGAAAGGGCGAAGCCGATGAAAACCTATAGTCGCGGAGCGTCCGTAAACAAAGGGTTCGGAAGGACCGCGACGAACGAGTTCCGTTAACCGTATAAGGTGATTAAACTCTTTAACCACTTCCGCTCGCGACGCCAGAGAGATACCATTTACCGGCGGCGTTTCTCCTCAAACCCGCCGCTTTTTCATCCGTCGCGCTGAATGGACGGTGCTTTCCGTTTTCCGAAAGACGCACTCTTTAAACTTTTCACGCGGCTCGCGTGCCGGCTCGCGTCTTTCGCCGAGCCGGAACATTCGAGGACCTTTAATTTTCCGGTGCAACCGTCGGGCTCGGCGCCGCGACGCGGCCCCGTATTCGCGAGTTTCGCTCGCGAAAATGTTGCCGTCGCTTAACCAGACCGGAAATTACACGTACCGATCGCTCGCTCGCTCGCTCGCTCGCCGGGAGACAAACTTCGAGCAAACGGTTCGGCGAAAAATTGATTTTCCCCGAGCGGAAAATAGACACGCGCCTTGGTTCACGGTGACTTAGCTCGAGAAACAAAGACGACCTTTTCTCCGGAGGGTTGCGTCGGGGGTGGAAAGCAGGCCGGCACGATGAAGCGTGCGAAAAAAATGCTTGTTCGACGTAAGTCAGGCGAAAACCGTGTCCCCGTTCGAGGCGCGCTCGTCGACGGGCCCCTTTAATTTTCATGAAACGGCGGCGTCGATCCTATTGGCTATCGGGCCTCGACGGTGGATAGGTAGGTCTTTCAACGATCAATGAGGAACGGAATTCGTCGAGGAGGGACGATTGCGGTCGATCGCGAAAGCGGAAATGTTCAACGAAAGGAGGCTTCCGATGTTTACGAAAGAACCATGCACGTCACTAGTCCAACGTTGCAGAGCAGTTTCGAAGAGACTCCAAATTTTTCTTGGCGATTTCGTGAACTGTTAGACAGTAATTTCTCCCGGAAATGCCGAATTTCGGGTTGCTGTGAATTTTCCTGTGCTAGTCCCGCGCCTATGTGATTTATTGCTACGTCGATGATAAGGTTCGACGGAAGACAACAGAAAATGGTCTGTTTAGCCTCCGAACTGCCTTAGAATCGTGGCAAAAAGTTAGAAATAAAAAAGTTAAGTCATCGTTTTTATTCTAGCACCTTTTTTGCCGGCTGCCCCGAGTTTCTGTAAAAACCAGGAGAAATGGGAATTCTGGGAGAATTTACTGTACTCGACTTAACACTAAACTTACCAAGCGCTAAAACTAAAAAACTTGTGTGTGTGTGTGTGTGTGTGTGTGTGTGTGTGTGTGTGTGTGTGTGTGTCGCTTTATAAGAAATATAAGACTGTACTTAATTAGATATTTTGCAGTTTTTATTATAACGTGTGCTCGAATTACAAAATTTATTCGATTAATTTCCTATAAAAAGGAAAAATTATTTATTAATTCAATAATTTTAAAATGAGAACTACGAAATCGGTTGTTTTGATTGACACGATAAGTTTAGTGCAAAATATATAGTTTCCAAAAATATTTGAATAAAAATACGACAATAAACCAAGGCTCATTTTACAGTCTCTATTTTCAGAGGCCATCGTTGATTATCTTTTAAGATGTTTTTGAGATGAGAATACATGAAAACTCGATGACACGACATTTTTCAAAAATAATACACGCTGAAGCAACTCTAAAAACATCGGAAAATTCTTATCACGATTGAATTTACCATAGATTTAAGATCGAAGCTTTCTTTTTACGACGATATCGTAACAGGAGATACAGGATTTTATTCGATCGTTTTGTTTGGCTCGGAGGAAGGCCAATTTTGCAGTGGTATAAGGTACATCGTATGGATTTTACGCGATCAAACGAAAAGATGCGAAAGTTATTGCAGGCATTGCCTAGGAAACTAGATTTGCCTAACATCTCAACAAAATTCAACTGGGTTCGTCCAATTTTTAAAAAGTTATTCCAAATCAGAATAAAGATTTTGACACTTCAAAGCAACTAGTACTAAAGAAGATCTAAACAAATAAAAATGAGAACGTAAATCTTGCGGATATGCAATTAAAAAAGCAGTCGTAACAAACTCAAAACCCTGAGAAAATCCAAAATTTGGTTAAGTACCTCGTAGTTCGACGTTATACATAATTCGACTGCGGATTTTATGACAAAAAATGAGTAGCTGTAATTTCACACAGTAGCAAAATTTGGATAATTGAAGATTATGAATATGCTATTCCCAACTAATTCCCAAGTTATTAAAAAATAAAAGAAATAATATTATCTGTCACCTATGCAGTAAATTCTCCCTAATTTTCCTTCAGCTTGTAAACAAAATTGGCCGATATGGGAGGAGGAGACACGATTATTCGAGCCTCGCGGCTCATTTTTATAGTTGCCGATTGTCAACAATAACAGAAACGAGGTGCAAGGCTCCTATTTCCACTTCCCAAATAGTCCACTTTTGTTTACAAACTGAAGGAAAATTAAGAGGAATTTACTGTATCTCGCAACAGACGCAGACGATCGCCATTTTGCACGAAGATCCGCGACACGTTCATAATCACCGACACCAAAATCAAATTATCTTCTCATAAAAGAGCACGAGAAGACTCCAGAAGATTAAAGGGAAGGTCGATTATCTTGGCTGCGAGCAATCATCGGAGTGACTCGAGTGCGATTAAGCAGCCCGGAAACTTCATTGGCCATCGAATGCCCCATCGCCGGTGATCACGAGGATCCACGATCGGCCATTTTCTAAGAGAGCGATAAGAGGGGGATCAGGGAGATCCGTATCTTAATTCGAGAAGAAAATTAGCGTACGAACTTGGGATAGTTTCGCCGCGAGGGGTCACGAGGATTGGCTGTAAAACAATGGCGTGCCAGGTTGGTTCGGCGGCCAGGCTTCGTCGATAATGGGCCTCGAAGGGCAGGAGTCGTTAGTCTCGAGTCGTTTAGCGAATCTGAGACGGATGAAATATCGGCCGAAAACGAAATCGCGCGATCGACAGGATGCCGGCTGGAGAACAAAGGGCGTTGGACGGCGGAAGGGCGCGAGGGAAGGGGACGGAGGGCGCTCGCCCCGGCGAAATTGAAATTCTGGGGACGGCCGGGGCATTACAAGTGTCCTCTCGGACCTGCCCCGATGAAATCTAGCATTCCCAGCCATCGTGCCGCTCTATGAAATCCGGTTTAATCTCGGCGGAACTTTTCCTCCGAAGGAGCAACTCGCGCCCGCGTTCGTAACAAGCACTCCGTTAATTCTATGGAAGCGATTATTTCGGTGCAGCGCTCATTTTTTTTCCCACGGTCTATGAAATTTCCGTTTCGTTAGCCGCGATTGAAACTGTCAAACGATATTCACGGCGTGCCCGTTAATTGACAAGATTCCGACGCCGCGACTACTTTTTTCTCCTTTTTTTTGTTTATCCTGCGAACAGTTATTTCACAGTTAGTTACGCGTCGCCATTATTCAATCGCACAGACGGCGCTCCGGGGCAGCAGCAGGAGCGAACAGGGCGAGCGTAGTTTAAGGGGCTTGTTTACATAGATGGTTACACAAATCTCCGATACTAATTGGCTACTAATTGATGACCGACGATACGAACTGCCGGCGCGGAAAGGGAACCGGGGGCGGAATTTTTAATTAATTCTGTCCCGGTACATTGGGGGCTACTTGTTTACCTGCGCAGACTATAACTGGCAAGGTAATAATGTGTTTTACCTTCTTTTTCATTCGATTTCATTTCTTTTTCTATTAACTCGAATGCTGGAATTATCGAGCTCGGTGGATGAACGTTATGGAAAAGTGTGTGAAAAATTAACGTTTACCGTGCCAATTTCACGTTAAAATACCGTCGTTCGATTGAACGATTTATAATAATAAATCTACAGGTACCTTCTGGGCGCTATTTCGTTCGGGCTTATAATTTCATTCGCGTTTCGTTTACACTTTCGAGAAAAGCTACGACTATGAAACAATGCAGAAATTGTGTTCAGAGGTGCGTGAACATACTAACTCTGGCGAAAAGTATTCGATCACCTTTCAAAACGCAATAACATTTTTCAAATTCGTACAATTGACTTGAATCTTTTTTTTTTAATTGTTAAACCGACTAATTTTCGGTGCAATGACTGGCATACTTTCTTTTTTAATTCTGCTATTACATAAAATGACAAAAAAAGTACGCCAGTCATTGCACCGTAAATTAGTCGCTTTAACAATTAAAAAAAAATGATTCAAGTCGATTAGACCAGTTTGAAAAAGGTTATAGCAGTTTAAAAGATGAACGAATTCTTTTTGCCAGGGATTGTAGCAGGAATACAGCTCGTTTACGATAATATTATCCAGGGAATTAAATAAAGACCTGCGGACGATCATTTCAACAAATACGCAGCTCAAGTGTTCTTCCACCGAACAGATCAGCCTATATTGTTTCACAACAAAGCCGAGATTCGACTCATTTAGACTTCGTACGATTTCTACTGTAACGTAAGTTTACATAACGAAATCTATTACCTAAATGTAAACATTTTGGTAATATCAAGAATTGTAAAAGAAAACAAATCAACCGTTAAAGACCACGGAAACAGTCTTCTCCGAAATAACACGTTTTTAATTGCACGCCGATGTTAGCCGAATAATGTTAAGGAAACTGCCTCGATAAGTCTCTCTTAATTCGGTTCTCTATCATCCCGCGAAGCTTTTAACTGTGCAAAACGATCGATGGCGCAGCGACGGATCGTGATTCGCGCGACTTCGATTGAGCGAATGATTAATTCAGCGTTCGTCGAACAACTCTAATTGAAATGAGAACTCTTGATGCTCGAGATCCAATTAGGGTCGCGTCGATCGAACCCCGGGGCAACGTAATTTTCCGTGGGCAACATCGTCTGCCTTTTTTTTTCCTTTTTTCGACGGCATGAGTTATTAACATTCCTATCGACAAAGCGGGCTGCCTATTGATTCTTTCCTCGACCACGTTGGCGATCGAGTCGGCAAACATGCAGCAACAAACGGCCGAACGTGCGCGTAATCGCAGTTTTCCCAACGACGCGGCAGTTTTTCACGGTCGAATCGGCGCCGCGGCTCGTCCGGTAAATCGCTGCGGGCAACAATTAGTCACGCGTCGATTTAATTAGGTTGGTCACCGACGACGCAAATTACTGGAAAAATATTGCTTCGTTTTGGGGAGCACGTTGATTCGACAGCGACTCTTCCAAGTGTCTACTAAACCTACGCACCTTTACGTTCCGCTTTTATCTTTTCGAAAGCGTGAAGTTATTGTCTTCAGGAGCTTGAGCATTCTTCAAAATTTATCGCGTTGTTTTTCGATTTGTCAATTTCGCTATCAAACAGAGTAAGAAGATGTAACAACTTTCTTTGTTTCGACATCTTGCAGATTCAAACGCCTGTACCGAGTTTAAACATTTTTATCTCGCATTTGATCCACTGACACCTTATAAAGAGAAGTGAACCCTTTACGGTGACCTTTCAAAAGTTGATTTGCAATTTCTCGTTGCGATGTTATAACGTTTTAATTCCGGTCACTCGAATTTTAGTTCTCCGATATTGACCGCACACATTTCGTTTAAAGTTCCATAAAACCGTGGCAAAAAATCGCAGGTTCTCTTGCGGGCGACGCTGTATAGTGAAAATAAAGCACACGCGTACTGCTCAAAACTTGATACTCGCTTCACGAGCACATCAGACAAGAAGGAACTTCGGTTTTTCATTCTGGTTTATATCGTGTTTTTAAGTGCAGCGTTCTTTTTTGTGTCTTTTATCTTTTTATTTCAATTTCGAAGCATTTGAACTTTGTTAAATTGGACCATATAGCACGATTAGTGCTTCAAGAAAGGTAAATAACTTCACTCTCATTAGTTTTTTGGAGTCCGGTTGCACGGCAATAGTATTTGGCGGATGAAAATTGAGAAAAAAAGGTTAAAGCTACAAATTAGAAATAAAAAGTTAAGTCATCGATTTAATTCCAGCATTACCATGTACAGTAATGTCTCTCTAATTGACGCTCGGACTGCCCACAAAAATGGAAAATTTGGGAAGAGAAGATACGATTATTCGAGCCCTGCGATTCGATTTATAGTTACGAATTGTCAACGACTATAAAAAAAAACGAGCTACGAGACTCGAATGATCGTATCCCCTCTTCCCAAATTGTCCATTTCTCTGCACAATCTGAGCGTCAGTTAGGGAGACATCACTGTACAGTAATTAACACTGTACAGTACACTGTATAAATTAACACTGTATTCGTGTTGATGTACACCGACATGCTGATCGCTGCCTTTTTCGCCGACTGCTCCGAGTTTCTTTAAAAACGAGCCGCGAGGCCCGAAGAATCGCGGCATAGTACTCTCGGATCTGTTTCCATTCGGATCCAGTTTCAATTCCGACCTCCGAACATTTCTGGGAGAAATTACTGTATCTCTCGCGGAGCAAATAAGATGTTCCCGGGAGAAGTTTCTCGTCCGAATGGGCGAAGTAGAATTGCCTGCAGGAGTTTACAGTGTTCGAAACACGAAAAGGAACAGAGTTGGCGAGGTAGATGGTAGACATTAATTCTGGCGGCGGATTTTCGATTTTACCGTAGCGTCGCTCGCGATTCGTTCGAACGTCGGTCTCGTCTAAATGCACGCGGGAAAGATGACTTCTCCGTTAATGAAAATTGACGGGCGCAAGACGCGATATTTTGGGACGCGCGTTTCTATCGACCCGCGGAGGATCCCGCGTTATTCATGGGATTTGTGATTTTTCCCGTTCCCCGTGAACTCGCTTAACACGGAGGACATTAGACGTGCTCGTTAATTACGTTCCCGGCTGCGCCTCCGGCAATTAAGTTCGGAGAGACGCGGCATAATTTTAGCAGCTATCAACGTCGGAGTTCACGACGAGTTAATGTCCTCGTGGTTTGTCTCGCATACAGATTATATCTGCGACTTTTCGCAGCGGCGACAAGTTGCGCGATCGCGACTCGATCTACCGCGACATCTTTTTCACTAAAATTAACGGGTTAACTGCGACCCCGTTGCCAGGGGGCGACGAAAAATGAATTTTGTGATACACGATTGTCGTCGGTGCACGTCGAAATGCCAGCGTGTAATTTACAGTCTCCGATGTCTCTCTAATTGACGCTCGGATTGTCCACAAAAATGGACAATTTAGGGAGAAGAGATACGATTATTCGATCCTCTTCCCAAATTGTCCATTTTTGTGCACAATCTTCTTTTTGTGCGTCAGTTAGGGAGACATTACTGTACCGCTGGAAAAATGAATAGCCGAAAGTGTTCAGAAATCGTTGATCGCGAACGCGCGTGTTGCAAAAGCTGTCGAATATAAATTTACTTTACACCTTGATAACGTTACATTCACGCTAAAATGGTAACGGAGGGATACAATTTGAGCACAACATTTTCAAATCGACTGAAAGATTACCGTTACTGAAAATTATTGCAGCAATACGCCAAAATCGCGGACAATTTGCAACTGTCGATGATCCAAAAAACGCGCACAGAAAAATATTAAAGAATTATACGAATCTTCAGCCGCTGCGGTCATTAAATGTAAAGAAAACACGAGACAAACTATTAAATACAAAATATCATTTACAATCTTGTTACAGATTACGGCAAAAGCGTGACCGTGTTCTGGACGAAAATTACCCGAATTTGCACGAAGTTCAAATATGTCGTCGTACCGTTTCAATTTCAGATTCGTTCGGTTTTACGTAGCGTGTTAAGGTGTCGTAGCTTGGTTACAACCTAGTAGGTTTTACAGGCGTCGAGGGAGCGGGTTCCAAAAATACGGTCCGGCGAAAATGTGACACCGGAGGGGGCTGTTGCGGAACGTGTTGAAGAGGAAGTTTCGTACGAGCCACAGGTGAGCCGGTCCTCGTCGTGCTCGAGTAGAAACGTAAAAAAGAGATAAAAGGAAGGTAGAACGGGTACTCACTCTGCAGACAGTCGGCGTTGAGCAGATCCTTGCACTTTTCGTGGCACTTGACACCGCACTCCGTGCACCGGACCCCCTGTCTCGCGATGCCCCAGAGAAGTCCCTCGCACTCGTAGCAGTAGGTCGGCGACGTGGCTGTCCAGGTGACGAACTTGTGCGGCGTCGTCGAGGAGATCGGGTAGATCATTGCCTGCAGCGTTTTCTTGTACACGTGCATCTTCTGCGGGGGTTTCAGCGTTGCACAGCATCATTAGTATGGTCAAACAGAATTGGGACGTGTGTATAGGGGGCTTGGAAACTCTTTAAAAACGCACACCTCGAACCACCTCGGCTCGCTGCTCTTACGATGGGTTACTGATCGAAACGTTTCTCTCTCGTGGCACTGCGCCGGCAAAGAGCACGAAACCAGGCTTCGTTACTTTGCGATTCATTATTACCGGGGGTCGAAAACTTTATGCAACTTTTTAATAGGCTCTGTTGAGGACCCGTGCAATTTTATGAACAGTGTACGCGAGCATTCTCGGTTTCCTTGGTGGAGGAGGCGAAACGAACGAAACAAAGTTCCTTTATTAATATTTAGTTTTGTCAATGAATAAGATTAGGCATAATTCATCGCTTTATCGTTATGCAGTAAGTACCGTGTAAAAATCGATATTTAAAAGATGGACCGTAGAATTTTTTGGAAAGATGTTCGAATACTGGAAAAAATACTTCTTCATGATTGTAATAGATATTGAATACTGTTAAACGATATTAAATAATTGTTACCCTCAAATTTATGCTCTGAATATGTTATTTGTTATATTTATGTGAACAATTGAGAATTCAAGTGTTTTTTTTATAGAATCTGTTTTAATGAACGTTCTAATATGTATCCTTGTTTCGAAGGTGCTTTTATTGTACGGGTTCTAAAGTATTTATACCTTCGTTCATTCCAAGAGAGTATGAAATTATTTACAATATGGCGCGGTGAGATATTAATTTAACATCGTACAGCGAATCGAATATATTGCATAAGTCTCCAAATTTTTGTTACACTTCAGATGGAATTTTACGATTAAGAAGCAAGCACATACATTTCAGACCAGATAATCAAATCCAATAAACGTTTCTGGCACAAAATTGTTCAGCCCGGGGTCGTGCTCTTAACAAGGTACGCTTCCACCACGAATGTTACATTTCTGGAAGCAAGCTCCATTGGATATTCTTCCATTTCCGAACTCGCCCAGCTATATTTTTAACCGTAATTGACTGACAACCAAGAGAGGAAAGAAAATGAAATTTCGAAGAGACGCGCAATCACAATCCCCCGAGTGGCATCGGAAATTTCATCAGGGGTTCTTGATGCGCTTAATTCGTTTAAAACGATAATTGACGTTTCGAGCGGAATTGCCATCTAGGCCCCTTTTTATGGATCAGCAACTTTTCGGAACGTCGCGCCGGTGAATATTCACGGTCACGCATTTTCGTCTCGAATCGGAACTCTTCCGTTCGGTTGCCAGTCAATCGAACGAATCAGTAAACCGTTTCCTAGAGTCCCGGGTTTTCAAGGATTCTACTTGAACCGTGAGTATTTACACTGTATAAGGAGACTCCATAGCTATTAACAATCAAACGAACGAACGAACGATCGAACGAACGAACGAACGAAACGAACAAAAAAACAGGCGTGAGACTAGAAACTCTAACACGATTCACCGGTAATCCGTAAAACTGTTCAGATCGTCTTTGATTGGAGACTATGGTACCTCTAAATGCCTAAAGACTTTTTACAGTGTCCCAGAAAGTACTGCGCATCTAAGAGCTCCGATTCGTCGGATTCGTGTAACGTGAACGTTTTTAATCGATTTCGGTTATGATCTTTTGCCGTCTGTGTCCGCAAGCAACCCATTCTCCTACTACACAAAAGAAAATAACGGAAACGAAAGCGTCCGCGATCGCGCAGTATTTCCTGCTTGAGAAAAAAAAAGAAAAAGAAAAAGAAAAACAGAAAGAAGGAAAAAAGAAAGAAAAACGGCCCTAGCGTGTCGTCATGCTGCTAACCCGGCAACGAGTTTCCGGTGTTCGGTCAGTGAGCCGAGGTGTCGTTCGCATATCGAAAACACAGATATGATCCCGACGGACCACAAAACTGTCATCAGATTGTCTGCAATTAATCCAGAGATCCTTCTCTAAACACAATTCTGCCGCGCATCTGCGTTTTCGAGCCTCTCAGCCGCCACACTCTTTTCTATCGTTCGACGAGCTCTCTCGGGACACTCTCATGCAGAGTCAAACATCCTGCAAGACGATCATACACGCTGCCAGTCGCGCCAGTCACACACTAGCAGTCGCGTGTAGACACACGCGAAGATCATAACGTGCCGGGAGCGTTGGTGCCTGCGAGACCTAATTACCACACGCAATCCTGTGTATATAGATTGAACAAGGGGATTAGGGGGTTCAGAGGGGGGAAGGGGGCGTCTTGGATGTTCAGCCGCGTGCGAGATTCACAAGGATCACCCGTTCGAAACACGGCGGCTGGCGTCGCGCGTTGTCGCGGGCGGTTTCCTTACGAACCTCCTCTAACGAGGGGGCTAACAACGTGTGGGAGAAGCCAGACGAGAAGGCTAATCCTGCAACTGGCCTAGACGCGTGTTTGTCCTTGTCAACTGGCTACGCTGGCTGCGCTAATTATCCGACAAAACCATCCTCTTCGCTCATTCCCATCACAGATTGACCGCCGATCTTGGCCGGCTTTCTTCGACGATGCGCATCCTTTCGCGGTTGACATCCGTAATTAAGCGGTCTCTTTTTGGCCGGATTCGAGTCTTTCCACGAGCTTTCGATTCTTCGTTCAATTAAACGAAGATTGCTTGCTTCCGGTTGTTTTTAGTAGATTTTGGAAGGGGTCGAATGTGTCTTAACTTTACCAAAATTATCGACTTTTAAACTTCTGCAGAAGTTCTCTATCAGATTGTACATTCGATTAGCAAAATAGCAACGTTGGAAATATTGATTTAATTTGCATAGAATATTATATAAAATTGTATCGCATTACAGGTTTTATGGAACAAAGATTCGCAATTTTGAAAGTAGTGTAATTATTAATAATCTTGTTGTCAGTAATAACGATGGAAATATTTACTCTGTTTATAAAGTATATGGTATAAAATTGCGTTGTTACAGATTTTATGAAACAAAAGTTTGTGACTTTGGAAGTACCATAATTATCAGTTATCTTGTTATCAGTAGTAACGATGGAAATATTCACTCTGTTTATAAAGAATATGGTATAAAATTGCGTCGTTACAGATTTTATGAAACAAAAGTTTGTAACTTTGAAAGTAACATAATTATCAGTTATCTTGTTGTCAGCAGTAACGATGGAAATATTCACTCTGTTTATAACAAATCTGGTGTAAAATTGCGTCGTTACAGATTTTATGAAACAAAAGTTTGTAACTTTGAAAGTAACATAATTATCAGTTATCTTGTTGTCAGCAGTAACGATGGAAATATTCACTCTGTTTATAACAAATCTGGTGTAAAATTGCGTCGTTACAGATTTTCGGAAACAAAAGTTTGTAACTTTGAAAGTACCATAATTATCAGTTGTCTTGTTATCAGAGTAGCAACGATGGAAATATTCACTCTAAAAGAATTCGGTATAAAAAATAAAACTGTCACAGTCTTTTATGTCTCTAAAAGTAAAGTTAAGCTAACGTTATTCATTAACACTACGAACTCTGTAATTCGAGGGGATCAGTTTCAATATTTTATTATTTCGAACCTTTCGTCGCGCCCTTATTTGCGTATGCAAAGCGTCGGGCGAAATAAACCGGCGCGCTTTAATCCGAAAGCTCGGAATTAAAATGCAAAGCAACGGGTTAATAAAAGTGCTAGAGCAGCATACTTTCGAACTGATTTCTACGGGTACAAAATGAAGTTGAGATTATCTTTTCAATCACAGTTATCGTTCAACCTCGAACACCGGACTCCGGCGCTAGAACACGCTCGACTAGACCTTTATTAAAATGGCTAACCTTTGACTTTTCCTCGCGTCTTCTAGGATTTATTACGTTCCGAGAAACATGCTGAATCTAATTTGCCGTCGAAACATGAAAATACGCCGAGAATTCTACGCAACACGTTTACGTGTCTTCTTGAAAAATATGATCGCGGATACGATTTTTAAAATGCGGAACGTATCGTCCGGGGCTTTTCCTTCATCCGCGAAAAGAACAAGCAACGAAAGGAGAAACCGTCTACCGTGTTCGAAAGTTTTCTCTCCGGCAGAAATTCTAAAATATTAAATGCTTCGGTTGCAAAGCAACGCGAACGGTCGCGAGTTGGCGGTGTACGGAACGGCGGCCGCTGCATCGAAAGCTCGTGTTTCTATTTCCTCGGTTTTCCTTTATTTTCGACGAGCTTCTCGCTCTTTCCCGGCGAAGCCAGCGTTTCAGTTTTCAAGGGTCCGCGCCCAGAATGGGGTTTAGGTGATGCTACGAGGTTCCTCGAGGTGTCGGTATCTATTCCTTTTCGGAAGGGGGGCCCCGTTGTCCCCCCCAGCTCTCGAAGATCCTTCGCTACGGTTCTTTTCACTCGATTTTTATCTTTCTCTCGTATCGACACATCGAAAAGGGCCTTCCTGTCGGATGATCGAGAAGCGGAATTTTATTCGGACATTCTCTCCCTCGGAAAACGGCACTTCTCCTATCGATTCGGCGAACCCTCGCCGCGATTACGTTCGCCATTCCTTCTTTTTTTTTTCTTTATTCCGGCGACCGTAGGTACCGGTCGTTTCGAGAGAGAAAGAGAAAGAAGATGTTGATCTAGGTGTCGCACTATTGGGGCGTTCTGCGGGGATTGTAGAAAGCATCGATCCGCTAAAAAAGCACTATAGGGTGCACGCCGTGACATTCGGATGTTCCTCAAGTTTTTCGGACCGTTTATACTTGCTCGCGCGTCGCACAGTGCGTTATTTCTAGAATGGAAACGCGATAATCTAGTATTTTTCTAAATATTGTTTTGCAACGCTTCGAACAATTGAAACAAATATTAAGGCACGAATGAGCGAGCCTCGATAGGAAGATTAATTTCACGTCGATTTCTAATTGAGCTTTTCGTAATTTCTTATTCGGAGCATGCAGAAAGCAATACAGGAAGTTACGTCAATGTTGTAGAGTTATTCTTTTTATTATTTCAAATCAAAGTGTTCTAAAATACTCTCTGATTTTCATCACTTATCTTTTAATAATTGTGCAAATGTGTTCATTAGAATTGCAAGTGCCGATCGACGAAGATTCTAAGCGAGAAAAAGAAACAGAAATTTGATTTTCATTATACGAAAGTGTAATACAATATCTGGCACCGTAATCGTATTAATTGTTACAGCAAAACGCATAGAAACGTGAAATCTGATTTTGCTCATCTCGTATTCCTTGAACGCACTGTGCGTTGCATCGTTAATGCACGCATAATAGCAAGCGGTTGCCACAGCGATGATGATGATGTTGTGGAACACGATACATGGAGTTATTAAATTAGTCCATGCGAAACTGACGAGTCTTTGCATCTATTCGTAATGCTCGCCATTCGATTTTTATCGAACTCCGCGATCCGCTGACAATGTTAATTGCGTTAAAACGCTGAAATTTCAAACTCTATCTTCCTCGAATATCAAAAGAAAACTGTATTTTTAAGCTTTTATGCAACTAATTTATAGTTTCAAATTACGCGTGCATTAAACAGTACAGTAAATTCTCCCTAATTGACGCTCAGCGAGTACACAAAAATTGTCAATTTGAGAAAAGGAGATACGATTGTTCGAGCCTCGCGGCTCGTTTTTATAGTTGTTGACGATCAGCGACTATAAAAACGAGCCGAAAGGCTCGAACGATTGTCCATTTTTGTTTCCAAGCTGAGCGTCAATTAGGGAGAATTTATTGCACCTGTTTTAGATTTCCATGTCTAGAACACTGAATATTTTATACGACGATCGCAGGAAGGAAGCAATTTTGCAATTTTAATAGACTGTAATTTACTCAGAAAATCTCTCGAAATAATCGCTCTGATACCGACGTACATAAAGATTATGCGAACAAACAGCGTGCTCATCTTTCCGTTAACGTTTCACTGTATCGTAAGTTGTTCGAACAGTCTCTCTCGAGAGAGGACCTAAGAGAACGCCTAGTTAATTATTTTTACGACTAATAAAAAAACCGTGAAACTCGAACAAGCCGGCGGAGATGCTCCGACAACGTGGAACGAGTCACGAAGTTGTTTTTAGTGGTTCCAAAGGAGCGAGACCGCGAATAGAAGCACGCGACCGAAGCTTCAACTTCGCGCATAATGTTGGACAATATTTTGAAAGTTGGTCGAGCAGAGTCTCCTTAATGCGACAGACGCTTAGGATTACTTTGCAATTACGAAATCAACATCATCGCGAACGACCGGTATGCCTGATTCAGCGAATACGAGGAATATCCGGCATCACGTACGGGGATCAGAGAATCCTAGCTCTAGCCTAATTACACCCGGTTTACATGACCACTGTAGCATCTCATATCCATGATTTCCTATACGTGACCCACATACACTCACAGAGCCACGCACAGATATGTACACGCGCATCGCGATCGCACGTACATCTCGACCACTACGCACGCGTTTAGCAATTCCCGTGACGGATGTGTACAAATATTTATGCAAATATACGCATGACGTTCACCCTAGCCGCTAGAAGAAACGACTCGTCTAGGATCGCTACGAACGTTGCTTGTCTCAGAGTCACAGAGCGTGATCAAACAGAAAGAGCGATAGAGATAGAGATAGAGAGAAGTAGAAAGAAAGTAAAGAGAGAGAGAGAGAGAGAGAGAGAGAATTATAGACAGAAAGGCAAAGAATAGGTAGAAGATAGGTAGAAGAGAAAGTTTGAAAGTAAGAGAGAGAAGAGAGAGAGAGAGAGAAGAGAGAGAGAGAGAGAGACAGAGGTTGGGCCACACTTACGTGAAAGAAAATAGCGCGGAAATGAGGATAAAATGCAGCACAGTTCATGTGAAAAGAAAAAAAGTTATCAGAGGTTAAAGTTCAGCTCCACACATAGAGCCTTCGCCGGATGCGCGCTGATGTATGTCGCAGCTTAAAGTTAGATGACGCGTGTCTTACGTTCTAGAGGCGAACATAGATCCTAATCTCTACCCTGAAACGGGCCGACACTCTAACAGCGAGCCTAACACGCTGTCAAGGATCCGAAATGGAAATTAATTACGCGCGGCTCAATGGCAGAGTTTCGCGAGGCTGGCTGGCTGGCTCGTTTCTCTTCTCTCGCCATGCCCTATCTTTTCTAAACGTATCTTCTTTAGCACTCTGCGACAGGCAAGAGAATCCGAGGCTCTTTCCTCGCCGAGTAAATGCTATCCTCGTTCGAGACGTCTGCTCGATGCGGTGTGGCCAGTTCGAACGTACGAAACGCGCGCGATTGTTCGAATGATCAAGATTTTAAGAATTGCCAGCTAACATTACCGAAGCGAAGTTAAACCTGTACTTTCTGGCCGACTTCTTTTAAATTATTAACAAATTTCTGCGCAATTTCTATGTAATTTTATCGGAACGCGTATTCTGACACGTTGCACTTCTCAATGGATTCGAAGCCATTTCGCGTGACTCTGCGCAGAGCTACGATCCGACGAACCTAATACAGACGCGTGGAGAATTAGGGCTTTCGATATGGATAATAGAAAATTCAGGAACTCCGATGGAAATGATAGAGGGTACAACGGTTCGGAATAGGCAATAAGAGGCCCCAGACGATGACGGTTATAATGCGAATAGTGGGAAATTCAAGGGAATCAAGGGACCCCGCAAACTCGATTTGAGAAGTTAAAACCTCTCAAAGTTTTCTGCGAGTATGAGGAGTTTCGAAGGACTTGGTAACTTCGAGGGATGCTCAGAATCCTGTTGGAACCCTAGGTGATCTCGGGTACCTGGAATCCATCGATAGGATCCTATCGAGCTCCTCTGCAGACTTATGCTACGTCTGTCGAGGTCTTCCTTTCTTGTCAATATTACGTTCATTAAGCACTGATTCCCGCATTTTAACGTCGTTGCAATCTTTTCGCATGCTTCTCAACGAAGAATTTCGTTTCCTTGATGAAAGAATGTTCTCTGAAAGGTTCAGAACCTTGTAGTTTCACTCTTTAGAAATGTCTTATAAGAGTTATTGCAATCAACTTGAAATTTTAAGGGTTTTAAATTTATTTGATTAGATTTCCTATAAAATAATTTTTGTCGCGAGATTATAGATCAGATTTGAACATCTTAAGAGTATTACTTTCTTAGCAAATATTGCGGGAAGCGAGAGATCTTTCTCAAATTCACAGTTTTTGAGATTCCAAGATTACCGATATCGTTTAAATGTAATTTAGCTAACGATAAGTGAAATAAAAAAACAACTACGACAGAAAAATTGCTAAGATAAACTCGTTTTAATATCATTCGTTTATCATCTACAGCAATGCATCGAAAACAATGTGCATCATTTTGAGCATTCGCTGAAATCAAAGTATTCTATTGCAGCTATTTTTTCATTAATACTCCTATTCATTTTTGGTACTCAATGATTCATCTTGACCTTGTCTACTGAATAACAGTAACAAAGGTGTCGCCATGCAAAGTATGATCTTCGGAACACTTTAATCTCAATTAATCTTCCTTCGACCTTTAATGTAAAGCTACACCGAGCGTCAAATTAATTCAATGCGCCTGTCTATTCAAAAAAAGGACGATATTTTTCAGCGAACAAAAGAAATTTCAAGCTCGATAAAATTTCGGTGAACAATGTTGCTAAGATTGAAAATCTTCAACGTATCCGACGCGTCTAAAGACGTTCCAGCTGTTCGTCAAGGTGCTCGAACGTTCTCAGAGGTAAAGGTTACGGACTGGCCACACCTGTTATATCTTTCCCGATTCCTGCACGGCGATGCTATTCTCGTCCGCCGATGAAACCGTCGCAGCCGCCACCGGCCTCACGCGATTTTCCAATCGTCCGTTTAGGGAGCCGTTCCCGTGATTCCGCGACAGAGCCGCGAGTTCAATCGGGCTCGCGGCTTTATCGCGTGCACGGTCGAACGAAAATCGTCTATCGAGTAATCTTCCAACGAACTCCACCGCAATCGATTAAGTCATTAGGCATGAAACGCGTACTTTTGTTCTACAATTTTACTATCAAATCCACGCGTTTCATACTCAACGACCCGACATTGAAATACACGGCACGGAATTAATCTCCCCTCTCTCGATTTTCGATCTACCCAGTGGACGTTCGGCGCGCAACAACAGCGATCGATCTTGCAGCCTTGAGAGAGGCCCGGCCCGGCCCGAATTTCGAAGGCCGGACAACGACGTTCCAGCGAACGCCGGTAAATTGATTCCTTTGATTATGCGTCTCTCGATTCTGGCGCATCTACGTCCCGAATCTATGTTCCGACTCGATAAGGGCCTCTTTGACACGCTCCGCGGTGAGAAACGATCGGCCCGCGTCAATTCTCGCGATCCTCTGGAGTATATATACATATATATATATATATATATATATATATATATATATATATATATATACATTTTTTTTTCTTCCTGTCGCAGCACGCAAAACCGATAAAACGAGGAAACGTCAGAAGTTCTGGCACCCGGTGGGAGATTAAATTCTTTTCGCGCGGCCGTTTCAAGGCTCCGATACGTTCGCGCGGCGAGAAAGTGTCGACGGCACGCGATCGTTTTTCACGCGGCAGATGACACGCTCGATTATTCCTTTTTTTTTTCCTGACCGAGAACGGTCGCGACAAGGGAATTCCTCTCGGTTTTTCGTTATTCGATAGGCGACAACGCGCGATAGATGACGATGATGCCTGTAAGGAGCGTGGCTCAAAGGACGAATTCTTACCAGATCCTCGTTGTTCAATGTTTCTCTGGGCACCGCCGCCGTCAGACCCGCCGCGTTCCTCTTCGTCGCCGCCATTGTCTGCGAAAAGATAGAAATTAATGCTCATCTGATCCGGGAACAATGCCTTCCAGTCTCTCTATTGTGTAGACAGAGATAAAGAGCAGGAAGAGAGAAACTGAAAGGAGGGGGGGTGGGGGCGAATGAAGATGAAAATGACGGCGCGGGAAAACGATGAAAATAAACGAATAGTGAGGTCCGCGGGTGTTTCCGATGAGAAAATGAAAAACACGGGGGTTGAAGGAGCGGACTTTCAGCGTGAGCTTGCCAGAAGTGTACGAAATCTTTGTATAGTAACATCGATGTTCTACAAACGGCACAGTATCTAGATAATGAACACGCTGCTTTGACTTGTGAACCGATTATTATGTATAATCGTCGAGAAAAATCAAAGAGACACAGCTACTTGCGAAATCATCGAACAAACAAATTGCAGAAATATATCGTGACATCGAGCTTCTACATTTGGCATACGCGTTTGTCTCCGTTCAAACGGAACATTTTTTTCTGTCGTCTCAAACGCGAACACTATGCTTTTTAGCAACGTTGGTTGCGCTCGTATCGATATATACGTATGTATGCCAAATATATTCGAGACGTCAGTGTTGTTATATTTACAGATGCTATTTACAGACGTGGTAAAATGTGTTTTATTTACATTGGCTTGTCTGAAAGCCGTGCTCCGAGCGAAAACAGAGGCTAAGCTTCTCGATCATTTACAAAACGCACTACGAGCGTCTATTTACGATGCAGCCGAATTAGTTTCGACTTCGAAATATGTGCACTATCGTTTACAGCTACTGTTTACTAAAATCAAGTCAAAGTTACCAGGATTCGTAGGTGACCGTTCGCATCAACGATTCCTCGCCGATTCTCACGAGCTTGAAGAATATTGCTTTTCTGGACGACGTTCTTTTTTCTGTACGCGTTCGTGGATCGTTTATAGAAATGTGTTTCACCGGTTCGAAGAGACTATTTTCTTATAGTTTCAGAAATCGATTCATCGAAAGCACTAGTTATTTCTTACGCGAAAATGTCCCTTTAACACTACGCCGTCCGCAGATCTTAGATATGATTCTTTTGTTCGACGCCGGCATAATAGCTTGGAGATTTTAGATTTAAAACAAAATTTCGAAGATGGCGGTAATATAAATTGCTAAAATTAAGATAAGTCATCCAAGAATTTTCGTACTTAATTCTTAGGTAAATAAGCACAATGCTATAGTTAGTTTGCTGCCTTTCAACGCCCAAGAAATATAGTTCAAATGTTATTTCAGTTTTTTAAAATGGCACCAAAGTGGTACAACATCGGCATACTACAGACAGTTTTTGCATGGCACCAGCGTGGTGCCACCGGACGGCATAGTGTTAAGAAATGTAACAGAGTAATAATAGTAAAGGGACTACAATTGGCGGACTATATTTATCAGACAGCCTCGGACGAGATATTTCACGAGTCTGTTCTTTATTTAGGGTCGTACAAGAATAGACACATTGCTTTTTTACAACGACGGAGAATTTTCCAGTTTCTGTTAATAATGATCTAGAATACAGTTCAATGTATATATCTTTATATATTCAATTTTAGACCTTTATACTGTTTTCGTACCTTCACTTTATATATCTTTTTATATATTCAAATATCAAATCTAACCAAAATACAATCCTAACCGAATCAGCTTACAAGATATTTTCGTACACACGGAAGGTGTCGGACAACACGTTTCAAGCTCGCGAAGCTCGGCGAAAAAAATGGCTAACGCGAACAGTTCAGCGACAACGATTTATGATAAAAAGCAGCTAAACGGGCCGCCGAGATCGAATAGCTCTGCCCGAATAGACGAATTCGTGTCTTGGCATAAGAAACACCGATTGATATTGAACATCGTATAGACAGCGGGACGAGCCGAATAATAAAATGTCGTCGGTGAGGCGGAAAATGCGGAGGTGTGACGCGTGTGTACGAAATCGAAATGAAAAATGAGGAACAAAACGGGACCGCGGCGAAGGGGGCCAATAAAACAGAAAAACGGGACGAGATAAAATGGTCGACCGGACGAGTTGTGTCTCGCATCAAGAATCGATCAATGGAGAACTGAACGGGTGTATGCGTGTACGTGTATGTATATGCGTGTACGTGTGCGTGTGTGTGTGCGCGCGCGCGATGGCGAGAAACGGAAACACGAGGGTGTACAAATGAATGGCCGGATGGCGATAAAAGGCAGAGCGAGATAGAAACGGTGAATCTCTACGGAGAGAATCTAATCCAATTAGCTTATAGGGCCGTGGTAGGTGTGGCGCGTCAGGATTTGCGGCTGGCTAGATTTCAATTAAGATATTATGCACGGGGCCCCGTGCTCGATGCATGCGCTACTGCCTGTTCCCAGGTGGACAGACGCTAATTCCGGAGCACTAATTTCGCGCCTCGCCTACGCTCTCCTCATACCCTCTATCAGCTTTTCTACACTCTCAAGCGTGTACGTGGTTGTGACAAAGCGTTTCTCTTTCGCACGGGGCACCGTGATCCCTTCGATCTCTATCTGACTTCGTCTTTTCGCCAGCTTTCTTTCCACGAAAGCCGACACAGTTCGAAAGAATACAGCTGCGGACGAATACATATCTTTGCCGCAATCCTTGATCACACTGGTCAACCCCGATCTTTGGCACGAGGGACGTTCGCACCGAACGGCGTTTCGTGCCGTTGAATACAAACCTGCTCGTCGTTTCTCCACGTCTCAATTTATGGAAAATTGGATACCTCCTCGAACGACAAACATTCAATTTTAAGAACACGTTCTGCTTCGGACGCGAAAGCTGCACGAACGATTCCTCTGCCGAACGATTCTGCAGATTCTTTCGAACACAATGATGCATCTTCTTAGGATAAACGTGTACGTTGAACGTCTTTGAACGATGTTTAAAGAGGTATGCTTTTAACGCGCGAATCTTCGAGTACATTTTTCGATCTCCATCGAAAACGAAGCGGTCCGCGGTTAAATCTAATCGAACTACGCGATAGAGCAGTTTTTCCGTTTTTGGAGATCGTAAATGCAAGTTAAAACGTCGAAGAGGATGTTGAAACTCAAAATTATGACAATTCGAAAATACACTTCGAAGATTTCATGTCACTTCGGACGTTTCGTTTTCGAAGAAAAATGTCCGAGAAAGTCGACGCGCCGAAAGCGTTATCTCGCGTTATCCGCTTTTAAACCTTGTTTAAACAATTCACGACGTTCTAAGAAAACATTGTATTCGAGAGAGAGCGTACAGAATCGATCCGCGCAGGAACGAACAAATACAAGAGCTTGCACGGTCGAATCGGCAGAAGCTCTCGAAATTAAAAATTTGCCCCGTTTCGGCCCGAAAATTCCGGGCCTCCGGAGAAAAATTGGGGGAACGGTTGGAAAAAGACAAAAGTAATCCAATTTCGTCGACCAGTGTCATCGAATATTGCGCCGGCAGTCGCCCGGAGAAATTGATTTACGCTTCCTGGAGCCTTTCTCGCGCACGCGAAAAGCAATTTCCGGATTATTCCAAGTTCCAGGCGGGGGGTAAACGAATTTCCCTTGGACCACCGACCGTATACATCGCTGTGACCAGTTTTCGGTCATCGCATCGCAATTGTCCAGGGCAACTTGGACAGTTCCGTACCTGCATCCTAACGATGCGTTCGCGTTCCAGCTCCTCCCCTCTCTCGCGTTGCCGCGCAGAAACGCGGCGGTCGCGTCCACGATAAAAAACGTGTACGGAACCAAAGAGAGAGAGAGAAAGGAAGAGAGCGTCTGGAGGAAGACTCGCGGTGATCATCGCTCGTGATCCCCGGAATAAAGCGGTGGTCGGATCGGTTAATCCTACGCTCGATTAACCGACTAATTGCGTTCTAACAAGCTACGACAACGAGGCTACCGACTGACTACTGTTTGTGTTCGGCTACTGGTTTCATGCGTGACACGATCGTCGTGATGATTCTCCGTGCGGGTACACTCAGAAGATTCGAAATACGAAAAACGGAGCAGCGTGCGAGCGTATCGGCCGTCCTCTCGAGAACGACGCCCGCCGTTCGACGCTCGATTCCGCGCGGAACATCGTTGGCGTTTAATGAGAGCGCCGCCGTGGGAGCTTGGCTCTCGAGAGGAGCCGAGCGGATACGCTCGATGTTGCCCATCGGAAAAGTAGATTAGCACGGCTAGAGCAAAAAGTGACGAGCAAAACGTTCGAGGCTAGAGCGTCGGCGTAAGATTACGGTTCGGTCGGGCGACGAGCAACGCTTTGGCGTGGACGGCGCGCGGGCCGCGACGCCGCGGAGAGAGAAAAAAAAGGGAGGAAAGCCGGGCTAGCTTTTCCGGCGACCCGCGTCGCGCTAATTACAACGATATCTTGTTACTCGGCGCGCGACGAGATGGCTGGAGCGGCCGCGGTAATTATGTCGCGACACGCGAAACGAGCCGGCCGCGCGTAACGCCGCTTTTAATCCTTCAATTAGAAAATCCTCCGTTACGTGGCGGCGAATTATGCGTGAATAATTAAGTCGATTATCGCGCCCGTCGAACCGTCGGTGCGGGGGCGGAGTCGCGTTGCTCGCGCGCAACCGTAATCCGTAAGCCGCGTTCGCAGAAACGAAAATCCCGCGGCGAAACGGACGCGCGGATGGATCCCGAGAGAACGAGGAGAACGGAAATAAAACGGCCGACGGGAGAACCGAGAGAAGAAGAAGAAGAAGACACAGAGAAACACGGGCACATCGAGAGACACGGCGAGCTGGGTGCGAAACGATGTGTCGAGCGAAACGAAAGGTGCGTGTCGGGCGGAGCGAGCGGAAGAACGGAAAGAACCGCGGCCGCGCTGACAACGATGCGTGTTTAAATGCTCACGGCGAAGCATGCGCTACGTTACGCAGTATAAAAAAACAAGCCTTTTATTTAACTAAGTTAAGGAGGCATTTAATTAGTACCTTCAAGACCTGGAGGTAGAATTTTTGAGATTTTTTGAGAGGTTTTTTTCAGTGAGTGGTTTTGTATTTTTCAGGTGTTCAGGTGGATACAACAACGGGCGCCACAGAGAACAAACAAAGAAAATGGCATTAGATGCCGGTTAGTAACGTGTATCGCTTGCATCTCTCTATCGTTGTTTGCTTTTCTCTATTTATCTTGTTCAGTTTTCTAGTTTCTTTCTATTTTCTTTTCTTATCTTTTCTTTACTTTTCTTTACTTTTCTTTTTTCTTTTTTGCTGTCTCTAATGCTTTGCATGTCGAACGGGTAAACAGATACATTAAAAGATTCAGAGGCACGAGAGGCACAGAACGTAAATCGGGAACGTTTCGTCGCCGAGGTGGAACGATCTTCGCGCAGCCCAGCCGCCCCGTCGGCAACGAAAGATCCACGTTTATCGTGGTCGCAAATTTTCCGTTTCTCAGCCAAGAGAAGATCCCGATCGAGGCTGTTCACGGCCGCGTGGCTGCGATAATGGAACGCTTTCTCCTGTTCACGAAGATTATTCCCCCTCGGTGGACTCGAAAACCGAAAATTACTGGAACCGGGCGACGCGCTCGCGTTTCGTCAGCTTCGCAAATCCGCGGGAAGGGATCTGCGACAGCAAATAAAGGACGACGGTACTGCGGAGTTGGGCCGTGATCGATCATTGTGTAATTAGTTTGGCAATCGACTGTTAAGAGTCGCGACAGGATCATGCGGATCTTTAGGCAAAATTTATATTTTGTACGTCGTTTGTAAAATGCAGGAGTGAAAGATTTTCTTTGTTAATAATTGTCAAATAATAATAACAAATTCGTGAAAATTTCATGTCAATTTCTTTTGAATTGCGCTCGTTCGTTTTTGTCGGAAATACACAAAATCTACAAATCTACAATTTAGCGATCATAATCATTGATTAATTTATCGCCGAATGAATCGGAAAGAATGATTCTATTTGATAATCTGTAGTATGGAATGGAGATTTTCTAGATACTATCCAATATTTTGTGTTCGCCTCAGGCATCGGAGTTAATCATAATCAAAAGTCATGACTGTTTCTCGATTGATAATTAAATGGCAAGAAACAAAATGATTCAAGAACACGTAATCATAAGAGATTAATAATTGCGAGAAAAATGGCAACAAATTCAAACTTTGTAATCATTATATAATTATACATTTTTGTATAGAACTTTATAAATTGAACAAGTGTCATTTATGAAAACAGATATCTGCTCTCTCCAATTTACTCGGACATTCCAAAACACGAGTCTCCATTCCCTAATTTCGTAGATTGCCATACAATCAAACATTTTATCTAATTGTAAAATAAAAAAAATACAAACAATATTTTCGCGACATTCCTGATTTCGCCGTCGCCGAAATTCGTGTCCGGCGACGCGATAAAAATAGCGAAAATATTAGTGTGTCCCGAAAGTGGTTGCGAAGTGGCCCGCGTGCACCGGCCAGCAAAAATCAATACCTTTGCCACATTCGCTATCGTCGAACTCTGCCGCACGCAGGCCGCAATGATCGATAATATTGATTAAACCAGCTGTGAAGCGAACCTAATCATAATCTGTAACCGTTGATCATCGATCGGTTTACTTTGCGCCCAAATCCTCTATGGAATAGCGTCGCTTCCGGTTCCAGTCATTTTCACACGGCTTTCCCGCGTGCCGCATGGGCCCCCGTTTTCCGGCCCCCATCGGTAGAACGATGCACTCTGCTCTGATAGGTGGAAGCCGAGGGCCAAGGTCACGGCACGCAACACAACCAAGAAGAAAAATTGTCGACATCGAACATACAGGGGTGACAAACACGGGTCGATCTCTAAAAGGGTTGAGAACCGACAGATTCGAGGAGGGGGTGGGTGTGTGGGCGGGGGTGGTCGCGCGGGCTACTCGCGTGACGGCGAATGGACCTCGTGAATATTCCGCGGCCATTCACGATTCCTTCGTGGGAATTTCATCCTCCTCCAATCTCTCGTCAAGGGAAAACGTTCGTAATTTCAGGGTAGCCCGCCCGTATCGGTTGCACTAGACCTTACACAGAACACATACTCGATGGGTCGAGCGAAAATCGATCCCTCGCCGTGCCGGTTCTTTGTTTCGCGCCGCGATACCCGCTGTAAAATTCCGAGAAACTCGAGATGCAATGGAATCTCACATGTTACCGTCGAGCCTTAATGGAAGTTCCCGTCCCATCGTGTTTAATTATTTCACGAGCTCTACGAATTTCGTGATTTAACTGTCTTCATAATTTTAGATTATTAAGACGTATTCGTATTATCGAGGCTGTTAGATTTAGATGTGAATGCATTGAAAATTAGCCCGAATAATTTTTAGGAAGTGTAGTGTAAACCAGTTAGCTGTTTTCGACGAGCATACTCATTATGATAAAATGGCAACATTTCGAAAGCAGCTAACTGCTTGAGAACGATATATACTTTGATATTCTTTATTAAATGATCTATTTTATAAAAATGCTGTACTTGAACAACGAACGAAGAAAGTCAAACATTTACAGTATAATGACGGTAACTTGCACACTTTTCAAGGAGATTACAACAGATAATTGGTCAAATGTATTATAATGTAATATAATGTATTATATATCGACAATTAGGGAATAATTCGAAACACTGAGAAACATTGAAAATGTATTCCTAAGCTTAATTAAAGATCAATCTTTTTTGAACTTCTGAACAAGATTAAAGTTCGATCTATTTATTTTTTAATAAGCAATAGGATTCGTTCAAAAAATTATTCGCAAATTCATTCGGACATTATACTGACACCAATTTTTAATATTTAACAGAACATCGTAATATACGTTCAACTTTCTCGAAATTATTCGGGCTTGAAAGAATTAAGCTTCGCCAGGGAATACTCGGAATGGTCTTTTTAAAATAACGGCTCCTTCTGGGACGGTTTAAAGTAATTTGTAATTTCTGAAAAGGGAGACAGAAGTAACCTAATTTCCAGACGCAAAACGCGGCGGCTCGAGGCTCCTATGTTCCAACTGCCTTTGCATTTCTTTCGCAGTTTTCCCAGCGTTCTTGGGAACGTTCGTTCCATCTCATCCTGCATTTTGCTACGGTTCACCGGGTATAAAAATAGAACGATGAATATTAATTGCGGCCTCCGAAGCGGAACGATCGCGAACGCAAAATCGAACATGGCAACGCGGAGCAATTTTCCACGAAGACGATTTTTCCAATTCCGATTTTATTATTTCAAGCATTTCGATGTTTTTCACCGATACAATCGAAACTTCGACTGTTCGCGAATATCGAAATAGATAAAGCCGATTACTCGATTAATCAATTCCAATATAATAATGAAATGTTCGACGAATTTTGATCGTTTCGCGCGATTTCATATTCATGCGGTGATTCGAATAAAATTTCGTGCATCGAATGCGACTCTGATAAATCATTCTCTCCGTCGCGTTCTCAGCTTTCAAAAAATCTACTCACGACGGAGAATATTTCTTTGCAAATTATTATCCAGCGTGCGAGGTCTCGCGTTAATTTTTTCAGGTGAACGAAAATCGTATCAGAATCACTTTTCCTTTCGCGCGGACTAATTTCGAGTTTTTCAGTCGCCGCTCGCCGAAAGCGTCGCAGACGTGCAATTTGTAAATAATAACACGTCGGCGGGTTGTTTTCATCCCTACCGTGGCGCGCACACGAGCTTCATTTCAGCCGCCAGGCGATCACGCGAACGTCGACGCCAGAAGGGCGCGCGTAACGCGAATTGCCCGCTTATTGAAATACATCAATGTTTCGAGCACGCTGGTAATTGCTGTTACATGACTCACCGCGTGTCTGGCGAAATATTTCTCTCAACATTTTTGCCATAACCGAACAAATTCTTCGGTGCGCCGTGTTACGTCATTCAACATTCTCGAGGAAAGAAAGGTGTTTTTCCAAAGATCATCGTATTTCATAAAGACAGTTTCCATTTAATTTTGCGCAGGTCACTCGACACTCCAATTAACAGATGTTAATTTGTTGTCAACTGGTCTCAACTGAACTTTCTTTCTATTATTTTCTATAATTTCTATAATTTTAATTAGTGTTACTTGGAACGTTCACATTATTCTGTGCATCACATTCCATGATAAAAGCGATATAATAAATAAAAATGTAGTCAATGTCGAGAGCCATATAGAGAAATTATGACAAATAACAATTTCGATTAAATTATAATACTCCAGCGATATACAGAACATAGTGCTTTTCAGAAATTTGTACATATATTACAACGAAAGGAGCATTGATATAAATGGCTAACAACGATGCCTAACAATTAATGGCTTTCTTAATCATTTTTAAACGTCATTTTGCAATATCAATTTTCTGTAGCATCAATTCATTTGGGCATAATGAAAAATATTTATCAAAATGTACAACTATTTAGAATATAAAGATTAGGTTTAGAATAATATAGAGATTACATGTATAGTAAATTCTCTCCAATTGTCCCTCAGCATGTAAACAAAAATGTAAACAAAATCTTAATCGTTTTTAAACGTCATTTTGCAATATCAATTTTCTGTAGCACCAATTCATTTGGGCATGATGAAAAATATTTACCAAAATGTACAACTATTTAGAATATAAAGATTAGGTTTAGAATAATATAGAGATTACATGTATAGTAAATTCTCTCCAACTGTCCCTCAGCATGTAAACAAAAATGTAAACAAAATCTTAATCGTTTTTAAACGTCATTTTGCAATATCAATTTTCTGTAGCACCAATTCATTTGGGCATGATGAAAAATATTTACCAAAATGTACAACTATTTAGAATATAGAGATTAGGTTTAGAATAATATAGAGATTACATGTATAGTAAATTCTCTCCAACTGTCCCTCAGCATGTAAACAAAAATGTAAACAAAATCTTAATCGTTTTTAAACGTCATTTTGCAATATCAATTTTCTGTAGCACCAATTCATTTGGGCATGATGAAAAATATTTACCAAAATGTACAACTATTTAGAATATAGAGATTAGGTTTAGAATAATATAGAGATTACATGTATAGTAAATTTTCTCCAATTGTCCCTCAGCATGTAAACAAAAATGTAAACAAAATCTTAATCGTTTTTAAACGTCATTTTGCAATATCAATTTTCTGTAGCACCAATTCATTTGGGCATGATGAAAAATATTTACCAAAATGTACAATTATTTAGAATATAGAGATTAGATTTAGAATAATATAGAGATTACATGTATAGTAAATTTTCTCCAATTGTCCCTCAGCATGTGAACAAAAATGGACGATTTGGGAAGTGGAGGGGACAATTTGGGTCGTCGATTGTCAACAGCTATAAAAACAGGGCGCAACGCTCTTCCCAAATTGTTCATTTCTGTTTCGAAGCTAAAGGACAATTGGGCAGAATTCACCGTGCATGTTCTGTTATCAGTGACCCGCGCACAATCATTAAGGTTTCCCGATGTAAGCTCTGCTCTCCTGAGAAATGTGTTCCAATGGATCACCAACATTGCAGCTGGCTTCGTTAGGCGGGTCGAGTAGCTCGTATTAGTGTTGCGCATCAGTGGGGTACTCCTTGACTAAGCAAGCTGCAATGCTGCTGAAACGGAGCTGCAATTTTTCCAAGAGGGCAAGGTTACGCTCGGAAACTGCGACGGAGCGAACTGTACTCTGCGACGCAATTAAATAAAAGTGAGAAGATAGCAAAATGCCGGTGTAATTTCCTGCTAAACGAAATATGCGCCGTATAAAGTGTTTTTAAGCCGAGCTCTCTTGGGCAAACGATGCTTACATTGTACGAACATTGCAGCTGGTTGCATTCAAAGATATCATATTGAGATACGTGCGCACGGTTATAGCATTCTGTCTCGTGATAAAAGCAGCTGCGATATTAGCGAATCTATGATATCATTTTCCAGAGTGTTTAATTAACATTAAACGCGACTATTGTACATTCTTCTGTAACAACGAGAAGATTTACTAGAAAGATTCACTTAAGATTTGCTAAAGATTATTAAGATTTACTTAATTTTCGTACGATTTCTATTGTAACATATAATCGAATGAAGAATTTTGTCGCAATATTTTTTACAAACATGTTTCAACAATTTCAGTAATTGTAATAGAAAAAATCGGGAACCAGCCATTTCGTCTGATTTGGTAATTCTGGTGTTGTATAAACAATTATCTCATTTTTAAAGAAGATTGAGTGACACGAGCGGGCAAAAATGTTGCAAGTATTTTTTCAACATTCCTCTCAAATAATTCGACAGAGTATATTTTATACTTTTTGTGCTATTAAACTATTTATACTAAAATAATATAAAATATAATATAATATACATTGCATTATATTTTATATTGTTTTATATTTTTGTATATGTTCGATCATGTAACAGTTTGTAACACTCAGAGAGGCATCACATTAAGTCAAGTTACAAATCTTTTCAAACAAAAACTTTCAACATCGCCCTTTTATTTATTCGATGCTGGTAAACAGTTTGCTACCTCTCGTTCAGAATCCTTAACAACGCAGACATGTAAAATTGTAATGCCGCGACAGCAATACCGTCGCATGTGAACGGTTTCGCGAAAATCGTCGGCCTGGAAATTCGGGCGTCGAACTCGCCCCGCATTCGCCACTTCTGTCTCTGCATTGCAGATCGTAACCGCCCCAGAATATATATGAAAAAATCATGTAAGTTATCGCGGTCACTCTCGCGGAGATCTGTAAAAAAATCGTTCAGTCGTTCGTAAAGAGGGTAGCAATTTGATTGACTTTGCTCGGAATATCGGGGCGCCAAACAAACTCCGGCCGCGGGGACCGTTTAAATTCGAATTTCAAATTTCGGTTTTCCCAGAATTTTCGATCGACCCGTCGCGATCGTAAGGGTTGTGATGGATGGGGGTCGGGGTGCGCGGGTACGGGACTGGGTGCAGGGCACTTTCCGACAAATGAATTTCAATTGTCGGGCCGCGTTGGAAAGGTCACGCGCCCGCAGTTGTCATTTCTGCGGGGCTTGGTCGCATAAGCATTCATTCGGTCCGAAACGCACTGTGGCTTTTCCCAAAATGTTTGCCGGAATTCGGAGCTCCGTCATCGATTTTTATGAGAATTTTTCAATTTTCGAGGTTGCCGAATTTGTCATCGAAAACCAGCGAAATTCAAACTAGAAAATCAAATACCGCTGGCGCAAGCATTATTATCTGATATTTGGCTATAGTTATGTAATTACGATATAGAAGTTAATACGACGATCTTGATTTCAACATTTTTAACACTAAACGCACCGGGACGCGACAGAATTTATTTAGACTTTTTACTATTTTTGTTATAATCAGAGTGCAGATTTTTGTATAAACTAAAAATTACTTGCAAAATTAATTGCAAGATTCAGAAGCTTCATAGATATTTATTTTGTCCCTAGATCGCTTTAATGAGATAAGGATATTAACTACATAATGTAAAAGTATATAATGTAAGCTTCAAACCATTTAAATGTTTTTTTTCTCTCCAACTTTTTATTTAATTTATTTATTTTTGTCATAGTTGCATAAAATCTGCAGACTAATTATAATATATTCCTCAATTAAGGAATTAACTCAATCGTTTCGTACGAGATGTTTTCCTTACGATATCAACAATTTTAAAAGAAGCAATATTAAATTTCCTTAAACCTGTTGCGCTTGAATGACTTACAACACACGTCATCCTTAGCCAGGAACAAGGATGTAAATAAATAATGAGAGCACAGTAATGTCTCTCCAATTGATGTGTGCTCAGATTGTGCACAAAAATGAACAATGTGGGAAGAGGAGACACGATTATTCGAGCCTTGCAGCTCGTTTTTATAGTTGTTGATAATTCGTAACTGTAAAACGAGACGCAAGACTCAATTTAATCGTATCTCCTCTTCCCAAATTGTCCATTTTTGTGCGCAATCTAAGCGTCGATAAGGGAGACATAATCGTATCTAGATAAGATCAAAGACAAACAAGATCTCGCTGCATCGTGTTTCGCATCGTGTCGAAGTTCATCGCACGTTACAAGATCGATAACAGAGATCTTGCAAATAACTATTTTGGAAGGGTCTGCCACATGCATCTACCGATAAGTATCTAGCGCAAGAGGTCAAGGACAAACACAAGCTCGACGTATTAAAGATATTACCATATCGAAGGGTATTTTACGAAGCACGAGAGTTCGTCGATTTTGACGGTCTATATCTGCGTAACCATGCGCGATATTTGAAAATTTCGAACGGCATTCGATACCCTGAAACGTATACAACATGTTGTGTAGACTATGGACAGCAGCTGTTCGCTGCTGTATGCCTCGAAAATTGCATTTCGGCGAACTTTTTTTGGGAAAGGACCACCGTGCGGCACGGTTCCTGGGAATATTCGCGTGCGAGCGCGACGACTCGACCGTGGAACGACAACACAAATATTTCCATACAGGGACATGAAGCCATATAATTCGGCGGCAATGAAAACGAAAGCGTGAACCGCTCCGCTCGAGGCCCGGCCCGGCCCGGCCCGGCCCGGCTCCGCGATTCGGTCAGCACGGTTTTACGACCGCTCGACTTTCTAATGGCTGCGTGTACACAATTGCGGAGTCATTCGAATACCGCAATGCCGATTGTAATCTGACCATACTGTTTTCTACCCGTTAGATTTATTGGCCTGTAAAAGCGTACGGCTAACTGTGTTCCATCGAGTGAGGCGATCGAGATTAGATAAATGCACGGTCGCGATGGCCGAACGCTAACGATCATCGCAGATGACTTTCGTTCTAGCGTCGTCATTAATCTGACAGAGTCGTTGCGTAGAAACTTGGAAATCGTTGTGCTGCGAAATCTAGCCGATTCTATGGTAGCGGGAATTGTCTGGCACAGATTTCGTTCGCGCACTTGATCCCCCGATTTGTGAATTATAATTTCGGAACGGCGGACGCGCGATGCAGTTGCAGTACACGTGGCTAGATAAATTAACTGATTTTTATACGTGATTGTTAACGAACATACGATTTTAGCTGTTTAAAGAATTTCACTCGAGCATTGTTTATTTATTTTACACGATTTCTTTAACTCTTTGCACTCGAGCGGTGACTCTGAGGCACCGCTAAAATTTGTTGCATCACGTTTTAAGATAATTTTTATATCAACAAAGTTTAGATTTAAAACATTGTTAAGAGCGTAATTGTTGTGCGACTCCCAAGAGTCAATTTCATATGCATAAAATGCATTTTGTCATATAAAATAGAAACACTATTAGTTAGAAAAATGTGTTTATATTTACAGTTAAAATAGCTTCGAGTGCAAAGGGTTAAATAAATACGTTAAATTGATCATTTTTCGCAGAATGCTTGTGAAGAAACAGTTATTATCTTTTTCTGTTGAATATAGTAAAATTTGTTGATTTTAGAAGTGAGAGACAGAAAAAGTATGGTTCAAGTATTTTTATTTCTATCTGAAATTTATTTACCACGTGTGACATGTCTTTAAAATAGATCGTGTATCGCGCCAATAACAGTGTCTGTTTTATAAAAACGACGCACAACTTGTCCATGAATTAATCGTGCGTTCGCATGCAAATATAAATATCTATTTTCGCAAGTCATTTGAATTCGCGATAAAAGCTCAATTTCTTTTGCAGACTGGTTATTGTTAAAAAATCACGTTTCCTCGTATTTATTTTACGCGTGCATAAATATACATTGTCCGCGATTAATTTTCATCAACTTTAACAATGAACGTATAAACTGTACAAACATTATGCACGTTTGAATGAATTTTACGATCACAATAATGAAGAAAGTCGATCAGAGTCGAATAATCAACGAAATCTATGTTTCCCATCGACTGTTTGAAATCTGTCAAATGTATGCAGACTTTTTCAGCCGGCGATATATTTTCCATCAGTTAATTCATCAATCTGTCGACCACCAATATTTTGATCCGCATCGAATTTCTGCCGTTCGCGGTGTCGATTTATTTACGACTCGATTCCATCGCATTCTCACTCGACAGTGCAGAGAATCTCAAAATTCCAAATAGCCAATAACATTTACCTGCCAATAGCTTTTAGTTAAGAAGATATATATATATTAATATAATTATATATATATATATATATATATATATATATATATAATATAAATATATAAATATAATAATTATATATATATTTATAATATTATATTAATATATATATATAAGATATATATATATATGTATGTATATGTATATCTATGTATATCTATATGTATATATATGGTAAAAACGATATCAAAAATGAACGTGGCCGCGTTGCGTCACCAGTCCAATTGAATATCGCGCTGCTCGTTTCTGGTTTTTTCGAACAAATAAAAATTCCGCGAAACGGTCGTTGATTTCGTAACGGTGCACGAACCTAGTCTGAAAAAAGCCAGTAATAAACGTAGCGCTCAAACAGCGGATCGTTGACAAACGATTCGTGGCGAACTACCGCGGTTAATACTCACTCGGTACTACTCCCCCCACCCCTTTATCTTGATCCCCGTCGGACAGCAATTTCCGCGGTTAACGATGCCGCATCTTTATCGCTGCGTCTGGAGAACACATCTTCGCGATAACGAAATCGTAAACGGAATCCTGATAGTTTTTAATCTCGGCCGAAACGGAGTCCAGCTTTCGTTCTTCAGTTGCCTTGTTTATCACACATTGCTTAAAACGTCTGCTGCGCTGCTTTCTGAGAAATTTACTATTATCCCCGGAGACACTTTCCACGGTTAATTATTCCCCGAGCGTACATTATTTGGCTTAAATTGTTTTTTCTGAATTTATATCTCCCTGACCACTGGCCTCGTAAAGTTCAGTTAGCTTCTGGTAAGTTCCTTCAGGGCGGGGCGAAACACTATTTCTTCGTTAGCAGCTTTTTTCATCTCCAAAGAATTGATGAGCGACGTTAAGAACGTTTGTTGTTTCCAGAAAGATCGTTTCCAGGGAAATAGTTAACAAATACTTATCTACAGTCGGCCGTAAATTCATTGAGACATTAATCTAGCCCCCTTGTCGAATGCATTTAGCTTCTCACGTGACATTATATAGGGTTTCCCATAATTATGTTAATATCTGGAAAGAGGTGATTCCTGAGGTCATTTCAAGTAACTTTTTCCTTAGCGAAAATACAATACGTGGCTTTGTTTACGAGTTATTAACAAAAAACGTTGACCAATGAGAGACGAGCTCCGCTGGCGCAAGGCGACCGAACCAGCGAGCGCTCGAAGCTCAGTTCCGCTGATTGGCCGCTTTGCGCTAGGCGAGCTCGCCTCTCATTGGTCAGTGTTTTTCGTTAATAACTCGTAAACGAAGCCACGGATTGCATTTTCGCTAAGGGAAAAGTTACTTCAAATGACCCGTTCCGGGTGTTAACATAATTATGAGATATTTTTTTGACAAAAAATATGAGTTCTTTTTATATCAATTCAACGAATTTTGATTTTTGCACAAATTCTCTCGGTGATTCTATAGTAAACTAGACCCTCCAACATTTTTAAAAAATCATTAAAAAGGGTCTGAAAATTTTCGTGACCGACTGTACATGTGATTCATCTTGAGAGAATCAATGTTTCCTTGAAAATTTTGAGTTAAGAAATATTCACAACTGTTTTGGAAATAACTTCCGTGTACGCAGTACATTACTGCAGATTTTGCTAAGTTTTCATAGATTGTTCTATCACAATGAAACCAATCTTTTCGAGCCGCAAAATAAAAAAAGGTAAAGGGTACACGATACACACTTGTGAAGCTAGAATACCAAATCACGCACGAGATAATCAACGCACAAAAGTACAATATGAACAAAACCATCGCACGAGGGGTTCAAAAATGAGAAATGACCATTTGAGAAACGCTTTTTCCAAAACTTTTACTTACCGAGCATACGTACACAGTGACTCACAGATACGAAACATATTAATAAATGAACCATATCAAAGAGAATCAAGCGTGGACAGTTTCGTAAATATTTCACTGCGATCGTTTCTGTTTTCATTTCGAAAGCGACGCGTGCAGCGCAACAGATGTATCGATATCGTCGCCGTTGTTTTGTACAGTCCGAGTTCGACCCGGCGAAAGCGGAGACGCGTTCGAAGGGAGTTCCGTTGTTGTCTTCGCGACCAGCGAAAAGACACGACGAGACAAGGGAGAGACAAAGGAGCCGAGTGAAGGAGCAAAGCCGATCCGGGACATGAGGTCGGCGTGTAAAGGAGGGATTTGCATAAAACGACAGGTTTCCTCCTTTCTGCGACAAAGGTGGTACAAATAGAATTGCACAGTCGGAGGAACTGGAGGGAACAGCACACTCCGATGGGACGGTCAAGAAGCACTAGAACACATGAAGCTCTGATCGGTGTCGGTCGTGGTCGTCGATGCCATTCGTTCGGAATTTCGGCCGTTCTCGTAATCCGCCGACTCTGAACTCTAATCTAGTCTAGATTATGGATACGATTACCAAGCAGCACGCCAGAGGGAATGCTCGAGAGTTCGCTTGCTCGTGAATAAACTGTATAGCCGTGAACCAACCACCTCGTCGAGCAGTTAATATCGTGAGTTAGGTTACTTCGAGACAGAAACTTGAGTACAATGGGTTGAATTCAATTGTAGGAAGACTTAAGGTGTTATTCATTGGGGGCGTGTAAAATGTTTGAAACCTACTTTCTTTTCTTTTATTTTACAGCTTGCTGTACACTTTGTCGAGTTCGACTTGTAATGGAGATTTTAGTTAAGTATAACTTGATAAGTGTAAATGTTACACCGTTCATTTAAGTCAGAATAAAATTCTGTCTTCTGGTAAACAATATTTAAGCATTTAAGTAAATGCTGGCACACGGTAAGAATACGCTTTCTTTCTTTTGTGAAGAGATTAATAACGATCGAAAAAGTTTTATTTGCTTTAAGTGTAACGATAGAGATCCGTCACATGGGGTTAAGCATATATGGTAAATGGTTAGTTTTCGATTTTAAGATTAATGTTCATTGAAGACGTGTAAATTGTTTGATACTGATTATTTAATTAATTTAAGCATTTATAGAGAATTTATAGAGTAAATGGTTGGTAAATAAATGATAAATAAATGGTAAATAAATAGTAAATAAATGGTAAATAAATGGTAATAAATGGTAAATAAATGGTAAATAAATGGTAAATAAATAGTAAATAAATGGTAAATAAATGGTAAATAAATAGTAAATAAATGGTAAATAAATGGTAAATAAATAGTAAATAAATGGTAAATAAATGGTAATAAATGGTAAATAAATGGTAAATAAATGGTAAATAAATGGTAAATAAATGGTTAGTTTTCGATTTTAAGATTAATGTTCTATGAATTTATTACGATTATATTATATATGAATTTATTACGATATTAGGTTATTTATTACGACACGTGCAAACGTGTAAAGTAGAAAAAATATATACAGAAAAAGTGAATAATATTTTTCATTAATTTTATGCCAATGAATCTTCCAATCGTTGACAGTTTTCCATTTACTCCATTTTCTGTACGACGAACCGTGAAAACGTGAATTTGAATAAAGTTCCGTGATTCGAGTATCGCGAAGCTGCGAATTAGGCTTTAAATGGAGCGGCAGAAAGAGAGCTTTTCACTGGGCCCGTTATAACAAATATCGAGCCGCATAAAAACGTTCATCTGCATAAACTTCCGCAGTCTGGCTCTCAACGAATCGCCGTAACTGCGGCGAGCTCTAACTGCGCGTAACTGCGGAGAAAGTGTTGACCAATGGCCGAGCATTTTCAGCCGACGTTTCACCGAAGTCCGAGCGGCGCGTTCAATTACAGGGCGGGAAATATGAGCGGCGACGGAATGAAGTGGAAGAAGAAAGACGCGGAGGGCGACGCGCCGTCGGTTCAAAGTAAGCCAGAAATGGTTTCCAATTAAAAGCACGCCGAGAGCTACCGGCCGACTTCGCGAGGAATTGGACTTTTCTTGTGCGTGAGAATAGGAAAAGCTGCGAGTCTCGGTCGATAAGCGAGTTACTTTATTTGCTTACCATATTTGAAACGAATTATTTCTTTTCGCAATGCAGGTGCATAAATCGAAGCTCGTTAGAGCTTTTACGATCTAAAACACGCGTCAGCTCTTTGCGAATGGCTCGCCAATGATAATGCTTCGTCCACGAAAATAATACGCAGATCGAAGGGCGACGCGCCGTCGGTTCAAATTAAGCCATAAATGGTTTCTAATTAAAAGCACGCCGAGAGCTACCGGCCGACTTCGCGGGGAATTGGACTTTTCTTGTACGTGAGAATAGGAAAAGCTGTGAATCTCGGTTGATTACCATATTTGAAACGAATTATTTCTTTTCGCAATGCAGGTGCATAAATCGAAGCTCGTTAGAATCTATACGATCTAAAACACGCGCCAGCTCTTTGCGAATTGCTCGCCAATGACAATGCTTCGCCCACGAAAATAATAAATAATAAACGACAGATCGAAATACGCGTTTCTTAACACGACGTTGCACGTTCGCAACGTTGCAGCAAGACCGACGCGATCGAGTTGACGCATAGGGTATAATTACCGGCTCCACAGAGCCATGAAACGGCCGCGGTATTTCTTCTTCCGAAACAAAAGCGCCCGAAGGGGTAACTTATTGACCGATCCCTGCGCAATCGTTCGGTCAAGTTGGACCGAACGTTCCCGAGGGGAAAGAAATCGGTTCGGAAACGGCGCGAAAAAAACGAAGCTAATTGAACGTGAAATCGGCGCCCTCCCTCGCAGGGAGGGCTCGGGAAAGGGGAAAGAGACTCGACGGAGATTCCAGTTTCACTTTCACGGAATTACGGCCCGTCCTGGACGACAAAGAGCGAGCACTTAATGGGGAAACTTTATTCCCAAAAGTTCAGCGTCGTTGATCCCGGCGCTCTTTCGGCCGCGACGTTAACGAATCCGTTGGCACGTGAATTAACGAGAAGCCGGCGGCGGATTCCCAGTCGCATAACAGGTGTACCCGGCCTGGGTACGGTTAATCCAGCCAAGTATGGAAATCAGGGAACGCGTCGAGGACTCCTTGGCTCTCCCGTAAAACGTTATCTCGGTGTATCGCGGCCGCCGATCTGCGAAATTATTTCCCCGACACGTAAAGACTCTATTCCCGATCGATGCGGGACACCGGCGAGCATTTCGGAGCTTCCGTCGCGACCGAACTCTAAAAACCGATTAGAAAAGTTGCGGACGTTAACGCGTTAACTGGCGGCTATAAAAATTCTGCCCAATCGAAGTCGGGCGAAAACTTTTATCGGATGCTTTGAGGCTCGAGGACAAACATTTCGCGAAATTGAGATTTATTAAATGCACCGGGTGCTCGTTTGTCTCGAACAGCTCAGATCTGCCTGTTGGACGAATGAACTTTTTTACGTCGAATTTCACGTAAGTTCATTTTCCGCGTGCGAATAGCTTCGCAAAGATTATTCGAAGTGAGACTGGATTCGATGTGCACCGTGCACTTTATGACGGCTTGAGAATTGAACAAATTGCGGTAGAAAAGGTTACTGCATTTGCGATGAGTGTTCTTTATTTGTACCATGTATTCGACACCATTTTCTCTCATTTTCATCTTAAAATATTTTATCAATCTTTTGCTTAACCCTGTGCCAGATTTGCAACCTTATTACCATTAAGTATTTTTAGAACGGTGTACTTTTACAACTTCAAGTGTTCATCGTTTGCTTTTGCATCGTTTGCTGTGAATTTTTCGGGTCGAACGGTGAAGAAGGATAAAGAATTTTGGATGGAACCATAATGCTTTTGTCCCGTAGTACGGTGACATTTATTGAAACGAACTCGGAGTTCTTTAAACGAGGATATTCACCGTCGCGAAATGTTACGAATGATGTTGTAACGGATTACTGTGGAACTAAGTAAGTAAGTAAGTAAGTAAGTAAGTATGAATGGTTGGCGAACGGCTATACAAGTCCATAGTCGTGAAAAGGGTCAGAAGTTGAGCAATTTATCTTTCTTAAAGGGCGCGGAGAGATTAAGGGAATTTGCGCGGAGGGTGGTAGAGCGGAAGAATTCGGGCAAATTGAACGCAAGAATTCGTCGGCGGGTACGTGGCCGCGTTATTCAAAGGGCGTCGCTCGGTTAATTAACTCGGCATCGAGGTTTCCCTTGCGCGGGCGACGAAAGCACGCGGCGGAAGAACGCATCCGGCGACGACCACGACCAAAACGACGTCGATGACGACAGTTAAACATGGAGGAGGACGACGACGATCAATCAGGGGAATGACACCGTCGCCACGCTTGTTCATTTCCGCGAGTATGGACGGGTCACACGGCCGATGCACATACGTGCAGGTATGCGCACCTCTGTAATAGAATTATAGGCACACTCGCGGGTCTTATAGAGAGATCGATGGACTATTGTTTACGTACCAGCTCGGAGACCAATGGCACCGACTTTCGGCGCGGCCTTATGTCCGGCATGCTGTCGATATTGCTGTAGAAAGGATTGTCTCCAGGATGCCTGAAAAAATATATCAGAACAGATCAATGATCGAGTTTTCGCTGAGAAATCCTGCGAATGTAAACCGATGCGAAGCGGCGATTAATCCGTTGATTAGTTGGGCCGATGCCTTTTAGTAACGCGCGTTCACGCGAACGCTTTTATTAAGACAACAAATCGAAGTCCGCGTGTTTGCAATTTCTTTACAATTTTGGGTCTAGTTTCTCTTTATGTCTCAATGAAAATATAGGCTGCTTAATTCGTGGGGACATTAGTTACAAGTAGATTTCCAAGCGTTAAATTCGTGGCTAAATAAATTGGTTATGTATAAGACTGTAATGATAAAATTGATTTATTCAATATTTATTTTTCATAATGTTCCGCGCGCGGTTTGGTTATAAAACGAATGCGAAAAATCGAAATAATGTTCAGAATTTCAATAATGTCACCAATCATTACTACATTATCGCAAACAGTAATGGAGCCTTTAAAAGACAATAGAATTTTACTCGCGATATAATTTATACGGAAATTTTACGAATAAGAACTTTGACATAAGGAAATAATAATTAAAAAATTGTTCCAGTAGACTTCGTAAGAGAAACAAAAACTTCCTGGTTAATTAGGAAATAATAAAAAATTAATTAGAAAATACAGTGATTTGCTTAAATAAAGTTACCTATGCACATTCTTATTAATAATAAGGTATATCATTTTCATAAGAACCTCAAATGCAGCATTGCAGTACCAATTAAAGAAATTTTGTTCGAGAAATGTGAAATAAAATGTCGGATCTTCTAGTAACAATTTATATTGCATTAAACATGGAACGATCGATATTCAAATGTTTTTATCTAACAATAGCGAGCCATTAACGAAAACATATCGCTCGTTTTACACGACTACGGAAACTCCGTGGAGAAAGTACCAAGGACGAAAATGATTCTATATAATTTCCGATCCGCGCTTATGTAAAATAGAAGGTAATCTCATAAAACCACGGAGCCCCTAATCATCGGTTGGCCGGCGAATTTATAGAGACTTCGACCGCGCCGCGATCGCGTGTCAAAGGGAATCTGATCTGAGCTATGAATCTTTTCTAAGCTAGGTTCGAGCCTGAATCGATACTAGATTGAAAGTAATCGAACTTTCGAACGAAATGGGTAACTACGGCTTTGACGAAGATCTCGTCGAGCTGCTTAGCCCTCGAGGAGTTTTGAGGTACCTTAATTCGAACCTTGACCCATCTAACTTCATTATCATCGTAATATGCTCTCAGATTGCTTTTCGAGATTAGACGAAATTCACCATCCTCGGCGAGTTACGAGGACAGTTAAAAAGTTTCCAGCTTCTGCAAGCTTAATCGTTGCGAACACGATTAACATAAGCGTCTAATTTGAAAACATCAAAATTAGAATCGACGTAGCAATTGCGAAATAATGGTCATTCAAAACGATACTGCACTTTTCGAGAAACATTATAAATTCTTCAAGAAAATGTAATATAATAATTGTTATATAATATATAAATATGTTATTATATGTTATATATAAATAATATATATATATATATATATATATATATATATATATATATATATACATATAAATGTTATATATAAATAATACATATACATATAAATGTTATATATAAATATAAGTTATTATATGTTATTGTTATATGATATATAATTATATAATAACAGATGTTATTTTGTATATGAGAGAGATTTCACTTACGTTTTAAGCGTATGATTTTGTATGTAATCGGGATCGAGTTGATCTATAGACGGACGAGTGGTATATGGCGAGTTATGGCCAGACAAGACTGACAGGCGCATAGGCGGATCAGTGGAACAGGTTACTCTATAGTCGAACAAGTGGAGCAGGTCGGTTTATGGTCAGGTAAACGGGATAGGGACGACCTACTGCCAAACAAGCGGAATGAGGACAGCCTATGGTCAGACGAGTGGAATTGCGTGGTGTTTGGCCGAACAAGTGGAATGATACGGTTCATGGTCGCACGAGTGAAACGGTAATGGCCTAAAATTGATCAGTGAACGATCGAAAACTCTTCAACGTTGCTGGTTGAAGACCAGAAATGAAGATGTGAAAGTTTAACTTCGAAGTACAGTAATGTCTTTCTAATTGACGCTCAGATTGTCCACAAAAATGGACAATTTGGGGAGAGGGGATACGATCAGTTGAATCTTGCGGCTCGTTTTTATAGTTACCGGTTATCAACGACTGTAAAAACGAGCCAAAAGGCTCGAACAATCGTGCTTCCTCTTTCCAAATTTCCCATTTTTGTTTCGAAGCTGAGCGTCAATTAGAGAGAATTTACTGTACGGTAATGTCTCCTTAATTGACGCTCAGATTGCGCACAAAAGTGGACGATTTGGGAAGAGGAGATACGATTATTCGAGCCTTATAGTTATTAACAATTCGAAAACTATAAAAATGAATCGCAAGGCTCGAATAATCGTATCTCCTCTTCCCAAATTGTCCATTTTTCTGCACGATCTGAGCGTCAATTAGGGAGACATTACTGTAATATTTATCGCTTACCGAGAACAACGATCCAATCCACTTTGAGAGAGCATCATCTTTAATTGCGCCAACTTGCCGCGCCGATCTGCCAATTAATGTCGGACAAGCAAAACTTCGCGTAGTATGACGCAATGTAATCCATCATTCGGAATTGCTTCGGCCCATTATCGCGCCTCCCCATCTTTTATAATTTGTTTACCCGTGGAAGACCATCGCGTGAACACGATAATGTGCATTTATTAGTTCACGCGAGACTCGGTTTCATGAAAGTCTAGAGGCTATGTATAGTGAAAAGCAAAAAATTAAACAATGAAATTGTTTTTTCAGAAATTTATTTATTAAAATAAAAGACTTTTTATTTATAATATATAAGAAATTATTTATAAAAATAGTAATATAAATTATTATATAATAATATAAATAATATATATAATAATATATAATAATTTATTTATTAAAATAAAAATGTTTTCCTATAAAGAAGTACCGCATTGACGTAATGTGTTCTGTTTATGGCTTTGTTACACGAGGAGACATGCTACGAACAGGAACTTAATATATTTAGAGATGTTAATAATTTATCGTTCGAAAGTAGCAGAAAAATGTGTGCAAATTTCGTGTGTCGTTAATTAATCGCTGACACTAATCATCGAAGTAAAATATTATGTAAATGATAGTTAGTAAATACTAACGAGACTGTGGATCTTTATGCAAAATAAAAATGATCTGCACGAATAACAAGGAATAAAAATTATAAATGCAAAATTTGTTCTTTCAATTACTTGAACATGTCGAAAATATAATATTTCAATGGTACTTGCAGATTCTTTTATTATTTCACCTATTTCGTATTCCACCCACGCGATTCTGTCACAAATGCATAAAATCCACGGTCTGATAATAAGAATAAAGAGAAACCGTTGGGATTTCGAGAACTGAATTCAAATATTAAAATGAATTTGTTCGAAAGAATAACATTATCCTTGTGCCGCGGTGCGAACGAATAAAATTTTAACAGACGGATTCTCTGTTATTTTTCTATAACGTGACGCTTGAAAATGTAGTTACTATGCAAATACGTTCGAAGCTGCAAAATTTCCTCTGTTCTTGTATCTGTCACATATTATTCTGTGCATAAATAATATTTTTAAACGAACCTAGTTTTTCTATGTAGGAGGTTACTATACAACCGACTCTTCTTGACACATGAAAGCACTTTTAATCATATTTTAACGAGGCCAAACAATAATGAAACTAAACAAACAATAATAACACTAATGAAACTATGTACCACAATTAATTGACTCTCGATTCGTCGATACAAATCGATAGCCCCCTGTTGGACGATTCCAAAAGCGCATGCAGAATTATTTCGCGCGATTTTTCCGGCACCTGTTGCGTTTGACGTTTGTGTAATGTCAGTTGTGCTCGGTTTTATTAAAATTTGTGAGAAGTGTGTTTTGTCCGTACGTTCGGTTAGTCGCCTAACGTACATGCGCGACCGAGCTATTGTACGCTCGATTCGCGCTTCCTACGGCAAATTAATGACGCGGAAGGGTCTCTAGTAGTCTTAGAGAACTTTATTTTTTGTGTTGCACTCTCTGCGAGCGCTGGTGGAAGAATGCTCTTCCAACGCTGGAAAGTCGTGGAAGAGCACCCGTGGATGGAGGTAGATTGTTTATTATTGGTCAAGGCACGAATCACCCCTTGGAGGGGGGTGTCTGCCTTGACCCTTGTTGGGGCCTGAGAGGGTTTCCCCAATGGTGGGATCTTTTTATGGCCCTTGTCTCTGGACGCAACAAAGTGTAGTGTTTGTTAAGAAAGAAAATAGCAATTTTTTTTCAAGATACCGAGTCATCTGACTGCTGTGAATGTGAATACTGCTGTATTCATGATGTTACAAATATATTTTCTATTTAAATCATTCTAACGTCAATTGTTGCACATGCCGGTATAAAGCTCGATGCTATACACATATGTATTTTGCGAAAAAAAGTATGGAAGGATTGATATTAATAGGAAACATGTAGTATCTAATTCTTATGTAGGATTTATATGTTCTTAAAATGATATAATTTTAGAAAATCATATCATGTGGAAATAAATGATGATATATTAATGTCGTTGTTACACTTGGTTTTACAGGAAACTCCATAGAAATGCATAGTGACAATGATCAATGATTGTTGCATATTAGTACAGGAAATTGGATTATTGGTTATTATATAAGCAAAGCGATAGTGTCAGATTCTACTAAGCTCGCTGAAACTTATGGTGCGCTTGGTTATTATGATGGGCGAAAGTGTCATTTACATAATCATTGTTTAGGTAAGACTCTTAATTATTGTATGATGTAAGTTGTAAAACTTCATTGTGTGTTCTTACTTTATTGTAGTTATAGCAACTTGGTATTCATTTAATTAGGTTCATCATAAATCTGACAAGCTCAGTTCTCTTAAGTTATAATACAATGAAAATATATCTATAGAAAAGCTGCAATGCAGTGTGTATCAGAAACTTGTTTTTTACACAACAGTACAAGGTAGCGTTGAAACTGACGATTGTGCGTAGACAGCATTGAGCAATTGCTGGAATAACATCCTAAAAATTATAAGTCTAAGAATCGCTGGTCTAAGAATATTGAATTTATTAATCGTTATAAATCAATTTACAATCATATCATTCTCAGAATTATTAATACTTGCCTAGAACGAATATCTAGAACAGATTCGTTTATTTATCGTCAACCATTGTGGGATAGTTGAGAGAGAGGAGAGAAAAGAGAAATCGATTGGAAGAATCCTTATCCTCATCAGAAATGTTTTACAGCTTCTTCCAGATGAAAATGAAAAGCACGTTGATAATGATTGCGCAGGCAAGCTCCACACCTACACTACGGTTTAAACCCTGATACAGGTAAAAAGAATAAATCTCCGACTTTTTCTCGGTCACCTGTACAGATCGAGACACCTGTACAGTTTCATAAAAAGTTGAACAAAAGTCTATAAGACTTCAAGCAAAAATCATTGTCTCGTTGCAGTTTTCATTGTGCGATAGCACCAAACTTATCCAGACTGCATTCAGAGAACCGTCCAACTGTAAGAATTTTATTATATCCATCGTTGCCCTCTAAATCCATCGCAACGAGCCGCAACAGGTTTACGAAACAGACAACTAATTCCGTTGGTCAGTCACAAGCCTCCCGAGTAGGGAAGAATCGATACAGTGAAACGTTTTTCAACGTTGAATCGGCGATTCCGCATGCCCGTGGCTCGATCGATTAAACGCTGGACAAAGAAACGATCAGCCTTTACGACAACGGAATTACACAAATGGTCGGCAGCTTTCAGGCTGATGAGCCTCGGCCGTGAAGGGAATGGCATGATCGTCGTCCTAACGACCAGCTACGTGGAAAAAAATCGTCCTCATTGGCTCCTCCAGGTTCTCGCGTCGTGGTCCTTAAAAACGTCCCACATCCTAAGACCCTGTTTTTACGGAGAAACTGGCGATTACGGCGTCGCTTCAATCTACGGGTCGATCGATTAGGGGACTGAATCGAACTTGCAGAGATTAAGAAGTAGTTTCGACGGTGACCTTCTTTGCTATCCTCGTCACCTGTCCGAGGGTTTGGTTTTTGCATCGGTCGTTAGGAGAGGATCGGGACTATTCCTGGCTCTAGAGCGACATTTTTGCCGGATATAATAGAACGACGCTTATTTGACTAGCGGTTGAGTGATGTGAGGATCTACTTGGACGAATAGAGTGACGTGTTCGGAATTATTTAATGGAACGCCGCAAATAATAGTACCACTCGAAGCGAACTTGAAGGATAAGAGAATGATGTGGAATTAGATAAAAGACATTTAGTGATGGATAAGAAAGCAGGCGTTTAATATCGCTGATCGACGATATCGACGTGTAATTAATTACGGAAATTTAAACTGACTTTGTTATCTTCCTCTGGTAAATTAATCTAGCCGAGTAGTCAATCAGATTAGTATTATATATTGCAAGTAGGAGAGCACATTCCTGTTGTATTTTTTATGGTGTTCCGATCTTAAACCTTTGCGAAACCTTTTCGAAATGCACTAAAGATTGTACTAAAAATTGTTGTATCTCTTTCTAAAATAATATATACATTATAAATTTGTTTGTATTTCAAAAAATCGCTATGTGAGACACAAAACTCAATTTTATAAAATGCACTAGGTCATATAAGATGTGAATGCTGTTTAAAAACTATTTTGGATTTAAAGTTGAACTGGCTTCGACTGGAAACGGTTAATAATTGTGATATCTTCATTTTTCTGATGTTTCTATTACTTTATATTCTATCTTCACATTTTTCTAAGAGATTCATAAATCTATGGAATAAGTTTGTATGTTGTTATTGCGGAAACAAAACAGTTTTCGGGATCGACTTTTGCTTAACAATTTTAATAAGTTAAGAAGACTATATCGGTGTCTTTGAATTCTGTTAATTTTCGTTATACGTGCATGAAAAATATCTTGGAAACGTATATCTGAGCAACCATTAGCAATTACATTATACTTATAGCACAAAGTATGAAAACCAATAGTAACGGTACACATGAGAGTGGAGGACCATAAACGTAATGCAATATTTTAGAAAATCGTACAATCCTCGCATACGATTCATCAGAATTATTCGAACGTCTGGAGAAAGTAATCTAAAATTGTGGAAACTTATCGTTCAATTTTAGAGCGGATGATAGCGACTGGCTAGCGCGAAGAATTACCGTCGATCTTTCAATCTATTCCGACGATTTCGCGAATATGAAATTTTGTCTCGGAATTTATGGCGAGAATGTTATTAAGAGGCATTCCTGCTCGACGTGCATAAAACACGAGTGCACATTGAGCGTTTCCAAGCTGTATTGTCTTTCGCGAACGGCCGAACCTTAAGCTGAATCGCCGGCGTAACAACCTGATTTATCGTTGAAATTTCAACGTCAACGAGTGCAGAACGAGGGTTTGAAAAGACAGGCGGCGTGGGTGGACGGTTTCACTCCGTCGAGGAACCGGCACAGGGGGAGCCGTCATTTATGCGGCCAATCCTCCTTCGGTTCCTGTCAGGCAGCGTTCGATCACGTGAGATTGTTCACCACCCTCGAGCACGCTAATAGAAATCTACCGTGTCATATTTTATTAGCTCGGTGAAGAATGAACTCCGACCAGTTCCGCATCGCCACGAGTTCTCTGAAGAGATTCGTGTCTCCCTATGCTCGAAATTGAGGCATAAAATTCTCGTAAAAATTGGTTCATCGAGTGCGCTAATAGCGTATTCAATTTCCGTAGTTCTTCTACCGTTTTAACGATACCATGTTCTTCAATTTTAATTAAGCCGATAACAGAAGTTCTGACATCTTTGAACATTTCAAGCAGGAGCTTTCATAGGCGTGCATTAAACCAAGAAAACGTGCGTATAGAGTGTTCAAAAAGTTACTACGTTCTTCTCGTATAAATTAAGAAATATATGGAAAGAATTTCATTGTTTATCGCAATCGATATATTGAAATATGCGCGTACAATATTTAGCGCGTTTGTAGTGCGCCGAGCGTGAAAAAATGAGCTTTAATTTTCTAAATGAAATGCTACCTGTTATTTACATAGAGAAAGATTCTAATAGGTGCTGCAATGATCTTCCGGTTCATACAAAGTCAGGAACGAACAAATTTCAGAATGGAATTTCCTTTGTACCGTTTCAAAGGAACATTTTGCAAGTAAAATAAGCTGATATCCACTTTGCATCATTTTGATCTGTTCTAATATTCTTCTCGATTGTTCAATTCGTTATATTTTCAAAAAAAATTCGATTTCACGTTGTCTTCTATAAAAAATTTTTCTTTACGAACGTTGTTACGTCGTTTAGAAGACAATGGAACATTTTCTTTCTCTTGTTTTCCGTAAACAGAGAAAATTCTATAAAATCGTTCCAGGTTCTATTTAATAGCAATATCAAGTGCCAATAAAAAATCAAACTCCAGTGCCGCGATTGTTACTATGACATCCGACATTCTATCGGTTATTCACAAAATGTTTCTCGTTCTAAAAAAAAAACATCGCCGGAATCGTCCGTAACGAACAGCTCTCCGGAAAAAATAAATTCAGCGAGCAAAAGCCGCTGCGAATGTGATAAATCAACGATCTAGTACTCAGTAGATAAGACAATATTTATATTCATTTCATTCATCGGTTCACTTGCTTCATATGGAACTGCGAAAATATAACGATATAAAACGTAGTCTGTACGAAGTCCACAAAAATTTATGGAACTGTTGCAATAAGCTCTATACGGAAGACATTACACAATACCAAAATAGCTGAACTTTCTAAAGGAACACGTCCAAATTATAAACATTTATTGCAAGCTAGTACTGTTCTCCCGGAAAAAAGGATTTCAGACAGCACGTTTGTGCAATAAACGAATGACCATCGAATTCCCATCGATCAATCTACATGTTGTCACATGGACAACATAATAGAATGCTTTCGATTTCGATGTCAAACATTGGTCTAATCCACGAGGACTTGTTTAACAAAATACGGTTATCATGTTCGTGCGAAATTGTCATGTTCGACTCGTTTCAAACAAAAACGTTAACGTTCACAACTTTCTGCCGCATGGCAGAGTTCAAGGCGGTTCCAGCTTTTTTCAAAACCAAGATATCGGATACTTTTTATACCACCTAGAAAAACAAAAATCACTCGAAGCACATCTTCGTGCTAAACCCCGCGCACTCGTTATAGTTGTTAACTTCGCTAGGCGGATGTAACGTCGGCTTTTTTATTTTCCAAAATTCCGCTCACCAAAGTGATAACTAAACCGTGACTCATTTTCCGCGTATAAATTCCCGGCCCGAAAGCCGGCTTCCCGTGGCGAAAAACCGGTTGTTTCCCAAAAAACCAACTAAACCGACTTCCAAAAGCCGGCAATACTCACCCGTTGCCCCTCACGCCGGATTCGCCTCCCGGTCCGCTGCCGTTCTAACAAACAAAAAAACAAGTTTATTAAAAAACAAGCCTAGTAACAGTTCGAGGAAAACGAAACGGAGAACGCGCGTTCGCGCGAACGATGGCGCAGGCGTACGAAAAAATATTGTATACAGTCTTTGGAAACGCGTGGCCACGGGACCGGAAGAGCGTGTGCTCCCCGCGGGTCCTGCAGCGCCCGTCAATGCGGAACCGTGCGGGGCGTTAATCACCGCGGGGATGCCTCTTCCTTGTTCCCGTGGCCGCGCACGCACAATGCTTTGCCCCGTACACAAATCAGTCTCTTTTCGTCGACTTAAGGGTTAAGAAAAGCTCGGATGAAACGGAGAACCAAGCGCAGATCAGGGACTCCGGAGGACATCGGACGATGGTTACGATCCTCCCGTCGGACCGGAAAAAGGAAGTGGATCCTCGTTGTTTCCAGGACTAGCCGGTCGCTAGCCCGCACAGTTGTTCACTCGGATCAAGAGCTTCTTTTCTGCGGCTTTCTCTCCGTCACCCTGTCCTTCCTCCATCGTACCCGTTTTTGCCGGTAGCCGGAACTGGACACGGCCCAGATGAGCCAGCGATTCGACCGGTTCAGCCTCCTCCCGCCGACAGGTACACCGTTTTTCTCGTCCGTTAATTTCCGTGGGCGGCTCTCTTCGTGGCGGTCGTTAATCAAGGGCCTCGGAGTTTGTTTTACGGAACGCCGCGGTCGAAGGATTCCCCCGATTTATCGGAAAACGATAATCTTGTACCGTGACGGCGGCGAGCCGGCGAACATCTCTTCAGCCTCGTTCCGATTCGAGTATTTCCTTTCCGAGGAGCTTTCCCTCCCCCCGATTGAAATCGATCGTTCTTCAGCTCTCTGTCTCGTTCCACGCGTTCCCGCGTTTCTCATTTTCGCGGCAATTCCGCGGCAATTCCGCGGCCCCTGAAATTCTGTTTCCCGTCGAATCGCGATCACCGGCGCTGTGCCCTTCGTCGCCGTTTCATTGATTTCCTCGTGTTCGCGTTTTGTACTCGCCTGCGCCTCCTCTCGTTCTCTCTCGTTCGCCCGGCGTCGCACGGAGAAATGGAAGATTGGAGACAGTGTGTAACAGCCCGTATAAATATAATATCACGTACAATACTCGTAAATTCTGTCACGATAGAGATACAATATAAACTTACGGATAGCGTAACAACTATTTAAGTATTTAGAGTTAGAGCCGCAGGTATCTTCGTCCCATTATACGCCATCTTCGTTCTCCGTTCTTGCCCATCCCCCGCCCCTCCCCCCCGTTTCACCTTGCTTGCCCCCCGAATTCTCTCACTCGTTCGTGCGAAACGGTCTCGCGGTACACGGGCCTTCGATTCCTCACCCGAGAAGAAGAAGCTTAGACAACACCGGAGCATCACGATTCTCGCATCAATGTATCTTAGATTCGTTCTGTTCGTTTTCATCGCCTTTCTCTTTTTTTGTTGTTTACGCCTGTTTTTATTCACGTGCAGCCGCGAGCTGCGCGCACGCGAGGGCGTCTATCGGTCGAACCAAGCACGATCCGTCGTCGAATCGTTCGGACGCGGACATCGGAAACGAAAGCCTGACGTGAGATACGCAACGTATAAAGTATGTCATAAAAATGTATCAAAATATAATATGTATCATTAATCATAATAATAATAATAATAATATAATTATAATAATAATTATATAATAATAATAATAGTAATGTAATAATAATAATAATATAATAATAATAGTAATGTAATAATAATAATAATATAATAATTATAATAATGATTAATAATAATAATTATTATTATTATATTATAATAATTAATAGTAATAATAATAATGTATCATAAACATGTATCACGAGGAACTAAAATTTGATAGAGAAAAGAAATACGTGAAGGGAGGATTGATCGAATGTGTATATTTCCATTGAAATAGTAATGTCTAATAGTAATGTCAAAAATTATGAGAAATCTGTTAAAACGAAACATGCGCTGAAACACGCACGTCGAACCTTATGTAAAAAATTATGAGAAATGTATGGAAACAGGATACTAAAGTAAAATATTACGAAGACACGAAATGGACGATAGCGTTCGATGAATAAATACATAATACATGTTATAAAAAATTTGTCGGAAACCCCAGTGTTGAAACAACGTAACGAAAAAAATGTAAATAATGTAATAAATGTATAAATGTAATATGTAATATGTAATATTAATATATAAATGTAAAATGTAACGAAGAGACAAAGTAGGTGATCGATGATAATTTGTGCAGTTGACGCAGATATATTCCTTTATTAGTGGAACAGGAACGAAATGGATATGAAATGTCGGACAACAATGATGACCACATTTTTAATTTTGTCCTTCTTCAAACCTTCTGGCTTATTAGATGGAGAAATGTGTGATGTTAGCCGAAAAATAATATTTGGGAGTTTTGTAAAATAATCACGCTACTCTTTTGTGGACATTTTTAAACATTGGATGTACAAGTGATTACATTCGATCAAAACGACGAGTATAGTCATCCGAGAAAGTAGGAATCTACGACGATTCTTACACTTGTCAACACACAAAAACGCGTAAAAACCCTTTAAACTTGAAAAATATTCGCGTGAAAATTAAAAAAATTTAACAGAACGATCGCGATTCGGGTATCGCGGAATGGTCATCGAATTGGAAGGATGTTCGACGTCCTGTTTCACCGTTAATTAGATCGATAAGAAAACTCGCGCAATTACCGCGGCTCTGTTTTTGCATAGCTGGGCCGAATGCAAAATTAATTCGACGTTCTGTATTTTCATAATGCCAACCGGCAGCGTAAATTAATTCCGAATGCGTCTATTTAAATGCGTTAACGTTTCTATAGGACGTGAGGAAATTAAATCCGCGTCGCAAACAAATGGCGTGGGCGTTTCAGCGGGAATCGTGCCGCGAAATTTCACGTGCCCCAACGAAATTCGAAACGTACTACGAAGAAATAGTTGCCGTCTCGGTCTCTAAATTAAACTATTAACGACAACAACTAACGAAAACAATCGAACAAACCGAAACGTTCGGTGTTCGGCTAAATATTGTCCCTACAAATTAAATTGTGTTTCTCTGTTACAGCCACGCGTTGCTTCGCGTTGTTGGAATAATATATTCGTACGTACAAATTAGTTTCGTTAAAACCGTTTTCCAATGCACTCGTTAAAATAATTCCATCGAATAATAATAATAATAATAATAATAATAATAATAATAATAATAACTGAATCGAATAATAATAACGCTCATATAATAATAATAATAATAATAATAACGTCACAGCGAAGTCAGGTATTCCAGGAAATTATGGCAGCCGTTCGACGCGCGTAGACGCACTTGCGAGCGAGTGAAGTTATAACCGACTAGTTATCATATACGTTACATATCTACGTGGAATAGCATCGCTTCGCGAGTATAATTCTGACAAGCGTTTACTTAACAACGAAAATATCGTGTACTTATGCGCCGCTAACAAGTTGTCCGATATCTATCGTGTTTTAGGCCTTAATAACATACTTCCTTTAAATTCGCTTAAACGCTAAACGCCGCACGATCGGCGTCGCTAAATTCACGCCTACGATCGTGCGAAGCCCTACGGATCCCGTGTTCGTCGATCTATACTGTTCCCCACCCCCGTCGTCCCGATGATATAAATGCTTACAAATGGAAAACCACACAGATGATATGAAAAACCGTGCGATAAAGATGGCCGCTCTGCCGAGACGCCGCGACGTGTTCGCGTCCGACGACGCGCGCAGGACATAACAAGGAACATCGATATTGACTAATCATTAATATCATCGTTCGGCGATACTTCTGACAGGGCCGACACCGCCCAGCGTCGGTCCCCGGTCGGTCTCCGAGGTTCGAGATCGAACCACGAATACGGCCGCCGTCGTTTGGCAACCGCCATCGCGCACCGCCATCTTTATCTTCCGTACCCGTTTCTGAAAATTTGTTTACACCTTATTCGCTGGCGTCGCGGCGCCTCGACGAGGCGTTCGTACGTTTAAGCGTCGGGATCGTCGTTCGTCTGCGCTCCGGCGGTTCCGCGATCGAGGATCCAAGGGGAGATCGTTGCTTGCTTCGCAATCGAAGGACAGCGATGCGCAGTCGTTTCCGAAGCAACGGAACTACGGTATTGTCTCTCTGTCAAAGATGGACAATTTGGGAGGAGGAGATACGATTATCCGAGCCTTGCGGTTCATTTTTATAGCTTTCGAATTGTCAATAACTATAAGGCTCGAATAATCGTATCTCCTCTTCCCAAATTGTCCACTTTTGTGCGCAATCTGAGCGTCAATTAAGGAGACATTACTGTACAGTAAATTCTCCCTAATTGACGCTCAGCTTCGAAACAAAAATGGGAAATTTGGTAAGAGGAAGCACGATTGTTCGAGCCTTTTGGCTCGTTTTTACAGTCGTTGACAACCGGTAACTATAAAAACGAGTCGCAAGATTCAACTAATCGTATCTTCTCTTCCCAAATTGTCCACTTTTGTGCGCAATCTGAGCGTCAATTAAGGAGACATTACCGTACAGTAAATTCTCCCTAATTGACGCTCAGCTTCGAAACAAAAATGGGAAATTTGGAAAGAGGAAGCACGATTGCTCGAGCCTTTTGGCTCGTTTTTACAATCGTTGACAACCGGTAACTATAAAAACGAGTCGCAAGATTCAACTAATCGTATCTCCTCTCCCTAAATTGTCCATTTTTGTGCGCAATCTGAGCGTCAATTAAGGAGACATTACCGTACAGTAAATTCTCTCTAATTGACGCTCAGCTTCGAAACAAAAATGGGAAATTTGGAAAGAGGAAGCACGATTGTTCGAGCCTTTTGGCTCGTTTTTACAGTCGTTGACAATCGGTAACTATAAAAACGAGTCGCAAGATTCAACTAATCGTATCTTCTCTTCCCAAATTGTCCGTTTTTGTGCGCAATCTGAGCGTCAATTAAGGAGACATTACCGTACAGTAAATTCTCTCTAATTAACGCTCAGCTTCGAAACAAAAATGGGAAATTTGGAAAGAGGAAGCACGATTGTTCGAGCCTTTTGGCTCGTTTTTACAGTCGTTGACAATCGGTAACTATAAAAACGAGTCGCAAGATTCAACTAATCGTATCTTCTCTTCCCAAATTGTCCGTTTTTGTGCGCAATCTGAGCGTCAATTAAGGAGACATTACCGTACAGTAAATTCTCTCTAATTGACGCTCAGCTTCGAAACAAAAATGGGAAATTTGGAAAGAGGAAGCACGATTGTTCGAGCCTTTTGGCTCGTTTTTACAGTCGTTGATAACCGGTAACTATAAAAACGAGTCGCAAGATTCAACTAATCGTATCTCCTCTCCCTAAATTGTCCACTTTTGTGCGCAATCTGAGCGTCAATTAAGGAGACATTATCGTACAGTAAATTCTCTCTAATTGACGCTCAGCTTCGAAACAAAAATGGGGAATTTGGAAAGAGGAAGCACGATTGTTCGAGCCTTTTGGCTCGTTTTTACAGTCGTTGACAATCGGTAACTATAAAAACGAGTCGCAAGATTCAACTAATCGTATCTCCTCTCCCTAAATTGTCCATTTTTGTGCGCAATCTGAGCGTCAGTTAGGGAGACATTACTGTGACTCCGAAAGGAGACGGTTCGCTGTCCGATTATCGCCTTAGGGTGATCGCGAATCGGCAGCGTGGCCGGTTAGATCGCGGATGCGCACGTTCGTAAATAATGTAGAAAATACGATTGGATTTTTTACATGCTCGTAAATATCTCTTTGTCTCGCGTCGCAGCTCCGATGCAGCAAACAAGAATCTAAGCCTGAATCGGCGCACCCGCGATCCAACCGCGATGATATGTGAAGTTGATAGATTAGGATGATGGCACCTGCGTCCGTCATTTTCGCACGGTTCGTTATACGGACCACTGAGCTATCTCGCGTACATATGGGGTTTAATTGTGACGGTTATATAAGTTATTCTGATCCCATGGTTTACACAAGAACGCGTAGTTCATTGAACCGGCTCGTGATCTGCGCGAGACAGAATGAGCTGAGAATGATTCGATGGATGATATGATCATTGAGTTCGAAAGAGCGGGCGAATTTCGTCGATACGGAATTCAGGTCCTAATACAGAATTCGCGCTCGAATTCTCCTTTTTGCAAATCGTAATCGCCATTCTTCGAATCGTATTCGCCTCTTTTCAAGCTGAATTCAACCGTTCGCTGATCAAATTTTTTCTATAAGTCTGTTTTCTCAAACTATTTTACTAAATATAAAAGTCAATATAAATTTACCGTTTTTATATGGAATATTTTATTATACGTATGTAATAGTGAATACAAACTACTTGTTCGATAGTAAACGTAGTTTCTTCTACAATGATTATCCCGACACTCTTGATGGTAATTTCATAAACATGTTTCTATAATGATTGTGACAATAATAATTAATAATAACAGTAATTAATAACAGTAATAATTAATAACAGTAATCGAAAAAATATTTTTGTCATAACAATTTAATCTTTTAAGTATGCGATTATTTCTATGTAGTATATGATTTTTTAAAGTATACGATGATGAAGTAATTTTGCAGAGAAATATGCAGAAACTATTTGAAGACTTGCTTGTATCGTTTCTTATTTAGATCTGCGAACAGTCGCGGTTGATTCGATGAAAGGCGAACAGGATGAGCAAACGGACGAGCATCGGAGCGCAAAATCTCTATTGTACTCGCGAAATCTGGTTAGGCACGATTAACGACGTAACGGCGTGTTTCACTGGGTATCGATCATTCCGCCATTTTCCCGCGGAGCTTGCGAAACAAGACTTTCAATGTCACTCGAAACCATAAACACAGGACACGGTCGACGCGCGATAACGATATTTCCTCGGGTCGCCCGAACAAATGGACCTTCTCGCCGGTGGACACAAAACCGTTGACTTCGCGCGACCCGCTTAATTGCACAGTTAATTTTCGTGCATTTTTCCTCCGACACGAATTCAATGCCGAGTAATTAGGTTTCCATTTCGCGAGTCCAGAAATTGTAATCGAGCCAATTACACGGATTTCGGGAAACTGAACGCAATTGCGCACCGATATTCAACGGCATTTTCTCGCTCGATCGTATCCGCGTATCCCTTGAAATCGTCGGAATTGCTTTTTCTTTTTTTTTTTTTTTAATTGCTGTGCAAGATATAATTTTCGGTTGATGAAAACGGCGTAACATTTGTTTGCCGCACTGGATTGTTTTCATGTAGAATCGAATAACAGTTTTATTGAAACATGAATGTTGAATATAATTTTGTTCGCATATTTATCGCGTTATTGGCATTTTTCATGAAACAAGATATGGATATATAAAGAAGCGAAGAAGTTCGATTTTATAACAATTAATTGATGGGATTAATTTACGGGGTACTTCAAGTAGGCTGTTCTTAAAACAGTTAATAGAACTGAAGTTCATTTCAGGGATGCATAAAAATGTCTGATTTCAAGACAGTTGAAGTAGAATTAATTTACAGAATACGTAAAGGAGTTCGATTTCAAGACAATCTATTGAACTGGTATGAATTTATAAAATATATAATCAAGTCTGAGTTGGAAACAGTTGATCGAACTAGAATTAATTTACAGGACACGTAAAGAAATCAAGAAGTCCGATTTCAAAGGAGTTGATTGAACTGCGCGATCAATTATCACATCAATTTTTATAAAAATCGTAGCAATTCCTTCTTCTACAATTTTCGATCGTTTCTTATCCCGAGTTTCGCGATGCAGAAAAAAGTTGCATAGTAAATTCTCCTCAACCGAGCCTCGGTTTGTAAACAAAAATAGGCAATTTGGGATAAGGCGATGCGAATATTCCAGCCTTGCGAGCCCAGCGTTGCCGATTGTCAACAACTGTAAAAACGAGGCGCAAGATTATTTCCTCCGGTCTCCTTTCCCGGGATTTTCCATTCGTGTTTACAACAAGCTGAAGGACGATCGGGGATAATTTACTGTATCCCGCGAATTCTGGTACGCGTTCGCGAAACTTTCAGCGCGTCTAATCTCGAACGAAAAGCGAGACGTTCGCGGGTGACGATGATTAATTGGGGGCGGAACGAAAGGACAACACGGAGGAAAGCTCCCGAGGATACGGCTGCCGGCTGTTTGCGTATGCACTGGATGCGCGTCGTGTAACATCGTGGAAAAGCTAGTTTCCCCCCTGGGCCAGCGGTTCCCAAGCGGAATAACGTGTCGCGTTATTCCCTCCTCCTTTGAAAAATCACCGGTCTCGTGCTCGCTCTCGCGAAAAAGAGAATGGAGTGGCCATTTTCCTCGAGGAAAAATTGGACGAACACGAGCCCGAAGAAGAAATTATTAAGCACCGCGCGGGCGAAGGCAACACCGTCGCGTTACGGTTTAATACAAGGTACACGACCCTGCAACTTCAGCTGCGCTCCAAACTCGAAGCACGTCTCGACGATTTTGCAAATGAAAATCACGGTTTTCGCGCCGACAATTTTAACACTTTATCGACCGCTAGCCTATTTATCGGCTTTTCGATTGCCAATGTTTATCGATCGCTAGCCTATTAATCGGCTTTTCGATTGCCAATGCTTATCGACCGATAGCCTATTAATCGACTTTTAGCTATCGACGGTTTTCGCTTCTTTACTGTTTTGTTAGTAGCTGACCTCCCCATATCCTTATGAATTATAATTATAATAATTATTATTATTTATTATTATTTTTAAAGGAATAAGCACAACACAATGAATAGCGAAAATTTAGCCGGTACTGGGAGCAAATGCGCGCGCGACTAAGCCAGTCCTTACTGAGTGGCAGCCTTAACCACGACCGGACGATAAAGTGTTAATTGAACGATAAACGAGTGGCGGTTTCTCGAAATGCTCGTGTAACTCGAAATTGTTGTTCATACTTAAATCTATAATCGATCTTGACTCAGTGAGACACGCTGCCACGTCCTCTTTCGTTGTCGAACACAGTTCTAACACACACCTCTAATTTTCCATAAATTTTTAATATATCTCATATACAATAGAATCTTTTTATTCGCATGGATATGTTCGATGATGATGTACGATTTTCATGGATATATGTGTCTGATATCTCGCGGAAGAGCTTGTTTCGCGAAGAAGCACGAAACTGGAATGCTACTTGCGAAGCTATCACGCAAACTCATATTCGCGAACGTATAAAATATTCGGTGGAAGATCCTCGCGAGGTAAGAATGATCGAACGGCATGAGTGCACGTTACGATTACAGGATAAATTTTCATCGACGATGGCATTTCCGACGCGCGACTGCGGAACGAATGCGGCGCGGGCGCGGCAGAAACGAGTAATAACACGTCCGCAATGCGCGTCCTGTCGAGAAAAGCCCTTTGTGTAATCGACGACCGACAATCGCGAAATCAGCGGCCGATTTGCATACGAGGGATGTAGCAATGATTAACGCGAGCGCGAGCGCGAGCGCTGCGAAAATCTCTGCGGCGGCGGAGTCAATAACGCGTGTCCTAAACACGTCGCTGGAAGTGCCGCGTCTTCATTGGAAAACATTATGCTAGGATTTTCATTTAAATAGAGGCAGCGCCGCGTAAACTGCGAACGTCTAGATGATTTCTCTGTTCGAGTATAGGGCGCGTTGATTTGAATAGAACTTTTACCCCATGAATAATGGATTCGCGCGGCCGGCAACGCAGCGGGCCGCAGCGGTTTCGAAATGCTCGAGCGGTGATTTAAAACGACTGCGGCTACTTGGTACGAATAATATGTAGCTAATCCGGCGTTTTAATGTTCTATCCAAATAATATACGTTACGAGAATGGGCATCGAATATGGAGCGATATGGGAATATTCTATAAACGATCGAAGGATTCAAGGTGTTCGATCCATTCGGTCTGCAGAGGCTCTTAACCAAACGAAGCTTTCGTTTTAGAAATTATTCACAACTACCGGTAATTATACGAGAAAATTAAAACTTTATCGATGGACACTGGTAATTTTACTCTCGTTAGCGTCACGTCATTTGGGAGACATTTGGGACAGTTGCGGAGGCTAATGGACACGATTCTTAAACGACTTGTATTAATTTTAAAGAACTAGGGAGAATAAATTTAGAAGTCGAGGAGCAGATCCTCGAACCAAACTTTATCTACAGATTCATTATAAATTCACCTCGACAAGAGGATTTTCATATCGAGTTCATTTTGCCTGATAATGTCTTATCTTGGTTAATAGTGAAATCGATCGACGTCCTTCATCTCAATTTTCCTTGCTGAGGTACATAAATTATTTCAACCATAATCGAATTTAATGTTTGAAATATAAGTGTCCTAATTGTATTAGAAATAATCGAAACAGTGTTACAAAAATATTCGACCGCCTGATATAAATTAATAATATTTGTACACGTCTTACGAACTAAATGCAATGTTAATCTAATGCAAAGGATCTAAGGGATTCCATTTCAGTGACAAGAACAATTGCATAATTTCCGAACAACGCTGTCACAGGCAATCTTAAACGATCCACAAAGTGTACGTCTTTATATCCATCAGTATGTCACAAAAGAATCGAATCATTTCACGATCCACCAAGATACGTTCACAACTTTTCGGTCGTCGAAACTTTCTGAATATGAAATTCAAAGCTGTCCGGAACAATAACTGATATTCCAGAACGTTTCGCAGAAGCGACACGGTTTTAATTCTGCACTTTTCGAATTCGCGGGCTCGCCTCTAGAGATGCGAGGAGTAAATGCAATGTTAATCTAATGCAAAGGATCTAAGGGACTGCATTTCAGTGACAAGAACAATTGCATAATTTTTAGACAACGCTGTCACAGGCAATCTTAAACATCAGTATGTCACAAAAGAATCGAATCATTTCACGATCCACCAAGATACGTTCACAACTTTTCGGTCGTCGAAACTTTCTGAATATGAAATTCAAAGCTGTCGACAACAATAGCTGATATTCCAGAACGTTTCGCAGAAAGGACACGGTTTTAATTCTGCACTTTCCGAATTCGCGGGCTCGCCTCTAGAGATGCGAGGATTAAAGAAAAGTGATTCGAACAATGCGAGCCGAACCGACGATGCGGGCCGAATGGATCCAACGAAATTGGAGGATGGTGGATGCAAGATGTCCGACGCAGGAACCACCGGAAGCGCAGATGACCGGCGAAATCGGTTCCCTTGATAATAGAAGCACCGCGATACACGCGCGCGATTCGCTGATCGGCGAAGCGGGCGCGATTATACGCCGAGTCGTGTGCGTGAAACGACACAGTGGTATTGTGCGCGGCTAATTGTGTCTGCTAGATAGATCCACAGGGTTGTGCAGGCTGATCCCACGTTCGCCTGGGTCATCATCCCACAGCCCACAACGCGGTTTATTCTGCGAACGGTCGGCGAACGTCGCCGGGCCAACGCACGCGCCGAATAAAACGCGGCTCGACCGCTCGTTAAATTTACACCGAACGCGCCGCCGATAAGCCGTTTTATGCAGCTAACAATATAACAGAGTCTAGATTTCGCGCGCTCGTTAAAGCTCAGCAGGTTCCGCGTTCCGCAGAGTGTAACCCCTTGCGGTGGAATCGCGTCCCATCTACATCGTTTTCTAAAGCTAGATCTGCCAAATGAAATTTCGAAACGTATTTTATAAATGTTCGCTTAATCTCGTAGTTGAATCGCAGGTTACAGGAAGGAGCTGATTCGTTGGAAATATGCACAGCTGCTCGAAAGTGGGTGAACATTTTTTCTTTAAGTGGGATATTCAGCTGAAAAAATGTTTGATATTGTGTTTCGTAAATAATGATTTTGTAAAATACATGATTTTAATGTTTTTGATAAAAATTCAAGATTCTTTGTGACCCTCTTTATTGCAAAAATGGAAGAATTTGATAATTACAGTCGAGAGAAAAAGTGACGATGTACTTTATATTAAGAAAAGTGTCATTGCAAGTGTATTTTTAATTTTATTCTTGATCAGAATTGTAGCGTTCCTAATAAATGGATTCAATTTTGTAGACTCCACATATTTCACTGCACCAGTGAATAATCCTCATTAATAATTCATGAATATCTAGTTAGGGGTATTGACAAATAATTATTTCTTTTTCTCGTGTGTGCATTCTTGTAATTCTTCCATTGTCCCGCAATTATGTTCGCGCAATCATCAGAGTGCATTAAACAAATATTGAACGCCATTAGAACACATTAAATACGTATTTAATACCTCTAGGATACATTAAATACGTATTTAATACCTCTAGGATACATTAGATACGTATTTAATACCTCTAGGGTATATTAAATACAGTTTTAACACCGTCAGGATATTTGAAATAGACTGTACCCCACTAGGGTTCATTAAATAGATATAGTACAAGCTAGCGATTCGTATCGTTCAACTTTGCAGCGGTGACCAAATTTTTTACAGCTTATTTAGCAGACTGTTAAGACGTCAAATCGACGTACGTCATCGGTAGAAGATTAATAACAATCACTTATATCGCATTCACAAATTCCCCCAAAATTGCAAACGTTCGCACACTTTTGAGCAACACAGTGTATAAAATTAAAATCTTTAATAATAAACAGCTTCCTATTGAATTGCTGCATTCGAAGATTAATCTGCGACGTTATGAATAGATGCGAAAGTCTGTGCACATGATTCTGTGATTCTGTCAAGTGCATATGAGACTGCTACATACAACAGATTTTGATGGAGGAAGAATGATGGGATTGCCATTGAGATAAACGCCCACGCAAGGGATTAACGACGCCGAACGCTGCTTAAACTTCAGTCGTATACAATATTTCTGTAAATCGTGGAAACAATGGTCAGTTTCGCGACAGAATAGCGCTGGGTGAATAGATCCGAGTCGTTCGAGGTACATACATATACATACATAGTTCCCATCTGTCAAATTAATGACACGAAAGTGGTTTTGTCGAATACAGCGTAAATCGATGAACGATGATCAGATATTATCGTTATTCATTTGGTTCTTATCAAAAGATCTTTCACGCGACTGCGGATACTCATAAAATTTACCATTTTTACGAACTCGTGTTTCCATTTCAGGAAATTTCGTTGCGCCAAATGAGGATTTTATTAAATCAGGAACGAAAAGAGATTAGCTCTTGCTTTCTGTAAAGCTGTGCTTCTATGCATTATGCATAGACCGCGAAATTTATGCTTCTACGAGAAAAATTCCAGAGAAACGCGGAACAGCAAAAAACGTTCGAACAGTATAAAAACGTGTTCCCGTTGTTTACGAACAGTCGAAATCACGAAGAGAAGAGAAATACATTTTATTTATTAACACAAAGATTCGCAGTCCAATTATAAAATTATACAATCCGCAGCCTGTCGCATGAATGTAGCAAGTTTTTACGAAACTCGAGCGAATAAAATTCGTGCACGCATTTCGGAATATTAATCGCGTTACCCTCCTCGCATAGAAAATACAGTATCCACCGCGAATAAAATCATTTTATTGTCGAAAGAAAACAATAACATTTTTCACGTGCCCGCGGTAGAATTGTTTGAAATTCAAACGATTCGGTAGACACTGTTCAGTGGGATAGAAATTGAAGTTCGCGTTCGGCGAGTTTCACCAAAATATTGTATACCACTAGAATGATCGCGTGTTTTAGTCTCGCATTTCTGCTCGTCTCCCCCACGTTCCGCAATTACCGATCCTTACCCCTATAAAGCTTAATGCTACCCGTTGCCAGATAGTTTTAGAATTCGATGAATTTCAACGTTACAAGCTAGAAAGAAGTTCGTTCGTAAAAAGGTCGCCGAAAAATTGGGGGCTGCTAGCAGCTGCTGGAAGGTGTAAAAATGATCTTCGAAATGTATGCCGTGTTAGCGACCTCCTCGAACGATCGTTGCCGATCGCCACCCGTGAGAAAACCACCTCGTCCTCTGTAAAACACCGACAACATTCTCGTATGGACGCTGTTTCCGCGAGAAGCGAAATCTTTCCATGATAAGCGAAGCGAAATCTTTCCATAATAAGTGGACCGAAATCAAAACGGGAACGTTCGCACGAATAAAATTCCCATAGAATCCCTGAACTCCGTTAACCGGCGAATAAATTATTGCACACCGACCTACTCACCGTTCGACTTTTTCCCGCGGATTAGTTATATATGTATATGTATACGTCGCCTAAGATTACATCCTAAAAATAGTTGTTCTTTTCCGCTCGAAAAGTGTCGCAATAAACAGCCCGTGGACGTCGAAAGCCTCCTTGAACTCGGCATAGAAAAGTCATCGTCGAAAAAGGCGTACTACAAATTGTACAAGAATCTCTGAAACAGCGCTCGATAGAAAATACGTTCGTTGAAAAATTGGAAATTCATTCGAAACAATTACTACAAATATGCGCAGCTCGGCCGATCGAGCCGGCACCGCCGTGCCCGATACGCCGTCGGATCGCCGAGGCGTTTCTCTCGTTTCGCTGATTTTCCAGATCGGTGCCAAGCTCGGTCGATCGAGCTGCGCGTCGAAAAGCTTCCGGGTTCCCCGATGCTAAACGTCCGTGTCCGTGGTCGAAAATACGTGGAAAAGCCACGCTCTTACAAAACTAGCGCGCGCTCGGCCTTCCGCGCGGTTACCGCACGGGTTCCGCGCGGTTTCTCCGTCGAGGGGCCGAGATCCCGAGATTGTCCACTCAATTCCCGAGATAACGGGGCTACGGAGGGTCAACACTTGCGGCCGCGTGATGTGGGTCGTCGGGTGCTTAGATCATACATGCATACTGCCAGACACGGCGTGTGTAGAAAATCCACGAGCCCAGCGAAGCAAAGATAGTTGTTCATGCTGACGGAGTAGAAGATGATCGTTCGAAATGGCTGATTTCAAGTTCGAACGTCGGATGCCGCCGTTTGCAAAATATTCGCGCCCCTGGCTTCGTGACAATAACGTACGACAATAATTGTAGAATCGAATCACATTGTACAATTAATTAAAATAAAATGTTTACTCTATCGTAACATCCGATTATATTAAATAGAAGAGTATCTACAGAAAAACAGGATAAGATGCAGACTGGCAAAAGCTATCTCAATTGCTGATCGCTAATTATAAATAAATAGCTTCCTGCGTCGCTCTTATTACTCCCTTGAACTGGAATAAATTATACAAAAATAATCACTGATTGGGCATTCTCTGAAATTATAATGCTAAAAATATGCGTACTTTGTATCCGATCGATCGAATTTGTTTGCCGAAAATTAAGCATTCTCGCGTATTCGCGAATGTCGAACAATGGAACAGTTCGACGCGTATGCGACATCGGCGCGTCGCTTTATCGAGATTTCAGATATATCACGCTAGCGTAGCTTGTGCACCTTATTCATTCTGACGTCACGCGGCTGATTACATCTTTGCTTCGGGGAATTTATCCGACGCCGTGTCTATAGGTACTTGCTGTATATGGTCCTAAGGTCGGGTGCAATAATCTCGGGCGCAGCACACGGCGATAAATGCTGCGAACTCGAATGCGCGCCGTGGATAGGGCGGGCACCACGGTCGAATATTAAACTGGATTAGGGTAAAGCGGTAAGTTCGGGTGCAGGAGGGTCGGTCGACTCGCGCTTTTCCTCGCGGGGCCCCGCGGAATTGAGATTAAAGCAGCGCAGACTATCGCGGCCAGCGAGCGCGTTGATGCTTCGGCAAACTGATTAAATCGTCATTATGGTGGAAACAATCGTCCGTCGGCCTCGGGCCGGGCTTGAACTCGATTCCGCGAGAATTTCAACGGGGATTGCGCGGGGCGGCGGATTTTATCGCGGGACAACGTATCGCCGCCGCGCGACTGCAATAAAACGCGCCGCGCGTTTATTGGCGATGACGACATCGCGACAGATGGCCGAAACTCTCGCCGATTGAATATTCCAAGGCGTCCAATGATACGGATTTTCTATGTCGTCGAATCGCTGCACGGTGGCCCGGATCGAAGAACGCGTTGCTGCTTCGGTACAGCTTTCAATGCATAAGGAATGAAATGAAAATTTCATTGAAATGCATCGCGAATGTAACTGCTTTGTAGCTACGTGCGATACGATGTGTCTTGTGTTCGTTTAATAGACGTTTTCCTAATTTTTTAAATTTTGTTACCCTAAAAAGACGATCAACTCTCATTAAGATTGAACACGTATTGGGTATAAACAAAATAGTGCAGACATTGTATTCTGTGGTTGCTGTTAAGCGAAAAGGGTTAAGTTAATTAACACGATATGTTTGGAAAGTGTTGATCGAATTTTTTAACGATTAGCAAAAGGACATCTTATTCTAACTTAAGTAGTTTCTTCTGCATTAGAGTCTAGTGGTTTTTATTCCTACGCGATACGATCGAAATTGCAGAAGCGAAATTGGAATTTAATATCGGTAAGCAATATTTTAACTAACGCTAGAGTAAGCTTGTGGAGATTTTGATTGACTTTGATTGTAGTATATGCGTGAAAAATTTTAATTTGTTCAAACAGTAGCATTGATGGTAACATGAAAGGAGGTGTAATATACGAATAACTGATACAACGATTAAAACATAATCAGGAGTGAAAGATTAAATTCTGGTAAGAAAGATTTCGCCATTTACAGATTCCTTGTTTATACTGTTCAGAAAATCCAGTATGCTAACGCAGTATTCCCTTTATGTAATTGTATCATTTCGTCGATGATAGAGACTCGTAAATAAAGAAAATTTGACTCGTCATATTCTTCTTGTACAAATAAATCTTTTACACCTATATTGGAACAGTGAACAATTTTAATTGGTCTTTGATACTATACGTAAAATGACCGTCACAATTATTACGGAAATAATAGAGGATTTTGTTCAATTAGTACGTAAATAGTCCCAACAGTATGGTCAGTCAAGAATTACTAAAGGAAACCTAATCGAAGTCAATTATTTTTTTTAGAACAAATGAAAACTAACATTGTGTATCTTACGCGTGCGCACAATTTACAAACCTTACAAATAGTATTAATATCATGGTCTCTAAAAAATCGGTTCTCGATGGTATACAAATTTCGAATACTTAAGAAGCTCTCACATTTTTGTTTCTTCTAAAAATTATGCGAACTATATCGTAATAACTATTACATATACCAGAACGTTGAATATAAAAAATAATCAATTTGAAACGATGTCTACTTAGATCTTTAAGCTAATATGATATACTCTTTTATCTTTTATCTTTTATCTTCTATCTTTTTCACAGAAAAAGAATCAAGCAGAACTTTTGCACTGATCCAATAAAACAGACGAGAATCGCAACGCCCTGTCCAGTTCAACAATACCAAAACAGCAAAATAAAGCCACTGAAAAGAACGCCTATCGTACGACCAATTCAGCGAATAATATTTATTCAAATCTACCAAGCTTTCCGCACTGGTCCGGTCAGATTGCGAAAGCACCTACAAGTACGAGAGAAAACGAACCTGACCACAACACGGCGAGAATCGCGTCGCCATGGCGCGGCTCCGCCAACGCAATTACAAACGGGGGAACACTGCGGAGCAATAGGAATCCGTGAAACTTAATCAGAGTCGGCGGTGTTATTTTCGCACGGGCGGCGCGCAACGACAACGCGTTAAACATTTACTTCCTCCATTCCCCGAAAAGCACAACTGGACACAACCATAGGCGTCCGCGGTCGATGAAGCGACATCGGCCTTTCTCACTCTGTCCTCGCGCGGAAAGCCCCGCGGAGCCGCCACGGAGAACGGCACATCGCGCGCGAGCTTGCGAGACGTCGGCTTTTTGCCCGACCTCCCGACGATGAACACCTGCCACGCGTTTTTTTCCCCCTGTTATCACACGAAAGCTTCTTACCTTACTATACTCTGCCCCCGCCCTTCCCCCCTCCCCCGCTCCCCTTCGGTAAACACGGCTAAACGATTTTTCGTTACATTATTAATTGACACAAAACTACCGCGTAGGCTAATAGTATCGTTATCATACGTGTTTTACACATATACGTTTGTGTGTAATGCGTGAACGAGAGCTTGTTCCGTGTACGGTTTTTGCGGGCTGTGCGCCCGCGTATACATGTACGAGTCGGTGCGAGTGAGACGCGAGACTCGCGCCGCGAGCGGACAAGCACGCGGATTGATTTCTTGTCGCGTCCGCGATTCGGTCGTGGATGCGGCAGACTTTTCGGATATGTCGGGAGTGACTGCGATTCGGACGAGACTTCGTCCGATCGCGCTCCGTTGCGTCTTTCTAATGCACGGAGATCGGAAGTCGAACGACCGCGGTTTGCGCAGCAGTTTCTTCGCAGCGTTGCGTTTCTGTCGCAACTACGGTAATGTCTCTCTAATTGACGCTCAGATTGTGCACAAAAATGGACAATTCGGGAAGAGACGACACTATTGTTCGAACTTCGTGGCTCGTTTTTCCACTCGCCAATTGTTAACAATTATAAAATCGAAGCGCAAGCTTATTTTGCGCCTCCTCCTGTTCCCAGATTGTCCTTTTTTCAATACAATCTGGGCGTCAGTTAGGGAGACATTACTGTATCTCGAAATCTTACGATCGGTGGATGAAATGAAACAGCTTCTACTGTTCTTTAATGCCTTTTTCTTTATCGTCCAGACATCTCTTTAGCGTCGCATTTCTATCCTCGTTACCTTGTAGCGCTACCAATTGCTCAATCCAAAGATTTCACTCTGTTTCATGATTTGCTCATCGTCACGGAGATATGCAGCATTACTTCCATAATGTTGTAATCTAGATATCTCGTTAGCATCGCAATTTCATCATTACTATCGTAGAATGCAACCAAGCGTCGGACACGAATAAAATAACGTTTGTTTTATAAGGTCTCGCCGCGTCTTCTAAATCGTTCAACGTCGCGGAAACACCATTTTGTTCTCAACTGGTCAGCTTATTTTGACGCAATTGTAAACACGGAGAATCGACGTTATCGACGGAAATGGTAATATCGATGAATTTGATCATGTGACGCTGCGAACGTGTGCAATAAGGATCTAAACATGGAGCTTTGGTAGCGCTACAAACGGAATTAGGCGAGCCAAACGTGGCACCCCGCCTATACCGGCTCCAGCCGACCCTCCAATTCTCCACAGTGGGTATTGTTTCCCTGATTTAGTACTATCGGGATTTAGACTCTTCACGTACGTGCGATTGTAATCGTTTCAGCATTGCGTATGCGCCACTGTCCTTTGTATTAATTTGCATACGAAGTGATGGCTCGCATTGATTCAGAGACTCGAGCGTTCGTAAATCGTTCGGCCTTTTCCAAACCCTGAATTCTATTTCATTCGGATCCGATTTGAAATGAGGAAATAGATCGAGAAAAATCTAGCTGCTTTCTAGATGTGGTGAAACTTCAGCATTTGGCATAGATGCTTAGATTATTCCCGAGTACAAATCTTTATCGATTAATATGCGATCGATTATATATTTAAATAGCAAACTGCTTCGAATTAATTATGGCAAATGACAAGAAATTAGGAATTTTCTTACTCGTCGAATTAAGAAATTATTCTCGATATTTAGTTAATATGAAAATCATGATCGCATTGTGCTGGCAATTGTCGAAAGCTTCGGATAATGTAGATTCTCGTAAGAAACCTTTCATTATGTTCGCAGTATAATACGTAATTGGAATTGCGGCAACTTGCAAAAATCGAAGTAAACTCTAGACAATTTTGCTAATTAATTTTCGCGTAACAAAACGACACCCGAAGAACAGTAAAATTGGAATTTTCATAGAACCTCAAGCTTCTCTACGTTACTTCCGGAACATCGAAAATACTAGGGACTGATGAAAATTTCATTCCACTTTTTATTAGACGTTTGAGAATCTCATTTTTCATAAACGATCTTTCACCACTAAAATTCTGCCAGAACGACGGAACATCTCGAAAGTCTGGTGCACCGAAATTACGCACAATTTGGAGGGTCTCGCAACGTTCCGTTCTCTCTGTCGCACAGAAGGTTCGCAGACGGAGCGCAGCCGTGAGAAAAGTCTCCGACCGAATCTTCGCGCGTTTCGCAATTCTGTCCGTTCGCGACGGGGAGGGACCCGCGCGTGCTACCACCTGAGAGACGACATTCTGCCAATGTCTCGTGAGAGAAGACGCTATTACTTCTTTAACGAGCGCGAGCCGGCTCGGAATGTTTCGAGAGACGCGGACGCGGTCTCTCCGCTTTGCCGAGGCGTCTCTTCCGCCGAAGATGGCCCCGGAGAATCGTCGTTCGACGTCACGCGACGCCATCGCCTCGGAAGATCGAAATTAATCGTCCGCGTGGATCCCGAGCCGGAAGTGTTCGACTGTGCCCGAAGACGCTCGTATCGCGGAACGATACTCGCACGTTCCTAATCTACCCTATCCACAGAAGCTCGCGTTCCCAATCTTCCCTCGATAGCGTCGCGTCGTTCCCATCGATGGGAAATAGTGTCCACCGCGCGACGCTAGCGAGAGGAAGCTGGCGACTGGTTCTGAACCAGTTCTTTCGCATATATGTTTCCATTGTTTGATTTCTGCGAACCGGTTCGATCGTCGACGACAGCCTAATTTGATCAGACCTCGACTTTTACAGTGTCTGCGAAGCACCGACGCGAACCTTCGACTCCCGAGCGAAGTTTGCGCGAGCATGTCGTTCGACGTGCCACGAGGCTTCGGTGAGTTTGCGGGTAATTGTGTTCGCGGTTGGACCACGAGAGAGACGGCTAACAATGTGTTAGACACAACGACACCGTGATAATATACATATACAATAACCATGACCGTTTATAGCCGTAGAATATACACACAGTTGACGTCCCCCTGTCCGCGAGCCTGTAGCTTTTCCCTTCGTCGCCCAGCTGATTTCTTTAGTAGTATTTTTCTTTTAATTCGTTTCGTATAAAAGTGAGAAATGGTACACAATTGGTCTGGATCTCGAGGCGTCAGGGGACAATGGCGGCGTTCTCCGCTCTGCCGAAACGGGCATGCCGGCTCCTTTCTGGGCGTCCGGCCGCGAATGATTCAGCGGCGGTGAGATTGATTTACACCTCGACGCGAATCATCGGAGAAACGAGACGGATTCGGCGCATCGGTGAATACTGTCGACTCGAATTTAGTTAGAGCCTCGTCTCGTTCTCCGTTTTTCGAGCCGTTCGATCTCTTTCGCTTTTCTTCCATTCCCCGTGATTACGTCTTCCGCGCGGCAAAATGGCTCGGCTGCTCTGAATGGCCTGATAAGAATGAGATTATCGTGCGCCCCACAATACGTGTGTTCCTTATTCAACCGAAACTATTGTAAAGCTCTTTCGTGCTTACAGATCACGACTATTATCCAGCTCTTTGTTCTCGGCAGTCGTCCGTTTTAATAGCTTCCAGCCGCAAAAAGCATTTTCAGTGCATTCTATGCAACTAAATGAGAAGTTTTTTTTCTTTTCTTTTTTAGTTGACTGTTTTCTGATATTTCGCCGACAGTGCCGACAGATTGCTCTATAACGATGGTTTGAAATATCGAGTCTGCGTTAAGCAACTTCAATTTTCTTCCGCAGATTTTCAATGATTATCGAAGAAGTTTGTAGAAGAGGATTTAATAAAACTTCTGCGAAATTTAATTTTGCAAATCCTTCTCCGAAGATCGGGTATATATCGAGTTTGCGTTTCTATTCGCGGAATTCCAATCATCGGTAAACGAATCGATAGATAAGGAGCTATTAAAACTTTCGCGATCGTTGATTTCCTTCCTTTACGGGATCGAACACGTTGTTTCGACCGTCTTCATCTTCGCACTGCATTTTCATTGCTGTCATTTTTTTTGCTGGAATTCTCACAGCTGCGCACGAGTTTCCTTAAATTAGAGATTCTGCGAGCGAAAAATTATGTCGCTCGTGTACGGCCCGTTTGCTAATTGAACAGCCCGTAATTACACCAGCATCGATTAAGATGCCGCCTATGCGCGCTTCCAGAATAGATTCAGGAACATGGCGAGTGTTTTCAGCCCCTAATGGAATCTTGTGCGGAGCAGATTAACACGTGGCCAATTAAATTCAATCGAGAATGCACAAAACAAATTAAATAGGCTTCGTGAAAGTCCTCCTCGGCCAGCAGCTGAGAGAGCTCCGCTTGGAAAACAGCGGAAAATGAACAAATGCGATACAGAGTTTTAGCTTAACGAAATAGCATTATTGATCGAAAATTGAGATAATACGGAACATCATGGAACAACAGCAACATGCAGTGAAATCAAATTTTTCTACGGTTTAATGAAAGTTGAATTTTGTTAACGCTGTTTGGTAGAGAAATGAAGTTGCTCGATTCTAGTTTCGTTAAATCGATCTACAAAAGATATATCGCCTAAACATTCGCAATTCAGAAACGACTTTAAGCATTATTCTGTATTGTTAGTTCAGGATATCCTTCCAAATCTAATTCAATTTCTCGAAGCTCCCAGCCGAACAAAAGACGCCTCTGGGAAGTTTCTTACCGCGACGGAAGTCTTTTCCATGGGCTGGTACATGTCGTTGCATAGAATTCTACGTGAGAACGGAATCTCGTTGGATTCCACGGAAGTAGAGGGAACGCTATGAACTACGCGAAATCTCGTACCATTCATGGTATTCTCTGGAGGCGAGCCAGTTCCCGTAAAAAAGTTTTCAAGAGCCCGTAGAGCACGCGGCGCGGCTCAATCTCCGCGACGTTTACAATTGTGTCCTTTATTGTTTGTCGTAGCGAGCGGGACTCCATTTAATTTTTTCGAAATGCGCGCAGAAATGGACTCTTTTATCACATTGACTTAATTTTATTTTTCCGGCGTATTTACCTGCCATTTTCATTACCGGTCTCGTCGTGACCGGGCTGCGGATTTATTTGTGACGAAAGCAGCGAGTAGGTGAAATTTGAAAGAGTTGGGCGACTGTTTAGCGAGCGACCATTATTTCGAGCTTATTAAAATTGTTGGAGGAATTCTCTTCTCGCAATTCCAGTTTCTCGTAATTTGTTCCGGAAAATCTTGGAACGAAGGTTTGTACTTGAAATTCCTCGATCAATTGTGGAATGATTACGATTGGAAAATATTTACGACAAAGTACGACATAGTTTACTTCATAGTCTGTTTTCACGAGCTTTTTATTGCTATTCCTTTTTTCATTCACATTTCGTTAACTTCAATGCAACTTCCACATCACGTTTATTATTTCGTTCTCTATACTCTCCGACCAGATGTTCGCACATTCTTCGGAGACAGTGTAATCAAAAACATCAATAGTTCGTTAAGTTTAACTGTGCTCGAACGTCCATTCCTATATTATATTTTAACTTCAACTTGAACTTTCCTCCCTCGTTTCTGCGATATTTTTCTAGATCTTGCCGAAACAGGTGACCAAATATTTTCGGAGACGCTTCGATTCCGAATTTATCATCCGATAAGTTTAATAAAGATAAAAATGTCAAATTTCGACACAGTTCGCTGTTTTTTAATTGCGTAGAAGCTCCAATATTCTTTTTCATTTTCGATCTACTAGGAGATCAAATATTTGCAACAACAACATATCACAAAATCCTTAGATGCAAGTAAAATTATACTCATCGAATTTTTTTACTACACTTATCCCATCTTAATCCATTTTGTGTTCCATTTGTAATTCGTAGCTTCCGTTTCGCGATCGTTGTCTTACCACTGGTGCTTCTTCTTTCGCGAAAATTCTCAGAAGCTTTCAAAATACTCGTTTCCGATTAAACGAGCGATCTAATAATTTCGTATTCCAAAACATTCATGCTTGCAATTTTTCATCTCTGGCAATCTTCTACTTTCCAATTCACCGTGCGCAACATTTAGAATTCGTTCTCTGCTCATGACAGTTGAACTAACATTTCGGTCGAGGAACTCGCAGCACAAAAAGGGACTGGAAAATCGTTGCCATGCCGTTGTTCTCGGCTCTCGTTTCATTAAACTGTTTCGAATCTTTCGTTCAACTGCGCGAACGCTCGGCTCCTCGTTCTCTCATGTTCGATCGAACGCAGCCGATCGACGGTGTAATTTCAAGTCGAATTCCAGAAGGGTGCCGTTCCCATTGGCCAGATGGGGAACGCCAGCCATCTCGAGCCGCTGCGACCCGCTGACCCCGAGCGACGCTTTGGAAAAAACGAGCACCACGATCGTTCCGCCGACTTTTTGCTGTTATTGACATCGCCGGTGGCGCGCGCCCCTAACGTCAGAGCCGGCCGGCACGTTCCGCCAATTACGAGAAGAATCGATCGGCCGGCCGAGCCTGATACGTGCCCCGGGCCCGACCAATTAAATGAAACGCGCCGTCCCTGGCCAGACCCGGGTCTCCACGGTTTCGCGACCGTGTCGCTAGCCTGGAACCCGTTCATCGGATTGCGGCCAATGCACGACCCCGTGTCTCCCTAATATACTAACACCGATGTACACACGATAATTAATTGCTAGCCTACGCTTTGGAGTATTAGACGCCTGCGAAGTCTCTAGATACGGAAGCATATTACTTTGGACGTGTGTAACACGCGACTGTTTTAGGTCTGTTTTCTGTGTGCGGAGCTGTGTTTTAACCGGACTGCCGATCGTTGCGCACCAAATCTTCATTCTACAAATCTGTCGCTATAATGAGAAACGTCGCAAGTGTCGATTTCAGAGAAATCGCGTTTAACGCATTAATCTGGAACTATGTCGAACAGTATTCGCGTTTTTTAATCGGAGAATAACGTAGTGGAAAGAAATTGTACAAGCTTTACAAGATTATGCAATTCGAAACACATTACGAAGCATTCGGTACTTTGTATAATATAATATAATATAATCTGTCGCTATAATGAAAAACGCCGCAAGTGTCAATTTCAGAGAAATCGCATTTGACGCATTAATCTGGAACTATGTCGAACAGTATTCGCGTTTTTTAATCAGAAAATAACGTAGTGGAAACAAATTGTATAAGCTCTACAAAATTAGGCAACTCGAAACATTATGAAGCATTCGGTACTTTGTATAATATAATATAATATAATATAATATAAATATAATATAAATATAATATAAATATAATATAAATATAATATAAATATAATATAAATATAATATAAATATAATATAATATAATATAATATAATATAATATAATATAATATAATATAATATAATATAATATAATATAATATAATATAATATAATATAATATAATATAATATAATATAATATAATATAATATAATATAATATAATATAATATAATATAATATAATATAATATAATATAATATAATATAATATAATATAATATAATATAATATAAATATAATATAAATATAATATAAATATAATATAATATAATATAATATAATATAATATAAATATAATATAATATAATATAACCTTGATCAGTACTTTAAGCAACAGTTTCGCGACAGTTTTCGTGCATACACGTGACTTGCGGCGTTCTTCTCTGCAACGACAGAAATGTTCGAGTAACTAAAAATTTTGAAAATACATAATTTCCTTGTAGCAGATTCTAGCTCGGAGGGATATAATTAATCTCTTGTTTTATAAAGTTAAATCGGCTTCAGAATGGAAATGTTTATCCCAGTGGGAAATGTGAAGTACTGTTTAAAATTCTGCAGCTTTTTATTGTATTTTTACAAGAACATTTATGAACGCGTGCACGGAAGTACGCGGGTGCCCGGTTGCTTGCACTGGATCAAATTTGATTAAACAAACATGAATAGTGCTCCGTCCGTATAGTTGTATGAAATGGAAACAACAACGAACACGAACAGTTAGCCATTAGAATGGACGGACATCCGCGATGAACTAATAACTTCTATCTCCGCAGAGAAATTGTTAGCAACAGTGTGAAACGAAGCGAAGTACGAACAATGATTGTCAGTGTTTTAATCGAAGAACGAAGTGCTGAGAACGATTACCGATTATGTAAACAGAGAAAAAAAGTACAAAAAATGATTTGACTAGTAATCTAAAAAAAAAGAACGAAGTACGAACGATGATTACTAATAACGTAAAATTGGAAATAAGTACAAAGAACGACTACTAATTACGCAAAAACAGAGAGAAGTATCGGAAGCGATAGCTAATAATGTAAAAGGAGAAAAAAATGCAAAGAATGATCATTAATAATGCAGAAGGAGCATAAGCTCAGAAAATGATCGCCGATAAAAATGATCGTCGTAAAAGCAGTAGAACGTTGATCAACGCTGTACAAGCAGCAAGAAGTAGAAACAACAATTACCGATAAAGCAAAAGAAATGAGAATACTGATCGGCGATAATGTAAAATTGAGATAACGTCGAGATAGAAAGAAGTACGAGGACCGATTCCATGAAAGTATGCGGAACGACAAAGCTGCAAAAATTCAACTTGCAAAAATTGATCTTTCATTGCGTTTCGTGTAAAAATTTCGCCTTTTTTGTGGCGGATGCGCAAAGATCCGCGGTCCAGTCGTCACGTATCTATGTTGTTCAGCCACGTTTTCTGTAAAGTACCTTACGAAGTATCTATCTCTATAGTGTCTTACTTAGTTTTAAGCCGTTCGTGTTAGGAAATTCTGTGGACCGTTCCCTAGAAAGAACCGATCGTAAAATAATATTGCAGCCCGACGCTCCGCCGTCCGCCGTGTAACGCGGATCAGACGCGATCGAGCACCGGGAGAGATCTCCTTCGGAAATTTCGCACGTATGAGTAACTACGGAACGTTTCTAGTCCGATGCTTTAGCACCCAGTGTGTGTGTGTATGTGTGATACGTGTGTCGTGCGTGCGTAGGTGCGCGACAGAAAAGGAACGGTTCGATCGAACTGGTGTTCCGATGAAATGATTTCGGAGAAACGTTCTCTCTCACGATTTCGTTTCTTTTTCTTCTTTAGAATCGATTCGAGATCGTCGGTGGCCCGATAATTTAGCGCAACACGGTATATCAGGGAAGGGAGCGCGACTAATCGTCGCGACTAATCGCCGCGATAAATCGTCGCGATGAAACAGAAATACGTACGTAGCCCGGTTCTCTTGTGTTTCGCTCGTGTCCGTGCGTGCTGCGTGCGTATACATGTATGTACATTAGACGTATGTGTGTGTGTGTGCGTGTATTCGTACGCGTGCTCGCGCGTAGCCGCGCCCGACGGCGTATATCCGTTCGATTACGGAACTATTGCGGACATATCGTGTTATGCCGAACGGTTATCGGTACCCGGAACGCGATCGATCGTTTCGAGATTACGAAATGGTATGCGCGTCCGAGGACGAGTACGAGGAAAATCTTAGTACGTGAACTACTCAGCGCGTATCCGGCGATGCGACAACACAAGCGTATTCAAATCCTGGAGCCCGGCACGCCCTTCCGACGTCGGATTCCGTCTGCTCGATCGGCTCGGTTCGGGGCACTATTGTCAGGCCGGGCAATGAAGGTTCACGGCGAATGGAACGCGCGTACCAATCCTCTCAACCTGTTGTTGCGGCGAAAACGACGATTTGACTCGGCCGACGCCTCCGACGACAGTCTCGTTTCTCTCGCCGCTCTCGTCTCGAGATCTCGAGTCTTCCGCTGAACCGCGTACGTAGATTCGATATGGACCGCCTGTTCCGACAGGTGCGTTCGAACAAATTTCCATACGGTGTCGCCCAACATTATTTCGACACTTTCTTAATAGCCGTCAGCTGAGGATAGCTACGATATCGATAGTGGATTTGATTCAATTTTTGCACAGTATAGTTTGCGCTATATTCGCAAAATACGGCTTACCAATAGCAATTATGACTTAAATATCATTTTCTGATTGCCATCGTAAAATATTATACTTTTAAATCTCATTAAACAAGAAATCTCTGGAGACAATATTTTGCAGTATTCCTCTGTTATAAGAAGAATTCGAAATAAATTGTGAATAGCGTCTTTTACTGTGACTAAAATATTATTTTTATTAGCTAATCTATCGTTTATTATTTCGACAGATGTAATCGAACGAATAAAACGATGGAATGTTATCCGAACAAAATCTCTGGAAAGTGTAATTGCAAATAGGAACGACATTGTTAATTGGGAACAAGTGAATTGACAAACTAAACGGTCCACGTGTCTTTTGGTCTGTTTTTCGAAAAAAGAGATCTGAGGTATGTCGACGATCACAATAGTTCGTCACCGCACTCATGGTGCCCGTATGCTAGAAATGGTTGAAGCGAGGTAGACAGCCATTCGCTATCAGTAACCCGCGTTTCTTTTTTCAAAAAAAACAATCTATACTGTAGATGCACCGTTTGTGGTCACTTCAAGGGTTCTCCTGGCTTTCAAGATTTTTATTTTGGAAATTGTTCTTGGAATTCCTATTGTTTAGAGGTTGGATCGATGTTATCAAGTATCGGGCGACTTTTCTTTTCTCTGCCATCGGTAGAATTTAAACGTTTTAACATCCGTATAGTATCAAAATACAATGAATCACAGAAATAATCAAGCTGTTTTATGATTAATTGAATTATATTCTCTCATTCACGTTATTTGCAAACAAGAGTTCTCTGGATCTTTCATTCAAGGATTAAGAAAGTTCAAATAACTTGTTCTGTTTCAATCAGAAAATTATCTTGTGAAAATCAACAATATCAATGATATATTCAAGTTGTTGTGACGTCGAAACTTTCAAAAATATAATATAATATATATGTAATAATATATATATTATAATATATATTATTATATATTATATATATTATTACATATTATTATAATAATATTATATATATATATATATATATATATATATATATATATATATATATATTTTCAAAAATATAATATATTTTTAAATATTTATATTATAATATAATGTAAATATTTAAAAATATATTATATTTTTGAAAATTTCGAGTCAAATGCAACGTAAAAATGAAGGAGACTTTATTGTGCATCTTGCACAATATCAAGCCTTTCATAAAAAACTCCTCGCTTTAAAGCTCACGTAACTCAAAGCCTCGAAGAACTAGGCAATCGTAGAGATGCTTAATTACTGTAGCGACCAGAAGCGGTGCATCCGAGCTAATATCAACGATTCGTACGTCATGTCGTGAAATATGATTTCACCTGTTGGAGCTTTTCGTGTATTTATGCGATAACGTGTTCTTGCATCCTGTTATGCAACAACGCATTCACCTCTGCGAGTCGCGTATAATCCGTGATTATTTCTGGATTTCCTCGGTCCGTTTCAACCACCGACTGCATGGTTCTCGGAAAAAACTGAACTGTGAGGAATGAAGTTCTTAAGCCGGTTCGCACTCGGCCGCGGTGCATCCGAAAGAAACAATTGCTCTTTCCGTCCCGCGATCCTCTTCTCCTCTTAGCAACATTTTTGACGATTTATCTGGACGGTTTACAGTGATACAGGATCCGTGTCTACAGTCTTTTCGAACGTGTACCAGGTGTACGCTACACATACGTCAAAAGGACGACCGTTCTCAAAATATGATTGCCGGTGTCTAGAAAAAGGTCTGGGTCAGCTAATTCCCGTCTAAAAAGATCTCTATAATTGACAATACTTTAGGAAGCGCCTTTCCGCTATCAAAAGGACTAGAAACATCGGTGTGGTCGTAGGAGAGATTACGCCTCGGGGAACGTGCTCGGGGCTCCAGGATTTCACACGCGCCGCCTGTTCTAACTCACCGGAACTAATCTCTATCATGCTATCAGCCTATATAGTGCGAACTAGTTACGAGTAACTACAAGATGCACGACAACAATCGTTAATCCCATCGTTCTCCGTCGCCCGTGAACGAAAAGTTTCATCGTTCCCGGTTACATCGGGTCGCCGATCGGACGCGAGTCCCGCGGGAGCTCGCTTCGCCCTGCTCGCTGTTGACGAGTCGCGCGAGACGACGAAAGGTACGGTCATTGTTCGGGCCGAAATGTCGCCCTTTTCTCCTCGGTGTTACGGAGAACGAAACGGAAGCGAGCGTTTCACGCGATCCGGAGTATTACTGTCCGCGAAACCCCGGCCACGTGGTTCACGGCTGCTGTTCACTCGGTTCACTCGACCCGCTCCGAGCACGTTTGTTTACATGGCGAACACGTGGCGTCGCTTATCCGCGGGACACGCTTTCGTTCGCGAGCCGTTGTCCTCGCGTCCAAGACGTCCGCGCCCGTTCAGGAAGAAGAGAGTATTCTGAAATTGACTCTTGTCCCGAGGAGATGCCGGGACGCGCTATTTCCCCCTTCGAGGAGCTACCGAGAGGTTCTTATCGGTGTCCGTCGGTGGAGAGGACACCGAAGTCGAAGTGTTTCGAAAAGGATAGATACAAAGGCGCGGTGAGATCGGACCGCGGACTCTTTTATGCGGATTCCCTTTCACGGGACGTTTTAGCAAAATGAAAGGTGAATCGGGGGAAACGAATGCGTACAGGTGACCCTTGCGTAACGCGGCAGAAGATACTGTTGTCGACTGCGATACGGTGAATTATTCAAACCGGCGGCGTCGAAGGAATAATGCTGTGAGCGATATAAAACGAACGTAACGAGTTAAATATATTCTGCGACGCGCGAGCACAATGCGTCGCTATTCCGTGACAGATACCAAATTGCCACTTCCGTCAGCTCCTATTTTTCTGCGTATTTGCATGTCCGTGCACTGCGTTATTGGAAATCGCTGTTCGCGTTACGCGAGCATTGCCCACGTGCCGTGAACCGTGTTGTATATTGTACGCTATGTCATTGGGATCACGTGTGACAATTCATTAATAATGTGGAAAATAAATCGCGCGTAAAAGGAACGTTGCTCTTGAGAGAACAGACCGGACAAAGTTGTATACAATGAAACTAATCAATAGTTTGCATAAGATATCGTCGATCGTTAATCGAGACTACGCCACATCAATGATGCAAGAAATTAAATGATCGCCCGTTTTTTATAATATCAAGGTACAGTAATGTCTCTCTCATTGACGGACAATTTGGGAAGAGGCGATACGATTATTCGAGCCTTGCAGCGCGTTTTCATAGTTGTTGACAATCGATAACCATAAAAAACGAGCCACGAGGCTCGAACAATCTTCTCTTCTAAAATTGACCATTTTTGTGGACAATCCGAGCGTCAATTAGAGAGACATTATTTTACAACCAAGTATTCGCAACTTATCGGTGCACGATGCAAGTGTCCTTGTTATTACATGTCCTTTGTCCCGAGAAAAATGTATCGTCGCCCACCGAAGTGATTTTTACTAGCCGCGCCAGTAAGTTCTCCGTCATGCCCGGGTCACCCGTACAACGAATTCTTTCGGTATTTTCTTATCCCTAGCGCGACTGCATAAAGTTCCGCGGTCCAGCGTCCATGTTTCAGCGTTCAATGTTTACGAGTCCACGTCCCGAGATTGCACGTGGTCGCTGAGCCCACTTCCGCCATCTTGTTCCCTCCCCGAGGAAGAAATTGTTTTCATTTTTCGATGTGCACGATGAACGAGATTCGAAGCCGTGCCTGCGCGATATGCCTCGCTTCCGTTCATCCGGCGTCACGTGACTCGTTCATAGCTGTAGAGAGGCTTTCGAAGTGTCGCGCGGTTTGTGCACGTCGCGCGGCGTCCAAAGGACCCGTGCGAACGGATAATTCGGAAGAGATTAGGTTTGTCCCGAGTGCCAAACGTGACGACGGATCCGTGGGGTGCGATACGAAGCGAGATACAAACTCGGTTCCCGTTCGCGTCTGCGGCCGGTGATCGGCCGCGGTTAGGCTAATCGCTCCCTCGATTCTGGCGCGTTCGTGGAATGTTCATTCGAAAGCATACGTTCGTTCTCCCTCGCTTTCGTTCTTCCGCGTGTTACCGGCGGGAAAAGCTCTAGTAGAAAGGAGCGCGCGTCGCGATCACCGACCGATTTTTTGGGAACGCTAATTGACCAAATAATACTACTCCCAGGCTCTTTCTCTCGGACCGCGCAGGCAGCCGGCTCTTTCGATAACACTACCCTTAAAGCGTATCGATTATTAAAGCACCGTCTAAGTAGTTCTAGGACCTATGAATTAAACAAGCCTTGTTTAGTTAGACGGCGGCGCCCATACGTTCGCCGCCACGGGATTAACCCTACCGGTTCTCGAAATCGATCGTCGCCGATCGCGACTACCGATCGATGCTTAATCGTGCGTTCTCGCCGCTCCCGTCGTCCTCGACGAGACCTACGACGAGGTTATATTGCTTGGCCGAGCGTCGCCGCGGCGACGCTGCACTTGTTGAATTGACTGGTACCGCTGTTGAGATATACGTGTTTCGAGTTCCCAGATCGGCCCGGCGCGTCGCGCCCATTTCAGCTCGAACGCGATCGCGCCGGAACCCGCGGTGGCAAAGCTTCGCTTCCGTCTCTCTTATCGTAACCTTAGTATTGACTGGTAGTGTGTACGTGTGTGTGCAACCTTAGACCTTAGACGCGGCGTATGCTTAAATTCGTAGGTTTTCCATTTACAGTTCGTTAGCGTAGAGTGTACTCGTTACTCGCCGGCGACAACCAATCGAAAGCTCGACGGGAAATCAAGTCGCTACGCTCCAAATAAATCGTTCGCGCCGTTGGCTAACGGAGCCGTCCGCGGAGCCGAAAGACGAGCGATGCGAGAGCAGCCCCGTCGACGATCACTTCTCGGTTTCCAAGGATTTCAACCGTGCATTTTCCACAGGCATCGTCGCGGCACTTCGATGTTCGCGCGAACTTCGCATCGCTCGTCCTCCCGGCGTACGCTCGGGATATATTGATATCGAGGACGCGACGTCGGGACCGCGTCCGTCGAGGTCTCTCGGAACCAAGTGCTTCGGTCGAAAGCGTTTGAAAGGTGTGCAAAAGCTTCTCAAGATCCCGCGTATCTTGTCGGAGAACGTATTCGAATTGTCCAACCATGGAAGAAGCTACCTGGACGAAGAAGAAGAAGAAGTTCTCTTCTCGACAACGAGCGAAGTTCGCGAGCCCGAGCGAAAAAAAGCGAAGCAACTTCGGACCTCGACAGGCGATCCCGTAGGTTTGCCCCGCGGCTTACAAAACAGCCTGTACAGAAGAAACAGGACACGAAATCAGCATAGAAGTCGGTCGAAAGCGCGCGCAAATAAATGAGACGGCTCGACGAGAGCAGCCTCGTCGAGAGCGATTATGCCTATGATTTCACCCAACCCCCGAATCTCGAGTACGCCTTACAAAGGTTTTCGTGTCCTCACTTAATCATGATACTCACTGCCGTGGGTCCCTGAGCGATAGCAGTCTCCTTAGAGGCCTCCTCGACCCCCTTGAGCTTCTCCTCGGCCTGGCGTTCCTTCAACGCCTTCAGTAGCTTCCACTTGGATCCAGGGGGGCCAGGGCTGACCTGGCCCTCCTTAAGCGTCGTGTCCGAGCTACCGCAGGACGAGGAGTCGATTTTGATTTTCGGCAGGCTCAAGGTCGCGGTAGTTGCCGTCTCGGCGCTACCGGCTCCGTCGCGCTCGAGGCCTTCAAGGACAGTGCTTTCCGAATCCCAGGCGCCCGGGATGCTGACGGACACCTCGCTAGGTGGTACACTAACGCTACCTTCGCGAGAAAGGGATTCTGAACCGGGAAGAACTTTTTCACCGTGTCGTAAGGTCGAGCCGCTCGAGCTCCGTCTCGACTGTTGTTCCTCGAGGTCCTTCGATACTTCTTCCTCCTCCTCTTCGTCCATCGATTGCACGGGACTATCGGGGCCCGAGGTCTCCCCCGAGGAGCCCTCCTCCATGGACGAGGGCGGCTTTTCCTTTCTGATCTCCTCCTCTTGGGCCCACGTGTGGTAATCGGTCACCCTCGCGAACACCTGTTCGATGCTCTCGGCGGACTTTCGTTTCGGGATCGGTTTCTCGTCGCGATACCTGTCTCTCTCGTCGATCCGATGCTCCTTCGCGACGGTTCCGTTCACCTTGGCGGCCTTCGGCTCTTCCTTCTCCTCCTTCGGCTCTTTAGGTTTCGCGGTGGCCTTCATCTTCAGCTCCTTCAGCACGAACGACATCTTCTCCTTCACCGTGTCGTCCGGCCGGTAATGGTCGGTCTCTTCGGGCTCCTCGACCAGCACCACCCCCATTTCAACTTCGATCTGGGACTGCCTTTCCAGCTCTTCCAGTTTCCTCAGCTCGTACCGATACCATTCGTCCTCGGAATCGATCGAATCCTCCGTGCTCTGCCGCCTCGAGGAGACCCTCGACGTGCTTCGGTAGGAATGCGTGCTTCGGTTGTCCTCGTCCAGCTCGCCGGGTCGCGAGCCCGTCCATGGTATTTCGAGGGATTGCTGGTGCCGCGGTAGGAATCGGCTTCCCGTCGATATGCCCCTCGTGCTGGACGTCGAGGGGCTGCCTTCCGACGGCGGCGCCTCCTCGGATATGCTGGTCACCAACTCCGGCAGCCTGGTGCTGCTCGACTTCTCGCTCTTCTCGCTCTTCTCCGAGACGTCTTCGGGATACTCGAAGCTCGTCTCGAGCGTCTGGACGGTTCCTTCCTCCGATTTCTTGTCGTTGCCGGAGTCCTCGCTGGGCGGTTGCTCGTCGGAGACCGTGGACGACTGTCTCTGCCGGTATTTGCCCAACGCTCTGGACACGGCGAACTCCATACTCGCGCCGGCCATTATAGTGACCGGAGGAAGTTTGGGCGCCTTCTCGTTGGGCGCCTCGTCGGAGCTGCCCGTTGATTTCTTTATGTCGCCGACGGTTTGGAATATGGAGGATCCGCCCGAGCCGGAACCGGTGCTCTTGCCCGACGTCTCCTCCTCGAAACCGGCCAGTTGATCGATGTCGTGCTCCGTTTCCTTCCTCTGATCCTTCTCTTTGCCCCAGCCATCCTGGAGCGCCTGCTGCTGCATCTGCTCTTGATGCTGCTGGATCTGCTGTTGCATCTGTTGCTGCATCTGCTGTTGCATCTGCTGCTGCATCTGCTGCTGCATCTGCTGTTGCATGGCTTGCTGTTGGATCTGTTGTTGAAGAGCTTGTTGCTGCATCTGCTGCTGTTGCTGCAGATACTCTTTCTGCTGCTGGGACAGCTGGGCCGGCGGCTGCTGCAGCTGCTGCTGTTGCTGCACTTGTTGGGGCAACGGTTGCGACACCGGTTTCCGCTTCGTGCTCGCCGTCTTCACTTTCGCGAAGAACGGCTGCTCCTGGTTCGCGTCGGACATCACGCTGTCCTCGTCCTCCGAGAGGCCGCTCTGTCTACCGCTGCTCCACTCGGTCTCCGATTGTTCGGGATCGGACAGCGACTGCGTCTGATGACTTCGTCTTTTCGCTTTCTGCAGGATACCCGAGACCGTGGAGACCAGCGTGTGCTTCTTCTTCTTCCTCGCAGCCTGACCTCTGCCGCGGCCTCTGGCCGTGGCCGTGTCGGCCGGAGGTCTTTGCTGTTGTTCCGGAGGTCCGTCCAGGTCTTCTCTCCTCACTCCGCCAGGCAGAGAATGGCTTCTGTGTCTCTTGCTGAGGTGTAGGTCCGGCAGCCAGTTGCTCATCGAGCTCATCGCGTTCTTCAGAGAAGATCCCCTTCTGATCTTCTTCGTCGCCTTGGCGTTCTCCGGTTCGGGGTCCTTCATGTAGCACGCGATGCTGATGTACCCAGATTGGGACACTATAACGCTGGACGCGTCGTAGTACTCGCTCGGCTGGTGCTGGGGCTGATCCATGGACGGTCTGCCGGTGTCGTGGTCTTGGATGTATTGGTGCTCCCGTTGCCACTGCCTCTGGTAGCCATCGGCGAGTTGCGCGCTCTCCGAGCTGCTCAGTCTTTGACTGTACGGCTGGTACTGTTGCTGGTAGGCCTGCGGGTAGTTCTGGTTCACGTAGGTGTGATGATAGGCCGGCGGTTGTGGATACCTTCGGTCGGTGTACGGACTCTGCGCGTGGCTGCCGTCCGACGTCAACGATCTGATACTCGACGACGTGGAGTCGTGCGGTATCTGCTCCTCCATCGAGTTTAGCCAGGAGCTCTCGTTCGTTTCTGTCCGGGGCAGATTGGCGCTGGTCGGGTAATAGGACAAAGCGTCGGTGATATTGCCTGTGGGGAACATTGTGCGGTACATCGCGGCTTTGTAGCTTTCGTGGTTCGTCAGTCCGTCCGAGTACGCGGTGCTTCTCCAAGGTTTCCTCATGTGTCCGACCGAGCTCGACTCCGTGTACGTCACGGAGCCGAAGTTCTCTTGGTAGCTGTTGTACTGGTCCATCGGATCCGGATAATACGCGGTGATCGTGGTCTTCGGCCCGTAATTGGCGGAACCGCTGGTGTACACGCTGGTAATGGCTTGTTGTCGATTGCTGCCGGCCACGGAGTAAATGGCCGGCTGGTCCGATCTAAACACATAGTCCAGCGTGGTTCCAGCCGGAACAGTGTCGTAGGTGTGCTGCAAGGCCTGCTGGCGGGTCCGCCTCTTCGGGCTTTGGCAAGTGGTCGCGATGGGCGCCGGCGGTGGCACGAAGTTGTACTCTTCTTTGGTGGTCGGCGTCTTTATCGCGGCGTAATTCGACAGGTGATTCATAGCGAGCGCGTAGGAATGACTGGTGACCGTGGCCGTGGCGTTCGCGAAAGCGTCCCTGCCCTCCGGCGTGTCGTACAACGGCTCCTGCGTGATCACGGAGGACGTGGTCTCCGGTAGAGGCGGTATGGGACTGCTGGACCTCACCGTCGCGGTGCTCGGGATCAGTGTCCTCGCGTGATCCATGGAGTAAGAGGTCAGCATCTTGGTGATCGAACTCTTCGGGGAGCTGGGCGACTTGTCCAAACTGCTCCACCCGCTCATCGATGATAGGCCGGAATCGGACTTTGCCGCGACGATGTTCGCCGCGCTGCTAGGCTTGATGGCGTGCTTGGGCGACACTCGCGGCGACTTCGGCGAGTGCGGTGCACGCGGGCTCAGTCGTCCCTGCTCCAACGACACCAGTTTCTCGGCGTTCCTCAGGAACGTGGGGCTCTGCGAAGTTTTCGCTTCGGGCTCCCTCTGGTCCGCTCCCGGCATCAGGAACGAGTCCGCGGTGTCTCTGGGTGCCGGCGGAGGCGGCGAACTCGGCGACGGGCTCGGCGGCGTTCTACTCTCTTGGAACTCCAAGTTCAGTCGCGCCGCGCTGCCGAAGAAGCTGTCCTGCCTGGTCCGAAGACTTTGTACGCTATGGACGCTGTGCACGCTGTGGACGCTGCCTGCCGACAAGGTCGGAGATGGAACCTTGTCCGCGGTGGTGCTGTATATAGTGGGCGAGGCGCAAGTTACGGCCACGAAACTCTCTACCATCAGATCGGTCAGCTCCTTGTTCTCCGCGTAGCCCTTCGCGAAGCTGCCGACGTCTATCGGCAATTGGATCACCGGTTCCGGACTCTTCTCCCGCATGGCGGCGGTGTAGCTGAGCCTAGGAGGCGTGTAAGTACTCGAGATCGAGTCCAAGTTCGTCCTGGATGTGGACGTCAGTCTAGGCGATATCGATCTAGTCGTGAAATCGCCGTCGGTGGCGAGACCGCTGTCGGTGCTGACTCTGGAGATCGATCTACCGGTCGATCCAGGGCTCTTCGAGAATGTCCAACTGTCGACGTCGGTCTCCGCGTAGATTTTTCGAAACTGCTCGTCTATGCTAGCCGCTTCCTCGACCAGTTTCCTCGCCTCGGCTTCGGTGCTCTCCAGTTCGTGTAACTTCTCCAGAGCCACTTGATCGATCGAGCTGAGCCTGGACAGCTGCGCCAAGTCTTGCTCGCTGACGCAGGGTGTGTTACCTCGGTAGCTTTTGTAGTCGGCCGCGCTGAACACCTCGCCCTCGTCCTCGTCCGTCTCGTCCTTCTTGTCCGTCGCCGTCTCCTTCGTCTCTTCCTTGGTCGGCTTGCCGGTCAGCTCCTCGAGCTCCTTGAGCTCCTTGAGCTCCTTCTCCTTCGCCACGGTTTTCTCGAACAGGCTCCCTTCCACCTCTTTCTTTCCATTCACGTCCTCGTCCTCGGCCTCCTCCCAGATCATCCCCAACTGCGACGTCGGCCTGGACGTGTCGCCGCAGATCAAGTCCTCCCTGTAAGCGTTGTTCAGGCTCCTGTAGAACGCCTCGTCCGGAATATTACTCTCTTCCGCGAGAGTCTCCAGAGCGTCCAGGTTCCTGACGTTCCGGTGGATGTCGGCGACCACCGCGGCAGCCGTCGAGCTGTCCTGCGTGAGCCCGTGCATCATGGCCAGCTCTTGTTGCGTCAGCTTCTCCCTCATCGTCTCCTCGATGGCCATGCTCGCGCCTATGCTCTTCGCGATGGCGTCCAACTCTCCGACCGTGGCCTGCTGGCTGGCCAACGACTGCTCGACCACGTTCACGGTCTGATGCGGCCCGTCGCTGGTGTAGAACTCGAGCAGCTGGCTGATCACCGTCTGCTGCTCGTACAGGAGGCCCTCCAGCTTCTCCAGTCTCTCCCACATCTTAATGTACTCCTGGCTGAGGAGGTCCAACGCTCGCCAAGCGTATTTCAGCTCGGTCTCGAGGATGTTCAGCCTTGTGCCGAGTCTCTCCATGTAGTCGCTGATCACGTAGTCGATGTTTGCGTCGGTGGTGGTGGTGTTGGCGCTGCTGTAGCTCGCCATCACCGGCGAGTGAGCCCTTGGGCTGGTGGGCGCTGGCCCACCCAGCTTGGTCGTGTCCATTTTCATCAAGTTCGCGTTCGGATAACGCGGCCACTCGGTCACCAGAGTCAACTAAGCTTCTACGATCCGACCTGATTCAGGCTCTCGATGGTCCCCGGGGCGATTCATCGCGTGCACCGCGCGATCAGGCTGTTGGGCGAAGTTACAGCCTTCCCTGCGGCCCAAGGAGGAACATGAACGACGCTTGAATGTAACGCGCGGATGCGTTTGATGCTCGAAAGATCGAACGACACTCGAATACACTGGGACCGGTATGGATCTCCATGTCGACTATTCCGTTGACGCGAACCCGAACTTCTCACACGTCTAACCGAACTGTGCACACTCTCGTAACCTTTCTTCCCACCCGATTTTTCTGGCTACTCGACTGTCGGAATCTCTCTCTCTCTCTCTCTCTCCCTCTCTCTCTCTCTCTCGCTCTCCCTGTTTCGTTATCGTTCACTTCTATTTGTTGCGTCGGCCGCGATATATTACGTATATTGTCAGTCACCGTGTCTCTGTACTTCCCTGATCGTTGATCTACGTTCCCGTCTCTCTACACACTACGGCTGCGTACACAAAGTTTGACAGTTGCCGGCCGCGATCTTGACGAACCGCTCGTGATCGCGCGACACTTGGCGAATGGCACTTCGTAACCGGTCTCGTCTGTTCATGCCGCCGCTGCTATCTGGAAAACAGGAACAAACGGATTGCGTGGCTTAGTACGAGAGGCGCCCTCGTACCGAGTCATCGCTGACAACAGTTTCCATTGGTATGTGAGACTTATGATACTAGGACGTGTATGTGTGAGGTGCGTGTGCTCGTCGTTTCGTAGGAGACGCAACGACTTCGTCAGATGTATCCACTCTTCGATCCACGAAACGTTCGACCAGAATCGAATCAACTTTCGACCTAGATATTGCGAGGGAATCGTTTGACCTTGCTCGATTTTCGTTAACTTCTGCGAAATACTGTAATGTCTCCCGAATTGACGGTTCAGATTGTCCACAAAAATGGACAATTTTGGAGAAGGAGATACGATTGTTCGAGCCTTGTGACTCGTTTTTTATGGTTATCGATTGTCAACAAGTATAAGAACGAGTTGCAAGGCTCGAACAATCGTATCTCCTCTTCCCAAATTGTCCATTTTGGTGCACAATCTTAGCGTCAGTTAGGGAGACATTACTGTACTTTTCTATGATCTCGCAGCATCCGCTTTTACCTTACATTTCGTTCTTATGTGTTATCGTTTAATTGGCAATACGTTAAATTCGTAGCTGCGAGATCGCAGGAAAGTACAGTGATGTCTCTCTAATTGACGCTCAGATTGTCCACAAAAATGGATAATTTTGGAGAAGGAGATACGTTTGTTCGAGCCTTGTGGCTCGCTTTTTTATGGTTATCGATTGTCAAAAATTATAGAAACGAACCTCAAGGCTCGAATAATCGTATCTCCTCTTCTCAAATTGTCCATTTTTGGGCACAATCTGAGCGTCAGTAAGGGAGACATTACTGTAGTAGCATAAGGCTACTACTGCAAAGTTTCCAGCACAAAGTTACTACTGCAAATCAATGGACTGCGAATTTTATGCATTTAGAATTACGATGGATGGGTTCAACTTGAAACTCTGAACACATTGGAAGAATAATCTAACGGCATTTTCACGTTATCTTTGATTTAAAGGATCGTGAAGAGAGGAAGGAGTGAGCCAATTTTCATTTTGCATAAAGGTTCGCAATCTACTAATCAGGAATCGGAAGAATTGTGTTACGTTTTAATAGCTCTTTTAAAAGATATTTTGACACATTCTTGTCTGTCGAAGCAAAGAGCCTCGGTGTTCTATCAATTTATTCAAATTCTTATCCAGCGCACAGTACGACTGAAATGAAAGTTGCTAATATTTCGCAAAAGCAGGGCAACATCGTAATACCACAATCAGACTGCAATAAATGTTCTGTTTCCAGTTATTGCAAGTCAATTCTTCTTTTGTGTTTATAAAATTACCATGCGGGGGTCAACGTTTGAAATTCAGCAGTCTTTAAATGAAAATGATAGCAATAAAAAAACAAGGAGTCCGCTTTATATTTTCATAATAATTAAAGCATTGTCGAATTGGTTCGATGAGTTTCATTAGGATATTTGAAAGTGACCATCAGGAGCGCAGGAGCTCCGCCGTAGTTCACGATTAAAGGGATCGAAGCAGAAGCATGCGGATCTTCGCGGAGCTAAGGAGAAGTTCTTGCGTATGCTGACATAACATAAAATGAAAGTTCGCCAGCGCGACAAGGTGGAACGACGACTCCTACAAACTACGGCAAAATCATAGAGCGAAGATTATGGTTGGGCAAAATGTTCGCCCTATTCATCTGTTAATCAGTTACGAAATTCCTCCATCGCTTTCTCAGTAACGAATAGTTCCTCTGATCCTTCCTCGATGAATCGAGATCGAAATAATTCAGTTGAAAATATTTCGCCTAAAACTTATATTTACTACGATGTATCCATTTCGTGATAGCCACTGCGAATTTTGTTAAATTCTAATCATTTGACAATTATCAAAGGATTATTTGAAATTCCATCGATCTTGGCAGAACAAAGTATTATTATAACCATGATTATTAAACATATAACCAATGCACTGGCCCATAAATTAATGTTGAAACATCAACGAGAAATTGTTCACGCAGTCACGTTGTCAAAGAACAAGCGCTAAGCCGTGAAATCCTATGCTATAGTCAACGTGTTAACGCGTTGTTCCGACGACGTCGAAATCCTAATCCGTCTTATCGCCGAGTTGCAGTCGGTGCTGCAACTTCAATCGGGACGCAACAAAGATTTCTTACCTGCGAGACAGGAATTAAGCGAGCACTCAGGTGTTGCTTGCAACCGATGTTTAATCGCGAAGCGCGTCGGCGGTTTGAGAGGCGTGGCGAAGCCTAGCAACGAATAGTTTAGCCGTAACTCTGGCAACGTGGGAACATGTGTTCATTTGCACCGATTTCAGATAGATATCACGTATCAGCCTCCTCAAATGCTTGGTAAATCGATCGAACTACTGTGTAGACACACCGAGACTACCTCCACCTCCATCATGACCTCCGAATTGCAGTCGACAAACCCTTGAAACAAATCATTTTTGGGCTATTTCGTTTTCATTTTACCGATTTCTCGTTACAAAAATTATCGATAGTCATGATGATATTCGTCACACACTCAATCGTCCATATTATTTTCCTTCTTCTTTTTAGAGTTAGTATCGGATGGATCAAAATGATACGAAATCTTGTTTTACAATTAGCGAAGTTATAAGGATGCATTCGTGGGAAATTATCGAATGAGTTTACTCACTCGTACACGTATTGCAATGCAATTTCTATAAACGGTCACGCGATGATCGCGATAATAGACAGTACAAAGCAGGTCCTCTTAGAATTCAATACCTTTAGTGGTATTTAATTCTTTAATCTTTCGTCACACACTCAATCGTCCATATTATTTTCCTTCTTCTTTTTAGAGTTAATATCAGATGGATCAAAATGATACGAAATCTTGTTTTACAATTAGCGAAGTTATAAGGATGCATTCGTGGAAAATTATCGAATGAATTTACTCGCTCGTACACGTATTGCAATGCAATTTCTAAAAACGGTAACGCGATAATAGCGACAATAGACAGTACAAAGCTGGTGCTCTTAGAGTTCATCTCAGAGTTCACCTCTAGTGGTGTTTAATTCTTTAATCTTTCGTCACACGCTCAATCGTCCATATTATTTTCCTTCTTTTTTTTAGAATTTGTATCGAATGTATCAAAATGATACGAAATCTTGTTTTACAATTAGCGAAGTTATAAGGATGCATTCCTGAGAAATTATCGAATGAATTTACTCACTCGTACACGTATTGCAATGCAATTTCTAAAAACGGTAACGCGATAATAGCGATCATAGACAGTACAAAGCAGGTGCTCTCAGGGTTCAATACCTCTAGTGGTGTTTAAAACCCGATTGATCGAGTAAAGAGATCGACGAATTATATATATATTCCAGTTTAAAAACAAAGCTTCCGCAGATCAACGATAAGTATCTTTCGGATGCGCCGTTTTTTTTTGTTTTGTTTGTGAAAGCACCGTGAATTTAACGATCTCGCGGGTCCCATCGAGTATTTAGGAGGAAGCAATTCAACCGGCCGGTATTGATCCCGTCGCGATTTCGATCAGCCGCGGGCAGAGTGCGTACGCGCGGAAGAAAGAGGATCAAAACAACCGCTGTGACCCGGAAACGATCGTACATGTGTCCGCGCGCACTGCCGACCGAACGATATCCTGCGCTTTCATCGCCGACACGCGAATTCCCTTGGCTCTCTTTCGCACACAAACGCGCGGCTTTCCGACAGGATACCATCCCCTCCCCTCTTGACCTAGAAGGGACACGTTCTTTATGGAGCCCGTAAAATTACGTCTAAGGCCACAGAAACTGGAGGAAACATCCGGCGTTTCTGAAAAGTCTATAAAACTATATGAAACCGACTATCAAAATTAGAGAATTGCAGCTGAGAAATGCATTTTTTTTGTTTTCGTGTCACCGTTTCTGACACTTTTATTTTGTTTATTTTTTAATAAAAAAAATATTCAGCATTGAATATGGCTGAATCGTGAAATATAAAGTCAATTGTGCCCAAAAAACCGTAGGCGAATTGGTCTCTCCACAGTAAACGGTTCCACTGCCCTAATCTTGATGTTCGAAGCACCTTGCCCGACCTTTCTTGGATTTGGCATCGTCGCTGTTCTATTTTCAAGATCCATCTACGTGTTTTATTGCGTTGACGAACAGTTTCCTTTTATCTTGTCTTGTTCTTCGAAAAACCTATTTATTTGCAGCTACCATTGGCACATACTGTTTTTATTCGAGCTACCGAATCTTCTTGAATCTTATATTTCCAATGTGACACTGGAATGTTAATAGTTTCATTTTCTTACGAATAAACCCTGCCAGCAGGTGCGCGAATGTTTCGGAGAAACGTTTAGACCGGTTTCAGACGTTTTCACGAGGGCAACGGTAATCAAGAAAACAATAGCTTGCGATTTCCCACGAAGATAGCGCCTCAAAATAGCAATTCTGCTGACACTTGCGCATTCAATGCGTCGATGTATTTTCCACCGCGAAGCCCGCGGTTTTACATATTCACGAACGTGTCCGGACACGTGTAAACTGTCCAGGAATTTCTGCCGTCATTACAAAATCGAACCAACGAATACGAACTTCCGTTGCGTCGATTCAACGCGAAAAGGCAAATACAGAGGGTACGTCGGAGTTAAACCGAAGTCGCGATTATCCGCGATCTCGATCGTCGGCCGTGTCAGATTGTACTTTCGAGCACACACAAGCCATATTTTACCGAATCTCCAGTGGTGCTCGACGGTGAACGTGCAAGAACGAATCCTCTTCTAAAGTCTATTTGCTTGGTCGTGAAATACGTTGTAGTTCTGTTCGCCTCGTCGAACGGCGCTCGCTCGAACCCCGCGCGTACTTCCCTCTTTCCCCCGAGGCTTTCGTTCTCCCCCGAAAGTAAACCAATTCTCCACATTGTTTTCGAACCGTGCCCTCCGCGATTAAAACAATATTTATACGTTCGTGTCTTCCGGGATTATTATCCGCTCGAACATAGGAAGCGCGTCGGGCTTCCGAATGTAAATATCGGAAAATCGATAGTCTTCCGTGTAAATAACCTCGTACTATGAGACCGCAGTTGCGTAAGCATAGAATGCATTGCGTTACATGCATTTCGAGGGTTCGAATCGGCCATATTCCCATCGCCCTTGTGCATGTTTAATCATTTAACGTTCGTGCATACTTTATATACCCGTGTTCCGCGGGATCGGCGACGGCACTGCTTGTCGCTATGACGCTCGATCGGACATTATTCGAATTGTTTCGAATAAATATTTATCTCGGGTAATTATCCGTACGAATACTGTTTGGTCGAATATTTTATTCGGGTGACAATTATTCGTCGCAAATTCTTCGCGTAGAGATTGCGAAATTATTTACACAACACTGCGAACGATTGACGATCGTTTTTGTCTTTATGTAATTTTGTGAGAATATTATTGTTATGTATATTTAGGATTCGTTCAATTCTTTCCTGTGCAAACGTGGAAAGATTATTTACGCATTAATGATCGATCTGCCCGAACGTAACATTTCCGACGTAACGTACGAAAAAAGGTTAATTGTAGCAAGGAATATGGGTGAAATAAATCGATAAACTATAAAAAAGCGCGCACACCTTATATATTGTCATTTTTAATTTAATTTAATTTATTTAATTTTATTTTATTTAAATCGGTTATTTTCCGCATGAATTCCTGTACCAATGGATATAATTATTCTTATTCGAATAAAATCTTAATCGAACTATTTCTTATTCGAATAAAATTCTATTCGAACTATTTCTTATTCGAATAAAATCTTATTCGAACTAATTCTTATTCAAATAAAATCTTATTCGAACTATTTCTTATTCGAATAAAATCTTATTCGAACTATTTCTTATTCGAGTAAAATCATATTCGAACTAATTCTTATTCGAATAAAATCCTATTCGAAACTAATTCTTATTCGAATAAAATCCTATTCGAACTAATTCTTATTCGAATAAAATCTTATTCCGATACATCTTCACCTAGATACATTTTTTTCGTTAGTCTTTAATTCTGTTACGACGACAAATTCCTTCTAGAATATTTCCAATTGAATCGATACAATTATTAGGGGACATTTTATCAGAGTTCTTTGACTTGAAAATATATGCTCTCACGTAATATAGACTTTTCGGTGCAAAAAATGGCTTAAAACGTTACGAATACGTAGTTGCACGGAGTTGCACAACTTGCCGCAAAGTACCATAATCCCTTAATCAAATAACCGTAGAAGTTTCGTTACATGAATTAATTGCGCGGTGAAGTTGAGATAGCAGAATTCTGCACATCGATATCAATTGGGAATGGGGGCGTTCCCGTTTTTGCCACATGAACACGATTTAACGTTCCAAGTAATTCTGTAACGATAAGATCGATTGGAGAAAATGAAATTGAACTACGAACTGCTTAAAAAATGTCTTAATCGTGTAAATCAATATCTTCAGATAATGAGCACGTCACAGTTTCGAACCAGTTTGTTTAAACATCGCGGGACCTAACGCAGAAAGCAAATGAAACAGAATGCTAAATTATTGAAAAAAAAACTACATTCTAGTCGTTCCTCGACCTTCGCCGCTGCAACAAGTGCACGAGGAACGCCGGTCTCAAATCACTTTAACGAAAGTCGACTGATTCGCGTGCAATAAAGCAGTATAAAATGTTTACTGTCGCTTGCGTATTCAATTCCGCGGATCAATTTTAAGGCAAGAGATCGGGGATCGATAAAGAAAAAGACGCCAGAGATAGGAGAGAGTCGTAGAGGCAATATCTTTCTAATATTATTCGGTTATAATAAAAACGCGACCGTTTTCGAAAAGACACGTAGTATCAAACACACCGACCAGATATTGCTATCAAGTGCAATAATGGCCGGAGCGTCTTCCCGCGTATAAATGGGGTATTCCTTTTCAAACGGCGCCTTTATCGTTCCCGCTCAGTTTTATGTCGATTCGAGCTGGCGCGGCGCTCCGACGTCTTTAACGCCCGTTGTAAATACAATTTCATAAACGCCGTAAAAGCGAATCGCTGGCGAGTCGCTTTTCAAAAGTCTCCCTTCGTCCTTCGGCCGTCGATAAATCGATCATTCTTCGCGCGGAAATGGCTATCGCGACGTGCTATCGGGACATTTTTCCCCGCTGACTTTAAGGGAAGGCAGACGGGAGAAGCCAGACTTCGAGAAAAAGGCGATCGGAGCGCCGATAAGTGTCTAGCTGGACGAATCGTGTCTGCGCCCGATTCCACTTTCATTCGACTTAAGCTCGTTTAAGTCTTAATTCAGTTGAGCGTGAAACTCTGTAACCAATCAACGACGGATCCGCCGGTGACGTCAAACACCTCGGCTTGATTAGGTCGGACCATCTTTGTCCTGCTACTTTTGATGGATTAAATAGAATTAATTTCCGACGAAATTACGCGAGCTAACGTCTTGCAACGACTTCGTGGGGTTTTTCAGTGTCGAACTTGGCTGTTTGGAAGCTTTCGTTGGAAAATTGCATGCAACAGCAATGCGAGTTATTTCATTTTCGAGTGTTGGATATGCACAGCGTCGAACTGAATTATTGATATTAGAACTGTATATTTTATTCTATTCCATTTTATTCTTTATTCCCTTTTTTTCTTTTTCCCTTTTATTCTTTATTCTTTATTCCCTTACTGACGCTCAGATTGCCCACTAAAATGGATAATTTGGGAAGAGGAGATACGATTATTCGAGCCTCGCGGCTCGTTTTTATAATTGTGGACAATTTATAACTATAAAAATAAACCGCAAGGCTCGAATAATCGTATCTCCTCTTCCCAAATTGTCCATTTTTGTGCGCAATCTGGGCGTCAATTAGAGAGACATTACTGTATATTGCTTTCTTCCTCTAAGGAAAGTATTTTTGTTACTTCAGAAATTTCTCATCAATTAAAGATATCAAAATGAAATTGTAAGGCAAGCGATTAGGCAACTTCGAAAATTAGAATACGACGTAATTATCGTTTGCTTGTATGATGTACATACAATGATGATAGATTGCGAAGTCATAGAAATACAGAGAAGTATGATTTAGGAAACTTTCATACAGCTTCAACCTAAAGTGTATTTATTTGCTGAAATGCTTCGCGAAAGGAATCATATGTTGTTCTACAGTCTGCATTCTCGTATTTGCATGTTCTGCAGTCTCGTTAGCATAAGTCAACTTTATGCACATTCCCTATTTCCGACACAATTTGTAAAAGAGAAGGCAGATGCTATTTTATTTCCTGTACTAAAGGTTTTACTACTTCCGTAAAACTGCATATGCAAAGTTGCATTTTATAGGATTTTCAAAGCATTCACTTTAGACGCCGTGAAATTTACAATATTATAAACGTGCGATTAGAAAAATCTCTGTCTTATTTACTGATAATCAAGCGAATGGAGAGAGTGTTAAAAGAAATTTGACTTTACTCATTAGAGCAGCATAATTTTTGTCTTAATAAAAATTGCTATGCGAGTTCAACAAAGAAACGAATAATAAACAGACACTAAAACATCGAAAAATTATATTCAACATCGAGTTGATTAATAAGTTAGTTAATGTCTACACCTAAAACCCTATATTAACCTTATATTAATATAAAGTGTTATTATCGCATTCATAAGAAAATTTTAAGAAAATTCTTGTACGACATTCTTGCACTCTTCACTTCCTTATTTCATTTCATTTACTTAAAAGGTTCTGCGCAATGAATTCGTAACAACAATTAGACCGCGAATTGTTATGCACTTAAAACATAAATATCGGAAATTCTTCTAATATGCAAATCATCTTGTGTAACACATTAACCAAACAGAACGGAATTTTCACTTTATTTCTGCTTCTGTTCTAAATGTTATTAATGAACATGAACAATCTAATAATATGATACAGCATTAATACCGTACGGAAAAGCAACTCCCTAAATATGCTAAAAGCTGCAGCTTCGTTGAACCAGTTTTCAAGTTGCGCCTGTATACCTAAGTACATACACGAACTTTTGTTGCGCAGCAACGAAAAAAAAACCAGCGGTTCATTCGAAGTTAAAAATTGGTCGTCAAATTCTATTCAACGTTATTACTTTCGCGAGCAAACAGCCGCGGCGCATTGTTCTCCGCGGTTCATAAACAAGCGAGAGCCATCCAGGACAATTGTTCTCGCGTGACCACGCAGCATCGAGCCGACGGAGTACTACAATGCGGTTCGAAAATGGCTGGTTTTGCTTCTGAGGAATTTTGCCAGGCCGAGGTTCCCGCGGTCAACAGCTTTCGCGGAAGGAAAGTTCCGGGTACGTGAAAAATGAAAATGGAATTCGTTATCGCGAGACCAAGCCTCGAGAACCATCGTCGGCCGAGGTTCATTAATCCGCGAGAAACTTTCCGACGAATTCGTAATTCTTCGAGCCGTAATGAACTGGATAAAACTATGGAGAATCCAGCCGGCCCCGCGGAACTGTGGGAACGTGATTCGAGTCGGCAATGCCAGTCACCGAAACAAATCTCGGGCCCCTTCGTTTGCGGATCGTTGATTATGTAAGCTGTATAAAGAAATCTGCCGTTATTATGCCGCAAATTAGCATTGTAAGAGTCTTCGAGAAGAATGGCTCTCTCTTCTTCCTCGTTCTATCATCCTTTCGTCCTCGCTTTTTAAATTATTTAACGTTGGATCATGAAGTTGACGTGTCCAGAATCCTCTCGTGCCTCTTAATTAATCATTACTGGGCCGCGATTCTTTACGCAAAGTAAAAGCAATATATACATATATATATATATATATATATATATATATATATATATATATATATATATGTGCGCGTTGTTTCCAAATGGAATTAAGTTTAATGAAGTCGCTGGTTGCCTTTACGTACACTTTAATAATATTACAGCTATGGTCTTAGCGATGCGTTATCTGCGTTCTTAGAGTTCTACGAGTTCTGACCGTTCTAACAGTTCTGGTGGTTCTAGCAGTTCTGGTGGTTCTAACAGTTTTGGTGGTTCTAACAGTTCTGGTGGTTCTAACAATTCTGGTGGTTCTAACAGTTCTGGTGGTTCTGACAATTCTGTTGATTGGTGTATGGTGGGTTTTGGTGGAGGAAATGAAGCGTTTTTGATTGGAGATGGGTGTGTCGGAAGGAACTTGAGGAGTGGGAAACTGTTCGAAAGTTCGGGTTGTAAATTTTCCGTTTTGGGAAATATGGAATTTATGAGTCGTGTTGTCCGTTCGTCGGGTCGAAGGGTATTTTCCTTTGGGTGCATTTTTACTGTCGAAGGTATCGCTTAATTGCTCAAGGTATGGCCAGGGACGTTCGACCTTCGGTGTTGCCGTCGCAACAATATATATATATATATATATATATATATATATATATATATATATATACATATATCTGCATTAATTATATTATATTGTATTACGAAACGTATAAACGTATGTTGAAAATAATGAAACAATATTCTTGTTTCTTAAATATTCGTAAATTCTTTTATTAATTCTTCTAATGAATGCACAATGATCCGAAGTCTTCCGGTTATTGTATTCTTTTAATCGATGTTGCGTTCTGAACTGATCAAACTTTGTTCGCAATAAGGATGTTCGTCACTAAAACATTTTGTATAGAAAATCTGTAAGAAAATCTGTGAATTACGGAAAAGCAATGGTACGCTTCTTTTATTTTTACCACAACAAATCTTCTGGTTAGAGAAAAACATATATTGGTTAATTCGGGCTCGCGTAAAATAATCTTTATAAATAAGAATTTGCATAAAAATTCACAGTCTGCACGTTTTGTATCTACCATAATTGCGTACTTTTGTTTTATTTCTGCTACAAGACATCTGCTCGATGAAGAAAGAAGAAAGATCTGCTTGATTCGAGCTTGCACAAAATAATCCGTAAAAGTAAATTTGCATAAAACTTCAGTTTGTACGTTCTATATTTAGTACAAATCTTCCTTTTTGAAGCATCGTTCGCTACAATCATTATTTTCGCGTTTTCTCCAAAGTGCTAGAGAAATGTATAAAGGCAATTTTTATCGCATCGTAAGCATCGTATCAATATTCGTATATTGATAATAATATTAGCACTGTACTAATATTCGTTTTTGTTGTAACAGCTAACGATTACGATTAAAAAGAATGCATTGTAAGCATCGTATCAATTACTATGATTCTAAATATGCGTGCACATAAAATGTCTTCCTTTCGGATGCATGTATAAGTGAATTCATAACATTCGATCGATATTTAATCGAAAATAAAACAAATATATGCATAATATAGTATTGCACTAATATTCGTTTTTGTTGTAACAGCTAACGATTACGCGTTAAAAAGAATGCATTGTAAGCATCGTATCAATTACTATGATTCTGAATATGCGCGCACATAAAATGTCTTCCTTTCGGATGCACGTATAAGTGAATTCATAACATTCGATCGATATTTAGTCGAAAATAAAACAAATATATGCATCATATAGCACTGCACTAATATTCGTTTTTGCTGTAACAGCTAACGATTACGCGTTAAAACGAAACAATTCTGAGTATTCCCCGAAAGAAGCGTCAAAAGTAAACCAGTCGTCTGCACAGATAAGTTACTTTGTCTTCCAAGAACGTTGAAAAGAAGACAGGCTCCGCAGGAAGCTGTGGGGTCCGCGCTGAAACTTCTCGCCGCCTATGTTCACGGAGAATGATATATATCCGCGATCCTCTGGAGGGAACACCGACGTGAGAATTCATTGGCGAAAAACAGCGGAGGAGGCGCGAAAGAAAATAGGTTGACCGTATAATTACTCATGCCGCTGGTTGGTCCGCATTGTTTCAAAAGTTTCCTTCGCCGCAGCCGGTGTCGCGTTTAAGCTGCTTAATGCAATCATAAATTTTAATTTTCAATTTCGCTGCTGCGACGAGCCTCCCTCTCCGTCCGTGTTTTACCTCCCCGCGTAGTTTCTGCATCGCATCCCGAGCCCGGCTCGGTTCGGAATCCTCGTTTTATTCGCCACGGCCGCGAGACCAATGTCTAATTAATAAATTTGAATTGGAAAGTCCGAGGCGCTTCGGCGGAAAGAATCGTTGTATCATAGCATATGTCATGCATCTATAAGGGTGTATCGTAGTGTTCAGTCATCGTACGTTCCTCGGAGACGAGAGCACAAGAGTTTATAAGACGACGATCGCTCATGTTTGCTTCGCACTTTATAAATGCAACACGATTTGTCCATTGTCTTGAATATAACATTATAAGTGGAATATAATTTGCTGATTTCGCGTTACATTTGAGACAGCGAAAGGTAATTTTTGTACGGAGTCAAAGGGTGCTACCTAGATTTATTTGCCATGGAAAAATATTGAACACGAAACTTGCTTGACATCGAACTAAATATAATATTTCGTTTTTCTTTTTATATCGAGATAAGACAATGTGCATTGTTTAACACGTTCCGTGCCGAGCTTTTTTTACTCGAATCTTCACACTTTGATATTTTACTAAAACTTGATGTATTACGTGCAATTATTAATTCTCGTACACATAACAACGTAACAAAAACTTATCAACGCCCATTCTTGCGGTGGCAATTGATTCTTCGGTTCTAAATTTCTTGTAAACAATTTGTTCAGTTCACTAAGTAAACATGCAAGCGTGTACCATCGATGGTACACGTGGCACGGAACGTGTTAACGTTGTAACTGGAACCAACATTGAATCCTAAATGAAAGTTTATTATACATTTATAAATGTTATATCGAAGAGATAATGTTACAGCGATATTAAATAATTATCGCAGTTGAATTGACATCTTAAATGCCTCGTTTGTCCTCAACGTTTATGCAGATAATTCTAAAATAATTCTTAAACAATTCTTGAACTCGCAGCTGATACGCTAGCGAGTTTTGTAAGGTCCGCCCAGTATATTCGTAAGCTCTTGCTGTAAAAGCGTTACGACCTCGCGGCAGCAGATGTAAACCGAGAGAGACATAATTTTTGGCACGAAACGTCTTAATGCTTAAGCATCGGGAACAACTGCCGCATTCTAGCTGATAATAAAAAAAAAACCTCGTAGTTTCCACTTATGAGATTCTCGCAAAAGATATGGAATCTTGTTACGGTGATCGTCACGTAGTTCTTGCGCATCTTTTTCGCCTATCCTTGAACGGTATGAGGGACGGAGGTTGCTCAGGAAATGGGATACGAAGACTGGGGAAGGGGAGGGGTTGGGGGGATGGGAGCGAGCGAGGCTAATCCCATTTCCGGTTATTCTCCGAGAGGGACGGAACCATTTTCTCGAAGAAAGATTCCACTATCAACGGCCGAATTTATGCCAGGAAATACGTCGTCGATCTTCCGCGAGACACATTTAATTACAGAGCGTTTCTGTACGAATGCTGGCTCAACAGGTCCCGTTATGTTATCCAATGAAAGACTATTGCCGCGTTATTTATGGAATTAATATTGACGATAAAATCATTCCACGTGTTCGGTTTATCAACGAAACCACGTCGCGCGATTGTTTGTTTCTGTTCCGATTGTTTTCGTCGGTTTCAAAATGCGTAAACTGTGCTATCAAAAATTTCCGATTCGAACGCGATGCTTTATTAAAATCGAATTAATGGATTAACGAGTGAATTTCACATTAATATGTGCCGCTAATGTTAGCGATAATTAATAATACGCTCGACATTAGTAATATGTTCCGCTAATATGAAGCTTGAAAGTGGCTTACGTAAGATAATCGCAGTGTTTTATGTTATCGAATTTCATAATTTCAGAACTTTCAATTCATCCTTCCACAATTTAACTCTTCTTTACTTATACTGACTTCAATTGTTTTACTCTTCCGTCTCTTTGAAATGACATCCACCCATTTTTGTCCTAAATGCAGTAAATTCTCCCTTATTTTCCTTCAGTTTGTAAACAAAAATGGACGATTTTGGAAGAGGAGATACGATTATTCGAGCCTCGCGCCTCGTTTGTCTAATTATTGGCAATCGGCAAGTATAAAAATGAGGCTCGAATGATCGTATCTCCTCTTGTCAAATTATCAATTCTCACTTACAAGCTAATGGAAAATTAGGGCAATCGGCAACTATAAAAATGAGGCTCGAATGATCGTATCTCCTCTTGCCAAATTATCAATTCTCGTTTACAAGCTGAAGGAAAATTAAGGTGAATTTACTCTACATAGAATCCGCAGTCCACTAACGAGACGAACGCGCGCGCGCGCGCGATCAATTCGCGTCTCGCAAGAAGTTCGACGTCCGATTCGCCGCGACCAAACGCAAACAGTTCCCACGGTTCGGATAAAAATCACTGGCCTCCGAAAATCGGACGAATTGATCGTGAAAAAGCCCGGCGATGTTTCTTGAGGACAAATCGGGACAAAGCCCGGTAGTTCGTCCGAGTTCAAGCCGGATTACTCGCTCGAGGGAGCTCGACAGCGCTCCGAGGCGCAGCGCATCCAAGATGCACGAGCCTGTCTGGCCGTTTGAGCTGTCCGCCCGATAAAGTGCGACACGGAAGAAGCATTAGCTCCTTGAGAGTAACTTTCGGCCCGCGGCGGCCCGTCCTGACCCGGCGCGGCCCGACGCGGCCCGCAGTTATTCGGCCGGAAACGCGCAGCCAAACGGCCGCGGGCTGAATCCCGCTCGAAAGCGTTTAACAATTAATCGAGCAATTAAGTCCGGACTGCAGGAATTTTCAGCCAGTTAAATACGGTCGCCGGCGTTACGAAAACACCGCCCGACGCCGGCCCGCGATCTCGATCGCTTCGCAAATAAATATCGCCCCCGCGCAGATAAGATTAATTAATTCGAACGCGGAAACGGAAGTTCCGTTCCCCCGGTTTCTCTCGAGCCGCGACCTCGCGGCGGCCGATTTTTAACGGCGGCGAACGTTCAATTAGTGTTGGTTAACTGCGATGACAGTGCGTCACAGAGTCAAAATTAATAACCGACCGCGATGCCGGCGGCGCATTCAACGCCGGCTCCGTTATTTATCGGGCGTTCACTGATTTGCAAAATGGAAACTGCGTGCACGCGATTACCGTGCGCGTTTGTTTCATCGTCCGGGAATTGCGTTTGTCGAGTGATACACGGCCCGGCCGATCTTTTGTACGCGCGTTTTCATCCCCGTAGAATGGCCTACGATCGCCTCGGTACGCGAGTTAACGAGCGCAGTTTGCGGCCGAATCTATAGGACCGCGTGGTTTGCAATCGCGCGTGACGCACGGTCCAAAAGTATTTCAGCGCGAAATTATGCGAGAAACTTCCCGAAATTTCTAGACAAAAATCGAAATCTGTTTATTCGTGAAAACCGATTTCGTTGCCTTCGAAATACAATAGTCTCCCTAATTGACGCTCAGGAAGACGAAGTGCGATTATTCGTGCGTTGCAGCTCGTTTTTGTAGTTGTCGACAATTCGTAACTATAAAAACAAACCGCACGGCTCGAGTAATCGTATCTCCTCTTCCCAAATTGTCCATATTTGTGGACAATTTGAGCGTCAATTAGAGGAACATTACTGTAGCTCCCGTCAAAAGCAATACGCGTGTACGCCACGCTTCTTCCAATTTTCGAAACGCCGAAGATGTGTGGGGGTACAGTCTTAAACTTTTTCTGCAAATTCTCTTTTACGTCTTCGACCGAGTCGAAACACCTTCCACGAAGCGGTAAAACTGGTTCCGCGAGATACGAAAATGTCACACGTCGCCATATTCGGTGAAGATGGCTGTTGACTTTTCTTTTGGTCGAAAATTCGCGCGCCGAGGTCAAGGCGTGCGACGGAACTTTATCGCGGCGTAAAATCCGACGAATACTCTTTGCACAAATTTCGTTGCTTCCGGCGAATATTTTCACATAAATATCTTCACGATAGACGAATAATATTCTTCATGCGAACGTGGAGACGCTAGAAAATGGCGGACGAAATTTCGTTGAAAATGCAAAAGTTCGGACAAGTATTTCGCTCGATTGTAATTTGCACGAGAGTGAGGCAAGAGCAATTTGCATTCGTTTGAAACGAATGATTTTTAAACGTTTCACAGCGTCTTTTTAGCTTTCTCTTGTCGTTTTGCAGCCGCATTTTGCCTTCTTTGCTCAATTATAACTTAATCATTTTAGCTCCTATATTCCTGCTTATTTATACTAAATATAACGCGAAAGGTCGAGAGCTTTTTCCATTGTTTGAACGAGTTTATTATAATTCGGTAAACGTTAATTAATAGAATTTATATATTAGGTTGGAGAACAAGTTCCTAGCGTTTTTATATTTTCTTTATTTTACAACGATTTTTTGCTGTTCGACAAAGCGTATAATATTCATTCGATAGAGCTCTTTCTGCTCTACGAAACTGTGCTAATCGTCTTTTTGAGTAATTTAATTTTTTATTACTTTCGAGGCTTAGAAATGGAATATCCAGGAGGTAAAAAGCAACATTTTCGACACCTTCTCTTCTTCGCTTTTCATCGAGGCCAAAAAGCTGCCGAAGCAGCCCGGGACATTTGCAACGTATACGGAGAAGGTGTCATAGGCGAGTCTACGGCACGGAAATGGTTTGCGAAGTTCAAAACTGGCGATTTTGACGTCGACGACAGGCCCCGCAGCGGAAGACCTTCCGAATTCGACGAAGAGCGTCTCAAAGCACTTTTGAAGGAGGACGATCACCGAACGAGTCGTGAATTGGCCGAGAAAACGAACTGCGATCATAAAACGATTCTCAATCATCTTCATTCGATGGGATTTGCCGAAAAATTGGGAGCTTGAGTGCATCACGAGCTTAACGAAAACAACAACAAAAATCGCCTTGAAATAAAAACGCTACGAACTCATTCCCCAACCCAATAATTGCAGCTGGAGACACAGGTTGTTGCTTAGCGCGGATTCTTTCTTTCCCATCGAACACTGCTTTGATGTTGGCGACTCTAATGGCCGACACTAGCTGGCTTCCCCTTTGTAAATGTGTTTCGTGTCTACTACCAAGTATATTGATAGTATCGGACTTCTTCTGCAAACTCCGTAATACGGCTTCGATGTATGAATTAATGATCGAGCAACGCTGTTGTTGTTATTTGCGGATTGCATCGATTACCTAAATCGTCGTCGAAATTGTACGTCTCCATGGATTATGAATATTTCGTGCGACGATCGCTCAAAGATGATCTAAATAATTCAGTGCTTTCATCTGTATTAATGGCGGCACGGTAAACATAACGATGAACACGTGATCGCATATAACAGCTCCTATAATGAGCGCATCATTCACAATGTTAATAACAACGTGTTCGTAGTACGATGAATATTCATATTGCTTCCCTTTTGTTTATCAAAGCCGTCAAATCCGAGCATCGAATCGACCAGTCTAAACATTTGTCAGCGTCGAATTATAGCAGTTAACGGTGTTAATCGTAATTCATGGCGCGCGGATGTCGAAGATAAGAACTTTTAATCACTTATCGCCAATGACCGTACAATGGATCGCGAAATTACCATGGACATTATTACATTAATATTCATTCGGAGTTCGACCAACAAATATTTAATCGCCGATAATGGCAACAGTTTCCTTTCGTTGCTGAATTCCGATGTGCCACGCTGTTCTTTATTAGCCGTTACATTTGACGCGACTCTTCGTTCCCGGGTCAAGTAAAACTAAAAATTTTTCTCAAAATACAGTTAAATTATGAATTTTCATTCTTACCGAGATAATTCCAGCACCGAAGATATAAAATAGAGAACTTTTGCTTCGTTAATAATTTGATAACCTACCGTGATAATTTAATATCTGCTTTCATTTTGTCTTTTTCGTAAATCTCGCGAGTTCTGCAATAAACTATTTCGGCGATGTTCTTCGACAATGCCTATTATTAAATAATGTTGTAGCAATATAAGTAAACGAGCGACATCTTTAACCGTGTTTGGTGCCTGTAGACAGTTGTCACAAATTATTATTTGCTTAATAGGCGGCCATTTTTCCTCTACTTCGTTATCTAAAAATTCATAAAAATCTCGTCGATAATTTCGATATTAGGAAACATTTTCTAGACGGTAAATCCATAAACCACGGAGAGAGAATATTTTCGTCGCGGCGAAGTTGCTCGAAATAAAAAGAACTCGTTTCCGCAGCCAGTAATTCCGGAATTTCTCGGCGAAGTGTGATTAACACCGACATAATCGAAACCATCGACGTCAGCGGCCAGCAGGCGTCAACCGAAAAACCGGTTACGCGGTTGTACAATTTCAGTGCTCGCGGAAAAATGCATTATCTCTCATCAACCGGCGATTCGATTACGCGGTGTAATCCGCGTCGCGGCGACAACAGTTTCATCGTGTCGAAAACCGGTGTGTGGCGCGCGGTGAACGGTTGGCTCGTTGCGTCCAGCCGGCGAAATTAATTTTTACCGTCGTTTTCAGCGTGATAAAACGCTTATCGCTCCGCCGGAAAACGGCGGTTCCCGATTCGGTGGCAAAGCGGGGCCGACCGTCTCCGGCCTGTTCGGCCGGTTGGATGGCTGGGCTGTGCTCGTAATAAACGAATCTAGCTGGCTTCCTCTCCGCTTTTATAGTCCAAGAAGCGTAGTAACTCCGAGGGAGATGAAATTGGATTCCGCTTGTAAGCCCCACGTACGGCCTCGACAAATCCCGGAAGCACACCCGACGACGTCCCCCGGAATTATGTTTCTCATGGCGCGAACGATACCGCGCGCAATCGAGGCCCGACTATAACTTCTACTGGCCACCGACGGTCACGATGCCGACGCACAGTGTGGCATTTACCTCGAAAATGCGGCGAAAAATATTCTCTGACCGAAATCGTGTCTTTATGTCGAACGTTTTGATATTTTCGGTGAGGCAATTATATTTCAGAAACAGAAATATACCGAATATCCAATTGTTAAACTAGTTAATAACATTTTGATATTTTCGGTAAGGCAATTATACTTCAGAAACGGAAATATAATTATTGAATACATATACCGAATATCCAATTGTTAAACTAGTTAATAACTTTTTGATATTTTCGGTAAGGCAATTATATTTCAGAAACGGAAATATAATTATTAAATACATATACCGAATATCCAATTGTTAAACTAGTTAATAACTTTTTGATATTTTCGGTAAGGCAATTATATTTCAGAAACGGAAATATAATTATTAAATACATATACCGAATATCCAATTGTTAAACTAGTTAATAACTTTTTGATATTTTCGGTAAGGCGATTATATTTCAGAAACAGAAATATAATTATTAAATACATATACCGAATATCCAATTGTTAATCTAGTTAATAACTTTTTGATATTTTCGGTAAGGCAATTATATTTCAGAAACGGAAATATAATTATTAAATACATATACCGAATATCCAATTGTTAAACTAGTTAATAACTTTTTGATATTTTCGGTAAGGCAATTATATTTCAGAAACGGAAATATAATTATTAAATACATATACCGAATATCCAATTGTTAATCTAGTTAATAACTTTTTGATATTTTCGGTAAGGCAATTATACTTCAGAAACGGAAATATAATTATTGAATACATATACCGAATATCCAATTGTTAAACTAGTTAATAACTTTTTGATATTTTCGGCAAGGCAATTATATTTCAGAAACAGAAATATAATTATTAAATACATATACCGAATATCCAATTGTTAAACTAGTTAATAACTCATGAATAACGAATTAGCAACTAATGAACTAGCAACTAAACAAAAAATTATTAAATAACGATAGATAAATCAACAACAATTTAACTTCTTAAAGTAAGTAATTAAAAACTAATGTGGTCATACAGAACGATTTGTGTGAGTTACTTATTATAATATTTATAATTGGAAATGTATTATTATAGAATACATCTATAAATACATAACCTCTACACTAATTAATTTTCGATCTAAGTACGTTAATAATTTTTTAAAGGAAAGGTTACGTGAAAAATATGTGAAGGTTATGTCAAGGTTAATGGTCAGTGATCAGTGGTCAAATGGTCAGTGATCAGTGGTCAGTGATAATTTTATTTTATTTTTTTAATTATTAACCCTTAACGGTCCAATGCCGCCATACACGCGGCAGAAATCAATAAAACCGTAAAATCTGGCAGGAAACATTGGAAGAATAGACACGATTGTTTCGATAGAAATATATCAACAAAGTTTTATTTAAAAAATGAATATCTCTTCTCTATATCTGATACAAAAATTTTCAGTAAAAAATTTCTCTTCGTCTGAAAAACAGTCCGGACTTGGCAGTGTGTAAACTGGAAATGAATAATTTTGGTCCCCTAAGGGTTAATGTACGTTTAAAAACTCTAGATTACGATTACGTCATAAAACAAATATTGAGTTCTGATTTTTGTCCACTGCTCGCACCATTGTGCGCCGCGCCGCCGCCTGCCACCATAATAGCCCCTCGTGCGTCTTCGTTCGTCTAACCGACGGGCCGAGCACGTATGCCCGGGGGAGGCCAACGAAAGCTCCCGTTGCGAAAATAACAGAGCACCCTGACCGAAGAGTTAGAGGTCCAATTTAAAAAGTCTCAAGCTGAGCTCGCCGACGGACTATTGCCTCATGACACGGTTGCATCACCGCATCATTTTTCCTCCCCTTCTTTATCGAGGAAAGCGTGTTGCCTGCTGCTGCTACCCTCTTCTGTTATTGAGCGCGCGTTTTTGATCCGCGGAGGATCGTAGAAACGGGGTGTCTTGAGAGAAATTGCGTCCGACCGAACAAATGCGACCAATACGAAAGAGCAATTGAGAAATAGTTTGCCGCTGCTCTGCCGTTTAGTCTGCTATTGAACGGCGCGCGAAATTTGGTCTGTGGAAGATTATTTTACGATTCGTGTTACCATTGAACTAACAATCTATCGAGTTCACTGCTAACTTTTGGAAAATTGTTTTATGGTTTGAATTAATATTTTAACGACGGTTTAGCAGTGTAAACTGGGTGCAAATTATTTCTACTAGTAGATTACTTCGTGATTTTAATTAATACCGTAATGCTAGCGAAGCAGTCTTTTCAAACTATATGCGCAATATTTCGTTACCGCAAGATTAATTCGTGATTCAAGTTTACCTCGTAATGATAGTTTGTCAGTTTACAGAACTGCGCGCATAGTTCAGCTATCGAAAGTTTATTGTATGGCTTCGGCTGGCGTTGCAATGGTAGAACCGAGTTTCATAGTTGGTTGTTTCTTGAATAGGGGTTTACACGCGCGAGCCTTCGGGGCACACGCGCACGGAACACTCAAGTCGGCCTGCTAATTGGATGATTGATCTGCCGTGTTTATGCGTGTAAGCACAATTAACGGTGAACAAAAGTAACTTGAACCACAATGGTATACGCCATGTGGACATGTTCTAATTTATCCGGCCGCGAATTGTGTGTGCAGAGTCATACGGGGGAAGAAATAGTGTTGTATACTTTGAGTATTAGTTTAAGTATAATAGGTATACTATGGAGTACTACAAAAGAAGAAATATGATTGTATGCTTTAATATGATAAATGTAATATGTTGATATTACTACTAAAGATTTTGATGTAAAATAGAAATTGTTTAGACTAATGCAGATAGAATTGCTTTTGAATGAATATTAGCAAAATCCAATATTGTTAGATTTTAATACAGAGGAAGAAATAGTGTTGTATACTTTGAGTATTAGTTTAAGTATAATAGGTATACTATAGAGTACTACAAAAGAAGAAATATGATTGTATTCCTTAATACAATAAATGTAATATGTTGATATTACGACTAAAGATTTTGAATTAAAATAAACATTGTTTAGGCTAATGCAGATAGAATTGCTTTTGAATGAATATTAGCAAAATCCAATATTATTAGATTTTAATACAGAGGAAGAAATAGTGTTGTATACTTTGAGTATTAGTTTAAGTATAATAGGTATACTATAGAGTATTACAAAGGAAGAAATATGATTTTATGCCTTAATACAATAAATGTAATATGTTGATATTACGACTAAAGATTTTGATGTAAAATAGAAATTGTTTAGACTAATGCAGATAGAATTGCTTTTGAATGAATATTAGGAAAATCCAATATTATTAGATTTTAATACAGAGGAAGAAATAGTGTTGTATACTTTGAGTATTAGTTTAAGTATAATAGGTATACTATAGAGTACTACAAAAGAAGAAATATGATTGTATTCCTTAATACAATGAATGTAATATGTTGATATTACTACGAAAGATTTTGATGTAAAATAGAAATTGTTTAGACTAATGCAAATAGAATTGCTTTTGAATGAATATTAGCAAAACCCAATATTATTAGATTTTAATACAGAGGAAGAAATAATGTTGTATACTTTGAGTATTAGTTTAAGTATAATAGGTATACTATGGAGTACTACAAAAGAAGAAATATGATTGTATGCTTTAATATGATAAATGTAATATGTTGATATTACTACTAAAGATTTTGATGTAAAATAGAAATTGTTTAGACTAATGCAGATAGAATTGCTTTTGCATGAATATTAGGAAAATCCAATGTTATTAGATTGTAATACAGAGGAAGAAATAGTGTTGTATACTTTAAGTATTAGTTTAAGTATAATAGGTATACTATGGAGTACTACAAAAGAAGAAATATGATTTTATTCCTTAATATAATAAATGTAATATGTTGATATTACGACTAAAGATTTTGATGTAAAATAGAAATTGTTTAGACTAATGCAGATAGAATTGCTTTTGCATGAATATTAGGAAAATCCAATGTTATTAGATTGTAATACAGAGGAAGAAATAGTGTTGTATACTTTAAGTATTAGTTTAAGTATAATAGGTATACTATGGAGTACTACAAAAGAAGAAATATGATTTTATTCCTTAATATAATAAATGTAATATGTTGATATTACGACTAAAGATTTTGATGTAAAATAGAAATTGTTTAGACTAATGCAGATAGAATTGTTTTTGCATGAATATTAACAGAATCCAATATTATTAGCCTGCAGCCAAATCTTCCCAATTTTTTGGATAAATTGTTCAGTTTTATGTCGTTCACATTTCTCGAAGCAACGTAGTCCGCTTTTGTTGGTTTCCTGTCCACATTTTTACGTATTACACTATATTAAACATTGTTTACAAAACTCCGCATCTATTTCAGAAACCTTATCGATTGGATTCATTTCGTTTTAACTGTTTTAACCATCAACCGTTTTAGCTGTAAATCTAAAATAATTTTTCTGACTCATGGTGTTTCCATTTTACACGACAAAGTGCATTTTATGCATGTGAAATTGAGTCTTGCGATGACTTGTGATGACGGTTATACTTTTAACAATTTTTTAAATTTAAACTTTATTAATATAAAAATTATCCTGGCACGTGAATAAACAATTTCAGTGGCGCCTCAGAGTCACCACTCGAGTGCAAAGGGTTAATACGTGCTCGATGAGAAAAATGTTCCTAAAAATTGCTCGCAGCGTTCGCGAACCGAATGCGCGTCGACGAGCATCAGTGAAACCGTAACGAAGCCGTATGATGTATTCTTCCAAAGAAAACGAAGACTTCCCGATAAAAATCTTCGAGTTTGCGGTAAATAAAGTCGGACCTCGAGAAAATGGCTTGCAACCTAAATTTTCGTGCCGACTACAGCGTCTCAGGGACAACGGTGGGGTCGCAAATTGCTGCGAGCCCGGCGTTTCGGCGCAAACCGTTTTTCCCCGGAAGCACACTTTTCACCGTGCTACACCGCAGGGGCGTACACCGGATAGTGTTCGATTTTGCACCGAAGCGCCAAGCTCCGGCAGATATGCCGAACTGCGGACCGGAAAAAACAGGTTCGGAACCATCGTTCCGATCAGAAACCGTGGGTCCGTAAAAAGTGGCGCTTATCGCGACCATCTAGCCGATCCGTTCGCCAACGGAAGCGATTTATTTAGCGAGAGCCACGGTCTGCCCGGACAATTAGGTTAGGCAAAATATACGGGCTTGTCCGCGAAGTCGGCGGAATTTCCCGAAAGGGGAAGAACGGACGGGTCTATCGGGCCAGACGGAGTCTGTCCGACGGAAAGTTTCGCGGCCTCCCGGGCAAGTTGTTCGAAACGTCTTTCAAAACTGCTACGTTTCTGTCGATCGCTGCGGTTTGGGAAAGGGGAAAGTTTCGCGAGATAAGGCAGCAACGTAATGCAGTTTTCTTGGGCGTTCGCGCGGATTTCCTGGCCGAAGTTTTCTTGCACATCCGCGTCAGTTTAAATGGGACCGTGTCTAATCGTTGTTTCCTTCGAACGACTGGGCATGACGGCTTCGCCGGATAAACAATGGCGAAAGTGACTGGTTAACACGTTCCCTGCCGCGTGGGGCGTATACGCCCCACGCTGAACTTTCCGTTCAAGCCATTTGGTATTATCATTGTAAAATGAAGAATTTTTTAAAAATTCATTATTGAGTCAATTATGGACATCTTAATACTATTGCTGATGCCCTCATTTAATCGTGGGGCGTATACGTCCCACGCGGCGTGATGGGCAATTTTTCTTTACTGTAACTTGTTTTAACTGCATTTCTCTTATTCCGATCAGTCATTTATTCGCGTGTCGTTGACACAATACTTACTGCTTCACTGAAGCTGGGATTGATTTATAGTTCTATAGTACTGTAAAAGTTGTAACATTCTGCGATAGTTGTGTGGATAAACCACACTTATGTTTGCCATGTTTTAACAAAGTTCATCGTAACATCCCTTTGTAATCGCATACAAACTTGAATTTAACTAAAATGTTATATTTTAAACTAATATAGGCATGATAAAAAAAATTATATGTGAGGATGCAACTCGCTTGGCATAATAATGATCAGCCAGGTATTTGTTAAAGTAATTCCTAGAAAAATAAATTTATTGGTTTGCTGTGTTATGCATGTTAAACTATACAACCTTTCCTTGATAATTATGATTTTTGCACTATTTTAATTATTGTAAAGCATACGCCAGAAACAAAATAATACAAATGTAAAGCGTGGGGCGCATACGCCCCACGCGGCTTGAACGGAAAGTCTTCAAAAAACGGTCTGGCAGGGAACGTGTTAAATGAAGAAGCGAATGATTGTAATGGATAGATCGAGGATTTTATGCATTAAAATTGTATCGGTGGAACGTGAAATAGCAAAGATTTGAAGCAGCTAAGAATATTGATCCATTGATTCCGACTTATTAGAATTATTTAAGAAACTGCAAAATATCGCACTTGGATCCTATGTCTTGCGATTATAAATATGTCTCGCAATATTAAATATTTCTGACCAATATATTATATATATTATAAGAAGATCATAACACACGACAGAGTAATT